>NC_066584.1:269429617-274229617 GCF_024323335.1 Lathyrus oleraceus | reverse complement strand
GTCGGTTATGCGAAGGGAAGGTATTAGCACCCCTACGCATCCGTCGTACTCGACGGGATCCACGCACAATAGGAAGGAAAATGGTTGCTAAAACACTGCTCACACACACACAGATACTGGCTGAAAGAGACACAAGAAAATAAACAAGACTGAAACTGACTCGGCAGGATATCGCATCCTGGGCCTACTTAGTCTATCAAGCATAGACATCAGAGTCAAAGTAGTTCGGACTGGGGAAACGACACATGCTCGCTAGGATATCGCATCCTATGCATACGTATCTCCTCGGACGAAGGAGAATCAGAGCATTCGTAGCTCGGCTAACACGCACACAAACAAACACATGCAAAGGCAAACGTGGAGCCCGAATGCCAATCACTGGACTTACATCAGCATCCGAACCCAAAACACACACAAGAAGGCAAACATGGAGCCCGAATGCCAATCACTGGACTTACATCAGCATCCGAACCAACAAACACACACAGGAAACCAACTGCCAATCGCTGGACTTACGTCGGACTTCAACCAGAAGAGGAGAAACAACTCACACAAACAAAACAAAAAGGCGCCCGGAGAGATCAGCTCATCTCCTGCCTACGTACCTCATCTGGTATGAGGATCAGGGCGACGTAGTTCCCCTACGAAGGGACACAGGACTAGCCTAACCAGATAACAGAGGGAGACACAACTAGGGAGACTACGACTCGAGCCTAGATGTTATCATGCAAATTCATCCCTAAGTTAAGGTTTCTAGCTAACTTGCACAGGAAGCAAGCCTATCCTAATCATGACTTGCACAGGAAGCAAGCCAAACTAAACCTAACTTGCACAGGAAGCAAGCTAAAGCAAACACACAAGCACAAGTAGCACACACTACATGCAATCAATGGGCTCAATCAAGGTTAGGTTTTAGTCGAGGGGTCATATCAACCTCAACAAACAAACCACTGTAACTGGGTAGTGTTAGCTCTTAACCCTAATATTGAGAGTTAGGGTGAAGCTGATGAAAGGTGAGTGAAGATGAGACTTCACAGCTCTTATCCCTGGCCTGGGAGAGCTTAAGACAAGAATGTGTGGGTTCAGAAAGTGGGAACCCTTCTACACATATGACACTGACTCAATGTACAATGATCTTGGGTTAATATCTGCAATGCATCAACACAGTGGTGTGAGCAAAGCAGATGACACACAGAATAGCAGGGGATGGATTGCAGATCCCTTGTGTCTGCCAATGCCTCTTCACTTAGGAGGTCTTTGAACAAGTGCAAGGACAAAGGTAAACAGTCACAAACATTGCCTCTTAAGGAGGACTTCAGACAGGTGCCTGCCCAAGTAACAGGCCAGGTCTTCCAGACTACATGGAGTAAGGAAATTATACCTCAATGCAAATTGCTATCAAGCAAAGCAAAGCAAAGTTCACAAATAACTACTAGCAACTAATGTACCTGAAATCAGTCAAACACAATTAGTATACCAGACACAAAATTAAAACAAACAGCATAAGCCAACAGACAATACAGTCAAGCATATGTGCAAAGCAACAAGCTCATAACAAGTGAGCTAGGCAACCTACAAAACAAACAAGTTAGCTCATGATAAACAATCAAACTCATTCAACTTGTATTGATCTCTTTGAAGCATTTGTTGCTTAACCTGAAAAACCAAGCTTAAACATGAGTGACAAGACCACTAGGACAAGCCTAGGGTCAAAAGGGGATAAAAAATTTAAAACAGCAAGTGCCAAGTGTCCAAAGTCAAGACAAATCAATCAAGAAGCAAACCCAAGTGGTTTCACAATCACATCATTCATCATTATCATTTCACAAGCAAATTAGGTCAAAACATGTCATATAGAACCTCAAAGAAGTCAACAGAATGACTCAACTCAAATTCAATTAAAAACATTTCAAAAATTCCTCAAATAAATCATGATCAAACATCATCCACAACATGATAGGCATACCAAATTTCAGCTCATTTGGATCAAAGGAAGTAGGGAAATTAAATTCAGAAAGGCAAGGCAAGTTCAAGCATACTCATACAAAGCATCAAAACATGCACCAACTTCAATTAATCATAAAACAGAACCAACACATGATAAATGAATGGGACTAAAGCCATGATGTACTTCAAGATGTTCACAATGCACATGTCAAATTTCAAGTCCATCCAATTAAGCATGAGAATTTCACAAATCATATGGCATCATGTGTCACAAAAGTCAACAATTTGGTCAAACAGGGGAGAAATTATCAATCAAATAGGAAATGCACTCAAAAATTCCAGAAAAATTCACACACATTCTAAACATGCACAAGTGTCTTCATGCAAAAAATCAGACCATTTTGAGTTCATTAGGCAAGGTAATTTTAAAATCATGAAGTTGGACATACATGGTGTGACACAAATTGTCACACCCCTATTCAAAAAATCAAATATCCACAACCAGCAATGATAAAATTACAAACTCTACACCAAAATCACCATGAACATGTCTAGTTTAAGCACAAAAAATTTGGGAAGCATTGGATAAAGTATCATTATTTCACAAGCAATTTGGCAAAACATACACAAATGGACATACATGAACAAACCCTAGCACATTTAAAAATCTACACGTGCAAAAAATCTGGAAAAAACACCATAAAAAACTAGAGGTCAAGAGGAGCATTCCACAAAAAATCCCATTAAAATTGGATTAAAATTGAGTGACTTATGATTTTTCTAAGATTGGGTCACAAAATGAAATAAATATTGCACATGAAAATGATTTAATTAATTGAATAAACGGCCAGTGGCAAATTCGTAATATCTGGACTCACTAAGTGAAACGCTGCGTTTCACTTAGTGAGGTGGCATTCGCTGATACGCTACATGGCAATGGAACAGTGGACTCATGCAAAGCAACAACAAAACACGATCCAAAACAGAAATCTGGGCAATGTTCTTAGGGTTCATGATCAACAGTACATGTTCATCATCGTTGATGAACAAATTTTCCAGAAAATGGAATCAAGCACACCAATCAAACCATCTAACCACATACAAACCAAATCTAACCCTAGTTTTCAACAATTCGAATTAACAACCTAGAAATAAGCAAGAACATACTTAACAACCAAACTCAAATTCAGCGTAACTTTCTCAATAATCAACCATTTGCCACGATTCAAGTTGCATTGTAATCAGCATAGCAAGATCTTCAGGAAGCATATCATAATTTCATCAAAGGCTAGGGTCGAAAATTTACCTTGTTTGGAAGACAGAGATGGAATAGGAGTTGTTTGGCTGTGTTGAGCTAAAACAGAAGTCCAATAATGCTCCAGATGATGATTGAACGAGTTTTGAAAGTCCAGTTGTCTTGCTTCTAGCTTCAAATTCGAGCTGCCATGAAAGAGAGCTCAATGGAACAGTGGTAGTAACTATCTTTACAGTTGTGATAAGGTGCTTGCAATGGCTCCAAGAAGGTTTGTGAATGGTGAATCAAAGCTCAAGGACACGGGCTCTTTGACAGTTTTTTCAGAAAAAGTTCCAAGTGAGGAAATGAGGGTTTGAGAGCAAATGAAGTTTTCTGTTTTTGTGAATAGTGGCTAGGGCTTTTCCATCAGAAAATGAGTCATATATACTTGGATTAACATTGCTTAAGTGTGGTTAGTGAAGTGGTAATCCAATTTAACTTAAATGAAGTGTTTTGGTCATTTGCTAAAAATCACTCCAAATTGCATGGGGTGCATGTATATGCACGAAATTGGGTCTTAAACAACCTCCAAATATGATTTCTGAACAATTGTAAATGGTATAAAGTGTTGGAAATGTTTTATTTGAAAGTCCATTTTTCGACTCACCTCTTTTTTAATTCATGTACTTGGAAAAAGGCCATTTTGAATGAAAGATTTTTGGTGAATTGTGATGAAAGATTTGGATAGAGCACATCAAATATGACTTGTAGCAAAAAACCCCACCCAATTTGGCCAAATGGTTTGGAAGATATGCCACTTTGAAGTTCAAAAATTCTTGAGAATGATTTGATCATAACTTGCCAACCTTAAATGAGAAATGAGTGTTCTTGGACTTTTTGGAAAGGTGAGAGCAAGATCTTCAACTTTCATGTTGGACCAAATTTCATTTGAAGCTTGTATGATGAAGTAAATATGAGGAGAAAAACTTTCTATTTTTGGCAGTTTCTAATTACAGGTCACCTGCCATTTTAGGAAACTTTTTGTCTGACTTTATTTTCTCCAATCTTTATTTTTGAAATGTCAAATGAGACTTGTATGGACATGAATGAACCCTTTCAAACCATCTCCCACCTTGAAATCCATAAAATCAGGCACAGTTGACCACAGTTGACCATAGTTGACTTTCTAGGGTTTCTGGTGGACTGCACATTGACTGATGACTTCTGAGCACCCAATCTTTGACCAAACCACTTCCAAAGGACCCCTAGGTCATGTGAGCATGTTGGACCCATCCTAGGGCCTTGTCTCAATGGAAATTGCACTTGCTTGCTTGATTGACTGATCTCCTGACCAGTTTGACCTAATTCTTCTGAATGGCTTGCACTTGGGCAAATGGCTATGCAATGCTATGCAATGGACCGTGTTATGTTAATGACCTAAAGTGAAAATGTATGTACAAAAGGTGGATGCAAATTTGAGGTGCTACAACTCAGAACGAGACAATACAAGCTTCCGGCAAGCAGAGAAGCAGAAAACCCCGGTACAGGAGGCCTGACACGGCCATCCGTGTCAGCTGACACGGGCCGTGTCAGGTAATGGAGGACGTGTTGAAGAAAACAATATCTTGACACGGCCACCCGTGTTAGCTGACACAGGTTGTGTCAGGCACCTCAAGCAACTGTGTCACCCATGCCAGGGGCGTGTCAGCCAGGACAGTAGGCTGACACGGCCATCTGTGTCAGCTGACACGGGCCGTGTCAGCCCAAGGCCAAAAAATTCAGTTTTCTCGAGCTTTTGTTCGTCGGGCTTTTTCCGAGATATTTTTGGACATGTCCCACTGCTGCTTGGAATTTTCACTATAAAAGAGGGCCTTCTGCCAAAGGAAAACTCATCTTGGAATACGGCAAAATACAGTATTGTGAACCAATCAAGTATTACAGAGATCAAGGGATTAGGAGAGATGAGGGTTTTCATGAGCGGGAGCGATTAAAGATCAAAGTCATCCAATTACTTGTAATGTGTGATTTTTATCTTACATTTGTTTTAAACAATATGAGTAGCTAAACCCCCCAATGCTAGGGGGTGTCCCTGATTTAGAATTGTAACAAATTTGAGTTTACATTTGCATTTATAATATTGTTTTTACGGTAACCTTTTGATGTGTTTATTGCTTTCTCTTTCGGACCAATTGAGATTGATTTGTGGTTATCAATTAGGCTGGACCGCCATTGATAAGGTTTTCATAAGGTTACTCTACAGTAGATATCACCTAGGACTAGGGATACCCTATATGAACCAGAGTATTCTTGATATTATACAGCTTAACTTCACCCTAATTGGCTATGGACATGGAAATTAGGGTAGATTGATTAAAGGTTTTCTCACCAAGGACTTGGGAGAAAATACCCTTAAGAACTGGTAGTAATTGATATTTGTTGATGCAATAGTGACTCAGAGTTGTTACAGGGATAAATCATACACCTTCCCTGACATTGTTCCTTTTTCTCTTTAAACCCTTATTTTCATTCTTCTTTACCTTTACCTTTATTATTATATTTTTACACCTAAAAACCAAATTAATACTTTTTGTTTAATTGAATGATAACTTAAACTCAATATTGACTTGCAGTCCTTGAGATCGACATTCGGGGATTTTCCCCAGTATTACTATAAAAGGGAAAATAGTACACTTGCTATTTTCCCGATCACTATCTCATCATATGCATTAGCATTGGGATCACACCTTGGCATTCTCCTTACCCCTCCATTCATTGGATTTTCATTGGGAGAGATCACCAAGCACATTTGATTGTAACATACTTTGTTCATCATTATTTACTAACCAAAATACCAAAAATATGTCAATGTATAGTTTGTTATTTTTGTAGGTAGTGTGCATGCTCACCTATGCTCCATCAAGCTCAGATATAGGGCTTAAGACCCTCAATGCAAGGAGTTTGATCAAGAATTAGTTTACATTGGTTCTAAGCATCCTATATGGACACCTATGTTCTTCACATATCATTTTGATCAAGAAATCATCAAGAGTTTGGAGTTTGTTTGCCTTGGAAACCCTATTTCATTTGGGTATCTTGTGTGACTTCTTCAACAAGTTTCTTCAACAATTGATCAAATATTTCAAGGGATACTTCACATTACATCATCTTACACATATATGATCCTCCATGAGTCCCAAAAGTCAAGAGAATGTCAAGCTAGCAAGATGGTTCATGGTGGTTGACCAGAGAAAGTCAATTGGTCAAAACTGGGGTTCCCTAGACCCTATCTCCTACAATTTTTATCATATAAAAATTATTCCAAGAGCTAGTTTTACTTGGAAAGTCATTTTTTATGGTGAAAGATTATAGGTCATTTTGTTTGAACCCTAGTTTGGAGGTCAACTTCCCAAGACCATAACTCGCTCAACTTTTATGAGATGAAATCCATTCAAATTCCATGATCCATTTCAAGATGTCTACTTCAACTTTGATGTTTGGAGGAAGTTCAAATTCAACTTGCAAATGCATGTCCCAAGAGGAAACATTATAGGTCATTTTGGGCCAATACCATTGAATAAGTGATTTTCCTCAACTTCTAAAATTAATAACTCCTTCATTCCAAATCCAAATGAGGTCAAATTTGTGACCAAATTGAAGAGATTTGAAAGAGCTACAACTTTGATGAAGGAACATGATCGGTCACCATTTTCACTATGTTTTCGTTGCTTATCCGACAAGAAACCAAGGATTTTGAGACATTGTGTACGCATTATGGTACCATTAAAGTTAATTTTCATTCCCGTAATTTATTTAAGCAATTTTATTAATTGTTAGTTTTATTTTGTGTTTTCGTGATTTTACGCTTCGGTTGTCGTGTTTATGCCCTCCAGGTCCACGAAGAAGATCCAATGGACTCAATGCGAGAAAATGGAAAGTTCTGGCGTTCGAAAAAAGAAGATTTTCCAGTTCAGGAGGCCTGACACGAGCCATGTCAGGAGGAAGGGCAAGAAAGTACAAGAAAGTACAAGAAATGCCCAAAACTTGTAATGTGTAATTTTTATTTTGCATTCGTTTTGAACAATATGAGTAGCTAAACCCTCCAATGCTAGGGGGTGTCCCTGATTTAGAATTGTAATGAGTATGAGTTTACGATTGCATTTGTAATATTATTCTTACGGTAGCCTTTTGATGTGTTTAATGCTTTCTCTTTCGGACCCATCAAGATTTTTTTATGGTTATCAATTAGGATGGACCACCATTGGTAAGGTTTTCATAAGGTTACTCTGCAGTAGATATCACCTAGGACTAGGGATACCCTGTATGAATCAAAGCATTCTTGATATAATAAAGCTTAACTTCACCCTAATTTCCTATAGACATAGAAATTAGGGTAGATTGATTAAAGGTTTTCTCATCAAGGACTTGGGAGAAAATACCCTTGAGAACTGGTAGTAATTTGTATTTGTTGATGCAGTAGTGACTCAGAGTTGTTACCGGGATAAATCATACACTTTCCCTAGCATTGTTCCTCATACCTTGCAAACCCAAATTTTTATTATTATTTTCCTTTGTCTTTATTTTTATAATTTTGAATTTAAAAACCCCAATTATAATTTTTGTTTTATTGAACGATGAACTTGACTCAAAATTAACTTGCAGTCCTTGAGATCGACATTCTGGGAATTTCCCTTTATTACTATAACAAGCAAAATAGTACACTTGCTATTTTTTCGATCATGTTTTTGGCGCCGTTGTCGGGGACTTCCAAAATATAGAGTTTAATTTTTAGTTCAATTAAAATTTTGTTGCTCTGCAATAAAATTATTTTTCTGTCATTTATATAATTTAATTCACTAATTTGTGTATGTGAGGAGAGCCCTCAGCAAAATTTCTTTTTGATGCAGAAATCGAGAGAACCCTTCACCGGAGACGCAGAAACACTAGATTGGATTCCAAAGAAGAAGTTCCCTATGATCACTCAGATTCAGAAAAAGAAACTATGACTGAAATTCCTCCAGTTCCACCGCTTCCACCTCCAGAAAGACTCCTAGGTGACTATGGAGGTGCAAATGCGCTGGGTGGTAGATTGACCATTGTCAACCAACCGATGAATGTGACAAATTTTCAACAGCATCCTAGCATAATCAATCAACTTGAAAGAAAATCTTTCACCGGAAAGGTTAATGAAGATGCAAACAAGCACCTGTAGAGATTCCTGACCATGAGTACTACTTTAAAAATTGATGGTCATACTGATGAAGAAAAAAAGTTAAGAATATTCGCGTTCACTTTAGCTAAAGAGGCGAAAGAATGGTTCTACTCTCTGCCAGCAGGCAGTATTACATCATTGGAAGAGAGGGAAACCGCTTTCTTAAATGAGTATTTTCCAGCATCAATATTTATGAGAAAAAAGTATGAAATCTTAAACTTCAAACAGAAGGACGGTGAGTCTTTGGGAGATACCTACAAAAGATTCAAAAGGGTCCTGGTAGCTTGCCCAACTCATAATATGGATAACACTGAACAAATGCAGATGTTTGTTAACGGGCTAAAAATAAAGACAAAATAGTTGATTGATACAACAGTTGGTGGCTCAACAAATTTCTCAACAGCCACCGATATTAAAAGGATCATTGAAGTGATAGCCGTAAATGAGCATCTGGAATTATATGATAGGTGTACAAGCAAACCTAAAGGGGTCAGTGATCTGAAACTGGAAGCTAATAAAATCCGGTTGGAAGATACAATCGCTGTTGAAGTAGAAAATAAATTGAAAGCGATGAATATAGGTACTCAACAGGTAGCTCAGATTCAACCTGCTCAGACCATCACTTGTGAAATCTGTAATGGACCTCACCACACTGTGTATTGCTTTATAGCTCCTTAAAAAATTGAAGAGATAAAATTCTTAAAGCAGAATAACCCCGACTCTAACACTTACAATCCAGGTTGGAAGAATCGTCCAAACTTCTCCTAGAAATATCAGAAAGGGAATGTTCCACAACAGGGTCAAGGTCAATATCATACTCAATATCAACAACAACAACAAACAGCAAGCTCCAAGGAAAGAAGATTGGGAGATTGCCATCGAAGACATGGCCGCTCAAAATAGGAAATTCGAAGAAGATACTAGAAACAATCTGAAAAACACCACCGCTTCTCTAAAGAATCTTGAAGTTCAGCTGTGGCAGATAGTACAACAACTAGCAAGTTCTCGAACATCAGGTTCCTTAGCAAGTGAAACAGTTCAAAATCCTAGAAATCAAGAGAATATCGTAGCGGTAAATTCATGACCATCAAGCTATGGGTAAGGTAGGCATCAATTAAACCAGAATCGCCACCGCGCTTTTAATGTTTCCAAGGGAAAAGGGAGAAGTACGAACAAAACCCAAAGATAAGAAGTTTTCAAATCAAAACTAATAAAATGCCAGAGATTATAGGTAAGGGGGTTGGTTACACAGAGGGAAGGTGTTAGCACCCAAAGTGTCCTAGGTACTCCTAGGGAGCCATTTTTTGTGTGCATATGTGTTTTTTTAACAAAAATGATGTTTGCAATAAATAGAGTGGAGGGATGAGAAAAGAATTCATTAATTATATTTTTGTGTTTAACAAGACCTTCAGACTTGTGCCTACGTACCAACATAAAATGAGGGATCAAAACCTTGTAGTTCGTGGTAAAAATTTCAAAGTGGATGCATTGCTTTTAACAAAAAAAATAAGTTTTAACAGAGGCACAAAAGGCCTAAAAAGGTTTGAATGAGTGTTAGTTCTTTTCGTATTTTTGAAATTTTAAGTCAAGTATAGTTAGGTTCATTTACAAGTTTGATTAAGAAAGGGTTGAAAAATGCAATGGCATAAGGCCAAAGTTTCTAATTTGCAATATGGTCTAAGTTAAAAACACAAGAAAATAAGATTTTAAAAGGAGGGAGAGATTTGAAATTAAATAGGTGGGGAAGAGATGAAGAGACTAATCCTAAGCAAAACTTAAAAGTTAAGAGTTGAAAAGATCTGACGAATGGGCAGCAATCCAATAGACAAGAATGTCATATAGAAACCCAAAATTCCCTTGGACTTTAGAATCAAGCAATATCAATACACAAATAGCAAGATGAAGAGCAAGGCATCAAATAAAGATAGCCACATCCAAGCTTAGCAATTCCATGATCTTCTTCACAAACTCCCATGTATCAGTTGAACTCAAAGATAGGCACTAGCCACTGTAGCACCTCAAATTTGCACCTCCCATTTGTACATTCATTTCATTTTTTAGGTCATTAACATTGCATAGTGCATTGCATTTCATCAGTCAAAACTGATCAGGAGAATCCATCTGTGCAAGAAAGCAAGGGTTTTTCCATGAGATGAGGGGCCCATGGTTGTTCTAGAGAGCTTACATGACCCAAGGTTCATTTTGATGCAACTTGACCATTGGTTTGAGGTTCAAAGTCCACAGTGCATGACCAAGTCATCTGAGGCCCATAAAAGTCAACTGCAAGTCAACTGAGGGCTAGGAGAGGGAGAAATGGTTTGAGACATTTCATTCATGTCCCAAAGAAGGGTATTCAACATGTCAAACATCTACCTTGAAGATTTTGAAGCCAAATCAAAAGTTTCCAAAAATGGAAAGTGACCTATAATTGAAAGTTTCCCAAAATGGAAAGTTTTTGATTCAAATTCAACTTGATCTTGCATCATCAAAGAAACTTCAAATGAAATTTTGTCCAACATGAAAGTTGAAGATCTCTTTCTCCCATTTCCAAAAAGTCCAAGATCATGAATTTCTAATGAATGGTTAAGGAGTTATGATCAAATCATGGCAAAAAATCAAGTCTTGGATCATCAAGTTTGGACCAGAATTGTGCATGTGAAGCTCAAGAACATAACCATGGCATTTGAGATTTAAGCAAGATCTACACGCTTCCAAGCCTCAATTTCATCATCAAACTTCATAACAAGTGATTTGGAGTGGATTTGCATGCTTGCTTGGCCTTGGATCTGCAGAATTCGCCAACTGTTATTCAAGGGGTCACATTTTTTATTCTCTTGATTCTCTGTTTAATGTACATAATCTTGTAGATCTTGTTGTGGTGAGAATTCTGATATAAATTTTGTGGAATTTGGATGAAAATTGAGTGAGATATGATGATTTCAAGTTTAGATCTAGAAACTTCTTTGCTTCGATTCAGAAAATCCATGGAGATTTAGGCTTAGATAATATGATATTTGAATTCTACATTGAAAGATCTTTCCAACGATATATAATTTGTAAAATTCTGGACGTTTCTGGAAATTCTGGAAAATTGCGCATGAATGTTCATCATCTTCATCTTCATCTTCATGAAGAAGATGAAGATCTTCATCATTAGTGACGGATCTGCATGGTAGCGACGGAATCTGGATTTTCGCTAGGGTTCTTGCTGTAACGCGCGCTCAGAACTCATTTAATCCATGGTCCTCACTTCGATTCCTGCTTCAGGCGTTTTTTGGAATTTATTTTTCACTTTTGCCATGCTCTGCCATTTTTATTTCACATTTTTTCATCAACTTGTAAAATTCATAACAAATTGAAAATTGATCCAAAAAATACCTGGTTTTTTGATAATTGATCCTTGATATGTCTAGTTTTTAATGATGATGATTTCAAAAATTATGCACGGATGGATTTTATTTGGTGCTATCATATGTGATCATGTGTCCATTTGTGACCTTGCCTTATTCATCTTGTTGTGAAATGCTTGATTTTAATCCAATGGACTTGAAATTTTACATGTTGATTCTAGACACATCTATGGACATTTTAGTTTTGGTTTGACATTTTTTCCATTTAACATTTCTGTTTTATGCTTGTGTTAACATGGTGTGACAATTTGGGTCACACATTTGGTTGTTCTTACTTGTGCAATTTAATTTCCATGACAAATGATCTTGGATGCTTCTGATTTTTTGTATGTTGATCATGTTAGATGTTTTGAAGGTTCATGAATTTTTCCAGAATTATTTGAATCATTTCTATTTTGATTTGGATTTTTCATTCAGGATGACCATATATGAACTTTGAAATTGCCTTTGACTTCTTTTGATCATGAAATGCTTTTGCTTATTGATTTTGATGTGAGCCTTTTTAGGACATGTTAATATGTGTTTGAAGTTGCATTGTGTTGAATTTCAGCTCCTGTTTTGAATTTTTTCTTCATCTTTGACCCTAGGCTTTGACCTAGTGGTTTGTTACTTACATGTGAGCTTTGATTTCAGGTTTAAGCATCCAAATGCCATGGTTGATGATGCTTCATCACTTGAATGTTAATATTTGCTTTTGATTGCTAACATTGTGTGTTTTGTAGGTTGATGATAACTCATTTGATTTTGCCTTATGGCTTTTGTGTTGCATATTGGGTTGTCTGTTGGATATTGACTGTTGCCTGATTGTCTGGATTTTATACTGATTGGTTTAGCTGTTTCCACAGGTACCTAAGTTGCTTTAAGTTCATTTGAACTTTGCTTTGCTTGCTTGTGGTTGGCATACCACTAAGGTATAATTCCTTGATCTTCATGTAGTCTGGAAGACCTGTCATGTTATGTTGGCAGGCACCTGTCTGAAGCCCTCCTTAAGAGGCAATGCTTGTGGATGTTTAATTTTGTGCCAAGCAGGTTAAGTCCTCTTAAGAGGAAATTGGCAGATAAAAGGGATGTGCAATCCATCCCCTGCTATTCAGTTGTGTCATTCACTTTGCTCACACACCATGTGTTGATGCATCTTGAATAAGAACCCAAGATCTTGTTGTGTCAGTCATCTGTGGAGAAGAGTTCCTACATTCTGGACTCCCACACTTTCTATTTGGTTCATGCTCTCCCAGGCCAGGGATAAGAGCTATGAGGTCTTACCCTCATATCCCATTTCATCTGCTTCACCCTAACTCTCAATGTTAGGGTTAAGAGCTAACAACACCCTTTTCCAGATGGCTTGTTTGTCGAGGTTGATTTGACCCCTTGACTAAAGCCTAGCCTTGTATGAGCCACTTGTTTGCATATAGTGTGTGTGCTTGCTCTCTTGTGCTTGTGTTTGCTTATTTGTTGTTTAGGATAACTTGCTCCCTGTGCAAGTTAGGATTAGAGACCTCAACATAGGGATCGTATGCATGACAACTTCTAGGCTCGAGTCGTAGTCTCCCCAGTAGATTGTTATCCTCCCTTTGTCTCTGGTTAGGATAGAAGTTCTTTCCCTGTTAAGGGGAACTACGTCGCCCTGATCCTCATACCAGATGAGGTACGTAGGCAGGAGATGAACTGATCTCTCCGGGCGCCCTTTTTCTTTTTCACCCCTTTGTGTGTGTTTGGAGTCTGACATAAGCCCAGCGATTGACAGTCGATTTCCTGTGTCTTGTTTGCTTGTTGGAGTCTGACGTAAGTCCAGCGATTGGCAGTCGGTTTCCTGTGTCTTGTTTGCTTGTTGGAGTCTGACGTAAGTCCAGCGATTGGCAGTCGGTTTCCTGTGTCTTGTTTGCTTGTTGGAGTCTGACGTAAGTCCAGCGATTGGCAGTTGGTTTCCTGTGTGTGTTTGTTGGTTCGGAGTCTGATGTAAGTCCAGCGATTGGCGTTCGGTTTCCATGTTTACCTGTTTGTGTGGAGTCTGACGTAAGTCCAGCGATTGGCAGTCGGTTTCCTGTGTGGTTTTGTTTGGCGTGTGTTAGTCGATCTACGAGTGCTCTGATTCTTTCTCTGGTTAGAGAAGATACGTATGCATAGGATGCGACATCCTAGCGAGCACGTTTCCCCTGTTCCCGAACTACGTCGACTCTGATGTCTGTGTCTGACAGACTACGTAGGCCCAGGATGCAATATCCTGCCAAGTCCTCTTCTTCCGTCTTTCATCTGTGTTTCAGTTCAGTGTGTGTGCTTTAGATGAAGATCAATTCACAAGCACTTGGTTTCATGAAAGTTGGCTTTTTCCAAGTCCTTTTGCATAGGGAGTGTTTCCTACTTCTAAGTTCAATGTCTCAGATCAAATCCAACAATCCACACAAATGTCTTTTAGGGTTTTTGTTATTATTATGTACAATCATAATATATCACAAGATAAGGCTCAAATGAGCAAAGTGAAAATGGCATTAAAGTATACAAGTCAAATGGTATGAATAATGGCAAATGAATAAAAACTTAAAAATAAAGTGCATAAAAGTAAATGACTTGAACTTAAATGTTAGTTGTTAATTGATTAAAATTTAGTATTGCTTTTGCTTTTTGTTTTGCTTAAGTCATTCTTTGGAGAACACTCAATCCACTATTCACAAGCATGGATCCTTGAACCAAGACATCTTCCAAAGGAAGGAAAAAAGGCCAAGTTTCCACACAATACCATGAAAGAGGGGAGACTTACAATCTCACTTATTAGAATGATATGCCTTTCGTGTCAACAATTTAGCTCTATGTTAAGCAATCATAATTGGACTTATGTAGAAGTCATAACTATTTGAGGTCGGGAAATAGAAATTTTAGTGTTAATGCGTGTTAGAGATATGATATTATGAACCATACTCCTAAAATATACCACACTTAAAAGAATATGAAAAAGGGGTGGACCTAATCTCATCCACACTTATTAGGATATAGAGACATCATAGGTTCATGAAATGAATGAGAAGAGAATGGGATTGAGATGAAGAGGGAGAGGAAATGGAATCAACACAAATTGGTCAAAGAAGAACTTTTATCAAATTAAAATCATTCATTCATTTGGGAGATCAAATGTCGATTTCATCAATCCCCTAAATCCAATGATTTTAACTCAACAAAGTCAAATCAACCTTGACCAAGGCCCAACAACACAAGTCAAACTCAACAAGTTAATATCAAAAGCTTAACACAATTTATTTTGCATTTAAACAATTAAAATCAATTAAATAATGCATTAAATTAAATTATGGTTGGTCAAAATCCTAAAACCTCATCAAGACACCAAATAAATGGCCTTGAGATTTATCATAAGTTAAACAAGGTCAAAGGGCCTTGGAGAAAAAAATTCATTAATTTTGGAGATTTAAAACTATTTTTAACAATTTAAAATATTCACAAAAACAATTAAATCATAAAAATATTAATAATGATCCAAAAAATAATTTTAATTCAGAAAATAAAAGAGGATTTTATTTAAATTTTTTTTTATGAAACTCTCATATTTTTTGGATCAATATTAAAATTAATATGAATTAATGAAAATAAACCAAATAAAATGAAAATCAGAAAATAGCAAAAAACGTGGACCACTTGATCTCCCTCATTAATTGAGGTGGCAGATCAAGTGGTCCTCAACGCGCGTTCCATGATGGACACGAGTCAAAGCGCTACAAGGATGGTATTCAAGACTAATGCACGAGATTAAAACATCTCAAAAGGATCATGTGGTTCAGATGAATGCCAACACACCTCCGGAGCCAAAGCTCCTGTCTCCTTCTCCGGTGAGCTTCACCGGTCTGGTTCACTCCCAACCATCACCAAAATTAAAAAGAAGGACATGAATTTAAAGTAAAAATGCTCAGGAGCTCGAATTTGACCTCAATTTCTCCTAACTCCAAGTATATTGAAAGATACATGGAGTTGAATTTTCAGGATCATGATCTGAGTTGCATCGATTTGACCTCAAAGCAACTCAATCTTGTTGCCTACATTGGTAGGACTTTAGACATCCAAAGATAAAGAAGAATTATGGAGAATTGAGTGAGAATCAAAGAGATGAAAAATTCTGGAAAACACCTTCAATGCAGGTTTGTATGAACATGATCTTGCTTCCACTTGCTCTTGATCTTTCTCTGGACACTTGATGGAATGGAAATGAATCAGCCAAAAGGTACATGACTCTTGGAGATTTGAATCTCAAAACAGTGAGATTCAAACTCAATTTCCAATGGAAATTCTCAAGTTTATCCTTTGAATAAGAGGGTTTTGGAGATTGAGATTCAAAGCTGGCGCACAGGGTCCTTGATTTTGAGCATGGAGGGCTCTATTTATAGCCATATGATTGCTAAATGCACACTTGAAAATAAGTTCCAAAAATAGCATTGTACATTGCATGGATGCATGGACGTATGATAGGCCCATGTAATCATCTCTTCAGGTCCAAAAATTAGTACTAACATTGCTGAAGTCACATTGGTAAGCCATGCAATTGTGTATGAGGAATGCAAGTTCAATTGTGATAAATGGTCATCCATGTTCAAGCCATGCATAAGTCACTAATACTTTGTCCAAATGGGATGAAATTGGACTTTTTGGAAAAGATAAATCAAGAGGAACAACTTCCATGTTGGACACATTTTGATTTGAAGCTTGTATCATGATGAATTTTAAGGTGGAAGTTGGGAAAATCAAATATGTCAAAAAAAATTCTAAGTGTTAAGCCATATGTTCACTTATTCCACCTTGGCTAACTTTTTATGTGAGCTTCAAATGAGAAACGTTTCTTCATCAAAGTTGTAGCTCTCTCAAAGTCCTTAAAAATGGTAACAAATTTGACCTAATTTGGATTTAATATGAAGGAGTTATGCATTTTTGAAATTGAGGAAAATCAATTGTTCAATAACATTTGTCCAAAATGACCTATAATGTATCCTCATATCACATGCATATAAAAGTTGAATTTGATATTCCTCCAAACATAAAAGTTGAATTGGACATCTTAAATTTGATTGTTCAACTTGGAAATATTTCATATCATAAAAATTGAGCAAGTTATGGCCTTGGGAAGTTGACCTCCAAATTAGGGTTTAGACAAAATGACCTATAATCTTCCACCATAAAAAATGACTTTCCAAGAAAAAATAGCTCTAGACCTCAACATGAAAGTTGTTTGGAATGTCATTTAGAATAACATTTATCTTGGAATCAATTACATGTGACAAAAATTGTAGGATATAGGGTCTAGGGAACCCCAGTTTTGACTAGATGAATTCCTCTGGTCAACCACCATGAACCAACTTGCTAGCTTGCCATTCTCTTGACTTTTGGGACTCATGAAGGATCATATATGCATAATATGATGGAATTTGAAGTATCCTTTGAAATATTTGATCAATTGGTGAAGAAGCTTGTTGAAGAAGTTACACAAGATACCCAGATGAATTAGGGTTTCCAAGGCAAACCAACTCCAAACTCTTGATGATTTCTTGATCAAAATAACATGTAAAGATCACGGGGATTCATATATGATGCTTAGAGCCTTAGTAAACCAATTCTTGATTGAACTCCTGGCATTGAGGGTCTTAAACCCAAGATGTAAGCTTCATAGATCAAAGGTGAGCACATGCTCTACCTATAGAAGAGTTAGCTTATACAAAGACATATTTTTGGTATTTGGGTTAGTATAAATGATAAAATACAAAGTATGATACAACCACATGATGCTTGGTGATCTCTCCCAATGCAAACCCGATGAATGAGGGGTAAGGAGGATGCCAAGGTGTGATCCCAATGCTAATGCATATGATGAGATAGCATGAGGGATCTTAGGGTCAAAATTGGGGTCTTACAGCTGCCCCTATTTAAGGACGTTCTAACTGAGGAGATGAAGGTTAAAATCTTCGCATCGACTCAGTAGAATGGGCTTAAATAATAACATATAGAAACAAATTTTGGTCCCTAAGAGACCTCATGATGCATATGATATGAAATGTTGAAATAATCTTTGTGGGGAAATGTTGCCACAAAGGAAAAGAATTCGGAGAGACTGAAGGTCCACAAGAGTATAATGTATTCCATAAGGAAAACTCACTGGGAAGACAGAGACTCTGGGGAAAAAGGGTTGCGCATAGGCCATGCTACATCTTAAAAACATCTGGGGGACTCGAGGGATTCCACGAAAAATAAATAAATGGAAAGGCTCAGCTGAGCAAGAAGAGGAACATCTGCAGGGGAAACGGGTAAATCAGAACAAAGCTGAAATACTTGAACCAAACAGGAAACAACGATTTCACGATGGAAATGCGCACTCAAACTCAACTGGGGGAAGAAAAGATCTTCAACACAGGAGGAGCAGAAATCTATTATCCATTACCGGTTACTGGGTAAGGAGATAACAAAATTCTGACAGGAAGGACATCCGTTACCGACTAGGCTAAACATATCAAGGATGACTCGCTGAAGGCAACCAGGAGGTGTATTCATTACCCATTATTGGGTAAAAATAAACTGTTGGGGAAAAGCCAAAATAGGATTTACAACTACCAGTTACTGGGCAGAAAACCACAGAGAGAGAATACTCGTCACTAGTTAAAGAGAACATATCAAGGATAGACTCAAAAGGAAAGAAAATCCATCACCGGTTAGGATGAACATATCAAGGATACACTTGCCTGGGGAATTCTAGGGAGAGTATCTGTCACCGGTTAAGATGAACATATCAAGAATAAACTGCCTGAAAAAATAGGAATTACATCTATCGAATGCTGGATAGAATACCGAAAAGAGAATATCCGGCATCGGTTAGGATGAACATATCAAGGATAGACTCAGAGGGGGGAAATAGGAATTGCATCTATCAGTTACTGGATAGAATACCAAAAAGAGAGTATCCGTCATCGGTTAGGATGAACATATCAAGGATAAACTCTGCAAAGGTGATATAAACAGGATTTACAACTACCAGTTATTGGGCAGAAGACCACAAAGAGAAGGAAATCCGTCACCAGTTAGGATAAACATATCAAGGATTAACTCTCTGGGAAATAAAAATAGGGATTATAACTATCGGTTACTGGGTAGAATACCAAAAGGAGAGAATATCAGTCACCGGTTAGGATGAAAATATCAAGGATAGACTCAGACAAGGGAAGAAAATATCCGTTATCGGTTAGGATGAACATATCAAGGATATACTTCCTGGGAGACGTAGAGACGAATCCGCAGGGGAAACAAGGTTACCTTTCCCGGGTATTGGGAAAAAGTAACACACATGAGAAGAATATTATCAGTTATTGGGTAATAGGCTCTCATGGGACCAAAAGCATCTATCTAGGTAAGATCTAGAAAGAAAAGTTCAATCAAAGGACTCATCCCAATAAGGATATAACTCAGGGGGAGTGGTTCCAACCAGATAATCAACTGGGGAGGAAGCTGAAATAATGATCATCCACGAGGAAATAACTCAGTGGGGGAAAGAGAAAGATTAAAGTCTTTCTGTTTAATGGACTGACACTCTACAATTGAAAGAGGAGAGCCAAACCACATATGCATGGGGAAAAAGTAAACCACCATAGCAGGGGATCAAAACGAACAATGAAACATAAAGTGCAACAATGCAATAATGAAATTATATGAGTGTATATGTATATGTATATGTATATATGATGATTATGCTGACAAAACGATCACAAAGGATACAAGTGTCACTGATTTGAATCATCGATACAACCCCTAGCCAATCCTCACGGGAGGGAAACAACTGCTGGAGAAAAACAAACAAACGTCTTGATGGCTCAATCCTGGCTGGGGAAAGCACAAGGAGAGGATCTGCTGAGGAAACTGCTACAAACTTTGTGGGGAATTTTAGGTCAACACCATATCAAATGGGAGACAACCCTGCAGGGGACAAACACAATAGCTGCTCAAAATCAGGAGTAACTCTGACGATTTATGGGGAATTAAAATTCTGCCGAAGTTGTGCTAACTACTGAAACAACACACCTACAACTCAAGGGAGGCCAACAAACTCGGCTGGGGAAACCAACAAAACTCGGTTACTGAAATGTTGTCGGGGATGAAATAAGGATTACGCTCACTGCTTGGGGAGAACCAATAATGCTCCTTATTTTAGGGCTTACCACTTTTCAAACTATTATTTATATTCCTTTAAATGATATCGATTGCTTAAAATAACTGCTTTTATATGTAAGAAAATATGATTCTAATTTAAAATTTAATTTCAAAATGATCATAATAAAATTTAAATTTATTTGGCTGAATTAAACAAGAGTGGAAACAATTGGATAAAAAACTCAACTTTATTTAATGGAATGGTAGTCTGAAAATGACAAGACTCCATAGATCTTTACAAAAGTTGAAAAATGGTAATTTACATGGAAAAGGGCTACATTGAATTCAATGATCACTAATCCTTCTACCAACTTTTGATGTTCACTATGCTCTTGACGACTTCATCATGGATGGTGAATCAGAATTGACTGATTTGCTCAAGAATGTCTTCGAAATTGAGGATTAGCAGGATGCAATTACTTGCCATAATCCCTAATTTTCACATAAATTTCCCCAAGGTGGGGTACTCAATTTATCGGGATAATTTTTATGTTTTTATGTCTCTAATTTTTGCCTGGATCGCCCTTTCGGGTTTCAATCCACTGAGACACTCATTTTTGCCTAAGCCGCCCTTTCAGGTTTTCAACCTAGTGAGCTGTTCATTCTTTTTTTAGGCGAAGTATTTCTTGATTGCATTTGTGTTCACAGGACGAGTGAACTCTTCACCATCCATAGTTGTAAGAATCAACGGACTGCCTGAAAAGGCTCTCTTAACAACATATGGGCCTCCATAATTAGGAGTCTATTTGCCCCTAGAATCTGGCTTGAAAGATAGAATCTTCTTGAGCACAAGGTGACCTTCTCTGAATACACGAGGTCTGGCCTTCTTATCAAAAGCTTTCTTCATTCTATGATGATACAAATGACCATGGCACATGACAGTCAATCTCGTCTCTTCTATCAAGTTCAGCTGGTTAAACCTGGTCTGACACCATTCAGCCTCAGTCAACTTGGTTTCCATCAAGACACCCAATACGGGGATCTCCACCTCTACTGGGAGCACAACTTCCATGCTGTAAGACCCCAATTTTGTCCCTAAGATCCCTCATGGCATCATAACATTGCATTTGCATAACCTCAAGGATCATTGAGCATCTTAGTCCCCTTTGCCTTTGGGTGGGACTCCTTGTGAGTGGTTTGAGATCACCAAGCATGCTTGAATTGTATATCATTTCTTTTCTCATTTTGTTTACTAACCAAAAGCACAAAAATATGTCACTAACATCTTTTGTTTGTAGCTTGAGCAATCACAAGATCAAAAGCTTCTAGGAGATCATTGGTACAAAGACATTGGTCAAGAGGAGATGAAAGCAAGCATGGTAATGGTTCCCAAGGCTCTCATCCATCAAATATGTCTCCCTTAGTATCTCAATTCATCATGTTTGATCAAAGCAAGTCCAAGGGTTTGAGGTTTGTTCCCCAGAGAAGCCCTAATTCATCTGTGCACCACAATGCCTTGCTCATGAAGCAACCTCAGCCCATGGTCAAATATAATCAAGGGAAGTTCTTTAATTCATCATTTCATGCATATTTGAAATTATGTGAGTATCCTCAATCATCAATTCATCAAGATATGAGTTGGGAACTTGAGAAGTTGATCAGTTAATTCATCTAACTATTTTTGAAATGCACTGAGACCTAACGTTTTATGTGTTAGTCAAATGGAGATGGTTCCAAAAGAAAAAATGTTATTAAGGACAATATGAACAACTTTCATGTTCATCAAAATTTGATTTGAAGCTTGGAAAACCATCTGCCATTCCAATACATTATAGGTCATTTTGACTGAAACCCTAATTTTGGGTCGACTTCCCAAGGACATAACTCATTCATTTTTTATGATATTGAGGTGGGATAAAATGCATTGGAAAGCTTAAGATGTCTACTTCAAATGTTATGTAAAACAAAATTTTAAACTCTCAAAGGAAATACATGTGATAATGCAAGCATTATAGGTCCTTTTGGGTCAAAGGCATTAAAAGTCAAAAAAGTCCAACTTCAAGTGCCCATAACTTATTCATCCAAAATCCAAATGATGCAACATTTAAGTCCATTTTGATTGTCTTGAAAGGATCTACAACTTTGATGTTGAAGGTGTTTTCATTTGAATCTTGCATCATCAAAACAGAAAGGCTTGAAAGTTGGCCAATTTTAGAAACCTTGCCTTGACATATTTTGCACATCACCCTTCAAGCTCAAATTTCACTAATTTCCAAGGCCCAAATGAAGTTTGGATCAACATGACATTTGTTCCTTATGCAGTAAGCTTTCCAACCATTACTCATAAGCTTGCATTTTGATTTTGGACATGGCATTTTCGAAGGCTTTAATGAAATAGTGCATTTTATGAAAATCATTCCAATTGCCATGCATGATCCATTAACATCCAATCTGCACATCCAATTCCTATTTGGTGATGTATATCTTGCAATTCAAATCAGAATTGGGCCCTCCATGCGCCTGTACAGTCCCATGCATGGAGGCCCTCTTCTCTCATGCACACGAGTTTGATGATGCTTGCAGCTCCCTCCATCTATAAATACAATGCCTTGCCCTCTCAATTCTTCAACCTGAAGGCGCCTGAACCTCTGCTGAATTGAATCCCCACCCTCACACCAAAGGAACTCTCTCTTTTCTCTAAAAATTTCAGATCTAGAATTCAGTTTCCTCGACTGCTTTCTTAGATCTAAAAGTTCCTAGACCTCTTCACCTTGATCCATTGAACTTCTATTTTGATAAAGCAACCAAGGTTTCAAGCTCAAATCACCAGAACTCAAACTTGAACTCCAACTGGTATTTTCTTCGATTCTCCTAATCCTTTGACCTATTGGCTGTGATTTTGTGTTGGCTGAGGTCCTCTCAATAGAGGCATCATGTTTATGCTTTTGATTTTAGCAATTCATTGAGTTCATGATGAACACCAGATTTTTCTAGCTCTGATTTCTCACATTATAGAGATCTAGAAGGAAAATGGATGGTATAGGGATGATGTACATCATCCCAGTTTTCTATTGATGTATAGATCGCACGTTTTGATTACCTTTTTTTTTCTGCAACTTGGCCAGAATCTGGGAAGCTCACCGGAGAAGACGGTGGCTCCGGTGGCTTCATCATTGCCAGTTTAAATCCTGGCCGTTTGATCCATTCTCCAGATTGAATCTCGTCCCTTGTTTGTTATGACTTTTAATTGTTTCACATGTGCACGCATTGACTTGAATCCACCATACGCGCGCGCTTCCTGGCCTCATGATTTGCCAGCTCAATTAATGAGCTTAGATCAGACGGTCCACTCTTTTTCCAATTTCTATTTTCTGTTTTATTTTCATTTTATTTTCTTTAATTCCAATTGTCTTCAAAAATTAATATCTCTTTCATTTTTTATCCAAAAAATATGGGACCAATTGCATTATTTCCCAAATAAATTCTAGTTTCTATTTTTGATTGTTAATATTTTTTATTTTGTCATTTGATATTTTTTGTGAATTTTCTCTTTTCTGGTCATTTTTAATTCATTTTAAATAGTTTATGATATTCAAAAAATACAAAAATATTTTCCTAACCTATTTGAATGATGATGGATCTATGAAAAAGATTCTCATCAATTTTTGAATTGATTTGAGATTTATTTGAGATTTTAGTTCAATTAGGTTATTTTTATTCATTTTTAATTGATTAAAAATAGTTTCTGACTTTTAAAGATGCTGAAATTTTTTGTCAAGCCTTGTTTGACCTTGTTGAACTTAGGATAAATCACTAGGACCTTTCAAGGTTGATTTGAAGTGATTTTGAAGTTTTACCTTTCTTTAGTATTTTAATTCAAGTTTATTTTTTATATTAAAAAATGCCAAAAATAGTTTATTCATTTCTTGACTCCCAATCTTCATCTCACTTCTGTTTTTGATTGTTTGACCTTGACTTTCAATGTTATTGGTCAACATATGAGGATTGGTACATTGTATTTTATTTAATGCACTTTAATTTTGCCATTTCCATTCCTCTTATCCATCTTCTCCTACTTCTTTTCCTCTTGATCAATGAGTTGAAGGTTGATAAGTTAGCATTGGTTAAGGAGATTTAACCTTCCTTGATTCAAATCTAATTCATCCTGATCAATTGATCAAGTGAATGGCTTTGCATTAAGGATAGGTTGTCTTTTAAATCATGCAAAAGGCTTAAACCAATACAAGATCATTTCTCTTCTCCTTTTTGGCATGGCAAGTTGTTGGGACTTGGTTCACTAATCAAGACTCCTAACTTGTGTTTGTTGCCTACATTATTATTGACCGGCCTCAAATAGTTGTGACTTCTACATAAGTCCAATTACGATTGCTTAACATAGCGCTAAATTTGCCTTATGGCACACTAACTACTAACACTAACTATTGACAATTAACATTTACTTAATGCAATTTACTTTATGCAATTTACTTTAAGGTAATTTACTATTCTTGCACATATTATCCATTTGTTTTTCCTTTGCTCATTTGAGCACATGTTTATGTTAATTCCATTTGCCTTTTGCTCACTTGAGCACATAATTGAGTATATATTATTGTGCTTGTGTTTTGTTTTGTTTGTTGTGGACCAAAGTGCAAAGAAATGGACTTAGTTTCTAGGACTTTCCCTATGCAAAGAAATGGAGATTTGGACTTAGATTCTAGGACCTTCCTTGTGCAAAATTGGAGTAAAAGGATCTTAATGATGATGAATTAGAAGGACCAAATCTCTAAACTCTCTCTTGTCCATTCTTGTTTTACCCCATGAAACTTTTGATGTGTGTGCTTTTGTGCTAGGAGTTTCCATTTGAACTTAATTGGAGGACCATTACCATGAGCATCCAAAGTGAGAAATACAAAAGCCATTGGAGGATTCTTGGGAACATGACCTTGTGTTTGTTTGCTTGAAATATTTTCTTTGTGGTTGCTTATTCCAAAGGATGGGAGCTACTTGGATCATCAATATGATCTCAAGAAAGGAACTCCTAATGTGGTTCATTTCCTTATCCCTTCTTTTTGTTTTACTTAGGACTTAGCCCTTCTTCTTCTTCTCTCCACTCTAACCCAAGTCAAAACCTTTTGTGCAAACATTTAACTATTGTTTTTCCATCATTAGAAACCTAAGCCTTATGCTTTTGATTTTCAAGCTTTCTTTTCATAACACTTATTTTGAATTGAACTTTTAAGTCAACTTTGACCATTTTTGTATATACTCCTAATTGGTAAATATAACCCATTCAAATTTATTTTGTGGTTCAAATGGCCACTCTCTTAATCAAATTTTTCATAACCTTTAGCTATTAGGTTTGAGTTATCCTTGTGGTAGATATAATACTCACCTATATCCTTAGTGATGGACAATGAGTCTTCCATGCTTATTATAGGGTTAACCCTCATTAGCATGTTGAAGCTATCCTCACATGGTGGATTTGTGGTTTGGTTGAGTTTTCTCCCTTTGATAACAAAAGACCTTAAGGCTTTTGGACCAATCACTTCACCAACTTCTTTGAGATTTTTACCCCGAACTACGAGGTTTTGATCCTAATCTTTTTATAAGATGGTACGTAGGCAATGGGTTTATCCATTCAAACACAAAATGTAAATAAACTTGTATATTCTCTTCTCATCTCTTCAATCATGTTTGCACAAACAAAATTTCTCAAAACAACAACCTTTACAACAAATGTGAAAAGGGCTCCCTAGGAGTACCTAGGATGTTTTGGGTGCCTAACACCTTCCCATTGCATAACCAACCCCCTTACCCAGATCTCTGTTTCTTTTACTAGTTTTTGTTAAAACTTTTAGGTTTTTGTTCGCTTTCTAACCATTCCTTTGGATAAATAGAAGTGCGGTGGCGACTCGACTTGTATGATTTACCTTGGATTTAGTCAATATCTCTAATGGTAACGAATACCCCCGCTACAGAAAAGTGGCGACTCTGCTAGGGATCAGTGTTCTAGTGGGTTTTGCCAACTTTTCATGCTTGTTGTATTGTATTGTTTTGTGACATATTTTTGTGCAAGTTTGGGATTATTGTATTGTATGTAATGATTGATTTGCTTGATATTAATTCCTTGTATGCTTGGTGATCTTTGTGAGATGAGTTATGTACCCGAACTCGAGTGCACTTAGGATAGGAGAATGGCATAGTCTTGTTGACTTGTGTGGAGTTATTCCTTAACAGTGTCAATCATATCGATTCCCCACATGCAGAAGGGCCTCAACAGTGTCAGAGGAACATGAATCTTATCTGCATAAATTTGACACTTGTGGCATTTCTTCACAAACTTTCAACAATCAGATTCCATTGTCAGCCAATGGTAACCTGCTCGCAACATCTTCTTAGCCATAGCATGTCCATTGGAATGAGTACGAAAGGAGCCTTCATGGACTTCAGTCATCAATAGGTCTGATTCGTGTCTATCCACGCATTTGAGTAGAACCATATCGAAGTTTCTCTTGTACAATACATCACCATTCCGGTAGAAATTGAAGGCTAATCTTCTCAAAGTCTTCTTATCTTTCAAAGATGCCCCAGGCGGGTAAATCTGACTTTGGAGGAAAGAATTGATGTCAAAATACCATAGCTTCTCATCTTGGACCTCTTCAACAACAAATACATGAGTTGGTCTATCAAGACGCATCATAGTCAGATTTGGAACTTCATTCCATTACTTCACTATAATCATTGAAGCCAACGTTGCAAAAGCATCTACCATCCGGTTTTCATCTCGAGGGATATGATAAAACTCAACCTTTGTAAAGAAAGTTGAAATTCTCCTCGCATAATCCCTATATGGTATCAAACCGGGTTGATTCATCTCCCACTCACCTTTGATTTGATTCACCACCAAAGCTGAATCTTCATAGATGTCCAAATACTTGATTCTAAGATCAATGACCTCTTCAAGCCCCATAATGCAAGCTTCATACTCAGGCATATTATTTGTACACTTGAAAGTCAATTTAGCTGTAAATGGAAAATGCGTGCCTTGAGGAGCAATGATTACTGCCCCAATGCCATTAACATATTGATTAACAACTCCATCAAATACCATGCCCCAACGGAAACAAGGTTCTGGCCCTTCTACAAGCAATGGTTCATCAGAATCTTTCATTTTCAAGTACAAAATCTCTTCATCAGGAAAATCATACTCCACTGACTGGTAATCTTCAATCGGTTGGTAAACCAAATGGTCAGCCAAGACACTACCTTTGATTGCCTTCTGAAATCGGTATATAATATCATACTCTAATAACAACATCTGCCAACGAGCAATCCTTCAAGTTAAAACAGGCTTCTTAAAAATGTACTTGATTGGATCCATTTTGGATATCAACCAAGTAGTATGATTCAACATATATTGACGCAGACGCTTAGCAGCCCAAGCCAATGCACAATAAGTCTTTTCAAGCATAAAATACCGAGTCTCACAGTCGATGAACTTCTTGTTGAGGTAGTAAATAGCATATTATTTCTTTCCAGTTTCATCTTGTGGACCTAGAACACAACTCATACTTTCATTGAGCACAATCAAATGCATGATCAAATGTCTTCCTTTCATAGGCGGAGACAGAATCAGAGGCTCAAGTAGATACTCTTTGATACTATCAAAAGCTTTCCGGCAGTCTTCGGTCCAATCACAAGACTGATCTTTCCAAAGAAGCTTGAATATAGGCGCACATGTGACGGTCATATGTGATATGAATTTGGAGATATAATTCAAGCGGCCGAGAAAACCTCTGACTTGCTTCTCAGACTTGGGCGTAGGCATCTCTTGTATTGCTTTGACCTTGGCGGGATCAACTTCAATACCCTTCTCACTGACAATAAAACCCAACAACTTACCAGAATGAACACCAATAGTAGATTTATTGGGATTCAAGCGGAGTTTGTATTTCCTCAAATTCTGGAATAGCTTCAACAAATGCTCAACATGTTCTTCTTCGTCACTGGATTTAGCAATCATATCATCAACATAGACTTCAATCTCTTTATGCATCATGTCATGAAAAAGAGTAGTCATTGCCCTTTGGTAAGTTACACTAGCATTCTTTAAACCGAAAGGCATCACTCTATAACAGAATGTTCCCCAGGGTGTAATGAATGTGTTCTTCTTCATATCCTCGGGTCCCATCTTGATTTGATTATATCTGGAAAATCCGCCCATAAACGAAAAGGCTTCGAATTTAGCTGTATTGTCTACCAACATATTAATGTGTGGAAGAGGGAAATCATCTTTCAGACTAGCTTTATTCAAATCTCTATAATCAACGCACATATGGACTTTTCCATCCTTCTTCAGAACAGGGACAATATTGGCCACCCTTTGCGGGTACTCAGCAGTAACAAGGAAACCGACATCAATCTGCTTTTGCACTTCTTCTTTGATCTTCATTTCCATATCAGGATGAGTCCTCCTCAACTTCTGCTTGACTGGCGGGTATTCTGGCTTCAACGGCAATCTATGCTCCACAATCTTAGAATCCAACCCAGACTTATCTTGATAGGACCAGACAAACATATCTGAATACTCTCAGAGAAGATCAATCAACCCCTTCTTCACTTCTGGACACAATCGAGAGCCAACCTTGACTTCCTTCACATCATCCTCGGAACCCAAGTTGACTAAATCAATCTGCTCTTCAAATGGCTGAATGGCTTTTTCCTCGTGCTCAAGTAGACGAGACAATTCATCAGATACTTCTTCATCACTTCCTCCCTCAGCCTCAAACACAGGGAATTCAAATTTTGGCGAAGGAGTAAGATCATTGTATTCAATGGGTTTAGAAACCCACCTGCATAATGATTTGATATTTTGATTTTAGAAAAGTTAATTGGTGACCAAATATTATGCAGATTGATAAATTATATTTTAATTATGTTTTTTTTTGTGATTACCATTATTCAGAAAAAAGCAAAAAGTAATAAAACATCATAGATGTGGATGAATAGAATTGAATTTTATTAATGATCAAATGTGAAAATGCCAACAATGTTCACTTCTCCTTTAGGCATAGGAGAAAGATTTTCAAAAATAATAAAAACAATTACTTAGAATGATGCATAATAATAGGAACATCAACAGCAGTCCAATTGTTGCAAGCTTTTCCACGCGTTACAAAATTGGTGCAGTCTTCATCTTCATCCCCCTCGATCACGGCAGCTAAGTGTTGTTCATTACCATGAATGAACCCTCCGCTACGGAAACTCGGTTGCACATCTTCAGCTCTAATCTCATATGAACCTCGTTGGAATCCCAAACCATCTCTGCTCTTATTCTCTGTGACCTCTACCATCTGAACCCACTTATCAGAAATACCGTCTTCAACAATCTTATGAGCGTCTTTGAAGGAGGACATAGGTGCCCCAACTCTCTTTTCTCCAACAATAGATAGAGCTTGGAACGGAGTTCCAACCTCATCCTCAGCTTTTACATAAGAGAAAGATGACAAGTGGCTTACCAACAAAGCCTTCTCCCTACCGGCAATAACAAGCTTTCCTTTCTTGGCAAACTTCAATTTCTGATGCAAAGTTAACGTAACGGCTCCTGCCTCATGTATCCATGGCCTTCCTAACAAGAAGCAATAGGCCGAGTGGATATCCATTACTTGGAAAGTAATTTGGAAATCACTCAGACCTATCTTCATAGGAAGGTCCACTTCACCAATCACAGTTCTGCGAGAACCATCAAATGCTTTGACGATCACGCCACTATATCTCATTGGAGCTTCTTGATATGTCAATTTAGAAAGAGTTGATTTGGGAAGAATATTCAATGAAGAACCGGTATCAACCAATAGGTTTGACAGAGCATCCTCCTTATAATTCATTGAAATGTGTAACGCTAAATTGTGATTTCTACCCTCCTCAGGAAGTTCCTCATCACAGAAGCTCAAGTTATTGTAGGAAGTGATGTTAGCCACAATATGATCGAACCAATCAGTCGTTACATCATGCTCTACATAAGCTTGCTCCAATACCTTCATAACTAGGGACAACACTGAAATCTTGGAATGGGTTTGGAGCAACTGCTCCACCATATTAAACTCGCTCTTCTTAATCAATCGGAGTAGCTCATCATCATCATTAGGCTTCAAACCGTTGGATTCACCAGACTGACACTTTGGAGTGCTGATCAGATCAACTGCAGGCACTTAAAAACTCTTACTGGAAGATACATCTTCTACATTCTTTGGGAATACTGGCCCAAAAACACGGCCGCTATGGGTCACCTTCATAACATCAGCAATGCTCACAACAGAACTGGTCGTAGGTAATGGAACCTTTTGACCATTCTCTAACATAGTCGCATTATACTGGTATGGAACAGCCTTATTGGATGCATACGGGACTGGACCCACTAACCGTATTATCAACGGTGATACCGATATATTACTGACACTGTTACTACTGCTGCTTTCAAATTGAATCACTACTCTCTTTGGTGTCTTGAACACAGGAACTATAACATTCACATCATCACCCAAGTGACGGGACTGAAGAATCTGGATCATACCTTCATCCATCAACCTCTGGATGTCTCTCTTCACAACCATATAACCTCTAGGATTAACACTACAGATTGCACATCCATCATGGTCATGCTCACAATCACTTACCAAACAGATATCCTTGTGCATCGTCACCAAGGATCTTCTAATGAAACGAACATCATACACTTTGAACTCCTTAGGACAATCATCTACCATGTTAACAGAAGGGTTACCAGGAGTGGGTAATGGGTTAACTTTGACATTCGGTGCACGGTCCTCAAAGGACACCATCCAATTTTTGACCAACTTCTAGACTTCGTACTTCAAGGGGTAACAATTTTCAATATCATGGCCAGGAGCCCCTTGGTGAAAGGCACAGTGAAGTTGTAACAATGCAAAAGGTTCTTGAGAACCAAAGATGGATACAATTCAGCATAAGACATAGGAATCAGGTCAAAAGAGATCTTCTTCCTCTCAAAATTTTGTTGTTCTTGATGATTGTTAGTGTTGGTGTTGTTGTAGTTGTTTGTTCTTTGCGGTGGTTGTTGTTGACGTTGTTGTTGAACGAGCATTGATTGATTGTTTGAAAATACAAGAATAACAGACGATACTTGATGATGGTGTTGACGGGGTTGTGGATTCCTTCTAACATGAGGTCTCCTCTACCTTCCAACCGATACTACATTAGTCTTGCCTTCTTTCTTTCTGGAAAACCCGCTGCCGTACTTCTTACTAGACGAAACCTCCTCTTTAGACAACCGTCCCTCTCGGAAACCTTCTTCTAACCTCATCCCCATGTTTACCATTTTGGTAAAATCACTAGGGGCACTGGCAATCATATGCTCATTGTAAAACGAGCTCAGGGTCTTGAGAAATATCTTGGTCATCTCCTTTTCTTCCAAAGGAGGGGTAATCTGAGCGGCTAGCTCTCTCTATCACTGAGCGTACTCTTTGAATGTCTCCTTGTCCTTTTGAGACAACGACCTCAATTGGTCCCTATCTGGCGTCATATCCACATTATATTTGTACTGCTTCACGAAAGCCTCACCCAAATCATTGAACATGCGGACACTCGCACTATCCAAACCCATGTACCACCTCAGAGCAGCACCAGTCAGACTGTCTTGAAAATAATAAAGCAGTAACTGATCATTATCAGTTTGCTTCAACATCTTTCTAGCATACATGACAAGATGACTGAGTGGACATGTATTCCCCTTATACTTTTCAAAGTCAGGGACTTTGAACTTCATTGGGATATTGACATTAGGAACCAAGCAAAGTTCCACAACACTCTTACCGAACAAATCTTTTCCTCTCAGAGTCTTCAACTACTTTCTTAGCTCAAGGAATTGATCTTTTATCTCATCCATCTTCTCATAGACATCCGGACCCTCAGACGGCTCGGAATGGTAGATGGTGTCCTCAACACGGGGCAGCATGTCAACAATCGGTGGTGGCACATACATGACCGGGCTAGATGTCAGCATGGAAGAAAAAGTAGGTGCAAAACCTTCAAGCACAAAGTTGGGCGACATTCCCCACGGGAATCCGGCAGGCATGAGAGGAGCGAAATGAGCGGCAAGCACGGTTGAAGAAACAACCTCTGAAATGACAGTCCTTTGAGGAGGAGGAGTTGCAGGCGTTGGAGAAGATTGACTTTGAGTAGCTAGGACTGACTCCATCTTGGTAGTCAGATGGGCAATCTTGTCCTTTAAGTCTTTGTTCTCTTTCTCTAGATGTCCCATGATTCGCGGATGATTGGTGTTGGTATTTTATCGATGAGTCAGGTTGGATGAAGCACAGAAGAAGAACCAATAAGACATATGGCGAAAGAGAAACCTGCTTATGAAAATGATGCATGAAATGCAATGCTGGATTGTTTTTATTTTCAAGGAACATACTATTTTATTTGCAAATATATAATAATAATTGCATAATTTAATTGAACATAAAATCTCTTTTATTTATATAATTGGAAGGACTACACTGGGTACAATTTCAGAAACCAAAAAAACAAAATACAAGAGAAAAGGAAACTAATCATACTAAGGATACCTAACAACAATGTCAGAAGATCGGGCCGCAGGTACGTACTTCCTTCGGATGCGTCGGATCTCGGATTCAAAAGAAGTCTTCATCTGAGTCTTCTCGAGGACAATCTGATCAACAATCTTCTTCCAAGTAACGGAAGACTGAGGCATACTAGAGGAAGATGAAACCTCTGGCTCTCTCTGTCTCTTTATTACTCGGTCTTCAAGAAGCTCAATAAGCGCGTCTTTGTCCTTAGACTCAAGATGCAACTCCTCATGCTTTCGGCTCAAAGCATGGAAACTTTCTTCCTACATATCCTTCTCTTGCTTCATCTTGGCGAGTGCGTCTTCCAACTCCTCTACATCTTAGTTAGGGAGAGTTGATGGCTCAACCACAACCATAGACATAGGTCTTTCACAAGCATACGACATCTTCAACTCCAAAGCTCTCATGTTCACCCAAAGAGTTTAAGCTTCCAAAGCTACACAGTTGCGCGACCCAAGCTCGAATCTTCCTTTCCTATGCATATTATGCCAAGCATGTATCATCTTCTAATTCATATGTTATGGATATTTACCCTCTTGATAGAAAATACCTTCTAACAAAGTGTTATTAGGCTTGTCTCTCAAGGGGAACCCAAGTTGAGGATGAGCTAAAGCAGGGTTGTAGTTGATTACTCCTTGTGTAATAATGAGAGGCACATTTGAGAACACATCACAATTATCAATAATATTCGAGCTACTCAATGAAGAATCATACCAAACAATATCATCATTAGTGAGAGACATAAGTCTCTGAGACCATCGTAGACATTGTTTGTTCTCCACAAAAGTAGGTGTCTGAGGCAAGTGCGAAATAAACCCCTTGTACAGAAGAGGAACACAACACACAATAGTTCCACCACCTTTAGAATTCCTTAGATGCAAAGAGAAGTACATATCACCCAACAAAGTAGGCACTAGATTCCCAATCAAGAAGATTTTAATGGCGTTAACATCAACAAAACCGTCAATGTTAGGGAACAAAGCTAATCCATAGATGAGCAACAAAAAGATAGCTTCAAAAGCATCCACACTACCGGCTTGAGCAAAGGTAGTAGCTTCCTTGATGATGAACTCAGAAGTCAATCCAAACAATCCTCCTTTCTTCACCCAATGAGCCTCTATCTCAGACTTCTTCAGATGAAGAGCTTCAACTATGATATGAGATCTAGGAATCTCTTCCAATCCACTAAAAGGCGCTTTCTCAGAGACAGGTATCCCCAAGAGATGGGCACACTCCTCTAATGCATGCACAAGCTGATAATCAAGAAAAGTGAAGCAATGGTAGATAGGATCATAAAACTGAACCAACACACTCAGAAGTCCTTCAACCACATCAATAGACAAGATAGACAGAAGCTTCCCATGATGTTGCTAGAAATCCAAGGGATCTAATACAAAAGATGACAACTTCCTTAACTCTTTCAAATCTGGACATCTGAAGTTGTACTTCTTAGTGTTCCTTCATCCATAATCCATGGTCTAAAAATATTTGCAAATAAGACCTCAGTTCCTTGAAATTATTGGTGTGATGAATGTTATGATGCGCATGAATGCATGAATGTAACAATCACAAATAAGGGATTACACACCAGGCAAACAAACAAAGGTCAAGGGATGAATCAAGTCATTGTCAAGATCAATCATCCATTTTGGTGGATTATGGTTTTCACCTTATCAACACCCAAGTTCCATTGATATTGACAAGACTTGATTGGATCAACCAAGAATCAAAGGTTTGTTGTGAGTCACGAGCATGGAGTTTGGGTAAGAACCATCCCAAAGGAGTGTACTAAGGATAAAACCTATAAACCATGTTCTAAAAAGTTCCCAGAGTCTTAATTCCATCTATCAGATATTACAGGTTAGGATGAATGACTCATCAACCCATAATATTCTCAAGAGAAACTCGTTTGAGTGTAGTATCGCGTAATAACTATTATCAAGTCTACACCTGAATAGTCTCCGCACTACGTCCTAAATAGGCCAAGAGGGGTTAAATTTTCTATTGTCCTCTGCTTCTCAGACCCCAAATCAGAGAGAGTAATGCCTAACCACAAATAACTTGTGTGACATTCATAACTCCAAAAGGGTCTCCACTGAGTAGATGGTTCTCAAGTCAACTTGTTAAGGACTACTCCACACTAGTCGAACATGACTATACCATCCTCTTATCTTAATTGCACTCAAGTTCGGGTTAGAACTTATCTTTCCACTTAGAGATCAACAAGCATAACAAGAAGATTATATCACACACAAAAATATACATACATCAAATATACAATTATATACACAAACAAAAAAGTAGGCTAAACCCACTGGAGACTACTCCCCAGCAGAGTCGCCACTTAATTTCTGTAGCGGTAAATTCATGACCATCAAGCTATGGGTAAGCTAGACGTCAATTAAACCAGAGTCGCCATCGCACTTTTACTGTTTCCAAGGGAAAAGGGAAAAGTACGAACAAAACCCAAAGATAAGAAGTTTTCAAATCAAAACTAATAAAATACAAGAGATTACAGGTAAGGGGGTTGGTTACACAGAGGGAAGGTGTTAGCACCCAAAGTGGCCTAGGTACTCCTATGGAGCCCTTTTTTGTGTGCATATGTGTTTTTTTTTACAAAAATGATGTTTGCAATAAATAGAGTGGAGGGATGTGAAAAGAATTTATTAATTATATTTTTGTGTTTGACAAGACCTTCGGACTTGTGCCTACGTAGCAACATAAAATGAGGGATCAAAACCTCGTAGTTCGTGGTAAAAATTTCAAAGTGGATGCATTGCTTTTAACAAAATATTTAAGTTTTAGAAGTTGCACAAAAGGCCTAAAAAGGTTTTAATGAGTGTTAGTTCTTTTCGTCTTTTTGAAATTTGAAGTCAAGTATAGTTAGGTTCATTTACAAGTTTGATTAAGAAAGGGTTTAAAAATGCAATGGCATAAGGCCAAAGTTTCTAATTTGCAATATGGTCTAAGTTAAAAACACAAGGAAATAATATTTTAAAAGGAGAGAGAGATTTGAAATTAAAGAGGTGGGGAAGAGATGAAGAGACTAATCCTAAGAAAAAATTAAAAGTTAGGAGTTGAAAAGATCTGACCAATGGGCTGCAATCCAATAGACAAGAATGTCATATAGAAACCCAAATTTCCCTTGGACTTTAGAATCAAGCAATATCAATACACAAATAGCAAGATGAAGAGAAAGGCATCAAATAAAGATAGCCACATCCAAGCTTAACAATTCCATGATCTTCTTCACAAACTCCCATGTATCAGATGAACTTAAAGATAAGCATTAGGCACAGACTCAAAATAATAGCTTCAATAAGATCATGTAGCAGATGAACTCAAATGGATCTTCAATACTTGCTTCAGATGAAGTTTCAATTCATAAGCACTTGGTTTCATGAAAGTTGGCTTTGGCAAAGTCCTTTTGCATAAGGAGTGTTGCCTACTTCTAAGTCCAATGTCTCAGATCAAATCCAATAGTCCACACAAATGTCTGTTAGGGTTTTTGTTATTATTATGTACATTAAGGTCAAAAGACCCCAAACACAAACAAGTATATACAATCATAATATATCACAAGATAAGGCTCAAATGAGCAAAGTGAAAATAGCATTAAAGCAAACAAGTCAAATGGTATGAATAATGGCAAATGAATAAAGACTTAAAATTAAAGTGCATAAAAGTAAATGGCTTGAAATTAAATGTTAGTTGTTAATTGATTAGAAGTTAGTATTGCTTTTGCTTTTTGTTTTGTTTAAGTCATTCTTTGGAGAACACTCGACCCACTATTCACAAGCACGAATCCTTGAACCAAGACATCTTCCAAAGGAAGGAAAAAAGGCCAAGTTTCCACACAATACAATGAAATAGGCGAGACTTACAATCTCACTTACTAGAATGCTATGCCTTTTGTGTCAACAATTTAGCGCTATGTTAAGCAATCGTAATTGGACTTATGTAGAAGTCACAACTATTTGAGGTCGGGCAAAAGAAATTTTAGTTTTAATGCATGTTAGAGATATGGTATTATGAACCATACTCCTAAAACCGGTACAATCCTCGGTCAATCCACAAAATATGGAGACAAACTGCTGGAGAATAGAGAGATCAACATCTCAAGGGCTCAACCCTGGCTGGGGAGGGTGGAGATCTGCTGAGGATAAAAGCAACATCAACTCTGTGGCGAAGTTTAGGTCAACACCATAAAAATGGGAGACAACCCTACAGATAAAAATAACTGAAGTTGCTTAGAAACCAGGAGGAAACTCTGACTAGGAGCAAAGATACAAGGCGATCGGTGGGGACACCAAAAGCGATCTACTGGGGAAGATCAAACATCTCTGATGAAGATCCGCCTGCTGAGGAAATATGAACTCTACTGGGGAAGGCCGAAACTCTGATGGGAAAAAGGATATGCCACAGTGTATCCAACTCAGCTAGGGATAAAGAAAGGAGTTCCACCGGGGATCAAATACTCTGTCGAGGAATTGAATCAACATAAACGTCTAGGGATACCCGAAGAGTTACTGCTTGGGGAACCTCAGATGCTTCACACTTAAGGACTTGCTTTTTACTGAAACGCAGTTGATATTCCTTTTACTTGCTTTGGGAAAAATTCTTACTTTTATATATTAAAGAAAACTTGATTTTGATTTAAAAATTTAATTTCAAAATGATCATAATAAAATTTAAAACTATTGGCTGAAGTAAATAAGAGTATAAACAATTGGATAAAAGCTCAACTTTATTTAATAGAATGGTAGTCTGTAAATGACAAGACTCCATAGATTTTACAAAGTTGAAAATGGTAATTTACATGGAAAAGGTTACATTGAATACAAACGATCCTTAATCCCTCTACCAACTCTAGATATCCACTCTGCTCTTGACCACTGTTGAAGATGAACCGATGTCAACCTTTATGCTCAAACAAGTCTTTAAAATCACTGAAGATCAACAGAATGCGGTTACTTGCCATAATCCCTAATTTTTGCATAAGTTGCCCTAAGGTGGGGTACTCAACTTATCGGGAAATTCTTTATGTTTTATGTCTCTAATTTTTGCCTAGATCGCCCTTTCGGGTTTTCAATCCACCGAGCGCTCATTTTTTCCTAAGCCGCCCTTTCGGGTTTTCAACTTAGTGAGTTGTTCTTTTCTTTTTAGGCGAAGTATTTCCTGATTGCATCTGTGTTCACAGGACGAGTGAACTCTTCACCATCCATAGTTGTAAGAATCAATGTGCCGCCTGAAAAGGCTCTCTTAACAACATATGGGCCTTCATAACTGGGAGTCCATTTTCATTTGGAATCTGGCTTGAACGATAAAATCTTCTTGAGCACAAGGTCACCTTCTCTGAACACTCGAGGTTTGACCTTCTTATCAAAAGCTCTCTTCATTCTCTGCTGATATAACTGACCATGACACATGGCAGTTAATCTCTTCTCTTCTATCAAATTTAACTGATCAAACCTGGTCTGACACCATTCAGCTTCAGTCAACTTGGCTCCCATGAGCACACGCAATGAAGGGATCTCAACCTCTACGGGGAGTACTGCTTCCATACCATACACAAGAGAGAAAGGGGTTGCCCCTGTTGAAGTGCAGACGGATGTACGATACCCATGCAAAGCAAATGGGAGCATCTCATGCCAATCCTTATACGTGACAACCATCTTCTAGATAATTTTCTTAATGTTATTAGGTTTGTCTCTCAAGGGGAACCCAAGTTGACGACGAGCCAAAGCAGGGTTGTAGTTAATTCCTCCTTGTGTACCAATGAGAGGCACATTAGAGAATTCACCACAACTATCAATAATCTCCAAACTTCTTAAGGATAGATCATACCAAACTATATCATCATTAGTGAGAGACATAAGTCTCTGAGACCACCTTAGACATTGTTTGTTTTCCATATACGCAGGTGTCTGAGGCAAGTGTGAAATAAACCACTTGTACAGAAGAGGAGTACAACAGACAATCGTTCCACCACCCTTAGAATTCCTTAGATGCAAAGAAAAATACATATCACCCAACAAAGTAGGCACAGGATTCCCAATCAAGAAAAGTCTAATGGCGTTAACATCAACAAAACCATCAATGTTAGGGAACAAAGTTAATCCATAGATGAGCAACACAAAGATAGCTTCAAAAGCGTCCACACTACCAGCTTGAGCAAAAGTGGTAGCTTCCTTGATGAGGAAAACAGATGGCAACCCAAATAATCCTCCTTTCTCCATCTAATAAGCCTCTATCTCAAACTTCTTCAAGTGAAGAGCTTCAGCAATAATACTAGATCGGGGAATCTCCTCCATTCCACTAAAAGGCACTCTACTAGAAATAGGTGTCCCCAAAAGATGAGAATACTCCTCCAAGGTAGGCACAAGCTGAAAATCTGGGAAAGTGAAACAACAGTATAAAGGATCATAGAACTACACCAACACACTCAAAAGTCCTTCAACTACATAGCAGACAAGATGGACAGAAGCTTCCCATGGCGTTGTTTGAAGTCCAAGGGATCTAATACAAAAGATGCTAGCTTCCTTAACTCTTTCAAGTCTGGACATCTGAAACTGTACTTCTTAGTGTTCCTTCGTCCACAATCCATGGTCTGAAAATATTTGCAAATGATACCTTAGTTCCTTGAAATTTTATGTGATGAATGTTATAATGCGCATGAATGTATGAATGCAACAATCACAAATAAGGGATCGCAGACAAGGCAAACAAAGGTCAAGGGCTGAATCAAGTCATTGTCAAGATCAATCATCCATTTTGGTGGATTATGGTTTACATCTTATCAACACCCAAGTTCCATTGATATTGACAAGAATTGATTGGATCAACCAAGAATCAAGGGCTTGTTGCAAGTCACGAGCATGGATTCTGGGTAAGAACCATCCCAAAGGAGTGAACTAAGGATAAAAATCTGTAGATCATGTTCTAAAAGGTTCCCAGAGTCATAATCCCATCTATCGGATATTACAGGTTAAGATGACTGACTCATCGACCCATAATATTATCAAGAGAAACTCATCTGAGTGTAGTATCGCGTAACAACTGTTATCAAGTCTACACTTGAACAGTTTCCGCACTATGTCCTAAATAGGCCAAGATGGGTTAGGTGTTCTAAGGTCCTTAACTTCTCAGACCCAATTAGAAATAGTAATGCCTAACCATAAATACTTGTGTGACATTTCCAAATCCAAAGGAGTCTCCACTGAGCAGATGGATCTCAAGCCAACTTGTTAAGGACTACTCCACACAAGTCGAACATGACTATACCATCCTCCTATCTTAATTGCACTCAAGTTCGGGTTAGAACTTATCTCACCACTCAGAGATCACCAAGCACAACAAGCAGATTATATCACACATACATATATACAAACATCACATATATACAAACATCACATATATACAAATATATTCACACAAAAAGTAGGTTAAACCCACTAGAGACTACTCCCCAGTAGAGTCTCCACTTAATTTCTGTAGCGGGAAATTCATGATCATCAAGCTATTGACAAGCTAGAGATCAATTAACAAGAGTCGCCACCGCGCTTTTATTGTTTCCAAGGGAAAAAGAAAAAAGTACGAACAAAACCCAAATAGTAATAAGTTTTCAAATAAAAACTAATAAAAGTCAGAGATCACAGTTAAGGGGGTTGGTTACACAGAGGGAAGGTGTTAGCACCCAAAGTGTCCTAGGTACTCCTAGGGAGCCCTTTTTGTGTGCATATGTACTTGGTATAAAGTGATGTTTTCAAACAAATAGAATGGGGGGATGAGAAAAGAATTCATTAATTATATTTTTGTGTTTGACAAGACCTTCGGTCTCGTGCCTACGTACCAACATAAAAATAAGGAATCAAAACCTCGTTGTTCGTGCTATAAATTTCAAAATGACTTTGTTGGTTTTAACAAAATTTAAGTTTGAAAGGCACAGAGGCATGAAAATGATTTGAATGAGTTAGTTCTTTTTGGCTTTTTGAAAGTTTAAGTCAAGTATAGTTAAATTTATTTACAATTTTGATTTAAGAAAATAAGTTTGAAAATCCAATGGCATAAGGCCAAAGTATCTATCTTTTTTTTAAAAGTGGTCAAAGTTTAGAACAAAAATAGTTCACACCAAGAAGATTTTGAAAATGGAGGAAGAGATCTTGAAATTAAAGAAATGGGGAGAAGATGAAGAGACTACCCTATGCATAAAAAATAAAAGTTTAGAGTTGAAAAGATCTGACCAAATGGGTAGCAATCCAATAGACAAGTATGTCAATAGAAACCCGGAATCCCCTTGGACTTTTTAGAATCAAACAACACACAAATTCACAATTATCTTCTCTTGAAGAGCAATGCATCAAATAAAGATGGCCTCATCCAAGCTTATCTACTTCATGATCTTTTCCAAAATGGCTCATGCAACAGATGAATTCCACAAGTCACAAATTCAAAATAACAGCTTAACAATGATCAATGTTGTAGATGAATCTAGAGAGGTCTTCAAAGATGTATCAGATGAATTTCAAATTGCAAGCACTTGGTTCTTCAACAAGTTGGCCTTGGCCAAGTCCATTAGCAAAGGAATGTTGCCTAAATTCTAAGTCCATTTGGGCAAGATCAAACCAACAGTTCACTCAAAAGTTTTTTTAGGGTTTTTTGTTATTTATTATGTACATTAATGGTCAAAGACCAAAACAAACAAGTAAAGTATACACAAACAAAACAATATCACACAATATGGTTCAAATGGACAAAGTGAAAATTACATTAACATAAACAATTAGAATGATATGTATAATGGAAAATGATAATAGAGTGTTAAAAGTAAATTGCATTAAAGTAAATTCTTGAAATTAAAACTTAATAGTTAGTAAGTTAGAGGTTAGTTTTGTTTTGCTTTTTCTTTTCACTTCAAGACATTCTTTGGAGAACATTCAACCCACTTGCCACAAGCATGGATCCTTGAACCAAAACATCTTCCAAAGGAAGGAAAAAAGGCCAAGTTTCCATACAATACCATGGAAGAGGGGAGACTTACAATCTCACTAACTAGAACGCTTATGCCTTTTGTGTCACAAATTTAGCGCAATGTTAAGCAATCGTAATTGGACTTATGTAGAAGTCACAACTATTTGAGGTCGGGCAATAGATTTTTGGTTTTAATGCATGTTGGAGACATAGTATAATGAACTATGCTCATGAAACATACCACACACAAAAAAAATATGCAAAAGGTGTGGCCTAATCTCATCTGTACTCATGTTAATCTTTCAATCAACTAGCATTAGGACTTTGAGATGTCATTGACCAAATGAAAATGAATGGATGAAGAAGGGGAATTAGATGAAGAGGGAAGGGGATGAATGATATCACAAATTGGTCAAAGGAGGACTTTTATTAAATTAATATCATTTGTTCATTTTGGGAGATGGAATGTACATTCCATCAATCCCCTAAATCCAATGATATTAACTTGACAAAGTTAAATCAACCTTGACCAAGGCCCAACAACAAACAAGCAAACTCAAATAAGTCAATACAAATGGTCAACAAAATTTAAATGGCATTTATTCAATTAAAAATAATAAAATAGTGCATTAAATTCAAATATGTTTTGTCCAATTCCTAAAATCTCATCAAAACACCAAATAAATGGCCATGAGATTTATCATAGGTCAAACAAGGTCAAAGGACCTTGGAGAAAAAATTTCATAATTTTTGGACATTTAAAAATATTTTTAAACAATTAAAAACAAATGCAAAAACAATTAATTCATGAAAATTATTAATAATGATCCAAAAAATAATTTTAATGCATAATATGGAAGAGAAAAATATTTGAAATTTTTTGGTGAAAGTCTCATATTTTTGGGATCAATATTGAATTTAATATGAATTATTGAAGAAAATGCAATTAAAACAAAAATCAGAAAATTCAAAAATACGTGGACCATCAGATCTCCCTCATTAATTGAGGTGGCAGATCTGATGATCCAAAACGCGCGTTCCATAAGTTCCTTAGTCAACCGCGTGGCACAGATGGTAATCAAAACAAACGCTCAAGATTAGAACGTGAGAGGAGGATCCTATGGTTCAGATGCAAGACACATCATCGCCGGAGTCAGAGCTCCGTTCATCTTCCCCGGTGAGCTTCATCGGACTGGTCAATATGAACCCTCACCAAAATAAACAACAGGGACATGATCTTGAAGAAAAATGGCACTGAGCTTGAATCTGACCTCCATTCATTCCAATTTCAAATATATTGAGAGATATGTGGAATTGAAAATTGAGGTACATGATCTGAGTTGCTTCGCTTTGACCTCAAAGCAACTCAATCTTCTTGCCTACATTGGTAGGACTTCAGACAACTCAAGAATCAATGGAATTGAGCAAGAATCGAAGAGTTTAAAATTTCTACAAATTACCTTCAATGGAGGTCTGAACACGATGGATCCTGCTCTGGCTTGTGCTTGGACTCACTTCAATTACTTGCAGGAAGAGAATGGAAAGGTTTAGAAGCAATGGACTCCTGGAGAATTGAATTCCAAAACAGTGGAGATTTAAGCTCAAATTCAAATGAATTTATTAGATTTATCCTATGAGAGTGAAGGGTTTTCAATGGGGATTCAAAGCTGGCGCAATATTGTTCTTAATTCTGAGCATAAGGGCTTCTATTTATAGCCAAATCATATGATATTTTCACACTCTCTTCCACATTCCAAAATTGGCAAATGATGATGCAAAGCTGCATGGGCGTGCATAGGCCCATGAAATGATAGCTGAAGGTCCAAAATGAATGATCATATGTGTTGGAGTTAGCTTAGATTGCAAGGCACATTTGCATTATTGCTTGAAGTTGGATCCATGCCAAATGATATCATCCTGTTTAAGTCATGCGCAGCCTATGCATTTCTCGTCCAAAAGGAATGAATTTAAGCTCTTTGGAAAGGTGAGATCAAGAGGATAAAGTTTAATGTTGAACACTTTTTAATTTGAATCTTGGAACTTGGAGAAATTTGAGGTGGAAGTTTGGGAAAATTTGACATATCAAAATTTTTCGAAGTGTCAAGCCATATGTCTCAATATTCCACCTTGCTTAACTTTTTATGGGAGTTTCAAATGAGAAACGTGTCTTCATCAAAGTTGTAGATCTATCAAAGACCTTCAAAATGGTCACTTATTTAATATCATTTGGATTAGAAATGATAGAGTTATGCATTTTTGAAGTTTGGAAAAATCACTTAATCAATGGTATAAGTCAAAAGTGACCTATAATGTAGCCTCATATTACATGCTCAAAAAAGTTGAATTATCTCCCACTCCAAACATAAAACTTGAATTATACACATTGAATTTGATTTTGCAACTAGGAAATATTTCATCTCATAAACATTGAGCAATTTATGGCCTTGGGAAGTTGACTTTCAAATTAGGGTTTAGATAAAATGACCTATAATGTTTCAACATAGAAAATGATTTTCCAAGCAAAACTAGCTCTAGGTCTCAACATTAAACTTGTTTGGAATGTCATTTATAGTAAGTTTTATCTTTGAGTCATTTTCATATGGTGAAGATTGTAGGAGATAGGGTCTTGGGAGACCTAGTTTTGATCAGATGAATTCATCTGGTCAACCACCATCGACCAACTTGCTAATTTCCAATTCTCTTGACTTTCTTGGATCATGGTAGATCATATATGCATAAGATGATTAATTTTGAAGTGTCTCTTGAGCAATTTGATCAATTGGTGAGATAGCTTGTTGGAGAAGTTACTCAGGATACCCAGTCAAACTAGGGTTTCCAAGGAAAATCACCCTCAAATCCTTGAAGCAAACTTGATCAATATAACATGTAGAGATCATTGGGACTCATATATGATGCTCATAACCATTCTTGAATCAATTCTTGTTTGTGCTTCTTTGTTCATGAGGGTCTCAAACCCTAGATGTGAACTTGATGAATTATTGAGATCATGCCCTACCTACCAAAGACTTAAACAAATACAAAGACATATTTTTGGTATTTTGGTTAGTGAAATGATAAAATACAAGTGTGATATAATCACAAAGTGCTTGGTGATCTCTCCCAAAACAAACCCAATGAAAAAGGGGTAATGAGGATGCCAAGGCATGATCCCAATGCTAATGCTTATGATGGAAATGCATGAGGGATCTTAGGGTCAAAATTGGGGTCTTACAATATCGCTGAAAAGAATAACTAATTTGGAATTGGATACCATCCATCAACAAGCATGCCTAATCCTAAAGACCAGAAGAAATTATGTCATATCCAAGAAGTGTTCAGCAGTGCTGGGTTCCAACATCATAGCCTAGTGGTAGTCGTGGGAGATGAAAGCGAAGAAATTCCAAGCTTCATAAGCCGATGTCCACCTGGTTTATGTTGAATAACTGGACAACTTCCATGGTTCCTATAGTCTTTTCAATATCAAAGTAATGCATTTTTATTTTCTAAATCCATTGTCCTCGCCCAAGGAAAAATGATAGCTTTGTAAAGGGGCCTCCATATGCTTAAAAGCATTTAATTTCAATAAATAAAAAGTATTTTTCATCCAAAATTGTGTTCCTTTTCTTTCCTTTATTTTTATTTTTATTTTTCATAAATAAATGGAAAAAGCTTCCTTTTTCTTTACTTTTTCACAAGCATACTTCTAAAATAAAATCCCATAAACATGCAGAAATAATGAATCCATTGAGAACAACACGACTATAATCCCTTATAACTCTGGACTCCCTATTAACCATGCTGAAGACGACGGTGAGGAAGATTGTGAACTACCAATTGAACTTGCCAAGCTTCTTAAGCAAGAACAAAAAGAGATTCAGCCGCACCAAGAGCCAATAGAGGTCATTAATATGGGGACTGAAGAAGTCAGAAAAGAGGTAAAGGTTGGGGCATCTCTAGAGAAACATGCATACATATTTTGTCAAGTTACGACAAAAGTGTATGGATGTCTTTGCTTGGTCGTATCAAGATATGCATGGTTTAGACACTAACATCATTAAGCACCACTTACCACTCAAGCCTAAATGTTTTCTTATCAAGAAAAAGCTCAGAAGGACAAGACCATACATTCTCTTTGCCATGGTCAACTATACCAGCGATGACTCAAGAACGCTTTTGACAAAAAGGTTCTCCCTCACATGTTCTGAGAAGGTGACCTAGTACTCAAGAAATACTTGCCGATATATTTGGATCCACGAGGCAAGTGGACTCCTAAATATGAAGGACCATTTAAAAAAAAAAAGGCCTTCTCAAGTGGAGCCCTGATCCTCACCACCACGGATGGGGAGGACTTTCCATTTCTGGTGAACTCTAATGAAGTCAAAAATTATTATGCCTAAAAAAATTATGAACAAAGAGCCCTCTAGGTTGACATTTGAAAGGACAACCTAGGCAAAAATGGGTATCTCGGCGGACTGAAAAAATAAATAAATGTCCAGGAAAAAATTAGGGATCAAATAAAAAACGATAATGAGCTCGCTAAGTTAAAAACCTGAAAAGGCGACTTAGGGGAAAATGGGTATCCCGGTGGACGAAAAAAAATGAATTATGTTCAGGAAAAAGTTAGGGATAAGGGCATTTTACTGCAACATTTGAACCAACTTTATCACGATTAGATTTCATGCGACATGAATCAGTCAAGTTATCATCGGTTGAGGTAGAGCATTGGGACTCAGATCTTATAATGGATAATAGCATGTTTTGTAATTAATAGAAATCCATATAAAATTTCCATCGCCATTTGCCTTATTTTTCAATTCTTTGTAATTTCCTCTTCTAGGATTTTGAATTCTTATACTTACATCTTATGGACAAATTTTCCACATCAAATAAAATTCTCTTTCTCCTATCCATTTCCTTTTTTCATATTACATTTGCAAAATATTTATTATTGTTGATAAATTATACTACAAAACATAAAGCTCCAAAATAAAAACTTTTGTGTTTCCCTAATTACTTGAAACAATCTAAAGGAAGATCGGTAGTCTATAGTGTGCGCTTAACACATGAGAGTATCTCGACAGTCGTCCAATCAGGTCATGAACTACTCTCCCTAAAAAAGAATCAAAATGAAATCTCCAGCAGTTGTGGTAACCCGAAGTTCTCTCCTTCACTACAAGATCTTTTGTCCAGATATCGGGTGTCGGAGAATCAAAGTTCACCACCATATTAGAAAAAACCAGAACCAGAGTATCATTCTTGAGGATACTAGTCATTTCCTTCACAAAAATAGCCTAGGATGCTACATAACATGCATAATATCATGCATCACATGTTCAAGCATAAGTACTTCATGCATAATACATAACATAAGTCAAAATATGACCATATCCATCTCTTTCATGACTCATTTATTCCCCAACAAGGTATTTCCGTCAATCTTCAGCAAATTCCCACAAAGTCTACCTTCCATTCCGTATATCCAGCAAATAAATTCTTGATAAGTACACCTAGCCTCATTGCATTACATCTACTTTCTCCTCAAAGGGAAAACTTTTGGGTCTTTGTATTTAGTCATCTTCTACCTCGAATGGCCGAAAGCTAGCGTCATCCATACATTCAGGTTTAAGATGATTAAATAGGGGCAACTGTTATACCCCAAAATTTTCCTTACCTACTCTCATTTTATCTGACTCATGGTTTCAAATTCATCTGCATAGTCCTCATTACATTCATGTGAAAATCATTCATTTGTATCATTGGTTCAAAAGTTCATGATTTCAACTGATTTGTCTCAACAGTTGGGGCATTAAGGATTTGATCTAGGAATTTATTGGTCCTCATTGGTTACTTATGGTACAAGATATCATAGAAGTTGTTATGGACCATGGTCTTGTTGTGTGTACTTGTGTAATAATTTTTTGGATTATTGCTTGGAAAAGAAGCTATTGTGTTGCAGTTGACTTTTTTGTCAGAGTCAACTTTTGACTTAAACTATTTGGGTTTCTTTTATTCAAGTTGGAGTATGAATTTTTGGATGCATTTTGGAAAAGGAAGAGATGGGATACATTCACACAAAGTTGACTTTTAGTCAATAAATTCAACCATGGAAGGTTGACCTTTTGTTGACCAAGTCATATTAATCTGCTCATTGCCACTATCGTTGGCATATATCATGGTATCAATAAGATATTGATGGTTGCAAATTATTATTTCTTAAAAGACCAGTTATCCATACCATACAAAGTCAAAGTTCATGTTCAATGCCCAAAAATAAATTACAATAATCAGAAATGAAGATTACACAAAAAAATCAAGTTATGACCAAGTGTTGACTTTTGGTCAAACAGTCGACCAAAGTCATACCTATATCTCCTTAGACCTATCTATCTTCAAGGTTCAAATCCATTTCATCTTCACCATGTTCCAAGATAAGTGGTGAGGTTGAACATTGTAGAGACCTTTGATTCATGCTCATGTTGCCTTCAAGTACTTCATGTCCATGTACCATTCCAAGTTCCATGTCCAAGCCTTCATACCATTCCAAGTTCAATTTCCAAGCCTCCATATATCCCAAGACCATGTCTATGTATGCTGAGCCACCAAACTTGTGCCAACTGCATCAACACTCCACCAGTCCTACAAGTATGAAGCATATAGGCCATTAAATCATCATATTTCCAAAAGGAAATGCTCATCATATGTAATCCATACCAGTGCAATGCATCACCATGGGATCATGTTCATAACAACCTAGCATACATCAATTTTACAGCAACACATTAACTATCTAAACATATAAAGCATAGCTCAGGAAGGCCAATAACCACCAAGTATAAAACAAAGTAATGAAATGCAAATCACACTCATACAGACTCAAGACAGTTGACAAACAATTTTAGTTCATATGCACACAACATTAGGGCCATCATACACACTATCCATGAACTCAATAACCATAATAATCATCACATATTAACCAACACACATACATAATCACTAGCCAGACACATATTAATATTTAAGCCAGTAACACACATCATGCATACAAATCTCAAACACCATAACATAATGCCATTCAAAACTATGATCCATCAAACTAATCTATAAAACTTCAATAGCCAACCATTCAAACCATCAAATAACTGTCAAGTCAGTTAGTAGACCCTAAACCTACTAACCAAATGACCTGACTTTCATAACTACTTGTCCTAACCTAACCTTAGCCATCAACTAACTGACTAAATCAATTACAAACCATAAACTAACTTCAACCCTTAACCATTCATCTTGTAATCAATACTAACATAATTAACCACCTCAAGTTAGATATAAAAACTTCTACTAACAATTAACTATCAACTAACCTAATAACCAACTAACAAACTCCTAATTGATTACAACTAACAGTAGCCATGTGTCTAGAGCCCAATTTCCAAAATACCCCTTAAGTCTAACTTCCCTCCAAAACTCTCTAACCAACTATTAAAAGCCTAACTAACTTTTAATCTAAAAAAAATACTTCCATTCCAGATTTTTCACTAAGATCGATGTAAAACTAACACAATCATCTCAAATTTCTCACATCCAACTAAACCAATTTCTAACCAATTTTTGGATCATTCTCCACCATTGATAAACCCTAGCCCATGATCATTATTCAAGGATAAAATTGAATCATTCCCAACTACCATTCCCTTTGATTTTCTCCATATTATTCTATATAAACCGAAAGCTAATTTCTTCATCCCTAATCTTCAATTCTCCTAAAGAAACTCTGCCAATTTCACTCACCAAACTCCCAACAACTCACTCTAAAGCTTTCAATCCACCATTGACCAGAGCTTCACATTGAAGCTCTGAATCAATTGAGCTAGACCTCAACATCACCACTATCACTACAAATTCAATCTCACCATCATCGCTCTGCACTCCTCTCAAAAATATCCTAGTTCTACAGTAACAACAATATACAATCGCTATTGCTAATTCACCAATCCAGAAACTCTAGGAAAAAAGAAAAAGGACAAGAGAAGAAAGGAATTACAAATAATCAGTAGAAGGTAGAGCTTGTTACCTGGGAATCAAGGATCTCTGGCTTTCTTCATCATCTTCTTCAACTTCTACTTCGACCAAGTCCAATCTCCGCCTTGTAGGTAAATGTGATATGCCTTAATTATTCACTTTCTAGCTCCATTTTTTGTTACCATAGTGTAGAGCTCGTGTTGTTGAAGCATAACCCTAATGTCTTGCCTTAATTATATGGATGATTGTTATTTAATTTTTGTTTGGAGCTTTTTAGGTTTTTTTTATGTATTTGGGGTAAGACGAGATTTATAGTGGTTTGCTAAAGAAAATACGGTAAGAAATGGAAAGAGGAGGGTGAGATGAGTTTAGTAGTGTTGTTATGGGCTTCGCCACCTCCAGGGACAATTTACGGTGCAGTGGAGCAATTTCAGATGATTAGAGGGTGAGAGAGATAGGATAGGAGAAGATGAGTTGGAACGTGAGTGAATGAGGGATATTCTTTGCCTTTGCCCTCTTTCTGAGTTCCTGTATTGGGCCACCAAACTAGGCCCATAAGCCTTTACTCATGTACACACACCCTTTCTCCTTTCACACCCCCATTATAAATAAAAAACAATGACAAAAAAATTCAATGGACTCCAATTCTTAGGCATACGCCCTCTTGGCTCTCTGCACCAAATTTCTCATTCTTACCCACTGGAAGAGTATTATTATTACGTGCTTATTTATTTTACCAAATTCTTTTAGCATTTTCTTTAACACATCAAACATCATTTTAATGGCAATTAGCTTTGGGCTTAGTCAATTAGGCTTAAAAATCTAAATTAAGATTAATTCCAAGGTTAGAATTGAATTTCCTAATCAAAAATTAGATTAGAATTAATTACAAAATTAGGTTTACATATCCCTAACTTTGTACTTTCTTTTCTTTGACTTTTCTTCATAATTTCATGGTTCTTGATGTATATAGCTTAATCAAATTCTTGCATGATCCCTGTAAGACCCCAATTTTGGCCCTAAGATCCCTCATGGCATCATAACATTGCATTTGCATAGCCTCAAGGATCTTCAGCATCTTGGTTCCCTTTGCCTTTGGGTGGGATCTCTTGTGAGTGGTTTGAGATCACCAAGCATGCTTGAATTGTATATCATTGCTTTTCTCATTTTTTTTACTAACCAAAAGCACAAAAATATGTCACTAACATCTTTTGTTTGTAGCTTGAGCAATCACAAGGTCAAAAGCTTCAAAGAGGTCATTGGTACAAAGACATGGTCAAGAGGAGATGAAAACAAGCATTGTAATGGTTCCCAAAGATATAATACATCAAATGTTCCCCCCTAGTATCTCAATTCATCATTTTGATCAAAGCAAGTCAAAGGGTTTGAAGTCTTGTTCTTCAAGGAAACCCTAATTCATCTCTGCATCACAATGCCTTGCTCATGAAGCAACCTCAGCCCATGGTCAAATACAATCAAGGGAAGTTCTTTAATTCATCATTTCATGCATGTTTGAACTTATTTTAGTGACCTCAATCATCAATTCATCAAGATATGAGTTGTGGACTTGAGAAGTTGATCAGTCAATTCATCTAACTATTTTGAAATGCACTAAGACCTAACTTTTTATGTGTTGGTCAAATGGAGATGGTTCCAAAAGAAAATATTCTCTTAAGGACAATATGAAAAACTTTCATGTTCATAACAAATTGATTTGAAGCTTGGAAGGCCATCTGCCACTCCAATACATTATAGGTCATTTTGACTGAAACCCTAATTTTGGGTCAACCTCCCAAGGACACAACTCATTCATTTTTTATGATTTTGAGGTGGAATCAAATGAATTGGAAAGCTTAAGATTTCTACTTAAAATGTTATGTTGAACAAAATTTCAATATCTCAAAGGAAATACATGTGATAATGCAAGACATTATAGGTCCTTTTTGACCAAATGCATTGAAAGTCAAAAAAGTCTAACTTCAAGTGCCCATAACTCTTTCATAAAAAATCCAAATGATGCAAAATTTGAGTCCATTTTTATTGTCTTGAAAATATCTACAACTTAGATGTTGGAGGGTTTTCCATTTGACGCTTTCATCATCAAAACAGAATGGCTTGAAAGTTGGCCAATTTTAGAAACCTTGCTTTGACATATCTTGCACCTTGCACTTTAAACTCAAATTTCATAAATTTCCACACTTCAAATGAGTTTTTGTCCAACATAACATTTTTTCCTTATACAAATACCTTTCCAACCATTACCCATATGCCTATGTTTGGATTTTCTAATTGGTACTTTCGAAGAGATGATTGTTTAGGTACAAATGGGGAATCCACTTGAAATCTTGTTACATGAGCAATTGCCTTCCAAGTTACACGTCCATTTCCATTTGGCTGATGCTCATAATTCATTTGGCATTGTTTTAGGGCCTTGTGCATGATCATGCAAGCCCATGCAATGAAGCTTCACATGCCATGCACACGGATTGATCACAAGTTTCTTGCCACTTCCTCTATAAATAGAGACCTCATTCCATTCATTTCACACCCCTAATTCAACCTGAAATGCTGCAGAATTCTTTCCATAGCCATCACTAAAGAAGCAATTGCATTTTCTTCAAATATTTCAGATCCAAAATTCAACTTCATCTGGTTGAATTCTTGGATCTTAAGCTTCTAAGCCTTCATCATTCATCTCATTGAACTTCTGTTTTAGCAAAGCAAGCAAGGCATCGTGCTCAAAGTACCAGAACTCAAGCTTACACTCCAACTGGTATTTTCTTCGATTCTCATCATCCATGGACCTATTTGCTTGGATCTTGTGTTGGCTGAAGTCCTTCAATAGAGGCACCATGTTTATGCTTTTAATTTCTGAAATTCATTGAGTTCATGATGAACACCAGATTTTTCAACTTCTGATTTCTCAAACCATAGAAATCTAGAATGAAAATGGATGGTATAGGGATGATGTACATCATCCCATCTTTCTAATGATGTATAGATCGCACGATTTGGTTAAGGTTTGAATCTCTGTAAATCTGGCCGGAAACTGCATGCTCACAGAAAAAGACGGTGGCTCCGGTGGCTGCCTCATCGCCAAATTTAATCTGGACCGTGTGATGGTGTTTCCAGATTCGATCCCATGCGTCCAATGTTATGACCTTTTTAAATGCATCCTGCGCTTCAGTTGACCAAGGCACACGGTAGGCGCGCATCTCTGGAGCGTGTGATCTTCCAGCTCAATTAATGAGCTCAGATCTAACGCTCCATGTTTTTTTTGCATTTTTATTTTCAGATTTTTATTTTCTTAAATTCCTTTTTATTTCAAAAATCAATATCTCCTTCATTTTAATCCAAAAATTATGGGACCAATTGCATTATTTCCCAAATAATTTCTAGTTTCTATATCTGATTTTTAATATTTTTTATTTTGTCATTTGATATTTTTCATGAATTTTCTCTTTTCTGGTTATTTTTAATTCATTTTAAATAGTTTTTGATATTCAAAAAATACAAAAATATTTTCCTCACCTATTTGAATAATGATGGATCTATGAAAAATATTCTCATCAATTTTTAAATTGATTTGAGATTTATTTGAGATTTTAATTCAATTAGGTTATTTTTATTCATTTTAATTGGTTAAAAATAGTTTCTGACTTTTAAAAATGCTTAAATTTTTTGTCAAACTTTGTTTGACCTTGTTGAACTTAGGATAAATTACTTGGACCTTTCAAGGTTGATTTGAAGTTGTTGGAACTTGGTTCTCTAATCAAGACTTCTAACTTGTGTTGTTGCCTATATTATTATTGACCGGCCTCAGATAGTTGTGACTTCTACATAAGTCCAATTACGATTGCTTAACATAGCGCTAAATTTTCCTTATGGCACACTAACCACTAACACTAACTATTGACAATTAACATTTACTTTATGCACTTTACTTTTATGAAATTTACTATTCTTGCACATATTATCCATTTGCTTTTCTCTTTGCTCACTTGAGCACATGTTTATGTTAATGCCATTTGCCTTTTGCTCACTTGAGCACATAATTGTGTATATATTATTGTGCTTGTGTTTTTGTTTTGATTGTTGTGGACCAAATGCAAAGAAATGGACTTAGTTTCTAGGACTTTCCCTATGCAAAGAAATGGAAAATTGGACTTAGATTCTAGGACCTTCCTTATGCAAAATTGGAGTAAAAAGGATCTTAATGATGAAGATGGGTTAGAAGAACCAAATCTCTAAACTCACTCTTGTCCATTCTTGTTTTACTTGATGGAATCTTTGATGTGTGTGCTTTTATGATAGGAGTTTCCATTTGAGCTTGATTGGAGGACCATTGCCATGTTCATCCAAAGTGAAAGACACAAGATATATTAAGGATCTCTTAAGAGACTTGTTTGATTGCTTATGCTTTGTGGTTGCTTATTCCAAAGGATGGGAGCTACTTGGATCATCAATATGATCTCAAGAAAGGGACTCCTTTTGTGGTTTTTATTCTTCATCCCTTCTCTTTTGTTTTACTTAGGACTTAGCCCCTTCTTCTTCATCTCTCCACTCTAACCCAAGCCAAAACCTTTTGGGCAAACATTTAACCTTTTCTTTCAAACATTAGAAACCTAAGCCTTATGCTTTTGATTTTCAAACTTTCTTTTCACAATACTTATTTTGAATTGAATCTTTAAGTCAACTTTGACTATTTTGTACATACTTCTAATTGGTAAATATAACCCATTCAAATTTCTTTTTGTGGTTCCAATGGCCACTTCTTAATCAAATTTTCCATAACCTTTAGCTATTAGGTTTGAGTTATCCTTGTGGTAGATATAATACTCACCTATGTCCTTAGTGATGGACAATGAGTCTTCCATGCTTATTATAGGGTTAACCCCTCACTAGCATTTTGAAGCTATCCTCACATGGTGGATTCGTGGTTTGGTTGAGTTTTCTCTCTTTGATAACAAAAGACCTTAAGGCTTTTGGACCAATTAATTCACCAACTTGTTTTGAGATTTTTACCCCGAACTACGAGGTTTTGATCCTAATCTTTTATAAGATGGTACGTAGGCAATGGGTTTATCCATCCAAACACAAAATGTAAATAACTTGTATATTCTCTTCTCATCTCTTCAATCATGTTTGCACAAACAAATTTTCACAAAGACAACAACCTTCACAACAAGTATGAAAAGGGCTCCCTAGGAGTACCTAGGATGTTTTGGGTGCCTAACACCTTCCCATTACATAACCAACCCCCTTACCCAGATCTCTGTTTCTTTTACTAGTTTTTGTTCGCTTTCTAACCATTCCTTTGGATAAATAGAAGTGAGGTGGAGACTCGACTTGTATGATTTACCTTGGATTTAGTCAATATTTCTAATGGTAACGACTACCCCGCTACAGAAAAGTGGCGACTCTGCTGGGGAAATTTACCAAGTGGGTTTTGCCAACTTTTCATGCTTGTTGTATTGTATTGTCTTGTGACATATTTTTGTGCAATTTGGGATTACTGTATTGTGTGTAATGATTGATTTGCTTGATATTAATTCCTTGTATGCTTGGTGATCTTTGTGAGATGAGTTCTATACCCGGACTCGAGTGCACTTAGGATAGGAGAATGGCATAGTCTTGTTGACTTGTGTGGAGTTATTCCTTAGCAAGTTGACTTGCAAGTCCATTCACTCGGTGGAGGTCATGTTGGGATCAATAATGTCACACAAGTAAGTTGTGGTTAGACATTACTCTTTCCAATATAGACCTTAGAAGCCAAGGACCTTAGTTTACCAAGCCCATCTTGGCCTATTCTTAAGATGTAGTGCGAAATTCGTTCAAGTGTAAGATTTGATACGATTGTTACACGATACTACACTCATAAGAGTCTCTCTTGAGAATATTTTTGGAATACGAGTAGTCGTTTCTCCGATAATATCCGAAAGATGGGATGATGACTATGGGAACCTTTTGTAGACCATGTTTGGCAGGTTTAAACCATAGTACACTCCCTTTGGGTGGTTCTTAACCGAGACTCCATGCTCGTGACTTGCACTAAACCCTTGATTCATGGTTGATCCGTTCATGTAGCCTTAATATCAATGGAACTTAGGTGTTGATAAGGTGTAAACCATAATCCACCAAAATGGATGATTGATATTAAGGATGACATGACCCATCCCATGACTTTTGTTTGGTGTGCTTTGCTTGATCCTTGAGTGTGATTGTTGCATTCATTTGCATCCATATCATCAATAATGAAGAAAATTTTCAAGGAACTTAAGGGGTTTATTTGCAAAATTTTCAGACATGGAAAGACAAAGAAGGAATACAAAGAAGTACAGTTTCAGACAACCAGATTTGAAAGAGTTAAGGAATTTGACATCTTATGTACTAGATCCCTTGGGTTTCAAGGCTCGTTTTGGGAAGCTTCTTCCTCTTCTGACTACTCAGGTGGATGAAGGGTTGATGAGTGTATTGGTGAAGTTTTATGATCCCTTGTACCGATGCTTCACGTTTCCGGATTTCCAACTTTTGCCTACGCTTGAGGAGTATGCCTATCTTGTGGGTATACCTATTCTAGACCAGTTGCCGTTCAGTGGCTTAGAGAGTATTCCTACTTCCCAAGAGATAGCAGACATGTTGCACATAGATGAATCTCTGGTTGGTGCTCATATGACTACCAAAGGTGGAATTCAAGGTCTCCCTTCTGAATTCCTCATTGCTCAAGCTACTATCTATGGGAAGGCCATGAGTGAGGATGCCTTTGAAGCCATATTTGTAATTCTCATCTATGGATTGGTATTGTTCCCCAACATTGACAAGTTTGTGGATGTGAACGCTGTTAGGATCTTCTTTGCTCTTAATCCCGTTCCTTCTCTGTTGGGTGATGCTTATTTCTCTTATCATATGAGGAATGAAAAGGGTGGTGTCGCCATTGTGTGCTGTTTGCCTATATTATATAAGTGGTTTATTTCTCACTTACCGCAGACGGTCACCTTCAAGGAGAACAAGGGATGTCTACGGTGCTCCACGAGACTTATGTCTCTCACTAATAATGATATATTTTGGTACAATCGTGTGTATGATGGTGTGCAGATTATCAAATCTTGTGGTGAATTCTCCAATGTACCTCTTCTTGGTACATGCGGTGGGATTAACTACAACCCTGTTTTAGCACGTCGTCAGCTTGGGTTCCCCCTAAAGGATAAACCCAATAACATTCTGTTAGAGGGCGTATTCTTTCAGGAGGGTAAAGATCTCCAAGGGTTGAAAGCTAGGATGGTCCGCGCTTGGCGCAAGATTCATAGGAAAGGAAGGAAGGAGTTGGGTCCCAAGAATTTGATCGCTTTGGAGCCTTACACTGCTTAGGTTAGGAAGAGAGCGTCTGAGTATCTCATGCCTTACGAGTATCCAAGACCTACACCTTTGGTTATGGTTGGGCCTTCAACCCTCCCTAATCAAGGAGTAGAGGAGTTGAGAGACGAAGATCGTTCACGTGCTTGGATCCGTGAACGCGAAGAGTTGCTTCAGCATATTAGAGAGAATGACGCTTTGATCAAGTTCCTCGAACATCAGGTTATTGATGATCCTGATGATGCATGGACTTCTCTACTTCCTCAGTCTTCCATGTTTTGGAAGAGGAAGTATGATTGACTCGCCAAGGAGAAGGCAGATATGGAGGCAGCCTACGAGAGGGAGGTGAAGAGGCTTCGCGCATCTTATCTTCCTGTGTCCCGAGCTTTAGATGATTGTTTCTAGGGACCCATAGGATGATTATTTTCCTTTTCTCTTGTATATGATTGACAATGTTGTACTTCTTTTCCCTGATATTATTTGATGAGATATTTCCATATGCGATAAATGTTAAATGTTCCCAAAATTTGCAAATAAAACCCTAAAGTTCCTCTGAAATATAAGAATAAATCATGTGCACAAGCATTGCATGCATCATGTGCATAAGCAGGTTTTGTTTCTGGTCTCTTGACCTGTGGGCTAACTCTGTGTTCTTCATTTATTTTGAAGACAAGCTGACTCACCGGTACTACACTAGAGCCAACATTTCAAGACTGATGGATCATCTAGAGCAAGAGAACCGTGAGCTGAAAGAGGAAGTGGCCAGAATGAGTGCCTTAATGGAATCATTCTTGGCTGCCTAGAGCCAGTCTTCTCCGACGCCTTCAACTCCTCCCCAGAGGACAGTCATCTTTGAGATTGTTTCCTCAACTGTGCCTGCTGAGGGCCCAGATGTCTATGAGAAGATGGACGCTATGAACGATCAATTTCTTGAGCTCTGCAAGGAATTGAAAACTCTCAGAGGGAAGGATCTTTTTGCCAAGTCTGCTGCCGAACTGTGCTTGGTCCCCAACGTGAAGATCCCTGTAAAATTCAAAGTCCCTGACTTTGAAAAATACAAGGGAAATACTTGTCCTCTCAGCCACCTGGTCATGTATGCCAGGAAGATGTCAACTCAAACCGATAATGATCAGTTGCTCATCCACTACTTTCAGTACAGTCTGTCCGGTGCCGCCCTGCGTTGGTATATAGGTTTAGACAGCGCGAACATCCGATCTTTCGATGATCTTGGCGAGGCCTTCGTCAAGCAGTACAAGTGCAATGTGGACATGGCTCCCGATAGGGATCAATTGAGGGTCATGTCCCAGAAGGACAAGGAAACCTTTAAAGAGTACGCCCAGAGGTGGCGAGAGTTGGCAGCACAGATCGTGCCTCCGCTAGAAGAGAAGGAAATGACCAAGATCTTTTTGAAGACCTTGAGTTCATTCTATTATGAGCGGATGATTGCTAGCGCTCCTTCTGACTTCACCGAAATGGTGAATATGGGGATGCGTCTAGAAGAAGGGGTCAGAGAAGGGCGTCTAACCAAAGAAGAAGGATCTTCTGCCAAACGTTTTGGGGTGTTTGCAAAGAAGAAAGATGGAGAGGCACATGCTGTGATCTCCCATGTGAAATCTAGAAGACCCTCTGTGAGGAGGAAGACCGTGCGTCCCGCCGGTAACCAGCACCAGGTGGCTCATATAGTACTTGTTTTCAGAGACAATCAACAATATCAGCAACATAGCAACAATCAGCAACCAGATCCGCAATATCAGCAACAACAGCACCGTCCGCAACAGCAGGCCTACCAGCCTCGAAACAGTAATTAAACCAACACGAGTTACGAGAGGAAAAGGATCACTTTCTATCCTATTCCAATGACGTACGCATAATTATATCCCTCTTTGATAGAGAGGAAGTTGATTACTCCGAGAGACCCACCGGCTATACCTACTAACCCCCAGTGGTGGTATAAGCCTGAATTACATTATGTCTATCATTCTGGTGCTCCCGGCCACGACGTGGAGAACTGTTACCCTTTGAAGACCAAGGTTCAAGACCTTATAAGGTGTGGCATTCTATGTTTCGAAGACGTAGGTCCTAACGTGAAGAAGAACCCATTGCCCGAGCATGGGAAATCTGTCACCATGGTCCAAGGTTGCCCTGGCAAATACAAAGTCAAATATGTCAGTCATATTCGACAATCTCTTGTCGAAATGCATCGTTTGCTATGTGATTACAGTCACTATGAGCACAACCATGATAGATGTCGAGTATGCTTTGTTAATCGATTAGGTTGTCGCCAGGTGCGCAAGGACATTCAGGAAATGCTGGATGAAGGAGTCATTGAGATCCTTCAGAATAGGAATGTTGATGAAGATGAGCCTGAAGTCAATGTGATTTCCCCAGTATTCCGGATACCCGAGCTTGTTATCATCAAGTATGATGGTAGCAAGCAGAAGGCTTCTCCCGCTCTTATCATTAAGCCTGTCGGCCCTGTACCGTATTCTTCCGAAAAGGCAGTTCCCTATCGCTACAACGTTGTTGCTGTAGAAAGTGGGAAAGAGATGCCCTTACCATCCTCCTCTGTGGTGAACATTGCTGACGTAAGTGGTTTGACCCGCAGCGGTCGTGTATTTTCAGCACCACCAAAGCCTCAGGCTAATGCTGATTTTGTTGAACGCCCGATTGGGAACGCTGTGAGCTCCCTGAATTCGGCACTTGCTGTCAAACCCTCCTCTGTACTGAAAACTCCTACTCCTGTTGGCCCTAGCGGAAATGTGAAAGAAGACTGTGATGAGAGTCTGAGACTCATGAAGAGGAGCGAGTACAATGTTGTAGACCAGCTTCTACGAACGCCATCCAAGATATCCGTGTTATCATTGCTGTTAAATTCAGAACCACATAGAGAGGCTCTGCAAAAGGTTTTGAATGTGGCATATGTAGATCATGATGTCACAATAGAACAATTCAATAGCATTGTTGCAAACATTACTGCTTGTAACAATTTGAGTTTCTGTGACTCTGATCTCCCTGAGGAGGGAAGAGACCACAACTTGGCTTTACACATATCTATGAATTGCAGAGACGACGCCATGTCCAATGTGCCGGTGGACACTGGGTCATCACTAAATGTATTTCCGAAAACCACTCTTTCAAAGTTGTCATATCAAGGGCCTCCCATGAGGCAGAGTGGAGTAGTTGTGAAAGCTTTCGATGGGTCGCGTAAAACTGTGATTGGGGAAGTTGATCTCCTAATCAAGATCGGACAAAGTGATTTCCAGATTACCTTCCAGGTTAAGGATATTCACCCATTGTATAGTTGTCTCTTAGGCAGACCATGGATTCACGAGGCGGGCGCCGTGACATCCACCCTACACCAGAAGTTGAAATTCGTGAAGAACAAGAAGTTGGTGGTAGTAGGGGGAGAAAGGGCTTTCCTGGTCAGCCATTTGTCTTCTTTCTCATACATAGATGCTGAGGATGAAGTTGGAACTCCTTTCCAAGCTTTATCTATTCCTAAGCCTATTGAGAAGAGAGCTCCTTCATTTGCTTCCTATAGAGATGCAAAGTTGGCCATTGAGTGTGGTTCAACTGCCGGCTTAGGAAAAATGATTGAGCTAGAAGACAACAAGTCCCGAGCTGGCATAGGATTTTCTTCTGGGGGCGTTCAACGAGAAAGGGTTGTTCAAGAGTGGAGGTTTCATCCACACCGGTCAGGATGAAGAAGCTGCTGCTGTCTTGGAAGAAGATACAGAGGATTCTGGCAATTTCATCATCCCTGGAGGGGTCTGCAACAATTGGAGGGGTCTGCTTTATTTAAAAAACCCTCCTCCCATGCCAAAAGGAGGAGTGATGACATTGTTGGCGCATAAGTACAATGATATTTTCATTCGATAAATTCATGTTAAATGTTTGTTTTCCAATTATTTTCCATTTTCGCTTTTTTGCATGAAATTGGTGATCACAAAAAACCCTAAAAATAAGAATAAAATCAATCTTTTCATCTGCATAATGATTTTCCTTGTTTAAGTTCTAAAGTTTCTTTTATATCCAAAATCATTATGCAGGTTAATCAAACCCATTGAACATAATGATCCAACACCATCTCCCAACTTTGAATTCCCTGTATTTGAGGCGGAAAAAGATGATGTTGAAGAGATTCCTGACGAGATTACCCGTCTACTTGAGCATGAAGAGAAAATCATTCAGCCGCATCTTGAGAATCTGGAAACAATCAACTTGGGGTCTGAGGATTGTGTGTAAGAAGTGAAGATTGGGGCAGTCCTGGAAGAATCTGTTAAGAAGGGGTTGATCGAATTGATACGAGAATATGTCGACGTCTTTGCTTGGTCGTATGAAGACATGCTAGGTCTAGATACTGATATTGTGCAACATTTCCTACCTTTGAAACCTGAGTGCATGCCTGTGAAGCAGAAGCTCAGAAGAACTCATCCCGATATGGCAGTGAAGATTAAAGAAGAGGTTCATAAGCAAATTGATGCGGGGTTTCTGGTGACTTCTACATATCCTCAATGGGTTGCCAATATTGTGCCCGTGCCTAAGAAAGATGGAAAAGTCCGGATGTGCGTGGACTATAGAGACTTGAATAAAGCTAGTCCGAAAGATGATTTCCCTCTACCACATATTGATATGTTGGTAGACAATACAGCTAAATTCAATGTCTTCTCATTTATGGATGGATTTTCCGGATATAACCAGATCAAGATGGCACCCGAGGATATGGAGAAGACAACATTCATCACACCTTGGGGAACATTCTGTTATCGAGTGATGCCCTTCGGTTTGAAGAACGCCAGAGCCACGTATCAACGAGCTATGACCACCTTGTTTCATGATATGATGCACAAGGAGATCGAGGTGTATGTTGATGATATGATTGCTAAGTCAAGAACGGAAGTTGAACATGTAGAGCACCTGTTGAAGCTTTTTCAGCGTTTGAGGAAGTACAAGCTTCGTCTGAATCCCAACAAGTGTACATTTGGAGTCCGTTCTGGCAAGTTATTGGGCTTCATTGTTAGTGAAAGAGGTATTGAGGTTGATCCTGCAAAGGTCAAAACAATACAAGAGATGCCTGCGCCCAAAACTGATAAGCAAGTATGAGGTTTTCTTGGCCGCTTGAATTACATTTCTAGATTCATATCCGACATGACTGCCACATGTGCGCCGATATTCAAGCTCCTCCAGAAAGATCAGTATCATGATTCGACCGAGGATTGCCAGAAAGCTTTTGACAGTATTAAAGAGTATCTGTCCGAGCCTTCGATCCTGTCTTCGCCTGTGGAAGGGAGACCTTTGATTATGTATCTGACTGTTCTTGAAGACTAAATGGGTTGTGTCCTTGGTCAGCAAGACGAATCAGGGAAGAAGGAGTATGTTATTTACTAATTAAGCAAGAAGTTTACTGATTGTGAGTCTCGATACTCAATGCTTGAGAAATCATGTTGTGCTTTGGCTTGGGTTGCTAAGCGCTTACGCCAATATATGTTGAATCATACGACTTGGTTGATATCCATAATTGATCCAGTTAAGTACATATTTGAGAAGCCTGCTTTAACTGGGAGGATTGCCCGTTGGCAGATGTTGTTGTCTGAATATGATATTGAGTACCGAGCTCAGAAGGCTATTAAAGGTAGTATCTTGGCTGACCATTTGGCACATCAGCCGATCGAGGATTATCAGTCATTTCAGTATGACTTCCCGGATAAGGAAAATCTGTATTTGAAAATGAAAGATTGCGATGAGCCTACACTCGATGAAGGGCCAGAGCCTGGTTCCAGATGGAGTATGGTGTTTGATGGCGCTGTAAATCAGTATGGAAATGGTATTGGGGCAATGATTATTACTCCTCAGGGAACACATATTCGTTTTACAGCAAGGCTAACTTTCAAATGCACGAATAATATGGCTGAGTACGAGGCCTGTATTATGGGATTGGAGGAGTGCATTGATTTAAGGATCAAGCATCTTGACGTATATGGTGATTCGGCCCTCGTTGTTAATCAGATTAAGGGTGATTGGAAACGAATCAGCTTGGCCTCATTCCATATAGAGATTATGCGAGGAGGATTTCAACGTTCTTTACTGAGGTTGACTTCCATCATATTCCTCGAGATGAGAATCAGATGGCAGATGCTCTTGCTACGCTAGCTTCGATGATTGTGGTCAAACTTTGGAATGAAGTCCCCAATATAAGAATGATGCGCTTGGACAGACCAACTCATGTATTTGCAGTAGAAGAGGCAAAAGATGACAAGCCATAGTATTATGACATCAAGTGTTTCCTTCAGAACCAGATCTACCCACCTGGGGCATCTATGAAGGACAGGAAGACTTTGAGGAGATTGTCAGACAGTTTCTACCTCAATGGCGAAGTGCTTTATAAGAGAAATTTTGACATGGTTCTGCTCAGATGTGTGGATAGACACGAAGCAGACCTGTTGATGACTGAGGTCCATGAGGGTTCATTTGGTACTCATTCCAATGGACATGTCATGGCTAGAAAGATGTTGAGAGCAGGCTACTATTGGCTAACAATGGAGTCTGATTGCTGCAAATACGTGAAGAGATGCCATAAGTGTCAGATTTATGCGGATAAGATTCATATTCCCCCGACACTTCTGAATGTGATTTCATCACCATGGCCTTTCTCCATGTGGGGAATTGACATGATTGGCATGATAGAGCCCAAAGAATCTAACGGACACAGATTTATTCTCGTAGCTATTGATTACTTCACCAAATGGGTTGAAGCGGCATCATATGCAAACGTGACCAGGCAGGTGGTAGTGAAGTTTATCAAGAATCAACCTAAATGCCAATATGGTGTGCCAGATAAGATCATTACTGATAATGGATCTAACTTGAACAACAAAATGATGAAAGAGCTGTGTAGTGAGTTCAAGATTGCACATCATAATTCTTCTCCTTATAGACCCAAGATGAACGGGGCTGTTGAAGCTGCTAATAAGAATATCAAGAAGATCATCCAAAAAATGGTGGTCACGTATAAGGATTGGCATGAGATGTTGCCATTCGCTTTACATGGATATCACACGTTTGTCCGCACTTCAAAAGGGGCAACCCCTTTCTATCTTGTTTATGGCATGGAGGTTGTACTCCTAGTAGAGGTGGAGATCCCATCAATGAGAGTCTTGATGGAAGCCAAGTTGACTGATGCTGAATGGATTCAGAGTCGTTATGACCAGCTGAACTTGATAGAAGAAAAGAGATTAACTGCCATGTGCCATGGTCAGTTATATCAGCAGAGAATGAAGAAAGCTTTTGATAAGAAGGTCAAGCCTCGTGTGTTCCGAGAAGGTGACCTTGTGCTCAAGAAAGTCTAGTCTCTCGCGCCCGATTCCAGGGGCAAGTGGACTCCAAACTATGAAGGTCCATATGTTGTTAAGAGAGCCTTTTCAGGCGGTGCGTTGATACTTACAACTATGGATGGGGAGGATTTCACTCGTCCTGTGAATTCAGATGCAGTCAAGAAATACTTCGCCTAAAAATAAAAACAGAATAGCTCGCTAAGTTGAAAACCTGAAAGGGAGGCTTAGGCAAAAAATGAGCGTCTCGGTGGATTGAAAACCCGAAAAGGCGGTCCAGGCAAAAGTTAGAGACATGAAAAAATGAATATTTGTATCCCGCTAGGTTGAGTACCTCTCCCTGGGGCAATCTAGGCAAAAATTAGGGATTTGGCAAGTAACTGCATCCTGACAAGACTTTGTTCTACAATTATCATTCGTCAGGGATTCTTGTTCATTCGTCATCAACCGAAGCTTCAGATACATCGAATTCGAAATTCGTGGAGAAATGGTCATTATGTTCAATGTAGCCCTTTTCCAATATATATCACCAATTTCAAATTTGTAAAGATCTATGGAGTCTTGCCATTTGCAGACTACCATTCCATCAAATAAATTTGAGCATTTTATCCAATTATTTGCACTCTTATTTGTTTCTATTCAACAAATGTTTTGCATGTTTTAATTGAGAAAATATCATCGTTTTGAATAAACAAATTTTTCATAACTTGTTTTTAAACAAAGTGAACGTTCACCATGACAAAAAGATACTTAGGAGATCCTTAGTGCTCTCCCAAGGATAGTATGATCTCCAATAGGGTAAGACGTTTGTTCATATTCCTGGGATAATTGTATTTTCTTCCTCCGGGGCCCTGAGTGGTATGCTTGATGAGATATTCACCAGTCAGTGGGGTAGCAACCTTTCCTCCTCAACAGATGTGATCTCCTTGGTGGGTACAGTACTTGGTGGTTGATCCCCAGAATCCCTTTATCCCTCGGATAGATTCCCTAGTAGAGTTGCTTATGTGGCAGATTCTACTCGTGCAATAAACTCTTTTCCCCAACTGTGACTGATGATTCATCCCCTGTAGAGGTATTGTTGTTTCCTGGTATCTCTGATCCCCGACAGATTGGATACTCTCTGGTGATTTTGGCTTTCTCTCTTGAGATGTGGTACCAGATGTCTGTACTCCTTGGAGCTGTTTGTGTTAGAAATGTCTGTCTGTCAGCATTCATCAAGCATAAACCACGCATGTGTGCATATATCTTTTTCAAACATTTGGATATTCATATTTCATTTTTTACCATATATCTTTGTTTGTTATTCCTCTGCTAATACATTTCCCAAGCAAGATGTCGGTGTCTGATCCATCAATATAGAGAGTCATCCCCTTAAGCAAAAAGTGTTTATCTTTCCTTCCGCATTCCCCACTGAGTTATATCCTCGTGGACGACGGTTGTTTCTGCTTCCTCCCAACACATATATTGGGATGGGCTTCCCTATTGAGTTATATCCTCATTAGGACGAGTTTTGATTCAGTTTGCCTCTTTGGTTTGATCCTAAATTGGCCTCTTGTGATTGTCTCCTGTGTTTCCCTGTGGCATAAATGAATAATTGCTCAGTAATCGGTAATTACTCATCTTATCCCCGACAGATCCTGTGGTTTACTACCCTTATACCGGTATTTGTAAACCCTATTTTCTCCCCTTTGCAGAGTTAACTTTTTTGTTCATCCTAAGTGGATGACGGTTACTTTTCCGTGGTTTCCTACCCAGTATCCGATAGGTGTAATCTCCTCCTTGGTGGTTATCTTCATTCAATATTCGGTGTTGATATTCCCTCTTTTGCCTGGATAATTGCCCTGATTATGCAATTTATCCCCAGCAAGTCATCTCGTTTACCCTGTTGTTGGTAACGATTGTTTCTCTCCTGAATGGGTCATCATTATATACCTAGTTTCGGTATCCCGATGCCTTTTCTTTTCGGTCAATTTATCCTTTATTAACCCAGTAACCGGTTGTGGATAACCTTCCATGCGAGTGTATTATCTACGTTCTGACTGTAATAGATAATATATCTCATGCGCTCTGTGGTCGAAGCCTTTTGTTCTTCCCCTGTTGAGTAAGATTCGTATCCTTGTTTTGGAATCGAATGTCCATCCCTTAAACGAGTTTGATTTTTGCCCTCTTTTGGATGATGAGTGTCTTGGAAATATTCCCCAATTCACGCCTTGGTTGGTCACCTATTATATGCCCAGTAACCGGTATCCCTGGTGTTCCTCCCTTTCTGCTCACTATTATGACTTTTAGTCCCCTGTGGAGTCAGAATTCCTGAGTTGAAATATACCTTTTTAGGTCTTCCTCAGATGTTTTGGAGTTTTGATATCTCTCACCCTTTTACCGGTTTTAGATATTCATTTCTTCCTGAGCATGTTGTATCTCTCGCCCTTATACCGGTGTTCATATCACATGTCTCATTAAGCTTGTTACCCAGTAACCGGTAATACCTCATCCCGCTGATTCCCCCCAGGAGAGTCTTCTTTTTAGACACCCCCAGCGATGTTCGTTAGTGGATTGTTCTTGTCCGGATTTTTATCCGAAGTATCCATTGTGGATAATGTTGTTGTGTTGGCATATTCCCCAACACATGCACCTTCGAGTCAACTCGAGTCTTTCCAGTGGATTCACTCCCTCTGGAATTTTGTTCCCCAAGTTTTGAGTCGTGACCTGCTCACGCGTTTTCACCTTTTACTCCCCCAGAGTCTCTATCTCCCTAGTGAGTGTATTACTCCTATGGACTGTCGATTTCTCCAGATTTTTTTTCTTCGTTGTGGACACATATCCCCACAGAGTTTTACCATTTACATGCATACATCTGCATCATGAGGTCTCTTAGGGACCAAAATCTGTCTCTTTATTAATATTTAATCCCATTCTACCTCGTCGAGACGAAGATTTTAACCTTCCCTCCTCCAGCTAGAATGACCTTAAATAGGGGCAACTGTAAGACCCCAATTTTGGCCCTAAGATCCTTCATGTCATCATAACATTGCATTTGCATAGCCTCAAGGATCTTCAGCATCTTGGTTCCCTTTGCCTTTGGGTGGGATCTCTTGTGAGTGGTTTGAGATCACCAAGCATGCTTGAATTGTATATCATTGCTTTTCTCATTTTTTTTACTAACCAAAAGCACAAAAATATGTCACTAACATCTTTTGTTTGTAGCTTGAGCAATCACAAGGTCAAAAGCTTCAAAGAGGTCATTGGTACAAAGACATGGTCAAGAGGGCATGAAAGCAAGCATGGTAATGGTTCCCAAAGCTCTCATCCATCAAATGTGCCCCACTAGTATCTCAATTCATCATTTTGATCAAAGCAAGTCAAAGGGTTTGAAGTTTTGTTCTTCAAGGAAACCCTAATTCATTTGTGCATCACAATGCCTTGCTCATGAAGCAACCTCAGCCCATGGTCAAATACAATCAAGGGAAGTTCTTTAATTCATCATTTCATGCATATTTGAACTTACTTGAGTGACCTCAATCATCAATTCATCAGGATATGAGTTGTGGACTTGAGAAGTTGATCAGTCAGTTCATCTAACTATTTTGAAATGCACTGAGACCTAACTTTTTATGTGTTGGTCAAATGGATATGGTTCCCAAATCAAAAATTCTCTTAAGGACAATATGAACAACTTTCATGTTCATCAAAAATTTATTTGAAGCTTGGAAGGCCATCTTCCATTCCAATACATTATAGGTCATTTTGACTGAAACCCTAATTTTGGGTCAACTTCCCAAGGACACAACACACTCATTGTTTATGATTTTGAGGTGGCATTAAATGAATTGGAACGCTTAAGATGTCTACTTCAAATGTTATGTTGAACAAAATTTCAAAATCTCAAAGGAAATATATGTGATGATGCAAGACATTATAGGTCCTTTTTTACCAAATGCATTGAAAGTCAAAAAAGTCTAACTTCAAGTGCTCATAACTCTTTCATAAAAAATCCAAATGATGCAAAAATTGAGTCCATTTTGATTGTATTGAAAAGATCTACAACTTTTATGTTGGAGGGTTTTCCATTTGAGGCTTGCATCATCAAAACAGAATGGCTTGAAAGTTGGCCAATTTTAGAAACCTTGCTTTGACATATCTTGCACCTTGCACTTTAAACTCAAATTTCATAAATTTCCACACTTCAAATGAGTTTTTGTCCAACATAACATTTGTTCCTTATACAAAGACCTTTCCAACCATTACCCATATGCCTATGTTTGGATTTTCTAATTGGTACTTTCGAAGAGATGATTGTTTAGGTACAAATGGGGAATCCACTTGAAATCTTGTTACATGAGCAATTGCCTTGCAAGTTACACGTCCATTTCCATTTGGCTGATGCTCAGAATTCATTTGGCATTGTTTTAGGGCCTTATGCATGATCATGCAAGCCCATGCAATGAAGCTTCACATGCCATGCACACGGATTGATCACAAGTTTCTTGCCATTTCCTCTATAAATAGAGACCTCATTCCATTCATTTCACACGCCTAATTCAACCTGAAATGCTGTAGAATTCTTTCCATAGCCATCACTAAAGAAGCAATTGCATTTTCTTCAAATATTTCAGATCCAAAATTCAACTTCATCTGGTTGAATTCTTGGATCTTAAGCTTCTAAGCCTTCATCATTCATCTCATTGAACTTCTGTGTTAGCAAAGCAAGCAAGGCATCGTGCTCAAAGTACCAGAACTCAAGCTTACACTCCAACTGGTATTTTCTTTGATTCTCATCATCCATGGACCTATTTGCTTGGATCTTGTGTTGGCTGAAGTCCTCTCAATAGAGGCACCATGTTTATGCTTTTAATTTCTGAAATTCATTGAGTTCATGATGAACACCAGATTTTTCAACTTCTGATTTCTCAAACCATAGAAATCTAGAATGAAAATGGATGGTATAGGGATGATGTACATCATCCCATCTTTCTAATGATGTATAGATCGCACGATTTGGTTAAGGTTTGAATCTCTGTAAATCTGGCCCGAAACTGCATGCTCACCGGAGAAGACGGTGGCTCCGGTGGCTGCCTCATTGCCAGATTTAATCTGGACCGTGTGATGGTGTTTCCAAATTCGATCCCATGCGTCCAATGTTTTGACCTTTTTAAATGCATCCTGCGCTTCAGTTGACCAAGGCACACGGTAGGCGCGCATCTCTGGAGCGTGTGATCTGCCAGCTCAATTAATGAGCTCAGATCTAATGCTCCATGTTTTTTTTTCATTTTTATTTTCTGATTTTTATTTTGTTAAATTCCTTTTTATTTCAAAAATCAATATCTCCTTCATTTTAATCCAAAAATTATGGGACCAATTGCATTTTTTCCCAAATAATTTCTAGTTTCTATTTCTGATTTTTAATATTTTTTATTTTGTCATTTGATATTTTTCATGAATTTTCTCTTTTCTGGTTATTTTTAATTCATTTTAAATAGTTTTTGATATTCAAAAAATACAAAAATATTTTCCTAACCTATTTGAATAATGATGGATCTATGAAAAATATTCTCATCAATTTTTAAATTGATTTGAGATTTTAATTCAATTAGGTTATTTTTAGTCATTTTAATTGGTTAAAAATAGTTTCTGATTTTTAAAAATGCTTAAAGTTTTTGTCAAACTTTGTTTGACCTTGTTGAACTTAGGATAAATTACTTGGACCTTTCAAGGTTGATTTGAAGTAATTTTGGAGTTTGACCTTTCCATTTTATTTTTAATTCAAGTTTAATAAAATATTAAAAATGCCAAAAATAGTTTATTCATTTCTTGACTCCCAATCTTCATCTCACTTCTGTTTTTGATTGTTTGACCTTGACTTTCAATGTTATTGGTCAACATATGAGGATTGGTACATTGTATTTCATTTAATGCACTTTAATTTTGCCATTTCCATTTCTCTTATCCATCTTCTCCTTCTTCTTCTTTTATTTCTTTTCTTCTTGATCCATGAGTTAAAGGTTGATAAGTTAGCATTGGTTTGGGAGATTTAATCTTCCTTGATTCAAATCTAATTCATCTTGATCAATTGATCAAGTGAATGGCTTTGCATTAAGGATAGGTTATCTTCTAAATCATGCAAAGGCTTAAACCAATACAAGATCAATTCTCATTTTTCTTTTTGGCATGGCAAGTTGTTGGAACTTGGTTCTCTAATCAAGACTTCTAACTTGTGTTGCCTATATTATTATTGACCGGCCTCAGATAGTTGTGACTTCTACATAAGTCCAATTACGATTGCTTAACATAGCGCTAAATTTGCCTTATGGCACACTGGCCACTAACACTAACTATTGACAATTAACATTTACTTTATGCACTTTACTTTTATGCAATTTACTATTCTTGCACATATTATCCATTTGCTTTTCTCTTTGCTCACTTGAGCACATGTTTATGTTAATGCCATTTGCCTTTTGCTCATTTGAGCACATAATTGTGTATATATTATTGTGCTTGTATTTTTGTTTTGATTGTTGTGGACCCAATGCAAAGAAATGGACTTAGTTTCTAGGACTTTCCCTATGCAAAGAAATGGAGAATTGGACTTAGATTCTAGGACCTTCCTTATGAAATATTGGAGTAAAAAGGATCTTAATGATGAAGATGGGTTAGAAGAACCAAATCTCTAAACTCACTCTTGTCCATTCTTGTTTTACTTCATGGAATCTTTGGTGTGTGTGCTTTTGTGATAGGAGTTTCCATTTGAGCTTGATTGGAGGACCATTGCCATGTGCATCCAAAGTGAAAGACATAAGATATATTGAGGATCTCTTAAGAGATGTGCGGTGGCGACTCGACTTGTATGATTTACCTTGGATTTAGTCAATATTTCTAATGGTAACGAATACCCCGCTACAATCCCCCATTTGTCTTGATTTAATTAATTGATTAATGAATTTAAGACTATTTAGTTACCCCTTTGGAACAAATTACATGATTCCTTAGTATCTTGTTCAATTAGACAATCAAAAGTCCCAGGATGACTTAATTTGAATTAGAAACATTAAGACTTGTACCACACATGTGCCCTTAGGTCAATCCCAATTCTATTCATATTCCCAAACCATAGAAATAGGTAAAATCAATACATGATTGTAAGACCCTAATTTTGATCCTAAGATCCCTCATGGCATCATATTATTGCTCATTGCATTGCCTCAAGGATCATAGCATCTTGGCTCCTTACCCTAGGGTTGGGACTTGTGTGAGTTGGTTTGAGACCACCAAGCATGCTTGAATTGTATATTATTGCTTTTATTATTTTGTTTACTAACCAAAAGCACAAAAATATGTCACTAACATCTTTTGTTTTGAAGCTCAAGCTACCATGAGATCCAAGGCTCCTAGGAGGCCCCTATGCTCAATGAAATGACCAGATGAAGATGAAAGCAAGCATGAAAATGGTACCCAAATCTCTCAATCATCATACATGTCTCCCAAGTATCTGAATTTGTCATTTTGATCAAGATAAACCAAAGGGCTTGAGGATTGCTTCCCAAGGAAACCCTAATTCAACTGTGCATTAATTGTGCCTTGCTCATGAAACAACCTCAACCTATGATAAAATTCAATCAAGGGAAGTTCTTTCATTCATAATTTTATGCATATATGAGCCTATGTGAGTTTCCTCAATCATTCATTTATCAAGATTTGATGTTTGGACTTGAGAAGTTGACCAGTCAAGTCATCTAACTAAATTGAAATCCACTGAGACCTAACTTTTGATGTGTTTGTCAAATGAAGATGACCCCAAGAGAAAATATGTTCTTACTAACCATATTAACAACTTTCATGTTCATCAAAAATTCATTTTAAACTTTGAAGGTCATCATTCATTTCAAAACATTATAGGTCATTTTGACTAAAACCCTAATTTTGGGTCAACTTCCCAAGGACCTAACTCCTTCATTTTTTATGATTTTGAGGTGAGACCAAGTGCATTGGAAATTTTGAGATGTCTACTTAATTGTTTATTTTGGACAAAATTCCATAATCCTAAAATAAACACATGTGATAATACAAAACATTATAGGTCACTTTGGACCAAAACCATTGAATCTTGAAAAAGTCCAACTTCAAGTGCCCATAACATTCTCATTAAAAATCCAAATGATGCAAAATTGAAGTCCAAATCGATTGTCTTGAAAAGATATACAACTTTGATGTTGGAGGTTTTTCCATTTGGGGCTTTTATCATTGAAACAGAAAGGCTTGAAGTTGGTCCTTTTTGGTAAATTCTTCAAATACATGTTTTGTACCTTGAACTTCATGGCCAGTTTTCACAATTTTCCAAACTCCAAATGGATTTTTGTACAACATAGCTTTTTTTCCTTATGTCAAGACCTTTCCAACCATTAATCACATGCCTATGTTTGGATTTTCCAAATGGGACTTTCGACGAGAGGAACATTTGTGACCATTTATGCATTTCATGATGAAACTTCATACACAAGCAATTGTAATGCAAACCACACGTCTAAACCTTCTCCAAATCATTTCAGCATTCATTTGCATTAGCTTTTAGGCCTCACATGCGCCTGTACATGCCCATGCATGGAGGACCCAATTCTCATGCACACGAGTTCCATCCACTCTCCTTTGGATTTCATCTATAAATAGAATGCTTGCTTCATTGAATGATCAACCTGAAGGCGCCTAAAAATCAGCTGGAATTGAATCCTAACCTCACACCAATGGAATTTTGATTTTTCACTTCTCTTTTCAAGCTTGAATTTCAACTTCCTTGGTTGATCTTCAGCTTCCAATTCCTAAGCTTTGCATCATCCACACCTCAAGATTAAGTTGAAATCAAGAATTGGAGTGGATCGTGCTCATCAAAGCTGCACTTCAAAGTTTTACATTCAACTGTTTTGCTTCGAATCTCACTATATAATGTGCATTGCTTGTGTTGGTTTGGTTTTCTAAAGTCCTCGTGTGAGAGGCAAGCCAATGGTGGCTTTAATTTTGTGAATTGATGAACTTCAGATTGAACACCTAGATTTTCAACCTCTGATTTCTCCTTCTATAGGGATCTTGAGTGAAATCAAAGGTTACAGGGGTGATGTACATCACCCTATTTTTAATTTGGTATAAGGATCGTGTGTTTTGGTTGAGGTTGCAAAACCTACAACTGGTGGCCGGATTTTGCTTGCTCGCCGGAGAAGACGGTGGTTTCCACCACCATCCCCACGCGGCTGGCCTTATGTCCATTGGATCTCACATGTAGGATCTAATCGTGGCCATGCGTTTTAATTACTTCTTTTAATCCAACGTGTGATGCTGTTGACTAATGCTCACCATGCGCGCACGCCTCATGTCCCTTGAATTAGCCACGTCAATTAATGAATGCTGATCCAAGCGTTGTGGATTTTCCAGCTTTTATTAATTTCTATTTTATTTTATTTTATTCTTTTTATTTTCAAAAATTTATAACTCTTTTATTTGGAATCACAAAAATATGGGACCAATTGCAAACTTTTTCTCTTAAATTCTAGTTTCATATTCTAATTTTTAACTATTTTTATGATTCCATTTAATATTTTTTGTGAATTATTTTGTTTTTGATAGTTTTTAATTCATTTAAAATACTTTTTGATATTCAAAAATGCCAAAAATATTTTCTTAATACAAGTGGATGATGATAAGTCTATGAAAAGTTTCTCATCAATTTCTTAATTGATTTGAGATTTATTTGAGATTTTAGTCCATTTGTGTTATTTTTCTTCATTTTTAATTGTTTAAAAATAGTTTCTGTTTTCAAAAAATGTTGAGAAAATTTGTCAAACCTAGTTTGACCATGTTAGACTTATGATGATCCAATTGGACTTATCCAAGTTGATTTGAATTGGATTTGAAGTTTGACCTTACTTTGTTCATTTTATTTTATGTATTATTTTAATTTCAAAAAAATACAAAAAATATGTTTGACCTTTCTTGACTTCTAATCTTCATTTCACTTCTGTTTACCATTGATTGATGTTGATTCTATTCACATTTGATCATTGTGTTTTGGTTATGTCATTTGAATTTCCATTTTGTACATTTCATCTTCATCTCTCATCTTTTTCTTTTTCTTTTGACCAATGAGTTAATGATTTGTGGTTAACCTTGATATATGAGGGGCTTAACCTTATTTGATCCAAATCAAATTCAACTTGATCAAAGATCAAGTTAGTTGCTTTATGTCCAAGATAGGTTGCTTCTTGGTCAAGCAAAAAACCTGAAATCCATACAAGGTCATTCTTCTTTTCTTTTGGCATGACAATTTGTAGGAGCTTGACTTACTAGTCATGATCTCTAACTTGTGTTTATTTGCCTATAGTTTTATTAACCAGCCTCAGATAGGTGTGACTACTACATTAGTCCACTTACGATTGCTTAATATAGCGCTAAATTTCCTTATGGCACACTAACACTAACTACTAATTACTCACTTTTAATTCAAGCATTTAATTCTTACAATTTACTTTAATGCAATTTAATTTCTTGCTCATTTATTCATATTGTCTTTTCCCTTTGCTCATTTGAGCTCATGTTTATGTTTATGTCATTTGCCTTTTGCTCACTTGAGAACATTATTGTGTAAATATACTAATGCCTTATGCTTGTTTTGTATTTGTTTGTGTGAACCCAATGCAAAAAGGAGAAAGGACTCAGAATTAGGACCTCACCTATGCTTAATGGAGTTTCAAGAGCAACTAGGCCTCATGCCTTTAGAATGCTAAACTTGTTGAAGAGCAACTAGGCCTCATGCCTTTAGAATGCTTATATCCTGATGTTGACTTGAAAGGACCCCTAATCTAAACTCTCTTTATCCATTCCTCTTATTGCATTGTGAACTTTTTGATTGTTTGTTCTTGTGTGATAGGGATTCCAAACTTGAGCTAGTTAGAAGGACCATTGTCATGAGCATCCAAGTTAAGAGAGACAATTCCAATTGGAAGATAATAGGAGCTTGATTGAATATTTGTTTGATTGCTTGAGTTAATTGCTAAGTCCAAAGGAAAGGAGCATCTTGGATCATCATTATGATCTCAAGAAAGGAACTCCAAGGGTTTTATTCTCTTCTCTCATCTTTGCATGTTTAGGACTAACCCTTCTCTTCTTCTCTCCACTCTAACCCAAGCCAAACTCATTTTGTGCAAACATTGACATTGTCTTCAAATTAGAAACCTAGGCCTTATGCCTTTGATTTTTCAAACTCTTTTCATTAATACTTATTTTGAATTGAATCTTAAGTCAACTTTGACTTCCTTTTGTGAATACTTCTAATTGGTAAATACAACTCACTTCAAATGATTCTTTTGTGGTTTCAATGGCCACCTTTGTTAAAACCTTTTTCATAAACATTAGTCATAGGTTTGAGTTATCATAGTGGTTGATGTAAACCTCACCTCATCCTTAGTGATTGGACTATAAGTCTTCCATACTTATTATAGGGTGGATTCCTCACTAGTATGTTGAAGCTCTCCTCACATGTTGGATTGTTGGTTTAGGTTGAGTTTTCTCCCTTTGATAACAAAAGACCTTAAGGCTTTTGTGAAAATCAATTCACCCATATTTTGAGATTTTTACCCCGAACTACGAGGTTTTGATCCTACCTTTGTGATGGTACGTAGGCAATGGGTTTATCCATTCAAATAACAAAATTGTAAATAATTTGTATATTCTTTTCTCATCTCCCCAATCATGTTTGCACAAATGTTTTCACAAATACCAACCTACCATACAACTTTGCAAAAAGGGCTCCCTTAGAGTACTAAGGATGTTTTGGGTGCTTAAAACCTTCCCATTGCATAACCAACCCCCTTACCCAGATCTCTGACTTTTTTATTTGATAAAACTTCTCGGTTTTTATTTGCTTTCTAACCTTTCCTTTGGATAAATAGAAGTGCGGTGACGACTCGCTTTGTATGATTTACTTTTGATTTAGTCAATAAATCTAAAGGTATTGAATACCCCGTTACAGAAAAGTGGCGATTCTGCTGGGGAAAACCACTTCATATTCCTAGTGGGTTTAGCCTACTTTTTGCCTTTGTTGTATTGTATGTTTATTTTTATTTGTGACTTATTTTTTGTGCGGATTTGGGATCACTGTATTGATTGTAATGTATGAATTTCTTGACATATATCAATGGCTTGTGTGCTTGGTGGTCTCTTGTGAGATGAGTTCTATACCCGATCTCGAGTGCACTTATGATAGGAGAATGGCATAATCTTGTTGACTTGTGTGGAGTTTTTCCTTAGCAAGTTGACTTGCAAGCCCATTCACTTGGTGGAGGTTTTGTTGGGATCAAAAATGTCACACGAGTAGTCGTGGTTAGGCATTACTCTTTCCAATATAAACCTTAGAAGCCAAGGACCTTAGATTACCTAGCTCATCTTGGCCTATTTTAGGACGTAGTGCGAAGGTCGTTCAAGTGTAAGATTTGATACGATTGTTACGCGATACTACACTCATAAGAGTCTCTCTTGAGAATATTTTTGGAATACGAATAGTCATTTATCCGATAATATCCGAAAGATGAGATGATGACTATGAGGACCTTTTTAGAACATGATTGTCAGGTTTAACTATAGTACACTCCCATTAGGTGGTTCTTAACCGAGACTCCATGCTCGTGACTTGCAACAAACCCTTGATTCACGGTTGATCTGTTCTCGTATATCCTTAATATCAATGGAACTTAGGTGTTGATAAGGTGTAAACCATAATCCATAGAAATGGATGATTGATATTTAGGATTACTTGATCCATCCCGTGACCTCTGTATGGTGTTACTTGCTTGATCCTTGAGTGTGATTGTTGCATCCATGCATTCATGCATTCATTTGCATCCATATCATCAACAATGAGAAAATTTTCAAGGAACTTAAGAGGTCTATTTGCAAATTTTCAGACATGGATAAGCAAAGAAGGAATACGAAGAAGTACAGTTTCAGACAACCCGACTTGAAAGAGTTAAGGAGTTTGACATCCTATGTATTAGACCCCTTGGAGTTCAAAGCTTGTCGTGGGAAGCTTCTGTTTATTCTTGCTACTCGGGTGGATGAAGGTCTGATGAGTGTGTTGGTGCAGTTCTATGATCCCTTGTACCGTTGCTTCACTTTTCCGAATTTCCAGTTTTTGCCTACACTTGAGGAGTATGCCTATCTTGTGGGTATACCTATTCTGGATCAGTTATCGTTCAGTGGCTTGGAGAGAGTTCCTTCTTCCCAAGAGATTGTTGATTTGTTGCACATAGTTGTATTTGATATCGGTGCTCATATGACTACCAAAGGTGGAATTCAAGGTCTCCCATATGATTTCCTCATTGCTCAAGCTACTTTATTTGGGAAGGCCATGAGTGAGGATGCCTTTGAGGCCATATTTGAACTTCTCATCTATGGGCTAGTGTTATTCCCCAACATCGACAATTTCGTGGATGTGAACGCTATTAGGATTTTCTCTACTCTTAATCCTGTTCCTACTCTGTTGGGTGACACTTATTTCTCTTTGCATATGAGGAATGCAAAGGGTGGTGGTACCATTGTGTGTTGTTTGCCTCTGTTGTACAAGTGTTTTATTTCGCACTAGCCACAGACGCTCGCCTTCAAGGAGAACAAAGGATGTCTACGGTGGTCCATGAGACTTATGTCTCTCACTAATGATGATATCTTTTGGTACAACCGTGTATATGATGGTGTCCAGATTATTGACTCTTGTGGTGAATTCTCGAATGTACCTCTTCTTGGTACATGTGGAGTTAACCACAACCCTATTTTGGCTCGCCATCAGCTTGGGTTCCCCTTAAAGGATAAACCTAATAACATTTTGTTAGAAGGTGTGTTCTTTCAAGAGGGTAAAGATCCCCAAAACTTGAAGGGCAGAATGGTCCGCGCTTGGCGCAAGATTCATAGGAAGGGAAGGAAAGAGCTTTGTCCGAAAAATTGTATTGCTTTGGAACCCTACACCTCGTGGGTGAGGAAGAGAGCTTATGAGTACCACATGCCCTATGAATATCCAAGACCTACACCTATGGTTATGGTTGGGCCTTCAACCCTCCCTATCCAAGGAGTAGAGGAGTTGAGAGATGAAGACCGTTCGCGTGCTTGGGTCCGTGAGCGAGAGGAGCTACTTCAGCAACTTAGAGATAAGGATGCTTTGATAGAATTTTTGGAGCATCAGGTTATCGACGAGCCTGATGATGTGGTTACTCCTCTTCTTCCTCAGTCATCCAGGTTTTAGAAGAGGAAGTATGATCGACTTGCCAAGGAGAAGGCAGATATGGAGGTAGCCTACGAGAGAGAGGTGAAGAGGCTTCGTGCAGCTTATCTTCCGGTCTCGAGAGTTTTGGACGATTGTTTCTAGGGTTCCATAGGATGTTCATTTTCGTTCTCTCTTGTATTGTATTTGGTTACCAAGACTGTACTTCTTTGGTGTAAAAAATTTTCCAGATATTATTGATATGAATATTCCATTATATGTCTAAAATATTAATATTTTTCAAACATTTGCAAATAGATCTCTAAAAGTTCCTCTGAATAAAAATAAAATCATATGCATAAGCAGGTTTTGTTTAGGGCTTCTTGATCAGTGGTCTAACTCTGTGTTCTTCATTTATTTTGAAGACAAGCTGACGCACCGGTACAACACCAGGGCCAATTCTTCAAAGCTGATGGATCATCTTGAACAAGAGAACAAAGAAATTAAGGAGGAAGTGGCTAGGCTGACTACCCTGATGGAGTCATTCCTGGCCACCCAAATCCAGTCTTCTCCAACGCCTGCAACTCCTCCCCAGAGGACGGTCATCTCAGAGGTAGCTTCCTCTACTGTGCCTGCCGCCACCGCTCATTTCGCTCCTTCTGTTATGCCAGTCGGGTTTCCCTGGGGGATGCCCGTGAACTTTGTGCCAGAGAGTCTCGCTCCAACCTTTGCTTCTATGTCGGCATCTAGCCCGGTCCTTGCTGTGCCACCTCCCGTTGTGCACACGTTACCGAGAGTCGACGACACCATTTATCATTCTGAGCCATCTGAGGGCCCAAATGTTTATGAGAAAATGGATGCTATGAATGACCAATTCCTTGAGCTACACAAGGAACTGAAGACTCTAAGAGGGAAAGACCTCTTCGGTAAATCTGTTGTTGAGTTGTGCCTCGTGCCCAACGTCCATCTTGTGCCTGACTTTGAAAAGTATAAGGGAAACACTTGCCCTCTCATCCATCTTGTGTTGTACACACGCAAGATGTCAACTCAAACCGAGAATGATCAACTCCTCATCCACTATTTCCAGGACAGCCTGTCCAGTGCCGCACTCAAATGGTATACGGGTCCGGATAGTGCGAACATCCTCTCCTTCAATGACCTTGGCGAAGCTTTCGTCAAGCAGTACAAGTACAACGTTGATATGGATCCCGATAGAGACCAGTTGAGGGCTATGTCCCAGAAGGAGAAGGAAACGTTCAAGGAGTACGCCCAGAGGTGGCGTGAATTGGCTGCACACATTGTGCCCCCACTCGAGGAGAAGGAAATGACCAAGATATTTCTGAAGACCTTGAGTTCATTTTATTACGAGAGGATGATAGCCAGTGATCCCTCGGACTTCACCGAAATGGTGAACATGGGGATGAGACTAGAGGAAGGATTCCTGGAAGGACGTCTGACCCGAGATGAAGGCTCTTCTGCAAAGCGTTTTGGGGCTTTTACAAAGAAGAAGGAGGGAGAGGCAAATGTTGTGTCTTCCCATGTCAAGATAAGACCCTTTGTGAAGAGGAAGATTGTCCGCCCTGCTAGTAACCAGCACCAGGTGGCTCATATAGCACCTGCCTTCAGGGAAACTCAACATTATCAACAACAACAACATCAACAATATCAACAACAGCATCGTCCGTAACAGCAGACCTACCATCCTCGAAACAACAACAATACCAGCACCAGCTACGATAGGAAGAGGGTCACTTTTGATCCAATTCCAATGACCTATGCCGAGCTCTATCCTTCATTGATAGACTGAAAGCTGATCACTCCACGTGACCCACCTACTGTACCGACCAACTCTCAGTGGTGGTACAAGCCCGAGCTTCACTGTGTTTATCATTCGGGTGCTCCCGGACATGATGTATAGAACTATTATCCCCTAAAGACCAAGGTTCAAGACCTTGTTAGAAGTGGGATCTTGTTTTTCGAGGACGTAGGTCCGAATGTTAAGAAGAACCCATTGCCCGAGCATGGGAAGGTTGCAGTTAACATGGTCTAGGGTTGCCCTGGTAAATACAAAGTCCGGTATGTCAGTCATATCAGGAAATTTTTGGTCGAGATGCGTAGACTGTTATGTGGATACAGTCATTGTGAGCATGACCATGACAGCTGCCGAGTGTGCACTATCAACGAGAGAGGATGTCGCCAGGTCATGAAGGACGTCCAAGAGATGTTGGATCAGGGTGTGATTGAGATACTTCAGAATCGTGATGAGGACGAAGTGAATGTTATATCACCTATTTTCAAAATACCCGAACCCGTTGTTGTCAGATATGATGGCAGCAAGAAGAAGGTCTTTCCATCTCTTATTATCAAGCCAGCGGGCCCTGTCCCTTACTCTTCAGATAGAGTTGTTCCCTACAGATATAACGCGGTTGCGTTAGAAGATGGGAAGGAGGTGTCGTTGCCCTCCACTTCTGTTGTGAGTATATCTGATGTCAGTGGTGTGACCCGCAGTGGTCGTGTTTTCTCGGCGTTGTCGAAACCCCAAGATGACATGAGAAGAGCTGATGTTGTTGATAGTTCTGCCAGTCCTGTGGGGACTTCCTCTGCTCCGAATCCGGCACTTGCTGTAAAGGGTGTTAATCCTACCGTTGTTGTTAAAGCTCCTGTCCCTGTTGGCTAGCATGGCATCCTGAAAGAGGACTGTGATGAGATGCTGAGGCTCATCAAAAGGAGCGAGTATAATGTTGTTGATAAGCTGCTTCAAACTCCATCAAAGATACCTGTCTTATCTTTGTTGATGAATTCTGAGCCACACCGTGAAGCTCTGCAGAGGGTGTTGGACGTGGCATACAAGGATCACGATGTCACAATTGAACAATTTCATAGCATTGTTGCAAACATAACTGCTTGTAACAATTTAAGCTTTTGCGATGCTGATCTTCCCGAGGAGGGAAAAGACCACAATTTGGCTTTACACATTTCAATGAATTGCAAGGATGATGCCTTGTCTAATGTGCTGGTAGACACAAGATCGTCGCTAAATGTGTTGCCAAAATCCACTCTGGCCAAACTTTCATATCAAGGGCCTCCCATTAGGCAGAGTGAAGTGGTTGTTAAGGCTTTTGATGGATCCAGGAAAACTGTGATTGGCGAGGTTGAGCTCCCAATCAAGATTGGACCTAGTGATTTCCAGATCACTTTCCAGGTCATGGATATCCACCCATCATATAGCTTCTTGCTTGAAAGACCATGGATTCACGAGGCAGGCGCCGAGGCATCCACCCTGCACCAAAAGTTAAAGTTTGTTAAGAACAAGAAGTTGGTGGTGATAGGGGGAGAAGGCTCTCTTGGTAAGCCATTTGTCTTACTTTTCCTATATAGACGCTGAGGATGAGGTTTGGACTCCGTTCCAAGCCTTATCTATTGTTGAGCCTTTAAGGAAAGGAACTTCTTCATTTGCATCCTACAATGATGCGAAGTTGGCCATTGAGCATGGCGCAACTACTGGTTTAAGACAAATGATTAAGCTGGAAGACAATAAATCCTGGGCTGACATAGGGTATTCTTCAGGCACTTTCAACGAGCGCGGTTTGTTCCAGAGTGGAGGTTTCATCCACACGGCCGAAGACCAAGAGGCTGATGCTATAGTGGAAGATGATGCAGAGGAAGATTCTAGCAACTTTGTCATCCCTGAAGGAGTCTGCAATAATTGGGTCGTTGTGGATGTTCCAACAGTTTTCCATAAGTCCACGTAATGTGTTCACTTTTGTTTAAAAACCCTTCTCCCATGCCAAAGGGAGAAGTGATGACATTGTTGGCACATTAATACAATGATATTCATTCAATAATTACATGTTAAATGTTTGTTTTTCCAAATTATTTTTGCTTTTTGCTTTTTTTGCATCAAATTGGTGATCACTAAAAAACCCTAAAAAGAGAATAAAATCAATCTTTTCATCTGCAGAATGATTTGTTTTGTTTGAATTCTGAAATCTCTTTTATATCCAAAATCATTATGCAGGTTGATCAAACCCATTGAACAAAATGATCCAACACCATCTCCCAACTTTGAGTTCCTTGTATTTGAGGCAGAAGAGGACGATGTTGAAGAGATTCCTGATGAGATTACCCGTCTGCTTGAGCACAAAGAGAAGATTATTCAGCCGTATCTTGAGAATCTGGAAACAGTCAACTTGGGGTCTGAAGATTGTGTTCGTGAGGTGAAGATTGGGGAACTCCTGGAAGAGTCTGTGAAGAAGGGGTTGATTGAGTTGCTACGAGAATATGCCGACGTCTTCGCATGGTCATATGAAGACATGCCTGGTCTAGATACAGATATTGTGCAACATTTCTGCCTTTGAAGCCTGAGTGTGTGCCTGTGAAGCAGAAGCTCAGAAGAACTCATCCTGACATGGCAATGAAGATTAAAGAAGAAGTTCAGAAACAAATTGATGCGGGGTTTCTGGTGACTTCTACATATCCTCAATGGGTGGCCAATAGTGTGTGGACTATAGAGACTTGAATAAAGCTAGTCCGAAAGATGATTTTCCCCTACCACATATTGATATGTTGGTAGATAATACATCTATATTCAATGTCTTCTCATTTATGGACGGATTTTCCGGTTATAACCATATTAAAATGGCACCCGAGGATATGGAGAGGACAACATTCATCACACCTTGGGGAACATTCTATTATCGAGTGATGCCCTTCGGTTTGAAGAATGTCGGAGCCACGTATCAACGAGCTATGACTACCTTGTTTCATGATATGATGCATAAGGAGATCAAGGTATATGTGGACGATATGATTGCAAAGTCGAAAATGGAAGTTGAACATGTAGAGCACTTGCTGAAGCTTTTTCAGCGTTTGAGGAAATACAAACTCCACCTGAATCCGAACAACTGTACATTTGGAGTCCGTTCCGGCAAGTTATTGGGCTTTATTGTTAGTGAAAAAGGTATTGAAGTTGATCCTGCCAAGGTCAAAGCAATACAAGAGATGCCTGTGCCCAAAACTGAAAAGCAAGTCCGAGGTTTTCTTGGCCGCTTGAATTACATTTCCAGATTTATATCCCACATGACTGCCACATGTGCGCCAATATTCAAGCTCCTCTGGAAATATCAACGTCATGATTGGACCGAGGATTGCCAGAAAGCCTTTGACAGTATCAAAGAGTATCTGTCTGAGCCTCCGATTCTGTCTTCGCCTGTGGAAGGGAGTCCATTGATTATGTACTTGACTGTTCTTGAGGACTCTATGGGTTGTGTATTGGGTCAGTAAGATGAATCAGGGAAGAAAGAGTATGACATATGCTATCTGAGTAAGAAGTTCACCGATTGTGAGTCTCGATACTCAATGCTTGAGAAAACATGTTGTGCTTTGGCTTGGGCCGCTAAGCGTTTACGCCAGTATATGTTGAATCATACGACTTGGTTGATATCCAAAATGGATCCAATTAAGTATATCTTTGAGAAGCCTGCTTTAACTGGGAGAATTGCCCGTTGGCAAATGCTGTTGTTTGAGTATGATATTAAGTATCGAGCTCAAAAGGCTATTAAAGGTAGTATCTTGGCTGACCACTTGGCACATCAACCAATTGAGGATTATCAGTCTATTCAGTATGACTTCCCTGATGAGGAGATTCTGTATTTGAAGATGAAAGATTGTGATGGGCCTACGCTTGATGAAGGGCCAAAGCCTGGTTCCTAATGGGGTATGGTGTTCGATGGCGCTGTTAATCAATATGGCAATGGTATTGGGGCAGTGATTATTACTCCTCAGGGCACACATTTTTCTTTTACAGCAAGGCTAACTTTCAAATGCATGAATAACATGGTGGAGTATGAGGCCTGCATTATGGGTTTGGAAGAGTGTATTGATCTTAGGATCAAACATCTTGATGTTTATGGTGATTCGGCCCTTGTTGTTAATCAGATTAAGGGTGAATGGGAGACGAATCAGCCTGACCTCATCCCATATAGAGATTATGCGAGGAGGATTTCAACGTTCTTTACTAAGGTTGACTTCCATCATATTCCTCGAGATGAGAATCGGATGGCAGATCCTCTTGCCACGCTTACTTCGATGATTGTGGTGAAATTCTGGAATGAAGTCCCCAATATCACTGTGATGCGCTTGGATAGACCAACTCTTGTATTTGCAGTTGAAGAGGTGAAAGATGATAAGCCATGGTATTATGATATCAAATGCTTTCTCCAAAGTCAGATTTACCCGCCTAGGGCATCTGTTAAAGAAAGGAAGACTTTGTGGATATTATCTGGCAGTTTCTACCTTAATAGCGATGTGCTTTATAAGAGGAATTTTGACATGGTTTTGGTCAGATGCGTGGATAGACACGAAGCAGACCTGTTGATGACTGAAGTCCATGAGCGTTCATTTGGTACTCATTCTAATGGACATGCCATGGCAAAGAAGATGTTGAGAGCAGGCTACTGTTATCTGACAATGGAGTCTGACTGCTGCAAATATGTGAAGAAATGCCACAAGTGTCAGATTTATGCGGATAAGATCCATATTCCCCCGACACTTCTGAATTTTATTTCATTACCATGACCTTTCTCCATGTGGGGAATTGACATGATTGGCATGATAGAGCCAGAGGCGTCAAACGGTCACCGTTTTATTCTCGTAGCAATTGATTACTTCACCAAGTGGGTTGAAGCGGCATCATATGTGAATGTGACCAGGCAAGTGGTCGTGAAGTTTATGAAGAATCAACTCATATGCCGATATGGTGTGCTAGATAAGATCATTACTGATAATGGATCTAACTTGAACAACAAGATGATGAGAGAGTTGTGTAGCGAGTTCAAGATTGCACATCATAATTCTTCTCCTTATAGACCCAAGATGAATGGGGATGTTGAAGCTGCTAACAAGAATATCAAGAAGATTAACAGAAGATGGTTGTTACATACAAAGATTGGCATGAGATGCTGCAATTTGCTTTGCATGGCTATCGTACATTTGTCCGCACTTCAACAGGGGCAACCCCTTTCTCTCTTGTATATGGCATGGAGGTTGTGCTCCCCGTGGAGGTTGAGATCCCATCAATGCGAGTCTTGATGGAAGCCAAGTTGACTGAGGTTGAATGGGTTCAGAGTCGTTATGACCAACTGAATTTGATTGAAGAGAAGAGATTAACTGCCATGTGCCATGGTCAGTTATATCAGCAAAGGATGAAGAAAGCCTTTGATAAAAAGGTCAAGCCTCGTGTGTTCCGAGAAGGTGACCTCATGCTCAAGAAAGTCTTGTCTTTCGCGCCCGATTCCAGGGGCAAATGGACTCCAAACTATGAAGGTCCATTCGTTGTTAAGAGAGCTTTTTCAGGCGGTGCTTTGTTACTTACAACTATGGATGGGGAGGATTTCACTCGTCCTGTGAATTCAGATTGAGTCAAGAAATACTTCGCCTAAAATAAAAACAGAATAACTCGCTAAGTTGAAAACACGAAAGGGCGACTTAGGCAAAAATGAGCGTCTCGGTGGATTGAAAACCTGAAAGGGCGGTCCAGGCAAAAGTTAGAGACATAAAAAATGAATATATATATATATATATATATATATATATATATATATATATATATATATATATATATATATATATATATATATATATATATCCCGCTAGATTGAGTACCTCTTCCTGGGGCAATCTAGGCAAAAATTAGGGATTTGGCAAGTAACTGCATCCTGACAAGACTTTGTTCTTCAAACTGTCATCCTGTCAGAGATTCTCGCTCAGTCATCGTCAACTGAAGTTTCGAATACATCGGATTCAGAGTTGGTGGAGAAATGGTCATTATGTTCAACGTAGCCTTTGTCCAATATATATATCGCCAATTTCAAATTTGTAAAGATCCATGGAGTCTCGCCATTTGCGGACTACCATTCTATCAAATAAATTTCAGCCTTTATCCAATTCTTTGCACTCTTATTTGTTTCTGTTTAACAAATGTTTGCATGTTTTAATTGGTAAATATCATTGTTTTAAACAAAGAAAGTTTTATAAATTGTTTTTAAACAAAGTGAACATTCACAATGACTGAAAGGATAAACAAGAATTGTCTTCAATTCTCTCCCAAGGATAGCATGATCTCCAAAAGGGTAGGACGTTTGTTCATATTTCTGGCATATTTGTATCCTTTTTCATCGTCTTTTGGTTTGTCTCCCCAGTGGCGTAGTGAGAGGTGATACACAACCAAATTCCCCAGAGAGTCTGGAGTTTTAGTCTTGATCTAATTAAAGATGTATACCTCTAACATCCTCAGATCCCCATTGGTCTTTCCCTCGGAATAAATGGAAATCTCCCACAAAGTGAGCAGGAATTCCCAGCATGATTGGAAATCCTCAACAGTTTGGCTTGTAGCCTTTCCTCAGCAGGTGGACTTACAACTCATCCCTGATAGGGTCGCTCACAGCAGGTTATCCCCAATATGATCGCCTTCAGTCTTCCCCGTGGAGATGCCTAATCAGAGCCTGATATTTTGTATTCCCCTCCTTATTGGATAGTTTCCCCCTATGAGAGCTGGTGTTGAAGATGTTTATTTCCTTCCCCAGTGGAGCATTGGTTCTCTCTCCTTGGCAGAAATATATCTCCGACAAATGCAAGGAAGTGTTTTATTTGTTAAAACTTTTGTTTGGTGGTTGTTCCCCACAGAGGTTCATATCCTGTCCCCTGATAAGTTCCCTAGTAGAGTTTCTTCTACGATGGATCTTATCCGTGTTGAGCTCCCCAATAGAGTTTCCCCTACATCAATTCTTTTGTCTATTCAGCAGCAAGTCTCTGGCGATGACTCTATAGCTTCCCCAGCGGAGTAATTTGTTCCTACTCCCGGCAGCATATTTTCTTCTGCATGTTCCTGAGAACTGTTGGAAGACCCCCAACATTTGGTAGTTGTGACCTTTGCTTATCCCCGATAGCGGTCTCTAATCCCCAGCGGTAGTCTTTGCCCCTGGCAACGATTCTGCTTGGTTCCCAGCGGTGTTTGGTTTTTCCTGGTATTAGATGCTCCCCACCAGATTGGATTTTTCTCTTGTGGGCCTGGCGTTTCTCTTTTGAGATGTTATATCGGATGTCTGTCCATTGATTATTGGACCTGTTTGTGTTAGATATGTCTATTTGTCAGCATCAATCATGCATAAACCACGCATAAACATGCATAATTATAGCATTTAGATATTCATGTAGCATCTTTTGCCATATATCTTTGCTTGTTATCTCCTGCTATTGGTGAAATATTCTTCCCTAAGCAGATGTTTGGGTCTGATCTCTCCATTTAGAGTCAGCCCCGTAGGCATAAAGTGTCTATCTTTCCTACCATATTCCCCACTGAGTTATGTCCTCGTGGATGATTATTGTTTCAGTTCCCTCCTTAAATACGTATTGGGACGGAATTACTCCCCTGAGTTATATCCTCATTGGGTTGAGTCTTGTTTCATTGTGTCTCTCTAGTTTGTTCCTAGATTGACCCCCTTTCTTGTTATTTCCCCTGCATTTCCCTGCGGTTCAGGTGATCAATTGCTCAGTAAACAGTAATTGTTCATTCTCTTCCCAGCGAACGTTCTGGCCTTCTACCCAGTAACCGGTAGTTGTAAGTCTTATTTTTGTGGTTTTCTACCCAGTAACCGGTAGATGTAATCCCCTCTTGGTTGGTTATCTTTATCTAATATTCGGTATTGATATTCCTTCATTTTTATACCACCCAGTAGTCGGTGATATATCTCCTGGATCATTGCTTTTGTCAATGTATCCCCAGCGAGTCATCTCTCATTTACCCTTGTTCGGTAATGATTGTTTATCCTTTGGATTGGTCATCATTTTATACCCAGTAACCGGTATCCTGATGTCCTTTCTTTTCAGTCGATTTATCCTTTATTAACCCAGTAATCGGTTGTGGATAATCTTCCATGTGAGTATGTTATCTACGTTCTGACGGTAATAGATAATATATCTCATGCGCTCTTCAGTCGAAGTCTTTTCTTCCCCAGTTGAGTAAGATTCGTATTTCCTTATGGAATCGAATGTCCATCTTGTAATCGAGTTTGCTTTTTCATCCCTCCTTTCGGATGATGAGTATCTTGGAAATATTCCCCAATTCACGCTTGGTTGGTCACCTATTATATGCCCAGTAACCGGTATCCCTGGTGTTCCTTCCCTTTTGCTCCCTATTATGACTTATTGTCCCCTGCGGAGTCAGATTTTCCTGAGTTGAGATATACCTTTTAGGTCCTCCTCTGATGTTTTGGATGATTGATATCTCTCACCCTTATACCGGTCTTAGATATTCTTTCTCCCTGAGCGTGTTGTTCTCTCACCCTTATACCGGTTTTTTATCACATGTCTCTCTTTGAGTTTATTACCTAGTAGCCGGTAATACCTCGTTTATTTCTTCCTCAGCTGATTCCTTTGTGGACATCCCCACCTGAGTCCGGATTTTTATCCGAAGTATCCTTTGTGGATACGTTTGTTGTATTGGCATATTCCCCAATATATGCATCTTTGCGTCAGCTCGAGTCTTTCCATTGATTTACTTTCATGGAATCCCTTCGTGTCTCCCAGCAAGTTTCAAGTCGTGACCTGCTCACGCATTTTTACCCTTATTTCTCCCCAGAGTCTATGTCTCCCTAGTGAGTGTATTACTCCTTTGGATTCTCATCTTCTTCGGGTTCCTTTGTGGTTGTATATCCCCACAGAGTATTTCCTTTTGCATACATGCATTTGCATCATGAGGTCTCTTAGGGACCAAAATTCGTCTCTTTGTTATTATTTAAGCCCATTCTACGTCGTCGAGACGAAGATTTTAACCTTCATATCTCCGGCTAGAATGACCTTAAATAAGGGGCATCTGTAACACCCTAATTTTGATCCTAAGATCCCTCATGGCATCATATCATTGCCTCAAGGATCATAGCATCTTGGCTCCTTACCCTAGGGTTGGGACTTGTGTGAGTTGGTTTGAGACCACCAAGCATGCTTGAATTGTATATTATTTCTTTTCTTATTTTGTTTACTAATCAAAAGCACAAAAATATGTCACTAACATCTTTTGTTTTGAAGCTCAAGCTACCATGAGATCCAAGGCTCCTTGGAGGCCCCTATGCTCAATGAAATCACTAGATGAAGATGAAAGCAAGCATGACAATGGTTCCCAAAGCTCTCAATCATCATACATGTCTACCAAGTATCTCAATTTGTCATTTTGATCAAGATAAACCAAAGGGCTTGAGGATTTCTTCCCAAGGAAACCCTAATTCAACTTTGCATTGACTGTGCCTTGCTCATGAAGCAACCTCAACCTATGATCAAATTCAATCAAGGGAAGTTCTTTCATTCATGATTTTATGCATATATGAGCCTATGTGAGTTTCCTCAATCATTCATTCATCAATATTTGAAGTTTGGACTTGAGAAGTTGACCAGTCAAGTCATTTGACTAAATTGAAATCCACTGAGACCTAACTTTTTATGTGTTTGTCAAATGAAGATGACCCCAAGAGAAACTATGTTCTTAATAAACATATGAACAACTTTCATGTTCATCAAAAATTCATTTTAAACTTGGAAGGTCATCATTCATTTCAAAACATTATAGGTCATTTTGACTGAAACCCTAATTTTGGGTCAACTTCCCAAGGGCCTAACTCCTTCAGTTTTTATGATTTTGAGGTGAGACCAAGTTCATTGTAAATTTTGATATGTCTACTTCATTTTTTATGTTTGACAAAATTTCGTAATCCTAAAAGAAACACATGTGATAATACAAAACATTAGAAGTCACTTTGGACCAAAGCCATTGAATCTTGAAAAAGTCCAACTTCAACTGCCCATAACATTCTCATTAATAATCCAAATGATGCAAACTTTAATTCCAAATTGATTTTCTTGAAAGGATATGCAACTTTGATGTTGGAGGTTTTTCCATTTGAGGCTTTCATCATTGAAACAGAAAGGCTTGAAGTTGGTCCTTTTTGGTAAATTCTTCAAATACATGTTTTGTACCTTGAACTTCATGGCCAGTTTTCACAATTTTCCAAACTCCAATTGGATTTTTGTCCAATATATCTTTTTTTCCTTATGTCAAGACCTTTCCAACCATTAATCACATGCCTATGTTTGGATTTTCCAAATGGGACTTTCGAAGAGAGGAACATTTGTGACCATTTATGCATTTCATGATGAAACTTCATACACAAGCAATTGTAATGCAAACCACACGTCCAAACCTTCTCCAAATCATTTCAGCATTCATTTGCATTAGCTTTTGGGCCTCACATGCGCCTGTACAAGCCCATGCATGGAGGACCCAATTCTCATGCACACGAGTTCCATCCACTCTCCTTTGCATTTCATCTATAAATAGAATGCTTGCTTCATTGAATGATCAACCTGAAGGTGCCTGAAACTCTACTGGAATTGAATCCTAACCTCACAACAAAGGAATTTTGATTTTTCACTTCTCTTTTCAAGCTTGAATTTCAACTTCCTTGGTTGATCTTCAGCTTCCAATTCCTAAGCCTTGCATCATCCACACCTCAAGATCAAGTTGCAATCGAGAATTGGAGTGGATCATTTTCATCAAAGTTACACGTCAAAGGTTTACATCTCAACTATTTTGCTTCGAATCTCACTATATATTATGCATTGCTTGTGTTGGTTTGGTTTTCTGAAGTCCTCGTGTGAGAGGAAAGCCAATGGTGGCTTTAATTTTTTGAATTGATGAACTTCAGATTGAACACCTAGATTTTCAACCTCAGATTTCTCCTTCCATAGGGACCTTGAGTGAAATTTAAGGTTACAGGGTTGATGTAAATCACCCCAGCTTTAATTTGGTATAAGGACCGTGTGTTTTGGTTGAGGTTGCAAAACCTGCAACTAGTGGCCGGATTTTGCTTGCTCGCCAGAGAAGATGGTGGTTTCCACCACCGTCCCCACGTGGCTGGCCTTATGTCCATTGGATCTCACATGTATGATCTAATCGTGGCCATGCGTTTTAATTACTTCTTTTAATCCAACATGTGATGCTGTTGACTAATGCTCACCATGCGCGCGTGCCTCATGTCCCCTGGATTAGCCACGTCAATTAATGAATGTTGATCCAAGCGCTTTGGATTTTCCAGCTTTTATTAATTTCTATTTTATTTTCTTTAATTCTTTTTATTTTCAACAATTCATAACTCTTTTATTTGGAATCACAAAAATATGGGACCAATTGCAAAACGTTTCTCTTAAATTCTAGTTTCATATTCTGATTTTTAATTATTTTTGTGATTCCATTTAATATTTTTTGTGAATTATTTTGTTTTTGATAGTTTTTAATTCATTTAAAATACTTTTTGATATTCAAAAATGCCAAAAATATTTTCTTAATACAAGTGGATGATGATAAGTCTATGAAAAGTTTCTCATCAATTTCTTAATTGATTTGAGATTTATTTGAGATTTTAGTCCATTTGTGTTATTTTTCTTCATTTTTAATTGTTTAAAAATAGTTTATGTTTTCAAAAAATGTTGAGAAAATTTGTCAAACCTAGTTTAACCATGTTAGACTTATGATGATCCAATTGGACTTATCCAAGTTGATTTGAATTGGATTTGAAGTTTGACCTTACTTTGTTCATTTTATTTTATGTATTATTTTAATTTCAAAAAAATACAAAAAATATGTCTGACCTTTCTTGACTTCTAATCTTCATTTCACTTTTGTTTACCATTGATTGATGTTGATTCTATTCACATTTGATCATTGTGTTTTGGTTATGTCATTTGAATTTCCATTTTGTACATTTCATCTTCATCTCTCATCTTCTTCTTTTTCTTTTGACCAATGAGTTAATGATTTGTGGTTAGCCTTGATATATGAGGGGCTTAACCTTCTTTGATCCAAATCAAATTCAACTTGATCAAAGATCAAGTGAATTGCTTGTGTCCAAGATAGGTTGCTTCTTGGTCAAGCAAAGAACCTGAAATCCATACAAGGTCATTCTTCTTTTCTTTTGGCATGGCAAGTTGTAGGAGCTTGGCTTACTAGTCACGATCTCTAACTTGTGTTTATTTGCCTATAGTTTTATTGACCGGCCTCAGATAGGTGTGACTACTACATTAGTCCACTTATGATTGCTTAACATAGCGCTAAATTGCCTTATGGCACACTAACACTAACTACTAATTACTAACTTTTTATTCAAGCATTTAATTTTTGCAATTTACTTTAATGCAATTTAATTTCTTGCTCATTTATTCATATTGTCTTTTCCCTTTGCTCATTTGAGCTCATGTTTATGTTTATGCCATTTGCCTTTTGCTCACTTGAGCACATTATTGTGTAAATATACTATTGCCTTGTGCTTGTTTTATATTTTTTTTTGTGAACCCAATGCTAAAAGGAGAAAGGACTCAGAATTAGGACCTCACCTATGCTTAATGGAGTTTCAAGAGCAACTAGGCCTCATGCCTTTAGAATGCTAAACTTGTTGAAGAGAAATTAGGCCTCATGCCTTTAGAATGCTTATATCCTGATGTTGACTTGAAAGGACCCCTAATCTAAACTCTCTTTATCCATTCCTCTTATTGCGTTGTGAACTTTTTGATTGTTTGTTCTTGTGTGATAGGGATTCCAAACTTGAGCTAGTTAGAAGGACCATTGTCATGAGCATCTAAGTTAAGAGAGACAAGTCCAATTGGAAGATCGTAGGAGCTTGATTGAATATTTGTTTGATTGCTTGAGTTAATTGCTAAGTCCAAAGGAAATGAGCATCTTGGATCACCATTATGATCTCAAGAAAGGAACTCCAAGGGTTTTATTCTTTTCTCTCATATTTGCATGTTTAGGACTAGCCCTTATCTTCTTCTCTCCACTCTAACCCAAGCCAAACTCATTTTGTACAAACATTGACATTGTCTTCAAATTAGAAACCTAGGCCTTATGCCTTTGATTTTTCAAACTCTTTTCATTAATACTTATTTTGAATTGAATCTTAAGTCAACTTTCACTTCCTTTTGTGAATACTTCTAATTGGTAAATACAACTCACTTCAAATGATTCTTTTGTGGTTTCAATGGCCACCTTTGTTAAAACCTTTTTCATAAACATTAGCCATAGGTTTGAGTTATCATAGTGGTTTATGTAAACCTCACCTTATCCTTTGTGATTGGACTATAAGTCTTCCATACTTATTATAGGGTGGATCCCTCACTAGTATGTTGAAGCTCTCCTCACATGTTGGATTGTTGGTTTAGGTTGAGTTTTCTCCCTTTGATAACAAAAGACCTTAAGGCTTTTGTCAAAATCAATTCACCCATATTTTGAGATTTTTACCCCAAACTACGAGGTTTTGATCCTACCTTTGTGATGGTACATAGGCAATGGGTTTATCCATTCAAACCACAAAATTATAAATAATTTGTATATTCTTTTCTCATCTCCCCAATCATGTTTGCACAAGTGTTTTCACAAATACCAACCTACCATACAACATTGCAAAAAGGGCTCCCTTAGAGTACTAAGGATGTTTTGGGGGCTTAAAACCTTCCCATTGCATAACCAACCCCCTTACCCAGATCTTTGACTTTTTTATTAGTTTTTGATTTGATAAAACTTCTCGGTTTTTTTTCGCTTTCTAACCTTTCCTCTGGATAAATAGAAGTGCGGTGGCGACTCGAATTATATGATTTACTTTTGATTTAGTCAATAAATCTAAAGGTAACGAATACCCCGCTACAATGACAATATTAGGTTTCATTCCCATTCTTTGGTACCATATCCCATTCTCCTAGTCGTGTCCTTAACTTATCCAATGAAAACCAAAAACTTCTTTTTGCAAATAAACTAAAACACATAATAATTACGATGTGAATCGTGAGCCATAAGCCTTAAGAAATGGAGAAGAATGAGAGGGAGCATTCTTATCCTTATTCTGAATACCTTTGGATACGGGACGCATGACTCAGTTGTTCAAAGTATTCACTTCCATTCATAAACTTTAGTGCAACTCAAATCAAGGAAAATTTTCATAATAAAATGAAGAAAAATGAGAAGGATATGGATTCTCTCTTCCCGAATGATTCATACATTATTGTACAGCTCCCTGGCTAAATATTCATCTTCAGATTAAAATCAATAACAACCAACATCAAAAACATCATTCTTTTTTGTTTCTAATATCCCTCTTTTTGGTTTTGACACCCATACTATTCCCGTTTACCTTATTAATCACTGGTTTAGACAAACCCTTATTTTCCTTGTTCATCCCTTGGTTTAGGAAAACCTTTGTTTGCCTCGTTAGTCCTCTGGTTTAGGAAAACCATTATTCTCGTTTTGCTTGTTAATCTCCGGTTTAGGCAAACCCTTACAACATTTCTTTGGTTCAAACACCACATCATTGGTTTTAACACCACTTCATTGATTTAAACACCACTTCCTTGGTTCAGATACTGCATTTATAATTCTTTGTCCTTCGTTCAGACACCACTTTTATAATTCTTTGTCCTTAGTTTAGACACCACTTTTGCATTTCTTTGTCTTTAGTTCATACCAAACAACAATTTATTTTCATAAAAGAACTGTTATAATCCATTCCTTAATAGTCAGACTAACAACTTAGAGCTTCAAACTAGGATCAAACAACTACCTTCAAAATACTTCTAGGATACGATTATAACATTGTTCCATATAAACAGCAAACAAACAAACATTTTCTACCACAAACTGTAGAGAACTGGTTTTCTCATTGCACCATGAGAAAACATAGGCAAAAGGTTTCAAAATATTGGTGAGCACATTAATTAAAAAATTATTTTTTCCCTTAATTAAAACCAATCACAAGTAACATTTAGATAATAACATCCATATACGCAAATAACAATAAAAACGGTTCCCGTTGAGTACAAAGGATGTGAGGGATGTTGATACATTCCCCTTGCATAATAAACTTTCTTACCTTTTTTCTCCCCCCTTTAGGTTTTATTGATATTTTCTCTTTCTTCTAGAATAAATAAAATTCAATGGAGATTGTGTTGTATTTCGAGTGTGCGATTCACTCCGATGTTTTTCGCAGCATGACAGGCATCCTGAACAATATTAGTTGATACCCGACTGAATTATCCACAAGTTTGTCAATGTTTAAGAGCGGGTAAGAATCCTTCGTACATGTTATGTTAAGATTCGTATGATCAACACACATTCTCAGTTTTCCTGAGGCTTTCATCACTAGGGCGACATTGGATAGCCATTATGTATATTTCGCCTAAAAAATTAATCTAGTGCCTAATAGGCCCTTGGCTGTGCTTGCAATGGCCCTAATTTTCTCCAGGGACTACGCCATTTGCTGCAAGGAGACATAGCGGGAAATAGAGTCCACGTTTAGCTAGTGGCACACCATGTTGGGGTAAATGACGTGCATCTCACATAGAAATATAGAAAAAGGGTATGTGTTAACCTGGAGACATTTGATTAAGGTGGATCTTACCCCTACGGGAGTCTGGGATCCTATCTTTACTAACAGGGCGGGGTTATCTCTAAGTTGGATGAACTCAAACTCACCGTTTGGGACAGGTCTAACCTCTTTTTTGCACGTGTCTAGGTCGCACATCCTGACATCCTCTGGATCTCCCTCTACCCCTACCACGAATGCAAGGATGTCCTTAATGGTGTGCTCCTTGATCCGTGTAGCGGGGTATTCGTTACCATTAGAGATATTGACTAAATCCAAGGTAAACCATACAAGTCGAGTCGCCACCGCACTTCTATTTATCCAAAGGAATGGTTAGATAGCGAACAAAAACCTAAAATTTTTATCGAATCAAAAACTAGTAAAAATGTCAGAGATCTGGGTAAGGGGGTTGGTTATGCAATGGGAAGGTTTTAAGCACCCAAAACATCCTAGGTACTCCTAGGGAGCCCTTTTCACATTTGTTGTAAGGTTGGTATTTTATGAAAATTTGTTTGTGCAAACATGATTGAAGAGATGAGAAGAGAATATAGAAGTTATTTACAATTTTGTGTTTGGATGGATAAACCCATTGCCTACGTACCATTTTAAAAAAGATTAGGATTAAAACCTCGTAGTTCGGGGTAAAAATATCAAAACAAGTTGGTGAATTGATTGGTCCAAAAGCCTTAATATCTTTTGTTATCCAAGGGAGAAAACTCAACCTAAAACAACAAATCCCCCATGTGAGGATAGCTTCAACGTGCTAGTGAGGGGTTAACCCTATAATAAGAATGGAAGACTCATTGTCCATCACTAAGGATATAGGTGAGTATTACATCTACCTCAAGGATAACTCAAACCTAATAGATAAAGGTTATGAAAAAGTTTTTTGATTAAGAGAGTGGCCATTGAAACCACAAAAAGGTATTTGAATGAGTGGTATTTACCAATAAAAAGTATTTACAAAATATGGTCAAAGTTGATTTAAAGATTCAATTCAAAATAAGTGTTATCAAAAGAAAGTTTGAAAATCAAAAGCATAAGGCTTAGGTTTCTAATGTTTGAAAAGAAGTGTTAAATGTTTGCACAAAAGTTTTGGCTTGGGTTAGAGTGGAGGGAAGAAGAAGAATGGCTAGAGTCCTAAACATACAAGAGATAAGGGATAAGAAATAAGACCATAAATGGAGTTCCTCTCTTGAGATCATATTGATGATCCAAGTAGATCCCATCCCTTGGAATATGCAAGAAAAATAATAGTAAGCTCAAGCAATCAACATAACCAAACAAGCTCCTTAGGAGATCCCCAATGTATCTTGTATCTTTCACTTTGGATGAACAATGGCAATGGTTCTTCAATTTGAGCTCATATAGGATTCCCTAGCACAAAAGCACACACACATCAAAGAGTTCCATGAAGCAAATCAAGAATGGACAAGAGTGAGTTTAGAGGTTTGGTCCTTCTAGTCCATCTTCAACATTAATGTCCTTTTACTCCAATTTGCATAGGGAAAGTCCTAGAAACTAAGTCCATTTGTCCATTTCTTTGCATTTTGGTCCACAACAATCAAGACAAAACACAAGCACAATAAGATATACACAATTATGTGCTCAAGTGAGCAAAAAGGCAAATTGCATTAACATAAACATGTGCTCAAGTGAGCAAAGGGGGAAAAGCAAATGGATAATATGTAAAAGAATAGTAAATTGCATAAATGTAAAGAGCAAGAATTAAATGTTAATGGTTAATGGTTAGTGTTAGTATTTAGTGTGCCATAAGGCAAATTTAGCGTTATGTTAAGCAATCGTAATTGAACTTATATAGAAGTCACAACTATCTGAGGTCGTTCAATGATAATGTAGGCAACAACACAAGTTAGAGGTCTTAATTAGGGAATCAAACTCTAACAACTTGCCATGCCAAAAAGAAGAAGAGAATGATCTTGTATTGCTTTAGGTCTTTTGCATGATTTAGAAAGCAATCTATCCTTAATGCAAAGCCATTCACTTGATCCATGATCAAGATGAATTAGATATGAATCAAGGAAGATTAAACCTCCCTAATCAATGCTAACCACCAATCTTCAACTCATTGATCAAAAAAAGAAAAAGAAGAAGAAGATGAAGAATTAAAGTGCATTAAATGAAATGGAATGTATTAATCAACAAGCATTGACCAAAGATAGAGAAGATCAAGGTCAAACAATAGAAAACATAAGCAAAATGAGAATTAGGAGTCAAGAAATAAACAAAATATTTTTGGCGTTTTTAATATTTAAAATACAACTTGAATTAAAATAAAAAAAGAAAGGTCAAACTTCATATCCACTTCAAATCAACTTTGAAAAGTCCAAGTGAATTATCCCAAGTTCAACAAGGTCAAACAAAGTTTGACAAAAAATTTCAGCATTTTTAAAAGTCATAAACTATTTTAAATCAATTAAAAATGCATAAAAATAACCTAATTGAACTAAAATCTCAAATAAATCTCAAATCAATTAATAGATTGATGAGAATATTTTTCATATACCTATCGTCATTCAAAGAGGTTGAGAAAATATTTTGTATTTTTTGGATCTCAAAAACTACTTAAAATGAATTAAAAATAACCAGAAAAGAGAAAATTACTAAAAAATAGCAAATGATAAAATAAAAAATATTAAAAATCATTTTTAGAAACTAGAAATTAAAGGAGAAATAATGCAATTGGTCCCATAATTTTTGGACCAATAATGAGAGAGTTACGAATTTTAGAAAATAAAATGGAAATTAAAATCAGAATTAAAAAAGATGGAAAAGCGTGAGCCATGGAATCTGAGCTCATTAATTGAGCTGGCAGATCCAAGAGTCCACAAGCGCGCGCCCAACGTGTTCCTCAGTCAACTGAATCACATGGCGCATTAAAATAAGTCATAATGTTGGACAGCCAGGATTAAATCTGGAAATGGAAATGAATGGCCACGATTGGATCTGGAGAGCAGACAGTGGCCAGCGCCACCGTCTTCTCCGGCTAGCTCTGGCGAAGGCCAAAAATTACAGAAGAAAAAATTTGCACCAAAACGCACGATCCAGGTACCGTTCGAAAGGTGGAGTGATGTACATCACTCCTATGCCACTCAATTCCACTCTAGATCCCTATTGAGAGAGAAATCAGAGATGGAACTTTAGTGGTGTTCAACTAAACTTGCTTGATTTCAAAAATTCAAAGCTCAATAATGATGCCTCTATGCAGAGGACTTCAGACAACACAAAATCAAGGCAAATGGAACAATATACAAACTGTTTCGAAGCAAAACTCAGTTGAGGAAAACCTTTGGATTGTGAAGAATTGAGTCAAGATCCTTGAGTCCTTTTGCAAATAGAAAGCTCTATGGATCAAGTGAAGAAGGTTTAGAAACTTATAGATCTAAAAAATCAATCAATGCAATTGAATTTCAGATCTGAAATTTTTGAAAGAAAGAGAAAAGTTCCTTTGGTGAGGGTTGAGTTTTGAATTTAGCATTAATTGGGGCGCCTTCAGGTTGAAGAATTGAGAGGTCAAGGCATTGTATTTATAGATGAAGCAAGCTGCAAGCATGAATCAATCGTGTGCGTGGATGGAAAGGGCCTCCATGCATGGGCCTGTATAGGCGCATGGAGGGCCCAATTCCACTTGATTTGGCAAGCTGAGATCATAATTGAATGAAATGGACGTGCAAAATGGATGTAATCAGCTCATGCAATGTGTTTTCAATTGGTTTCCAAAAATGCACCTAATCTTTCCCTTCTTCGAAAATGATGCTTCCAAAATCCAAATGCAACCTTATAAGTAATGGTTGGAAATACTGTTGCATAAGGAACACATTTCATGTTGATCAAAACTCCAATTGGGCCTTGGAAATTAATGAAAATTGAGCTTGAAGTGTAAGGTGCAAAACATGCATATGTGAAATTTCCAAAATTGGCCAATGTTCAAGCCCTTCTGTTTCAATGATGAAAGTTCAAAATGACAAAATCTACAATATAAACGTTGTAGATCTTTTCAATACAATCAATCTGGACTTAAATTTTGCATCATTTGGATTTTTGATGAAGAAGTTATGGGCACTTGAAGTTGGACTTTTTCACATTTCAATGTATTTGGTCCAAAGTGACCTACAATGTTTTGCATTATCACATGTACTTCTTTTGAGATTTTGCAATTTTGCTAAACATAAAATTTTAAATAGACACATTAAGCTTTACAATTCATTTGATCCCACCTCCAAATCATGAAAAATGAATGAGTTATGTTCTTGGGAAGTTGACCCAAAATTAGGGTTTCAGTCAAAATGACCTATAATGTCTTGGAATGGATGGTGACCTTACATGCTTCAAATCAATTTTTAATGAACATGAAAGTTGTTCATATTGTCCGTAAGAACATTTTTTCTCTTGGGGTCATCTCCATTTGACCAACACATAAAAAGTTAGGTCTCAGTGTATTTCCAAAATAGTCAGATGAATTGACCGATCAACTTCTCAAGTCCAAACCTCATATCTTGATGAATTGATGATTGAGAACACTAAAATAAGTTCAAATATGCATGAAATGATGAATTAAATAACTTCCCTTGATTGTATTTGACCATGGGATGAGGTTGCTTCAAGAGTAAGGCACAGTTGATGAACAGATGAATTAGGGTTTTCTTGGGAAACAAACCTCAAACCATTTGCTTTACTTTGATCAAAATGATGAACTGAGGTACTTGGGAGGCATTTTGATGTATGAGAGCTTCGGGAACCATTACCATGCTTGCTTTCATCTTCTCTTGACCATATCAATGCACATAGGGTCTCCTAGAAGCTTTAGACCTTGTGACTGCTCAAGCTACAAACAAGAGATGTTAGTGACATATTTTTGTGCTTTTGAGTTAATAAAAAAATGATAAAAGCAATGAAATACAATTCAAGCATTCTTGGTGATCTCAAACCAACCACAAGAGGTCCCAACCCAAAGGCAAAGGGAACCAAGATGCTTATGATCCTTGAGGCTATGCAAATGCAATGTTATGATGCCATGAGGGATCTTAGGGTCAAAATTAGGGTCTTACAGATGTCCCTATTTAAGGTTATTCTAGCCGGAGAAGTGAAGGTTAAAATCTTCGTCTCGACGAGGTAGAATGGGCTTAAATAATAACAAAGAGACGAATTTTGATGCAAATTTATGTATGCAAAAGGTAATACTCTGTGGGGATATGTGCCCACAAAGAAGAAAAGAAATCCGGAGAAACTGACAATCCATATGAGTAATTTATTCCATGGGACAGAGACTCTAGAACTCTTATGGGGATAAGAAAGGAGATAAATTGCGTGAGCAGGTCACGACTTGAGATTTACTGAGAGACACGAGAGGGATTCCAATGGAAATAAGTCAATGGAAGGACTCGAGCTGACTCAAAGATGCATGTATTGGGGAATACGCCAATACAGCAAAATTATCCATAAAGGATACTTCGGATGAAAATCCGGACTCAGGATGGGAGAATCCACTAAGGGACTTCGCTGGGGAAAAACCACAAAGGACCCGATGGGGCAATGTCCAAAGAGAACTCAGCTGAGGAAACCACAAAATGAGGTATTACCGGCTACTGGGTAATAAGCTCAGAGAGACATGTGATCTGAACACCGGTATAAGGGTGAGAGAACAACATGCTCGGGGAGATGAATATCTAAGACCGGTATAAGGGTGAGAGATATCAAACATCCGAAATCATCTGAGGAAAAACTTAAAAGGTATATTTCAACTCAGGAAGTCCGACTCAACAGGGGACAAAAGTCATAATAGGGAGTAGAGAGGAAGGAACACCAGGGATACCGGTTACTGGGCATATTATAGGTGACCGACCAAGCGTGAATTGGGGAATATTTCCAAAACACTCATCATCCAAAAGAGGGCTAAAAAGCAGACTCGATTACAGGATGGACATTCGATTCCACAAAAGGGGATACGAATCTTACTCGACTGGGGAAGAGAAAAAGACTTCGACCAAAGAGTGCATGAGATATATTATCTATTACCATCAGAACATAGATAACACACTCGCATGGAAGATTATCCACAACCGGTTACTGGATTAATAAAGGATAAATCAACCGAAAGAAAAGGCATCGGGATACCAAATACTAGGTATAAAATGATGACCGATCACACGGGAGAAACTATCATTGCCGACAAAAGGCAAATGAAAGATGACCCGCTGGGGATACATTGACAAAGGCAATGATCCAGGAGACATATCACCGGTTACTGGGAGATATGCTCAAAAGGGTGAAGGACTATCAATACCGAATGTTGGATAAAGATAACTGTCAAGGAGGGGATTACATCTACCAGATACTGGGTAGAAAACCACGGAAGAGTAACCGTCATCGGTTAGGATGAACAAAAGGGTTAACTCTGCAAGGGGATAAAAAATGGGGATTACAACTACCGGTATGAGGGTAGAAGGCCACAGACTCCGCCGGGGAAAAGATGGATAATTACTGGTTACTGAGCAATCATTCATCTAAACTACGGGGAAGTGCAAGGAAAAACACCAGAAACCAATCTAGGAACAAACTAGATAGGCACGACGAAACAAGACTCATCCCTATGAGGATATAACTCAGGGGGGAGTTCCATCCCAGTATATGTGTTGGGAGGAAACAGAAACAACCATCGTCCACGAGGTCATAACTCAGTGGGGAATATGGAAGGAAGGATAAACACTTTCTGCTTATGGGGCTGACTCTACATGGGGAGATCAGACACAAACATCTGCTTGGGGAAATATATTACCAATTAGCAGGAGATAACGAACAAAGATTTATGGCAAAGAATGCAACATGAATATCTGAATGTTAAAATTATGCATATATGCGTGGTTTATGTACGATGAATGCTGACAAAACAGACATTTCTAACACAAACAGGTCCAAGAATCAATGAACAAATATCCGGTACTACATCTCAAGAGAGAAAGCCAGGCCCAGCGGAGAACATCCAATCTGATGGGGATCAGCGATACCAGGAAACAAAAGACCTCTGCAGGGGAATGAACATCAGTCATTCCGGCTGGGGACAGGATCACACAGATAAAATCCGCCGCATAAGCAACTATACTGGGGAAATTATCAGAGGGGATAATGGATCTCTGTGGGGAACAACCACCAATCAGAAGCTTCCAAGGCCACCAAATATTGTACTACCAAATAGATCACATCTGTTGAGGAGGAAGGATCACTACTCTGCTGAAGGTAGATAGACTTCTTCGTCAACCACTCTGCTCGGGAGGAAACCACAAACAGGCTCTGAAGGAAGGGGATACAATCATGCCAGGAATATGATCAAATGCCTTACCCTATTGGAAATCATACCATCTTTGGGAGGGCACTGAAGACGTCCCAAGTATCTTTTTTATCATCGTGAATGTTCACTTTGTTTAAAAACAAATTATGAAAAATTTATTTATTTTAACAATGATATTTCTCAATTAAAACATGCAAAACATTTGTTGAAACAAATAAGAGTGCAAATAATTGGATAAAGGCTCAAATTTATTTGATGGAATGGTAGTCTGCAAATGGAAAGACTCCATAGATCTTTACAAATTTGAAATTGGTGATATATATTGGAAAAGGGCTACATTGAACATAATGACCATTTCTCCACCAACTCTGAATCCGATGTATTTGAAGCTTCAATTGACGATGACTGAGCAAGAATCTCTGACGGATGACAGTTGTAGAACAAAGTCTTGTCAGGATGCAGTTACTTGCCAAATCCCTAATTTTTGCCTAGATTGCCCCAGAGTGAGGTACTCAATCTAGCGGGATACATATTCAGTTTTTATGTCTCTAACTTTTGTATGGATCGCCCTTTCGGGTTTTCAATCCACCGAGACGCTCATTTTTGCCTAAGCCGCCCTTTCGGGTTTTCAACTTAGCGAGCTATTCTGTTTTTATTTTTAGGCGAAGTATTTCTTGACTGCGTCTGAATTTACAGGACGAGTGAAATCCTCCCCATCCATAGTTGTAAGTATCAAAGCATCGCCTGAAAAGGCTCTCTTAACAACATATGGACCTTCATAGTTTAGAGTCCACTTGCCCCTGGAATCGGGCGCGAAAGACAAAACTTTCTTGAGCACAAGGTCACCTTCTCGGAACACACGAGGTTTGACCTTCTTATCAAAGGCTTTCTTCATCCTTTGCTGATATAACTGACCATGGCACATGACAGTTAATCTCTTCTCTTCTATCAAATTGAGTTGGTCATAACGACTCTGAACCCATTCAACATCAGTCAACTTGGCTTCCATCAAGACTCTCATTGATGGGATCTCCACCTCTACGGGGAGCACAACCTCCATGCCGTAAACAAGAGAGAAAGGGGTTGCCCCTGTTGAAGCGCGACAGACGTACGGTATCCATGCAAGGCAAATGGCAGCATCTCATGCCAATCTTTGTACGTGACAACCATTTTCTGGACAATCTTCTTGATATTTTTATTAGCAGCTTCAACAGCCCCATTCATCTTGGGTCTATAAGGAGAAGAATTATGATGTGCAATCTTGAACTCGCTACACAACTCTTTCATCATCTTGTTGTTCAAGTTAGATCCATTGACAGTAATGATCTTATCCGGCACACCATAACGGCATATGAGTTGATTCTTGATAAACTTCACAACCACCTGCCTGGTCACGTTTGCATATGATGCCGTTTCAACCCACTTGGTGAAGTAATCAATTGCTACGAGAATGAATCTGTGACCATTGGACGCTTTCGGCTCTATCATGCCAATCACGTCAATACCCCACATAGAGAAAGGCCATGGTGATGAAATTACATTCAGAAGTGTCGGGGGAATATGAATTTTGTCCGGATAAATCTGACACTTATGGCATTTCTTCACATATTTGCAGCAGTCAGACTCTATTGTCAGCCAATAGTAGCCTGCTCTCAACATCTTTCTAGCCATGGCATGTCCATTTGAATTAGTACCAAATGAACCCTCATGGACTTCAGTCATTAACAGGTTTGCTTCGTGTCTATCCACGCATCTGAGTAGAACCATGTCAAAATAGCTCTTATAAAGCACATCGCCATTAAGGTAGAAGCTGCCTGACAATCTCCTCAATGTCTTTCTATCTTTCACAAATGCCCCAGGCGGGTAAATCTGACTCTGAAGGAAGCACTTGATATCATAATACCATGGCTTATCATCTTGCACTTCCTCTATCGTAAATACATGAGTTGGTATGTCCAAGCCCATCACAGTGATATTGGGAACTTCATTCCACAGTCTTACCACAATCATTGAAGCAAGTTTAGCAAGAGCATCTGCCATCCGATTCTCAACTCAAGGAATATAATGGAAGTCAACCTCAGTAAAGAACGTTGAAATCCTCCTCGCATAATCTCTATATGGGATGAGGTCAGGCTGATTTGTTTCCCATTCACCCTTAATCTGATTAACAACGAGGGCCGAATCACCATAAACATCAAGATGTTTGATCCTAAGATCAATACATTCTTCCAACCCCATAATACAGGCTCATACTCTGCCATATTATTTGTGCATTTGAAAGTTAGCCTTGCTGTAAAAGGAAAATGTGTGCCCCGAGGAGTAATAATCATTGCCCCAATACCATTTCCATATTGATTCACAATGCCATCAAACACCATGCTCCATCGGGAACCAGGCTCTGGTCCTTCATCGAGCGTAGGCTTATCACAATCTTTCATTTTCAAATACAGAATCTCCTCATCAGGGAAGTCATACTAAACTGACTGATAATCCTCAATTGGTTAATGTGCCAAGTGGTCAGCCAAGATACTACCTTTAATCGCTTTTTAAGCTCGATACTCGATATCATACTCAGACAACAACATCTACCAACGGGAAATCCTCCAAGTTAAAGCAGGCTTCTCAAAAATATACTTGATTGGATCCATTTTGGATATCAACCAAGTAGTATGATTCAACATATACTGGCGTAAGCGCTTAGCAACCCAAGCCAAAGCACATCATGTTTTCTCAAGCATCGAGTATCGAGACTCACAATCAGTGAACTTCTTACTCAGGTAGTAGATAGCATACTCTTTCTTCCCTGACTCATCTTGCTGACCAAGAACACAATCCATTGAGTCTTCAAGAACTGCCAGATACATAATCAACAGTCTTCCTTCCACAAGCGGAGACAGAATCGGAGGCTCGGACAAATACTCTTTAATATTGTCGAAGGCCTTTTGGCAATCCTCAGTCCAATCATGAGACTGATCTTTCTGGAGGAGCTTGAATATCGGCGCACATGTGGCAGTCATGTGGGATATGAATCTGGAAATATAATTCAGCGGCCAAGAAAACCTCGGACTTACTTCTTAGTTTTGGGCGCAGGCATATCTTGTATTGCTTTGACCTTTGCAGGATCAACCTCAATACCTCTTTCGCTGACAATAAAGCCCAATAACTTGCCGGAACGGACTCCAAATGTACACTTGTTAGGATCAGACGAAGCTTATACTTCCTCAAACGCTGAAAAAGCTTCAACAAGTGCTCTACATGTTCAACCTACGTTCTCGACTTTGCAATCATATCATCAACATATACCTCGATCTCCTTGTGCATCATATCATGAAACAAGGTAGTCATAGCTCGTTGATATGTGGATCCGGCGTTCTTCAAACCGAAGGGCATCACTCGATAACAGAATGTTCCCTAAGGTGTGATGAATGTTGTCTTGTCCATATCCTCGGGTGTCATTTTAATCTGATTATACCCGGAAAATCCTTCCATAAATGAGAAGACATTGAATTTAGTTGTATTATCTACCAACATATCAATATGTGGTAGAGGAAAATCATCTTTCGGACTAGCTTTATTCAAGTCTCTATAGTCCACACACATTCGGACTTTTCCATCCTTCTTAGGCACGGGCATGATATTGGCCACCCATTGAGGATATGTAGAAGTCACCAAAAACCCCGCATCAATTTGCTTCTGAACTTCCTCTTTGATCTTCACTTCCATAGCGGGATGAGTTCTTCTGAGTTTATGCTTCACAGGCACACGCTCAGGCTTCAAAGGCAGGAAATGTTGCACAATATTTGTATCTAGACCAGGCATGTCTTCATATGACCAGGCAAAGACGTCAACATATTCTCGTAGCAACCCAATCAACCCCTTCTTAACAGATTCTTCCAGGAGTGCCCCAATCTTTACTTCTCTCACACAATCTTCAGACCCCAAGTTGACTGTTTCCAGATTCTCAAGATGCGGCTGAATGATCTTCTCTTCATGCTCAAGTAGACGGGTAATCTCGTTGGGAATCTCTTCAACATCATCTTCTTCCGCCTCAAATACAGGGAATTCAAACTTGGGAGATGGTGTTGGATCATTATGTTCAATGGGTTTGATCAACCTGTATAATGATTTTGGATATAAAAGAGATTTTAGAATTCAAGCAAGGTAAATCATTATGCAGATGAAAAGATTGATTTTATTTTATTTTTAGGGTTTTATGTGATCACCAATTTCATGCAAAAGCGAAAAGGGAAAATAATTGGAAAAATAAACATTTAACATGAATTTATTGAATGAAAATATCATTGTATTTATACGCCAACAATGTCATCACTCCTCCTTTTGGCATGGGAGGAGGGTTTTCAAACACAATGAACATTACTTTGACTTATGGATAACTGTTGGGATATCAACAGCGATCCAATTATTGCAGATCCCTCTAGGGATGATGAAGTTGCCAGAATCCTCTGCATCCTCTTCCAAAATGGCAGCAGCTTCCTCATCTCGACCGGTGTGGAAGAATCCACCACTCTTGAACAGCCCTTGCTTGTTGAAGACATCGGAAGAATACCATATGCCAGCCCGGGATTTGTTGTCTTCCAGCTTAATCATTTGCCCCAATCCAACAGTTGCACCATGCTCAATGGCCAACTTAGCATCTTTATAGAACGCAAATGAAGAAGTTCCCTTCTTAATAGGTTCAGCAATAGATAAAGCTTGGAACGGAGTTCCAACTTCATCCTTAGCATCTATATAAGAGAAGGAAGACAAATGGCTAACCAGGAGAGCCTTTTCTCCCCCTACCACCACCAGCTTCTTATTCTTCACAAACTTCAGTTTCTGGTGTAGGGTGGATGTCACGGCGCCTGCCTCGTGAATCCATGATCTGCCCAAGAGACAACTATACGATGGGTGAATGTCCATAACCTGGAAGGTAATCTGGAAATCACTTGGTCCAATTTTGACTGGGAGATCAACCTCTCCAATCACAGTTTTACGCGACCCATCGAAAGCTTTCACCACCACTCCACTCTGCCTCATGGGAGGCCCCTGATATGATAACTTTGCAAGAGTGGACTTCGACAACACATTCAATGATGACCTAGTGTCCACCAGCACATTGGACATGGCATCATCTTTGCAGCTCATGGAGATGTGTAATGCCAAGTTGTGGCTTCTTCCCTCCTCAAGGAGATCAGCATAACAAAAACTTAAATTGTTACAAGCGGTGATGTTTGCAACAATACTGTTGAATTGTTCAATCGTGACATCGTGATCCACATACGCCACATCCAACACCTTCTGCAGAGCTTCTCGGTGTGGTTCTAAATTCATTAGCAAGGACAGTACAGAGATTTTGGATGGGGTCTATAGAAGCTGATCTACCACGTTTTACTCACTTCTCTTGATGACCCTCAGCATCTCATCACAGTCTTCTTTTGCATTGCCACTTTGGCCAACAGAGAGATACGTTTTCAATGTAGAGGCAGGTTTGGCAACAAGTGTCGGATTCGGAGCATTCACAACATTCCCGATCGGGTGTTCAGTATAATCAGTAGTATCATTCCCTCGAACATCAATTTGAGGCTTCGGTGGAGCCGAGAAGGCACGACCGCTACGGGTCAGGCCGTTGACGTCGGTAATATTAACAACAGATGAAGAGGGTAGGGGCACCTCTTTCCCATCCTCTAATGCTACAGCATTGTAGCGATAGGGAACCGCTTTCTCAGAAGAATATGGCACAGGGCCGGCTGGTTTAATGATTAGAGCAGGAGAAGCCTTTTGCTTGCTACCATCATACTTGATAAGAACAGGCTCGGGGATCCAGAATACTGGAGAAATTATGTTGACTTCATCAGCATCTTCGTCAACATTTCTATTTTGAAGTATCTCAATGACTCCTTCATCCAGCATTTCCTAAACATCTTTGCGCACCTGGTGACATCCTCTTTGGTTGACAGAACAAACTCGACATATATCGTGGCCGTGCTCGTAATGACTATAATCAAACAGCAATCTATGCATCTCGACCAGAGATTGTCGAATATGGCTGACATATTTGACTTTGTACTTGCAAGGGCAGCCCTGGACCATGTTGACAAATTTCCCATGCTCGGGCAATGGGTTCTTCTTCACATTAGGACCTACGTCCTCGAAACACAAAATACCACATCTCACAAGGTCCTGAACCTTGGTCTTCAGTGGGTAGCAGTTTTCCACGTCATGTCCGGGAGCACCGGAATGATAGACACAGTGTAATTCGGGCTTATACCACCACTGGGGGTTGGTAGGTATAGCCGGCGGGTCTCGTGGAGTAATCAACTTCCTCTCTATCAAAGAGGGGTATAGTTATGCATACATAATTGGAATAGGATCGAAGGTGACCCTCTTTCTCTCGTAACTTGTGTTGGCTTGATTACTGCTTCGAGGCTGGTAGGCCTGCTGTTAAGGACGGTGTTGTTGTTGTTGATATTGCGGATGTCGTTGTTGCGGATTATTGTTGTGATGCTGATACTGCTGATTATCTCTGAGAACAGGTGCTATGTGAGCCACCTAGTGCTGGTTACCGGCAGGACGCACGGCCTTCCTCCTTACTGAGGGTCTTCTTGGCTTCACATGGGAGGTCACAGCATGTGCCTCACCATCTTTCTTCTTCCCAAACTTCTCATGCTGTTTGGCAGAAGAGCCTTCTTCTCTGCTCAAGCGCCCTTCCCTGACTCCTTCTTCCAGGCGCATCCCCATGTTCACCATCTCGGTGAAATCAGAAGGAGCGTTGGCAATCATCCGCTCGTAATAAAAAGAACTCAAGGTCTTCAGGAAGATCTTGGTCATCTCTTTCTCTTCCAACGGGAGCACGATCTGTGCTGCTACCTCTCGCCACCTCTGGGCGTATTCTTTGAAGGTTTCCTTGTCCTTCTGGGACATGACCCTCAATTGATCCCTATCAAGAGCCATATCCATGTTATACTTGTACTGTTTAACGAAGGCCTCGCCAAGGTCGTTAAAGGATCGGAAGTTCGCGTTGTCCAAGCCCATATACCAACGTAGGGTAGCACCAGACAAACTGTCCTGAAAGTAGTGGATGAGCAGTTGGTCGTTGTCGGTCTGAGTTGACATTTTCCTGGCATATATGACCAGGTGGCTGAGAGGGCAAGTATTTCCCTTGTACTTTTCAAAGTCAGGGACCTTGAACTTCATAGGGATCTTCACTTTAGGGACCAAGCAGAGTTCGGCAGCAGACTTGCCAAAAAGATCATTTCCTCGAAGAGTTTTCAATTCCTTGCGGAGCTCAAGAAATTGATCATTCATAGCGTCCACCTTTTCATAGACATCTGGGCCCTCAGATGGCTCAGAATGATAGATGGTGTTGTCTACTCTGGGCATAGTATGCACGACAGGAGGAGGAACAGCAAGGACCGGGCTAGATGCCGACAGAGAAGCAAAGGTGGGTGCAGGGCCCTCAGCCATGAAGTTAGGAGGCATCCCCCACGGAAACCCGGTTGGCATGGTTGTTGGTGCGAAGTGGGCGCTGCCCGCAGGCACAGTTGAAGAGAAAATCTCAGAGATGACTGTCCTCTAGGGAGGAGTTGAAGGCGTCGGAGAATATTGGGTTTGGGCAGCCATGAATGACTCCATCAGGGCAGTCAATCTGCATACTTCTTCCTTAAGCTCACGGTTCTCTTGTTCCAAATGATCCATCAGTCTTGAAATGTTGGCTCTGGTGTAGTACCGGTGAGTCAGCTTGTCTTCAAAGTAAATAAAGAACACAGAGTTAGACCATAGAACAAGAAGCCAGGACCAAAAGCTGCTTATGCACATGATGCATGCAATGCTTGTGCATATGATTTGTTTTTATTTATCATAGGAACTTTTAGAGTCCTATTTGACAATATTGGAAATATTAAACATTTATCACATATGGAAATATCACATCAAATAATATTTAGAAAATATTTTTACACCAAAGAAGTACAGTCTTGGTAACCAAATACAATACAAGAGAGAAGGAAAATGAACATCCTATGGATCCCTAGAAGCAATCATCTAAAGCTCTGGACACAGGAAGATAAGATGCACGAAGCCTCTTCACTTCCCTCTCATAGGCTGCCTCCATGTCTGCCTTCTCTTTGGCGAGTCGATCGTACTTCCTCTTCCAAAACTTGGAAGACTGAGGAAGTAGAGAAGTCCATGCGTCATTAAGATCATCAATAACCTGGTGTTCGAGGAACTCTATCAAAGCATCCTTCTCTCTGATCTGCTGAAGCAACTCCTCTCGTTCATGGATCCAAGCACGTGAACGATCTTCGTCTCTCAATTCCTCTACTCCTTGGTCAGGGAGTGTTGAAGGTCCAGCCACGACCAACGGTGTAGGTCTTGGATACTCGTAAGGCATGAGGTACTCGGAAGCTCTCCTCCTTACCCAAGAGGTATAAGGCTCCAAAGCGATACAGTTCTTCGGTCCTAGCTCCTTCCTTCCTTTCTTATGGATCTTGCGCCAAGCGCATATCATCCTACCCTTCAAGCCTTGGGGATCTTTACCCTCCTGAAAGAATAAACCCTTTAGCAGAATGTTATTAGGTTTATCCTTTAGGGGGGACCCAAGCTGACGACGTGCCAAAACAGGGTTGTAGTTAATCCCACCACATGTACCAAGAAGAGGCACATTGGAGAATTCACCACAAGAGTCGATAATCTGCACACCATCATACACACGGTTGTACCAAAAGATATCATCATTAGTGAGAGACATAAGTCTCGTGGACCACCGTAGACATCCTTTGTTCTCCTTGAAGGTGACCGTCTGTGGCAAGTGCGAAATAAACCACTTGCACAACAGAGGCAAATAACACACAATGGTACCACCACCCTTTGCATTCCTCATATGCAAAGAAAAGTAAGTGTCACCCAACAGAGTCGGAATGGGATTAAGAGTAGAGAAAATCCTAATAGCGTTCACATCCACAAACTTGTCGATGTTGGGGAATAACACTAGCCCATAGATGAGAAGCACAAATATGGCCTCAAAGGCGTCCTCACTCATGGCCTTCCCATACATAGTAGCTTGAGCAATGAGGAACTCAGAAGGGAGACCTTGAATTCCACCTTTGGTAGTCATATGAGCACTAACCAGAGATTCATCTATATGCAACATATCAGCTATCTCTTGAGAAGTATGAATACTCTCTAAGCCACTGAACGACAACTGGTCTAGGATAGGTATACCCACAAGGTAGGCATACTCCTCAAGCGTGGGCAAAAGCTGAAAATCCGGAAATGTGAAGCAACGGTACAAGGGATCATAAAACTACACCAATACACTCATCAATCCTTCATCCACTTGAGTAGTCATAACAGATAGAAGCTTCCCAAAACGAGCCTTGAAACCCAACGGATCTAATACATAGGATGTCAAATTCCTTAGCTCTTTCAAATCGGGTTGTCTAAAACTGTACTTCTTTGTATTCCTTCTTTGTCTTTCCATGTCTGAAAATTTGCAAATAGACCTCTTAAGTTCCTTGAAAAGTTTCTCATTATTGATGATATGGATGCAAATGGGTGCATGAATGCATGGATGCAACAATCACACTCAAGGATCAAACAAAGAACACCAAACAAAGGTCATGGGATGGATCATTTCATCCTTAATATCAATCATCCATTTTGGTGGATTATGGTTTACACCTTATCAACACCCAAGTTCCATTGATATTAAGGATACAAGAACGGATCAACCATGAATCAAGGGTTTGTTGCAAGTCACGAGCATGGAGTCTAGGTTAAGAACCACCCAAAGGGAGTGTACTAGGGTTTAAACCTGCCAAACATGTTCTCAAAAGAGGTTCCCATAGTCATCATCCCATCTTTCGGATATTATCGGAGAAACGACTACTCGTATTCCAAAAATATTCTCAAGAGAGACTCTTATGAGTGTAGTATCGCGTAACAATGGTATCAAATCTTACATTTGAATGACTTTCGCACTACGTCCCAAGAATAGGCCAAGATGGGCTTGGTAAACTAAGGTCCTTGGCTTCTAAGGTCTATATTGGAAAGAGTAATGTCTAACCACAACTACTTGTGTGACATTATTGATCCCAACATAACCTCCACCAAGTGAATGGGCTTGCAAGTCAACATGCTAAGGAATAACTCCACACAAGTCAACAAGACTATGCCATTCTCCTATCCTAAGTGCACTCGAGTTCGGGTATAGAACTCATCTCACAAAGATCACCAAGCATACAAAGAATTAATATTAAAGCAATTCAATCATTACATACAATACAATAATCCCAAATTGCCCAAAAATATGTCACAAAATAATATACACAACAATACAACAAATATAAAAAGTAGGCAAAACCCACTAGGCAAATCTCCCCAGTAGAGTCGCCACTTTTCTGTAGTGGGGTATTCATTACCATTAGAGATATTGACTAAATCCAAGGTAAACCATACAAATCGAGTCGCCACCGCACTTCTATTTATCCAAAGGAATGCTTAGAAAGCGAACAAAAACCTAAAAGTTTTATCGAATCAAAAACTAGTAAAAATGTCAGAGATCTGGGTAAGGGGGTTGGTTATGCAATGGGAAGGTTTTAAGCACCCAAAACATCCTTAGTACTCTAAAGGAGCCCTTTTCACACTTGTTGTAAGGTAGGTTGGTATTTGTGAAAATTATTTGTGCAAACATGATTGGGGAGATGAGAGAAGAATGTACAAATTATTTACAATTTTGTGTTTGAATGGATAAACCCATTGCCTACGTACCATCTTAAAAAAGATTAGGATCAAAACCTCGTAGTTCGAGATAAAAATCTCAAAACAAGTTGGTGAATTGATTGGTCCAAAAGCCTTAAGATCTTTTGTTATCCAAGGGAGACAACTCAACCTAAAACCACAAATCCACCATGCGAGGATAACTTCAACATGCTAGTGAGGGGTTAACCCTATAATAAGCATGGAAGACTCATTGTCCATCACTAAGGATATAGGTGAGTATTACATCTACCTTAAGGATAACTCAAACCTAATAGCTAAAGGTTATGAAAAAGTTTTTTGATTAAAAGAGTGGCCATTGAAACCACAAAAAGGTATTTTAATGAGTGGTATTTACCAATAAAAAGTATTTACAAAATATGGTCAAAGTTGATTTAAAGATTCAATTCAAAATAAGTGTTATGAAAAGAAAGTTTGAAAATCAAAAGCATAAGGCTTAGGTTTCTAATGTTTGAAAAGAAGTGTTAAATGTTTGCACTGTAAGAACAAAAATTGTTCTACAACAGATTCCATGATTTTGATGATAACAAAGGATGAAACCAAAAATGGCACCCTAACGAAAAGTTTCTAAGTGTGCAGGTTTCTAAGGAAAGAAGGAAGAGATCTGATGACGTCATCAGATACAGAATCATATCAGATACAAATTATCAGAAGATCAGAAGCATCTGAAGTAGAAACACGCTCAAGAAGTTCTAACTCTGAGCAAATCAGCAGAATATCAGAAGCATCTAAAGAAGAAGTGCACTCTAGAAGTTCTGACTCTGAACAACGGTATATCATTCCAGAAGCTCTCAGCGTCATCTGAAGACATCATCAGAACTCCTTAAGATAAACATCAGAAGATCCGAACCAACACAGCAAGATTCCAAGATTCCCAGAGTCACGCAGACTTTGATAGTGGGTTTCCTAATTCAGAAAGAGTAACGTTAACTTCAAATTCAAATGGAAAGGAACTATATTTGGAAAGAAGTTATTCGGGGAGACAAAGTTGTTTTTGCAAGAAACAACAGAAGTTATGGCATTAATTCCTATTCAAGACAAATTATCTGCCATCAAATTCAACGGTCCTTTCACTCCTATATAAAGGACAGCAATCAACATTGAGAGGTGCGCAAGTATATACTGAAACATTCTCTCTCTCTCTCTCTCAATATTTCACAAAGCTTTTGCTTAGAACGTGAAACACTCTTTTGTTCTTACTATTGTAATATTTGCTTATATTAGAAGCACTCTAGATTACATAGTCTTTTATCTATTGTTTTATTTCCTCAAGTGACTCTACGCAGTCTGTATACTTGAGAGGACTAAGAGATCTTTCTCTTAGACGTTGGTTGTAAACTATCTTTCAAGATAAGTGGATTAAGTCCTTGTTGTAGGAGAAATCACCTTGGTCGGGTGGATTGGAGTAGCTTTGTGTTATAAGCGAACCAGTATAAATTCCTTGTGTGGTCTTTATTTTGAAAAAGCGCTTATTTTCAAAAACAATTCAAACCCCCCTTTCTTGTTATTCTCACCTTCAATTGGTATCAGAGCTTCGGCTCTGTTATTGATTTTCTAATCAAACACTTAACAGTGTAAAGAGATCCAGAACGAGAAAAACTATGGCCCACACAAATGAAAGAGACAGTTACAATGCTAAGCCTCTTGTCTTTGATGGAGAGAAATTCGACTACTGGAAAGATAGAATTGAAAGTTTCTTTTTGGGTTATGATGCTGACCTCTGGGACATTGTCACAGATGGATACACACCTCCAGTCTCAGAAAATGGAGTTGAAGTTCCCAGAAGCAAGATGTCAGAAGATCAGAAGCGTGTCTTCAAAAATCATCACAAGGCCAGAACCATACTTCTCAATGCTATATCTTACAACGAGTATGAAAAGATCACCAACAGAGAAACAGCAAAAGACATCCTTGACTCTCTGAGGATGACTCATGAAGGAAACTCTCAGGTCAAAGAGACAAAGGCTCTGGCGCTTATCCAGAAATATGAAGCTTTCAAAATGGAGGATAACGAAGCCATAGAGGTAATGTTCTCTAGATTTCAAACTCTAATTGCAGGTCTCAAAGTTCTAGACAAAGGTTACACGACTGCAGACCACGTCAAAAAGATAGTCAGAAGTTTGCCAAAGAAGTGGAGACCCATGGTTACTGCCTTGAAGCTGTCAAAGGATCTGAACAGTATCAGTCTTGAAGAACTTGTCAGTTCCCTCAGAAGCCATGAGATAGAACTAGAGGAAGATGAGCCTCAGAAAAAGAACAAGTCCGTAGCATTAAAGTCCAGATCTGAAAGACGCAAATCTGACAGAACCAAAGCTTTCCAGGCAGAAACTGAAGATGCTGATGACTCTGAACCAGAAGATTCTGATGATGAAGAAGAATTGTCCCTCCTGACCAGAAGAGTTAAACAACTCTGGAAAAAGAGGAACAACAACTTCAGAAGACCAAGACCCGGAGGGGATCGGTCAGAATCAACATCAAAAGGTAAAACTAACAAAGATATTACTTGTTATGAGTGTAAAGAAACAGATCACTACAGGAATGAATGCCCCAAGCTAAAGAAAGACAATTCTAGAAAAGAAAGCTTCAAGAAAAATACCTTCAGGACAAAGAAAGGACTAATGGCTACCTGGGATGATAGTGAATCTGGCTCATCAGAATCTGACTTTGATGAACAGGCCAATGTGGCATTTATGGCTACCACATCCAGAAGCAGCTCAGATGAAGAATCTGAAGAGGTATTTTCTGAACTCTCTCGATCTGATCTAGAATCATGCTTGTCAGAAACTCTTAGCTCATATCAGAAATTAAAACAAAAGTTTAAAAATATAAAAGGCTGTCTTGAAGCAAAATTTGAAGAATGTGGCAAACTTGAGATGACAATTCTAAAACGAGAGGATGAAATCAGATCCTTAACATTACAAAGAGATGCAGCAAATAAAAATCGTTTAGAACTGGAAAAAGTGTTATCTCAAGCTCCATAGACTTCAAATACAATAATTTATAAATACGAAGAAGCCTTTCAAGAATTTCTGAAAAATGGGATAGGTAGGAGTGTCATGGCATCCATGATTTATGGAGTCAGTCAGAACAATAAAAAGGGAATTGGGTATGATCCTAAGGAAGATAAAACTTCTACTGGTGACCAACTTAAATCTCCGTTTTCATATCACTATACGCACACACAAGAACAAAAATTTGAAAATGCTAGAAAACCCAAAGTTATAAGAAACTCTGGGAAAACTAATCAGAAAGGACCCAAGAAACTCTGGGTACCAAAAGATAAGATTGTTTATGTTGCAGATATCCTATGCAGCAAAGTTCAGACACCAGTCATGGTACCTGGACTCTGGATGCTCGCGACAGATGACGGGAAGAAAGTCTATGTTCCAAAGCCTAGAACTTAAAGACGTTGGATTCGTAGGCTTCGGAGGAGATCAGAAAGGAAGGATCAGAGGCTCCGGAACTATTGGTAATGGTACTCTTCCCTCTATATCTGATGTTCTTTACGTAGAAGGATTAATGCATAATTTGTTATCCATAAGTCAATTAAGTGATAACGGTTATGATGTGATCTTTAATCAAAAAACATGTAAAGCCATAAATCAAAACAATGGTTCAGTCCTATTCACAGGAAAGAGGAAAAACAATATTTATAAAATTAATCTTTCTGATTTAAAAGAACAAAATGTTAAATGTCTGATGTCTGTTCACGAAGAGCAATGGGTATGGCATAGACGCTTGGGCCACATTAGCATGAGAAAACTATCTCAGCTAAATAAACTCGAGTTAGTCAGAGGCCTACCTAAACTGAAGTTTTCTTCAGATGCTCTATGTGAAGCATGTCAGAAAGGAAAATTTTCAAAAACATCTTTTAAAAAGAAAACTATTTTTACTACCTCCAAGCCTCTGGAACTTCTCCACATTGACTTATTTGGTCCTGTGAAAACAGCATCAGTCAATGGAAAGAAGTATGGACTAGTCATTGTTGATGATTACAGTCGCTGGACATGGGTGAAATTCCTAAGGCACAAGAGTGAGTCTCACTCTGTATTCACTAGTTTCTGCTCCAAAGTGCAAAAAGAATTTGACTCTAAGATTATTAGATTCAGAAGTGATCATGGTGGAGAATTTGAAAATAAATCCTTTGAGGAATTATTTGACTCTAATGGAATATCCCATGATTTCTCCTGCCCTAGAACTCCACAACAAAATGGAGTTGTAGAGAGGAAGAATAGGACACTCCAAGAGATGGCCAGAACTATGATCAATGAAACTAATGTGGCAAAGCACTTTTGGGCAGAAGCTGTAAATACAGCGTGTTACATTCATAATAGAATCTCAATAAGACCTATTCTAGAAAAGACTCCCTATGAACTGTGTAAAGGAAGAAAACCAAACATTTCATATTTTCATCCTTTTGGATGTTCTTGCTTTATTTTAAACACTAAAGAACATCTGAACAAGTTTGATTCCAAAGCACAGAAAGGTATTATGTTAGGATACTCAGAACGCTCTAAAGGCTACAGAGTATACAACACAGAAACCAAAATTGTGGAAGAATCAATTCATGTCAGATTTGATGATAAGCTTGACCCTGAAAAGTCAAAGCTAGTTGAGAATTTTGCAGATTTAGAAATCACTCTTGCAGGATCTGATAAAGCTCCAGAAGCAACTACAACTCAGAACTCTGAGGAAATTATTTCCCCAGTAATCCCAAAGAAAGCTAAAAGTCGTATCAACGTATCTGAAGAATTGATTCTGGGCAACAAGGACGAACCTGTCAAAACCAGATCTACCTTCAGGACCTCTGAAGATACTCCTCTAGGACTAGTGTCTCTTATCGAGCCTACGTCCTGTGATGAAGCACTTCAAGATAACGACTGGGTTTCAGCCATGCAAGAAGAATTAGATCAGTTCACAAAGAATGATGTCTGGGATCTTGTTCCTAAGCCCAGAGGCACTCACGTTATAGGAACCAGATGGGTATTAAGAAACAAGTTGAATGAGAAAGGAGAAGTCGTCAGAAACAAAGCTCGACTGGTAGCTCAAGGTTACAGTCAACAAGAAGGTATTGACTATAATGAAACCTTTGCTCCAGTCGCAAGGTTAGAATCTATTCGTCTTCTTGTATCTTTTGCCATTAATCATTCTATTAAATTATATCAAATGGATGTCAAGAGTGCATTCCTTAATGGTTATATATCAGAAGAAGTGTATGTCAACCAACCTCCAGGTTTTGAAAATCCAAAATTTCCAGAACATGTTTTTAAACTTAAAAAATCTTTATATGGACTTAAACAAGCTCCCAGAGCTTGGTATGAACGTTTAAGTAACTTTCTTCTGGAACACAATTTTATCAGAGGGAAAGTTGACTCCACACTCTTCTGTAAGAACCTTAACAATGGTCTCATGATATGCCAGATTTACGTTGATGACATTATTTTTGGTTCTGCTAACGCCTCTGTTTGTCAAGAATTTTCTGAGTTAATGCAGGCAGAATTTGAAATGAGCTTAATGCAAGAACTAAAGTTCTTTCTAGGAATTCAAATTAATCAAACTTCAGAAGTCACATATGTTCATCAAAGCAAATACATTAAAGATGTTCTGAAGAAATTTGACATGGCTGAATGTAACTCTGCAAAGACTCCTATGCATCCAACATGCATTCTTGAAAAGGAAGAAGCAAGTAAAAAGATTATGCAGGAGATAGACTGGAACGAAAAAGCACATCTGGAAATTGCCAGCTCCTAGGAAACAATCTGATATCCTGGGCCAGCAAGAGACAGTCAACTATCGCTCTATCTACTGCAGAAGCAGAATACATCTCAGCATCACTGTGCACAACTCAGATGCTCTGGATGAAGAATCAGTTAGAAGATCTGCAAATCTTCGAGAGTAACATTCCTATCTTCTGTGATAATACTGCTGCCATTTGTTTAAGTAAGAATCCCATTCTACACTCCAGAGCTAAGCACATTGAAATTAAACATCACTTTATCAGAGACTATGTTCAGAAAGGGATAGTAACATTGAAGTTCATTGATACAGATCATCAATGGGCAGATATCTTTACTAAGCCCTTGGCTGAAGATAAATTTCTTTTTATCTTAGAAAATCTGAACATTCAAAATTGCCCTGAATAAATTGTGCCTCTGAGAATGTAAAATGAGACTCTGACATAAACAAATGTACCTCTGCCTCTGACTCTGATACTTCTACCAAGTTAAGAAGATATCTAAGTTAGAAATCTCCAGGAACCAATCCTTTGGTATTCCTGAAGATCAGATACATCAAACCACGTGGAGCACTTAGCGTCTAACCCTAGAACTGCTAGACAGCTGTCCAGAAGAAAATCAAAGGGCAAACGCTTAAGATCTCCTCGAGCAGTGTGCATACTGTTGGGATTAGACATTCATTAATGAGCCTTAATCATTTCTCCCCCAAGCGTGCTAACTTGATTTTTGTGCTAACGCTGAATTGTGTGTCGTTTTGCATGTGTTTTTGTTTAGGGTATTTAAACACTCCTCTCACATTTCACACACTTATCACTCTCACTCACTCTCAAACTTTCTCTGAAGCATTTCTGCAAACAGTTCATCTTCAACTCATCTTCATCAACTATGGATGCTCAACAACAACAAGTTTTCAACTTTTCTCAACAAATGGAATCCAGCACTACAGCCCAAAGTTCAAGCATTCCCACTCCAACAGTTACAGGCGTATCCATTACTCCAATGTACAAGGAACCCCATGTTCTTGATCGTGAGCCTCATATCAACCTAGCAACTCCCTTTGAGGGACTGGAAGTTTTATGTGAATCACTGGTAGACTTCAGCAACATGAAGAGAAACGGAGTAGATCTTACTGAAGAACTCCGTCAACAAGGTTGGGAAAACTACTTTCAAAGGCTCTATGGCCCTGTTTACCCAAATCTCATCAAGGAATTCTGGAGATTTGTTGACGTTGATGATCATTTCATCGTCTGCTACGTGTTGGGGGTCAAGATAGTAATCACTGAAAAATCAATTGCTTCATTACTGAATATGGAGAAAACTGGAGGAAGAAGGATCTATGACATCAACCCTAGATCAAGGTACATTGCCCAGGTAATCAATCCCACAATCTTCAAACTCAACACTGAAGGCAATCCATCAAAGAACAAAGAACTTCATCAGAACCTCAGAGTATGGCTCAAGATCATTCTGGGAACCATTCATCACCGCCCAGCATCAAACTCCTCTGACTACATCAATACAGATCAGAAGTGTATTCTGTATTGCATTCACAAGGGTTTGAAGCTCTGCCTCCCAGCACTACTCTTCAGGTATCTCAGAGACTCTGTACGGGAGACCAGAAACAACATGAAACCCAGAACCTACATCCCTCTGGGAAGACTTCTGTTAGATGTTTTCATCGAAAATGGGCTTGTAGATCATCTAGAGAAGAACAAGCTTATGGAAGATCTGGCGATAGATACTGGAAGGCCTCTGAACTCCAGAAATCTGAAGAGTATGGGGATTCTGAAGAAGATTCAATTCAAACCCACGCTGGACACATCTTGGGACGCCTTGAAAGATCAGAGGAAGCTGCCACATGGTCTTGCAAGGTTCTACAAGAATGAACCCAGAGAAGCAATCCTTCACTATATGCAGCGTCTGAAGGATGAAGGAGTTGACATCTCTGACTTCAGACTGGACGATTGTCTAGATTCAGAAGAAGACTTCGTCAAGTTCAAAAGAGGTCCCTCTGAAAAGAAGTCTTCAAAGTCAAAGAAAGCAAGGCTAGGAGAAACTTCTGAAACAAGATCTCCAGCGCCTCTGCAAGTAACTACTGGTAAGTCTGCTCCCTTTATTCCCTCTAACCTCCTGTGGCTTCCTCTAATCCTCTCCCACCACCTATTTACACATCCTCTGAAACCCCACCTTCCACAACCAGAACCTCACAACCTCTACCCAAATTTAATCTTGCCCATACATCACTACCTCTATCCGAAGCTGAAGAACTCAATCAAACCACCTCTTCATCTTCAAACCCATAATCACCCCCTTACCTTATCCTCTCCTCTGACCCAGAACCTTCTGACCCCGCTTCTCCCACTTTAGCCCACCTTTACTCTCTAAACCAAAACTCACAACAATCACAACAACCTCCACCTGAACCTGAAGTCACTTCACCACCCCCAGAACAAACAACCAACAACCCTTCTGAAGCTCAACCCTCTGATATCACCCCCCAAAACACTTCCATTGAACCTGAACCTCTAACACTAAACTTAAGCCCTCCAAACTCTCCACCCCAAACATCTGAACCTGAACATTCCCTGCCTACCCTTGAGGAATCCATAATGTTGTTCACAGGGGCTTCAGTACAGAAGGTCAAGTCTCTGACCATTAACTCTGGCATCAGTGATGATCCTGACTCTGTAAGGACACACTGGAACAGGGTCATTGGTTGGATGACCTCTGAGGCTTTCAAACTGAAGCACATCTCTGAGCAAGTCAGAAACGACTTCATTAGAGATGCTGAGGCAAGACTACAGGAGAGACTTGCCAGAGAAGCTGAAGAAGAAGCAAGGAGAAAAGAAGAAGAGAGAGCCAGACAAGAAGAAATCCAAAGGGCAAAGGAAGCTGAAGCCAAAGCTCTGGCTGATGTTGCTGCCGCTGTTGAAGCTGAAGCACAAGATGCTGCTGAAGCTGAAGCGAAGGCCGCTGCTGAAGCACAGAGTGCTCTGACTCAGGGGGAGTCCTCTTCTGTCATTCCCATGGTTCTCAAGACTCTTGAAGAACTTCAGAAAGACCAGAAGGAACTCAGAGCCAGAATGGACAAACAGGATACCGTCAACGACAACATTCAGAACATGCTAGCTCAACTGCTTCAGAGGATGCCTCCTCCTCCCAACCCTTAGGCACTTAGGATCTTTTGCTTGTTGCTTTGCTTTCCTTGTTTCTGATGTTTATTTGTTTTTCTTGCCATTGTCTCTGTTGCTCTTCTATCTGAATATAATATCTTTTTTTGATTATTTTGTTTAAGTCTTTTTGATTCTGACAAAAAGGGGGAGAAATCAAATATAGCTCTGATGAAATATTGCCTAATACCTTAAGCACTCTGCAACATACTATTTCTTAAATAAATTCATCTAACATTGGACTTAAGAAATTGCAGAAAGTATCGAAACTTCATTGCTTGGAAGCTATGGTAAGAACTTCTGAACTCCCTAGCTCATCTCAGGGGGAGCTCCTGATCCGATATTTCTTTGTTTCATCTGCTATTTAAGTTTATTTTGTCATCATCAAAAAGGGGGAGATTGTAAGAACAAAAATTGTTCTACAACAGATTCCATGATTTTGATGATAACAAAGGATGAAACCAAAAATGACACTCTAACGAAAAGTTTCTAAGTGTGCAGGGTTCTAAGGAAAGAAGGAAGAGATCTAATGACGTCATCAGATACAGAATCATATCAGATACAAATTATCAGAAGATCAGAAGCATCTGAAGTAGAAACACGCTCAAGAAGTTCTAACTCTGAGCAAATCAGCAGAATATCAGAAGCATCTAAAGAAGAAGTGCACTCTAGAAGTTCTGACTCTGAACAACGGTATATCATTCCAGAAGCTCTCAGCGTCATCTGAAGACATCACCAGAACTCCTTAAGATAAACATCAGAAGATCCGAACCAACACAGCAAGATTCCAAGATTCCCAGAGTCACGCAGACTTTGATAGTGGGTTTCCTAATTCAGAAAGAGTAACGTTAACTTCAAATTCAAATGGAAAGGAACTATATTTGGAAAGAAGTTATTCGGGGAGACAAAGTTGTTTTGGCAAGAAACAACAGAAGTTATGGCATTAATTCCTATTCAAGACAAATTATCTGCCATCAAATTCAACGGTCCTTTCACTCCTATATAAAGGACAACAATCAACATTGAGAGGTGCGCAAGTATATACTGAAATATTCTCTCTCTCTCTCTCAATATTTCACAAAGCTTTTGCTTAGAACGTGAAACACTCTTTTGTTCTTACTATTGTAATATTTGTTTATCTTAGAAGCACTCTAGATTACATAGTCTTTTATCTATTGTTTTATTTCCTCAAGTGACTCTGCGCAGTCTGTATACTTGAGAGGACTAAGAGATCTTTCTCTTAGACGTTGGTTGTAAACTATCTTTCAAGATTAGTGGATTAAGTCCTTGTTGAAGGCGAAATCACCTTGGTCGGGTGGACTGGAGTAGCTTTGTGTTATAAGCGAACCAGTATAAATTCCTTGTGTGGTCTTTATTTTGAAAAAGCACTTATTTTCAAAAACAATTCAAACCCCCCTTTCTTGTTTTTCTCACCTTCATGCACAAACGTTTTGGCTTGGGTTAGAGTGGAGGGAAGAAGAAGAATGGCTAGAGTCCTAAACATACAAGAGATAAGGGATAAGAAACAAGACCACAAATGGAGTTCCTCTCTTGAGATCATATTGATGATCCAAGTAGCTCCCATCCTTTGGAATATTCAAGCAAAATAATAGTAAGCTCAAGCAATCAACATAACCAAACAAGCTCCTTAGGAGATCCCCAATGTATCTTGTATCTTTCACTTTGGATGAACAATGGCAATGAATCTTCAATTTGAGCTCATATAGGATTCCCTAGCACAAAAGCACACACACATCAAAGAGTTCCATGAAGCAAATCAAGAATGGACAAGAGTGAGTTTAGAGGTTTGGTCCTTCTAGTCCATCTTCAACATTAATGTCCTTTTACTCCAATTTGCATAGGGAAAGTCCTAGAAACTAAGTCCATTTGTCCATTTCTTTGCATTTTGGTCCATAACAATCAAGACAAAACACAAGCACAATAAGATATACACAATTATATGCTCAAGTGAGCAAAAATTCAAATTGCATTAACGTAAACATGTGCTCAAGTGAGCAAAGGGGGACAAGTAAATGGATAATATGTACAAGAGTAGTAAATTGCATAAATGTAAAGAGCTAGAATTAAATGTTAATGATTAATGGTTAGTGTTAGTAGTTAGTGTGCCATAAGGAAAATTTAGCGCTATGTTAAGCAATCGTAATTGGACTTATGTAGAACTCACAAGTATCTGAGGCCGGTCAATAATAATGTAGGCAACAACACAAGTTAGAGGTCTTGATTAGGGAATCAAACTCCAACAACTTGCCATGTGTAGCACCTCAAATTTGCACCTACCTTTTTGTACATATATTTTCATTTTAGGTCATTAACATTAGCATTGTCCACTGCATAACATTGCCTTGTCCATTTGCCAAGTGTAAGTTCATCAGTCAAGACTAGTCAGGAGATCCAGTTAATCAAGCAAGCAAGTGCATTTGAAGGTGGGAGATGGTTAGAGAGGCCTCATTCATGTCCATACAAGTCTCATTTGACATTGCAAACATCAACATTGGAGAATTTGAGGTCAGATGAAAACTTGCCAAAAATAGTAGGTGACGTGTAATTTCAAACTGCCAAAAATGGAAAGGTCTTCTCCTCAAATTTACATCATCAAGAAAGCTTCAAATGAAATTTTGTCCAACATGAAAGTTGAAGATCTTGCTCTCACCTTTCCAAAAAGTCCAAGAACATGAATTTCTCATGTGTGGTTGAAGAATTATGATCAAATCATTGTCAAGTAAATTTGAAGTTCAAGAAGGCATAACTTTCACACCAAATGGCCAAATCATGTGGTTCTTTTTCGAACATTCTTGTTTTGTTATCTTCTATCCAATTCATGCATTGCCATTCATCAAAAAGCATCACAAAAATAGTGCATTTTTCATGTGAATTAAATTTGAATTTTTGAGGAAAAGTGCATTTCAAGAATATGCATTTTCCACACATAATTTCACTTGCCTTTGCCTCAAAATGATATTTAGAGTGTGTTTGGACAGAAAAATGTGTACTGTAGCAAGGCATTGCATACATGAGGGTGGCTTGACCAATTTTGCATCACACTTGCATTTTCATTAACCATTCACATTTGGCTTAACCTTGATTAACAAAGTTGATTAACAGCACCTATATATTGCTAATCCTAACAGAATTTCTGATTAACATTCATTCATCTCAGATCTAGATTGAAAATTGCAAATTCTCTCAACTTTTCCTCTTGATTTTTTCTGCAAATTTTCAAAGAACCTTGCCTAGTTCTTCATTGATCCAGCATCCACAAGCATTATTGGACTTTCTGCAAGCAAGGATTTATCAATTTCGAGCAGAACTTGGAACTGTTACATCAAGCATCTCCCATGGAAGCTGAGGATTGGAGCTAGATCTTGCATATTCAACACTCAAATCATCATCCATTCATCTATTCAATAGTTGTAGAACATCTGTTTTTAATCATCAAGCCTTGAAAACCTCAAATCCAGATCTGCCATCATTTGAAGGTAAGATTTCGAGCTTCATAATTCATGCAATTAGGATAGGCTTTTAATAGATCTTTCCATGATGAATACACTGAGCTTTGTGATTTTGATTTTCATCAAGAAACAAGGAAGTTATGTGGATTTGAATTTTGATGAGTGAACTTTCTTCTGCTCGATCCGTTCGTATGAATAGGAATTAGGTTTTATCATGTTTAGATTAGTGATGAGCATTGCAAGATGAACACAATGATGTGTTGTTTGCCAATTTCTGGAACAAAATGTTCATAGCCTGGAAATTTTGATGAAGAACGTATGAGTGTCCAAGAACCCTAAAAAATCTGTTTCCAGCACGCGTTAGATCTTTGCCATGACCTGTTTGCATGTTTTTGTTGTTTTCGTCCCATGCGTCCACTCACGTTGCGCCACCTCACTTAATGAAACGGTGTGTTTCATTAAGTGAGCGCTGGATTTGAATTTTCCAGCGGTTCGATCCTCCGCTCAAGACATTCCCACTTTGGCCTTTGCAATTTTCTTTCATCATATTATCCATATTTCACATGTCTTTCCCTCATTTTTTTTATTTTTCTCCACATTAGAAATTTCATAACTTCTTGAATATGTGTCCAATTAATGTGAGATTTTTTGTGCCATGATCCTTGCCATGTCTACTATTTTATGGTGATTTTTGCAAAAATTGTGCACGTGTGGATTTTTGTTTTGGCTAGGGAATGTTCATACATGTGGTTACTTGCCCTTTGCTTGCTATTTTGATCATGAAATGATGATGCTTAATTCTATGAGGCTGAAATTTTGCATGTGTAAACTAGACACCTTTAGGAGAATTTTGGTATAGAGTCTGTGATTTTTGCATTCCTGGTTTGTGAGATATGCTCTGTTCATTGGAGGTGTGACAATGTGTGTCACACCATTTCTTGTCCAATTTGTGGAATTTCTTTACCATTCCATATGAACTTGAATTAATGTGAATTTTTGCATGTTAACTCCTCTGGATGTTAGGATTGCTTGTGAATTTTGTGTAGAATTTTTGAGTGCATTTTCAATTTGTTTGAGATTTTCTCCTCTGTTTGGCCATTGGTGGACCATTTGCGAGTCATGATCTTACTTGATTTGTGAAATTCTTGTTGTTTATTGGATGGACTTGAAATTTTGTACATATATTCTAGACACATTGAAGTTTGTCATGGCTTTGATTTGGTTCATTTATCTTATGCCAATTCTGTTTTATGCTTGCTTGAAGTTGATGCATGATTTGGTGCCTTGTATGAGCTTGTATATGCATACCTTGACTTATGGATTTTATTTGACTTGCTTCCAATTGTCCAAATGGCTTGAAATTTGGTGTGTAGATCATGTTATGAATACTGTTTAGCCATGAATTTTTTGGGGATTTATTGAAATGTTTTTGAGTTGATGTGGATTGAATCATTCTGTTTGGTTCTATGAGCTTCAAATTGCATGCTTTGCCTTCTATGCTTCATAAAATGAAATTGGTTGACGATATGAATATGAGACCACTTGGATTTGTTTCTTATTGGATCAATCTTGATCCTTGATAATTTTCATGTTCTGTTTTGGTTTATTGCTCCCATTTTGACCCTAGGCCATGTCCTAGTGGTTAGTGTTTAATGTTTGAGCTTTGTTTCAGGTCAAAGAGCACAATTGCTTATACTTGATGATGTGCACTCAATTGGAGTTGGCCCATTGCTTGTTTATGACTAACCTTGAGTTTGTTTTGTAGGCTTTGAGACTTGTACTTAGGCCTTGTGGCTTGCACCTTTGTGCATTGCTTTGCTTGATTGTTGATTGACTGTGTACAGTTAACTGTTGTCCATTGTCTGTTTGACTTTTGTTTGAATTAAGTATTGATTATGCTGGATTGTTTTCAGGTACCTTAGTTGCTATAGTTCATTGTGAACTTGCTTTTGCTTTGCTTGATAGCTTGAGCATTGAGGTATAATGTCTCCAACTCCATGTAGTCTGGAAGACCTGGCCTGTTACTTGGCCAGACACCTGTCTGAAGTCCTCCTTAAGAGGCAATGCTTGTGATTGTTTATTTTTGTCCCCAAGCAGGAAAAGACCTTTGATAAGGCAATTGGCAGATACAAGAGATGTGCAATCCATCTCCTGCTATTCTTGTTGATTCATCCCTCTGCTCACACAACTGGTGTTGATGCATTGTGGACATTAACCCAAGATCCTTGTACAGTTGTACAGTTGAGTCAGTGTCATAAGTGTAGAAAGGTTCCCACTTTCTGAACCCACACTTCCTTTTGTCTAAAGCTCTCCCAGGCCAGGGATAAGAGCTGTAAGGCACACCCCTCACTTCCCATTTCATCTGCTTCACCCTAACTCTCAATGTTAGGGTTAAGAGCTAACATCACCCGATTACAGTTGTGTTGCTCTTGGAACCTAACCCTTATGTGAGTCCACTTTGTGTGTATATAGTGTGTGCTATTTGTTATTGTTTGCTTTGCTTTGCCTGTGCTGTATAGGATAGCTTGCTCCCTGTGCAAGTTAGCTAGAAACCTTAACTTAGGGATGATATGCATGATAACATCTAGGTTCGAGTCGTAATCTCCCTAGTTGTGTCTCCCTCTGTATCTGGTTAGGCTAGTCGTTAGTCCCTGCATAGGGGAACTACGTCGCCCTGATCCTCATACCAGATGAGGTACGTAGGCAGGAGATGAGCTGATCTCTCCGGGCGCCCTTTTGTTTTGTCTTTGTGTGTGTTAGGAGATGGATGTAAGCCCAGCGAGTGGCATTCCGTATCCTCTTGTTGTGTGCTTGGAGTCCGATGTAAGCCCAGCGATTGGCATTTGGTTTCCAGTGTGCGTGTGTTTGGTTCGGAGTCTGATGTAAGTCCAGCGATTGGCATTCGGATTCCATGTTTGCCTGTTTTTGTGTGGAGTTTGACGTAAGTCCAGCGATTGGCAGTCGATTTCCTGTGTTGTTTTGTTTGGCGTGCGTTAGCCGAGCTACGAGTGCTCTGATTCTTCTTTAGTCCGAGAAGATACGTATGCATAGGGTGCGACATCCTAGCGAGCACGTTTCCCCTGTCCGAACTACGTCGACTCTGATGTCTATGCCTGATAGACTACGTAGGCTCAGGATGCGATATCCTGTCGAGTCAGTTTCGTTTGTTTTCTTGTGTCTCTTTCAGCCGGTGTTTGTTTGTTCGTGAGCAGTTTTTTTTGCAACCATATTCCTTCCTTTTGTGCGTGGATCCCGTCGAGTACGATGGATGCGTAGGGGTGCTAATACCTTCCCTTCGCATAACCGACTCCCGATCCCATTTCTCTCTGGTCGCGAGACCATGTCTTTTCCAGGTCTACTTCGAGCATTTCCTTTCCCTCTTTTGGGATAAATAACGCACGGTGGCGGCTCTGTTATTTTGTTTTCCCGCCGGTTTTTCGCGTAATGCGACACCATGCCAAAAAGAAGAAGAGAATGATCTTGTATTGATTTAGGTCTTTTGCATGATTTAGAAAGCAATCTATCCTTAATGCAAAGCCATTCACTTGATCCATGATCAAGATGAATTAGATTTGAGTCAAGGAAGATTAAACCTCCCTAATCAATGCTAACCACCAATCTTTAACTCATTGATCAAAAAAAGAAAAAGAAGAAGGAGAAGAAGAAGATGAAGAATTAAAGTGCATTAAATGAAATGGAATGTATTAATCAACAAGCATTGACCAAAGATAGAGAAGATCAAGGTCAAACAATAGAAAACAAAAGCAAAATAAGAATTAGGAGTCAAGAAATAAACAAAATATTTTTGGCATTTTTAATATTTAAAATGCAACTTGAATTAAAATAAAAAAAGAAAGGTCAAACATCAAATCCACTTCAAATCAACTTTGAAAAGTCCAAGTGAATTATCCCAAGTTCAACAAGGTCAAACAAAGTTTGACAAAAAATTTCAGCATTTTTAAAAGTCAGAAACTATTTTAAATCAATTAAAAATGCATAAAAATAACCTAATTGAACTAAAATCTCAAATAAATCTCAAATCAATTAATAGATTGATGAGAATAATTTTCATAGATCTATCATCATTCAAAGAGGTTGAGAAAATATTTTGTATTTTTTGGATCTCAAAAACTATTTCAAATGAATTAAAAATAACCAGAAATGAGAAAATTACTAAAAAATAGCAAATGATAAAATAAAAAATATTAAAAATCATTTTTAGAAACTAGAAATTAAAAGAGAAATAATGCAATTGGTCCCATAATTTTTGGACCAATAATGAGAGAGTTATAAATTTTAGAAAATGAAATGGAATCAAAAAATAAAATGGAAATTAAAATCAGAATTAAAAAAGATGGAAAAGCGTGAGCCATTGGATCTGAGCTCATTAATTGAGCTGGCAGATCCAAGAGTCCACAAGCGCGCGCCCAACGTGTTCCTCAGTCAACTGAATCACATGGCGCATTAAAATAAGTTATAATGTTGGACAGCCAGGATTAAATCTGGAAATGGAAATGAATGGCCACGATTGGATCTGGAGACCAGACGGTGGCCAGCGCCACCGTCTTCTCCGGCTAGCTCCGGCGAAGGCCAAAACATACAAAAAAAATGTGCACCAAAACGCACGATCCAGGTACCGTTCAAAAGGTGGAGTGATGTACATCACTCCTATGCCACTCAATTCCACTCTAGATCCCTACTGAGAGAGAAATCAGAGACGGAACTTTAGTGGTGTTCAACTGAACTTGCTTGATTTCAAAAATTCAAAACTGAATAGTGATGCCTCTATGCAGAGGACTTCAGACAACACAAAATCAAGACAAATGGAACAATATACAAATTGTTTCGAAGCAAAACTCAGTTGAGGAAAACCTTTGGATTGTGAAGAATTGAGTCAAGATCCTTGAGTCCTTTTGCAAACAGAAAGCTCTATGGATCAAGTGAAGAAGGTTTAGGAACTTATAGATCTAGAAAATCAATCAATGCAATTGAATTTCAGATCTGAAATTTTTGAAAGAAAGAGAAAAGTTCCTTTGGTGAGGGTTGAGTTTTGAATTCAGCAGCAATTGGGGCGCCTTCGGGTTGAAGAATTGAGAGGGCAAGGCATTGTATTTATAGATGAAGCAAGCTACAAGCATGAATCAATCGTGTGCATGGATGGAAAGGGCCTCCATGCATGGGCCTGTACAGGCGCATGGAGGGCCCAATTCCACTTGATTTGGCAAGCTGAGATCATAATTGAATGAAATGGACGTGCAAAATGGATGTAATCAGCTCATGCAATGTGTTTTCAATTGGTTTCCAAAAATGCACCTAATCTTTCCCTTCTTCAAAAATGATGCTTCCAAAATCCAAATGCAACCTTATGAGTAATGGCTGGAAAGCTTGTTGCATAAGGAAAAAATGTCATGTTGATCAAAACTCCAATTGGACCTTGGAAATTAATGAAAAATGAGCTTGAAGTGTAAGGTGCAAAACATGCATATGTGAAATTTCCAAAATTGGCCAATGTTCAAGCCCTTCTGTTTCAATTATGCAAGCTCCAAATGACAAAATCGTCAACATGAAAGTGGTAGATCTTCTCAAGATAATAAATCTTCACTTAAATTTTGCATCATTTGGATTTTTGATGAAGAAGTTATGGGCACTTGAAGTTGGACTATTTCACATTTCAATGTATTTGGTCCAAAGTGACCTATAATGTTTTGCATTATCACATGTACTTCTTTTGAGATTTTGCAATTTTTCTCAACATAAAATTTGAAAAAGTCACATTAAGCTTTCCAATTCATTTGATCCCACCTCCAAATCATGAAAAATGAATGAGTTATGTTCTTGGGAAGTTGACCCAAAATTAGGGTTTCAGTCAAAATGACCTATAATATCTTGGAATGGATGATGACCTTCCAAGCTTTAAATAAATTTTTGATGAACATGAAAGTTGTTCATATTGTCCTTAAGAACATTTTTTCTCTTAGGGTCATCTCCATTTGACCAACACATAAAACGTTAGGTCTCAGTGTATTTCCAAAATAGTCAGATGAATTGACTGATCAACTTCTCAAGTCCAAACCTCATATCTTGATGAGTTGATGATTGAGGACACTAAAATAAGTTCAAATATGCATGAAATGATGAATTAAAGGACTTCCCTTGATTGTATTTGACCATGGGTTGAGGTTGCTTCAAGAGCAAGACACAGTTGATGAACAGATGAATTAGGGTTTTCTTGGGAAACAAACCTCAAACCCTTTGCTTTACTTTGATCAAAATGATGAATTGAGGTACTTGGGAGGCATATTTGATGAATGAGAGCTTTGGGAACCATTACCATGCTTGCTTTCATCTTCTCTTGACCATATCAATGCACATAGGGTCTCCTAGAAGCTTTAGACCTTGTGACTACTCAAGCTACAAACAAGAGATGTTAATGACATATTTTTGTGCTTTTGAGTTAATAAAAAAATTGAGAAAAGCAATGATATACAATTCAAGCATGCTTGGTGATCTCAAACCAACCACAAGAGGTCTCAACCCAAAGGCAAAGGGAACCAAGATGCTTATGATCCTTGAGGCTATGCAAATGCAATGTTATGATGCCATGAGGGATCTTAGGGTCAAAATTAGGGTCTTACAATCCGCTTTGATTCTCCCAAGTTGGCACCAATAATGATTGACTTTCCCTTCATATCATGCTATGCGACATTCATGTGGATCGAGGACGCTACCACTTCTAGTTTTTCTAAGAAAGATCTTCCCAGGATACCTTTAAAAGTGTTTCTACATGGAATTACTAGGAACTAGAGGATTACCTTTCTCTCACACTCTCCTTCTCCCAACGTCATTGTCAGATCTATCGTTCCATAAGAGTGAGTTACTGAAGCGTTGAAGGATAACAAATCTCCGATGCAATACATGTTCAAACCTATCTATTTAATGATTAGTTTTACAGGGAATTCAAAGTTGGGAGATGGTGTTGGATCATTATGTTCAATGGGTTTCATCAACCTGCATAATAATTTTGGATATAAAAGATATTTTAGAATTCAAGCAAGGTAAATCATTATGCAGATGAAAAGATTGATTTTATTTTATTTTTAGGGTTTTATGTGATCACCAATTTCATGAAAAAGCGAAAAGGGAAAATAATTGGAAAAACAAACATTTAACATGAATTTATTGAATGAAAATATCATTGTATTTATGCGCCAACAATGCCATCACTCCTCCTTTTGGCATGGGAGGAGGGTTTTCAAACACAATGAACATTACTTTGACTTATGGATAACTGTTGGGATATCAACAGCGATCCAATTATTGTAGATCCCTCTAGGGATGATGAAGTTGCCAGAATCCTATGCATCCTCTTCCAAAATGGCAGCAGCTTCCTCATCTCGACCGGTGTGGATGAATCCACCACTCTTGAACAGCCCTTGCTTGTTGAAGACACCGGAAGAATACCATATGCCAGCCCGGGATTTGTTGTCTTCCAGCTTAATCATTTGCCCCAATCCAACAGTTGCACCACACTCATTGGCCAACTTAGCATCTTTATAGGACGCAAATGAAGAAGTTCCCTTCTTAATAGGTTCAGCAATAGATAAAGCTTGGAACGGAGTTCCAACTTCATCCTTAGCATCTATATAAGAGAAGGAAGACAAATGGCTAACCAGGAGAGCCTTTTCTCCCCCTACCACCACCAGCTTCTTATTCTTCACAAACTTCAGTTTCTGGTGTAGGGTGGATGTCACGGCGCCTGCCTCGTGAATCCATGATCTGCCCAAGAGACAACTATACGATGGGTGAATGTCCATAACCTGGAAGGTAATCTGGAAATCACTTGGTCCAATTTTGACTGGGAGATCAACCTCTCCAATCACAGTTTTACGCGACCCATCGAAAGCTTTCACCACCACTCCACTCTGCCTCATGGGAGGCCCCTGATATGATAACTTTGCAAGAGTGGACTTCGACAACACATTCAATGATGACCTAGTGTCCACCAGCATATTGGACATGGCATCATCTTTGCAGCTCATGGAGATGTGTAATGCCAAGTTGTGGTCTCTTCCCTCCTCAAGGAGATCAGCATCACAAAAACTTAAATTGTTACAAGCGGTGATGTTTGCAACAATACTGTCAAATTGTTCAATCGTGACGTCGTGATCCACATACGCCACATCCAACACCTTTTGCAGAGTTTCTCGGTGTGGTTCTGAATTCATTAGCAATGACAGTACAGAGATTTTGGATGGGGTCTGTAGAAGCTGATCTACCACGTTGTACTCACTTCTCTTGATGAGCCTCATCATCTCATCACAGTCTTCTTTTGCATTGCCACTTTGGCCAACAGAGAGATAAGTTTTCAATGTAGAGGCAGGTTTGGCAACAAGTGTCGGATTCGGAGCATTCACAGCACTCCCGACCAGGCGTTCAGCATAATCAACAGTATCATTCCCTCGAACATCATCTTGAGGCTTCGGTGGAGCCGAGAAGACACGACCGCTACGGGTCAGGCCGCTGACGTCGGTAATATTAACAACAGATGAAGAGGGTATGAGCACCTCTTTCCCATCCTCTAAGGCTACAACATTATAGCGATAGGGAACCGCTTTCTCAGAAGAATATGGCACAGGGCCGGCTGGTTTAATGATCAGAGCAGGAGAAGCCTTTTGCTTGCTACCATCATACTTGATAATAACAGGCTCAGGGATCCAGAATACTAGAGAAATTACGTTGACTTCATCAGCATCTTCGTCAACATTTCTGTTTTGAAGTATCTCAATGACTCCTTCATCCAGCATTTCCTGAACATCTTTGCGCACCTGGCGACATCCTCTTTGGCTGACAGAACAAACTCGACATATATCGTGGTCGTGCTCGTAATGACTATAATCACACAGCAATCTATGCATCTCGACCAGAGATTGTCGAATATGGCTGACATATTTGACTTTGTACTTGGCAGGGCAGCCCTGGACCATGTTGACAGATTTCCCATGCTCGGGCAATGGGTTCTTCTTCACATTAGGACCTACCTCCTCGAAACACAAAATACCACATCTCACAAGGTCCTGAACCTTGGTCTTCAGTGGGTAGCAGTTTTCCATGTCATGTCCGGGAGCACCGGAATGATAGACACAGTGTAATTCGGGCTTAGACCACCACTAGGGGTTGGTAGGTATAGCCGGCGGGTCTCGTGGAGTAATCAACTTCCTCTCTATCAAAGAGGGGTATAGTTATGCATACGTCATCGGAATAGGATCGAAGGTGACCCTCTTCCTCTCGTAACTTGTGCTGGCTTGATTATTGCTTCGAGGCTGGTAGGCCTGCTATTAAGGACGGTGTTGTTGTTGTTGTTGATATTGCGAGTGTGGTTGTTGCGGATGATTGTTGTGATGCTGATACTGCTGATTATCTCTGAAAACAGGTGCTATGTGAGCCATCTGGTGCTGGTTACCGACAGGACGCACGACCTTCCTCCTTACTGAGGGTCTTCTTGGCTTCACATGGGAGGTCACAGCATGTGCCTCACCATCTTTCTTCTTCCCAAACTTCCCATGCTGTTTGGCAGAAGAGCCTTCTTCTCTGGTCAGGCTCCCTTCCCTGACTCCTTCTTCCAAGCGCATCCCCATGTTCACCATCTCGGTGAAATCAGAAGGAGCGCTGGAAATCATTCGTTCGTAATAAAAAGAACTCAAGGTCTTCAGGAAGATCTTGGTCATCTCTTTCTCTTCCAGCGGGGGCACGATTTGTGCTGCTACCTCTCGCCACCTCTGGGCGTATTCTTTGAAAGTTTCCTTGTCCTTCTAGGACATGGCCCTCAATTGATCCCTATCGAGAGCCATATTCATGTTATACTTGAACTGTTTAACGAAGGCCTCGCCAAGGTCGTTAAAGGATCGGATGTTCACGCTGTCCAAGCCCATATACCAACGTAGGGCAGCACCAGACAAACTGTCCTGAAAGTAGTGGATGAGCAGTTGGTCGTTGTCGGTCTGAGTTGACACTTTCCTGGCATATATGACCAGGTGGCTGAGAGGGCAAGTATTTCCCTTGTACTTTTCAAAGTCAGGGACCTTGAACTTCATAGGGATCTTCACATTAGGGACAAAGTAGAGTTCGGCAGCAGACTTGCCGAAAAGATCCTTTCCTCGAAGAGTTTTCAATTCCTTACGGAGCTCAAGAAATTGATCATTCATAGCGTCCATCTTTTCATAGACATCTGGGCCCTCAGACGGCTCAGAATGATAGATGGTGTCTACTCTAGGCATAGTATGCACGACAGGAGGAGGAACAACAAGGACCGGGTTAGATGCCAACAGAGAAGCAAAGGTGGGTGCAGGACCCTCAGGCATGAAGTTAGGAGGCATCCCCCACGGAAACCCGGTTGGCATGGCTGTTGGTGCGAAGTGGGCACTGGCCGTAGGCACAGTTGAAGAGAAAATCTCAGAGATGACTTTCCTCTAGGGAGGAGTTGAAGGCGTCGGAGAAGACTGGGTTTGGGCAACCATGAATGACTCCATCAGGGCAGTCAATCTGGATACTTCTTCCTTAAGCTCACGATTCTCTTGTTCCAAATGATCCATCAGTCTTGAAATGTTGGCTCTGGTGTAGTACCGATGAGTCAGCTTGTCTTCAAAATAAATGAAGAACACAGAGTTAGACCATAGAACAAGAAGCCTGGAGCAAAACCTGCTTATGCACATGATGCATGCAATGCTTGTGCATATGATTTGTTTTTATTTATCATAGGAACTTTTAGAGTCCTATTTGACAATATTGGAAATATTAAACATTTATCACATATGGAAATATCACATCAAATAATATTTGGAAAATATTTTTACACCAAAGAAGTACAGTCTTGGTAACCAAATACAATACAAGAGAGAAGGAAAATGAACATCCTATGGATCCCTAGAAGCAATCATCTAAAGCTCTGGACACAGGAAGATAAGATGCACGAAGCCTCTTCACTTTCCTCTCATAGGCTGCCTCCATGTCTGCCTTCTCTTTGGCGAGTCGATCGTACTTCCTCTTCCAAAACTTGGAAGACTGAGGAAGTAGAGAAGTCCATGCCTCATTAAGATCATCAATAACCTGGTGTTCGAGGAACTCTATCAAAGCATCCTTCTCTCTGATCTGCTGAAGCAACTCCTCTCGTTCATGCATCCAAGCACGTGAACGATCTTTGTCTCTCAATTCCTCTACTCCTTGGTCAGGGAGTGTTGAAGGTCCAGCCACGACCAACGGTGTAGGTCTTGGATACTCGTAAGGCATGAGGTACTCGGAAGCTCTCCTCCTAACCCAAGAGGTATAAGGCTCCAAAGCGATACAGTTCTTCGGTCCTAGCTCCTTCCTTCCTTTCTTATGGATCTTGCGCCAAGCGCATATCATCCTACCCTTCAAGCCTTGGGGATCTTTACCCTCCTGAAAGAATAAACCCTCTAGCAGAATGTTATTAGGTTTATCCTTTAGGGGGAACCCAAGTTGACGACGTGCCAAAACAGGGTTGTAGTTAATCCCACCACATGTACCAAGAAGAGGCACATTGGAGAATTCACCACAAGAGTCGATAATCTGCACACCATCATACACACAGTTGTACCAAAAGATATCATCATTAGTGAGAGACATAAGTCTCGTGGACCACCGTAGACATCCTTTGTTCTCCTTGAAGGCGACCGTCGATGGCAAGTGCGAAATAAACCACTTGTACAACAGAGGCAAACAACACACAATGGTACCACCACCCTTTGCATTCCTCATATGCAAAGAAAAGTAAGTGTCACCCAACAGAGTCAGAACGGGATTAAGAGTAGAGAAAATCCTAATAGCGTTCAAATCCACAAACTTGTCGATGTTGGGGAATAACACTAGCCCATAGATGAGAAGCACAAATATGGCCTCAAAGGCGTCCTCACTCATGGCCTTCCCATACATAGTAGCTTGAGCAATGAGGAACTCAGAAGGGAGACCTTGAATTCCACCTTTGGTAGTCATATGAGCACTAACCAGAGATTCATCTATATGCAACATATCATCTATCTCTTCAGAAGTATGAATACTCTCTAAGCCACTGAAGGGCAACTGGTCTAGGATAGGTATACCCACAAGGTAGGTATACTCCTCAAGCGTGGGCAAAAGCTGAAAATCTGGAAATGTGAAGCAACGGTACAAAGGATCATAAAACTACACCAATACACTCATCAATCCTTCGTCCACTTGAGTAGTCAGAACAGATAGAAGCTTCCCAAAACGAGCCTTGAAACCCAAGGGATCTAATACATAGGATGTCAAATTCCTTAGCTCTTTCAAATCGGGTTGTTTGAAACTGTACTTCTTTGTATTCCTTCTTTGTCTTTCCATTGCCTACGTGCCATCTTAAAAAAGATGAGAAGAGAATATACAACTTATTTAAAATTTATTTACAACAAATCGGGATGATTGAAGAGATGAGAAGAGAATATACAACTTATTTTCAATTTTGTGTTTGGATGGATAAACCCATTGCCTACATGCCATCTTAAAAAAGATTAGGATCAAAACCTCGTAGTTCGAGGTAAAACTCTCAAAACAAGTTGGTGAATTGATTGGTCCAAAAGCCTTAAGATCTTTTGTTATCCAAGGGAGACAACTCAACCTAAAACCATAAATCCACCATGTGAGGATAACTTCAACATGCTAGTGAGGGGTTAACCCTATAATAAGCATGGAAGACTCATTGTCCATCACTAAGGATATAGGTGAGTATTACATCTACCTTAAGGATAGCTCAAACCTAATAGCTAAAGGTTATGAAAAAAAATTTTGATTAAGAGAGTGGCCATTGAAACCACAAAAGGTATTTTAATGAGTGGTATTTACCAATAAAAAGTGTTAATAAAATATGGTCAAAGTTGATTTAAAGATTCAATTCAAAATAAGTGTTATGAAAAGAAAGTTTGAAAATAAAAAGCATAAGGCTTAGGTTTCGAATGTTTGAAAAGAAGTGTTAAATGTTTGCACAAACGTTTTGGCTTGGGTTAGAGTGGAGGGAAGAAGAAGAATGGCTAGAGTCCTAAACATACAAGAGATAAGGGATAAGAAACAAGGACACAAATGGAGTTCCTCTCTTGAGATCATATTGATGATCCAAGTAGCTCCCATCCTTTGGAATATGCAAGCAAAATAATAGTAAGCTCAAGCAATCAACATAACCAAACAAGCTCCTTAGGAGATCCCCAATGTATCTTGTAACTTTCACTTTGGATGAACAATGGCAATGAGTCTTCAATTTGAGCTCATATAGGATTCCCTAGCACAAAAGCATACACACATCAAAGAGTTCCATGAAGCAAATCAAGAATGGACAAGAGTGAGTTTAGAGGTTTGGTCCTTCTAGTCCATATTCAACATTAATTTCCTTTTACTCCAATTTGCATAGGGAAAGTCCTAGAAACTAAGTCCATTTGTCCATTTCTTTGCATTTTGGTCCACAACAATCAAGACAAAACACAAGCACAATAAGATATACACAATTATGTGCTCAAGTGAGCAAAAATGCAAATTGCATTAACATAAACATGTGCTCAAGTGAGCAAAGGGGGAAAAGCAAATGGATAATATGTACAAGAGTAGTAAATTGCATAAATGTAAAGAGCAAGAATTAAATGTTAATGGTTAATGGTTAGTGTTAGTAGTTAGTGTGTCATAAGGCAAATTTAGCGCTATGTTAAGCAATCGTAATTAGACTTATGTAGAAGTCACAACTATCTGAGGTCGGTCAATAATAATGTAGGCAACAACACAAGTTAGAGGTCTTGATTAGGGAATCAAACTCCAACAACTTGCCATGCCAAAAAGAAGAAGAGAATGATCTTGTATTAATTTAGGTCTTTTGCATGATTTAGAAAGCAATCTATCCTTAATGCAAAGCCATTCACTTGATCCATGATCAAGATGAATTAGATTTAAATCAAGGAAGATTAAACCTCCCTAATCAATGCTAACCACCAATCTTTAACTCATTGATCAAAAAAAAGAAAAAGAAGAAGGAGGAGAAGAAGATGAAGAATTAAAGTGCATTAAATGAAATGGAATGTATTAATCAACAAGCATTGACCAAAGATAGAGTATATCAAGGTCAAACAATAGAAAACAGAAGCAAAATAAGAATTAGGAGTCAAGAAATAAACAATTTTTTTTGGCATTTTTAATATTTAAAATGCAACTTGAATTAAAATAAAAAAAGAAAGGTCAAACTTCAAATCCACTTCAAATCAACTTTGAAAAGTCCAAGTGAATTATCCCAAGTTCAACAAGGTCAAACAAAGTTTGACAAAAAATTTCAGCATTTTTAAAAGTCAGAAACTATTTTAATTCCATTAAAAATGCATAAAAATAACCTAATTGAACTAAAATCTCAAATAAATCTCAAATCAATTAATAGATTGATGAGAATATTTTTCATAGATCTATCATCATTCAAAGAGGTTGAGAAAATATTTTTGTATTCAAAGAGCTTTCCAGTCAACTGAATCATATGGCGCATTAAAATAAGTTATAATGTTTGACAGCCAGGATTAAATCTGGAAATGGAATTGAATGGCCACGATTGGATCTGGAGACTAGACGGTGGCCAGCGCCACCGTCTTCTCCGGCTAGCTCCGGCGAAGGCCAAAAATTACAAAAAAAAATGTGCACCAAAACGCACGATCCAGGTACCGTTCGAAAGGTGGAGTGATGTACATCACTCATATGCCACTCAATTCCACTCTAGATCCCTACTGAGAGAGAAATCAGAGATGGAACTTTAGTGGTGTTCAACTGAACTTGCTTGATTTCAAAAATTCAAAGCTCAATAATGATGCCTCTATGCAGAGGACTTCAGACAACACAAAATCAAGGCAAATGGAACAATATACAAACTGTTTCGAAGCAAAACTCAGTTGAGGAAAACCTTTGGATTGTGAAGAATTGAGTCAAGATCCTTGAGTCCTTTTGCAAACAGAAAGCTCTATGGATCAAGTGAAGAAGGTTTAGGAACTTATAGATCTATAAAATCAATCAATGCAATTGAATTTCAGATCTGAAATTTTTGAAAGAAAGAGAAACGTTCCTTTGGTGAGGGTTGAGTTTTGAATTCAGCAGCAATTGGGGCGCCTTCAGGTTGAAGAATTGAGACGGCAAGGCATTGTATTTATAGATGAAGCAAGCTACAAGCATGAATCAATCGTGTGCATGGATGGAAAAGGCCTCCATGCATGGGCCTGTACAGGCGCATGGAGGGCCCAATTCCACTTGATTTGGCAAGCTGAGATCATAATTGAATGAAATGGACGTGCAAAATGGATGTAATCAGCTCATGCAATGTGTTTTCAATTGGTTTCCAAAAATGCACCTAATCTTTCCCTTCTTCGAAAAAGATACTCCCAAAATCCAAATGCAACCTTATGAGTAATGGTTGGAAAGCTTGTTGCATAAGGAACAAATGTCATGTAGATCAAAACTCCAATTGGGCCTTGGAAATTAATGAAAAATGAGCTTGAAGTATAAGGTGCTAAACATGCATATGTGAAGTTTCCAAAATTGGCCAATGTTCAAGCCCTTCTGTTTCAATTATGCCAGCTCCAAATGACAAAATCGTCAACATGAAAGTTGTAGATCTTTTCAAGATAATAAATCTAGACTAAATTTTGCATCATTTGGATTTTTGATGAAGAAGTTATGGGCACTTGAAGTTGGACTATTTCACATTTCAATGTATTTGGTCCAAAGTGACCTATAATGTTTTGCATTATCACATGTACTTCTTTTGAGATTTTGCAATTTTTCTAAACATAACATTTGAAAAAGACACATTAAGCTTTCCAATTCATTTGATCCCACCTCCAAATCATGAAAAATGAATGACTTATGTTCTTGGGAAGTTGACCCAAAATTAGGGTTTCAGTCAAAATGACCTATAATGTCTTGGAATGGATGATGACCTTCCAAGCTTTAAATCAGTTTTTGATGAATATGAAAGTTGTTCATAATGTCCTTAAGAATTTTTTTTCTCTTGGGGTCATCTCCATTTGACCAATACATGAAACGTTAGGTCTCAGTGTATTTCCAAAATAGTCAGATGAATTGACTGATCAACTTCTCAAGTCCAAACCTCATATCTTGATGAATTGATGATTGAGGACACTCAAATAAGTTCAAATATGCATGAAATGATGAATTAAAGAACTTCCCTTGATTGTATTTGACCATGGCCTGAGGTTGCTTCAAGAGCAAGGCACAGTTGATGAACAGATGAATTAGGGTTTTCTTGGGAAACAAACCTCAAACCCTTTGCTTTACTTTGATCAAAATGATGAATTAAGGTACTTGGGAGGCATATTTGATGAATGAGAGCTTTGGGAACCATTACCATGCTTGCTTTCATCTTCTCCTGACCATATCAATGCACATAGGGTCTCCTAGAAGCTTTAGACCTTGTGACTGCTCAAGCTACAAACAAAAGATGTTAATGACATATTTTTGTGCTTTTGAGTTAATAAAAAAATGAGAAAAGCAATGATATACAATTCAAGCATGCTTGGTGATCTCAAACCAACCACAAGAGGTCTCACCCCAAAGGCAAAGGGAACCAAGATGCTTATGATCCTTTAGGCTATGCAAATGCAATGTTATGATGCCATGAGGGATCTTAGGGTCAAAATTAGGGTCTTACAATCCGCTTTGATTCTCCCAAGTTGGCGCCAATAATGATTGAATTTCCCTTCATATCATGCTATGCGACATTCATGTGGATCGAGGACGCTACCACTTCTAGTTTTTCTAAGAAAGATCTTCCCAGGATACCTTTAAAAGTGCTTCTACATGGAATTACTAGGAACTAGAGGATTACCTTTCTCTCACACTCTCCTTCTCCCAACGTCATTGTCAGATCTATCGTTCCATAAGAGTGAGTTACTGAAGCGTTGAAGGATAACAGATCTCCGATGCAATACATGTTCAAACCTATCTATTTAATGATTAGTTTTTCTAACGCGTTAATGTAAAGGATATTGGAAGAGCTTCCATCATCTACGAGGAATCCTGTCAAATTTTGGTCAATGATGGTAACGTCTAGAATTAGAGGTAGATCAAAGTTTGTAATTCCATTGATATTTTCTCAATCCAAAAAATCCTAATTCCAATTGATATTTAATCAGATGAGAGTCAGTATCTGTCATTAGTAAAAGGCATTGTGCTGGAGGACATGTACTGGATGTTGTTGTACCGCGGATCTCGTTGATCAGTGATAATTGTCAGAGCACTGGATCAGAGATAATCTTGCTCGTAGAATTTCGCAAGAATCAAAAGTCATTTTCCGCAGAAGATGCCACTGTTTCATACTACAACTAGAAATAGTTGAAGTAGGTGGTGAAGAATCATGAATTGGTGGTGCAATCTTCAATACGGTGGCACAGGGGTGGACCTGCAGGATTAGCACTCCGACACATAAGTCAGTTCAAGATCCAAGATGATTGTAGTAAAAAATGGAGGTCTGAAAGTGTACATTGCATTTCCTGTGAGGCGACTTTTATAACTTGTGTCACATGGAGTGGATTTTAGTTGATTTGGGACTTAGCTATTTGGTCCTTTGGTCGATCCATAACAGTTTTATTTCCAAACATAATGTGAGGCTTGTTGCAAAGGAATTCTTACAAAAACACATCCAAAACTCTAAATAAAGTTTTGTACAAGTTGCAAGAATTAACATGGTTATATTATTGTTAGTTACATGAAACTTCTTACAATGTAATCTTATTCAAATTGATATCAAGTCCACATTTATCAATGACTAACTTGAGGAGGAAATTTATGTTGAACAACCTCGGGTTTTTATTGTGAAAGGTGGAAAAGATAAGTTCTTGAAATTTAATAAGATCCTATGTGACAATAAATGAGCTTGAATAGACTCTAATAAAAGCATTGGTGAGTTTATAAAGAAGATTGATTATTTCAAGTGTATAGTTAAAAATGGAATCTATGTGAAAATATTGAATCAAAACAATCTTAGCATATGGTGTATGCATGGATGATCTACTCATCATAAGAAGCAGACACAATGAGATTGAGAATCTCAAATTTAGCATGAGCGTTTATTTTGATATGGCTGACTTAGGAGGCCTAAGTTAGTTTCTTAACCTTGAATTTGCTGAAACCATGAAAGACTTGGTAATTCACTTTAGAAACTATATTAGCGATATCCTTAAAACCTTTAATATTTTGAACTGCAACTCATCAAGTACTCCGATAGAAAGAAAATCAAAATTAAGCAAAGATGAAGATAATAAGGTTGTTGCTAGCATTATATAGAAGAAAATAATGGGATGCTTAAGGTATGCTTGCAGTTTCAGACTTGGTCATAATATGGTGTAGTGAGCAGATTTATGTAGGAATGTAAAATGTCACATATGCAAGCAACCAAGAGGATCATGAGATATCTTAGGGATACAATAGAAAATGATATCTTATTTCCAAAACCTGATGCCAGAGGGATAAGATGACTGACTTTTTTAAATGGGATATGTGTTAAAGTTGTTCAATTCTCCAATTTTATGGTGCTTCAAGAAGTAAGCAATAATGGTCATGTCTTCTTGTAAAGCTGGATATATCTCATCATGCAATGTAGTTTGTCAAGAAGTGTGTGTAGTTTGTCAAGAAGTGTGATGACAATCTTTGTTGATTGAGATGGCAGTAAACAGAGGGAAAGAAATGAAACTAATGATAGACAACAAATCAACAATTATAATATTACTTTAATATGTTGCAGAGTTGAGGATCATGTAATACATGTTCTAATTAACCGACTCAAGGTGTTAGTTAAGTTACTTGTTAAACAAGTAACTAACTGACTAAGTTGACCGCCATTGACTAACATTTCATCTCCAGAACGCGGTCGAACTTGGAGGAAGGAGAAGAAGTGACCAAAATGCCTTCACTCAAGACATTCATCATCAAGACGAAGCTCACCAAGAAGCAGAGGCAGAACATACCCATCCTTTACTGAATCCGTATGAGAACCACCAACACCATCAGATATACACTAAGCGTCCTTATTGGAGTTGTACCAAACTTGGATTCAAAGGTTTTATGGTGATTTGGTTTATTTTTTGTTTTCCTTTGAAAGAAACAACTTTTGTTTTCGAGTTTCTAATGTTTTGATTATTACTCTTTATTGAGACGAGTGTTGTTATGTATGAAAGTGGTTGTGGTTTTTAATCACAATTTAACTTATTAAGTGATTATGATAAGTTGACTCATGATTTTATTTTTGTTCAAAAAAATTTAACTAAGTTGATTAGATTATTAAGTCTAGTTAATAATTATAAGTCCAATTAGTGTTGTATATATACACATCTTGTGATCATTATCAATATAATATGAAGCAATGTGAGAACAATCGACACAAAATTAAAAGACATTTTAAGTTGGAAAGTCAAACTTTCAAATTTAGATTTTATTAATGTGCATAAAAGTTAGGTATTTAATGTCTAATTAGAGGGATAAAAGTATTTAAACTTTTGCCTAGCCCTTGTAAAAGGTACATATAAAACACAGAAGCTATAAAATAAAGCATGACATATATACTTTATATGTATCATGTCCCTAGCTCTAACTATAACAAGGTAAAATGATTCTATAGATATATAATTACTTTTCTAACTGACAAGTCGTTTTCCTAAGCAGTATCAAATGTTTCCATTAAATGGTATCTATAAATCTGGCACTATACAAATACAGTAGATAATCTATCTATCAAATGGAAAACTCGAAAGAAAATGGCATGTGTATGAATGTACACAAAAAGATCTTTTAACTTTTAGGAAATGTATGAATGCAGAACTAGTAGAAACATAGTGTGTGTGCGCATCTGAGAGAGAGGAAAGGGTCCCCCCCTCTCTTGGTACTCAACCATAAAGTTATTAATGTTCTTGCAGTATACATAGAAAAAAAAACTCACTACAACGTCTGAAAAATGTATGCTATATTGTTGGCGTGACAATATTCAATTTGCACAGAAGGGACCACTTTCTACATCTTACAAGTTGTTTTTCAATTCAATATGTCTCTCCAATGACTTCTTCTATCTTATAAAAAGAAGTACAAATTACTCATCAAAGATCAGCAAGAGATATTTGAATAAATTAATTGAAATATTTTTGAAGAATTCAAATGTTTCGATTGGATTTCCATTTCTTTATATATATATATATACACTTTTTTTTTATATAGTATAATAAACTTATCATTTTTTAAACTTTCTTGGACAACTTTTTTTATTTTATAGATTTTGGATTTAAAGTATAAATATATAACGATAAATAATCTAAAAGAAAAATTTTAAAGGATTTAAGTCAGATTTAAATTATTAAAGAGTTGAGGGACCAATTTCAAAATATGAAAAGTAAGAAACCATTGTAAAATTTAAAATTTTATAAAAAATAATGTGCAAAATTTATAGTGATCAATTTACGTTTTAAAATTTTATACGAATCAATTTGCAATTTTTTTAAAATTTTAAGGAATAGTTTACAAAATTTGAGAGATATATAGATCAATTTGCAATTATTTAAACTTTAAATGACTTTTTTTAAATTTTTTGAGAAAGATATGGATCAATTTGCAAAAACTAATTTTAAAGGATTAATTTACAAATTTTGAAAAATATAGAAATCAAATTTTAAAACTCAAAATATAGGGACTAATATTGAATTTGTGAAAAAAAAATTAATAAATAGCTTTCATAATATAAAATTATTATAAGGACCGATTTGAAATTCAGATAATATTTAGTGAAGAATAAATTTTAAATTCTTAGTTTTTATGTGGTATTTAGAATTTTCTAAATTCAATTTTTATAAAATATTTCAGAATTGTTTATTTTATTCTAAAAATTCTCAAAAAATAATTTAAATTACCCTTTTAAATTATATTACTTAAAAAATTTCTTTCATATAAAGACACTTTAAGATATTGATTATATCGATTTCTTCTTTTATATATCTAAAACTTAGAGCATCATCTTCAAGGCTTATTTTACCTGATTTACTGTTTGGATTTTACTAAATCACATCATTTTAAAACATATCATTTAATTTTAACTTTAATGGAACAATTTTAAACAATTCATATTGGATTTCACAATTTTATCTTATATATTAATATTTTTATTTATGAAGATAAAACTAAATATAAAATTAAGAAAAAAAGTGAAATTGTGAGATAAAAAATTAAAATTATGATAATAAAATTAAATGTAAATTAAAAGTAAATATTAAATTGTAATATTTGTAAACAACAATTTAAAGGAAGAAATGTTTTCATATAAAACATATAAGTTTTCAACTTCTTACAAAATTAAAAGAGTAGCTAAGTTAAGAAATATAAGTCCCTCTATTTTTGTTTTTTTAAAATAATTTTTATAATATTATCTACTTTTGTTTAAAAAAATTATGAAGGATTTTTTAATAAAAAAATTAGTTTTGAATAGTTATTTTAAAATATTAATTTAGGTATTTCATAATTTTACTATAACTTTTCTTTAATATAATTTTTTTTAAAAATTGCTTAAAATTAGAATCTGTTTCAAATAGTTTTTTTAGAAAAACTATTTTTGAGATATTCTTTTTTAAATTTTAAAAAATTTATAAAATACAAATTAAAAATATTTAATTAAACTAAAAATTAAAATTTTAGTTTTGTTAGTTGTAGTTCTATCTAGTTTGATACTTTATGTTTATGGAATTGGAATGTGTAAGTAGTGGAAATCAAAATTAACCAAAAAGGAAACTTATAGAGAAAGGGAGAAAAGTATGTATATTTTTCACTGATTCTACTTTCCAACTACTATATATAACTATGGCCATTCCCTACTTTTTCTCAATCCAATCTCTAACGATTAAACCTCCTTTAAAATCTCAGTCCCATAATGAAGTAGCAACTCTAGTTCTTATTCTCTTATCATTATTATATATCATGGACCACTACCAAGTGAAGCTGCCAGCATGATCTTAACTTTTCTTCTTAATTTCTTAGAGAAAAAGATCAGATCATGTGGTCGTTTCACTTAGTTGTTGCTTGCATGAACAAACAAACAAAAACAAATCTTAATTTCTATGTTCAACCTTATCTAGTATAGTGCTTCTTTTTTTTATGTTCATTCTTTAGACATTGGAATTCTGGTAGCTCAATTGTGCAATCCCTAAGGTAGGTGTTGGTGAATAGATTCTTAGTATCTAGAATTCTAGTTGTACTTTTATAACTATATTCTAGTGTAAGACATGGATGATGAAACTAATGAAATTTAACTTATCATTTCCTTTGATGACAAACAGCCTACTTATCTTGTATTTCCTTTGATGACAAACAGCCTACTTATCTTGTACTTGAACATCCTATTCTATTCTTAAATATAAACAAAATCACCTCAAACTTTTCTGAAGTAATCTATTATCATAAAAACAATGAGAACAAAAAGTTACATACTAAAAAAAAAACTCTACTTCAAGCTTTCCGATGTAGTAAAATATTACTAAAAGAACATAAAATTTTCAATCAAAACTCATTGTTTCTTTCCAAAACACTTAACTTAAATCTACCACCGAATAACTTTATTATAGTTTATTATTATTTAAACAATTATGCATTTAATATTATTCATATCTTTTTCTTGTCTTATCTAAAAATGCATATAAAAGTATGAAGGAAAATTGTTTGGATTCAAAAAAGATTTATGAGGGGAGGTGTCAAAGGAAATTTTAAAATCAGTTGAGTTAGTTGGATTGATGTGTGCATACCTAAGAGTAAAGGTGGTTTGGGGGTTAGAGACTTATGTCTGTTAAACTTAACCATTTTGACTAAGTGGAGATGGAATCTTATTATGGGAGCCTCTTGACTTTGGAGAAATGTCATAGTCGCTCGTTATGATGATTCTGTTGTCTTTTCTTTAAGGGGCAGTAAAGATTATGGTTTATGTAACGCCTCCTCCGAGTAGAAAGGTGTTTCTCTTTTTTTCTCTAAAAAGGCCAGCCATTCTGACTGGTTGTAGATAGTACAATTAGGAAGGTTGGATATGGGTCTCAAACTTCTTTTTGGACTAATCCTTAGATAGAGAGCATGTCTCTTTAGGATAAGTTTCCTAGATTATTTACGATCGCAGACTTTTCTGAGAGGAATGTTGATAAGGTTGGTAGGTGGATAGATTACACCTTAGTTTGGGACTTTAGGTGGAGGAGATCTTTCTTTGTGTGCGAAGAACTCGTGGTTGAGGATTTTCTCTCGGTCATTTGAGGATTTCGTTTCTCATTGGATAAAGATATGTGGGTTTGGGATATTTCAAAGGATGAGGTTTTCTCGATGTCATGCATATCACTTTGTTTTGTCTTCTTCTAACCACCAGCCTTTAGAGTGTATTAAGGTTGTCTCCCATATTTGGGATAGTTGGGATCCTTCTAAGGTGATAGTATTTTCCTGACAATTTCTCCTTGATAGGTTCCCTGTAGAGAGAACTTATTCAAGAGAAAGGTAGATGACACTCTATCATTGCATGTTTTTTGTCAAAGAAACAAATAAAATCAAGTCGAAGATGATCAAATTTGATGAATAATAGCCAAAGAACGAAGCAAAAATGACCAATTATGAAGAATTGGGGACTTAGAGAAATTTTGCTGAAAAAGGAACAAAAGTGAGTAAGCCATTAGAATAATTACACAATGCATTGCGTGCGTGGAAGAGCAACCAACACAACATCACGCGCGCGATAATGTTTATTGCACGCGCGATGGGCCCTTTTTCTAGGCAATTTTTAACGTGTTCTTGTACGATTCGATGGCTATAAAAAGACAGATTTTGGACTTTTTTAGGGGTTCTGCGATTGGAGACTGAAGAGTACGATTTACAACACCGGAAGTGAGTTTTTGAGGGCATTCGAAGCCATTGGAGGCTAGATCTTCACAGAATTCTTATGCAATCTTATTCTTATCAATTGATCTTGTAATTTTATCAGTATGAGTAGTTAAACACTTTTAGGTTAGATTTTGTCTGATGAACTTGTTTCGAACCTATTGGAACATATGTTTAATTTGATGTTGCATGAATTATCTTAGTTATATTTCTATTTAATTGTTTCTTTTACTTAAAGTGCATTATTTGAGATAATCTGTTAATGTGATTATGGACGTATAGAGAATACCGAGCCTTAGGTTATGTGTCTGGTCTAGGGCAATTATCGTACTTACCTCTAGTAGGAATTAGTGAGTTATACACCAAGGGATTGGGTATAGTGGTCTTGTTAACTCATCGTAGAAATATAACGATGCTTGATTTATGTAATTCATTAAACATCAACAGGGGAGAAATAGGAGATTCTACGCCAAACCTGGCCACTTTCTCTAAATTTTCAGAATACTTCTTTTATTTTCAACTGAAAACTCAAAAACCCCTAATTGTTACTTTTTATACTTGCACAACTACTGTTTTGTTAAATAGAAATCCATGTGGATTTAATACTCTTTTTATTACTGTGACATTAACGGTACACTTGCTGAGAAGTTATCAAGTTTTTGGCGCCGTTGTCGGAGACTGTTGATAATTTCAACAAAGCAACGCTTGTACAATATTTTTAAATTTAGTTTTTATTTTTGTTTTCTCGTAAATTGTTTAATTACAGTGCTATTGAGGTATTTCTTGTTTATGTATGCACATCTCAGGATCAGAATTGACATCGCTTGATCCTAAAATTGAAAAGACTGCACGTGCCATTAAGAGAGTGGTTAGAGAAGTGACTTTAAATTAAAGGACGTTAGTAGAAGACAATTCACTGATTTCTTTGGACTCTGAAGAGGAAATTATCATGGCATACATACCACCACCACCCACTATGGGGACTACTGCCAAAGGACTGATGAAGAACAGATTTCTAGAGGGTTCGTACCAGTAAACTCCGCTAACTTTGACAAAAAATTTTGTGCTTTCAGGTTTGAAAGATAATCCATTCAATATGAACATAATTTGAGACTCGTAGGAGCACCTTGCTCGCTTCTACGAAATAACTTCAATGTGCAGGCCAGTTGATGTCGCTGAAGACCAAGTCAAGTTAACGCTATTTAGTTTCTCGATAATTGGATGAGCTAAAAATTGGTTGCTTTGACTTCCAAATGGAACTATACGGGCATGGAAAGAGTTGAAGGACAAATTATTGGAGAGATTTTTTTACCACCACTCAATTTGTTAAACGAATACCTGAAATCACAAACTTTGAGCAGCAGGAAACTGAATCGTTGTATGACTCATGTGAAAGGTTTAAACTTTTATTACGCATGGAGAAAATGCATAATTTTACTAAAGGTATCAAGGGTCAAACACGCATGCTTATAGATGCTTCCACGTGAGGCACGATCAGAACTATGACAAAACCACATATTAAAGACTTGATTGAAAAGATATGCTTAAATGAATATTGTTCAAAGAGTAAAAGATCAGTGAAAACTGAAACTGCAGGCACACCAAAACGTATGTTAGCTATTGACATTCATGCTACACTTTTATCTCAAACTGAATTATTGAATAAAAAGCTAACTGAAAGAAACATGAGTCAAGCTAACGTGAGTCAAGTACAAGCACTCAAATGTGATTTCTGTGGAGAGGGACATGCAAATGGAATGTGCTCTTTCGAAGGGTCGTGAAGAAGATAAATTTGAAAATTTCCAAAGAAAATAATATGTATTCTAACACCTACAATTTCGGATGGAAGGATCACCAAACCTTCAGATGGAGCAATAATCATAATACAAGTGCTAATCAGGGTGTTAAGCAAAATCAACAAGCTCCAACCCAAAGGGAACCTCCACCCCTTAAGGATACTCTCAACAAATTAATCCAGGCAACTCAGAGCAGTTTTGAATAGGTAAATAAACAACATGAAACAATGAGTAAGAACCATGATGCATCTATAAAAATTTAGAGATGCAAATTGGTCAACTATCTCGACAATGAGTAAGAACCATGATGCATCCTCTGAAGCTAACTGCATCATCACTTTGCCTTGAAACCTCTTGCATCGTGCTCCCTATTTTTTCCATTGTTGACCTTAGATGCTTCAACTAGAAAGGTAGATACGAGTTAAATTCTTGAGCAAATAAGTTACCACTCTCTTTGTGTTGTTCCATTGATCAAAAGCCCTCTCCTACCATTAATTTATCTTTCGTATTAGTCATTTAACTTTACTTTGAACAATTTGGGTTCTTCACATTCTTCAGAAAAATTCTCCCCGCTCAGAGCCAATCAATGACTTTGATGCAAGGAGACATGAAGGATGATGTGTTGTAAAGCTAACTTCATGGTTAGGTGTTGCTAACAACACGAGTTCATGGATCTACAAATTTGAATCCAAGGTTGAAGATGAAGTCAGGTTGCACGCGTTTTGGTGCCAACTTTGAATTTTATCCAATCAGAGCATGGTAGCGCTTTTTTTTCAAATCCTAGTAGTCGTTGGTGCCTAATTTCATTTTATTTTCTTTTCTTTTCTTTTATTTCATTTCTTTCCCATTTAATTTCTCATTCATTTTGATCCAATTTTTTTACACAAAGTCTTTAAACATATTTTGCATCACATACATTTTTATCTTAATTTTTTAAATCATTTTTGCATTTTTTTCATATTTATTTTATTTTATTTTTAATTTCCTTTTGCAATTTATTTTTTAATCATTTTAAAAACCTTTTTGCATCCAGTCTTTGAGATCTATTCATGTGTAATATTGGGGACTTTGTGTAATTTTTGCAACCATTTTTGAACTATTTTGATCATAGTTTGAAATTTTCTCTTTAATTTCCCTTTTTAATCATTTTTAAGTACATTTTTGTTTGATTTTTGATACACTTGATGTTTTGAGTTGAGTTGTTGAGTTGGTTGATCAATGCTTCTACGTTTTAAGCCATTCATAGATGGAGTTGAGGTTGATTCAATCTTCTTTGATTCAAACATATTGATAAATGATCATTTGATCATTTTTGACACTTTGAATCAATAATAGGTTATCTCTTATTGAGTCATATGTTTGGGTCCCTTGATTTGATTAATATTGGATCCTAAGTCAAACACTTGAGCTTGCTTTCACTTTGCTATTTGTTTTTCATCTTCATTCTTCTTTTATTTTGATCATTGTGTTACATGTTTTAGGAGATTAACTTGTGTTAATTCTCTAACATGCCTGACACATAAATTGTTATTGCCTGGCCTTAGATAGCTATGACTTCTACATAAGCCTACTTACGATTGCTTAACATAGTGTTAAATTATCCCGACACAATCAATTAACCATAACTCTCATTATTAATCATTGACTTTACTTTATTGTCATTTAATTCTTGTCATTTAATTCAATTAATTTACTTTTATGCCTTTACCTTATGCAGTTTACTTTTATGTATCATTACTCATCATCTCACTTCATACATTATTCATCTTGTTTTATTCATCTGTTGCTTCTTATATTATGTTTGACCTGCTTGAAAATATCAATGAATCAAAACATGATAAAATGAATTGACTTGATCCTTAAAACCTAAGCTTGACTTGGAGTGATGATTCCCACACTTTGGACTTTGGACTTAGGACCTTGGACCTTTGCTTGATCTAGAGTGATTTTGGACTCAGTGACCTTGGCCACTTTGATCTATTGTTGAACTTATGGCCTTGTCATCTTGTTTGTGGTTCATTTGTCGTATGCATCTGCTTATCATAATCATCTGTTTAGGTTAGCACACTTTGACACACATGGCTTTCTCTTAGGATACCTAACAATGAGACTTATGCTTAGTACACTTGCACACACATGGATTTCTCTTGGGATACCTTACAATGAGACCCTAGGCTAGTCTTTGTATGGTCATGCATTGTATGTTCAATTCATCTCACCCCCCTCTGATTTAGCTCGATCAAATTACATTTGATACACTAGATCCTTTGACTTTACACAAATTCCCTCTGTCTTTGCCAAGTGATCATAAGTACCTTGGACACTTGATGTGACTTATCTATACTACTTTGGAGCTTCAACCTCTCAACACGTACAAGAACTCAAGCACCATTTCCGGTATCGTTCAACTACCTCATCCCCACTTAGCATTTTTGAGAACCTGTTTCAACAACTTGTCAGACATTGACAAGGATTGCATGTCATGAGCCCTAAGCAATATAGAAGGGGTGAGAAGGAGCATATGTATCCTCATTCTGAATATTTTGGGTACGGAACAAATGACCTAGTTGCTTAGAGTATTCACCTATATTCATAAACTTTAGTTCAATTCAAGTCAGATCACTGTCAAATCTGCTTTAGCCACGTGGCTCCTCTTTCCAACTCTTTATGGTTTGAACACCATTTTAATTTACTTTTGGGACACACCTTTATGATTAACCCCCTTACTTTTGGGACACACCTCTATGGTTAAACCCCTTCCTCTTTGGTATACACCTCTATGGTTACCCCCTTCCTCTTTGGGACACACCTCTATGGTTAACCCCCTTCTTTTTGGGACACACATTTATGATTAACCCCCTTTCTCTTTGGGATACACCTTTATCGTTAACCCCCTTCCTTTCGGGACACACCTTTATGGTTAACCCCCTTCCTCTTTGGGACACACCTCTATGGTTAACCCCCTTTCTCTTTAGGACACACCTCCATGGTTAACCTCGTTCCTTTTAGGACACACCTTTATGGTTAACCCCCTTCCACTTCGGAACACACCTCTATGGTTAACCCCCTTCCTCTTTAGGACACTCCTCTATGGTTAAACCCCCTGCCTTTCTTGGTTATAACACCATAATTCAGGTTGACACCTTCATGGTTATACACCCCTTTTCTTGGTTTTGACACCATTTCCCTATATCTGTTTGCTTTGGTTTAGCCACCGCTTAAATCAGTTTCTAGCCTTTTTCGATTTAAACACCACCTGGAATATTATCTTTTCTCAGTCTTAGTCCTCTGAACTTCGGAGCTCTGACTTCCTCATTGCACTATGAGGATACGTAGGCATAAGAATGTGAATCCTTAGCAAGAACTTTTCTTTCTTTTCCCCCTTTCTCTCTCTATTTCCACGAACTACGAGACTCTAAATTTCTCATTATACTATGAGAATATGTAGGCATGAGGGCCCCAATCCTCCTCGAGCACCCTTTTTCTAACCCATTTTCTTCTTTGCAGGAACATGAAGATACCAACACCCATCCAAGCAAGAACATTCAAAATGTTTCCCATGGAGTACCATGGATGTGAGAGGTTCTAATACCTTCCCCTTAATAACCGAATTCCTTACCCATTTCTCTATTTCCTATTGGGTTTTATTGATATTTTCCCTTCCCTCTTTTGGGATAGATAAAGTTCGATGCCTACTCTATTGTATATTCGATCGTGCGACGCGTTTGAGTATATTTTGTCCAGCTTCAACCGGCAACTCTGTTGGGGATTGAAACCTAGTTGCTAAAAGGAGTTGAGCCTAGTTTTGTTTGCTTTCTTGTTTGTTTGGGTGTTTATTTTCATGTTTTTCCTACTTTTGTCATCATGTACGTTTATTACATTTATTTTATTGCTTTAGATATTCATTTGCTAACCTATTCTGGATGTCTATATTTTTTTGTTGTTGGGTTGGGTTGATGTTACTCGAGAGAAGCTCTACACCCGAGCTTGAGTATGCACACATGATAGACTTGTGGATAGTCATGTTGACCTGCGTTTCGCGCATTGGTTTGGCACGAGACCCACACCCATACTAGATTCACTTCGGGGTACTTTTGTCCTGTGAGAATTCACTATGGAAAAGTATTTTCACTTGATTCCATGACTCTAGGAAGCCCTTAGGGATTACCCTTTGGAGAATAGTACACACATGTGAGTGGGATATTGGGGTTTTGTAGGAAAACAATCTCCTACATACCATGTTTCTCATGTGACATCGAACCTTTGAACCGACATCAAGTAGAATGTTCAGACTATCCAGAATATGCCATGTCGTTGCATATTATAAAACATCATTACGTCATATAACCCTTTTTGCATATGCATTTCTAGGGAATCCGGGAGCCTAGTCTGTTGTCAAGTACTCAAAGATAGCATGAATCCTGGCAGGAGAAGTGTGTTTAGTTACAATTTTATGGAACCTCAGTTGAAAGCTTTAAAGGGATTAGGAACTCGTTTGGTTCTGGATCACATAAAAGATTTCAAGAAGGCCTATGGGAATCTCCTAGGTATTCTCAGCACTGAAGTGAATGCTACAGTAGTCCATACCCTTGTGTAATTTTGTGACCCTCCCATGATGTGTTTTAATTTTCAGGATTATTAGTTGGCTCCAACGTTTGAGGAATATTCACATATCTTGGGGGTTGGGATTAAGGATCAGGTTCCTTTCGTCATTACCAAGGAACTACCCAGGTCTCATATTTTAGCCGAAGCTCTGCATTTGAATTAGAAGGAAGTGAAGCTCAACCTTAAGCCTAAGGGTGGAACTCATTGTTTTACTTTGAAGTTTTTAGTAGAGAAGGCCATTTTCTTTGTTGATGTTGGAAGTTGGAATACTTTCAACATTGTTTTTTCTTTGCTCACTTATGCGATTGTGTTGTTTCCTAGTATAGAAGACTTTGTGGACCGAGCATCTATTCACATCTTCCTGTCCAAGAATTCGGTTCCTACGCTTCTTGCTGACACTTACTACTCCATCCATGTAAGGAATCATAAGAAGAAGGGTACTATTGTATGTTGTGCTCCTCTGCTGTATAGGTGGTTTATTTCTCATCTGCCCAACAAGGGTCATTTCATTGAGAACAAAGACAATCTCAAGTGGTCTCAGAAGATCATGTCTCTGACAGTTGAAGATATTTTCTGTTACTCTAGATCTTATGACGATGTCAAGGTCATCCTTAATTGTAGAAATTTTCCTAATGTACCCCTCATAGGTATAAAGGGTGGAATTAACTACAATCCAAGGTTGGCATTATGTCAGTTGGATTACTCATTGTTATGCAAGCCATGTCTCGAGCATGTGGAGGAGTTTCTTTTATCTGAAGGGGTTGATAATCTAGAGTTGCTAAAGAAGATCGTCAGAGCTTGGAGGGAGGTTCGTCTTCAAGGAAGGGTTGAGTTAGGGAAGAAGAATTGGATTTCCAAGGAAACTTATACGAAGTGGGTCAAGGATAGGGTTGAAGAAATTCTTTTTCCATTTCCGTCTGAGCCATCTATGAACATCCAACAGCAAAAGGAGTCATTGCGGCAAGACCTTTTGAGTAGACCGATTTAGGCTATACCTTCAAGGATGCATAGTGTTGGTTAATATCGTGGCTGCATAGATACTTTGGGGGGGGGGGGTGGTTTCGTTATTATTTTTGAGCAAACTCGATGTAGCCTTTGAGGCAAAGTTGTAATAATTATACTCTTTGTTTCATTGTTATGAATATAAAAGGTTTATTTTCATTATCAGTTTTATCTTATGCCTTTATTTCCCATACTTTATGTTTACTTACAATAAATAAAGACTCGAGGATTCCTTTGAAAATTTTATTTGAAAAAAAAACATAATAATCAAAATCTTTTTGCATAACATATCATTCATTCATATGCACTTTTTTATCCAAAAATACAATGCTTACGCCTGTCTTCATCCTCACCAGAGCCAACAAATAGAGAATCATGTATGAATAAGAACAAGAGAATGCTGCAACCAGGGAGGCCTTATCTCAGCTTCAAGGTCAGATGGGTTCCATCCTAGAACATCTCTAAGCTCAGAAAGACAATGATGTTGTTGTCAATTTGAATGGCGTTACTGTTGTAACTACTGCTACTGACACCACTCTTATTATGGTGGATCCCATTGACACTGTTGTTCACCCTGTTGTTGTAAGCCAACCTCTCTTCCCAAATGGCCTCAGTAGGTTTGCTGCTGCCTACTAGTGGGGAATTCCTCACAACTATGCTCCCCGCTTTGCTAATGAGAATCCTTTCATGTCGTACCAGCCTTTCGTTGCTACCACTTCCAATGGGAAGTCTGTTGCCTTTCCATGGGGATGCTGAATCACTTCTCTACTCAAGGGGTTGAAACCGAAGAGACTCATCTGCCTGCTATGAATCTTGACAATGATGAAGACCAAGCACCTGAGTATAGGAACCCTCCTATCACTTTTCAGATTCTTGCTCAACGAGTTCAACTGAATCCCTATGTGTCTGCTGCTATGGTTCAACTGTTTCCGAATAATGTTGCACTCTAGTATGCTCATTATAGGGCACCACTTGCTCCTATTGTGCAATTTGGATGGCAGTTTGCTCAAGAGGGCACTCCAGCTTCCTAGACTCAGAATCCTGCCTTGTATCAGATGTATCCGCAATTCATGCCGCAACCACCGCCTGCTCATAGTGTTGCTCAACCTCCTCCAAAGGTTGCCACTTAAAGGGTCCCCGGGTTCAATCAGCCCAGGCTTGCGGAGTATCAACTTTTAGAGGAAATAATTTGTGCTATTAAAGGTTTCTCTGATCATGGTTTATGTCATACCTTAATTTTTTACCCTAAGATCCTACATATCATTTGCATCTTTGCATACAAACAAGATCACATATTTGTCCTCTCCCTCTCATCTTTGGGTTTGCCTTTTGCAGGGATCATCAAGCACCTATTTGTTGGTGTTTTACCTTTGTATTTATATGTTAATTTCTTATTTAACCACTAATCAAAATAGCAAAACTATGTTTTGTTTTCTTTAAGTTTATTGCGCAAGGTAGGGCTTTTCATCAAGAGCATCAACATGGTTCATTAGTTAGGGTTTTCTTTAATTCCTCAACAAAATGTGTTCAACCATTGATTCACAAGGAGATATCACTCAAAGCATGGTCTCTAAAGTTCTCAAGCACCTTTGAATCTCATTTTGATCAAGATCATCTCAAATTTTTGTTGCTTATTTTCTCAAGAAAAGTCAAAGGTTCATGTGTTTATTTCCCTACCTTCTTCAATAAGTTACTGTCGCATCTCGAAAAATACGATTCCTCGCAATGGTCGCGGAAAAAACAGTTCGAACAGAGTCGCCACCGAACTTTATTTATTCCAATGAAGGAATAGGAAAATATCGATAAAACCTTCGAAAAATAGAATAATGGTCGTCGCAACCATATTCGGGTTCGGGAGTCGATTATGCAAGGGGAAGGTATTAGCACCCCTCACGTTCGTTGTACTCAACGGGAACCTTTTAGTTCTAATTTGAGATTTGAATATTAGCTTATGTTATTTGTTTTCTTCGAGTGATAAAAATATTGAAAAGAGATGGATGGAAACCTCAGAAGGGGGAAAGGGAGGTTTTTTCATTAGTATGCACGCCAAGATCTCGCAATCTCATGCCTACGTATCCTTATAGTGCAATAAGGAAATCAGAGCATTCGTAGTTTAGGGGACTACGGTTGGTTGGTGTCTTGTAATGAATGATTGTTTAGGTCACGTTCTAAAGGCTAAACGTTGGCTTGTCTACTCTCGGCGGAGGCTAAGCACTAGTTTGTTGTGCATGTTAGAAAGGATTAAACAATGTTCTTTTTGAAAATAATTTCAATCGCACGGGGGCGATGAAAGAGTTTTAATAAGTTGAATGTGTTTTAATGAACAAGTGCTTAAATCGCATTCTAATGGTTAAACGTTGGCTTGCATGCTCGCGATGGAGACTTAAGCGCTAGTTTGTGTACGCACTAGAAAGGATTAAGCAATGTTCTTTCTGAAAAGAGTTAAGTTGTTGATTACACGGGGGGTGAGAAATTCGGTTTAGTGTACTCGATATTTCTTAGAAGAACAACAAAAAATCGAGCAATATGGTGCGCACCAATCGTTCAATTATTTGAGGAATAATAAAGCGAATGCCTCTTATTCCATTTTTGTTCAAGTTATTATTGAAAGTTGTTTGCGGAAATCGAATATGCGCGGTGGTGAGGCGTGTGCCACCCACTTGCTTATTCAAGGAACAATGAGGTGTGAGCCACCTATTCCTTTATCCAATTTCATTTAGCGTGCTTTAATCGGAATTCGGAAATTTGAGCAATATGGCGAGCGCCAATCATTCAATTATTCGAGAGATGGTGAGGCGAACGCCTCCCATCCTTTTCATCTGAAGTTTAACTAAAATAAAATTCTTTAGAAATTATATTAATTTGAAAAATGATTTGAATTTGCACGGTTAATCGGATTTAGATAGAAATACTTGGTGTATCATTCATCTAATCGATTTATTTATAATCGAGTAGGTCTCATTATAAGAAAGCCCAAGAGTAAGATAGGTGAGTTTGATGGTGATGCTAAAAGCAATGGACTTACAAAAGTGTTTGAAAGTGGACCCAACATTGAATCGAGAATTATGATTTTAATTGCTTAATCATGGTTTGTAATTGATGATGAAATGGAATGGAATAGAGCTTGTATTATAAAATGATAGTGGATGAAATCAATCAACATTTAATTATCAAAATTAATTTATTAAAAATTGGTTAAATCGATTAATTACGTTAATTAAGATTAATTATCAAAATTATTTAAATAAATCAAATAATCAAATAAATTCAAATTAACTAATCGAAATTAACTAATTAACCAAAATTTAACTAATTAATTAATTTAATAAAAATGAAAATGGAATAGGCAACAAAATCGGGATCGAATGATTGAAGCAATTTAGCCAAAATGTGCTCATAGCCGGTTTGTATATAGCGACAACGTAATCTAAGTGTCATACGTAAGGACCGAAACATGGCGAAAGTATCATATTGATGTATTGAAAGTTTAGTGGCATAACGACATATATATGTTGAGTCCACGAAGTTAGAATCTAACTTTGGTGCAATACGAATATAATGAACACAAACCAGTCACAACCACAAATATACTTGCATCCCTTATAAATTACATTGATCGAAACATTATATTAATTCAATACCGCTCAAATGGAATAACAAGGCAACAGAAACTGAGTACCTCCAAATATTTTGAGCAATCCGAGCGGCAAGAAAACTTTCCACCTCTTGAATTTATTAATTGGTTGTTCTTTCAAAGACCCTCCACTAGCCTCTGCAAGGTGCAGCAAACAAACACCGACGATACTTCCAAATTTTCAAAATCCACCGGTGTCGGCCCAATTAATGTATCATCAATGTATAGGGAATGATCTGGGTAGAATTCTATTGAAAAACACCTTAATGATTCAGCCAATCACTATACCAAGCTATCACCGAATCGAAAGAAGAAAATGTAACTGAAATACAATTAGTATCATACCAACATTAAATACCGTAATTTCAATATACAAAAAAAAAACCAGTCACCATACTTTTGATGATTGAACTAGGAATAAAATCGTGATTGAAAATTAAATCCAACAGAGAAAAAAACCATAGATGTGATAACAATGAGTCGTCGGTTGTGCGAAGTAGAGTACCCAAGTTGACGTTGGGTTGTGTGTCAAAATTGAAGCTGTTACGAGTTATTATTGTAATGTTCTTCGCTTCTCTAGTTTTGTATGTTTTTGTTCATTTAGATTGAGGTGTTGGTGAAGTTTTGAATCGGGGTGTAGGGATGAAGAGTGAAGCAATGAAGGTGGTGGTTGTTGTGTGCGTGGCGTTGAAGTGGTGGCGTGCAGGTCGGAGGTTTATTCCTGCGGAAGAAGGTAGTGATTTATATGATTGTGAGATTATGGAGGAAGTTTAAGTGGAGGGAGGAGAGTTTTGTTTCGCCATAGAATATAGGAAGAAGATGATAGGGAGTTTTGATGGTGGTTGAAAGAATTTCCGACACGGTGAGCAGTAGTGGAAATTGGTTTATTTGGTGTTTCCAGTAAGGTTATATGGTGATGTTGGTCGTGGTTGGGGTAGGGTTGAGAATCTGGTGGTTTGGATCTATTTGTGGGTTTGGGTTTGTCGAAATGATTTTTGGGTAGATAGAGGACCACAACGGTGTTAATTATTCTGAGAAAATTTATGGTGTTGGGTTGTTGGAATCGCGGTGTGAAAGGGAGGAGAGAGTTGGCGAGGTCGAAAAAAGAGAGCGCAGGAGAATGGTTTCAATTATTTTGTTATATAGAAAAATGAATGGTGAAAAATAAATCCTCTTCAATGCACGTCCTTCGTCCTTTTGTGAAAGTGGTGAGGGATATTTTTTTTGTGTGTAATGGAGGATGTGTGAGGTGCCAGTAAATGACGGAAACAATCACGTGAAGGAAAGATTCACAACGGCTTTTATTTCAAAAGTTGGGAGAAACCCCAATAAAGGGGCGACACATGTCATATGATGAGCGGTACAATGGAAAAATATGTTGTCACTCGGTGAATGGGTGAATTGGTTACCATTTTCATTCTCCTTCTCTTTCAAACGAATATTTTTAATTTTTCTAATTCAAATAATTCCTAATTTTTGATTTGATGAATTGAATAAATATAGATAGCTAACATGGGCCATTGATTAATTTGAATCGATGATTCAGATTAAATCAAAGAAGCACAAACAATTCAAAATGGCAAAGTTACCCCTTCTAGATGATTTAATTGATTTAAAACAATTTAAACCAATTAAATCAAATAAAATTCACAACTTTTAAAATGAATATGATAAAAATTGAAATGACCACATGGAAAATTTTATTTAATATTTCTGAATATTTTGGTGAGAGAATAAAAATAAAATGACTGATTATGAATAAAAATCGGGCGCCAAAGTGCTCGAAAATTTAAACTGAAAGAATTAAAATGATCAGTGCAACATAAACTTATTGGAAAAATACAGCGTTTCTGTTAATTCTAAAATAATTTTTGATCGATTAAAAGCATCAGACGGATCAAAATGCAACTGAAAAAGTCGTCGAAAAATATAACGAGCACGTCAGGTTAAACTACATGAACCGTAGATTAATAATACTGACGTGTCCAAGTTTGATTTTGAAACTTTTTAACCACTGATTTTGCACATACTTTGAGGAATGATTTAACCAATTTATTTGTATATTCGAGAATTTATTCCGACTGGTATTTTAGGTATTATTCATGATGGAATGCATGTCATGCTATACATATAATGCAAACTGAAATTAAAATCGAATTTATGAAAGTTTTAAAATACCCAGACAAAATTGGGGCATGACAGTTGCCCCTATTTAATTACCTTGAACCAGAAAGTATGAATGACAACAATCTTCGTACATTCGTGGTGGAAGATAATTAAATACGAAAAGACCTGAATTTTGTCCTTTTGAAATGCAAGGAAGAAATGCAGAAAGAAAGTGTAGTGAGAAATACATTAAAAAAAGTTATTAGAAGGTAATATGAAGCAATCAAGACTCTATAGGAATCATCAAAATGGTATCTTGGATGCCATAATCGAAAATATTCAAACAATGGAATGATACCTTAATCGTATCTAAGATTTTCTGAGGATTAGCAGAACAATGTCTTGAACTAGACACGAGATTCCTTAAGGATCAATGAAGCAGTATCTTACATGATATAATCAAGATATTCCAACAAGGGAATGATACCTCAATCATATATAAGATTCTTCAAGGATACTAGAGCAGCATCTTTAAGAACAAATGAGATTCTTCAAATTAATGAAGCAGTATCTCAAACAGAGAAATGAGATTCTTCAAATAAATGAAGCAGTATCTCAAACGGAGAAATGAGAATCTTCAGATAAATGAAGCAGTATCTAAAACAGATAGATGAGATTCTTAAGATAAATGAAGCAGTATCTCAAATAGATAAATGAGATTCTACAGATAAATGAAATAGTATCTTAAAAAGATAAATGAGATTCTTCAGATAAATGAAGCAGTATCTCAAACAGACAAATGAGATTCTTCAGATAAATAAGGCAGTATCTCAAACGGAGAAATGAGATTCTTTAGATAAATGAAGCAGTATCTCAAATAGATAGATGAGATTCTTCAGATAAATGAAGTAGTATCTCAAATAGATAAATGAGATTCTTCAGATAAATGAAACAATATCTCAAACAGATAAATGTGATTCTTCAAAAACATGAAGCAGTATCTCAAACAGATAAGTGAGATTCTTCAGATAAATGAAGCAGTATCTCAAACAGATAAATGAGATCCTTTTCAGATAAATAAAGCAGTATCTCAAACTGATAAATGAGATTCTTCAGATAAACGAAGCAGTATCTCGAACAAATAAATGAGATTCTTCAAATAAATGAAGCAGTATCTCAAACGTTCGTCTGTTGGGGGAAATAGTTCAAAAAAGTACTCCATTTGGAGGAGATTTACTAGAAATGCTATGCAGGGGAAAAGCTCAAGAGACTTTTTAGGGTAACCTATGCTCGGGGGAAATGATAGGAAAGATGCTGGGGAATATTGTTATTAACCACAAAATTGAAGAATGACTTGCCGGAAAATAATTCCACGAGCACATGTAGGGCAATTACTCCATTGAATCAAATGAGGAAAGTCCGGGATACATATGGATGACCCTAGATCCTGATATTTTGGTTTGGTTTTTGTATGATGTTCCACTTTGGATGGAAATACCATGCATGGTATGATGCATGAGATGTATGAAGGGATGCAATTGTTTGGGATATTTAGGATGTGTATGTAGGAATGCGAATAATTTTGTTCATTTTTGATAAATTCCCATTTTGTGGGAGTGTTATGCATGGGTATGCTGATGATTGATAAGATTATGTTTGATGAATCTTCTCGTTTGGCAGGAAAATCATGCATGAACTGATGTATGTGATGTATGTGGGAATGCAACTGGGTACTTGGATATTTTTTGTAGGGTTTTATTTTTTCAATGAGATTGTTGGGGAATATCGTCATCAAAGGGTTAAGGGAATATAATGAATGTCATCATCAAAGGATTGATGGAAAAGATGTTGTCATCGTCAAATGGTTGATGGAAATAATTAAAGGATGTCATCACCAAAGGGTTGGTGGAAAATAACTTGTCATTGTCAAAGGGTTGACAGAAAGAAAATTTGTCATCGTCAAAGGGTTAATGGAAAGAAACTTAACTATGGAGTGGCATCATCAAAGGGTTGATGGAAAGGGAATTATATATGTAATATCATCGTCAAAGGGTTGACGAAAAGAAACTTCACTATGGAATGGCATCATCAAAGTGTTGATGGAAAAAATCTATCATTGTTAAAGGGTTGACGGAAAGTAACTTCACTATGGAGTGGCATCATCAAAGGGTTGATGGAAAAGATCTGTCATCGTCAAAGGGTTGACGGAAAAGAAATCAAATATAAAATATCATCATCAAAGTGTTGATGGAAAAGATTGTCATCATCAGAGGGCTGATGGAAAAGAAAAAAATCAGGTTATGTCCTCATCAAAGGGTTGATAGGAAATATTATTATGTTATGTAGGCATATGGTGCATGTTAATGAAAATTTCTTGTTTTTGTGAGCGAGCTTTTTGATATGCAACTTCCTGATTTGGAAGGAAAAACATGTGTGTTTATTGTATGCAGTGCATTTGGTAATGCAAGAGGAATATTGTTTTTTTTTGGATTGATCTCCCTTTTTGAAGGTGAGACTTTCTGGCTACCAATGTTGATTGTGTAGCGGTAAATTCATGACCATCAAGCTATGGATAAGCTAGACGTCAATTAAACCAGAGTCGCCACCGCGCTTTTATTGTTTCCAAGGGAAAAAGGAAAAGTACGAACAAAACCCAAAGATAAGAAGTTTTCAAATCAAAACTAATAAAATTCCAGAGATTACAGGTAAGGGGGTTGGTTACATAGAGGGAAGGTGTTAGCACCCAAAGTGTCCTAGGTACTCCTAGGGAGCCCTTTCTTGTTTGTACATGTGTTTTGGTATAAAATGATGTTTGCAATAAATAGAGTTGAGGGATGAGAAAAGAGTTCATTAATTATATTTTTGTTATTGATAATACCTTTGGACTTGCGCCTACGTACCAACATAAAATATGAGGGATCAAAACCTCGTAGTTCGTGGTAACAATTTCAAAATGAGTGCATTCCTTTCAACAAAAATTTAAGTTTAACAAAGGCACAAAGGCCTAAAAAGGTTTGACTGAGTGTTAATTCTTTTTGTCTTTTGACATTTTAAGTCAAGTATAGTTAGGTTTATTTACAAGTTTGATTAAGAAAAGAGTTTTAAAATACAATGACATAAGGCCAAAGTTTCTAATTTGTAGTATGGTCTAAGTTTAGAAATCACAAACAAAGAAGATTTTAAAAGGAGGGAGAGATTTGAAATTAAAGAAGTGGGGAAGAGATGAAGAGACTAATCCTAAAGATAGACACATCCAAGCTTAGCAACTCCATGATCTTCTTCATAATCTCCCATGCATCAGATGAACTCCAAAGATAGGCATTAGGCACATGTTCAAAGTAACAACTTCAATCAGACCATGTAGCAGATGAATTCAAATGGGATCGCAATACTTGCATCAAATGAAGTTTCAATTCACAAGCACTTGGTTTCATGAAAATTGGCATTGGCCAAATCCTTTTGCATAGGGAGTATGGCCTAATTCTAAGTCAATGTCTCAGAGAAAATCCAACAGTTCACACAAATGTCTTTTAGGGGTTTTTTCATTATTATGTACATTAAGGTCAAAGGACCACCAACACAAACAAGTATGTACAATCACAATATAATCACAAAGTAAGGCTCAAATGAGCAAAGTGAAAATGGAATTAAAGTAAACAAGTTAAATGGTATGAATAATGGAAAATGAATAAAGACTTAAAATTAAAGTTCATAAAAGTAAATGACTTGAAATTAAATGTTAATTGTTAGTTGATTAGAAGTTAGTATTGCTTTTGCTTTTGTTTTGTTTAAGTCATTCTTTGGAGAACACTCAATCCACTATTCACAAGCATGGATCCTTAAACCAAGACATCTTCCAAAGGAAGGAAAAAAGACCAAGTTTCCACACAATACCATGAAAGAGGGTAGACTTACAATCTCACTTACTAGAATGCTATGCCTTTTGTGTCACAAATTTAACGTTATGTTCGTAATTGGACTTATGTAGAAGTCACAACTATTTAAGGTTGGGCAGTATAAATTTCAGTGTTAATGCATGTTAGAGATATGGAATTATGAACCATACTCCTTAAACATACCACACTTAAAAGAATATGCAAAAGGAGTGGACCTAATCTCATCCACACTTATGTTGATTTTTCAATCAAGTAGCCTTAGAAAATAGAGACGTCATAGGTCCATGGAATGAATGAGAAGAGAATGGGATTGAGATGAAGAGAGGGGGATGTAATCAACATAAATTGGTCAAAGGTGGACTTTTATCAAATTAAAATCATTCATTCATTTTGGGAGATGAAATGTACATTTCATCAATCCCCTAAATCCAATGATTTTAACTCAACAAAGTCAAATCAACCTTGACCAAGGCCCAATCAACACAAGTCAAACTCAACAAGTCAATATCAAAAGCTCAACACAATTTATTTTTCAATTAAACCATTAAAATCAATTAAAAAATGCATTAAATTAAATTATGGTTGGTCAAAATTCTAAAACCTCTTCAAAACACCAAATAAATGGTCATGAGATTTATCATAGGTCAAACAAGGTCAAAGGACCTTGAAGAAAAAATTTCATTAATTTTGGACACTTAAAACTATTTTTAAACAATTAAAAATATTCACAAAAACAATTAAATCATGAAAAATATTAATAATGTTCCAAAAAATAATTTTAATTCAGATAATGAAAGAGGAATTCATTTAAATTTTTTTGGTGAAACTCTCATATTTTTTGGATCAATATTAAAATTAATATGAATTAATGAAAATAAACCAAATAAAATAAAAATCATAAAATAGCAAAAAACGTGGACCACTTAATCTCCCTCATTAATTGATGTGGTAGATAAAGTGGTCCTCAGCGTGCGTTCCATGATGGAGACGAGTCAAAGCGTTGTAGGGATGGTATTTAAAACCAATGCACGAGATTAAAACAATTTAAAAGGATCATATGGCTCAAATGAACGCCAGCACACCACCGAAGCCAAAGCTCCCGTCTCCTTCTCCGGTGAGCCTCACCGGACTGGTTCACTCTTAACCATCACCAAACTTAAAAAGAAGGACATGAATTTAAAGTAAAAATGCTTACGAGCTCAAATTTGGCCTCAATTTCTCCTAACTCCTAGTATATTGAAAGATACAGGGAGTTGAATTTTGAGGATCATGATCTGAGTTGCTTCGATTTGACCTCAAAGCAACCCAATCTTCTTGCCTATATTGTTAGGACTTTAGACAACCAAATATCAAGAAGAATTATGGAGAATTGAGTGAGAATCAAAGAGATGAAAAATTCTAAAAAATACCTTCAATGCAATTATGTATGAACATGATCTTGCTTCCAATTGCTCTTGATCTTGTTCTGTAAAGAATCCAGCTACAACTCTCGAGTGGGATTGAATCAACAAAAGGCACAAGACTCTTGGAGATTTGAATCTCAAAACAGTGGAGATTCAAACTAAATTTCCAATGGAAATTCTCAAGGTTATCCTTTGAATGAGAGGGTTTGGAGCTAGGGATTCAAAGCTGGCGCGCAGGGGTCCTTGACTCTGAGCATGAAGGGCTCTATTTATAGGAAAATGATTGCTAAATGTACACTTGGAAATAAGTTCCAAAAATAGAAATGTACATTGCATGGATGCATGGCTGTGTGATAGGCCCATGTAATAATCCCTTCAGGTCCAAAAATGAATACAAACATTGCTGAAGTCACATTGGTAATCCATGCAGTTATGTATGAGAAATGTAAGTTCAAGCCATGCGCAATTCACTCATACCTTATCCAAATGAGATGCAATTGGACTTTTTGGAAAGGTTAGATCAAGGGGAACAACGTTCATGTTGAAAACATTTCTATTTGAAGCTTTTATCATAATGAATTTTGAGGTGGAAGTTTGGAAAACCAAACATATTTGAAAATTTTCTAAGTACCAAGTCAAATGTTCACTTCTTCCACCTTGAATAACTTTTTCTATAGACTTCAAATGGAAAACCTTCCTTCATAAAAGTTGTATCTCTTTCAAACCTCTTAAATTTCGTCACAAATTTGACCTTATTTGGATTTAACATGAAGGAGTTATGCATTTTTGAAGTAGAGGAAAATCATTTGTTCAATGGCATTGGTCCAAAATGACCTATAATGTATCCTCATATCACATGCACATAAAAGTTGAATTTTCTCAACCTCCAAAAATCAAAGTTGAAGTAGACATCTTGAATTTTATTGTGCAACTTTAATATCTTTCATCTAATAAAAATTGAGCAAGTTATGGCCTTGGGAAGTTAACCTCTAAATTAGGGTTTAGACAAAATGACCTATAATCTTTCACCATAAGAAATGACTTTCCAAGCAAAACTAGCTCTAGACCTCAACATGAAAGTTGTTTGGAATGTCATTTAGAGTAAAGTTTCTCTTGGAATAATTTTCATATGACACAAATTGTAGGAGATGGGGTCTAGGGAACCCCGGTTTTGATTAGATGAATTTCTCTGGTCAACCACCATGAACCAACTTGCTAGCTTGATATTCTCTTGACTTTTGGGACTCATGGAGGATCATATATGCATAATATGATTAAATTTTTAAGTATCCCTTGAAATATTTGATCAATTATTTAAGAAACTTATTGGAGAAGTTACATAAGATACCTAGATGAATTAGGGTTTCCAAGGCAAACCAACTCCAAACTCTTGATGAATTCTTGATAAAAATATCATGTGAAGATCATGGGGATTCATACATGATGCTAATAGCCATAATAAGCCAATTCTTGATTGAACTCCTTGCAATGAGGGTCTTAAATCCTAGATGTGAGCTTGATAGATCAAAGGTGAGCACATGCCCTACCTACAAAAGAGTTAGTTTATACAAACACATATTTTTGGTATTTTGGTTTTTAAAAATGATAAAATACAAAGTATGATACAATCAAATAGTGTTTGGTGATCTCTCCCAATGCAAACCCAATAAATGAGGGGTAGGGAGGATGCCAAGATGTGATCCCAATGCCAATGCATATGATGAGAATAACATGAGGGATCTTACGGTCAAAATTGGGGTCTTGCAGCTGCCCCTATTTAAGGACGTTCTAACTGAGGAGATGAAGGTTAAAATCTTCGCATCGACTCAGTAGAATGGGATAAATAACAACATATAGAAAAAAAATTGGTTCCTAAGAGACCTCATGATGCATATGATATGAAATGTTGAAATAATCTTTGTGGGGAAATGTTGCCACAAAAGAAAAGAATCCGAAGAGACTGAAAATCCAACAGGAGTATAATGCATTCCATAAGGAAAACTCACTGGGGAGACAGAGACTCTAGGGAAAAGGGTTGTGCGTAGGCCAGGCTACGACTTAAAAACAACTAGGGGACTCGACGGATTCCATGAAAATAAATCAATGGAAAGACTCAGTCGGGGAATAAAAGGAACATCTGCAGGGGAAACAGGTAAATCAGAACAAAGCCAAAATACTCAAACCAAATAGAAACGACGATTTCACTGAGGAAATGCGCACTCAAACTCAACTGGGTAAGAAAAGATCTTCAACACAAGAGGAGCAGAAATATATTATCCATTACCGGTTACTGGGTAAGGGAATAACAAAATCTGACAGGGAGGACATCTATTACCGGTTAGGGTAAACATATAAAGGATGACTCGCTGAAGGCAACCAGGAGGTGTATTCATTACTGGTTACTGGGTAAGAATAAACTGCTGGGAAAAGCCAAAAATAGGATTTACAACTACCCGTTACTGGGCAGAAGACCAAAAAGAGAGAATATCCGTCACTAGTTAAAGTGAACATATCAAGGATAGACTCGAAGGAAAGAAAAATCGTCATCGGTTAGGATGAACATATCAAGGATAAACTTGCCTGGGGATTCTAGAGAGGATATCTGTCACCGGTTAAGATGAACATATCAAGGATAAACTTCCTGAAAAAGTAGGAATTACATTTATCGATGCTGGATAGAATACCGAAAATAGAATATCCGTTATCGGTTAGGATGAACATATCAAGGATAGACTCAAAGGGGAAATAGGGATTACATCTATCAGTTACTGGATAGAATACCAACAAGATAGTATCCGTCATCGGTTAGTATGAACATATCAAGGATAAACTATGCAAAGGGGAAAAAAAACAGGATTTACAACTACCGGTTACCGGGCAGAAGACCGCAAAGAGAAGGAAATCTGTCACCGGTTAGGATGAACATATCAAGGATTAACTCTCTGGGAAAAAAATAGGGATTACAACTACCGGTTATTGGGTAGAATACCAAAGAGAATATCCGTCACCAATTAGGATGAACATATCAAGGATAAACTCAAGCAAGATAAGAAAATATCTATCATCGATTAGGATGAACATATCAAGGATATACTTCCTGGAAGACGTGGAAATGAATCCGCTGGGGAAACAAAGGTTGCTCTTGCCAGGTATTGGGAAAAAGTGAAAACATGAGAAGAATATCACCATTTACTGGGTAATATACTCCCAGGGGACCAAAAAGCATCTATCTAGGTAAGATCTAAAAAGAAACGGTCAATCAAAGACTCAAACCCAATGAGGGCATAACTCAAGGGAAGTGGTTCCGTCCAGATACTCAACTGGGGAGGAAACTGAAATAACAATCATCCACGAGGAAATAACTAAGTGGGGAAAGAGAAAGGTTAAAGGCTTTCTACTTAATGAGCTGACACTCTACAATTGAAAGAGGACATCCAAAACAAATATGTATCGGAAAAAGTATACCGCCATAGCAGAGGATCAACATGAACAATGAATCACAAAGTGCAACAATGCAATAATGAAATTAGATGAATGTATATGTATATGTATATGTATATATGATGATTACGCTGACAAAATAATCATATAGGATACAAATGTCACTGGTTTGAATCATCGATACAACCCCTAGCCAATCCTCACGGGAGGGAAACAACAGTTGGGGAGAAATCAAAAAATGTCTCAAAGGCTCAATCCTGGCTGGGTAAAGCATAAGGAGAGGATATGTTGAGGAAACTGCTACAAACTCTGCGGGGAATTTTAGGTCAATACCATATCAAATGGGAGACAACCCTGTAAGGGATTAAGACAATAGATGCTCAAAATTAGGAGTAACTCTGACGACTTGCAGGGAAACGAAATCTGCCGAAACCATGCAAACTGACGAAACAACACGCCTACAACTCAAGGGAGGCCAACAAACTTGGCTGAGGAAACCTAACAGAACTCGGCTACTGAAACGCTACCGAGGGTGAAATAGGGATTACGCCCACTACTTGGGGAGAACCAACAATGCTCCACGGTTAGGGCTTACCGCTTTTTAAACTACTGTTGATATTCTTTTAAATGATATCGATTGCTTAAAATAATTGCTTTTATATATTTAAGAAAACATCATTTTGATTTAAAAATTTAATTTCAAAAATGATCATAATAAAATTTAAATCTATTTGGCTGAATTAAATAATAGTAGAAACAATTGGATAAAAAGCTCAACTATATTTAATGGGATGGTAGTCTGTAAATGACAAGACTCCATAGATCTTTATAAAAGTTGAAAAATGGTAATTTACATGGAAAAGGACTACATTGAATACAATGATCACTAATCCTTCTACCAACTTTTGATGTCCACTGTGCTCTTGGTGACTTCATCGGGGATGGTGAATCAGAATTGACCGATTTGCTGAAGAATGTCTTCAGAAATGAAGATCACCAGCCTGCAATTACTTGCCAGAATCCCTAATTTTTGCATAAATTTCCCCAAGGTGGGGTACTCAATTTATCAGGATGATTCTTTCTGTTTTTATGTCTCTAATTTTTGCCTGGATCGTCCTTTCGGGTTCCAATCCACCGAGACGCTCATTTTTGCCTAAGTCGCCCTTTCAGGTTTTCAACTTAGCGAGTTATTCTTTTCTTTTTAGGCAAAGTATTTCTTGACTGCATTTGTGTTCACATGATGAGTGAACTCTTCACCATCCATAGTTGTAAGAATCAAAGTGACGCCTGAAAAGGCTCTCTTAACAACATATGGGCCTTCATAATTAGGAGTCCGTTTTCCCCTAGAATCTAGCTTGAAAGATATAATCTTCTTGAGCACAAGGTCACCTTCTTTGAACACACGAGGTCTGACCTTCTTATCAAAAGATTTCTTCATCCTCTATTGATACAACTTACCATGGCACATGGTAGTCAATCTCTTCTCTTCAATTAAATTCAGCTGATCATACCTGGTTTGACACCATTCAACCATTGTCAACTTGGCTTCCATCAAGATACGCAATGATGGGATCTCCAACTCTACTGGGAGCACAACTTCCATGCCATAAACAAGTGAGAAAGGGGTTTCCCCTGTTGAAGTGAGGATGAAAGTACGATACGCATGCAAAGCAAATGGGAGCATCTCATGTCAATCTTTGTACGTGACAACCATCTTCTGGATAATCTTTTTGATGTTCTTGTTTCCAGCTTCAACAGCCCCATTCATCTTAGGTCTGTAGGGGGAAGAATTATGATGTGCAATCTTGAAGTCTTTGCAAAGAGCTTCCACCATATTGTTATTCAAGTTAGATCAATTATCAGTAATGATCTTACTTGGCACACCATAATAGCATATAATCTGATTCTTGATAAACATCACAACAACTTGCTTGGTTACATTCGCGTACCATGTCGCTTCAACCCACTTTGTTAAGTAGTCAATTGCCACCAAAATGAATCAATGTCAATTCGACGCTTTGGGCACAATCATGCCAATCATATCAATTCCCCACATGAAGAAGGGACATGGGGGAGGAAATGACGTTCAACAGTGTCGGAGGAACGTGAATCTTATCTGCATATATTTGACACTTGTGGCATTTCTTCACAAACTTGCAACAGTCAGATTCCATTGTCAGCCAATAGTAACCTGCTCGCAACATCTTCTTTGCCATAGCATGTCCATTGGAATGAGTACCAAAGGAACCTTCATGGACTTCAGATATCAATAAGTCTACTTCGTGTCTATCCACGCATCTGAGCAGAACCATATCGAAGTTTCTCTTATACAATACATCACCATTCAGGTAGAAATTGTCGGCTAATCTTCTCAAAGTCTTCTTATCTTTCAATGATGCCCCAGGCGGGTAAATCTAACTTTGGTGAAAACACTTGATATCAAAATACCACGGCTTATCATCCTTGGCTTCTTCAACAACAAACACATGAGTTGGCCTTTCTTGACGCATCACAGTTAAATTGGGAACTTCATTCCAATACTTCACCATAATCATTGAAGCCAACGTTGCAAGAGCATCTACCATCCGGTTTTCATCTCGAGGGATATGATGAAACCCAACCTTTATAAAGAAAGTTGAAATCCTCCTCGCATAATCTCTATATGGTATCAAACCGGGTTGATTTGTCTCCCATTCACCTTTGATCTAATTCATAACCAAAGTTGAATCTCCATAGACGTCCAAATACTTGATTTTGAGATCAATGGCCTATTCAAGCCCCAAAATGTAAGATTTATACTCATCCATATTATTTGTACACTTGAAAGTCAATCTAGCTGTAAATGGAAAATGCGTGCCTTGAGGAGTAATAATCCCTGCACCAATGCCATTACCATACTAATTAACAGCTCCATCAAATACCACGCCCCAACGGGAACCGGGTTCTGGCCCTTCTTCAAGCAATGGTTCATCACAATCTTTCACTTTTAAGTACAAGATCTCTTCATCAGGAAAATCATACTGCACTGACTGATAATCTTCAATTGGTTAATGAGCCAAATGGTCAGCCAAGACACTACCTTTGGTCGCTTTCTGAGATCGGTATTCAATATCATACTCTGATAACAACATCTGCCAACGGGAAATCCTTCCAGTTAAAGAAGGCTTATAAAAAATATACTTGATTGGATCCATTTTGGATATCAACCAAGTATTATGATTTAACATATATTGACGCAGACGCTTAGAAGCCCAAGCCAATGCGCAACAAGTCTTCTCAAGCATAGAATACCGAGTCTCATAATCGGTGAACTTCTTAATGAGGTAGTAAATAACATATTCTTTCTTTACAGTCTCATCTTGCTGACCTAAAACACAACCCATACTATCTTCAAGCACATTCAAATATATGATCAACGGTCTTCCTTCAACAGGCGGAGACAGAATCGGAGGCTCGAGCAGATAGTCTTTGATACTATCAAAAGCTTTCTGTAAATCTTCGGTCCAATCACAAGATTGACCTTTCCAAAGAAGCTTGAATATAGGCGCACATGTGGCAGTCATGTGTGAAATGAATCTTGAGATATAATTCAAGCGCCTGAGAAAACCTCTGACTTGCTTCTCAGTCTTGGGCGCAAGCATCTCTTATATTGCTTGGACCTTGGCAGGATCAACTTCAATACCCTTCTCACTTACAATAAAGCCCAACAGTTTACGAGAACGAACACCAAAAGTACACTTATTGGGATTCAAGCGGAGTTTATACTTCCTCAAATGCTGAAATAGCTTCAACAAATGCTCAACATGTTCCCCTTCATTGCTGGATTTGACAATCATATCATCGACATAAACTTCGAACTCTTTATGCATCATATCATGAAAAAGAGTAGTCATTGCTCTTTGGTAAGTTGCACCAACATTCTTTAAACCGAAAGGCATCACTCTATAACAAACTGTTCCCTAGGGTGTAATGAATGTGGTATTCTCCATATCCTCGGGTGCCATCCTGATCTGATTGTATCCGGAAAATGCGTCCATAAATGAGAAGACTTTGAATTTAGATGTGTTGTCTATCAACATGTCAATGTGTGGCAGAGGGAAATCATCTTTTGGACTGGCTTTATTCAAATCTCTATAATCAACACACATACAGACTTTACCATCCTTCTTCGGAACAAGCACAATATTGGCCACCCACTGCGGATATTCAGCGGTAACAATATTGTGAATAAATTGTGTTGAGCCACTTTTATTGAATTGTGATGTTTGACTATGTGTTTGGCCCTTGGTCAAGGTTGATTTGACTTTTGTTGGATTAAAATAATTGGATATAGGGGATTGATGAAATGTACATTTCATCTTCCAAAACGAATGAATGATTTTTATTTGATAAAATTCCTCCCATGACAAATTTGTATTTGTCTCATTTCCCCTCCTTCTTCATATTCAATCCCTTTTTATCCCATTCCTCTCATTGGCCAACGAAGTCTCCATATCCTAAGGCTAATTGGTTCATCAATAACTTTGTGTTAGATGAACCAATACAAGTATGGATGAGATTAGGTCCACCCTTTTGTTATTTTCTTTTTGTGTGCGGTATGTTTTAGGAGTTTGGTTCATTATAGCATAACTCTTACATGCATTAACACCAAAAAATTTATTGTCCGACCTCAGATAGTTGTGAGTTCTACATAAGTCCAATTACGATTGCTTAACATAACGCTAAATTTTGACCCAAAGGCATAGCATTCTAGTAAGTGAGATTGCAAGTCTCCCCCCTTTCATGGTATTATGTGGAAACTTGGCCTTTTTTCCTTCCTTGGGAAGATGTCTTGGTTCAAGGATCCATGCTTGTGAATAGAGGGTTGAATGTTCTCCAAAGAATGACTTACATAATTTAAAAGTAAAACTCTACTAACTTCTAATCAACTAACATTTGACTAACTTTTAATTTCAAAGTCATTTACTTTTATGCACTTTAAAATTCAAGCCATTTATCATTTGTCATTATACATATCATTTAGCTTGTTTATTTTAATGTCATTTTCACTTTTCTCACTTGAGCCATATATTGTGATTGTATATATTTGTTTGTGTACCTTGTTTGTGTTTGTGGTCTTTGGACCTTAAAATACTTAATAAATAACAAAACCCCCTAAAAAATGTTAGTGTGGACTGTTGGATTTGATCTGAGCTTTGGACTTAGAATTAGGCAACATTCCCTATGCTAAAAGGACTTAGAATTAGGCAACATTCCCTATGCTAAAAGAATTGGACTTAGAATTAGTACAAAGGAAAAGTGGGTTTCTATATGACATTCTTGTCTATTAGATTACATCCCATTGGTCAGATCTTTCCAACTCTTAACTTTTAATTTTTGCTTAGGATTAGTCTCTTCATATCCTCCCACTTCTTAAATTTAAAATCTCTCCCTCTTTTCAAAACCTTCTTTGCTTGAGATTTCTAAACTTAGACTTTATTGCAAATTAGAAACTTTGGCCTTACACCATTGCATTTTTGAACTCTTTTCTTAAATCAAACTTGTAAATGAACTTAACCATATTGACTTAAACTTTTGAAAATACAAAAAGAACTAACACTCATCCAAACCCTTTTAGGCCCTTTGTGCCTCTTTTAAAATTTAAATTTTTGTTAAAAGCAATTCACTCACTTTGAAATTGATACCACGAACTATAAGGTTTTGATCCCTCATTTTTATGTTGGTACATAGGCACAAGTCCGAAGGTCTTGTCAAACACAAAAATGTAATTAATGAATTCTTTTATCATCCCCACACTTTATTTATTGAAAATATATTTTATACCAAAACACATACATACATAAAAAGGGCTCCCTAGGAGTAACTAGGACACTTTGGGTGCCAACACCCTCCCTCTTTGTAACCAACCCCCTTACCTGTAATCTCTGGAATTTTATTAGTTTTGATTTGAAAACTTCTTATCTTTGGGTTTTGTTCGTACTTTTCCCTTTTCCTTTGGAAACAATAAAAGCGCGGCGGCGACTCTGGTTTTATTGACGTTAAGTTTATCCATAGCTTAATGGTCATGAATTTACCGCTACACTTCCCAAACTGCATTAACTTCATCCTCTTCTTCCTCTCAAGAATTGATAATAGATTAATTCTCAATGTTTTAGATACTCGAGGTGCATTGGATTTTTCCACTTTTAAGGCCATGCTCGATGTGTTCTCCAATTAACACCAAGTGAGCTAAGTCTGATGCTGCACTACTAATCATCCTTTCGAAGTAAGGACTTTGCAAGGTATCTTTGAATGAGTCCATCAATTCTTTCTCTAAGAGTGGTGGTTTAACGTGACCTGCTAACTCTCTCCATCTTTGGGCATACCCTCTGAAGGATTCGTTGCTTTCCTGAGATAAGGCTCTCAACTGCATACGATCGGGAGCCATGTCCAAATTGTATTTGTACTACTTCAAAAAAGCGTTAGCTAGGTCCAAACATGATTGGATGTGAATCCTTTCTAACTTCATATACCAACTCAAATCCCCAATCAAACTATCTTGAAAATAGTGAATCACCAGCTTATCGTTGTGAGCATAAGAGGTCATTTTGCGGCAAAACATCACCAAATGGTACTTTGGACAACTATCCCCTTTGTACTTCTCAAATTCTAGTACTTTGAACTTTGGGGGTATAACCAGGCCAGATACCAAGCACATGTTTAAAGCATTCAGTTCAACATTATCTTTCCCTTCTATGGCCTTGAGTCTTTTCTCTAGTACACGACATCTTTCAACAATCTCACCATCTTGTGGTTGTTCAGTATTTACCACCAGTCTTGTCCCTTGGGAATTTGGCACGGAGAATGCAAAGTTGTGATACTCAATAACATCATGATATGAGAAACCACCATCTCGAACAGTGTGACACTCTTGCACTATAGAGTTATCAACTCGGCTTCTCACAAGCTAAGGTTGGGTAGGATCATTAACTGGAGCTAGAATAACATTCTCAACAACTACAGTCTGCTGAATGTTGTCCTCCCTCTTTGTTAAAGCTATCATAGCCTCCATAAGTTGGTCTATCAGGTTTTTCATCGAGTCAACATCTCCTATTAATGCAATATGACTTTGCTCCAATGGATCCATGGTCTTTCAAGAGCTACTTCATGTCCTATACGAATGTCTGAATTCAACTACGGGTTATGGACAAAGGATGGGATGAGTTTTTTGTTTATGAAAATGATATGCAATTCATGCTGATGAAATGCGAATGCATGAAATTTGTATTTAGGTATGCAAAGAAAATGTAATGAAGGTATAATTAGGATCTCGGATAACATGAGTATCATAGAACAACCTACTAGGTAGGCTCCATATAATAGAAAGTTTTAAATTTTCTACCCATAAACCACTCACGAGGTTGGCTCTTAGGTTTTAGATGAGGTTCCTAGAGTCACAGATCATGTTCAAAATTTCCTCGCAATAATGGGCTAGCCTCATCGTGATGGAGACTCCAAATAGATCTACTCTAGGAGGGATTTTTGTATTGTTCGGGTTCGGGAGTCGATTACGCAAGGGGAAGGTATTAGCACCTCTCACGTTCGTTGTACTCAACGAGAACCTTTGAGTTCTAATTTGCGATTTGAATGTTAGCTTATGTTGTTTGTTTTCTTCGAGTGATAAAAATATTGAAAAGAGATGGATGGAAACCTCAGAAGGGGGAAAAGGGAGATTTTTTATTAGTGTGCTCGCCAAGATCTCGCAATCTCTTGCCTACGTATTCTTATATTGCAATAAGGAAATCAGAGCATTTGTAGTTCGGGGAACTACGGTTGGTTGGTGTCTTGTAATAAACGACTGTGTTAGGTCGCGTTCTAAAGGCTAAACGTTGGATTGTATACTCTCGGCGGAGGCTTAAGCACTAGTTTGTTGTGCGTGTTAGAAAGGATTAAATAGTGTTCTTTTTGAAAAGAATTTAAATTGCACGGGGGAGATGAAAGAGGTTTGATAAGTTGAATGTGTTTTAATGAACAAGTGCTTAGGTCACATCCTAATGGTTAAACATTGGCTTGCATGCTCGTGGTGGAGACTTAAGCGCTAGTTTGTGTATGCACTAGAAAGGATTAAGCAATGTCCTTTCTGAAAAGAGTTAAGTTGTTGATCGCACGGGGGAGAGAAATTAGCTTTAGTGTACTCGATATTTCTTAGAAGAACGACAAAAAATCGAGAAATATGGTGCACACCAATCGTTTAATTATTCGAGGAATAATAAGGCGGACGCCTCTTATTCCCTTTTCGTTCAAGTTATTATTGAAAGCTGTTTGCGGAAATCGAATATGCATGATAGTGAGGCATGCACCTCCCACTTGCTTATTCAAGGAATAATGAGACGTGCGCCACCTATTCCTTTATCGAAGTTCATTTAGCGTGTTTTAATCGGAAGTTGATAGTTTAAGCAATATGGTGAGTGCCAATCATTCAATTATTCGAGAGGTTGTGAGGCGAACGCCTCCCATCCTTTTCATCCGAAGTTTAAATAAAATAAAATTCTTTAGAAATTATATTAATTTGAAAAATGATTTGAATTTGCACGGTTAATCGGATTTAGATAGAAATACTTGGTGTATCATTCATCTAATCGATTTAATTATAATCGAGTAGGTCTCATTATAAGAAAGCCCAAGAGTAAGATAGGTGAGGTTGATGGCGATGCTAAAAGAAATCGACTTACAAAAGTGTTTGAAAATGGACCCGACATTGAATCGAGAATTATGAGTTTAATGGTTTAATCATGGTTTGGAATTGATGATGAAATGGAATGGAATAGAGCTTGTATTATGAAATGATAGTGGAAGAAATAAATCAACATTTAATTATCAAAATTAATTTATTAAAAATTGGTTAAATCGATTAATTATGTTAATTAACATTAGTAATCAAAGTTATTTAGTTAAATCAACTAATCAAGTTAATTCAAATTAACTAATCGAAATTGACTAATTAGCCAAAATTGAACTAATTAATTAATTTAATAAAAATGAAAATGGAATAGGCGACAAAATCTTGACCAAATAATTGAAGCAATTTAGCTATAATGTGCTCATAGCCGGTTTGTACATAGCGACAACGTAATCTAAGTGTCGTACGTAAGGATCGAAACACGGAGAAAATAACATATTAATGTATTGAGAGTTTAGTGGCATAACTACATATAGATGTCGAGTACACGAATTTAGAATCTACCTTTGGCGCAATACGAATATATTGAACACAAAATAGTCACAACCACAAATATACTTGCATCCCTTATAAATTACATTGATCGAAACATGATATTAATTCAATACTGCTCAAATGGAATACCAAGACAACAAAAACTGAGTACCTCCAAATATTTTGAGCAATTAGAGCGACAAGAAAACTTTCCACCTCTTGAATTTATTAATTAGTAGTTCTTTCAGAGACCCTCCACTAGCCTCTGCAAGATGCAGTAAACAAACACCGACGATACTTCCAAATTTTCAAAATCCACCGATGTCGGCCCAATTAGTCTATCATCAATGTATAGGCAATGATCAGGGTACAATTCTATTGAAAAAGACCTTAATGATTCAGCCAAAACATAAAAACTAGCTAAAATAAGGAGTGTTGGAGTCGAATAAACAAGTGTATATGATCCCTATCCGAGAGTCGGTATGCACCTTTGAGATATAGACTAGTCAATCTAGGCAGCTGCTTAGGGGACCGTGCTAAAGCGACAATTACCACACAAAACATGACTCATACAAATCAAGTTGCAGTAAACCATAATATTACATTATTAGAAGAATATTACAATGCTACAACCAAATCAGTCGACACAAACAAAACCATAATGAATTGAAAACCAAAAAAAGCAACGAAACATTAACTTTCATACAAGCTACTTTACTGAATACTTTTTCTAATAATAACAACAACTTTAGATGAAAAAAAAAGTCACTATACCAAGCTATCATCGAATCGAAAGAAGAAAACATAACTGAAATACAATTAGTATCATACCAACATTAAATACCATAATTTCAATACACAAAAAAACCAGTCACCATATTTTTGACGATTGAACTAGGAATAGAATCGTGATTGAAAATGAAATCCAATGGAGAAAAAAGCCATATATGTGATAGCAATGAGTTGCCGGTTGTGCAAAGTAGAGTACCCGAGTTGACGCTGGCTTGTGTGTCGAAATTAAAGCTCCTACGAGTTATTATTGTAATGCTCTTCACTTCTCTGGTTTTGTATGTTTTTGTTCATTCAGATTGAGGTGTTGGCGATGTTTTGAATTGAGGTGTAGGGATGAAGAGTGAAGGGATGAAGGTGGTGGTTTTTGTGTGAGTGGCGTTGAAGTGGTGGCGTGCAGGTTAGAGGTGTCTTCCTGCAGAAGAAGGTAGTGATTTATATGATTGTGAGATTATGGAGGATGTTTAAGTGGAGGGAGGAGAGTTGTGGTTCGCCATCGAATAGAGGAAGAAGATGATAGGGAGTTTTGATGGTGGTTGAAAGAATTTCCGACACGGTGAGCAGTAGTGGAAATTGGTTTATGTGGTGTTTCTGACAAGGTTATATGGTGATGTTGGCCGCGGTTGGGGTAAGGTTGCGAATCTGGTGGTTTTGATCTATTTGTGGGTTTGTGTTTGTCGAAATGATTTTTGGGTAGATAGAGGACCACAATGGTGTTAATTATTCTGAGAAAATTTATGGTGCTTGGTTGTTGGAATCGCGGTGTGAAAGGGAGGAGAGAGTTGGCAAGGTCGAAAAAAGAGAGTGCAGGAGAACGAGTATCAATTCTTTTGTTAGATAGAAAAAATGAATGGTGAAAAATAAATCCTCTTCAACACACGTCCTTCGTCCTTTTATGAAAGTGGTGAGGGATATTATTTTTTGTGTGTAGTGCAGGATGTGTGAGGTGCCAGTAAATGAAGGAAACAATCACGTGAAAGAAAGATCCACAATAGTTTTTTTTCAAAATTTGGGAGACACCCTAATAAAGGGGCGACACGTGTCACATGATGAGCGGTACAATGGAAAAATATGTTGTCACTCGGTGAATGGGTGAATTGGTTACCATTTTCATTCTCCTTCTCTTTCAATTGAATATTTTTAATTTTTCTAATTCAAATAATTCCTAATTTTTTATTGGATGAATTGAATAAATATGGATAACTAACATGGGCCATTGATTAATTTGAATCGATGATTCAGATTAAGTCAAAGAAGCACAAATAATTTAAAATGGCAAAGTTACCCCTTCTAGACGATTTAATTGATTTAAAACAATTTAAACCAATTAAATTAAATAAAATTCATAAATTCTAAAATGAATATACTAAAAATTAAAATGACCACATGGAAAATTTTATTTAATATTTCTGAATATTTTGGTGAGAGAATAAAAATAAAACGATTGATTATGAATAAAAATCGGGCGCCAAAGTGCTCGAAAATTTAAACTGAAAGAATTAAAATGATCAGTGCGAAATAAACTTATTGGAAAAATACAATGTTTCTTTTAATTCTAAAATAATTTTTGATAGATTAAAAGGTTCAGACAGATCAAAATGTAACCTGAAAAATCATCGAAAAATATAACGAGCATGCCAGGTTAAACTACGCGATCCGTAAATTAATAATACTGACGTCTGCAAGTTTGATTTCGAAACTTTTTACCCGCTGATTTTGCACGTACTTTTAGGAATGATTTAATCAATTTGTCTATATATTCGAGAATTTATTCCGACTGATATTTTAGGTATTATTCATGATGGAATGCCTGTCATGCTATACATATGATGCAAACTGAAATTAAAATCGAATTTATGAAAGTTTTAAAATGCCCAGACAAAATTGGGGTATGAATGGTACCTCAAACTTTGAGCCACTCAGTCAAAAGACATTCAAGGACACCTTATTTTTAAGTTCACATGATTATCCATGTACCTTGAAATGAAAGAAAACTCCAAGTACACAAGTTTATTCCAAGAGGTTTGACCAAAAAGTCAACATTTGAAGTCAATGTTCAAAGGATCACAACTACTTCAATTCTCAACATTTTTGAATGATTATTTTTGCATATGACTCTTCTAATTATCCTCTATAACATATATTTACATCACAAGAGCCAATTATACTTGGAGTATCATCAAAAGTTGGAAGATGTTATAGGTCATTTGTGGACTTTGTGAAATTCGACATATTTTCAAGTGACTTTTTCTCAACTTCCAAAGATTATAACTTCTTCAATTTTCAAAATTTGAGGCTGATTCTTATTGCACAATATCATTTGTGATTCCCTCTACAAGTTTTCTTCAAGGATTAAAGTCAAATTATTCTTAAAAGGCCATGGAGTTCTTTTAGACATTACACGTCATTTTCAGCCACTTGGGACTTAGAATTTTCTAAGTTGCATGACCAGGTTTTTGTGCCAACTTCAACATGCCACAAATTTGTGCTCAAGTATCCAATTGTAACCTTTTTCTAGCACATTGTAATCTTTGATATGATGACAACACATTTCAAGAAGAATGGGATCAAAAAGCCTCTTGAGCAAGATGCCTCATTGAGTTAAACATGGTGACTTGGAACTGAAGAAATCACCATGATCCGAAATTTGAACTTCACTAATCTCAATTGCAAGCCAAATTACCACACATTTTGACCCTAAACATGTTTAGTTAAGTCTCCAAAAGTTAATTGACTCTTAAAACGTATGATTTGGCTGAGTTTTGATAGATTGCAAGTCACACTTTTCTAACATTCTGATCAAATTCGTTTTGCACAAATTAAGCTTGCTTCCACACATATTTGGATCCCAACATATTCTCTATAAATAGAGAAATATATTGCATTCATTTCCAAGCTTTTGAGAGCCAAGAAATCCCTGCTTCACTCTGAAATTTTTTCAAAAAATTAAGATATTGTGTTTTAAGTTCCAGCTTGTTTCAATCCAATTTCTTGATTCTATTAGCACCTTCGATCTTCTCTAAAGCTTTTACAACAATTCCTAAGCTCTAAGACCTTCTGAAGTTCCCTGACCAGATCGAGCTTCATCCACTTCTGATCATCATTTGCACAAGGTAGTTTTGAGCATCATTTGAACTCAAACAAGTTACCATAATGTAGTCCTTCACTCTCCAATGCTTTCCCCTAACTTATCTGGTGTTGATTGACCATGTTCAACATTTAATTTTATTTTTTATGGCTTGCTTGCTTTTTAAACTTCTCTTAAATTCTCCATGCTCAGTTTAGATAAATGAACTTTGAGCATGAGGTTGAATTTATGATAAGGAGGCGATCACATTGGTGGTAGTCTCATACTCTGAATTTGAAAATAAATGAAACTTCAGTGAAGGACCATAGGGGAAGATGATCGGAGTTATCTCAGGTCATCTAAGTATGCTTACATGTTGGCAATTTGAAATGTTTGGATTGGTCCAATTTAAATTCAATCTCGTGTTTTATTTTTGCTAATTTCCATTGTGCGCCCTAGCCTGAGGATTGTTGGATCTGCCATGTCAATTACTGAGTCCATATCCAACGCTCTGTGTTTTTTTATTTTATTTCTTTTTCTTTTTTTTTTCATTTTTAATTGCATTTTCTTTTAAAATTCGTAGTAAATTCATTTTTCATCCAAAAAATCCCAAAATAATTTATAAAATTTTCTTTTATTTTTCTTCATCTGATTTTTATTTTTCCATATTTTATTTTCTTGATTTTCTATTTTTCTTGAATTTTATCTTTTCTCCTTTGTTTTAATTGGTTTATAAATACTTTTAGGCATTTAAAATTTTTGAAAATTTATTTTATGCATCTTATTTTATATCCGACCTTCTATCATTTTCTTGACCATTTATTTAGTATTTTGAAAGGCTTTATGGATTTTCTCTTTTATTTCCCTTTTAAAATTCATTTTAAAAATATTTTGAATGCCTTTTATTTTATCCTTTTGCATTTTATATTTGTTTGACATTTGGTTACTTTTGTTGGCCGTAGATCATGGTTGTTTTGATCATATGTCTCATCAAACTCAATGGATCTTGGATGTTGATGAGGTGAAAACCCTAATCCACCAAAATGGATGATTGATTTTGATGATAACTTGATCAATGCTTTGATCCAATTTGGGTGTGATCTCTCTTGTCATCTTCTTCTTCATCTCTTTCTTTTCCTCTTAATCAATGGGATGGTTTGGGTCCATCTTGTTCATGATGTGTGGATTGGTGCTTGATGAACTTTCATCATTTCAAATCTACCTCTTAGATGATCATGGATCATTTAAGGTACTTTGGATTGACCCACAAGTTTGTTTTAAGTACTATGAAGTATTGATTGATGTAATAGACCACTCTTCTAGCCTTTCTGCTTGATCAATCCTCTTTTATTTTTTGTGTGGCATAGCTTTAGGAGAATGATTTACATATCAAGGATAAACTGCCGAAAAAATAGGATTTACAACTACCTTTTTAGTGGGTAGAAAACCAAAGAGAGAGTATCTGTCACCGGTTAAAGTGAACATATCAAGGATAAACTCAAAGGGAATAATATCCGTCATCGATTAAGATAAACATATCAAGGATAAACTGCCGGAAAAATAGGATTTACAACTACCTTTTTACTGGGTAGAAAACCCAAGAGAGAGTATTTTTCACTGATTAAAGTGAACATATCAAGGATAAACTCAAAGGGGATAATAGGATTCATATATACCATTTACTGGGAAAAATATCGAACAAGAGAATATTCGTCACCGGTTAAAGTGAACATATCAAGGATAGACTCTCTGGGGAAAGAATGATTTACAACTACCTTTTTACTGGGTAGAAGAACAAACAGGAAGAATATCTATCACCAATTAAGATGAACATATCAAGGATAGACTTGCTGGGGAAACGCAAAAGACGAATCCGCTGGGGAAATCAAAGAAGTAAATTACCTTTTACCGGTTACTAGGTAAATCACAGGTAAAGATCAAGAAGGATATTACCAGTTACTGGGTAATAAACTATCAGGGACCAAAAGATCTATCTAGGTAAGAACTAGAAAGAAACTGTCAAACAAGACTCAACCCAGTGAGGATATAACTCAAGGGGAATGGTTCCATCCAGATAACAAACTGGGGTGGAAACTGGAATAACAATCATCCACGAGGAAATAACTCAGTGGGGAAGGAGAAAGAATAAACTCTTTCTGCTTAACGGGCTGCCACTCTCCAATTGAAGGAGAACAAACACACCAAATCTGCATGGAGGAAATAATATCACCAAAGCAGGGGATCATAAAAAAGTTCAATGCGACAAAATGCACAATGAAATATCTGATGCTATGTGTTATTCATGTATATCCATGAATATGTATATGATTATGCTGACAAATGAGCACAAAGGATACAAATTTGAAGATCTGAATCAACACAACTAAATACTCGACTAATCCCAACAAGAAGGGAACACCAACTAGAGAACCTGCTAGGAATGAAAATAAATCATCGAGGAAAAAAATCCTAGTCTGGTTGGGGAAAGGCATGGAGAACATGCTTCCGACTAAAACCTTTTGAAATCGACAAACTCTGGGGGGGACGAAAGCACTACTGAAGATATCGACCAAAATGTTGAGGATAAGAGAGATCTAATGAGGATCCACATTTCAAGCTGAGGGATATATATATATATATATATATATATATATATATATATATATATATATATATATATATATATATATATATATATATATATATATATATATATATATATATATATATATATATATATATATATATATATTTCAAAGTAACAAGTTAACATTGCGGGGAATTTTAGGTCAACCATATCAAATGGGAGACAACCCTGCAGGGGACAACTGCAATACTGCTCCAAATCAAAAACTTTCTCAATATGGAACTCCGCGGGGTATCCAAGTCAAAACGAGAGGCAAAACTCCGAGTGGGGAACCAGACAAGCTACTAGGGATTCCATCAAATATCAAACTTCGTTGGGATTTATTGGGGGCTTCACCAATCTGCCAGGACAAAACCGAGATCACACACGGATACAAAATTAGTAACATATTCCTCAAAAGTAAAGCTACATTCAACGTACTCTTCTTGGAGATTGACAAATATACCAATACCAAGGTACCAATATATCAATCAGATCTGCAGACTCACACAGGGAGAAACTTCCACGACTATGCAACAAACAAAAATAAGGTGTTGGGGATATGAAATCCAAATAAAGGTTTCACGGAGATCCATGGTTCATTCACAAACACAAAATGCAAACCAAGGATGAAAATCATAAATCCTCATCCGGACACAAAAGATGAACTACAAAGAGCACAACACATCAGCTATACCGGGATGATAAATTGCTTGGGAAGCAACTCATCAACCATGTTGGGGAGGAGTGGCGAATTGGGGGGGGGGGGGGGGGGGGGAAAAACACCAACCAACTGCTTGGGGAAGACCAATAATACTTCACACATCAAGACTTACCGTTCTTAAAAAGTTGTTGACATTCCTTTTTGAAATTGTTTGTTCTTAAAGTAAATGCCTTATTATTTAAGAAAAATGATTGTTCATTGATTTATTTATTTCAAAATTATCATCATAAAAATTCAACTTTATTAAAATAGAAACAAGTAAGAATAACAAATAATTGGATAAAAGCTCAACTTTATTTAATAGAATGGTAGCCCGCAAATGGCGGGACCCCACGGATCTTTACAAAGTTTGGAAATAGTAATTTTCATGGAACAGGGATACATTGAACATAATGACCACTACTCTCCCTACCAACTTTCAAATTGAATGTACTCTTGTCTTCGGTTGAGAATGATGAATCAGAACCAAATGATTGTCAAAACTGCTTCAAAGATCAGGACCAGCCGGATGCAGTTACTTGCCATAATCCCTAATTTTTGCCTAGATTTCCCCAAGGTGGGGTGTTCAATCTACCGGGATAAATTTTCTGTTTTATGTCTCTAACTTTATCCAGGATCACCCTTTTGGGGTTTCAATCCACCGAGATGCTCATTTTTGCCTAAGCCGTCTTTTCGGGTTTTCAACTTAGCGAGTTGTTATTTTTTTTAGGCGAAGTATTTCTTGATTACATCGGCGTTCACAAGACGTGTGAACTCTTTACCATCCATTGTTGTAAGAATCGAAGCACCACCTGAAAAGGTTGTCTTAACAACATACGAGCCTTCATAATTAGGAGTTCATTTTCCCCTGGAATCAGGTTTGAAAGATAAAATCTTCTTGAGCACAAGTTCACCTTCTCTGAACACAGTAGGCTTGACCTTCTTATCAAAATCTTTCTTCATTCTCTGCTGATATAACTGACCATGACACATGGCAGTCAATCTCTTTTCTTTAATCAAGTTCAACTAATCATATCTGGTCTGACACCATTCAGCTTCAGTCGACTTGGCTTCCATCAAGATACGCAATGATGGGATCTCAACCTCTATAGGGAGCACAACTTCCAAGCCATAAACAAGAGAGAAAGGGGTTGCCCCTGTTGAAATGTGGACAGATGTACGGTACCCATGCAAAGCAAACGGGAGCATCTCATGCCAATCCTTGAACTTCACAACCATCTTCTAAATAATCTTCTTGATCTTCTTGTTCGCAGCTTCAACAACCTCATTCATCTTAGGTCTGTAGGGAGAAGAATTATGATGTGCAATCTTGAAGTCTTTGCAAAGAGCTTCCACCATATTATTATCGGTAATAATCTTACTTAGAACACCATAACGACATATAATTTGATTCTTAATAAACCTTACAACAACTTGCTTGGTCACATTCGCATACGATGCCGCTTTAACCCATTTTGTGATGTAGTCAATAGCCACCAAAATGAAATGATGTTCATTTGAAACTTTGGGCTCAACCATGCCAATCATATCGATTCCCCACATGGATAAGGACCATGGAGAGGAAATCACATTCAAAAGTGTCGCAGGAACATGAATTTTATCCGCATAAATTTGACACTGGTGGCATTTCTTCATAAACTTGCAACAGTCAGATTCCATTGTCAGCCAATAGTAACCCGCTCTCAACATATTCTTTTCCATTGGAATGAGTACCAGAGGATCCTTCATGGACTTCAGTCATCAAGAGGTATGCTTCGTGTCTATCCATGCATCTGAGCAAAACCATATCGAAATTTCTTTTATAAAGTACATCACTATTCAGGTAGAAGTTGACAGATAATCTTCTCAAAGTCTTCTTATCTTTCAAAGATGCCCCAGACAGGTAAATCTGACTTTGGAGGAAACATTTGATATCATAATACCACAGCTTATCATCTCTGACTTCTTGAATAGAAAATACATGAGATGGCCTATCAAGACGCATCACAGTTAGATTAGGAACTTCATTCCAAAAGTTCACCATGATCATGGAAGCCAACATTGCAAGAGAATCTTCCACCCGGTTTTGATCTCGAGGGATATGATGAAACTCAATCTTTGTAAAGAAAGTTGATATCCTCCTTGCATAATCTCTACATGGCATCAAACCGGGTTGATTCATCTCTCATTCACGTTTGATCTGATTCACAACCAAAGTTGAATCTTTGTAGACGTTGAGATATTTAATTATGAGATCAATGGATTCTTTGAGCCCCATAATACAAGCTTCATACTCAGCCATATTTTTTATACATTTGAAGGTCAATCTGCCTGTAAATGGAAAATGAGTGCCTTGAGGAGTAATAATCACTGCCCCAATGCCATTACCATACGGATTAACAGCTCTATCAAATGCCCCAACAGGAACCAGGTTTTGGCCCTTCTTCAAGCAATGGTTCATCATAATCTTTCATCTTCAAATACAAAATCTCTTCATCAGGAAAGTCATACTGCACTGATTGATAATCTTCAATAGGTTGGTGAGCCAAATGGTCAGCCAAGATACTACCTTTAATAGCTTTATGAGCTTGTATTCAATATCATACTCAGATAACAACATTTGCCATCGGGAAATCCTCCCAATTAAAGCAGGATTCTCAAAAATGTACTTGATTGGATCTATCTTGGATATCAACCAAGAAGTATGATTCAACATATACTGACGCAGACACTTAGCAACCCAAGCCAAGGCACAACATGTCTTCTCAAGCATAGAATAATGAGGCTCACAATCGGTGAACTTCTTATTGAGGTAGTAAATTGCATATTCTTTCTTCCCAGATTCATATTGTTGACCAAAAACACGACCCATACTCTCTTCAAGCACAGTCAAATACATGATCAAAGGTCTTCCTTCAACGGGCGGAGACAGAATCAAAAGCTCAAGTAGATATTCTTTGATACTGTTAAAAGCTTTATGGAAATCCTCGATCCAACCACAAGACTGATCTTTCTGAAGGAGCTTAAATATATGCGCATATAAGGAAATCATATGCGATATAAATCTTAAGATATAGTTCAAGCGGCCGAGAAAAACTCTGACTTGCTTCTCAGTTTTGGGCACAGGCATTTCTTGTATTACTTTGACCTTGGCATGATCAACTTTAATACCCTTCTCGCTGACAATAAAGCCCAACAACTTACCAGAGCGAACACTAAAAGTATAGTTATTGGGATTCAAACGGAGTTTTATATTTCCTCAAACGTTGGAATAAATTCAACAAATGCTCAACATACTTTCTTCATCACTTGATTTAGCAATCATATCATCAACATAAACTTCAATCTCTTCATGCATCATATCATGGAAAAGAATGGTCATAGATCTCTGGTACGTTGCACCAACATTATTTAAACCGAAAGGCATCACTCGATAACAAAATGATCCCCAAGGTGTAATGAATATGGTCTTCTCCATATCTTCGGGTGCCATTTTAATTTGGTTATAACCGAAAAATCCGTGCATAAACAAAAAGACTTTAAGTTTAGTTGTATTTCTACCAACATATAAATGTGTGGCAGAGGAAAATCATCTTTCCGACTGGCTTTATTCAAATCTCTTAGGAACACACATACAGGCTTTTCCACTGAAAGGTACCTTGTTAGATACATGATACCCAAGATATGGGTATACTCTTCTAACATGGGCACAAGCTAATAATCAGGAAAAGTGAAGCACTGGTAAAGAGGATCATAAAATTGGACCAAGAAACTCAAGAGTCCTTCCACAACCTCGGTAGACAACATTGATAAAAGCTTCCCATGTCATTGCTTGAAATCCAAGGGATCTAATACAAAGGATTTCAGCTTCCTTAGATCTTTCAAGTCGGGACATCTGAAACTATACTTTTTAGTGTTCCTTCGTCCACAATCCATGGTCTGAAAATATTTGCAAATAAGACCTTAGTTACTTGAAAATTTATTGTTGTCATGAATGTTATGATGCGCATGAATGCATGAATACAACAACCATACACAAGGGATCACACACAAGGAAAACACAAACAAAGGTCAAGGGATGGATTAAGTCATCATCAAGATCAATCATCCATTTTGGTGGATTATGGTTTTCACCTTTATCAACACCCAAGTTACATTGATAGTGACGAGAGTGGTGAGATCAACCAAGAATCAACAGGTTTATTGTGAGCCACAAGCATGGAGTTGTAGCGGTAAATTCATGACCATCAAGATATAAATAAACTTAACGTCAATAAAACCAAAGTTGCCACCACGCTTTTGTTGTTTCCAAAGGAAAAGGGAAAAGTACGAACAAAACCCAAAGATAAGAAGTTTTCAAATCAAAACTAATAAAATGCCAGAGATTACAGGTAAGGGGGTTGGTTACACAAAGGGAAGGTGTTAGCACCCAAAGTGTCCTAGGTACTCCTAGGGAGCCCTTTTTTTATGTGTGTATGTGTTTTTGATATAAAAGATGTTTGAAAAAAATAGAGTATGGGGATGAGAAAAGAATTCATTGATTATATTTTTTTTTGAGAAGACCTTCGGACTTGTGCCTATGTACCAACATAAAAATGAGGGATCAAAACCTCGTAGTTCGTGGTAACAATTTCGAAATAAGTGGATTGCTTTTAATCAAAATTTAAGTTTAAAAGAGGCACAACGGGCCTAAAAGTTTGAATGGGTGTTAGTTCTTTGTGTCTTTTGAAGTTTTAGGTTAATATAATTAAACTTATTTACAAGTTTGATTTAAGAAAAGAGTTTAAAAATGAAATAGCATGAGTGTAATTTTGACCCTAAGATCCATCATGCTATCTCATCATATGCATTGGCATTTGGATCACACCTTGGCATCCTCGTTACCCCTCATTCATTGGGTTTGCATTAGGAGAGATCACCAAGAACATTTGATTGTGTCATACTTTGTTTTTCATTATTTACTAACCAAAATACCAAAAATATGTCAATGTATAGTTTGTTGCTTTTGTAGGTAGTGTGTATGCTCACCTATGCTCTATCAAGCTCATATCTAGGGTTTAAGACCCTCAATGCAAGGAATGCAATCAAGAATTGGTTTACATTGGCTCTAAGTATCATATATGGATCCCCATGATCTTCACATATCATTTTGATCAAGAAATCATCCAAAGTTTGAAGTTTGTTTGCCTTGGAAACCCTAATTCGTCTAGGTATCATGTGTGACTGCCTCAGATAGTTTCTTCATCATCTGATCAAATATTTAAAGGGATACTTAACAATACATCATATTATGCATATAATATCCTCCATAAGTCCCAAAAGTCATGAGAATGTCAAGCTAGCAAGATGGTTCATGGTGGTTGACCAGAGAAAGTCAACTGGCCAACACTAGGGTTCCCTGTACCCTATCTCCTACAATTTTTGTCATATGAAAATGATTCTAAGATAAAATTTACTCATCATGTCATTCCAAACAACTTTAATGTTGAATTCAAGAGGTAGTTTCTCTTTGAAAGTCAGTTTTTATGATGAAAGATTATAGGTCGTTTTGTCTGAACCCTAGTTAGGAGGTCAACTTCCTAAGACCATAACTTGCTCATTTTTTATGAGATGAAAGCCATTAAAATTTCATATTCAAATTAAAGATCTCTACTTAAACTTTTATGTTGGGAGGAAGTTCAAATTCAACTTGCAAATGCATGTGCCAAAAGGAAACATTATAGATCATTTTGAGCCAACACCATTGAACAAGTGATTTTCCTCAACTTCTAAAATGCATAACTCCTTCATGCCAAATCCAAATCAGGTCAAATTTCTGACCAAATTTAATATATTTCAAATGTATACAACTTTTATAAAGGAATGTTTCTCATTTGAAGTACATAGAAAAAGTTATTCAAGGAAGAAGAAGTGAACATTTGACTTGGGACTTAGAAAATTTTCAAATATGTTTGATTTCCCAAACTTCCACCTAAAAATTAATCATGATCCAAGCTTCAAATGAAAAATTATTCAACATGAAATTTGTTCCACTTGATCTCATATTTCCAAAAAGTCCATGATCATCTCATTTGGCCAAAAGATGAAGGACTTGCGCATGGGTGCAATATGAAGAAACATTTGGATGATTTCCACTTCCATTTTTCATACACGATTGCATGGCCTAACAACATGATTTCAACATGATTCTCACTCATTTTTGGACCTGATTACATCATTTGATGGGCCTATCACACGCCCATGCAGGCATTCAAAGGGAATTTCTCATTTTTTCTAAATTTGGAAGTGTGTAGAAATGAATCTCCTTGGATATAAATAAGACCCTCATTGCTCAAAATTAAGGACCTCATGCCCAAGCTTTGAACCTGCAATCCCAAACCCTCACCATTGAAGGATAATCTTGAAGGTTTTCTTTGAAAATCGAGTTTCAAATCTCCATCTATTTTGAGATTGAAACTCCAAGAGTCCAGACCTTTTCTTGATCCTAATCACTTCTAACAAGCATCTGAAGCAAGGCCAAGCACAATTAGAATCAAGATCGATCAAGTTTGAAGCTCCATTGAAGGTGAATTTTCAGAACTTTCATCTCTTTGGTTCTCCCTCAATTCTTCACCATTCTTTGTGATTTGTGGTTGTCTGAAGTCTTATCAATGTAGGCAAGAAGATTGAGTTTCTTTGAGGTCAAATCGAAGCAACTCAAATCATGATTCTCAAAATTCAAATCCTTGTATCTTTTTATATACTTGGAATTGGAGAAATTGAGGGTAGATTCGTGCTCCTGAGCATTTTTTCTATAAATCCATGTCTTTGTTTTTTATTTTGTTGATGGTTGATGGTGGACCAGTCCGGTGAGATCCACCGGAGAAGAAGACCGGAGCCCTAGCTCCAGTGATGTGTTGTCACACATCTCCGCCATATGATCCATTTGAAATGTTTTAATCTCGTCCCTTGCTTTTGATTACAAGGTGTGTGACGCAGTACTCTAAGGTGTTTGTGGAAAGCACGCGCTTGGCCATCAGATCTGCCACCTCAATTAATGAGGGAGATTTGATGGCCCTGGTTTTTTTATTTTCTTTTTATTTTCTGATTTTTCATTTAATCCATTTATTTTGATCAATTCATATTAATTTCATTTTTAATCCAAAAAATATAGGACTTTCACCAAAAATCTTTAAATATTTTCCTCTTTCATTTTCTGAATTAAAATTATTTTATGGATTAATTTTGATATTTTTCATGAATTAATTCTTTTTGTGCATATTTTTAATTGTTTAAAAATACATCTGGCTTTTCAAAAATTAGGATTTTTTTTTGTCTAAGGTCCTTTGACCTTGTTTGGTCTAGGATAAATCTCTTGGCCATTTATTTGATGTTTTAAAGAGGTTTTAGGTTTTCACCAAACTAAATTTAATTTAAATGCATTTTTAATTTGATTTTTAATTGATTAATTGTGTAGAAATTATGTTGAGCCATTTATATTGACTTGTGAAGTTTGACTTTGTGTTTGGGCCTTGGCCAAGGTTGATTTGACATTCGTTGGATTAAAATCATTGGATTTAGGGGATGGATGAAATGTACATTTCATCTCCCAAAATGAATGAATGATTTTAATTTGATAAAATTCCTCCCATGACCAATTTGTGTTTCTCTCATCTCCCCTCCCTCTTCATCTTCAATCCCATTCTATCCCATCATTTCCATTGACCAATGAAGTCTCAATATCCTAAGGCTAATTGGTTTATCAATAACCTTGTGTTAGATGATCCAATTGAAGTATGGATGAGATAGGTCCATCCTTTGATCTTTTTTTCTTTTTGTGTATGGTATGTTTTAGGAGTATGGTTCATTATACCATATCTCTAACATGCATTAACACCAAAATATCTATTGCCCCGCCTCAGATAGTTGTGACTTCTATATAAGTCCAATTACGATTGCTTAACATAGAGCTAAATTTTGACCCAAAGGCATAGAATTCTAGTAAGTGAGATTGTAAGTTCCCCCCTTTCATGGTATTGTATGGAAACTTGGCCTGTTTTCCTTCCCTCGGTAGATGTCTTGGTTCAAGGATCCATGCTTATGAATAGAGGGTTGAGTATTCTCCAAAGAATGACTTAATCAATTGAAAAGCAAAACATCACTAACATCTAATCAACTAACATTTGACTAACTTGTTTTAATATTGCTTTTATTTTTCAAGTCATTTACTTTATGCAATTTAAATTCAAGTCATTTACTATTTCATTTGTCATTTACATATCATTTGACTTGTTTATGTTTATGTCATTTTCACTTTGCTCACTTGAGCCATATATTGTGATTGTATATATTTGTTTGTTTAATTTGTTTGTGTTTATGGTCTTAGGACCTTTAAATACTTAATAAACAACAAAAACCCTAAAAAATGTTTGTGTGGACTGTTCGGTTGATCTGAGCTTTGGACTTAGAATTAGGCAACATTCCCTATGCAAAAGGACTTGGCCAATGCCAAGATTTCTGAGACCAAGTTATTGTGATTTGAGCTTTCATCTGATGCAAGTATTGGAATCCACATGAATCCATCAGTTACATGGTCTTGATGTAACTGTTACTTTGAACCTGTGTCTAATGCATTATTCTAAGCAAATCAAGGATTATGTCATCTGATACATGGGAAGATAAAGAAGACTGTTAGCTATGAAGTTGCTTGCTTAGATGTGTGTAAGACCCCAATTTTGACCCTAAGATCCCTCATGCAACCTCATCATATGAATTAACATTGGGATCATATCTTGGCATCCTCCTTACCCCTCTTTCATTGGGTTTGTTTTGGGAGAGATCATCAAGCACTTTGCAATTGTATCATACTTGTATATTATCATTTTTTACTAACCAAAATACCAAAAATATGTCTTTGTATTTGCCTAACTCTTTTGTAGGTAGGGCATGATCACCATTGATCTATCAAGTTCACATCTAGGGTTTAACACCCTCATTACTAAGAGCACAACCAAGGAATGACTCACAATGGCCCTAAGCATCATATATGAGTCCTCATGATCTCTACATGTTATTTTGATCAAGTATTCTTCAAGAGTTTGGAGTTGGTTTGCCTTGGAAGCCCTAGTTCATCTGGGTATCTTAAGTAACTTCTTCAACAAGCTTCCTCATCGATTGATCAAATTTATCAAGGTACATTCAAATTCCATCATCTTATGCATATATGATCTACCATGAGCCTAAAAAGTCAAGAGAATTGCAAGCTAGCAAGTTGGTTGATGGTTGTTGGCTAGATGAATTCATTTGATCATAACTGGGTCTCCCTAGACCCTATCGCCTACAATTTTCATCATATGAAAATGATTCCAAGAGAAAAGTTACTCTGAATGACATTCCAAACAACGTTCATGTTGAGGTCTAGAGGTAATGTTGCTTGGAAAGTCATTTTCTATGTTGAAACATTATAGGTCATTTTGTCTAAACCCTAATTTGAAAGTCAACTTTCCAAGGCTATAACTTGCTCAATTTTTATGAGATGAAAGATTTCCAAGTTTAACAATTAAATTCAAGGTGTCTACTTCAACTTTAATGTTTGGAGTGAGAGCTAAATTAACTTTTATGAGCATGTGATATGAGGATACATTATAGGTCATTTTGGACCAATACCATTGAACAAGTGTTTTTCCTCAACTTCAAAAATGCATAACTCACACATCCTAAATCCAAATAATGTCACATTGGTGACCATTTTGAAGGTTTTTTTAAATAGATACAACTTTGATGAATACACTTTTCGCAAGGTGGAATAATTGAATATGTGACTTGACACTTAGAAAAATTTTCACCATGTTGAAATTTCCAAATTTCCACCTCAAAATTCAGCATGATATAAGTTCCAAATGGAAATGTGTTCAACATAAGAGTTAATCCTCTTGATCTATGCTTTCCAAAGAGTGCTAATTCATTCATTTTGGACTAAGTTTGATAGGTCTGCACATGGTGTAAACAGACCTGTATCAGTTGGCAAGATCAATACTTCAAATGTCCAAATAACTTTGCCTTGCCATTCAAGCTTCATGCAGACCTCATTTCAGTTGATTATGGACCTAAATGGATTGCTTCATAGGTCTGCACACGCCCATGCAAGCATGTGCATTGCATTACCAAATTTGGAGAATTTTTCAAGTGTGCAAATAACATTTCTCGTGGCTATAAATAGAGGTCCCCTGCATCAATTCAAAGGACCTTGCGCGCCAGCTTTTCCCCCAATCTTCCAAACCCTCTCAATTCAACGGAAAACCTGAGAAATTTCATTTGAAATTTGAGTTTGAATCTCACTGTTTGGAGATTCAAAAACTCAAGAATCCAAAGCTTTGCATTATTCTTAAGCCACTCCCACAAACTCCATCAGCAAGATCAAGCACAAATTAAAGCAAGAGAGATCCATTTCTGCACAGCATTGAAGGTAATTTTCCAGATTTTTCTTCTCTTCGATTCTCTCTTAATACTCATCAATTCTCTTAGATCTTTGGTTCTCTGAAGTCCTACAAATGTAGGCAAGAAGATTGAGTTTCTTTGAGGTCAAATTGAAGCAACTCAGTTGACACACCTCAAAATTTAACTCCACGTATCTCTATATATATTTGGAGTTAGTTAAAATTGTGGTGATATTCACGATCTACGCTATTTTATCTTTAAGATCAGGTCTTCTTTTTTCATTTATGATGTGGTGATGACTGAACCAGTCCGGCCAGGGTCATCGGAGAAGATGACCGACCTTTGGCTCCGGTGATGAGCTGGAAGCGTTCAGAGCCATTAGATGAGTTTGAAATGTTTTAATCCTGAGCGCCCACTATGATTACCTTTGGTACAACACACTGACTCATGTGTTTGGTGGAACGCGCATTTCAGACCACTTGATCTGCCACCTCAATTAATGAGGGAGATCAAGTGGTCCATATTTTTTTTTGATTTTTTGATTTTTATTTTAATTCCTTTGATTTTCATTAATTCATATGAATTTTAATATTGATCCAAACAATATGAGAGTTTCACCAAAAAAAATTAAAAAAATCATCTTTCATTTTCTGAATTAAAATTATTTTTTTGGATCATTATTAATATTTTTCATGATTTAATTGATTTTGTGATTATTTTTAATTATTTAAAAATACTTTTAAGTTTCCAAAAATTCTGAAATTTTTTCTCCAAGGTCCTTTGACCTTGTTTGACCTATGATAAATCTCATCGCCATTTCTTTGGTGTTTTGATGAGGTTTTAGGAAATTGACCAACCATATTTAATTTAATGCATTATTTTTATTTGTTTAAATGCCAAATTAATTGTGTGGAGCCATTTGAATTGACTTTGTAAGTTTGACTTGTGTTGTTGGGCCTTGGTCAAGGTTGATTTGACTTTGTTAGGTTAAGATCATTGGATTTAGGGGATTGATGGGATGTACATTCCATCTCCCAAAATGAATGAATGGTCTTAACTTGATAAAACTCCTCCTTTGTCCAATTTGAGTTTGATCCAATTCCCCTCCCTCCTCATCTCATTCCCCTTCTTTATGCATTCATGTCATTGGACCTATGATATCTCAATATCCTAAGGCTAGTTGATTGCAAAATTAACATAAGTATGAATGAGATTAGGCCCCCACTTTTGCATATTCTTTTTGTGTGTGGTATGTTTCATGAGCATAGTTCATAATACTATGTCTCTAACATGCATTAACACCAAAGTTCTATTGCCCAACCTCAAATAGTTGTGACTTCTACATAAGTCCAATTACGATTGCTTAACATAACGCTAAATTTTGACACAAAAGGCATAGCATTCTAGTTAGTGAGATTGTAAGTCTCCCCTCTTTCATGGTATTATGTGGAAACTTGGCCTTTACAAAGGTTGAGTTTCATCATATCCCTCGAGATGAAAACCGGATGGCAGATGCTCTTGCAACGTTGGCTTCAATGATTATGGTGAAATTTTCGAATGAAGTCCCTAATTTGACTGTGATGCGTCTTTATGGGCCAACTCATGTGTTTGCTGTTGAAGAAGTCAAAGATGAAAAACCCTGGTATTTTGATATCAAGAGTTTTATCCAAAGTCTGATCTACCCATCTGGGGCATCTTTGAAAGATAAGAAGACTTTGAGGAGATTAGCTAGCAACTTCTACCTGAATGGTGATGTGCTTTACAAGAGAAACTTCGATATGGTTTTGCTCATATGCATCGATAGACACGAAGCAGACATGTTGATGACTAAAGTCCATGAAGGTTCCTTTGGTATCCATTCCGTTGAACATGCTATGGCTAAGAATATGTTGAGAGCAGGTTACTATTGGTTGACAATGGAATCTGACTGTTGCAAGTTTGTGAAGAAATGCCACAAGTGTCAAATTTATGCAGATAAAATTCATGTTCCTCCGACACTGTTTAATGTCATTTCCTCTCCATGTCCCTTCTCCATGTGAGGAATTGATATGATTGGTATGATTGAGCTTAAGCTTCGAACGAACATCGTTTCATTCTGGTGGCTATTGAGTACTTCACAAAGTGGGTTGAAACGGCATCGTATGCAAATGTAACAAAGCAAGTTGTTATGAGGTTTATCAGGAATCAAATTATATGTCTGTATGGTGTGCCAAGTAAGATCATTATTGATAATGGATCAAACTTGAATAACAACATGGTGGAAGCTCTTTGCAAGTACTTCAAGATTGCACAACATAATTCTTCTCTCTACAGACCAAAGATGAAGGGGGCTATTGAAGCTGCAAAAAAAAACATCAAGAAGATCATTCAAAAGATGGTGGTAACATACAAAGATTGGCATGAGATTCTCTCATTTGCTTTGCATGGGTACCATACATCCATCTGTAATTCAATAGGGGAAACCTTATTCTCACTTGTTTATGGAATGGAAGTTGTGCTCCCCGTGGAGGTTAAAATCCCATCATTGCGTGTCTTGATGGAAGCCAAGTTGGCCGAGGTTGAATGGTGTCAGACCAGGTATGACCAACTAAATTTAATTGAAGAGAAGAGGTTAATTTCCATGTGTCATGGTCAGTCATACCAATAGAGAATGAAGACAGCTTTTGACAAGAAGTTCATGCCTCGTGTGTTTAGAGAAGGTGACCTTGTGCTCAAGAAAATTCTACCTTTCAAACCAGATGCTAGGGGAAATGGACTCCTAATTATGAAGGCTCATATGTTGTTAAGAGAGCCTTCTCAAGCGGTGGTTTGATTCTTACAACTATGGATGGTGAAGAGTTCATTCGTCTTGTGAATGCCGATGCAGTCAAGAAATATTTTGCCCAAAAAGAAAAGAACATCTCGCTAAGTTGAAAACCCGAAAGGGCGGCTTAGGAAAAAATGAGTGTCTCGGTGGATTGAAAACCCGAAAGGGAGATCCAGGAAAAAATTAGAGACATAAAAAGCAGAAAATTTATCCCGATAGATTGAGTACCCCATCCTGGGGAAATTTATGCAAAAAAGGGATTATGGCAAGTAAATGCACTCGGTTGATCTCCAGTCTTGGAACATTCTTAACCAAGTCATCTGATTTTGATGCATCATCTTCAACTGAAGCCAAGAGAATAGTGGATATTGAAGTTGGTAGAAGGATTAGTGATTATTGTATTCAATGTAGCCCTTTTTCCATATAAATTACCATTTTTCATCTTTTGTAAAGATATATGGAGTCTTGTCATTTACAGACTACCATTCTATTAAATAAAGTCGAGCTTTTTATCCAATTGTTTCTATTCTTATTTATCTTTCAGCTAAATAGAATTGAATTTTTATGATAATAATTTCAAAATTTAAATTTAATAATCAAAATAATTTTTAAAAAATAATAAAAGCAATTACTTTTAAAGAGCAATCGATTTCATTAAGGAATATCAACAGCAGTCTAAGAACATGTGAGTCCTAAAGTGAGAAGCATTGTTGATCCTCCCAAAGTTGTTGGTTTGGTCATCTTTTCCTTACCATTAGCAATTCAGTTTCTCCAGCCGAGTTTTGTGATGCCCCCCCCCAGCTGAGTTGAGGGCGCGAATTCTAAAAGATTTGCATAGATTCAACATATATTTTTATTCTACTCAAGTGGCCAGCACAGTTCGCTCCTGAACCTAACCAACACTGATTCTTGAGCAGTATTTTGGTCCTCTACAAATTTGTCTCTCATTTTGGTATGGTGTTGACCTAAAATTCCTCGTAGAATTGATAATGCAGATTCTCAGCAGATCTTCTCTCTTTCCTCAGTCAGGGTCGAGCTATTTTGAGGTGGATGATTTATGTTCATCCCTAACGTTTTCTCCAGTTGATGCCTCCATCCTATCGAGATTAGCCGAGTGTTAAAGTGATGATTCAGATTAGTGACATTTGTTTCCTTTGTGATTGTTTTGTCAAGATAATCATCAATCATATATCAGGTATTTCATTATCGGATTATTATTGCATTTGATTCCCTATTTCCCATTCCTCTACTATGGTGATATTCTTTCCCCACGCAGATTTGGTGTGCCGATCCTCTCTCAATTGTAGAGTGTCAGCCCATTAAGCAGAAATTATTTAACCTTTCTCATTCCCCGTTTAGTTATTTCCTCAAGGATGATTATTATTTCAGCTTCCTCCCTAGTTGATTATCTGGATGGAACCACTCCCCTGAGTTGTATCTGTAGCGGGGTATTCCTTACCTTTAGATTTATTGACTATATCAAAAGTAATCATACAATTCAAGTTGCCATCGCACTTTTATTTGTCCAAAGGAAAGACTAAAAAGCGAACAAAAGCCAAGTAAGAAGTTTTATCAAATCAAAAACTAATAAAAATGTCAGAGATCTGGGTAAGGGGGTTGGTTATGAAATGGGAAGGTTTTAAGCACCCAAAACATCCTTAGTACTCTAAGGGAGCCCTTTTTGCAAATGTGTATTGTAGGTTGGTATTTGTGAAAAAAATATGTGCAAACAAGATTAGGGAGATGAGAAGAGAATATACATTATATTTACAATTTTGTTGTTTGAATGGATGAATCCATTGCCTACGTACCATCACAAAGGTAGGATCAAAACCTCGTAGTTCGGGGTAAAAATCTCAAAAGATTGGTGAATTGGTTTGATCAAAAGCCTTAAGGTCTTTTGTTATTAAAGGGAGAAAACTCAACCTAAACCAACAATCCACCATGTGAGGGGATCTTCAACATACTAGTAAGGGATCCACCCTATAATAAGTATGGAAGACTTATAGTCCAGTCACTAAGGATAAGGTGAGGTTTACATCAACCACTATGATAACTCAAACCTATGACTAATGTTTATGAAAAAGGTTTTAACAAAGGTGGCCATTGGAACCACAAAAACAACTTGAAGTGAGTTATAGGTACAAATTAGAAGTATTCATAAAATGAGGTCAAAGTTGACTTAAGGTTCATTCATAATTAGTATTAATGAAAAGAGTTTGAAAAATCAAAGGCATAAGGCCTAGGTTTCTAATTTGAAACAAAGTCAAAGTTTGCACATAAATGAGTTAGACTTGGGTTAGAGTGAGGAGAAGAAGAGAAGGGTTAGTCCTAAATATTCAAAGATAAGAGAAGAGATAAAACCCTTGGAGTTCCTTTTCTTGAGATCATAAAGATGATTCAAGATGCTCCTTTCCGTTGGACTTAGCAAATAACTCAAGCAATCAATCAAATATTATATTCAAGCTCCTAGGATCTCCATTTGGCTTGTCTCTCATAACTTGGCTATTCATGAAAATGGTCCTTCTTACTATCTCAAGATGGAATCCCTATCACACAAGAGCAAACATCAAAAAGTTCACAATACAATAAGAGGAATGGACAAAGAATGAGTTTATATTAAGGGTCCTTTGAAGTCAACTTTAAGATTTAGCATTGTAAAGGCATGAGGCCTAGTTGCTCTTCAACAAATTTAGCATTCTAAAGGCATGAGGCCTAGTTTCTCTTGAACTCCTTTAAGCATAGGTAAGGTCCTAATTCTAAGTCCTTTCTCCTTTTTGCATTGGGTTCACACAAACAAAGACAAAACAATCACAAAGCAACAATATATTTATATAGAATAACGAGCTCAAATGAGCAAAAGGAAAATGATATAAACATAAAAGATGTGCTCAAGTGAGCAAAGGGAAAAGCAATATGAATTAATCTTGCAAGAAATTAAATGCTTGAATTAAAGTTAGTAGTTAATAGTTAATGTTAGTATGTCATAAGGCAATTTAGCGCTATGTTAAGCAATCGTAAGTGGACTAATGTAGTAGTCACACCTATCTGAGGCCGATCAATAAAACCATAGGCAAATAAACACAAGTTAGAGATCATGACTAATAAGCCAAGCTCCAAAAGAAAAGAAGTAAAGCCTTGTATGGATTTTAGGTTTTTTGCTTGACCAAGAAGCAACATATCTTGGACACAAAGCAACTCACTTGATATTTGATAAAGTTGAGTTTGATTTGGATCAAAGAAGGTTAAGCCTCTCATATGTCAAGACCAACCACAAATCATTAACTCATTGGCCAAAATAAAAATAAGAAGAGAGATGAAGATGAAATGAACAAAATGAGAATTCAAATGACATAATCAAAACACAATAATCAAATATGAATCAAATCATCATCAACCAATGTAAAACAGAAAAGAAATGAAGATTAGAAGTCAACAAAGGCAAACATATTTTTTTGTATTTTTTGGAATTAAAATAAATGCAAAATTAAAATGGTTAAAATATGGTCAAACCTCAAATTCAATTCAAATTAACTTCAACAAGTCCAATTGAATCATCATAGGTCTAACATGGTCAAACAAGGTTTGACAAATTTTCTCAACATTTTTTGAAAACAGAAACTATTTTAAAACAATAAAAAACAATAAAAATAACACATTCTGAATTAAAATCTCAGATAAATCTCGAATCAATTAAGAAATTGATGAGACTATTTTTCATAGACTTATCGTGATCCATATGTGTTAAGAAAATATTTTTGGAATTTTCAGATATCAAAAGGTATTTAAAATGAATTAAAAACTATTAAAAACAAAATAATTCACAAAAAATATTAAATGAAGTCATAAAAATAATTAAAAATCAGATTATGAAACTAGATTTTTCAAGAAAAACTTTGCCATTGGTCTCATATTTTTGTGACTCCATTGGTCTCATATTTTTGTGACTCCATGGGGAATCCTTATTATTATGAGTTAGTATGATTGGGTCAATGGGTAGATGTATGTTTAGGTTAAAATCCCTAATTTTGTATGGTTGTTTGGAATTGTTCGGTTTTGATGAGTATGCTTGATTGTGGTGATTGATTGTGTTAAACTGTAAATTAATGTTATATACTTAGAGTATTGTATGAGTCATAATTTTCTGAATGTTTGGCTTTTTACGGAATTGAAATCGGAGGTCCGGAGTCCTCCAACGATGAAAACCGCAAAAAATTCTGCATGCTGTCCGTCACAATCGCGGCTTTTTTTATGTTTTATTGTCGAAATCGTTTTGGTCATAACTTTTGATCTGTAAGTCCAAATCGAGTGCCGTTTGAAGCGTTGGATAGCTGAAACAGAAGGCTATAACGTTTTTTCAGGAATAAAATAATTTTGGAGATTATTTCATGGACGTTTTTGGGGTTGAAGAAGAAGAAAATTATGTTGGAAAATTTAGAAAACAACAACTTTTTAGTAACGCCTTCGTGCACGGTTTTATTCAAAACTTTCAACTCGTGAATCATTTTGGGTTGGGGTTTAAAGCATTAGAAAGGTGACTCTAATAGATATTATGTGAATGATGTATTTGTTATGAATGTTAAGATGGTAGAGATGATCTTAATTGCATATTATGTGAATGATATATTGTTATGAATGTGTATATGTACCATTGGTGGATTGTGAATGATATATCGTTATGAATGTGTATATGTACCATTGTTGGATTGTGAATAATATATTATTATGAATGTGTAGATGTACCATTGGTGGATTGTGAATGATAGATTGTTATGAATGTGTATATGTACCATTGTTGGATTGTGAATGATATATTGTTATGAATGTGTATATGTGCCATTGGTGGATTGTGAATGATATATTGTTATGAATGTGTATATGTACCATTGGTGGATAATTCATAGAGTTGAATTATGGCGATATGTGGAATGTTAAGATGGTAGAGATGATCTTAATTGCATATGTGTTGGTATTTGTACATTCATTCATGGCATGGTCGGCTTCATGGTGGAAGCGGTGAAACTGTGGGTTCACATGGTATTAGACGTTGATCCTTAATTGGAAATAGACGTGGTGGCTTGGATTCTAGATATTGAATCGGAAAGCGGTGGAAAGTTGGGTCCATATAGACGTTGATCTTTAATTGGAAATAGGCGTAGAAGACGTTGATCCTTAATTGGAAATAGACGTGGTGGCTTGGATTCTAGATATTGAATCGGAAAGCGGTGGAACGTTGGATCCATATAGAGGTTGATCCTTAATTGGAAATAGGCGTAGCAGACGTTGATCCTTAATTGGAAATAGGCGTGGTAAATAGACGTTGATCCTTAATTGGAAATAGGTGTAGCAGACGTTGATCCTTAATTGGAAATAGACGTGGTGGCTTGGATTCTAGATATTGAATCGGAAAGCAGTGAAACATTGGGTTCACATTGAGGTACCGCATGCATAGAGTCACGTGTCTTGCATTGAGTCACATTAGAGTTATGTGATAATTGAGTGTATGCACTACTGTAATTGTGATGTGTGTATCAGATATGGTAATTGAATGTGATGATGTTTGGATACATAACTTGACAACATATGTGATTATGTGATAATTGTAGTTATGTGTATATTTGAGAATATAATATTGGATTTTAATATTGTACTCCTTGAGTTTGATGGATGTTTGAAACATGTGAAATAGATGTTGGTGAATATTGTTTACATGGTTATGTGAAGTGTGATGAATTCCTTTAATCATTGTGCTTGATTTTACTCCTTCATAATGATTTGAATTCTCACCCTTTCTGTTTGAATGTTACCTTTACATGGGTATCGCACAGATACTCAGGAGTAGTAGCGCTGAAGTAAGTGGACGGTAGCTCGCTCGAGATTAGCTGGAGAGTTCCCGTATTTTAGTTTGAAGACTAGGTAATGAGTCAATGCTCTGGTCATGTAACACTGGGTAGATTAGTAGTATTGAACTCGTATCCTATTTGGATAAGTATTATGTTATTACTTGCGAACCTGCTTATTTGCAATTACTGTTGAGAGGCCATAGTGCCAAATATTCTGATTATGGTTTTCGTTTATTTTGAAAAGATGATTGAGAGATGATCATGGTATGGAACATGCATCATTTGATGAAATGCATGAGTATTCATTATTTTCCGTTGCGAACGCATATTCGTGAATATTCATGATAATTGGTGAAAGTCTGGTATCAGATATAAGATGTCGAAGGTAATGTTACGACACTAATATCTGTTAACACACAATGGATAAACAAAAACAAAATGGTAAAGCGAATAACACAAGCAATTGTTAACCCAGTTCAGTGTAACTCACCTACGTCTGGGGGCTACCAAGCCAAGACGGAAATTCACTAAAATAGAATTAGTTCAAAGACTCTCCATACACTTCAACAAGTTACAGTCTTTATCACCTAATCTCTACCCGTGCAATTTCCACCTAAGCACTCTTAGATATGAGAACCCACTCACTTCCCTTACAATCACACACCAGTGATTTTAAACAACAATCCATTGTGAAAAGAAAATACTTTTCAATTACACACTCTTGATTTTACTTCACAGTTTCAATCAAGAAGACACACTCTTGATCTTGCTTCAAAGCTTTGATCAAGAAGACACACACTCTTGCTTAACAGCTTTAGAGTGACAAATTACAACCACAAATCAGTCCAATTCAATCATCAATGGATGACTTAAATGACCTACAAGTCTTACGACTAAACAGACACAAACCCTAGCTCTCTCTCTATATTTCGCTCAGTCATGGTTGTATGTTCAAACAGGTTTTCTAAGTCCCTTTTTATAGAAGCACCCAACTGGGCTTGGACATCTTGAAAACCCTAAATCTATTTTCCAATCAAATCATTTTATAACAACTGTATATATCTCCTTGGAAAATAAGTAAATCTGGTTGTAATCCATGATTGAATGCGCCAGCTAGCCATATCTTCAATCATCCAAAGATTGCCATTAATTGTGCAATCACAAAACACCAGACATTCATAGTGAATATTCTGTGTACAGAATGCCATGACATCGGGTCTGACATCCTGGAAATATCCTGCATAATCCAATAATTCCTTTAATAACTTCCAGCAGGTACAGCCATATCAGATGTCATGACATTGTGTATGTCATCTGAAACAATCCTGCATGAACATGTCTTTCATTTAAGCTCCAGCAGGTACATTCAATATCAGAAGCCTTGTCATTGTATGTGGCATTCTGAAATAATCCTGCATGCACATGTTCTTGAACTCCAGCAGGTACATAGGATATCTTATGTTAAGACATCACACATGACATCTTGTGAACACTCTTTGTTTTACCAAAATTGCTGCCAACACTTAGAAATAATAAACTCCCCCTTTGGCAAATTTTGGCTAAAACATATATCTGTCCTTTTTGTTCACAAGGTAAACTATCAGCAGTTAAACAACATAACAGAAGTTTAATCAGCAGCAGAAGCAAAATAATTACTAGCTATGGCTACTAGTAATACACATATGCACAAGGGTACTTCTCCTCCCCCTAAATTTGTGCAACAAACAGAATTACTAGTTATGGATGCAACTAGTAAGACACACAAATTCACAATGCACAAGGGTACTCCTTCTCCCCCTAGGGTACTCCTTCTCCCCCTAAAGCTGTGCATACAACAAAGATAACAGCTACTGATCTCTAGTACTTGTACCAGCCAGAATGTCATACTGACATCTGCTTCAACATCAACACATGCGCACCATATCAGACATCCTTTTTGACATCTGTAACAAACAGAATTACATTCTGTTTTAGCACCTGTGCACTCCTTTCAATAATAGTTGTCCTTCTGTCCAGCCACATACAACTTCCACAACAACTTCCATATCAAGCACTTCTCCCCCTTTTTAGTCAAAATTGACCAAAGGTGACTAATTAGACAAAATAAATGTCTATTAGCCTAGCAGAGAATGTTAGATCAGATGTTATAACATTAAGCATGTTAAAACAAAATATTCAGGAAGTACACACCATCATTATACACAGCTGAAAGCTGAGATAATGAACAAATTCAAGGAACTCATTAAGAGCCCTAAATATTACATAACAGGCATCAATAAGGACTGCCACAAAATACATAATAAAAAAAAATCAAGACAACAGCCTTCCAAACAGCAGCCCTGCTTCCACCACACCTCCCAGTCTTCAATTCAGGCAGGAACCATTAATCAGAAGAAGAAGTATCGCCTTCACCTTCATCTTCATCTTCAGAACACTCAGAGCTTCCAGAGCTGCCACTTGATTATGGTTTTCCATCTGAATCCTTACCAGCCTTCTCTAACTCCTCCTTTTCCAGGCTACAAATAAGAGCTTCCAAAGCTTCTTTTCTTGCCTTGGCCACCTTCATACCCTTCTCCAATTCCTTGCAAGTATCTTTCAATTGATCAATTAGGCTTCCTTGAGATGCAGGCTCTCTTCTGTCAGATGTCATAACAACATCATTTATATGACTTCCCTCAAACAGCTTATAATGAATGGATAGAGGGGTTTTTCTTCTGCTTGGTATGTCATTTGTATTGAGTATGCCTGGTTGTTGACTTAAGATAATACCACAAATAATGGATGGGAAGGCAATGGGTAACTTCACAGCATTTGTGGAGGCATGTTTGATGGTTTGGTCAAATAAAAACTTTCCAAAATCATAGTTTATCTTGGTTCCAATTGCGTGAATAATTCTTCCAAGAACAATGGAGATGGTAGAGACATGATTAGTAGGAACCCAATTTGCTGAACCAATCTTGTGTAGAATGGCATATTTAACAGTGAGTTTACTAGCTGATAGATGTTTCCTACTAGGCCATTCCTTAACTTGGCCAGCTATAATAATTCTACATACCTCATTGTCTGTGGTCTCTAGATCTACTCCTCCATCAGTTCCTCTCCCTAGGAACTTGTTGATGATGGTAGGTGAAAGTTTCACACACTTACCCCTTACAAAAACTTTGCAGACCTCCCTGCTGTTTTTTCCATAAATATCCTCAGGGATGTTAACAATGAATTCTTTGACCAAGCCCTCATAGCACTGAGGCAGAGCAGTCACAGTTTTCATAAGACCAGCAGATTTAATTAACTCCATGACTTCCTTTACTTCACTTGCCTCTTTTCCCAATTCTCTTTCAACTGCTACCCTTCTTTGAGTCACAAACTTCCATTTGGCAACACCATCTTCTACGTGAAAAGAGATATTGTCAAGATGAACAGAAGCCACTTTGTTTAGAGACTTCTTTACAGACTTCCTTTTAACAGGGGGGATGTCTGAGACATCGTATTCGAAATCCTCATCAGATTCAGAACTCTCACTTTCTTTCTTCTTCCTGACCTCTACTTTACTCCAAGATTTGGAGGGACCTATACCAACAACCCTTTTCTCTTTCCTACCTGTCCTTATCTCAGCCATACTCTTCCTTTTTCTCAGTCTATTAGCTACACTTGTTTTCACAAGATTGACCAACGTGTCATCTTCTTCCTCAATGTCCTGAGCAGTATCAGGGGACATACTAGGTAAGTTTTTTCCAAGTGAACATAGTCCCTCAGCAGCTACTTCCTTTTCTGTTTTAGATGAGTCATCATCTTTCTCAGCTTGGGTTTCCACCTCAGGAGAGGGGTCCCTTCTGGACAGAGGGGTAAAAATGTCCTTGACTCCATGCTCTTCATTCAGTATCCTAGTAACTAGGTTTCTTATGATCCAATCAGTAGAGTGCATGTCCTCTTTATCAGGCGATTTTTCAGGAGTGTTACCTTGCTTAGCTCCAGCCATGGAAGAGGAGCCTGGAATGTCACCTGGTATCATACGCAGAAGAGTTACATCCATCAAATCTTCATCTAAAAATTCCATGGAGGAAGTTCTAGTATGAAAGGGTTTTGAGCTAGATGTTGATGGATGTTGAGACATGTTGTTGAACTTTTGAGAAAACTTTCTTTGCCCTAGCAGGGGTTCTCTGAGTAGTTTGATGAAGATGGAAAGAGTTGTGTTCAGGCAGAGTGTGCAAATGAAATAGATACTATTTCCAATCCTAGGAGATGATTCATTATTAATGTGGCTTTTTCTTTTCATTGGGCAGACAATATTTTTGTTACCTTTTCCACTCCACATTAATTGCCATATTTTCTCAAGAAACCAAGCCCCTAATTTTCCCTTTTCATATTTCAGTTGGACATCATACAAATCCCTTACAGTCCTGTTGGTTAGTTGCATTTCATGCTGTAGAACTATGAGTTTGTTTTCCACATATTTTATACATGAGTGATGAAAGCAAATAATGTACTTGGTCCAGTTGTGCTGAATATGGTCTTTGGACATAGGTGTACCATACAGGTTGTCATAATACAATTCATAGCATCGAGTGTGACATTGTATATAATTATCAGTAATTTCATCCAACCTGGTTGAGCATTGTTGCTTTCATCTGATATCTTTTCTATCTCATTTTTCTTTGCACACATAGTCCCTTGTGTCTCAGTTCCAACAAAGCTCTCACTACCTTCAGACTTCATACCACCAGTCATATGTTCAGGTATTTGGGCCATCATGACCTTCTCTTCCTTGAGGTTAGGTCTTAGCTTTTGGTGTAACATCCTTGTTTGACATTTTTCCTTTCCCTTGAAGGTTCTTCTTGCAACTGTACTCATCTTAGAGGGGTCATCCATTTGAGAGCTCCACATGTAGCAGTTGTTTTTGGTCCTAATTCCTTTCATAATTACTTCACTGTCTTTGTTAACAATCATACATTCAGTTTTAATGAAGATGATATTCAGAACTTGATCCCCTAGTTCACTGATGCTTATTAGATTTGAAGGCAAGCCCTTGACCAGTAGAATATTGTCAAGTTTAGGAGCTCCAGGACACTCAAGCTTGCCTATCCCCTTTATTTCACCTTTTGCTCCATCACCAAAGGTTACATAGCTTAAGTCATGAGGGTGAAGATCAGTTATCAAGTCTGAGTTTCCAGTCATGTGTCTAGAGCATCCACTATCAAAATACCACTCTTCTTTGTGAGCTGTTAGACTTGTAACATTAGTCTTAGGAACCCATTGCTTCTTGTTGTTAGGCCTGTGCTGTTTGGGTCTGGGTTGATAGTGAGTCTGTTGATGAACAGGGGTAAGGTAACCATGCAGCTTATAGCAGAAGGGCCTTGAGTGTCCAAATTTCCCACAGTAATGACATCTCCATCTTTGATGTTTGCCTTTCTGCTGTTTTCTCTTCTGTTGGTGTGACATATGATGTGACATCTTAGGACTGCTCTTACTCTTGCTGTATTTAGGTTTAGCTTGAGGTTTGCAACCAGTGTAACTACTTTCAGCCTTAGATTTATGGTATCCTATTCTATATTTGGCTCCTGTGATTAGTCCAGATTGGAGAATCTTGTCTAAGGAGTCAGATCCATTGTTTAGCATCCTTACATACTTGGTTGTCTCTTCTAGTTTTGAGTTTAAGAGCATGACTTCAGTTTTTAGCTTACAGATGGTTTCCACCAAGTCCCTGTTAGCTCTATGGTGGTGTATCCCAGTAGGTGCTGTTTGAGCCCTATTGTGGGGCATCCCCAGCAAATTTTTTGTTGGAATACTTTGTGGGCCAGTTCCCAAGCAGAGTGTTTATTGAAGACTTCAACTTTCGTCTCTCCAGTAGAGCAGTCTTCTCCTCTCCCCGGTATGGGTGTTTGTCTTTGGAAGATTCGGTATTTGGTGGATTGACATCCCAGTAATCCGGCATTCCCTCAGATAGATTCCCCAGCGGAGTTTCTGGCATGATGAGCTTTATCAATGCCTATCTATCTTCATCAGAGATCTGGTTGCTTCTTGGTATCTCTGATCTCTAGCATGAGTTGCTGTTGTGGCGGTGTCTGCCTGTATATTGAACTCTTCTCTCCGGTTGTGATTGATGATCCCTCCGGAAGCCTATTGTGGCCTTCCTCTTCTACAGGATGACGTTGTCCCCTGACGTCCCAGTCTCCAGCAGGTGTTCTTTGCTCTCTGGTGATTTTGGCTTTCCCTCTAGAAGAGTAGCACCGGATGGTTGATTCCTGGACCTATGTGTGTTAGACATGTCTGTTTGTCAACATTCATCATACATTCTTCATGCATAATGCATACATGCATAATCATAACATTCAGATACTCATGTTGCATCTGTTGCCGTGTCTCCTGCTAATTGGTGATACAGATCTCCCCAGTAGATTCTCCCCTAGCAGATGTGGGTGTGTCTGATCTCTCCATATAGAGTCGACCCCTTAAGCAGAAAGCGTCTGTCATTTCCTTCTGCGCTCCCCACTGAGTTATATCCTCGTGGATGACGGTTGTTCCCGTTCCCTCCCCACACATAATGGGATGGGTTTTCCCTATTGAGTTCTTTCCTCATTAGGATGAGTCTTGATTCAGTATGCCTTTTTGGATCGATCCTAAACTGGCTTCCTTGTGGCTGTCTCTTGTGCTTCCCTGTGGTATAAATGAATAGTTGCTCACTAACCGGCACTCATTCATCTTATCCTCAGCGGAATTTTATGGCTTCTACCTACGAACCGGTAGTTGTAAGTCCGATCTTTGTGGTCTTCTACCTACTACTCGGTAGTTGTAAATCGTTTTTCTTACTCTGTCTCTCAGCGGAATTTGTTGGCTTCTACCTACTACCCGGTAGTTGTAAGTCCGATCTTTGCGGTTTTCTACCTACTAACCGGTAGTTATAAATCTCACTTTCATCCCCTAGTAGAGGTAACCTTTGTGGTTCATTCTGGTTGTTGGCGGATTTTGCGGTCTTCTACCTACTACCCGGTAGTTGTAAATCCTTTTTCTCACTCTGTCCCTCAGCAAATTGTTTGTTGGCTTCTACCTACGAACCGGTAGTTGTAAGTCCTATCTTTGTGGTCTTCTACCTACGAACCGGTAGATGTGAATCCTCTGTTCTCCCCTTTGTGGAGTTAAACCTTTGTGCTCATCCTAGTGATGACGGTTGTTGTTCCGTGGTTTTCTACCCACGAACCGGTAGATGTAATCCCCTCTTTGCGGTTATCATTATCCAGTTTCGGTATTAATATTCCTTTCACCTATCGGATATTTGCTCCGAGTAAGCAACTTTATCCCCAGCGGGTCCTCTTTCATTCACCGTTTGCTCGTAATGTTTGTGGTTTCCCCTTTTGATTGGTCATCTTTGCATACCTAGTCCTGGTATCCCGATGCCTTTCTTGTCGGTTGATTTATCCATTTAACAACCTACAACCCGGTTATCGATAATCTTCCGTGCGAGTGTATTATCTACGTTTTGACGGCTATAGATAATATGTCTCATGCGCTCTTTGGTCGAAGTTTTGTCCTTCCCAATCGAGTAAGATTCGTATTCCTTGTGGAATCGAATGTCCATCCTTTAACAAGTTTGCTTTCGCTCTCTTCAGGATGATGTCGGTCGATTTATCCATTTAACAACCTACAAACCGGTTATGGATAATCTTCCATGTGAGTGTATTATCTACGTTTTGACGGCTATAGATAATATATCTCATGCGCTCCTTGGTCGAAGTGTTGTTCTTCCCAGTCGAGTAAGATTCGTATTCCTTGTGGAATCGAATGTCCATCCTTTAACAAGTTTGCTCTCGCTCTCTTCAGGATGATGTCGGACGATTTATCCATTTAACAACCTACAAACCGGTTATGGATAATCTTCCATGCGAGGTTATTATCTACATTCTGACGGCTATAGATAATATATCTCATGCGCTCTTTGGTTGAACCCTTTGTTTGTTTCCCCAATTGAGTATGATTCGTATTCCTTGTGGAATCGAATGTCCATCCTTTAACAAGATTGCTTTTCTAGCCCTCTTCGAGATGTTGAGTGTTTTGGAACACAAACCAATTCACGCTTTGGTCAGTCACCTGTTTCATGCCTACAACCCGGTATTCTTGGTGTTCCTCCCTGTCTGCTCCCTGTCGTGACCTTGATCCCTAGTGAGCTACCTCTCCGTTGGTTTCGATAAACGTTGAGTTTTTCCCATTCGTCCGTTGATGTCTGGTTGTATCCCTTTCTTTCCAGTCATTCATTAATGTCTGGTTACCTCTCCGTTGGTTTCGATAAACGTTGAGTTTTTCCCAATCGTCCGTTGACGTTTGGTTGTGACCTTTTCCCCAGTAGGTTCTCCTTCTCCATTGGTGTCGATAAACGTCGAGCTTCTCCTAGTTGTCCGTGGATATCTAGATGTATTTCTTTCTTCCCAGTTCATCTGTTGATTTCTGGTCTCCTTCTCCGTTGGTGTCGATAAACGTCGAGTTTCTGCCTTTCGTCCGTTGGCGTCTGGTCGAGTCTTCCCAGTTCATCCGTGGATGTCTGGTTACCTCTCCGTTGGTTTTGGTAAACGTTGAGTTTTTCCTGTGCGTCCGTTGACGTTTAGTGGCATCCTCCCCACAGGTCATCCGTTGATGTCTGTGTCACCTCTCCGTTGGTTTCGATAAACGTTGAGTTTTTCCTGGTCGTCCGTTGACGTCTGGTTGTGATTTCTACTCCCATTCGTTGTCTTTCAATGTATGGATGCGATTGTACCTTTGAAGAAAATCAAAATCCCCAGTAATAAATCTTAGATCCCAGTGGAAGTTGCCGTTGGTGAACTTTCTTTTCTTGGATCCCCGCAGTTGTGCAAATTTCTACGGTTCTTCGGTATTCAATCCCTGTTTACCCTGAAAGTCTAACAGCCGTTGCTCTCATCCATTCGGGTTCCCAGTTGATTGAATATGGGCAGCTGTAGCACCTCAAATTTGCACCTCCCATTTTGTACATACATTTTCATTTTAGGTCATTAACATTGCATTGTTCATTGCATTGTCATTTGCATAGTCCACCAAGTCATTAGTCAACTAGTCAGGAGATTCAGTTGTGCAAGCAGGCAGGTGAATTTTCCATGGAATCAAAGCCCTAGGGTTGGTTCAATGTGTTCATGTGACCTAGGGATCATTTTGAAGTGGTTTGGCCAAGCATTGAAGGCTCAAAGCTCATCAGTCAAGATGCAATTCATCTAAAACCCTAGAAAGTCAACCAAGGTCAATTGTCAGTTCAATCATGGATTTGAAGGTGGGAGATGGTTAGTGAGGTCTCATTCATGTCCATACAAGTCTCATTTGACATTTTAAACATCAACAATGAAAAATTTGAGGTCAGATGAAAGGTTTCCAAAAATAGTAAGTGACCTGTAATTTGAAATTGCCAAAAATGGAAAGGTCTTCTCCTCAAGATTACATCATCAAGAAAGCTTCAAATGAAAATTTTTCCAACATGAAAGTTGAATATCGTGTACTCCCATTTCCAAAAAGTCCAAGATCATGAATTTCTCATGTATGGTTGAAAAGATATGGATCAATCATGGCCAAGTGAATTTGAACTTCAAGCATGCATAACTTTCACACCAAATGTCCAAATGAAGTGGTTCTTTTTGAAACATTCATGTTTTAACATACACTATCCAAATCATGTATCATATGCCATGCATTTACATCACATAAACATTTGGTTTTTCATTTGAATTTTGGAGGGAAAGTTCAAATTCAAAAATGAAGCATTGTTTTCACATTCCATCACTTGCATTTGGCTCCAAATTGGTTTTTCAAGTGATTTCCAAGGCAAAACGTGCACTGTTCCATTGGTAATATCATGCATAAGGTGCATTATCAAATTTTGCATTACACCTTTATTCTCACCAATCCACTCACCATTTGGTTAAGCATGATTAACAACATCATTAATAGAGCATATATATACCTAATCATAACAGATTTCTGCATGACAATAACCACAATTCAGATCTAGATCCACATTCAACAAAATTTTCTCTCTCAATTTTTTCTCAAATTCTCCAAACAGATTGCATTGTTCTTGATTCATTCTTCATCTGGAGGTACTGTGAAGCAAGTTCGAAGCTAGAACCATAGCATTTCATGTACTGTTGAAGCAACTCGAGGCTTTGATCCATTAATGGTGAATTCATATTGTGGCAAGATCGTGCAAGATTAAGTCTCAATTCTTCATCTATTCATCCATACAAGTGAGTTGGAAGATCTGTTCGAGCATTACATAGCCTAGATCTGCTGAATTCCAAAGCTGCATCTCCAAGAGGATGAGAAGCATATGGCCATGAGGGGATTGATTCACTTGCTTGAGTTGGATTATTTGGTTGATGTTGACTAATATTGACTTGTTTTGTAGGTGGATTTTAGCTCATTTGAGTTGAGCTTGTGCTTTGCACCTTGTTGCATTGCTTGTTGGACTATGTCTGTTAACTGTTGACTATTGTTTGTCTGTTTGACTTTTGACTTGTATACTGATTGAGTTGGATTGTTTTCAGGTACATTAGTTGCTTAAGTTCACTTTGAACTTGATTTTGCTTTGCTTGGTTGCTTAACCATTTGAGGTATAACTTTCTGACTTCATGTAGTCTGGAAGACCTCACTTCCCATTTCATCTGCTTCACCCTAACTCTCAATGTTAGGGTTAAGAGCTAACATCACCCGATTCCAGTTGGCTTGTGTTTCACAGCCTAACCTTGTGTGAGCCCACTTTGTTTGTATATAGTGTGTGCTAATTGTGTGTATGTTTGCTTTGCCTGTGCTATTTAGGATAGCTTGATCCCTGTGCAAGTTAGATAGAAACCTTAACATAGGGATTGTATGCATGACAACTTCTAGGCTCGAGTCGTAGTCTCCCTAGTAGTTTGTGTCTCCCTGTGTATCTGGTTAGGCTAGTCCTTTGTCCCTGCGTAGGGGAACTACGTCGCCCTGATCCTCATACCAGATGAGGTACGTAGGCATGAGATGAGCTGATCTCTCTGGGCGCCCTTTTGATTTGTTTGTGTGAGTTGTTTCTCCTTTTCTGGTTGGAGTCCGATGTAAGTCCAGCGATTGGCATTCGGTTTCCAGTTTTTTTGTGTAGAGTCTGACGTAAGTCCAGCGATTGGCAGTCGGTTCCCTGTGTGGTTTTGTATGGCGTGCGTTAGCCGAGCTACGAGTGCTCTGATTCTTCTTTAGTCCAAGAAGATACTTATGCATAGGATGCGACATCCTAGCGAGCACGTTTCCTCCTGTCCCGAACTACGTCGACTCTGATGTCTGTGCCCGACAAACTACGTAGGCCCAGGATGCGATATCCTGCCGAGTTAGTTTCTTTTGTCTTTCCTGTGTCTCTTTCCAGCCAGTGTATGATGTTTGAGCAGTGTTTAGCCACCTTATCCTTCCTTTTGTGCGTGGATCCCGTCGAGTACGACGGATGCGTAGGGGTGCTAATACCTTCCCTTCGCATAACCGACTCCCGATCCCATCTCTCTTTGGTCGCGAGACCATTCCTTTCCAGGTTTACTTCGAGCGTTTCCTTTCCCTCTTTTGGGATAAATAACGCACGGTGGCGGCTCTGTTGTTTTCGCTTCCCGCCGGTTTTTCGCGTAATGCGATAGCTGGCGACTCTGCTGGGGACAAAGTGAAGTTGACCTCTTGCTGGTCCATCTTCCATAAGCGGGTCAGTCCTAGCGCTCTCTAGGATAGGGTTTAGGTTGCTTGTGTTGCTCTATTTATTGCATTTATGATTATCATGTTGTATATATGTGCATATCTGTTTGCATGCATCATACCGCCATCATGTTGGATTCTGTACAGGTTATTCCTCTGATTTGGGGTGGGTGTTCTAAGTGAGGCCCAATACCCAGGCCTGAGTATACACTTAGGATTAGCGTGGTCTCATGTTTCTTCACATGTTGTACGACATGATGAGGCGACGTGTCACCACAGCCGGACGAGGTTCATTTGAGAGAGTCCTTCCGGGTGGAGTTATTCCGCTTAGGTCGGATTATCTCTTATGAGCTGTTGACTTCGGTGACCGTTCTTTCCCCGATATTTGATTTAGACGATCTTAAGAGAGCTGCAACGGCACACCCGAAAGGGAAAACCCGTTGAGTATCTTTGCCCGATTGTCGAGACCATTCTCCGCCTTAGGATGACCTTGCTAGAATTCACCTGTGAGGGAAGGGTTTGATTCTTGCAAGTACAGGTTTCTGCCAGTGATGCTGTGTTCTTTATTTTTGGACGCCGGAGGTTTGACCCTGGTATTGATCAGAGGGTTCCGTTTATTTCGGATCCCTGGGCTGAATTTGAGGGTACTTGCTCAGATGACTTTGGGTTTCAGATGGATTTGTGGTTCCGAGTTCAGGCCGAAGCTTTGATCCCGTGCCGCGTGATACTCAGCCGACCAGTCATGGCTCCCTCATTTGCATCATAGCATGTTTATTTTCGAAAAAATAATGCATAAAGAAAAAAGTTAACTCGCATGTGCATATCCTTTCCAGGATCATTCATGATAAAATAGTACCCATATCATGCACATATCATTCTTGCATTACAGACATGCTTGGGAGAGACTTCTCACTCTGGGTCCTGATTGAGACAGGATAGCTGATCAGAGACCGCATCGCTACTCAACCAGACTCAACCATCAGAGGAACATGGACCAGGTTCAGGCAGAACTAGCTGAGATGAGGGCGAACATGGCCCAGTTTATGACGATGATGCAAGGGGTTGTTCAAGGGCAAGAGGAGTTGCGTGCCTTAGCCTAGAGACAGGAAGCCGTGATTCCGCAGTCCAACCGTGCTTCACCCATGGGTGTACCCGTTCATGAGAAAGTTGTTGCTGCTCCCGTCAATGACTACGCTGTGGGTGATGAATTAAGGGGTATCAGAATTAACGGACAACCTCTTGCTGCAGAGACTGTTAACACCAGAGCAACCCGGGCTCCTGTTTGTCATCCTGCTCCGATTGTTGACAGACAGGAAGACATGTTCACTCTGCTCAGTGATGATGATGAGGTTGTAAGGACTGAAGAGAGGGATAGAAAAGTTGACACCCTTGTTGAGAAAATCCGAGCCATGGAGTGTCAGAACTCTTTGGGATTCGATGTAACCGACATGGGTTTGGTTGATGGGCTGAGGATCCCTTATAAGTTCAAAGCGCCTTCCTTTGACAAATACAATGGCACTTCCTGTCCTCGCACCCATGTGCAGGCTTACTTCAGGAAGATCTCTGCTTATACCGATGATGAAAAGATGTGGATGTACTTTTTCCAAGACAGTTTGTCTGGAGCGTGTTTGGACTGGTACATGGATCTGAAGAAAGAATCAGTCAGAAGCTGGAAAGATCTGGGTGAAGCCTTCTTGAGGCAATACAAGCACAACATGGATATGGCTCCGAGCCGAACTCAGCTGCAGAGCTTGTGTCAGAAGACTGGGGAAAGCTTCAAAGAGTACGTTCAGAGGTGGCGTGAGCTAGCCGCAAGAGTACAACCTCCGATGTTGGAAAGAGAACTGACTGACATGTTCATCGGGACCTTGCGAGGTGTGTTTATGGACCGCATGGGGAGTTGCCCGTTCAGTAGCTTTTCTGATGTTGTTGTCTGTGGGGAGAGGACTGAGAGCCTCATTAAAGCAGGAAAGATACAAGATCCTGGCTCTTCAAGTTCTTCGAATTCTAAGAAGACATACTCTGGGGCACCCAAAAGGGGAGAGAGTGAAACAAATGTTGTGCACCGTCGGAGGAATGTGAACAGAGGACAATATCGTCAGGCTGCCGCTGTGACTATTCCAGCTACTCCACAACAGCAGAGAAGGCCAACTCAGCAATATCAGAATCAACAATATCGTCCTCAACAGCAGGCTTACCAGCCTCACATTGGTAATCAAGCTAGTACGAGTAATGAGAGGAAGAAGATCATTTTTGACCCGATTCCTATGTCATACACAGAGCTGTATCCCTCTTTGATAGAGCGGAACTTGATTACTCCTAGAGACCCGCCGACTATACTCGTCAACCCTCGGTGGTGGTATAGGCCTGATCAACATTGTGTGTATCATTCGGGTGCTCCTGGTCATGATGTGGAAAGCTGCTTTCAGTTGAAGAATAAGGTGCAAGACCTTGTGAGATCAGGGATCCTGAGCTTCGAGGACTTAGGTCCCAGGTTTAATCAAGCTTGAAGATAACAAGTCCCGGGCTGGCGTTGGATTGTCTTCTGAGGTCTTCAACGAAGAGGGTTGTTCAGGAGCAGAAGCTGCTGATGCAAGAGATTCTGACATTTGTCGTCCCTGGAGGGATCTATCGCAATTGGGTCACTGTGGGCGTTCCTACAGTTGTTCATAAGTCAGAGTAATAATCACTTTGTTTAAAACCCCTTCTCCCATGCCAAAAGGAGAAGTGATGACATTGTTGGCAACATTTGAGCAATGATATTTTCATTCAAATAAAAGCATGTAAAACATTTGTTTTTCCATTTGTTTTCCCTTTTCGCTTTTTACATGAAATTGGTGATCACAAAAAAACCCTAAAAACAAGAATAAAAGCAATCTTTTCATCTGCATAACGATTGTCTTGTTTGATTTCCAAAGAGCTTTTCATATCAAATCATTATGCAGGTTGATTCTTAAACCCATTGAACATAATGATCCGACGTCATCTCCCAATTTTGAATTCCCTGTACTCGAAGCGGAAGAAGATGATGTTGAAAGGGTTCCTGACGAGATTTCCCGACTTCTTGAGCAAGAAAAGAAGATCACTCAGCTGCATCTCGAGAATCAGCAGAACAGCCAACTGGAGCATTGAAAAAAATCAAAAGAAATGAAAAGAAAGAAAAAAGAAAGAAAGAAACAAAAGAAAAAATAGCACCCTCAAAGTCCCAAGTTGACTGATGCTGAATGGATTCAGAGTCATTACGACCAAGTGAATCCGATCGAAAAGAAGAGATTAACTGCCATGTGTCATGGTCAGTTATATCAGCAGAGAGTGAAGAAGGCATTCGACAAGAAGGTCAAGCCTCGTGTGTTCCGAGAAGGTGACCTTGTGCTCAAGAAAGTCTTGTCTTTCGTGCCCGATTCCAGGGGCAAGTGAACCCCAAGCTATGAATGTCCATATGTTGTCAAGAGAGCCTTTTCAGGTGGTCCTTTGACACTTACAACAATGGATGGAGAAGTTCACTCGTCCTGTGAATTCCGATGCAGTCAAGAACTACTTCGCCTAAAACAAAAAAAAAGCAAAATAGCTCGCTAAGTCGAACACCCCAAAGGGCGACTTAGGCAAAAAGGAGCGTCTCGGTGGATTGAAAACCCAAAAGGGCGATCTAGGCAAAACTTAGAGACATTGAAAAAAAAAATTTGCATCCCGCTAGATTGAGCACCTCAAACTGGGGCAATCTAGGCAAAAATTAGGGATTTGGCAAGTAACTGCATCCTGACAAGACTGTGTTCTACATCTGTTATCCGCCCGGAATTCTCGATTCGTCGTCGACTGAAGCTCCGGATACATCGAAATTCAGAATGGTAGAGAAAAGGTCATTATGTTCAATGTATCCCTCTCCAATATATATCACCGATTTCAAACTTGTACAGATCTATGGAGTCTCGCCATTTGCAGACTACCATTCCATCACATCAATTTGAGCTTTTATCCAATTATTTGCACTCTTATTTGTTTCAACTCAACAAATGTTTTGCATGTTTTAATTGACCAAGTATCATTGTTTTCAAAATAAACAAATTTTTCACAAAATTGTTCTTAAACAAAGTGAACATTCACAATGATGGAAGGATACTTAGGAGATCCGCAGTGCTCTCCCAAGGGTGGTATGATTACCAACAGGTAAGACATTTGTTCGTATCTCGAGCATAACTGTATCTTTTTCCTGTAGAACCTCTTGTGGTTTCTCCTCAGCGAGGTTGCTCAGGGCAGTGTTGGTTGAAGATGTTCATCTTCATGTCCCCGGCAATGCAACATTCTTCCTCCAAGTCCCTGTTAGCTCTATGGTGGTGTATCCCCAGTAGGTGTTGTTTGAGCCCTATTGTGGGGCATCCCCAACAAGTTTGTTGTTGGAATACTTTGTGGGCCAGTTCCCAAGCAGAGTGTTTATTGAAGATTTCAACTTTCGTCTCTCCAGCAGAGCAGTCTTCTCCTCTCCCCGGTATGGGTGTTTGTCTTTGGAAGATTCGGTATTTGGTGGATTGACATCCCAGTAATCCGGCATTCCCTCAGATAGATTCCCCAGCGGAGTTGCTGGCATGATGAGCTTTATCAATGCCTATCTATCTTCATCAGAGATCTGGTTGCTTCTTGGTATCTCTGATCTCTAGCATGAGTTGCTGTTGTGGCGGTGTCTGCCTGTATATTGAACTCTTCTCTCCGGTTGTGATTGATGATCCCTCCGGAAGCCTATTGTGGCCTTCCTCTTCTGCAGGATGACGTTGTCCCCTGACGTCCCAGTCTCCAGCAGGTGTTCTTTGCTCTCTGGTGATTTTGGCTTTCCCTCTGGAAGAGTAGCACCGGATGGTTGATTCCTGGACCTATGTGTGTTAGACATGTCTATTTGTCAGCATTCATCATACATTCTTCATGCATAATGCATACATGCATAATCATAACATTCAGATGCTCATGTTGCATCTGTTGCCGTGTCTCCTGCTAATTGGTGATACAGATCTCCCCAGTAGATTCTCCCCTAGCAGATGTGGGTGTGTCTGATCTCTCCATATAGAGTCGACCCCTTAAGCAGAAAGCGTCTGTCATTTCCTTCTGCGCTCCCCACTGAGTTATATCCTCGTGGATGACGGTTGTTCCCGTTCCCTCCCCACACATAATGGGATGGGTTTTCCCTATTGAGTTCTTTCCTCATTAGGATGAGTCTTTATTCAGTATGCCTTTTTGGATCGATCCTAAACTGGCTTCCTTGTGGCTGTCTCTTGTGCTTCCCTGTGGTATAAATGAATAGTTGCTCACTAACCGGCACTCATTCATCTTATCCTCAGCGGAATTTTGTGGCTTCTACCTACGAACCGGTAGTTGTAAGTCCGATCTTTGTGGTCTTCTACCTACTACTCGGTAGTTGTAAATCCTTTTTCTCACTCTGTCTCTCAGCGGAATTTGTTGGCTTCTACCTACTACCCGGTAGTTGTAAGTCCGATCTTTGCGGTTTTCTACCTACTAACCGGTAGTTATAAATCCCACTTTCATCCCCTAGCAGAGGTAACCTTTGTGGTTCATTCTGGTTGTTGGCGGATTTTGCGGTCTTTTACCTACTACCCGGTAGTTGTAAATCCTTTTTCTCACTCTGTCCCTCACCAGATTGTTTGTTGGCTTCTACCTACGAACCGGTAGTTGTAAGTCCTATCTTTGTGGTCTTCTACCTACGAACTGGTAGATGTGAATCCTCTGCTCTCCCCTTTGTGGAGTTAACCCTTTTGTCTCATCCTTGTGATGACGGTTGCTGTTCCGTGGTTTTCTACCTACGAACCGGTAGATGTAATCCCCTCTTTGCGGTTATCATTATCCAGTTTCGATATTGATATTCCTTTCACCTTTCGGATATTTGCTCCGAGTAAGCAACTTTATCCCCAGCGGGTCCTCTTTCATTCACCGTTTGCTCGTAATGTTTGTGGTTTCCCCTTTTGATTGGTCATCTTTGCATACCTAGTCCTGGTATCCCGATGCCTTTCTTGTCGGTTGATTTATCCATTTAACAACCTACAACCCGGTTATGGATAATCTTCCGTGCGAGTGTATTATCTACGTTTTGACGGCTATAGATAATATGTCTCATGCGCTCTTTGGTCGAAGTTTTGTCCTTCCCAATCGAGTAAGATTCGTATTCCTTGTGGAATCGAATGTCCATCCTTTAACAAGTTTTCTTTCGCTCTCTTCAGGATGATGTCGGTCGATTTATCCATTTAACAACCTACAAGCCGGTTATGGATAATCTTCCATGTGAGTGTATTATCTACGTTTTGACGGCTATAGATAATATATCTCATGCGCTCCTTGGTCGAAGTGTTGTTCTTCCCAATCGAGTAAGATTCGTATTCCTTGTGGAATCGAATGTCCATCCTTTAACAAGTTTGCTCTCGCTCTCTTCAGGATGATGTCGGTCGATTTATCCATTTAACAACCTACAAACCGGTTATGGATAATCTTCCATGCGAGGTTATTATCTACGTTCTGACGGCTATAGATAATATATCTCATGCGCTCTTTGGTTGAACCCTTTGTTTGTTTCCCCAACTGAGTAAGATTCGTATTCCTTGTGGAATCGAATGTCCATCCTTTAACAAGATTGCTTTTCTAGCCCTCTTCAGGATGTTGAGTGTTTTGGAACACAAACCAATTCACGCTTTGGTCAGTCACCTGTTTCATGCCTACAACCCGGTATTCTTGGTGTTCAACCAAGTGAGCTACCTCTCCGTTGGTTTCGATAAACGTTGAGTTTTTCCCATTCGTCTGTTGACGTCTGGTTGTATCCCTTTCTTTCTAGTCATTCATTAATGTCTGGTTACCTCTCTGTTGGTTTCGATAAACGTTGAGTTTTTCCCAATCGTCCGTTGACGTTTGGTTGTGACCTTTTCCCCAGTAGGTTCTCCTTCTCCGTTGGTGTCGATAAACGTCGAGCTTCTCCTAGTTGTCCGTGGATATCTAGATGTATTTCTTTCTTCCCAGTTCATCTGTTGATGTCTGGTCTCCTTCTCCGTTGGTGTCGATAAACGTCGAGTTTCTCCCTTTCGTCCGTTGGCGTCTGGTCGAGTCTTCCCAGTTCATCCGTGGATGTCTGGTTACCTCTCTGTTGGTTTCGGTAAACGTTGAGTGTTTCCTATGCGTCCGTTGATGTTTAGTGGCATCCTCCCCACAGGTCATCCGTTGATGTCTGTGTCACCTCTCCGTTGGTTTCGATAAACGTCGAGTTTTTCCTAGTTGTCCGTTGACATCTAGATGTTTTTCTTTCTTCCCAGTTCATCTGTTGATGTCTGGTTCATCTGTAGCACCTCAAATTTGCACCTCCCATTTTGTACATACATTTTCATTTTAGGTCATTAATATTGCATTGTTCATTGCATTGGCATTTGCATAGTCCACCAAGTCATCAGTCAACTGGTCAGGAGATTCAGTTGTGCTAGCAGGCAGGTGAATTTTCCATGGAATCAAAGCCCTAGGGTTGGTTCAATGTGTTCATGTGACCTAGGGATCATTTTGAAGTGGTTTGGCCAAGCATTGAAGGCTCAAAGATCATCAGTCAAGATGCAATTCATCTGAAACCCTAGAAAGTCAACCAAGGTCAACTGTCAGTTCAATCATGGATTTGAAGGTGGGAGATGGTTAGTGAGGTCTCATTCATGTCCATACAAGTTTCATTTGACATTTTAAACATCAACAATGAAAATTTTGAGGTCAGATGAAAAGTTTCCAAAAATAGTAAGTGACCTGTAATTTGAAATTGCCAAAAATGGAAAGGTCTTATCCTCAAGATTACATCATCAAGAAATCTTCAAATGAAATTTTCTCCAACAATAAAGTTGAAGATCTTGTTCTCCCATTTCCAAAAAGTCCAAGATCATGAATTTCTCATGTATGGTTGAAAAGATATGGATCAATCATGGCCAAGTGAATTTGAACTTCAAGCATGCATAACTTTCACACCAAATGTCCAAATGAAGTGGTTCTTTTTGCAACATTCATGTTTTAACATACACTATCCAAATCATGCATCATATGCCATTCATTTCCATCACATAAACATTTGGTTTTTTATTTGAATTTTGGAGGGAAAGTTCAAATTCAAAAATGAAGCATTGTTTTCACATTCCATCACTTACATTTGGCTCCAAATTGGTTTTTCAAGTGATTTCCAAGGCAAAACGTGCACTGTTCCATTGGTAATATCATGCATAAGGTGCATTATCAAATTTTGCAATACACCTTTATTCTCACTAATCCACTCACCATTTGGTTAAGCATGATTAACAACATCATTAACAGAGCATATATATACCTAATCATAACAGATTTCTGCATGACCATAACCACAATTCAGATCTAGATCCACATTCAAGAAAATTTTCTCTCTCAATTTTTTCTCAAATTCTCCAAACACATTGCATTGTTCTTGATTCATTCTTCATCTGGAGGTATTCTGAAGCAAGTTCGAAGCTAGAACCATAACATTTCATGTACTGTTGAAGCAGCTCAAGGCTTTGATCCATTAATGGTGAATTCATATTGTGGCAAGATCGTGCAAAATTAAGTCTCAATTCTTCATCTATTCATCCATACAAGTGAGTTGGAAGATCTGTTCGAGCATTACATAGCCTAGATCTGCTGAATTCCAAAGCTGCATCTCTAAGAGGATGAGAAGCATATGGCCATGAGGGGATTGATTCACTTGCTTGAGTTGGATTATTTGGTTGATGTTGACTAATCTTGACTTGTTTTGTAGGTGGATTTTAGCTCATTTGAGTTGAGCTTGTGCTTTGCACCTTGTTGCATTGCTTGTTGGACTATGTCTGTTAACTGTTGACTATTGTTTGTCTGTTTGACTTTTGACTTGTATACTGATTGAGTTGGATTGTTTTCAGGTACATTAGTTGCTTAAGTTCACTTTGAACTTGATTTTGCTTTGCTTGGTTGCTTAACCATTTGAGGTATAACTTTCTGACTTCATGTAGTCTGGAAGACCTCACTTCCCATTTCATCTGCTTCACCCTAACTCTCAATGTTAGGGTTAAGAGCTAACATCACCCGATTCCAGTTGGCTTGTGTTTCACAGCCTAACCTTGTGTGAGCCCACTTTGTTTGTATATAGTGTGTGCTAATTGTGTGTATGTTTGCTTTGCCTGTGCTGTTTAGGATAGCTTGATCCCTGTGCAAGTTAGATAGAAACCTTAACATAGGGATTGTATGCATGACAACTTCTAGGCTCGAGTCGTAGTCTCCCTAGTAGTTTGTGTCTCCCTGTGTATCTGGTTAGGCTAGTCCTTTGTCCCTGCGTAGGGGAACTACGTCGCCCTGATCCTCATACCAGATGAGGTACGTAGGCAGGAGATGAGCTGATCTCTCTGGGCGCCCTTTTGTTTTGTTTGTGTGAGTTGTTTCTCCTTTTCTGGTTGGAGTCCGATGTAAGTCCAGCGATTGGCATTCGGTTTCCAGTTTTTTTGTGTAGAGTCTGACGTAAGTCCAGCGATTGGCAGTCGGTTCCCTGTGTGGTTTTGTATGGCGTGCGTTAGCCGAGCTACGAGTGCTCTGATTCTTCTTTAGTCCAAGAAGATACTTATGCATAGGATGCGACATCCTAGCGAGCACGTTTCCTCCTGTCCCGAACTACGTCGACTCTGATGTCTGTGCCCGACAAACTACGTAGGCCCAGGATGCGATATCCTGCCGAGTTAGTTTCTTTTGTCTTTCCTGTGTCTCTTTCCAGCCAGTGTGTGATGTTTGAGCAGTGTTTAGCAACCTTATCCTTCCTTTTGTGCGTGGATCCCGTCGAGTACGACGGATGCGTAGGGGTGCTAATACCTTCCCTTCGCATAACCGACTCCCGATCCCATCTCTCTTTGGTCGCGAGACCATTCCTTTCCAGGTTTACTTCGAGCGTTTCCTTTCCCTCTTTTGGGATAAATAACGCACGGTGGCGGCTCTGTTGTTTTCGCTTCCCGCCGGTTTTTCGCGTAATGCGACACTTATCTACCCTCATGTTGGAGATGTCTTGAGACTCTTCTCTGGCAGTCACCTTCATTGCAAATCTCTTAGGGAGTGACCTAAGTATTTTTCTTACCAGTTTTTCATCTGTCATCTTCTCTCCCAGGGCTCCTGAAGTATTAACAATCTCAAGGATACTCATGTGAAATTCATGAATGTTTTCATCTTCTTTCATCCTTAAGTTTTCAAACTTGGAGGTGAGCAGCTGAAGTCTAGACATCTTTACCCTAGAGGTGCCTTCATGAGTGGTCTTGAGAATGTCCCAAGCATCTTTGGCCACTTCACAGTTATTTACCAGCCTGAAAATATTCTTGTCTACCCCATTGAATATTGCATTCAAGGCTTTAGAGTTTCCAAGAGCAAGATCATCCTCCTCCTTGGACCATTGTTCTTCAGGCTTCTTCTCAGTGGTGGCTTCTCCTTCCTTAGTAATGACAGGATGCATCCATCCTGTTAGCACAGCTTTCCAAGCCTTGTTATCAAGGGATTTTAGAAACGCTACCATTCGAGGTTTCCAATAGTCATAGTTAGAACCATCCAAAATTGATGGCCTATGAACAGATCCACCATCTCTCTCCATTGTACCAGAAAGTATTGCCCCTAGATCTCATCCAGAACCAGAGCAGGATGCCTGCTCTGATACCAATTGAAATTCTGGTATCAGATATAAGATGTCGAAGGTAATGTTACGACACTAATATCTATTAACACACAATGGATAAACAAAAACAGAATGGTAAAGCGAATAACACAAGCAATTGTTAACCCAGTTTGCAACTCACCTACGTCTGGGGGCTACCAAGCCAGGAAGGAAATTCACTAAAATAGAATTAGTTCAAAGACTCTCCGTACACTTCAACAAGTTACAGTCTTTATCACCTAATCTCTACCCGTGCAATTTCTACCTAAGCACTCTTAGATATGAGAACCCACTCACTTCCCTTACAATCACACACCAGTGATTTTAAACAAAAATCCCTTGTGAAAAGAAAATAGTTTTCAATTACACACTCTTGATTTTACTTCACAATTTCAATCAAGAAGACACACTCTTGATCTTGCTTCAAAGCTTTGATCAAGAAGACACACACTCTTGATTAACAGCTTTAGAGTGACAAATTACAACCACAAATCAGTCCAATTCAATCATCAATGGATGACTTGAATGACCTACAAGTCTTACGACTAAACAGACACAAACCCTAGCTCTCTCTATATTTCGCTCACTCTTGGTTGTGTGTTCAAACAGGTTTTCTAAGTCCCTTTTTATAGAAGCGCCCAGCTGGGCTTGGACATCTTGAAAACCCTAAATCTATTTTCCAATCAAATCTTTTTATAACAGCTGTATAGATCTCCTTGGAAAATAAGTAAATCTGGTTATAATCCATGATTGAATGCGCCAGCTAGCCATATCTTCAATCATCCAAAGATTGCCATTAATTGTGCAATCACAAAACACCAGACATTCATACTGAATGTTCTGTGTACAGGATGTCATGACATCGGGTCTGACATCCTGGAAAAATCCTGCATAATCCAATAATTCCTTTTATAACTTCCAGCAGGTACAGCCATATCAGATGTCATGACATTGTGTATGTCATATGAAACAATCCTGCATGAACATGTCTTTCATTTAAGCTCCAGCAGGTACATTCAATATCAGAAGCCTTGTCATTGTATGTGGCATTCTGAAACAATCCTGCATGCACATGTTCTTGAACTCCAGCAGGTACATAGGATATGTTATGTTAAGATATCACACATGACATCTTGTGAACACTCTTTGTTTTACCAAAATTGTTGCCAACACTTAGAAACAACAATTGGAATGTGTTATTTTAAATGACCAGGTGTATTGTGTAGTGATGATGAATGATGTTGGTTTTTGAAAGCTTTTAGTTTTTAGACCTAATTACATCACTTTATGGGCTTATCACACGCCCGTGCAAGCATCCAAAGAGATTTTCACAAAATTTCCAAATTTGGAAGGGTGTAGAAATTAATCTCATGTCCTATAAACAAGACCATCATTGCTCAGAATTAATGACCTCATGCCCAAGCTTTGAACCTACAATCCCAAACCCTCACCATTGAATGATAAGCTTGAAGATTTTCTTTGAAAATCGAGTTTCAAATCTCGATCTGTTTTGAGATTGAAACTCCAAGAGACCATACTTTTCATTGATCCTAATCACATCCAACAAGCATCTGAAGCAAGGCCAAGCATAATTGAAAGAAAGATCGTGCCAATTTGAAGCTCCATTGAAGGTGAATTTTCAGAATTTTCATCTCTTCGATTCTTCCTGAATTATTCACCATTCTTGTTGATTTTTGGTTGTTTGAAGTCCTATCAATGTAGGCAAGAAGATTGAGTTGATTTAAGGTCAAATCGAAGCAACCCAGTTCATGATCCTCAAAATTCTAATCCATGTATCATTTTATATACTTGGAATTGGAGAAAATTGAGGCCAGATTCGTGCTCCTGAGCATTTTTCCTTCAAATTAGTGTATTCATTTTTCATTTTCCATTGAGTTGCGCTTGGACCATACCGGTGGTGCTCACTGGAGAAGATGACTGGAGCTAGGGCTCTGGTGGTGCGCTAGATCAATCCAAGTCATCTGATCCGTTTGAAATGTTTTAATATCACGTGTCCATTGTGATTACCATGCCTGTAGCGTGTTTGACTAAGGACCTTGTGGAATGCGTGCTCTTGGACATCTGATATGCCACCTCAATTAATAAGGGAGATCAGATGGCCCTTATTTTTTTGAATTTTTGATTTTTCCATTTAATCCTTTTATTTTAATTATTCATATTAATTTCCTTTTTGATTCAAAAAATATGGGACTTTCATGAAAAATATTCAAATATTTCCTCTTTCATTTTCAGAATTCACTACGACAAATAAGGGAAAAGAGGGCGCTTTTTTTGGCCTATAACAGCGCTTTAAAGCGCCCTCTAATCTGGCGCTGGCATAGGTAAAGACAGCGTTTTTTTTCCTGGTGAAAGCGCTCTCTAAAGTGGCTCTTTAAGCCCTTTAAGGGCCACTTTAGAGGGCGCATTTTAAAGAAAGCACCCTCTAAAGTGGAAACTTTTAAGGGTATAGAGGGCGCTTTTACTGGAAATCGCCCTCTAAAGTGGAAACTTGTAAGGGTTTAGAGGGCGCTTTTACTGGAAAGCGCCCTCTAAAGTAGAAATTTAAAGGGTTTAGAGGGCGCTTATTTTGGAAAGCGCCCTCTAAAGTGGGTGGTTATTTAATTTTTTTTTAAAAAAAAGCGCTATATTTTTTTATTTATTTTAGACAACCTGTATATTGAAGCAGTACACCTAAAACTGTATAATTTGAAGCTCTTTTTCACACATTGCATTCAACAAGCCTTATATACAACAATCCATACATATACAACAATCCACTGATATATAATCGTTTAACTTCTAAAGATTCTAAATATACAACCAATTCATAACTTAAAAAGAAATAAAACTAAGTAGCAAAAGCATCTCTGAGATGTATGTTTTTTTTGCTAGCCGCAGTCTTCTTAGCAACAACCTCTTTTTGTTCAATATCAATAGCATGAACCTAAAATATCATAAAATTAGTTAGGTGAAGTATAAGATCAAGAATTAACATTTTCTATGCATAAATATCATATAATTGTGTTTATACCTTTTACCTGTAATAAAGCCATTTTACCTGTAATAAAGAAAACAATTAAAATCATTTGACCTGTACCTTTTTCGCTAAGTTCTCTTTCTTTTCTTGGTTGGAATATGTTCTACATGTCTCTTAACAACACGGACGGTTGGATTGATCCAAATACCCTCATTATGATCATTTCTAATATATGAATCATTTGATATAATATTCTCATCTTGATCATTTCTGGTAAACGATTCAATCTCAACATCAATATCACCTTGATCTCCAGTGTTTTCATCAATTACTTTGTTGGAAAAAAGAACTATAGACCATTTCGTACTTTTCGGATCATTGACATAGAACACTTGTCTAGCTTGAGAGGCTAGAATAAAAGACTCATCTTTGTATCCCACCCTATTAAGATCCACTTGCAAAAATCCTGACTTATCCATTCGAATGTCGTTATTATTTTCAACCCACTTGCAACCAAATATAGGAATCTGAAACTTCTCATAATCAAACACCCAAATGCGCTCGATAACACCAAAATACGACAAATTTGCAAATTTGGGGTTTAAGTCCTTCACACTTGATATGTGCATTGCTTCAGCTACCACAGTGACACCACTATTCTGCATAGTACTTTTATCATCTTGTTCTTTGGTATAAAATGTGTATCCATTAATCGCGTATGCGCTATAAGAAAAAACATGGAAACTTGGACCATATGCTAAGCATCTCAACCTTTCTGTTATTGAAACGGGATCTGAATAATACTTTGAATAAATATGATCCTTAAACCAAGGTATAAAACATCGATTGTGCTCTCGTACTATCCAATTTTCATTTCTATTGGGATTTAAACCTCGGAGAACATCCTTGTGAATTTCAACATACGGCTCAACCTCATTCTCATTGTGCAGAACATACAAATGCACTTGATCCCGTTCGACCCTTGATACTGCCACGATTTTATTTCCAATTAGATTTTTTCCTTCTTTCTTTTCGACAAGCTGAGACTTGGGGAGTCCGATTGATTGAACATTAGACAAATATTCAGTACAAAACTCAATCGCTTCTTCAACAATGTATCTTTCAACCATACAACCTTCTGGTCGACTTCGGTTCTTCACGTACCCTTTTAATATTTTCATATAACGTTCAACAGGGTACATCCATCTCATATAAGCTGGTCCACACAATTGTGTCTCTTTCACAAGATGAACAACTAGATGGAGGAAAAAACATTTCAAGCTCACACAAAGTAATAACGATTTCTTTTTGCAACATTGGTAAGATCGCAGGATCGATCACCTTACTGCAAATTGACTTGAAGAAAGAACACAACTTAGTTATAGAGCTTCTTACTTTTTCTGGAAGAATAGAACGTATACCTATTGGGAGAAAATGTTCCATCATAACATGGCAATCATGGGTCTTTAAACTCTTTAACTTGAGGTCTTTCATAGACACAAGTCTTCTAATATCTGAAGAGTACCCTTCTGGAACTTTAACTTCACTTAGAAACTTACACAATGTTTTTTTCTCCTTTCTAGATAGAGTATAAGCAGCAGGCGGTAGATATGTTCGTTTTCCTTTCTTCAAGGGTCCTAATTCAGTTCTTATTCCCATCGCTATCAAGTCCTTTCTTGCCTTAAGGCCATCCTTAGACTTTCCTTGTATATTGAGTAACGTGCCAATAACACTTTCAAATACATTTTTTTCAATATGCATCACATCAAGAAAATGTCTCACATACAAGGACTTCCAATACGGCAATTCAAATAAAATTGACCTCTTCTTCCACCCACTTTTGACAAGTGTGTGGGCAAAAGGCTTGCCAAAGTGAGTATCCAAATCTTTCACCTTTTCAAAAATTTGATCACCCGTCAATATAGGTGGAGCTCTGCCTTGTTCTGTCTCTCCATTGAACGCCTTTCTCCATCCACGGTAGTGATGATTTGAATTTAAGAATCTCCGATGACCGAGAAAGACATTCTTCTGACCAAACTCCAAGCGCTTCCAATCTGTTTTATCTTCACAAATAGGACACGCACATTGACCTTTTATGCTATACCCTGATAGATTTCCGTATGCTGGAAAATTATTAATTGTGCCAAACAACATCGCCCTCAAGTTGAAAATTTCTTTCCTATATCCATCATAAACCTCCACACCGGTCTCCCACAAAATCTTTAAATCTTCGATTAAGGGCTTCAAGTACACGTCCATGTAATTCCCTGGTTGTTTAGGTCCAAAAATCAACATAGACAATATCATGTACTTACGCTTCATACATAGCCATTGAGGTAGGTTATAAATCATAATAATCACAGGCCATGTACTGTGTGAGATACTCTGGATACCGTGTGGGTTCATTCCATCAGTAGATAAGCCAAGCGAAGGTTTCTTGATTCTTCTCCAAATTCAGGATAATCATTATCAATTTTCAACCACTGTGGTGAATCTGCCGGATGTCGATACTTTCCATCTATAATTCTTTCATCTGCATGCCAGGTCAAGGGTCTTGAATTGATTTCACTACGAAACATGCGTCTAAATCTCGGAATAACAGGAAAATACCACAAGACTTTTGCTGGAGACAACTTGTTCTTATATCGTGAGACACCGCATTTAGGAAACTCATTTAACGATGCATACTCATTTCGAAACAAAACGCAATCGTTTGGACATGCATGTATCTTATCATAGCTCATGCAAATAGAGCACAACATCTTTTTGGTCTCATATGTTCGATTGGGAAGAACATTATCCTCAGGAAGCATATCTTTCAAAAGGGCTAATAACTCTGTAAAACTTTTATCCGACCATCCATTGCCCGCCTTTAAGTTGTACAACTTTAATACCCCAGACAATCTTGTGAATTTAGTGCAACCATCATACAAAGGTTTCTCTGCATCACTTACCAACCTCTCAAACATTTCGGGACAATCCTTAAGATCTCCTTCAAGTGCTTCTGCAATCTCTTCAACTCGATCACAATCGTATGTATCTGCGCCACTATAGTTTGAGGCATAGGTCGTACTATCCCCCGGTTCAACATTCTCGTTACTTTTCTCACCATGCAAATTCCAACATGTATAACTTCGATCAATTCCATGCCTCATTAGATGCGATGTCAACTGAACTGCGTCAACCCGTTTCCCATAACAACAACCCAAGCAAGGACATATCATTCTACTGGGGTCTTCGGCGTAAGCAACGGCAAACTTAACGAATTCTGATACCCCATTCTCGTACTCTCTCGACAATCGATTGGAATACATCCATGTATTATCCATTACTAATTAGAATAAACAAAAAACAATTTCAGAAGAGAAACCAAAAATGGGATGAGACAAAACAATTTCGCTTTATTGAGTTAGTCTCTGTGCAGGGCATTCATATGTCCAACAACAACCCAAAACCAAAACAATTTTGGTTTATTGAGTTAGTTTCTCAACATTTTCAGATATCTCTGACTTCAATAGCATGAGAATGTATGAACCATGCATTAAGCATTAGTGGTATGCACTAATTTGTAGCATAGTTATATATCATCATATAGTTTTTACAAAAGATAAACATTGACTAGAAAATATATATGTAGAATTGTATAATGGTCTAACTGAAAGCTAACAGAAGAATAGTCGACTCTAATTTACTCTATCAAATAACATCCATACCTAAACTTCTTAAGTTACTAGCTACGCTATGTATGCTAGAATAAATACACTCATAAGCTGCATAGTGTACCTTTGATTGGTAGAAGGTGTTTTAGATATTGCTGCCTCCTTTTTCTACATCGACAAACAAATGGAACAGTTGGTGAAATTTAACCCATAATGCCTAGTCTCCATTGCTAGCATTGCAACACAATAATTATTGTTGAGAATACTCAATAAATGTATGAACCAAGAAAAATGAAACCAAAAATGAACAATAGCGAACGTCAGAAGAGAAACCAAGTAATATGAAGATTAGAAAAATACCTATGGTGTCAAAATCGAACAGCTAACAACGAATTAATAGAAGGAGGAAACGTCGTAGATCTAACAGAGGTGGAAGGAGAACGCCTTAGAAGTAGCGAAAATCGTAGCAGTGAGAACCCTAACGTGAAAAAGAACGAAAATAACAGAGAGTGAAATAACAAAACGCACAGTATGTTATAATTTTAATGTTTACTAAAGGGGACCTTAGAGGGCGCTTGTGGAAAAAAAGCGCCCTCTAAAGGGGGCCTAAGAGGGCGCTTATGAAAACGCTCTCTAAGGCTTTCCAAAAGCGCTTTATAAACTGGAAATGCACATGGACTTATAGAGCGCTTTTTTAAAAGCGCCCTCTAAGGGTAACCTTAGAGGGCGCTTTCTAAAAAGTGCCCTGTATTGTTGTCCCTCTATATCCTCCTTATTTTTTCGCTTCACCTTAGTGGGCGCTTTATTACAAAAGCGCCCTCTAAAGTGCGCTGTCTATTCCAGTTGTTCGCTCCTTATTTTTTCGCTTCACTTTAGAGTGCGCTTTTGTAATAAAGCGCCCTCTAAGGTGCGCTGTCTATTCCAGTTTTTGGCGTAGTGATTAAAATTATTTTTTGGATGAATTTTGATATTTTTCATGATCTAAGTGTTTTTGTGCATATTTTAATTATTTAAAAATAGTCATGACTTTTTAAAAATTATGAAATTTTTTGTCTAAGGTCCTTTGACCTTGTTTGACCTAGGATAAATCTCTTGACCATTTATTTGGTGTGTTGAAGAGGTTATAGATTTTTCACCAAACATAATTCAATTTAAGTGCATTTTTAATTGATTAATTGTATAGAAATTCTGTTGAGCCATTTTTATTGACTTGTGAAGTTTAACTATGTGTTTGCGCCTTGGTCAAGGTTGATTTGACTTTTGTTGGATTAAAATCATTGGATTTAGGGGATTGATGAAATGTACATTTCATATACCAAAATGAATGAATGATTTTAATTTGATAAAAGTACTCCTATGATCAATTTGTGTTTGTCTCATTTCCCTTCCCTCTTCATCTTCAATCCCATTTTTTCTCATCCCTTCCATTGACCAATGAAGTCTCAATATGCTAAGGCTAATTGGTTCATCAATAACTGTGTGTTAGATGGACCAATATAAGTATGGATGAGATATGTCCATCCTTTGATCTTTTTCTTTTTGTGTGTGGTATGTTTTAGGAGTATGGTTCATTATACCATATCTCTAACATGCATTAACACCAAAATTTCTGTTGCCCGGACTCAGATAGTTATGACTTCTACATAAGTCCAATTATGATTCCTTAACATACCGCTAAGTTTTGATCCTAAAGGCATAGCATTCTAGTAAGTGATATTGTAAATCTCCCCCCTTTCATGGTATTTTGTGGAAACTTAGCCTATTTTCCTTCCTTTGGAAGATGTCTTGGTTCAAGGATCCATGCTTGTGAATAGAGGGTTGAGTGTTCTCCAAAGAATGGCTTAATCAATTGAAAAGCAAAACATCACTAACATCTAATCAACTAACATGTGACTAACTTTTATTATTCTTGCTATTAATTTCAAGTCATTTACTTTATGCCATTTAAATTCAAGCCATTTACCATTTCATTTGTCATTTATATATCATTTAACTTGTTTATGTTTATGTCATTTTCACTTTGCTCACTTGAGCCATATATTGTGATTGTGTATATTTGTTTGTATATTTTATTTGTGTTTATGGTCTTAGGACCTTAAAATACTTAATAAACAACAAAAAATTCTAAAAGATGTTTGTGTGGATTGTTGGGTTTGATCTGAGCTTTTGGACTTAGAATTAGGCAACATTCCCTATGCAAGAGGACATGGCCAATGCCAACATTTCTGAAACCAAGTTATTGTGATTTGAGTTTTCATCGGATGCAAGTATTGGGATCCACATGAATTCATTTGTTACATAGTCTTGATACAACTTTTACTTTGAACTTGTGTCTAATGCCTTATTTTGAGCCAATCAAGGAGTATGTCATTTGATACATGAGAACAAGAAGACTATGAATTTACTTACTTTGATGTGGCAATCTTTATTTGATGCCTTGCTCTTCATTTTGCTACTAGCTTATTGATATTTCTTGATTTAAAGTCCAAAGGGAAAGTGGGTTTCTATATGCTCTTCTTGTTTGTTGGACTGCATCCCAATGGTCAAATCTTTTTAACTCTTAAATTTTAAATTTCTGCTTAAGATTAGTCTCTTCATATTCTCCCACTTCTTCAATTTCAAATCTATCCCCCCCCTTTCAAAAACTTCTTTTCTTGTGATTTCTAAACTTAGACCTTATTGCAAATTAGAAACTTTGGCCTTATGCCATTGCATTTTTAAAACTCTTTTCTTAATCAAACTTGTAAATGAACTTAACCATATTGACTTAAAATTTTAAAAGACAAAAAGAACTAACACTCATTCAAACTTTTGTGCCTCTTTTAAATTTAAACTTTTTTTAAAAGCAATCCACTCAATTTGAAATTGATACCACGAACTACGAGGTTTTGATCCCTCATTTATGTTGCTACGTAGGCACAAGTCCGAAGGTCTTGTCAAACACAAAAATATAATTAATAAATTCTTTTCTCATCCCCGCACTCTATTTATTGCAACTATATTTTATACCAAAAAAACATACACACATAAAAAAGGGATCCCTAGGAGTACCTAAGACACTTTGGGTGCTAACACCTTCCCTATGTGTAACCAACCCCCTTACCTGTAATCTCTGGCATTTTATTAGTTTTGATTTAAAAACTTCTTCTCTTTCGGTTTTGTTCGTACTTTTCCGTTTTCCTTTGGAAACAATAAAAGTGTGGTGGAGACTCTGGTTTTATTGATGTTAAGTTTATCCATAGCTTAATGGTCATGAATTTACCGCTATAGAAATTAAGTGGCGGCTCTGCTGGGGAGTAATCCTCAGAGGGTTTTGCCTACTTTTTTATATGTATATAATTGTATATTTGATGTTTGTATATTTGTTTATGGGATATAATCTTCTTGTTGTGCTTCGTGATCTCTAAGTGGTAAGATAAGTTCTAACCCGAACTTGAGTGCAATTAAGATAGGAGGATGGTATAGTCATGTTCGACTTGTATGGAGTAGCCCTTAACAAGTTGACTTGAGACCCATCTACTCAGTGGAGACCCTTTTGGAGTTACTAATGTCACACAAGTCATTTGTGGTTAGGTATTTCTTTCCCTGATTTGGGGTCCGAGAAGCTGAGGACCGTAGAATATTAAACCCAACTTGGCCTATTAAGGACGTAGTGCGGAGACTGTTCGGGTGTAGACTTGATAACAGTTGTTACGCGATACTATAGTCAGATGAGTTTCTCTTGAGAATATTTAGGTTGATGGGTCAGTCATCCTAACCTGTAATATCCAATAGATGGAATTAAGATTCTGGGAACTTTTTAGAACATGATCTACAGGTTTTATCCTTAGTACAGTCCTTTGGGATGGTTCTTAACCTGACTCCATGCTCGTGACTCACAACAAACCCTTTGATTCTTGGTTGATCCAATCAAGTCTTTTCAATATCAATGGAACTTGGGTGTTGATAAGGTGAAAACCATAATCCACCAAAATGGATGATTGATCTTGACAATGACTTGATTCTTTCCTTGACCTTTGTTTGTTTGCCTTGTGTGTGATCCCTTATTTGTGATTATTGCATTCATACATTCATGCGCATCATAACATTCATCACACGAAAAACAACTTCAAGGAACTGAGGTTTTATTTGCAAATATTTTCAGACCATGGATTATGGACGAAGGAACACTAAGAAGTACAGTTTCAGATGTCCCGACTTGAAAGAGCTAAGGAAGTTGTCATCCTTTGTATTAGATCCCTGGGACTTCAAGCAACGTCATGGGAAGCTTTTATCTGTGTTATCTACTGATGTGGCTGAAGGACTCTTGAGTGTGTTGGTTCAATTTTATGACCCTCTCTACCGTTGCTTCACATTTCCCCGTTATCAACTTATGCCTACGTTAGAGAAGTATGCCTACCTCTTAGGACTACCCGTTTCTGACAAGGTGCCTTTCAGTGGATTGGAGGAGATTCCTAAATCTTATCTTATAGCTGAAGCTCTTGATATGAAGAAGCCTGAGATTGAGGCTCATTGCGTGAAGAAAGGAGGAATGTTTGGGTTCACTTCTAAATTCCTTATTGGGAAAGCTACTACCTTTGCTCAAGCCGGCAGTGTGGATGCTTTTGAAGCCATCTTTGTGTTGCTCATATATGGTTTAGCTTTGTTCCCTAACATTGATGTTTTTATTGATGTTAATGCCATTAGAATCTTCTTGATTAGGAATCATGTTCCTACTCTGTTAGGTGATATGCTTTTCTCTCTGTATTTGAGGAATTCTAAAGGTGGTGGGACTATTGTGTGTTGTGTTCCTCTTCTGTACAAGTGGTTTATTTTGCATTGCCTCAGACGCATGCTTTTATGGAGAACAAACAATGTCTACGGTGGTCTCAGATACTTATGTCTCTCACTAATGATGATATTGTTTGGTATGATTCTATGATGAGTAGCTTGGATATTATTGATAGTTAAGGTGAATTCTCTAATGTACCTCTCATTGGTACACAAGGAGGAATCAACTACAACACTTCTTTGGCTCGTAGTCAACTTGGGTTCCCCTCGAGAGACAAACCTAATAACACTCAGTTAGAAGGTCTTTTCTATCAAGAGGGTAAAGATCTGTAGCGGTAAATTCAGGACCATCAAGCTATGGATACGCTAGACGTCAATTAAACCAGAGTCGCCACCGCGCTTTTATTGTTTCCAAGGGAAAAGGGAAAAGTACGAACAAAACCCAAAGATAAGAAGTTTTCAAATCAAAACTAATAAAATGTCAGAGATTACAGGTAAGGGGGTTGGTTACACAGAGGCAAGGTGTTAGCACCCAAAGTGTCCTAGGTACTCCTAGGGAGCCCTTTTTTGTGTGCATATGTGTTTTTGTAGAAAATGATGTTTGCAAAAAAATATATATAGTAGAGGGATGAGAAAAGAAGTCATTAATTATATTTTTGTGTTTGACAAGACCTTCGGACATGTGCCTACAAACCAACATAAAATGAGGGATCAAAACCTCGTAGTTCGTGGTAACAATTTCAAAATGGGTGTATTGCATTTTAAAAAGTTTAAGTTTAACAAAGGCACAAAATGCCTAAAAAGGTTTGAATGAGTGTAAGTTCTTTTTGTCTTTTGAAATTTGAAGTCAAGTATAGTTAGGTTCATTTACAAGTTTGATTAAGAAAAGGGTTTAAAAATGCATTGGCATAAGGCCAAAGTTTCTAATTTGCAATATGGTCTAAGTTAAAAAACACAAGCAAAGAAGATTTTAAAAGGAGGGAGAGATTTTAAATTAAAGAGGTGGGGAAGAGATGAAGAGACTAATCCTAAGCAAAAATTAAAAGCTAAGAGTTGAAAAGATTTTACCAATGGCATGTAATCCAATAGACAAGAATGTCATATAGAAACCTAAATTTCCCTTGGACTTCAGAAGCAAGCAATATAGCCACATCCAAGCTTAGCAACTCCGTGATCTTCTTCATAATCTCCCATGTATCAGATGAACTCAAAGATAAGCACTAGGCACAAGTTCAAAGTAACAACTTCAATAAGACCATGTAGCAGATGAGCTCAAATGGATCATCAATACTTGCTTATGATGAAGTTTCAATTCACAAGCACTTGGTTTCATGAAAGTTGGCATTGGCCAAGTCCTTTTGCATAGGGAGTGTTACCTAATTCTAATTCCAATGTCTCAGATCAAATCCAACAGTCCACAGAAATTTCTTTTTAGGGTTTTTGTTGTTATTATGTACATTAAGGTCAAAAGACCACAAACACAAACAAGTATATACAATCACAATATAATCACAAGATAAGGCTCAAATGAGCAAAGTGAAAATGACATTAAAGTAAACAAGTTAAATTGGTATGAATAATGGCAAATGAATAAAGACTTAAAATTGAAGTGCATAAAAGTAAATGACTTGAAATTAAATGTTAATTGTTAATTGATTAGAAATTAGTATTGCTTTTGCTTTTGCTTTTGTTTTGTTTAAGTCATTCTTTAGAGAGCAGTCAACCCACTATTCACAAGCATGGATCCTTGAACCAAGACATCTTCCAAAGGAAGGAAAAAACGCCAAGTTTCCACACAATAATATGAAAGAGGGGAGACTTACAATCTCACTTACTAGAATGCTATGCATTTTGTGTCACAAATTTAGCGTTATGTTAAGCAATCGTAATTGGAGTTATGTAGAAGTCACAACTATTTGAGGTTGGGCAATAGAAATTTTAGTGTTAACGCATGTTAGAGATATGGTATTACGAACCATACTCCTAAAACATACCACACTTAAAAGAATATGCAAAAGGGGTGGACCTAATCTCATCCACACTTATGTTGATTTTGCAATCAATTAGCCTTAGGATATAGAGACATCATAGGTCCATGAAATGAATGAGAAGAGAATGGGATTAAGATGAAGAGGGAGAGAGAATGGAATCAACACAAAATTGGTCAAAGGAGGACTTTTATCAAATTAAAATCATTCATTCATTTTGGGAGATGAAATATACATTTCATCAATCCCCTAAATCCAATGATTTTAACTTAACAAATTCAAATCAACCTTGACCAAGGCCCAACAACACAAGTCAAACTCAACAAGTCAATATCAAAGGCTCGACACAATTTATTTTGCAATTAAACAATTAAAATCAATTAAAAAATGCATTAAATTAAATTATGGTTGGTCAAAATCCTAAAACCTCATCAAAACACCAAATAAATGGCCATGTGATTTATCATAGGTCAAACAAGGTCAAAGGACCTTGGAGAAAAAATTTCATTAATTTTGGAAACTTAAAACTATTTTTAAACAATTAAAAATATTCATAAAAACAATTAAATCATGAAAAATATTAATAATGATCCAAAAAATAATTTTAATTCAGAAAATGAAAGAGGAGATTATTTAAATTTTTTTGGTGAAACTCTCATATTTTTTGGATCAATATATAAATTAATATGAATTAATGAAAATAAACCAAATAAAATGAAAATCAGAAAATAGCAAAAAACGTGGACCACTTGATCTCCCTCATTAATTGAGGTGGCAGATCAAGTGGTCCTCAGCTCGCGTTCCATGATGGACACGAGTCAAAGCGCTGCAGGGATGGTATTCAAAACCAATGCACGAGATTAAAACAATTCAAAAGGATCATATGGCTCAGATGAACGCCAACACACCATCGGATCCAATGCTCTGGTCTCCTTCTTCGGTGAGCCTCACCGGACTGGTTCACTCTCAACCATCACCAAAATTAAAAATAAAGACATGGATTTAAAGTAAAAATGCCCAGGAGCTCGAATTTGGACTCAATCTCTCCTAACTCCAAGTATATTGAAAGATACAGGGAGTTGAATTTTGAGGATCATGATCTGAGTTCCTTCAGACAACCAATCTTGTTATCTACATTGGTAGGACTTCAGACAACCAAAGATCAAGAAGAATTATAGAGAATTGAGTGAGAATCAAAGAGATGAAAAATTATGAAAAATACCTTCAATGCAGGTTTGTATGAACATGATCTTGCTTCCAATTGCTCTTGATCTTGCTCTGGACACTTGATGGAGTGGGATTGAATCAACAAAAGGCACAGGACTCTTGGAGATTTGAATCTCAAAACAGTGGAGATTCAAACTCAATTTCCGATGGAAATTCTCATGGTTATCCTTTGAAACAGAGGGTTTGGAGCTAGGGATTCAAATCTGGCTCGTAGGGGTCCTTGATTCTAAGCATGAAGGGCTCTATTTATAGCCATATGATTGCTAAATGCACACTTGAAATTAAGTTCCAAAAATAGCAATGTACATTTCATGTAAGCATAGGAGTGTGATAGGCCCATCTAATCATCTCTTCAGGTCCAAAAATGAGTACAAACATTGCTGAAGTCACATTGGTCAGCCATGCAATTGTGTATGAGGAATACAAGTTCTATTATGCCAAATGGTGATCCAAGTTGAAGCCATGTGCAAGTCACTCATACTTTGTCCAAATGGGATGGAATTGGACTTTTTGGAAACATTAGATCAAGAGGAACAACTTTCATGTTGAACACTTTTTCATTTGAAGCTTGGATCATGACGAATTTTGAGGTGGAAGTTGGGAAAATCAAACATGTCAAAAACTTTTCTAAGTGTCAAGCCATATGTTCACTTCTTCCACCTTGAATAACGTTTTGTGTGAGCTTCAAATGAGAAACGCTACTTCATCAAAGTTGTATCTCTATCAAAGTATTTCAAAATGGTCATAAATTTGACCTCATTTGGATTTGGCATGAAGGAGTTATGCATTTTTGAAGTTGAGGAAAATCACTTGTTCAATGGCATTGGTCCAAAATGACATATAATGTCTCCTCATATCACATGCATATAAAAGTTGAATTTGCTCATCCTCAAAACATAAACATTGAATTATACATATTTAATTTGATTGTGCAACTTGAATATATTTTATATAATAAAAATTAAGAAAGTTATGGCCTTGGGAAGTTGACCTCCCAATTAGGGTTTAGGCAAAATGACCTATAATCTGTCACCATAAAAATGACTTTCCAAGCAAAACTAGATCTTGACATTAACATGAAGTTTGTTTGGGATGTCATTTTGAGTAACTTTTCTCTTGAAATTATTTTCATATGGCAAATATTGTAGGATATAGGGTCTAGGGAACTCCAGTTTTGATTAGATGAATTCCTCTGGTCAACCACCATGAACCAACTTGCTGGCTTGATATTCTCTTGACTTTTGGGACTCATGGAGGATCATATATTCATAAGATTATGATATTTGAAGTATGCCTTGAAATATTTGATCAATTGTTGAAGAGACTTGTTGAAGAAGTTACACAAGATACCTAGATGAATTAGGGTTTCCAAGGCAAACCAACTCCAAACTCTTGATGAGTTCTTGATCGAAATAACATGTGAAGACAATGGGGATTCATATATGATGCTCATAGCCATAGTAAACCAATTCTTGATTGAACACCTTGCATTGAGGGTCTTAAACCCTAGATGTGAGCTTGATAAATCAAAGGTGAGCACATGCCCTACCTACAAAAGAGTTAGTTTATATAAAGACATATTTTTGGTATTTTGGTTAGTAAAAATGATAAAATATAAAGTATAATACAATCAAATGGTGCTTGTTGATCTCTCCCAATGCAAACCCAATGAATCAGGGTTAAGGAGGATGCCAAGATGTGATCCCAATGCCAATGCATATGATGAGAATAACATGAGGGATCTTAGGGTCAAAATTAGGGTTTACAGCTGCCCCTATTTAAGGATGTTCTAACTGAGGAGATGAAGGTTAAAATCTTCGCATTGACTCAGTAGAATGGGCTTAAATAATAACATATAGAAACAAATTTTGGTCCCTAAGAGACCTCATGATGCATATGATATGAAATGTTGAAATAATCTTTGTGGGGAAATGTTGCAACAAAGGAAAGGAATTTGGAGAGACTGAAAGTATAACATGAGTATAATGCATTCCATAAGGAAAACTCACTAGGGAGGCATAGACTCTGGGGAAAAAGGGTTGTGCGTAGGCCAGGCTACGACATAAAACAATTGGGGGACTCGAGGGATTCCATGAAAATAAATGAATGGAACGAATCAGTCGGGGAACCAGACGAACATCTACGGGGAAATGGGTATATCAGATCAAAGCTGAAATACTCGAACCAAGAAGGAAACATAGATTTCACTAAGCAAATGCGCACTCAAACTCAACTGGGGAAAAAAAGATCTCCAACACAGGAGGAGCAGAAATTTATTATCCATTACTAGTTACTGGGTAAGAAGATAACAAAATCTGGCAGGGAGGACATCCGTTACAGATTAGGGTAAACATATCAAGGATGACTCACTGAAGGCAACCAGGAGGTGAATTTATTACTGGTTACTGGGTAAGAATAAACTGCTGGGAAAATCCCAAAAAATAGGCTTTACAACTACCAGTTAATGGGCAGAAGACCAAAGAGAGAGAACATCCGTCACTGGTTAAAGTGAACATATCAAGGATAAAGTCAAAGGAAAGACAATCCATCATCGTTTAGGATGAACATATCAAGGATAAACTTTCCTGGGGAATTTAGGAAGGGTATCAGTCATCGGTTAGGATGAACATATCAAGGATAAACTGCCTGAAAAACTGGGGATTACATCTATCAAATGCTGGATAGAACACCGAAAAGAGAATATCCATCATCGGTTAGGATGAACATATCAAGGATAGAATCAGAGGGGAGAAATAGGAATTACATCTATCAGCTACGGGATAGAATACCAACAAGAGTATATCCGTCACCGATTAGGATGAACATATCAAAGATAAACTCTGCAAAGGGGAAAAAGCGGGATTTACAACTACCGGTTACTGGGTAGAAGACTACAAAGAGAAGGAAATTCGTCACCGGTTAGGATGAACATATCAAGGATTAACTCTCTGGGGAACAAAATAAGGACTACAACTACCAGTTACTGGGTAGAATACTAAAGAGAATTTTCGTCACCGGTTAGGATGAACATATCAAGGATAAACTCAAGCAAGGGAAGAAAATATTCGTAATCGGTTAGGATGAACATATCAAGGATATACTTCCTGGGAGATGTGGAAACGAATCCACTGGGGAAACAAGGTTACCTTTTTCGGGTATTGGGCAAAAGTGACAAACATGAGAAGAATATTACCAGTTACTAGGTAATAGGCTCCCAGGGGACCAAAAAGCATCTATCTAGGTAAGATCTAGAAAGAAACGGTTAATCAAATACTCAAACCCAATGAGGGCATAACTCAAGGGGAGTGGTTCCGTCTAGATACTCAAATGTGGAGGAAACAAAAATAACAATCATCCACGAGGAAATAACTCAGTGGGGAAAGAGAAAGGTTAAAGTCTTTCTGCTTAATGAGCTGACACTCTACAATTGAAAGAGGACAGACAGACCAAATCTGTATGGGGAAAATTATACCACCATAGCAGAGGATTAACATGAACAATGAATCACAAAGTGCAACAATGCAATAATGAAATTACATGAATGTATATGTATATGTATATGCATATATGATTATTATGCTGACAAAACGATCACAAAGGATACAAATGTCACTGGTTTAAATCATCGATACAACCCCTAGCCAATCCTCACAAGAGGGAAACAACTTCTGGAGAGAAAACAAACGAACGCCTCGAAGGTTCAATCCTGGCTGGGTAAAGCACAAGGAGAGGATCTGCTAAGGAAACTTCTATAACATCTGCGGGGAATTTTAGGTCAATGCCATATCAAATGGGAGACAACCCTGCAGGTGATTAACACAATAGCTGCTCAAAATTAGGAGTAACTCTGACGACTTGCGGGGAAACGAAATTTGCCGAAACCATTCAAACTGCCGAAACAACACGCCTATAACTCAAGGGAGGCCAACAAACTCAACTGAGGAAACCAACAGAACTCGGCTGGGGAAACCAATAGAACTCGGCTACTGAAACGCTGTCGAGGGTGAAATAGGGATTACGTCCACTACTTGGGGAGAACCAATAATGCTCCATATTTAGGGCGTACCGCTTTTCAAACTGTTGTTGATATTCTTTTAAATGATATTGATTGCTTAAAATAATTGCTTTTATATATTTAAGAAAACATGATTTTGATTTTAAAATTTATTTTCAAAAATGATCATAATAAAATTGAACTCTATTTGGCTTAATTAAACAAGAGTAGAAACAATTGGATAAAAAGCTCAACTTTATTTAATGGGATGATAGTCTGTAAATGACAAGACTCCATAGATCTTTACAAAAGTTGAAAAATGGTAATTTTCATGGAAAAGGACTACATTTAATACAATGATCACTAATCCTTCTACCAACTTTTGATGTCCACTGTGCTCTTGGCAACTTCATCGGGGATGATGAATCAGAATTGACCAATTTTCTCAAGAATGTCTTCAGAACTAAAGATCAGCAGCCTACAGTTACTTTCCAGAATCCCTAATTTTTTCAAAAATTTCCCCAAGGTAGGGTACTCAATTTATCGGGTTGGTTCTTTCTGTTTTTGTGTCTCTAATTTTTGCATGGATCTCCGTTTCGGATTTCAATCCACCGGGATGCTCATTTTTGCCTAATCCGCCCTTTCAGGTTTTCAACTTAGCGAGTTGTTCTTTTCTTTTTAGGCAAAGTATTTCTTGACTGCATCTGTGTTCACAGGACGAGTGAACTCTTCACCATCCATAGTTGTAAGAATCAAAGCACCGCCTGAAAAGGCTCTCTTAACAACACATAGACCTTCATAATTAGGAGTCCATTTGCCCCTAGAATCTGGCTTGAAAGATAAAATCTTCTTGAGCACAAGGTCACCTTCTTTGAACACACGAGGTCTGACCTTCTTATCAAAAGCTTTCTTCATCCTCTACTGATACAACTGACCATGGCACATGCCAGTAAATCTCTTCTTTTCAATTAAATTCAGCTGATCATACATGGTATGACACCATTCAGCCTCGGTCAACTTGGCTTCCACCAAGACACGCAATGATGGGATCTCCTTCTCTACTGGGAGCACAACTTCCATGCCATAAACAAGTGAGATAGGGGTTTCCCCTGTTGAAGTGCGGATGGAAGTACGATACCCATGCAAAGCAAATGGGAGCATCTCATGCCAATCTTTGTATGTCACAACCATCATCTGGATAATCTTATTGATGTTCTTATTTGCAGCTTCAACAACCCCATTAATCTTAGGTCTGTAGAGGGAAGAATTATGATGTGCAATCTTGAAGTCTTTGTAAAGAGTATCCACCATATTATTGTTCAAGTTAGATCCATTATCAGTAATGATCCTACTTGGCACACCATAACGATATATAATCTAATTCTTGATAAACCTCACAACAACTTGCTTGGTTACATTCGCGTGCGATGCCACTTCAACCCACTTTGTGAAGTAGTCAATTGCCACTAAAATGAAACGATGTCCATTCGACACTTTATGCTCAATCATGCCAATCATATCAATTCCCCACATGGAGAAGGGATATGGGGAGGAAATGACGTTCAACAGTGTCGGAGGAACGTGAATCTTATCTGCATATATTTGACACTTATGGCATTTCTTCACAAACTTGCAACAGTCAGATTCCATTGTCATCCAATAGTAACCTGCTCTCCACATCTTCTTTGCCATAGCGTGTCCATTAGAGTGAGTACCAAAGGAACCTTCACGGACTTCAGTCGTCAATAAGTCTGCTTCGTGTCTATCCATGCATCTGAGCAGAACCATATCGAAGTTTCTCTTATACAATACATCACAATTCCGGTAGAAATTATCGGATAATCTTCTCAAAGTCTTCTTATCTTTCAAAGATGCCCCAGGCGGGTAAATCTGACTTTGGAGGAAACACTTGATATCAAAATGCCATGGCTTCTCTTCCTTGGCTTCTTCAATAGCAAACACATGAGCTTGTGTTTCTATACGCATCACATTTAAATTGGGAACTTCATTCTAATACTTCACCATAATCGTTGAAGCCAACATTGCAAAAGCATCTGCCATCCAATTTTCATCTCGAGGGATATGATAAAACTCAACCTTTGTAAAGAAAGTTGAAATCCTCCTCGCATAATCTCTATATGGTATCAAACTGGATTGATTCGTCTCCCATTCACCTTTGATCTTATTCACAACCAAAGCTGAATCTCCGTAGACGTCCAAATACTTGATTCGGAGGTCAATGGCTTCTTCAATCCCCATAATGCAAGCTTCATACTCAGCCATATTATTTATACACTTGAAAGTCAATCTAGCTGTAAATGGAAAATGCGTGCCTTGAGGAGAAATGGTTACTGCCCCAATGCCATTACGTTATTGATTAACAGCTCCATCAAATACCATGCCCCAACGGGAACCAGGTTCTGGCCCTTCTTTAAGAAATGGTTCATCACAGTCTTTCATTTTCAAGTACAAGATCTCTTCATCAGGAAAATCATATTGGTTGCTGAGCCAAATGATCATCCAAGACACTATCTTTGATCACTTTCTGAGATCGGAATTCAATATCATACTCCGATAACAACATCTACCAACGGGAAATCCTCCCAGTTAAAGAAGGCTTCTCAAAAATATACTTGATTGGATCCATTTTGGATATCAACCAAGTGGTATGATTTAACATATATTGACGCGGACGCTTAGCAACACATGCCAATACGCACAAGTCTTCTCTAGCATAGAATACCGAGTCTCACAATCGGTGAATTTCTTACTGAGGTAGTTGAAGATGTTTGATTGGCTGCATTGTATGGTAAAACACTAGTTGGATTATAATGTCTTGACTGATGTCATGACATGCTGTGGAAATGATTGTTTGACTGCATTGTATGTTAGAATATCTAACTGTACTCTGATGTCTTGACTGATGTCATGACATACTTGAGTAGTATGCTGCAGGTTTAGCTAATACAGGATCTACTGAATGTCAAACTGGATGTTATGACATTCATCCCTGTCAGCAGATACTGAGGAATAGAACAGTTGGTGTTCTGTTATAACTCAGTATTTATTTTCAGTCTGTTTATCAAGGAAATAACAGACCTGGCATAAGGCCTACTGTCTGAATGTTAAACTGGATGTTATGACATTCATCATTGACAGCATATACTGAATAATAGACAGGATGGTTTTCTGCTACATTTCAGTATGTATCTCAGTCTGTTCTTCAGGAGGATAACTGACCTGGCATAAGGCCCATTAGGAAAATGTCAAACTGGATGTCTTGACATTTATTACTGTAAGCTGATACTGAAGTATAGATTGGTTGGTCTTTTACAATACAACATTTAGCACAGTCTATTTTCAGGAAAATAACAGACTTAGCATATGGTCTATGTTCTGGACGTCAAACTGAATGTTGTGACATTCATTCCTGACAGCATATGCTAAATTGTAGGATGGTTAGTTTTTCTGTTTGAGGATTTTTCTCAGGCCACTCTTCAGGAATCCAATAGCTGATCTAAAATCCAAGAAACTAACAACTGAGCTACAATTAATGAACCTAACAAATAGCCTATTTGTTAGCACACTAATATGTGGGAATTAGAATCCTATGTGGCGTTACATGTGGAGGTCTTAAAGACTCAATCAGAATATATATAGGCTCCAAATATGGAGATATATATGGAGAGATTTTAGGATTGAAGACCTTGTTTGTAGCAGAAATTTTCTACTGTATTTGTAACAGCAAAGAACAAGTTTGTTGCGATTTCTGAAGGCCCAAATCCAGTTGGGTGATTAGGTTATAAATAGCATATGTAACCTAGTTTTTGTAAGCCTCATAGAATGAAAATTTAGGGGTGTGTGTGAGGTAAACCTCCCAATCTGTGGGAAGGTTACCATGTGTTTCTCAGTGTTCAAAGCTGAGAGTATTTGCAACTCAAAGCCTGTAGGCAAGAGTGATTATGGTCTTGAACGAAGCTGTGAAGCAAGTTTAAGGTGTTTAGCATTACATTGTAATTGTAGTGATAGGAATGGAAACTGGAGGTTTCTATCTAGGAGTTCCTAGGTATAGATTGCATTGGGTAGGGATTAAGTGAAGAGTTGTAAACGGGGGAGTTTAACTCTGAATTAATACTGCTGATAGTGGATCTTCTTCCTGGCTTGGTATGCCCCCAGACGTAGGTGATGTTGCACCGAACTGGGTTAACAATTACTTGTGTTTTTTACCTTCTGCATGTTATAATTTTGTCTGTTATAAAATAAGGTAAACCTGTAATGCTGTAATAGGTGATGTTCAAATCAATGTTGAGACATCATGCTGATAATTGTGCAGGCTCAACAGAAGTAAGTGTTATGGTTGATCTTTGCTATGTCTTTGTACCAGATGGATAGAACTGGGTGTTCTTCCATACTATGGTGATATAGTAGCAGATGTCGTGACATCTGTGAATGTGTGCATATCAGTACTAGGTTTTAATTTGTATAACTGTCTTGCTGTATTAGTAACAATGTTAGATCATATGTCATTACTTGGAGTAGAACATCTAAACTCTGACTACACCAGAATTTCAAATGGTATCAGAGCAGGCATCCTGTTCTGTTTCTGGATGAGATCCATGGGTGATACTTTCTGGTATCTTGCAAGGAGTTATATTAGTACTGATGTTGGAACCCGTGGAAGGTTCTGTGAGTTCCCTGAATGGTCCCTTGAAGTAGGTGGATGGACTATTCATGACAGGAACTATGGGTACCGGTCTCTAGTGGTTGGCAATTGGCCTATGTGTGGGACAGCTGTGCTAGTATTGAATCATATTCAAGCCTGGTATGTTCTTGGAGGCTGATCTGGTGAAGGGTGTGTTCATAAGTTGAGTTGTATTATGATTTCCGCTGCATAATAACTGGAAAAACTCAAACTCTGATGTAGTTTCTCCTCTTGTGGATGAAAGGCTGATGTATTCAAGATTTCATCATAACCTACTGATGATGTCAAAGATACTTGAGTCTCCTCAAGTCCACCCATCATGACGTTCTCTCTTCAGGATGGTAAGAATCACCTGATCACTGATTCTTTTACACTCTTGGGTAGTGTATATGAAGACCTTGAAGACTTTCAAGGAGGGTTTGTTCCAAGGAGGTGGAACCAATGCTCTATGTAATGTTAGAACATGTTGTTCAACAAGTATGCAGCTGCTGGTTGAAGAACAAATGTTTTTAGGTGTCAAACAAAGGGATACTTTTGTTTGGAACCTACTCCTGACCTGGAAGAGGAGACATCTATGTGTGCTAAGTTGACAAGGGTAGGGTCAACTGTGTGTGTGCTCAAGAAGGTCACTGTTAGAAGTCTAATCTCTAGAAGTGGAGCTGGTTGAGATGTGACATTGTGCAATTTCCTGCCGATTGTCTTATTCCTGTAGATTGATCAAGGTTGGATAGTTGTTCCCTGAAGTACTATGTTGTGTTGGAAGATAAGTCCCCTGGATGTTAGAAGTCAATAATGGGGTAACCTGATTGCTATTTCATTTAAGAGGATTGGGACCATGAATCTTGTTTTTCAAACACCTTGCTCAGAAGTGGCAGTTCCTTCAAGGAGTGAGAATATGAAGATTCAGAGGTTGGTTGAGGTAGTATGCTCTGGCAATGCATATCTACTATTGACTGGTGTTGTTTTTCACTAGTACTTATGGTCAGCTGAAGTCTGATTGGTGTGATTGGAGTATGTATAGGTATAACTCATAGAGTTAGGTGCCACTGGTAGGGATGGTGTATGTCATGTTGAGACATGTCTGTACAATGCATTGATATTGGTGTGAAGTTTCCATGATTGTTAATTTGAGGGGGAGTTTTGGTTAACCTCCTCACATTTGGTCAGCCTAGGGTCTGGTTGGCTGTTGACCTGTGTCACATGGGTTCTGGTGGTTGTGTGACACATTTGCAAGGAAGAATTCATCTCTCTCATTCCTAAGGGTGAATTTAATCTGAGAAGATTTTCAAAACTGTTGAAGTGCTTGCAAGCAGAAGATGTGACACTAGAAGAGTATTTTCAAAGTAGTCTTATGGTGGAAGTATCTGAAAGGAATATTGGGAAAGGATTTAAGATCAATGTCAACTTGTGCCAAGTACAAGTATTTAATTGATTATCCTTGGAGCTCAAGATAACTGATGTTCTTAAAGATGTTGGAACATCTCTTCTTCAAGACCCTGTGAAGAATCACAGGAAGGATAGTACATTGGTTTATGATCTATCTCTTTGGTGGCAGCAAAAGCATATGATCTCTGAAAAGGTTTCCTGGCAAGAAACATGTTCAGCCTTGGTGTGTACAAGAAGAAGAAGACATCATAGTCTTGATGGTGGTTACTTGGATCAGTTTATCTCTGATCTAAGTAAGGAAGTGCATTGGCTAATGCACACTGTGAAGTTAAGAACAAGTGGTAGCACTCTTAACATCATGGAAACAGCCTTGCTTTAGGAAGTGGAATCCTTGGTATAGCTGAAGGGTTAGTTTCTAACTGGTCCTTCTGAAGACTCATGCATCAGAGTGTTTTATGTCTTTGGAGAAGAAGTAGGGATTCATCAAGGTGTGAGCTTGGATGACTTAACTGCAAACCTGCAGGATGGAGGTTGTTTACTCAAACTTGGTTCCACAATCAAGTCAATGAGAACATTGAACTCTTGTTCTGTGAAGGGAGGAAGTTCTTTCAAGTGGCAGAAGATGGAGCTGAAGTCAACAGCTAGATGTCAAAACACAATGTTGTGACATTTGGTTCAACATCAGATTCTTAGTTGGTGAAGTGGCACATCAACTTGAGATAGAAGGGTCTACAGGGTTGTAGATTGGATACTTCAAAAAGGTCGTCCTCGTTGCAGTTCTTTGGAGTTGCTGGATAGAAAGGATGTTACATGTTCATGTCTTAGAAAATCTAAGTTTTGTTCAACATGTAGCTTGAAGTTCAAGTCTCACATGGAAGGTCAGAATATCTTTGGGTGAGGCTTGATAGACGTGGAGAGGTCAAAGAATGGAATTTGACTTTTTCATATGAGGATTCATGAAGGAGGTAATCAACCAGTGGCATTTGGTCTATCTCAGAAGTGAGTTCGAAGAATCAAGATAATCCACATATGGCAGCTGATTATTCTTGAGGAAAGTCTGAGACAAATTACTTTTGAGCAGAAAAGTAGTAAGTTGAAGACAAAAGGAGGTGTGTTCTATTCATCTCTTGGAGCTTGTGGTAGGAGCTCTGAGCTATCTATGGAAGATTATCTCTCGTAATGGGATGAGAATGTATATGTCCCAATTTATGTCTGGGTTCTTTTGGATCAAGCTGGTGACTCAGTGATATCTGAAGATTATCAGATGGTGTTCCTTGTTATGTTGTGAAGGATGTCCTAACGAATGTTAGAACATTTTGTGAAGTGGTTTTCTGTTCTGGTTAGAAGAGAGATTGACACAGAGTGTGGATGTGTTCAGCCAAGAGGGTTGAACAGAGGGTGTGCTCTTGAAGACATGAAGATGAGTCTTATGTTTTCCATTCATCAAGTGGTCTGGGTTCTCTTTGAATCAGGAAGTATGTGAAGGTCCAACTTTGGGGTGTTGGATATGTTCATGTGTGATCTCCAAGTTTCAAGAGGAGAGTTGGTTGTTCATGACAGGGGGAGTTCTATTTTTGTGCTGCAAGTAATCATCAAGCTTGTGGTCTATGTGTTCTCAGATAACAAGGTATGGCACCTGATATACCTGTTGTGAAGACAGTGTGTGACTACTTGATCAAAGTTGTGAAGCAAGATCAAGTGGGTAGTGTCTTGATCAAAGCTGTAAAGCAAGATCAAGAGGGGTATTCTTGATTGAAACTGTGAAGTAAAATCAAGATTGTGTATCTGTCATTTGTGTGTAATTTTGTTTATGTTGGTCTGTAATTTAAAGTGTTGCTTTGGCAACATTTTTGACAAAAAGGGGGAGTAACACCTGTGATGCCCCAGGACAACAGAGTGTTTTGCTAAACAGATATTGAAGATCCTCTAATCCAGAGGTAGTGCTGCAACTGAGGTTCCACTTCTATGACTGTGAGTATGTGTATGTGTGCTGCAATTAGAAGTTTTTATTTAACTTCTGTATGTGTGCTGTTATGTGAAGTTTTTATTTAACTTCCATCTGTGTGAGTGTGTTGCTACTCTGAGTGTATTAGCTAGGTTAATTTTCTGCTAGATGTGTGTTTTCCACTGCTATGGACTCTGTTGTGAAGCCAAAGTGTTTTAGCCAAAAATTTGCAAATAGGGGGAGTTTGTAGATGTTTGATTGGCTACATTGTATGGTAAAACACTAGTTGGATTATAATGTCTTGATTGATGTCATGACATGCTGTGGAAATGATTGTTTGACTGCATTGTATGTTAGAATATCTAACTGTACTCTGATGTCTTGAATGATGTCATGATATACTTGAGTAGTATGTTGCAGGTTTAGCTAATACAGGATCTACTGAATGTCAAACTGGATGTTATGACATTCATCCCTGTCAGCAGATACTGAGGAATATAACAGTTGGTGTTCTATTATAACTCAGTATTTATTTTCAGTCTGTTTATCAAGCAAATAACAGACCTGGCATAAGGCCTACTGTCTGAATGTCAAACTGGATGTTATGACATTCATCATTGACAGCATATACTGAATAATAGGCAGGTTGGTTTTCTGCTACATTTCAGTATGTATCTTAGTCTGTTCTTCAGGAGGGTAACTGACCTGGCATAAGGCCCATTGTGAAAATGTCAAACTGGATGTCTTGACATTTATTACTGTAAGCTGATACTGAAGTATAAACTGGTTGGCCTTTTACAATACAGCATTTAGCACAGTCTGTTTTCAGGAAAATAACAGACTTAGCATATGGTCTATGTTCTGGACGTCAAACTGAATGTTGTGACATTCATTCCTGACAGCATATGCTAAATTGTAGGATGGTTAGTTTTTCTGTTTGAGGATTTTTCTCAGGCCATTCTTCAGGAATCCAACAGCTGATCTAAAATCCAGGAAACTAACAACTGAGCTACAATTAATGAACCTAACAAATTGCCTATTTGTTAGCACACTAATATGTGGGAATTAGAATCCTATGTGGCGTTACATGTGGAGGTCTTAAAGACTTAATCAGAATATATATAGGCTCCAAATATGGAGATATATATGGAGAAATTTTAGGATCGAAGACCTTGTTTGTAGCAGAAATTTTCTGCTGTATTTGTAACAGCAAAGAACAAGTTTGCTGCGATTTCTGAAGGCCCAAATCCAGTTGGGTGATTAGGTTATAAATAGCATATTGAAACCTAGTTTTTGTAAGCCTCATAGAATGAAAATTTAGGGGTGTGTGTGAGGTAAACCTCCCAATCTGTGGGAAGGTTACCATGTGTTTCTCAGTGTTCAAAGCTGAGAGTATTTGTAACTCAAAGCCTGTAGGCAAGAGTGATTATGGTCTTGAACGAAGTTGTGAAGCAAGTTCAAGGTGTTTAGCATTACATTATAATTGTAGTGATAGGAATGGAAACTGGAGGTTTCTATCTAGGAGTTCCTAGGTATAGATTGCATTGGGTAGGGATTAAGTGAAGAGTTGTAAACGGGGGAGTTTAACTCTGAATTAATATTGCTGATAGTGGATCTTCTTCCTGGCTTGGTATGCCCCCAGACGTAGGTGATGTTGCACCGAACTGGGTTAACAATTACTTGTGTTTTTTACCTTCTGCATGTTATAATTTTGTCTGTTATAAAATAAGGTAAACCTGTAATGCTGTAACAGGTGCTGTTCAAATCAATGTTGAGACATCATGCTGATAACTGTGCAGGCTCAACAGAAGTAAGTGTTATGGTTGATCTCTGCTATGTCTTTGTACCAGATGGACAGAACTGGGTGTTCTTCCATACTATGGTGATATAGTAACAGATGTCGTGACATCTGTGAATGTGTGCATATCAGTACTAGGTTTTAATTTGTATAACTGTCTTGCTGTATTAGTAACAATGTTAGATCAGATGTCATTACTTGGAGTAGAACATCTAAACTCTGACTACACCAGAATTTTAAATGGTATCAGAGCAGGCATCATGTTCTGTTTCTGGATGAGATCCATGGGTGATACTTTCTGGTATCTTGCAAGGAGTTATATTAGTACTGATGTTGGAACCCGTGGAAGCTTTAATATAGGCGCAAATGTGGCAATCATGTGTGAAATTAATCTTGTGATATAATTCAAGCGGTCGAGGAAACCTTTGACTTGCTTCTCAGTCTTGGGCGCAGGCATCTCTTGTATTTCTTTGACCTTGGCAGGATTAACTTCAATACCCTTCTCACTGACAATAAAGCCCAACAACTTACCAGAACGAACACCAAAAGTACACTTATTGGGATTCAAGCGGATTTTATAATTCCTCAAATGCTGGAATAACTTCAACAAATGCTCAACATGTTCCTCTTCATCAATGGATTTGGCAATCATATCATCAACATAAACTTTGATCTCTTTATGCATCATATCATGAAAAAGAGTAGTCATTGCTCTCTGGTAAGTTGCACCAGCATTCTTTAAACCGAAAGGAATCACTCTATAATAGAATGTTCCCAAGGGTGTAATGAATATGGTATTCTCCATATCATCGGGTGCCATTTTGATCTGATTATATCCGGAAAATCAGTCCATAAATAAAAAGACTTTGAATTTAGTTGTGTTCTCTACCAACATGTCAATGTGTGGCAGAGGGAAATCATCTTTCGGACTGACTTTATTCAAATCTTTATAATCAACACACATACGGACTTTTCCATCCTTCTTCGGAACAGGCACAATATTGGCCACCCACTGTGGATACTCAACAGTAATAAGAAAGTCAGCATCAATTTGCTTTTGCACTTCTTCTTTGATCTTTACTGCCATATCAGGATGAGTCCTCCTCAATTTCTGCTTGACTGGCGGGTATTCTGACTTCAACGACAATCTATGCTCTACAATCTCAGAATCTAAACCAGGCATGTCTTGATAAGACCAAGCAAACACATCTGAATACTCTTGGAGAAGATCAATCAACCCCTTCTTCACTTTTGGACACAGTCGAGACCCAATCTTGACTTCCTTCACATCATTCTCAGAACCAAAGTTGACTAACTCAATCTTCTCTTTGAACGACTGAATGGCTTTTTCCTCGTGCTCAAGTAGACGAGATAATTCATCATATACTTCTTCATCACTTCCTTCCTCAGCCTCAAACACAGGGAATTCAAAATTTGGCAAAGGAGTAGGATCATTATATTCAATGGGTTTAGAAACCAACCTGCATAATGATTTGATATTTTGATTTTAGAGAAGTGATTTGGTGACCAAATATTATGCAGATGGACAATTATATTTATTTATTTTATGTTTTTTGTGATTACCATTTTCTAGAAGAAGAGAAAAGTAAAAATATAACATCATAGATGTGGATGAATTGAATTGAATTTTATTAATGATCAAATTTGAAAATACCTAACAATGTTCACTTCTCCCTTATTATTTGAAAAAACAATAAAAGAAATTACTTAGAAAAGGATCCATAATAATAGGAACATCGACAGCAGTCCAATTGTTTCAAGCTTTTCCATGCGTCACAAAATTGGTGCAGTCTTCATCTTCATCCTCCTCGATCACGGCAGCTAAGTGTTGTTCATTACCATGAATGAACCCTCCACTACGGAAACTGGGTTGCACATCTTCGATCCTTGGCTGAAGCGTTTATTCAAATGCTTCACCATTTATTCATTTTCCCTCCTTATTTCATACTATGTGCTTCACATGTTTTTTTTTATTTTTTTCTCAACTTGTAAATTGCATAACAATTCGAAAATTGATCCAAAAAATACCTGGTTTTTTGCATAGTGATCCTTGAGATGTCTATTTTTTAATGACCATAATTTGCAAGTTGTGCCTGGCTGGAAAAATAATTTGTTCTAGGTTGATTAATCACATGTACCTTTATGACATTGCTTGATTCAAACTATCATGAAATGCTTGTTTCTTATCCAATAGCTTTGAAATTTTGCATGATGAAACTAGACACATTTCTTGACATTTTGGTTTTAGTTTGTCATTTTTCTCAATTACCATTTCTGTTTTATGCATGTGCTAACTTGGTGTGACAATTTGTGTCACACCTTTGATTTTTCAACTTGTACCATGTGATTTCCATGCCAAATGATGTCCAATGCTTCTGATTTTTTATACGTTGATAATGTTAGATGTCTTGAATGTGCATCAATTTTTCCAGATTTATTTGAATCATTTCTGTTTTGATTTGAAATTTTCATTCATGATGATCACATATGAGCTTTGAAATTGCCTTGAACTTCTTTTAATCATGAAATGCTTTTGGTGAATGATGTTGATGTGAGACCTTTTGGAATATGTCAATATGTGTTTGAAGTTACTTTGTGTTAAATTTCAGCTCCTGTTTTAAATTTTTTCTCCATCTTTGACCCTAGGCTTTGACCTAGTGGTTTGTGGCTTACATTTGAGATTTGATTTCAGGTTGAACATCCAAGTTCCATAGTTGATGATGCTTCATCATTTGAGTATTGATGTTTGCTTTTGATTATTAACATTTGTGTGTTTTGTAGGTTGATGCTAACTCATTTGAGTTTGCCTTTTGGCTTACACATTTTGTACATAGGGATTGTCTGTTGCTTATTGACTGTTGTCTGTTTGTCTGAGCATTGTACTAATTTGTTTAGTGTTTCCACAGGTACTTAAGTTGCTTTAAGTTCCTTGTGAACTTTGCTTTGCTTGGTTGCTTAACCACTTAGGTATAATTTCTAATCTTCATGTAGTCTGGAAGACCTACTGTTATTGGTAGGCACCTGTCTGAAGCCCTCCTTAAGAGGCAATGTTTGTGCTTGTTTAACTTTGTGCCAAGCAGGAAAAGTCCTCTTAAGAGGCAATTGGCAGATAAAAGAGATGTGTAATCCATCTCCTGCTACTCAGTGTTTCATTCACTTTGCTCACACCATGTGTTGATGCATGGTGAATAATAACCCAAGATCTTATAGAGTCTATTTGTGGAGAAGAGTTCCAACTTTCTGAACTCCCACACTTTCCATTGATCAAAGCTCTCCCTGACCAGGGATAAGAGCTATGAGGCACACCCCTCATCTCCATTTCATCTGCTTCACCCTAACTCTCAATGTTAGGGTTAAGAGCTCAAAATTCCCCATTCCAGTTGGCTGTAAAGCCTAACCTTGCTTGAGCCTAATTGATTGTATATAGTGTGTGCTAATTGACTTGTTTGTCTGCTTACTTGATTCATCTGTGCATGTTTGCTTATGTGTGCCTTTGTGCATTTACCTTCATTGCTTATATATCATTTCATAAACATTGTTCATTACTTTGTAACATTTTGTTTGTCCATTGAGGAGTCAATTGTAAGTCCATTTATTGGCAGTTGTTTCCTATGATCTGGTAGGGATTTGGAACTAAGACCATTCAATTGGCTTTCCTTTCCTGGGAGTCGAGTGTAAGACCATTTATTGGCAACTTGTTTCCTCTTGCTTATTGAATTTGTTGTTTGTTTCTTGTGAGGAGTCAATTGTAAGTCCAGCTATTGGCAGTTGTTTCCTATGATCATTCCTTGGAGACTAGTATAAGTCCATTGATTGGCATCTGGTATCCTTGTTTCTTTGCTTTAGGAGACTAGTATAAGTCCATTGATTGGCATCTGGTATCCTTGTTTCTTTGCTTTAGGAGACTAGTATAAGTCCATTGATTGGCATCTGGTATCCATGTTTCTTTTTGTTTTAGAAGATTGGTGTAAGTCCATTGATTGGCATCTGGTATCCATTTTGTTTTGTGAGATTGGTGTAAGTCCATTGATTGGCATCCGGTATCCATTTACATTGTTTATTTGTTATTTGCATTGTTGCCTATTCCAAAGGAATCACTTGAATCATCTATATATGATCTCAAGAGGTGAACATCTAAGAAGTTTTACTTCCTCACCCTCTCACCTTTTGTTTCTTTAAACCCCCATTTGCATGTTAACCCAAAACCAAAAACTATTGTGCAAACATTTTCATTTCTTTCCAAATTAGAAACCTAGGCTTTAGGCCTTTGAGTTTTCAAAACTTCATTTTCATAATACTCTTTTGAATTGAATTCTAATCATATCTTGACCACTTTTGTAAATAATCCTAATTGGTTAATTTCACTCACTCAATTGTTTTGTGGCTTTGTCCATTCTTGATAAGTTTTCATACATTAGCCATAGGTTTGATTTATCCTAGTTGGTTGATGTTAATCTCACCTTTTGTCCTTAGTGAATTGAATTGTAAGACTTCCTTGCTTATTATAGGGTTAACCCCTCACTAGCAAGTTGAAGCTTTTCTCACATGGTGGACTTGTTGTTTGTATAGGTTGAGTTTTCTCCCGTGGATAACGAAAGACCTTAGGGATTTTGTTTTAAAATCAATTCACCCATACTTTTGGAAATCTTTTAGCCGAACTACGGTGTTTTGATCCTTACCTTCCATGGAAAGGTACGTAGGCAACAGGTTCATCCGTTCAAACACAAAAATATTAACTTGTACAATCTTTTCTCATCCCTTCAATCCATGTTTGCACAATAAATATTTCATAAACAAATAACATTTCATACAACAAGTTGTGAAAAGGGCTCCCTAGGAGTACCTAGAACGTTTTGGGTGCCTAACACCTTCCCATTGCGTAATTAACCCCTTACCCAGATCTCTGACCTTTTCATTAGTTTTCTATGTGTAAAACTTCTTAGGCTTTTGTTCGCTTTTTAGCCATTCCTTTGGATAAATAAAAGTGCGGTGGCGACTCGATTCTTTGTATGCTTTGCTTTTGATTTAATTAATAAATCATAAAGTGACGAATACACCGCTACAGAAAAGTGGCGACTCTGCTGGGGAGAGATTCTTGGTGGTTTTGCCTACTTTTCACCCTTGTTGTATGATATTGTTTATTTGTTATATGACATATTTTTGTACAATTTGGGATTACTGTATTGATTGTAATGTTTGAATTGCTAGATATACAATTGTTGTTTGCTTGGTGATCTCTGTGAGACGAGTTCTATACCCGAACTCGAGTGCACCTTAGGATAGGAGAATGGCATAGTCTCGTCGACTTGTGTGGAGTATTCCTTAACAAGTTGACTTGCGAGTCCATTCACTTGGTGGAGGTCATGTTGGATTAATAATTTCACACAAGTCATTTGTGGTTAGGCATTATTCTTTCAATCATGTGCCTTGGAAGCCAAGGACCTTAGTTTACCAAGCCCATCTTGGCCTATTTTTAGGACGTAGTGTGGAGGTCGTTCAGATGTAAGATCTGATGCGATTGTTACGCGATGCTACACTCATAAGAGTCTCTCTTGAGAATATTTTTGGAATACGAGTATTCGTTCCTCCGATAATATTCAAAAGATGGGATGATGACTATGGGAACCTCTGGTAGAACATGTTCGGCAGGTTTAAACCCTAGTACACTCCCTTTGGGTAGTTCTTAACCGAGACTCCATGCTCGTGACTCTCAACAAACCCGTGATTCATGGTTGAGTCGTTCAGACATCCTTAATATCAATGGAACTTGGGTGTTAATAAGGTGAAAACCATAATCCACCAAAATGGATGATTGATATTAAGGATGATTGAGCCGGTTCATGTATCGTTAATATCATTGGAACTTGGGTGTTGATAAGGTGAAAACCATAATCCACCAAGATGGATGATTGATATTAAGGATACTATGAGCTTTCCCATGACCTTTGTCTGGTGTGTTTTGCTTGATCCTTGAGTGTGATTGCTGCATTCATGCATTCATCTGCATTCATGTCATCAGAAAAATCAGAAAATTTTCAAGGAACTTAAAGGGTTTATTTGCAAAATTTTCAGACATGGAAAGACCAAAAAGGCATACAATTAAGTATAACTTTTGACAGCCCGATGTGAAAGAGTTAAGGAATCTGACATCTTATGTATTAGATCCCTTGGGTTTCAAAGCTCGTTATGGGAAGCTTCTGCCTCTGTTGACTACTCAGGTTGAGGAAGGGTTGATGAGTACTTTGGCGCAGTTCTATGATCCTCTGTATCATTGCTTCTTTTTTCCGGACTTTCAGCTGTTGCCTACGCTCGAGGAGTATGCTCATCTTGTGGGTATTCCTATTCTGGATCAGGTGTCGTTCAGTGGCTTGGAGAGTATTCCAACTTCTCGAGAGATCGCAGACTTGTTGCACATAGATGAATCCTTGATTGAAGCTCATATGACCACCAAATGTGGAATTCAGGGTCTTCCTTCTGATTTCCTCATCGCTCAAGCTACTGTTTATGGGAAGGCCATGAGTGAGGGTGCCTTTGAGGCTTTGTTTGTGCTGCTCATCTATGGTTTGGTATTGTTCCCCAACATTGACAAATTTGTGGATGTGAACGCCATTAGGATCTTTTCTGTCCTTAATCCCGTTCCTACTCTGTTGGGTGATGCCTATTTCTCTTTGCATTTGAGGAATGCAAAGGGTGGAGGAGTTATTGTGTGCTATTTGCCTCTGTTGTATAAGTGGTTTATTTCTCACTTACCGCAGACGGTCGCTTTCAAGGAGAACAAGGGATGTCTACGGTGGTCTACGAGACTTATGTCTCTCACTAATGATGATATCTCTTGGTATGATCGCGTGTATGATACAGTTCAGATCATTGATTATTGTGGTGAATTCCCTAATGTGCCTCTTCTTGGTACATGTGGTGGGATCAGCTACAACCCTATCTTAGCACGTCGTCAGCTTGGGTTCCCCCTAAAGGATAAACCTCATAACATTCTGTTAGAGGTGTATTCTTTTAGGAGGGTAAAGATCCCCAAGGTCTGAAAGCCAGGATGGTCCGCGCTTGGCGCAAGATTCACAAGAAGGGTAGAAATGAGTTGGGTCCGAAGAACTGCATTGCTTTGGAGCCGTACACGACTTGGGTCAGACAGAGAGCATCAGAGTATCTTATGCCTTATGATTATCCGAGACCTACACCGTTGGATGTGGTTGGGCCTTCAACCCTCCATAATCAAGGCGTAGAGGAGTTGAGAAAAGAAGACCTTTCACGTGCCTGGATCCGTGAAAGAGAAGAGTTGCTTCAGCAAATCAAGGAGAAGGACCCTCTGATCGAGTTTCTCGAGCATCAGGTGATAGATGATCCGAATGATACCTGGACTTCTCTGCTTCCTCAGTCTTCCAAATTCGGGAAGAGGAAGTATGATCGACTTGCTAAGGAGAAAGCGGATATGGAAGGTGCATATGAGAGAGATCAAGAGACTTTGTGTATCTCGTCTTCCAGCATCTCGAGCTTCTAGGGATCCATAGGATGTTCATTTTCCTTTTCCCTTGTAATAATCAACAATGCTGTACTTCTTTGTCTTGAATATATTTGATGAGATATTTTCCATATGCGATTAAATGCTTAAATATTCAAAATTTGCAAATTGAACCCTAAAAGTTCCTTGAAATAAAAACAAAGCATATGCACGAGCATTGCATGCATCATCTCGCATAAGCAGGTGTTGTTCTGATCTTCTTGTCTGTGGCCTAACTCTGTGCTCTTCATTTATTTTGAAGACAAGCTGACTCATCGGTACTACACCCGAGCCAATTCTGCAAGAGTGATGGATCAACTTGAACAAGAGAACCGAGAGCTGAAGGAAGAGGTCGCCAGACTGAGCGCTCTGATGGAGCAGTTCTTGGCTGCCCAGAATCAACCCTCTTCGCCGCCTGCAACTCCTCCCCAGAGGACTGTTATATCTGAAGTGGTTTCTTCAACTGTGCCAGCTGCCAGTGGCCACTTCATGCCAGCCATGCCAGCCGGGTTTCCGTGGGGTATGCCTCTAGGTTTTATGCCTGATATTCCAGCTCCTACATTTGCTTCCATGCCGGCATCTAGCCCGGTCCTTGCAATGCCTCCTCCTGTCGTGCACACCACTCCCAGGGTAGACGAATCCATCTATCATTCTGAGCCGTCTGAGGGCCCAGATGTTAATGAAAAGATGGATGCTATGAATGACCAATTTCTTGAGCTCCGCAAGGAATTGAAGACCCTTAGAGGAAAAGATTTGTTCGGCAAGTCTGCTGCTGAACTATGCTTGGTTCCCGGTGTGAAGATACCCGTCAAATTCAAAGTCCCAGACTTTGAGAAGTATAAAGGGAACACCTGCCCTCTCAGCCACCTGGTTATGTATGCCAGGAAAATGTCTACTCAGACTGATAATGATCAATTGCTGATTCATTATTTTCAGGATAGTTTGTCTGGTGCTGCTCTTCGGTGGTATATGAGCCTTGATAGTGCAAACATTCGTTCCTTCAACGATCTTGGCGAAGCCTTCGTCAAGCAATACAAGTATAATGTGGATATGGCTCCTGATCGTGATCAACTCAAAGCTATGTCCCAGAAGGACAAAGAGACATTTAAGGAATACGCCCAGAGGTGGCGAGAGCTGGAAGCTCAGATTACTCCTCCGCTGGAAGAGAAGGAGATGACTAAGATCTTTTTGAAAACTCTTAGTTCATTTTATTATGAGCGGATGGTCGCTAGTGCTCCCTCTGATTTCACCGAGATGGTGAACATGGGGATGCGATTGGAGGAAGGAGTCCGGGAAGGACGTTTGACCAAGGATGAAGGCTCTTCTAAACGATATGGGGCGTTTAAGAAGAAAGATGGGGAGGCACATGCTGTGAAATCCCATGCTAAACCTAGAAGACCCTCTGCCAAGAGGAAGCCTGTGCGTCATGCCATCAACCAGCATCAGGTGGCTCATATAGCACCTGTCTTCAAAGACAACAATCAGCATAACCAGCAACCTCAACAGCAGTATCAACAGCAACATCGCCCACAACAACAGGTTTACCAGCCTCGTGGCAGCAGTAATCAGGCTAATTTGAATTATGAGAGGAAGAAGATCACTTTTGATCCTATTCCTATGTTATACGCTGAGCTATATCCCTCTTTAATAGAGCGGAAACTGATTACTCCTAGAGATCCTCCGGCTGTGCCTGCTAACCCGTAGTGGTGGTACAAGCCCGACCAACATTGTGTTTATCATTCTGGTGCCCCCGGTCACAATATAGAAAACTGCTATCCGTTGAAGACTAAGGTGCAAGACCTTATGAGATGCGGCATTCTGAGCTTTGAGGACTCAGGCCCCAATGTTACGAAGAACCCATTGCCCGAGCATGGGAAGTCGGTTAACATGGTCCAGGGCTTCCCTGGCAAATATAAGGTCAAATATGTAAGCCATATTCGACAGTCATTGGTCGAGTTGCATCGTCGGCTGTGTGATTACAGTCATATGGAGCACGACCATGACAAATGCCGCATCTACTCTATTAATAGATTGGGTTTCCGCCAGGTGCGTAGAGAGCTGCAAGAGCTGTTAGATGAGGGGACTATTGAGATTCTTCAAAACAGAAATGTTGATGAAGACGAACCAGAAGTAAATGTGATTTCTCCTGTGTTCAAAATTCCTGAACCTGTTGCCATCCGTTATGATGGTAGCAAGCCGAAGGTCTCTCCTTCTTTGGTGATCAAGCCTGCAGGCCTGGTGCCTTATTCTTCTGATAGAGCAATTCCCTTCCGATACAATCCAGTTGCTGTGGAAGGTGGGAAAGAAGTGTCGTTGCCTTCAACTTCTGTGGTAAATATTGCTGATGTGAGTGGGTTGACCCGTAGTGGTCATGTGTTTTCTGCACCCCCGAAGCCTCACGTTGTTTCTGATTCTGCTGAGCGTCCGGTTGGAACTGCGGTGAATGTTTCGAATCCGGCACCTGTTGCCAAACCCTCCTCTGTACAAAAAACTCCTGCTTCTTCTGTTGGCCCGAATGGCACTGTGAATGAAGAATGTGATGAGATGCTAAAGCTCATCAAGAAGAGTGAGTACAACGTTATAGACCAGCTTCTACAAACGCCGTCCAAGATCTCCGTGTTATCTTTGCTTCTGAATTCAGAACCCCATAGGGAGGCTCTGCAGAAAGTATTGGACCTGGCCTATGTTGATCATGACGTCACTATTGAACAGTTTGATAGTATTGTTGCAAACATCACTGCTTGCAACACTTTGAGTTTCTGTGACGCTGATCTCCCTAAGGAGGGAAGAGACCACAACATGGCTTTACATATTTCTATGAACTGCAAGAGCGACGCCATGTCCAACGTGTTGGTGGACACTGGGTCATCTTTGAATGTATTGCCGAAGACCACTCTTTCGAGATTGTCATATCAGGGGCCTCCTATGAGGCAGATTGGTGTTGTTGTGAACGCTTTCGATGGGTCGCGTAAGACCGCGATTGGGGAAGTTGATCTCCCAATCAAGATTGGACCAAGTGATTTCCAAATCACCTTTCAGGTTATGGATATCCACCCATCTTATAGATGTCTCCTTGGTAGACCATGGATTCACGAGGCTATCCCCGTGACATCCACCCTACACCAGAAGCTGAAATTCGTTAAGAATAAGAAACTGGTTGTGGTAGGAGGAGAAAAGGCTCTCCTGGTTAGCCACTTGTCTTCTTTCTCATATATTGATGCTGAGGATGAAGTTGGAACGCCTTTCCAAGCTTTGTCTGTTGCTGAGCCAATTGAGAAGAAGTCTCCTTCATTTGCTTCCTATCGTGATGCGAAACTGGCCATTGAATGTGGTGCAGTTGCTGGTTTGGGGAAAATGATTGAGCTTGAAGACAATAAATCTCGGGCTGGCATTGGCTATTCTTCTGGGACATTCAATGAGAAAGGGTTGTTCAAGAGTGGAGGTTTCATCCATGCTGATCAAGCTGAGGAAGCTGCTGCTATTCTGAAAGAGGATGCGGAGGATTTGAGAAACTTTGTCATCCCTAGCGGGATCTGCCATAATTGGGTCGCTGTGGATGTTCCTACGGTCATTCATAAGTCAGCGTAATTTGTTCACTTTGTTCAAAAACCCTTCTCCCATGCCAAAAGGAGAAGTGATGACATTTGTTGGCAGCATTTATACAATGATATTTCATTCGATTAATGCATTGTTAAAACATTTTTTTTTCCATTTGTTTTCACTTTTTGCTTTTGCATGAAATCAGTGATCACAAAAAAAAACCCTAAAAACAAGAATAAAAGCGATCTTTTCATCTGCATAATGATTTGCTTGTTTAAATTCTAAAGTTTTTATTATCCAAAATCATTATGCAGGTTGATTCTAAAACCCATTGAACATAATGATCCAACGCCATCTCCCAATTTTGAATTCCCTGTATTCGAGGCAGAGGAAGATGATGTTGAAGAGATTCCTGACGAGATTACCCGTCTCCTTGAGCACGAGAAGAAGATCATTCAACCGCATCTCGAAGATCTGGAAACAATCAACTTGGGGTCTGAAGATTATGTTCGTATGGTGAAGATTGGGGCACTTCTTGAAGAGTCTATTAAGAAGGGGTTGATCAGTTTGGTACGAGAATATTCAGATATCTTCGCTTGGTCGTATGAAGACATGCCAGGTCTAGATACAGATATTGTGCAACATTTCCTGCCTTTGAAGCCTGAGTGCGTGCCTGTGAAGCAGAAGCTCAGAAGAACTCATCCAGATATGGTAGTGAAGATTAAAGAGGAAGTTCAGAAGCAAATTGATGCGGGGTTTCTGGTGACTTCTACATATCCTCTATGGGTGGCCAATATTGTGCTTGTGCCTAAGAAGGACGGAAGATGATTTCCCTCTACCACACATTGATATGTTGGTAGACAATACAACTAAATTCAAAGTCTTTTCGTTTATGGACGGATTTTCTGGATATAATGAAATCAAAATGGAACCCGAGGATATGGAGAAGACAACATTCATCACACCTTGGAAAACATTCTGTTATCGAGTGATGCCCTTCGGTTTGAAGAACGTCGGAGCCACGTATCAACGAGCTATGACTACCTTGTTTCATGATATGATGCACAAGGAGATAGAGGTCTATGTTGATGACATGATTGCTAAGTCCCAAAAGAAAGTTGAACATATTGAGCATTTGTTAAAGCTTTTTCAGCATTTGAGGAAGTACAAGCTTCTCCTGAATCCGAACAAATGTACATTTGGAGTCCGTTCTGGCAAGTTGTTGGGTTTTGTTGTCAGCGAGAGAGGTATTGAGGTTGATCCTGCAAAGGTCAAAGCAATACAAGAGATGCCTGCGCCCAAAACTGAAAAGCAAGTCCGAGGTTTTCTTGGTCGCTTGAACTATATTTCCAGATTTATATCCCACATGACTGCCACATGTGCGCCGATATTCAAGCTCCTCCGGAAAGATCAATCTCATGATTGGACCGAGGATTGCCAGAAAGCTTTCGACAGTATCAAAGAGTATATGTCTGAACCTCCGATCTTGTCTCCACCTATAGAAGGAAGGCCTCTGATCATGTATCTGACTGTTCTTGAAGACTCGATGGGTTGTGTACTCGGTCAGCAAGATGAACCAGGGAAGAAAGAATCTTCTATCTACTACCTCAGTAAGAAGTTTACTGACTGTGAGTCTCGATACTCTATGCTTGAGAAGACGTGATGTGCTTTGGCTTGGGCTGCTAAGCATTTACGCCAGTACATGATAAATCATACGACTTGGTTAATATCCAGAATGGATCCGATCAAGTATATTTTCGAGAAGCCTGCTTTAACTGGGAGGATTGCCCGTTGGCAGATGTTGTTATCAGAGTATGATATCGAGTATCGAGCTCAGAAAGCTATCAAAGGTAGTATCTTGGCTAACCATTTAGCACATCAGCCGATTGAAGATCATCAGCCTGTTCAGTACGACTTCCCAGATGAGGAGATTCTGTATTTGAAAATGAAAGATTGTGATGAGCCTACACTTGATGAAGGTCCAGAATCTGGTTCCAGATGGACGATGGTGTTTGATGGCGTTGTAAATCAGTATGGAAATGGAATTGGGGCAGTAATCATTACTCCTCATGGCACACATATTCCGTTTACAGCAAGGCTAACTTTCAAATGCACGAATAACATGGCTGAGTATGAGGCCTGTATTATGGGACTGGAAGAATGTATTGACTTGAGAATCAAACATCTTGATGTTTATGGTGATTCGGCCCTGGTCGTCAATCAGATCAAGGGTGAGTGGGAGACGAATCAGCCAGGTCTCGTTCCGTACAGAGATTATGCGAGGAGGATTTCAACGTTCTTTACAGAAGTTGACTTTCATCATATTCCTCGAGAGGATAATTGGATGGCAGATGCGCTTGCTACGCTTGCTTCGATGATTGTAGTCAAGTATTGGAATGAAGTTCCCAATATTACCGTGATGCGCTTGGACAGACCAGCTCACGTATTTGCAGTTGAAGAAGTGAATGATGACAAGCCTTGGTATTTTGATATCAAGAATTTTCTCCAGAACCAGGTCTACCCGCCTGGGGCATCTGTGAAAGATAGGAAAACTTTGAGAAGGTTGTCAGGCAGTTTCTACCTCAGTGGTGAAGTGTTGTACAAGAGAAATTTTGACATGGTTTTGCTCAGATGCGTGGATAGACACGAAGCAAACTTGTTGATGACTGAGGTCCATGAGGGTTCATTTGGTACTCATTCCAATGGACATGCCATGGCTAGAAAGATGCTGAGAGCAGGCTACTATTGGCTGACAATGGAGTCTGACTGCTGCAGATATGTGAAGAAATGCCACAAGTGTCAGATCTATGCGGATAAGATTCATTTTCCTCCGACACTTCTGAATGTGATTTCATCACCATGGCCTTTCTCTATGTGGGGAATCGACATGATCGGCATGATTGAACCGAAAGCGTCCAACGGACACAGGTTTATTCTCGTAGCAATTGATTACTTCACCAAATGGGTTGAAGTCGCTTCGTATGCGAATGTGACTAGGCAGGTGGTCGTAAAGTTTATCAAGAATCAGCTAATTTTCTGTTATGGTGTGCCAGATAAGATCATTACTGATAATGGATCTAATCTGAATAATAAAATGATGGAAGAGTTGTGCGCTGAGTTCAAGATTGCACACCATAATTCCTCTCCTTACAGACCAAAGATGAATGGGGCTGTTGAAGCTGCTAACAAGAATATCAAGAAGATTATCCAAAAGATGGTTGTTACGTACAAAGATTGGCATGAGATGCCGCCATTTGCTTTGCATGGACATTGTACATCTGTCCGCACTTCAACAGGGGCAACCCCTTTCTCTATTGTTTACGGTATGGAGGTTGTTCTCCCAGTAGAGGTGGAGATCCCATCAATGAGAGTCTTGATGGAGGCCAAGTTGACTGATGCTGAATGGATTCAGAGTCGTTACGACCAACTGAATTTGATTGAAGAGAAGCGATTGACTGCCATATGCCATGGTCAGTTATATCAGCAAAGAATGAAGAAAGCATTCGATAAGAAGGTCAAGCCTCGTGTGTTCCGAGAAGGTGACCTCGTGCTCAAGAAAGTTTTGTCTTTCGCGCCCGATTCCAGGGGCAAGTGGACTCCAAACTACGAGGGTCCATATGTTGTTAAGAGGGCCTTTTCAGGCGGTGCTTTGATACTTACAACAATGGATGGGGAGGATTTCACTCGTCCTTTGAATTCAGATGCAGTCAAGAAATACTTTGCCTAAAAAGAAAAAATATATAAAATAAAAACAGAATAGCTCGCTAAGTTGAAAACCCGAAAGGGCGGCTTAGGCAAAAATGAGCGTCTCGGTGGAAAACCTGAAAGGGCGATCCAGGAGAAAAATTAGAGACATAAAAAAGAGAATATTTGCATCCCGCTAGATTGAGTACCTCACCCTGGGGCAATCTAAGCAAAAATTAGGGATTTGGCAAGTAACTGCATCCTGACAAGACTTTCTGTTCCACAGCTGTCCTTTCGTCAGAGATTCTCGATTCGTCGTTAACTGAAGCTTCGAATACATCGAAATTCAAATTGGTAGAGAAAGGATCATTATGTTCAATGTAGCCCTCTTCCAGAGTGTTTGTTGGAACTTCACAATCCTCTCCAACAATTTTCTCCCCCCAGCATGGTTGCTTTCCTTTTGGAAGATTCGGTAGTTGGTGGGTTGACATCCCGGTACTTCGTCTGTTTCCTCAGTACAGTCGCCAGCGGAGTTGTTGGCATGATATACTTCATTTGTGCTATCTTTCCCCATCAGAGCGTTTGTTAAGGTTTTCACCTCTTATCCCTTCAGCAGAGCAGTGATTATTTCCTCCTCAGCAGTTGTTGGTTTCCTCTTAGTAGGTTCAGCATTTGGTGGTTGATCACCATTTCTCCTTCTCTTCCTCAGATAATCCCCAGTAGATTTGTGGTACGGTGGATTGTGTCTGTGATGTTTCTCTTGCAGAAGTTTCGTGATTTCCCTGCAATATCCTCAACAGAGTTGCTTTTGTGGCAGTTTCTGCCTGTTGAAAATCTTTGTTTTCCCCAGTGGGGCTGGTTGGTGATCTATCATTCATAGATTTGGTTGATTTCCTGATGCTTTTGATCCCCAATAGAGTGGCTTGTGGCAGAATCTACTTGTGTGATCTATTTTCCCTCAGTGGGTTTATCCCCAATGGAGTGGCTGACAGTACCTCAGTAGAGTTGCTTGTGCGGCTAGATTCTACTTGTGTGTTCTGTCCTCTTCAGCAGTTCTTGCTTGTGCAGTGAACTCTTGTTTCCCAGTTGATATTGAGGGTCCCCTACAGAAATCTCGGGATTTCTCCATTTCCCCAACATATTTGTCTTTGTGGCAGTTTCTGCTTGTTGTGAACTTTTGTTCCCCAGTTGGGTTGATTGATGATCCATCACTCAGAGATTGTGTGATTTCTTTGATATCTCTGATCTTTTGCTTTTCAGCAGATCTTTGCTGTTCAGCATGTAGATCTCCAGCAGATTGGCTTTCCTTTCCTGGGAGTCGAGTGTAAGACCATTTATTGGCAACTTATTTCCTCTTGCTTATTGCATTTGTTGTTTGTTTCTTGTGAGGAGTCAATTGTAAGTCCAGCTATTGGCAGTTGTTTCCTATGATCATTCCTTGGAGACTAGTATAAGTCCATTGATTGGCATCTGGTATCCTTGTTTCTTTGCTTTAGGAGACTAGTATAAGTCCATTGATTGGCATCTGGTATCCATGTTTCTTTTTGTTTTTAGAAGATTGGTGTAAGTCCATTGATTGGCATCCGGTATCCATTTTGTTTTGTGAGATTGGTGTAAGTCCATTGATTGGCATCCGGTATCCATTTACATTGTTTATTTGTTATTTGCATTGTTGCCTATTCCAAAGGAATCACTTGAATCATCTATATATGATCTCAAGAGGTGAACATCTAAGAAGTTTTACTTCCTCACCCTCCCACCTTTTGTCTCTTTAAACCCCCATTTGCATGTTAACCCAAAACCAAAAACTATTGGGCAAACATTTTCATTTCTTTCCAAATTAGAAACCTAGGCTTTAGGCCTTTGAGTTTTCAAAACTTCATTTTCATAATACTTCTTTTGAATTGAATTCTAATCATATCTTGACCACTTTTGTGAATACTCCTAATTGGTTAATTTCACTCACTCAATTGTTTTGTGGCTTTGTCCATTCTTGATAAGGTTTCCTACATTAGCCATAGGTTTGATTTATCCTAGTTGGTTGATGTTAATCTCACCTTTTGTCCTTAGTGAATTGAATTGTAAGACTTCCTTGCTTATTATAGGGTTAACCCCTCACTAGCAAGTTGAAGCTTTTCTCACATGGTGGACTTGTTGTTTGTATAGGTTGAGTTTTCTCCCGTGGATAACGAAAGACCTTAAGGATTTTGTTTTAAAATCAATTCACCCACACTTTTGGAAATCTTTTAGCCGAACTACGGCATTTTGATCCTTACCTTCCATGGAAAGGTACGTAGGCAACGGGTTCATCCGTTCAAACACAAAAATATTAACTTGTACATTCTTTTCTCATCCCTTCAATCCATGTTTGCACAATAAATATTTCATAAACAAATAACATTTCATACAACAAGTTGTGAAAAGGGCTCCCTATGAGTAATTAACCCCTTACCCAGATCTCTGACCTTTTCATTAGTTTTCTATGTGTAAAACTTCTTAGGCTTTTGTTCGCTTTTTAGCCATTCCTTTGGATAAATAAAAGTGCGGTGGCGACTAGATTCTTTGTATGCTTTGCTTTTGATTTAATCAATAAATTATAAAGTGACGAATACACCGCTACAATTATGTTAAATGCGTGATTTAATATAATTTCCAACGTCACGAAAACCTACAGGGTCACACACAAAGGAAGGATTGATGAGAGATAGAGTAACTAAGGTACACCGTAAGGTACGGTGCACTTAAATGGAATATGAAATATAGTAAGGTACCACACGCTTAAGTGATTTTGGGCATATTATAAGATATGGGCCAAAATACACTTAAGTGGGCTTTTTAGCTTGAAGCCCACACAAGTGGTTCTATAAATAGAACCCTTGGGTAGAAGCATTGTCACTCTAATTGGAACTTTGTTTCCCTCTCTCTCTCACTCAAAGCCTTCATTCGTAGCAGCTAGCACTGAGATTGAAGGAATCCGTTCGTGTGGACTGAGTAGAGACGTTGTCATCATTCAACGTTTGTGATCACCACAAGAGGTAACGATTCTATCACTGATCATTCCCATTCGTAAGGATCACTAAATGGAGAAATTTTAAATTTCGCTGCGCCTTGGATGGTAACTCTCCTTCAGTGGTATCTGAGCCACTTACGAAACCATGAATCTGATAACTGTTTATTTTCTGTATTAATACGATTAAAGACAGAATGAAATAAAAATTAAATTGAGACCGATCAAGTTATATATATGATATAAGTAATCCTGATACAAAATACATTATATATGATATAGTGTTCTCGTTTCGTTCATTCAAACACTCAATGGTTGTTTTCCTTTGAGCGATCAATGGTCGTTTGCTTCTTGATCCGACATTAGTATGGTGAAGCAATGACGTGTTGATCAATCATACTGAATCAACAATCGAGATGTGTTTGACGGTTTGAAATTGGTGCATCAGGGTTAGTGACGGCACAAGGGTTGTGTTGTCAGAGAGTTATGCGATTGGGGTTGTGACTGCACAAGAGTTGTGCTTTCTAAAACTTTTTCGAACAGTGTTAACCGGTTAACGCATATGGTTAACCGGTTAACGCAAGACGGAATACTGTTTTCTAAAAGATTTTCAAACAGTGTTAACCGGTTAACGCAAGACGAAATACAACCTTTTAAGTTTTTCAAACAGTGTTAACCAGTTAACGCATTTGGTTAACCGGTTAACGCAAGACAGAAAGAAAATTTTCTAACAGTTTTTCAACAGTGTTAACCGGTTAATGCATTTGGTTAACCGGTTAACGCAAGGCAAAATTCACCCGTTCGGCTAACTCTGCGTAATGTGATCGGTCGTCGAGATTTAATTTGGTTTTAATTGATTAAAAGAATTAAAATTGATAATAATAATAATGTGTTTATTATTGTCTTGTGGTGATTGGTTATGGCCTTAGTTTTCCTTTATTTTGTTTTGGGTTTTAAAATACGACCTCCGTCTCGTGCCTCTCTTTTAACCTCTAAATGTAACTTCTTTTCTCATCTCACTCCCTCGTATGTAAAACGAGTTTCTTTATGTAATGTAATGTTATGAAGAAAGCAAAGAAGTCAGTGCCAAAGGAGGACAACCTTGAAGATCTTGCTTGAAGAAGCTTAGATCGTTATTAGGTTAGCTTAGGTTCTCTCATTGGCTTGGGAGAACAACCGCGCTAGGGGCCATAACTGTTTCATTATGTATGTATGTATGTATGTTGATGCATGTGAATGTATGTTGATGCATGTGGGAGACGTTTTATATGATAAATAAACCGGTGAGATCAGAAAAATTGCAATTCCCTCAAATTAAATATTAAGTTTATGCTTTCCAAGTTTTAACACTCATCAAGACTAGTATCATATAATGTAGGTTTCGCCTACGCGAGGTGCATGTTCTATATTAGTAAGGTGCGATGGGATAATTGTAATATCCAACTGTTAAAACAATGGGTCAAACTTAACTAAACAAATTATAATAATATTATATATGTTTGCTTTCCAAGTTTTAGCGCTCATCAAGACTAGTATCGGATAATGTAGGTTTCGCCTACACGAGGTGCATGTTCTGTATTAGTAAGGTGCGATGGGATAATTGTAATATCCAACTGCTAAAACGATGGGTCAAACTTAATTATAATAATATTATATACGTCTAGAAGCAAGAGTTGGGAATGATCCATATGATGGATTGGAATAAGGAGTTATTCACCCAACTGAAATTTTCGAGAGTTGTATGAGATACAACTGGAAAGAGTTCCTACCTAAATAACCTAGTTTTGTGTAATCCGCCTACGCAGACTTAGAACGAAGTGAAATATGGATCTTGACCCACTAGAAAATCTTCCAACGGGATTTTCCGAATCAAATGATGAGGGTCATTTGTTTTGAGTAAAATAGTGGGAGCATATTTAATTAAAGGCCTAATTAAATATGTCAATGATACTTATATTTTCATTAATCCTTATGTAGATTACCATGACAAGAAACACCTCTAACAACATCTTGCGATCAATCCTTGAGAAGGAAAAATTGTCTGGGACAAATTTTTTGGGTCGGTACCGAAACATGAGGATTGTCCTCAAACATGATAAAGGGAAATGCAAGAAAGTTGTCAAACCCAAACCCATTATTGCTGCTTTGAAGCCTAGTGGAGGCATAGCAAAAGAAGGCACCTGCTTCCATTGCGGTAAGACCGGACACTAGAAGAGGAACTGCCCAAAGTACCTGGAAGATAGGAAGAATGGAGTAGAGACTTCAACTTCAGGTATTTTTGTTATTGAAATTAATTTATCTACTTCTGCATCATGGGTATTAGATACTGGATGCGGTTCTCACATTTGTACAAATGTGCATGGACTAAAAAGGAGTAGAGATTTGGCAAAAGGTGAAGTCGACCTACGAGTTGGCAATGGAGCAAAGTGTGCTGCTTTAGCCGTAGGAACTTATGTATTGACTTTACCTAGTGGTTTAATAATTCAGTTAGAGAACTGTTATTATGTACCTGCAATTAGCAGGAATATTATTTCCGTTTCTTGTTTGGACAAGTTTGGTTTTTCATTCATAAAAAAGAACAATTGTTGTTCAATTTATTTGAATGATATATTCTATGCTACTGCACAAATGAACAATGGATTATATGTCCTTGATCTTGAAATGCCTATTTATAACATTAATACTAAAAGGATGAAACCTAATGAATTAAATCCAACTTACCTTTGGCATTGTCGATTAGGCCACATAAATGAGAAGCACATTTCCAATCTCCATAAAGATGGACTCTTGGACTCTTCTGATTATGAATCATATGAGACATGCAGATCTTGTTTAATTGGAAAGATGACAAAGTCTCCATTCACAGGAAAAGGTGAAAGAGCTAATGATCTTTTGGCCCTCATACATACTGATGTATGTGGACCACTGAACATACCAGCCAAATGAGGTTTTCAGTACTTCATCACATTCACTGATGATTTCAGTAGATATGGTTATGTGTATTTAATGAAACACAAATCATAGTCCTTTGAAAAGTTCAAGGAATTCAAGAATGAAGTACAATACCAACTAGGTAAGAATATTAAAACTCTTCGATCAGATCGAGGTGGTGAGTATTTAAGCCTAGAGTTTGATGACCATCTGAAAGAGTGTGGGATCCTATCCCAACTTACTCCTCTTGGAACACCCCAATGGAATGGTGTATCTGAGAGAAGAAATCGAACCCTGTTGGACATGGTCCGATCCATGATGAGTCACGCCGATCTTCCAAACTCCTTTTGGGGACATGCACTGTTGACAACAGCTTACACACTCCGTGTTCCTTCCAAAAAGGTTGAAAAGACACCATATGAGATGTGGAGTGGTAAGAAACCACATATGTCTTACATGAATATTTGGGGTTGCGAAGTTTATGTGAAACGACAAATTTCAACTAAGCTTGAGCCCAAATCTGACAAATGCTTATTTGTGGGGTATCCTAAAGAAATAAGAGGGTATTACTTCTACAATCCTTCTGAGGGAAAAGCATTTGTCGCTCGAACTGGAGTTTTCCTAGAAAAGAATTTTATTTCCAAAGGAATCAGTGGGAGGAAAGTAGAGCTTGAAGAAATTCAAGAATCACAAAGCATCGATACACCTATGGAGGAATTAGAGCAAGAAACACAAGTGGTTGTGGAAGAGCAACCTGCTCAAGTAGAACAAGACCAGCGTAGGTCAAGCAGGATACGTCACCTACCTGAGAGATATGGATATCTCATAACAGATCAAGGTGATGTATTACTCATGGATCAAGATGAGCCTGTGACCTACCAAGAGGCCATAACTGGTCCCGAGTCTGAGAAGTGGCTAGAAGCCATGAAATCTAAAATGGATTCCATGTACACAAACCAAGTTTGGACCTTGGTAGAGCCTCCTGTAGGAGTTAACCCTATAGGATGCAAGTGGATCTTCAAAAAGAAGACTGACATAGATGGTAAGGTACATAACTATAAAGCAAGACTGGTTGCAAAAGGATATAAACAAATTCATGGGGTTGACTATGATGAAACCTTTTCACCAGTTGCAATGCTTAAATCTGTTCGGATTTTACTTGCTATCGTTGCATATCATGATTATGAAATATGGCAGATGGATGTCAAAACTGCTTTCCTTAATGGGAATCTTCTTGAAGGATGTGTACATGACACAACCTGAAGGATTTGACATACCAGAAGAAGCCCAAAAGATATGTAAGTTACAAAGGTCAATCTATGGATTGAAGCAAGCTTCCAGAAGCTGGAATCTTCGTTTTGATGAAACAGTAAAACAATATGGATTCATCAAGAACGAAGATGAGCCTTGTGTCTACAAGAAGGTTAGTGGGAGCATGATTGTGTTCCTGGTATTATATGTAGATGACATATTACTCATTGGAAACGATGTCCCTACCCTGCAACAAGTAAAGTCTTGGTTGGGGAAATGCTTTTCTATGAAGGACCTAGGTGAAGCAGCCTATATATTAGGAATCAAAATCTATAGAGATAGATCACAAAAACTACTTGGCCTAAGTCAGAGTACGTACATAGACAAAGTGTTGAGATGCTTTAACATGCATGATACCCGTCGCATCTCGAAAAATACGATTCCTCGCGATGGTCACGGAAAAAATTATATTCGAACAGAGTCGCCATCTGTCGTATCTCGAAAAATACGATTCCTCGCAATGGTCGCGGAAATATTTATGTTCGAACAGAGTCGCCACCGAACTTTATTTATCCTAATGAAGGAATAGGAAAATATAGATAAAACCTTTTAAAAAATGGAATAATGGTCGTCGCAATCATATTCGGGTTCGGGAGTCGATTACGCAAGGGGAAGGTATTAGCACCCCTCACGTTCGTTGTACTTAACGGGAACCTTTTAGTCTAATTTGCTATTTGAATGTTAGTTAAATGTTATTTGCTTTCTTCGAGTAATTAGAGTCGATAATAGAGATGGATGAAAACCTCAGAAGGGGAAAGGAGAGGTTTTTTATTAGTGTGCTCGCCAAGATCTCGCAATCTCGTGCCTATGTATCCTTATGGTGCAATAAGAAAATCAGAGCATTCGTAGTTCGGGTAACTACGGTTTTGTAGATCGCGTCCTAAAGGCTAAACGCTGGCTTGTCTACTCTCGGCGGAGGCTTAAGCGTTGGTTTGTTGTGCGCATTAGAAAGGATTAACAGTGTTCTTTCGAAAAGAGTTTTAAGTTGTTGGTCGCATGGGGGCGAGGAATTAAGTTTAATATGTTCGGTATTTTGAAGAAGAACGACGAAAGATTAAGCAATATGGTGCACATCAATCGTCCAATCCTTTCGAGAAATAACAAGGCGAACGCCTTCTATTCCTTTTTCGTTCGAATTATTTTGAAAGTTTGTTTGTGGATGTTGAACGTGCACGGTAGTGATGAGGCGTGCGCCTCCCTCTTGCTTATTCAAGGAATAATGAGGCGTGCGCCACCTACTCCTTTACCCAATGTTTATTTAAAGTATTTTAATCGGACGTCGAAAAATTTAAGCAATATGGCGAGCGCCAATTATTCAAATAATTTGAGAAATGAGGAGGCGAACGCCTCCCATTCTTTTATCATCCGGAATTTATTTTATGGAAATAAAAAATCTTTTTAGAAGTTATATTTGATATAGGAAAATAATTTTGAATTTGTATGATTTAAGGTTTTAATCGGATGACAAGAATTCGACCAATATGGCGTGCGCCAATCGTTCGAGTACTTGAGAAATAGTGAAGTGAACGCTTACTATACTTTTTCATCCCAAGTTTAAAATTAAATGTAGGAAGATGATATGTATTTTGTAAGCTTTTTAGGGTTTTATTTGAATGACAAAAATCCGAGCAATATGGCGAACACCAATTATTTGAATAATCGAGAGGTAGTGAAGCGGGCGCTTACTATTCTCCTTTTCATCCAAAAATTAATTTATAAAGATAAAGTCTTTAGACATTTTAATTAATTTGGAGGATCAACTTGAGTTTATAAGTTTTAACCGGGCGACAAAGATTCGAGCAATATGGCGTACGCCAATCGTTCAAATTCTTGAGAAATAGTGAAGTGAACGCTTACTATGTTCCTTTTCATCCCAAGTTTAAATTATAAAAAAGAATACTCTTTAGAAATTGTATTGGTTAAAAAAAAATTGAATTTACATTTATAGGATTAACCGAGTTTGAAAATAATACTTAGCTTTGAACCAAAGTTTTTGCTTATAGAAAAAAAAATCATTTTAGATTGTCTTGTTGTTTAATTGATTATTAAATAATCTATTTAATTAATTAGAAATTAATTGAATTAGACAGTTTTGAAATTAATTTTTTTAGATTAATCAATAAAGAGAGATTCCAACATCATAATCGAATTAATTAAGTTTACTTGATCAAAACTAATTAATCGATAAAAAAAAAAATTAACTAATCTTATTAATTAAGAATAATAATTTTAATTGGACATAAATTCTTGAACATTGAATTCCATTTAAAGCTTTAAGGCCCAAAATACTTGCATTTCTACCGACTAATGAGTCCTACCAATAAACTCATATTTACTTATTGGCCTTAATCTTATATCATACTTTTTATGGCAGTAACTCTAATGAAGAGGAAAAATGAGACAAAACCAACGGCCTATACTCAACTTTATACATACGTATACATTAATTATCACTAATTAAAAAAGAAATTGGCAAAGAATAAGAAACCAAAAGAGATTAAATATTGAACAAATAAAATACATATAAATATTAGAAAAAAAAAGAAAGCATACAGTAACATTCCTTAACTTAAAATAACTTAGCGTAAATCAAAAGCCAATATTGACTTCCTTTTATCAAAAATAATAAAAAAAAACAAAACAAACATGGAAATATAAATAACTTATTACTAATCAAAGAAAGTTGAAGAAACTAGGAGAAACGGTAAAACAAAGCCCATCGAAAACCTAACTCCAATCTTTTTCTTTCATTTCTCCTATTCTCTCTTTCATTTCTTCAATCAAACTATTATTCATAACAAAACAAAGATTTAGCAATACAAGTTTGAATTTCTTAAGAACAACAACAAATACACACCAAACTTTTTCAAAGTTAACAAGAACAAATAGTAACCATGGAAACTAAAATGGAAAGCAAGGAAAAAGGAGTTACCGAATGCCGACAATAATGATACTGTGAAGGGTGGTCGGAGCTCAGGATTGGCGGTGGACAAAGCCGTTATGAGTTGTCGCCGACAAACGGATCACGGCGGAGATGAGGGTGCGAGATCGGCGGAGGCGACCACGGCGGAAGGTTTGAGTTGTCGCCGGCGAAATTTTCAAAGGGATAGGTTGTGGACGGTGAAGCTTGGCGCGGTGGGTTTAGCGGTTGTGAAGAAGGTAGATGCGCGGAAGCGAGCGGTTTTTTGGGAGAACGGAAAATCGTTGGCTGCGGTGCGATGAGGTTGCCGGAAAAGAAGGTTTTGTTGGTGGTTGGAGTGAACGAAGGTGGAGTGGAAAATGAATTGTGACGGCCAAGGAAACTAAGAAAGAAGGTTGGGTTCTTAAACTTTTTGATACTGATAGAGAAAATCTCCTTCTTCCTCTTTCTCGGATCCTCTCCTATGTCGTTATTATCAAGAAGAGATTAAGCCTTAAAGCACTCCTCTTTTTTTGATTTTCTCATCCCAGATTATGTGGGATTTGATCTGTTCTTGTTTAAGCCATTGTTGCAATGCCTTTTCAGATGTTCCAATTAATCCTCTGGATAAAGCTTCCAACTGAGTGATTTATTAGTTGTTTTTTTTAGTTTTTTAAGTGCTTTTAAAAAGAGCTTTTAAAATAAGCTGTTTTGGTCTCTGCAGGTTACAGCTGTAAGGTGGCTTTGATGGAATCGGAAGAAAGAGTAGGCTGTAAATTAGGGACTTTTTTGCAGCAAATTTCATTTAGTTGAGATGTAACTATTTAGTTTAATTTTTTAAGGACAAAATGTGTGTTTGGATTATTTGGGACTTATTGAATTAAATTTTAATTATGTAATTACCTTTTAAGTTTTTTCAAAATTTAACTCAATATTTATTTATGCTAATCAATTTCAATTTTTTTAAAAACAACAAATTTCTAACTTAAGTGTAATGACTTAATTTTAAAAACAACAAATTTCTAACTTAAGTAAAATGACTTAATTTTAAAAACAACATATTTATAACTTAAGTATAATGAATTAATCTAAAGAACAACATAATTCTAATCTTAAACACAAAAACTAAGTATAGTAATTTAATTTTTTCTTAAAAAACACAATTCTAATTTAAACACAAAAAATCTAAATGTGGGACTTTTAATTTTAAAAAAAACAACACAATTCTATTTTAAATACAAAAATATAAATATGGAACTTTTTAATTTAAAAACAACACAATTCTATTTTAAATACAAAAAATCTAAACATGAGACTTTTAATTAAAAAACACAATTCTATTTTAAATACAAAAATCTAAATATGGAGCTTTTAATTTAAAAAACACAATTCTTTTTTAAATACAAAAATCTAAATATGGGACTTTTAATTTTAAAAAAAAACACATACATGTTTCTAAAAAATGCAAATTCTAAATATGGGACTTTTGAAACAAAGAAATCTCATGGATTAAACCAAAATGGCCGGACAAAATTGGGGTATGACAGTTGCCCCTATTTAATTACCTCAAACCGATAAGTGATATTGACAGTAGTCTTTACGCATTCACGGTGGGAGATAATTAAATACAAGAAGACCTAAATTTTGTCCTAGACAATGAAAGGAAAAAAAATAGAGGAAGAAAATGCGGTGAGAAATGGCAAAAAGACATCATCCCACAGTAAAATGGAACAATCAAGACTTTCTAGGAGTTGTCAGAACACTATCTTGGACGTTACAGTCGAGATATGTTAGCAATGAAATGACATCCCTAGCTAAAACTCAAAATTTTTCAAGATGCTAGAGCAGTATAAAGGAAATCTGGCATGAGACTCTTCATATCGATGAAGCAGCATCTCAATAGTAAAAGTGAGATTCTCTGTATCGCGTCGAATTAGCATCTTATATGATAGAATTAAAATATTCCAGCAAAGGAAAAATACCTTAATTGAATCTAAGACTCTCCGAGGATACTTAGAGCAGTATCTCTAAAGAAATATCTGAAATGAGACTCTTCATATTGATGAAGTAGAATCTCAAACAGCAAAAGTGAGATTCTCTGTATCGAGCCAAAACAACATCTTATATGATAGAATTAAAATATTCCAGCAAGGGGAAAATACTCTAATTGAACCTAAGACTCTCCGAGGATACTTAGAGCAGCATCTCTAAAAAGATCTGAAATGAGACTCTTCATATTGATGAAGTAGCATCTCAAACAGTAAAAGTGAGATTCTCTGTATCGGGTCGAAACAGCATCTTATATGATAGAATTAAAATATTCCAGCGAGGGAAAAATACTTCAATTGAATCTAAGACATTCCGAGGATACTTAGAGCAGTATCTCTAAAAAATATCCGAAATGAGAGTCTTGATGAAGCAGTATCTCAAACAATAACAGTGAGATTCTCTGTATCGAGTCGAAACAGCATCTTATATGATAGAATTAAAATATTCCAACAAGGGAAAAATACTTTAATTGAATCTAAGACTTTCCGAGGATACTTAGAGCAGTATTTCTAAAAAATATTCGAAGTGAGACTCTTGATGAAGCAGTATCTCCAACAGTAAAAGTGAGATTCTCTGTATCGAGTCGAAACAGCATCTTATATGATAGAATTAAAATATTCCAGCAAGGGAAAAATACGTTAATTGAACCTAAGACTTTTCGAGGATACTTAGAGCAGTATCTCTAAAAAATATCCGAAATGAGACTCTTGATGAAGCAGTATCTCAAACAGTAAAAGTGAGATTCTCTGTATCGAGTCGAAACAACATCTTATATGATAGAATTAAAATATTCCAACAAGGGAAAAATACTTTAATTGAATCTAAGACTCTCCGAGGATACTTAGAGCAGCATCTCTAAAAAGATCTGAAATGAGACTCTTCAAATTGATGAAGCAGCATCTCAAACAGTAAAAGTGAGATTCTCTGTATCGGGTCGAAACAGCATCTTATATGATAGAATTAAAGTATTCCAGCGAGGGAAAAATACTTTAATTGAATCTAAGACTTTCCGAGGATACTTAGAGCAGTATCTCTAAAAAAAAATCCGAAATGAGACTCTTCATATTGATGAAGCAGTATCTCAAACAGTAAAAGTGAGATTCTCTGTATCGAGTCGAAACAGCATCTTATATGATAGAATTAAAATATTCCAGCAAGGGAAAACTACTTTAATTGAACCTAAGACTCTCCGAGGATACTTAGAGCAACATCTCTAAAAAGATCTGAAATGAGACTATTCATATTGATGAAGCAGCATCTCAAACAGTAAAAGTGAGATTCTCTGTATCGAGTCGAAACAGCATCTTATATGATAGAATTAAAATACTTTAGCTAGGGAAAAATACTTTAATTGAATCTAAGACTTTCCGAGGACACTTAGAGCAGTATCTCTAAAAAATATCTGAAATGAGACTCTTCATATTGATGAAGTAGTATCTCAAATAGATAAATGAGATTCTTCAGATAAATGAAGCAGTATCTCAAACAGATAAATGAGATTCTTCAGATAAATGAAGCAGTATCTCAAACAGATAAATGAGATTCTTCAGATAAATGAAGCAGTATCTCGAATATTCGTTTGTTGGGCGAATTTTTGAAAAGACTCCTTTTGGGAGATTTGCTAGAAATGCTCTGCAGGGGAAAAGCTCATAAGAGACTTTTTAGGGTAACCTCTGCTTCGGGAGCGATGACTGTAAAGAAAAATGCTGGGAATATCATTATTAAAAACAAGTTGAAAAGTGATTTGATGAGAAATAACCCTACGAGCCTATGTAGGGTAATAACTTTATTTGGAAATGAGGAATGTCTGAGACATATACGAATGACTTTGGATCCTGTTATTTTACATTTGATTTTTGTATAATGCCCCCACTTTAAGTGGGAATTCCATGCATGGGATAACGCATGAGATGTATGCAAGTATGCTATTTCACTGGGGATATTTGGCTGTGCATGTAGGAATGCGGATGATTTTTATTTTGCTGAAATTCCCATTTTGTGGGAGTGTTATGCATGAGTATGTTGATGATTGATATGACTGTTTTTTTTTATTTCCTTGTTTGGCAGGAAATTATGCATGAGATGATGCCTGTGATGCATGCAAGAAGGCAACTGGGTAATTGGATATGCCCCGGTTAGGACATTTCACTTTGAGGTATGATGCCAACAGTATAGATTTTTTATCATTGGGGCTATCAATAGAAATCAAATTTTAATGCCCCTGCTAGGTGGTTTTGGGAATATATTTGGGTTGTTCCAAGTCATTGAAAGGTTCAGACTTTCGACACGCGATACCCCGTCCATGATTTATCAATGTTTCTGTTGGAAAGGTGATGGAGCCTTGCCCCGATCTGGCTATACCGTGAGTACATTTATGAGAGGTATGAATCAGTAGTTGAAAGGAACATAATTGTCTGCAATCAGTCCTGCACCTTTATGAAAGACAAGAGTGAGTCTTGAGGACTAAAGGATTCGTCCGCTTACTGTTTCAAGAGCAAATTTACCACTTTATTCAAACATGCATTTTTTCTCCAATAGTTTTTAAAAGTGATGTTTATAAAAAATAAAAGGTTCTTTGCAAACAAACAAATAAAATAAAAAAATGATTTGGGCATATTTTGTTGAGAAAAATTCTCTTTTATTGATTTGACCCTTAAATGGGTGATTGTACATAAAGATGCAATTCCTTAATGAGGTAATTGTTGTGCATAGAAAACAAAATGGAAATGAGAATTGAGTTCTTATTGAGTTTCCACACTGCTATGATCCTTATGCCTTCGATAGTCCGAGCACTTTGCTTTTGAAAAGTGAGGTAGATCGATTCTTTGTCTTCCAGGGTATGCCAGATGTCTGTAAGCACAACTCTTTGCCTTGGAATTAATCCCTAACTTTTGCCTGGACCGCCCTTTCGGGTTTTCGATCCACCGGGATACCCATTTTTGCCTGAGTCGCCCTTTCGGGTTTTCAACTCAGCGGGTCAAATTCTTTTATTTTTATCCCTAATTTTTGCCTGGATCGCCCTTTCGGGTTTTCGATCCACTGGGATAGCCATTTTTGCCTAAATCGCCCTTTCAGGATTTCGATTTAGCGGCTTTTATTATTCCACTTTTTTAGGCGAAGTACTTTTTAACAGCATCAGCGTTGGTGGGAAGCGGCAACTTATCACCGTCCATAGTTGCTAGAATTAGAGCGCCTCCGGAAAAGGCTCTAACCACCACAAATGGGCCTTCATAATTTGGTGTCCATTTCCCTCTAGAGTCTTTGTGAATGGGCAAGATTTTCTTCAGTACCAAATCTCCCTCTTGAAACACCCTGGGACAAACTTTCGTGTCGAATGCCTTTTTAAGATGCCTCTGATAGAGTTGACCATGACCTAACGCTTTCAAGCGTTTCTCCTCAATAAGGTTGAGCTCGTCGTACCTTGATTGAACCCATTCTGCCTCGTCTAGCTTAGCCTCCATCAGGACTCTCATCGAGGGGATCTCTACTTCTATAGGGAGAACTGCTTCCATACCGTATACCAAGGAATAAGGAGTTGCCCCTGTTGAAGTTCGTATCGATGTGCGATAGCCATGTAACGCAAAAGGTAACATCTCATGCCAATCCTTGTACGTAACAACCATCTTTTGGGTGATTTTCTTGATATTTTTATTTGCAGCTTCAACAACCCCATTCATCTTAGGTCGATAGGGTGATGAGTTGTGGTGCTCGATCTTGAATGTTGCGCATAACTCATCCATGGTCTTGTTGTTGAGATTGGACCCATTATCAGTGATAATTTTGTTGGGAATACCGTATCGACATATGATGTTATTTTTCAAGAAACGGGCGACTACATGCTTTGTGACGTTCGCATAAGACGCGACTTCCACCCATTTGGTAAAATAATCTATGGCCACCAAGATAAATCTGTGTCCATTTGAGGCTTTGGGTTCTATCATTCCAATCATGTCGACGCCCCACAAAGAGAAAGGCCAAGGTGATGCTATGACATTCAACAGGGTAGGTGGTACAAGTATTTTGTCAGCATAGATTTGGCATTTGTGGCATGCTCTGGTGTAATGGTAACAGTCAGCTTCCATCGTCAACCAAAAGTAACCTGCCGTTAGAATTTTCTTGCCCATGGCATGCCCATTGGCGTGCGTACCGAAAGAGCCTTCGTGTATGTCCCTCATAAGCTGATCTGCTTCATGTTTGTCTACACACCTCAACAAAACCATGTCGTAGTTTTTCTTGTACAATACCTCTCTATTCAAGAGGAATTTTGATGCCAATCTCTGGAGGGTCCTTTTGTTAAGGCTGGAAGCCTCTGTCGGATACTCCCTCTTCTCCAGATACTGTTTGATATCAAAGAACCAGGGTTTACCATCTGGCTCTTCTGCTATTGTCAGGCAATGAGCAGGTTCGTCAAAACGCCTAATCTCAATATGAGGCTGATGGTTGGGCCATATCAATTTGTACATGGAGGCCAGAGTTGCTAAGGCATCTGCCATCTGATTCTCTTCTCGAGGAATATGAGAAAAAGTGATTTCGTCAAACTTTGGGAGTAACTTTAGCACATAATCCCGGTATGGAATTAGATTAGCATGCCTTGTTTCCCAATCACCTTTGATCTGATGTATGACTAGAGAGGAGTCCCCAAATACTTCTAGTATCTTGATCTTCAACTCAATAGCTTCTTCCAACCCTAGTATGCAAGCTTCATACTCGACCATGTTATTTGTGCAGGTAAAACAGAGCTTTGTAGTGAATGGTAGGTGGAAATTCTTAGGAGACATCAGCACTGCCCCAATTCCATGGCATATTGCGTTTGAGGCACCATCAAACATGAGCGTCCATTCTGCTCTTGGCTCGAGGCTTTCCTCTAGTTCGGAGTCTTCAACATCCTTAACAGCCATGATGTCCTCATCTGGAAAGTAAAATTTCAAAGATTGGTAATCCTCCAGTGGTTGATGAGTAAGATGGTCTGCTAGTATGCTTCCCTTGATCGCTTTTTGTGTAACATATTGGATATCATATTCTGACAACAACATCTTCCATCGAGCAATCCTACCAGTGAGAGCTGGTTTCTCGAATATGTACTTGATGGGATCCATTTTAGATACCAGCCAAGTTGTGTGAGTTAGCATGTACTGCCTGAGACGCTTAGCAGTCCATGTGAGTGCACAACAAGTCTTCTCGAGTAAGGAATATCTGGTCTCACAATCATTAAACTTCTTGCTCAGATAATATATGGCATGCTCTCTTCTACCAGTCTCATCTTGTTGTCCCAATACACAACCCATGGACTCGTCGAGCACTGTTAAGTACATGATGAGGGGTCTCCCTTCTGCAGGGGGCATTAGAATCGGTGGCTCTTGCAAGTATTCCTTGATTTTATCAAAGGATATCTGACAATCCTTATTCCACTCAACGCCTTGATTCTACCTCAGAAGCTTGAATATTGGTTTGCATGTTGCTGTAAGGTGAGAAATAAACCTGGCGATGTAATTTACTCTCCCCAAGAAACCGCGAACCTCTTTCTCAGTCTTTGGTGCAGGCATGTTCTGAATGGCTCGGACCTTGTCAGGATCTACTTCAATTCCCTTTTGGCTTACAATAAAGCCTAAAAGCTTTCCAGATCGAACCCCAAATGTGCATTTATTAGGATTAAGTCTCAACCTAAACTTCCTCAAACGTGTGAATAGTTTCTCCAGGTTGGTGATGTGCTCTTCTTCTGTCTGGGATTTGGCAATCATGTCATTGACATACACCTCAATTTCTTCATGAATCATGTCGTGAAAGAGAGTCACCATGGCACGTTGATATGTTTCCCCAGCGTTTTTTAAACCAAACGGCATTACTTTGTAACAAAAGGTGCCCCAAGGAGTAATGAACGTGGTCTTCTCCATGTCTTTAGGATCCATCTTAATTTAGTTGTATCCTGAGAAACCATCCATGAAGGAAAACATGGAGAATTGAGTTGTGTTATCCACCAGTACATTAATGTGAGGTAATGGGAAATCGTCTTTGGGACTAGCTCTATTTAAGTCTCGATAGTCTATGCACATGCGGACTTTTCCATCTTTCTTCGGCACCGGTACAATGTTAGCAAGCCATTGTGGGTATTTAGCGACTTCTAGGAAACCAGCGTCAAACTGCTTTCTCACTTCTTCTCTGATCTTGAGAGTCATATCTGGTCGAGTTCTTCCTAGCTTTTGCTTGACGGTAGGGCATTCTTCTTTAAGGGGAAGCTTGTGAGTCACAATATTAGTGTCTCATCCAGGCATGTCTTGGTATGACCAAGCAAACACGTCATCATATTCATGGAGGAGCTCTATAAGTCTTGTCTTCACTGTATCTTGAAGCACGGCGCCTACCTTTACTTCTCTCTTATCTTCTTCTGTTCCCAGATTGATAACTTCAACGTCTTCCTGGTGTGGTTGAATAACCTTTTCTTCTTGTCTGAGTAATCTGGCCAACTCTTCAGGGAGTTCGCAATCTTCCCCCACTTCGTCTTCAGCTTGGTAGATTGGACAATCAAAGTCATATTGGACCATAGCAGTGTCGTTATCAATGGTCTCGGTGGTGTTTCTGCATGTTATGATTTATGCAGTTTATTTAGAAAATGTGTGCATAAGAATTGATTTCCATTTTTGTAAATAGATCAAAACGAAAGAAAAGGAACAAAAATTTGAATGCAAAACGTCATTTCATTAATGATAAAAACTCTTAAAAAAGATAAAGGGGGCCCTACAACATGCCACTGTGCCTTGGGCAGAGCACATGATTTTGTCTAAAAATGATAAAATTAGTTTTGAAATATTTGGGGAACTTCCACAGCCTTCCAGTTTGTTAGTTCTTCATTAGGTGCGGCTTGACGCATCCAGCTGGACATCCCCTCCTTGTAGTCTTCTTCACTGATCATTGCCACCTGCTTGTCAAAGATGTGGCCAGCGCTAGTGAATGTTTTCTCCACAGAAGGAATCTTCTCTTTGTCAGATTGGCTACCAGCTTTGTCTGATGATGGGTCATACCCCAGGCCATACTTGTCTCGTTTCTCTTTCACTTCCACCAGTTTGCCCCAGTCTTGTGCGTCTTCACTTTCCATAACAGCTTTAGCTCCTTGCCATGAGGCCATGGAGGGTCTGGATTTCGGGACCTCCACGGTCTGTTGAAGGGCCATCATGTTTACTACTTCCAAGGATTGGAAGGGTGTCTCAATGATTTCACCATCCACCTCGATATATCGGAAAGATGTCAAGTGACTAACTAAGATATCTTCTTCTCCTCCAACCACAATCATCTTGTCATTTGTAATGAATTTTAGTTTTTGATGCAGAGTGGAGGTGACAACACCTGTGGAGTGAATCCAGGGTCTCCCGAGTAAGCAACTGTAACCAGGATGTATATCCATGACCTGGAATGTGATGTTGAAGATTGTTGGACCTATCTTGGTTGGTAAGTCAACCTCTCCTATCACTGCTCGCCTTGAGCCATCAAATTCTTTTACGATTAGGGTGTTGGGCTTCATACTTATCCCTTCTACTGGCAGTTTTATCAAGGTCGTTTTTGGCATGACGTTCAAAGAGGAACCTGTGTCTACCAACACCCTTGACAGTATAGTATCCATGCACTTCAAGGAGATGTGGAGAGCCTTGTTATGGTTCTTTCCTTCAATAGGTAGTTCATCATCATTAAAACCCAAGAAATTTCAAGTAGTCACACAAGCTATCACGTCATCAAACTGTTCTATTGTTATGTCCTTGGTGATATGAGCAGTGCTCAATACCTTCAACAGCGAATTCATGTGTGCTTCTGAGTTAAGTAGGAGAGATAACATGGAAATTTTGGAAGGTGTTTGGTTTAGCTGGTCCACCACCTTGTAATCGCTTTTCTTGATTATTCTCAAAAACTCCTCAGCCTCCTCACGAGTGACACCAGTTTTAGGAGATAGGTGCGAGTCTTGCATTCCCTGATTAAGGATAGGGATCTGGACAGCAACCTCTTTCCCTTTAGCTCTCTCAGAAGTATCAATAGTTCTTGGTGCGAACACCCGGCCGCTGTGTGTCATTCCTGCTGGGCCCATAATTGATGTGACATTTGGTTCGTTAATCATTAAAGGTTTATCTTCCTGCCCCTGCTTAAAAGCTCTGGGCTGATATTGTTGGTGTAAGCCCTAGAGGCCAATACTTTTGGTACTTGTATCGAATTATTTATTAATAATAAAAGGCATTTTTCTTTATTATGTTTGTTTAATAAAGTCCCTGGAATAGATAGTCCATTTAATGTATCAAGTATGACTTAATCATGAGATCACATTAAACATAAGGACACTATTCTTAAAGTGTCCGTAGTCAAGCTTTATTATGAAATGGGATAACATTAAAGCATGGAGACTATTATGTTTGTAGACTGATGATCACGTCTCATGGATCATGGATAAAGAGTTATCAAGTCTTAAACATAGGTATGAATATTAAGAGTAATATTCATACTGGATTGACCCGCTATGAGAATACTATATAGAAAGTTATGCAAAGTGTCATAAGTTATTCTCATGGTGATAATAGTGTATACCACTCTTCGACCTGAAACCACTATGGATCCTAGATGTAGAGTCGAGTGCTTTATTGCTGATCCAACGTTGTCCGTAACTGGATAACCATAAAGACAGTTGATGGGTACTCCACGAAGCATGCTGAGGGACATGAGTGTCCTAGATGGAATTTGCCAATCCTGCTTAACAGGATAAATGTCTATGGGCCCAATATTGAACTGGACAAGGGTGACATGGTCTATACCTTGTGTTCAATATAGACATAAGGGCAAAGGGGTAATTATACACATAATTATTATCACAGGAGGTTTTGTCAGATCACATAACATTTTCGTGACTTGGGTAGCAGTGATGTGTTGCTAGATACCGCTCACTGTTTATTATGTTAAATGCGTGATTTAATATAATTGCCAGCGTCGCGAAAACCTATAGGGTCACACACAAAGGACGGATTGATGAGAGATAGAATAATTAAGGAACATCGTAAGGTACGGTGTACTTAAGCTGAATACGAAATATGGTAAGGTACCAAATACTTAAGTGATTTTGGCATATTATGAGATATAGGCCAAAATGCACTTAAGTGGGCTTTTTGGCTTGAAGCCCACACAAGTGGTTCTATAAATAGAGCTCTTGTGCAGAAGCTTTGTATGGGAATACAACACAACTGAAGAGTTGGAATTTCGTATCTCTCTTTCCCTCACTCAAATCCTTCATTCACAAACAGCTAGCACTGCGATTGAAGGAATCTGTTCGTGTGGACTGAGTAGAGACGTTGTCATCATTCAACGTTCGTGATCGCCCCGTGGATTTGCTTCAAAGGATTCGATCATTATCAGAGATCTGCACCAAAGGTTTGAATCGCCACAAGAGGTAACGATTCTATCACTGATCATGCTCATTCGTAAGGATCACTAATGGAGAAATTTTTAAATTCCGCTGCGCCTTGGATGGCAATTCTCCTTCAGTGGTATCAGAGCCACTTACGAAACTATGAATCTGATAACTGTTTTTGTTCTGTAATAATATGATTAAAGACAGAATGCATCAAAGGTTAAATTGAGATCGATCAAGTTACATATATGTGATATATGTAATCCTGATGCAAAATACATTATATATGATATAGTGTTCTTGTTTCGTTCATTCAAACCCTCGATGATTGTTTTCCTTTGAGCGATCAATGGTCATTTGCTTCTTGATCCGACATTAGTATGGTGAAGCAATGACATGTTGATCAATCATACTGAATTAACAATCGAGATGTGTTTGACGGTCTGAAATTGGTGCATCAGGGTTAGTGACGACACAAGGGTTGTGTTGTTAGAGAGTTATGCGATTGGGGTTTGATTGCACAAGAGTTGTGCGTCCTAAACACTTTTCCGAACAGTGTTAACCGGTTAACGCGTATGGTTAACCGGTTAACGTAATACGAAATAATTTTTTTTTAATTTTTGGAACAGTGTTAACCGGTTAACGCATATGGTTAACCTGTTAACGGAATGCGAAATAAAATTTTTGAGATTTTCAAACAGTGTTAACCGGTTAACGCATTTGGTTAACCGGTTAACGCAAGGCGGAAAACAGTTTTCCAAGAAATTTTTCAACAGTGTTAACCGGTTAACGCATATGGTTAACTGGTTAACGCAAGACAGAAAAGAGTTTTCTAAATGTTTTCAAACAGTGTTAACCGGTTAACGCATATGGTTAACCGGTTAACGCAAGAAAAAATTCACCCATTCGGCTAGAAAAAGTGTTTTGAAGTATCAAGTGTTGATACGAAAAACGACGTCAATTTTAAATGAATTGTTCATTAAAATTTTCGAGCAGGGGCGCTGCCCCCTTGAACCCTGCCCGCTGAACGGTCAGCAGAACCACCGTCCACTGACCGGGCAGCGGACCCCCGGCTAACTCTGTGTAGTGCGATCGGTCGTCGAAATTTAATTTGATTTTAATTAAAGGAATTAATAATAATAATAAAGTGTTTATTATTGTCTTGTGGTGATCGGTTATGGCCTTAGTTTTCCTTTGTTTTATTTTGGGTTTTTAAAATACGACCTGCGTGTCGTGCCTCTCTCTTAATCTCCCAAATGTAACTTCTTTTCTCATCTCACTCCCTCGTATGTAAAACGAGTTTCTTTCATGTAATGTAATGATATGAAGAAAGCAGAGAAGTCAGTGCCAAAGGAGGACAACCTTGAAGATCTTGCTTGGAGAAGCTTAGATCGTTGTAGGTTAGCTTAGGTTCTCTCATTGGCTTGGGAGAACAATTGCGCTAGGGGCCATAACTGTTTCATTTTGTTTGTATGTATGTTAATGCATGTGAATGTATGTTGATGCATGTGAGAGACGGTTTATATAATAAACAAGCCGGTGAGATCAGAAAAATTGCAATTCCCTCAAAATTAAATATTAAGTTTATGCTTTCCAAGTTTTAACACTCATCAAGACTAGTAATGGATAGTGTAGGTTTCGCCTACGCGAGGTGCATGATCTATATATTAGTAAGGTGCGATGGGATAATTGTAATATCCAACTGTTAAAACAATGGGTCAAACTTAACTAAACAAATTATAATAAGATTATATATATGTTTAGAAGCAAGAGTTGGGAATATTCCATATGATGGATTAGAATAAGGAGTTATTCACCCAACTAAAATTTTCGAGAGTTGTATGAGATACAATTGGAAGGAGTTCCTACCTAAAATAACCTAGTTTTGTGAAATCCGCCTACGCGGACTTAGAACGAAGTGAAATATGGATCTCGACCCACTAGAAAATCTTCCAACGGGATTTTCCGAATCAGATGATGAGGGTCATTTGTTTTGAGTAAAATAGTGGGAGCATGGTTAATTAAAGGCCTAATTAAATATGTCAATGATACTTATATTTTCATTAATCCTTGTGTAGATTACCATGACAACAAACACCTCTAACAACATATTGCGATCAAACCTTGACAAAGAAAAATTGTCTGGGACAAATTTTCTGGATTGGTACCGAGACATGAGGATTGTCCTCAAACATAATAAAGGGAAAGGCAAGGAAGTTGCCAAACCCAAACCCACTAGTGCTGCTTTGAAGCCTAGTGGAAGCATAGAAAAGGAAGGCATCTGCTTCCATTGCGGTAAGACCGCACACTGGAAGAGGAACTGCCCAAAGTACCTGGAAGATAGGAAGAATGGAGTAGAGACTCCAACTTCAGGTATTTTTGTTATTGAAATTAATTTATCTACTTCTGCATCGTGGGTATTAGATACTGGATGCGGTTCTCACATTTGTACAAATGTACAAGAACTAAAAAGGAGTAGAAAATTGGCAAAAGGTGAAGTCGACCTACGAGTTGGTAATGGAGCAAAGGTTGCTGCCTTAGCCGTAGGAACTTATGAATTGACTTTACCTAGTGGTTTAATAATTCAGTTAGAGAACTGTTATTATGTACCAGCAATTAGCAGGAATATTATTTCCGTTTCTTGTTTGGACAAGTTCGGTTTTTCATTCATAATAAAGATCAATTGTTGTTCAATTTATTTGAATGATATATTCTATGCAACTGCACAAATGAACAATGGACTATATGTCATTGATCCTGAAATGCCTATTTATAACATTAATACCAAAAGGATGAAACCTAATGAGTTAAATCCAACTTACCTTTGGCATTGTCGATTAGGCCACATAAATGAGAAACGCATTTCCAAACTCCATAAAGATGAACTGTTGGACTCTTTTTATTATGAATCATATGAGACATGCAGATCTTGTTTAATTGGAAAGATGACAAAGTCTCCATTCACAGGAAAAGGTGAAAGAGCTAATGATCTTTTGGCCCTCATACATACTGATGTATGTGGTCCACTGAACATATCAGCCAGAGGAGGTTTTCAATACTTCATCACATTCACTGATGATTTCAGTAGATATGGTTATGTGTATTTAATGAAACACAAATCAGAGTCCTTTGGAAAGTTCAAAGAATTCAAGAATGAAGTACAAAACCAACTAGGTAAGAATATTAAAGCTCTTCGATCAGATCGAGGTGGTGAATATTTAAGCCTAGAGTTTGATGACCATCTGAAAGAGTGTGGGATCATATCCCAACTCACTCCTCCTGGAACACCCCAATGGAATGGTGTGTCTGAGAGAAGAAATCGAACCCTGTTTGACATGGTCCGATCCATGATGAGTCAAGCCGATCTTCCAAACTCCTTTTGGGGACATGCGCTGTTGACCGCAGCTTACACACTTAACCGTGTTCCATCCAAAAAGGTTGATAAGACACCATATGAGATATGGAGTGGTAAGAGACCACATATGTCTTACATGAAGATTTGAGGTTGCGAAGTTTATGTGAAACGACAAATTTCAACTAAGCTTGAGCCCAAATCTGACCAATGCTTATTTGTGGGGTATCCTAAAGAAACAAGAGGATATTACTTCTACAATCCTTCTGAGGGCAAAGTGTTTGTCGCTCGAACTGGAGTTTTCCTAGAAAAGGATTTTATTTCCAAAGGAACCAGTGGGAGGAAAGTAGAGCTTGAAGAAATTCAAGAATCACAAAGCATCGATACACCTATGGAGGAATTAGAGCAGGAAACACAAATGGTTGTGGAAGAGCAACCTAGAACAAGACCAGCGTAGGTCAGGCAGGATACGTCACCTACCTGAGAGATATGGATATCTCATAACAGATCAAGGTGATGTATTACTCATGGATCAAGATGAGCCTGTGACCTACCAAGAGGCCATAACTGGTCCCGAGTCTGAGAAGTGGCTAGAGGCCATGAAATCCGAAATAGATTCCATGTACACGAACCAAGTTTGGAACTTGGTAGAGCCTCCTGTAGGAGTTAATCCTATAGGATGCAAGTGGGTCTTCAAAAAGAAGACTGACATGGATGGTAAGGTACATACCTATAAAGCAAGACTGGTTGCAAAAGGATATAAAAAAATTCATGGGGTTGACTATGATGAAACCTTTTCACCAGTTGCAATGCTTAAATCTATTCGAATTTTACTTGCTATCGCTGCATATCATGATTATGAAATATGGCAAATGGATGTCAAAACTGCTTTCCTTAATGGGAATCTTCTTGAGGATGTGTACATGACACAACCTGAAGGATTTGACATACCAGAAGAAGCGCATAAGATATGTAAGCTACAAAGATCAATCTATGGATTGAAGCAAGCTTCCAGAAGCTGGAATCTTCGTTTTGATGAAACGGTAAAACAACATGGATTCATTAAGAACGAAGATGAGCCTTGTGTCTACAAGAAGGTTAGTGGGAGCATGATCGTGTTCCTGGTATTATATGTAGATGACATATTACTCATTGGAAACGATGTCCCTACCCTGCAACAAGTAAAGACTTGGTTGGGGAAATGCTTTTCTATGAAGGACCTAGGTGAAGCAGCCTATATATTAGGAATCAGAATTTATAGAGATAGATCACAAAAACTGCTTGGCCTAAGCCAGAGTACATACATAGACAAAGTGCTGAGACGCTTTAATATGCATGATTCCATGAAAGGATTCATACCTATGCAACATGGCATGTGTCTATCAAAAACACAATCCCCTTCAACTAAGGAAGAAAGGGAACGCATGAATAAGATTCCATATGCATCTGCAATAGGATCTATCATGTATGCCATGTTATGTACTCGACCAGATGTCTCGTATGCTTTAAGTGCAACGAGTAAATACCAATCTGATCCTGGTGATGCCCATTGGGTAGCTGTTAAGAATATCCTTAAGTACTTGAGAAGGACTAAGGACTCATTCTTGATATATGGAGGTCAGGAAGAATTGGTTGTAATTGGTTACACCGATGCTAGCTTCCAGACAGACAAGGATGACTTTAGATCGCAATCTGGTTATGTGTTTTGCTTAAATGGTGGCGCTGTGAGCTGGAAAAGTTCAAAGCAAGATACAGTTGCTGATTCTACAACCGAGGCCGAGTATATTGCTGCCTCAAGTGCAGCAAAGGAAGCTGTTTGGATCAAAAAGTTCGTTAGTGAACTTGACATAGTTCCTAGCATTGTGGATCCCATTGGTCTCTATTGTGATAACAATGGTGCTATCGCACAAGCTAAGGAGCCTAGATCTCACCAATGATCCAAACACATACTTAGGCGTTATCACCTCATTCGAGAGATAATAGATAGAGGAGATGTGAAAATATGTAGAGTACCTACACTCGACAATATTGCTGACCCATTGACAAAGCCTCTTGCGCAGCAGAAGCATGATGGCCATACTAGATCTATGGGCATTAGGGATATGTCTAATTGGCTCTAGTGCTAGTGGGAGATTGTTGGTGTAAGCCCTAGAGGCCAATACTTTTGGTACTTGTATCGAATTATTTATTAATAATAAAAGGCATTTTTCTTTATTATGTTTGTTTAATAAAGTCCCTGGAATAGATAGTCCATTTAATGTATCAAGTATGACTTAATCATGAGATCACATTAAACATAAGGACACTATTCTTAAAGTGTCCGTAGTCAAGCTTTATTATGAAATGGGATAACATTAAAGCATGGAGACTATTATGTTTGTAGACTGATGATCACGTCTCATGGATCATGGATAAAGAGTTATCAAGTCTTAAACATAGGTATGAATATTAAGAGTAATATTCATACTGGATTGACCCGCTATGAGAATACTATATAGAAAGTTATGCAAAGTGTCATAAGTTATTCTCATGGTGATAATAGTGTATACCACTCTTCGACCTGAAACCACTATGGATCCTAGATGTAGAGTCGAGTGCTTTATTGTTGATCCAACGTTGTCCGTAACTGGATAACCATAAAGACAGTTGATGGGTACTCCACGAAGCATGCTGAGGGACATGAGTGTCCTAGATGGAATTTTCCAATCCTGCTTAACAGGATAAATGTCTATGGGCCCAATATTGAACTGGACAAGGGTGACATGGTCTATACCTTGTGTTCAATATAGACATAAGGGCAAAGGGGTAATTATACACATAATTATTATCACAGGAGGTTTTGTCAGATCACATGACATTTTCGTGACTTGGGTAGCAGTGATGTGTTGCTAGATACCGCTCACTGTTTATTATGTTAAATGCGTGATTTAATATAATTGCCAGCGTCGCGAAAACCTATAGGGTCACACACAAAGGACGGATTGATGAGAGATAGAATAATTAAGGAACATCGTAAGGTACGGTGTACTTAAGCTGAATACGAAATATGGTAAGGTACCAAATACTTAAGTGATTTTGGCATATTATGAGATATAGGCCAAAATGCACTTAAGTGGGCTTTTTGGCTTGAAGCCCACACAAGTGGTTCTATAAATAGAGCTCTTGTGCAGAAGCTTTGTATGGGAATACAACACAACTGAAGAGTTGGAATTTCGTATCTCTCTTTCCCTCACTCAAAGCTTTCATTCACAAACAGCTAGCACTGCGATTGAAGGAATCCGTTCGTGTGGACTGAGTAGAGACGTTGTCATCATTCAACGTTCGTGATCGCCCCGTGGATTTGCTTCAAAGGATTCGATCATTATCAGAGATCTGCACCAAAGGTTTGAATCGCCACAAGAGGTAACGATTCTATCACTGATCATGCTCATTCGTAAGGATCACTAATGGAGAAATTTTTAAATTCCGCTGCGCCTTGGATGGCAATTCTCCTTCAGATATATCCATGGGACTGCCTTCTCATCTTTATATTCGAAAGGTGCTGGGAACTCTATCACCAACGTATTTATAGGTATTTCCACTTTGACCTCATCATAGGGGATATCTACCACGGCTATCTCTTCCTGACGCTTGCTCTTGACATGGTAAGTTATCTATAACTCGCCTCGATCCAACATTTGTTGTATAAAACTCCTCAACTCTTAATTATTCTCTTCCTCAACCATCTCTTCCAGGGTCAAACCACTTTTCAGCAATTATGCTCCTATCATGGTGATAGGGGTTTGAATCTCTTCAACCTTACGGATCAGTTTGCCTCCATCACTCTCCTCAATGGTACTGACGGAAGCATCCTTACGCGTCGGCATAGGGTTGGTATTCACGCTCGGGCGTCTTGGAGTGAAAGAAACGGCCTTGGCTTCGATCAAGTCTTGTACTCGATTCTGAAATGCGAAACAGTTTTCCAAGGTATGACCAGGTGCTCCCATGTGAAATTCACAATGGGCATTAGCGTCGTATCCAGGTGGATATGGAAAAACAACTGGTTTTAACTCCCTCAATGTTAGAAGGCCCTCCTTCTGCAGATATGGGAATATCTGACTATAAGGTACTGGTAGAGGATCAAGTTGTCTTCTTGGAGGTCTTGGCTTGAACTGTCTTGGTGGTGCGGTATTTTGCTGATGGTGATGTTGTTGATGTTGTGGTTGATACATTTGTTGTTGCTGTATTGGCTGTTGATGTTGTGGTTGATACATTTGTTGTTGCTGTATTGGCTGTTGATAGAGTATAGGTACCACGGCGGCGACTTGACCATATGAAGCTTGTTGCTTCCCTTTATAGTTTCTGGATATGGCGTTTTTTTCACCTTCTCTTTTCCTTGGGAAGCCTCCAAAATATTTCTTTGGTGCGCTAGATGTTGTCACTGCTCCAGGAATCTTTCCATCCCTCAACCCCTTCTCTATGTGGTCTCCAATCGTAACTAGATGTGCGAAGTCAGATGCGGCACTGCTCACTAATCGGTCAAAGAATGGGTCCTTCAAGGTTTCCACAAATATCCCGGTCATCTCCTTCTCAGACAATGGTGGCTCTACCTGAGCAGCCAATTCTCTCCACCGTTGGGCGTATTCTTTGAATGACTCACTCTCCTTCGTAGCCATCCCTTGCAACTGCATTCGGTCGGGTGCCATACCTAAGTTGTATTTGTACTGACGGAGAAATGCGTCAGCCAAATCCTCCCAACTCTGAATTCTCCCCTGTTCTAAACTCATATACCATCTCAGAGATGCTCCACTCAAACTGTCTTGGAAATAGTGTACAAGTAGTTTGTCATTTTCGGTATGAGCAGCCATTTTCCTGAAATACATCACCAGGTGACTTCTTGGACAAGTCTGTCCTTTGTATTTCTCAAAATCAGGGGTTTTAAATTTAGCCGGGATGACTAAATTCGATACCAAATGCATGTTCATGGCAGAAGCACCGAAGATGTTGTTTCCCTCTATGGCTTTGATTTTCTTTTCCAGGGCACGGAGCCTATCTGCAGCAGGATCTGAAAGTATCTTGGGCTTTGGTTGATCGGGCATATAGAATGCATCATACTGGTCATCTCCAATCTCGGATCCATGATGAGTAGACGTATCAGAAGGCTCTGCACGGTCTCCATCTCCCTTGCCTCCTACTAGTATCTGAACCAATCTCTTCTTGGTGGGGATGTAACTTTCGTCTTGGGGATTCGGACCTGGCGTGCCATCATTCCTTTTTGCCCTAGCTTCTTCCTCCTCGCTCCTCTCTCGCTGAGCGATCGCAAGCATTGTCTCCAACAGCTGATCCATCTTCTCCTGGATCGTATTGATGTCTGTCCTCATTGTAACCTGGTTGGCCTCAACTTGTTCTAATGTCATCTTGTATTTGCCTCGCGTCTCGTACCGATGTCGATTAGTCAGTGTGGCTGGATAAAGGGTAAAAAGGTTGGGTAAGTTTTTTGAGTTTTCATGAAGCGTGATGCATAATGAGGATGCGAATGTTATGCATATTTTATTTTCAAGGAATTTTCATCACAGTTGTAGTTATATTAAGCATTTGAAGAAAACATAAAGTCAGAGAATAAAAATGAGGATCGTCCTCCTCTATTCAAATGTTTAAAGTGGAGTACAAAGGCATAACCGCCCAAATCGATACAGCTCAAATACCAAACTGAATATAAGAAAAACAGGAGAATCACACAGCGGTCTTTCGAGTTATGAGTTCTTCTAATTCAAACTTGAACCTCTTCACCATCCCCTCACACATCATAACAAAATTGACTATAGCGGGATGTGTGCCATGTTGGTCCAATCCTTCCACTGCCTCTCTCAACCTCCAAGGTATTTCTCGGGTCGTCTAGTTGTAGAATTCTACCAAACTATTGAGCTTTGTACGGTACCCATCTTTGTCCTCTTGCAAGAAATTGATATTTCTCCTGAAGGTATCATAATCCTCAATGACTTGCTCTCTTTCCCTTAGCCATATCACACTGTCTTGATGGAATGCCTCGAATCTATCTTTCCATTGTTGAGCAACTTCTCTAGCATCTTTTTCTTCTTGACATTTCTCGGCCCAGGTCGTAGGTGTGACTCGAGAAGCTTCAAGGGCTCTTTCCTTAAGTCGGCGCTCGTGCTCGGCTTGGGTCTCAGCATTATGGAGGGAGATAGCGAGATCGTGTATCTTAGCCTCCAATATCTCTCTAACTTCTTTTTTCTCTTCTGTAGCTCGTAGCCACCATCGCTTATTCTTTTGGCACTCTTTCTCAACTTGTCTCAACTGCTCTTTAATGGTTTCTAGGCAGTGGTCAGCTTGTTCCATGCCTACTTTCACTTTCTTTCTATTGTGTTCTTCCTTGTTGACCTTTTCCTCAGTCGCTTCTAACTGAGCCTTCTTCCTCTCTAGTTCCCACTTTATTTCATTTCTTTCATTTGAAACTTGCTGGAAGCTGGTCTGTAGCTCTTCATTTTCTCGTCCAAGTCTTGCTATAGTAGCTCTCAACGCTTCCACTTCTTCCATGGAGACAGGGATGGGTTCTGGTGGTGTGGTTGAGTTGGAGGATTGAGGATGAATGGCAACTTAATCTCTTGACTTCTTCTAGTGACCCATTGATGATAGGGGTCTCTATCCCCTATGACACCCTTTCCTTTTTCTTGTCCTCTGAAGCGAACTTTTTCCCAGGCTCGGATAACCCTTTTTCAGCATAACGAGATCCTCCATATCATGGAACACAAAGCCCTCTAACAAATGGTCATCCGGCTTGTATGTGATAGGATAACCCAACTGCCTCACTGCTAAAATAGGATTGTAGTTAATGCACCCTTTTGACCCTATTAATGGTACATTCGGAAATTCTCCACAACTAGTAATTGTATCTCTCACATTCAAACCATGAGGATACCAAATAATGGTATTTTCAGTGAGTCCTACTAGCTTTTGAGACCACTCATATCCATCCATACTTTCAATTGTATCAACCTCTTTGAACACATGAGAGACAAACCATTGGTAAAGGAGTGGTATGCAACATAACATCAGTCCTCCCTTCTTCTCAAAGCGTAAGTGCAAGGTGTGATAAACATCTGCTAGGAGTGCGGGCACTGGATCTTCATTCTTAACCTTGACGGCCCAAAACACGCTGATAGCTGCTGCATCAATTAACTTCTCCATATTAGGAAATAACACCAATCCAAAAATAAGTAAAGCCATAATAGTATCATGAACTTCCCACTTCTGGGCTTCATCAAAGCTTTGAGCAGTTTTCTCCAGGTACTCTTGTGGAATTCCTTGTACCTTCCCCCAAATTTTGATGTTAGGGGTTAGATCTTTGACTGTGATGTCTAATACTTCTGCCAACTCTTCGGGTTTAGGGATTTGACCTAACCCCTTGTATGGTCCCTTCTTCTGCTTAGGAGAGTCCAATATTCTTCCGAATTCTTCCAAAGTTGGGGCCAACTGGAAATCTCTAAAGAGGAAACTTCTGAGTGGTGGATCATAAAACTGGGCTAGTGCGGTAATAGCATCCTTTTATACTGGTACAGAAAACAAGTGTAAAATCTTCCCATATTTGAGTGTGAATGCGTCTCGACGGATATTAGTCAACCCATCTCTGAATGCAATGAACCCCTTCATACATGGTACCTTGGCTTTGATTTGGAATGTTTTTCTCTTTCCTGACTCCATTTGTTCTTGAATGCTTAATTATCTGAAAAGTTTGAAAATCCCTGAAAATAAAAAGTGTGTAAATGATTTTTCTATGCTCATAATGAATGCAACATGATGTTTATGCAATGACAGGGATCCAAGTTTCACATATATCACAAGGTTCAACTTAACAGCGGTTATATGTCTTTTACCCCACACATCAAGGATTGCTCCTAAGGTTATCCATTTTCATGCTAAGAACTTAGAGTCATGGACCAAGTTCAGTCTTTCATCGCAATAATGGGCTAGCCACATTGAAATGGAAGTTCTGAATCGGTCTATTCTAAGTGGGATCTTCGTATTGTTCGAACAGGGTGTAGACCCTTCGGTTCAATACTACACGATCGCCAATCATGAAGACGGACTTCAGTTTAAGCTGAGGTTCCCAGAGTCATGGACCATGTTCAACGTTTCCTCATAATAGTGGGCTATCCATATTGTGATGGAAATTCTGAACAGATCTACTCTAGGTGGAGTTCTCGTATTGTTCCAAAGAGGTGTACACCCCTCGGTTCAATACTACACAACTCCGGGTTCTAAGTTCTTCTCAAAGCTCGGGTACGGAGCTTATCTCACAACATGTGTTAAACACCATAGATCACCCAACATAATAGCAGAATAAATTACATAGCATAAATAATACATCGAGATATACAAAAGCAAATAAAAAGCGGTATTCTAACATTCATAGCAAATTGACTAAGTTAGGCTTGACTCTCTCTAGCTTGGAGCTAAATTCCCCAGCAGAGTCGCCATCTGTCGCATCTCGAAAAATACGATTCCTCGCGATGGTCGCGGAAAAAATTATATTCGAACAGAGTCGCCATCTGTCGCATCTCGAAAAATACGATTCCTCGCAATGGTCGCGGAAATATTTATGTTCGAACAGAGTCGCCACCGAACTTTATTTATCCCAATGAAGGAATAGGAAAATATAGATAAAACCTTTTAAAAAATGGAATAATGGTCGTCGCAACCATATTCGGGTTCAGGAGTCGATTACGCAAGGGGAAGGTATTAGCACCCCTCACGTCTGTTGTACTCAACAGGAACCTTTTAGTCTAATTTGCTATTTGAATGTTAGTTAAATGTTATTTGCTTTCTTCGAGTAATTAAAGTCGATAATAGAGATGGATGAAGACATCAGAAGGGGAAAGGGGAGGTTTTTTATTAGTGTGCTCGCCAAGATCTCGCAATCTCGTGCCTACGTATCCTTATGGTGCAATAAGGAAATCAGAGCATTCGTAGTTTGGGTAACTACGGTTTTGTTGGTGTCTTTTAATGAATGGCTGTGTAGATCGCGTCCTAAAGGCTAAACGCTGACTTGTCTACTCTCGGTGGAGGCTTAAGCGTTGGTTTGTTGTGCGCATTAGAAAGGATTAACAGTGTTCTTTCGAAAAGAGTTTTAAGTTGTTGGTCGCACGGGGGCGAGGAATAAAGTTTAATATGTTCGGTATTTTGAAGAAGAACGACGAAAGATTAAGCAATATGGTGCACACAAATCGTCCAATCCTTTTGAGAAATAACAAGGCGAACGCCTTCTATTCCTTTTTCGTTCGAATTATTTTGAAAGTTTGTTTGTGGATGTTGAGCGTGCACGGTAGTGATGAGGCGTGCGCCTCCCTCTTGCTTATTCAAGGAATAATGAGGCGTGCGCCACCTACTCCTTTACCCAATGTTTATTTAAAGTATTTTAATCGGACGTCGAAAAATTTAAGCAATATGGCGAGCGCCAATTATTCAAATAATTTGAGAAATGAGGAGGCGAATGCCTCCCATTCTTTTATCATCCGGAATTTATTTTATGGAAATAAAAAATCTTTTTAGAAGTTATATTTGATATAGGAAAATAATTTTGAATTTGTATGATTTAAGGTTTTAATCGGATGACAAGAATTCGAGCAATATGGCGTGCGCCAATCGTTTGAGTACTTGAGAAATAGTGAAGTGAACGCTTACTATACTTTTTCATCCCAAGTTTAAAATTAAATGTAGGAAGATGATATGTATTTTGGAAGCTTTTTAGGGTTTTATTTGAATGACAAAAATCCGAGCAATATGGCGAACGCCAATTATTTGAATAATCGAGAGGTAGTGAAGCGGACGCTTACTATTCTCCTTTTCATCCAAAAATTAATTTATAAAGATAAAGTCTTTAGACATTTTAATTAATTTGGAGGATCAACTTGAGTTTGTAAGTTTTAACCGGGCGACAAAGATTCGAGCAATATGGCGTACGCCAATCGTTCAAATTCTTGAGAATTAGTGAAGCGAACGCTTACTATGTTCCTTTTCATTCCAAGTTTAAATTATAAAAAAGAATACTCTTTAGAAATTGAATTGGTTAAAAAAAATTGAATTTACATTTATAGGATTAACCGAGTTTGAAAATAATACTTAGCTTTGAACCAAAGTTTTTGCTTATAGAAAAAAAATTCATTTTAGATTGTCTTGTTGTTTAATTGATTATTAAACAATCTAATTAATTAATTAGAAATTAATTGAATTAGACAGTTTTGAAAATATTTTTTTAGATTAATCAATAAAGAGAGATTCCAACATCATAATCGACTTAATTAAGTTTACTTGATCAAAACTAATTAATCGATAAAAAAAATAATTAACTAATCTTATTAATTAAGAATAATAATTTTAATTGGACATAAATTCTTGAACATTGAATTCCATTTAAAGCTTTAAGGCCCAAAATACTTGCATTTCTACAGACTAATGAGTCCTACCAATAAACTCATATTTACTTATTGGCCTTAATCTTATATCATACTTTTTATGGCAGTAACTCTAATGAAGAGGAAAAATGAGACAAAACCAACGGCCTGTACTCAACTTTATACATACGTATACATTAATTATCACTAATTAAAAAAGAAATTGGCAAAGAATAAGAAACCAAAAGAGATTAAATATTGAACAAATAAAATACATATAAATATTAGAAAGAAAAAAAAAAGCATACATTAACATTCCTTAACTTAAAATAACTTAGCGTAAACCAAAAGCCAATATTGATTTCCTTTTATCAAAAATAATAGAAAAACAAAACAAACATAGAAATATAAATAACTTATTACTAATCAAAGAAAGTTGAAGAAACTAGGAGAAACAGTAAAACAAAGCCCATCGAAAACCTAACTCCCATCTCTTTCTTTCATTTCTCCTATTCTCTCTTTCATTTCTTCAATCACACCATTATTCATAACAAAACAAAGATTTAGTAATACAAGTTTGAATTTCCTAAGAACAACAACAAATACACACCAAACTTTTTCAAAGTTAACAAGAACAAATAGTAACCATGGAAACTAAAATGGAAAGCAAGGAAAAAGGAGTTACCGAATGCCGACAATAATGATACTGTGAAGGGTGGTCGGAGCTGCGGATTGGCGACGGACAAAGCCGTTATGAGTTGTCGCCGACAAACGGATCACGGCAGAGATGAGGGTGCGAGATCGGCGGAGGCGACCACGGCGGAAGGTTTGAGTTGTCGCCGGCGAAATTTTCGAAGGGATACGTTGTGGATGGTGAAGCTTGGCGCGGTGGGTTTAGCGGTTGTGAAGAAGGTAGATGGGCGGAAGCGAGCGGTTGTTTGGGAGAGCGGCAAATCGTTGGCTGCGGCGCGATGAGGTTGCCGGAAAAGAAGATTCTCTCGATCTCCTTCAACCACTTCTGAGCACCATCTGGATCGTATGCTCCCTTGAACATTGGAGGATTGTTCTTCTGGAACTCACTCAGTTGACGAGCAGCTCCCATTCCCACCACATTCGGATTCCCTCCAAGTACTCAAGCTAGCATACCCAGAGCCTCAGCAATCGCAGCATCATCTCTACCTCTTCCAGCCATCTCTATTCTGAAACCCAACAAACTAAAATAATAAGTACTGATAGGGTTACACAACACCTATCCCGTACAGGGGAAACAGAATAATTACGACTCGACTCGACCGACTATGCTCTGATACCACTAATGTAACACCCTTCTAAAATACCCCAAATATTTAATTAAAATATAACAACACATCAATCAGAGTAATATGCAGTCAAGGGTGTCACACAATATTTCACAATAAATATTTAGTCATGCTCATTATTTAACTCAAAACATAGAGTATTGCACAATACGCAGCGGATAGAGATCAAATCGATCATTCAAACATGTAACATATTACATGTAAATTATTCAACAAAGTAAAAACATCCCGTCCCGATGTTACATCTATCAGAGCATGACCCACTTAGGAGACTACACTAGACTTCAAGCATTAGCTTCTACTCAACTCATTGCTCGTTACCTGAAACATAGTGTAAGGGTGAGTTCCTCAATCGATATAATAAGCATTATAAATTATCATGACATGTTAAGTAATTTAACACATTTCATCACCCTAATTATAACACACATTCAGTAACAACAATATCAACTCAATCATACTCAGCATCATCACAACACACAACACAAACACACGTATAATACTGAAAGACATCCATTCATATTATACGCCACACATACATACATTACGCAATGAGACTCCACACATGCGGTACCGACTATTCGTGAACATATAGTTCACCTCACCGATCAAACCCAGATACGGCTACCAAGTCCACTAGTCCCACTCAATTGAGACCTAGTGACTCCCTCACTAACTCCTCACCACGGGAATTAGCTACCACCGACTCACTAATTCCTCACCACGGGAATTAGCTACCACCAACTCACTAACTCCTCACCACGGGAATTAGCTACCACCAAGGACTACAATATGCATGCTAATTCACCTAGCAATGCAAAATCATCAACAATGACCCACAATGGACTTATGCTCACACTCTAAGCCATAAAACAGTCCATTCACCAACACATGCATAAGATATACACTCATAGCATCATGCATACCATCATACATCATCAACACATTCATCAAAACATCCTATCATGTCAATTAATCAATCACAGTATTAGCACACTCTACTAATACCTACACTGCTCAAAACAGCGGGAATTTATCCCTATTACATCATATGCCAACATAGGCCAACCCTCAAATAGGCACACAACATTTAAAACACCAATTTTCCACTCTGCAACAGTGTTAACCGGTTAACGCCCTGGGTTAACCGATTAACGCAGCACAAACAACAATATCTCAGCAATCATAACAGTGTTAACCGGTTAACGCCCTGGGTTAACCGGTTAACGCAGACAAAACAACAATTTTTCACAAATCACAACAGTGTTAACCGGTTAACACCCTGGGTTAACCGGTTAACGCAAGACAGAAAGCTGTTCCTGCGCTAACACAAAGCAGAATGCAGAATTCTCCGCATTTTCCGCCGTTGGAGGACTTCCGGACCTCCGATTTCAATTCCGTAAAAAGCTACGTTTTCGGAAAATCACAACTAACCCAAACACAGATTCAATTACAGCCTAATCACAGTTTATCCAACATAATGTTCCAACATTCATAATCCCAATTAGGGTCAATTCCATGGTCCATCACTACCCATTACATGCTAACACATAATACCCATTAAACGACGATAAACCCCCCTTACCTGAGTTTATCCGGCGAATCTCTAAGCTCCAAGCTCTTCTCTTCTCCAACCTTCTTCCTCTTGCTCTGCCTCTTTGCCCTTTTCCTCTTTCACGATCGCTTCTCTGTTTTTCACGTAAAAACCTTTTTACTCCAAATAGGCTCTTTTCTTTATTTCCAACTTATATATATTTTCCAATAATAATAATAATCCAATAATAATAATAATAAAATTTCCAATTATTTAATTAAATTAATAAATATATTATTAACTCAATTTAAATAATTATTTTATTATTATCGGGGTGTTACAACTCTCCCCCACTAAAAGAGTTTTCGTCCTCGAAAACATACCTCAAGCGAACAACTCTGGGTAAGACTCCTTCATCTTACTCTCCAGTTCCCAAGTCACATTGCCACCTGCTGGTCCTCCCCAAGCTACCTTCACCAAGGCAATCTCTTTACCCCGCAACTGCTTCAACTCTCAATCCTCGATCCTCATAGGTGATGTTTCAACAGTCAGGTTATCTCTCACCTGGACATCATCTACTTGGACTACATGCGACGGATCCTGAATGTACCTCCTCAACTGAGACACATGAAAAACCTCATGCAAATTCGCAAGCGACGGCGGTAAAGCGATACGATAGGCTACTTCCCCTATCCTTTCCAAAATCTGATAAGGACCAATAAATCGAGGTGTCAACTTCTTTGACTTCAAAGCTCGACCAACACCAGTTATCGGAGTGACACGAAGAAACACATGATCTCCCTCTTGGAACTCAAGTGACTTCCTCCTCTTGTCATGATAACTCTTCTGACGACTCTGAGCAATTCTCATCTTCTCCTGAATCATCTTAATCTTTTCTGTAGTCTGTTGAACAATCTCCGGTCCAACCACAACACTCTCACCGGACTCATACCAACATAACGGTGTCCGACATCTCCTACCATACAAAGCTTCAAACGGTGCCATACCAATGCTCGAATGAAAACTATTGTTGTAGGTAAACTCAATCAAAGGTAAATAACAATCCCAAGCACCTCCCTTTTCCAAAACACAAGCTCTCAAAAGATCCTCTAATGACTGAATCGTCCTCTCAGTCTGACCATCAGTCTGCGGATGATATGCAGAACTCAATCTCAGCTTAGTTCCCAAAGCCTTCTGCAACCCTTCCCAGAACTTCGATGTAAATCTAGGATCTCTATCTGAAACAATACTCGACGGAATACCATGCAAACTTACAATCTTCTCAATATACAACTCGGCTAGCCTCTCTAACGAATAATCCATTCTGATCGGAATGAAATGAGCCGATTTCGTCAATCTATCAACAATCACCCAAATAGCTTCACAATTCTTACTTGTCCTCGGTAAACCAGAAACAAAATCCATACTGATACTATCCCACTTCCACTCTGGAATAGCCAACGGTTGCATTAGCCCAGACGGCTTCTGATGCTCAATCTTTGACTTCTGACAAGTCAAACAGGAATAAACAAAACTCGCAATTTCTTTCTTCATTCCCGGCCACCAAAATAACTTTTTCAAATCATGATACATCTTCGTAGCTCCAGGATGAATACTCAAGCCACTACGATGTCCTTCCTCCAGAATACTCTTCTTAAGTTCGGTAACATCCGGAATACACACCCGATTACCAAATTTCAAAACACCATTCTCATCAACTCTGAATTCACCACCTTGGCCTTGATTCACTAAAGTCAACTTATCAACCAAAAACACATCGGATTTCTGACCCTCTCTGATCTCATCCAGAATACCACTTGTTAAGTTTAGCATTCCCAATTTAACACTGGTGCGAGTACTCTCACACACCAAACTCAAGTCTCTAAACTGCTCAATTAAATCCAATTCCTTAACCATTAACATAGACATATGCAATGATTTCCGACTCAACGCATCAGCCACTACATTTGCTTTACCCGGATGGTAATTCAAACCAAAGTCATAATCCTTCAGAAACTCTAACCATCTCCTCTGTCTCATATTCAGCTCTTTCTGATCAAACAAATACTTTAAACTTTTATGGTCACTGAAAACCTCAAATCTCGACCCGTACAAGTAATGCCTCCATAACTTCAGAACAAACACTACAGCTGCTAACTCTAAATCGTGTGTCGGATAGTTCTTCTCATGAACTCTCAGTTGTCTCGAAGCATAAGCTATAACCTGCTTATTCTGCATCAACACACCACCCAAGCCCAACAATGAAGCATCACAGTAAACCTCAAATGATTCCGACGAACTCGGTAATATCAGAATAGGAGCAGTAGTCAACCTTCTCTTTAACTCTTGGAAACCTTCTTCACATTTTGAGTCCCAAACAAATGCTTGCCCCTTTCTAGTCAACATCGTCAACGGTAACGCCAACTTAGAAAATCCCTCAATGAACTTCCTATAATAACCTGCAAGTCCAAGAAAACTCCTTATCTCAGAAACTGACTTCGGAGCTTCCCACTTAGATACCGCTGCTATCTTAGAAGGATCAACAGCAACACCACCTCTTGAAATCACATGACCAAGAAAACTAACTTCTTCTAACCAAAATTCACACTTAGAGAGTTTAGCAAATAACTTCTTTTCTCGTAGAACTCCTAAAACCACTCTCAAATGTTCAGCATGCTCTTCTTCAGATTTCGAATACACCAAAATATCGTCAATAAATACCACAACAAACTTGTCTAGGTACGGATGGAAAATCCTATTCATATACTCCATAAATACTCCAGGCGCATTAGTCACACCAAAAGGCATTACAGAATACTCATAATGTCCATACCTTGTTCTGAAAGCAGTCTTCTGAATATCCTCAGTTTTCACACGTATCTGATGATATCCCGATCTCAAATCTATCTTGCTGAACACACTCGCACCAACCAACTGATCCATCAAATCATCAATCCTCGGTAAAGGATACCGATTCTTGATCGTCACTTTATTCAGTTGCCTGTAGTCCACACACAACCTCATAGTACCTTCTTTCTTCTTAACCAACAACACTGGTGCACCCCACGGTGACACACTCGGACGAATAAATTTCTTATCCAACAGATCTTCCAGCTGACTCTTCAATTCAGCTAACTCAACAGCAGACATACGATACGGAGCCATCGATATCGGTCTAGTACCAGGTACCAAATCAATCGAGAACTCAACTTCACGCTCTGGCGGCAATTCATTCACTTCTTCAGGAAACACATCAGGAAAATCACACACCACGGCTAGATCGCGAATCACCAGTTTATCTTTAGCCTCCAAAGTCGCTAACAGCATAAACAACTCTGCCCCATCTGCTACTTCCTCATTCACCTGCCTTGCTGATAGAAACAAACTCTTTCCTTCCTCAATCTCAGGAAATACCACAGTCTTATCAAAACAATTAATAGAAACTCGGTTAAACACCAACCAGTTCATACCCAAGATAACATCAATCTGCACTAACGGAAGACACACAAGGTCTATCCCAAAGTCTCTACCAAAAATACTCAAAGGACAATTCAAACAAACTGAAGTAGTAGTCACTGAACCCTTCGCAGGAGTATCAATCACCATACTTCCAAGCATCTCAGATATCTCTAACTTAAGTTTCACAGCACAATCCAAAGATATAAAGGAATGAGTAGCACCGGTGTCAATAATAGCTACAAGAGGAAAGCCATTAATATAACACGTACCTCGGATCAAACGGTCATCTGCAGAAGTCTCAGAACCTGATAAAGCAAAGACCTTGCCTCCTGACTGATTCTCCTTCTTTGGCTTAGGACACTGTGGACTGATATGACCCAACTCTCCACAGTTGAAACAAGTCACAGTCTTCGACCGGCACTCTGCAGCCAAATGACCACTTTTTCCACACTTGAAACACTTCCTCACAGCACTGGTACACTCATGGACACGATGTCCAGCCTGACCACATCTGTAACACTTAGCAGGGGCACTGGAGTCTCCCCCACTAGGCCTCTTCATCCCACTCTGACTCTGGAAACCTCTGCCAGCTGCATACGGTTTCCCACGATCATTCTGATTCTTGCCTCTTCTATCAACCCTCTGTTGATAGCTCTCCGCTCTGGCTTTGGAATCCTGTTCAAAAATCCTGCAACAGTCAACCAAGTCAGAAAACACTCTGATCCGCTGATACCCAATAGCCTGCTTGATCTCGGGACGCAACCCGTTCTCAAACTTCACACATTTTGAAAATTCCCCATTAGCCTCATCATAGGGAGTGTAATACTTCGACAGCTCTGTGAACTTAGCAGCATACTCAGTAACAGACCGATTGCCCTGCTTCAATTCCAAGAACTCTATCTCTTTCTTTCCTCTGACATCTTCTGGAAAATACTTCCTCAGGAATCTCTCTCTGAACACAGCCCAAGTGATCTCAGTATTCCCAGCAGATTCCAACTCAGTGCGGGTAGCAACCCACCAATCATCAGCTTCTTTTGACAGCATATGCGTACCGAACCTGACCTTCTGGTTATCGGCACACTCAGTCACTCGGAAGATTCTCTCGATCTCCTTCAACCACTTCTGAGCACCATCTGGATCGTATGCTCCCTTGAACATTGGAGGATTGTTCTTCTGGAACTCACTCAGTTGACGAGCAGCTCCCATTCCCACCACATTCGGATTCCCTCCAAGTACTCAAGCTAGCATACCCAGAGCCTCAGCAATCGCAGCATCATCTCTACCTCTTCCAGCCATCTCTATTCTGAAACCCAACAAACTAAAACAATAAGTACTGATAGGGTTACACAACACCTATCCCTTACAGGGGAAACAAAATAATTACGACTCGACTCGACCGACTATGCTCTGATACCACTAATGTAACACCCTTCTAAAATACCCCAAATATTTAATTAAAATATAACAACACATCAATCAGAGTAATATGCAATCAAGGGTGTCACACAATATTTCACAATAAATATTTAGTCATGCTCATTATTTAACTCAAAACATAGAGTATTGCACAATACGCAGCGGATAGAGATCAAATCGATCATTCAAACATGTAACATATTACATGTAAATTATTCAACAAAGTAAAAACATCCCGTCCCGATGTTACATCTATCAGAGCATGACCCACTTAGGAGACTACACTAGACTTCAAGCATTAGCTTCTACTCAACTCATTGCTCGTTACCTGAAACATAGTGTAAGGATGAGTTCCTCAATCGATATAATAAGCATTATAAATTATCATGACATGTTAAGTAATTTAACACATTTCATCACCCTAATTATAACACACATTCAGTAACAACAATATCAACTCAATCATACTCAGCATCATCACAACACACAACACAAACACACGTATAATACTGAAAGACATCCATTCATATTATACGCCACACATACATACATTACGCAATGAGACTCCACACATGCGGTACCGACTATTCGTGAACATATAGTTCACCTCACCGATCAAACCCAGATACGGCTACCAAGTCCACTAGTCCCACTCAATTGAGACCTAGTGACTCCCTCACTAACTCCTCACCACGGGAATTAGCTACCACCGACTCACTAATTCCTCACGACGGGAATTAGCTACCACCAACTCACTAACTCCTCACCACGGGAATTAGCTACCACCAAGGACTACAATATGCATGCTAATTCACCTAGCAATGCAAAATCATCAACAATGACCCACAATGGACTTATGCTCACACTCTAAGCCATAAAACAGTCCATTCACCAACACATGCATAAGATATACACTCATAGCATCATGCATACCATCATACATCATCAACACATTCATCAAAACATCCTATCATGTCAATTAATCAATCACAGTATTAGCAAACTCTACTAATACCTACACTGCTCAAAACAGCGGGAATTTATCCCTATTACATCATATGCCAACATAGGCCAACCCTCAAATAGGCACACAACATTTAAAACACCAATTTTCCACTCTGCAACAGTGTTAACCGGTTAACGCCCTGGGTTAACCGATTAACGCAGCACAAACAGCAATATCTCAGCAATCATAACAGTGTTAACCGGTTAACGCCCTGGGTTAACCGGTTAACGCAGACAAAACAACAATTTTTCACAAATCACAACAGTGTTAACCGGTTAACACCCTGGGTTAACCGGTTAACGCAAGACAGAAAGCTGTTCCTGCGCTAACACAAAGCAGAATGCAGAATTCTCCGCATTTTCCGCCGTTGGAGGACTTCCGGACCTCCGATTTCAATTCCGTAAAAAGCTACGTTTTCGGAAAATCACAACTAACCCAAACACAGATTCAATTACAGCCTAATCACAGTTTATCCAACATAATGTTCCAACATTCATAATCCCAATTAGGGTCAATTCCATGGTCCATCACTACCCATTACATGCTAACACATAATACCCATTAAACGACGATAAACCCCCCTTACCTGAGTTTATCCGGCGAATCTCTAAGCTCCAAGCTCTTCTCTTCTCCAACCTTCTTCCTCTTGCTCTGCCTCTTTGCCCTTTTCCTCTTTCACGATCGCTTCTCTGTTTTTCACGTAAAAACCTTTTTACTCCAAATAGGCTCTTTTCTTTATTTCCAACTTATATATATTTTCCAATAATAATAATAATCAAATAATAATAATAATAAAATTTCCAATTATTTAATTAAATTAATAAATATATTATTAACTCAATTTAAATAATTATTTTATTATTATCGGGGTGTTACAGGGATCGCATGAATAAGATTCCATATGCATCTGCAATAGGATCTATCATGTATGCCATGTTATGTACTCGACCAGATGTCTCGTATGCTTTAAGTGCAACGAGTAGGTACCAATTTGATCCTGGTGATGCCCATTGGGTAGCTGTCAAGAATATCCTTAAGTACTTGAGAAGGACTAAGGACTCATTCTTGATATATGGAGGTCAGGAAGAGTTGGTTGTAATTGGATACACCGACGCTAGCTTCCAGACAGATAAGGAAGACTTTAGATCACAATCTGGTTATGTGTTTTGCTTAAACGGTGGCGCTGTGAGCTGGAAAAGTTCAAAGCAATATACAGTTGCTGATTCTACAACCGAGGTCGAGTATATTGCTGCCTCAAGTGCAGCAAATGAAGTTGTTTGGATCAAAAAGTTCATTAGTGAACTTGGCATAGTCCCTAGTATTGTGGATCCCATTGGTCTCTATTGTGATAACAATGGTGCTATCGCACAAGCAAAAGAGCCTAGATCTCACCAACAATCCAAACACATACTCAGGTGTTATCACCTCATTCGAGAGATAATAGATGGAGGAGATGTGAAAATATGTAGAGTACCTACACTTGACAATATTGCTGACCCACTGACAAAGCCTCTTGCGCAGCAGAAGCATGATGGCCATACTAGATCAATGGGCATTAGGGGTATGCCTGATTGGCTCTAGTGCTAGTGGGAGATTGTTGGTATAAGCCGTAGAGGCCAATACTTTTGGTACTTGTATCGAATTATTTATTAATACTAATCGGCTTTTTCTTTATTATGTTTGTTTAATAAAGTCCCTGGAATAGATAGTCCGTTTAATGTATCAAGTATGACTTAATCATGAGATCACATTAAACATAAGGACACTATTCTTAAAGTATCCGTAGTCGAGCTTTATGGTGAAGTGGGATAACATTAAAGAATTAAGACTATTATGTTTGTAGACTGTTGATCACATCTCATGGATCATGGATAAAGAGTTATCAAGTCTTAAACATAGGTATGAATATTAAGAGTAATATTTATACTGGATTGACCCGCTATGAGAATACTATATAGAATGTTATGCAAAGTGTCATAAGTTATTCTCATGGTGATAATGGTGTATACCACTCTTCGACCTGAAACCACTATGGACCTTAGATGTAGAGTCGAGTGCTTTATTGCTGATCCAACGTTATCCATAATTGGATAACCATAAAGACAGTTGATGGGTACTCCACGAAGCATGCTGAGGGACATGAGTGACCTAGATGGAATTTGCCCATCCTGCGTAACAGGATAAATGTCTATGGGCCCAATATTGAACTAGACAAGGATGACACGGTCTATGCCTTGTGTTCAATATAGACATAAGGGCAAAAGGGTAATTATACACATAATTATTATCACAGAAGGATTTGTCAGATCACATGACATTTTCGTGACTTGGGTAGCAGTGATGTGTTGCTAGATACCGCTCACTGTTTATTATGTTAAATGCGTGATTTACTATAATTGCCAACGTCGCGAAAACCTACAGGGTCACACACAAAGGACGGATTGATGAGAGATAGAGTAACTAAGGAACACCGTAAGGTATGGTGCACTTAAATGGAATACGAAATATTGTAAGGTACCACACGCTTAAGTGATTTTGGGCATATTATAAGATATGGGCCAAAATACACTTAAGTGGGCTTTTTAGCTTGAAGCCCACACAAGTGGTTCTATAAATAGAACCCTTGGGTAGAAGCATTGTCACTCTAATTGGAATTTTGTTTCCCTCTCTCTCTCTCTCACTCAAAGCCTTCATTCGTAGCAGCTAGCACTGAGATTGAAGGAATCCGTTCGTGTGGACTGAGTAGAGACGTTGTCATCGTTCAACGTTCGTGATCGCCACAAGAGGTAACGATTCTATCACTTATCATGCCCATTCGTAAGGATCACTAAATGGAGAAATTTTTAAATTCCGTTGCGCCTTGGATGGCAATTCTCCTTCAGTTGTGTCATGTACACACCCTCAAGAATATTCCCATTAAGGAAAGCAGTTTTGACATCCATCTTCCATATTTCATAATCATGATATGCAACGATAGCAAGTAAAATCTGAATAGATTTAAGCATTGCAACTGGTGAAAAGGTTTCATCATAGTCAACCCCATGAATTTGTTTATATCCTTTTGCTACCAGTCTTACCTTATATGTATGTACTTTACCATCCATGTCAGTCTTCTTTTTGAAGACCCACTTGCATGCTATAGGGTTAACTCCTACAGGAGGCTCTACGAAGGTCCAAACTTGGTTTGTGTACATGGAATCCATTTCAGATTTCATGGCTTCTAGCCACTTCTCAGACTTGGGACCAGTTATGGCCTCTTGGTAGGTCACAAGCTCATCTTGATCCATGAGTAATACATCACCTTGATCAGTTATGAGATATCCATATCTCTCAGGTAGGTGACTGTTAGGGACCAATTAGTACTACTTTTTATATCATTTTATTGGTCCCTTTTACCAAGTTTGATGTAATTACACACTTTTATTCTCACTATTTTGTATAAATACAATTAGGTTTATTTTATTTTGTTTTGAATAGTTATTTCACATATTTGTTAGTTTTGTAGAGTTTTTGGATTAGAGAGCTTGTGGAATGCAACATCATAATATGGAAGAGGTGTTGAATGCAATTTGGAGGCCCAATTTTGGAGAATACCACTTGGAAGACTAATTGAATGAAGCTTGCAAGGCAAGGAAGCTGAAGCAGCTTCAGTTCGCGCCGCGAACTCCCTTCGCGCCGTGAAGCTTGCGAATCCAGCAAGTTATTTTGGTCAAGTGTGCTGTTTTCAAGGCCAACTGTGTTTTGCCATTCTGGTGTATGCCTTAGGGGAACTTTTCAGCCTTAGATGAGAAATGATCATTTAAGGAAATGTCAACCCTTTTAGAAAATCAGAATGGAAAGTGATATTGATGCTAACACATTCACACATTCAAGGAGAGTTTTGATTCTTTGTAAGAGAGAAAAACAGAGTTTTCTTCTATTGCATTTTGCTTTCCAAAATGATGATGAGGAGCTAAACCCCATTTTGTCAAGATTGGAGGTAGTAGCTATTCTCATTTGTTTATGTATTCCATTTGATTTATATATATGATAGAAGATTGTTGATGTATTGAATGTTATTTTTGCCCTAAGTTGAAAATCAGATTTGAGTAATTGTTGAAAGAGATTATTTAAGTCTTGACATCAAATAGATTTTCAAGTAGTGAAGAAGTTATAGAGATAGATTTATTCATTACTCTTCTTTGGTATCAATCATTAAAGATTGTTATATTGATAGTTAGGTGGAGAGATCGTCTAAGGATTAATATAGTGATTATCACAATATCATTTAGACATAAATGACTTTGAGAGGATACTTGAACATCATCAATAATCTTAAATCTATATAGTTGTCATAAGAAATCATAAGCATTTGGAATAGTGAACTCCAATCTTGCCAAGCTTTTACATTTGATTAAAACCATTTTATTGTTTTAGTGACATTCTACTCAAAAAATATAACTTTCCAAACAAAACAACTTTGTTACTTTCTCAACTTATAAAAATTTGGATTATAGAACGGCGGTAATAACAACCAATCTCTGTGGATACGATATAAAAATATTTGTCGAAGATATACTTTTCAACAAATTGGCACCGTTGTCGGGGATTGGTGTTCGATATTACAAGCATTGCAATAATTCATTGTTTTAAGTTTTGTTACTTTTATTACTATCCCTCTTTTGTTTCACTTGGTTTGTTAGTTTTGTAGATTCTAGTGCATGCGAGGAAAAGCTACCGAGGAGCAATTTCAATTCGATCCCGAAATTGAAAGAACACTTCGGAAGCTCAATAGGAAAACACGAAGAAGAAGGAAACTAGCCGAAGAGAGGAACCGGAGAGAAGAAGCATCTACTTCCGCACTTGTTCAAATCGAAGAAGTGGTTGTAGAAGCTTGTGACAGAAACATGGCGGATGACAATCGTACCGAAATGTCCGCTAATAGTCCAAGAAGGAATGCTCAATTTGCCCGTGGAGGAAGAAATACGGAGATGAAGACCGGAATCCTCCAACTTCTCTATGCAAATCCATTCACCGGAATGGACCATGAAGATCCGTATACCCATCTCATCAAATTCTATGAGATTGCGGGTTCTACGGGAATTGATGAAACGGGTGAAAAGGCATTATTCAAAAGGATGTTCCCACACTCCTTAGTGGGAAAGGCAAAGGAGTGGTACCTTGATCAAGCACCAAGAGTGATGACGGATTGGAATTTGTTAGAAGAAAAGTTCTTAGAAAGATATTTCCCTCAATCCCGATTCATGGAAGCCAAAACGGCTATTGCGGTATTCACTCAAGGAAGCAACGAGTCTCTAAATGAGGCTTGGGAAAGATTCAAGTCAATGTTGAGAAAATGCAAGGGTCATGGTTTTGATGAGCTCACTCAAATCCATATTTTTCTAAATGGGCTCCAATCAACTCACAAGACACTTTTGGATGCTACCGCGGGTGGCTCTCTTATGTCAAAGAATGCTGAAGAAGCTAAAGTCATTATTGATCGGATGGCACTCAATGATCGCCAAAGTCAACATGATCGTAGCCCTTCACAACGTAAACCGGGAGTTCTTGAGTTAAATACCAACGATGCCATTCTTGCTCAAAACAAGTTACTCTCTCAACAAGTGGAGTTGCTTACTCAACAAATGGCCAAGCTTCCATAGCAAATGAAGGAAATTCAAGGGTCTCAAGTTCGACATCAAATAACATGTTGCGAATTATGTCAAGGAGATCATCCTACTGGTTTTTGTCCTCCAGTAGAAGAAGTGAGTTATGTGAACAACCAAAATCAAGGCTATCAAAGACAACCTCCTAACAATCAAGGTTATCAACCAAGAAACAATCAAGGCTATCAACCATCAAGGTTCAACAATCAAAATTTTCAGCAACAAAGTCCCTATCAACACCCAAACTCTCAAGGCCAACAATCGCAAGGAGGAAATTCCAAGCTAGAGGATACTCTTCAACAATTCATGCAAGCTTCCATGGCAAATCAGAAGAGTAACGAAGCAGCAATTAAGAATCTGGAAAATCAAGTAGGCCAACTTGCGAAGCAATTGTCGGAACAAAACGCAGGATCTTCCTTTTCCGCTAACACTCAAACCAATCCAAAGGAGCATTGTAAAGCAATTGTCACGAGGAGCGGTAAAGAGTTGACAAGTGGAAAAAGTGAGGAAATTACAGTAGAGAATGATATGGATGGGGTGCTGGATATGGTTGGTGGAAGGGAGAAAGTGGTTGGAACTCTTCAGTTCGCGTCGCGATCCCCCTTCGCGCCGCAAAAAGAGCAGGATTTACCAACAAATCAGCAGACTGAATTGGAGGTGAAAAAGGATGCTGAACCTAGAAAGAAGAAGAAAGGAGAGAAAGGTGTGAGCGTCATTCCAACCCAACATCTACCTTATCCGCATGCTCCACCGAGGAAGGACAATGCTAGGCATTATGCACGGTTCATGGGCATATTCAAACAACTTCAAATCAATATTCCATTTGCCGACGCATTAGAGAAAATGCCACGGTACGCAAAGTTCATGAAGGATATTCTTACAAAGAAAAGGAGACACGTGGAAGACGAAACCATCTTGCTTGATGCTCGTTGTAGTGCCATCATTCAAAAGACTCTCCCAAGGAAGGAATCTGATCCGGGACGAGTCGTTTTACCGGTAACCATTGGAGGCACATACATTGGTAATGGTTTGATTGAATTGGGATCTAGCATTAATCTAATCCCCTTATCCATTGTTAAAAGATTGGGAAATGTTGAGATCAAATCGACAAGGATGACTTTACAACTAGCCGACAAATCTACCACTTCACCATATGGAATTGCTCAAGACATGTTAGTGAAAGTGGACAAATTCTTGTTTCCGGTAGATTTCGTGATAGTAGAGATGGATGAAGATCGTGATGTTCCTCTAATTCTTGGAAGGCCATTCATGAAAACAGCCCGGATGATGATTGACATTGACGATGGACTAATGAAGGTGAGAGTGCAAGATGAAGAGGTGACCTTTAATCTCTTTGAAGCCATGAAGCATCCAAAATGACAAGCATGATTCTTTCCAAATCGATGCAATAGAAGAGGAAGTAGTGGAGGTCGCAAACCAAGTTCATATTTCTAATCCTCTAGAAAGATCTCTTATCGGAGCCTACAATGTGTTAATCGGAAATGAAGAAAAAGAGATTGAAGCAATGTTGCATGAGTTAGAGTCTTGTGGCGAGCTTACTTATCAAGAAGAAACAAAGGAAGACTTGGATGCGACGAAAAAAATGGAAGAACCGAAACTCGAGTTGAAAATGCTACCTTCACACTTGAAGAATGTGTTCCTTGGTGACGAGTGTACTAAACCGGTGATCATTAGCAACACCTTGTCCACAAAAGAGGAATTCAAATTGATACAAGTGCTGAAAAAGAATGAAGGTGCAATAGGGTGGTGCAACACCTCAAAATTTTCCCTCCTCTCTTGGGACTAGATTAACATATTGCATTGCATTTCTTAGGTCATTAGTCATTAGCATGTTGCATATCATGTGGCTACATTGATCAAGTCATCCTCCTAGGTCTTGATCAGAAGATAAAGAGGTTGAGATGCAAGTTAGGGTTTCATGGATTGATCACTAATCATTTGAGGGTGTGTGATTCAAATTAGGGTTTCTTGGTTGTCAAGGAGGGTTGAGCTTTATCTTGGTTGAAATGGTACATCATCATCATCATGGTTTTGTCATCACCAAGAGATTGATCAGATACCTTGAGATTAGGGTTTTGACCACTGGTCAACCCTAATCATCTGCATTGTGCCAATCAGGGCTTGTCAAGGAGATGGGGTCTACAATGGATATGGGGATCATTTCATGATTATGTTGAGCTTATGGAAGCTAGGGTTTCATCATTGAGCCATTTCATCAGGAGTTTGAGGATCAAGTTCATCAGTCAAGCTGAAATTCATCTATCAGTCAGAAAAGTCAACTGTGGTCGATTGTGGCTGGAATGATGGATTTGGAGGTGGGAGAGGGTTAGAGACACCTCTTTCATGTCTAAACAAGTTTCATTTGACATTTCAAACATCAAGAATGAAGAAAATAAAGTCAAATGGAAACTTTCCAAAAATAGAAAGTGACTTGTAATTGGAAACTGCCAAAAATGGAAAGTTTTTCACCTCAAAATTACATGTCCAAGAATGCTTCAAATGAAATTTTGTCCAACATGAAAGTTGTAGATCTTGCTCTCACCTTTCCAAAAAGTCCAAGAACACTCATTTCTCATGTGTGGTTGGCAAGTTATGATCAAATCATTTTCCAAAAATGTTGAAATTCAAAGTGGCATAACTTTTGAATGGAATGGCCAAATTGGGTGATCTTTCTTTGAGCAAACCACATTTTACATGTACTTTCATGATGCATCATCACATTTCATTGAAAATCATCATAGCAAAAAGTCATCTTTCAAGTGATTCATTTTGAAAATTGGTGGGAAAAAAGGTGATTTTGTGAAATACATGGCTTTTGCATACAAGACCAATTGCAACACATCATAAACATCATTTAGAACTTGCTTGAACTGGTTTGGTACTGTTACATTGACTGATAATGAAAAGGATATTTTGGCCATTACACATAAATTGCATTTGTGCTAATTCACTCCAATTTTGCTAATTGTGATTAACTCTTGGATTAGGAGTTGGTATAAAATGATAATCATAACAGAAAAGCATAATCACAATTCACTTTTCAGATCTAACAAACTTTTCATCACAATTCTCTCAATTGCTCTTCACACTTTTTCCACTTTTTCACCAAAATTCATCACTCTTCGTGTTGGTTCTTGTAGTGTTCATCATCTGTAGGTCTAATCAAGCAACTATTGATGGCAATTGGTGGAAGAAACTTCAAGAACCGCAGTTGTCATAACCTTGCTCATCCATGGAGTTTTGAATTTCCTTCGAGCTGGAGCTTTGCTGAGCTGAAGAACCTTTTCCATTCATCTTTTACATCATTAAGCTGCATCTGTTTCATCAATTGGCACCTTGAATCCATCAAATCGAGCGACTACACTTCCACAAGGTCAGATTTCAAAGTCTTTAATTGCTAGAATATTGATGTGGTTTAGGTAGATCTTGTGATGTAGAACAACCTGCAATTCAAATCGTGCATTTTAGTTGAGAATTGAATGAGATATCATGATCTGAACTTTGACCTAGGAAGCTTCTCTTGCTCGATCCGGTTAGTATAGTTAGAATTAGGTCATATGCTTGTTAGTTCCATGATGTACATTGAGCGAGGATTCCATTGATATATCGTTTGCTCATTTTGGTTGAGATTTGTCCATGTCGATTTCTGGAAGTGATGAACATGTATGAACGCTGCAAGAACTCGCTTCAGACTGTTTTGATTCATTTTGCCTACGTTTGTTTTCAAATTTACTGTTTCCCGCGCGCCTGAGCCAATCGCGCGCTGCCAGCGAATAAAATGAAGCGCTGCGTTTTGCGCTCGTTGCTTCAGAATTACCAAAATGCCACTGCTTCATTTAATTTGTATTATTTCATTTCATTTCATTTTCTTTTTCCAATTTCATTTCATTTTGATCAATGATCTTTAAAAATTCATAAGTTCTTCATTTTTAATCCAAATTTGATGAGGTTTTTTTCACCATTCTCCTTGTGATGTGTAGTTTTTTATGGTGATTTTTAATATTTTTGTGCACGTGTGGAAAAATAAAATGCCTAGGGATTGTTTGAATGTGTCATTTATATGTATGTTTTGCCATATTGATCATGAAATCTTGATGCCTTATCCAAAATGTGTGAAATTTTACATGCATATTCTTGACTCTTTTCTGGTGATTTTGATGTATGGTTTGCTAATTTTGAGTTTCTGGTTAGAGAGATATGATGTGATCAAGTTGAGTGTGACAATGTATGTCACACTATGTTATGTCCACTTCTTGAATTTTGTTTCCATGCCTATTCTTTGTCTTTTGCCCTGGATTTTTGCATGTGATTCCTTCTGTATGTCTAGTTTAACCATGATTTTTTGTTGGATTTGTTCATACATTTCTTATTTGATTGGTATTTCTTATTTGAAGTTGGTGCTTGTTTTGATACCATGTGTGAGTTTGCTTGAACTTGTCTGGACTTCCTGATTTTAATTTCCCTACTTCCACTTGTCCAAATGGCCTGAAATTTGATATGCTACTCATTCAATATGTTCTGTTTAGGCTTGAATTTTTGTGGAATTTATTGAGCTGTTTTGATATTGATTTGATTGTGATCATTCTGTTTGCTCCAATGTGTTTCCAAAGTGCATAGTTTGGCATGTTTTGTATATGAAATGGATTTGGTGCATAGTTTTGGTGTGAGACCAATTGGATTCTCTTCTTGCTTGATAAATCTTGGTTTTGATCAATTTTTACTTGCTACTTTGAATTTTTCATCTCCTTTTGACCCTAGGCTTGTCCTAGTGGTCTTATTTCTCACGTTTGGATGTGATTTTCAGGTTGAAGAAGCAAATGCTTTGAGGATGTTAATTCAAGTTGATTGAATTTAGTTAATTGTTGTGAACTAACTTGTGTGTTTTGTAGGATGCTTGGCTCACTTGCTTTGAGCTTGTGCTTGGCTCACTTGAGTTGATTGTGCTTTGCACATTGCATTGTTTGATTGCACATTGTCTGTTGGTTTTTATATTGTCTATTTTGACTTGGTGATTAGTATACTGACTGAATTAGATTGATTTCAGGTACCATAGTCGCTTTAGTTCTTTGAGAACTTGTTGTGCTGCTGCTTGGTTGTATAAACCAATTGAGGTAGACTCTCTTGTCTCCATGTAGTCTGGAAGACCTGGCTTGTTATTTAGCCAGACAACTGTCTGAAGTCCTCCTTAAGAGGCGATGTTTGTGATTGTTTAACTTTGTCCCCAAGCAGGAAAAGACCTTGATTAAGGCAATTGGCAGACACAAGAGGTGTGTAGTCCACCTCCTGCTATTCTGTTGAGTCGTCCCTCTGCTCACACCACTGTGTTGATGCATTGGGACATTAACCCAAGATCTTGTACATTTGTACAGTCGAGTCAGAGTCATGAGTGTAGAAGGGTTCCCACTTTCTGAACCCACACTCCTTTGTCTGAAGCTCTCCCTGGCCAGGGATAAGAGCTGTGAGGCACACCCCCCACTCACCTTTCATCTGGCTTCACCCTGACTCTCAATGTCAGGGTTAAGAGCTAATATCACCTGACACAGTTGTGTTGCTTTTGCAACTTAACCCTTGATTGAGCCCACCTTGTCTGGATATAGCGTGTGCTAACTGTGAATGTTTGATTTGTTTTGTTGATGCTTGCATGCTTTGCTTTTTCCTGGTTAGGATTAGCTTGCTGTTGTGCAAGTAGATAGAAACCATAACATAGGGCAATGATGCATGATAACATCTAGGCTCGAGTACAGCTCCCTAGTAGTGTGTCTCCCTTTGTATCTGGTTAGAATTTCTTTCCCGTTCAGGGGAACTACGTCGCCCTGATCCTCATACCAGATGAGGTACGTAGGCAGGAGACCGTGCGAGGTCTCTCCGGGCACCTTTTTTCTTTCTTGTGTGTGTTTGCTTGACAGCTGCTAGGCTCGAGTTCCCGACTCCTTAGTAGATTGTTTGCTTGTTAACCCTCTTGTGTGTCAGGATATGGATGTAAGCCCAGCGATTGGCTGTCCGTATCCTGAGTGTGTTTGTTTGGTTCGGAAGCCGATGTAAGTCCAGCGATTGGCGTTCGGGTTCCAGGTTTGCCTGTGTTTGTGTGAGTCTTGTTTGGCGTGCGTGAGCCGAACTACGGTAGCTCTGATTCTCGTTCCAGACGAGATACGTAGGCATAGGATGCGATATCCTAGCGAGCCCTCTCCTCTCTTTCCCCACCTGTGTTATCTTCAGTGTGTGTGTGTGATGTTTGTTTTTAGCAACCTTAACCTATCTTTTGAGCGTGGATCCCGTCGAGTACGACGGATGCGTAGGGGTGCTAATACCTTCCCTACGCATAACCGACTCCCGATCCCATTCTCTTTGGTCGCGAGACCATGCTTTATCTAGGTTTACTTCGAGCGTTTCGTTTCCCTCTTTGGGATAAATAACGCACGGTGGCAGCTCTGTGTTGTTATGTTTTAGCTCGCCGATTTTTTTTTGCGGATGCGACAGCTGGCGACTCTGCTGGGGATTAAAGAAGTTGACCTATCGCTGGTCCATCTTCCCTAAGCGAGTCTCTCCTAGTGTTCTAGGATAGTTTAGGTTGCTTGTGCCGCTTTATTTATTGCATTTATTATTCTGATTGTGTATATATTTGCATAGATGTTTGCATGCATCATACTATCATGTTGCCGTCCTCTGTGCAGGTGGTTCCTCTGTTTTGGGGTGGGTGTTCTGAGTGGGGCTAAAACCCAGGCCCGAGTATACACCTAGGATTAGTGTGGTCTCACGTTCCTCATTTGCTTTATCAGCATATTGTTGCAACGTGACATACCACAAGCCGGACGAGGTTCATTTGATAGTGCCCCTCCTTTATGGAGTATCCACTTTGGTTGTGTCACTTCATCTGAACTATTGACTCTGGTGACCGATCATTTCCCGGATCTTTGGTTTAGACGATCTCAGGAGAGCTACAATGGCACACCCGAAAGCGCAAACCCATTGAGTATCTATGCCCGATTGTCGAGACTATTATCCGCCTTAGGATGACCTGATTAGAATTTACCTGTGAGGGGAGGGTGATTCTTTTGGATGCATGTTCTGTTGGAGACTTTGTTGGTGACTGATGGTTCCGTTGATCAGAGTCTTATTTATAAGTCAGATTTATGGGCATTTCTTTCTGAGACGATGGAGTGCTGTCCAAGTTATTTATCAGTGGGGATCCGTTTATTTCAGGATTCCCCGGGCCGATTCAGAGGTTATTGTGGTGATCTGCTCAGAGATTGTCCGAAGATGATGATGATGTATCTTTCAGTTCCGTTTATTTCGGAACCCTTGAGTTGGATTTGTGATTACATATTCCCTCAGATGGTTGTGATCGGTTCAGAGATCAGGGCTGTGATTCAGAGCAACAGATGATCAGATGACTTAGAGGATGGCACAGTGCATTGCATTCATTCATTAACATCATTACATCTTGCATTTACTTGCATTTAACACATGTTTATCCATATGCAGGGACATTTTTGATCGAGATCCTGGTTGAGAGACTTTCTGCTCAGATATGAGGACTGGTTTGAAGCCCGATGTTGTTTACAGCTTTTCAACCCAGAGATTGATGAGTTGAGAGATATGATCGCATTGATTACGCCCGACCATGTAGGGATGTTCAGAGAGACATATGGTAGTATCCTGAAGATGGTTTTCAGACTCACTGACAGTGACAGAAGTGCCCTTCATACTCTTCTCCAGTTCTATGACCCGGGCCTGAGATGCTTCGTGTTTCCAGATTATTTGTTGGGACCGCTGATGGAGGACTATGCTAGCATCCTGGGTATTCAGATCCGAGATCAGATTCCTTTCTGTGCTATTAGGGGAGAGCCTGATGTCCTTGGGATTTCCCGTGCTCTTTATCTGAGTCCGGAAGTGACCAAAGAAGGTTTGAAGGAGAAAGGAAAATTACCTGGATTTCATTTGAGTTTCTTGGAGGCTAAGGCCAAGGAACATGCTGCTATGGGTAATTGGAAGACGGTCTGTGCTTTGGTTGCTGTGAGCATTTATGGTGTTATTCTGTTTCCTAATCAGAGGAGCTTTGTGGACCATAATGCCATCAGATTGTTCATGCAGAGGAACCCTATTCCTACTCTGGTCGGAGATGTCTATTACTCGGTTCATAACAGGAACGAGAAGAGACGTGGTGGTTTGATGAGGTGTTGTGCTCAGATGTTATTCAGATGGTTTATGAGATATTTGCCTTCCCGAGGTGTTTTTGCTTCTCTTGATCCTACGGTCAAGTGGTCGATCAGATTGATGGGTTTGCGGGCTGCTGATATAGCATGGACTCATAATGGTTTGGCTGGACGGAATTTTATATATAGCTGCGGGGATTTTCCCAATGTGCCTCTTGTAACACCCTTCTAAAAATACCCCAATTATTTAATTAAAATAACAATAACAAATATATATCAGAGTAATCATGCACCAAGGGTGTCACACAACGTTTCACACCATAAAAACTGTCATGCTCTTTATTTAATCAAAATAAACATTTTTGTTTGCATAATTCGCAGCGGATAGAAATTAACTCAACCATCCCAACATATAACATATTACAGATAAAAAGGTTCAACAACCAACAATAAAACAATTAAAACATCCCGTCCCGATGTTACATATATCAGAGCATGACCCACTTAGGAGACTACACTAGACTCCAAGCATTGACTTCTACTCAACTCATTGCTCGTTACCTGAAAAATAGTTGTAAGGGTGAGTTCCTCAATCGATATAACAAACATTATAAATTATCATGTTATGTTAAGTAAATTTACACGTTAATCACCCTAATCATATCATGCATTCAGTAACGGCACACCAACTCAAATATCATACTCAATAACAACGTAAAATGCAACTCAATAACGACATAAAATGCAACTCAATAACAACATAAAATGCAACTCAATGAGACTCGACTCGTCATGCATGTGGTACCATTCGGAGTAAAACTCCCAACTTAAAATCATTGCCATTTTAGTGGGCATCAAGGCATAAGCCTTCAACTTTCAACTTAAAATTTGCCAATCCAGGCCAACGTGGTGTGAGCAAAGCTCCGATTTTTTTGCATATGAATGTACATGGCATACACGACTTAAAACTTCGACAACATGATAACAACAGCAACACAACAATGTTTTCAACATAATCAACTTATAATCAACTTTGGCTCATCAAGCCTACAACTTAGTATTTTCAACAACTTAAACACAACTTATCAACATATTTGTATCAACACTTCATGACATAACTCAACAAAGTTACTCATCGCAAATCAACTATAATAGGCAAATCTCCAATTATGTTCACAACATTAAAATATCAATTTTTCCAATTTCCAACAGTGTTAACCGGTTAACGCCCTGGGTTAACCGGTTAACGCAGGCAAAATACACTTTCTGGCAAAACGCAACAGTGTTAACCGGTTAACGCCCTGGGTTAACCGGTTAACGCAGGCAAAACAACACATTTTCACAAAATATAATAGTGTTAACCGGTTAACGCCCTGGGTTAACCGGTTAACGCAGACAAAACAGCAGTTCCTGCGCTAACACAAGGCAGAATGCAGAGTTCTCCGCATTTTCCGCCGTTGGAGGACTTCCGGACCTCCGATTCAACTTCCGTAAAAAACTACGTTATCGGAAAATCACGACACATACAATTATCGATTCGATTTCAGTTTTCCTACAACTTATTCATCACAATTTTCTCAGCATTCTAAATCCCAATCAGGGTCAATTCAACGGCTATCACTACCCATGACATGTTAATCTATAATACCCATTAAACGACGATAAACCCCCCTTACCTGAGATAATCCGGCAAATCTCTAAGCTTCAAGCTCTTCTCCAACCTTCAGCCCTTGCTCTGTCTTTTTGCCCTTTTCCTCTTTCACGTTCGTTTCTCTGCTTTTCACGTGAAAACCTTATTTCCCAAATGAAACTCTTTTTCCTTATTCCAACTTATATATTTTCCAATAATAATTATTATTCCAAAATAATAACAATAATAATCCAATAATATTTCCAATTAATTAATTAAATTAATAAATATTATATTAATTTAAATTAAATAATTAGCCTTATTTCATCGGGGTGTTACAACTCTCCCCCACTAAAAGAGTTTTCGTCCTCGAAAACATACCTCAAGTGAACAACTCAGGATAAGACTCCTTCATCTGACTCTCAAGTTCCCAAGTCACATTGCCACCTGCTGGTCCTCCCCAAGCTACTTTCACTAAGGCAATCTCTTTACCCCGCAACTGCTTCAACTCTCGATCCTCAATCCTCATATGCGATATTTCAACAGTCAGGTTATCTCTCACCTGTACATCATCTACTTGGACTACATGCGACGGATCATGGATGTACCTCCTCAACTGAGACACATGAAAAACCTCATGCAAATTTGCAAGTGACGGCGGTAAAGCGATACGATAGGCTACCTCTCCTATCCTCTCCAAAATCTGATAAGGACCAATAAATCGAGGTGTCAACTTCTTTGACTTCAAAGCTCGACCAACCCCAGTTATCGGAGTAACACGAAGGAACACATGATCTCCCTCTTGGAACTCAAGTGACTTCCTCCTCTTATCATGATAACTCTTCTGACGACTCTGAGCAATTCTCATCTTCTCCTGAATCATCTTAATCTTTTCCGTAGTCTGTTGAACGATCTCCGGTCCAACCACAGCACTCTCACCAGACTCATACCAACAAAAAGGTGTCCGACATCTCCTACCATACAAAGCTTCAAAAGGTGCCATACCAATGCTCGAATGAAAACTATTGTTGTAGGTAAACTCAATCAAAGGTAAATAACAATCCCAAGCACCTCCCTTCTCCAAAACACAAGCTCTCAAAAGATCCTCCAATGACTGAATCGTCCTCTCAGTCTGACCATCCGTCTGCGGATGATATGCAGAGCTCAATCTCAGCTTAGTTCCCAAAGCCTTCTGCAACCCTTCCCAGAACTTCGATGTAAATCTAGGATCTCTGTCCGAAACAATACTCGACGGAATACCATGCAAACTTACAATCTTCTCAATATACAACTCAGCTAATTTCTCTAACGGATAGTCCATTCTGATCGGAATGAAATGAGCCGACTTCGTCAATCTGTCAACAATCACCCAAATGGCTTCAAAATTCTTATTTGTCCTCGGCAACCCAGAAACAAAATCCATACTGATACTATCCCACTTCCACTCTGGAATGGCCAACGGTTGCATTAGCCCAGACGGCTTCTGATGCTCGATCTTTGACTTCTGACAAGTCAAACAAGAATAAACAAAACTAGCAATTTCTCTTTTCATTCCCGGCCACCAAAATAACTTTTTCAAATCATGATACATCTTCGTAGCTCCAGGATGAATACTCAATCCACTACGATGTCCTTCTTCAAGAATACTCTTCTTAAGTTCGGCAACATCCGGAATACACACCCGCTTACCAAATTTCAGAACACCATTCTCATCAACTCTGAATTCGCCACCTTGACCTTGATTCACTAGAGTCAACTTATCAACCAAAAGCACATCGGATTTCTGACCCTCTCTGATCTCATCCAGAATACCACTTGTTAACTTCAACATTCCCAATTTAACACTATTGTGAGTACTCTCACACACCAAACTCAAGTCTCTAAACTGCTCAATCAAATCCAATTCCTTAACCATTAACATAGACATGTGTAATGATTTCCGACTCAATGCATCAGCCACTACGTTTGCTTTACCCGGATGGTAATTCAAACCAAAGTCATAATCCTTCAGAAACTCTAACCATCTTCTCTGTCTCATATTCAGCTCTTTCTGATCAAACAAATACTTTAAACTTTTATGGTCACTGAAAACCTCAAATCTTGACCCGTACAAGTAATGCCTCCATAACTTCAGAACAAACACCACAGCCGCCAACTCTAAATCGTGCGTCGGATAGTTCCTCTCATGAACCCTCAGCTGTCTTGAAGCATAAGCTATAACCTGCTTATTCTGCATCAACACGCCACCCAAACCCAACAATGAAGCATCACAGTAAACTTCAAATGGTTCCGACGGACTCGGTAATATCAGAATAGGAGCAGTAGTTAACCTTCTCTTTAACTCTTGGAAACCCTCTTCACATTTTGAGTCCCAAACAAACGCTTGCCCCTTCCTAGTCAACATCGTCAACGGTAACGCCAACTTAGAAAATCCCTCAATGAACTTCCTATAATAACCAGCCAAACCAAGGAAACTTCGAATCTCAGCAACAGACTTCGGAGCTTCCCACTTAGATACCGCTTCTATCTTAGAAGGATCAACAGCAACACCACCTCTTGAAATCACATGACCAAGAAAACTAACCTCTTCAAACCAAAATTCACACTTGGACAATTTAGCAAATAACTTCTTTTCTCGGAGAACTTCTAAAACCACTCTCAAATGTTCAACATGCTCTTCTTCAGATTTCGAATACACTAAAATATCATCAATAAACACCACAACAAACTTGTCTAGGTACGGATGGAAAATCCTATTCATATACTCCATAAATACTCCAGGCGCATTAGTCACACCAAAAGGCATCACAGAATACTCATAATGTCCATACCTTGTTCTGAAAGCAGTCTTCTGAATATCCTCGGTTTTCACACGGATCTGATGATACCCAGATCTCAAATCTATTTTGCTGAACACACTTGCACCAACCAACTGATCCATCAAATCATCAATCCTCGGCAAAGGATACCGATTCTTGATCGTCACTTTATTCAGTTGCCTGTAGTCCACACACAACCTCATAGTACCTTCTTTCTTCTTAACCAATAGCACTGGTGCACCCCACGGTGACACACTCGGACGAATAAATTTCTTATCCAACAGGTCTTCCAACTGACTCTTCAATTCAGTTAATTCAACAGCAGACATACGGTATGGAGCCATCGATATCGGTCTAGTACCAGGTACCAAATCAATCGAAAACTCAACTTCACGCTCTGGCGGCAATTCATTCACCTCTTCCGGGAACACATCAGGAAAATCACACACCACGGCTAGATCGTCAATCACCAGTTTACCTTTAGCCTCCAAAGTTGCTAACAGCATAAACAACTCTGCCCCATCAGCTACTTCTTCATTCACTTGCCTTGCTGATAGAAGTAAACTCCTTCCTTCTTCAATCTCAGGAAAGACCACCATCTTATCAAAACAATTGATAGAAACTCGGTTAAACACCAACCAGTTCATACCCAAGATAACATCAATCTGCACTAGTGGAAGACACACTAGGTCCATCCCAAAGTCTCTACCAAAAATACTCAAAGGACAATTTAAACAAACCGAAGTAGTAGTCACTGAACCCTTCGCAGGAGTATCAATTACCATACTACCAAACATCTCAGATATCTCTAACTTAAGTTTCACAGCACAATCCAAGGATATAAAGGAATGGGTCGCACCTGTGTCAATAATAGCTACAAGAGGAAAGCCATTAATATAACACGTACCTCGGATAAGTCTGTCATCACTGGAGGTTTGAGTTCCAGTCAATGCGAACACCTTCCCAGTCTGAGATTTCTTTTGCTTCTGACACTGACTTCCAATATGCCCTTCTTCGCCACAATTAAAACAAATCACTTCCTTGTGCTTGCAATCAGCTATTGCATGCCCAATCTTACCACAGCGAAAACACCTCTTTACTTTAACAGTGCATACATTACTCTTATGACCAGCCTGACCACATTTGAAGCAAACTATACCAGCAGGAGTACCTCCCCCACTAGCTCTCTGAGCTGGGGCAGCTCTTTGCTTCCCTTTTCCAGCTGGAGCATCATACGGCTTGCCACGGTTTTGATGTTGCTTGCCTCTGCGATCACTGACAATCTTGTAATGAGCATTATTGTCTTCTTCAAATATCCTGCAGCTATCAACCAATTCAGTAAAAATGCGTATCTTCTGATACCCAACAGCCTTCTTAATTTCAGAGCGCAGTCCATTTTCAAACTTGATGCACTTTGAAAATTCAGCACCAGCACCAGTGTAATGAGGATAAAATTTGGACAGCTCCACAAATTTCGCAGCATAATCAGTGACAGACATGTTTCCTTGCTTCAGCTCAAGGAACTCAATTTCCTTCTTACCACGGACATCTTCCGGATAATACTTCCTCATGAATTCCCTACGGAATACATCCCAAGTAATGACTTCACCTGCCACGGTCAACCTCTCGTGAGTCTCTAGCCACCAGTCATCAGCTTCGACTGCTAGCATGTGAGTACCATACCGAACCTTCTGAGCTGGAGTGCAATCCATAACACGGAAGATTCTCTCAATCTCTTTCAACCATCCCAAGGCTGCATCTAGATCATGCTTCCCTTTAAACACCGGCGGATTCTCTCTTTGAAAAGTCGCCAAGCTACGTGATCCAGCATCTCCACCAGCATTTGGCAAGTTCTGCACAGCTTGTGCCATCGCTTGCATTGCGGCAGCCATTGCAGCGTCATTCCTTCCAGCCATTTCAACTTATCACTACAACACAACTTAAAAGTTAGACTAGTAACAATTACACAATTGTTAGACAGTAACGACACGACAACTGGCCGGACAGACCGACCTGCTCTGATACCACTAATGTAACACCCTTCTAAAAATACCCCAATTATTTAATTAAAATAACAATAACAAATATATATCAGAGTAATCATGCACCAAGGGTGTCACACAACGTTTCACACCATAAAAACTGTCATGCTCTTTATTTAATCAAAATAAACATTTTTGTTTGCATAATTCGCAGCGGATAGAAATTAACTCAACCATCCCAACATATAACATATTACAGATAAAAAGGTTCAACAACCAACAATAAAACAATTAAAACATCCCGTCCCGATGTTACATATATCAGAGCATGACCCACTTAGGAGACTACACTAGACTCCAAGCATTGACTTCTACTCAACTCATTGCTCGTTACCTGAAAAATAGTTGTAAGGGTGAGTTCCTCAATCGATATAACAAACATTATAAATTATCATGTTATGTTAAGTAAATTTACACGTTAATCACCCTAATCATATCATGCATTCAGTAACGGCACACCAACTCAAATATCATACTCAATAACAACGTAAAATGCAACTCAATAACGACATAAAATGCAACTCAATAACAACATAAAATGCAACTCAATGAGACTCGACTCGTCATGCATGTGGTACCATTCGGAGTAAAACTCCCAACTTAAAATCATTGCCATTTTAGTGGGCATCAAGGCATAAGCCTTCAACTTTCAACTTAAAATTTGCCAATCCAGGCCAACGTGGTGTGAGCAAAGCTCCGATTTTTTTGCATATGAATGTACATGCCATACACGACTTAAAACTTCGACAACATGATAACAACAACAACACAACAATGTTTTCAACATAATCAACTTATAATCAACTTTGGCTCATCAAGCCTACAACTTAGTATTTTCAACAACTTTAACACAACTTATCAACATATTTGTATCAACACTTCATGACATAACTCAACAAAGTTACTCATCGCAAATCAACTATAATAGGCAAATCTCCAATTATGTTCACAACATTAAAATATCAATTTTTCCAATTTCCAACAGTGTTAACCGGTTAATGCCCTGGGTTAACCGGTTAACGCAGGCAAAATACACTTTCTGGCAAAACGCAACAGTGTTAACCGGTTAACGCCCTGGGTTAACCGGTTAACGCAGGCAAAACAACACATTTTCACAAAATATAACAGTGTCAACCGGTTAACGCCCTGGGTTAACCGGTTAACGCAGACAAAACAGCAGTTCCTGCGCTAACACAAGGCAGAATGCAGAGTTCTCCGCATTTTCCGCCGTTGGAGGACTTCCGGACCTCCGATTCAACTTCCGTAAAAAACTACGTTATCGGAAAATCACGACACATACAATTATCGATTCGATTTCAGTTTTCCTACAACTTATTCATCACAATTTTCTCAGCATTCTAAATCCCAATCAGGGTCAATTCAACGGCTATCACTACCCATGACATGTTAATCTATAATACCCATTAAACGACGATAAACCCCTCTTACCTGAGATAATCCGGCAAATCTCTAAGCTTCAAGCTCTTCTCCAACCTTCAGCCCTTGCTCTGTCTTTTTGCCCTTTTCCTCTTTCACGTTCGTTTCTCTTCTTTTCACGTGAAAACCTTATTTCCCAAATGAAACTCTTTTTCCTTATTCCAACTTATATATTTTCCAATAATAATTATTATTCCAAAATAATAACAATAATAATCCAATAATATTTCCAATTAATTAATTAAATTAATAAATATTATATTAATTTAAATTAAATAATTAGCCTTATTTCATCGGGGTGTTACACCTCTTATAGGAGTTTAGGGTTGCATTAATTACAACCCAACACTTCTTAGGAGACAGATGGGATTCGCTATGGAAGTTCTCCCCTTGAGTGTGAGACTCAGGAGTCCTTTTACTTCCCGGTTGAGGGCAATCAGGCCAAGCTGATACAGGTGTCTGGGTCATGGCGTAACATCCAAAGAAAGGGCAAGGTTCCTTTTGGCAAGGTTAACAGTCGGTATTTTCCTCTATTCGATGATTGGCTTCGGAAGAGGATTGAGATCACACATCTACCATTTCCGGGAGGTGATCCTTGGTGTCCTATGATTGAGGGTCCGCTTTCTTCTGTCAGTATGGAAGAATTCCTCGAGATGAAGAGAGCCAGAGATCAGTTGCTAGCGGAGAAAGCTGAATTGGAGATGAGTGTTGCTCGGATTCAGACGGCCAACCAGGAGATCAGAGTGAGGATGGAAGATCAAGACAAGCGACATGCCTTGGAAGCAAAGCGCTTTGAGATGGATACTGCCTACTATGGGAAGGTCAGTCAGGCTTTGGCATCTTCAACAAAGGAGCACGACATCACCAAAGAGAGATTGGCTAGAGCTTCAAAGGTCATTGAAGATCAGAAGAGGAGGCAAATCCTCGTGAGGGACCAGAGGGATGACAGTGTCAGAGTTCTCATTGCTGAGTGGGAGGTAAAGCTGAAGATCAAGGAAACAGAGAATGTGAAGATCATCGCCGAGAGAGATCATTACATGGCTGAGAGAGATCATTACTTCAGGCAGATGAAGATTCATCAGAAAGAGGTGGGGAGATTACAGCAGGAGAACACCGAGCTCAGGTTCGCCGCAGAGTTCGCGAAGATGGTTGATGAGATAGGGCCTTCTGTGGGACCCTCATCAGGCTAGCTTTATCATTTGTGTCGATTACCGTCAGGCCTGTTGACGGAATTCATTTGTTTGTATTTCTTTCCCGATTCTGGAGATTTATATCTGATGTGATGTATGACTATGGCACTTCTTGTGCAATTTTGCTATGTGATGGTCATTTTTCATTCAGTGATCAATCTTCAAGCTTTATTTGCTTTACCGTATGCACTCACACAGCACACACATGGTTGGGGGTTTTTTGCTAAATATATATCTCTGATCTGTATGATGAAATCGAATGCTGAATGTCAGAATATTGCTGCCGGGTTATTATCTATCTCGATGAAACCAGGATCGAGATACAAAGTGTTCCTCATATGGATAAATACTGCATTCATGCATGATCATAATGACGTGTGTTTTATTTTGCAGGTATCAGTTCTAACGTGCTTGATTGTTTCAGGAATCATTGCTCGCGTTCGTAGAGTTGTACCTTTGCACTCAACCCGTCCGCACAGATATTTTACTCGACGCAATACTCCCAGACTGATGGATCTCCCAAATTCAGATATCCTCGAGTTGAAAGACAAGATGACCGAGCTGATCAACATCATGCAAGGTTTTGCAGTTGGTCAGAAAGCTCTAGCTGACAAAGTCGAGAAGCTCGAGCGGGCTTCAGCGGCTAATAGTGGTGTGAACCTGGATGGTGTCTCCAACCAGGGGCTGGGTGGCTCAAGAGACGGTGGAAAAAGAACGACGGTGGGTATAGTGAATAACGCTGCTGGTTTTGGTGCTGCGGGTGGTCAACCTGGTCAGAACTTGAAGGATAGTCTTTTCCCGCCTTTCTTCGGGGTTGATGACGACAGAGAGGAAGACAGAGAGGCCGATCAGTTCTCGATGCACAACGAACCGTTCGGTCAATACGGTGCCCCACCACAGAATAAAGAGATTCAGCTGCTGGCTGAGAAAATCAGAGCTTTGGAGAGTTATGCCACTCCTGGGGTGGTCAATATGTCAAACATGGGGCTAGTGGAGGGGATTGTGATCCCGCAGAAATTTAAAGCGCCCACATTCGATAGGTACAATGGGAGTTCCTGCCCCGAGACTCATCTGCAAGCGTTTGTCCGAAAGATCTCTGCATACACCATGGACCAAAAGCTGTGGATGTATTTCTTCCAGGACAGTCTGTCCGGAGGCTCACTGGAGTGGTACACCAATCTCAAGTCCTCAGATATTAAGAATTGGCAGGATCTTGGGGACGCATTCTTTAAACAGTATCAGTTCAATGCTGATATGGCCCCGAGTCGTACCCAGCTACAGGGTATGTCTCAAAAGAATAACGAGGGGTTTAAAGAATACGCTCAGAGATGGAGGGAATTGGCTGCCAGAGTGCAACCTCCACTTGTGGACAGAGAGATGTCTGATCTCTTTATGGGTACTTTGCAAGGGGGGTTCGCCGAGAGAATGGTTGGTTGTCCAGTGACCAACTTTTCAGACATAGTGGTGGCTGGAGAGAGGATTGAGAGCTGGCTAAAGCTCGGGAAGAATCAGAGCAATGCTTCGTCGTCTGGGTCGAAGAAGCCTTTCAGTAATGGCCAGAGAAAGAAAGAGGGTGATACTAGTGCGGTCTATGCTCAAAGAGGACCCAGTAGGGATCGTTACTTTCAGCACACTGCTGCGGTAACTATTCTTGCTGACAATCAACTTGCACATCAGCAACAACAACAACCTCAACAGCAGAGACAACCCTTTCAGCAGAGGCCTCAGAGGGATGGGTACCAAGTCAGGGGGAGAATGAACGACCGGCAGTTTGACAGGCCTCCTGTAACCTATTCCTTTTTGCTGAAGAAGTTGATGGATTTGGGGCTGGTACAACTCAGGACTTTGGCACCTTTGAGACCTGATAAAAGGCCATCCAATTATGATGAGAGTGCAAAGTGCGAATTCCATTCGGGTGCTCCCGGACATAACGTAGAGAACTGCAAAGCTTTTAAGCACGTGGTTCAAGACCTGGTGGATTCGAAAGCTATCAACTTCGCACCATCTCCCAACGTCAATGCTAATCCCATGCCCGCGCATGGTCAAAGGGGGGTGAATGCTATTTCTAAGGAGAGTAGGGTTAGGCTGTCTACTGTTGATCAGTTGAAGACTCCGTTGGCTGAGGTTAAATGGCGGTTGATGTTGAATGGGGTTCACCCGGGCTGTGGTATTGATTGTGCTGAGTGCACTGTTGTTCAGAATGGGTGTGAATTATTGAGGAGGACTGTCCAGGGTTTGATGGACAATGGGAGTATTCTGATCGAGAAGGTTGATTTGGGGAAAGATGAAGTCTCCACCATAACAATTTATTTTGATCTGGTGGATTTGTCTACTCTTGCTGAGGCGGCTCCAGTTACCATCACGGTACCTGGACCAATTCCGTATGACAAAGATGATGCCGTGCCATGGCATTATGGGGGAGAAGTGTACTGTAATGGTGAGAAGGTGGAAGACCAGACTGCTAGTGAAACCACCATTTCAAAGGTGGATAATGCCGGTCCCAGCGGTTTCACTCGTAGTGGAAGACTGTTTGCTCCTGATGCCTTGAGGGGAGGAGGAGGAGAAAAAGAGAAAAAAGAAAAGGTCGAGGCTTTAGCCAGGGCGAAAGGGAAAGCAGTGGTGAGCGATGGTACTCCAGTGGTGACACCGGCGCCCGTGGGGTCGGAAGAGAAACTTGATGATGATGCAGAGGAATTCTTAAGGATCATCAAGATGTCTGAGTACAAGTTGGTTGACCATCTGCAGCAGACTCCCTCTAAAATATCGATTCTGTCATTGCTCTTAAGCTCTGAAGGGCATAGAGAGGCTCTGTTGAAAATCTTGAAGAAAGCCTATGTTCCTCAAGAGATAACCATTAACCAGTTGGAGACGGTCGTGTCTAATGTGCATGCCAGCCATGGGTTGGGGTTTACTGACATGGACCTGACTGTAGATGGGAGAAATCATAACCGGGCATTACACATCGCGATGGAGTGTAAAGGGGCCGTGCTTTCGCATGTGCTGGTTGATATCGGCTCCTTATTAAATGTGTTGCCGAAGAAAGCTCTGGCTAAGCTAAATTGTGAAGGACTGATTCTGACTCCTACTGATCTGATAGTAAGGGCGTTTGACGGGTCGAAGCGGGCTGTATTTGGAGAGGTTGAGCTTCCTGTGAAGATAGGCCCGGAGGTGTTCAAGTCGACTTTCTACGTCATGGATATTCAGCCGGCATACAGTTGCTTGTTGGGTAGGCCGTGGATTCATGCTGCTGGGGCAGTGACCTCGACCTTGCATCAAAAGCTGAAATATATCTGGGAAGGACAGGTTGTCACTGTGTGCGGAGAAGAGGACATCTTTGTCAGCCACCTGTCCTCGTTTAAATACGTTGAAATGGACGGCGAGATATGGGAGACGCCTAGTCAAGCTTTCGAAACCGTTTAGGTGGAGAATGCTCTGTTTGCCAAGGAAGAAGAGAAACCGTCCATATCGTCGTACAAGCAGGCCGCCGAGGTGGTGAAGAATGGAGAGGCTCCTGGTTGGGGCAGGATGATGGATATCTCTGCAAAGAAGGACCGCTTCGGAGTGGGGTATCAGCCGGGCCGAGGCTCAGGAAAAGGAAGAGGACGTCGTCCGTCGGTCACCTTCACTAGTGCCGGAATGCTGGATCTGGATCACATCTGCATGATGAGTGAGGAAGCTGATAGTGACTGCGAAATTGACCAATGGATAAAGCCGTGCGCACCAGGGATGGGAATCCAGAACTGGAAGGCTGAAAAGATCATCCGGGTCACTCTGCTGGAAGAGTAATATTTTTCCTGTTTCAATTTTATATGCATGAAAGCCATACGTGTTGCACGACACATAATGGTCCATTGTAAGGGCCACCTCATGTTTAAAATTTGCAAGTTTGCATCATTAATAAAAGGATGTTTTTCAGTTAAAAGCGGTGTTCCCTGTTTTTCATTTATTTTTGCAGTTTAAAAATAAACAAATAAAAATGGCAATGTTTCATTTTTCTTTTTCGATTTGACTCGTTCCGGTTCTAAGCAATGCATGAATCCACATTCATGCAGATGTGATCAAGCTCCGGATCTCATTGATAACAATCCTGTTACACCCTCGTATGACTTCGACAATCCGATCTATCAAGCCGAAGAAGAAGGCGAAGAAGATTGTGAACTGCCAAGGGAATTAGCCAGGTTGTTGAAACAAGAGGAGAAGGTGATTCAGCCGCATGAAGAGCAGATTGAGGTTGTGAATCTGGGTACCGACGAGGTCAAGAAAGAAGTGAAAATCGGGGCTGCTTTGGAGGAAAGTGTCAAGAGCAGAACGGTGGCATTGTTGAAAGAGTATGTCGACATCTTTGCTTGGTCTTATCAAGATATGCCAGGGTTGGATACCGATATTGTTATGCACAAGCTACCGTTGAGAGCAGATTGTCCTCCAGTGAAGCAGAAGTTGCGCAGGACTCGACCTCACATGGCGATGAAAATTAAAGAGGAAGTGCAGAAGCAGTGGGATGCTGGTTTCCTTGCTGTCACTAATTATCCGCCTTGGGTTGCAAATATCTTGCCAGTCCCGAAGAAAGATGGGAAGGTGAGAATGTGTGTGAACTACCGAGATCTGAATAGAGCTAGTCCGAAGGATGATTTTCCGCTACCTCACATTGATGTGTTGGTAGATAATACAGCTCAATTCTCGGTGTTTTCCTTCATGGATGGCTTTTCTGGTTATAATCAAATCAAAATGTCGCCAGAGTATATGGAGAAAACAACGTTCATTACACCGTGGGGAACCTTTTGTTACAAGGTGATGCCATTCGGTCTCAAGAACGCCGGTGCTACTTATCAGAGGGCCATGGTGACTTTGTTTCATGATATGATTCATCATGAAATCGAATGCTATGTTGATGACATGATAGCAAAGTCCCAGACAGAAGAGGGGCATTTGGTAGATCTGGCCAAGTTGTTCGACCGGCTCAGACAGTTCAGACTGAGGTTGAATCCGAACAAGTGTACTTTCGGGGTGCGGTCCGGTAAATTGCTGGGGTTCATTGTAAGTGAAAAAGGAATCGAGGTTGATCCTGCAAAAGTAAAAGCAATAAGAGAAATGCCTGAACCGAGGATGGAGAAGGAGGATCGTGGTTTCTTAGGTAGATTGAACTATATCTCACGGTTCATATCTCATCTAACAGCCATGTGTGAACCGATATTCAAGTTGTTGAGAAAAGATCAAACGGTCAGGTGGAATAATGATTGCCAAGCGGCATTTGAAAAAATAAAAGAATATTTGCAGGAGCCTCCGATTCTGATGCCTTCTGTGGAGGGAAGACCGTTAATTCTGTACCTGACGGTCCTCGAGGGGTCTATGGGGTGTGTATTGGGGCAGCATGACGAGTCTGGTCGAAAAGAGCATGCCATATACTACCTTAGCAAAAAGTTTACTGACTGTGAAACAAGATATTCACTGCTCGAGAAAACTTGCTATGCTTTGGTCTGGGCTGCTCGCCGACTGAGGCAGTATATGCTGGTTCATACCACTTTGTTGATTTCCAAGATGGATCCAATCAAGTACATTTTTGAAAAGCCAGCATTGACCGGACACGTTGCGAGGTGGCAAATGATTTTGACAGAATATGATATTCAGTATACCTCTCAGAAAGCAATCAAGGGGAGTGTATTGTCTGATTACCTCGCTCAGCAACCCATTGATGATTATCAACCGATGAAGTTTGAATTCCCTGATGAGGACATCATGTTTCTCAAATCGAAAGATTGCGAGGAACCAATCCCGAAGGAGGGGCCTGACCCTGAATCCGAATGGATTCTGATGTTTGATGGGGCCGTTAACGTGAATGGTAGCGGTGTTGGTGCTGTTTTGGTTACGCCGAAAGGATCCCATATTCCTTTTGCTGCCCGGCTAACATTTGAGTGCACCAACAACGTGGCTGAATATGAAGCTTGCATATTGGGGATTGAAGAGGCGATTGATTTGAGAATCAAGAACCTTGTCATATATGGAGATTCAGCTCTGGTTGTAAATCAAGTTAACGGAAAATGGTATACGCATCAATCTCATTTAGTTCCATACCGGGATTATACGAGGAGATTGTTGACGTTTTTCACCAAGGTGAAGTTGCATCATGTGCCTAGAGAGGAGAATCCTTTGGCAGATGCTTTGGCTACGCTGGCTGCCTTGATTAAGGTGCAGTGGTGGAACCAGTTCCCCAGTGTTGAGGTAGGACGTCTGGATAGACCGGCTTATGTGTTTGCTGTTGATACAGCGTCAGATGATGAGAAGCCGTGGTATTACGATATCAAGCGCTATCTAGAGACTCAAGAGTATCCTGAGGGAGCATCTAAGAAGGACCGAAAGACTCTGCGGAGGTTGGCCATGGTGTTTTATCTGAATAAGGATGGGGTTCTGTATAAGAGGAATTTTGATTGGGTCTTGCTCAGATGTGTTGATGATAAAGAAGCAAGCCAACTGATGAAAGAGGTTCACGAAGGATCGTTTGGTACCCATGCCAGTGGGAATGCAATGGTGAAGAAGCTGCTGAGGGCAGGTTATTATTGGATGACAATGGAGGCCCAATGTTTCAATTACGTGCGGAAGTGTCATAAATGCCAGATTTATGCTGATAAGGTGCACGTACCTCCAAATCCGCTGAGCTTAATGTCGTCCCCATGGCCGTTCGCTATGTGGGGCATTGATATGATCGGAAAGATTGAGCCTACAGCTTCGAATGGGCACAGATTCATATTAGTGGCTATTGATTACTTCACCAAGTGGGTAGAAGCAGCCTCTTATACGAACGTGACGAAGCAGGTCGTTGCCAGGTTTCTTAAGAGAGACATCATTTGCAGATATGGGGTTCCCGAGAGAATCATTATTGATAATGGTTCTAACTTGAACAATAAGATGATGGCAGAACTGTGCCGGGAATTCAAGATTGAGCATCACAATTCTTCTCCCTATCGTCCGAAGATGTATGGGGCGGTTGAGGCAGCCAATAAGAACATTAAGAAGATTGTGCAGAAAATGGTGGTAACCTATAAAGATTGGCATGAGATGTTGCCGTTTGCATTGCATGGGTATCGAACATCGGTGCGCACATCTACTGGGGCAACGCCTTTCTCATTGGTATATGGAATGGAAGCGGTGCTACCAGTTGAGGTCCAGATTCCCTCTTTGAGAGTCCTGATGGACGTGAAATTGCAAGAGGCAGAATGGGTAAGGACCCGGTACGAAGAGTTGAGCCTAATTGAGGAGAAGAGGCTGGCAGCCATCTGTCATGGGCAGTTGTATCAGCAGAGGATGAAGCGTGCTTTTGACAGAAAGGTACGACCTCGGGTATATCACGTGGGTGATATGGTGCTGAAAAGGATCCTTCCTCCTCAAAACGATCGAAGGGGCAAATGGACACCCAATTATGAAGGTCCATTCATGGTCAAGAAGGTTTTCTCTGGCGGAGCCTTGTTGCTAACGACCATGGATGGCGAAGATTTTCCATCCCCTGTGAATGCGGACGCAGTTAAAAAGTACTTCGTGTAAAGAGACCCGCTGGACGAAAAGAATAAAATAGTCCAGGCAAAAATGGGCATCCCGGCGAACCAAAAAACAGAAAGAAAAGGTTCAGGCAAAAATTAGGGATAAAAGGAAAAAAATTTGTACACCCGGCAAGTCGAAAACCTGAAAAGGCGGCTTGGGCAAAAAAGGGTATCCCGGTGGACCGAAAACCTGAAAGGGCGGTCCAGGCAAAAGAGGGATTGAAACGAACAACTGCGTCTGGCATGATCGTTTGCGCTTTGGTTAAAGCATCATGGATAATACCCGGTGGGGATCTGTCGGAATCGTCTTGTTCAGAAGGCAGAAAGCAAGGAGAGTCTGAGGACATATGGGGTGTAACCGAGTTGGAACTCGATGAGATCACGGGTTTCACATTGCCATTAGGATAGATTTTTCCTTTTGCGCGCAATTACCTCTTTTCAGGAATTGCTTCCTTTGTATTGCTCAATTTGAGCCACACACTTTTCCAATCAATAAAATGCACATTCAGTCAAATAATTTTGTTTTTTGTTTTTCATTACCGTTTTGATTGCAAAAACATCCAATTGTTTGTGATAAAGAGTTTTGCATTTTAAGACATAGAGGTCCCTTCCAATGCAGGCATATGAGATTGAAAACCTGAAATCTTATTTGGAAGGCTGAGTGACCCAAGTGTTGAAATCTTCACACGCCTGGGGCACGGTTTCATCTAACGATCTTTTTTGCAGGAACTGTTAGGTATTTTCCCTCACTTGCAGGTTGTGATGTGGAAGCTTTTGACGAAACAAATCCCCATGGAGTCCAATCGGGGACGAATGAATAGGGGAACGGTGAAAAGACGATGAAGGACGTATGACGATCCTGAGAATTAATCAATAAGACTCTTCAAATTCGGAAGATTGGAAAGTCTGTATAAATCCCAGGAGTTCGCTCTCCGTCGAGCGTGAAGCAGTTGGGAATACAAGATGATGGAGCAGAAAAGGTCCAGAGGAGTCTGGGAGTTCTCAAAATTGGAAAGCTGACATGGGAGTTGGATATGAATACCTAGGTTCGACGAGTTGACGGGTGTTCAGAACCGGAATTTCCTTATCTCTCCAAGCAGAGTCGGAACGACTAATTCCCCAGCAGATTCAAGGTCTGTGGATTCCCTAGCAGGGTCAGGATCGTTATCCCCAGCAGGTTTCAGATCGATGCTTCCCCAGCAGCCGGGCCTGAAGGTTGCTGTTTCCTAGAGGAGGTATCTGTGTGTGGTGGTGTTTCAAACAGAGTCTGGAGTGTTGCATCCCTAGCAAGTCAAAGACTGTTGTTTCCCCACAGAGAGCGTTGGTGGTTCTTATCCCCGGCGATATCCCCAAGCGGATCGGGTGCAAAGGAGGTTTTCCCCAGCAAGGGTTGCCTTTTTCCCAGCAGCAGTGCGATACTGGAGGAAATTTTTCCGTCGGACGGAGATGGGAATAAAATCAAAGGACGTTACGCGATCAGCGCGACAATCGGGGTTCAAATGGAGAAAGGGAAATGTTGAGGCATTTTTTGGAGATCGGGGTTCAAATGGAGAAAAGGAAATGATTAGACATTTTCTGGAGAGCGGGGTTCAAATGGAGATTGGAGTTGAAGATTATATCCGGGATGAGGTCCGCAGGATTTTCTTTTGTTCATGTGTCACCTTAGACTTTGGCTGAGGCCAATGGAGGTCGTTATGGGTGTCTTCTGAGGAAGAGATGCACATGTTACCTTCCTTTTGTGAAGGTGTACCCTCTGATATGTCGCCCTCAGAGTGGTGTTTGGTGTTATTTCCGGCGTTGCCATCGGAATTATCACAAGAAAGTGAAGAACGGGGTTCAAATGGAGAAAGGGAAATGTTGAGGCATTTTCTGGAGAGCGGGGTTCAAATGGAGAAAAGGAGACACGAGGTGTTTTCTAGAGAACGGGGTTCACAATGGCGATCACAAGTTATCGTCAGGCGACTGGGGTTCAAATGGAGAATGGGGTTCATTATTTTTGGCAAACAAGATGTCGGGGTTCAAATGCAATGATCCGGGATCATTTGCGCGAAAGAAAATTTCGGGGTTCAAGAAAACGAAAAAAGAAGGAAAATTTCGGGGTTCAAGAAAAGCAATAGAAAGAGATGATAATCCCCAGCGGCTATGTGGTATTCAGGCCATGGTTATCCCTGTGTTACCAGTTATTTTGGTATCCAGGTCGACGTTTCTGTTTCGGTGATCAGGCCGACTTTCTCCGTACCAGACAGATTCTTCTTTCGAGGTTGTTTCTTTGCCGATTCTGACAGGCATGGTTAATTATTTTCCCATCAGAGTGCAAATTGTTCGTCTGTTCTTGGTATTCAATCACTCTTCATCCTGATCATCTGAAAGCCGAGGCTATTCATATCGACAGGTTCACAGTGGATTGAATAGGGGCAGCTGTAACACCTAAAAATTTGCCCTCCTCTCTTGGGACTAGCTTAACATATTGCATTGCATTTCTTAGGTCATTAGTCATTAGCATGTTGCATATCATGTGGCTACATTGAGCAAGTCATCCTCCTAGGTCTTGATCAGAAGATAAAGAGGTTGAGATGCAAGTTAGGGTTTCATGGATTGATCACTAATCATCTGAGGGTGTGTGATTCAAATTAGGGTTTCTTGGTTGTCAAGGAGGGTTGAGCTTTATCTTGGTTGAAACGGTACATCATCATCATCATGGTTTTGTCATCACCAAGAGATTGATCAGATACCTTGAGATTAGGGTTTTGACTACTAGTCAACCCTAATCATCTGCATTGTGCCAATCAGGGCTTGTCAAGGAGATGGGGTCTACAATGGATATGGGGATCATTTCATGATTATGTTGAGCTTATGGAAGCTAGGGTTTCATCATTGAGCCATTTCATCAGGAGTTTGAGGCTCAAGTTCATCAGTCAAGCTGAAATTCATCTATCAGTCAGAAAAGTCAACTGTGGTCGATTGTGCCTGGAATGATGGATTTGGAGGTGGGAGAGGGTTAGAGACACTTCTTTCATGTCTAAACAAGTTTCATTTGACATTTCAAACATCAAGAATGAAGAAAATAAAGTCAGATGGAAACTTTCCAAAAATAGAAAGTGACTTGTAATTGGAAACTGCCAAAAATGGAAAGTTTTTCACCTCAAAATTACATGTCCAAGAATGATTCAAATGAAATTTTGTCCAACATGAAAGTTGTAGATCTTGCTCTCACCTTTCCAAAAAGTTCAAGAACACTCATTTCTCATGTGTGGTTGGCAAGTTATGATCAAATCATTTTCCAAAAATGTTGAAATTCAAAGTGGCATAACTTTTGAATGGAATGGCCAAATTGGGTGATCTTTCTTTGAGCAAACCAAATTTTACATGTACTTTCATGATGCATCATCTCATTTCATTGAAAATCATCATAGCAAAAAGTCATTTTTCAAGTGATTCATTTTGAAAATTGGTGGGAAAAAAGGTGATTTTGTGAAATACATGGCTTTTGCATACAAGACCAATTGCAACACATCATAAACATCATTTAGAACTTGCTTGAACTGGTTTGGTACTGTTACATTGACTGATAATGAAAAGGATATTTTGGCCATTACACATAAATTGCATTTGTGCTAATTCACTCCAATTTTGCTAATTGTGATTAACTCTTGGATTAGGAGTTGGTATAAAATGATAATCATAACAGAAAAGCATAATCACAATTCACTTTTCAGATCTAACAAACTTTTCATCACAATTCTCTCAATTGCTCTTCACACTTTTTCCACTTTTTCACCAAAATTCATCACTCTTCGTGCTGGTTCTTGTAGTGTTCATCATCTGTAGGTCTAATCAAGTAACTGTTGAAGGCAATTGGTGGAAGAAACTTCAAGAATCGCAGCTGTCATAACCTTGCTCATCCATGGAGTTTTGAATTTCCTTAGAGCTGGAGCTTTGCTGAGCTGAAGAACCTTTTCCATTCATCTTTTACATCATCAAGCTGCATTTGTTTCATCAATTGGCACCTTGAATCCATCAAATCGAGCGACTGCACTTCCACAAGGTCAAATTTCAAAGTCTTTAATTGCTAGAATATTGATGTGGTTTAGGTAGATCTTGTGATGTAGAACACACTGCAATTCAAATCATGCATTTTAGTTGAGAATTGAATGAGATATCATGATCTGAACTTTGACCTAGGAAGCTTCTCTTGCTCGATCCGGTTAGTATAGTTAGAATTAGGTCATATGCTTGTTAGTTCTATGATGTACATTGAGCGAGGATTCCATTGATATATCGTTTGCTCATTTTGGTTGAGATTTGTCCATGTCGATTTCTGGAAGTGATGAACATGTATGAACGCTGCAAGAACTCGCTTCAGACTGTTTTGATTCATTTTGCCTGCGTTTGTTTTCAAATTTAATGTTTCCCACGCGCCTGAGCCAATCGCGCGCTGCCAGCGAATAAAATGAAGCGCTGCGTTTTGCGCTCGTTACTTCAGAATTACCAAAATGCCACTGCTTCATTTAATTTGTATTATTTCATTTCATTTCATTTTCTTTTTCCAATTTCATTTCATTTTGATCAATGATCTTTAAAAATTCATAAGTTCTTCATTTTTAATCCAAATTTGATGAGGTTTTTTTCACCATTCTCCTTGTGATGTGTAGTTTTTTATGGTGATTTTTAATATTTTTGTGCACGTGTGGAAAAATAAAATGCCTAGGGATTGTTTGAATGTGTCATTTATGTGTATGTTTTGCCATATTGATCATGAAATCTTGATGCCTTATCCAAAATGTGTGAAATTTTACATGCATATTCTTGACTCTTTTCTGGTGATTTTGATGTATGGTTTGCTAATTTTGAGTTTCTGGTTAGAGAGATATGATGTGATCAAGTTGAGTGTGACAATGTATGTCACACTATGTTATGTCCACTTCTTGAATTTTGTTTCCATGCCTATTCTTTGTCTTTTGCCCTGGATTTTGGCATGTGATTCCATCTGTATGTCTAGTTTAACCATGATTGTTTGTAGGATTTGTTGATACATTTATTATTTGATTGGTATTTTTGTTTGCTGTTTAGTCATTTTTAGGTTTTTCTTGAGTGATCAACTTACATGACTTATGAAATTCCCATGCCTTATCACATGAAGCTGAAATTTTGTGGAGTGTTTATTAACATGTTTAAATTCATTTTGGATTTGGTCCCATTCATTTATCATATTTTGTCACTGTTTTATGATTGGTTAAAGTTGGTGCTTGTTTTGATACCATGTGTGAGTTTGCTTGAACTTGTCTGGAGTTCCTGATTTTAATTTCCCTACTTCCACTTTTCCAAATGGCCTGAAATTTGATATGCTACTCATTCAATGTGTTCTGTTTAGGCTTGAATTTTTGTGAAATTTATTGAGCTGTTTTGATATTGATTTGATTGTGATCATTCTGTTTGCTCCAATGTGTTTCCAAAGTGCATAGTTTGGCATGTTTTGTATATGAAATGGATTTGGTGCATAGTTTTGGTGTGAGACCAATTGGATTCTCTTCTTGCTTGATAAATCTTGGTTTTGATCAATTTTTACTTGCTGCTTTGAATTTTTCATCTCCTTTTGACCCTAGGCTTGTCCTAGTGGTCTTGTTTCTCACGTTTGGATGTGATTTTCAGGTTGAAGAAGCAAATGCTTTGAGGATGTTAATTCAAGTTGATTGAATTTGGTTAATTGTTGTGAACTAAATTGTGTGTTTTGTAGGATGCTTGGCTCACTTGCTTTGAGCTTGTGCTTGGCTCACTTGAGTTGATTGTGCTTTGCACATTGCATTGTTTGATTGCACATTGTCTGTTGGTTTTTATATTGTCTGTTTTGACTTGGTGATTGGTATACTGACTGAATTAGATTGATTTCAGGTACCATAGCCGCTTTAGTTCTTTGAGAACTTGCTGTGCTACTGCTTGGTTGTATAAACCAATTGAGGTAGACTCTCTTGTCTCCATGTAGTCTGGAAGACCTGGCTTGTTATTTAGCCAGACAACTGTCTGAAGTCCTCCTTAAGAGGCGATGTCTGTGATTGTTTAACTTTGTCCCCAAGCAGGAAAAGACCTTGATTAAGGCAATTGGCAGACACAAGAGGTGTGTAGTCCACCTCCTGCTATTCTGTTGAGTCGTCCCTCTGCTCACACCACTGTGTTGATGCATTGGGACATTAACCCAAGATCTTGTACATTTGTACAGTCGAGTCAGAGTCATGAGTGTAGAAGGGTTCCCACTTTCTGAACCCACACTCCTTTGTCTGAAGCTCTCCCTGGCCAGGGATAAGAACTGTGAGGCACACCCCCCACTCACCTTTCATCTAGCTTCACCCTGACTCTCAATGTCAGGGTTAAGAGCTAATATCACCTGACACAGTTGTGTTGCTTTTGCAACTTAACCCTTGATTGAGCCCACCTTGTCTGGATATAGCGTGTGCTAACTGTGAATGTTTGATTTGTTTTGTTGATGCTTGCATGCTTTGCTTTTTCCTGGTTAGGATTAGCTTGCTGTTGTGCAAGTAGATAGAAACCATAACATAGGGCAATGATGCATGATAACATCTAGGCTCGAGTACAGCTCCCTAGTAGTGTGTCTCCCTTTGTATCTGGTTAGAATTTCTTTCCCGTTCAGGGGAACTACGTCGCCGTGATCCTCATACCAGATGAGGTACGTAGGCAGGAGACCGTGCGAGGTCTCTCCGGGCACCTTTTTTCTTTCTTGTGTGTGTTTGCTTGACAGCTGCTAGGCTCGAGTTCCCGACTCCTTAGTAGCTTGTTTGCTTGTTAACTCACTTGTGTGTCAGGATATGGATGTAAGCCCAGCGATTGGCTGTCCGTATCCTGAGTGTGTTTGTTTGGTTCGGAAGCCGATGTAAGTCCAGCGATTGGCGTTCGGGTTCCAGGTTTGCCTGTGTTTGTGTGAGTCTTGTTTGGCGTGCGTGAGCCGAACTACGACAGCTCTGATTCTCGTTCCAGACGAGATACGTAGGCATAGGATGCGATATCCTAGCGAGCCCTCTCCTCTCTTTCCCCACCTGTGTTATCTTCAGTGTGTGTGTGATGTTTGTTTTTAGCAACCTTAACCTATCTTTTGAGCGTGGATCCCGTCGAGTACGACGGATGTGTAGGGGTGCTAATACCTTCCCTACGCATAACCGACTCCCGATCCCATTCTCTTTGGTCGCGAGACCATGCTTTATCTAGGTTTACTTCGAGCGTTTCCTTTCCCTCTTTGGGATAAACAACGCATGGTGGCAGCTCTGTGTTGTTTTGTTTTAGCTCGCCGGTTTTTTTTCGCGGATGCGACAGCTGGCGACTCTGCTGGGGATTAAAGAAGTTGACCTACTGCTGGTCCATCTTCCCTAAGCGAGTCTCTCCTAGTGTTCTAGGATAGTTTAGGTTGCTTGTGCCGCTTTATCTATTGCATTTATTATTCTGATTGTGTATATATTTGCATAGATGTTTGCATGCATCATACTATCATGTTGCCATCCTTTGTGCAGGTGGTTCCTCTGTTTTGGGGTGGGTGTTCTGAGTGGGGCTAAAACCCAGGCCCGAGTATACACCTAGGATTAGTGTGGTCTCACGTTCCTCATTTTCTTTATCAGCATATTGTTGCAACGTGACATACCACAAGCCGGACGAGGTTCATTTGATAGTGCCCCTCCTTTGTGGAGTATCCACTTTGGTTGTGTCACTTCATCTGAACTATTGACTCTGGTGACCGATCATTTCCCGGATCTTTGGTTTAGACGATCTCAGGAGAGCTACAATGGCACACCCGAAAGCGCAAACCCATTGAGTATCTATGCCCGATTGTCGAGACTATTATCCGCCTTAGGATGACCTGATTAGAATTTACCTGTGAGGGGAGGGTGATTCTTTTGGATGCATGTTCTGTTGGAGAATTTGTTGGTGACTGATGGTTCCGTTGATCAGAGTCTTATTTATAAGTCGGATTTATGGGCATTTCTTTCTGAGACGATGGAGTGCTGTCCAAGTTATTTATCAGTGGGGATCCGTTTATTTCAGGATTCCCCGGGCCGATTCAGAGGTTATTGTGGTGATCTGCTCAGAGATTGTCCGAAGATGATGATGATGTATCTTTCAGTTCCGTTTATTTTGGAACCCTTGAGTTGGATTTGTGATTACATATTCCCTCAGATGGTTGTGATCGGTTCAGAGATCAGGGCTGTGATTCAGAGCAACAGATGATCAGATGACTTAGAGGATGGCACAGTGCATTGCATTCATTCATTAGCATCATTACATCTTGCATTTACTTGCATTTAACACATGTTTATCCATATGCAGGGACATTTTTGATCGAGATCCTGGTTGAGAGACTTTCTGCTCAGATATGAGGACCGGTTTGAAGCTCGATGTTGTTTACAGCTTCTTCAACCCAGAGATTGATGAGTTGAGAGATATGATCGCATTGATTACGCCCGACCATGTAGGGATGTTCAGAGAGGCATACGGTAGTATCCTGAAGATGGTTTTCAGACTCACTGACAGTGACAGAAGCGCCCTTCATACTCTTCTTCAGTTCTATGACCCGGGCCTAAGATGCTTCGTGTTTCTAGATTATTTGTTGGAACCGCTGATGGAGGACTATGCTAGCATCCTGGGTATTCAGATCCGAGATCAGATTCCTTTCTGTGCTATTAGGGGAGAGCCTGATGTCCTTGGGATTTCCCGTGCTCTTTATCTGAGTCCGGAAGTGACCAAAGAAGGGTTGAAGGAGAAAGGAAAATTACCTGGATTTCATTTGAGTTTCTTGGAGGCTAAGGCCAAGGAACATGCTGCTATGGGTAATTGGAAGACGGTCTGTGCTTTGGTTGCTGTGAGCATTTATGGTGTTATTATGTTTCCTAATCAGAGGAGCTTTGTGGACCATAATGCCATCAGATTGTTCATGCAGAGGAACCCTATTCCTACTACTCTGGTCGGAGATGTCTATTACTCGGTTCATAACAGGAACGAGAAGAGACGTGGTGGTTTGATCAGGTGTTGTGCTCAGATGTTATTCAGATGGTTTATGGGATATTTGCCTTCCCGAGGTGTTTTTGCTTCTCTTGATCTTACGGTCAAGTGGTCGGTCAGATTGATGGGTTTGCGGGCTGCTGATATAGCATGGACTCATAATGGTTTGGCTGGACGGAATTTTATATATAGCTGCGGGGATTTCCCCAATGTGCCTCTTATAGGAGTTCAGGGTTGCATTAATTACAACCCAACACTTCTTAGGAGACAGATGGGATTCGCTATGGAAGTTCCTCCCCTTGAGTGTGAGACTCAGGAGTCCTTTTACTTCCCAGTTGAGGGCAATCAGGCCAAGCTGATACAGGTGTCTGGGTCATGGCGTAACATCCAAAGAAAGGGCAAGGTTCCTTTTGGCAAGGTTAACAGTCGGTATTTTCCTCTATTCGATGATTGGCTTCGGAAGAGGATTGAGATCACACATCTACCATTTCCGGGAGGTGATCCTTGGTGTCCTATGATTGAGGGTCCGCGTTCTTCTGTCAGTATGGAAGAATTCCTCGAGATAAAGAGAGCCAAAGATCAGTTGCTAGCGGAGAAAGCTGAATTGGAGATGAGTGTTGCTCGGATTCAGACGGCCAACCAGGAGATCAGAGTGAGGATGGAAGATCAAGACAAGCGACATGCCTTGGAAGCAAAGCGCTTTGAGATGGATACTGCCTACTATGGGAAGGTCAGTCAGGCTTTGGCATCTTCAACAAAGGAGCACGACATCACCAAAGAGAGATTGGCTAGAGCTTCAAAGGTCATCGAAGATCAGAAGAGGAGGCAACTCCTCGTGAGGGACCAGAGGGATGACAGAGTCAGAGTTCTCATTGCTGAGTGGGAGGCAAAGTTGAAGATCAAGGAAACAGAGAATGTGAAGATCATCACCGAGAGAGATCATTACATGGCTGAGAGAGATCATTACTTCAGGCAGATGAAGATTCATCAGAAAGAGGTGGGGAGATTACAGCAGGAGAACACCGAGCTCAGGTTCGCCGCAGAGTTCGCGAAGATGGTTGATGAGATAGGGCCTTCTATGGGACCCTCATCAGGCTAGCTTTATCATTTGTGTGGATTACCGTCAGGCCTGTTGACGGAATTCATTTGTTTGTATTTCTTTCCCGATTCTGGAGATTTGTATCTGATGTGATGTATGACTATGGCACTTCTTGTGCAATTTTGCTATGTGATGGTTATTTTTCATTTAGTGATCAATCTTCAAGCTTTATTTGCTTTACCGTATGCACTCACACAGCACACACATGGTTGGGGTTTTTTTGCTAAATATATATCTCTGATCTGTATGATGAAATCGAATGCTGAATGTCAGAATATTGCTGCCGGGTTATTATCTATCTCGTTGAAACCAGGATCAAGATACAAAGTGTTCCTCATATGGATAAATACTGCATTCATGCATGATCATAATGACGTGTGTTTTATTTTGCAGGTATCAGTTCTAACGTGCTTGATTGTTTCAGGAATCATTGCTCGCGCTCGTAGAGTTGTACCTTTGCACTCAACCCGTCCGCACAGATATTTTACTCGACGCAATACTCCCAGACTGATGGATCTCCCAAATTCAGATATCCTCGAGTTGAAAGACAAGATGACCGAGCTGATCAACATCATGCAAGGTTTTGCAGTTGGTCAGAAAGCTCCAGCTGATAAAGTCGAGAAGCTCGAGCGGGCTTCAGCGGCTAATAGTGGTGTGAAACTGGATGGTGTCTCCAACCAGGGGCTGGGTGGCTCAAGAGACGGTGGAAAAAGAACGACGGTGGGTATAGTGAATAACGCTGCTGGTTTTGGTGCTGCGGGTGGTCAACCTGGTCAGAACTTGAAGGATAGTCTTTTCCCGCCTTTCTTCGGGGTTGATGACGACAGAGAGGAAGACAGAGAGGCCGATCAGTTCTCGATGCACAACGAACCGTTCGGTCAATACGGTGCCCCACCACAGAATAAAGAGATTCAGCTGCTGGCTGAGAAAATCAGAGCTTTGGAGAGTTATGCCACTCCTGGGGTGGTCAATATGTCAAACATGGGGCTAGTGGAGGGGATTGTGATCCCGCAGAAATTTAAAGCGCCCACATTCGATAGGTACAATGGGAGTTCCTGCCCCGAGACTCATCTGCAAGCGTTTGTCCGAAAGATCTCTGCATACACCATGGACCAAAAGCTGTGGATGTATTTCTTCCAGGACAGTCTGTCCGGAGGCTCACTGGAGTGGTACACCAATCTCAAGTCCTCAGATATTAAGAATTGGCAGGATCTTGGGGACGCATTCTTTAAACAGTATCAGTTCAATGCTGATATGGCCCCGAGTCGTACCCAGCTACAGGGTATGTCTCAAAAGAATAACGAGGGGTTTAAAGAATACGCTCAGAGATGGAGGGAATTGGCTGCCAGAGTGCAACCTCCACTTGTGGACAGAGAGATGTCTGATCTCTTTATGGGTACTTTGCAAGGGGGGTTCGCCGAGAGAATGGTTGGTTGTCCAGTGACCAACTTTTCAGACATAGTGATGGCTGGAGAGAGGATTGAGAGCTGGCTAAAGCTCGGGAAGATTCAGGGCAATGCTTCGTCGTCTGGGTCGAAGAAGCCTTTCAGTAATGGCCAGAGAAAGAAAGAGGGTGTTACTAGTGCGGTCTATGCTCAAAGAGGACCCAGTAGGGATCGTTACTTTCAGCACACTGCTGCGGTAACTATTCCTGCTGACAATCAACCTGCACAACAGCAACAACAACAACCTCAACAGCAGAGACAACCCTTTCAGCAGAGGCCTCAGAGGGCTGGGTACCAAGTCAGGGGGAGAATGAACGACCGGCAGTTTGACAGGCCTCCTGTAACCTATTCCTTTTTGCTGAAGAAGTTGATGGATTTGGGGCTGGTACAACTCAGGACTTTGGCACCTTTGAGACCTGATCAAAGGCCAGCCAATTATGATGAGAGTGCAAAGTGCGAATTCCATTCGGGTGCTCCCGGACATAACGTAGAGAACTGCAAAGCTTTTAAGCACGTGGTTCAAGACCTGGTGGATTCGAAAGCTATCAACTTCGCACCATCTCTCAACGTCAATGCTAATCCCATGCCCGCGCATGGTCAAAGGGGGGTGAATGCTATTTCTGAGGAGAGTAGGGTTGGGCTGTCTACTGTTGATCAGTTGAAGACTCCGTTGGCTGAGGTTAAACGGCGGTTGATGTTGAATGGGGTTCACCCGGGCTGTGGTATTGATTGTGCTGAGTGCACTGTTGTTCAGAATGGGTGTGAATTATTGAGGAGGACTGTCCAGGGTTTGATGGAAAATGGGAGTATTCTGATCGAGAAGGTTGATTTGGGGAAAGATGAAGTCTCCACCATAACAATTTATTTTGATCCGGTGGATTTGTCTACTCTTGCTGAGGCGGCTCTAGTTACCATCACGGTACCTGGACCAATTCCGTATGACAAAGATGATGCCGTGCCATGGCATTATGGGGGAGAAGTGTACTGTAATGGTGAGAAGGTGGAAGACCAGACTGCTAGTGAAACCACCGTTTCAAAGGTGGATAATGCCAGTCCCAGCGGTTTCACTCGCAGTGGAAGACTGTTTGCTCCTGATGCCTTGAGGGGAGGAGGAGGAGAAAAAGAGAAAAAAGAAAAGGTCGAGGCTTTAGCCAGGGCGAAAGGGAAAGCAGTGGTGAGCGATGGTAATCCAGTGGTGACACCGGCGCCCGTGGGGTCGGAAGAGAAACTTGATGATGATGCAGAGGAATTCTTAAGGATCATCAAGAAGTCTGAGTACAAGTTGGTTGACCATCTGCAGCAGACTCCCTCTAAAATATCGATTCTGTCGTTGCTCTTAAGCTCTGAGGGGCATAGAGAGGCTCTGTTGAAAATCTTGAAGAAAGCCTATGTTCCTCAAGAGATAACCATTAACCAGTTGGAGACGGTCGTGTCTAATGTGCATGCCAGCCATGGGTTGGGCTTTACTGACATGGACCTGACTGTAGATGGGAGAAATCATAACCGGGCATTACACATCGCGATGGAGTGTAAAGGGGCCGTGCTTTCGCATGTGCTGGTTGATATCGGCTCCTCATTAAATGTGTTGCCGAAGAAAGCTCTGGCTAAGCTAAATTGTGAAGGACTGATTCTGACTCCTACTGATCTGATAGTAAGGGCGTTTGACGGGTCGAAGCGGGCTGTATTTGGAGAGGTTGAGCTTCCTGTGAAGATAGGCCCGGAGGTGTTCAAGTCGACTTTCTACGTCATGGATATTCAGCCGGCATACAGTTGCTTGTTGGGTAGGTCGTGGATTCATGCTGCTGGGGCAGTGACCTCGACCTTGCATCAAAAGCTGAAATATATCTGGGAAGGATAGGTTGTCACTGTGTGCGGAGAAGAGGACATCTTTGTCAGCCACCTGTCCTCGTTTAAATACGTTGAAATGGACGGCGAGATATGGGAGACGCCTAGTCAAGCTTTCGAAACCGTTAAGGTGGAGAATGCTCTGTTTGCCAAGGAAGAAGAGAAACCGTCCATATCGTCGTACAAGCAGGCCGCCGAGGTGGTGAAGAATGGAGAGGCTCCTGGTTGGGGCAGGATGATGGATATCTCTGCAAAGAAGGACCGCTTCGGAGTGGGGTATCAGCCGGGCCGAGGCTCAGGACAAGGAAGAGGACGTCGTCCGTCGGTCACCTTCACTAGTGCCGGAATGCTGGATCCGGATCACATCTGCATGATGAGTGAGGAAGCTGATAGTGACTGCGAAATTGACCAATGGATAAAGCCGTGCGCACCAGGGATGGGAATCCAGAACTGGAAGGCTGAAAAGATCATCCGGGTCACTCTGCTGGAAGAGTAATATTTTTCCTGTTTCAATTTTATATGCATGAAAGCCATACGTGTTGCCCGACACATAATGGTCCATTGTAAGGGCCACCTCATGTTTAAAATTTGTAAGTTTGCATCATTAATAAAAGGATGTTTTTCAGTTAAAAGCGGTGTTCCCTGTTTTTCATTTATTTTTGCAGTTTAAAAATAAACAAATAAAAATGGCAATGTTTCATTTTTCTTTTTCGATTTGACTCGTTCCGGTTCTAAGCAATGCATGAATCCACATTCATGCAGATGTGATCAAGCTCCGGATCTCATTGATAACAATCCTGTTACACCCTCGTATGACTTCGACAATCCGATATATCAAGCCGAAGAAGAAGATTGTGAACTGCCAGGGGAATTAGCCAGGTTGTTGAAACAAGAGGAGAAGGTGATTCAGCAGCATGAAGAGCAGATTGAGGTTGTGAATCTGGGTACCGACGAGGTCAAGAAAGAAGTGAAAATCGGGGCTGCTTTGGAGGAAAGTGTCAAGAGCAAAATGGTGGCATTGTTGAAAGAGTATGTCGACATCTTTGCCTGGTCTTATCAAGATATGCCAGGGTTGGATACCGATATTGTTATGCACAAGCTACCGTTGAGAGCAGATTGTCCTCCAGTGAAGCAGAAGTTGCGCAGGACTCGACCTCACATGGCGATGAAAATTAAAGAGGAAGTGCAGAAGCAGTGGGATGCTGGTTTCCTTGCTGTCACTAATTATCCGCCTTGGGTTGCAAATATCGTGCCAGTCCCGAAGAAAGATGGGAAGGTGAGAATGTGTGTGGACTACCGAGATCTGAATAGAGCTAGTCCGAAGGATGATTTTCCGCTACCTCACATTGATGTGTTGGTAGATAATACAGCTCAATTCTCGGTGTTTTCCTTCATGGATGGCTTTTCTGGTTATAATCAAATCAAAATGTCGCTAGAGGATATGGAGAAAACAACGTTCATTACACCGTGGGGAACCTTTTGTTACAAGGTGATGCCATTCGGTCTCAAGAACGCCGGTGCTACTTATCAGAGGGCCATGGTGACTTTGTTTCATGATATGATTCATCATGAAATCGAATGCTATGTTGATGACATGATAGCAAAGTCCCAGACAGAAGAGGGGCATTTGGTAGATCTGGCCAAGTTGTTTGACCGGCTCAGACAGTTCAGACTGAGGTTGAATCCGAACAAGTGTACTTTCGGGGTGCGGTCCGGTAAATTGCTGGGGTTCATTGTAAGTGAAAAAGGAATCGAGGTTGATCCTGCAAAAGTAAAAGCAATAAGAGAAATGCCTGAACCGAGGATGGAGAAGGAGGTTCGTGGTTTCTTAGGTAGATTGAACTATATCTCACGGTTCATATCTCATCTAACAGCCATGTGTGAACCGATATTCAAGTTGTTGAGAAAAGATCAAACGGTCAGGTGGAATAATGATTGCCAAGCGGCATTTGAAAAAATAAAAGAATATTTGCAGGAGCCTCCGATTCTGATGCCTCCTGTGGAGGGAAGACCGTTAATTCTGTACCTGACGGTCCTCGAGGGGTCTATGGGGTGTGTATTGGGGCAGCATGACGAGTCTGGTCGAAAAGAGCATGCCATATACTACCTTAGCAAAAAGTTTACTGACTGTGAAACAAGATATTCACTGCTCGAGAAAACTTGTTGTGCTTTGGTCTGGGCTGCTCGCCGACTGAGGCAGTATATGCTGGTTCATACCACTTTGTTGATTTCCAAGATTGATCCAATCAAGTACATTTTTGAAAAGCCAACATTGACCGGACGGGTTGCGAGGTGGCAAATGATTTTGACAGAATATGATATTCAGTATACCTCTCAGAAAGCAATCAAGGGGAGTGTATTGTCTGATTACCTCGCTCAGCAACCCATTGATGATTATCAACCGATGAAGTTTGAATTCCCTGATGAGGACATCATGTTTCTCAAATCGAAAGATTGCGAGGAACCAATCCCGAAGGAGGGGCCTGACCCTGAATCCGAATGGATTCTGATGTTTGATGGGGCCGTTAACGTGAATGGTAGCGGTGTTGGTGCTGTTTTGGTTACGCCGAAACGATCCCATATTCCTTTTGCTTCCCGGCTAACATTTGAGTGCACCAACAACGTGGCTGAATATGAAGCTTGCATATTGGGGATTGAAGAGGCGATTGATTTGAGAATCAAGAACCTTGTCATATATGGAGATTCAGCTCTGGTTGTAAATCAAGTTAACGGAAAATGGTATACGCATCAATCTCATTTAGTTCCATACCGGGATTATACGAGGAGATTGTTGACGTTTTTCTCCAAGGTAAAGTTGCATCATGTGCCTAGAGAGGAGAATCCTTTGGCAGATGCTTTGGCTACGCTGGCTGCCTTGATTAAGGTGCAGTGGTGGAACCAGTTCCCCAGTGTTGAGGTAGGACGTCTGGATAGACCGGCTTATGTGTTTGCTATTGATACAGCATCTGATGATGAGAAGCCGTGGTATTACGATATCAAGCGCTATCTAGAGACTCAAGAGTATCCTGAGGGAGCATCTAAGAAGGACCGAAAGACTTTGCGGAGGTTGTCCATGGTGTTTTATCTGAATAAGGATGGGGTTCTGTATAAGAGGAATTTTGATTGGGTCTTGCTCAGATGTGTTGATGATAAAGAAGCAAGCCAATTGATGAAAGAGGTTCACGAAGGATCGTTTGGTACCCATGCCAGTGGGAATGCAATGGTGAAGAAGCTGCTGAGGGCAGGTTATTATTGGATGACAATGGAGGCCCAATGTTTCAATTACGTGCGGAAGTGTCATAAATGCCAGATTTATGCTGATAAGGTGCACGTACCTCCAAATCCGCTGAGCTTAATGTCGTCCCCATGGCCGTTCGCTATGTGGGGCATTGATATGATCGGAAAGATTGAGCCTACAGCTTCGAATGGGCACAGATTCATATTAGTGGCTATTGATTACTTCACCAAGTGGGTAGAAGTAGCCTCTTATACGAACGTGACGAAGCAAGTCGTTGCCAGGTTTCTTAAGAGAGACATCATTTGCAGATATGGGGTTCCCGAGAGAATCATTATTGATAATGGTTCTAATTTGAACAATAAGATGATGGCAGAACTGTGCCGGGAATTCAAGATTGAGCATCACAATTCTTCTCCCTATCGTCCGAAGATGAATGGGGCGGTTGAGGCAGCCAATAAGAACATTAAGAAGATTGTGCAGAAAATGGTGGTAACCTATAAAGATTGGCATGAGATGTTGCCGTTTGCATTGCATGGGTATCGAACATCGGTGCGCACATCTATTGGGGCAGCGCCTTTCTCATTGGTATATGGAATGGAAGCGGTGCTACCAGTTGAGGTCCAGATTCCCTCTTTGAGAGTCCTGATGGACGTGAAATTGCAAGAGGCAGAATGGGTAAGGACCCGGTACAAAGAGTTGAGCCTAATTGAGGAGAAGAGGCTGGCAGCCATCTGTCATGGGCAGTTGTATCAGCAGAGGATGAAGCGTGCTTTTGACAGAAAGGTACGACCTCGGGTATATCACGTGGGTGATATGGTGCTGAAAAGGATCCTTCCTCCTCAAAACGATCGAAGGGGCAAATGGACACCCAATTATGAAGGTCCATTCGTGGTCAAGAAGGTTTTCTCTGGCCTAGCCTTGTTGCTAACGACCATGGATGGCGAAGATTTTCCATCCCCTGTGAATGCGGACGCAGTTAAAAAATACTTCGTGTAAAGAGACCCGCTGGACGAAAAGAATAAAATAGTCCAGGCAAAAATGGGCATCCCGGCGAACCAAAAAACAGAAAGAAAAGGTTCAGGCAAAAATTAGGGATAAAAGGAAAAAAAATTGTACACCCGGCAAGTCGAAAACCTGAAAAGGCGGCTTGGGCAAAAAAGGGTATCCCGGTGGACCGAAAACCTGAAAGGGCGGTCCAGGCAAAAGAGGGATTGAAACGAACAACTGCGTCTGGCATGATCGTTTGCGCTTTGGTTAAAGCATCATGGATAATACCCGGTGGGGATCAGTCGGAATCGTCTTGTTCAGAAGGCAGAAAGCAAGGAGAGTCTAAGGACATATGGGGTGTAACCGAGTTGGAACTCGATGAGATCACGGGTTTCACATTGCCATTAGGATAGATTTTTCCTTTTGCGTGCAATTACCTCTTTTCAGGAATTGCTTCCTTTGTATTGCTCAATTTGAGCCACACACTTTTCCAATCAATAAAATGCACATTCAGTCAAATAATTTTGTTTTTTGTTTTTCATTACCGTTTTGATTGCAAAAAGATCCAATTGTTTGTGATAAAGAATTTTGAATTTTAAGACATACAGGTCCCTTCCAATGCAGGCATATGAGATTGAAAACTTGAAATCTTATTTGGAAGGCTGAGTGACCCAAGTGTTGAAATCTTCACACGCCTGGGGCACGGTTTCATCTAACGATCTTTTTTGCAGGAACTGTTAGGTATTTTCCCTCACTTGCAGGTTGTGATGTGGAAGCTTTTGACGAAACAAATCCCCATGGAGTCCAATCGGGGACGAATGAATAGGGGAACGGTGAAAAGACGACGAAGGGCGTACGACGATCCTGAGAATTAATCAAGAAGACTCTTCAAAGTCGGAAGATTGGAAAGTCTGTATAAATCCCAGGAGTTCGCTCTCCGTCGAGCGCGAAGCAGTTGGAAATACAAGATGATGGAGCAGAAAAGGTCCAGAGGAGTCTGGGAGTTCTCAAAATTGGAAAGCTGACATGGGAGTTGGATATGAATACCAAGGTTCGACGAGTCGACGGGTGTTCAGAACCGGAATTTCCTTATCTCTCCAAGCAGAGTCGGAACGACTAATTCCCCAGCAGATTCAAGGTCTGTGGATTCCCTAGCAGGGTCAGGATGGTTATCCCCAGCAGGTTTCAGATCGATGCTTCCCCAGCAGCCGGGCCTGAAGGTTGCTGTTTCCCAGAGGAGGTATCTGTGTGTGGTGGTGTTTCAAACAGAGTCTGGAGTGTTGCATCCCCAGCAAGTCAAAGACTGTTGTTTCCCCACAGAGAGCGTTGGTGGTTCTTATCCCCGACGATATCCCCAAGCGGATCGGGTGCAAAGGAGGTTTTCCCCAGCAAGGGTTGCCTTTTTCCCAACAGCAGTGCTATTCCCCAACAGGGTGGAAATCAGAGTATTGGCGAGTTCCTCAGCAGAGTGTCTCGAGCTCCCCAGAAGACTCCCTTGAGGGGGATACTTTTTATACATGCATCATGTAAATAGCATAGCATATTGCATAATAAATCGCGTAGCATTTCCATAATTATGGAGCATTACGCGGAAAAATCAAATCATGCATCATATTGCAAGCATGAGCTAGTCTCGAGCTGTGGTTACCGTTTGAGATTTGGGTTTTGCCAGTGGATGAAGATGCTACTCAAGCCGTGGTTACCGTTTGAGGAGTGGTTTCACTAGTTGGAAAATCATCAGCATTGCAAGTATCAGTTGCTCAGGCCGTGGTTACCGCTTGAGGTTTTGGTTTCGCCGGATGGTGAAGATGTTACTCTGAGGAGTTTAACATCGTGGTGATGGATCAACAATATTCCCCAGTAGTGCGATACTGGAGGAGATTTCTGTCGTGCGAGACAGAAGTTGGAAGATGTTACTCTGAGGAGTTTAACATCATGACGTCGATGTTCCCCAGTAGTGAGATACTGGAGGAAACTTTTCCGTTGGACATAGATGGGAATGTTACGCGATCAGCGCGACTCAAGCCGTGGTTACCGTTTGAGATTTAGTTTCGCCGGATAGTAAAGGTGTTACTTTGAGGAGTTTAGCATCATGACGTCAGATCAGCAAGGTTCCCCAGTAGTGCGATACTGGAGGAAATTTTTCCGTCGGACGGAGATGGGAATAAAATCAAAGGACGTTACGCGATCAGCGCGACAATCGAGGTTCAAATGGAGAAAGGGAAATGTTGAGGCATTTTTTGGAGATCGGGGTTCAAATGGAGAAAAGGAAATGATTAGACATTTTCTGGAGAGCGGGGTTCAAATGGAGATTGGAGTTGAAGATTATATCCGGGATGAGGTCCGCAGGATTGTCTTCTGTTCATGTGTCACCTTAGACTTTGGTTGAGGCCAATGGAGGTCGTTATGGGTGTCTTCTGAGGAAGAGATGCACATGTTACCTTCCTTTTGTGAAGGTGTACCCTCTGATATGTCGCCCTCAGAGTGGTGTTTGGTGTTATTTCCGGCGTTGCCATCGAAATTATCACAAGAAAGTGGAGAACAGGGTTCAAATGGAGAAAGGGAAATGTTGAGGCATTTTCTGGAGAGCGGGGTTCAAATGGAGAAAAGGAGACACGAGGTGTTTTCTGGAGAACGGGGTTCACAATGGCGATCACAAGTTATCGTCAGGCGACTGGGGTTCAAATGGAGAATGGGGTTCATTATTTTTGGCAAACAAGATGTCGGGGTTCAAATGCAATGATCCGGGATCATTTGCGCGAAAGAAAATTTCGGGGTTCAAGAAAACGAAAAAAGAAGGAAAATTTCGGGGTTCAAGAAAAGCAATAGAAAGAGATGATAATCCCCAGCGGATATGTGGTATTCAGGCCATGGTTATCCCTGTGTTACCAGTTATTTTAGTATCCAGGTCGACGTTTCTGTTTCGGTGATCAGGCCGACTTTCTCCGCACCAGACGGATTCTTCTTTCGAGGTTGTTTCTTTGCCGATTCTGACAGGCATGGTTAATTATTTTCCCATCAGAGTGCAAATTTTTCGTCTGTTCTTGGTATTCAATCACTCTTCATCCTGATCATCTGAAAGCCGAGGCTATTCATATCGACAGGTTCACAGTGGATTGAATAGGGGCAGCTGTAACACCTAAAAATTTGCCCTCCTCTCTTGGGACTAGCTTAACATATTGCATTGCATTTCTTAGGTCATTAGTCATTAGCATGTTGCATATCATGTGGCTACATTGAGCAAGTCATCCTCCTAGGTCTTGATCAGAAGATAAAGAGGTTGAGATGCAAGTTAGGGTTTCATGGATTGATCACTAATCATCTGAGGGTGTGTGATTCAAATTAGGGTTTCTTGGTTGTCAAGGAGGGTTGAGCTTTATCTTGGTTGAAATGGTACATCATCATCATTATGGTTTTGTCATCACCAAGAGATTGATCAGATACCTTGAGATTAGGGTTTTGACCACCGGTCAACCCTAATCATCTGCATTGTGCCAATCAGGGCTTGTCAAGGAGATGGGGTCTACAATGGGTATGGGGATCATTTCATGATTATTTTGAGCTTATGGAAGCTAGGGTTTCATCATTGAGCCATTTCATCAGGAGTTTGAGGCTCAAGTTCATCAGTCAAGCTGAAATTCATCTATCAATCAGAAAAGTCAATTGTGGTCGATTGTGGCTGGAATGATGGATTTGGAGGTGGGAGAGGGTTAGAGACACTTCTTTCATGTCTAAACAAGTTTCATTTGACATTTCAAACATCAAGAATGAAGAAAATAAAGTCAGATGGAAACTTTCCAAAAATAGAAAGTGACTTGTAATTGGAAACTGCCAAAAATGGAAAGTTTTTCACCTCAAAATTACATGTCCAAGAATGATTCAAATGAAATTTTGTCCAACATGAAAGTTGTAGATCTTGCTCTCACCTTTCCAAAAAGTCCAAGAACACTCATTTCTCATGTGTGGTTGGCAAGTTATGATCAAATCATTTTCCAAAAATGTTGAAATTCAAAGTGGCATAACTTTTGAATGGAATGACCAAATTGGGTGATCTTTCTTTGAGCAAACCACATTTTACATGTACTTTCATGATGTATCATCACATTTCATTGAAAATCATCATAGTAAAAAGTCATTTTTCAAGTGATTCATTTTGAAAATTGGTGGGAAAAAAGGTGATTTTGTGAAATACATGGCTTTTGCATACAAGACCAATTGCAACACATCATAAACATCATTTAGAACTTGCTTGAACTGGTTTGGTACTGTTACATTGACTGATAATGAAAAGGATATTTTGGCCATTACACATAAATTGCATTTGTGCTAATTCACTCCAATTTTGCTAATTGTGATTAACTCTTGGATTAGGAGTTGGTATAAAATGATAATCATAACAGAAAAGCATAATCACAATTCACTTTTCAGATCTAACAAACTTTTCATCACAATTCTCTCAATTGCTCTTCACACTTTTTCCACTTTTTCACCAAAATTCATCACTCTTCGTGCTGGTTCTTGTAGTGTTCATCATCTGTAGGTCTAATCAACTGTTGAAGGCAATTGGTGGAAGAAACTTCAAGAATCGCAGTTGTCATAACCTTGCTCATCCATGGAGTTTTGAATTTCCTTCGAGCTGGAGCTTTGCTGAGCTGAAGAACCTTTTCCATTCATCTTTTACATCATCAAGCTGCATCTGTTTCATCAATTGGCACCTTGAATCCATCAAATCGAGCGACTGCACTTCCACAAGGTAAGATTTCAAAGTCTTTAATTGCTAGAATATTGATGTGGTTTAGGTAGATCTTGTGATGTAGAACACACTGCAATTCAAATCGTGCATTTTAGTTGAGAATTGAATGAGATATCATGATCTGAACTTTGACCTAGGAAGCTTCTCTTGCTCGATCCGGTTAGTATAGTTAGAATTAGGTCATATGCTTGTTAGTTCCATGATGTACATTGAGCGAGGATTCCATTGATATACCGTTTGCTCATTTTGGTTGAGATTTGTCCATGTCGATTTCTGGAAGTGATGAACATGTATGAACGCTGCAAGAACTCGCTTCAGAGTGTTTTGATTCATTTTGCCTGCGTTTGTTTTCAAATTTAATGTTTCCCGCGCGCCTGAGCCAATCGCGCGCTGCCAGCGAATAAAATGAAGCGCTGCGTTTTGCGCTCGTTGCTTCAGAATTACCAAAATGCCACTGCTTCATTTAATTTGTATTATTTCATTTCATTTCATTTTCTTTTTCCAATTTCATTTCATTTTGATCAATGACCTTTAAAAATTCATAAGTTCTTCATTTTTAATCCAAATTTGATGAGGTTTTTTTCACCATTCTCCTTGTGATGTGTAGTTTTTTATGGTGATTTTTAATATTTTTGTGCACGTGTGGAAAAATAAAATGCCTAGGGATTGTTTGAATGTGTCATTTATGTGTATGTTTTTCCATATTGATCATGAAATCTTGATGCCTTATCAAAAATGTGTGAAATTTTACATGCATATTCTTGACTCTTTTCTGGTGATTTTGATGTATAGTTTGCTATTTTTAAGTTTCTGGTTAGAGAGATATGATGTGATCAAGTTGAGTGTGACAATGTGTGTCACACTATGTTATGTCCACTTTTTGAATTTTGTTTCCATGCCTATGCTTTGTCTTTTGCCCTGGATTTTTGCATGTGATTCCTTCTGTATGTCTAGTTTACCATGATTTTTTGTTGGATTTGTTCATACATTTCTTATTTGATTGGTATTTTCGTTTGGTGTTTAGTCATTTTTAGGTTTTTCTTGAGTGATCAACTTACATGACTTATGAAATTCCCATGCCTTATCACATGAAGCTGAAATTTTGTGGAGTGGTTATTAACATTTTTAACTTCATTTTGGATTTGGTCCCATTCATTTATCATATTTTGTCACTGTTTTATGATTGGTTGAAGTTGGTGCTTGTTTTGATACCATGTGTGAGTTTGCTTGAACTTGTCTGGACTTCCTGATTTTAATTTCCCTACTTCCACTTGTCCAAATGGCCTGAAATTTGATATGCTACTCATTCAATGTGTTCTGTTTAGGCTTGAATATTTGTGGAATTTATTGAGCTGTTTTGATACTGATTTGATTGTGATCATTCTGTTTGCTCCAATGTGTTTCCAAAGTGCATAGTTTGGCATAGTTTGGCATGTTTTCATCTCCTTTTGACCCTAGGCTTGTCCTAGTGGTCTTGTTTCTCACGTTTGGATGTGATTTTCAGGTTGAAGAAGCAAATGCTTTGAGGATGTTAATTCAAGTTGATTGAATTTGGTTAATTGTTGTGAACTAACTTGTGTGTTTTGTAGGATGCTTGGCTCACTTGCTTTGAGCTTGTGCTTGAGTTGATTGTGCTTTGCACATTGCATTGTTTGATTGCACATTGTCTGTTGGTTTTTATATTGTCTGTTTTGACTTGGTGATTGGTATACTGACTGAATTAGATTGATTTCAGGTACCATAGTCGCTTTAGTTCTTTAAGAACTTGCTGTGCTACTGCTTGGTTGTATAAACCAATTGAGGTAGACTCTCTTGTCTCCATGTAGTCTGGAAGACCTGGCTTGTTATTTAGCCAGGCAACTGTCTGAAGTCCTCCTTAAGAGGCGATGTTTGTGATTGTTTAACTTTGTCCCCAAGCAGGAAAAGACCTTGATTAAGGCAATTGGCAGACACAAGAGGTGTGTAGTCCACCTCCTGCTATTTTGTTGAGTCGTCCCTCTGCTCACACCACTGTGTTGATGCATTGGGACATTAACCCAAGATCTTGTACATTTGAACAGTCGAGTCAGAGTTATGAGTGTAGAAGGGTTCCCACTTTCTGAACCCACACTCCTTTGTCTGAAGCTCTCTCTAGCCAGGGATAAGAGCTGTGAGGCACACCCCCCACTCACCTTTCATCTGGCTTCACCCTGACTCTCAATGTCAGGGTTAAGAGCTAATATCACCTGACACAGTTGTGTTGCTTTTGCAACTTAACCCTTGATTGAGCCCACCTTGTCTGGATATAGCGTGTGCTAACTGTGAATGTTTGATTTGTTTTGTTGATGCTTGCATGCTTTGCTTTTTCCTGGTTAGGATTAGCTTGCTGTTGTGCAAGTAGATAGAAACCATAACATAGGGCAATGATGCATGATAACATCTAGGCTCGAGTACAGCTCCCTAGTAGTGTGCCTCCCTTTGTATCTGGTTAGAATTTCTTTCCCGTTCAGGGGAACTACGTCACCCTGATCCTCATACCAGATGAGGTACGTAGGCAGGAGACCGTGCGAGGTCTCTCCGGGAACCTTTTTTCTTTCTTGTGTGTGTTTGCTTGACAGCTGCTAGGCTCGAGTTCCCGACTCCTTAGTAGCTTGTTTGCTTGTTAACCCTCTTGTGTGTCAGGATATGGATGTAAGCCCAGCGATTGGCTGTCCGTATCCTGAGTGTGTTTGTTTGGTTTGGAAGCCGATGTAAGTCCAGCGATTGGCGTTCGGGTTCCAGGTTTGCCTGTGTTTGTGTGAGTCTTGTTTGGCGTGCGTGAGCCGAACTACGGCAGCTCTGATTCTCGTTCCAGACGAGATACGTAGGCATATGATGCGATATCCTAGCGAGCCCTCTCCTCTCTTTCCCCACCTATGTTATCTTCAGTGTGTGTGTGTGTGATGTTTGTTTTTACCAACCTTAACCTATCTTTTGAGCGTGGATCCCGTCGAGTACGACGGATGCGTAGGGGTGCTAATACCTTCCCTACGCATAACCGACTCCCGATCCCATTCTCTTTGGTCGCGAGACCATGCTTTATCCAGGTTTACTTCGAGCGTTTCCTTTCCCTCTTTGGGATAAATAACGCACGGTGGCGGCTCTGTGTTGTTTTGTTTTAGCCCGCCGATTGTTTTTCGCGGATGCGACAGGTGGGTGTTATCCGACTTAAAGGGTATTAGTCTGGCCTATTGTATGCATAAGATCATGATGGAAGAGAATTTCAAACCCGTTGCACAACCTCAAAGGCGTCTAAATCCATCGATGAAAGAAGTAGTTCGGAAAGAAGTTGTCAAACTTTTGGAAGCCGAAATGATTTATCCTATCTCCGATAGTGAATGGGTGAGTCCGGTACAAGTAGTTCCCAAGAAAGGTGGCATGACGGTTATCAAAAATGATAAAAAAGAGTTGATTCCAACAAGAACGGTAACCGGGTGGAGGATGTGTATTGACTATAGAAGGTTGAACCAAGCTACAAGGAAAAATCACTTCCCACTACCTTTCATGGACCAAATGTTAGAAAGGTTAGCCGGCAAAAATTTCTACTGTTTCTTGGACGGGTATTCGAGGTACAACCAAATTTCGGTCAATCCGGCGGATCATGAGAAGACAGCTTTTACATGTCCTTTTGGCATCTTCGTTTACCGAAGAATGCCTTTTGGGTTATGTAATGCACCGGCCACATTTCAACGGTGTATGCAAACGATATTCTAGGACTTAATAGAAGAATGCATTGAGGTGTTCATGGATGATTTCTCCGTTTATGGGTCATCTTTTGATTTGTGCTTAAAACATCTTGATGTGGTTTTGGGAAGATGCGTGGAGACCAACTTAGTGCTCAATTAGGAAAAATGCAACTTTATGGTCACCGAAGGTGTTGTACTCGGACACAAGATATCCTCCGAAGGATTAGAAGTTGACAAGGCTAAGGTGGAAGTTATCGAGAAACTACCACCTCCAACAAATATAAAAGGAATAAGGAGCTTTCTCGGACATGTCGGTTTCTACCGGAGATTCATCAAAGATTTTTCAAAGAGAGCAAAGCCATTGAGTAACTTGCTCAACAAAGGTATGCACTTTCTTTTCGATGAGTCATGTCTTAAAGCTTTCCTTGATTTAAAAGAAAAGTTAGTCACCGCACCCATAATCGTGGCACCAAATTGGAAACTTGACTTTGAACTTATGTGTGACGCAAGCGATTATGCGGTTGGTGCGGTGTTGGGTAAAAGAAGAGATAAAGTTTTTCATGCTATCCACTATGCTAGTAAAGTGTTAAATGAAGCACAAGTTAATTATGCGACAACTGAAAAAGAGTTACTAGCTATAGTGTACGCATTGGAAAAGTTTAGAGATTACTTGATTGGATCAAAAGTTGTAGTCTACACTGACCACTCGGCGATCAAATATTTGCTAACCAAGCCGGATTCCAAACAAAGACTAATTCGTTGGATTCTCTTATTGCAAGAGTTTGATTTGGAAATTCGGGATAAAAAAGGTTCTGAAAACTTGGTGGCGGATCATTTATCTCGTTTGGTCAATGTGGAAATTACAAACAAAGAAGAGGAAGTAAGAGAAGAATTTCCGGATGAAAAACTGCATGCGATTCAAGTGAGGCCTTGGTTTGTTGATTTTGCTAATTACAAAGCAACCGGTTTAACACCGGAAGACCTCAGTGGTAATCAAAAACGGAAATTCTTGGCGGATGCAAAATATTATGTTTGGGATGATCCTTATCTGTTTAAAGTGGGTGTAGACAATATTTTGAGCAGGTGTGTAACAAGTGAGGAGTTAAGAGACATCCTTTGGCATTGTCACAACTCTCCGTATGGACGTCACTATAGAAGTTTGAGAACAGCCACTAAAGTTCTCCAATCGGGCTTTTATTGGCCATCTTTATTTAAAGATGCATATGAACACGCGAAGAGTTGTGATACATGCCAACGGAGTGGAGGAATAGGCAAACGGGACGAAATGCCTCTAACCAACATGCTAGAAGTAGAATTTTTTGATTGTTGGGTGTAAGACCCTAATTTTGTCCCTAAGATCCCTCATGGCATTATAACATTGCACTTGCATTGCCTCAAGGATCCTTAGCATCTTGGTTCCCTTTGCCTTTGGGTGGGATCTCTTGTGAGTGGTTTGAGATCACCAAGCATGCTTGAATTGTATATCATTGCTTTTCTTATTTTTGTTTACTAACCAAAAGCACAAAAATATGTCACTAACATCTTTTGTTTGTAGCTTAAGCAATCACAAGGTCAAAGCTTCTAGGAGATCATCTGTGCAATGATAAGGCCAAGAGAAGGTGATAGCAAGCATGGTAATGGTTCCCAAAGATCTCATCCATCAAGTATGCCTTCCTAGCATCTCAATTCCTCATTTTGATCAAAGCAAGTCAAAGGGTTTGAGGTTTGTTCCCCAAGGAAACCCTAATTCATCTGTGCACCACAATGCCTTGCTCTTGAAGCAACCTATGCCCATGATCAAATAAAATCAAGGGAAGTTCTTTAATTCATCATTTCATGCATATTTTAACTTATTTGAGTGTCCTCAATCATCAACTCATCAAGATATGAGTCATGGACTTGAGAAGTTGATCAGTCAAATTCATCTGACTATTTTGAAATGCACTGAGACCTAACTTTTTATGTGTTGGTTAACTGGAGATGGTTCCAAAAGAAAAAATGTTCTTAAGGACAATATGAACAACTTTCAAGTTCATCAAATATTCAGTTGAAGCTTGGAAGGCCATCTCCCATTCCAATACATTATAGGTCATTTTGACTGAAACCCTAATTTTGGGTCAACTTCCCAAGGACATAACTCATTCATTTTTTATGATTTTGAGGTGGGATCAAATGAATTGGAAATCTTAAGATGTCTACTTAGAATGTTATGTTGAACAAAATTTCAAAATCGCAAAGGAAATACATGTGATAATGCAAGACATTATAGGTCCTTTTGGGTCAAATGCATTAAAAGGCAAAAAAGTCCAACTTCAAGTGCCCATAACTTTTTCATCAAAAATCCAAATGATGCAAAATTTAAGTCCATTTTGATTGTCTTGAAAATATCTACAACTTTGATGTTGAAGGTTGTTTCATTTGAGGCTTGCATCATCAAACAGAAGGGCTTGAACATTGGCCAAATTTAGAAACCTTGCCTTCACATGTCATGCACCTTGCACTTTAAACTCAAATTTCATAAATTTCCACACTTCAAATGGATTTTTGTCCAACATAAAAATTGTTCCTTACATCAAGACCTTTCCAACCATTACTCTCATGATCATGTTTGGAATTTCCAATTGGGACTTTCGAAGAGATGAATGTTTAGGTCAAATTATGGAATGCACATGAAATCTTGATACACAAGCAATTGCCATCCAAATCACACGTCCAGTTCAACTTGGTTGGTGTTTAACATTCATTTGCATCACTTTTTGGGCTTTGCACACGCCTGTACAGAACCATGCATGAAGGGTTCAAATTCCATGCACATGAGAACTCACCTTGCTTTCCTTGCCATTTGCTATAAATAAGTGTGCTCAGCTCCACTATTCTTGACCCTGATTTAACCTGTTATGCTGCACAAATCTCTCCCTAGCCATCACTAAAGGAATTTCCACTTTTCTCTAAAAAATTCAGATCTGAATTTCAACTACCTTGGTTGATTTTCAGACCTATAATTCCTCAGCCTTGCTTCCTCTTCATCACTAGATCTCATTACAAGCTTTGGTTGTGAAGAATCGTGCTCTCAAGACCTGCATTTCAAAGGTGGATAACAGAACTTTTTCTCTTCGAAACTCTTTAATCTTTGCTTATTTCTTGAGTTCCTTGGTCTGGCTGAAGTCCTCTCAATAAAGGCATTTGATTTGTGCTTTCAATTTTGCAAAAACATGAAGTTCATGATGAACACCATCATACTTTCAGCTCTGATTTCTCCATTTATAGGGATCTAGAGTGGAAGTGCATGGTATAGGAGTGATGTACATCAATTCCTCTTTCGATTGATGTATAGATCGCTCCATTTGGTTGAGTTTGCCATGTCTGCAGTTCTCACCGGAACTGGAGGTCTCACCGGAGAAGACGGTGGCTCCGGTGGCCGCCCCAACTCCAGATCAATCCCTGGCCATGTGATCTCTTTTCCAGATCTAATCTGGACCTTCCATTGTTATGACTTTTTATATTGCCTCGTGTGTCTCAGTTGACTAAGGCATATGGTACATGCGCGCTGAGAGCCCTTGGATCTGCCAAGTCATTTAATGAAATGAATCCAACGCTCGTGCTTTTTTCTATTTTCTGATTTAATCCATTTTATTTTCTTAATTCCATTTTATTTTCTTAATTCCATTTTATTTCAAAATATCATAACTCTCTCATTTTTTATCCAAAAATTATGGGACCAATTGCATTAGTCTCCAAATAAATTCTAGTTTCCATTTCTGATTTATAATAATTTTTATTTCATCATTTGATATTTTTTGTGAATTTTCTCTTTTTTGGTTGTTTTTAATTCATTTTAAATAGTTTTTGATATTCAAAAAATATAAAAATATTTTCCTAACCTATTTGAATGATGATGGATCTATGAAAAATATTATCATCAATTTTTAAGTTGATTTGAGATTTATTTGAGATTTTAGTTCAATTAGGTTATTTTTATTCATTTTTAATTGATTAAAAATAGTTTCTGACTTTTAAAAATGCTGAATTTTTTTGTCAAACTTTGTTTGACCTTGTTGAACTTGGGATAAATTACTTGGACCTTTCAAGGTTGATTTGAAGTGATTTTGACGTTTGACCTTTCCATTATTTTTAATTCAAGTTTATTTTAATATTGAAAATGCCAAAAATATTTTGCTTATTATTTGATCTCCAATCTTCATCTCATTTCTGATTTATCATTGTTTGACTTTGACTTTGAATGTCATTTGGTCAATACATATGGATTGGCACATCTTATTTCACTTTATGCATTTTTAATCTTTCCATTTTTATTATCCATTTTCCATCTCCTTCTTCTTCTTCTTATTTTCTTTTTTGATCAATGAGTTGAAGGTTGATAAGTTAGCATTGATTAGGGAGACTTAATCTTCCTTGATTCAAATCTAATTCATCTTGATCAATTGATCAAGTGAATGGCTTTGCATTAAGGATAGGTTGTTTCCTAAATCATGCAAAAGACTTAAACCAATACAAGATCAATTCTCTTCTTCTTTTTGGCATGGCAAGTTGTTGGAACTTGGTTCACTAACCAAGACTTCTAACTTGTGTTGTTGCCTACATTATTATTGACCGGCCTCAGATAGTTGTGACTTCTATATAAGTCCAATTACTATTGCTTAACATAACGCTAAGTTTGCCTTATGGCACACTAACTACCAACACTAACTATCGACAATTAACCTTTACTTTTTGCTCTTTACTTTTATGCAATTTACTATTCTTGCACATATTATCCATTTGCTTTTCTCTTTGCTCACTTGAGCACATGTTTATGTTAATGCCATTTGCCTTTTGCTCACTTGAGCACATAATTGTGTATATATTATTATGCTTGTGTTTTGTTTTGATTGTTGTGTTGCAAAGAAATGGACTTAGTTTCTAGGACTTTCCCTATGCAAAGAATGGAGAATTGGACTTAGATTCTAGGACCTTTCCTTATGCAAAATTGGAGTAAATGGACCTTAATGATGAAGATGGAAGAGGGACCAAATCTCTAAACTTACTCTTGTCCATTCTTGTTTTACTTCATGGAACTTTTGATGTGTGTGCTTTTGTACTAGGGAATTCTATGAGAGCTTAATTGGAGGATCATTACCATGTTCATCCAAAGTGAAAGATACAAGACACATTGAGGATCTCTTAGGAGACTTGTTTGATTTATTATGCTTTTTGTGATTGCCTATTCCAAAGGATGGGAGCTACTTGGATCATCAATATGATCTCAAGCGTGGGACTCCATTGTGGTTTTGTTTCTTCATCCTTTCTCTTTTTGCTTTGCTTAGGACTTAGCCATTCTTCTTCTTCTCTCCACTCTAACCCAAGCCAAAACTTTTTGTGCAAACATTTAACTATTGTTTTCAAACATTAGAAACCTAAGCCTTATGCTTTTGATTTTCAAACATCCCTTTCATAACACTTATTTTGAATTGAACTTTTAAGTCAACTTTGACCATTTTTGTATATACTTATAATTGGTAAGTATAACCCATTCAAATGTCTTTTTGTGGTTCCAATGGCCACTTTCTTAATCAAAATCTTTCATAACCTTCAGCTATTAGGTTTGAGTTATCATTGTGGTAGATGTAATGCTCACCTATATCCTTAGTGATGGACAATGAGTCTTCCATGCTTATTATAGGGTTAACCCCTCATTAGCATGTTGAAGCTATCCTCACATGGTGGATTTATGGTTTGTTTGAGTTTTCTCCCTTTGATAACAAAAGACCTTAAGGCTTTTGGGCCAATCAATTCACCAACTCATTTTTGAGATTTTTACCCCGAACTACGAGGTTTTGATCCTAATCTTTTTATAAGATGGTACGTAGGCAATGGGTTTATCCATCCAAACACAAAATGTAAATAAACTTGTACATTCTCCTCTCATCTCTCCAATCACGTTTGCACAAACAATTTTCCACAAAAACAAACAACCTTGCAATAAGTATGAAAAGGGCTCCCGAGGAGTACCTAGGATGTTTTTGGTGCCTAACACCTTCCCATTACATAACCAACCGCCTTACCCAGATCTTTGTTTTCTTTTACTAGTTTTTGTTAAAATTATTAGGTTTTTGTTCGCTTTCTAACCATTCCTTTGGATAAATAGAAGTGCGGTGGCGACTCGACTTGTATGATTTACCTTGGATTTAGTCAATATCTCTAATGGTAACGAATACCCCGCTACAGAAAAGTGGCGACTCTGCTAGGGATCATTTGCCTAGTGGGTTTTGCCTACTTTTCATACTTGTTGTTTTGTATTGTCTTGTGACATATTTTTTGTGCGATTTGGGATTACTGTATTGTATGTAATGATTGAATTGATTAATATTAATTCCTTGTATGCTTGGTGGTCTTTGTGAGATGAGTTCTATACCCGGACTCGAGTGCACTTAGGATAGGAGAATGGCGTAGTCTTGTTGACTTGTGTGGAGTTATTCCTTAGCAAGTTGACTTGCAAGTCCATTCACTTGGTGGAGGTCATGTTGGGATCAATAATGTCACACAAGTAAGTTGTGGTTAGACATTACTCTTTCCAATATAGACCTTAGAAGCCAAGGACCTTAGTTACCAAGCCCATCTTGGCCTATTCTTAGGATGTAGTGCGAAAGTCGTTCAAGTGTAAGATTTGATACGATTGTTACGTGATACTACACTCATAAGAGTCTCTCTTGAGAATATTTTTGGAATGCGAGTAGTCGTTTCTCTGATAATATCCGAAAGATGGGATCATGACTATGGGAACCTCTTGTAGAACATGTCTGGAAGGTTTAAACCCTAGTGCATTCCCTTTGGGTGGTTCGTAACCGAGACTCCATGCTCGTGACTTGCAATAAACCTTTGATTCATGGTTGATACGTTCATGTATCCTTAATATCAATGGAACTTGGGTGTTGATAAGGTGTAAACCATAATCCACCAAAATGGATGATTGATATTAAGGATGATATGATCCATCCCATGACCTTTGTTTGGTGTGCTTTGCTTGATCCTTGAGTGTGATTGTTGCATTCATGCATTCATGCACTCATTTGCATCCATATCATAAATAATGAAGAAAATTTTTAAGGAACTTAAGAGGGTTTATTTGCAAAATTTTCAGACATGGAAAGACAAAGAAGGAATACAAAGAAGTACAGCTTCCGACAACCAGATTTGAAAGAGTTAAGGAATCTGACATCCTATGTATTAGATCCTTTGGGTTTCAAGGCTCGTTTTGGGAAGCTTCTTCCTCTTCTGACTACTCAGGTGGATGAAGGGTTGATGAGTGTATTGGTGCAATTTTATGATCCCTTGTACCGTTGTTTCACGTTTCCGGATTTCCAGCTTTTACCTACCCTTGAGGAGTATGCCTACCTTGTGGGTATACCTATTCAAGATCAGTTGTCGTTGAGTGGCTTAGAGAGTGTTCCTACTTCTCAAGAGATAGCAGACATGTTGCACATAGATGAATCTCTGGTTGGTGCTCATATGACTACCAAAGGTGGAATTCAAGGTCTCCCTTCTGAGTTCCTCATTACTCAAGCTACTATATATGGGAAGGCCATGAGTGAGGATGCCTTTGAGGCTATATTTGTACTTCTCGTCTATGGATTAGTATTGTTCCCCAACATCGACAAGTTTGTGGATGTGAAAGCTATTAGGATCTTCTCTACTCTTAATCCCGTTCCTACTCTATTGGGTGATACCTATTTCTCTTTGCATCTAAGGAATGCAAAGGATGGTGGTGCCATTGTGTGTTGTTTGCCTCTGTTGTATAAGTGGTTTATTTCTCACTTACCTCAAACGGTCGCCTTCGAGGAGAACAAGGGATGTCTACGGTGGTCCACGAGACTTATGTCTCTCACTAATGATGATATCTCTTGGTACAACCGTGTGTATAATGGTGTGCCGATTATCGATTCTTGTGGTGAATTCTCCAATGTACCTCTTCTTGGTACATGTGGTGGGATTAACTACAACCCTATTTTAGCACGTCGTCAGCTTGGATTCCCCCTAAAGGATAAACCTAATAACATTCTGTTAGAGGGTGTGTTCTTTCAGGAGGGTAAAGATCCCCAAAACTTGAAGGGCAGAATGGTCTGCGCTTGGCGCAAGATTCACAGGAAAGGAAGGAAAGAGTTGGGTCCTAAGAATTGTGTTGCTATAGAGCCTTACACTGCTTGGGTTAGGAAGAGAGCGTCTGAGTATCTCATGCCTTACGAGTATCCGAGACCTACACCTTTGGTTATGGCTGGGCCTTCAACCCTCCTTAGCCAAGGAGTAAAGGAGTTGAGAGACGAAGACCGATCACGTGCTTGGATCCGTGAAAGGGAAGAGTTGCTTCAGCAGATCTAGGAGAAGGACGCTTTGATAGAGTTCCTCGAACATCAGGTTATTGATGATCCTAATCTCGCATCCGCGAAAAACAACCGGAGGGAAAACAAACAAACAGAGCCGCCACCGTGCGTTATTTATCCCAAAGAAGGGAAAGGAAACGCTCGAAGTAAACCTGGAAAGGAAATGGTCTTACTACTGGAGATTGCAAGGATCGGGAGTCGGTTACGCAAGGGGAAGGTATTAGCACCCCTCACGTCCGTCGTACTCGACGGGATCCACGCTCAAAAGAATAGAATAAGGTTGCTGAATAACTGCTCAAAAAAATGCACATACACTGGAATAAAACACAGATGGAAGGAAGACGGAAGCGGACTCGGCAGGATGTCGCATCCTGGGCCTACGTAGTTTGTCAGAACCAAACATCAGAGTCGACATAGTTCGGGGAAATGGGAAAAGGGTGCCCGGAGAGATCTCGCACGATCTCCTGCCTACGTACCTCATCTGGTATGAGGATCAGGGAAACGTAGTTCCCCTGAACAGGGGAGAAACTTCTATCCTAACCAGAGACTGGGAAATGACAAACTAAAAGGGAGACTGACTCGAGCCTAATAGTTATCATGTAATCCACAATAGTCCTAGGTTGAGGTTTCTAACAAGAGCTTGACTCACACAGGCAGTGAGTCAACTCAAGTCTATCCCTACGTACATTCAACTTCCTCGAAAGTTGATCATACGACTCCTACAGAAAGGAGATGAAAAGCAAAACAGATAAACATCAAAAGCAGTCAGCACACACTATACACAACCAATGGGGCTCAAGCAAGGTTGGGCTTTAGTCAAGGGGTCATATCGACCTTGACAAACAAGCCAGATACTGACATGGGTAGTCAGGCTCTTAACCTCTAACATTGAGAGTTAGGGTGAGCAGATGAAATGGAGATGAGGGTTATGCCTCATAGCTCTTAACCCAGGCCTGGGTGAGCTTGAATCAAAGAATGTGTGGGAGTCCAGAATGTGGGACTCTATTCCACATGACTTGACACAACAAGATTTTGGGATTTTATTCAAAGTGCATCAAGATTTTGGGCTTTTATTCAAAGTCCAGAATGTGGGACTCTATTCCACAGGGTGTGAGCAAGATGAATGACATAACTGAGTAGCAGGGGATGGATTGCACATCCCTTTTATCTGCCAATGCCTCTTCACTTAGGAGGTCTTTAGATGTACATGGCACAAAGGTAAACAAGCAAAAACATGGCCTCTTAAGGAGGGCTTTAGACAGGTGCCTGCCAAAATAACATGACAGGTCTTCCAGACTACATGAAGTTAAGGAAGTTACCTAAGTGGTATGCCAACCACAAGCAAAGCAAAGTTCAAATGAACTTAAAGCAACTTAGGTACCTGTGTAAACAACTAAACAAATCAGTACAGTATTCAGACAAACAGACAACAGTCAACAACAAACAGACAATCCCAATGTACAACATATAAGCCATAAGGCAAACTCAAGTGAATTATCATCAACCTACAAAACAAACAAATGTTAGCAATCAATAGAAAATATCAACATTCAAATGATGAAGCAACATCAACCATGGAATTTGGGTGCTTGGTCCTGAAATTCAAAACTCACATATAGGTCCAAACCACTAGGTCAAAGCCTAGGTTCAAAGGTGAAGAAAAAATTCAGAACAGGAGCTAATATTCAACACAATGCAACTTCAAACACATATTAACAAGTCCTAAAAAGGACCAAGTCAAAATCATCAAGCAAGGCCATGTAATAAGCAAGAGAAGTCAAAGACAAATTCAAAGCATGCATTTGGACATTGAGAATGAAAATTCCAAATCAAAACAGAAATGATTCAAATAATTCTGGAACATTTCATGAGCATTCAACACATCCAATACAATCATCATATAAAAAATCAGAATCAACATAAGTCATTTGATATGGAGATGAAATTGCACAAGTTGATCAACCAAATGTGTGACATATATTGTCACACCATGCAAACATGTGTGTAAAACAGAAATGGTAAATGAGAAAAATGCACAATCAAGCCTCAAACATCCATTGACATGTTAGGAACAATCATGCAAAATTTCATGGCATTTTGATCAATATCAAGCACTTTATGATAAGATGAATGGAGCAAGGTTACAAATATACACATGTTCATATATTCTAACACAATTCAAAATCCAGCCATGCACAACTTCAGAATTTAACATCATAAAATAGAGGACATCTCAATGAACAAGTAGCAAAAAACCATGGATTATTTGGAGCATTTTTCAAATTGTTATGAATTTTAGAAGTTGGAAGAAATATGAAATAAACATGGATCATGTCATATGGAAATTGGAGGGAAAAAGAAGAAATGGTAAGAACATTTGAAAATATTGCCTCGGCCAGAATCGAACTCGGTCCAGATTCAAAAACGCGCGCCACTTACTGAAACGCTGGCGTTTCACTATTCGTTGGCCAAAACGACGACATTTTGGACCAAAACCCTAACCAAAACCAGATGGACGCAAATTGGACGCTAAGCGGATGCTACATCGTCTTCCTCGCGAAGACGATGATGAACAGTATGAGCTTCAAACAAATTTTTCCAGAATTTCAAAACCTTTACATCATCTTAAAGCTCTTGCAATGGAGATTATAGATCAACAAAAATCTAATCCTAATTCATCATGATCAAAGAGAATCGAGCAAAATAAAATTGATACATCAAACTTTAATTAAGCATATCTCACTCAATAATGCACCAAATCATGTGAATTTTAGCTCAGAATCATCAGCAAAGAGAGATCTACAAGAACATGCTAATGAATTGCATTATTATGAGATTCGAAAATTGAACCTCTTGAAGAGCAGCTTCTTGAAATGCACGATCCAAGGCCTTGCAATGATCCAAATCAACTCCTGAACACTTGTAATGAAGTTTGGTGAAGGAATTGGAGCTTGAAACCGTGTAGATCTTGCTTAACAAACAACTTCCATTCTTGAGTTCTTGCTTGAATTATGCATGAATTCTGACCAAAATCAATGATCCAAAGCTTGATTCTCCATCTACTCCACTCAATGATTCAGAATATAGAAGAAAAATGCAAGGTTATGTGAAAAAATTGCAAGTTTTGGTTGAGAGAAATTTTTTGATGTGAGATGAAAACTAGATCTAAAAATGGTGAAAATGATTAAGCTCCTTGAAATTCTGTTAGGTTTTAGTATTTATATGCTCTCTTAATCATATTGCTAATCCACACTTAATTTGGTTAATTGAAATTAGGATAAATAAGGTGTTTTGGCAAAAATTGAAAATTGGAGGTGCATGGCAAAATTCTCACGTGAACAGTGCCATGTACATGGTCAAAGTCACTCAAAATCATTTCACAAACCAAAATGCAATGGTATTTTGTCCATACAATGCACCAATTTTCAAATTTAGAATTTCCCTCCAAAAAAGGCATGGAATAGAAAATGATCAAATGATGAAAATTCATGCAATGTGATGAAGGTTTTGGAAACTTCATGTTATGAGAAGTATTTTAGAAAAAGAGGCACCAAATTTGGAGTTATGAATCAAAAGTTATGGCCATTTGAAGTTCCATGTACACTTGGCAATGATTGGCCCATATCGCCTCAATCATTCATCAGATGCTCATGATCTTGAAGTTTTTGGAAATGGGAGAAAGAGATCTTCAACTTTCATGTTGGACAAAATTTCACTTGAAGCTTTTTTTTGATGATGCAAGATCAAGTTGAATTTGAACCAAAAAATTTCCATTTTTGGAAACTTTCAATTATAGGTCACTTTCCATTTTTGGAAAATTTCAATTATAGGTCACTTTCCATTTTTGGAAACTTTTGATCTGACCTCAAATTCTTCAAGATATGCATTTGACATGATGAATAAGCCTCTTTTGAACATGAATGATATGTTGAAACTCATTTCTCCACCTCCTAGCCCTCAGTTGACTTTCTATTAACTTTTTGGTTGACATATGACTTAGAAGTGCTCCGATCAGCTTGAGCCTCAACCACTTGAGGAATTGGCTCCAAAATGAACCCCTAGCTCTTGTAAGCTCCACATAAAATAAATATGATGATCTCCTTCTCAAGAAAGACCTCATCTTCTTGAAAATCCCTGGTTGAAAGAATACCATTGATTAGGGTTGACCAGAGGTCAAAACCCTAATCCCAAAGAACATGATCAGGCACAATGAACCCCTTGAGGATGACAAGACCATGATGATGGTGATATATCCTTGCCAACAAGATAATGCTCAACCTTCTTGAAGAACCAAGAAACCCTAATTGAAGCACAAACCTTCAGATGGTTGATGATCAATCCATGAGACCCTCAGGCTTGAATCTCTTCACCTCTCTATCTTCTGAAAAAGACTTTGGAGGATGACTTGTTTATTATTCACATGATATGAAAAGATGCAATGCCTAATATCCTAAAACATGAAATGCAATATGCTAAGCTAGTCCCAAGAAGAGGAGGGCAAATTTTGAGGTGTTACACCTAATGATGCATGGACTTCTCTACTTCCTCAGTCTTCCAAGTTTTGGAAAAGGAAGTATGATCGACTTGCCAAGGAGAAGGTAGATATGGAGGCAGCCTACGAGAGGGAGGTGAAGAGGCTTCGTGCATCCTATCTCCCTGTGTCTCGAGCTTTAGATGATTGTTTCTAGGGATCCATAGGATGATTATTTTCCTTTTCTCTTGTATATGATTGACAATGTTGTACTTCTTTTCCCTGATATTATTTGATGAGATATTCCCATATGTGATAAATGCTTAATATTTCCCAAAAAATTGCAAATAGAACCCTAAAAGTTCCTTTGAAAATAAAAGAAAAAAATCATATGCACAAGCATTGCATGCATCATGTGCATAAGCAGGTTTTGTTCCCGGCTTCTTGTCTTGTGGTCTAATTTTGTGTTCTTCATTTATTTTGAAGATAAGCTGACTCACCGGTACTACACCAGAGCCAACATTTCAAGACTGATGGATCATCTGGAACAAGAGAACCGCGAGCTGAAGGAGGAAGTGGCCAGATTGAGTGCCTTGATGGAATCATTCTTGGCTTCCTAGAGCCAGTCTTCTCCGACGCCTTCAACTCCTCCCTAGAGGACAGTCATCTCTGAGATTGTCTCCTCAACCGTGCCTACAGCCAGTGCACACTTTGCTCCAGCATCCATGCCAGCCGGATTCCCGTGGGGGATGCCTCCCAATTTCATGCCTGAGGGTCTTGCTCCTACCTTTGCTTCTATGCCGGTATCTAGCCCGGTCCTTGTTGTTCCTCCTCCTGTCATGCATACTATGCCCAGGGTAGACGACACCATCTATCATTCTGAGCCATCTGAAGGCCCAGATGTCTATGAGAAGATGGACGCTATGAACAATCAATTTCTTGAGCTTCGCAAGGAATTGAAAACTCTTAGAGGAAAGGATCTCTTCGGCAAGTGTGCTGCCGAACTCTGCTTGGTTCCCAATAAGAAGATTCCTGTGAAATTCAAGGTCCCTAACTTTGAAAAATACAAGGGAAATACTTGCCCTCTCAGCCACCTGGTCATGTATGTCAGGAAGATGTCAACTCAGACCGACAACGATCAACTGCTCATCCACTACTTTCAGGACAGTCTGTCTGGTGCCGCTCTGTGTTGGTACATGGGTTTAGACAGTGCGAACATTCGATCCTTCAAAGATCTTGGCGAGGCCTTTGTCAAGCAGTACAAGTATAATGTGGATATGGCCCCCGATAGGGATCAATTGAGAGCCATGTGTAGCACCTCAAATTTTCACCTCCCATTTGTACAATCATTTCATTTTTAGGTCATTAATATTGCATTCACATTGCATCTCATGTTACATCTCATCAGTCAAGACTGGTCGGGAGATTCAACTGTGCAAGAGAGCAAGAGCATTTTCCATGAGATGAAAGCCCTATGGTGGTTCTAGTGAGCTTACATGACCCAAAAATCACTTTGAAGCAATTTGGCCAAGTGTTGAAGGCTTAGACTCATCAGTGCATGCCCAAGTTATCTGAGGCCCATAAAAGTCAACTGCAAGTCAACTACAAAGTCAATTGTGGATTTGGAGGTGGGAAGTGATTAGAGATACTTCATTCATGTTCAAACAAGTCTCATTTGACATTTCAAACACTCACATTGAAGAATTTGAAGTCAAGTCAAGAATTTCCCAAAATAGAAAGTGACCCATAATTTGAAATTTCCAAAAATGGAAAGGTTTTGGACCAACTTCAATTCAATTTTACATCATCAATAAAGTTTCAAATGAAATTTTGTCCAACATGAAAGTTGAATATCTTTCTCTCCCATTTCCAAAAAGTCCAAGATCATGGATTTATGATGTGTGGTTGAGGAGTTATGATCAAATCATGGCAAAGTGTGCTTAAAATTTCAAATGGGCATAACTTTTGAACCAAGACTCCAATTTTGGTGGTTCTTTTTGCATTTTGTTCCTCATGACATGCACTTTCCAAATATCTCATTACATGGCATGAATTTCACTTGCATGATCACAGGCTCATTCATGAAGTTTTTTGAAGGAAAATTGCTAAAACCATTTTGGTTGATCACATGCATGAAATTCCAATTCTGATTGGTGCATGGGCTTATTTTGGATGAGTTTGGGCCAGCTTTGGGCACTGTTCACGTGGCCATCTCATGCATGAGGTAAAAATACCAATTGATGCACACACCTTGCAACTTCCTAATCTCACTTAGCCATGGCTTAAACAGGTTTTCAGAATCATTAAGAAGGCATATATAATCATAATCACAACTGCATTGGTCATTAACAACACTTTCAAATCTAGATTTTGAAAATTGATCAAACTTTTCTCTCAACAAGAAATTTCAATTTTCTCACATCAAAGCCATTTCTCTTGTTGGAATCATGATCATGAAGTATTTCTGAGGAGATTTGAACGTGGATTTGGAGGAATTCATGCCCTACTGGACCATACATGAAGCTTGAAGCATCAATGGAAATTTCAAATTCTACTGGATTCGTGCTTGTTCGAGCTTTAATCTCTCCATCAATCATCTCACCAAGCATTGTAGAAGAGATTTGAGACATTGTTGAGCCTTGTAGCACGAGTTTCCACTTGCTGTTCTTCAAGAGGTCAAGTTTCGATCTCACTTATTCTCGAATTCATTATGATATTTGTGTAGATCTTTGCTTGGTGATGATTCTGATATAAAAATTGATTGAAATGGTGCATTATTCATGAAGTTATGTATGTTTGAAAGTTTGATGTCATTTTTTATTTTCTTCGATCTGAGCAATGCATGGTGTTTTAGCGTGAATTGTGGTTTGATCTTGCATGTGCATGAAACTAGGATTTGAATGGTATAGGTTTTAGTGAATTCTGGAAACTTCTGGGATTTCTGGAAATTTGAAGATGAATCTTCATCTTTTTCGTGATGAAGATGATGAATCTTCATAGTTAGCTACGAAATCTGCATAATTAGCTACGGATCTTGGATTTAGCTACGAATTCTGGGCGCGTTAGGGTTTTCCAATTGAAACGATGTCGTTTTAGGCATAGCGCGCAAATTCAAATTTGGACCAGGTTCGATCCTGGCCGAGCGCGCTTATTCAAATATTCATCATTTTTCACATATTCCCTCCTTATTTCATGCCATGTACATTTTTGAACTTCAAATTTTTTCCAAACTTCATAAAATCATATAAAATTGAAAAATCATCCAATTTGATCCCAATTTTTTGCAAAATGCTCCTTAGAATGTCTAGTTTTTTATGATCATGAATTTGCAAGTTGTGCCTGGCTGGAAAATTAATTTGTTCTAGGATGATTGAACACATATGCATTTGTGACCTTGCCTTACTCTATCCTGTGTGAAATGCTTGTTTTTAATCCAATGAACTTGAAATTTTGCATGCTGATTCTAGACACATTGATGGACATTTTGGCTTTGGTTTGACATTTTTCTCATGTACCATTTCTGTTTTAGGTTTGTGTTAGTATGGTGTGACAATTTGTGTCACACATTTGGTTGTCTAACTTGTACAATGTGATTTCCATGCCAAATGATCTCCAATGTTTCTGATTTTTTGTGTGATGGATGTCTTGATTGCTCATGAATTTTTCCAGAATTATTTGAATCATTTCTGTTTTGATCGAGAATTTTCATTCATGTTGATCATTTGGATGCCTTGAATTGGTCTTTGACTTCACTTGCTTGTTACATGAACTTGATTATTGATTATGATTTGGTCCTTTTTAGGATTGGTTCTTGAGTGGATAAACATGCTTTGTGTTGAGTTTGAGGTTCTGTTTTGGATTTTTGATCCTCTTTTGACCCTAGGCTTTGACCTAGTGGTTTGGACTTACCATTTGGATTGTGAATTTCAGGTTCAAGTGTACATTTCCATGATTGGAGTGGCTCCTTCATTTAAGCTTGGTCAATTGTTGTCATTTGTTAACTTTTGGGTGTTTTGTAGGCCTTGAGGACAATTCAGTTGTGTTTGCCTTATGCCTTGCACCATTGTTGCCTGATTGGATTTATCTGTCTGTTGAGTATTAACTGTTGATTGTTTGTTTGAGAGTTGTACTGATTGGTTTAGATGTTTCCAGAGGTACCTCAGTTGCTTTAAGTTCATTTGAACTTGCTTGGCATTGCTTGTGGTTTGCATACCACTGAGGTATAATTTCTTGATCTTCATGTAGTCTGGAAGACCTATCATGTTAGGTTGGCAGGCACCTGTCTGAAGCCCTCCTTAAGAGGCAATGCTTGTGGATGTTTAATTTTGTGCCAAGCAGGTAAAGACCTCTTAAGAGGCAATCGGCAGATAAAAGGGATGTGCAACCCATCCCCTGCTATTCAGTTGTGTCATTCACTTTGCTCATACACCATGTGTTGATGCATCTTGAATAAGAACCCAAGATCAAGTTGTGTCAGTCATGTGGAGAAGAGTTCCTACATTCTGAACTCCCACATTTTCTATTTTGAGTCAAGCTCTCCCAGGCCAGGGATAAGAGCTGTGAGGTCTTACCCTCACTTCCCATTTCATCTGCTTCACCCTAACTCTCAATGTTAGGGTTAAGAGCTAAAAACACCCCATTCCAGTTGGCTTGTTTCTGCAGCCTAACCTTGTATGAGCCCAATTGTTTGCATATAGTGTGTGTGCTTGCTTTATTGTGCTTGTTTGTTTGATTGTGCTGCTTAGGATAGCTTGCTTCCTGAGCAAGTTAGGATAGAAACCTTAACGTAGGGATCTTATGCATGACAACTTCTAAGCTCGAGTCGTAGTCTCCCTAGTAGCTTGTTATCCTCCCTTTGTCTCTGGTTAGGTTAGAAGTTCTTTCCCTGTTTAGGGGAACTACGTCGCCCTGATCCTCATACCAGATGAGGTACGTAGGCAGGAGATGAGATGATCTCTCCGGGCGCCCTTTTTCTTTTTCAACCCTTTGTGTTGTGTTAGAGTCTGACGTAAGTCCAGCGATTGGTAGTTGGTTTCCTGTGTCTTGTTTGCTTGTTGGAGTCTGACGTAAGTCCAGCGATTGGCAGTCGGTTTCCTGTGTGTGTTTGTTGGTTCGGAGTCTGATGTAAGTCCATCGATTGGCATTCGGTTTCCATGTTTTCCTGTTTGTGTGGAGTCTGACATAAGCCCAGCGATTGGCAGTCGGTTTCCTGTTTGTGTTTTGTTTGGTGTGCGTTAGCCGAGCTACGAGTGCTCTGATTCTTCTCTAGTTAGAGAAGATACGTATGCATAGGATGCGACATCCTAGCGAGCAAGTTTCCCCTGTCCCGAACTACGTCGACTCTGAAGTCTGTGTTTGACAGACTACGTAGGCCCAGGATGCGATATCCTGCTGAGTCCTCTTCTCCCGTTTCTTTTGTCTTTCGGTGTTTCCTTCCAGTTTGTGCAGTGTTTGAGCAGCTTTTAGCAACCTTTCTTCTATTCTTTTGTGCGTGGATCCCGTCGAGTACGACAGATGCGTAGGGGTGCTAATACCTTCCCTTCGCATAACCGACTCCCGATCCCAGCAATCTCTGGTCGCGAGACCATTCCTTTCCCTTTTCCAGGTTTACTTCGAGCGTTTCCTTTCCCTCTTTTGGGATAAATAACGCACGGTGGCGGCTCTGTTGTTTCGTTTTCCCGCCGGTTTTTCGTGTAATGCGACAGCTGGCGACTCTGCTGGGGACTACCCAAGAAGTTGACCTCTTGCTGGTCCATCTTCCCTAAGCGAGTCACTCCTAGCGCTCTTTAGGATAGGGTTTGGTTGCTTTTACTGTTTCATTTATTGCATTTATTTGTGTATGTTTGCATTTATGTTTGCATTTATGTTTGCATGCATCATATTTTCATCTGTGCTTGCTGTGTGTTTGTCTCTCTGTGGGGTGGGTGTTACAAGAGGTAAAAGGCCTAATACACAGGCTATGAGTGAACTCTAGGACACCTAGGAATAGAGTGATTCTTGGGAAGCGGGTGGTATTGTGCCACTTAGCGGAACATGATATCACGAGCAGTTCAGATCCTGATGGGGTATTATCGGTGCATACATCTGGTGTGTACATGATGATATTCTATGAAAGGGTTATTTATCCTGCGTTTCTCTTGACCTTACCCTGGCCTAGATGACACCTGTGAGTGGGGAGGGATTGAATCATTTACAGGTACCGTTGGTGACTTGTTGGTGACTATTGATCTGTTGATGACTTGGTTCAGAGATATATGGGTTTCAGATGACTTTGGGTCTCAGATGACTTTGTGGTTCCGAATTCAAGCCGAAGCTTTGAACCTGTGCTCCGTAACACACAGCCAACCAGTCGTGTTTGCATCATTTGCATCATAGCATGTTTATTTTCAAAAAAACAAAAAATAATGCAATAAAAAAAAGAAAGAAAAGAAAAGAAAAAAGGCTAATATCCTCATGCATATCATTTCTCAGGTTCATTCAGGAGTCTATTCACTATGAGAGATGGCATCCGTTCCAGAGTTGAAGAGGAAGACGTGCACCTACAGTTTTCACCGTGAGCCTTTGACGTCTTTGATAGAGTTGAGCAACTTTGTGACCGGCGGTAATCAGAAAGTGTTTGTTGATCAGTATGGGGATTTGTTGACACTGTTGAAGATGGTGGTAGATCCAGTGCCGTTGCAGACTCTTCTACAGTTCTATGACCCAGAGCTCCGTTGTTTCACTTTCCAGGATTATCAGTTAGCGCCCACTCTTGAAGAGTACTCCATTCTGATGAATGTCCCGATCAAGTACCAAGTGCCTTTCCTGGATGTGCCAAAGGAGATTGATTTCAGAGTTGTTGCCAGAGCTCTTCATTTGAGTATCAAGGAAGTGAGTGACAATTGGAAGTCAAGTGGTGATATGGTGGGGTTGCCTTTGAAGTACTTAGTGAGGATGGCTAAAGAAGAAGCAAAGAAGGGAAATTGGGAAGCTTTTCATGCTCAGTTGGCCATTATAATCTATGGGATTGTGTTGTTTCCAAGTATGCCTAATTTTGTGGACTTTGCTGCTATCACTATTTTCCTGGGAGGAAACCCGGTTCCTACTTTGTTAGTTGACGCTTACTATGCTATACACAGTAGACATGGTAAGGGTGGAGCTATCAGATGCTGTCTTCCGTTGCTACTCAGATGGTTCTTGTCCCTGCTGCCAACCAGTGGACCTTTTGTGGATTCTCAGAGCACTCATAAGTGGACTCAGAGGATTATGTCTCTTACCTCCTATGATATCAGGTGGCAATCTTACCGGGTGAATGTGCGTAATGTCGTCATGAGTTGTGGAGAGTTTCGTAACGTGTCACTCATAGGGACTAAGGGTTGCATCAATTACAACCCGGTTCTTTCTCTTCGCCAGTTGGGGTTTGTGATGAATGAAAGACCACTAGATGCTGAGATAGCTGAGAGTGTGTATTTTGAGAAGCGAAGCGACCCGTCTAGATTGGAGTGAGTAGGAAGAGCTTGGAAGACCATTGGTGTCAAGGATGGAGCTGTGTTAGGGAAGAAGTTTGCAGTTGCTGCCTGACTACATTGAGTGGGTCAAGAAGAGAGTGGAGACTTTGTTGTTGCCCTATGATAGGATGGAGTCATTGCAAGAGCAACCACCTTTGATCCTTGCTGAGAGTGTGCCTGCTGAGCACTACAAGCAAGCCTTGATGGAGAATCGTCGGTTGAAAGAGAAGGAACAAGATACCCAGATGGAGCTTTACAAAGCCAAAGCTGATAAGTTGAACTTGGCTCATCAACTTAAAGGCATGCAAGGTGAGGATGCTAGCAGATTGAAGAGCAAGAAGAGGTCTTATGAGGAGATAGAAGAAATGTTGGATGGAGAACACCGTGAGTGCTTGAGGTTGTAGAAAGCTGAAGCCAATTATCAGAAGAAGATAAGAGACTTGGAAAAGCAGCTCAAAGACAAAGACATCCGATTGAAGAAGGAGGTAGACTTGAGACGTGCATCAGAGAGCCAGCTTGGAGGAGAAGTTGTGGAGCTCAGAAGACAATTGAAGGAGAAGCTCACTCCCTTGCCTGAGTGTTCAGAATGTGACCTGTTGATAAATCAGTGCCAGTATCTGAAGACTCTCATTCCTGGAGGACGACTTCTGTAGTTTATCTTGTTGTTTATTTTGAGAATCACCTCCAAGCTTGTTGGATGGGATTCCTTGTACTCTTATTATTTGGATCTTTGTCTGAATATTATTGCATGATCCTTGTGCTCACATCTATAGATGAGGATGTTGATGTTTCACCTTGTGCTCATTATCCTGTGTAGGTTGTTTATGTGTTGTTCATTGTTGCAGGTTGCCATCTTTTGAAAGATGAATTAGGCTTTCGAATGCTTGAGAAATGAACATATCATTAGCATCATACACATATCATTTTGCATAACAGGTGTTCTTGAGCAAGACTTCTCATTTTGGTTCCTGTTTCAGGAAGGATTGCTGATTAACGTCCGCACCGCTACTCTACGAGGTTGAATCAACAGAGGAATATGGATCAAGTGCAAGCTGAGTTAGCAGAGATGAGAGCTAACATGGCCCAGTTCATGCATATGATGCAAGGGGTTGGGCAAGGTCAAGAAGAACTTCGAGCCCTAGTCCAGAGACAAGAAGCTGCAATTCCATCGGTCAACCATGCTTTGCCATAGGGAGGCCCAATCAATGACCCTTCTACTGCTGTTATTCCCATCAACAACTATGCCGCGGGTGATGAGTTGAGGGGTATCAGAATCAACGGTCAACCTATTGCTCCAGAGATAGTTAATGCCAGGGTGACTCGTGCTCCAGTCTGTAATCCTGCTCCATTGGTTGATAGGCAGGAGGATATGTTTACTCTCCTCAGTGAGGATGATGAAGTTGTGGGAAGAACTGACGAAAGGGATAGGAGGGTTGATGCCCTAGCTGAGAAGATCAGAGCCATGGAGTGTCAGAACTCTCTAGGGTTTGATGTGACGAATATGGGATTGGTTGAAGGGCTGAGAATTCCTTATAAGTTCAAGGCGCCATCTTTTGACAAATATAATGGCACTTCCTGTCCTCGCACCCATGTGCAGGCTTATTACAGAAAAATCTCAGCATATACTGACGATGAGAAGATGTGGATGTATTTTTTCCAGGACAGCTTATCTGGAGCTTCCTTGGACTGGTACATGGAGTTGAAGAGGGGTCCATCAGAAGTTGGAGAGATCTGGGTGAAGCCTTTCTGAGGCAATACAAGCACAATATGGACATGGCGTCGAGCCGAACTCAGTTACAGAGTTTATGTCAGAAATCAGGAGAGAGTTTTAAGGAGTACGCCCAGAGGTGGCGTGAATTGGCCGCAAGGGTGCAACCTCCGATGCTGGAGAAGGAGTTGACCGATATGTTTATTGGGACTTTGCAAGGTGTGTTCATGGACCGGATGGGGAGTTGCCCGTTTGGTAGTTTCTCTGATTTGGTGATTTGTGGGGAAAGGACAAAGAGTCTCATTAAAGCTGGAAAGATTCAGGATGCTGGTTCTTCATCTTCAAAGAAGCCGTTTTCTGGGGCACCCCGCAGAAGAGAGGGAGAGACGAATGTGGTGCAACACAGAAGAAATACGAATAGCGGATAGTACCGTCAGGCTGCTGCTGTGACTATTCCAGCACCTCAACGTCAACCTCAGCAACAACAAAGAGTTCCACAACAACCACAACAACAACAACAACGTCCATTTCAGCCGAGACAGAGGATGTCGGATCGTCGCTTCGACCCGTTGCCTATGACATATGCTGAGTTGCTGCCCGAGTTGCTCAGATTGGGGTTTGTGGAATTGCGTACAATGGCTCCGTTGACGAAGATACCTGCTGGGTATGATGCCAACGTTCGTTGTGACTTCCATTCCGGTGCACCGGGGCACCATATTGAGAGCTGCCGGGATTTCCATCATAAGGTGCAGGACGTGATTGACGCCAAAACAATCAATTTTGCTCTTGTGCCTAATGTTGTGAATAATCCTATGCCTCAGCATGGTGCGCATAGGGTGAATAATGTGGAAGGTGAGGAAGCCTTGGATTTGGTGGCTAATGTTGATGAGATTTAGACACCATTGCTGGTTGTAAAAGAGCGTCTGCTGAATGGGGGAGTGTTCCCGGGCTGTGATAAGGGTTGTTCAGATTTTGAAGGTTCAGAGAATGGATGTATGCAGTTGAGGAATGGTATCCAAGGACTGATTGATGAGGGATGTTTGCAGTTTGCTAGGGCCATGAAAGATCGTGGGATGATGTCAACTGTCACCATTTATTTCAAACCGTCGAGGGACGTGGCCAGAGAACTGTCAATGCACCTACAACCGTTAGTGCTCCAGTAACCATATCTGCTCCCGTAACTGTCAGTGCTCACACTATTGTTGTTGTGTCGGGTAGAAGGGCTGTTGAGGATAGTAGGGTTGTGCCATGGAAGTATGATAATGCTTATCGCAATAACAGAAGGGCAGAAAGTCAGATCAGGCCAGTGAATCAAGCTCCCGTAACTATTGGTTTGCCAAGTAGAGCTCCTATGATTGTTGGTCCAGTTGTGGACAATGTAGGGGGACCAGGAGGTTTCACTAGAAGCGGTCGTCTGTTTGCACCACAGCCTTTGAGAGACAACAATGTTGAGGATCTCGCCAAAGCAAAGGGTAAGCAAGCTATGGTTGATGAAGAACCCGTGCAGAAGGAAGCGCCTGAGGAGTCGTTTCAGAAGGATGTGGAGGAGTTTATGAAGATTATTAAGAAGAGTGATTACAGGATTGTAGATCAGCTGAATCATACTCCGTCCAAGATTTCTATCCTCTCATTGCTATTATGCTCTGAGGCACACCGTAACGCCTTGCTGAAGATGTTGAATCTGGCTTACGTGCCTCAGGAGATCTCTGTCAACCAGTTAGAGGGTGTGATTTCCAATGTCAGTACGAGGCATGGTTTGGGGTTCACAGACTTGGATCTGACACCTGAAGGCCGCAACCATAACAAAGCCCTGCATATCACCATGGAGTGCAAAGGCGTAGTATTGTCACATGTGTTGGTGGATACTGGCTCGTCCTTGAATGTGTTGCCCAAGAAGACCTTGAGCAAGATAGATGTTGAAGGGGTTGTCCTCACTCCCAGTGATCTCATTGTCCGAGCTTTTGATGGATCTAAATGGTCTGTTTTCGGTGAAGTCACATTGCCTGTGAAGATTGGCCCGGAGGTGTTCAGTATCGTCTTCTATGTGATGGATATCCAACCAGCATATAGTTGTCTTTTGGGGCGTCCCTGGATACATGGGGCTGGAGCAGTGTCGTCAACTCTCCATCAGAAGCTGAAGTATGTTTGGAACGGTCAGATTGTGACTGTGTGTGGCGAGGAGGACATTCTGGTGAGTCATTTATCCTCTTTCAAGTATGTGGAGGTGGATGGCGAGATCCATGAGACTCTATGCCAGGCATTTGAGACTGTCGCTATTGAGAAGGTAGCTTTCGCTGAGCAGAAGAAGCCAAGTGCCTCAATTGCATCCTACAAGCAGGCTAGGGAGGTTGTCAACTCAGGCAAGACAGAAGGATGGGGCAAGATGGTTGATTTTCCCGTCAAGGAAGACAAATTCGGTATTGGTTATCAACCTCTGCAGGCAGAGCAGGGTGAGCAGAAAGGGCCGAGTACCTTTACCAGCGCTGGGCTGATGAATCATGGTGATGTCTTTGCAGCCGGTGGTGAAGACTGTGACAGTGATTGTCATGTGGACAACTGGGTTCGACCGTGTGCTCCAGGGGAGTCGATCAACAATTGGATAGCTGAAGAAGTGGTCCAAGTTACTCTTCAAACAGAGTAATTTTCTTTTGTTTTTTCATTTTGCACAAAACCCTACGTTCTGCTCAAGGCGTAATGGTTCGTTGTAGGGCCTCATCATGTTTTTCAATGATATCATTAATAAAGGACGTTTTGCAAACAATTTTGTGATCCCTGTCTTTCTGTTTTTGTTTTTCATTTTTCAAAACAATAAAAATGGCAATGTTTTTTTTGTTTTTATGACTTTCTTGAACTCTTTTTCTAAAATAAAGCATTAAACATGCAGAATTGATCTTACGGACTCCACTATAAACAGTTCTGTTATGGCTCAGTATGATTTCAATAATCCCATCTACCAAGCTGAAGAGGAGAGTGAGGAAGATTGTGAACTCCCCAAGGAACTGGTCAGATTATTGAAGCAGGAGGAAAGGGTCATCCAACCTCATCAGGAGGAGTTGGAGATTATTAATCTTGGTACTGAGGACGCCAGAAGAGAGATCAAGATCGGGGCCGCTTTGAAGGAAGATGTCAAGAGAAGGCTGATTGAAATGCTGAGAGAATATGTGGAGATATTCTCCTAGTCGTATCAAGATATGCCTGGGCTGGATATAGATATTGTGGTGCACAGACTACCTCTCAGAAAAGATTGTCCTTCGGTTAAGCAGAAGCTTCGCAGAACTAGTCCTGATATGGCTGTCAAGATCAAGGAAGAGGTTCAGAAGTAGTTGGATGCGAGTTTTCTGTCAGTTACTACTTATCCCCTGTGGGTGGCCAACATCGTTCCCGTGCCGAAGAAGGACGGTAAAGTCAGGATGTGTGTCGATTACCGGGATTTAAACAGAGCCAGTCCGAAAGATGATTTCCCATTACCTCACATTGATGTATTGGTTGATAATACTGCTCAATCCTCGGTTTTCTCTTTCATGGACGGTTTCTCTGGCTATAATCAGATCAAGATGGCGCTAGAGGACATGGAAAAGACGACATTCATTACACCTTGGGGGACGCTTTGCTATAAGGTTATGCCATTTGGGCTGAAGAATGCCGGTGCTACCTATCAGAGGGCTATGACGACTCTCTTTCATGACATGATGCACAAAGAGATTGAAGTGTACGTGGATGATATGATTGCGAAGTCTCAGACAGAAGAGGAGCACCTGGTAAACTTGCAGAAGTTGTTTGAAAGGCTGAGAAAATTCAAACTGAGGCTGAATCCAAACAAGTGTACGTTTGGGGTGAGATCCGGTAAGTTGTTGGGCTTCATTGTCAGTGAGAAAGGGATTGAGGTTGATCCAGCAAAAGTAAAAGCTATTCAAGAAATGCCTGAATCGAAAACTGAAAAGCAGGTTCGTGGGTTTTTAGGGAGATTGAACTACATTGCACGGTTTGTATCTCACCTAACTGCCACGTGTGAACCGATATTCAAATTGCTAAGAAAGAATCAAGCAATCAGGTGGAATGATGATTGTCAAAAAGCTTTTGATAAGATAAAAGAGTATTTGCAGAAACCTCCAATCCTCATACCTCCAGTTCTTGGGAGGCCCCTGATAATGTACCTGTTAGTGACTGAGAACTCGATGGGGTGTGTATTGGGACAGCATGACGAGTCTGGTCGAAAAGAGCATGCCATATACTACCTTAGCAAAAAGTTTACCGACTGTGAAATAAAATATTCACAGCTTGAGAAAACTTGATGTGCTTTGGCCTGGGCTGCTCGCCGACTGAGGCAGTATATGTTGAACCATACTACCTTGTTGATTTCTAAGATGGATCCAGTGAAGTACATCTTTGAGAAGCCGGCTCTCACCGGGCGTGTTGCTCGTTGGTAGATGATCTTAACAGAGTATGATATCCAGTACACGTCACAGAAGGCCATCAAAGGTAGTATTCTGTCAAACTACCTTGCCGAGCAACCTATTGATGATTATCAGCCGATGATGTTTGAATTCCATGATGAAGACACCATGTATCTTAAGATGAAAGATTGTGAAGAGCCTCTTGTCGAGGAAGGACCGGATCCTGATGACAAGTGGACACTGATGTTTGATGGGGCTGTGAATGTGAATGGCAACGATGTTAGGGCAGTGCTTATTAATCCTAAAGGTGCTCACATACCTTTTTCGGCCAGATTGACCTTCAGCGTGACCAACAACGAGGCTGAGTATGAAGCTTGCATCATGGGGATTGAAGAAGCCATCGATCTAAGGATCAAAACACTGGACATATATGGAGATTCCGCTCTAGTGATTAACAAGGTCAATGGAGATTGGAATACTCATCAGCCGCATTTGATTCCTTATCGAGATTACACCAGAAGGATCCTGACTTTCTTCAAAAAGGTGAAGCTGTATCATGTCCCCCGAGATGAAAATCAGATGGATGATGCCTTGGCTACTTTGTCTTCTATGATCAAAGTTCATTGGTGGAATCATGTGCCACATGTTGCGGTGAATCGACTCGAGAGGCCTGCGTATGTGTTTGCAGCCGAGTCTGTTGTTGATAAGAAGTCGTGGTACTTGATATCAAGAATTTCCTCAAGAGCCAGGAATATCCTGAAGGAGCGTCAAAGAATGACAAGAAAACCCTGAGAAGGCTAGCTGGAAGCTTTTTTCGAATCAGGATGACATGTTGTACAAGAGGAACTTTGACATGGTTCTGCTCAGATGCGTGGATAGACACGAAGCAGACATGTTGATGCAAGAAGTGCATGAAGGATCTGTTGGTACCCATGCTGGTGGTCATGCAATGTCCAAGAAATTGTTGAGAGCCGGGTATTACTGGATGACTATGGAATCCGATTGTTTCAAGTACGCTCGGAAGTGCCATAAATGTCAGATCTATGCAGATAAGGTGCATGTACCACCAAGTCCTCTGAATGTCATGAATTCGCCTTGGCCATTCGCGATGTGGGGCATCGATATGATTGGTAAGATAGAACCTACTGCTTCTAATGGACATCGCTTCATCCTGGCTGCGATTGATTAATTCACCAAGTGGGTGGAAGCAACTTCATATGCCAATGTTACCAAGCAAGTGGTTGCCCGGTTCATTAAGAAGGAAATCATCTGTCATCATGGGGTTCCTGAGAGAATCATCACTGACAATGGTTCGAATCTCAATAACAAGATGATGAAAGAGCTTTGTAAAGATTTCAAGATCGAACATCACAATTCTTATCCTTACAGACCGAAGATGAATGGTGCTGTAGAGGCGGAAAACAAGAATATCAAGAAGATTGTGCAGAAGATGGTCGTGACGTACAAGGATTGGCATGAGATGCTGCCTTTCGCTTTGCATGGGTACCGTACCTCAGTACGTACGTCGACCGGGGCAACCCCTTACTCCCTTGTGTATGGTATGGAAGCAGTCCTACCTGTTGAAGTGGAGATTCCTTCTCTGAGGGTCTTGTTGGATGTCAAGCTTGACGAAGCTGAGTGGATTCGAACAAGGTTTAACGAGTTAAGCCTTATCGAAGAGAGGCGGTTAGCAGCTGTGTGCCATGGGCAGTTATATCAGAGAAGGATGAAGAGAGCCTTTGATCAGAAAGTGCGTCCTTGAAGCTATCAGACTGGTGATTTGGTTTTGAAAAGGATCCTTCCTCCCGGTACAGACAACAGGGGAAAATGGACTTCGAATTACGAAGGTCCATATGTTGTTAAAATGGTTTTCTCTAGTGGAGCCTTGATGCTGACAACTATGGATGGTGAAGATTTTCCGTCCCCTGTTAACTCAGATGTAGTCAAAAAATACTTCGCATAAATTGACCCGCTGGACAAAAAGAATAAAAGAGTCCAGGCAAAAAAGGGCATCCTGGCGAACCAAGAAAAAAGAAAAAAGGTTTGGGCAAAAGTTAGGGATAAAAAATGAAAAGAACTCGTACACCCGGTAAGTCGAAAACCCGCAAGGGCGGCTTAGGAAAAAATGGGTATCCTGGTGGATTGAAAACCCGAAAGGGCGATCCAGGCAAAAGAGGGATTAAAGCGAAGACTACAGTCTGAGTTATCTGTACTTCATCGCGCTTCAGCGTCTACCATCTCGAAGGATAGGATCGGTCTAGTCATTCTTCTCAGAAAGCAAGAAATTTGAGGAGAAATTGATGATCTGTAGGTCATAATAGAATTGGGAAATAGTGGATGTCGTATTCACATTGCCATTAGGATAGATTTTTCCTTTTGTGCGCAATTACCTCTTTCTAGGAATTGCTTCCTGATGTATTTGCCTTTTCAGGCCCATTTTCAATCAATAAAAGTCATTATTCAGATAAATTGCTCTCTTGTTTTTATTTTTACTGTTTTGTTTGCAAAAACGTCCGAATTTTTGATAAACATTGCATATAAAAACATGAAGGCTAGACAATAACGTGCAGAAAGATAAAACATTTGAAAATCATTTTGAATGTTGAGTACACTTGAGTGTATCTTGTCCATGCAATCCCCTAGGGCATGTATGTCTTGTTGTTTGCAGGTTATTACCTTTGGTTTCTGGCTAGAGCGGATAAGCCACGGTTTATTCAGGGATGTTGTCAGCATTGTCCAGTAGTGTGAGAGGATGGGGATCTTCCCCAACAGATGAAGCAAGTTCAGGACTTGTCTACCCAGCATCTTCAAGATCAGGGATTCCTCAGCTGGATTGAGGATGTTTCCCCAGCAGGCTTGGAAGTGGCTGTTTCCCCAAGCAAGTATGAAAGCTATTATAACTGTTCTTCCCTGGCAGAAGCGTTTGTGGGTAGTGTGTCCCTCAGCAGCAAGTTCAACGGCTATTCTATCCCCAGCTAGTTTGAAGATTGTCGGTCCCCACTGAGTCTGAAGGATGTTGTATCCCCAGCAGAGGTATCAATGAGTAGTTTGTGCCTCAGCAGTCGGGTATGAAGTACTGTAATCCCCATCAGGGTTGTGAATGATTTCCCCTAGCAGATCTCCCCAGCAGAGGTTTGTGTTGATGGTTTTCCCCAGCGAGTTCCCCGAGTGGATCAGGGTCGGTGAAAATTATCCCCAGTAGAGTTTATCCTACCTGTGGATTGTCCGCTATCCTCAGCAGAGGTGAGCATTGGTTGTGTCCCTAGCAGAGTCCCCAAGTGGATTGGATTCGGTGAAGGTTGTCCCCGGTGGGATCCTTTCTCCAGTAGCAGTGTTATTCCCCAGCCAGAGACTCCCCAGTTGAGTTGGTTTCTCTGTCGTCCCCAGAGTATCAGATCAGCAAGGCACCCCAAGCAGTGCGTCTCCCCACAGAGTTGGAGAATCTATTCAGATTTGTGTGCTCAGCAGAGCAATCCGTTTGCTCCCCAGCAGGGGTTCTCATCGTTTTGCATTTTGCATGTAGAAATCATTGCATCCTCAAAACGCGTAGCATTTCCATTCAATATGGAGCATTACGCCATGGAAAAATTCAAACATATGCATTCATGTGTTAAACCTAACCAGATCATATCCCCGACAGAGGCGGATCATTGTTCAACATCTGTACGACATATTTGCTACAGTTGCTCTTGACAGACAGCATTCAAGGTTGCTTCTCCACAATGAGATCCCCAGCAAGTGTTTAGCCTTGCCTTGACATATGTAGATTTCATCCCTGTGATATCGATAAATGTCTGGTCTTGTTTCATTTCTAAACATCATCTTTCGATGTCGGTAAACATTGAGTCTCACCCCAGTCATCGGTAAATGTCTGGTCGTTTCTTTGATGTCGGTAAACATCGAGTCTCACCCCAGTCATCGGTAAATGTCTGGTTGGTCGTTTCTTTGATGTCGGTAAACATCATCTTTCGATGTCGGTAAATATCGAGTCTCACCCCAGTCATCGGTAAATGTCTGGTCGTTTCTTTGATGTCGGTAAACATCGAGTCTCACCCCAGTCATCGGTAAATGTTTGGTTGTTCTTTCTTTGGGGTCGGTAAACATCATTGTTTCGATGTCGGTAAACATCGAGTCTTTCTCCTAGTCATCGGTAAATGTCTGGTCTTGCTTCACTTTTATACGCATCATTGTTTCGGTGTCGGTAAACATCGAGTCTCACCCCAGTCATCGGTAAATGTCTGGTCGTTTCTTTGATGTCGGTAAACATCATCTTTCGATGTCGGTAAACATCGAGTCTCACCCCAGTCATCGGTAAATGTCTGGTTGTTCTTTCTTTGGTGTCGGTAAACATCATTGTTTCGATGTCGGTAAACATCGAGTCTCACTCCAGTCATCGGTAAATGTCTGATTGTTCTTTCTTTGGGGTCGGTAAACATCATTGTTTCATATTTGGGGTCGATAAACATCATTGTTTCGATGTCGGTAAACATCGAATCTTTCTCCCAGTCATCGGTAAATGTCTGGTCTTGCTTCACTTCTGTACGCATCATCTTTCGATGTCGGTAAACATCGAGTTTCACCCCAGTCATCGGTAAATGCCTGGTTGCGAAGTATTTCTCTATCGAATCCCCAGTGGAGTCGTCGGTAAACGTCTTGTCTGGTTCCAGTTGCAATATCTTTTTCCTCCCCAGTTGGAGATGCCATCGGTAAATGGCCTCGTCTCGTTTCGATATCGGTAAATATCGAATGCCCAACTTAGCCGCCACCGGTAAATGGCCTCGCTTTCTGTGACATTTGTTTTCCAGCAGCCATCGGTACATGGTCTCGCTGACGTTGATATCGGTAAATATCAAGTTGCTTTGAAGCCACCATCGGTAAATGGTTTTGCTTCCTTTTAATATCAGATTCCCAATTGAAGCCACCATCGGTAAATGGTCCCGCTTCCTTTGGATGTTGTTTCCCAGCCGCCATCGGTAAATGGCCTCGCTGACGTTGATATCGGTAAATGTCAAGTTTCCAGTAAAGCCGCCATCGGTAAATAGCCTCGCTTTCCTGAAGTTATTGTGCATCCGCCATCGGTAAATGGCTTCGCCTTTCTTTGTATCATCTCCCACAGATTGCAAACTTTCCAGTTCTTTCGGTATTCAATCCATGTTTACCTTGAAGGTCTGACAACCGTTTCTCTCATCCATTCAGGTTCCCAGTTGATTGAATAGGGGCAGCTGTAGCACCTCAAATTTACACCTCCCATTTGTACAATCATTTCATTTTTAGGTCATTAATATTGCATTCACATTGCATCTCATGTTACATCTCACCAGTCAAGACTGGTCGGGAGATTCAACTGTGCAAGAGAGCAAGAGTATTTTCATTGAGATGAAAGCCCTATGGTGGTTCTAGTGAGCTTACATGACCCAAAGATCACTTTGAAGCAATTTGGCCAAGTGTTGAAGGCTTAGACTCATCAGTGCATGCCCAAGTTATCTGAGGCCCATAAAAGTCAACTACAAGTCAACTGCAAAGTCAACTGTGGATTTGGAGGTGGGAAGTGATTAGAGATACTTCATTCATGTTCAAGCAAGTCTCATTTGATATTTTAAACACTCTTATTGAAGAATTTGAAGTCAAGTCAAGAATTTCCCAAAATAGAAAGTGACCCATAATTTGAAATTTCCAAAAATGGAAAGGTTTAAGACCAACTTCAATTCAATTTTACATCATCAAGAAAGCTTCAAATGAAATTTTGTCCAACATGAAAGTTGAAGATCTTTCTCTCCTATTTCCAAAAAGTCCAAGATCATGGACTTATGATGTGTGGTTGAGGAGTTATGATCAAATCATTGCAAAGTGTGTTTAAAATTTCAAATGGGCATAACTTTTGAACCAAGACTCCAATTTTGGTGGTTCTTTTTGCATTTTGTTCCTCATGAAATGCACTTTCCAAATATCTCATTACATGGCATGAATTTCACTTGCATGATCACATGCTCATTCATGAAGTTTTTTGAAGGAAAATTGCTAAAACCATTTTGGTTGATCACATGCATGAAATTCCAATTCTGATTGGTGCATGGGCTTATTTTGGATGAGTTTGGGCCAACTTTGGGCACTGTTCACGTGGCCATCTCATGCATGAGGTGAAAATACCAATTGATGCACACACCTTGCAACTTGCTAATCTCACTTAGCCATGGCTTAAACAGGTTTTCAGAATCATTAACAAGGCATATATAATCATAATCACAACTGCATTGGTCATTAACAACACTTTCAGATCTAGATTTTGAAATTTGATCAAACTTTTCTCTCAACAAGAACTTTCAATTTTCTCACATCAAAGCCATTTCTCTTGTTGGAATCATGATCATGAAGTATTTCTGAGGAGATTTGAACGTGGATTTGGAGGAATTCATGCCCTACTGGACCATACATGAAGCTTGAAGCATCAATGGAAATTTCAAATTCTAATGGATTCTTGCTTGTTTGAGCTTCAACCTCTCCATCAATCATCTCACCAAGCATTGTAGAAGAGATTTGAGCCATTGTTGAGCCTTGTAGCACGAGTTTCCAATTGCTGTTCTTCAAGAGGTCAAGTTTTGATCTCACTTATTCTCGAATTCATTATGATATTTGTGTAGATCTTTGCTTGGTGATGATTCTGATATAAAAATTGATTGAAATGATGCATTATTCATGAAGTTATGTATGTTTGAAAGTTTGATGTCATTTTTTATTTTCTTCGATCTGAGCAATGCATGGGGTTTTAGCGTGAATTGTGGTTTGATCTTGCATGTGCATTAAAACGAGGATTTGAATGGTATAGGTTTTAGTGAATTCTGCAAACTTCTGGGATTTCTGGAAATTTGAAGATGAATCTTCATCTTCTTCGTGATGAAGATGATGAATCTTCATAGTTAGCTACGAAATCTGCATAATTAGCTACGGATCTTGGATTTAGCTACGAATTCTGGGCGCGTTAGGGTTTTCCAATTGAAACGATGTCGTTTTAGGCTTAGCGCGCAAATTCAAATTTGGACCAGGCTTCTGTTTTGGATTTTTTATCCTTTTTTGACCCTAGGCTTTGACCTAGTGGTTTGGACTTACCATTTGGATTGTGAATTTCAGGTTCAAGTGTACATTTCCATGATTGGAGTGGCTCCTTCATTTAAGCTTGGTCAATTGTTGTCATTTGCTAACTTTTGGGTGTTTTGTAGGCCTTGAGGACAATTCATTTGTGTTTGCCTTATGCCTTGCACCATTGTTGCCTGATTGGATTTATCTGTCTGTTGAGTATTAACTGTTGATTGTTTGTCTGAGAGTTGTACTGATTGGTTTAGATGTTTCCACAGGTACCTCAGTGGCTTTAAGTTCATTTGAACTTGCTTGGCATTGCTTGTGGTTTGCCTACCACTGAGGTATAATTTCTTGATCTTCATGTAGTCTGGAAGACCTGTCATGTTATCTTGGCAGGCACCTGTTTGAAGCCCTCCTTAAGAGGCAATGCTTGTGGATGTTTAATTTTGTGCCGAGCAGGTAAAGACCTCTTAAGAGGCAATTGGCAGATAAAAGGGATGTGAAACCCATCCCCTGCTATTCAGTTGTGTCATTCACTTTGCTCACACACCATGTGTTGATGCATCTTGAATAAGAACCCAAGATCAAGTTGTGTCAGTCATGTGGAGAAGAGTTCCTACATTCTGAACTCCCACACTTTCTATTTTGAGTCAAGCTCTCCTAGGCCAGGGATAAGAGCTGTGAGGTCTTACCCTCACTTCCCATTTCATCTGCTTCACCCTAACTCTCAATGTTAGGGTTAAGAGCTAAAAACACCCCATTCCAGTTGGCTTGTTTCTGCAGCCTAACCTTGTATGAGCCCAATTGTTTGCATATAGTGTGTGTGCTTGCTTTATTGTGCTTGTTTGTTTGATTGTGCTGCTTAGGATAGCTTGCTTCCTGAGCAAGTTAGGATAGAAACCTCAACGTAGGGATCTTATGCATGACAACTTCTAGGCTCGAGTCGTAGTCTCCCTAGTAGCTTGTTATCCTCCCTTTGTCTCTGGTTAGGTTAGAAGTTCTTTCCCTGTTTAGGGGAACTACGTCGCCCTGATCCTCGTACCAGATGAGGTACGTAGGCAGGAGATGAGCTGATCTCTTCGGGCGCCCTTTTTCTTTTTCAACCCTTTGTGTTGTGTTGGAGTCTGACATAAGTCCAGCGATTGACAGTTGGTTTCCTGTGTCTTGTTTGCTTGTTGGAGTCTGACGTAAGTCCAGCGATTAGCAGTCGGTTTCCTGTGTGTGTTTGTTGGTTCGGAGTCTGATGTAAGTCCAGCGATTGGCATTCGGTTTCCATGTTTGCCTGTTTGTGTGGAGTCTGACATAAGCCCAGCGATTGGCAGTGGGTTTCCTGTTTGTGTTTTGTTTGGTGTGCGTTAGCCGAGCTACGAGTGCTCTGATTCTTCTCTAGTTAGACAAGATACGTATGCATAGGATGCGACATCCTAGCGAGCACGTTTCCCCTGTCCCGAACTACGTCGACTCTGATGTCTGTGTCTGACAGACTACGTAGGCCCAGGATGCGATATCCTGCCGAGTCCTCTTCTCCCGTTTCTTTTGTCTTTCGGTGTTTCCTTCCAGCCTTGTGCAGTGTTTGAGCAGTTTTTAGCAACCTTTCTTCTATTCTTTTGTGTGTGGATCCCGTCGAGTACGACGGATGCGTAGGGGTGCTAATACCTTCCCTTCGCATAACCGACTCCTGATCCCAGCAATCTCTGGTCGCGAGACCATTCCTTTCCCTTTTCCAGGTTTACTTCGAGCGTTTCCTTTCCCTCTTTTGGGATAAATAACGCACGGTGGCGGCTTTGTTGTTTCGTTTTCCCGCCGGTTTTTCGCGTAATGCGACACCATGTCCCAGAAGGACAAGGAAACGTTTAAAGAGTACGCCCAGAGGTGGCGAGAGTTAGTAGCACAGATTGTGCCTCCGCTATAAGAGAAATAAATGACTAAGATATTTTTGAAGACCTTAAGTTCTTTTCATTATGAGCGGATGATTGCTAGCGCTCCTTCTGAGAGGTTGTCGTCAGGTGCGCAAAGATATTCAAGAAATGCTGGATGAAGGAGTCATTGAGATCCTTCACAATAGAAATCCTTCAGACTTAATCTTCCTTGATTCAAATCTAATTCATCTTGATCAATTGATCAAGTGAATGGCTTTGCATTAAGGATAGGTTGTTTCCTAAATCATGCAAAAGACTTAAACCAATACAAGATCAATTCTCTTCTTCTTTTTGGCATGGCAAGTTGTTGGAACTTGGTTCACTAACCAAGACTTCTTACTTGTGTTGTTGCCTACATTATTATTGACCGGCCTCAGATAGTTGTGACTTCTACATAAGTCCAATTACAATTGCTTAACATAACGCTAAATTTTCCTTATGGCACACTAACTACCAACACTAACTATTGACAATTAACCTTTACTTTTTGCTCTTTACTTTTATGCAATTTACTATTCTTGCACATATTATCCATTTGCTTTTCTCTTTGCTCACTTGAGCACATGTTTATGTTAATGCCATTTGCCTTTTGCTCACTTGAGCACATAATTGTGTATATATTATTATGCTTGTGTTTTGTTTTGATTGTTGTGGACCAAATGCAAAGAAATGGACTTAGTTTCTAGGACTTTCCCTATGCAAAGAATGGAGAATTGGACTTAGATTCTAGGACCTTTCCTTATGCAAAATTGGAGTAAATGGACCTTAATGATGAAGATGGAAGAGGGACCAAATCTCTAAACTTACTCTTGTCCATTCTGGTTTTACTTCATGGAACTTTTGATGTGTGTGCTTTTGTACTAGGGAATTCTATGAGAGCTTAATTGGAGGACCATTACCATGTTCATCCAAAGTGAAAGATACAAGACACATTGAGGATCTCTTAGGAGACTTGTTTGATTTCTTATGCTTTTTGTGATTGCCTATTCCAAAGGATGGGAGCTACTTGGATCATCAATATGATCTCAAGCGTGGGAATCCATTGTGGTTTTGTTTCTTCATCCTTTCTCTTTTTGCTTTGCTTAGGACTTAGCCATTCTTCTTCTTCTCTCCACTCTAACCCAAGCCAAAACTTTTTGTGCAAACATTTAACTATTGTTTTCAAACATTAGAAACCTAAGCCTTATGCTTTTGATTTTCAAACTTCCCTTTCATAACACTTATTTTGAATTGAACTTTTAAATCAACTTTGACCATTTTTGTATATACTTATAATTGGTAAGTATAACCCATTCAAATGTCTTTTTGTGGTTCCAATGGCCACTTTCTTAATAAAAATCTTTCATAACCTTTAGCTATTAGGTTTGAGTTATCATTGTGGTAGATGTAATGCTCACCTATATCCTTAGTGATGGACAATGAGTCTTCCATGCTTATTATAGGGTTAACCCCTCATTAGCATGTTGAAGTTATCCTCACATGGTGGATTTGTGGTTTGGTTGAGTTTTCTCCCTTTGATAACAAAAGACCTTAAGGTTTTTGGGCCAATCAATTCACCAACTCATTTTTGAGATTTTTACCCCGAACTACGAGGTTTTGATCCTAATCTTTTTATAAGATGGTACGTAGGCAATGGGTTTATCCATCCAAACACAAAATGTAAATAAACTTGTACATTCTCCTCTCATCTCTCCAATCACGTTTGCACAAACAATTTTCCACAAAAACAAACAACCTTGCAATAAGTATGAAAAGGGCTCCCTAGGAGTACCTAGGATGTTTTGGGTGCCTAACACCTTCCCATTACATAACCAACCCCCTTACCCAGATCTTTGTTTTCTTTTACTAGTTTTTATTAAAATTATTAGGTTTTTGTACGCTTTCTAACCATTCCTTTGGATAAATAGAAGTGCGGTGGAGACTCGACTTATATGATTTACCTTGGATTTAGTCAATATCTCTAATGGTAACGAATACCCCGCTACAGAAAAGTGGCGACTCTGCTAGGGATCATTTGCCTACTTTTCATACTTGTTATTTTGTATTGTCTTGTGACATATTTTTTGTGCGATTTGGGATTACTGTATTGTATGTAATGATTGAATTGATTAATATTAATTCCTTGTATGCTTGGTGGTCTTTGTGAGTTGAGTTCTATACCCGGACTCGAGTGCACTTAGGATAGGAGAATGGCGTAGTCTTGTTGACTTGCGTGGAGTTATTCCTTAGCAAGTTGACTTGCAAGTCCATTCACTTGGTGGAGGTCATGTTGGGATCAATAATGTCACACAAGTAAGTTGTGGTTAGACATTACTCTTTCTAATATAGACCTTAGAAGCCAAGGACCTTAGTTACCAAGCCCATCTTAGGATTTAGTGCGAAAGTCGTTCAAGTGTAAGATTTGATACGATTGTTACGCGATACTACACTCATAAGAGACTCTCTTGAGAATATTTTTGGGATGCGAGTAGTCGTTTCTCCGATAATATCCGAAAGATGGGATGATGACTATGGGAACCTCTTGTAGAACATGTCTGGCAGGTTTAAACCCTAGTGCATTCCCTTTGGGTGGTTCGTAACCGAGACTCCATGCTCGTGACTTGCAATAAACCTTTGATTCATGGTTGATACGTTCATGTATCCTTAATATCAATGGAACTTGGGTGTTGATAAGGTGTAAACCATAATCCACCAAAATGGATGATTGATATTAAGGATGATATGATCCATCCCATGACCTTTGTTTGGTGTGCTTTGCTTGATCCTTGAATGTGATTGTTGCATTCATGCATTCATGCACTCATTTGCATCCATATCATAAATAATGAAGAAAATTTTCAAGGAACTTAAGAGGGTTTATTTGCAAAATTTTCAGACATGGAAAGACAAAGAAGGACTACAAAGAAGTATAACTTCCGACAACCAGATTTGAAAGAGTTAAGGAATCTGACATCCTCTGGTTGGTGCTCATATGACTACCAAAGGTGGAATTCAAGGTCTCCCTTCTGAGTTCCTCATTACTCAAGCTACTATATATGGGAAGGCCATGAGTGAGGATCCTTTGAGGCCATATTTGTACTTCTTGTCTATGGATTAGTATTGTTCCCCAACATCGACAAGTTTGTGGATGTGAAAGCTATTAGGATCTTCTCTACTCTTAATCCCGTTCCTACTCTGTTGGGTGATACCTATTTCTCTTTGCATCTGAGGAATGAAAAGGGTGGTGGTGCCATTGTGTGTTGTTTGCCTCTGTTGTATAAGTGGTTTATTTCTCACTTACCTCAAACGGTCGCCTTCGAGGAGAACAAGGGATGTCTACGGTGGTCCACGAGACTTATGTCTCTCACTAATGATGATATCTCTTGGTACAACCGTGTGTATGATGGTGTGCAGATTATCGATTCTTGTGGTGAATTCTCCAATGTACCTCTTCTTGGTACATGTGGTGGGATTAACTACAACCCTATTTTAGCACGTCGTCAGCTTGGGTTCCCCCTAAAGGATAAACCTAATAACATTTTGTTAGAGGGTGTGTTCTTTCAGGATGGTAAAGATCCCCAAAACTTGAAGGGCAGAATGGTCCGCGCTTGGCGCAAGATTCACAGGAAAGGAAGGAAAGAGTTGGCTCCTAAGAATTGTGTTGCTATAGCGCCTTACACTGCTTGGGTTAGGAAGAGAGCGTCTGAGTATCTCATGCCTTACGAGTATCCGAGACCTACACCTTTGGTTATGGTTGGGCCTTCAACCCTCCCTAGCCAAGGAGTAGAGGAGTTGAGAGACGAAGACCGATCACGTGCTTGGATCCGTGAAAGGGAAGAGTTGCTTCAGCAGATCTAGGAGAAGGACGCTTTGATAGAGTTCCTCGAACATCAGGTTATTGATGATCCTAATGCCGCATCCGCTAAAAACAACCGGCGGGAAAACAAACAAACAGAGCCGCCACCGTGCGTTATTTATCCCAAAGAAGGGAAAGGAAATGCTCGAAGTAAACCTGGAAAGGAAATGGTCTTACGACCGGAGATTGCAAGGATCGGGAGTCGGTTACGCAAGGGGAAGGTATTAGCTCCCCTCACGTCCGTCGTAGTCGACAGGATCCACGCTCAAAAGAATAGAATAAGGTTGCTAAATAACTGCTCAAAAAAATGCACACTCACTGGAATAAAACACAGATGGAAGGAAGACGGAAGCGGACTCGGCAGGATGTCGCATCCTGGGCCTACGTAGTTTGTCAGAACCAAACATCAGAGTCGACGTAGTTCGGGGAAATGGGAAAAGGGTGCCCGGAGAGATCTCGCACGATCTCCTACCTACGTACCTCATCTGGTATGAGGATCAGGGCAACGTAGTTCCCCTGAACAGGGGAGAAACTTATATCCTAACCAGAGACTGGGAAATGACAAACTAAAAGGGAGACTGACTCGAGCCTAATAGTTATCATGTAATCTACAATAGTCCTAGGTTGAGGTTTCTAACAAGAGCTTGACTCACACAGGAAGTGAGTTAACTCAAGTCTATCCCTACGTACATTCAACTTCCTCGAAAGTTGATCATACGGCTCCTACAGAAAGGAGATGAAAAGCAAAACAGATAAACATCAAAAGCAGTCAGCACACACTATACACAACCAAGGAGGCTCAAGCAAGGTTGGGCTTTAGTCAAGGGGTCATATCGACCTTGACAAACAAGCCAGATACTGACATGGGTAGTCAGGCTCTTAACCTCTAACATTGAGAGTTAGGGTGAGCAGATGAAATGGAGATGAGGGTCATGCCTCATAGCTCTTAATCCAGGCCTGGGTGAGCTTGAATCAAAGAATGTGTGGGAGTCCAGAATGTGGGACTCTATTCCACATGACTTGACACAACAAGATTTTGGGCTTTTATTCAAAGTGCATCAACACAGGGTGTGAGCAAGATGAATGACACAACTGAGTAGCAGGGGATGGATTGCACATCCCTTTTATCTGCCAATGCCTCTTCACTTAGGAGGTCTTTAGATGTACATGGCACAAAGGTAAACAAGCAAAAACATGGCCTCTTAAGGAGGGCTTCAGACAGGTGCCTGCCAAAATAACATGACAGGTCTTCTAGAATACATGAAGTTAAGGAAGTTACCTAAGTGGTATGCCAACCATAAGCAAAGCAAAGTTCAAATGAACTTAAAGCAACTTAGGTACCTATGTAAACAACTAAACAAATCAGTACAGTATTCCGACAAACAGACAACAATCAACAACAAACAGACAATCCCAATGTACAACATATAAGCCATAAGGCAAACTCAAGTGAATTATCATCAACCTACAAAACAAAAAAATGATAGCTATCAATAGCAAATATCAACATTCAAATGATGAAGCAACATCAACCATGGAATTTGGGTGCTTGGTCCTGAAATTCAAAACTCACATATAGGTCCAAACCACTAGGTCAAAGCCTAAGGTCAAAGGTGAAGAAAAAATTCAGAACAGGAGCTAATATTCAACACAATGCAACTTCAAACACATATTAACAAGTCCTAAAAAGGACCAAGTCAAAATCATCAAGCAAGGCCATGTAATAAGCAAGAGAAGTCAAAGACAATTTCAAAGCATGCATTTGGACATTGAGAATGAAAATTCTAAATCAAAACAGAAATGATTCAAATAATTCTGGAACATTTCATGAGCATTCAACACATCCAATAAAATCATCATATAAAAAATCAGAATCAACATAAGTAATTTGATATGGAGATGAAATTGCACAAGTTGATCAACCAAATGTGTGACACATATTGTCACACCATGCAAACATGTGTGTAAAACAGAAATGGTAAATGAGGAAAATGCACAATCAAGCCTCAAACATCCATTGACATGTTAGGAACAATCATGCAAAATTTCATGGCATTTTGATCAATATCAAGCATTTTATGATAAGATGAATGGAGCAAGGTCACAAATATACACATGTTCACATATTCTAACACAATTCAAAATCCAGCCATGCACAACTTCAGAATTTAACATCATAAAATAGAGGACATCTCAATGAACAAGTAGCAAAAAACCAGGGATTATTTGGAGCATTTTTCAAATTGTTATGAATTTTAGAAGTTGGAAGAAATATGAAATAAACATGGATCATGTCATATGGAAATTGGAGGGAAAAAGAAGAAATGGTAAGAACATTTGAAAATATTGCCTCGGCCAGAATCGAACTCGGTCCAGATTCAAAAACGCGCGCCACTTACTAAAAAAACGCTGGGGTTTCACTATTCGCTGGCCAAAACGACGACGTGTTGGACCAAAACCCTAACCAAAACCAGATGGACGCAAATTGGACACTAAGCGGATGCTACATCGTCTTCCTCGCGAAGACGATGATGAACAGTATGAGCTTCAAACAAATTTTTCCAGAATTTCAAAACATTTACATCATCTTAAAGCTCTTGCAATGGAGATTATAGATCAACAAAAATCTAATCCTAATTCATCATGATCAAAGAGAATCGAGCAAAATAAAATTGATACATCAAACTTTAATTAAGCATATCTCACTCAATAATGCACCAAATCATGTGAATTTTAGCTCAGAATCATCAGCAAAGAGAGATCTACAAGAACATGCTAATGAATTGCATAATTATGAGATTCGAAAACTGAACCTCTTGAAGAGCAGCATCTTGAAATGCACGATCCAAGGCCTTGCAATGATCCAAATCAACTCCTGAACACTTGTAATGAAGTTTGGTGAAGGAATTGGAGCTTGAAACCGTGTAGATCTTGCTTAACAAACAACTTCCATTCTTGAGTTCTTGCTTGAATTATGCATGAATTCTGACCAAAATCAATGATCCAAAGCTTGATTCTCCATCTACTCCACTCAATGATTCAGAATATAGAAGAAAAATGCAAGGTTATGTGAAAAAATTGCAAGTTTTGGTTGAGAGAAATTTTTTGATGTGAGATGAAAACTAGATCTAAAAATGGTGAAAATGATTAAGCTCCTTGAAATTCTGTTAGGTTTTAGTATTTATATGCTCTCTTAATCATATTTCTAATCCACACATAATTTGGTTAATTGAAATTAGGCAAAATAAGGTGTTTTGGCAAAAATTGAAAATTGGAGGTGCATGGCAAAATTCTCACGTGAACAGTGCCATGTACATGGTCAAAGTCACTCAAAATCATTTCACAAACCAAAATGCAATGGTATTTTGTCCATACAATGCACCAATTTTGAAATTTTGAATTTCCCTCCAAAAAAGGCATGGAATAGCAAATGATCAAATGATGAAAATTCATGCAATGCGATGAAGGTTTTGGAAACTTCATGTTATGAGAAGCATTTTAGAAAAAGCGGCACCAAATTTGGAGTTATGAATCAAAAGTTATGGCCATTTGAAGTTCCATGTACACTTGGCAATGATTGGACCATATCTCCTCAATCATTCATCAGATGCTCATGATCTTGGACTTTTTGGAAATGGGAGAAAGAGATCTTCAACTTTCATGTTGGACAAAATTTCACTTGAAGCTTTTTTATGATGATGCAAGATCAAGTTGAATTTGAACCAAAAACTTTCCATTTTTGGAAACTTTCAATTATAGGTAACTTTCCATTTTTGGAAACTTTTGATCTGACCTCAAATTCTTCAAGATATGCATTTGACATGATGAATAAGCCTCTTTTGAACATGAATGATATGTTGAAACTCATTTCTCCACCTCCTAGCCCTCAGTTGAATTTTTGTTAACTTTTTGGTTGACAGATGACTTAGAAGTGCTCCGATCAACTTGAGCCTCCACCACTTGAGGAATTGGCTCCAAAATGAACCCCTAGCTCTTGTAAGCTCCACATAAAATCAATATGATGATCTCCTTCTCAAGAAAGACCTCATCTCCTTGAAAATCCCTGGTTGAAAGAATACCATTGATTAGGGTTGACCAGAGGTCAAAACCCTAATCCCAAAGAACATGATCAGGCACAATGAACCCCTTGAGGATGACAAGACCATGATGATGGTGATATATCCTTGCCAACAAGATAATGCTCAACCTTCTTGAAGAACCAAGAAACCCTTATTGAAGCACAAACCTTCAGATGGTTGATGATCAATCCATGAGACCCTCAGGCTTGAATCTCTTCACCTCTCTATCTTCTGAAAAAGACTTTGGAGGATGACTTGTTTATTATTCACATGATATGCAAAGATGCAATGCCTAATGTCCTAAAACATGAAATGCAATATGCTAAGCTAGTCCCAAGAAGAGGAGGGCAAGTTTTGAGGTGTTACACCTAATGATGCATGGACTTCTCTACTTCCTCAGTCTTCCAAGTTTTGGAAAAGGAAGTATGATCGACTTGCCAAGGAGAAGGCAGATATGGAGGCAGCCTACGAGAGGGAGGTGAAGAGACTTCGTGCATCTTATCTCCCTGTGTCTCGAGCTTTAGATGATTGTTTCTAGGGATCCATAGGATGATTATTTTCCTTTTCTTTGTATATGATTGACAATGTTGTACTTCTTTTCCCTGATATTATTTGATGAGATATTCCCATATGTGATAAATGCTTAATATTTCCCAAAAAATTGCAAATAGAACCCTAAAAGTTCCTTTGAAAATAAAAGAAAAAAAATCATATGCACAAGCATTGCATGCATCATGTGCATAAGCAGGTTTTGTTCCCGGCTTCTTGTCTTGTGGTCTAATTTTGTGTTCTTCATTTATTTTGAAGACAAGCTGACTCACTGGTACTACACCAGAGCCAACATTTCAAGACTGATGGATCATCTGGAACAAGAGAACCGCGAGCTGAAGGAGGAAGTGGCCAGATTGAGTGCGTTGATGGAATCATTCTTGGCTTCCTAGAGCCAGTCTTCTCCGACACCTTCAACTCCTCCCTAGAGGACAGTCATCTCTGAGATTGTCTCCTCAACCGTGCCTGCAGCCAGTGCACACTTTGCTCCAACATCCATGCCAGCCGGATTCCCGTGGGGGATGCCTCCCAATTTCATGCCCGAGTGTCTTGCTCCTACCTTTGCTTCTATGCCGGCATCTAGCCCGGTCCTTACTGTTCCTCCTCCTGTCGTGCATACTATGCCCAGGGTTGACGACACCATCTATCATTCTGAGCCATCTGAAGGCCCAGATGTCTATGAGAAGATGGATTCTATGAACAATCAATTTCTTGAGCTTCGCAAGGAATTGAAAACTCTTATAGGAAAGGATCTCTTCGGCAAGTGTGCTGCCGAACTCTGCTTGGTTCCCAATAAGAAGATTCCTGTGAAATTCAAGGTCCCTAACTTTGAAAAATACAAGGGAAATACTTGCCCTCTCAGCCACCTGGTCATGTATGTCAGGAAGATGTCAACTCAGACCGACATCGATCAACTGCTCATCCACTACTTTCAGGACAGTCTGTCTGGTGCCGCTCTATGTTGGTACATGGGTTTAGACAATGCGAACATTCGATCCTTCAAAGATCTTGGCGAGGCCTTCGTCAAGCAGTACAAGTATAATGTGGATATGGCCCCCGATAGGGATCAATTGAGAGCCATGTGTAGCACCTCAAATTTGCACCTCCCATTTGTACAATCATTTCATTTTTAGGTCATTAATATTGCATTCACATTGCATCTCATGTTACATCTCATCAGTCAAGACTGGTCGGGAGATTCAACTGTGCAAGAGAGCAAGAGCATTTTCCATGAGATGAAAGCCCTATGGTGGTTCTAGTGAGCTTACATGACCCAAAGATCACTTTGAAGCAATTTGGCCAAGTGTTGAAGGCTTAGACTCATCAGTGCATGCCCAAGTTATCTGAGGCCCATAAAAGTCAACTGCAAGTCAACTGCAAATTCAACTGTGGATTTGGAGGTGGGAAGTGATTAGAGATACTTAGTTCATGTTCAAACAAGTCTCATTTGACATTTCAAACACTCACATTGAAGAATTTGAAGTCAAGTCAAGAATTTCCCAAAATAGAAAGTGACCCATAATTTGAAATTTCCAAAAATGGAAAGGTTTTGGACCAACTTCAATTCAATTTTACATCATCAAGAAAGCTACAAATGAAATTTTGTCCAACATGAAAGTTGAAGATCTTTCTCTCCTATTTCCAAAAAGTCCAAGAGCATGGATTTATGATATGTGGTTGAGGAGTTATGATCAAATCATTGCAAAGTGTGCTTAAAATTTCAAATGGGCATAACTTTTGAACCAAGACTCCAATTTCGGTGGTTCTTTTTGCATTTTGTTCCTCATGACATGCACTTTCCAAATATCTCATTACATGGCATTAATTTCACTTGCATGATCACATGCTCATTCATGAAGTTTTTTGAAGGAAAATTGCTAAAACCATTTTGGTTGATCACATGCATGAAATTCCAATTCTGATTGGTGCATGGGCTTATTTTGGATGAGTTTGGGCCAGCTTTGGGCACTGTTCACGTGGCCATCTCATGCATGAGGTGAAAATACCAATTGATGCACACACCTTGCAACTTGCTAATCTCACTTAGCCATGGCTTAAACAGGTTTTCAGAATCATTAACAAGGCATATATAATCATAATCACAACTGCATTGGTCATTAACAACACTTTCAAATCTAGATTTTGAAAATTGATCAAACTTTTCTCTCAATAAGAACTTTCAATTTTCTCACATCAAAGCCATTTCTCTTGTTGGAATCATGATCATGAAGTATTTCTGAGGAGATTTGAACGTGGATTTGAAGGAATTCATGCCCTACTGGACCATACATGAAGCTTGAAGCATCAATGGAAATTTCAAATTCTAATGGATTCGTGCTTGTTTGAGCTTCAATCTCTCCATCAATCATCTCACCAAGCATTGTAGAAGAGATTTGAGCCATTGTTGAGCCTTGTAGCACGAGTTTCCACTTGCTGTTCTTCAAGAGGTCAAGTTTTGATCTCACTTTTCTCGAATTCATTATGATATTTGTGTAGATCTTTGCTTGGTGATGATTTTGATATAAAAATTGATTGAAATGGTGCATTATTCATGATGTTATGTATGTTTGAAAGTTTGATGTCATTTTTTATTTTCTTCGATCTGAGCAATGCATGGTGTTTTAGCGTGAATTGTGTTTTGATCTTGCATGTGCATGAAACGAGGATTTGAATGGTATAGGTTTTAGTGAATTCTGGAAACTTCTGGGATTTCTGGAAATTTGAAGATGAATCTTCATCTTCTTCGTGATGAAGATGATGAATCTTCATAGTTAGCTATGAAATCTGCATAATTAGCTACGGATCTTGGATTTAGCTACGAATTCTGGGCGCGTTAGGGTTTTCCAATTGAAACGATGTCGTTTTAGGCTTAGCGCAAAAATTCAAATTTGGACCAGGTTCGATCCTGGCTGAGCGCGCTTATTCAAATATTCATCATTTTTCACATATTCCCTCCTTATTTCATGCCATGTACATTTTTGAACTTCAAATTTTTTCCAAACTTCATAAAATCATATAAAATTGGAAAATCATCCAATTTGATCCCAATTTTTTGCAAATTGCTCCTTAGAATGTCTAGTTTTTTATGATCATGAATTTGCAAGTTGTGCCTGGCTGGAAAATTAATTTGTTCTAGGATGATTGAACACATATGCATTTGTGACCTTGCCTTACTCTATCCTTTGTGAAATGCTTGTTTTTAATCCAATGAACTTGAAACTTTGCATGCTGATTCTAGACACATTGATGGACATTTTGGCTTTGGTTTGACATTTTTATCATGTACCATTTCTGTTTTAGGCTTGTGTTAGTATGGTGTGACAATTTGTGTCACACATTTGGTTGTCTAACTTGTACAATGTGATTTCCATGCCAAATGATCTCCAATGTTTCTGATTTGTTGTGTGATGGATGTTGTGGATGTCTTGATTGCTCATGAATTTTTCCAGAATTATTTGAATCATTTCTGTTTTGATTGAGAATTTTCATTCATGTTGATCATTTGGATGCCTTGAATTGGTCTTTGACTTCACTTGCTTGTTACATGAACTTGCTTATTGATTATGATTTGGTCCTTTTTAGGATTGGTGCTTGAGTGGATAAACATGCTTTATGTTGAGTTTGAGGTTCTGTTTTGGTTTTTTTGATCCTCTTTTGACACTAGGCTTTGACCTAGTGGTTTGGACTTACCATTTGGATTGTGAATTTCAGGTTCAAGTGTACATTTCCATGATTGGAGTGGCTCATTCATTTAAGCTTGGTCAATTGTTGTCATTTGCTAACTTTTGGGTGTTTTGTAGGCCTTGAGGATAATTCATTTGTGTTTGCCTTATGCCTTGCACCATTGTTGCCTGATTGGATTTATCTGTCTGGTGAGTATTAACTGTTGATTGTTTGTCTGAGAGTTGTACTGATTGGTTTAGATGTTTCCACAGGTACCTCAGTTGCTTTAAGTTCATTTGAACTTGCTTGGCATTGCTTGTGGTTTGCATACCACTGAGGTATAATTTCTTGATCTTCATGTAGTCTGGAAGACCTGTCATGTTATGTTGGCAGGCAGCTGTCTGAAGCCCTCCTTAAGAGGCAATGCTTGTGGATGTTTAATTTTGTGCCAAGCAGGTAAAGACCTCTTAAGAGGCAATTGGCAGATAAAAGGGATGTGCAACCCATCCCCTGCTATTCAGTTGTGTCATTCACTTTGCTCACACACCATGTGTTGATGCATCTTGAATAAGAACCCAAGATCAAGTTTTGTCAGTCATGTGGAGAAGAGTTCCTACATTCTGAACTCCCACACTTTCTATTTTGAATCAAGCTCTCCCAGGCCAGGGATAAGAGCTGTGAGGTCTTACTCTCACTTCCCATTTCATCTGCTTCACCCTAACTCTCAATGTTAGGGTTAAGAGCTAAAAACACCCCATTCCAGTTGGCTTGTTTCTGCCGCCTAACCTTGTATGAGCCCAATTGTTTGCATATAGTGTGTGTGCTTGCTTTATTGTGCTTGTTTGTTTGATTGTGCTGCTTAGGATAGCTTGCTTCTTGAGCAAGTTAGGATAGAAACCTCAACGTAGGGATCTTATGCATGACAACTTCTAGGCTTGAGTCGTAGTCTCCCTAGTAGCTTGTTATCCTCCCTTTGTCTCTGGTTAGGTTAGAAGTTCTTTCCCTGTTTAGGGGAACTACGTAGCCTTGAACCTCATACCAGATGAGGTATGTAGGCAGGAGATGAGCTGATCTCTCCGGGCGCCCTTTTTCTTTTTCAACCCTTTGTGTTGTGTTGGAGTCTGACGTAAGTCCAGCGATTGGCAGTTGGTTTCCTGTGTCTTGTTTGCTTGTTGGAGTCTGACGTAAGTCCAGCGATTGGCAGTCAGTTTCCTGTGTGTGTTTGTTGGTTCGGAGTCTGATGTAAGTCCAGCGATTGGCATTCGGTTTCCATGTTTGCCTGTTTGTGTGGAGTCTGACATAAGCCCAGCGATTGGCAGTGGGTTTCCTGTTTGTGTTTTGTTTGGTGTGCGTTAGCCGAGCTACGAGTGCTCTGATTCTTCTCTAGTTAGACAAGATACGTATGCATAGGATGCGACATCCTAGAGAGCACGTTTCCCCTGTCCCGAACTACGTCGACTCTAATGTCTATGTCTGACAGACTACGTAGGCCCAGGATGCGATATCCTGCCGAGTCCTCTTCTCCCGTTTCTTTTGTCTTTCGGTGTTTCCTTCCAGCCTTGTGCAGTGTTTCAGCAGTTTTTAGCAACCTTTCTTCTATTCTTTTGTGCGTGGATCCCGTCGAGTACGACGGATGCGTAGGGGTGCTAATACCTTCCCTTCGCATAATCGACTCCTGATCCCAGCAATCTCTGGTCGCGAGACCATTCCTTTCCCTTTTCCAGGTTTACTTCAAGCGTTTCCTTTCCCTCTTTTGGGATAAATAACGCACGGTGGCGGCTCTGTTGTTTCATTTTCCCGCCGGTTTTTCGCGTAATGCGACACCATGTCCCAGAAGGACAAGGAAACGTTTAAAGAGTACGCCCAGAGGTGGCGAGAGTTAGTAGCACAGATCGTGCCTCCGCTAGAAGAGAAATAAATGACTAAGATATTTTTGAAGACCTTAAGTTCTTTTCATTATGAGCGGATGATTGCTAGCGCTCCTTCTGACTTCACCGAGATGGTGAATATGGGGATGCGTCTAGAAGAAGGGGTTAGAGAAGGACGTCTAACCAGAGAAGAAGGCTCTTCTGCCAAACGATATGGGGCATTTGCAAAGAAGAAAGATGGAGAGGCACATGTTGTGACCTCCCATGTAAAACCAAGAAGGCCCTCTGTGAGGAGGAAGACCGTGCGTCCTGCCGGTAACCAGCACCAGGTGGCTCATATATCACCTGTTTTCAGAGACAATCAACAGTACCAGCAACATAACAACAATCAGTAACCACATTCGCAATATCAACATCAACAACACCGATCGCAGCAGCAGGCCTACCAGCCTCGAAACAGTAATCAAACCAGCACGAGTTACGAGAGGAAAAGGGTCACCTTTGATCCTATTCCAATGACGTATGCAGAATTATATCCCTCTTTGATAGAGAGAAAGTTGATTACTCCGAGAGACCCACCGGCTATACCTGCTAACCCCCAGTGATGGCATAAGCCCGAATTACATTGTGTTTACCATTCTGGTGCTCCCGACCATGACGTGGAGAATTGTTACCCTTTGAAGACCAAGGTTCAAGACCTTGTGAGGTGTGGCATTCTGTGTTTCGAGGACGTAGGTCCTAATGTGAAGAAGAACCCATTGCCCGAGCATGGGAAATCTGTCAACATGGTCCAGGGCTGCCCTGGCAAGTACAAAGTCAAATATGTCAGTCATATTCGACAGTCTCTGGTCGAGATGCGTTATTTGCTATGTGAGTATAGTCATTATGAGCATGACCATGACAGATGCCGAGTTTGTTCTGTCAATCGAAGAGGTTGTCCCCAGGTGCGCAAAGATATTCAAGAAATGCTGGATGAAGGAGTCATTGAGATCCTTCAGAATAGAAATGTTGACGAAGATGAGCCCGAGGTCAATGTGATTTCTCTAGTGTTTCGGATCCCCGAGCATGTTATCATCAGGTATGATGGTAACAAGCAGAAGGTTTCTCCCGCATTAACCATCAAGCCGGCCGGACCAGTGCCATATTCTTCTGAAAAAGAAATTCCTTATCGCTACAATGTTGTTGCGGTAGAAAATGGGAAAGAGGTGTCATTGCCATCCTCCTCTGTTGTCAACATTGCAGATGTTAGTGGTTTGACCCGCAGCGGTCGTGTGTTTTCGGCACCTCCTAAGCCCCAGGCTAATGCTGATTTTGTTGAGCGCCCGATTAGGAATGTTGTGAGCACTCTGAATCCGGCACCTGTTGTTAAGCCCTCCTCTACATTGATAACTCCTGCTTCTGTTGGCCCGAGCGGCAATGTAAAAGAAGACTATGATGAGATGCTGAGGCTCATCAAGAGAAGCGAGTACAATGTTGTAGACCAGCTTCTACAAACGCCATCCAAAATATCGGTGTTATCCTTGCTTTTGAATTCAGAACCACACCGAGAGACTCTGCAGAAGGTTTTGGATGTGGCATATGTAGATCATGTCACTATAGAACAATTTGATAGCATTGTTGCAAACATTACCGCTTGTAACAACCTGAGTTTCTGTGACTCTGATCTCCCCGAGGAGGGAAGAGACCATAACTTGGCATTACATATATCTATGAACCGCAAAGACGACACCATGTCCAATGTGCTGGTGGACACTGGGTCATCACTGAACGTATTGCCAAAATCCACTCTCTCGAAACTGTCCTATCAAGGGCCTCCCATGAGGCAGAGTGGAGTAGTTGTGAAGGCTTTCGATGGGTCTCGCAAAATGGTGATTGGGGAAGTTGATCTCCCAATCAAGATCGGACCAAGTGATTTCCAGATTACCTTCCAGGTTATGGACATTCACCCATCGTATAGTTGTCTCTTAGGCAGACCATGGATTCACGAGGCGGGCGCCGTAACATCCACCCTACACCAAAAACTGAAATTCGTGAAGAATAAGAAACTGGTAGTGGTAGGGGGAGAAAAGGATCTCCTGGTTAGCCACTTGTCTTCCTTCTCATACATAGATGCTAAGGATGAACTTGGAACTCCTTTCCAAGCTTTGTCTATTGCTGAGCCTATTGAGAAGAGAACTCCTTCATTTGCTTCCTATAAAGATGCAAAGTTGGCCATTGAGTGTGGTGCAACTGCTGGTTTAGGGAAAATGATTGAGCTAGAAGACAACAAGTCTCGGACTGGCATAGGCTTTTCTTCTGGGGTGTTCAACGCGCAAGGTTTGTTCAAGAGTGGAGGATTCATCCACACCAGTCAAGGCGAGGAAACGGTTGCCATTCTGGAAGAGGGCGAAGAGGATTCTGGCAACTTCGTCATCCCTGGGGGAATCTGCAATAATTGGGTCGCTATGGATATTCCAACAGTAATCCATAAGTCAAAGTAATGTTCATTATGTTTAAAGACCCTCCTCTCATGCCAAAAGGAGGAGTGATGACATTGTTGGCGCATTAATACAATGATATTTTCATTCAATAAATTCATGTTAAATGTTTGTTTTTCCAATTATTTTCCCTTTTTGCTTTTTGCATGAAATTGGTGATCACATAAAACCTTAAAAATAGAATAAAATCAATCTTTTCATCTGTATAATGATTGCCTTGTTTGAATTCTAAAGCTTTTCATATCCAAAATCATTATGCAGGTTGATCAAAACCATTGAACATAATGATCCAACACCATCTCCCAATTTTGAATTCCCTGTATTTGAAGCGGAAGAAGATGATGTTGAAGAGATTCCTGATGAGATTACCCGTTTACTTGAGCATGAAGAGAAGATCATTCAGCCGCATCTTGAGAATCTGGAAACGGTAAACTTGGGGTCTGAGGATTGTGTGCGAGAAGTGAAGATTGGGGCACTCCTGGAAGAGTCTGTTAAGAAGGGGTTGACTGAATTGCTACGAGAATATGTTGATGTCTTTGCATGGTCATATGAAGACATATCAGGTCTAGATACTGATATTGTGCAACATTTCTTACCTTTGAAGCCTGAGTGCGTGCCTGTGAAGCAGAAGCTCAGAAGAACTCATCCTGACATGACAGTGAAGATCAAAGAGGAGGTTCAGAAGCAAATTGATGCAGGGTTTCTGGTGACTTCTACATATCCTCAATGGGTGGCCAATATCATGCCCGTGCCTAAGAAAGATGGAAAAGTCTGGATGTGTGTGGACTATAGAGACTTTAATAAAGCTAGTCCGAAAGATGATTTCCCTCTACCACATATTGATATGTTGGTAGATAACACAACTAAATTCAATGTCTTTTCATTTATGGATGGATTTTCTGGATATAATCAGATCAAGATGGCACCCGAGGATATGGAGAAGACAACATTCATCACACCTTGGGGAATATTCTGTTATCGAGTGATGCCCTTCGGTTTGAAGAACGCCGGAGCCACGTATCAACGAGCTATGACCACCTTGTTTCATGATATGATGCACAAGGAGATCGAGGTATATGTTGATGATATGATTGCCAAGTCAAGAACGGAAGTTGAACATGTAGAGCACTTGTTGAAGCTTTTTCAGCGCTTGAGGAAGTACAAGCTTCGTCTGAATCCTAATAAGTGTACATTTGGAGTCCGTTCCGGCAAGTTATTGGGTTTTATTGTCAGTGAAAGAGGTATTGAGGTTGATCCTGCAAAGGTCAAAGCAATACAAGAGATGCATGCACCCAAAACTGAGAAGCAAGTCCGAGGTTTTCTTGGCCGCTTGAATTATATTTCCAGATTCATATCCCACATGACTGCCACATGTGCACCAATATTCAAGCTCCTCCGGAAAGATCAGTCCCATGATTGGACCGAGGACTGCTAGAAAGCTTTTGACAGTATTAAAGAGTATCTGTCTGAGCCTCCGATCCTGTCTTCGCCCGTGGAAGGAAGACCATTGATTATGTATCTGACTGTTCTTGAAGACCCAATGGGTTGTGTCCTTGGTCAGCAAGACGAATCAGGAAAGAAAGAATATGCCATCTACTACATGAGCAAGAAGATCACCGATTGTGAGTCTCGATATTCAATGCTTGAGAAGACATGTTGTGCTTTGGCTTGGGCTGCTAAGCGTTTACGCCAGTATATGATAAATCATACGACTTGGTTGATATCTAGAATAGATCCAATCAAGTACATCTTCGAGAAGCCTGCTTTAACCGGGAGGATTGCCCATTGGCAGATGTTGTTATCTGAGTATGATATTGAGTATCGAGCTCAGAAGGCTATTAAGGGTAGTATTTTGGCTGACCACTTGGCACATCAGCCGATCAAAGATTAACAGTCAGTTCAGTATGATTTTCCAGATGAGGAGCTTCTCTATTTGAAAATGAAAGATTGTGATGAGCCTACACTCGATGAAGGGCCAGAGCCTGGTTCCAGATGGAGTATGATGTTTGATGACGCTGTAAATCAGTATGGAAATGGTATTGGGGTAGTAATTATTACTCCTCAGGGAACACACATTCCTTTTACAGCAAGGCTAACTTTCAAATGCACGAATAATATGGCTGAGTATGAGGCATGCATTATGGGATTGGAGAATGCATTGATCTAAGGATCAAGCATCTTGATGTTTATGGTGTTTCAGCCCTCGTTGTCAATCAGATTAAAGGTGAATGAGAAACGAATCAGCCTGGCCTCATCCCATATAGGGATTATGCGAGGAGGATTTCAACGTTCTTTACTGAGGTTGACTTCCATCATATTCCTCGAGATGAGAATCGGATGGCGGATGCTCTTGCTACGCTGGCTTCGATGATTATGGTAAAACTTTGGAATGAAGTCCCCAATATCACTGTGATGCGCTTGGACAGACCAACTCATGTATTTGCAGTTGAAGAGGTAAAAGATGGTAAGCCATGGTATCATGATATCAAGTGTTTCCTTCAGAACCAGGTTTATCCGCCTGGGGCATCTGTGAAAGATAGAAAGACTTTGAGGAGATTGTCAGGCAGTTTCTACCTCAATGGCAATCTGCTTTATAAGAGGAATTTTGACATGGTTCTGCTCAGATACGTGGATAGACACGAAGCAGACCTGTTGATGACTGAGGTCCATGAGGGTTCATTTGGTACTCATTTCAATGGACATGCTAGAAAGATGTTGAGAGCAGGCTACTATTGGCTGACAATGGAGTCCGACTGCTACAAATATGTGAAGAAATGCCATAAGTGTCAGATTTATACGGATAAGATCCATATTCCCCCGACACTTTTTAATGTGATCTCATCACCTTGGCCTTTCTCCATGTGGGGAATTGACATGATTGGCATGATAGAACCGAAAGCGTCCAATGGACACAGATTTATTCTCGTATCAATTGATTACTTCACCAAATGGGTTGAAGCGGCATCGTATGCAAATGTGACCAGACAGGTGGTCGTGAAGTTTATCAAGAATCAACTCATATGCCGTTATGGTGTGCCAGATAAGATCATTACTGATAATGGATCTAACTTGAACAACAAAATGATGAAAGAGCTGTGTAGTGAGTTCAAGGCGCATCATAATTCTTCTCCTTACAAACCCAAGATGAATGGGGCTGTTGAAGCTGCTAATAAGAATATCAAGAAGATTATCCAGAAGATGGTTGTCAAATATAAGGATTGGCATGAGATGTTGCCATTTGCTTTGCATGGATATCGTACGTTTGTCTGCACTTCAACAGGGGCAACCCCTTTCTCTCTTGTTTATGGCATGGAGGTTGTACTCCCAGTAGAGGTGGAGATCCCATCAATGAGAGTCTTGATGGAGGCCAAGTTGACTGATGCTGAATGGGTTCAGAGTTGTTATGACCAGCTGAATTTGATTGAAGAAAAGAGATTGACTGCCATGTGCCATGGTCAGTTATATCAACAGAGAATGAAGAAAGCTTTTGATAAGAAGGTCAAGCCTCGTGTGTTCCGAGAAGGTGACCTTGTGCTTAAGAAAGTCTTGTCTTTCGCGCTCGATTCCAAGGGCAAGTGGACTCCAAACTATGAAGGTCCATATGTTGTTAAGAAAGCCTTTTCAGGCAGTGCTTTGATACTTACAACTATGGATGGGGAGGATTTCACTCGTCCTGTGAATTCAGATGCAGTCAAGAAATACTTCGCCTAAAAATAAAAACAGAATAGCTTGCTAAGTTGAAAACCCGAAAGGGCGGCTTAGGCAAAAATGAGCGTCTCGGTGGATTGAAACCCCGAAAGGGCGATCCAGGCAAAAGTTAGAGACATGAAAAAAGAGGAATATATGTATCCCGCTAGATTGAGTACCTCATCCTGGGGCAATCTAGGCAAAAATTAGGGATTTGGCAAGTAACTGCATCCTGACAAGACTTTGCTCTACAACTGTCATCCGTCGGAGATTCTTGGTCATTCGTCATCAACCGAAGCTTCGAATACATCGGATTCAGAATTGGTGGAGAAATGGTCATTATGTTTAATGTAGCCCTTTTCTAATATATATCACCAATTTCAAACTATAGATCTATGGAGTCTTGCCATTTGCAGACTACCATTCCATCAAATAAATTTGAGCCTTTTATCCAATTGTTTGCACTCTTATTTGTTGCTATTCAACAAATGTTTCGCATGCTTTAATTGAGAAAATATCATTGTTTTGAATAAACGAATTTTTTATAACCTATTTTTAAACAAAGTGAACATTCACAATGATGAAAAGATACTTAGGAGATCCTCAGTGCTCTCCCAAAGATAGTATGATCTCCGACAGGGTAAGACATTTGTTCATATTCCTGGCATGACTGTATCTTCTTCCTCCAGAGCCTTTTTGTGGTTTATCCTACTGAGTGGAATGCTTGTTGAGATATTCACTACTTTCCCCTTCAGCGGAGTAGCGACCTTTCCTCCTCAGCCGATGTGATCTCCTTGGATGGTACGATACTTGGTGTTTGGTCCCCAAAATCCCTTTACCTCCTCGGATAGATTCCCCAGTAGAGTTGCTTATGTGGCAGATTTCATCTGTGCAATGAACTCCTTTCCCCAATTAGAATGACTGATGATTCATCCCCTGCAGCAATTTTTGTTGCTTTCTGGGTACCCTTGTTTCCCGGCAGATTGGATACTCTCCGTGGGATCTGGCTTTCTCTCTTGAGATGTAGTACCAGATGTTTGTGTGCTTATCCTTTGAAACTGTTTGTGTTAGAAATGTCTGTCTGTCAGCATTCGTCATACATAAATCATGCATGTGTGCATATAATTTTCAAACATTCGGATATCCATATTACATTTTTTGCCATATGTCTTTGTTTGTTATTCCTCTTCTAGTTGGTAATACATTCCCCAAGCAGATGTCGGCGTCTGATCCCTCAATGTAGAGTCAGCCCATTAAGCAGAAACTGTTTATCTTTCCTTCCGTATTCCCCACTGAGTTATATCCTCGTGGACGACGGATGTTTTCGCTTCCTCCCAACACATATAGTGGGATGGGATTCCCTGTTGAGTTATATCCTTATTAGGACGAGTCTTGATTTAGTTTTCCTCTTTAGTTTGATCCTAAATTGGCTTCTTGGGATTTGTTTCCTGTCTCCCCGTGGTATAAAGGAATAATTGCTTAGTAATCAGTGATCATTCATCTTATCCCTGGCGGAGTCTATGGTTTTCTACCCTTATACCGGTAGTTGTAAACCCTATTTTCTCCCCTTTGCAGAGTTAACCCTTTTGTTCATCCTAATCGATGACGGTTACTCTTCTGTGGTCTTCTATCCGATATCCGGTGGATGTAATCCCCTCCTTGATGGGTTATCATTATCCAATATTCGGTATTGACATTCCCTCCTTTTCCCGGATAATTGCTCTGATTGGGCAGTTTATCCCCAGTCATCTTTCATTTACCGGTGGTCGGTAATGTTGGTTGCTCTCCTTGAATGGTCATCATTATATACCTAGTTTCGGTATCCCGATGCCTTTCTCTTTGTCGGTCGATTTATCCTTTATTAACCCAGTTACCGGTTGTGGATAAACTTCCATGCGAGTATACTATCTACGTTCTGACGGTAATAGATAATATATCTCATGCACTCTTTGGTCGAAGCCTTTTGTTCTTCCCCAGTTGAGTAAGATTCGTATCCCTGTTTTGGAATCGAATGTCCATCCCATAATCGAGTTTGCTTCTTGCCCTCTTTTTGGATGATGAGTGTTTTGGGAACATTCCCTAATTCACGCTTTGGTTGGTCACCTATTATATGCCCAGTAACCGGCGTCCCTGGTGATCCTTCCTTCTGCTCCCTATTATGACTTTTTGTCCCCTATGGACTTAGATTTTCTTGAGTTGAAATATACCTTTTTAGGTCTTCCTCAGATGATTTGGTTGATTGATATCTCTCACCCTTATACCAGTCTTAGATATCCATTCTTCCCGAGCATGTTGTTCTCTCACCCTTATACCGGTGATCAGATCACACGTCTCTTTGAGCTTATTACCCAGTAACCGGTAATACCTCATCCCGTTGCTTCCCCAGGAGGTTTCTGTTGGGATTTTTCCCACCTGAGTCCGGATTTTCATCCGAAGTATCCGTTGCGGATAAGTTTTTTGTTGTATTGGCATATTCCCCAATACGGACGTCTTCGAGTCAGCTCGTGTCTTTCCATTGGATTTATTCCCTTTGGAATTCTGCTCCCCAAGCTTTGAGTCGTGACCTGCTTACGCGTTTTCATCCCTTTACTCCCCTAGAGTCTCTGTCTCCCTAGTGAGTGTATTATTACTTTGGATTTTTAGTTTCTCTGGATTTCTTTTTCTTTTATGGACGCATATCCCCACAGAGTTTTACCATCTTTTGCATGCATACATCTGCATCATGAGGTCTCTTAGGGACCAAAATTTGTCTCTTTGATATTATTTAAGCCCATTCTACCCCGTCGAGACGAAGATTTTAACCTTCACTTCTCCGGCTAGAATGACCTTAAATAGGGGCATCTGTAAGACCCTAATTTTGTCCCTAAGATCCCTCATGGCATTATAACATTGCACTTGCATTGCCTCAAGGGTCCTTAGCATCTTGGTTCCCTTTGCCTTTGGTTTGAGATCACCAAGCATGCTTGAATTGTATATCATTTCTTTTCTAATTTTTGTTTACTAACCAAAAGCACAAAAATATGTCACTAACATCTTTTGTTTTTAGCTTAAGCAATCACAAGGTCAAAGCTTCTAGGCGATCATCTGTGCAATGATAAGGCCAAGAGAAGGTGATAGAAAGCATGGTAATGGTTCCCAAATCTCTCATACATCAATTATGCCTTCCTAGCATCTCAATTCCTCATTTTGATCAAAGCAAGTCAAAGGGTTTGAGGTTTGTTCCCTAAGGAAACCCTAATTCATCTGTGCACCACAATGCCTTGCTCTTGAAGCAACCTCAGCCCATGATCAAATACAATCAAGGGAAGTTATTTAATTAATCATTTCATGCATATTTGAACTTATTTGAGTGTCCTCAATCATCAATTCATCAAGATATGAGTCATGGACTTGAGAAGTTGATCAGTCAAATTCATCTAACTATTTTGAAATGCACTGAGACCTAACTTTTTATGTTTTGGTCAAATGGAGATAGTTCCAAAATAAAAAATGTTCTTAAAGACAAAATGAACAACTTTCATGTTCATCAAAAATTCAGTTGAAGCTTGGAAGGCCATCTCCCATTCCAATACATTATAGGTCATTTTGACTGAAACCCTAATTTTGGGTCAACTTACCAAGGACATAACTCATTCATTTTTTATGATTTTGAGGTGGGATAAAATGAATTGGAAATCTTAAGATGTCTACTTAGAATGTTATGTTGAACAAAATTTCAAAATCGCAAAGGAAATACATGTGATAGGTCCTTTTGGGTCAAATGCATTAAAAGGCAAAATAGTCCAACTTCAAGTGCCCATAACTCTTTCATAAAAAATCCAAATGATGCAAAATTTAAGTCCATTTTGATTTTCTTGAAAAGATCTATAACTTTGATGTTTAAGGTTGTTTCATTTGAGGCTTGCATCAGCAAACAGAAGGGCTTGAACATTGGCCAAATTTAGAAACCTTGCCTTCACATGTCATGCACCTTGCACTTTAAACTCAAATTTCATAAATTTCCACACTTCAAATGGATTTTTGTCCAACATAACAATTTTTCCTTACATCAAGACCTTTCCAACCATTACTCACATGATCATGTTTGGACTTTCCAATTGGGACTTTCAAAGAGATGAATGTTTAGGTCAAATTATGGAATGCACATGAAATCTTGATACACAAGCAATTGCCATCCAAATCACACGTCCAGTTCAACTTGGTTGGTGTTCAGCATTCATTTGCATCACTTTTTGGGCTTTGCACGTGCCTGTACATACCCATGCATGAAGGGTTCAAATTCCATGCACATGAGAAATCACCTTGCTTGCCTTGCCATTTGCTATAAATAAGTGTGCTCAGCTCCACTATTCTTGACCCTGATTCAACCTGTTATGTTGCACAAATCTCTCCCTAGCCATCACTAAAGGAATTTCCACTTTTCTTTAAAAAATTCAGATCTGAATTTCAACTACCTTGGTTGATTTTCAGACCTATAATTGCTCAACCTTGCTTCCTCTTCATCACTAGATCTCATTACAAGCTTTGGTTGTGAAGAATCGTGCTCTCAGGAGCTGCATTTCAAAGATGGATAACATAACTTTTTCTCTTTGAAACTCTTTAATCTTTGCTTATTTCTTGAGTTCCTTGGTCTGGCTGAAGTCCTCTCAACAGAGGAATTTGATTTGTGCTTTCAATTTTGCAAAAACATGAAGTTCATGATGAACACCATCATACTTTCAGCTCTGATTTCTCCATTTATAGGGATCTAGAGTGGAAGTGCATGGTATAGGAGTGATGTACATCAATTCCTCTTTCGATTGATGTATAAATCGCTCCATTTGGTTGAGTTTGCCATGTCTGCAATTCTCACCGGAACTAGAGGTCTCACCGGAAAAGACGGTGGCTCCGGTGGCCGCCCCAACTCCAGATCAATCCCTGGCCGTGTGATCTCTTTTCCAGATCTAATCTGGACCTTCCATTGTTATGACTTTTTATATTGCCTCGTGTGTCTCAGTTGACTAAGGCATATGGTACATGCGCGCTGAGAGCCCTTGGATCTGCCAAGTCATTTAATGAAATGAATCCAACGCTCGTGCTTTTTTCTATTTTCTGATTTAATCCATTTTATTTTCTTAACTCCATTTTATTTCAAAATATCATAACTCTCTCATTTTTTATCCAAAAATTATGGGACCAATTGCATTAGTCTCCAAATAAATTCTAGTTTCCATTTCTGATTTATAATAATTTTTATTTCATCATTTGATATTTTTTCTGAATTTTCTCTTTTCTGGTTGTTTTTAATTCATTTTAAATAGTTTTTGATATTCAAAAAATACAAAAATATTTTCCTAACCTATTTGAATGATGATGGATCTATGAAAAATATTATCATCAATTTTTAAGTTGATTTGAGATTTATTTGAGATTTTAGTTCAATTACGTTATTTTTATTCATTTTTAATTTATTAAAAATAGTTTCTGACTTTTAAAAATGCTGAATTTTTTTGTCAAACTTTGTTTGACCTTGTTGAACTTGGGATAAATTACTTGGCCTTTCAAGGCTGATTTGAAGTGATTTTGAAGTTTGACCTTTCCATTATTTTTAATTCAAGTTTATTTTAATATTGAAAATGCCAAAAATATTTTGCTTATTATTTGATCTCCAATCTTCATCTCATTTCTGATTTATCATTGTTTGACTTTGGCTTTCAATGTCATTTGGTCAATACATATGGATTGGTACATCTTATTTCACTTTATGCATTTTTGATCTTTCCATTTTCATTATCCATTCTCCATCTCCTTCTTCTTCTTCTTATTTATTTTTTTGATCAATGAATTGAAGGTTGATAAGTTAGCATTGATTAGGGAGACTTAATATTCCTTGATTCAAATCTAATTCATCTTGATCAATTGATCAAGTGAATGACTTTGCATTAAGGATAGGTTGTTTCCTAAATCATGCAAAAGACTTAAACCAATACAAGATCAATTCTCTTCTTCTTTTTGGCATGACAAGTTGTTGGAACTTGGTTCACTAACCAAGACTTCTAACTTGTGTTGTTGCCTACATTATTATTGACCGGCCTCAGATAGTTGTGACTTCTACATAAGTCCAATTACGATTGCTTAACATAACGCTAAATTTTCCTTATGTCACACTAACTATTGACAATTAACCTTTACTTTTTGCTCTTTACTTTTATGCAATTTACTATTCTTGCACATATTGTCCATTTGCTTTTCTCTTTGCTCACTTGAGCACATGTTTATGTTAATGCCATTTTCCTTTTTCTCACTTGAGCACATAATTGTGTATATATTATTATGCTTGTGTTTTGTTTTGATTGTTGTGGACCAAATGCAAAGAAATGGACTTAGTTTCTAGGACTTTCCCTATGCAAAGAATGGAGAATTGGACTTAGATTCTAGGACCTTTCCTTATGCAAAATTGGAGTAAATGGACCTTAATGATGAAGATGGAAGAGGGACCAAATCTCTAAACTTACTCTTGTCCATTCTTGTTTTACTTCATGGAACTTTTGATGTGTGTGCTTTTGTGCTAGGGAATTCTATGAGAGCTTAATTGGAGGACCATTGCCATGTTCATCCAAAGTGAAAGATACAAGACACATTGAGGATCTTTTAGGAGACTTGTTTGATTGCTTATGCTTTTTGTGATTGCCTATCCAAAAGGATGGGAGCTACTTGGATCATCAATATGATCTCAAGCGTGGGACTCCATTGTGGTTTTGTTTCTTCATCCTTTCTCTTTTTGCTTTGCTTAGGACTTAGCCATTCTTCTTCTTCTCTCCACTCTAACCCAAGTGAAAACTTTTTGTGCAAACATTTAACTATTGTTTTCAAACATTAGAAACCTAAGCCTTATGCTTTGGATTTTCAAACTTCCCTTTCATAACACTTATTTTGAATTGAACTTTTAAGTCAACTTTGACCATTTTTGTATATACTTCTAATTGGTAAATATAACCCATTCAAATGTCTTTTTGTGGTTCCAATGGCCACTTTCTTAATCAAAATCTTTCATAACCTTTAGCTATTAGGTTTGAGTTATCCTTGTGGTAGATGTAATGCTCACCTATATCCTTAGTGATGGAAAATGAGTCTTCCATGCTTATTATAGGGTTAACCCATCATTAGCATGTTGAAGCTATCCTCACATGGTGGATTTGTGGTTTGGTTGAGTTTTCTCCCTTTGACAACAAAAGACCTTAAGGCTTTTGGGCCAATCAATTCACCAACTCATTTTTGAGATTTTTACCCCGAACTATGAGGTTTTGATCCTAATCTTTTTATAAGATGGTACGTAGGCAATGGGTTTATCCATCCAAGCACAAAATGTAAATAAACTTGTACATTCTCCTCTCATCTCTCCATTCATGTTTGCACAAACAATTTTCCACAAAAACAAACAACCTTGCAATAAGTATGAAAAGGGCTCCCTAGGAGTACCTAGGATGTTTTGGGTTCCTAACACCTTCCTATTACATAACCAACCCCCTTACCCAGATCTCTGTTTTCTTTTACTAGTTTTTGTTAAAATTATTAGGTTTTTGTTCGCTTTCTAATCATTCCTTAGGATAAATAGAATTGCGGTGGCGACTCGACTTGTATGATTTACCTTGGATATAGTCAATATCTCTAATGGTAACGAATACCCCACTACATTAGAGTATCGATTTCGTTGGCCCATTTCCCTCTTCTTTCTCAAATGAGTACATACTAGTGGCCGTTGACTATGTCTCGAAGTGGGTAGAAGCAATTGCTTCACCTAAGGCCGATGCCAAAACAGTGATTAAATTTTTAAAGAAAAACATATTTTAGGACAACTCCATGAATTGGAGGAATCAAGGAACAACGCTTACCATTCGAATAAATTGTACAAGGAAAAGGTAAAGGCATACCATGATGGAAAGGTCCGTCATAAGGATTTTCATGTTGGACAAATGGTATTGCTTTTCAACTCAAGGTTGAAGTTATTCCCTGGTAAGCTGAAGTCAAAATGGTCAGGACCGTTTGTTGTCAAAAAGGTGCGCAACTATGGGGCCATTGTGATCGAGGATCCAAAGTCACAAGAGAGCTGGACTGTAAATGGCCAAAGACTCAAAGTCTACCATAGTGGCGACGTAAATCGAGATGCGTGTGTCGTTTCTCTATCCAGACCGGGCTAATCATTGGACCGTCGAGCTCTAAACGATGTTAAACAAAGCGCTTGTTGGGAGGCAACCTAACGTTGTAAGTCTGCATTTTACATTTTCTCAGTTCTGCTGTGTTGATATTCTGCTATGTTAAATTCTGTGAAATTGGGTTCTGTCCATTGCAGTTCGCCCCGCGACCATCGTTCGCCCAACGAACTGAATGCAAAGCTTCAGTTCGCGCCACGAACAAGGTTCGCCCCGCGAACGGTGCGTGGCAGAACCACTTAAGTTCTGTTTAAGTTAGTTTTTCTGTCCATTCTATTTCATTTTCAAAACTTCAACTTTCCCTCTTTTTCACTCCCACTCCCAAAAACTTCCCAAGACTAAAAAACTTCCTTCTCCATCTCCCAAATCCTCAGTTGTTAGCTAAGATTCAAGTGCACTTCAATAAGGTATGTTGTTCTTTTCATGTTCTTTTCTCCATTCCTTTCGGGTTCTCATTTAGGTAAGGTTAGGGTTTTGTAAAAATTGGAACTTGACACTTGAAACAACCTTGCATGCCTAATGTGGATTCAGATTAGGATTAGGATAGAGATTGTGATTATGACTGATTGGTAGTAAAAACTTTAAGATCCTTGGAACCCTAGCAGGATCTTGGAGATTTCCTGGTTCGCAGGGTTCGCGCCGCGAACTTGGAAATTCCAGTGTTAGGTTTTCTGCTGATTGATTGCTAACTCTCTTCATGTTCATTGTAGATGTCTAAGAGAACCAAAACCACGGCTTCCGTTCCCCCCCGTTCATTAAGACGGTTCACAAGTGACGAACACGGAGAACGATTTGAAAACTTAATCAAGAGAACTATCCAACCGGAAAGGTTCATCCGTTTATCACCGGGTGGGACTTATCGGAATTTGGTTTCCAATTTTGAGAGAAGAAGGTGGACCAAACTTTGTGAACCAGAGGCGGCGATCAATTATGATATTGAATGGGAGTTCTATGCAAACGCAATGCATCTTGAAGAGGGAGTAGATTTCAACTACCAAACAAGGGTAAGAGGCAGGATTATTTCTTTTGGCAGAGATGCAATTAACTCCTATCTTGGTAATCCTCTAACCTTGGGAGAGAATGAACGGTGCGAGTATCGTACCCAGGAATTGGAAAACGTTTGGGATATTCCAGCGGTAAGTGCTATCTTGTGGCTTCAAGGAAAAACATTTGACCTAAATGATCAAGGACTTCCAAAATCATGGAAAAGAGAAAATCTAAATCTGGAAGCAAGGGAATTTTTGGTGCTGCTGTTGAACAACATCCGGCCAAGGAGCCACAGCACCACGATCCCTTTGGATGTAGGGTGTTTGTTGTACTACATTATGATCGGAAAATCTGTGGATGTAGCATCAATCATAGCGGGAGAAATGCAGAAGATGGCTATCAGCGGAACAAAATTTAGTGGTAAAGCAGGTGTGCTCACATACCCGGGGCTGATCATGGGACTTTGCCGACGGGCGAATGTTGTCATTCCGGATGAAGTACACTTCTTTATCACTAGTGTGATTAACGATGCTTATCTGAATAGGTTCTGCAAAATCCAGATGAACAGAGCCGAAGGAGCTGGGACTTCGTCCTCTAGACCCCGACCCTGCACTACTCCAGTCTTCGACCAGATGGTGTTTGCCAATTATTGCTGTGAGAGCTTTGAGGCCTCTAGGAGGTCTCAATCATTTATATTTGATGCTATACAACAACAATTCCAGAACACGTTCCTTGCACCCGAAGCCCACACATTTCTTTCTCAGGCAGAATATGTTGCTTATGCTAATTGGCCTGAGGGCAGGCCAACTTTTATGGGGGGTGCAGGAGGTGGTGCAAACCATGGAGATGAGATGGAGGACGTCCTTGGATCTGTTGGTGGTGGCCAAGAGGAGGAAGATTGAGGAGTTGGTGAATTTGAGGAGTTTATTTTATTTTGAGTTTCTTTGTATTATTCTGCTTTTGAAAAAATTTGATGTACTTTTGGGTGGCTCTAGTTCACCAAAACTTTGATTTGATTAGTTGTTTTTATAATTGCATGAATACTTTTTGAGATTTAAGTGTGTGACAATCAAATTGGTTTACCAACATTTTGTGTTTAATTGTTCTTACTCTTAAGTCAAGCTTAAAGCAACCAAGAAATGTTCGCAAAGAAAGAAGCATAGGACACTTCGATTGGTGATGATAAGAATTAGTGTCGGCATTTCAAGGTACACTTTATCGCTTTCTAGACTTAACATGAGTAGTTTGATGGTGTGTGCAAATTCCATATCATAAACTCATTGAAATATATGTCATTTTTGAATCAAAATAGGACTTAACCAATTGTGAGGGAGCTTTCCATTGTACACTAAAATGCGGGAAACCAATCATTATTTCAACTCATTCTTATCATGCTAAATCATGCATCAATCTATTTTTGTGTGAAAATTTTGAAAATGATAGAGGCATTGTTTGTTGAGAAAAACCACTTGACCAAAAAGTTTGAATCAACTAACCTTGTGAGGAGTAATCCTTAGTTAAACCCCTTTGAGCTTATTTTAGGATTCATTTGATTGATAATTGTAAATCAATTGAATTTTTTTGGAATAAATGAATCCTAATTTCTTTCGTATCAATTGAACCCTCAAACCGAGTTGTTTGCAAATTTTGCCTTTTGCTTATGTCTAAGTAGGGAGCATTAGTGAATAAATTTGGTTTTGGAATCTAAAGTTGGGGAGAGTAAAATAAAAAGATGTGATTAGAAACTTGGAAAAGTGAGTTTTTATGAAAGGGTGAAAATATGAAAAGAAACAAGAAAAAGAAATCACCCTTGAAACCATAGAGCAAAGAAAAAGAAAAAAAAAGTAAAGAAAATGCTCATGGTTGTATGGATGTGAAAAGAAAAAGAAAAAGAAAAAGATTGGGATCAAAGAAATGGAAATTGTGTAGAGTTGAATGTTTGGGAATGCTCCCTTAGGATAGGCAACTTTGTTGAATTCTCTTAATCATATCCTTTCTTGTAACCTAAGCCACATTACAACCTTTGAAAGACCTCTTGATTCTCTTTTTTCACATGATTTGGTATTTGTTGTGATAACCGCATGATTTGAGTGGTTGTTGATTTAATTGCTTGGATGAGTGAAAGTAACCCTTCATGTTATTCATTATTATGATGATGTGTGTGTAAGTTTGATTCAATTTTGACATATATGGCTTTGAATTCCTTGGAATGATTTTTGCACTCAATCATTTATCTTATTCATGTTTTGTCTAGAATTGAGATAGGTGGATTGTGAAAGTGTCAAACACTTTTGAACCATTTGAATGTCCTTGGTAAATCCTTGTTTCGATCTTTTGTGTCATTGCTTTGGTTGTGAGGGTGGAAACTTTTGTTTAGGGACAAACAAAATGCTAAGTTGGGGAGAGTTGTTAGGGACCAATTAGTACTACTTTTTATATCATTTTATTGGTCCCTTTTACCAAGTTTGATGTAATTACACACTTTTATTCTCACTATTTTGTATAAATGCAATTAGGTTTATTTTATTTTGTTTTGAATAGTTATTTCACATATTTGTTAGTTTTGTAGAAATTTTGGATTAGAGAGCTTGTGGAATGCAACATCATAATATGGAAGAGGTGTTGAATTCAATTTGGAGGCCCAATTTTGGAGAATACCACTTGGAAGACTAATTGAATGAAGCTTGCAAGGCAAGGAAGCTGAAGCAGCTTCAGTTTGCGCCGCGAAGCTTGCGAATCCAACAAGCTATTTTGGTCAAGTGTGTTGTTTTCAAGGCCAACTGTGTTTTGCCATTCTGGTGTATGCCTTAGGGGAACTTTTCAGCCTTAGATGAGAAATGATCATTTTAGGAAATGTCAACCCTTTTAGAAAATCAGAATGGAAAGTGATATTGATGCTAACACATTCACACATTCAAGGAGAGTTTTGATTCTTTGTAAGAGAGAAAAACATAGTTTTCTTCTATTGCATTTTGCTTTCCAAAATGATGATGAGGAGCTAAACCCCATTTTGTCAAGATTGGAGGTAGTAGCTATTCTCATTTGTTTATGTATTCCATTTGATTTATATATATGATAGAAGATTGTTGATGTATTGAATGCTATTTTTGCCCTAAGTTGAAAATCAGATTTGAGTAATTGTTGAAAGAGATTATTTAAGTCTTGACATAAAATAGATTTTCAAGTAGTGAATAAGTTGTAGAGATAGATTTATTCATTACTCTTCTTTGGTATCAATCATTAAAGATTGTTATATTGATAGTTAGGTGGAGAGATCGTCTAAGGATTAATATAGTGATTATCACAATATCATTTAGACATAAATGACTTTGAGAGGATACTTGAACATCATCAATAATCTTAAATCTATATAGTTGTCATAAGAAATCATAAGCATTTGGAATAGTGAACTCTAATCTTGCCAAGCTTTTACATTTGATTAAAACCATTTTATTGTTTTAGTGACATTTTACTCAAAAAAGATAACTTTCCAAACAAAACAACTTTGTTACTTTCTAAACTTATAACAATTTGGATTATAGAATGGCGGTAATAACAACCAATCTCTATGGATACGATATAAACATATTTGCCAAAGATATACTTTTCAACAGTGACGTATCCTGCTTGACCTACGCTCGTCTTGTTCTACTTGAGTAGGTTGCTCTTCCACAACTACTTATGTTTCCTACTCTAACTCCTCCATAGGTGTATCAATGCTTTGTGATTCTTGAATTTCTTCAATCTCTACTTTCCTCCTACTGATTCCTTTGGAAATAAAATCCTTTTCTAGGAAAACTCTAGTTCGAGCGACAAACACTTTGCCCTAAGAAGGATTGTAGAAGTAATGCCCTCTTGTTTCTTTCGGATACCCCACAAATAAGCATTTGTCAGATTCAGGCTCAAGCTTAGTTGAAGTTTGTCGTCTCACATAAACTTCGCAACCCCAAATCTTCATGTAAGACATATGTGGTTTCTTACCACTCCATATCTCATATGGTGTCTTCTCAACCTTTTTGGATGGAAGACGGTTAAGTGTGTAAGCTATTGTCAATAGTACATGTCCCCCAAAGGAGTTTGGAAGATCGGCGTGACTCATCATGGATCGGACCATGTCTAATAAGGTCCAATTTCTTCTCTCAGATACACCGTTCCATTGAGGTGTTCCAGAAGGAGTAACTTGGGATAGGATCCCACACTCTTTCATATGGTCATCAAACTCTAGGCTTAAATGCTCACCACCTCGACCTGATCAAAGAGTTTTAATATTCTTACCTATTTGGTTTTGTACTTCATTCTTGAATTCCTTGAACTTTTCAAAGGACTCTCATTTGTGTTTCATTAAATACACATAACCATATCTACTGAAATCATCAGTAAATGTGATGAAGTACTGAAAACCTCCTCTGGATGGTATGTTTAATGGTCAACATACATCAGTATGTATGAGGGCCAAAAGATCATTAGCTATTTCACCTTTTCCTATGAATTGAGAATTTTGTCATCTTTCCAATTAAACAAGATCTGCATGTCTCATATGATTCATAATCAAAAGAGTCCAAGAGTCCATCTTTATGGAGTTTGGAAATGCGTTTCTCATTTATGTGGCCTAATCAACAATGCCAAAGGTATGTTGGATTTAACTCATTAGGTTTCATCCTTTTAGTATTAATGGTATAAATTGGCATTTCGACATCAAGGACATATAATCCATTGTTCATTTGTGCAGTAGCATAGAATATATTATTCAAATAAATAGAGCAACAATTGTTCTTTATTATAAATGAAAAACCAAACTTGTCTAAACAAGAAACGGAAATAATATTCCTGCTAATTGCAGGTACATATTAACAGTTCTCTAACTGAATTATTAAACCACTAGGTAAAGTCAATACATAAGTTCCTACGGCTAAAGCAGCAACCTTTGCTCCATTGCCAACTCGTAGGTCAACTTCACCTTTTGCCATCTACTCCTTTTTAGCCCCTGCACATTGGTACAAATGTGAGAACCGCATCCAGTATCTAATACTCATGATGTAGAAGTAGATAAATTAATTGCAATAACCAAAATACCTGAAGTTGAAGTCTCTACTCGATTTTTCTTATCTTTCAAGTACTTTGGGCAATTTCTCTTCCAGTGTCCGGTCTTACCGCAATGGAAGCATGTGCCTTCCTTTGCTATGCCTCCACTAGGCTTCAAAGAAGCAACAGTGGGTTTGGGTATGGCAACTTCCTTGCCTTTCCCTTTATCACCCTGCTTGGTGGGTCTTTTGTTCTGTCTCCTTCCATTTCCGATCATCAGAATGGACTTCCCTTTTGACTTCAGATTCTTCTTTGCAGTTCTTAACATGGCTAGCAGTTTAGGAAGATATTTTTCCATATCATTCATATTGAAATTAAGGACAAATTGACTGAATCTATCTGGCAACGGTTGCAAGATCAAATCAGTCGCAAGTTCCTTTCTGAGGGGAAAACCCAACCTCTCAAGGTTCTCCACATACCCAATCATCTTGAGCACATGGGGACCTATAGGGGCTCCCTCAGCTAACTTGCCTTGAAAAAGGGCTTTTGAAACTTCAAACCTTTCATGCCTTTCCTGCTCTTGATAGAGCATCTTCAGGTGTTCGATCATATCGAACGCTGCCATGTTCTCATGTTACTTTTGCAACTCTGAGTTCATGGTAGCTAGCATGAGGCAAGCAGTTTCATTGGCATCATTGACATGCTTCTTATAAGCATCTCTTTCTGCCTTAGGTGCAGAAATAGGAGGTTCCTCTTCAGGAACAGGTTTCTCCAATACATACAGCTTTCTATCATGTTTCAGGACAATCCTCAGATTTCGGTGCCAATCCAAAAAAATTGTCCCAGACAATTTTTCCCTGTGAAGGATTGATTGCAAAATTTTATTAGAGGTTTTTATTGTCATGGTAATCTACATGAAAATAATGAAAATATAAGTATCAATAACATATTTAATTAGGCCTTTAATTAAATATGCTCCCACTATTTTACTCAAAACAAATGACCCTCACCATTTGATTCGGAAAATCCCGTTGGAAGATTTTCTAGTGGGTCGAGATCCACATTCACTTTGTTTTAAGTCCGCATAGGCGGATTACACAAAACTAGGTTATTTAGGTAGGAACCCCTTCCAATTGTATCTAATACAACTCGAATATTTTAGTTGGGTGAATACCTCCTTATTCCAATCCATCACATGGATCATTTCCAAGTCTTGCTTCTAAACATATACAATCTTATTATAATTTGTTTAGTTAAGTTTGACCCATTTTTTTAGCAATTGGATATTACAATTCTCCCATCACACCTTATTAATGTAGAATATGCACCTCACGTAGGCGAAACCTACATTATTCGATATTAGTCTTGATGAGTGCTAAAACATGGAAATCATAAACTTAATATTTAATTTCAGGGAATTTGCAATTGTTCTGATCACATCGGCTTATTTATCATATAAATCGTCTCTCACATGCATCAACATACATTCACATGCATCAACATACATTCACATGCATCAACATACATAATGAAACAGTTATGGCCCCTGGAGAAATTGTTCTCCCAAGCCAATGAGAGAACCTAAGCTAACCTAATAACGATCTAAGATTTTCCAAGCAAGATCTTCAAGGTTGTCCTCCTTTGATATTGTATTCTTCTTTTTCTTCATCACATTACATTACATAAAAAAAACTCGTTTTACATACGAGGGAGTGGGATGAGAAAAGAAGTTATATTAAGAGATTAAAAGAGAGGCCATAACCGATCACCAAAACAAAATAAAATCCCAAAACAAAATAAAGGAAAACTAAGGCCATAACCGATCACCACAAGACAATAATAATAAACACATTATTATTATTAATTTAAATTTTGTTAATTAATTAAAACCAAAATATATATCAACGACCGATCACACTACGCAGAGTTAGCCGGGGGTCCGCTGCACGGCCAGTGGACGGTGGTTCCGCTGCCCGGTCATTTGAAATCGATGTTGTTTTTCGCATCTAAACTTGATACTTTAAAGCACAACTCTTGTGCAGTCACAACCCTAATCGCATGACTCTTTAACAACACAACCCTTGTGTCGTCATGAACCCTAATGCACCAATTTTAGACCATCAAACACACCTTGATTATTAATTCAGTATCATTGATCAACATGTCATTGCTTCACCATACTAATGTCGGATCAAGAAGCAAATGACCATTGATCGCTCAAAGGAAAACAACCATTAAGTATTTGAATGAACGAAACAGAAATAGTATATCATATATACCGTATTTTGCATCAGGATTACTTATATCATATATATAACTTGGTCGATCTCAAATGCGTAACCTATGGACGATCGATGTATCGCTGCTTCACCATACTAACGTTGGATTCCTAAGCATAGTCAACATCAATCATCCAAATCGTACACACATGATGCCAAATTTAATTACTCGTTTATTCTTTGATTCATTCTGTCTTTTTATCGTATTAATACAGAAAATACTGAAAATAAACAACTATCAGATGCATGGTTTCGGAAGTGGCTCTGATACCACTGAAGGAGAAAAGCGATCCAAAACGCAACGAAATTTAAAAATTTCTCCTTTAGTGATCCTTACGAATGAGCATGATTAGTGATAGAATCGTTACCTCTTGTGGTGATTGAAACCTTTGATTCAGATCTACGAAGCGATCACGAACGTTGAATGGTGACAACGCCTCTACTCAGTCCACACGAACGAATTCCTTCAATCTCAGTGCTAGCTTCTACGAATGAAGGCTTTGAGTGAGAGAGAGAGATAGAGAGATAGAGAGAGATAAACAAAATTACAACTGCACAAATGCTTCTGCACAAGGGTTCTATTTATAGAACCACTTGTGTGGGCTGCAAGCTAAAAAGCCCACTTAAGTGTATGTGGCCCATATCTTATATTATGCCAAAATCACTTAAGCGCATGGTACCTTACCATATTTCGCATTCTACTTAAGTACAGCGTACCTTACGATGTTCTACAATTCACTTAAGTGCACCGTACCTTACGGTGTTCCTTAGTTACTCCATCTCTCATCAATACGTCCTTTTGTGTGTGACCCTGTAGGTTTTCGCGGCATTGGAAATTATATTAAATCATATATTTAACATAATAAACAGTGAGTGGTATCTAGGAACACATCGCTGCTACCTATAAGACCCCAATTTTGACCCTAAGATCCCTCATGAAATTCCATCATAAGCATTAGCATTGGGGTCATACCTTGGCATCCTCCTTACCCCTCCTTCATTGGGTTTATTTTGGGAGAGATCACCAAGCACTTTATGATTGTATCATACTTGTATTTTATCATTTCACTAACCAAAATACCAAAATATGTCTTCGCATTTGTCTAACTCTTTTGTAGGTAGGGCATAACCTCCATTGATCTATCAAGTTCATATCTAGGGTTTGAGACCCCCATGACAAAGAGCACAACCATGAATTGATACAAGAATGTTTATGGGCATCATATATGAGTACCATTGATTTCTATATGTTATATTGATCATGTTTTCTTCAAGAGTTTGAGGGTGATTTTCCTTGGAAACCCTAGTTTGACTGGGTATCTTGAGTAACTTCTCCAACAAGCTATCTCACCAATTGATCAAATTTCTCAAGTTACACTTCAGAATTCATCATCTTATGCATATATGATCTACCATAAGCCAATAAAGTCAAGAGAATTGGAAGTTAGCAAGTTTATTGATGGTGGTTGGCCAAATGGATTCATCTGATCAAAACTGTGTCTCCCTAGACCCTATCTCTTACAATTTTCACCATATTGTCGCATTACGCGAAAAACCGGCGCGAAAACGAAACAACAGAGCCGCCACCGTGCGTTATTTATCCCAAAAGAGGGAAAGGAAACGCTCGAGGTAAACCTGGAAAAGACATGGTCTCGCGACCAGAGAAAGATGGGATCAGGAGTCGGTTATGCGAAGGGAAGGTATTAGCACCCCTACGCATCCGTTGTACTCGACGGGATCCACGCACAAAAGAACGGATAAGGTTGCTAGAAATTGCTCACAAACTGCACAAGACTGGAATCAAACACAGAAAGACAAGAGAAACTGAACTCGGCAGGATATCACATCTTAACCCTAACATTGAGAGTTAGGGTGAAGCAGATGAAATAGGAAATGAGGGTAAGACCTCACAGCTCTTCTCCCTGGCCTGGGAGAGCTTCAGACAAATGAAAGTGTGGGAGTTCAGAATGTTGGAACTCTTCTCCACAGATAACTGACACAACAAAGATCTTGGGTTATTATCCCCAATGCATCAACACAATGGTGTGAGCAAGGTGAATGACACAACTGAATAGCATGGGATGGATTGCACATCCCTTTTTTCTGCCAATTGCCTCTTAAGAGGTCTTTACCTGCTTGGCACAAAAGTAAACATTCACAAGCATTGCCTCTTAAGGAGGACTTCAGACAGGTGCCTGCCCACATAACAGGACTGGTCTTCCAGACTACATGAAGTCAGAGAGTTATACCTAGGTGGTAAGCAAACCACAAGCCAAGCAAAAGCAAGTTCAAAAGAACTCAAAGCAACTTAGGTACCTGTGAAAAATCTAAACTAATCAGTTCAACTATACAGACAAACAATCAACAAGCAATAACAAACAGACAGACAATGTTCACAATGTGAAAGGCACAAGGCAAACTCAAATGAGCTAACATCAACCTACAAAACACACAAATGTTAGTAATCAAGAGCAAACATCAATGCTCAAATGAGGAAGCATCATCAACTATGGACTTGGAAGCTTAAACCTGAAATCAAAACCCACATGTAAGCCGCAAACCACTAGGTCAAAGCCTAGGGTCAAAGATGAATCAAAAATTCAAAACAGAACATGAAATTTAACATGAATCATCTTTATTCAATCAAGAACACATCTCAAAAAGTCCCACATCAAAATCATTAACCAAATTCATTTCATGATTAAAACATGGCAAGGCATGCAAATGGTGATCACATTGAGACATCAGAAGAAACAAATGCACATTAAATCAAAAATGACTCAAAAAAATCTTGGCAAAAATCATGAGTAAACAATACATATAACATGGTCATCATACAAAAAATCAGAGGCATTGGACATCATTAGGCATGGCAATCACTTTGATCAATCAAGACAAGCACATGTGTGACACAAATTGTCACACCAAGTTAGAATAAGCATAAAACAGAGATGAATCATGGTAAAAATCTCAAACCAAAGCCAAAACATCACTCAACATGTCTAGAAATAGCATGCAAAATTTCAGAAGCATTGGATCATTTTTGAGCATTTTATGATGAATGGAACAAGGCAAGGTCAAACATGTATACATGTGCAATCACCCTAGGACAAATCATTTTTTATGCCAGGCACAACTTGCAATTTAATGATCATAAAAAAAGTAGACAGAATGAGGATCATGATGCAAAAAATTGGAGATCATTTGGATTAATTTTCAATTTATGGTGATTTTTGGAAGTTGATAGAAATTTAAAATGAAAACATGAAGCCAAGGTATGAAAATAGGATGGAAAGGAATAATGCATGGCCATATGGAAAAATGCTCTCGCTCAAACTCGAACCGGTGACACATTTGAAATTCCAAACGCGCCTAATCAAAACGACCGTGTTTTGATGTTCAAACCCTAAACACGCGCGCTGCATATTTCGTAGCTAATTTGAATTTACACATGTCAGTTTCGTAGCTAAATGGAAGCAAGGTTGTAGCAATTTCTGGAAATGATGAACACCATGCATGAACGATGAAGATCATGAAGATCTTCATCTGGAAATTTCCAAAAAACAAAAATATGTCCAGAAATCATAAATAAGGACATCATTCAACAGGTTTTCTTATAGTAAGCACGGATCAAGCCATGAATCATGCAAAAACAACAACACAATTCCAAATCGAAGAAAATAAACAATGGCATCAAAACTTCAATTGAACATATCTTGCTCAAAACAGCACCAAATCACTCCAAATTTTCATCAGCATTATCACCAATCAATGAACTACAAGAATATCACAACCATTTGCAAAATAGAAGAGGTCGAATTCTGACCTGTTGAAGAACAAAAGTTGATTCAGCTTGCTTTAAGGCCTGGCAATGCTTCAATCCTTCTCCACACTACTTAAGGAAGTGAATGATGATGAAATGGAAGCTTGAATGCACACGAATCTAGCTCAATCTTCAATTGCCATGGATGCTTCACACTTTGAATCCAGCTCAATATGCCACAATTTCTCTTGATTCCACGTCCAAATGTGCTCAGAAATGCCTCATGAACATGAATTGATCAATGAAAAGTGTTTGTGTTTGAAGAATTTTGGAAAAAAGTTTGAGAGAATTTTTTTTTGAATTTGTGATTCTAGATCTGAAAATGTGCTCAATGACCAAAAAACAGTTGTGATTATTCATTTATACCTCCTACTAATCATGTTTAGATCATGCTTAAACCAAAGCCAAAGGTGATTAGCAAGTTGGAAGGTATTTGTGCAAAAATGCTTTTTCACTTCACGCTCATGCCATGCATGTGAACAATACATGTTTCTGGCCCAAAATGCCTTAAAATGAGTCCATGCACACTTGTGAATTGGTTTGGTATGCTCATAATCATTCAAAATGGTTTTATGCAATTTTCTTCCAAAAACTTCATGAATAAACCAAGGCCATGCAAATGAAATTCATGTCAAATAATGGTATGCTTGGAAAATACATGTTATAAGGATCAAAATGCAAAAAGAACCACTCATTTTGGAGTTTTGGTTTGAAAGTTATGTCCATTTGAACTTTGAAACACACTTTGCCATGATTGGACCATAACTCCTCAACCACACATGAGAAATACATGATCTTGGACTTGTTGTAAATGGGAGAGAAAGATCTTCAACTTTCATGTTGGACAAAATTTCATTTGAAGCTTTCTTGATGATGTAATCTTGAGTTGAAGTTGGTCCAAAACCTTTCCAATTTTGGAAAGTTCAAATTACAGGTCACCTGCTATTTTTGGAAAGTCTTGATCTGACTTCAAATTCTTCAATGTTGATGTTTGAAATGTCAAATGAGACTTGTTTGAACATGTATGAAGCATCTCTAACCACTTCCCACCTCCAAATCCATAGTTGACTGTGCGAGCTGACTTCTGTTGACTTTTGTGGGCCTCAGATGATTTGCACATGGACTGATGAGTTCTGAGCCTTCAATACTTGGCCAAGCTACTTCAAAATGATCCTTGGGTCATGTGAACTCATGGGAATCACCCTAGGACTTTGATATCATGACAAATGCTCTTGATGCCTTGCACAGCTGAATCTCCTAACCAGTCTTGCGTAAACTTTTTGCTAAGGTAGTATATGGCATGCTTCTTTTCGACCAGACTCGTCATGCATCCCAATACACACCCCATCGAGTTCTCAGTCACTGACAGGTACATTATCAGAGGCCTCCCAGGAACTGGAGGTATAAGGATTGGAGGTTTCTACAAATACTCTTTTATCTTGTCAAAAGCTTTCTGACAGTCATCATTCCACCTGATTGCTTGATTCTTCCTTAGCAATTTGAATATCGGTTCAAACGTGGCAGTTAGGTGAGATACAAACCTTGCAATGTAGTTCAATCTCCCTAAAAACCACGAACCTGCTTTTCTGTTTTCGGTTCAGGCATTTCTTGAATAGCTTTTACTTTTGCTGGATCAACCTCAATCCCTTTCTCACTGACAATGAAACCCAACAGCTTACCGGATCTCACACCAAACATACACTTGTTTGGATTCAGCCTCAGTTTGAACTTTCTTAGTCTGTCAAACAACTTCTGCAAGTTCACCAGGTGCTCCTCTTCTGTCTGCGACTTCGCAATCATGTCATCCACGTACACTTCAATCTCTTTATGCATCATGTCATGAAAGAGAGTCGTCATAGCCCTCTGATAGGTAGCACCGACATTCTTCAACCCAAATGGCATCACCTTATAGCAGAACATGCCCCAAGGTGTAATGAATGTCGTCTTTTCCATGTCCTCTGGCGCCATCTTAATCTGATTATAGCCAGAAAAACCGTCCATGAAAGAGAAAACCGAGGATTGAGCCGTATTATCAACCATACATCAATGTGAGGTAATGGGAAATCATCTTTTGGACTCGCTCTATTCAAATCCCGGTAATCGACACACATTCTGACTTTGCCGTCCTTCTTCGGCACGGGAACAATGTTGGCCACCACGGGGGATAAGTAGTCACTAACAGAAAACCCGCATCCAACTGCTTCTGAACTTCTTCTTTGATCTTAACAGCCATATCAGGACTAGTTCTGCGAAGCTTCTGCTTGACTGAAGGACAATCTTCTCTTAGAGGTAGTCTATGCACCACAATATCGGTATCCAACCCAGGCATATCTGATACGACCAGGCGAATATTTCCACATACTCTCTCAGCATCTCAATCAACTTTCTCTTGACGTCTTCCTTCAGAGTAGCCCCGATCTTGATCTCTTTCTTGGCGTCCTCAGTACCAAGATTAATAATCTCCAACTCCTCCTGATGAGGTTGGATAACCTTTCCTCCTGCTTCAACAATCTGACCAGTTCTTTAGGGAGTTCACAGTCTTCCTCACTCTCCTCTTCAGCTTGGTAGATGGGATTATTGAAATCATACTGAGCCATAACAGAACTGTTCATAGTGGAGTCCGTAAGATCACTTCTGCATGTTTAATGCTTTATTTTAGAAAAAAGAGTTCAAGAAAGTCCAAAAAAACAAAAACATTGCCATTTTTATTGTTTTTGAAAAGTGAAAACAAAAAACAGAAAGACAGGGATCACAAAATTGTTTGCAAACGTCCTTTATTAATGATATCATTGAAAAACATGATGAGGCCCTACAATGAACCACTACGCCTTGGGCAGAACGTAGGGTTTTGTGAAAAATGAAAAACAAAAGAAATTACTCTGTTTGAAGAGTAACTTGGACCACTTCTTCTGCTGTCCAGTTGTTGATCGTCTCCCTAGTGCACACGGGCGAACCCAGTTGTCCAGATCACAATCACTGTCACAATCTTCGCTACCGGTTGTAAAGACGTCAGCATGATTCATCAGCCCAACGCTGGTGAAGGAACTCGGCCCTTTCTGCTCAATCTGCTCTGCCTACAGAGGTGATAACCAATACCGAACTTGTCTTCTTTGACGGGCAAATCCACCATCTTGCCCCAACCTTCTGACTTACCAGAGTTGACAACTCCATAGCCTGTTTGTACGATGCAATTGAGGCACTTGGCTTCTTCTGCTCAGCAAAAGCCACCCTCTCAAGAGCAACGGTCTCAAATGTTGGCATAAAGTTTCGTGGATCTTGCCATCCACCTCCACATACTTGAAAGAGGATAAATGACTCACCAGAATGTCCTCCTCGCCGCACACAGTCACAATCTGACCGTTCCAGACATACTTCAGTTTTTGGTGGAGAGTTGACGAAACTGCCCCAGCTCCGTGTATCCAGGGACGCCCAATATAAACAATATACGCTGGCTGAATATCTATCACATAGAAGACAATACTGAACACCTCCGGGCCAATCTTCACCGGCAACGTGACTTCACCAAAAACAGACCGTTTGGATCCATCAAAGCACGAACAATGAGATCGCTTGGAGTGAGGACAACCCCTTCAACATCAATCTTGCCTAGAGTCTTCTTAGGCAGCACATTCAAAGACGAGCCAGTATCCACCAACACATGTGACAATACTGCGCCTTTGCACTCCATAGTGATATGCAGGGCCTTATTATGGTTACGACCTTCAGGCGTCAGATCCAAATCTGTGACCCCCAAACCGTGCCTGGTGCTGACATTAGCAATAACCCCCTCAACTGGTTGACAGAGATCTCTTGAGGCACGTAAGCCAGATTCAACATTTTCAACAAGGCATTACGATGTGCCTCAGAGCATAGCAGCATTGAGAGTATAGAAATCTTGGACGGAGTTTGATTCACTGATCTACAATCTTGTAGTCGCTCTTCTTTATTATCTTCATGAACTCCTGCTCATCTTTCTCAAACGACCCCTCAGGCACTTCCTTCTGAGCAGATTCTTCCTCAACCACAACCTGCTTCCCCTTAGCCTTGGCAAGAGCCTCAACATTGTTGTCTCTCAAAGGCTGCGGTGCGAACAGACGACCACTCCTTATAAAACCTCCTGGTCCCCCAACATTGTCCACAACTGGACTCGCAATCACAGGAGCTCTACTCGGCAACCCAATTGTCACTCGAGCTTGGTTAACTGGCCGAATCTGACTTTCAGCCCTTCGATTACTGCGGTAGGCGTTGTCATACTTCCACGGCACGGCCCTACTGTTCTCAACAGGTCTTCTACCAGTCACAACAATAGTAGTTGGAGCACTGACGGTTACTTGAGCGGAAATGGTAACAGGAGTACCACCGGTGCAGGCGCACTGACAATTCTCTGCCCACGTCCCTCGGACGGTTTGAAATAAATGGTGATAGTTGACACCGCTCCACGATCTTTAACAACCCGAGCAAACTTTAGACAACCCTCATCCATCAATCCCTGGATACCAACCTTCAGCTCTGAGCAACCATTCTCTGAACCTTCACAATCTGCACAGTTCTCATCACAGCCCGGGAACACTCCCCCATCCAACAGGCGCTCTTTCACAACAAACAGCGATGTCTGAACCTCTTCAACATCAACTATCAAGTCAACAGCTTCCCCATCTTCCACATTGTTTACCCTATGCACACCATGTTGAGGCATAGGATTGTTCACAACATTCGGCACAGGAGCAAAATTGATAGTTTTGGCGTCAATTAAGTCCTGGACCTTATGATGAAAAGCCCTGCAGTTCTCAATATGGTGCCCCGGTGCACCAGAGTGGAAATCAAAACGAACGTTGGCGTCATACACAGGTGGTATCTTTGTCAACGGAGCCATCGTAAGCAACTCAACGAACCCCAATCTGAGCAGTTCGGGCAGCAATTCAGCGTAGGTCATAGGCAACGGGTCGAAGCGTCGATCAGGCATCCTCTGTCTAGGCTGATACGGACGTTGTTGTTGTTGTTGTGTTGTGGTGGTTGTTGAACTCTCTGTTGTTGCTGTTGTCATGGTTGAGGTGCTGGAATGGTTACGACAGCAACCTGGCGATACTGGCCTCTGTTCACATTTCTCCGATGTTGTACAACATTAGTCTCACCCTCCCTTCTACGAGGTGCCCTAGAAAACGGCTTTTTTAAAGATGAGGAACCAGCATCCTGAATCTTCCCGGCTTTGATAAGGCTCTCTGTCCTCTCCCCACAAATTATAACATCTGAAAAACTACCGAACGGGCAGCTTCCCATCCGGTCAATGAATACACCTTGTAATGTCCCGATAAACATATCGGTCAACTCCCTTTCCAGCATAGGAGGTTGCACCCGTGCAGCTAACTCACGCCATCTCTGGGCGTACTCCTTGAAACTCTCACCTGATTTCGGACATAGACTCTGCAACTGAGTCCGGCTCGGCACCATGTCCATATTATGTTTATATTGCCTCAAGAAGGCCTCACCCAGATCTCTCCAACTACAAATGGATTCTCTTTTCAGCTCCATGTACCAGTCCAAGGAAGCTCCAGACAAGCTGTCCTGGAAGAAGTACATCCACATCTTTTCATCGTCTGTATAGGCAGAAATCTTCCTGTAGTACGCCTGCACATGGGTGCGAGGACAAGAAGTATCGTTGTATTTGTCAAATGAGGGTGCTTTGAACTTGTAAGGGATTCTCAATCCTTCTACCAACCCCATATTAGTGACATCAAAACCCAAAGATTTCTGACACTCCATGGCTCTGATCTTCTCAGCAAAGGCATCCACTTTCCGATCCCTTTCGTCAGTTCTTCCCACAACTTCATCATCTTCATTGAGCAGTGTGAACATGTCTTCCTGCCTGTCAACCAGCAGAGCAGGATGGCGCACGGGAGCACGAGTTGCTCTGACATTAACAGTCTCTGCAGCAAGAGCCTGTCCATTGATTCTGATTCCTCTCAACTCATCACCCACAGCATAATCATTGACGGGAGCAACAACAGCAGCATTATCGGTCACAGGTGCACCCACTGGTGAAGCACGACTAGGAGGTGGGAGTACAGCCTCTTGTCTCTGGGCTAAGGCACGCAACTCCTCTTGCCCTTGAACGACCCCTTGCATCATTGTCGTGAATTGGGCCATGTTAGCCCTCATCTCAGCCAACTCTGCTTGCACTTGGTCCATGTTCCTCTGTTGATTCAACCGGGTTGCGTAACGGTGCGGACGTTGATCAGCTATCCTGCCTGACACAGGAACCAGAGTGAGAAGTCTCAAGCAAGAACACCTGTAATGCAAAATCATATGTGTATGATGCTTATGATGCGTATGATGCACATGATATGTTCATTTCTCATGCATTCGAGAGCCTAATTCATCTTTCAAGAAATGGCAACCCTGCAATACAAACAAAGCAACAACATACACAGGATAATGAGCAAAAGGTGAGACATCAACAACCTCATCTATAGATATGAGCAACAAGGATCATACAACAATATTCAGACAAAGATCCAAGTGATCAGAGTACCACAATGAATCCCATCCAACAAGCCTGGAGGTGATTCTCAACATACACAACAGATACAAGCTAGGACGAAAGTCCTCCCGGAATGAGCGTCTTCAGATACTGACACTGGTCTATCAACAGGTCACATTCTGAACATTCTGGCAAGGGAGTGAGCTTCTCCTTCAGTTGTCTCCTGAGCTCCACAACTTCTCCTCCAAGTTGGCTCTCTGATGCATGTCTCAAGTCTACCTCTTTCTTCAATTGGACATCTTTGTCTCTGAGTTGCTTCTCCAGGTCCCTTATCTTCTTCTGATAACTGGCTTCAGCTCTCTGCAACCTTAAGCACTTTCGGTGTTCTGCATTCAACAGGGTCTCCATCTCCTCATAAGACCTCTTTTTACCCTTCAATCTAGCAGCATCTTCACCCTGCATGCCTTTGAGTTGATGAGCCAAGTTCAACTTATCAGCTTTGGCTTTGTAAAGCTCCATATGGGTATCTTGTTCCTTCTCCTTCAACCGACGATTCTCCATCAGGGCTTGCTTATACTGCTCAGCAGGCACACTCTCAACAAGGATCAAAGGTGGTTGCTCCTGCAATGACTCCATCCTATCATAGGGCAACAACAAAGTCTCAACTCTCTTCTTGACCCACTCAATGTAGTCAGGCATAGCAACAGCAAACTTCTTCCCCAGAACAACTCCATCCTTGACACCAATGGTCTTCCAAGCTCTTCCTACTTGCTCCAATCTAGCAGGGTCACTCCGCTTCTCAAAATACACACTTTCATCTATCTCAGCATCAAGTGGTCTTCCATTCATCACAAACCCTAACTGGCGAAGAGAAAGAACCGGGTTGTAATTGATACAACCCTTAGTCCCTATAAGTGGCACATTACGAAACTCTCCACAACTCATGATGACATTACGCACATCCATCCGGTAAGACTGCCATCTGATATCATAAGAGGTAAGAGACATAATCCTCTGAGTCCACTTATGAGTGCTCTGAGCATCCACAAAAGGTCCACTGACTGGCAGGAGAGACAAGAACCATCTGAGCAACAATGGGAGACAACATCTGATAGCTCCACCCTTACCATGCCTACTGTGAATAGCATAGTAAGTGTCAGCTAACAAAGTAGGAACTGGGTTTCCTCCAATGAAGATAGTGACTGCAGCAAAGTCCACAAAGTTGGGCATACTCGGGAACAAGACAATCCCATAAACCATGATAGCCAACTGAGCATGAAAAGCTTCCCAATTTCCCTTCTTTGCTTCTTCTCTAGCCATCCTCAACAAGTACTTCAAGGGCAATCCCACAACATCACCACTCGTCTTCCAATTGTCACTCACTTCCTTGATACTCAGATGGAGAGCTCTCGCAGCCACTCTGAAATCAACCTCCTTTGGAACATCCAAGAAAGGAACTTGATATCGGACCGGGACATTCAGCAGAATGGAGTACTCCTCGAGAGTGGGTGCTAACTGGTAATCCTGGAAAGTGAAGCAACGAAGCTCTGGGTCATAGAACTGTAGAAGAGTCTGCAACGGCACTGGATCTACCACCATCTTCAACAGTGTCAACAAATCCCCATACTGATCAACAAACCCCTTCTGATTACCGCCGGTCACAAGGTTGCTCAACTCTATCAGAGACGTCAAAGGCTCACAATGAAAACTGTAGGTGCAAGTCTTCCGCTTCAACTCTGGAACGGATGCCATCTCTCACAATGAATAGACTCCTGAATGAACCTGAGAAATGATATGCATGAGGATATTAGCTTTTTCTTCTTTTTTTCTTTTTTTTTTTTTTCTTTTTTTTTTACATTATTTTTTGAAAATAAATATGCTATGATGCAAATGATGCAAACACGACTGGCTGGCTGTGTATCTCGGAGCACAGGATCAAAGCTTCGGCTTGAATTCGGAACCACAAAGTCATTTGAGACCCCAAAAATCATCTGAGACCCAAGCTGCAGAACCAAGTCACCAACAGGACCAAGAGTCACCAATAAGTCACCAACAAGTCACCAACGGTACCTGTAATAATGATCATTCCCTCCCCACTCACGGGTGTCATCTAGGCCAGGGTAAGGTCAAGAGAAACGCAGGATAAACAACCCTTTCATAGAATATTATCATGTACACACCAGATGTATGCACCGGTAATACCCCATCAGGATCTGAACTGCTCGTGATATCAAGTTCCGCTAAGTGGCGCAATACCACCCGCTTCCCAAGAATCACTCTATTCCTAGGTGTCCTAGAGTTCACTCATAGCCTGGGTATTAGGCCTTTTACCTCATGTGACTCCCATCCCAACAGAGAAACAGACAACCAGCCAACACAAATGAAAAGATGATGAATGCAAACATAAATGTAAACAATAAATAAATGAATGCAATAAATGAAACAGCAAAAGCAACCAAACCCTATCCTAGAGAGCGCTAGGAGAGACTCGCTTAGGGAAGATGGACCAGCAAGAGGTCAACTTCTCTATAAATCCCCAGCAGAGTCGCCAGCTGTCGCATTACGCGAAAAACCGGCGGGAAAACGAAACAACAGATCCGCCACCGTGCGTTATTTATCCAAAAGAGGGAAAGGAAACGCTCGAGGTAAACCTGGAAAAGACATGGTCTCGCGACCAGAGAAAGATGGGATCGGGAGTCGGTTATGCGAAGGGAAGGTATTAGCACCCCTACGCATCCGTCGTACTCGACGGGATCCACGCACAAAAGAACGGATAAGGTTGCTAGAAACTGCTCACAAACTGCACAAGACTGGAATCAAACATAGAAAGACAAGAGAAACTGAACTCGGCAGGATATCGCATCCTGGGCCTACGTAGTCTGTCAGGCATAGACATCAGATTCGACGTAGTTCGGGACAGGGGGAAACATGCTCGCTAGGATGTCGCATCCTATGCATACGTATCTTCTCTGACCAGAGAAGAATCAGAGCACTCGTAGCTCGGCTAACGCACGCCAAACCAAACACAAACAGGAAACCGACTGCCAATCGCTGGACTTACGTCAGACTCTACACAAACAGGCAAACATGGAAACCGAATGCCAATCGTTGGACTTACATCAGACTCCGATCCAACAAACACACACAGGAAACTGACTGCCAATCGCTGGACTTACGTCAGACTCCAACAAGCAAACAAGACACAGGAAACCAACTGCCAATCGCTGGACTTACGTCACACTCCAAACGCACACAAAAGGGTTGAAAAAGAAAAAGGGCGCCCGCTGAGATCAGCTCATCTCCTGCCTACGTACCTCATCTGGTATGAGGATCAGGGCGACGTAGTTCACCTAAACAGGGCAAGAACTTCTGTCCTAACCAGATACGAAGGGAGACACAAACTACTAGGGAGACTACGACTCGAGCCTATAAGTTATCATGCATACGATCCCTAAGTTAAGGTTTTTATCTAACTTGCACAGGGAGCAAGCTATCCTAAACAGCACAGGCAAACACATTCAAGCACAAAAATCAAGCACACACACTATATGCAAACAATTGGGCTCATACAAGGTTAGGCTGTGAGACACAAGCCAACTGGAATCGGGTGTAGTTAGCTCTTAACCCTAATATTGAGAGTTAGGGTGAAGCAGATGAAATAGAAAGTGAGGGTAAGACCTCACAGCTCTTATCCCTGGCCTGGGAGAGCTTCAGACAAATGAAAGTGTGGGAGTTCAGAATGTAGGAACTCTTCTCCACAAATGACTGACACAACAAAGATCTTGGGTTATTATCCATAATGCATCAACACAATGGTGTGAGCAAGGTGAATGACACAACTGAATAGAAGGGGATGGATTGCACATCCCTTTTTTCTGCCAATTGCCTCTTAAGAGGTCTTTACCTGCTTGGCACAAAAGTAAACATTCACAAGCATTGCCTCTTAAGGAGGACTTCAGACAGGTGCCTGCCCACATAACAGGACAGGTCTTCCAGACCACATGAAGTCAGAGAGTTATACCTAGGTGGTAAGCAAACTACAAGCCAAGCAAAAGTAAGTTCAAAAGAACTCAAAGCAACTTAGGTACCTGTGAAAAATCTAAACTACTCAGTTCAATTATACAGACAAACAATCAACAAGCAATAACAAACAGACAGACAATGTTCACAATGTGCAAGGCACAAGGCAAACTCAAATGAGGTAACATTAACCTACAAAACACACAAATGTTAGTAATCAATAGCAAACATCAATGCTCAAATGAGGAAGCATCATCAACTATGGACTTGGAAGCTTAAACCTGAAATCAAAACCCACATGTAAGCCGCAAACCACTAGGTCAAAGCCTAGGGTCAAAGATGAATCAAAAATTCAAAACAGAACATGAAATTTAACATGAATCATCTTTATTCAATCAAGAACACATCTCAAAAAGTCCCACATCAAAATCATTAACCAAATTCATTTCATGATTAAAACATGGCAAGGCATGCAAATGGTGATCACATTGAGACATCAGAAGAAACAAATGCACATTAAATCAAAAATGACTCAAAAAATCTTGGCAAAAATCATGAGTAAACAATACATATAACATGGTCATCATACAAAAAATCAGAGGCATTGGACATCATTAGGCATGGCAATCACTTTGATCAATCAAGACAAGCACATGTGTGACACAAATTGTCACACCAAGTTAGAATAAGCATAAAACAGAGATGAATCATGGTAAAAATCTCAAACCAAAGCCAAAACATCACTCAACATGTCTAGAAATAGCATGCAAAATTTCAGAAGCATTGGATCATTTTTGAGCATTTTATGATGAATGGAACAAGGCAAGGTCAAACATGTATACATGTGCAATCACCCTAGGACAAATCATTTTTTATGCCAGGCACAACTTGCAATTTAATGATCATAAAAAAAGTAGACAGAATGAGGATCATGATGCAAAAAATTGGAGATCATTTGGATTAATTTTCAATTTATGGTGATTTTTGGAAGTTGATAGAAATTTAAAATGAAAACATGAAGCCAAGGTATGAAAATAGGATGGAAAGGAATAATGCATGGCCATATGGAAAAATGCTCTCGCTCAAACTCGAACCGGTGACACATTTGAAATTCCAAACGCGCCTAATCAAAACGACCGTGTTTTGATGTTCAAACCCTAAACACGCGCGCTGCATATTTCGTAGCTAATTTGAATTTACACATGTCAGTTTCGTAGCTAAATGGAAGCAAGGTTGTAGCAATTTCTGGAAATGATGAACACCATGCATGAACGATGAAGATCATGAAGATCTTCATCTGGAAATTTCCAAAAAACAAAAATATGTCCAGAAATCATAAATAAGGACATCATTCAACAGGTTTTCTTATAGTAAGCACGGATCAAGCCATGAATCATGCAAAAACAACAACACAATTCCAAATCGAAGAAAATAAACAATGGCATCAAAACTTCAATTGAACATATCTTGCTCAAAACAGCACCAAATCACTCCAAATTTTCATCAGCATTATCACCAATCAATGAACTACAAGAATATCACAACCATTTGCAAAATAGAAGAGGTCGAATTCTGACCTGTTGAAGAACAAAAGTTGATTCAGCTTGCTTTAAGGCCTGGCAATGCTTCAATCCTTCTCCACACTACTTAAGGAAGTGAATGATGATGAAATGGAAGCTTGAATGCACACGAATCTAGCTCAATCTTCAATTGCCATGGATGCTTCACACTTTGAATCCAGCTCAATATGCCACAATTTCTCTTGATTCCACGTCCAAATGTGCTCAGAAATGCCTCATGAACATGAATTGATCAATGAAAAGTGTTTGTGTTTGAAGAATTTTGGAAAAAAGTTTGAGAGAATTTTTTTTTGAATTTGTGATTCTAGATCTGAAAATGTGCTCAATGACCAAAAACAGTTGTGATTATTCATTTATACCTCCTACTAATCATGTTTAGATCATGCTTAAACCAAAGCCAAAGGTGATTAGCAAGTTGGAAGGTATTTGTGCAAAAATGCTTTTTCACTTCACGCTCATGCCATGCATGTGAACAATACATGTTTCTGGCCCAAAATGCCTTAAAATGAGTCCATGCACACTTGTGAATTGGTTTGGTATGCTCATAATCATTCAAAATGGTTTTATGCAATTTTCTTCCAAAAACTTCATGAATAAACCAAAGGCCATGCAAATGAAATTCATGTCAAATAATGGTATGCTTGGAAAATACATGTTATAAGGATCAAAATGCAAAAAGAACCACTCATTTTGGAGTTTTGGTTTGAAAGTTATGTCCATTTGAACTTTGAAACACACTTTGCCATGATTGGACCATAACTCCTCAACCACACATGAGAAATACATGATCTTGGACTTGTTGTAAATGGGAGAGAAAGATCTTCAACTTTCATGTTGGACAAAATTTCATTTGAAGCTTTCTTGATGATGTAATCTTGAGTTGAAGTTGGTCCAAAACCTTTCCAATTTTGGAAAGTTCAAATTACAGGTCACCTGCTATTTTTGGAAAGTCTTGATCTGACTTCAAATTCTTCAATGTTGATGTTTGAAATGTCAAATGAGACTTGTTTGAACATGTATGAAGCATCTCTAACCACTTCCCACCTCCAAATCCATAGTTGACTGTGCAGCTGACTTCTGTTGACTTTTGTGGGCCTCAGATGATTTGCACATGGACTGATGAGTTCTGAGCCTTCAATACTTGGCCAAGCTACTTCAAAATGATCCTTGGGTCATGTGAACTCATGGGAATCACCCTAGGACTTTGATATCATGACAAATGCTCTTGATGCCTTGCACAGCTGAATCTCCTAACCAGTCTTGCCTGATGCAATGCAATGGACTATGCACTGACCAATGCAATGTTAATGACGTAGAAATGAAATGTATATACAAATGGGAGGTGCAAATTTGAGGTGCTACAGCTTCCCCTATTCAATCAACTGGGAACCTAAACGGATGAGAGCAACGGCTGTCAGACCTTCAGGGTAAACAGGGATTGAATACCAAAGAACCGTAGAAATTTGCACTCTGCGGGATATGAACAGGATATTTGCAGCAGTAACCAGACAAGACGTTTACCGACGACTCTACTGGGGATCTCTGGCTGGGGAACAACCAGACATTTACCGATGACTGGGATGGGACTCGATGTTTACCGACATCGAAAGATGATGTTTACCGACACCAACAAAAGACGACCAGACATTTACCGATGACTGGGATGGGACTCGATGTTTACCGTCATCAAAAGATGATGTTTACCGACACCAACAAAAGACGACCAGACATTTACCGATGACTAGGATGAAGATATACGAACAGATGTCAACGGATAACTGGGAAAAACTCGACGTTTATCGACACGAACGGAGAGGTGACCAGACATCAACGGATGAATGGGAGAAGCTCGACGTTTACTGACACCAACGGAGAGGTGACCAGACATCAACGGATGACCTGGGGAAAAAGATATACAACCAGACGTCAACGGACGAATGGGAAAAACTCAACGTTTATCGACACCAACGGAGAGGTGACCAGACATCGACAGATGAACTGGGCAAGACTCGATGTTTACCGACATCGAAAGATGATGTTTACCGACACCAACAAAAGGCGACCAGACATTTACCGATGACCGGGATGAGACTCGATGTTTACCGACACCGAAATAATGGTGTTTACCGACACCAAAAAAAGGACATACACGGGTGCAAACATGACACTTACCGGTATCACAAGAATGACATCTTCAATACGTCAAGGCAAGGCTAAACACTTACTAGGGGTCTCACTGGGGATAATCAAGCTTTCCTTTCACGGACGAGTGAGGAAATAAACCTCTCTGGGGAATTATCAATCCTGAACGCTGTCAGGGGCAACTGTAGCAAATGTGTCGTATAGGTGCTGAACAATGATCCGCCTCTGCCGGGGAGACGGTCGGATTAGGTTGACATATGAATGCATATGTTTGAATTTTTCTATGGCGTAATGCTCCATGTTGAATGGAAATGCTACGCGATTTGAGGATGCAATGATTACTACATGCAAAATGCAAATGATGCACTCCTGCTGGGGAGCAACCGGATTGCTCTGCTGAGCACACAAACATGAAAAGATTCTCCAACTCTGTGGGGAGACTCTGTCTGAGGAATACTCTGCGGTAAAAAGCACCAACTTCTCACTTATGCTGGGGAATAGCATCGCTGCTTGGGGAAAGAATGGATCCCACCGGGAATAACCTTCACCATATCCAATCCACTCGGGGACTCCACTAGGGGAACAACCAATGGCGACTTTACTGGGGAGAGCTGCCAATCCACAGGTAGGATAAACTCTGCTGGAGATAATTTTCGCCGAATCATCCATACAAACCCTCTGCTAGGGGAAAACATCCACAACCATACTGGGGAAAATCAGCAGTACAAACCTCTGTTGAGGAGATCTGCTAGAGGAAAACCTTCACGACCCTGATGGGGAAAGGCATAACTCTGTTGAGGAAATAATAGATCAGACCATGCTGGGGATAAACATCCACAACCCTGCCGGGGGTGAGCGTTCACGACCACGCTGGGGATAGCAGTACTTCAAACCAGACTGCTGGGGAATAAAACTACTCACTGACACCTCCGCTGGGGATACAACATCCTTCTAACTCGGTGGGGATTAAAAAATCTTCAGACTCAGTGGGGAACTTGGCAGCTTTCAGACTAGTTGGGGATAAACCACTTCCAGGCCTCCTAGGGAGTTAAAAACCTTAGACCTGCTGGGGACAGAATAGCCTTTGGACCTGCTACTGAGGGACACCATTCACAGACGTCTCTGCAGGGGAGAATAGTTCTGATAACCTTCAGACTTGCTTGGGGAAACATCCTCAATCAAGCTGAGGAATTCCTGATTTTGAATATGTCGGGGAGACAAGCCCTGAACCTGCTTCAACTGCTGGGGAAAGCCCCTTTCACACTACTGGATAGTGTTGACACCATCTCTGAACGAACCGTGGCTTATCTGCTTCAGCCAGGAACCAAAGATAATAACCTGCAACCAACAAGACATACATGCCCCAGGGGATTGCATGGACAAGATACGCTCAAGTGTCCTCAACATTCAAAATGATTTTCAAATGTTTTATCTTTTTGCACGTTATTGTGTAGCCTTCATGTTTTTATATGCAATGTTTATCAAAAATTCGGACGTTTTTTGCAAACAAAACAATAAAAATAAAAACAAGAGAGCAATTTATCTGAATAACGACTTTTATTGATTGAAAATGGGCCTGAAAAGGCGAATACATCGGGAAGCAATTCCTAGGAAGAGGTAATTGCGCACAAAAGGAAAATAAACTATCCTAATGGCAATGTGAACACGGCACCCACTATTTCCCAATTTTGTTATGACTCACAGATCCCTGATTTTCTCCCAATTCCTTGCTTTCTGAGAAAAATGATTGAACCGATCACATCCTTCGAGATGGTAGACAATGAAGCGCGATGAAGTACAGATAACTCAAACTGTAGTCTTCGCTTTAATCCCTCTTTTGCCTGGATCTCCCTTTCGGGTTTTCAATCCACCGGGATACCCATTTTTTCCTAAGTCGCCCTTGCGGGTTTTTGACTTACCGGGTGTACAAATTCTTTTCATTTTTTATCCCTAACTTTTGCCCGAACCCCTTTTTTTTTTTGGTTCGCCGGGATGCCCTTTTTTGCCTGGACTCTTTTATCCTTTTGACCAACGGGTCAATTTATGCGAAGTATTTTTTGATTACATATGAGTTAACAGGGGACGGAAAATCTTCACCATCCATAGTTGTAAGCACCAAGGCTCCACCGGAGAAAACCTTCTTAACAACATATGGACCTTCATAATTAGGAGTCCATTTGCCCCTGTTATCTGTACCGGGAGGAAGGATCCTCTTCAAAACTAAATCACCAACCTGATAGCTTCGAGGATGCACTTTCTGATCAAAGGCTCTCTTCATCCTTCTCTGATACAACTGCCCATGGCACACAGCTGCTAACCGTCTCTCTTCGATAAGGCTCAACTCGTTAAACCTTGTTCGAATCCACTCGGCTTCGTCAAGCTTGACATCCAACAAGACTCTCAGAGAAGGGATCTCCACTTCAACAGGTAGGACTGCTTTCATACCATACACAAGGGAGTACGGGGTTGCCCCGGTCGATGTACGTACTGAGGTACGGTACCCATGCAAAGCGAAAGACAGCATCTCATGCCAATCCTTGTACGTCACGACCATCTTCTGCACAATCTTCTTAATATTCTTATTCGCCGCCTCTACAGCACCATTCATCTTTGGTCTGTAAGGAGAAGAATTGTGATGTTCAATCTTAAAATCTCTGCAAAGCTCCTTCATCATCTTGTTATTGAGGTTCGAACCATTGTCAGTGATGATTCTCTCAGGAACCCCATAACGACAAATGATTTCCTTCTTAATGAACCGGGCAACCACTTGCTTGGTAACATTAGCATAGGAAGCTGCTTCCACCCACTTGGTGAAGTAGTCAATCGCAACCAGGATGAAGCGATGTCCATTAGAAGCAGTTGGCTCAATCTTCCCAATCATATCAATGCCCCACATCGCGAATGGCCAAGGCGAATTCATGACATTTAGAGGGCTTGGTGGTACATGCACCTTATCAGCATAGATCTGACATTTATGGCACTTCCGAGCGTACTTGAAACAATCGGATTCCATAGTCATCTAGTAATAACCGGCTCTCAACAATTTCTTAGACATTGCATGACCACCAGCATGGGTACCAAAAGATCCTTCATGCACTTCTTGCATCAACAAGTCTGCTTCGTGTCTATCCATGCATCTGAGCAGAACCATGTCAAAGTTCCTCTTGTACAACACATCATCCTGATTCAAATAAAAGCTTCCAGATAGCCTTCTTAGGGTTTTCTTATCATTCTTCGACGCACCTTCAGGATACTCCTGGCTCTTGAGGAAGTTCTTGATATCATAATACCACGGTTTCTCATCAATCACAGACTCGGCTGCAAACACATACGCAGGCCTCTCGAGTCGATTCATCGCAACATGTGGCACATGATTCCACCAATGAACTTTGATCATAGACGATAAAGTAGCCAAGGCAGCAGCCATCTGATTCTCGTTTCGGGGAACATGATACAACTTCACCTTCTTGAAGAACGTCAGTATTCTTCTGGTGTAATCTCTGTAAGGAATCAAATCCGGCTGATTGGTATTCCAATCTCCATTGACCTGATTGATCACTAGAGTGGAATATCCATAAATGTCCAGAGTCTTGATCCTCAGATCGATGGCTTCTTCTATCCCCATGATGCAAGCCTCATACTCAGCCTCGTTGTTGGTTACGTCAAAAGTCAGCCTGGCAGAAAAAGGTATATAAGCCCCTTTAGGATTGATAAGCACTGCCCCAACACCGTTGCCATTCACATTCACGGCCCCATCAAACATCAGTGTCCACTTGTCATCAGGATCCGGTCCTTCCTCGACAAGAGGCTCTTCACAATCTTTCATCTTAAGATACATGATGTCTTCATCAGGGAATTCAAACATCATCGGCTGATAATCATCAATCGGTTGCTCGGCAAGGTAGTCTGACAGAATACTACCTTTGATGGCCTTCTGCGACGTGTACTGGATATCATACTCTGTTAAGATCATCTGCCAACGGGCAACACGTCCGGTGAGAGCCGGCTTCTCAAAGATGTACTTCACTGGATCCATCTTAGAAATCAATAAGGTAGTATGGTTCAACATATACTGCCTCAGTCGGCGAGCAGCCCAGGCCAAAGCACAACAAGTTTTCTCAAGCTGTAAATATTTGATTTCACAGTCGGTAAACTTTTTGCTAAGGTAGTATATGGCATGCTCTTTTCGACCAGACTCGTCATGCTATCCCAATACACACCCCATCGAGTTCTCAGTCACTGACAGGTACATTATCAGAGGCCTCCCAGGAACTGGAGGTATAAGGATTGGAGGTTTCTACAAATACTCTTTTATCTTGTCAAAAGCTTTCTGACAGTCATCATTCCACCTGATTGCTTGATTCTTCCTTAGCAATTTGAATATCGGTTCACACGTGGCAGTTAGGTGAGATACAAACCTTGCAATGTAGTTCAATCTCCCTAAAAACCCACGAACCTGCTTTTCTGTTTTCGGTTCAGGCATTTCTTGAATAGCTTTTACTTTTGCTGGATCAACCTCAATCCCTTTCTCACTGACAATGAAACCCAACAGCTTACCGGATCTCACACCAAACATACACTTGTTTGGATTCAGCCTCAGTTTGAATTTTCTTAGTCTGTCAAACAACTTCTGCAAGTTCACCAGGTGCTCCTCTTCTGTCTGCGACTTCGCAATCATGTCATCCACGTACACTTCAATCTCTTTATGCATCATGTCATGAAAGAGAGTCGTCATAGCCCTCTGATAGGTAGCACCGACATTCTTCAACCCAAATGGCATCACCTTATAGCAGAACATGCCCCAAGGTGTAATGAATGTCGTCTTTTCCATGTCCTCTGGCGCCATCTTAATCTGATTATAGCCAGAAAAACCGTCCATGAAAGAGAAAACCGAGGATTGAGCCGTATTATCAACCAATACATCAATGTGAGGTAATGGGAAATCATCTTTTGGACTCGCTCTATTCAAATCCCGGTAATCGACACACATTCTGACTTTGCCGTCCTTCTTCGGCACGGGAACAATGTTGGCCACCCACGGGGGATAAGTAGTCACTAACAGAAAACCCGCATCCAACTGCTTCTGAACTTCTTCTTTGATCTTAACAGCCATATCAGGACTAGTTCTGCGAAGCTTCTGCTTGACTGAAGGACAATCTTCTCTTAGAGGTAGTCTATGCACCACAATATCGGTATCCAACCCAGGCATATCTTGATACGACCAGGCGAATATTTCCACATACTCTCTCAGCATCTCAATCAACTTTCTCTTGACGTCTTCCTTCAGAGTAGCCCCGATCTTGATCTCTTTCTTGGCGTCCTCAGTACCAAGATTAATAATCTCCAACTCCTCCTGATGAGGTTGGATAACCCTTTCCTCCTGCTTCAACAATCTGACCAGTTCTTTAGGGAGTTCACAGTCTTCCTCACTCTCCTCTTCAGCTTGGTAGATGGGATTATTGAAATCATACTGAGCCATAACAGAACTGTTCATAGTGGAGTCCGTAAGATCACTTCTGCATGTTTAATGCTTTATTTTAGAAAAAAGAGTTCAAGAAAGTCACAAAAAACAAAAACATTGCCATTTTTATTGTTTTTGAAAAGTGAAAAACAAAAACAGAAAGACAGGGATCACAAAATTGTTTGCAAAACGTCCTTTATTAATGATATCATTGAAAAACATGATGAGGCCCTACAATGAACCACTACGCCTTGGGCAGAACGTAGGGTTTTGTGAAAAATGAAAAACAAAAGAAAATTACTCTGTTTGAAGAGTAACTTGGACCACTTCTTCTGCTGTCCAGTTGTTGATCGACTCCCCTAGTGCACACGGGCGAACCCAGTTGTCCAGATCACAATCACTGTCACAATCTTCGCTACCGGTTGTAAAGACGTCAGCATGATTCATCAGCCCAACGCTGGTGAAGGAACTCGGCCCTTTCTGCTCAATCTGCTCTGCCTACAGAGGTTGATAACCAATACCGAACTTGTCTTCTTTGACGGGCAAATCCACCATCTTGCCCCAACCTTCTGACTTACCAGAGTTGACAACCTCCATAGCCTGTTTGTACGATGCAATTGAGGCACTTGGCTTCTTCTGCTCAGCAAAAGCCACCCTCTCAAGAGCAACGGTCTCAAATGTCTGGCATAAAGTTTCGTGGATCTTGCCATCCACCTCCACATACTTGAAAGAGGATAAATGACTCACCAGAATGTCCTCCTCGCCGCACACAGTCACAATCTGACCGTTCCAGACATACTTCAGTTTTTGGTGGAGAGTTGACGAAACTGCCCCAGCTCCGTGTATCCAGGGACGCCTCAATAAACAATTATACGCTGGCTGAATATCTATCACATAGAAGACAATACTGAACACCTCCGGGCCAATCTTCACCGGCAACGTGACTTCACCAAAAACAGACCGTTTGGATCCATCAAAAGCACGAACAATGAGATCGCTTGGAGTGAGGACAACCCCTTCAACATCAATCTTGCCTAGAGTCTTCTTAGGCAGCACATTCAAAGACGAGCCAGTATCCACCAACACATGTGACAATACTGCGCCTTTGCACTCCATAGTGATATGCAGGGCCTTATTATGGTTACGACCTTCAGGCGTCAGATCCAAATCTGTGAACCCCAAACCGTGCCTGGTGCTGACATTAGCAATAACCCCCTCTAACTGGTTGACAGAGATCTCTTGAGGCACGTAAGCCAGATTCAACATTTTCAACAAGGCATTACGATGTGCCTCAGAGCATAGCAGCATTGAGAGTATAGAAATCTTGGACGGAGTTTGATTCAACTGATCTACAATCTTGTAGTCGCTCTTCTTTATTATCTTCATGAACTCCTGCTCATCTTTCTCAAACGACCCCTCAGGCACTTCCTTCTGAGCAGATTCTTCCTCAACCACAACCTGCTTCCCCTTAGCCTTGGCAAGAGCCTCAACATTGTTGTCTCTCAAAGGCTGCGGTGCGAACAGACGACCACTCCTTATAAAACCTCCTGGTCCCCCAACATTGTCCACAACTGGACTCGCAATCACAGGAGCTCTACTCGGCAACCCAATTGTCACTCGAGCTTGGTTAACTGGCCGAATCTGACTTTCAGCCCTTCGATTACTGCGGTAGGCGTTGTCATACTTCCACGGCACGGCCCTACTGTTCTCAACAGGTCTTCTACCAGTCACAACAATAGTAGTTGGAGCACTGACGGTTACTTGAGCGGAAATGGTAACAGGAGTACCACCGGTTGCAGGCGCACTGACAATTCTCTGCCCACGTCCCTCGGACGGTTTGAAATAAATGGTGATAGTTGACACCGCTCCACGATCTTTAACAACCCGAGCAAACTTTAGACAACCCTCATCCATCAATCCCTGGATACCAACCTTCAGCTCTGAGCAACCATTCTCTGAACCTTCACAATCTGCACAGTTCTCATCACAGCCCGGGAACACTCCCCCATCCAACAGGCGCTCTTTCACAACAAACAGCGATGTCTGAACCTCTTCAACATCAACTATCAAGTCAACAGCTTCCCCATCTTCCACATTGTTTACCCTATGCACACCATGTTGAGGCATAGGATTGTTCACAACATTCGGCACAGGAGCAAAATTGATAGTTTTGGCGTCAATTAAGTCCTGGACCTTATGATGAAAAGCCCTGCAGTTCTCAATATGGTGCCCCGGTGCACCAGAGTGGAAATCAAAACGAACGTTGGCGTCATACACAGGTGGTATCTTTGTCAACGGAGCCATCGTAAGCAACTCAACGAACCCCAATCTGAGCAGTTCGGGCAGCAATTCAGCGTAGGTCATAGGCAACGGGTCGAAGCGTCGATCAGGCATCCTCTGTCTAGGCTGATACGGACGTTGTTGTTGTTGTTGTTGTTGTGGTGGTTGTTGAACTCTCTGTTGTTGCTGTTGTCATGGTTGAGGTGCTGGAATGGTTACGACAGCAACCTGGCGATACTGGCCTCTGTTCACATTTCTCCGATGTTGTACAACATTAGTCTCACCCTCCCTTCTACGAGGTGCCCTAGAAAACGGCTTTTTTAAAGATGAGGAACCAGCATCCTGAATCTTCCCGGCTTTGATAAGGCTCTCTGTCCTCTCCCCACAAATTATAACATCTGAAAAACTACCGAACGGGCAGCTTCCCATCCGGTCAATGAATACACCTTGTAATGTCCCGATAAACATATCGGTCAACTCCCTTTCCAGCATAGGAGGTTGCACCCGTGCAGCTAACTCACGCCATCTCTGGGCGTACTCCTTGAAACTCTCACCTGATTTCGGACATAGACTCTGCAACTGAGTCCGGCTCGGCACCATGTCCATATTATGTTTATATTGCCTCAAGAAGGCCTCACCCAGATCTCTCCAACTACAAATGGATTCTCTTTTCAGCTCCATGTACCAGTCCAAGGAAGCTCCAGACAAGCTGTCCTGGAAGAAGTACATCCACATCTTTTCATCGTCTGTATAGGCAGAAATCTTCCTGTAGTACGCCTGCACATGGGTGCGAGGACAAGAAGTATCGTTGTATTTGTCAAATGAGGGTGCTTTGAACTTGTAAGGGATTCTCAATCCTTCTACCAACCCCATATTAGTGACATCAAAACCCAAAGATTTCTGACACTCCATGGCTCTGATCTTCTCAGCAAAGGCATCCACTTTCCGATCCCTTTCGTCAGTTCTTCCCACAACTTCATCATCTTCATTGAGCAGTGTGAACATGTCTTCCTGCCTGTCAACCAGCAGAGCAGGATGGCGCACGGGAGCACGAGTTGCTCTGACATTAACAGTCTCTGCAGCAAGAGCCTGTCCATTGATTCTGATTCCTCTCAACTCATCACCCACAGCATAATCATTGACGGGAGCAACAACAGCAGCATTATCGGTCACAGGTGCACCCACTGGTGAAGCACGACTAGGAGGTGGGAGTACAGCCTCTTGTCTCTGGGCTAAGGCACGCAACTCCTCTTGCCCTTGAACGACCCCTTGCATCATTGTCGTGAATTGGGCCATGTTAGCCCTCATCTCAGCCAACTCTGCTTGCACTTGGTCCATGTTCCTCTGTTGATTCAACCGGGTTGCGTAACGGTGCGGACGTTGATCAGCTATCCTGCCTGACACAGGAACCAGAGTGAGAAGTCTCAAGCAAGAACACCTGTAATGCAAAATCATATGTGTATGATGCTTATGATGCGTATGATGCACATGATATGTTCATTTCTCATGCATTCGAGAGCCTAATTCATCTTTCAAGAAATGGCAACCCTGCAATACAAACAAAGCAACAACATACACAGGATAATGAGCAAAAGGTGAGACATCAACAACCTCATCTATAGATATGAGCAACAAGGATCATACAACAATATTCAGACAAAGATCCAAGTGATCAGAGTACCACAATGAATCCCATCCAACAAGCCTGGAGGTGATTCTCAACATACACAACAGATACAAGCTAGGACGAAAGTCCTCCCGGAATGAGCGTCTTCAGATACTGACACTGGTCTATCAACAGGTCACATTCTGAACATTCTGGCAAGGGAGTGAGCTTCTCCTTCAGTTGTCTCCTGAGCTCCACAACTTCTCCTCCAAGTTGGCTCTCTGATGCATGTCTCAAGTCTACCTCTTTCTTCAATTGGACATCTTTGTCTCTGAGTTGCTTCTCCAGGTCCCTTATCTTCTTCTGATAACTGGCTTCAGCTCTCTGCAACCTTAAGCACTTTCGGTGTTCTGCATTCAACAGGGTCTCCATCTCCTCATAAGACCTCTTTTTACCCTTCAATCTAGCAGCATCTTCACCCTGCATGCCTTTGAGTTGATGAGCCAAGTTCAACTTATCAGCTTTGGCTTTGTAAAGCTCCATATGGGTATCTTGTTCCTTCTCCTTCAACCGACGATTCTCCATCAGGGCTTGCTTATACTGCTCAGCAGGCACACTCTCAACAAGGATCAAAGGTGGTTGCTCCTGCAATGACTCCATCCTATCATAGGGCAACAACAAAGTCTCAACTCTCTTCTTGACCCACTCAATGTAGTCAGGCATAGCAACAGCAAACTTCTTCCCCAGAACAACTCCATCCTTGACACCAATGGTCTTCCAAGCTCTTCCTACTTGCTCCAATCTAGCAGGGTCACTCCGCTTCTCAAAATACACACTTTCATCTATCTCAGCATCAAGTGGTCTTCCATTCATCACAAACCCTAACTGGCGAAGAGAAAGAACCGGGTTGTAATTGATACAACCCTTAGTCCCTATAAGTGGCACATTACGAAACTCTCCACAACTCATGATGACATTACGCACATCCATCCGGTAAGACTGCCATCTGATATCATAAGAGGTAAGAGACATAATCCTCTGAGTCCACTTATGAGTGCTCTGAGCATCCACAAAAGGTCCACTGACTGGCAGGAGAGACAAGAACCATCTGAGCAACAATGGGAGACAACATCTGATAGCTCCACCCTTACCATGCCTACTGTGAATAGCATAGTAAGTGTCAGCTAACAAAGTAGGAACTGGGTTTCCTCCAATGAAGATAGTGACTGCAGCAAAGTCCACAAAGTTGGGCATACTCGGGAACAAGACAATCCCATAAACCATGATAGCCAACTGAGCATGAAAAGCTTCCCAATTTCCCTTCTTTGCTTCTTCTCTAGCCATCCTCAACAAGTACTTCAAGGGCAATCCCACAACATCACCACTCGTCTTCCAATTGTCACTCACTTCCTTGATACTCAGATGGAGAGCTCTCGCAGCCACTCTGAAATCAACCTCCTTTGGAACATCCAAGAAAGGAACTTGATATCGGACCGGGACATTCAGCAGAATGGAGTACTCCTCGAGAGTGGGTGCTAACTGGTAATCCTGGAAAGTGAAGCAACGAAGCTCTGGGTCATAGAACTGTAGAAGAGTCTGCAACGGCACTGGATCTACCACCATCTTCAACAGTGTCAACAAATCCCCATACTGATCAACAAACCCCTTCTGATTACCGCCGGTCACAAGGTTGCTCAACTCTATCAGAGACGTCAAAGGCTCACAATGAAAACTGTAGGTGCAAGTCTTCCGCTTCAACTCTGGAACGGATGCCATCTCTCACAATGAATAGACTCCTGAATGAACCTGAGAAATGATATGCATGAGGATATTAGCTTTTTCTTCTTTTTTTTCTTTTTTTTTCATTTCTTTTTTTTTTACATTATTTTTTGAAAATAAATATGCTATGATGCAAATGATGCAAACACGACTGGCTGGCTGTGTATCTCGGAGCACAGGATCAAAGCTTCGGCTTGAATTCGGAACCACAAAGTCATTTGAGACCCCAAAAATCATCTGAGACCCAAGCTGCAGAACCAAGTCACCAACAGGACCAAGAGTCACCAATAAGTCACCAACAAGTCACCAACGGTACCTGTAATAATGATCATTCCCTCCCCACTCACGGGTGTCATCTAGGCCAGGGTAAGGTCAAGAGAAACGCAGGATAAACAACCCTTTCATAGAATATTATCATGTACACACCAGATGTATGCACCGGTAATACCCCATCAGGATCTGAACTGCTCGTGATATCAAGTTCCGCTAAGTGGCGCAATACCACCCGCTTCCCAAGAATCACTCTATTCCTAGGTGTCCTAGAGTTCACTCATAGCCTGGGTATTAGGCCTTTTACCTCATGTGACTCCCATCCCAAAAGAGAAACAGACAACCAGCCAACACAAATGAAAAGATGATGAATGCAAACATAAATGTAAACAATAAATAAATGAATGCAATAAATGAAACAGCAAAAGCAACCAAACCCTATCCTAGAGAGCGCTAGGAGAGACTCGCTTAGGGAAGATGGACCAGCAAGAGGTCAACTTCTCTATAAATCCCCAGCAGAGTCGCCAGCTGTCGCATTACGCGAAAAACCGGCGGGAAAACGAAACAACAGATCCGCCACCGTGCGTTATTTATCCCAAAAGAGGGAAAGGAAACGCTCGAGGTAAACCTGGAAAAGACATGGTCTCGCGACCAGAGAAAGATGGGATCGGGAGTCGGTTATGCGAAGGGAAGGTATTAGCACCCCTACGCATCCGTCGTACTCGACGGGATCCACGCACAAAAGAACGGATAAGGTTGCTAGAAACTGCTCACAAACTGCACAAGACTGGAATCAAACATAGAAAGACAAGAGAAACTGAACTCGGCAGGATATCGCATCCTGGGCCTACGTAGTCTGTCAGGCATAGACATCAGATTCGACGTAGTTCGGGACAGGGGGAAACATGCTCGCTAGGATGTCGCATCCTATGCATACGTATCTTCTCTGACCAGAGAAGAATCAGAGCACTCGTAGCTCGGCTAACGCACGCCAAACCAAACACAAACAGGAAACCGACTGCCAATCGCTGGACTTACGTCAGACTCTACACAAACAGGCAAACATGGAAACCGAATGCCAATCGTTGGACTTACATCAGACTCCGATCCAACAAACACACACAGGAAACTGACTGCCAATCGCTGGACTTACGTCAGACTCCAACAAGCAAACAAGACACAGGAAACCAACTGCCAATCGCTGGACTTACGTCACACTCCAAACGCACACAAAAGGGTTGAAAAAGAAAAAGGGCGCCCGCTGAGATCAGCTCATCTCCTGCCTACGTACCTCATCTGGTATGAGGATCAGGGCGACGTAGTTCACCTAAACAGGGCAAGAACTTCTGTCCTAACCAGATACGAAGGGAGACACAAACTACTAGGGAGACTACGACTCGAGCCTATAAGTTATCATGCATACGATCCCTAAGTTAAGGTTTTTATCTAACTTGCACAGGGAGCAAGCTATCCTAAACAGCACAGGCAAACACATTCAAGCACAAAAATCAAGCACACACACTATATGCAAACAATTGGGCTCATACAAGGTTAGGCTGTGAGACACAAGCCAACTGGAATCGGGTGTAGTTAGCTCTTAACCCTAATATTGAGAGTTAGGGTGAAGCAGATGAAATAGAAAGTGAGGGTAAGACCTCACAGCTCTTATCCCTGGCCTGGGAGAGCTTCAGACAAATGAAAGTGTGGGAGTTCAGAATGTAGGAACTCTTCTCCACAAATGACTGACACAACAAAGATCTTGGGTTATTATCCATAATGCATCAACACAATGGTGTGAGCAAGGTGAATGACACAACTGAATAGAAGGGGATGGATTGCACATCCCTTTTTTCTGCCAATTGCCTCTTAAGAGGTCTTTACCTGCTTGGCACAAAAGTAAACATTCACAAGCATTGCCTCTTAAGGAGGACTTCAGACAGGTGCCTGCCCACATAACAGGACAGGTCTTCCAGACCACATGAAGTCAGAGAGTTATACCTAGGTGGTAAGCAAACTACAAGCCAAGCAAAAGTAAGTTCAAAAGAACTCAAAGCAACTTAGGTACCTGTGAAAAATCTAAACTACTCAGTTCAATTATACAGACAAACAATCAACAAGCAATAACAAACAGACAGACAATGTTCACAATGTGCAAGGCACAAGGCAAACTCAAATGAGGTAACATTAACCTACAAAAACACACAAATGTTAGTAATCAATAGCAAACATCAATGCTCAAATGAGGAAGCATCATCAACTATGGACTTGGAAGCTTAAACCTGAAATCAAAACCCACATGTAAGCCGCAAACCACTAGGTCAAAGCCTAGGGTCAAAGATGAATCAAAAATTCAAAACAGAACATGAAATTTAACATGAATCATCTTTATTCAATCAAGAACACATCTCAAAAAGTCCCACATCAAAATCATTAACCAAATTCATTTCATGATTAAAACATGGCAAGGCATGCAAATGGTGATCACATTGAGACATCAGAAGAAACAAATGCACATTAAATCAAAAATGACTCAAAAAATCTTGGCAAAAATCATGAGTAAACAATACATATAACATGGTCATCATACAAAAAATCAGAGGCATTGGACATCATTAGGCATGGCAATCACTTTGATCAATCAAGACAAGCACATGTGTGACACAAATTGTCACACCAAGTTAGAATAAGCATAAAACAGAGATGAATCATGGTAAAAATCTCAAACCAAAGCCAAAACATCACTCAACATGTCTAGAAATAGCATGCAAAATTTCAGAAGCATTGGATCATTTTTGAGCATTTTATGATGAATGGAACAAGGCAAGGTCAAACATGTATACATGTGCAATCACCCTAGGACAAATCATTTTTTATGCCAGGCACAACTTGCAATTTAATGATCATAAAAAAAGTAGACAGAATGAGGATCATGATGCAAAAAATTGGAGATCATTTGGATTAATTTTCAATTTATGGTGATTTTTGGAAGTTGATAGAAATTTAAAATGAAAACATGAAGCCAAGGTATGAAAATAGGATGGAAAGGAATAATGCATGGCCATATGGAAAAATGCTCTCGCTCAAACTCGAACCGGTGACACATTTGAAATTCCAAACGCGCCTAATCAAAACGACCGTGTTTTGATGTTCAAACCCTAAACACGCGCGCTGCATATTTCGTAGCTAATTTGAATTTACACATGTCAGTTTCGTAGCTAAATGGAAGCAAGGTTGTAGCAATTTCTGGAAATGATGAACACCATGCATGAACGATGAAGATCATGAAGATCTTCATCTGGAAATTTCCAAAAAACAAAAATATGTCCAGAAATCATAAATAAGGACATCATTCAACAGGTTTTCTTATAGTAAGCACGGATCAAGCCATGAATCATGCAAAAACAACAACACAATTCCAAATCGAAGAAAATAAACAATGGCATCAAAACTTCAATTGAACATATCTTGCTCAAAACAGCACCAAATCACTCCAAATTTTCATCAGCATTATCACCAATCAATGAACTACAAGAATATCACAACCATTTGCAAAATAGAAGAGGTCGAATTCTGACCTGTTGAAGAACAAAAGTTGATTCAGCTTGCTTTAAGGCCTGGCAATGCTTCAATCCTTCTCCACACTACTTAAGGAAGTGAATGATGATGAAATGGAAGCTTGAATGCACACGAATCTAGCTCAATCTTCAATTGCCATGGATGCTTCACACTTTGAATCCAGCTCAATATGCCACAATTTCTCTTGATTCCACGTCCAAATGTGCTCAGAAATGCCTCATGAACATGAATTGATCAATGAAAAGTGTTTGTGTTTGAAGAATTTTGGAAAAAAGTTTGAGAGAATTTTTTTTTGAATTTGTGATTCTAGATCTGAAAATGTGCTCAATGACCAAAAACAGTTGTGATTATTCATTTATACCTCCTACTAATCATGTTTAGATCATGCTTAAACCAAAGCCAAAGGTGATTAGCAAGTTGGAAGGTATTTGTGCAAAAATGCTTTTTCACTTCACGCTCATGCCATGCATGTGAACAATACATGTTTCTGGCCCAAAATGCCTTAAAATGAGTCCATGCACACTTGTGAATTGGTTTGGTATGCTCATAATCATTCAAAATGGTTTTATGCAATTTTCTTCCAAAAACTTCATGAATAAACCAAAGGCCATGCAAATGAAATTCATGTCAAATAATGGTATGCTTGGAAAATACATGTTATAAGGATCAAAATGCAAAAAGAACCACTCATTTTGGAGTTTTGGTTTGAAAGTTATGTCCATTTGAACTTTGAAACACACTTTGCCATGATTGGACCATAACTCCTCAACCACACATGAGAAATACATGATCTTGGACTTGTTGTAAATGGGAGAGAAAGATCTTCAACTTTCATGTTGGACAAAATTTCATTTGAAGCTTTCTTGATGATGTAATCTTGAGTTGAAGTTGGTCCAAAACCTTTCCAATTTTGGAAAGTTCAAATTACAGGTCACCTGCTATTTTTGGAAAGTCTTGATCTGACTTCAAATTCTTCAATGTTGATGTTTGAAATGTCAAATGAGACTTGTTTGAACATGTATGAAGCATCTCTAACCACTTCCCACCTCCAAATCCATAGTTGACTGTGCAGCTGACTTCTGTTGACTTTTGTGGGCCTCAGATGATTTGCACATGGACTGATGAGTTCTGAGCCTTCAATACTTGGCCAAGCTACTTCAAAATGATCCTTGGGTCATGTGAACTCATGGGAATCACCCTAGGACTTTGATATCATGACAAATGCTCTTGATGCCTTGCACAGCTGAATCTCCTAACCAGTCTTGCCTGATGCAATGCAATGGACTATGCACTGACCAATGCAATGTTAATGACGTAGAAATGAAATGTATATACAAATGGGAGGTGCAAATTTGAGGTGCTACAGCTTCCCCTATTCAATCAACTGGGAACCTAAACGGATGAGAGCAACGGCTGTCAGACCTTCAGGGTAAACAGGGATTGAATACCAAAGAACCGTAGAAATTTGCACTCTGCGGGATATGAACATGATATTTGCAACAGTAACCAGACAAGACGTTTACCGACGACTCTACTGGGGATCTCTGGCTGGGGAACAACCAGACATTTACCGATGACTGGGATGGGACTCGATGTTTACCGACATCGAAAGATGATGTTTACCGACACCAACAAAAGACGACCAGACATTTACCGATGACTGGGATGGGACTCGATGTTTACCGTCATCAAAAGATGATGTTTACCGACACCAACAAAAGACGACCAGACATTTACCGATGACTAGGATGAAGATATACGAACAGATGTCAACGGATAACTGGGAAAAACTCGACGTTTATCGACACGAACGGAGAGGTGACCAGACATCAACGGATGAATGGGAGAAGCTCGACGTTTACTGAAACCAACGGAGAGGTGACCAGACATCAACGGATGACCTGGGGAAAAAGATATACAACCAGACGTCAACGGACGAATGGGAAAAACTCAACGTTTATCGACACCAACGGAGAGGTGACCAGACATCGACAGATGAACTGGGCAAGACTCGATGTTTACCGACATCGAAAGATGATGTTTACCGACACCAACAAAAGGCGACCAGACATTTACCGATGACCGGGATGAGACTCGATGTTTACCGACACCGAAATAATGGTGTTTACCGACACCAAAAAAAGGACATACACGGGTGCAAACATGACACTTACCGGTATCACAAGAATGACATCTTCAATACGTCAAGGCAAGGCTAAACACTTACTAGGGGTCTCACTGGGGATAATCAAGCTTTCCTTTCACGGACGAGTGAGGAAATAAACCTCTCTGGGGAATTATCAATCTTGAACGCTGTCAGGGGCAACTGTAGCAAATGTGTCGTATAGGTGCTGAACAATGATCCGCCTCTGCCGGGGAGACGGTCGGATTAGGTTGACATATGAATGCATATGTTTGAATTTTTCTATGGCGTAATGCTCCATGTTGAATGGAAATGCTACGCGATTTGAGGATGCAATGATTACTACATGCAAAATGCAAATGATGCACTCCTGCTGGGGAGCAACCGGATTGCTCTGCTGAGCACACAAACATGAAAAGATTCTCCAACTCTGTGGGGAGACTCTGTCTGAGGAATACTCTGCGGTAAAAAGCACCAACTTCTCACTTATGCTGGGGAATAGCATCGCTGCTTGGGGAAAGAATGGATCCCACCGGGAATAACCTTCACCATATCCAATCCACTCGGGGACTCCACTAGGGGAACAACCAATGGCGACTTTACTGGGGAGAGCTGCCAATCCACAGGTAGGATAAACTCTGCTGGAGATAATTTTCGCCGAATCATCCATACAAACCCTCTGCTAGGGGAAAACATCCACAACCATACTGGGGAAAATCAGCAGTACAAACCTCTGTTGAGGAGATCTGCTAGAGGAAAACCTTCACGACCCTGATGGGGAAAGGCATAACTCTGTTGAGGAAATAATAGATCAGACCATGCTGGGGATAAACATCCACAACCCTGCCGGGGGTGAGCGTTCACGACCACGCTGGGGATAGCAGTACTTCAAACCAGACTGCTGGGGAATAAAACTACTCACTGACACCTCCGCTGGGGATACAACATCCTTCTAACTCGGTGGGGATTAAAAAATCTTCAGACTCAGTGGGGAACTTGGCAGCTTTCAGACTAGTTGGGGATAAACCACTTCCAGGCCTCCTAGGGAGTTAAAAACCTTAGACCTGCTGGGGACAGAATAGCCTTTGGACCTGCTACTGAGGGACACCATTCACAGACGTCTCTGCAGGGGAGAATAGTTCTGATAACCTTCAGACTTGCTTGGGGAAACATCCTCAATCAAGCTGAGGAATTCCTGATTTTGAATATGTCGGGGAGACAAGCCCTGAACCTGCTTCAACTGCTGGGGAAAGCCCCTTTCACACTACTGGATAGTGTTGACACCATCTCTGAACGAACCGTGGCTTATCTGCTTCAGCCAGGAACCAAAGATAATAACCTGCAACCAACAAGACATACATGCCCCAGGGGATTGCATGGACAAGATACGCTCAAGTGTCCTCAACATTCAAAATGATTTTCAAATGTTTTATCTTTTTGCACGTTATTGTGTAGCCTTCATGTTTTTATATGCAATGTTTATCAAAAATTCGGACGTTTTTTGCAAACAAAACAATAAAAATAAAAACAAGAGAGCAATTTATCTGAATAACGACTTTTATTGATTGAAAATGGGCCTGAAAAGGCGAATACATCGGGAAGCAATTCCTAGGAAGAGGTAATTGCGCACAAAAGGAAAATAAACTATCCTAATGGCAATGTGAACACGGCACCCACTATTTCCCAATTTTGTTATGACTCACAGATCCCTGATTTTCTCCCAATTCCTTGCTTTCTGAGAAAAATGATTGAACCGATCACATCCTTCGAGATGGTAGACAATGAAGCGCGATGAAGTACAGATAACTCAAACTGTAGTCTTCGCTTTAATCCCTCTTTTGCCTGGATCTCCCTTTCGGGTTTTCAATCCACCGGGATACCCATTTTTTCCTAAGTCGCCCTTGCGGGTTTTTGACTTACCGGGTGTACAAATTCTTTTCATTTTTTATCCCTAACTTTTGCCCGAACCCCTTTTTTTTTTTTGGTTCGCCGGGATGCCCTTTTTTGCCTGGACTCTTTTATCCTTTTGACCAACGGGTCAATTTATGCGAAGTATTTTTTGATTACATATGAGTTAACAGGGGACGGAAAATCTTCACCATCCATAGTTGTAAGCACCAAGGCTCCACCGGAGAAAACCTTCTTAACAACATATGGACCTTCATAATTAGGAGTCCATTTGCCCCTGTTATCTGTACCGGGAGGAAGGATCCTCTTCAAAACTAAATCACCAACCTGATAGCTTCGAGGATGCACTTTCTGATCAAAGGCTCTCTTCATCCTTCTCTGATACAACTGCCCATGGCACACAGCTGCTAACCGTCTCTCTTCGATAAGGCTCAACTCGTTAAACCTTGTTCGAATCCACTCGGCTTCGTCAAGCTTGACATCCAACAAGACTCTCAGAGAAGGGATCTCCACTTCAACAGGTAGGACTGCTTTCATACCATACACAAGGGAGTACGGGGTTGCCCCGGTCGATGTACGTACTGAGGTACGGTACCCATGCAAAGCGAAAGACAGCATCTCATGCCAATCCTTGTACGTCACGACCATCTTCTGCACAATCTTCTTAATATTCTTATTCGCCGCCTCTACAGCACCATTCATCTTTGGTCTGTAAGGAGAAGAATTGTGATGTTCAATCTTAAAATCTCTGCAAAGCTCCTTCATCATCTTGTTATTGAGGTTCGAACCATTGTCAGTGATGATTCTCTCAGGAACCCCATAACGACAAATGATTTCCTTCTTAATGAACCGGGCAACCACTTGCTTGGTAACATTAGCATAGGAAGCTGCTTCCACCCACTTGGTGAAGTAGTCAATCGCAACCAGGATGAAGCGATGTCCATTAGAAGCAGTTGGCTCAATCTTCCCAATCATATCAATGCCCCACATCGCGAATGGCCAAGGCGAATTCATGACATTCAGAGGGCTTGGTGGTACATGCACCTTATCAGCATAGATCTGACATTTATGGCACTTCCGAGCGTACTTGAAACAATCGGATTCCATAGTCATCTAGTAATAACCGGCTCTCAACAATTTCTTAGACATTGCATGACCACCAGCATGGGTACCAAAAGATCCTTCATGCACTTCTTGCATCAACAAGTCTGCTTCGTGTCTATCCATGCATCTGAGCAGAACCATGTCAAAGTTCCTCTTGTACAACACATCATCCTGATTCAAATAAAAGCTTCCAGATAGCCTTCTTAGGGTTTTCTTATCATTCTTCGACGCACCTTCAGGATACTCCTGGCTCTTGAGGAAGTTCTTGATATCATAATACCACGGTTTCTCATCAATCACAGACTCGGCTGCAAACACATACGCAGGCCTCTCGAGTCGATTCATCGCAACATGTGGCACATGATTCCACCAATGAACTTTGATCATAGACGATAAAGTAGCCAAGGCATCAGCCATCTGATTCTCGTTTTGGGGAACATGATACAACTTCACCTTCTTGAAGAACGTCAGTATTCTTCTGGTGTAATCTCTGTAAGGAATCAAATCCGGCTGATTGGTATTCCAATCTCCATTGACCTGATTGATCACTAGAGTGGAATATCCATAAATGTCCAGAGTCTTGATCCTCAGATCGATGGCTTCTTCTATCCCCATGATGCAAGCCTCATACTCAGCCTCGTTGTTGGTTACGTCAAAAGTCAGCCTGGCAGAAAAAGGTATATAAGCCCCTTTAGGATTGATAAGCACTGCCCCAACACCGTTGCCATTCACATTCACGGCCCCATCAAACATCAGTGTCCACTTGTCATCAGGATCCGGTCCTTCCTCGACAAGAGGCTCTTCACAATCTTTCATCTTAAGATACATGATGTCTTCATCAGGGAATTCAAACATCATCGGCTGATAATCATCAATCGGTTGCTCGGCAAGGTAGTCTGACAGAATACTACCTTTGATGGCCTTCTGCGACGTGTACTGGATATCATACTCTGTTAAGATCATCTGCCAACGGGCAACACGTCCGGTGAGAGCCGGCTTCTCAAAGATGTACTTCACTGGATCCATCTTAGAAATCAATAAGGTAGTATGGTTCAACATATACTGCCTCAGTCGGCGAGCAGCCCAGGCCAAAGCACAACAAGTTTTCTCAAGCTGTGAATATTTGATTTCACAGTCGGTAAACTTTTTGCTAAGGTAGTATATGGCATGCTCTTTTCGACCAGACTCGTCATGCTATCCCAATACACACCCCATCGAGTTCTCAGTCACTGACAGGTACATTATCAGAGGCCTCCCAGGAACTGGAGGTATAAGGATTGGAGGTTTCTACAAATACTCTTTTATCTTGTCAAAAGCTTTCTGACAGTCATCATTCCACCTGATTGCTTGATTCTTCCTTAGCAATTTGAATATCGGTTCACACGTGGCAGTTAGGTGAGATACAAACCTTGCAATGTAGTTCAATCTCCCTAAAAACCCACGAACCTGCTTTTCTGTTTTCGGTTCAGGCATTTCTTGAATAGCTTTTACTTTTGCTGGATCAACCTCAATCCCTTTCTCACTGACAATGAAACCCAACAGCTTACCGGATCTCACACCAAACGTACACTTGTTTGGATTCAGCCTCAGTTTGAATTTTCTTAGTCTGTCAAACAACTTCTGCAAGTTCACCAGGTGCTCCTCTTCTGTCTGCGACTTCGCAATCATGTCATCCACGTACACTTCAATCTCTTTATGCATCATGTCATGAAAGAGAGTCGTCATAGCCCTCTGATAGGTAGCACCGACATTCTTCAACCCAAATGGCATCACCTTATAGCAGAACATGCCCCAAGGTGTAATGAATGTCGTCTTTTCCATGTCCTCTGGCGCCATCTTAATCTGATTATAGCCAGAAAAACCGTCCATGAAAGAGAAAACCGAGGATTGAGCCGTATTATCAACCAATACATCAATGTGAGGTAATGGGAAATCATCTTTTGGACTCGCTCTATTCAAATCCCGGTAATCGACACACATTCTGACTTTGCCGTCCTTCTTCGGCACGGGAACAATGTTGGCCACCCACGGGGGATAAGTAGTCACTAACAGAAAACCCGCATCCAACTGCTTCTGAACTTCTTCTTTGATCTTAACAGCCATATCAGGACTAGTTCTGCGAAGCTTCTGCTTGACTGAAGGACAATCTTCTCTTAGAGGTAGTCTATGCACCACAATATCGGTATCCAACCCAGGCATATCTTGATACGACCAGGCGAATATTTCCACATACTCTCTCAGCATCTCAATCAACTTTCTCTTGACGTCTTCCTTCAGAGTAGCCCCGATCTTGATCTCTTTCTTGGCGTCCTCAGTACCAAGATTAATGATCTCCAACTCCTCCTGATGAGGTTGGATAACCCTTTCCTCCTGCTTCAACAATCTGACCAGTTCTTTAGGGAGTTCACAGTCTTCCTCATTCTCCTCTTCAGCTTGGTAGATGGGATTATTGAAATCATACTGAGCCATAACAGAACTGTTCATAGTGGAGTCCGTAAGATCACTTCTGCATGTTTAATGCTTTATTTTAGAAAAAAGAGTTCAAGAAAGTCACAAAAAACAAATACATTGCCATTTTTATTGTTTTTGAAAAGTGAAAAACAAAAACAGAAAGACAGGGATCACAAAATTGTTTGCAAAACGTCCTTTATTAATGATATCATTGAAAAACATGATGAGGCCCTACAATGAACCACTACGCCTTGGGCAGAACGTAGGGTTTTGTGAAAAATGAAAAACAAAAGAAAATTACTCTGTTTGAAGAGTAACTTGGACCACTTCTTCTGCTGTCTAGTTGTTGATCGACTCCCCTAGTGCACATGGGCGAACCCAGTTGTCCAGATCACAATCACTGTCACAATCTTCGCTACCGGTTGTAAAGACGTCAGCATGATTCATCAGCCCAACGCTGGTGAAGGAACTCGGCCCTTTCTGCTCAATCTGCTCTGCCTACAGAGGTTGATAACCAATACCGAACTTGTCTTCTTTGACGGGCAAATCCACCATCTTGCCCCAACCTTCTGACTTACCAGAGTTGACAACCTCCATAGCCTGTTTGTACGATGCAATTGAGGCACTTGGCTTCTTCTGCTCAGCAAAAGCCACCCTCTCAAGAGCAACGGTCTCAAATGTCTGGCATAAAGTTTCGTGGATCTTGCCATCCACCTCCACATACTTGAAAGAGGATAAATGACTCACCAGAATGTCCTCCTCGCCGCACACAGTCACAATCTGACCGTTCCAGACATACTTCAGTTTTTGGTGGAGAGTTGACGAAACTGCCCCAGCTCCGTGTATCCAGGGACGCCTCAATAAACAACTATATGCTGGCTGAATATCTATCACATAGAAGACAATACTGAACACCTCCGGGCCAATCTTCACCGGCAACGTGACTTCACCAAAAACAGACCGTTTGGATCCATCAAAAGCACGAACAATGAGATCGCTTGGAGTGAGGACAACCCCTTCAACATCAATCTTGCCTAGAGTCTTCTTAGGCAGCACATTCAAAGACGAGCCAGTATCCACCAACACATGTGACAATACTGCGCCTTTGCACTCCATAGTGATATGCAGGGCCTTATTATGGTTACGACCTTCAGGCGTCAGATCCAAATCTGTGAACCCCAAACCGTGCCTGGTGCTGACATTAGCAATAACCCCCTCTAACTGGTTGACAGAGATCTCTTGAGGCACGTAAGCCAGATTCAACATTTTCAACAAGGCATTACGATGTGCCTCAGAGCATAGCAGCATTGAGAGTATAGAAATCTTGGACGGAGTTTGATTCAACTGATCTACAATCTTGTAGTCGCTCTTCTTTATTATCTTCATGAACTCCTGCTCATCTTTCTCAAACGACCCCTCAGGCACTTCCTTCTGAGCAGATTCTTCCTCAACCACAACCTGCTTCCCCTTAGCCTTGGCAAGAGCCTCAACATTGTTGTCTCTCAAAGGCTGCGGTGCGAACAGACGACCACTCCTTATAAAACCTCCTGGTCCCCCAACATTGTCCACAACTGGACTCGCAATCACAGGAGCTCTACTCGGCAACCCAATTGTCACTCGAGCTTGGTTAACTGGCCGAATCTGACTTTCAGCCCTTCGATTACTGCGGTAGGCGTTGTCATACTTCCACGGCACGGCCCTACTGTTCTGAACAGGTCTTCTACCAGTCACAACAATAGTAGTTGGAGCACTGACGGTTACTTGAGCGGAAATGGTAACAGGAGTACCACCGGTTGCAGGCGCACTGACAATTCTCTGCCCACGTCCCTCGGACGGTTTGAAATAAATGGTGATAGTTGACACCGCTCCACGATCTTTAACAACCCGAGCAAACTTTAGACAACCCTCATCCATCAATCCCTGGATACCAACCTTCAGCTCTGAGCAACCATTCTCTGAACCTTCACAATCTGCACAGTTCTCATCACAGCCCGGGAACACTCCCCCATCCAACAGGCGCTCTTTCACAACAAACAGCGATGTCTGAACCTCTTCAACATCAACTATCAAGTCAACAGCTTCCCCATCTTCCACATTGTTTACCCTATGCACACCATGTTGAGGCATAGGATTGTTCACGACATTCGGCACAGGAGCAAAATTGATAGTTTTGGCGTCAATTAAGTCCTGGACCTTATGATGAAAAGCCCTGCAGTTCTCAATATGGTGCCCCGGTGCACCAGAGTGGAAATCAAAACGAACGTTGGCGTCATACACAGGTGGTATCTTTGTCAACGGAGCCATCGTAAGCAACTCAACGAACCCCAATCTGAGCAGTTCGGGCAGCAATTCAGCGTAGGTCATAGGCAACGGGTCGAAGCGTCGATCAGGCATCCTCTGTCTAGGCTGATACGGACGTTGTTGTTGTTGTTGTTGTGGTGGTTGTTGAACTCTCTGTTGTTGCTGTTGTCATGGTTGAGGTGCTGGAATGGTTACGACAGCAACCTGGCGATACTGGCCTCTGTTCACATTTCTCCGATGTTGTACAACATTAGTCTCACCCTCCCTTCTACGAGGTGCCCTAGAAAACGGCTTTTTTAAAGATGAGGAACCAGCATCCTGAATCTTCCCGGCTTTGATAAGGCTCTCTGTCCTCTCCCCACAAATTATAACATCTGAAAAACTACCGAACGGGCAGCTTCCCATCCGGTCCATGAATACACCTTGTAATGTCCCGATAAACATATCGGTCAACTCCCTTTCCAACATAGGAGGTTGCACCCGTGCAGCTAACTCACGCCATCTCTGGGCGTACTCCTTGAAACTCTCACCTGATTTCGGACATAGACTCTGCAACTGAGTCCGGCTCGGCACCATGTCCATATTATGTTTATATTGCCTCAAGAAGGCCTCACCCAGATCTCTCCAACTACAAATGGATTCTCTTTTCAGCTCCATGTACCAGTCCAAGGAAGCTCCAGACAAGCTGTCCTGGAAGAAGTACATCCACATCTTTTCATCGTCTGTATAGGCAGAAATCTTCCTGTAGTACGCCTGCACATGGGTGCGAGGACAAGAAGTATCGTTGTATTTGTCAAATGAGGGTGCTTTGAACTTGTAAGGGATTCTCAATCCTTCTACCAACCCCATATTAGTGACATCAAAACCCAAAGATTTCTGACACTCCATGGCTCTGATCTTCTCAGCAAAGGCATCCACTTTCCGATCCCTTTCGTCAGTTCTTCCCACAACTTCATCATCTTCATTGAGCAGTGTGAACATGTCTTCCTGCCTGTCAACCAGCAGAGCAGGATGGCGCACGGGAGCACGAGTTGCTCTGACATTAACAGTCTCTGCAGCAAGAGCCTGTCCATTGATTCTGATTCCTCTCAACTCATCACCCACAGCATAATCATTGACGGGAGCAACAACAGCAGCATTATCGGTCACAGGTGCACCCACTGGTGAAGCACGACTAGGAGGTGGGAGTACAGCCTCTTGTCTCTGGGCTAAGGCACGCAACTCCTCTTGCCCTTGAACGACCCCTTGCATCATTGTCGTGAATTGGGCCATGTTAGCCCTCATCTCAGCCAACTCTGCTTGCACTTGGTCCATGTTCCTCTGTTGATTCAACCGGGTTGCGTAACGGTGCGGACGTTGATCAGCTATCCTGCCTGACACAGGAACCAGAGTGAGAAGTCTCAAGCAAGAACACCTGTAATGCAAAATCATATGTGTATGATGCTTATGATGCGTATGATGCACATGATATGTTCATTTCTCATGCATTCGAGAGCCTAATTCATCTTTCAAGAAATGGCAACCCTGCAATACAAACAAAGCAACAACATACACAGGATAATGAGCAAAAGGTGAGACATCAACAACCTCATCTATAGATATGAGCAACAAGGATCATACAACAATATTCAGACAAAGATCCAAGTGATCAGAGTACCACAATGAATCCCATCCAACAAGCCTGGAGGTGATTCTTGTAACACCCTTCTAAATACCCCAAAATATTTAATTAAAAATAATAACACATTAATCAGAGTAATTATGCCCCGAAGGGTGTCACACAATTATTTCACAACATTCATCAAAATAACCTGTCATGCTCATTTATTTAATCCAAATAAGGTTCTTTGCATAATTCGCAGCGGATACTAAAAATCAACATTTAAATCATGTACCACTTTAAATGTAAAGTTGATCAACAACAAAATCAAACATATTCAAACATCCCATCCCGATGTTACATCTATCAGAGCATGACCCCTTAGGAGACTACTCTAGACTCCAAGCATTAACTTCTATTCACTCATAGCTGGTTACCTGAAAAAAATAGTGTAAGGGTGAGTTCCTCAATCAATATAACAGGCATTATACAACATTAAGTAATGTTAAGTAATTGACGCATCAAATCACCCCAACCAGACTACACACTCCATAACGGCAGTATCAACGCAACATCATATTCAATAATAACATACAACATATATATAGGTATATAATCTCAACCCATGCTCCACACCAATAACACAACACGACGATTAACTCACTAATTCCTCACAATGGGAAGTAGCTACAGCCCCACCGGCTATGCCATGCATTCATTATGCAATGAGACTCTACACATGCGGTACCGACTCTTCTTGAACATATAGTCCAAGCTCACCGATCCCTCTGGATACGGCTACTGAGCTCACTAGTCCCACTCATTGAGATCTAATGACTCACTCACTAATTCCTCACCATGGGAATTAGCTACAGCCCCAAAGGCTAGACTATGCACACTACTCATCTAGTATGCCAACATCAACAACAATTCCACAAGAATTCACTCACTAATTCCTCACCATGGGAATTAGCTACAGCCCTACAGGCTAATCATGCATGCTAATTACCTAGCAATACAACAGCAACAACAACTCAAAATAGACATATGCTCACACTCTAAGCCACAAAACAGTCTATTCACAAATGCATACATAACTGATACATTCACAGCATCCTGCATATCAACACCTATCCTCAACATATTGTCAATACATTTATCACAAAAGCATATCACAACATGCCATAAAATCAAACACAGTATTAGCACACTCTACTAATACCTATACTACTCAAAACAACGGGAAATGATCCCTATTACATCATACCTCAGCTAAGTCTCACTACTCAGCCTAACCAGTCAAAAACTGCACAACAACAGCACAGGAAATCACAATCCTGCCCATACCCGTATTGCCCATGCCATACGCGTATTGCCTAAATCCTGACCAAGCCATACGCGTATTGCCCAATTCCATACGCGTATGCTACGCGTATCACTTCCCCATACGCGTACCACCAGAGACCATTTTACGTTCAATTTTTCATCTTCCTCATCCATACGCGTATTGCCTAGCGCCATACGCGTACCAGCCATCCCATACGCGTATTGCCTAGTGCCATACGCGTATGACCAGAAACCAGCATTCTCAGATCTGCTATGGTTTTTCCTGCTACGAGTTCTATTCGATCTCACCTTCCACAGTCCAAATTTACACAGAAATCACTCATATCATCTAACCCGAATCATTCCCTATTCGATTTCACAACTCCTGACATTATCACATGCAATTTCCTACGAATTTCTTTCGGTTATCACCCAATTTCGTTCATCAATTATTTCCACAAATTCATCATAATCATCCAATTCAAAGGTAAATTAAAGGTCTATCACTACCCATGACATATTATCATACAATACCCGTTAATCAACGATAAACCCCCCTTACCTGAGTTAATCCGGCAAGTTCTGCAGCTTCAAGCTTTTCCTCCCTTCAATCCCTTGTTCTCTGGTTCTCTTTTTGCCCTTTTCCACGTTCTGTCTCTTTTTCCTTTTCACGTGAAAACAATAACCTTCTTACTAAATGGGACCTTTTTACTGATTTCCACTTTATTCCAATAATAAAATAATAATCCAATAATAATAATCCCAATAATTATTATTCCAAAATAATAATATTATTAATCCAAACTTCTAATTATTCAATTAAATTAATAAATAAAATATTAATTTAAATTAAATAATTAGCTTATTTTAATTGGGGTGTTACAACTCTCCCCCACTAAAAGAGTTTTCGTCCTCGAAAACATACCTCAAGCGAACAACTCCGGATAAGACTCCTTCATCTGACTCTCCAGTTCCCAAGTCACATTGCCACCTGCTGGTCCTCCCCAAGCTACCTTCACTAAGGCAATCTCTTTACCCCGCAACTGCTTCAGCTCTCGATCCTCAATCCTCATAGGTGATGTCTCAACAGTCAGGTTATCTCTCACCTGTACATCATCTATTTGGACAACATGCGACGGATCATGAATGTATCTCCTCAACTGAGACACATGAAAAACCTCATGCAAATTCGCAAGCGACGGCGGTAAAGCGATACGATAGGCTACCTCTCCTATCCTCTCCAAAATCTGATAAGGACCAATAAATCGAGGTGTCAACTTCTTCGACTTCAAGGCTCGACCAACACCAGTTATCGGAGTAACACGAAGAAACACATGATCTCCCTCTTGGAACTCAAGTGACTTCTTCCTCCTATCATGATAACTCTTCTGACGACTTTGAGCAATTCTCATCTTATCCTGAATCATCTTAATCTTTTCTGTAGTTTGCTGAACAATCTCCGGTCCAACCACAGCACTCTCACCGGACTCATACCAACATAAAGGCGTCCGACATCTCCTACCGTACAAAGCTTCAAACGGTGCCATACCAATACTTGAATGAAAACTATTGTTGTAGGTAAACTCAATCAACGGCAAATAACAATCCCAGGCACCTCCTTTTTCCAAAACACAAGCTCTCAAAAGATCCTCTAACGACTGAATCGTCCTCTCAGTCTGACCATCAGTCTGCGGATGATATGCAGAACTCAATCTCAGCTTGGTTCCCAAAGCCCTCTGCAAACCTTCCCAAAACTTCGAGGTAAATCTAGGATCTCTGTCCGAAACAATACTAGACGGAATACCATGCAAACTCACAATCTTCTCAATATACAACTCAGCTAGTCTCTCCAACGGATAATTCATTCTAATCGGAATGAAATGAGCCTCAAAATTCTTACTTGTCCTTGGCAAACCAGAAACAAAATCCATACTGATACTGTCCCACTTCCACTCTGGAATAGCCAACGGTTGCATTAGCCCAGACGGCTTCTGATGCTCAATCTTCGACTTCTGACAAGTCAAACAGGAATACACAAAACTTGCAATTTCTCTTTTCATTCCCGGCCACCAAAATAACCTTTTCAAATCATGATACATCTTCGTAGCTCCAGGATGAATACTTAAGCCACTACGATGCCCCTCCTCGAGAATACTCTTCTTAAGCTCAATAACATTCGGAATACACACCCGATCGCCAAATCTCAAAACACCATTCTCATCAACTCTGAATTCACCACCTTGACCTTGATTCACTAACGTCAACTTATCAACCAAAAGCATATCGGATATCTGACCCTCTCTGATCTCGTTCAGAATACCACTTGTTAATTTCAACATTCCCAATTTAACACTATTGTGAGTACTCTCACACACCAAACTCAAATCTCTAAACTGCTCAATTAAATCCAACTCTTTAGCCATTAGCATAGACATATGCAATGATTTCCGACTCAATGCATCAGCCACTACATTTGCTTTACCCGGATGGTAATTCAAACCAAAGTCATAATCCTTCAGAAATTCTAACCATCTTCTCTGTCTCATATTCAGCTCTTTCTGATCAAACAAATACTTTAAACTCTTATGGTCACTGAAAACTTCAAATCTTGACCCATACAAATAATGCCTCCACAACTTCAGAACAAATACCACAGCTGCCAACTCTAAATCATGTGTCGGATAGTTCCTCTCATGAACCCTTAGTTGTCTCGAAGCATAAGCTATAACCTGCTTATTCTGCATCAACACACCACCTAAACCCAACAATGAAGCATCACAGTAAACCTCAAATAATTCCGACGAACTCGGTAATATCAGAATAGGAGCAGTAGTTAACCTTCTCTTTAACTCTTGGAAACCTTCTTCACATTTTGAGTCCCAAACAAACGCTTGCCCCTTTCTGGTCAACATTGTCAACGGTAATGCCAACTTAGAGAATCCCTCAATAAACTTCCTATAGTAACCTGCAAGTCCAAGAAAACTTCTTATCTCAGAAACTGACTTCGGAGCTTCCCACTTAGACACCGCTTCTATCTTAGAAGGATCAACAGCAACACCACCTCTTGAAATCACATGGCCAAGAAAACTAACCTCTTCTAACCAAAATTCACACTTAGACAGTTTAGCAAATAACTTCTTTTCTCGTAGAACTTCCAACACCACTCTCAAATGTTCAGCATGCTCTCCTTCAGATTTCGAGTACACCAAAATGTCATCGATAAATACCACAACAAACTGATCTAGATACGGATGAAAAATCCTATTCATATACTCCATGAATACTCCAGGCGCATTAGTCACACCAAAAGGCATTACAGAATACTCATAATGTCCATACCTCGTCCTGAAAGCAGTCTTCTGAATATCTTCAGTTTTCACACGTATCTGATGATACCCAGATCTCAAGTCTATCTTGCTGAACACACTAGCACCAACCAATTGATCCATCAAATCATCAATCCTCGGTAAAGGATACCGATTCTTGATCGTCACTTTATTCAATTGCCTGTAGTCCACACACAACCTCATAGTACCTTCTTTCTTCTTAACCAACAACACTGGTGCACCCCACGGTGACACACTCGGACGAATAAATTTCTTATCCAACAGATCTTCCAATTGACTCTTCAATTCAGCTAACTCAACAGCAGACATACGGTACGGAGCCATCGATATTGGTCTAGTACCAGGTACCAAATCAATCGAGAACTCAACTTCACGTTCTGGTGGCAATTCATTCACTTCTTCCGGAAACACCTCAGGAAAATCACACACTACAGCTAGATCGCCAATCACCAGTTTATCTTTAGCTTCCAAAGTCGCTAACAGCATAAACAACTCTGCCCCATCTGCCACTTCCTCATTCACCTGCCTTGCAGATAGAAATAAACTCTTTCCTTCCTCAATCTCAGGAAATATCACAGTCTTATCAAAACAGTTGATAGAAACTCGGTTGAACACCAACCAGTTCATACCCAGAATAACGTCAATCTGCACTAATGGAAGACACACAAGATCTATCCCAAAGGCTCTACCAAAAATACTCAAGGGGCAACTTAAACAAACAGAAGTAGTAGTCACTGAACCCTTCGCAGGAGTATCAATCACCATACTACCACGCATCTCAGATATCTCTAACTTAAGTTTCACAGCACAATCCAAAGATATAAAAGAATGAGTCGCACCTGTGTCAATAATAGCTACAAGAGGAAAGCCATTAATATAACACGTACCTCGGATCAAACGATCATCTGCAGAAGTCTCAGAACCCGATAAAGCAAAAACCTTGCCTCCTGACTGATTCTCTTTCTTTGGCTTTGGACACTGTGGACTGATATGACCCAACTCTCCACAGTTGAAACAAGTCACAGTCTTCAACCGGCACTCTGCAGCCAAATGACCACCTTTTCCACACTTGAAACATTTCATCTCAGCACTGGTACACTCATGAACACGATGTCCAGCCCGACCACATCTGTAACACTTAACAGGAGCACTAGAATCTCCCCCACTAGGCCTCTTCATCCCACTCTGCTTCTGAAAACCCTTGCCAGCTGCATACGGTTTCCCACGATCAACCTGATTCTTACCCTTCCTATCAACCCTCTGCTGATAGCTCTCTGCTCTGGCTTTGGAATCCTGTTCAAAAATCCTGCAACAGTCAACCAAATCAGAAAACACCCTGATTCGCTGATATCCAATTGCCTGCTTGATCTCGGGACGCAACCCGTTCTCAAACTTCACACACTTGGAAAATTCCCCAGCAGCCTCAGCATAGGGAGTGTAATACTTCGACAGCTCTGTGAACTTGGCAGCATACTCCGTAACGGACCTGTTACCCTGCTTCAATTCCAAGAACTCAATTTCTTTCTTTCCTCTGACATCCTCGGGAAAGTACTTCCTCAGAAATCTCTCTCTGAACACAGCCCAAGAAATCTCAGCATCTCCAGCAGTTTCCAACTCAGTGCGGGTAGTAACCCACCAATCGTCAGCTTCCTCTGACAGCATATGTGTACCGAACCTGACCTTCTGGTTATCAGCACACTCAGTTACTCTGAAGATCCTCTCGATCTCCTTCAACCACTTCTGAGCACCATCTGGATCGTATGCTCCCTTGAACATTGGAGGATTGTTCTTCTGGAACTCACTCAGTTGACGAGCAGCTCCCATTCCTACAACATTTGGATTCCCTCCAAGTACTCCAGCTAGCATACCCAGAGCCTCAGAAATCGCAGCATCATCTCTACCTCTTCCAGCCATCTCTATTCTGAAAACCCAACAAGCTAAAATAGTAAGTACTGATAGGGTTATACAACACCCATCCCGTACAGGGGAAACAGAATAACTACGACTCGACACGACCGACTATGCTCTGATACCACTAATGTAACACCCTTCTAAATACCCCAAAATATTTAATTAAAAATAATAACACATTAATCAGAGTAATTATGCCCCGAAGGGTGTCACACAATTATTTCACAACATTCATCAAAATAACCTGTCATGCTCATTTATTTAATCCAAATAAGGTTCTTTGCATAATTCGCAGCGGATACTAAAAATCAACATTTAAATCATGTACCACTTTAAATGTAAAGTTGATCAACAACAAAATCAAACATATTCAAACATCCCATCCCGATGTTACATCTATCAGAGCATGACCCCTTAGGAGACTACTCTAGACTCCAAGCATTAACTTCTATTCACTCATAGCTGGTTACCTGAAAAAAATAGTGTAAGGGTGAGTTCCTCAATCAATATAACAGGCATTATACAACATTAAGTAATGTTAAGTAATTGACGCATCAAATCACCCCAACCAGACTACACACTCCATAACGGCAGTATCAACGCAACATCATATTCAATAATAACATACAACATATATATAGGTATATAATCTCAACCCATGCTCCACACCAATAACACAACACGACGATTAACTCACTAATTCCTCACAATGGGAAGTAGCTACAGCCCCACCGGCTATGCCATGCATTCATTATGCAATGAGACTCTACACATGCGGTACCGACTCTTCTTGAACATATAGTCCAAGCTCACCGATCCCTCTGGATACGGCTACTGAGCTCACTAGTCCCACTCATTGAGATCTAATGACTCACTCACTAATTCCTCACCATGGGAATTAGCTACAGCCCCAAAGGCTAGACTATGCACACTACTCATCTAGTATGCCAACATCAACAACAATTCCACAAGAATTCACTCACTAATTCCTCACCATGGGAATTAGCTACAGCCCTACAGGCTAATCATGCATGCTAATTACCTAGCAATACAACAGCAACAACAACTCAAAATAGACATATGCTCACACTCTAAGCCACAAAACAGTCTATTCACAAATGCATACATAACTGATACATTCACAGCATCCTGCATATCAACACCTATCCTCAACATATTGTCAATACATTTATCACAAAAGCATATCACAACATGCCATAAAATCAAACACAGTATTAGCACACTCTACTAATACCTATACTACTCAAAACAACGGGAAATGATCCCTATTACATCATACCTCAGCTAAGTCTCACTACTCAGCCTAACCAGTCAAAAACTGCACAACAACAGCACAGGAAATCACAATCCTGCCCATACCCGTATTGCCCATGCCATACGCGTATTTCCTAAATCCTGACCAAGCCATACGCGTATTGCCCAATTCCATACGCGTATGCTACGCGTATCACTTCCCCATACGCGTACCACCAGAGACCATTTTACGTTCAATTTTTCATCTTCCTCATCCATACGCGTATTGCCTAGCGCCATACGCGTACCAGCCATCCCATACGCGTATTGCCTAGTGCCATACGCGTATGACCAGAAACCAGCATTCTCAGATCTGCTATGGTTTTTCCTGCTACGAGTTCTATTCGATCTCACCTTCCACAGTCCAAATTTACACAGAAATCACTCATATCATCTAACCCGAATCATTCCCTATTCGATTTCACAACTCCTGACATTATCACATGCAATTTCCTACGAATTTCTTTCGGTTATCACCCAATTTCGTTCATCAATTATTTCCACAAATTCATCATAATCATCCAATTCAAAGGTAAATTAAAGGTCTATCACTACCCATGACATATTATCATACAATACCCGTTAATCAACGATAAACCCCCCTTACCTGAGTTAATCCGGCAAGTTCTGCAGCTTCAAGCTTTTCCTCCCTTCAATCCCTTGTTCTCTGGTTCTCTTTTTGCCCTTTTCCACGTTCTGTCTCTTTTTCCTTTTCACGTGAAAACAATAACCTTCTTACTAAATGGGACCTTTTTACTGATTTCCACTTTATTCCAATAATAAAATAATAATCCAATAATAATAATCCCAATAATTATTATTCCAAAATAATAATATTATTAATCCAAACTTCTAATTATTCAATTAAATTAATAAATAAAATATTAATTTAAATTAAATAATTAGCTTATTTTAATTGGGGTGTTACAATTCTCAACATACACAACAGATACAAGCTAGGACGAAAGTCCTCCCGGAATGAGCGTCTTCAGATACTGACACTGGTCTATCAACAGGTCACATTCTGAACATTCTGGCAAGGGAGTGAGCTTCTCCTTCAGTTGTCTCCTGAGCTCCACAACTTCTCCTCCAAGTTGGCTCTCTGATGCATGTCTCAAGTCTACCTCTTTCTTCAATTGGACATCTTTGTCTCTGAGTTGCTTCTCCAGGTCCCTTATCTTCTTCTGATAACTGGCTTCAGCTCTCTGCAACCTTAAGCACTTTCGGTGTTCTGCATTCAACAGGGTCTCCATCTCCTCATAAGACCTCTTTTTACCCTTCAATCTAGCAGCATCTTCACCCTGCATGCCTTTGAGTTGATGAGCCAAGTTCAACTTATCAGCTTTGGCTTTGTAAAGCTCCATATGGGTATCTTGTTCCTTCTCCTTCAACCGACGATTCTCCATCAGGGCTTGCTTATACTGCTCAGCAGGCACACTCTCAACAAGGATCAAAGGTGGTTGCTCCTGCAATGACTCCATCCTATCATAGGGCAACAACAAAGTCTCAACTCTCTTCTTGACCCACTCAATGTAGTCAGGCATAGCAACAGCAAACTTCTTCCCCAGAACAACTCCATCCTTGACACCAATGGTCTTCCAAGCTCTTCCTACTTGCTCCAATCTAGCAGGGTCACTCCGCTTCTCAAAATACACACTTTCATCTATCTCAGCATCAAGTGGTCTTCCATTCATCACAAACCCTAACTGGCGAAGAGAAAGAACCGGGTTGTAATTGATACAACCCTTAGTCCCTATAAGTGGCACATTACGAAACTCTCCACAACTCATGATGACATTACGCACATCCATCCGGTAAGACTGCCATCTGATATCATAAGAGGTAAGAGACATAATCCTCTGAGTCCACTTATGAGTGCTCTGAGCATCCACAAAAGGTCCACTGACTGGCAGGAGAGACAAGAACCATCTGAGCAACAATGGGAGACAACATCTGATAGCTCCACCCTTACCATGCCTACTGTGAATAGCATAGTAAGTGTCAGCTAACAAAGTAGGAACTGGGTTTCCTCCAATGAAGATAGTGACTGCAGCAAAGTCCACAAAGTTGGGCATACTCGGGAACAAGACAATCCCATAAACCATGATAGCCAACTGAGCATGAAAAGCTTCCCAATTTCCCTTCTTTGCTTCTTCTCTAGCCATCCTCAACAAGTACTTCAAGGGCAATCCCACAACATCACCACTCGTCTTCCAATTGTCACTCACTTCCTTGATACTCAGATGGAGAGCTCTCGCAGCCACTCTGAAATCAACCTCCTTTGGAACATCCAAGAAAGGAACTTGATATCGGACCGGGACATTCAGCAGAATGGAGTACTCCTCGAGAGTGGGTGCTAACTGGTAATCCTGGAAAGTGAAGCAACGAAGCTCTGGGTCATAGAACTGTAGAAGAGTCTGCAACGGCACTGGATCTACCACCATCTTCAACAGTGTCAACAAATCCCCATACTGATCAACAAACCCCTTCTGATTACCGCCGGTCACAAGGTTGCTCAACTCTATCAGAGACGTCAAAGGCTCACAATGAAAACTGTAGGTGCAAGTCTTCCGCTTCAACTCTGGAACGGATGCCATCTCTCACAATGAATAGACTCCTGAATGAACCTGAGAAATGATATGCATGAGGATATTAGCTTTTTCTTCTTTTTTTTCTTTTTTTTCATTTCTTTTTTTTTTACATTATTTTTGAAAATAAATATGCTATGATGCAAATGATGCAAACACGACTGGCTGGCTGTGTATCTCGGAGCACAGGATCAAAGCTTCGGCTTGAATTCGGAACCACAAAGTCATCTGAGACCCCAAAAATCATCTGAGACCCAAGCTGCAGAACCAAGTCACCAACAGGACCAAGAGTCACCAATAAGTCACCAACAAGTCACCAACGGTACCTGTAATAATGATCATTCCCTCCCCACTCACGGGTGTCATCTAGGCCAGGGTAAGGTCAAGAGAAACGCAGGATAAACAACCCTTTCATAGAATATTATCATGTACACACCAGATGTATGCACCGGTAATACCCCATCAGGATCTGAACTGCTCGTGATATCAAGTTCCGCTAAGTGGCGCAATACCACCCGCTTCCCAAGAATCACTCTATTCCTAGGTGTCCTAGAGTTCACTCATAGCCTGGGTATTAGGCCTTTTACCTCATGTGACTCCCATCCCAACAGAGAAACAAACAACCAGCCAACACAAATGAAAAGATGATGAATGCAAACATAAATGTAAACAATAAATAAATGAATGCAATAAATGAAACAGCAAAAGCAACCAAACCCTATCCTAGAGAGCGCTAGGAGAGACTCGCTTAGGGAAGATGGACCAGCAAGAGGTCAACTTCTCTATAAATCCCCAGCAGAGTCGCCAGCTGTCGCATTACGCGAAAAACCGGCGGGAAAACGAAACAACAGATCCGCCACCGTGCGTTATTTATCCCAAAAGAGGGAAAGGAAACGCTCGAGGTAAACCTGGAAAAGACATGGTCTCGCGACCAGAGAAAGATGGGATCGGGAGTCGGTTATGCGAAGGGAAGGTATTAGCACCCCTACGCATCCGTCGTACTCGACGGGATCCACGCACAAAAGAACGGATAAGGTTGCTAGAAACTGCTCACAAACTGCACAAGACTGGAATCAAACATAGAAAGACAAGAGAAACTGAACTCGGCAGGATATCGCATCCTGGGCCTACGTAGTCTGTCAGGCATAGACATCAGGTTCGACGTAGTTCGGGACAGGGGGAAACATGCTCGCTAGGATGTCGCATCCTATGCATACGTATCTTCTCTGACCAGAGAAGAATCAGAGCACTCGTAGCTCGGCTAACGCACGCCAAACCAAACACAAACAGGAAACCGACTGCCAATCGCTGGACTTACGTCAGACTCTACACAAACAGGCAAACATGGAAACCGAATGCCAATCGTTGGACTTACATCAGACTCCGATCCAACAAACACACACAGGAAACTGACTGCCAATCGCTGGACTTACGTCAGACTCCAACAAGCAAACAAGACACAGGAAACCAACTGCCAATCGCTGGACTTACGTCACACTCCAAACGCACACAAAAGGGTTGAAAAAGAAAAAGGGCGCCCGCTGAGATCAGCTCATCTCCTGCCTACGTACCTCATCTGGTATGAGGATCAGGGCGACGTAGTTCCCCTAAACAGGGCAAGAACTTCTGTCCTAACCAGATACGAAGGGAGACACAAACTACTAGGGAGACTACGACTCGAGCCTATAAGTTATCATGCATACGATCCCTAAGTTAAGGTTTTTATCTAACTTGCACAGGGAGCAAGCTATCCTAAACAGCACAGGCAAACACATACAAGCACAAAAATCAAGCACACACACTATATGCAAACAATTGGGCTCATACAAGGTTAGGCTGTGAGACACAAGCCAACTGGAATCGGGTGTAGTTAGCTCTTAACCCTAATATTGAGAGTTAGGGTGAAGCAGATGAAATAGGAAGTGAGGGTAAGACCTCACAGCTCTTATCCCTGGCCTGGGAGAGCTTCAGACAAATGAAAGTGTGGGAGTTCAGAATGTAGGAACTCTTCTCCACAAATGACTGACACAACAAAGATCTTGGGTTATTATCCATAATGCATCAACACAATGGTGTGAGCAAGGTGAATGACACAACTGAATAGAAGGGGATGGATTGCACATCCCTTTTTTCTGCCAATTGCCTCTTAAGAGGTCTTTACCTGCTTGGCACAAAAGTAAACATTCACAAGCATTGCCTCTTAAGGAGGACTTCAGACAGGTGCCTGCCCACATAACAGGACAGGTCTTCCAGACCACATGAAGTCAGAGAGTTATACCTAGGTGGTAAGCAAACTACAAGCCAAGCAAAAGTAAGTTCAAAAGAACTCAAAGCAACTTAGGTACCTGTGAAAAATCTAAACTACTCAGTTCAATTATACAGACAAACAATCAACAAGCAATAACAAACAGACAGACAATGTTCACAATGTGCAAGGCACAAGGCAAACTCAAATGAGGTAACATTAACCTACAAAAACACACAAATGTTAGTAATCAAGAGCAAACATCAATGCTCAAATGAGGAAGCATCATCAACTATGGACTTGGAAGCTTAAACCTGAAATCAAAACCCACATGTAAGCCGCAAACCACTAGGTCAAAGCCTAGGGTCAAAGATGAATCAAAAATTCAAAACAGAACATGAAATTTAACATGAATCATCTTTATTCAATCAAGAACACATCTCAAAAAGTCCCACATCAAAATCATTAACCAAATTCATTTCATGATTAAAACATGGCAAGGCATGCAAATGGTGATCACATTGAGACATCAGAAGAAACAAATGCACATTAAATCAAAAATGACTCAAAAAATCTTGGCAAAAATCATGAGTAAACAATACATATAACATGGTCATCATACAAAAAATCAGAGGCATTGGACATCATTAGGCATGGCAATCACTTTGATCAATCAAGACAAGCACATGTGTGACACAAATTGTCACACCAAGTTAGAATAAGCATAAAACAGAGATGAATCATGGTAAAAATCTCAAACCAAAGCCAAAACATCACTCAACATGTCTAGAAATAGCATGCAAAATTTCAGAAGCATTGGATCATTTTTGAGCATTCTATGATGAATGGAACAAGGCAAGGTCAAACATGTATACATGTGCAATCACCCTAGGACAAATCATTTTTTATGCCAGGCACAACTTGCAATTTAATGATCATAAAAAAGTAGACAGAATGAGGATCATGATGCAAAAAATTGGAGATCATTTGGATTAATTTTCAATTTATGGTGATTTTTGGAAGTTGATAGAAATTTAAAATGAAAACATGAAGCCAAGGTATGAAAATAGGATGGAAAGGAATAATGCATGGCCATATGGAAAAATGCTCTCGCTCAAACTCGAACCGGTGACACATTTGAAATTCCAAACGCGCCTAATCAAAACGACCGTGTTTTGATGTTCAAACCCTAAACACGCGCGCTGCATATTTCGTAGCTAATTTGAATTTACACATGTCAGTTTCGTAGCTAAATGGAAGCAAGGTTGTAGCAATTTCTGGAAATGATGAACACCATGCATGAACGATGAAGATCATGAAGATCTTCATCTGGAAATTTCCAAAAAACAAAAATATGTCCAGAAATCATAAATAAGGACATCATTCAACAGGTTTTCTTATAGTAAGCACGGATCAAGCCATGAATCATGCAAAAACAACAACACAATTCCAAATCGAAGAAAATAAACAATGGCATCAAAACTTCAATTGAACATATCTTGCTCAAAACAACACCAAATCACTCCAAATTTTCATCAGCATTATCACCAATCAATGAACTACAAGAATATCACAACCATTTGCAAAATAGAAGAGGTCGAATTCTGACCTGTTGAAGAACAAAAGTTGATTCAGCTTGCTTTAAGGCCTGGCAATGCTTCAATCCTTCTCCACACTACTTAAGGAAGTGAATGATGATGAAATGGAAGCTTGAATGCACACGAATCTAGCTCAATCTTCAATTGCCATGGATGCTTCACACTTTGAATCCAACTCAATATGCCACAATTTCTCTTGATTCCACGTCCAAATGTGCTCAGAAATGCCTCATGAACATGAATTGATCAATGAAAAGTGTTTGTGTTTGAAGAATTTTGGAAAAAAGTTTGAGAGAATTTTTTTTTGAATTTGTGATTCTAGATCTGAAAATGTGCTTAATGACCAAAAACAGTTGTGATTATTCATTTATACCTCCTACTAATCATGTTTAGATCATGCTTAAACCAAAGCCAAAGGTGATTAGCAAGTTGGAAGGTATTTGTGCAAAAATGCTTTTTCACCTCACACTCATGCCATGCACGTGAACAGTACATGTTTCTGGCCCAAAATGCCTTAAAATGAGTCCATGTACACTTGTGAATTGGTTTGGTATGCTCATAATCATTCAAAATGGTTTTATGCAATTTTCTTCCAAAATCTTCATGAATAAACCAAAGGCCATGCAAATGAAATTCATGTAAAATAATGGTATGCTTGGAAAATACATGTTATAAGGATCAAAATGCAAAAAGAACCACTCATTTTGGAGTTTTGGTTTGAAAGTTATGTCCATTTGAACTTTGAAACACACTTTGCCATGATTGGACTATAACTCCTCAACCACACATGAGAAATACATGATCTTGACCTTTTTGGAAATGGGAGAGAAATATCTTCAACTTTCATGTTGGACAAAATTTCATTTGAAGCTTTCTTGATGATGTAATCTTGAGTTGAAGTTGGTCTAAAACCTTTCCATTTTTGGAAAGTTCAAATTACAGGTCACCTGCTATTTTTGGAAAGTCTTGATCTGACTTCAAATTCTTCAATGTTGATGTTGAAATGTCAAATGAGACTTGTTTGAACATGAATGAAGCATCTCTAACCATTTCCCACCTCCAAATCCATAGTTGACTGTGCAGCTGACTTCTGTTGACTTTTGTGGGCCTCAGATGATTTGCACATGGACTGATGAGTTCTGAGCCTTCAATACTTGGCCAAGCTACTTCAAAATGATCCTTGGGTCATGTGAACTCATGGGAATCACCCTAGGACTTTGATCTCATGACAAATGCTCTTGTTGCCTTGCACAACTGAATCTCCTAACCAGTCTTTCCTGATGCAATGCAATGGACTATGCAATGACAAATGCAATGTTAATGACCTAGAAATGAAATGTATATACAAATGGGAGGTGTAAATTTGAGGTGCTACACATATGAAAATGATTCCAAGATAATACTTACTCTAAATTACATTCCAAACAACTTTCATGTTGAGACCTATAGCTAGTTTGGCTTGGAAAATCATTTTCTATGTTGAAACACTATAGGTCATTTTGTCTAAACCCTAATTTCAAAGTCAACTTACCAAGGCCATAACCTGCTCATTTTTTATGAGATGAAATATTTACATGTTGCACAATCAAATTCAATAGGTCTACTTAAACTTTGATGTTTGGAGTGGGAGCTAATTCAACTTTTTTGAGCATGTGATATGAGGTTACATTATAGGTCACTTTTGACCTATACCATTGACCAAGTGATTTTTCCAAACTTCAAAAATGCATAACTCTACCATTTCAAATCCAAATGACATGAAATTAGTGACCATTTTTAAGGTATTTGAAAGATCTACAACTTTGATGATAAACCTTTCTCATTTGAAGCTCATATAAAAAGTTAAGCAAGGTGGAATGTTGAGACACATGGCTTGACACTTTAATAAAATTTTGATATTTCAAAAATTTCCAAACATCCACCTCAAATTTATCCAAGTTCCAAGCTCCAAATGGAAAAATGTTTAACATGAAAGTTGTTCCTCTTGATCTCGCCTTTCCAAAGAGCTCAAATTCATTCATTTTGGATAAGGAATGCATAGGCTGCGCATGGCATGAACATGGTGTCATCACTTGGCAAAGATCAAACTTCAAATCCAAATACACACTTGCCTTGCAATCCAAGTTGAATTCAGACTATCTAACATTCATTTGTGGATTTATGGCAATGATTTTATGGGCCTATGCGCGCCCATGCACCCATGCATCATCAATGACCAAATTGGAAAGTGATTTCAAGTGTGCAAATATCAATGGTTTCAGCTATAAATAGAGCCTCATATGCTCAGTAATGAACAAACATTCGCGCCAGCTTTGATCCCCCATCTCTAACCCTCACTTTGCAAAGTATAAATCTGAGCAATTCATTTGAATTTGAGGTTGAATTTCCACTGTTTTGAAATTCAAATCTCCAAGAATCCACAACCTTGTAAGCATCAAATCCTTCTTCTGCAAGCAAGTGGAGTGAGATCAAGCACAAGCAAGATAAAGATCAGTTGAATCCAGACCTCCATTTAAGGTATTTTCTAGAAATTTTGATCTCTTCGATTCTCTCAAATTCTTGCTCAGTTCTATTGATTCTTTGGTTGTCTGAAGTTCTACTAATATAGGCAAGAAGATTGAGTTGCTTTGAGGCCAAATGGAAGCAACTCAGTTCATGTACTTCAAATTTCAACTCCATGTATCTCTCAATATACTTGGAGTTAGAGTGAATTGAGGCCAGATTCGAACTCAGTGCCATTTTTACTTTGAAATCATGTCCTTGTTTTTAATTTTGGTAATGGTTGATGGAGGACCAGTCCGGTGAGGTCCACCGGAAAAGAAGACCGGAGCTACAGCTCCGGCGATGTGTTGGCATCTCTCACAGTCATAGGATCCATCTCATTTGTTTTAATCTGGTTCGTTCCTTTTGAATACCATGCTTATTGCGCGCTGACTCATGTGCATGGTGGAACGCGCATTTCTGGCCACCTGATTTGCCACCTCAATTAATGAGGGAGATCAAGTGGTCCAAGTTTTTTCTGATATTTTAATTTTCATTTTAATTGCATTATTTTCAATAATTCATATTAAATTCAATATTGATCCAAAAAACATGGGTCATTATTAATATCATTTTAATTTTCATTTTAATTTTCATTTTAATTGCATTATTTTCTGATATTTATTTTCACCAAAAAAATTCAAATATTTTTCTCTTTCATATTCTGAATTAAAATTATTTTTTGGATCATTATTAATATTTTTCATGAATTAATTGATTTTGCATTTGATTTTAATTATTTAAAAATATTTTTAAATGTCCAAAAATTATGAAATTTTTTCTCCAAGGTCCTTTGACCTTGTTTGACCTATGATAAATCTCATGACCATTTCTTTAGTGTTTTGATGAGATTTTAGGAATTAGACAAACCATATTTAATTTAAATGCACTATTTTAGTATTTTAATTTGTATAAATGTCAAATAAATTTGTTGGCCAATTGTGATGACTTGTTGATGTTTAACTCTTGTTGTTCGGCCTTGGTCAAGGTTGATTTGACTTTGTCAAATTAATAGTATTGGATTTAGGGGATTGATGTAATGTACATTCCATCTCCCAAAAGCAGGTTTTCGCCAGATGTCTGATTGGTGTTTCTTCTGTACTTTAGCCAAGCTGACTCACCGGTATAATACCCGAGCCAATCATCAGAAAATCATGGAACATTTGGAGCAAGAGAACAGAGAGCTGAAGGACGAGATCGCCCGCCTAACTGCCATGATGGACTCAATTCTTGTTGCCCAAAGTCAATCTTCTCCAACACCCGTAACTCCTCCCGCGAGGACTGTTACTTCAGAGGTGACTACCTTTACCGTGCCTGCTGCTACTTCCCACTTCGCACCAAATATGCTTGCCGAATTCCCATGGGGATTGCCGCCCAACTTTGTACCCGAAGGCTTTGCGCCTACATTTGCTTCCATGCCGGCATCTAGTCTGGTCATGTTTGTGCCTTCTCCCGTTGTTCACACTTTGCCTCGCGTAGAGGATACCATTTATCATTCTAAGCCGTCTGAGGGTCCGAATGTTTATAAGAATATGGATGAAATGAAAGATCCATTTCTTGAGCTGCGCAAGGAATTAAAGACGCTGAGAGTTAAAGATTTGTTTGGGAATAGTGCTGTTGAGTTGTGTTTGGTGCCCAATGTCAAAATCCTGGTGAAGTTTAAAGTGCCGGACTTTGAAAAGTATAAGGGGAACTCTTGCCCGCTCAGTCATCTTGTGATGTATGCCCGCAAAATGTATACTCAGATAGATAATGATCAATTGCTTATTCACTACTTCCAAGATAGTTTGATTGGTACTACACTCCGCTGGTACATGGGGTTGGATAGTGCAAGCATTCTCACTTTCAACGACTTGGGAGAGGCTTTTGTGAAGCAATACAAGTATAATGTGGACATGGCGCCGGATATAGACCAACTAAGGTCTATGTCTCAGAAGGACAAAGAGACATTGAAACAATATGCGCAAAGATGGAGGGAGTTGGCTGCCCAGATCACTCCTCCTTTGGAGGAGAAAGAAATGACAAAGATCTTCTTGAAACCCTGAGTTCATTTTAGTATGAATGCATGATCGCTAGTGCCCCCAGTGATTTTACCGAAATATTAAATATGGGGATGAGACTTGAGGAAGGAGTCCGTGAGGGACGGTTGTTAAGAGATGAGGCATCAACAAGCAAGAGATATGGTAGCAACTTTGGTAAGAAGAAGGATAGTGAGACCAACGCAGTAATCAGTGGGAGGCAGAGGAGGCCTCAGATAAGAAGAAATCCACCACCCCGTCAACATCATCATCATCAAGTGTCATCAGTAATTCCGGTATTTTCTAATAAAAAAGCAACACCAATTCAACAACAACAACAACAACATCAATGTCAACAACAACAACCGCAACAAAGAACGAACACCTACAATAACAACAATACCAACAACAATCATCATCAGCAAAACTTTGAAAGGAAGAAGGTCTATTTTGACCCGATTCCTATGTCATATGCAGAATTGTATCCCTCGCTAGTTCTCAAGAACTTAATTTAATCGAGGAACCCACCATAGATCCCAGAACCACTTCCCTGGTGGTATAAACCTGAGCTTCGTTGTGTTTTTCATCAAGAAGCACCCAGACACGATATTGAAAATTGCTATCCATTGAAGTATGAGGTTCAAAAGCTTATGAATAGTGGTATGGTGTCCTTTGAGGACCGCGCGCAAAATGTGAAAGCAAACCCTTTGCCCGCTCATGGGAACTCTTCACTGAATATGGTGGACGGTTGTCATGGAGAATTCAAGGTTTTTGATGTTCAGTTTATCCGAAGATCCTTCGTGCAGATGCACAAGGATATCTGTTTGGTGAGTGACTGTGAACATGACCATGATGGTTGTGTTGTTTGTAGAGTGAACCCAAGAGGGTGTGATGTGGTGAAAAGGGACATCCAACGTCTGATGGATGAAGGCATGATCCAAATTATTCAATCTCGTCATGTAGATGACGACGTCAATGTCATAGTGCCTGTTTTCAAGCAGCCTGAGAAGTTTGTAATCCAGTATGACTCCAGTAACAGCAACAGTCAAAGATCAGTGTCGTCGTTGGTGATACGGTTAGCGGGCACAATCCCGTATTCATCTGATAAGGCTGTACCATACCAGTACAATGCTACAATGATAAAGAATGGTCAGGAGGTCCCAGAAAACAAAGGTGACCTGCAGTGGTTGAGTGTTTGGGCCAGTGTTCCCAGAAAACAAAGAAGAAACGATTGTTGGTAAGAAGGCGGAGGTGCCTAATATAGATCCGGTTGGTTGTTCAAAAGATAAGTCTGGTGAATCCAGCAGCTTGAAACCCAATGATGAAGATGAGGTACTCCGATTGATAAAAAGGAGCGAGTTTAATGTGGTAGAGTAGCTGCTCCAAACTCCCTCAAAAATCTCAGTGTTGTCTCTGCTGATGAATTCAGAAGCGCACAGAGAAGCACTACAGAGAGTTCTTGAACAAGCATATGTAGAGCATGATGCTACTGTGGATCAGCTCTATCACATCGTGGCTAACATCACTTCATGCAATAATCTAAACTTCTGCGATGAAGAACATCTTGAGGAGGGAAGAAATCATAACCTGGCTTTGCATATTTCAATGAACTTTAAGGAAGATGCTTTGGCAAACGTGCTCGTTGACACCGGTTCGTCACTGAATGTGCTTCCGAAGTCAACTTTGTCAAAGCTATCTTACCAAGGAGCGCCCCTGAGGTATAGCGGTGTAATCGTCAAAGCCTTTGATGGTTCGCGCAAGACAGTAATTGGTGAAGTGGACCTTCTAGTTAAGATAGGTCCGAGTGATTTTCAGATTACTTTTCAAGTATTGGATATCCACCCGGCCTATAGTTGCTTGTTGGGAAGGCCATGGAATCATCAGGCAGGAGCAGTTACCTCAACTTTGCACCAGAAGCTCAAATTTGTCAAGAATGGCAAGCTTATGATTGTTGGAGGAGAGAAGGCGTTGTTGGTTAGCCATCTGTCATTTTTCTCGTCTGTTGAAGCTGAGGATGAGGTTGGAACTCCGTTTCAAGCCTTGTCTATTGCTGCTGAGAAGAGAGTTGGGGCATTTATGTCCTCGTTGAAAGATGCTCAGAAGATTGAAGAAGAAGGTACTGTTGATCAGTGGGGGCGCATGATCGAGGTCTCCGACAACAAAGGCAGAACCGGCTTGGGGTTCCAGAAAGGCTCATCAACTGTTAATTCTGAAGATATGCAACTCAACTTCCGCAGTGGAGGGTTCATTCATGGGAATGAACAAGACTTAGCTATTGTGCTAGAGGATAGCGAAGAGGAAGATTGCACCAACTTTGTTACGCATGGAAAGACATGCAATAATTGAATTGCTGTTGATATTCCTGTTATTTTGCATCAATCTAAGTAATTGCTTTTATATTTTAAAATCTTTCTCCTATGCCTAAGGGAGAAGTGAACATTGTTTGGGCATTTTCAAATTGATCATCAATAAAACTAATTCTATTCATTGACATCTTTGATGTTTATTTTTACTTTTTGCTTTATTCTGAAAATGGTAATCACGAAAAAAAAAACATAAATAAACAATATAATTGTCCATCTGCATAATATTTGGTCACAAATTCACTTCTCTAAAATCAAAATATCAAATCATTATGCAGGTTGGTTCATAACCCCATTGAATACAATGATCCTTCTCCTTCTCCAAATTTTGAATTCCCTGTGTTTGAGGCCAAGGAGGAAAGTGATGTAGAAGTGAGTGATGAATTGTCTCGTCTTCTTGTGCAAGATGAAAAGATTATTCAGCCGTTTGAAGAGCAGATTGAGCTAGTCAACTTGGGTTCCGAAGATAATGTGAAGGAAGTCAAGATAGGGTCTCGACTGTGTCCAGATGCTAAAAAGGGGTTGATTGATCTTCTTCGAGAATATTCAGATGTGTTTTCTTGGTCCTATCAAGACCTGCCTGGTTTGGATTCTGAGATTGTGGAGCATAGGTTGTCGTTGAAGCCAGAATGCCCGCCAGTCAAGCAGAAGTTGAGAAGAACGCATCCTGATATAGCTGTAAAGATCAAAGAGGAAGTGCAGAAGCAGATTGATGTTGGTTTCCTTGTGACCGCTGAGTATCCGTAATGGGTGGCCAATATTGTTCCAGTGCCAAAGAAAGATGGAAAAGTCCGCATGTGTGTTGATTATAGAGATTTGAATAAAGCCAGTCTAAAAGATGATTGCCCTCTTCCACACATTGATATGTTGGTAGACAATACTGCTAAATTTAAAGTATTTTTTTATGGATGGATTTCCGGATAATCAGATCAAAATGGCACCCGAAGATATGGAGAAGACCACATTCATTACACCCTGGGGAACATTCTGTTATAGAGTGATGCCTTTCGGTTTGAAGAATGCTGGTGCAACTTACCAGAGAGAAATGACTACTCTTTTTCATGATATGATGCATAAAGAGATTGAAGTATATGTCGATGACATGATTGCTAAATCGATTGATGAAGAGGAACATGTTGAGCATTTGTTGAAGCTATTCAAGCGTTTGAGGAAATATAAACTCCGCTTGAATCCCAATAAGTGCACTTTTGGTGTTTGTTCTGGTAAGTTTTTGGGCTTTATTGTCAGTGAGAAAGGTATTGAAGTTGATCCTGCCAAGGTCAAGCAATACAAGAAATTCCTGCACCCAAAACCGAGAAGCAAGTCAGAGGTTTTCTCGGCCGCTTGAATTATATTTCCAGATCCATTTCCCACATGACTGCCACATGTGCGCCTATATTCAAGCTTCTTCAGAAAGATCAGTCTTATGATTGCACCGAAGATTTCCAGAAAGCTTTTGACAGTATCAAGGAATATTTGCTTGAACCTCCGATTTTGTCTCCACCTGTTGAAGTAAGATCGTTGATCATGTATTTGACTGTGCTCGAAGATAGTATGGGTTATGTTCTTGGTCAGCAAGATGAGATTGGAAAGAAATCATTTGCAATTTACTACCTCAGTAAGAAGTTCACCGACTGTCAGACTCGGTATTCTATGCTAGAGAAGACTTGTTGCGCATTGGCTTGGGCTGCTAAGCGTCTGCGCTAATATATGCTGAATCATACCACTTGGTTGATATCCAAAATGGATCCAATCAAGTATATTTTTAAGAAGTCTGCTTTAACTGGAAGGATTGCCCGTTGGCAGATGTTGTTATCAAATTATGATATCGAATACCGATCTCAAAAAGCGATCGAGGGTAGTATCTTGGCTGACCATTTGGCTCACCAACCAATTGAAGATTACCAGTCAGTGCAGTATGACTTGCCTGATGAAGAGATTTTTTACTTGAAAATGAAAGATTGTGATGAACCATTGCTTGAAGAAGGGCTAAAACCTGGTTTCCATTAGGGCATGGTATTTGATGGAGTTGTTAATCAATATGGAAATGGCATTGGGGCAGTGATCATTACTCCTCAAGGCACGCATCTACCATTTACAACTAGATTGACATTCAAGTGTCCAAATGACATGGCAGAATATGAAGTTTGCATTATGGGGCTTGAAGATACCATGAATCTCAGAATCAAGTATTTGGATGTCTTCGGTGATTCGGCTTTGGTTGTGAATCAGATCAAAGGTGAATGGGAGAAAAATCAACCCGGTTTAATACCATATAGAGATTATGCGAGGAGGATTTCAACTTTCTTTACAAAGGTTGAATTTCATCATATCCCTCGAGATGAGAACCGGATGGCAGATGCTCTTGCAATGTTGGCGTCAATGTTTATAGTGAAGTATTGGAATGAAGTTCCCTATTTATTTGTGATGCGTCTTGATAGGCCAACTCATGTGGTTGTTATTGAAGAAATCAAAGACGAGAAGTCGTGGTATTACGAAATCAAATGTTTCCTCCAAAGTCAGGTTTACCCGCCTGGGGCATCTTTGAAAGATAAGAAGACTTTAATAAGATTAGCCGGCAATTTCTACTTGAATGGTGATGTACTATACAAGAGAAATTTCGACATGGTTTTGCTCAGATGCGTGGATAGACACGAAGTAGACTTGTTGATGACCGAAGTGCATGAAGGTTCCTTTGGTACTCATTCCAATGGACATGCAATGGCAAATAAGATGTTGTAAGCAGGTTACTATTGGCTAATAATGGAATCTGACAGTTGCAAATTTGTGAAGAAGTGCCACAAGTGTCAAATTTATGCTGATAAGATTCATGTTCCTCCGACACTATTAAATGTTATCTCTTCCCGATGGCCTTTCTCCATGTGGGGAATTGATATGATTAGGATGATTGAGCCCAAAGCTTCAAATGGACATCGTTTCATTTTGGTGGCAATTGACTACTTCACAAAATGGGTTGAAGCGGCATCGTATGCAAATGTAACCAAGCAAGATGTTATAAGGTTTATCAAGAATCAAATCATATGTCGTTATGGTGTGCCAAGCAAGATCATTACTAACAATGGATCGAACTTGAATAACACTATGGTGGAAGGTCTTTGTAAAGACTTCAAGATTGCACATCATAATTCTTCTCCCTACAGACCCAAGATGAATGGGGTTGTTGAAGCTGCAAACAAGAACATCAAGAAAATTATTTAGAGGATGGTTGTTGTAACACCCTTCTAAAATACCCCAATAATTAATTAAAATAACAAAATATAAATCAGAGTAAATATGCAATTAAGGGTGTCACACAATCATTTCACACTAATCATCAAAATATCCTGTCATGCTCATTTATTTAATCAAAATAAAACATTTGCATAATACGCAACGGATACAACTAACAACATTCAAACCATGTAATACATTACATGTAAAGTTGTTCAACAACCAAATGAAAACATAGTAAAACATCCCATCCCGATGTTACATCTACCAGAGCATGACCCACTAAGGAACTACACTAGACTCCAAGGACTAGCTTCTACTCAATCACTGCTCGTTACCTGAAAACATAGTTGTAAGGGTGAGTTCCTCAATCGATATAATAAGCATTATAAAATATCATGTAATGCTAAGTAATTTAACACATATCATCACCCTAATCAGATCACACATATTCAGCAACGACAATATCAACTCATAATCATCATCATCATCATACTCAAACTCAACACAATCACAAAACCACGTATAATATTGGAATACATCCATTCATATTATACGCCATACATACATACATTATGCAATGAGACTCCATGCATGCGGTACCGACTATTCGTGAACATATAGTTCAACCTCACCGACCAAATCCAGGTACGGCTACCAAGCTCACTAGTCCCACTCATTTGAGACCTAGTGACTCACTCACTAATTCCTCACCATGGGAGTTAGCTACCACCCCAAGGGCTATGCTATGCACGCTAATCACCTAGCATGCAAACATCAACAACCATCCAAATAATTCACTCACTAATTCCTCACCATGGGAATTAGCTACCACCATAAAGGCCACTATATGCAAGCTAAATCACTTAGTCATGCGAACATCAACAATCATCCACAATGGACATATGCTCACACTCTAAGCCATAAAGCAGTCCATTCCACATAATACATACATTCACAGCATTATGCATACAATCATACATCATCAGCATATTATCATAAAATCATATCATGTCATGCCAATTAATAATCACAGTATTAGCACACTCTACTAATACCTATACTGCTCAAAACAACGGGAAATGATCCCTATTCTATCATACATCAGCTAAATTACATTACTCAGCTGAACAACCAAAGAACTGCACAACAACAGCACAGAAAAATCACAATCCTGTCCATACGCGTATTACCTAGTCCCATACGCGTATGGCCCATTCCTCAGCCAATCCCATACGCGTACCACCTATCTCATACGCGTATGCTACGCGTACCACTTCCTCATACGCGTACCAACAGAGACCAAACCACGTTCAAAACATCATCTTCCTCATCCATACGCGTATTGCCTAGTGCCATACGCGTACCAGACCATCTCATACGCGTATTGCCTAGTGCCATACGCGTATGACCAGAAACCAGATTTCCAGATCTGCTATGGTTTTCTCTGCTACGAGATCTCCCAATTCCAACCTCCTACAATCCAATTTTTCACATTAATCGTTCATATCATCTAACACGAATCATACCTTATTCGATTTCACAATTGCTAACATTATTACATCTAATTCCTACGAATTTCTCCAATTAAACCCATATTTCGTTCATCCAATATTTTCACAAATTTCAGCATACATCATTCTAATCAGAGTCAAAACAATGGTTTATCACTACCCACTACATGTTATCCCATAATACCCATTAAACGACGATAAACCCCCCTTACCTGAGTTAATCCGGCAATCCTTCGGCTTCGAGCTCGTCCTCTCTTCAACCCTTGTTCTCTGGCTCTTTTTCCCTTTCTTCACTTTTCTGTCTCTCTTCCTTTTCACGTGAAAAAAACCCTTTTTACCAAATGGGACTCTCTTTATATATTTTTCAACTTATTATTCCAATTATAATAATTCCAATAATAATAATCCAATAATAAAAATCCAATTAATTAATTAAATTAATAAATATTATATTAATTTAAATTAAATAATTATCCTTATTTCATCGGGGTGTTACAACTCTCCCCCACTAAAAGAGTTTTCATCCTCGAAAACATACCTCAAGCGAATAACTCCGGATAAGACTCCTTCATCTGACTCTCAAGTTCCCAAGTCACATTGCCACCTGCTAGTCCTCCCCAAGCTACCTTCACCAAAGCAATCTCTTTACCCCGCAACTGCTTCAACTCTTGATCCTCGATCCTCATAGGTGATGTTTCAACAGTCAGGTTATCTCTCACCTGTACATCATCTATTTGGACTACATGCGACGGACCAGGAATGTACCTCCTCAACTGAGACACATGAAAAACCTCATGCAAATTCGCAAGTGACGGCGGTAAAGCGATACGATAGGCTACCTCCCCTATCCTCTCCAAAATCTGATAAGGACCAATAAATCGAGGTGTCAACTTCTTCGACTTCAAAGCTCGACCAACCCCAATTATCGGAGTAACACGAAGAAACACATGATCTCCCTCTTGGAACTCAAGTGACTTCCTCCTCTTGTCGTGATAACTCTTCTGACGACTCTGAGCAATCCTTATCTTCTCCTGAATCATCTTAATCTTTTCCGTAGTTTGTTGAACAATCTCCGGTCCAACCACAACACTCTCACCGGACTCATACCAACATAAAGGTGTCTGACATCTCCTACCATACAAAGCTTCAAACGGTGCCATACCAATGCTCGAATGAAAACTATTGTTGTAGGTAAACTCAATCAAAGGTAAATAACAATCCCAAGCACCTCCTTTTTCCAAAACACAAGCCCTCAAAAGATCCTCCAGTGATTGAATCGTCCTCTCAGTCTGACCATCAGTCTGCGGATGATATGCAGAACTCAATCTCAGCTTAGTTCCCAAAGCCCTCTGCAACCCTTCCCAGAACTTCGATGTAAATCTAGGATCTCTGTCCGAAACAATACTTGACGGAATACCATGCAAACTTACAATCTTCTCAATATACAACTCGGCTAATCTCTCTAACGGATAATCCATTCTGATCGGAATGAAATGAGCCGATTTCGTCAATCTGTCTACAATCACCCAAATAGCTTCAAAATTCTTATTTGTCCTCGGTAAACCAGAAACAAAATCCATACTGATATTATCCCACTTCCACTCTGGAATAGCCAACGGTTGCATTAGCCCAGACGGCTTCTGATGCTCAATCTTCGACTTCTGACAAGTCAAACAAGAATAAACAAAACTCGCAATTTCTCTCTTCATTCCCGGCCACCAAAATAACTTTTTCAAATCCTGATACATCTTTGTAGCTCCAGGATGAATACTCAGGCCACTACGATGTCCTTCCTCAAGGATACTCTTCTTAAGTTCGGTAACATCCGGAATACACACCCGATTACCAAATTTCAAAACACCATTCTCATCAACTCTGAATTCACCACCTTGACCTTGATTCACACGAGTCAACTTATGAACCAAAAACACATCGGATTTCTGACCCTCTCGAATCTCCTCCAAAATACCACTTGTTAACTTCAACATTCCCAATTTAACACTATTGTGAGTACTCTCACACACCAAACTCAAGTCTCTAAACTGCTCAATCAAATCCAATTCCTTGACCATTAACATAGACATATGCAATGATTTCCGACTCAATGCATCAGCCACTACGTTTGCTTTACCCGGATGGTAATTCAAACCAAAGTCATAATCCTTCAGAAACTCTAACCATCTCCTCTGTCTCATATTCAGCTCTTTCTGATCAAACAAATACTTTAAACTTTTATGGTCACTGAAAACCTCAAATCTTGACCCGTACAAGTAATGCCTTCATAACTTCAGAACAAATACCACGGCTGCCAACTCTAAATCGTGTGTCGGATAGTTCCTCTCATGAACCCTCAGTTGTCTCGAAGCATAAGCTATAACCTGCTTATTCTGCATCAACACACCACCCAAATCCAACAATGAAGCATCACAGTAAACCTCAAATGGTTCCGACGGACTCGGTAATATCAGAACAGGAGCAGTAGTTAACCTTCTCTTTAACTCTTGGAAACCTTCTTCACATTTTGAGTCCCAAACAAAAGCTTGCCCCTTTCTAGTCAACATCGTCAACGGTAACGCCAACTTAGAAAATCCCTCAATGAATTTCCTATAATAACCTGCAAGTACAAGAAAACTCCTTATCTCGGAAACTGACTTCGGAGCTTCCCACTTAGATACCGCTTCTATCTTAGAAGGATCAACAGCAACACCACCTCTTGAAATCACATGACCAAGAAAACTAACCTCTTCTAACCAAAATTCACACTTAGACAGCTTAGCAAATAACTTCTTTTCCCGCAGAACTCCTAAAACCACTCTCAAATGTTCAACATGCTCTTCTTCAGATTTCGAATACACCAAAATATCATCAATAAACACCACAACAAACTTGTCTAGGTACGGATGGAAAATCCTATTCATATACTCCATAAATACTCCAGGCGCATTAGTCACACCAAAAGGCATCACAGAATACTCATAATGTCCATACCTTGTTCTGAAAGAAGTCTTCTGAATATCCTCAGTTTTCACACGTATCTGATGATACCCCGATCTCAAATCTATTTTGCTGAACACACTCGCACCAACCAACTGATCCATCAAATCATCAATCCTCGGCAAAGGATACCGATTCTTGATCGTCACTTTATTCAGTTGCCTGTAGTCCACACACAACCTCATAGTACCTTCTTTCTTTTTAACCAATAACACTGGTGCACCCCACGGTGACACACTCGGACGAATAAATTTCTTAACCAACAGATCTCCCAACTGACTCTTCAATTCAGTTAACTCAACAGCAGACATACGGTAAGGAGCCATCGATATCGGCCTAGTACCAGGTACCAAATCAATCGAGAACTCAACTTCACGCTCTGGCGGTAATTCATTCACTTCTTCCGGTAACACATCAGGAAAATCACACACCACAGCTAGATCGCAAATCACTAGTTTATCTTTAGCCTCCAAAGTCGCTAACAGCATAAACAACTCTGCCCCATCTGCTACTGCCTCATTCACTTGCCTCGCTGATAGAAACAAATCCTTTCCTTCCTCAATCTCAGGAAAAATCACAGTCTTATCAAAACAGCTGATATAGACTCGGTTAAACACCAACCAGTTCATAGCTAGAATAACATCAATCTGCACTAGTGGAAGACACACTAGGTCCATCCCAAAGTCTCTACCAAAAATACTCAAAGGACAATTTAAATAAACTGAAGTAGTAGTCACTGAACCCTTCGCATGAGTATCAATCACCATACTACCATGCATCTCAGATATCTCTAATTTAAGTTTCACAGCACAATCCAAAGATATAAAGGAATGAGTCGCACCTGTGTCAATAATAGCTACAAGAGGAAAGCCATTAATATAACACGTACCTCGGATCAAACGATCATCTGCAGAAGTCTCAGAACCCGATAAAGCAAAGACCTTGCCTCCCGACTGGTTCTCTTTCTTCGGTTTAGGACACTGTGGGCTAATATGACCCACCTCTCCACAGTTGAAACAAGTCATAGTCTTCAACCGGCACTCTGCAGCCAAGTGACCACCTTTGCCACACTTGAAACACTTCTTCTCAGCACTAGTACACTCATGGAAACGATGTCCAGCCTGACCACATCTATAACACTTAGCAGGGGCACTGGAGTCTCCCCCACTAGGCCTCTTCATCCCACTCTGTCTCTGGAAACCTTTGCCAGCTGCATACGGTTTCCCACAATCATTCTTATTCTTGCCTTTCCTATCAACCCTTTGCTGATAGCTCTCTGCTCTAGCCTTGGTATCCTGTTCAAAAATCCTGCAACAGTCCACCAAGTCAGAAAACACTCTAATCCGCTGATACCCGATAGCCTGCTTAATCTCGGGACGTAACCCGTTCTCAAACTTCACACACTTTGAAAATTCCCCAGTAGCCTCGTTATAGGGAGTGTAATACTTTGACAGCTCTGTGAACTTAGCAGCATACTCAGTAACAGACCGGTTGCCCTGCTTCAATTCCAAGAACTCTATCTCTTTCTTTCCTCTAACATCCTCTGGGAAATACTTCCTCAGGAATCTCTCTCTGAACACAGCCCAAGTGATCTCAGCATTCCCCGCAGATTCCAACTCAGTGCGGGTAGCAACCCATCAATCATCTGCTTCCTCTGACAGCATATGCGTACCGAACCTGACCTTCTGGTTATCGGCACACTCAGTCACTCGGAAGATCCTCTCGATCTCCTTCAACCACTTCTGAGCACCATCTGGATCGTATGCTCCCTTGAACATTGGAGGATTGTTCTTCTGGAACTCACTCAGTTGACGAGCAGCTCCCATTCCCACAACATTCGGATTCCCTCCAAGTACTCCAGCTAGCATACCCAGAGCCTCAGCAATCGTAGCATCATCTCTACCTCTTCCAGCCATCTCTATTCTGAGAACCCAACAAGCTAAAACAATAAGTACTGATAGGGTTACACAACACCTATCACGTACAGGGAAACAGAATAATTACGACTCGACTCGACCAACTATGCTCTGATACCACTAATGTAACACCCTTCTAAAATACCCCAATAATTAATTAAAATAACAAAATATAAATCAGAGTAAATATGCAATTAAGGGTGTCACACAATCATTTCACACTAATCATCAAAATATCCTGTCATGCTCATTTATTTAATCAAAATAAAACATTTGCATAATACGCAGCGGATACAACTAACAACATTCAAACCATGTAATACATTACATGTAAAGTTGTTCAACAACCAAATGAAAACATAGTAAAACATCCCATCCCGATGTTACATCTACCAGAGCATGACCCACTAAGGAACTACACTAGACTCCAAGGACTAGCTTCTACTCAATCACTGCTCGTTACCTGAAAACATAGTTGTAAGGGTGAGTTCCTCAATCGATATAATAAGCATTATAAAATATCATGTAATGCTAAGTAATTTAACACATATCATCACCCTAATCAGATCACACATATTCAGCAACGGCAATATCAACTCATAATCATCATCATCATCATACTCAAACTCAACACAATCACAAAACCACGTATAATATTGGAATACATCCATTCATATTATACGCCATACATACATACATTATGCAATGAGACTCCATGCATGCGGTACCGACTATTCGTGAACATATAGTTCAACCTCACCGACCAAATCCAGGTACGGCTACCAAGCTCACTAGTCCCACTCATTTGAGACCTAGTGACTCACTCACTAATTCCTCACCATGGGAATTAGCTACCACCCTAAGGGCTATGCTATGCACGCTAATCACCTAGCATGCAAACATCAACAACCATCCAAATAATTCACTCACTAATTCCTCACCATGGGAATTAGCTACCACCATAAAGGCCACTATATGCAAGCTAAATCACTTAGTCATGCAAACATCAACAATCATCCACAATGGACATATGCTCACACTCTAAGCCATAAAGCAGTTCATTCCACATAATACATACATTCACAGCATTATGCATACAATCATACATCATCAGCATATTATCATAAAATCATATCATGTCATGCCAATTAATAATCACAGTATTAGCACACTCTACTAATACCTATACTGCTCAAAACAACGGGAAATGATCCCTATTCTATCATACATCAGCTAAATTACATTACTCAGCTGAACAACCAAAGAACTGCACAACAACAGCACAGAAAAATCACAATCCTGTCCATACGCGTATTGCCTAGTCCCATACGCGTATGGCCCATTCCTCAGCCAATCCCATACGCGTACCACCTATCTCATACGCGTATGCTACGCGTACCACTTCCCCATACGCGTACCAACAGAGACCAAACCACGTTCAAAACATCATCTTCCTCATCCATACGCGTATTGCCTAGTGCCATACGCGTACCAGACCATCTCATACGCGTATTGCCTAGTGCCATACGCGTATGACCAGAAACCAGATTTCCAGATCTGCTATGGTTTTCTCTGCTACGAGATCTCCCAATTCCAACCTCCTACAATCCAATTTTTCACATTAATCGTTCATATCATCTAACACGAATCATACCTTATTCGATTTCACAATTGCTAACATTATTACATCTAATTCCTACGAATTTCTCCAATTAAACCCATATTTCGTTCATCCAATATTTTCACAAATTTCAGCATACATCATTCTAATCAGAGTCAAAACAATGGTTTATCACTACCCACTACATGTTATCCCATAATACCCATTAAACGACGATAAACCCCCCTTACCTGAGTTAATCCGGCAATCCTTCGGCTTCGAGCTCGTCCTCTCTTCAACCCTTGTTCTCTGGCTCTTTTTCCCTTTCTTCACTTTTCTGTCTCTCTTCCTTTTCACGTGAAAAAAACCCTTTTTACCAAATGGGACTCTCTTTATATATTTTTCAACTTATTATTCCAATTATAATAATTCCAATAATAATAATCCAATAATAAAAATCCAATTAATTAATTAAATTAATAAATATTATATTAATTTAAATTAAATAATTATCCTTATTTCATCGGGGTGTTACAGTTGTCACATACAATGATTGACATGAGATGCTTCTATTTTCTTTGCATGGGTATCGTACATCTGTCCGCACTTCAACATGGGCAACCCCTTTCTCTCTTGTGTATGGTATGGAAGCAGTACTCCTCGTAGAGGTTCAGATTCCTTCATTGCATGCGCTTACGGAAGCCAAGTTGACTGAGGCTGAATGGTGTCAAACCAGGTTTAACCAGTTGAATTTGATTGAAGAGAAAAGGTTAACTGCCATGTGTCATGGTCAGTTGTATCAGCAAAGGATAAATAAAGCTTTTGATAAGAAAGTCAGACCTCGTGTGTTCAGAGAAGGTGACCTTGTGCTCAAGAAGATTTTATCGTTTAAACCAGATTCTAGAGGGAAATGGACTCCTAATTATGAAGGCCCATATGTTGTTAAGAGAGCTTTTTCAGGCAGTGCCTTGATACTTATAACTATGGATGGTGAAGAATTCACTCGTCCTGTGAACACAGATGCAGTCAAGAAATACTTCACCTAAAAAAGAAAAAGAACAGCTCGCTAAGTTGAAAACCCGAAAGGGCGACTTAGGCAAAAATAAGCGTCTCGGTGGATTGAAAACCTGAAAGGGCGATCCAGCCAAAAATTAGAGACATAAAAATAGAAAGAATTTCCCGATAAGTTGAGTACTCCGCCTTGGGGAAACTTATGCAAAAATTAGGGATTATGGCAAGTAACTGCATTCTGCTGATCTTCAGTGTTTTGAGACTTGATTGAGCACAAGGGTTGACATCAACTCATCACCCCGGCTATCAAGAGTTGGTAGAAGGATTAAGGATCATTTGTATTCAATGTAATCCTTTTCCATGTAAATTACCATTTTTAACTTTGTAAAATCTATGGAGTCTTGTCATTTACAGACTACCGTTCTATCAAATAAAGTTGAGCTTTTATCCAATTGTTTTTACTCTTATTCATTTCAGCCAATAGTTTAAATTTTTTATGATCATTTTTTGAAATTTAAATTTTTTAATCAAAATCTCTTTTTCAAAAAAACATATAAAGCAAGAATTTTCCAAAGCAATTGAAAGAAATATCAACAGCGTTCCGATAGATAACAAATCCTTGAGTGCGAAACATCAGAGGTTCCCCAAGCAGTTAACCCTTCGGGTATCCCTGGACGTTTGTGTTGATTCAGTTCCTCGACAGAGTTTTTTTTTCCAAGTGGAGCTTTGTTCCTTTTCCTTAGCTGAGTTGGTTGATTCAGGTACCCTGTGGCTTGTCTCCCCGACAGAGTTTCTGCCTTTCTCAGTGGAGTTTGGTTTCCTTCAGGGGAAGTGGTTGATCTCCCCAGTAGATCGCATTGGTTTCCCCGCCAATCGCCAGTCGACTTGCTCCCCAGTCAGAGTTTCCTCCTGGTTCCTGAGCAGTTTGTTTTCCCTGTAGGGTTGTCTCCCATTTTTATGGTGTTGACCTTAAATTCCCCACAGGCTCGGTGATATTTTTCTTTCCTCAGCAGATCTCCTCCTTCTCCAGTTAGGGTTGAGCCTTTTTTGATTGTTGATCTCTCTGTTCTCCAGCAGTTGTCTCCATATTTTGTGGATTGGCCGAGGATTGTACCGATGATTCAATTTTCTCTGTGACACCTTTGTATCCTTTGTGATCGTCCTTGTCATCATAATCATCATATACATATACATTTATATAATTTCATATTTTCATATTCGCATATCTGATTAAATTGTTGGTTTGAGATTCTCATTCCCTGTATGGCGGTACTTTATCCCCATACAAATTTCGGTGTTTGTCCTCCCTCAACAGTAGAGTGTCAGCCCCTTAGGAAGAAAGACTTCAACCTTTCTCCTCTTCCCCACTGAGTTTTTTCCTCGTGGATGATTATTACTTCAGTTTCCTCCCTAGTTGTTTATCTGGATGGAACCGCTCCCCTTGAGTTATGTCCTCATTGGGTTGAGTCTTGATTGACTATTTTCTTTCTAGCTCCTACCTAGATAGATACTTTGAGTCCCCTAAGAGTCTATTACCCAGTAACTGGTAATATTCTTCTTAGTTGGCAGTTTGTTACTTCTTGCCCAATACCCGACAACAGTACCCCGATTTTCCCAACAGTAGAGTCCCAAGTGGATCTGATTCCCTAGGAAGTATATCCTTGATATGTTCACCCTAACTGGTGACGGATATCTTTCTCTCTCCGGCTTGAGTCTATCCTCGATATGTTCATCCTAACCGATAACGGATATTATCTTTTTGGTATTCTACCCAGTAAAAAGGTAGTTGTAATCCCTATTCTTGTTTCCCAGAGAGTTAATCCTTGATATGTTCATCCTAACCGATGACGGGTTTCCTTCTCTTTGCGGTCTTCTACCCAGTAACCGATAGTTGTAAACTGCTTTTGTTCCCCCCTCAGAGTTGATCCTTGATATGTTCACTTTAACCAGTGACGAATTCTCTCTCATGGTATTCTATCCAGTAACTGATAGATGTAATTCCTATTTTCTCTCCTCACATAGTCTATCCTTGATGTGTTCATCTTAACCGGTGACGGATTTTCTCTTTGACGGTATTCTATCTAGCATTTGATAGATGTAATTCCTACTTTTTGTTCAGTTGGTTTATCCTTGATTGTTCATCTTAATTGATGACGGATATCCTCCTCGACATTTCCCAGGCAAGTCTATCCTTGATATATTCATCCTAACCGATGACGGATTTTCTTCCTTGTTGAGTTTATCCTTTATATGTTCATCCTAACCGATGACAGATACTCTCACCCTTGGTCTTCTGCCCAATAACTGGTAGTTCTAAATCCTATTTTCTGCAGTTTTCCCCAGCAAGGATATTCTTACCCAGTAACCGATAATGAATTTCCTTCTGTTGTTACCCAGCGAGTCATCCTTGATATGTTCATCCTAATCGGTGACAGATGTTCTCTCTGTCAAATCTTTATTATCTCCTTACCCAGTAACAGGTAGTAGATAATAGATTTCTATTCCCCCTGTGTTGAAGTTTATTTCTCCCCAGTTGAGTTGAGTGCACATTTCCTTGGTGAAATCGCTTTTCCCTGCATAATCCAAGTATTTCAGTTTATCCTGACTTACTCGTATCCCCTACAGATGTTGTTAGTTCCCTGGCTGAGTCTTTTTCATGTTTGTATGGAATCCCTCGAGTCCCCCACTAGTTTTAAGTCGTAGCCTGACCTACGCATAACTCCTTTATCCCCCAGAGTCTCTGTCTCTCCAGTGAGTTTTCCTTACGTAATGTATTATACTCCTACAGACTTTCGGTCTCTAATTTCACTTCCTTTGTACCAATATTTCCCTAGAAAGCATTAACTTTTGCATTCATATCATTCGCATCATGAGGTCTCTTAGGGACCAAAATTTGTTTCTATATGTTGTTATTTAAGCCCATTCTACTGAGTCGACATGAAGATTTTAACCTTCGCCTCCTCAGTTAGAATGTCCATAAATAGAGACAGGTGTAAGACCCTAATTTTGACCATAAGATCCCTCATGCAACATCATCATAAGCATTAGCGTTGGGATCATACCTTGGCATTCTCCTTACCCCTCTTTCATTGGGTTTGTTTTGGGAGAGATCACCAATCACTTTGTGATTGTATCATACTTGTATATTATCATTTTACTAACCAAAATACAAAAATATGTCTTTGCATTTGCCTAACTCTTTTGTAGGTAGGACATGATCTCCATTGATTTATCAAGTTCATATCTAGGGTTTGAGACCCTCATGACAAAGAGCACAACCACGGATTGATTCAAGAATGATTATGAGCATCATATATGAGTCCTAATGATTACTACATGTTATATTGATCAAGTTTTCTTCAAGAGTTTGGGGGTGATTTGTCTTGGAAACCCTAGTTTGATTGGGTATCTTGAGTAACTTCTCCAACAAGCTATCTCACCAATTGATCAAATTTCTCAAGGGACACTTTAAAATTTCATCATATTATGCATATATTATCTACCATTAGCCTAGAAAGTCAAGAGAATTTAAGGTTAGCAAGTTGGTTGATGGTGGTTGGCTAGATGAATTCATCTTATCAAAACTGGGTCTCCCTAGACCCTATCTCCGACACTTTTCACCATATCAAAATGATTCCAAGATCAAACTTACTCTATATGACATTCCAAACAACTTTCATGTTGATACCTAGAGCTATTTTTTCTTGGAAAATCATTTTCTATATTGAAACATTATAGGTCATTTTGTTTAAACCCTAATTTGAAAGTCAAATTCCCAAGGCCATCACTTGCTCAATTTTTATGAGATGGAATATTTACAAGTTGCAAAATCAAATTCAAGATGGCTACTTCAACTTTTATGTTTGGAGTGAGAGCTAATTCAACTTTTATGAGCATGTGATATGAGGCTACATTATAGGTCACTTTTAACCTATGCCATTGAACAAGTGATTTTTCCAAACTTCAAAAATGCATAACTCTATCATTATAAATCCAAATGACATGAAATTTATTCACCATTTTGAATGTATTTGAAAGACATACAATGTTTATGAAGACACGTTTCTCATTTGAAGCATACATAAAAAGTTAAGCAAGGTGGAATATTGAGATATATGACTTGACACTTAGAAAAAATTTCAACATGTTGAAATTTCGAAACTTCCACCTCAGAATTCATCATAATACAAGCTTTAAATGGAAAAGTGTTGAATATTAAAGTTGTTCTTCTCGATCTAACCTTTCCAAAAAGTCCAAGTTCATCCATTTTGGACAAGAAATGATAGTGTTGCGCATGGCATGAACATGGTATCATCATTTGGCAAAGATAAGACTTCAAATCTTGACACACATTTTCCTTGCAATCCAAGTTGATTTCAGACCCTTTCACACTCATTAGTGAACCTTAAGAAATGATCTCATGGGCCTGTACACGCCCATGCACCCATGCATCATCAATTGCCAATTTTGGAAAGTGAATTTGAAGGTGCAAATCTCATGAGCTGCAGCTATAAATAGAGCCCTTTAGCATCAGAATTGAACACACCTTGCGTGCTAGCTTTGCCCCCCATTGGAACCCTCTCATTCCAAAGGAAAACCAGATAAATTTCAACTTGAAATTTAAGTTTGAATCTCAACTATTGGAGATTCAAAAACTCCAGAATCCAAAGCCTCGCAACCTCATCAATCACTTCCTGCTAGCTTCTCAAGTGTGATCAGATCGTGTTTGGAGGAAGCAATATCAAGAATTGCACTGCCTTTAAGGTAATTTTCAGAAAACTTTATCTCTTCGATTCTCTCTCAATTTTGCTCAATTCTCTTGATTATTTGGTTGTCAGAAGTCCTACCAATATAGGCAAGAAGATTTAGTTGCTTAGAGGTCAAATCGAAGCAACTCAGTTGACATACCTCAAATTTCAACTCCTCATATCTTTCTATATGTGAGGAGTTAGTTAAAATTGAGGTAATATTCGTGATCTACACCATTTTTCCTTTCAGATCATGTCCTCCTTTTTTATTCTGGTGATGGTTGAAGATGGAACAGTCCGATGAGGTCCATCGGAGAAGAAGAACGGAGCTACAGCTCCCGCCGTGTGTTGGAAGGTCTCCAACCAAGGGATCCATTTAAATTGTTTTAATCATGAGCGTTGTTTCTAATTACCACGTGTGTTGCCCAGTTGACTAGAGACCACATGGAACGCGCGCTGGTGGCCACTTGATATGCCACCTCAATTAATGAGGGAGATCAAGTGGTCCACCTTTTTTCTGATTATTTGAATTTACTTTTAATTGCTTTATTTTCATTAATTCATATTAATTTTAATATTGATCCAAAAAATATGAGAGTTTCACCAAAAAAATTCAAATATTTTCCTCTTTCATATTCTGAATTAAAATTATTTTTTGGATCATTATTAATATTTTTCATGATTTAATTGATTTTTCATTTATTTTTAGTTGTTTAAAAATACTTTTAAGTCTTTAAAAATTCTGAAATTTTTTCTCCAAGGTCCTTTGACCTTGTTTGACCTATGATAAATCTCATGGCCATTTATTTGGTGTTTTGATGAGGTTTTAAGAATTTGACAAACCATATTTAATTTAAATGTATTATTTTAGTATTTTTTTAATTGGAATAAATGCCAAATAATTTTGTTGCCAATTGTGATGACTTGTTGGTGTTTGACTATTATTGTTGGGCCTTGATCAAAGTTGATTTGACTTTGTCAAATTAATATCATTGGATTTAGGGGATTGATGGAATGTGTATTCCATCTCCCAAAATGAATGAATGATATTAATTTGGTAAAATTCCTCCTTTGATGAATTTAAGTTTTCATCTATTCCCCTCCCACTTCATCTCATTCTCCTTCTTTATGCATTCATATCATTTGGCCTATGATATCTCAAAGTCCTAAAACTAGTTGATTGAAAAATTAACATGAGTATGGATGAGATTAGGCCACACCTTTTGCATATTCTTTTTTATGTGTGGTATGTTTCATGAGCATAGTTCATAATACTATGTCTCTAACATGCATTAACACCAAAATTCTATTGCCCGGCCTCAAATAGTTGTGACTTCTACATAAGTCCAATTACGATTGCTTAACATAGCACTAAATTTGTGACATAAGAGGCATAGCATTCTAGTTATTGAGATTGTAAGTCTCCCCTCTTTCATGGTATTGGGTGGAAACTTGGCCTTCTTTCCTTCCTTTCGAAGATGTTTTGGCTCAAGGCTCCATGCTTGTGATAAGTGGGTTGAGTGTTCTCCAAAGAATGTCTAAAAAATGAAAAGCGAAAGCAAAACAATACTAACTTCTAACCTATTAACTACTAACTTTTAATTTCAAGCCATTTACTTTAATGTCATTTAATTCTAGCTTTTATACATTTGCCATTATTCATATCATTCTAATTGTTTATGTTAATGCAATTTTCACTTTGTCCACTTGGACCATATTGTGTGATATATTTAGTTTGTGTATACTTTGTTTGTTTGTGTGGTCTTTGACCATTAATGTACATAGTAAAAACAAAAACCCTAAAAAACTTTTGTGTGGACTGTTGGCTTGATCTTGGACAAATAGACTTAGAACATAGGCAATATTCCTATGCTAAAAGACTTGGCCAATGCCAACTTATTGAGAAACCAAGTGCTTACAATTTGAAACTTCATCTGATACATCATTCAAGATCTCTCTGAGTTCATCTGCAACATGATCATTGTGAAGCTGTTATTTTGAACTTGTGACTCGTGAAATTCATCTGTTACCTGGGCTACCTTGAAGAAGATCATGGAATGGATAAGCTTGGATGTGGCTATCTTTATTTGATGCCTTGCTCTTCAAGAAAATATAATTGTGCATTTGTGTGTTGCTTGATTCTAAAAGTCCAAGGGAATTCTGGGTTTCTATTGACATTCTTGTCTATTGGATTACTACCCATTTGGTCAAATCTTTTCAACTCTAAACTTTTTATTTTGTACATAGGATAGTCTCTTCATTTTCTCCCCACTTATTTAATTTCAAAATCTCTCCCTCTCTTTTTCAAAACCTTCTTTGGTTGAACTTATTTTGTTCTAAACTTTATCCACTTTTGCAAAAAGATAGAAACTTTGGCCTTATGCGACTGCATTTTCAAACTTCTTTTCTTAAATCAAACTTGTAAATAGACTTAACTATACTCGACTTAAAATTTCAAAAATCCAAAAAAGAACTAACTCATTCAAACCATTTTTAGGCCTTTGTGGCTTTCAAATTTAATTTTTGTTAAAAGCAATGCATCCACTTTGAAATTTGTATCACAAACTACGAGGTTTTGATCCTTCATTTTTATGTTGGTACGTAGGCACAGGACCGAAGGTCTTGTCAAACACAAAAATATAATTAATAAATTCTTTTCTCATCCCCCCATTCTATTTGTTTGTAAACATCACTTTATACCGAGTACATATGCACACAAAAAGGGCTCCCTAGGAGTACCTAGGACACTTTGGGTGGTAACACCTTCCCTCTGTGTACCCAACCCCCTAACCTGTAATCTCTGTCATTTTATTAGTATTGATTTGAAGACTTCTTATTTTTGGGTTTTGTTCATACTTTTTCCCTTTTCCCTTGGCAACAATAAAAGCGCGGTGGCGACTCTTGTTATTTGATCTCCAGCTTATCCATAGCTTGATGATCATGAATTTCCCACAACAAAAATTAAGTGGAGATTCTTGTTATTTTAATATTTATAATTATCTATCTTATATATTTATCTTATCGTTCTCTTTATTTCATTTCAGAGTCGCCACTTAATTTCTGTAGCGGTAAATTCATGATCATCAAGCTATGGATAAGCTAGAGATCAAATAACAAGAGTCGCCACCGCGCTTTTATTATTTCCAAGGGAAAAGGGAAAAAGTACGAACAAAACCCAAAAATAAGAAGTTTTCAATTCCAAACTAATAAAATGGCAGAGATTACAGGTAAGGGGGTTGGTTACACAGAGGGAAGGTGTTAGCACCCAAAGTGTCCTAGGTACTCCTAGGGAGCCCTTTTTGTATGCATATGTACTTGGTATAAAGTGATGTTTAAAAACAAATAGAATGGGGGAATGAGAAAAGAATTCATTAATTATATTTTTGTGTTTGACAAGACCTTCGGTCTTGTGCCTACGTACCAACATAAAAATGAGGAATCAAAACCTCGTAGTTCGTGATACAATTTCAAAGTGGATGCATTGCTTTTAACAAAAATTAAATTTGAAAGGCACAAAGGCCTAAAAATGGTTTGAATGAGTTAGTTCTTTTTTGGATTTTTGAAAGTTTAAGTCGAGTATAGTTAAGTCTATTTACAAGTTTGATTTAAGAAAATAAGTTTGAAAATGCAATCGCATAAGGCCAAAGTTTCTATCTTTTTGCAAAAGTGGTCAAAGTTTAGAACAAAATAAGTTCAATCAAAGAAGGTTTTGAAAAAGAGAGGGAGAGATTTTGAAATTAAATAAGTGGGGAGAAGATGAAGAGACTATCATATGTACAAAATCAAAAGTTTAGAGTTGAATAGATTTGACCAAATGGGTAGTAATCCAATAGACAAGAATGTCAATAGAAACCCAGAATTCCCTTGGACTTTTAGAATCAAGCAACACACAAATGCACAATTATATTTTCTTGAAGAGAAAGGCATCAAATAAAGATATCCACATCCAAGCTTATCCATTCCATGATCTTCTTCAAGGTAGCCCATGTAACAAATGAATTTCACGAGTCACAAGTTCAAAATAACAGCTTCACAATGATCATGTTGCAGATGAACTCAGAGAGATCTTGAATGATGTATCAGATGAAGTTTCAAATTGCAAGCACTTGGTTTCTCAATAAGTTGGCATTGGCCAAGTCCTTTAGCATAGGAATGTTGGCTAAGTTCTAAGTCCATTTGTTCAAGATCAAGCCAATAGTCCACACAATTTTTTTTAGGGTTTTTGTTGTTATTATGTATATTAATGGTCAAAGACCACACAAACAAACAAAGTATACACAAAGAAAATAATCACACAATATGGTCCAAGTGGACAAAGTGAAAATTGCATTAATATAATCAATTAGAATGATATGAACAATGGAAAATGTATAAAGACAAGAATTAAATGGCATTAAAGTAAAGGGCTTGAAGTTAAAATTTAGTAGTTAATAGGTTAGAGGTTAGTATTATTTTGTTTTGGCTTTTCATTCTTAGACATTCTTTGGAGAACACTCAACCCACTTATCACAAGCATGGATCCTTGAACCAAGACATCTTCCAAAGAAAGGAAAAAATGCCAAGTTTCCACACAATACCATGAAAGAGGGGAGACTTACAATCTTACTAACTAGAATGCTATGCCTTTTATGTCACAAATTTAGCGCTATGTTAAGCATTCATAATTGGACTTATGTAGAAGTCACAACTATTTGAGACCGGGCAATAAAATTTTGGTGTTAATGCATGTTAGAGACATAGTATTATGAACTAGGCTCATGAAACATACCACACACAAAAAGAATATGCAAAAGGTGTGGCATAATCTCATCCATACTCATGTTAATTTTTCAATCAACTAGTTTTAGGACTTTGATATATCATAGGTCAAATGAGATGAATGCATAAAGAAGGGGAATGAGATGAAGAGGGAGGGGAATAGATGAAAACTCAAATTGATCAAAGGAGGACTTTTACCAAATTAATATCATTCATTCATTTTGGGAGATGAAATGTACATTCCATCAATCCCCTAAATCAAATGATATTAATTTGACAAAGTCAAATCAACCTTGATCAAGACCCAACTACAATAATCAACCACCAACAAGTCATCACAATTGGTTAACAAAATTATTTGGCATTTATTCCAATTAAAAATACTAAAATAATGCACTAAAATTAAATATGGTTTGTCAAATTCCTAAAACCTTATCAAAACACCAAATAAATGGCCATGAGATTTATCATAGGTCAAACAAGGTCAACGGACTTTGGAGAAAATTTTCATAATTTTTAAAGACTTAAAAGTATTTTTAAACAATTAAAAACAAATGAAAAATCAATTAAATCATGAAAAATATTAATAATGATCCAAAAATTACTTTTAATTCAGAATATGAAAGAGGAAAATATTTGAAATTTTTTGGTGAAACTCTCATATTTTTTGATTCAATATTAAAATTAATATGAATTAATGAAAATGAAGCAATTAAAAGGAAATTCAAATAATCAGAAAAAACGTGGACCACTTGATCTCCCTCATTAATTGAGGTGGCAGATCAAGTGGCCACCAGCGCGCGTTCCATGTGGTCTCTAGTCAACAGAGCAGCACGCGTGGTAATTAGAAACAACGCTCAGGATTAAAACAATTTAAATGGATCCTATGGTTGGAGACGTGCCAACACACGGCCGGAGCTGTAGCTCCGGTCCACTTCTCTGGTGGACCTCACCGGACTGGTCCACCTTCAACCATCACCAGAATAAAAAAGGAGGACATGATCTGAAAGGAAAAATGGTGTAGATCACGAATATCACCTCAATTTTAACAAACTCCTCACATATAGAAAGATATGAGGAGTTGAAATTTGAGGTATGTCAACTGAGTTGCTTCGATTTGACATCTCAGAAACTCAACCTTCTTGCCTACATTTGTAGGACTTCAGATAACCAAAGAATCAATAGAATTGAGCAAGATTGAGAGAAAATCGAAGAGATGAAGTTTTCTGAAAATTACCTTCAATGCAGTGCAATTCTTGATGTTGCTTCCTCCAAACACGGTCTGATCACACTTGAGAAGCTATCAGGAAGTGATTGATGAGGTTGCAAGGCTTTGGATCCTGGATTTTTTTAATCTCCAACAGTTGAGATTCAAACTCAAATTTCAAGTTGAAATTTATCAGGTTTTCCTTTGGAATGAGAGGGTTTCAATGGGGGGTAAAGTTGGCGCGCAAGGTGTGTTGAGTTCTGATGCTAGAGGGCTCTATTTATAGTTGTAGCTCATGATATTTGCACCTTCAAATTCACTTTCCAAAATTGGCAATTGATGATGAATGGGTACAAGGCAAGTGTGTGTGAAGATTTGAAGTTTGATCTTTGCCAAATGATGATACCATGTTCATGCCATTCGCAGCCCTAGCAATTCTTGTCCAAAATGGATGAACTTAGAATTTTTGGAAAGGTTAGATCCAGAGGAACAACTTTAATGTTTATCACTTTTCCATTTGAAGCTTGTATCATGATTAATTATGAGGTGAAAGTTTGGAAATTTCAACATGTTGAAAATTTTTCTAAGTATCAAGTCATATATCTCAATACTCCATATTGCTTAACTTTTTATGTAAGCTTTAAATGAGAAAAGTGTCTTCACCAAAGTTGTAGATCTTCAAAATACCTTCAAAATTGTCACCCATTTCATGTCATTTAGATTTAGAATGATAGAGTTATGCATTTTTGAAGTTTGGAAAAATCACTTGTTCAATGGCATGGGTCAAAAGTGACCCATAATGTAGCCTCATATCACATGCTCATAAAAGTTGAATTAGCTATCACTCCAAACATAAAATTTAAAGTAGACATCTTTAATTGATTTTTAAACTTGGAAATCTTTCATATCATAAAAATTGATAAAGTTATAGCCTTGGGAAGTTGACTTTCAAATTAGGGTTTAGACAAAATGACCTATAATGTTTCAACATAGAAAATGATATTCCAAGCAAAACTAGCTCTAGGTATCAACATAAAAGTTGTTTGGAATGTCATTTAGAGTAAGTTTCATCTTGGAATCATTTTCATATGGTGAAAAGTGTAGGATATAGGGACTAGGGAGACCCAGTTTTGATCAAATGAATTCATCTGGCCAACCACCGCCAACCAACTTGATAACCTTCAATTCTCTTGAATTTCTAGGCTCATGGTAGATCATATATGCATAATGTTATGAAAATTTTGAAGTTTCCCTTGATAAATTTGATCAATTGGTGAGATAGCTTGTTGGAGAAGTTACTCAAGATACCCAGTCAAACTAGGGTTTCCAAGACAAATCACCCTCAAACTCTTGAATAAAACTTGACCAATATAACATGTAGTAATCATTGGGACTCATATATGATGCTCATAATCATTCTTGAATCAATCCATGGTTGTGCTCTTTGTCATAAGGGTCTCAAACCCTAGATATGAACTTGATAAATCAATGGAGATCATGTCCTACCTACAAAAGAGTTAGGCAAATGCAAAGACATATTTTTGTATTTTGGTTAGTAAAATGATAATATACAAGTATGATACAATCACAAAGTGCTTGGTGATCTCTCCCAAAACAAACCCAATGAAAGAGGGGTAAGGAGAATGCCAAGGTATGATCCCAATGTTAATGCTTATGATGAAGTTGCATGAGGGATCTTAGGGTCAAAATTGGGGTCTTACAGACTGACTCCATCATGGCAGTCAGACGGGCAATCTCGTCCTTCAAGTCTCTGTTCTCTTGCTCTAGATGTTCCATGTGTTGGTGTAAGCCCTATAGGCCAATACTTTTGGTACTTGTATCGAATTATTTATTAATAATAAAAGGCTTTTTCTTTATTATGTTTGTTTAATAAAGTCCCTAGAATAGATAGTCCGTTTAATGTATCCGTAGTCGAGCTTTATTGTGAAATGGGATAACATTAAAGCATGAAGACTATTATGTTTATAGACTGATGATCACATCTCATGGATCATGGATAAGGAGTTATCAAGTCTTAAACATAGGTATGAACATTAAGAGTAATATTTATACTGGATTGACCCGCTATGAGAATACCATATAGAATGTTATGCAAAGTGTCATAAGTTATTCTCATGGTGATAATGGTGTATACCACCCTTCGAACTGAAACCACTATGGACCCTAGATGTAGAGTCGAGTGCCTTATTGCTGATCAAACATTGTCCGTAACTGGATGACCATAAATATAGTTGATGGGTACTCCACGAAGCATGCTAAGGGACATGAGTGACCTAGATGGAATTTACTCATCCTGCGTAACAGGATAAATGTCTATGGGCCCAATATTGAACTGGACAAGGATGACACGGTCTATGCCTTGTGTTCAACATAGACATAAGGGCAAAAGGGTAATTATACACATAAGTATTATCACGGAAGGATTTGTCAGATCACATGACATTTTCGTGTCTTGGGTAGCAGTGATGTGTTGCTAGATACCGCTCACTATTTATTATGTTAAATGCGTGATTTAATATAATTGCCAATGCCGCAAAAACCTACAGGGTCACACACAAAGGAAGGATTGATGAGAGATAGCGCAACTAAGGAACATCGTAAGGTACGGTGCACTTAAGTGAATTGTAAAACATCATAAGGTACGATGTACTTAAGTAGAATATGAAATATGGTAAGGTATCACGCGCTTAAGTGATTTTGGCATATTATAAGATATGGGCCACATACACTTAAGTGGGCTTTTTAGCTTATAGCCCACACAAGTGGTTCTATAAATAGAACCCTTGTGCAAAAGCATTAGTGCAGTTGCAATTTCGTTTCTCTCTCTCTCTCTCTCTCTCACTCAAAGCCTTCATTTGTGGCTGCTAGCACTGAGAGTGAAGGAATTCGCTCGTGATCGCTCCGTAGATCTGCATCAAAGGAGAAATTTTAAATTCCACTGCGTTTTGGATCTCCCTTCTCCTACAGTGGTATCAGAGCCATTTACGAAACCATGCATCTGATAGCTGTTTATTTTCTGTATTTTCTGTATTAATACGATTAAAAGACAGAATGAATCAAAGAATAAATGAGTAATTAAATTGAGAAAGATCAAGTTATATATATGATATAAGTAATCCTAATGCAAAATACGGTATATATGATATACTGTTTCTGTTTCATTCATTCAAACACTTAATGGTTGTTTTCCTTTGAGCGATCAATGGTTGTTTGCTTCTTGATCCGACATTAGTATGGTGAAGCAATTACGTATTGATCAATCATACTGAATCAACAATCGAGATGTGTTTGACGGTCTGAAATTGGTGCATTAGGGTTAATGACGGCACAAGGGTTGTGTTGTCAAAGAGTTATGCGATTAGGGTTGTGATTGCGCAAGAGTTGTGCTTTAAAGTATCAAGTGTTGATGCGAACCACCGTCCATTGACCGGGCAGCGGAACACCCGTTCCCGCTGACCGGGCAGTGGACCCCCGGCTAACTCTGCGTAGTGTGATTGGTCGCCGAAATTTAATTTGGTTTTAATTAATTAAAAGAATTAAAATTAATAATAATAATTTGTTTATTATTATTGTCTTGTGGTGATCGGTTATGGCCTTAGTTTTCCTTTATTTTGTTTTGGGTTTTTAAAATACAACCTGCGTGTCGTGCCTCTCTTTTAATCTGTTAATGTAACTTCTTTTCTCATCTCACTCCCTCGTATGTAAAACGAGTTTCTTTTATTTAATGTAATGTTATGAAGAAAGAGAAGAATTCAATATCAAAGGAGGACAACCTTGAAGATCTTTCTTGGAGAAGCTTAGATCGTTATTAGGTTAGCTTAGGTTCTCTCATTGGCTTGGGAGAACAATTGCGCTAGGGGCCATAACTGTTTCATTATGTATGTACGTTGATGCATGTGAATGTATGTTGATGCATGTGAGAGACGATTTATATGATAAATAAGCCGGTGAGATCAGGATAATTGCAAATTCCCTCAAATTAAATATTAAGTTTATGCTTTCCAAGTTTTAGCACTCATCAAGACTAGTATCGGATAATGTAGGTTTCGCCTACGCGAGGTGCATGTTCTATATTAGTAAGGTGCGATGGGATAATTGTAATATCCAAATTGTTAAAACAATGGGTCAAACTTAACTAAACAAATTATAATAAGATTATATGTGTTTAGAAGCAAGAGTTGGAAATGATCCATGTGATGGATTGGAATAAGGAGTTATTCACCCAACTAAAATATTCGAGAGTTGTATTAGATACAATTGGAAGGAGTTCCTACCTAAATAACCTAGTTTTGTGCAATTCGCCTACGCGGACTTAAAACAAAGTGAAATATGGATCTCGACCCACTAGAAAATCTTCCAACGGGATTTTCCGAATCAAATGGTGAGGGTCATTTGTTTTGAGTAAAATAGTGGGAGCATATTTAATTAAAGGCCTAATTAAATATGTTATTGATACTTATATTTTCATTATTTTCATGTAGATTACCATGACAACAAACACCTCTAACAACATTTTGCGATCAATCCTTGACAAGGAAAATTTGTCTGGGACAAATTTTCTAGATTGGCACCGAAATCTGAGGAGTGTCCTCAAACATGATAGAAAGCTGTATGTCTTGGAGAAACCTGTTCCTGAAGAGGAACCTCCTAGTTCTGCACCTAAGGCAGAAAGAGATGCTTATAAGAAGCATGTCGATGATGCCAATGAAACTGCTTGTCTCATGCTAGCTACCATGAACTCAAAGTTGCAAAAGCAACATGAGAACATAACAGCGTTCGATATGATCGAACACCTCAAGATGCTCTATCAATAGCAAGCAAGGCATGAAAGGTTTGAAGTTTCAAAAGCCCTTTTTCAAGGAAAGTTAGCTGAGGGAGCCCCTATAGGTCCCCATGTGCTCAAGATGATTGGGTATGTGGAAAACCTTGAGAGGTTGGGTTTTCCCCTCGGAAAGGAACTTGCGACTGATTTAATCTTGCAATCGTTGCCAGATAGATTCAGTCAATTTATCCTAAATTTCAATATGAATGATATGGACAAATCTCTTCCTGAACTGCTAGTCATGTTAAGAACTGCAAAGCAGAATCTGAAGTCAAAAGGGAAGTCCATTCTGATGATCGGAAATGGAAAGAGACAGAACAAAAGGCCCACCAAGTAGGATGATAAAGGGAAAGGCAAGGAAGTTGCCAAACCCAAACCCATTGTTGCTGCTTTGAAGCCTATTGGAGGCATAGCAAAAGAATGCACCTGCTTCCATTGCGGTACGACCGGACAATGGAAGAGAAACTGCCCAAAGTACCTGGAAGATAAGAAGAATGGAGTAGAGACTTCAACTTCAGGTATTTTTGTTATTGAAATTAATTTATCTACTTCCACATCATGGGTATTAGATACTAGATGCGGTTCTCACATTTGTACCAATGTGCAGGGACTAAAAAGGAGTTGAGATTTGGCAAAAGGTGAAGTTGACCTACGAGTTGGCAATGGAGCAAAGGTTGTTGCTTTAGCCGTAGGAATTTATGTATTGACTTTACCTATTGGTTTAATAATTCAGTTAGAGAACTGTTATTATGTACCTGCAATTAGCAGGAATATTATTTCCGTTTCTTGTTTGGACAAGTTTGGTTTTTCATTTATAATAAAGAACAATTGTTGCTCAATTTATTTGAATGATATATTCTATGCTACTGCACAAATGAACAATGGACTATATGTCCTTGATCTTGAAATGCCTATTTATAACATTAATACTAAAAGGATGAAACCTAATGAGTTAAATCCAACTTACCTTTGGCATTGTCGATTAGGCCATATAAATGAGAAACGCATTTCCAAACTCCATAAAGATGGACTGTTGGACTCTTTTGATTATGATTCATATGAGACATGCAGATCTTGTTTAATTGGAAAGATGACAAAGTCTCCATTCACAGGAAAAGGTGAAAGAGCTAATGATCTTTTGGCCCTCATACATACTGATGTATGTGAACCACTGAACATACCATCCAGAGGAGTTTTTCAGTACTTCATCACATTTACTGATGATTTCAGTAGATATGGTTATGTGTATTTAATGAAACACAAATGAGAGTCCTTTGAAAAGTTCAAGGAATTCAAGAATGAAGTACAAAACCAACTAGGAAAGAGTATTAAAACTCTTCGATCAGATCGAGGTGGTGAGTATTTAAGCCTAGAGTTTGATGACCATCTGAAAGAGTGTGGGATCTTATCCCAACTTACTCCTCCTGGAACACCCCAATGGAATGGTGTATCCGAGAGAAGAAATCGAACCCTGTTAGACATGGTCCGATCCATGATGAGTCACGCCGATCATCCAAACTCCTTTTAGGGACATGCACTATTGACAGCAACTTACACACTTAACCGTGTTCCATCCAAAAAGGTTGAGAAGACACCATATAAGATATGGAGTGTTAAGAAACCACATATGCCTTACATGAAGATTTGGGGTTGCGAAGTTTATGTGAAACGACAAATTTCAACCAAGCTTGAGCCCAAATCTGACAGATGCTTATTTGTGGGGTATCCTAAAGAAACAAGAGGGTATTACTTCTACAATCCTTCTGAGGGCAAAGTGTTTGTCGCTCGAACTGGAGTTTTCCTAGAAAAGGATTTTATTTCCAAAGGAATCAGTGGGAGGAAAGTAGAGCTTGAAGAAATTCAAGAATCACAAAGCATCGACCCAACTATGGAGGAATTAGAGCAGGAAACAAAAGTAGTTGTGGAAGAGCAACCTGCTCAAGTAGAACAAGACCAGCGTAGGTCAAGCAGGATACGTCACATACCTGAGAGATATGGATATCTCATAACTGATCAAGGTGATGTATTACTCATGGATTAAGATGAGCCTGTGACCTACCAAGAGGCCATAATTGGTCCCGAGTCTGAGAAGTGGCTAGAAGCCATGAAATCTAAAATGGATTCCATGTACACAAACTAAGTTTGGACCTTGGTAGAGCCTCATGTAGGAGTTAACCCTATAGGATGCAAGTGGGTCTTCAAAAAGTAGACTGACACGGATGGTAAGGTACATACCTATAAGGATAGACTGGTTGCAATAGAATATAAACAAATTCATGTGGTTGACTATGATGAAACCTTTTCATCAATTGCAATGCTTAAATCTGTTCGGATTTTACTTGTTATCGCTGCATATCATGATTATGAAATATGGAAGATAGATGTCAAAACTGCTTTCCTTAATGGGAATCTTCTTGAGGATGTGTACATCACACAACCTAAAGGATTTGACATACCAGAAGAAGCCCAAAAGATATGTAAGTTACAAAGATCAATCTATGGATTGAAGCAAGCTTCTAGAAGCTGGAATATTCGTTTTGATGAAATAGTAAAACAATATGGATTCATCAAGAACGAAGATGAGCCTTGTGTCTACAAGAAGGTTAGTGGGAGCATGATCGTTTTCCTGGTATTATATGTAGATGACATATTACTCATTGGAAACGATGTCCCTACCCTGCAACAAGTAAAGTCTTGGTTGGGGAAATGCTTTTCTATGAAGGATCTAGGTGAAGCAGCCTATATATTAGGAATCAGAATCTATAGAGATAGATCACAAAAACTGCTTGGCCTAAGTCAGAGTACGTATATAGACAAAGTGCTGAGACGCTTTAAAATGCATGATTCCAAGAAAGGATTCATACCTATGCAACATGGCCTGTGTCTATCAAAAACACAATTCCCTTCAACAAAGGAAGAAAGGGATCGCATGAATAAGATTCCAAATGCATCTGCAATAGGATCTATCATGTATGCCATGTTATGTACTCGACCATATGTCTCGTATGCTTTAAGTGCAACGAGTAGGTACCAATCTGATCCTGGTGATGCTCATTGGGTAGCTGTCAAGAATATCCTTAAGTATTTGAGAAGGACTAAGGACTCATTCTTGATATATGGAGGTCAGGAAGAGTTGGCTGTAATTGGATACACCGATGCTAGCTTCCAGACAGATAAGGATGACTTTAGATCGCAATCTGGTTATGTGTTTTGCTTAAATGGTGGCGTTGTGAGCTGGAAAAGTTCAAAGCAAGATACAGTTGTTGATTCTACAACCGAGGCCAAGTACATTGCTGCCTCAAGTACAGTAAAGGAAGTTGTTTGGATCAAAAAGTTCATTAGTGAACTAGGCATAGTTCCTAGCATTGTGGATCCCATTGGCGTTATCACCTCATTTGAGAGATAATAGATAGAGGAGATGTGAAAATAATGCAGAGTACCTACACTTGACAATATTGTTGACCCACTAACAAAGCCGCTTGCGCAACAGAAGCATGATGGCCATACTAGATCTATGGGCATTAGGGGTATGCCTGATTGGCTCTAGTGCTAGTGGGAGATTGTTGGTGTAAGCCCTAGAGGCCAATACTTTTGGTACTTGTATCGAATTTTTTATTAATAATAAAAGGCTTTTTCTTTATTATGTTTGTTTAATAAAGTCCCTAGAATAGATAGTCCGTGTAATGTATCAAGTGTGACTTAATCATGAGATCACATTAAACATAAGGACAATATTCTTAAAGTATCCGTAGTCGAGCTTTATTGTGAAGTGGGATAACATTAAAGCATGAAGACTATTATGTTTATAGACTGACGATCACATCTCATGGATCATGGATAAGGAGTTATCAAGTCTTAAACATAGGTATGAACATTAAGAGTAATATTTATACTGGACTGACCCGCTATGAGAATACTATATAGAATGTTTTGCAAAGTGTCATAAGTTATTCTCATGGTGATAATGGTGTATACCACCCTTCGACCTGAAACCACTATGGACCCTAGATGTAGAGTCGAGTGCCTTATTGTTGATCAAACATTGTCCGTAACTGGATGACCATAAAGACGGTTGATGGGTACTCCACGAAGCATGCTAAGGGACATGAGTGACCTAGATGGAATTTTCCCATCCTGTGTAACAGGATAAATGTCAATGGGCCCAATATTGAACTGGACAAGGATGACATGGTCTATGCCTTGTGTTCAATATATACATAAGAGCAAAAGGGTAATTATACACATAAGTATTATCACAGAAGGATTTGTCAGATCACATGACATTTTCGTGTCTTGGGTAGCAGTGATGTGATTCTAGATACCGCTCACTGTTTGTTATGTTAAATGCGTGATTTAATATAATTGCCAATACCATGAAAACCTACAGGGTCACACAAAAAGGACGGATTGATGAGAGATAGAGTAACTAAGGAACATCGTAAGGTACGGTGCACTTAAGTGAATTGTAGAACATCGTAAGGTACGGTGTACTTAAGTAGAATACGAAATATGGTAAGGTACCACACGCTTAAGTGATTTTGGCATATTATAAGATATGGGCCACATACACTTAAGTGGGCTTTTTAGCTTATAGCCCACACAAGTGGTTATATAAATAGAACCCTTGTGCAGAAGCATTAGTGCAGTTACAATTTCGTTTCTCTCTCTCTCTCTCTCTCTCTCTCTCTCTCTCTCTCTCTCTCTCTCACTCACTCACTCACTCAAAGCCTTCATTCGTAGCAGCTAGCACTGAGATTGAAGGAATCTGTTCATGTGGACTGAGTAGAGGTGTTGTCATCGTTCAACGTTCGTGATCGCTCCGTAGATCTGCATCAAAGGTTACAATCGCCATAAGAGGTAACGATTCTATCATTGATCATGCCCATTCGTAAGGATCATTAAAGGAGAAATTTCAAATTCCGCTGCGTTTTGGATCGCCCTTCTCCTACACCATGATTCTTGGATGAATGGCGCGAATATTGTATCAATGAGTCAACTTGGCTGAAGTACAGAAGAAGAACCAATAAGACATCTGGAGAAAGAAAAACCTTCTATGCAAATGATGCATGAAATTCAATACTTTGATTGTTTTTACTTTCAATGAACATACTATTTTATTTGCAAATATATAATAATACCAATCGCACAAATTGATTGACCATAAAGTCTCTTTTATTTATATAATTGGAAGGATTACACTGAGTACAATTTCGTAAACCCAACTACAAAATACAAGAGGAAAGGAAACTAATCATCCTAAGGATCCCTAACAACAATGTCAGATGATCGGGCCGCAGGGGTGTACTTCCTTCGAACTCAAAAGAAGTTTTCATTTGAGTCTTCTCGAGGACAAGCTAATCAACAATCTTCTTCTAAGCAATGGAAGGATGAGTCATACTAGAGGAAGATGAAACCTCAGGTTCTCTTTATCTCTTCATTACTCGATCTTCAAGCAACTCAATAAGTCCATCTTTGTCCTTAGACTCAAGCTGCAACTCCTCGTGTTTTCTGCTCAAAGCATGGAAACGCTCTTCCCACATATCTTTCTCTTGCTTCAACTTGGCGAGCGCGTCTTCCAACTCCTCTAGATCTTGGTTAGGGAGATTTAATGGCTCAACCACAACCATAGACATGGGTCTTTCACAAGCATAAGGCATATTCAATTCCAAAGCTCTCTTCTTCACTTAAAGATTGTAAGCTTCCAAAGCTACACAGTTGCGTGGACCGAGCTCGGATATTCCTTTCCTATGCACGTTATGCCAAGCATGCACAATCTTATGCTTCAAATGTTGGGGATCTTTTCCCTCTTGATAGAAAAGACCTTCTAACAAAGTGTTATTAGGCTTGTCTCTCAGAGGAAACCCAAGTTAACGACGAGCCAAAGCAGGGTTGTTGTTGATTCCTCCTTGTGTACCAATGAGAGGCACGTTAGAAAATTCACCATAACAATCAATAATCTCCACACTACCCAATGCAAAATCATACCAAACTATACCATCATTATTGAGAGACATAAGTCTCTGAGACCACCGTAGACATTATTTGTTCTCCACAAAAACAGGTGTATGAGGAAAGTGTGAAATAAACCACTTGTACAGAAGAGGAACACAACACACAATAGTTCTACCACCTTTAGAATTCCTTAGATGCAAAGAGAAATACATATCTCCTAACAGAGTAGACACGGGATTCCCAATTAAGAAGATTCTAATGGCGCTAACATCAACAAAACCGTCAATGTTGGGGAACAAGGTTAATCCATAGATGACCAACACAATGCTGGATTCAAAAGCATCCATACTACCGGCTTGAGTAAAGGGAGCAGCTTCCTTGATGAGGAACTGAGGAGTCAATCCGAACAATCCTCCTTTTTTCACCCAATGAGCCTCAATCTCATACTTCTTCAAGTGAAGAGCTTCAGCTATGATGTGATATCGGGAATCTCCTCTAATCTACTAAAGGGCACTTTGCTAGAACTAGATGTTCCGAAGAGATGGGCATACTCCTCTAACGTAGGCAAGAGCTGATAATCAGGAAAAATGAAGTAATGGTAGAGAGAATCATAGAACTGAACCAAAACACTCAACAGTCCTTCCACAACATTAGTAGATAAGATAGACATAAGCTTTCCATGACGTTGTTTGAAGTCCAAGGGATCTAATAGAAAAGATGATAGCTTCCTTAACTTTTTCAAATTTGGACATCTAAAATTGTACTTTTTAGTGTTCCTTCGTCCATAATCCATGGTCTGAAAATATTTTCAAATAAGACCTCAGTTCCTTGAAATTATTTTTGGTGTGATGAATGTTATGATGCGCATGAATGCATGAATGCAACAATCACAAATAAGCGATCACACACAAGGCAAACAAACAAAGGTCAAGGGATGAATCGAGTCATTGTCAAGATCAATCATCCATTTTGGTGGATTGTCATTTTCACCTTATCAACACCCAAGTTCCATTCATGTTGACAAGACTTAATTGGATCAACCAAAATCAAGGGTTTGTTATGAGTCACGAGCATAAAGTCTGGGTAAAAACCATCCCAAAGGAGTGTACTAAGGATAAAACATGCAGATCATGTTCCACGAGGTTCCCAGAGTCTTAATTCCATCTATCGGATATTACAGGTTATAATGACTAACTCATCAACCCATAATATTCTCAAGAGAAACTCGTCTGAGTGTAGTATCGTGTAACAACTGTTATCAAGTCTACACCTGAACAGTCTCCGAACTACGTCCTAAATAGGCCAAGAGGGGTTAAATGTTCTATGGTCCTCGGCTTCTTGGACCCTAAATCAGAAAAAGTAATGCCTAACCACAAATAACTTGTGTGGCATTCATAACTCCAAAAGGGTATCCACTGAGTAGATGGGTCTTAAGACAACTTGTTAAGGACTACTCCACACAAGTCAAACATGACTATACCATCCTCTTATCTTCATTGCACTCAAGTTCAGGTTAGAACTTATCTCACCACTCAGAGATCACTAAGCACAAGAAACATATTATATCAGACAAACAAATATACATACATCAAATATACAATTATATATACGCAAAAAAGTAGGCTAAACCCACTCGAGACTACTCCCCAGCAGAGTCACCACTTAATTTTTGTAGCGGTAAACTCATGACCATCAAGCTATGGATAAGCTAGACGTAAATTATGTTGGTGTAAGCCCTAGAAGCCAATAATTTTGGTACTTGTATCGAATTATTTATTAATAATAAAAGGTGTTTTCTTTATTATGTTTGTTTAATAAAGTCCCTAGATATGTTCATCCTAACCGATGACGAGTTTCCTCTTCTTCCTTTGGTCTTTTCTGCCCAGTAGCCGGTAGTTGTAAATCCTGCTCTCCCTTGCAGAGTCTATCCTTGATATGTTCATCTTCACCGGTGATGAATAATCTTCTTTTGGTATTCTGTCCAGTAACTGATAGATATAATTCCTATTTCTCCCCTTTGAGTCTACCCTTGATATGTTCATTTTAACGGATGAAGTATATTCTCTTTTTGGTATTCTATCCAGTAACTGATAGATGTAATCCCTACTTTTCTCTGGCAGTTTATCCTTGATATGTTCATCTTAGCCGATGACGGATATTCTTCCCTATGAGTTTATCCTTGATATGTTCACTTTAACCAGTGACGAATTTTCTCTTCCTTCGATCTTCTACCCAGTAACTGGTAGTTGTAAATCCGATTTGATATATTCTCCAACAGGTTGTTATTTCCCAATAACCGGTAATGAATACACCTCCTGTTTTCCTTAACGAGTCATCCTTGATATGTTTACCCTAACCGGTAATGGATGTCCTCCATGTCACATTATCTTATCTCCTTACCCAATAACCAGTAATAGATGATACATTTTTGGTACTCCTGTATTGAAGATCATTCTTCCTCAATTGAGTTTGATTCAGGCAATTCAGTTTTGTTCTCATATACCTGTTTCCCCTGCAGATTTTCCTTTTATCCCCGACTGAGTCCTTCCATTGATTTATTTTTATAGAATCCTCTTATGTATCCAACTGTTTTTAAGTCGTAGCCTGGCCTAAACACAACTCCCCCCCCAGAGTCTCTGTCTCCCTAGCGATTTTTCCTTACGGAATGTATTATGCTCCTATGGACTTTCAGTCTCTCCAGATTCTTTTCCATTGTGGCCATATTTTCCCCACAGAGATTATTTTTAACATTCATATCATATGCATCATGAGGTATCTTAAGGACCAAAATTTGTTTCTATATGTTGTTATTTAAGTCCATTCTACTGAGTCGATACGAAGATTTTAATCTTCGCCTCCTCATATAGAACATCCTTAAATAGGGGCAGCTGTAAGACTCCAATTTTGACCCTAAGATCCCTCATGTTATCTCATCATATGCATTAGCATTGAGATCATACCTTGGCATCCTTCTTACCCCTCATTCATTGGGTTTACATTGGGAAAGATTTCCAAGCACATCTTGATTGTATCATACTTTGTTTTTCATTATTTACTAACCAAAATACCAAAAATATGCTAATGTATAGTTTGTTGCTTTTGTAGGTAATGTGTATGCTCACCTATGCTCTATCAAACTCATATCTATGGTTTGAGACCCTCAATGCAAGGAACACAATCAATAATTGGTTCACATTGTCTCTAAGCATCATACATGGATCCCCATGATCTTCACATATCATTTTGGTCAAGAAATCATCAAGAGTTTGGAGTTTGTTTGCCTTGGAAACCCTAATTCATCTGGGTATCTTGTGTGACTTCTTCAACAAGTTTATTCAACAATTGATCAAATATTTCAATGGATACTTCACCTTACATCATATTATGAATATATGATCCTCCATGAGTCCCAAAAGTCAAGATAATATCAAGCTAGCAAGATGGTTCATGGTGGTTGACCAGAGAAAGTCAACTGGTCAAAATTGGGGTTCCCTAAACCTTATCTCCTATAATTGTTAGTCATATGAAAATGATCACAAGAGAAAATTTACTCAAAATTACATTCCAAACAACCTTCATGTTAAATTCAATAGCTAGGTTTGCTTGGAAAGTCATTTTATATGGTGAAAGATTATAGGTCATTCTGTTTAAACCCTAGTTTTGAGGTCAACTTCCGAAGACCATAACTTGCTCAATTTTTATGAGATTAAATCCATTAATATTACATGATCAAATTCAATATGTACACTCCAACTTTTATGTTTGGAGGAAGTCCAAATTCAACTTGAAAATGCATGTGCCAAAAGGAAACATTATAGGTCATTTTGGGTCAATACCATTGAACAAGTGATTTTCCTCAACTTCTAAAATGCATACCTCCTTCATGCCAAATCAAAATGAGGTCAAATTTATGACCAAATTGAAGAGGTTTTAATTATATACAACTTTAATGAAGGAACTTTTCTTATTTGAAGTCCATAGAAAAAGTTATTCAAGGTGGAAGAATTGAACATTTGACTTGAGACTTAGAAAATTTTCAAATATGTTTGATTTCCCAAACATCCACCTCAAAATTAATCATGACCCAAGCTTCAAATGAAAACGTGTTCAATATGAAAGTTGTTCCCCTTGATCTCACCTTTCTAAAAAGTCCAAGATCATTTCATTTGGCCAAAGGATGAAGGACTTGTGCATGGGTGCAACTTGAAGAACCATTTGAATGATTTCCACTTCCACTTTTCATACACGATTGCATGACTTTGTAACATGGTTTCAGCATGATTCACACTCAATTTTGGACCTAATTACATCACTTGATGGGCCTATGACACGCGCATGCAAGCATGCAAAGAGAATTTCACAAAATTGCCAAATTTGGAAGTGTGTAGAAATCAATTAACATAGCCTATAAATAAGACCCTCGTTGCTCAGAATTAAGGACCTCATGCCCAAGATTTGAACCTGCAATCCCTAACCCTCAACATTGAAGGATAAGCTTGAATATTTTCTTTAAAAATCGAGTTTCAAATCTCTGTCTGTTTTGAGATTGAAACTCCAAGAGTCCATACCTTTCATTGATCCTAATCACTTCTAACAAGCATCTGAAGCAAGGCCAAGCATAATTGAAAGCAAGACCGTGCCAATCTGAACCTCAATTGAAGGTGAATTTTCAGAATTTTCATCTCTTCGATTCTCCCTTAATTCTTCACCATTCTTGTTGATTTTTGGTTGTCTGAAATACTATCAATGTAGGCAAGAAGATTGAGTTGCTTTGAGGTCAAATCGAAGCAACTCAGTTCATGATCCTCAAATTCAAATCCTTGTATCTTTTTATATACTTGGAATTGGAGAAAATTGAGGTCAGATTCGTGCTCCTGGGCATTTTTTCTTCAGATTAGTGTATTCATTTTTAATTTTCCATTGAGTTGAGCTTGGACCATACCGGTGGTGCTCACCGGAGAAGATGACCGGAGCTAGGGCTCCGGTGGTGCGCTGGATCAATTCAGGCCATCTGATCCGTTTGAAATCTTTTAATCTCACGCGTCCATTGTGATTACCATGCCTGTAACGTGTTTGACTAAGGACCTTGTGGAATGCGCGCTCCTGGCCATCTGATCTGCCACCTCAATTAATGAGGGAGATCAGATGACCCTTGTTTTTTTGATTTTTTGATTTTTCCATTTAATCCTTTTATTTTAAATAATTCATATTAATTTCATTTTTAATCCAAAAAAATATGGGACTTTCACCATAAAATTTCAAATATTTTCCTCTTTCATTTTCTGGATTAAAATTTATTTTTGGATTAATTTTGATATTTTTCATGATTTAATTTTTTTGGTACATATTTTTAATTGTTTAAAAATACTTCTGACTTTTCAAAAATTATGAAAAAAAAATTCTAAGGCCCTTTGACCTTGTTTGACCTAGGATAAATCTCTTGGCCATTTATTTGGTGTTTTGAAGAGGTTTTAGGTTTTTGAGCAAACATAATTCAATTTAAATGCATTTTTATTTTATTTTAAATTGATTAATTGTATAGAAATCATGTTGAGACATTTTTATTGACTTGTGAAGTTTGACTATGTGTTTGGGCCTTGGTCAAGATTGATTTGACTTTTGTTGGATTAAAATCATTGGATTTAGGGGATTGATGAAATGTAAATTTCATCTCCCAAAATGAATGAATGATTTTAATTTGATAAAAGTCCTCCCATGATCAATTTGTATTTGTCTTATTTCCCCTCCCTCTTCATCTTCCGTCCCATTCTTTCCCATCCCTTCCATTGACCAATGAAGTCTCAATATCCTAAGGCTAATTGGTTCATGAATAACTTTGTTGTAGATGAACCAATACAAGTATGGATGAGATAGGTCGACCCTTTGATCTTTTTCTTTTTGTGTGTGGTATGTTTTAGGTGTACGGTTCATTATACCATATCTATAACATGTATTAACACCAAAATTTCTATTGGCCGGCCTCAGATAGTTGTGACTTCTACATAAGTCCAATTACGATTGCTTAACATAGCGCTAAATTTTGATCCTAAAGGCATGGAATTCTAGTAAGTGAGATTGTAAGTCTCCCCCTTTCATGGTATTGTGTGGAAACTTGAGTGTGTAGCGGTAAATTCATGATCATCAAGCTATGGATAAGCAAGACATTAAATAACAAGAGTCGCCACCGCACTTTTATTGTTTCCAAGGGGAAAGGGAAAAGTACGAACAAAACCCAAAAATAAGAAGTTTTCAAATCAAAACTAATAAAATGTCATAGATTCCAGGTAAGGGGGTTGGTTACACAGAGGGAAGGTGTTAGCACCCAAAGTGTCTTAGGTACTCCTAGGGAGCCCTTTTTTGTGTGCATATGTATTTTGTACAAAGTGATGTTTACAAACAAATAGAATGGGGGGATGAGAAAAGAATATTTTTAATTATATTTTTGTGTTTGACAAAACCTTCAGACTTGTGCCTACGTACCAACATAAAAATGAGGGATAAAAACCTCGTAGTTTGCGATACAAATTTCAAAGTGGATGCATTGTTTTTAACAAAAATTAAGTTTGAAAGGCAAAAGGCCTAAAAATTCTTTGAATGAGTTAGTTCTTTTTTGGTTTTTTGAAAGTTTAGGTCAAGTATAATTAAGTTTATTTACAAGTTTGATTAAGAAAAGAAATTTGAAAATGCAATGGCATAAGGCCAAAGTTTCCTGTTTGCAAAATGGTCAAAGTTTAGAACAAAACTAGTTCAAGAAAATAAGGATTTTTAAAAGGAGGGAGAGATTTTGAAATTAAATAAGTGGGGAGGAGATGAAGAGACTAATCTTATGCACAAAATTAAAAGTTAAGAGTTGAAAAGATTTGACCAATGGGTAGCAATCCAATAGACAAGAATGTCTTATAGAAATCCCAAATTCCCTTGTATATTAGAATCAAGCGACAAACAATGAATACAATATTATCTTGAAGAGCAAGGCATCAAATAAAGATAGCCCCATCCAAGCCTTAGCCACTCCATGATGTCTTTCAAATTTGCTCATGTAGTAGATGAATTTCGTAAGTCACGGGTTCAAAATAATAGCTTCACAATGATCATGTTGCAAATGAGCTTAAAGGGATCTTCAAACATGTATCAGATGAAGTTTCAAATTGCAAGCACTTGGTTTCACAAAAGTTGGCATTGGCCAAATCCTTTAGCATACGAATATTGCCTAAATTCTAAGTTCAATTATCCAAGATCAAGTCAATAGTCCACACAATAGTCTTTTAGGGTTTTTTGTTTCTTATTATGTACATTAATGGTCAAAGACCACATAAACAAACAAAATATACACAAACAAGATATAACACACAATATGGTCCAAATGGACAAAGTGAAAGTGGCACTAATAAAACAATTAGAATGGTATGAATAATGGCAAATGAATAGAACTTAAAAATTAAAGTGCATTAAAATAAAGGACTTGAAATTAAATCTTAGTTGCTAATAAGTTAGAAGTTATTATTGTTTTGTTTTTACTTTAAGTCATTCTTTGGAGAACACTCAACCCACATATCACAAGCATGGATCCTTGAACCAAGACATCTTCCAAAGGAAGGAAAAAAGGTCAAGTTTCTACACAATACCATGAAAGAGGGGAGACTTACAATCTCACTAACTAGAATGCTATGCCTTTTGTGTCAAAAATTTAGCGCTATGTTAAGCAATCGTAATTGGACTTATGTAGAAGTCACAACTATTTGAGGTTGGGCAATAGAATTTTGGTGTTAATGCATGTTAGAGACATAGTATAATGGACTATGCTCTTGAAACATACCACACACAAAAAAGAATATGCAAAAGAGGTGGCCTAATCTCATCCATACTTATATTGATTTTGCAATCAACTAGGCTTAGGATTTAGAGATATCATAGGCCAAATGAAATGGACGCATAAAGAAGGGAAATTAGATGAAGAGGGAGGAAAATGGATTAAAACTCAAATTGATCAAAGGGGGACTTTTACCAAATTAATATCATTCATTCATCTTGGGAGATGGAATGTACATTCCATTAATCCCCTAAATCCAATGATATTAACCTAGCAAAGTCAAATCAACCTTGACCAAGGCCCAACAACATAAGTCAAATTTATACAAACCATCACAAGAGGTCAACACAATTATTTGGCATTTTTATAATTTAAAAATACTAAAATAATTTATTTAGAATTAAATATGGTTTGTCAAATTCCTAAAATCTCATCAAAACACCAAAGAAATGGCCATGAGATTTATCATAGGTCAAAAAAGGTCAAAGGACCTTTGGAGAAAAAATTTCAGAATTTTTAAAGACTTAAGAGTATTTTTAAACAATTAAAAATAATTATAAAATCAATTAAATCATGAAAAATAATAATAATAATCCAAAAAATGATTTTAATTCAAAATATGAAAGAGGAAATTATTTGAAATTTTTTGGTGAAACTCTCATATTTTTTGGATCAATATTAAAATTAATACGAATTAATCAAAATCAAATGAAATAAAACAAAAATAAAAAAAAATAAAAAAAACGTGAGTCACTTGATCTCCCTCATTAATTGAGGTGGCAAATCAAGTGGATGGAAATGCGCGTTCCATGGTGGAACCTAGTCAGCGCGTCACACGCCTGGTATTTAAAACCAACGCCTAAGATTAAAACAATTCAAATGGATCTTGGGGTCTGGAGACGTGCCAGCACACCGCCTGAGCCAGAGCTCCGATCTCCTTCCCCGGTGGACCTCACCGGACTAGTCCAACCTCAACCATCACCAAAGTAAAAAAGGAGGACATGATCTGAAAGAAAAAACGGCGTAGAGCACGAATCTGACCTCAATTTCAACTAACTCCAAATATATAAAAAGATATAAGGAGTTGAATTTTGAGGTGTGACAACTGAGTTACTTCGATTTGACCTCAAAGCAACTCAATCTTCATGCCTACATTGGTAGGACTTCAGACAACCAAAGATTCAAGAAAATTGATGAGAATTGAGTGAGAATCTAATAGAAGAAGTTTTCTGAAATTTACCTTCAATACTGTGTAGAAATGGATCTTGCTTGCTTCAACCTTGATCTGATCACACTTGAGAAGCTTATAGGAGAGGTTTGGCAATGGTACAAAGCTTTGGATCCTAGAGTTTTTGAATCTCCAAACAGTGAGATTCAAACTCCATTTTCAAGTTGAAAATTCTTAGGTTTTCCTTTGAACGGTGAGGGTTTCAATTGGGGGGCGAAGCTGGAGCGCATGGTGTCTTTGAATTGAGCTCCACGGGCATGTATTTATAGAAATTGGGACTGATATTTGCACACTTGAAAAATTGCTACATTTGGATATTTCATGCACAAGCTTGCATGGGCGTGTACAGGCCCATGAATCAATCCAATTTGATCCATGTACAATCATTCTGAAGTTCAAATGAGGCGTGGATGTCAAGGCAATGTGAAGTGTAATTTTTGGCAATTGATTTCTTCCAATCATGCAGACCTGTTAAAGCCATGCGCAGCCCTAGCAATCTTTATCCAAAATGCATGAACTTAGGTTCTTTGGAAAGATTAGATTAAGGGGAACAACTTTTATGTTGGACACTTTTTCATATGGAACTTGGATAATGGTGAATTTTGATGTGGAATTTCGGAAATTTCAACATGTTGAAACTTTTTCTAAGTGTCAAGCCATTAATCTCAATATTCCACCTTGCTGATCTTTTTATGTGAGCTTCAAATGAGAAAAGTGTCTTCATGAAAGTTGTATCTCTTTCAAAGACCTTCAAAATAGTCCTAAATTTCATGTCATTTGGATTTAAAATGATAGAGTTATGCATTTTTGAAGTTGAGGAAAATCAATTGTTCAATGGTATAGATCAAAAATGACCTATAATATATCCTCATATCAAATTCTCATAAAAGTTGAATTAGCTCTCACTCAAAACATAAAATTTGAATTAGACATCTTGAATTTGATTGTGAAACTTGGAAATCTTTCATATCATAAAAATTGAGCAAGTTATGACCTTGGGAAGTTGACTTTCAGATTAGGGTTTAAACAAAATGACCTATAATGCTTCAACATAGAAAATGACTTTCCAAGAAAAACTATCTCTAGGTCTTAACATTAAAGTTGTTTATAATGTCATTTAGAGTAACTTTTCTCTTGGAATCATTTTCATATGGTGAAAATTGTAGGAGATAGGGTCTAGGGAGACCCAGTTTTGATTAGATGAATTCATCTGGCCAACCACCATCAACCAACTTGCTAACCTTAAATTCTCTTGGATTTTTAGGCTCATGGTAGATCACATATGCATAAGATGATGAATTTTGAATTGTCCCTTGAGAAATTTGATCAATTGGTGAGACAACTTGTTGAAGAAGTTAATCAAGATACCCAGTCAAACTAGGGTTTCCAAGGCAAATCACCTTCAAAATCTTGAAGAAAACTTGATCAATATGACATGTAGACATCATTGGGACTCATATATGATGCTTTGAGACATTTGGTATCAATTCTTGGTTGTGCTTTTAGCCATGAGAGTCTCAAACCCTAGGTGTGGACTTGATAAATCAATGAGGATCATGCCCTACCTACAAAAAGTTAGGCAAATACAAAGACATATTTTTGGTATTTTGGTTAGTGAAATGATAAAATACAAGTATGATACAATCACATGGTACTTGGTGATCTCTCCCAAAACAAACCCAATGAAAGAGGGGTAAGGAGGATGCCAAGGTATGATCCCAATGGTAATGCATATGATAAAATTGCATGAGGGATATTAGGGTCAAAATTGGGGTCTTACAGCTGCCCCTATTTAAGGACATTCTAACTGAGGAGGTGAAGGTTAAAATGTTCACTTTGAAATTGATACCACGAACTACGAGGTTTTGATCCCTCATTTTTATGTTGGTACGTAGGCACAAGTCCGGAGGTCCTGTCAAACACAAAAATATAATTAATAAATTCTTTTCTCATCCCTGCACTCTATTTATTGCAAACACCTTTTATACCAAAATACACATACACACATAAAAAGGTCTCCCTAGGAGTACCTAAGACTTTTGGGGTGCTAACACATTCCCTTTGTGTAACCAACCCCCTTACCTGTAATCTCTGGCATTTTATTAGTTTTGATTTGAAAAGTTGTTATCTTTGGGTTTTGTTCGTACTTTTTGCTTTTCCTTTGGAAACAATAAAAGCGCGGTGGAGACTCTGGTTTTATTGACGTTAAGTTTATCCATAGCTTAATGGTCATGAATTTACCGTTACATATTACCATGAGCAGGCAACGGATTAGCTTTCACATTAGGCGCACGGTCCTCAAAGGACACCATTCAACTCTTCACAAACTTTTGTACTTTGTATTTCAACGGATAATAGTTCTCAATGTCATTGCCTGAGGCTCCCTGGTGGAAGGCACAATTGAGTTCAGGTTTGAACCACCATGGAAGTGGTTCGGGAATTTGAGGTGGATTTCTGGGTTGAAGTAGGTTCATGAGAACCAAGGATGGATAAAATTCGGCGTAAGACATAGGAATAGGGTCAAAAGAGACCTTATTCCTCTCAAATTTTTGCTGGTTATTATTGTTGTTGTCATTGGTTCTTTGTTGCGGTTGATGTTGACGTTGTTGTTGTTTAATCGAAGTTGATCGATTGTTGGGATTTTTTGAAAACATGGGAATCACCGAAGAAACTTGATATTGATGTTGACGCGGTTGAGAACTCCTTTTGACATGAGGCCTCATCTGCCTCCCTATAGATACTGAATTGGTTTCCCCCTCCTTTTTAAAAGCTTCACCCAAATCGTTGAACGTACAAATACTTGCATTGTCTAGCCCCATATACCATCTCAAAGCAGCACCAGTCAAACTGTCTTGAAAGTAGTGAATAAATAACTGATCATTATCAGTTTGAGTTGACATCTTTGCATGCATACATCTGCATCATGAGGTCTCTTAGGGACCAAAATTTGTCTCATTACTGTTATTTAAGCCCATTCTACCGCGTCAAGATGAAGATTTCTAAACTTCACTTCTCCGGTTAAAATGACCTTAAATAGGGGCATCTGTAAGATCCCAATTTTGTCCCTAAGATCCCTCATGGCATCATATCATATCATATCATTGCCTCAAGGATCATTGTGCACCTTGCCTTCTCCCCTGTGGGTGGGTTATATTTTGAGAGTGGTTTTTGATCACCAAGCATGTTTTGCATTTGTATATCATTGCTTTTCATTTGTTTACTAACCAAAAGTACAAAAATATTATCATCTAACACTGTTACTTGCAGATGAAGCAACATTAGGTCAAACCAGTCAAAGGCAAGTCATTGAGCCATAGATGGTGGCCATTCTTGAGAATTTGGGCACCATGATCATTCACAAGATCTCATATGAGTTGCGGTATCATTTTGAATCAAGATCCCAAGTGGTAAAGGCCTGAAACTCATCAAGGCATTGTTTAGTCAACCAAAACCCTAGAAAGTCAACTGTGCATAAAATCAGGGATTTGAAGGTGGGAAATGGTTAGAGAGGTCTCATTCATGTCCATACAAGCCTCATATAACATGTCAAACATCAACATTGAAGGATTTGAGGTCAGACAAGAAGTTGCCAAAAATAGTAAGTGACCTATAATTTCAAACTGCCAAAAATGGAAAGGTCTTCTCCTCAAATTTACATCATCAAACAAGCTTCAAATCAAATTTTGTCCAACACGAAAGTTTAAGATCTTTCTCTTACCTTTTCAAAAAGTCCAAGAACATCCATTTCTCATTTGTGGTTGGCAAGTTATGATCAAATCATTGGCAATGGATTTTGAACTTCAACAAGGCATAACTTTTGCATCAAAAGGCCAATTCATGTGATTATTTTTTGAGCAATTTTCTCTTGATCCCTACTATCATAATCATGCATCATATTTCACAAATTCTCATCACAAAAAAGGTGCATTTTTTACTTGAATCAATTTGAATTTTGGTGGGAAAAAAGGTGATTTTGAAAAGTATGCACAATTTTCACTCCAAACCAATTGCCATTGCCTTAAAACAGAATTTTGGACTTGCTTCAAGGGAATTTGCACTGTTCCATTGGTCACATATGCATAAGGGCATTTTGGCCAAATTCCATTAACATGCCAATTTCACTTAATCCATTGCACTTTGCCTAATCATGTTTAACAAGCGATTAACAGGTGGTATAAAGTCCTAATCATAACAGAAAATTGATCAACACATTCACAATTTCAGATCCAAACACAAATTCTCTCAAATTCTCTCAAATTCTCTCAAACTTTTTTCAACTTTTTCCTTCGAATTTCACCATTCCTTTTGCTTGTTCTTGTGCTAATCATCATCTGCAGGAAGTATTGAAGATCTGTTGAAGCAAATATTGGAGAAATTCTTGAAGAATTGGAACTGTTGGAGCTTGAGCATGTTCATGGCATTTGGAGATTTCTTCGAAACTAAGCATTGCTGAGCTAAAGTACATCATTCATTCATCTTCCTCTTCATCACTGAGCATCTGTTTCCATAATTGAAGCCTTGAAACAAGCAAATCAAGTTTCTGCATCTTCATCAAGGTGAAATTCGATTGCTCTAATTCTTCAAATTATCATGTGCATCTGGTAGATCCTTTGTTGCTGAGTATGATGAACTTTAAATCGTGCATTTTCATTAGGTTTTGAGAAAGTTATCTTGATTTGAAGTTTGGTTGTTAGAACTTAATTTGATCGATCCTTTTGATATGAGTAAAATTAGATGAAATTGAAGCCGGATTAGTGATGTGTGATGAATGATGAATCGATCCATATAATTTTCATGCATTTCTGTGGAGTTTGGGTCATGTTGATGATGAACAGCAAGAACACGATGAATGTGTTAGGTTTTTGTTTCCAGCATATGCTTTGATCCAGTTGCTCGTGCTTTTGCATGAATTTGGTGTTTGTGAACCATGTGACCAATCATACCGCGCCATGTACTTAAGTGAAACGCAGCGTTTCACTTAAGTAGCGCTTCCATTTGAAATGTTCAGGGGTTCGATTCCCCACTCCACACAAAATTCATTTGCCTTGTATTTTCTCCATGTTATACTTATCATATTCATATGCTTCCTTTTCACATTTTTTTATTTTCTTCCATATTGAAAAAATCATAACTCTCTCAATAATCATCCAATTCAATTGAGATTTTTTATTCCATGATCCTTGTAATGTCTTCTATGTTTTGATGATTTTTAATGAATTTGTGCACGGTTGGAAAAAATAATTGCCTAGGGTTTGTTCTCACATGTCATTTCTTGCATATAACTTGCCATTTCATTTGTGAAATTATGATGGTTGATCAAAAATTCTTGAAATTTTACATGTGTAATCTAGACACTTTGATGAAAATTTTGGTATATGGTTTGTGATTTTTGCCTTTCTGGATTGTGAGATATGATGTGATCTTTGGAGGTGTGACAATGTGTGTCACACCATTTCTTGTTCATTTTGTGGAATTTCGTTACCATGCTTATGCTATGCCAAATGATCTGAATTTTTGCATGTTGATTCTTATGAATGTTAGGACTAAGCATGATTGTTTGTAGAATTTTTGAGCACATTTCCAATTTGATTGAGAATTTCGTTTCTGTTTGACCAATTGTGAACCTTTTGTGAGTCATGATCTCATATGTTTTGTGAAATTCTTGTTTTTTATTGGATGGACTTGAAATTTTACACATGTATTCTAGACATCCTGAGGTTTGTCTTGGCTTTGATTTGGTTCATTTATCTTATGCCATTTCTGTTTTATACTTGCTTGAAGTTGGTGCATCATTTGTGACCTTGTTTGAGCTTGTTTTTGCATACCATGACTTGGTGATTTTAATTGACATGCTTCCACTTGTCCAAATGCCATGATTTTTGGTGTGTTGATCATTCAATGTGTTCTGTTTAGACATGATTTTCTTGGAATTTATTGAGCCATTTTGGTACTGATATGCTGTTGATCATTCTGTTTGCTTCAATGTGTTTCAAATTGCCTAGTTTGACATGTTTTGTTTATGAAATGGATTTGGTGCATAGTTTTGATATGAGACCAATTGGACTTTGTTCTTATTTGATTAATCTTGATTTTGATCAACTTTCATGTTCTGTTTTGGTTTATTTCTCCTCTTTTGACCCTAGGCCTTGTCCTAGTGGTCTTGCTTCTCATGTTTGAGTTTGATTTTCAGGTTAAGAAGCAAATGCTTTAAGGAGATTAATTCAAGTTGATTGAGTTTGGTTTATTTGATTGTTATGGACTAACTTGATTTGTTTTGTAGGATGCTAGCTCATTTAATTTGAGTTTGTGCTTTGCACATGAGATTGATTGTGTTGACTGTTGGTTCTTATTTTGTCTGTTTTGACTTTGTGATTGGTATACTGATTATATTTGATTGATTTCAGGTACATTAGTTGCTATAGTTCATTGTGAACTTGCTATTGCTTTGCTTGATAGCTTAAGCATTGAGGTAGAATCTCTTTTCTCCATGTAGTCTGGAAGACCTGGCCTGTTACTTGGCCAGGCACCTGTCTGAAGTCCTCCTTAAGAGGCAATGTTTGTGATTGTTTATTTTTGTCCCTAAGCAGGAAAAGCCCTCATATGAGGCAATTGGTAGATAGAAGAGATGTGTAGTCCATCTCCTACTATTCTGTGTGTCTTCCCTTTGCTCACATTACATGTTGTAGCATTGTGGATCTCAACCCAAGATCTATAGAGTCTAACTTGTGGAGAGAGTTCCAACTTTCTGAACTCCCACACCTCTTGATATTCAAAGCTCTCCCTGACCAGGGATAAGAGCAATGAGGCACACCCCTCATATCCTTTCATCTGCTTCACCTTAACTCTCAATGTTAAGGTTAAGAGCACCATTTACGCTATTCCAATTGACTTTACAGTTTAACCCTTGCTTGAGCCTAATTGCTTGGTTATAGTGTGTGCTAAATGACTTTGTTTGATTGATTGATTGCTTAGTTCATTTGTACATGTTTGCTTGTTTGCCTTTGTGCACTTATCATCATTAATTGTTCATTATTGCATGATCATCATTTCATATCTGTGTGATCCATCTTTGGTTTGCCCATTGAGGACAACAGTAAGTCCATTAATTGGCCATTGCTCCTATGATTTGGAAGGGATAGAGTGTAAGACCATTTCATTTGGCCACTTATGTCCATTGCTTCTGTTTGTTTGGTGTATGTTAGGATGCAATTGTAAGACCATGTTGTTGGCATTTGTATTCCCATGATCATCCTGTGGAGGTTAGTATAAGTCCAGATAGATTCGCATCTGACATCCATATTTTATTTTGTTTTGGGAGGTTAGTATAAGTCCAGATAGATTGGCATCTGACATCCAGGTTTTGTTTTGCTTTAGGAGATTGGAATAAGACCATTTATTGGCATCTGACATCCTTGTTTGTTTTAGGAGACTGGTGTAAATCCATTTATTGGTATCCGGTATCCGCTTTTGTTTGTGAGATTGGAGTAAGTCCAGTAATTGGCATCCGATATTCTTTTGTTTTGCTTATTTGTTATTGCTCATTTGCCTATTCCTAAGGACACACTTGAATCATCTTCTATATGATCTCAAGAGGTGAACCTTTCTGAGAAGTTTTACATTCCATTATCCATTCACCTTCTTTGTCCTAAACCTTTTCACATGTTGTTTTCAAAACTTGAAATAATTGTTGTGCAAACATCTTCATGCTTTTTCAAATTAGAAACCTGGACCTTAAGTCCTTGATTTTTCAAACTCTACTTTTGATAACACTTCTTTCTGAATTGAATCTTAATCATACCTTGACCACATTTTGTGAATATTCATAATCAATTAACTTCACCCGTTCAATTGTTTTGTGGCTTTGTCCATTCTTGTTAACTTTTTCACACATTAGCCATAGGTTTCAGTTACCATAGCGGTTGATGTAAACCTTACCTTATCCTTAGTTGAGTTGATTGTAAGTCTTCCATACTTATTATAGGGTTAACCCCTCACTAGTATGTTGAAGCCGTCTTCGCATGGTGGATTGTTGATTCAGGTTGAGTTTTCTCCCATTGGTAATGAAAAACCTTAGGGCTTGTATTTTAAAATGAATTCACAAATTTTTGGAAATCCTTTAGCCGAACTACGGCGTTTTGATCCTTACCTTTGATGGAAGGTACGTAGGCAACGGGTTCATCCGTTCAAACACAAAAATAATAAAATTGTATATTCTTTTCTCATCTTCCCGTTCATGTTTGCACAATATGTCAAAAACAAATAACATTTTTATACAACAAGTGTGAAAAGGGCTCCCTAGGAGTACCTAGGACGTTTTGGGTGCCTAACACCTTCCCATTGCGTAATTTACCCCTTACCCAGATTCTCTGATCTTTTTATTGGTTTTCTATGTGTAAAACTTCTTAGGTTTTTGTTCGCTTTTTAGCCATTTCTTAGGATAAATAAAAGTGCGGTGGCGACTCGATTCTTTGTATGCTTTGCTTTTGATTTAGTCAATAAATCATAAAGTGACGAATACACTGCTACAGTGGCTTAGTGGACAAGTGTTTCCCTTATACTTTCCTCTCAATGTTTTCAACTTCTTTCGCAAATAAAGGAACTGATCTTTCATTTCTTCCATCTTCTCATAAACATCTGGGCCCTCAAATGGCTCATAATGGTAGATGGTGTTCTTAGCACGAGGCAAAGTATGAACAAATAGAGAAGGCACAGACATGACCGGGCTAGATGCCAGTATAAAGGCAAAGGTAGGTGCAAACCCTTCAGGCACAAAGTTTGGTGGCATTCCCCATGGGAATCCAGCAAGCATAGACGGACCAGATTGGCTAGCAGCAACGGGGGTAGTTGAGGTAGCAACCTCAGAAATGACAGTCCTCTAGGGAGGAGTTGCGGAAGTTGGTGAAGACTCATTTTGCGCAACAAGAACAGACTCCATCATAGCAGTCAACTGGGTAATCTCAGCCTTCAACTCTCTATTATCTTGTTCCAAATGTTCCATGATCTTGGTTTGATTGGTGCGAGTGTTGTATTGATGAGTCAACTTGGTTGAAGCACAGAAGAATAACCGATAAGACATTTGGTGGAAGAAAAACCTGTTATGCAAATGGTGCATGAAATGCAATATTTTTGTTTGTTTTTAATTTCAAGGAACACATGAAGTTCTATTTCAAATATATATATATATATATATATATATATATATATATATATATATATATATATATATATATATATATATATATATATATATATATATATATATATATATAATATATATATATATATATATATATATATATATATATATATATATATAAAATAGTAATCACAATTTGATTGACCATAAAATCTCTTTTATTCATAAAAATTTGGAAGGATTACACTGAGTACAATTTCAGAAACCAAAGTACAAATACAAGAGAAAAGGAAACTAATCATCCTAAGGATCCCTTAGTAACAGTGTCAGATGCTCTGGCTGCGGGCGCGTACTTCCTTAGGATGCGTCGAATCTCAGTCTCAAAGATGTCTTCATCTGAGCGTTCTCAAGGACAAGTGATCGCGACTTTGGTAAGTCTATGTGAATCGTGACTGCAAGTGCACAGTTCTATCGCGTAGTTTTAAAGATTATCAAACCCACAAGGACTAATAATCGAACGTATCGTGGTCTGAGGTTACTATGAAAATCTAAGGCGAATGATTATTCTAAGATTGGAGGGATGAAGAGAAATAACTATAGACTAGAATAAAGATAAAGATATAAGATATAGGGGATATCGGTATGTAATACATCAAACCTCGGGGATTCGATAGATAGTTGGTGTAATCTTATTGGTTAAAATATTCTTCAGTAGAAATTATTTATAGAAAGGACTTAGCCTCACACTCTCATTTTATTGACTTCGACCATACTCCCAAACCAGAATGATTGGCTCTCGTGGTCTCATTTTGAATTTAGAAGTACTTTTTGAATATAGATAAAGTCTAATTAATCCTAAAGCGCTCTCGCTATATTTAGGATCAATGCCAAGTTTCAGCTATCTAGTTAAAATCTCAAACTCTGGTTTTTATTGACCGTAACCTTAGTTTGTTTTGTACTCTCGTATGAAAAACAATTTGATTAAATTAAGAAACTATAACCAGAAAAATAAGTTTTAATAAAAACTAACACCAATTATTTATTGAATCTCGTCGTTTCGACGATCTTTACATACCGATCTCTAAGGGTTTAGTCGGACATAGATCCGGTGACAGACATGGCAATTGGGGAATTAAACATACAGTAAGGCATAAATAAATAAAACAGTAAACAATAATAAACCTGGATTGCAATTTAAGAACTGGAATTGAATCTGGAATCTTCGATTAAATAATTCCGGCAAGCTTTGGTAATGAACACCTCTTACAATTGAATCCCAAATGCGTGAAAAATAATAAACCGTAATAGTCCCCGATGTGGAGAAACTATCACTTTTACAATGGTAAGAAACTGCCTAGAAAACTAAATGAAAAATAAAGCAGAACAAAAATTATGCGTAAGCTAAAAACTGGAAAAAGAGAGACAATTGGTAGTCTGAATGGTCACTTTTTATATCCTTTTCATGTTCCTCAAATGTAGCAAGAGTGGTGGAAATCATGGCCAAAAAGGGGGCGAAAAAGTAGGGATAGTTGGGAGACTTGGTTGTGGCAGTTGCCACAACCCTAAATCCATGATAAGTGCCGAGCGCCACTCTTGTAGCAACTGCCACCCCACTTTTCAAGGGTTGGTGGCGGGCGCCACCTTCCTTTTGGCCTAATGTGGCGGGAGCCACATCCTTTGGGTAATGGGCGCCACAAGCTCATTTGCTTTGGTGGCCCATTATCCCATTGGATGGTTCATTTTCTTCTCTTTTCTTGCCTTTTTCTTTCCTTTTTGCTATTTCCCATTTTTCTTGCGGTAAACCTTTTATTCGATGAATACCTGCAAATAAACATAAAATATTGTGTAATAAATAGTGTTAACCGAGTAAAAAGCAGTGCATATATGGCCAAAAATACGATACATTTTCGCGTTATCAACAAGTTGATCCACAATCTTCTTCCAAGCACCGGAAGGTTGAGGCATACTAGAGGAAGATGGACCATATGGCTCTCTATGCCGCTTCACTGCTCGGTCTTCAATAAGTTCAATAAGTGCATCTTTGTACTTCGACTCAAGCTGCAACTCCTCATGATTTCAGCTCAAAGCATGGAACCGCTCTTCCCACATATCTCTTTCTTGCTTCATCTTTGTGAGTGCGTCTTCCGACTCCTCTATATCTTGGTTAGGGAGAGTTGATGGCTCATCCACAACCAAAGAAATAGGTTTTTCACAAGCATACGACATCTTCAACTCCAAAGCTCTCTTCTTCACCCAAATAGTGTAAGCTTCCAAAGCTACACAATTGCGCGGACCAAGCTCGGATCTTCCTTTCCTATGCCCATTATGCCAAGCATGCACCATTTTTTGCTTCAAATGTTGGGGATCTTTACCCTCTTGATAGAAAATACCTTATCACTGAGTGTTATTAGGTTTGTCTCTCAAGGGGAACCCAAGTTGATGACGAGCCAAAGCAGGGTTGTAGTTGATTCCTCCTTATGTACCAATGAGAGGCACATTAGAGAATTCACCATAACTATCAATAATATCCAAGATACTAAATGCAGAATCATACAAAACAATATCATCATTAGTGAGAGACATGAGTCTCTGAGACCACCGTAGACATTGTTTGTTGTCCAGAAAAGCAGGCGTATGAGGCAAGTGTGAAATAAACCACTTGTACAGAAGAGGAACACAACACACAATAGTCCCACCATGTTTAGAACTCCTCAAATGCAAGGAGAAGTGCATATCACCCAACAGAGTAGGTACAGGATTCCCAATCAAGAAGATTCTAATAGCGTTAACATCAACAAAACCATCAATGTTAGGGAACAAATCCAAACCATAGATGAGCAACACAAAAATGGCTTCAAAAGCATCCATACTACCGGCTTGAGCAAAGACAGTGGCTTTACCAATGAGAACTCATAAGTCAACCCAAACATTCCTCCTTTCTTCACCCATTGAGCCTCAGTCTCAGTTTTCTTCAGATGAAGAGCTTCAGCTATGATATGAGATCTGGGAATCTCCTCCAATCCATTAAAAGGTACCTTGTTAGAAACAGGTATCCCCAAGAGATATGCATACTCCTCTAACATAGGCATAAGCTGATAATCGAGAAAAGTGAAGCAACAGTAGAGAGGATCATAGAACTGAACCAACATGCTCAAGAGTCCTTCAACTACATCAGCAGATAATACAGACAAAATCTACCCATGACGTTGCTTGAAGTCCAAGGGATCTAATACAAAGGATGACAACTTCCTTAGCTCTTTCCAATCAGGACATCTGAAATTGTACATCTTAGTGTTCCTTCATCCATAATCCATGGTCTGAAAATATTTGCAAATAAGACCTCAGTTCCTTGAAGTTATTTTTCTATGATGCACATGAATGTATGAATGCAACAATCACAAATAAGGGATAACACACAAGGCAAACACAAACAAAGGTCAATGTGTAGCACCTCAAATTTGCACCTACTTCTTGTACATACATTCTCATATTAGGTCATAACATAACATGGTCCACTGCATAACATTGCATTGTCCCTTTGCCCCAAGTGCAAGTCATCAGAAGAATTAGGTCAAACTGGTCAGGAGATCAGTCAGTCAAGCAAGCAAGTACAAATTCCATTGAGCCAAGGCCCTAGGGTTGGTCCAACATGTTCACATGACTTGGGGGTCCATTTGAAGTGTTTTGGTCAAGGATTGGATGTTCAGAAGTCATCAGTCAATGCACAGTTTGCCAGAAACCCTAAAAAGTCAAACTTGGTCAACTGTGTCTGATTTTATGGTTTTGATGGTTGGATTTGGTTTGAGAGGTCTCATTCATGTCCATATAGTCTTCATATATCATGTCAAACACCATCATGGAAGAATTTGAAGCCAGATCATAAATTTCCAAAAAGGGAAACTTGACCTGTAACTGAAATTTACCAAAAATGGAAAGTCTTGATCCTCAAACTTACATCATGATATAAGCTTCAAATGAATTTTTGCCAAACATGAAAGTTGAAGATCTTGTTCTCCCATTTCCAAAAAGTCCAAGAACACTCAATTCCCATGTATGGTTGGCAAGTTATGATCAAATCGTTTTCAGAAATTCTTGAACTTCAAAAGGCCATATCTCCCAAACCATTTGGCCAAATTGGGTGGGGTTTTTTTGCTACAAGTCACATTTGATGCCATCTTCCCAAAAATGTCATCACCATTCACCAAAACTTCACCAATCAAAATGGCATTTTTGGACTTGCATGAATTGATTTCAAGTGTGGTACAAAAGTGAAGTTTTAAATTAACCACTTCCAACCAATTCTACCATTCAAATATGTTCAGAAATCATATTTTGGTCATGTTACAAAGTCATTTTCGTGCAGTACACACAGCCATTCCTAACTTGCTTGAAAATTGGCCAAAAGTACATTTTTCACCAACTCCATCCCACCTTTTCATGGACTGTGATTTGTACCCTTAAACAGAGTATTTAAACATCATTTTTCTGCTAAATGAAACCCTAGCAGCCACCATTTTACAGCAGACAAACCCTTGTTCTCTCATTCTCTCAAAACTTCATCTTTGGCCATTTTCAAAATCTTTCAAAGAAACTCGAAGAGCTTGACATAGCCTTGCCTAAAACAACATCCATACACCATTTTGAGCTTGCTTTCACCATCATTCTCCAGCTGGAAGGCCATTTCCACGACTGTTTTTCTTCAAGCATCATCAATGGCAGTCCAAGGTTGAAGCCATTCCAAGCTATTTCGAGCCAAGCTAACTTCATCATTCAACCTTAGGGAGCTTAAGGAGCATCTGTTTCACTTTAACATGGCCAAATAACAACTGTATCGACACTGCCCTTCCACTTTGGTAAAATTTCGACCTCCTTGTTTCTTAAAATAGATACATGCTTTAGAAAGGTCTATCCATGCTGAGCTTCATGATGCTTTTGTTTTCGAAAATGGTTGGTTATTTCTGAAGTTATGTTGTTTTGAAGTTTGATGATAAAACTTGTTTGTGCTCGATTCATGATGTGTGTGATGTTTTAATGAAAAGTGATGATGGATTCGTGTTTGCCATGCCTTGATGATCATTTGTGTGTGTTCAATTGAGATTTCTGGGAAAAATTTGTTGAAGCTCGATTGAAGGTGATGAGTGTTCATACTGTATGCATAAACCCTAGGTTCACTATTGCCATGCCCAGATTTTGCTTCTTATTCACGTGTATGCATGTGCAATTTACTGTTCCTTTGGAACTGGCCAATGAGAACATTTCCCTGGCCGTGAGCAAAACGCTGCGTTTTGCTAAATGAAGTCCATAATTACAGCTTTGCCATCCGGTCCAGTTAAAATCAATTTAATCCATTTATTTTTCTTATTTTTATTCCATTTGATCATCAAACTTGCAAAATTCATAATTCATTCATTTCAATTCCAAATTTCATGGGAATTTTTGCATCATCTTCATCATGATCCCTAGTTTTTTATCATTATTTTTTCTGTTTTTTTGGATGAGTAAATTTTAAATGGCATTAGGGTTTGTAGCATGTGACCAATTCTTGTACACTTTGCCAAAACATTTGTGAAATGGTGATACTTTATCCAATGGCTCCCAAATGTTTTGTGATTAAACTAGACACACTCATGGTGATTTTGGTGTAGAGTTTGTAAATTTATCATTGCTGGTTTGTGAGTTATGATTTTTTGAATTAGGGTGTGACAATTTGTGTCACACCATTGATGTGCAACTTGTTGATTTTCTTAGCCATGCCTAGTGACCTCCAAATGGATTGAATTTTTGCATGATTGAGCTTGAGTATGTCTAGTTTACATGTGATTTTTCTTGGAATTAATCGTGGCATTTCCTAATTGTTTGAGGTTTTCTCCCCTGTTTGACCAAAATGTTGACTTTGTGTGATACATGTTGCCATTTCATTTGTGAAATTCTCATACTTTATTAGATGGACTTGAAATTTTACATGAGATAACTAGGCATCTTAAGGTTTATCATGGTGTTGATCCCATTCATTTCTCATATGCTATCACTGAGTTATGATTTTTTGAAGTTGATACATGTTTGGTTGACTTCTCTGAGCATGTTTGAAATTGCTTTGACTTTCTGATTTTCATTGACTGCCTTCCATTTGTCCAAATGAGATGAAATTTGATCATGATTTATTTGATGATTTTTGGGATTGTTTATGATTGGTTTTGAGTTGAGTCTTGCTGTTGACTTCTATGGGCTTCTAAATGCCATGCTTTGACCTAATCTGTTCATGAAATGATGATGATGATTGATATGAACATGAAACCAATTGAGTTTGCTTCTTGATTGCTTGAACTTGATTTTGATTGAAATTCATTTGCTGTTTTTACTTTCTTATCTCTTTTTGACCCTAGGCTTGTCCTAGTGGTCATGTTGCTCATGTTTAAGTTTGTTGTTTCAGGTTAAGCAACAAATACCCAAAGAGATCAATACAAATTGATTGAGCTTGATTGAATATCATGACTAACTTGTTTTGTCTTGTAGGTTGCTTGGCTCACATGCCTTGAGCCTTGTGCATTGCACACTTAGCTTGTTTGTGTTGACTGGTTGATATCCGTTTCCCTTTGCTTTAATTTTGAAGTTGTGTACTAATGCTGTCTGACTGGTTTCAGGTACTTTTAGTTGCTCAGTTCCTTGTGAACTTTTGCTTTGCTTTGCTTGTATAAGCAATTTGCATTGAGGTATATTCCTAACTTCATGTAGTCTGGAAGACCTGGCCTGTTACTTGGCCAGGCAACTGTCTGAAGTCCTCCTTAAGAGGCAATGTTTGTGACTGTTTACATTTGTCCTTGTATAGAGTCAAAGACCTCCTAAGTGAAGAGGCAATTGGCAGAACCCAAGGGATAAGCAACCTATCCCCTGCTATTCTGTGTGTCATCTGCTTTGCTCACACCACTGTGTTGATGCATTGCAGATACAAACCCAAGATCTTGTACAATTGTACAGTTGAGTCAGTTTTAAATGTGTAGAAGGGTTCCCACTTTCTGAACCCACACATTCTTGTCTTAAGCTCTCCCAGGCCAGGGATAAGAGCTGTGAAGTCTTATCTTCACTCACCTATCATCTGCTTCACCTTAGCCCCTCAATGGCAAGGTTAAGAGCTAACACTACCCAGTTCCAGAGGTTTGTTTGTTGAGGTTGATATGACCCCTCGACTAAAACCTAGCCTTGTTTGAGCCCCTTGCTTGTGTATAGTGTGTGCTACCTGTGCTTGTATGTTTATTTGACTTGCTTCCTGTGCAAGTTAGGTTTAGTTTAGACTTGCTTCCTGTGCAAGTTAGGTTTTGTTTGGCTTGCTCCCTGTGCAAGTTAAATGTGTGTGTGGCTTGCTTCCTGTGCAAGTCATGATTAGGATAGGCTGGCTTCCTGTGCAAGTTAGCTAGAAACCTTAACTTAGGGATGATTTTGCATGATAACATCTAGGCTCGAGTCGTAGTCTCCCTAGTTGTGTCTCCCTCTGTTATCTGGTTAGGCTAGTCCTTTTTCCCTCTGTAGGGGAACTACGTCGCCCTGATCCTCATACCAGATGAGGTACGTAGGCAGGAGATGAGCTGATCTCTCTGGGCGCCTGTGTCTTTGTTTTGCTTGTTGTGTGCTTGGAAGCTGATGTAAGTCCATCGAGTGGCATTCGGGTTCCAGTGTGGGTTTGTTGGTTCGGATGCTGATGTAAGCCCAGTGATTGGCATTCAGGCTCCACGTTTGCCTCTTTGTGTGTGTTTTGGTTCGGATGCTGATGTAAGTCCAGTGATTGGCATTCAGGCTCCATGTTTGCCTTTGCCTGTGTTTGTTTGTGTGCGTGTCAGCCGAGCTACGAATGCTCTGATTCTCCTACGTCCCAAGGAGATACGTATGCATAGGATGCGATATCCTAGCGAGCATGTGTCGTTTCCCCAGTCCGAACTACTTCGACTCTGATGTCTATGCTTGATAGACTAAGTAGGCCCAGGATGCGATATCCTGCCGAGTCAGTCTTGTCTATTTTCTTGTGTCTCTTTCAGCCAGTGTGTGTGTGTTTGAGCAGTGTTCTAGCAACCATTTTCCTTCCTTTTGTGCGTGGATCCCGTCGAGTACGACGGATGCGTAGGGGTGCTAATACCTTCCCTTCGCATAACCGACTCCCGATCCCATTCTCTTTGGTCGCGAGACCATGTTCTTTCCAGGTTTACTCTGAGCGTTTCCTTTCCCTCTTTTGGGATAAATAACGCACGGTGGCGGCTCTGTTGTTCTTGTTTTTCCCGCCGGTTTTTCGCGTGATGCGACAGCTGGCGACTCTGCTGGGGACATAAGAAGTTGACCTATACTGGTCCATCTTCCCTAAGCGAGTCTCTCCTAGCGCTCTCTAGGTTAGGGTTTTGGTTGCTGTTTGCGGTTTTTTATTGCATTCATTCCATTTATTGTTTGCATTCATGTTTGCACTTATGTTTGCATTCATTCACATTCATTATTCATCTGGCTGGTTGTCTGTTTCTCTCTGTTGGGGTGGGAGTTACATGAGGTAAAAGGCCCAATACCCAGGCCATGAGTGAAATCTAGGATACTTAGGAATAGAGTGATTCATGGGAAGCGGGTGGTATTGCGCCACTTAGCGGAACATTGATATCACGAGCAGTTCAGACCCTGGTGGGATATTATCGTTACATACTTCGGGTGTGTATATGATGATGTTCTGCGAAAGGTTATTTATGCTGCGTTTCTCTCGACCTTACCCTGGCCTAGATGACACCCGTGAGTGGGGAGGGAATGATCATTATTACAGGTACAGTTGGTGACTCGTTGGTGACTTGTTGGTGACTTGTGATCCTGTTGGTGACTATTGGTTCAGAAGTTTGGGGTCTCAGATGACTTTGGGTCTCAGATGAATATGTGGTTCCGAGTTCAAGCCGAAGCTTTGATCCTGTGTTCTGAGAGACACAGCCAACCAGTCCAGTCTGCATCATTTGCATCATAGCATATTTATTTTTCAAAAGAAACGCAATAAAAAAGATACAAAAAAAAAGAGAAAAGAAAAGAAAAAAAACAAAAAAAACTAATCCCTGCATGCATATCATTTCTCAGGTACATTCCAGAGCTTGTTCACTGATAGAGATGGCAACAGTCCCAGGGTTGAAGCGGAAGACTTGTTCCTACAGCTTTCACCGTGAACCTTTGACGTCTCTGATTGAGTTGAGTAACCTTATGACCAGTGGTAACCAGAAGGGGTTTGTCGACCAGTATGGAGATATTCTGACACTGTTGAAGATGGTAGTCGATCCGGTGCCGTTGCAGACTCTTCTACAGTTCTACGACCCAGAGCTTCATTGTTTCACCTTTCAAGATTATCAGTTGGCGCCTACTCTTGAGGAGTACTACATTCTGCTGAGTGTCCCGGTCCGGTATCAGGTTCCTTTCTTGGATGTGCCCAAGGAGGTTGATTTCAGAGTTGTTGCCAGAGCTCTCCATTTGGGTATCAAGGAAGTCAGTGATAGTTGGAAGTCCAGTGGGGATGTTGTAGGTTTGCCTTTGAAGTTTCTGTTGAGGGTAGCTAGAGAAGAAGCAGAGAAGGGAAGTTGGGAAGCCTTTCATGCTCAGTTGGCCGTCATGATCTATGGGATCGTCTTGTTTCCGAGTATGCCCAATTTTGTTGACTATGCTGCAGTCAGTATTTTCATTGGAGGAAATCCAGTTCCTACTCTGTTGGCTGACACTTACTATGCTATTCACAGTAGGCATGGTAAGGGTGGGGCTATCAGGTGTTGTCTCCCGCTTTTGCTCAGATGGTTCTTGTCTCTCCTGCCAGTCAGTGGACCTTTCGTGGATGCTCAGAGCACGCATAAGTGGACTCAGAGGGTTATGTCTCTTACCTCCTATGATATCAGGTGGCAATCTTACCGGATGGATGTACGTAACGTCATTATGAGCTGTGGAGGATTCCGTAACGTGCCACTCGTAGGGACTATGGGTTGCATCAATTACAACCCGGTTCTTTCTCTTCGCCAGTTGGGGTTTGTGATGAAGGGAAGACCACTTGAGGCTGAGGTAGCTGAAAGTGTGTATTTTGAGAAGCAGAGTGACCCGGCCAGATTGGAGCAGATAGGGAGAGCTTGGAAGTCTATTGGTGTGAAGGATGGATCTGTCTTAGGGAAGAAGTTTGCTGTTGCTATGCCTGATTACACTGATTGGGTCAAGGAGAGAGTAGAAACTTTGTTGTTACCCTACGATAGGATGGAGCCGTTGCACGAGCAACCACCTTTGATCCTTGCTGAGAGTGTGCCTGCGGAGCACTACAAGCAAGCCTTGATGGAGAATCGCCGTTTGAGAGAGAAGGAGCAAGATACCCAGATGGAGCTGTACAAGGCCAAAGCTGATAGGTTGAACTTGGCTCATCAACTCAGAGGAGTGCGAGAAGAGGATGCTAGCAGACTGAGAAGCAAGAAGAGATCCTACGAGGAGGTGGAGAGCATGTTAGATGCAGAACACCGGGAGTGCTTGAGGTTGCAGAGGGTTGAGGCCAGCTATCAGAAGAAGATCAGAGACTTGGAGAAGCAACTCAGAGATAAAGACATCCAGTTGAAGAAGGAAGTAGACTTGAGACAGGCATCAGAGAACCACCTTGGAGGAGAAGTGGTAGAGCTTAGACGACAACTGAAGGAGAAGATCACTCTTTTGCCAGAATGTTCAGAATGTGACCTGTTGATAGACCAGTGTCAGTACTTGAAGACTCTCATTCCGGGAGGTCGTTTGTCTTAGCTTGTATCTTTGATATGTATGTTGAGAATCACCTCCAGGCTTGTTGGATGGGATTCATTGTTGTACTCCGATTGTTTGGACTTTCTTTGTCGACTTTGTTGTATGATCCTGTTACTCATATAGATGAGGTTGTTGGTTTCACCTTGTACTCATCACCCTTGTGTATGTTGTTTCTGTGCTTCTATGTTGTTCTTGCTGCAGGTTGCCATCTTTTGAGGATGACTCAGGCTCTTTGAATGCCTGAGGAATGAACATATCATGTGCATCATACGCATCATTAGCATCATACTCATATCATTTTGCATAACAGGTGTTCTTGGTCGTGACTTCTCACTCTTGGTTCCTGTTCAGGCAGGATAGCTGATCAACGTCCGCACCGCTACTCAACAAGACTAAATCAACAGAGAGGTATGGATCAAGTTCAAGCAGAGTTGGCTGAGATGAAGGCTAACATGGCCCAGTTCATGAATATGATGCAAGGGGTTGCACAAGGTCAAGAAGAACTTCGAGCCATGGTTCAGAGACAAGAGGCTGCAATTCCACCGGTCAACCATGCTCCGCCAGAGGGAGGCCCGGTCAATGATAATAATGTTGTTGCTGCTGTACCCATCAACAACTATGCTGTAGGTGATGAGTTGGGGGGAATTCGAATCAACGGTCAACCTATTGCTCCAGATGCCGCTAATGCCAGAGCAGTCCGTGCCCCGGCCCGTAATCCTGCTCCGATTGTTGACAGACAAGAGGATATGTTCACTCTGCTCAGTGAAGACGAAGACGTTCTGGGAAGGGTTGATGAGAGGGATCGTAAAGTTGATGCCCTTGCTGAGAAAATTAGAGCAATGGAATGTCAGAATTCTCTCGGTTTTGATGTTACCAATATGGGGTTGGTGGAAGGTTTGAGAATCCCTTACAAGTTCAAAGCACCGTCCTTCGATAAATACAACGGTACTTCTTGCCCTCGCACCCATGTGCAGGCTTATTATCGAAAAATCTCTGCGTATACCGATGATGAAAAGATGTGGATGTATTTTTTCCAAGATAGTCTTTCTGGGGCTTCTTTGGACTGGTACATGGAATTGAAGAGAGATTCGATCCGATGCTGGAGGGATCTGGGTGAGGCCTTTTTGAGGCAATACAAACACAACATGGACATGGCACCGAGCCGGACTCAGCTGCAGAGTCTTTGTCAGAAATCCAATGAGAGCTTCAAGGAGTACGCCCAGAGGTGGCGTGAACTGGCTGCTAGAGTTCAACCCCCTATGCTGGAGAGGGAGTTGACAGATATGTTTATCGGCACTCTTCAGGGTGTGTTTATGGACCGGATGGGGAGCTGCCCATTCGGTAGTTTTTCTGATGTTGTCATTTGTGGAGAGAGGACTGAGAGCTTGATTAAAACTGGGAAAATCCAAGATGTTGGTTCCTCTTCTTCTAAGAAGCCATTTGCTGGGGCACCTCGTCGAAGAGAGGGTGAAACTAATGCTGTTCAACACCGCAGAGATCAGAACAGAAGTGAATACCGTCAAGCTGCTGCAGTAAGCATTCCGGCTGTAAGACCCCAATTTTGGCCCTAAGATCCCTCATGGCCCATATCATATCATATCATGGCCTCAAGGATCACTGCATGCCCTAGCTTCCCTCCTTGTGGGTAGGTTGCCTTGTGGGTTGTTTCTTGATCACCAAGCATGTCTTGCATTTGTATATCTTTGCTTTTCATATGTTCACTAACCAAAAAGTACAAAAATATTGTCAGTCTAACCTTGTTGCTTGCAGCTGAAGCAATCATCAGCAGTTAGGTCAAAATCAGTCAACAGTCAGTCATTGCAGTGCCTGGTGGCCATTCTTGCAGAATTTGGGCACCATGTTCAATAATCAAGAGTTCATACATGTTGTGACATCATTTGAAGTCAAGTTCTCAAGGAATTAGGGTTTGGAATTCATCAGAAATGCTCCAATCATCCAAAACCCTAGAAAAGTCAACAGAAAGTCAAACATGGTTAACTGTTGATTTAATCAGTGATTTGATGGGTAGAATTGATTTGAAGGAGCTCATTCATGCTTATACAAGCCTCATCTATCATGTCAAACCTCATCATAGAAGAATTTGAAGTAAAATCAGAAATTTCCCAAAATTGAAAGTGGACCTGTAATTTTAACTGCCAAAAATGGAAACTTCTTGATCCTCAACTTACAACACGATACAAGCTTCAAATGAATTTTTGCCCAATATGAAAGTTGAAGATCTTGTTCTCCCATTTTCAAAAAGTCCAAGAACTCTCAAATCCCATGTGTGGTTGTCAAGATATGATCAATTCAATTTCAAAAATTTGTGAACTTCAACAAGCCATATCTCATGAACCACAAGGCCAAATTTGGTGGGGTTTTTTCCTACAAACCACATTTTTCCTCCTCTTTCCAAAAATATAAATTTCATGAACCAAAACCTTGCCAATCAAAATGGCATTTTTTTGACTTGTTTCATTAAAAATCAAGTTTGACTCAAGTTTGACTTTTTGATTTAAACATTTTTGACACATTGGGCCATTTGGGACTTGTTCTAAATGTTATTTTCAAGATGTTCCAAGCCCAAATTCGACACATACCCCCACCATACCACCATTTTGGCCAAAGGTGCAAACTTGGCAATTTTTGCAAATGGTTTGAAATAAGTAAATCAAGGTTAGCAATTCATGAGCAAACTCAAAACAGCAAATATGAGGTCTGTCTACAGCCTGTTTCCAAGCCCAAATCGTGCAGCCATACACCCTCCACTTCCATATTTTCCAAACTTAGCAAAATGCAAATCACTTCATTAAAACAAAACCAGTTTAGCACATCATTAGGGAACCTTAAACAGTCATATTTAAAGTCATTTTCTGCTCATTTGAACCCTAGAATCACAGCAGCCATAACAGAAAATACCCTCACTCTCTCATTTTGCATTTTTTTGCTCGATTGGAATTTTCTGCACAGAACTTCAAAACACCACGAGCCTTCTTCATCATTTCTTCATTTGAACAACATTTGGAAGCTACTTGCAGCATCAAATCACACCTGTACAGCCCCCTCCACGTTCTGTTTTCTTCAAGCCATAACAATGGTGAATCAAGTTTTGAAGGAATCCAAGAGTTGCTGAGCTAATCTACCTCAAGATTCCATCACTATACACCATAAAGGGGATCTGTTTCGAGCTGGAAACATCCAAGCAGCCCTGTTTCACATTTTTCTTCAAAAAACAAGTAAGGTTTCGACTACCCCCATTTACTATGCCATGCTATTGTGTAATAATGGTTGAATTTCGTTTGTTGATTTTTGCTGCATGAAATGCCCTGCTGTTCCAAAACCCTAAGCTGCCCAGAACTCATGAACTATGTTTGGCTGTTGCTTTTGTTTCTTATTTGCATGAAAGATTTACTGTTTCGTGGCCAGGCCCTTTGTGCATCTCTAGCTGGAATATGTTTGTCATGATGTTTGCTTGCACTTCCAAAACCCTGCTGCATTTCCAGAAATCTGAGTTTCATGTTTTGGTTGGTTTGCTGTTTGATGTTGCATGAGGTTCTCTAATCCATGCCATGCTGTTGTGTGATGGTGTTTGAATTTTGTTTTTGATGTTGGTGATAACATGAGGTTGCCTTGCTATGCTGCTAAAACCCTAAGTCTCCAAAACCCTAGTGGCCATTCCCAGGAAACATGAAGGCGATTGGCTGTTGTTGTTGGTTTTCTGCGAATTTACTGTTCCATTGAGGAACCACCAATCAAAACATTTCCTCTGCGTGCTCAAAACTCTGCGTTTTGATTAATGAGATGCTTATTTACCATTATGCCATGCGGTCAACCTTGTTTGACCATTGAACCATGTTATTTGTTCACTTTGTTCCAAATTATTCATCAATCTTGCAAAATTCATTTCTCCTTCATTTTAACTCCAAAAATCATGGGATTTTTTGCATTATGACCTGTTGAATGTCCACTATTTTATCATGATTTTTAATTATTTTTTGTGTGGCTGGATTTTAAATGGCATTAGACTTCTTAACATGTATGCCTAATTTGCACATTTTGCCATTCCTTTTGTGAAATGATGAGGATGTATCCAATGCCCCTGAAATTTTTTGTGGTGAAAATAGACTCATTCATCTCTGTTTTGGTGTAAAGTTTATGCATTTATCATATGTGGTTGTTGAGATATGATTTTCTGAAGTAGGGTGTGACAATTTGTGTCACACCAATGTTATGCAACTTCTTGATTTTTGTTCACACACTTCCTGGCCTTCAATTAATGTGAAATTTTGCATGAGCCATCTCTTATATGTCTAGTTGATGTGTGATTTTTCCTGGATTTAATAATGCCATTTCCTATTTGTTGAGAATTTTTCTTCCCTGCCTGGTCAATTGTTGACTTTATGTGATACATCTTGCCATTTCATTTGGGAAATTCTCATACCTTATCATATGATCATGAAATTTCACATGTGCATACTAGACATCTTGAGCTTTGCATTGGTGTTAATCCCATCCATTTCTCATCTGTTTTCATTTTGTTATGAGTTTTTGAAGTTGACTCATGTATGTTTGACTTCTTTGTGCACACTTGAAAATGTGTTGACTTCCTGATTTTAATTGACTATCTTCCCATGATCCAATTGAGCTGAAATTTCATATGAATGCTATGTTATGGATTGTGATTGAATATGAATTATTTCATAATTTTTGGAATTGATTATGTTTGGGTTTGAGCTTGGTCTTGCTGTTGACCTTTTGTGTGCTCCCTTTTGCCATGTTTTGACTTCTTTGGTCTATAAAATGATGTTGATGCATGATATGAGTTTGAAACCAATTGTGCTTGCTTCTTAAATGCTTGAACTTGACTTTGGTTGACTATTGTTTGCTGTTTTGACTTTTCCTTTTGTTTTTGACCCTAGGCTTGTCCTAGTGGTCTTTTGGACTTATGTTGAGTTCATTGTTTCAGGTTAAGCATCAATGCTTCAAAGATCATACAAATTTGATTGAGCTTGATTATATAATGTGCTAACCTTTGTTTTGTAGGTGTGACTCATGTGACTTGAGTCTTGTGCTTTGCACATTGACCCTCTGATTTAACTGTTTGATTCATTTCTTTTTGATTTAAACTGTTGAACTGTTTACTGATTAGTTGGACTATTTCAGGTACCCTTTTAGTTGCTTAAGTTCTTTGAACTTGCTTGCTTTGCTATTTAGCAATTTGCTTTGAGGTAATCCCTCTTTCTTCATGTAGTCTGGAGACCCGACCTGTTATTTGACCGGGCAAACTGTCTGAAGTCCTCCTTAAGAGGCAATGTTTGTGTGTGTTTAAAATTGTCCCCAAGCAGGAAAAGTCCTTCAAGTAAGGCAATTGGTAGATCAAAGGGATAAGCAACCTATCCCCTACTATTCAGTGAGTCTTCTCCTTGCTCCCATTACATGGTTGTAGCATTGAGATCAAAACCCAAGATCTATCGAGTCAATAATGGGGAGAGAGTTCCATCTTTCTGAACTCCCCCACATTCTATTATTTAATGCTCTCCCTGATCAGGGATAGAAGCAATGAGGCACACCCCTCATCTCCTTTCATCTGCTTCACCTTAGCCTCTCAATGGCAAGGTTAAGAGCGACATTTACCTATTACAGTGGACTTTCATAGTCAAACCCTCTTGTGTGAGCCCCTTGTTTGGCTATAGAGTGTGCTATTTGATATTCATTGATTGATTGATTGCTTCATATGCACATGTTTGCTTGCATTGCTTTATGCATTTATCATCATCATCAATTGCCATTAATGCATGATCATCTCATTTGTCTTTGTGATGCTATCATTGTTGTTTGCCCATTGAGGACAATTGTAAGTCCATTTCTTTGGCATTTGTTCCTATGATATGGAAGGATAGAGTGTAAGACCTCATTGGTCACTCATATCTTCTGTTTTATCTGTTTGTATGTGAGGATACAGTTATAAGTCCCTGTAAGTTGGCATCTGTTGTCCTGTGATCATAATTTGATCTGTTTGTTTGTATGTGAGGATCCATTGTAAGTCCCTGTAAGTTGGCATTTGCTTTCCTGTGATCATATGTTGCTTTTGTTCTTGTATGTGAGGATCCATTGTAAGTCCCTGTAATGTGGCATTGGATTTCCTATGAGCATCTGTGGAGTTAACCTAAGTCCAGATAGATTGGCAGTTGACTTCCACATTTCATTCTTTGTTTTCTTTGCTTGAGGAGATTAGTGTAAGACCATTGAGTGGCATCTGATATCCAGTTTTATTTTAGGAGATTGGTATAAGCCCAGTGATTGGCATCCGGTATCCGCCTTTCTTTTGCTTTGTTTGTTTGTTTTTGCTTATTTCCATTCCAAAGGACGCACTTGAATCATCTCCCATATGATTTCAAGAAGTGAACCTTCTAAGAAGTTTCACAATCCATCCCCATCCATTCATCATTCATTATATCCTAAACCTTTTCACACAATACCTTTCAAATTTGACATAAGTGTTGTGCAAACATCTTCATGTTTTCTAACTAAAAACCTGGACTCAAGTCCTTGACTTTTTCAAACTCCATTTCATAATACTCATCCAAATCAATCTTAATCATACTTTGACTTCACTTTCATAATCACAATCAATTAACTTGACTCATTCACTTGTTTTGGCTTTGTCCATTGTTAATCTTTTCATACATGAGCTAGAGGTTTGATTTATCTTAGTGGTTGATGTTAATCTCACCTTCTGTCTTTAGTGATTGAATTGTAAGTCTTCCTTGCCTATTATAGGGTTAACCCCTCCCTGGCAAGTTGAAGCTGTTCTCACATGGTGGACGTTGTTGTTTGTATAAGGTTGAGTTTTCTCCCGTGGATAACGTAAGACCTTAGGGTTTGTGTTTAAAATTGAACCTAACTCACTTTTGGAAATCTTTTAGCCGAACTACGGCGTTTTGATCCTTACCTTTGATGGAAGGTACGTAGGCAGCGGGTTCATCCGTTCAAACCCAATAAAAATTGTATATTCTTTTCTCATCATCCCAATCATGTTTGCACAATACTTATGTCATAACAAATAACAATCTTTTACAACAAGTGTGAAAAGGGCTCCCTAGGAGTACCTAGGACGTAGTGGGTGCCTAACACCTTCCCATTGCGTAATTTACCCCTTACCCAGACTCTCTGATCTTTTTATTAGTTTTCTACATGTAAAACTTCTTAGGCTTTTGTTCGCTTTTTAGCCAGTCCTTTGGATAAATAAAAGTGCGGTGGCGACTCGAAATTTCATTGTATCTCTTGCTTATGGTTTAATCGATAAATCATATAGCGACGAATACACCGCTACAGAAAAGTGGCGACTCTGCTGGGGAATATCTCACCAGAATCCTTGGTTGTATTGCCTACTTTTCACCCTTGTTGTGCTATATTATTATTTGTCATTTGACATATTTTTGTACAATTTGGGATCACTGTATTGATTGTAATGTGTGAATTGCTTGATATACATTTGCTGTTTGCTTTGGTGATCTGTGAGATGAGTTCTATACCCGAACTCGAGTGCTCTCTAGGATAGGAGAATGGCATAGTCTTGTTGACTGGTGTGGAGTATTCCTTAGCCAGTTGACTTGCGAGTCCATTCACTTGGTGGAGGTCATGTTGAACTAATAATGTCACACAAGTTATTTGTGGTTAGGCATTATTCTTTCAATCATGTTCCGCAGAAGCCAAGGACCTTAGTTTACCAAACCCATCCTGGCCTATTTTTAGGACCGTAGTGCGGAGGTCGTTCAGATGTCAGTTCTGATACGATTGTTACGCGATACTACACTCATAAGAGTTTCTCTTGAGAATATTCTTGGAATACGAGTATTCGTTCCTCCGATAATATTCGAAAGATGGAACGATGACTATGGGAACCTCTGATAGAACATGTCTGGCAGGTTTAAACCCTAGTACACTCCCTTTGGGTGGTTCTTAACCGAGACCCCATGCTCGTGACTCTCAACAAACCCGTGATTCGTGGTTGAGTCGTTCAAACATTGTTAATATCAATGGATCCCGGATCAGGTGTAAAACCTAAAATCCATCAAAGCGGCTGGTTGATATTAAGAATGTCTGAACCGGTTCATGTACCGTTAATATCAATGGAACTTGGGTGTCGATAAGGTGAAAACCTAAATCCACCAAAATGGATGATTGATATTAGGGATACATAGAGCTTTCCCACGACCTTTGTTTGGTGTGCATTGCTTGATCCTTGAGTGTGATTGTTGCATTCATGCATTCACGCATTCATCCGCATTCATATCATCAGAAAAAAGAAAATTTTCAAGGAACTCAAAGGAGTTTATTTGCAAAAAATTTCAAAACATGAAAAAACCGGGAAAAATTTTTCACTTGATATATCTGATGAGATATTTTCATGTATGATCAAAATGCTTAAATCTTTCAAAGCTTGCAAATAAAACCCTCGAGTTCCTTTGAAGATAAAAACAAGCATATGCATAAACACTTCATGCATCATTTGCATAAGCAGGTGTTTTGTTCCGGTCTCCCGTCCTGTGGTCTGACCCTGCGATCTTCATTTATTTTGAAGACGCACTTTGCCGGTATTATACCAGAGCCAACTCTGCCAGATTGATGGATCATCCTGAGCAAGAGAATTGTGAACTCAAGGAGGATTTTGCCAACCTTAGTGCTGTTGATGGATTTATTCCTGTTGATGGATTTATTCCTGTTGATGGATTTATTCCTGTTGATGGATTTATTCCTGGTTAACAATCCCGGGCTGGTATAGGCTACTGTTCTGGGGCACTTAATGAGCAAGGTTTGTTCACAAGTGGAGGATTCATTCATGCCGATCAACCTGAAGAAGAAGCTGCTGCTATCATTGAAGAAAGATGCAGAAGACTTGAACAATTTCATCATACCTGGTGGTGTCTGCCACAATTGGGTCGCTGTGGATGTTCCTACGGTCATTCATAAGTCAGCATAAATTGTTCACCTTGTTTAAAACCCTTCTCCCATGCCAAAAGGAGAAGTGATGACATTGTTGGCAGCATTTAATACAATGATGTTTTCATTCAATTAATGCATTGTCAAACATTTGTTTTTCCATTTGTTTTCACTTTTTGCTTTTGCATGAAATCAGTGATCACAAAAAACCCTGAAAAACAAAAACAGCTTTTTCATCTGCATAAATGATTTGCTTGTTTAAATTCAAATGCTTTTCATTATCCAGAATCATTATGCAGGGAGTTCTAAACCCATTGAACATAATGATCCAACGCCATCTCCCAATCTTGAATTCTTTGTATTCGAAGCAGAAGAAGATGATGTTGAAGGTGATTCCTGATGAGATTACCCGCCTTCTTGAGCACAAAAGGAGCTCATTCAGCTGTATCATGAGAATCAGCAAAACAGTCAAACTGGGGCATTGCAAATGCAATAAAAAAAAATAAAAAAAAAAAGATGAAAAAAATCAAAAATCAGCAAAAAAATTTCAAAATTTTTCCAAAGGAAAAAAGAAAAATTACACCCTCAAGTCCCTAGTTGACTGACGCTGAATGGATTCAAAGTCGTTACGACCAATTGAATTTAATCGAAGAGAAGCGATTAACTGCCATGTGTCATGGTCAGTTGTATCAGCAGAGAATGAAGCAAGCATTCGACAAGAAGGTCAAGCCTCGTGTGTTCCGAGAAGGTGACCTCGTGCTCAAGAAAGTTTTGTCTTTCGCGCCCGATTCCAGGGGCAAGTGGACTCCAAACTACGAGGGTCCATATGTTGTTAAGAGAGCCTTTTCAGGCGGTGCTTTGATGCTTACAACAATGGATGGGGAGGATTTCACTCGTCCTGTGAATTCAGATGCAGTTAGGAGATACTTTGCCTAAAAAAAGTATATGCAAATGAAAAAACAAATGAAAAAAAAACAGAATAGCTCGCTAAGTTGAAAACCCGAAAGGGCGGCTTAGGCAAAAATGAGCGTCTCGGTGGAGAACCCGCAAGGGTAATCCAGGCAAAAATTAGAGACTTGAAAAAAGAAATATATTTGCATCCCGCTAGATTGAGTACCTCACCCTGGGGCAATCTAGGCAAAAATTAGGGATTTGGCAAATAACTGCATCCTGACAAGACTTTCTGTTCATCAGTCGTCATTTCGTCAGAAGATTCTCGATTCGTCGTCAACTGAAGCTTCGGATACATCGAGATTCAAATTGGTAGAGAAAGGATCATTATGTTCAATGTAGCCCTCTTCCAATATATATCACTGATTTCAAATTTGTACAGATCTATGGAGTCTTGCCATTTGCAGACTACCATTCCATCAAATCAATTTGAGCTTTTTATCCAATTTATTTGCACTCTTATTTGTTTCAATTCAACAAATGTTTTGCATGTTTTAAATTGATAAAATATCATTGTTTTAAACAATCAAATTTTTCAAAAATTTTTGTTTTAAACAAAGTGAACATTCACAAGACTGAAAGGATACTCAAGAATATCTCAGTGCTCTCCCGAGGGTGGCATGATTCCCAACAGGTAAGACATTTGTTCATATTCCTGATTTGGTGGTATCTTCTTTCTTCAGACCTTTGTTGGGGTTGTTCCTCAAACAAAGTTGTTGTTGGGGGTTGTTCCCCAGTATAGTCGCTAGCAGAGTGTTGTTGAAGATTTCGGTTTCTCCAGCAGCAGTGTTCCCCTAGCATGGGTGTTTTCTTGTAGAAGTTTCGGCGGTGGATGGTTTGTCATCTTGGTGCCCCGTCACTTTCTCCAGTGGGTCGTCTGCCCCAGACTTTATTTGTCTCCTCAGCAGTCATGAGTATAGCTGTTGATTGATATTCCCCTCCGAGTCGCGAGTAGAGCTGTTATTAACATCCCCACCAGGGTCGCGAGTATAACCGTTGTTGATACTCCCCTCAGAGTTGCAAGTAGAGTTGTTACCGCTTTTCCCCATGCAGTGTTGCCAGCGGAACTGTCTGTTTCCTCAGCATGATCGCTTTCTTTTTGAAGACTCGGTAAGTCAGTGGTTTGATACCCGGCACTTTACCTTCTCCCCGGCGAAGTCGTCTGTGGATTGTTGCTACCTCTCCATCAGAGTTTTTCTCTTCAGCAGAGCAGGATTTATTTTCCTACTCAGTGTTTGTTTGGGTTGATATCCCAGTATTTGCAACCATCTTTTCCTCAGCTTAGTCTGCAGAGTGTTTGTTGTGGCGGTCTCGCCTGTTGAATACTCCTTCAATCCCCGGTATGATCGGATGATGGCTCTAGCCTCCAGAGAACGGATTGATTTCCTGACTGTTTGTGATCCCCAGTAGAGTGGCTTATATTGCAGAATCTACTTGTTGTGATCAGTTTGCTATGTATATTCTCCCCAAGTGGAGTGGTTCGTTGCAGAATCTACTCGTTTGATCTGTCCTCCCTCAGTGGTTTGTTCCCAAGAGAGTAGCCGACAGCTTTTCCCCAGTAGAGTTGCTTATGCAGTTCCATTCTACTTGGATGATTCATTCTCCCTCAGTGGGTTGTCCCCCAGCGGAGTTGCGTGGAGTTTGCTTCTACAGCAGTTCGTGCTTATGCATTCTTTGTTTCTCAATTGACACTGGGATCCCCTGCGGATATATCTTGGGTCTTCTCTTGTTCCCCTACAGATTTGTCTTAGTGGCTGCTTTGCCCGTTGTGACTTTCTGTACCCTGATTGGGTTGTTTCCTGATATCTGCTCCTCTGCTTCTTCAGCAGTACCCGCAGATCTTCGCTTTACAACATATAGATCTCCGCAGATTGGCTCTCCAGCTGGTTTTTCCCCTGGAAGTATAATACCGGACGTTTGGTTCCTGAACCTGTTGTGTTAGAATTGGCTGTTTTGTCAGCATTCATCAAACATAAATCACGCATATTCATGCATATTCATAAACATTCAGATATTCATGTCGCATTTCTCGCCATATATCTTTTGTTTGTCGTGTCTCCTGCTATGGTGATATAGATCTCTTTACAGATCTCCCCAAGCAGATGTCGGGTGTTATAAATCTCTCCATACAGAGTCAACCCCATAAGCAGAAAATGTGTCTGTCTTTCCTTCTGCAATTCCCCACTGAGATATATCCTCGTGGATGACGGTTTCTTCCGTTTCCTCCCAACACATATATTGGGATGGATTTTCCTATTTGAGTTACATCCTCATTAGGACGTGTTTTGATTCAGTCCGTCTTTTCGGATCATTCCCGAATTGGCTATTTGTCAAATATCTTGTGCTTCCCAGTGGGTTGTTCCCCAGTGGAGTGTTTTTGGGCCTCTACCCTCATACCGGTAGCTATAAGTCCTACTTTTCCTGGCTTTCTTAACAGAATTTGTGGTTATACACCTTTATTCTCCAGCCAGAGTTTTTGGTTTTCTACCTGCTACCCGGTAGTCGTAAACCCTATTTTCCTGCTCTCCAGCAGTTTGTGGTTTGTTATAAACCCTATTTTGGTTTCCCGTGCGGATTTGTGATTTGTTCTATCCCCACGCGGAGTTTTGGTCTTCTACCCCGTATTCAGTAGATGTAAACCCTAATTTCGTGATTATCTTCATTCAATATTTGATGTTGATTTTCCTTTGCTTGGATAAGTTGCTCAAATCAGCACTTATATCCTTAGCAAGTCTTTTATGGATAATTGTCGTATGCTAGCAATTTTATCCCCAGTGGGTCCTTTCACCGTTTGCTAGTGATTTGTTCCCCGGATCATTGGTTGTATACCAATGCATCCCCAGCTAGTCCCTGTGGATAATTGCCGGATGCTCGCAAATTATCCTCAGCAGATCGCCTTTCATTTACCCTTTTGTCGGTAATGTCTGTTGCTCCCTTTGATTGGTTATCATCATATACCTAATTTGGTATCCCGATGCCTTTCTTTTCGGTTGATTTATCCTTTATTAACCCAGTAACCGGTTGTGGATAATCTTCCATGCGAGTATATTATTCACGGTTTGCCGGTAATGAATAATATGTCTCATGCACTCTTCAGTCAAAGCCTTTTTGCGTTTCCCTGTTCGAGTAAGATTCGTCATTTTCCCTTTGTGGAGTCGAATATTCTTGTTGTTGGATAATTGCCGGATGCTTGCAATTTATCCCTTTGAGTTGTCTTTCGTTTACCCGGATGCTTGGTATCGATTGTCTCTCTTTTTGGTTAGTCACCTATTATATACCCAGTAACCGGTATCTCTGGTGTCTTTTCCTTTCGAGTGTATTATTCACGGTCTGCCGGTAATGAATAATATATCTCATGCGCTCTTTAGTTGGAATCCTTTGTTGATTTTCCCCAACTGAGCAAGATTCGTATTCTTTGTAGAATCGAATGTCCATCCTTTAACCAGTTTGCGTTTTGGATGATGAGTGTTTTGGAAGTGAAATCCAATTCACGTTTTCGGTAGATCACCTATTATATACCCAGTAACCGGTATCTCTGGTGTTTCTTCCATGCGAGTTTATTATCTACGTTCTGACGGTAATAGATAATATATCTCATGCGAGTATCTTATCCACGGTCTGCCGGTAATGGATATTATATCTCATGCACTCTTTGGGTTTGTGTCCCCAGTTGAGTAAGATTCGTTTTCCCGTTGTGGATTCGAATGCCCATCCTGTAAGTCGATTTGCTTTTTCAAGCCCTCCTTTCGGATGATGAGTGTTTTGGAAGTGAAATCCAATTCACGTTTTCGGTAGATCACCTATTATATACCCAGTAACCGGTATCCCTGGTGTTTCTTACCATGCGAGTGTATTATTCACGGTCTGCCGGTAATGAATAATATGTCTCATGCGCTCTTTGGTTGGAGTCCTTTGTTGATCTTCCCCAGTCGAGTAAGATTCGTATTCCTTGTGGAATCGAATATCCATCCTATAAACAAGTCTGCTGTTCTAGCTTTCTTCAGGGTGATGAGTGTTTTGGAAGTGAAAACCAATTCACGTTTTCGGATCTTATCCTATAAACAACCCAGTAACCGGTTCAGGATAATTTTCCTTTCGAGTATATTATTCACGGTCTGCCGGTAATGAATAATATGTCTCATGCACTCTTGGGTCAATCCTTTGTTGCTTTCCCCTCAGAGTAAGATTCGTATTCTTTGTAGAATCGAATATCCATCCTGTAAACAAGTTTGCTTTTCTAGCTCTCTTCAGGATGATGAGTGTATTGGAAGTGAAATCCAATTCACGCTTTGGTCGGTCACCTATTATATACCCAGTAACCGGTATCCTTGGTGTTCCCTCTTTTCTGCTCCCTATTATGACCTCGGTCCCCCTGTGGAGTCAGATTTTCCTGTTTTTTGTTATCCTTATACCCGGTAACATCTCTTTTCTTTGGTGCTTCCTCAGTGAAGTTTTCCTGTTGCTTCTCCCCCAGGAGTCAGCTTGTGTCTCTCCAATGGATTTATTTTCCATTTGGAAATCTTTTCCCCAGTGTGAGTTCTTCACTCCCCAGTGAGTTTTCCAGTCTGTTTTCTGTTATTCCTTAATCAGAGTCGTGTCTTGTTCACGTTGTGTCAGTTTTGTTTATCCCCAACTAGAGTCTTGTTAGAGTCTCTGTTCCTGGTGAGTGTATTACTCCGATGGATCGTCTTTTCTTCTGTGTGAATCATATTCCCCACAGAATTTGTGTCTTTTGCATACATACATTTGCATCATGAGGTCTCTTAGGGACCAAAATTTGTCTCATTACTGTTATTTAAGCCCATTCTACCGCGTCAAGATGAAGATTTCTAAACTTCACTTCTCCGGCTAGAATGACCTTAAATAGGGGCATCTATAAGACCCCAATTTTGGCCCTAAGATCCCTCATGGCCCATATCATATCATATCATGGCCTCAAGGATCACTGCATGCCCTAGCTTCCCTCCTTGTGGGTAGGTTGCCTTGTGGGTTGTTTCTTGATCACCAAGCATGTCTTGCATTTGTATATCTTTGCTTTTCATATGTTCACTAACCAAAAAGTACAAAAATATTGTCAGTCTAACCTTGTTGCTTGCAGCTGAAGCAATCATCAGCAGTTAGGTCAAAATCAGTCAACAGTCAGTCATTGCAGTGCCTGGTGGCCATTCTTGCAGAATTTGGGCACCATGTTCAATAATCAAGAGTTCATACATGTTGTGACATCATTTGAAGTCAAGTTCTCAAGGAATTAGGGTTTGGAATTCATCAGAAATGCTCCAATCATCCAAAACCCTAGAAAAGTCAACAGAAAGTCAAACATGGTCAACTGTTGATTTAATCAGTGATTTGATGGGTAGAATTGATTTGAAGGAGCTCATTCATGCTTATACAAGCCTCATCTATCATGTCAAACCTCATCATAGAAGAATTTGAAGTAAAATCAGAAATTTCCCAAAATAGAAAGTGGACCTGTAATTTTAACTGCCAAAAATGGAAACTTCTTGATCCTCAACTTACATCATGATACAAGCTTCAAATGAATTTTTTCCCAACATGAAAGTTTAAGATCTTGTTCTCCCATTTTCAAAAAGTCCAAGAACTGTCAAATCCCATGTGTGGTTGTCAAGATATGATCAATTCAATTTCAAAAATTTGTGAACTTCAACAAGCCATATCTCATGAACCACAAGGCCAAATTTGGTGGGGTTTTTTCCTACAAACCACATTTTTCCTCCTCTTTCCAAAAATATAAATTTCATGAACCAAAACCTTTCCAATCAAAATGGCATTTTTTTGACTTGTTTCATTAAAAATCAAGTTTGACTCAAGTTTGACTTTTTGATTTAAACATTTTTGACACATTGGGCCATTTGGGACTTGTTCTAAATGTTATTTGCAAGATGTTCCAAGCCCAAATTCGACTCATACCCCCACCATACCACCATTTTGGCCAAAGGTGCAAACTTGGCAATTTTTGCAAATGGTTTGAAATAAGTAAATCAAGGTTAGCAATTCATGAGCAAACTCAAAACAGCAAATATGAGGTCTGTCTACAGCCTGTTTCCAAGCCCAAATCGTGCAGCCATACACCCTCCACTTCCATATTTTCCAAACTTAGCAAAATGCAAATCACTTCATTAAAACAAAACCAGTTTAGCACATCATTAGGGAACCTTAAACAGTCATATTTAAAGTCATTTTCTGCTCATTTGAACCCTAGAATCACAGCAGCCATAACAGAAAATACCCTCACTCTCTCATTTTGCATTTTTTTGCTCGATTGGAATTTTCTGCACAGAACTTCAAAACACCACGAGCCTTCTTCATCATTTCTTCATTTGAACAACATTTGGAAGCTACTTGCAGCATCAAATCACACCTGTACAACCCCCTCCACGTTCTGTTTTCTTCAAGCCATAACAATGGTGAATCAAGTTTTGAAGGAATCCAGGAGTTGCTGAGCTAATCTACCTCAAGATTCCATCACTATACACCATAAAGGGGATCTGTTTCGAGCTGGAAACATCCAAGCAGCCCTGTTTCACATTTTTCTTCAAAAAACAAGTAAGGTTTCGACTACCCCCATTTACTATGCCATGCTATTGTGTAATAATGGTTGAATTTCGTTTGTTGATTTTTGCTGCATGAAATGCCCTGCTGTTCCAAAACCCTAAGCTGCCCAGAACTCATGAACTATGTTTGGCTGTTGCTTTTGTTTCTTATTTGCATGAAAGATTTACTGTTTCGTGGCCAGGCCCTTTGTGCATCTCTAGCTGGAATATGTTTGTCATGATGTTTGCTTGCACTTCCAAAACCCTGCTGCATTTCCAGAAATCTGAGTTTCATGTTTTGGTTGGTTTGCTGTTTGATGTTGCATGAGGTTCTCTAATCCATGCCATGCTGTTGTGTGATGGTGTTTGAATTTTGTTTTTGATGTTGGTGATAACATGAGGTTGCCTTGCTATGCTGCTAAAACCCTAAGTCTCCAAAACCCTAGTGGCCATTCCCAGGAAACATGAAGGCGATTGGCTGTTGTTGTTGGTTTTCTGCGAATTTACTGTTCCATTGAGGAACCACCAATCAAAACATTTCCTCTGCGTGCTCAAAACTCTGCGTTTTGATTAATGAGATGCTTATTTACCATTATGCCATGCGGTCAACCTTGTTTGACCATTGAACCATGTTATTTGTTCACTTTGTTCCAAATTATTCATCAATCTTGCAAAATTCATTTCTCCTTCATTTTAACTCCAAAAATCATGGGATTTTTTGCATTATGACCTGTTGAATGTCCACTATTTTATCATGATTTTTAATTATTTTTTGTGTGGATGGATTTTAAATGGCATTAGACTTCTTAACATGTATGCCTAATTTGCACATTTTGCCATTCCTTTTGTGAAATGATGAGGATGTATCCAATGCCCCTGAAATTTTTTGTGGTGAAACTAGACTCATTCATCTTTGTTTTGGTGTAAAGTTTGTGCATTTATCATATGTGGTTGTTGAGATATGATTTTCTGAAGTAGGGTGTGACAATTTGTGTCACACCAATGTTATGCAACTTCTTGATTTTTGTTCACACACTTCCTGGCCTTCAATTAATGTGAAATTTTGCATGAGCCATCTCTTATATGTCTAGTTGATGTGTGATTTTTCCTGGATTTAATCATGCCATTTCCTATTTGTTGAGAATTTTTCTTCCCTGCCTGGTCAATTGTTGACTTTATGTGATACATCTTGCCATTTCATTTGGGAAATTCTCATACCTTATCATATGATCATGAAATTTCACATGTGCATACTAGACATCTTGAGCTTTGCATTGGTGTTAATCCCATCCATTTCTCATCTGTTTTCATTTTGTTATGATTTTTTGAAGTTGACTCATGTATGTTTGACTTCTTTGTGCACACTTGAAAATGTGTTGACTTCCTGATTTTAATTGACTATCTTCCCATGATCCAATTGAGCTGAAATTTCATATGAATGCTATGTTATGGATTGTGATTGAATATGAATTATTTCATAATTTTTGGAATTGATTATGTTTGGGTTTGAGCTTGGTCTTGCTGTTGACCTTTTGTGTGCTCCCTTTTGCCATGTTTTGACTTCTTTGGTCTATAAAATGATGTTGATGCATGATATGATTTTGAAACCAATTGTGCTTGCTTCTTAAATGCTTGAACTTGACTTTGGTTGACTATTGTTTGCTGTTTTGACTTTTCCTTTTGTTTTTGACCCTAGGCTTGTCCTAGTGGTCTTTTGGACTTATGTTGAGTTCATTGTTTCAGGTTAAGCATCAATGCTTCAAAGATCATACAAATTTGATTGAGCTTGATTATATAATGTGCTAACCTTTGTTTTGTAGGTGTGACTCATGTGACTTGAGTCTTGTGCTTTGCACATTGACCCTCTGACTTAACTGTTTGATTCATTTCTTTTTGATTTAAACTGTTGAACTGTTTACTGATTAGTTGGACTATTTCAGATACCCTTTTAGTTGCTTAAGTTCTTTGAACTTGCTTGCTTTGCTATTTAGCAATTTGCTTTGAGGTAATCCCTCTTTCTTCATGTAGTCTGGAGATCCGGCCTGTTATTTGACCGGGCAAACTGTCTGAAGTCCTCCTTAAGAGGCAACGTTTGTGTGTGTTTAAAATTGTCCCCAAGCAGGAAAAGTCCTTCAAGTAAGGCAATTGGTAGATCAAAGGGATAAGCAACCTATCCCCTACTATTCAGTGAGTCTTCTCCTTGCTCCCATTACATGGTTGTAGCATTGAGATCAAAACCCAATATCTATCGAGTCAATAATGGGGAGAGAGTTCCATCTTTCTGAACTCCCCCACATTCTATTATTTAATGCTCTCCCTGATCAGGGATAGAAGCAATGAGGCACACCCCTCATCTCCTTTCATCTGCTTCACCTTAGCCTCTCAATGGCAAGGTTAAGAGCGACATTTACCTATTACAGTGGACTTTCATAGTCAAACCCTCTTGTGTGAGCCCCTTGTTTGGCTATAGAGTGTGCTGTTTGATATTCATTGATTGATTGATTGCTTCATATGCACATGTTTGCTTGCATTGCTTTATGCATTTATCATCATCATCAATTGCCATTAATGCATGATCATCTCATTTGTCTTTGTGATGCTATCATTGTTGTTTGCCCATTGAGGACAATTGTAAGTCCATTTCTTTGGCATTTGTTCCTATGATATGGAAGGATAGAGTGTAAGACCTCATTGGTCACTCATATCTTCTGTTTTATCTGTTTGTATGTGAGGATACAGTTATAAGTCCCTGTAAGTTGGCATCTGTTGTCCTGTGATCATAATTTGATCTGTTTGTTTGTATGTGAGGATCCATTGTAAGTCCCTGTAAGTTGGCATTTGCTTTCCTGTGATCATATGTTGCTTTTGTTCTTGTATGTGAGGATCCATTGTAAGTCCCTGTAATGTGGCATTGGATTTCCTATGAGCATCTGTGGAGTTAACCTAAGTCCAGATAGATTGGCAGTTGACTTCCACATTTCATTCTTTGTTTTCTTTGCTTGAGGAGATTAGTGTAAGACCATTGAGTGGCATCTGATATCCAGTTTTATTTTAGGAGATTGGTATAAGCCCAGTGATTGGCATCCGGTATCCGCCTTTCTTTTGCTTTGTTTGTTTGTTTTTGCTTATTTCCATTCCAAAGGACGCACTTGAATCATCTCCCATATGATTTCAAGAAGTGAACCTTCTAAGAAGTTTCACAATCCATCCCCATCCATTCATCATTCATTATATCCTAAACCTTTTCACACAATACCTTTCAAATTTGACATAAGTGTTGTGCAAACATCTTCATGTTTTCTAACTAAAAACCTGGACTCAAGTCCTTGACTTTTTCAAACTCCATTTCATAATACTCATCCAAATCAATCTTAATCATACTTTGACTTCACTTTCATAATCACAATCAATTAACTTCACTCATTCACTTGTTTTGGCTTTGTCCATTGTTAATCTTTTCATACATGAGCTAGAGGTTTGATTTATCTTAGTGGTTGATGTTAATCTCACCTTCTGTCTTTAGTGATTGAATTGTAAGTCTTCCTTGCCTATTATAGGGTTAACCCCTCCCTGGCAAGTTGAAGCTGTTCTCACATGGTGGACGTTGTTGTTTGTATAAGGTTGAGTTTTCTCCCGTGGATAACGTAAGACCTTAGGGTTTGTGTTTAAAATTGAACCTAACTCACTTTTGGAAATCTTTTAGCCGAACTACGGCGTTCTGATCCTTACCTTTGATGGAAGGTACGTAGGCAGCGGGTTCATCCGTTCAAACCCAATAAAAATTGTATATTCTTTTCTCATCATCCCAATCATGTTTGCACAATACTTATGTCATAACAAATAACAATCTTTTACAACAAGTGTGAAAAGGGCTCCCTAGGAGTACCTAGGACGTAGTGGGTGCCTAACACCTTCCCATTGCGTAATTTACCCCTTACCCAGACTCTCTGATCTTTTTATTAGTTTTCTACGTGTAAAACTTCTTAGGCTTTTGTTCGCTTTTTAGCCAGTCCTTTGGATAAATAAAAGTGCGGTGGCGACTCGAAATTTCATTGTATCTCTTGCTTATGGTTTAATCGATAAATCATATAGCGACGAATACACCGCTACACCGGCACCTCAACCTCGTCAACAACAACAACAAAGAGTTCAACAACCGCAACAACAACAACAGCAATGTCCGTATCAGCCCAGACAAAGGATGCCTGATCGACGTTTTGATTCGCTACCCATGTCGTACGCCGAACTGCTGCCCGAACTACTCAGGTTGGGGATGGTTGAGTTGCGTACAATGGCTCCGCCTACAGTATTGCCTCCTGGGTACGACGCCAACGTCCGTTGCGACTTTCACTCTGGGGCACCAGGGCATCATACTGAGAAGTGTCGGGCTCTCCAGCACAAGGTCCAACATTTGATCGATGCCAAAGCAATCAACTTCGCTCCGGTGCCTAACGTCGTAAACAACCCTATGCCTCAGCATGGTGGGCATAGAGTGAACAATATTGAGGGGAAAGAAGCTGAAGATCTGGTTGTTAATGTTGATGATGTTCAGACTTCTCTGCTAGTTGTGAAGGGCCGTCTGCTGAATGGGGGTGTCTACTCGGGTTGTGATGAGGATTGTTTGGGCTGTGCAGAATCTGAGAATGGTTGCGACCAGTTAAGGGCCGGTATCTAGGGTATGATGGATGAGGGTTGTTTGCAATTCAGTAGGGCTGTAAAAGATCGTGGAACAGTGTCAACTATCACCATTTACTTTAAACCGTCTGAAGGACGTGGACAAAGGGTCGTTAGTGCACCTGCAACAAATGGTACCCCAGTTACCATTTCCGTGCCTGTAACCATCAGTGCTCCGACTACCATCGTTGCGTCTGGAAGAAGGGCTGTTGAGAATAGTAGAGTCGTGCCGTGGAAGTATGATAATGCTTACCGCAGTAACAGAAGGGCTGAAAGTCAGACGAGACCAGTGAATCAAGCTCCAGTGACAATTGGTTTACCGAATAGAGTTCCTGCAACTGTTGGTCCGGCTGTGGATAATGTAGGGGGTCCAGGAGGTTTTACCAGAAGCGGTCGTCTGTTCGCACCGCAGCCTTTGAGGGACAATAATGCTGAGGCTCTCGCCAAAGCAAAGGGTAAGCAAGTTGTGGTTGAGGAAGAACCTGTTCAGAAAGAGGCGCCCGAGGGCTCATTTGAGAAGGACGTGGAGGAGTTTATGAAAATAATCAAGAAGAGTGACTACAAGATTGTAGATCAGTTGAATCAAACTCCGTCCAAGATTTCTATACTTTCACTGTTGTTGTGCTCTGAGGCACACCGTAATGCCTTGCTGAAGATGTTGAATCTGGCTTACGTGCCTCAGGAGATTTCTGTCAATCAACTGGAGGGCGTGATGGCCAATGTGAGCACCAGGCATGGTGTAGGATTCACCAACCTGGACTTACCGCCTGAAGGGCGGAACCATAACAAAGCCTTGCACATCACCATGGAGTGCAAGGGGGAAGTGTTGTCTCACGTATTGGTAGACACCGGGTCGTCGCTGAATGTGTTGCCTAAGCAGATTCTGAAGAAGATTGATGTGGAAGGGTTTGTGCTTACTCCCAGTGACCTGATCGTTCGTGCTTTCGACGGATCCAAACGTTCTGTGTGTGGGGAAGTTACCTTGCCTGTGAAGATAGGTCCGGAGGTATTCGATATCATCTTCTATGTTATGGACATCCAGCCCGCCTAAAGTTGTTTATTGGGGCGTCCATGGATTCATGCAGCAGGGGCAGTCTCGTCGACTCTCCATCAAAAACTCAAGTATGTCTGGAATGGTCAGATTGTGACTGTGTGCGGTGAAGAAGAGATTCTGGTGAGTCATCTATCCTCGTTCAAGTATGTTGAGGTGGATGGCGAGATCCACGAAACCTTATGCCAGGCGTTTGAGACTGTGGCTCTTGAGAAAGTGGCGTACGCTGAGCAGAGGAAGCCAGGTGCTTCAATTACTTCTTACAAGCAGGCTAAGGAGGTTATTGATTCTGGCAAAGCTGAAGGCTGGGGAAAGATGGTGGACTTGCCTATTAAAGAAGATAAATTTGGCGTTGGTTACGAGCCTCTCCAAGCAGAGCAGAATGGTCAAGCGGGTCCGAGTACCTTTACCAGCGCTGGGCTGATGAATCATGGCGACGTCTCTGCAACCGGTAGTGAAGACTGTGACAGTGATTGTGATTTGGACAACTGGGTTCGCCCGTGTGCACCAGGGGGGTCTATCAACAACTGGACGGCTGAAGAAGTGGTCCAAGTTACTCTTCAGACAGAGTAATTTTCTGTTGTTTTGTCATTTTGCATGAAAATCCTACGATCTGCCCAAGGCGTAGTGATTCATTGTAGGGCCTCATCATGTTTTAATGATTATCATTAATGAAGGACATTTTTTGCAATCAAACTTTGTGATCCCTGTCTTTCTATTTTTTGTTTTCATCTTTTTTCAAAAAAACAATAAAAATGGCAATGTTTTTGTTTTTTGTGACTTTATTGAACTCTTTTTCTAAAACAAAGCATTAAACATGCAGAAGCGATCTTATGGCATTCACTATGAACAGTTCTGTTATGGCTCAGTATGATTTCGACAATCCCATCTACCAAGCTGAAGAGGAGAGTGAGGAAGACTGTGAACTTCCTGCAGAATTGGTCAGATTGCTGAAGCAGGAGGAAAGGGTCATCCAACCTCATCAGGAGGAGTTGGAGGTTGTTAATTTGGGTACTGAGGACGCCAAAAGAGAAATCAAGATTGGGGCTGCTTTAGAGAACTCTGTCAAGAGGAGGCTGATTGAGATGCTGAGAGAATATGTGGAGATATTCGCCTGGTCATATCAAGATATGCCTGGGTTGGATACAGACATTGTGGTGCATCGATTACCTCTTAGAGAAGGATGTCCTTCGGTCAAGCAGAAGCTTCGTAGAACGAGTCCTGATATGGCAACTAAGATCAAGGAAGAGGTTCAGAAGCAGTGGGATGCAGGTCTTTTGGCTGTTACGAGTTATCCCCCATGGGTGGCCAACATCGTTCCTGTACCGAAGAAGGATGGCAAAGTCAGAATGTGTGTCGATTACCGGGATTTGAATAGAGCGAGTCCGAAAGATGATTTCCCATTACCTCACATTGATGTATTGGTTGATAATACGGCTCAATCCTCGGTATTCTCTTTCATGGATGGTTTCTCCGGATATAACCAGATCAAGATGGCGCCAGAGGACATGGAAAAGACGACATTCATTACACCTTGGGGCACGTTCTGCTATAAGGTGATGCCATTTGGGCTAAAGAATGCTGGTGCTACCTATCAGAGGGCAATGACGACTCTTTTTCATGACATGATGCACAAAGAAATTGAAGTGTACGTAGATGATATGATTGCGAAGTCGTAGACAGAAGAGGAGCACCTGGTTAATTTGCAGAAGCTGTTTGACCGGTTGAGAAAGTTCAAGCTGAGGTTGAATCCGAACAAGTGTACGTTTGGGGTGAGATCAGGGAAGCTTTTAGGCTTCATTGTCAGTGAGAAAGGAATTGAGGTTGATCCAGCAAAAGTCAAAGCTATTCAAGAGATGCCTGAACCGAAAACGGAGAAGCAAGTCCGTGGGTTTTTAGGGAGATTGAACTACATTGCAAGGTTCATATCTCACCTAACTGCCACATGTGAACCAATTTTCAAACTGCTTAGAAAGAATCAGGCGATCAGGTGGAATGATGATTGTCAGAAAGCTTTTGACAAGATTAAAGAGTATTTACAGAAACCTCCAATCCTTATACCTCCAGTTCCAGGGAGACCTCTGATAATGTACCTGTCAGTGACTGAGAACTCGATGGGGTGTGTATTGGGACAGCATGACGAGTCTGGTCGAAAAGAGCATGCCATATACTACCTTAGCAAAAAGTTTACCGACTGTGAAACAAGATATTCACTGCTCGAGAAAACTTGCTGTGCTTTGGCCTGGGCTGCTCGCCGACTGAGGCAGTATATGTTGAACCATACTACCTTATTGATTTCTAAGATGGATCCAGTGAAGTACATCTTTGAGAAACCGGATCTCACCGGGCGCGTTGCTCGTTGGCAGATGATTCTAACAGAATATGATATTCAGTACACGTCACAAAAGGCCATCAAGGGTAGTATTCTGTCAGACTACCTCGCCGAGCAACCGATTGAAGATTATCAGCCTATGATGTTTGAATTCCCTGATGAAGACATCATGTATCTTAAAATGAAAGATTGCGAAGAGCCTCTTGTCGAGGAAGGACCGGATCCGGATGACAAATGGACACTGATGTTTGATGGGGCTGTGAATATGAACGGTAACGGTGTGGGTGCGGTGCTGATCAATCCTAAAGGTGCTCATATACCTTTTTCTGCCAGATTGACGTTTGACGTCACCAACAACGAAGCTGAGTATGAGGCTTGTATCATGGGGATAGAAGAAGCCACTGATCTGAGGATCAAAACTCTTGATATATTTGGAGATTCAGCTCTAGTGGTCAATCAAGTCAATGGAGATTGGAATACGAATCAGCCGCATTTGATTCCGTATAGAGATTACACCAGAAGAATACTGACGTTCTTCAAGAAGGTGAAGTTGTATCATGTCCCCCGGGATGAGAATCAAATGGCTGATGCCTTGGCTACTTTGTCGTCAATGATCAAAGTTCATTGGTGGAATCATGTGCCACATGTTGCAGTGAATCGACTTGAGAGGCCTGCGTATGTGTTTGCAGCCGAGTCTGTTGTGATTGATGAGAAGCCGTGGTATTATGACATCAAGAACTTCCTCAAGACTCAGGAGTATCCTGAAGGTGCGTCGAAGAATGACAAGAAAACCCTGAGAAGGCAAGCTGGAAGCTTCTATTTGAATCAGGATGATGTGCTGTATAAGAGAAACTTTGACATGGTCTTGCTCAGATGCGTGGACAGACCCGAGACGGACATGTTAATGCAGGAAGTTCATGAAGGTTCCTTCGGTACTCATGTCGGCGGACATGCAATGGCTAAGAAATTGTTGAGAGCGGGTTATTACTGGATGACTATGGAATCCGATTGTTTCAAGTATGCTCGGAAGTGCCATAAGTGTCAAATTTATGCTGATAAGGTGCATGTACCACCAAGCCCTCTGAATGTCATGAATTCGCCTTGGCCGTTTGCCATGTGGGGCATTGATATGATTGGGAAGATTGAGCCCACTGCTTCGAATGGACATCGCTTCATCTTGGTTGCGATTGACTATTTCACCAAATGGGTGGAAGCAGCTTCCTATGCTAACGTTACCAAACAAGTGGTTACCCGGTTCATCAAGAAAGAAATCATTTGTCGTTATGGAGTTCCGGAGAGAATCATCACTGACAATGGTTCAAATCTCAATAACAAGATGATGAAAGAGCTTTGTAAAGATTTCAAGATTGAACATCACAATTCTTCTCCTTATAGACCGAAGATGAATGGTGCTATAGAAGCGGCGAACAAGAATATCAAGAAGATTGTGCAGAAGATGGTCGTTACGTACAAGGATTGGCATGAGATGCTGCCTTTCGCTTTGCATGGGTACCGTACCTCAGTACGTACGTCGACCGGAGCAACCCCTTACTCCCTTGTGTATGGTATGGAAGCCGTCCTACCTGTTGAAGTGGAGATTCCTTCTCTGAGAGTTTTATTGGATGTCAAGCTGGACGAAGCCGAGTGGATTCGAACAAGGTTTAACGAGTTGAGCCTTATCGAAGAGAGACGGCTAGCAGCTGTGTGCCATGGACAGTTGTATCAGAGAAGGATGAAGAGAGCCTTTGATCAGAAAGTGCGTCCTCGAAGCTATCAGATCGGTGATCTAGTTTTGAAGAGGATCCTCCCTCCCGGTACAGATAACAAGGGCAAGTGGACTCCTAATTATGAAGGTCCGTATGTTGTGAAAAAGGTATTCTCCGGTGGAGCCTTGATGCTTACAACTATGGATGGTGAAGACTTTCCGTCTCCTGTTAACTCAGATGTAGTCAAAAAATACTTCGCATAAATTGACCCGCTGGACAAAAAGAAAAAAGAGTCCAGGCAAAAAATGGGAATCCCGGCGAACCAAAAAACAGAAAGAAAAGGTTCGGGCAAAAATTAGGGATAAAATGAAAAGAATTTGTACACCCGGTAAGTCGAAAACCCGCAAGGGCGGCTTAGGCAAAAATGGGTATCCCGGTGGATTGAAAACCCGAAAGGGCGATCCAGCCAAAAGAGGGATTAAAGCGAAGACTACAGTCTGAGTTGTCTGTACTTCATCAAGCTTTGTCATCTGCCATCTCGAAAGATGTGATCCGTCCAGTCATTCTTCTCAGAAAGCAAGGAGTTGGGAGGAAAACTGATGATCTGTGAGTTATAACAGAATTGGGAAATAGTGGATGCCGTGTTCACGTTGCCATTAGGATAGATTTTTCCTTTTGTGCACAATTACCTCTTTCTAGGAATTGCCTCCCAATGTATTTGCCTTTTCAGGCACATTTTCAATCAATAAAAGTCGTTATTCAGATAAATAGCTCTTTGGTTTTTATTTTACTGTTTTGTTTGCAAAAATGTCCGAATTTTTGATAAGCATTGCATATAAGAACATGAAGGCTAAACAATAGTTTGCAGGATGATGAAACATTTGAAAATCATTTTGAATGTTGAGGACACTTGAGCGTATCTTGTCCATGTATCCCCTGGGGGCATTTTGTTGTGCTGTTTTTTCAGGTTGGCATCTGTGAGGACGTTTCCTCAGCAGATATTTTCCCCAAGCAAGTATGGAAGCTATCAGAGCTATGTTCCCCTGCGGAGACGTCTGTGGATAGTGCCTTCTATTCCCCAGCAGATCCAAAGATTGCCTATCCCCAGCAGGCCTGTATTTGCCGATTTCCTCCCCGAGTGAGGCAGGTTCATTGAAATTTATCTCCAGCATTTATCCTATCTGTGGACTGAAGGATATTCCCAGCGGAGTTTACCTTTCCCCAGCAGCAGTGTTATTCTTCAACATGAGTGAGAAGTCGTTGCTCTCCCTGCAGAGTCTCCCCGCAAAGTTGGAGTACCCGATCAGTTTTGGCTCCCCAGCCGGAGTTTTTCATCATTTTTGCATCTTGCATGTAGTGATCATTGCATCCTCAAACTGCGTAGCATTCCCATTCAATATGGAGCATTACGCCATAGAAAAATTCAAACATATGCATTCATATGTTAACCTCACCAGATCGTATCCCCGGCAGAGGCGGATCATTTCATTCAACATCAGCACAGCAAGTCTGCTACAGTTGCTCCGGACAGCATTCAGGTTTGATATCCCCACAAAGGTTTATTACCTCACCCGTTGGTGACAGAAAGTTTGTTTCTCCCCAGTGAGACCCCCAGCAAGTGGTCAACCTTGCCTTGACATATCTAAAAAGTCGTTCTTGTGATACCGATAAGTGTCATACTAGCACCTGCGTGTGTTTCTTTGTTTGGTGTCGGTAAACACCATTGTTTCGGTGTCTGTAAACATCGGGTATTCTCCCCAGTCATCGGTAAATGTCTGGTCATCATTTTTGGTGTCGGTAAACACCATTGTTTCGGTGTCTGTAAACATCGGGTTTTCTCCCCAGTCATCGGTAAATGTCTGGTCATTTTTTGATGTCGGTAAACATCATCTTTTGATGTCGGTAAACATCGAGTCTTTTCTGCAGTCATCGGTAAATGTCTGATAATCCCCAGTAGAGTCATCGGTAAATGTCCTATCTGGTTTCCAGTTGCAAATATTTTTTTTTTCTTTCCTTTAGTGAAGTGTTCCCCGGTCATCGGTAAATGTCTGGTCGTTTGTTTTGATGTCGGTAAACATCATCTTTCGATGTCGGTAAACGTCGAGTCTCATCCCAGTCATCGGTAAATGTCTGGTTATGTTTTGTTTCCTTGTTGATAAAATCAAGATCCCCAGAAGTCGTCGGTAAACGTCTTATCTGATTACACCACAAAGATTTTGTTCCTCCTCAAGTGGAGACGCCATCGGTAAATGGCCCTGTATGCTTCGATATCGGTAAATATTGAATGCCCAGTTTTATCCGCCATCGGTAAATGGCCCCGTTTTCTTCGATATCGGTAAATATCAGATCCCCAGTTGCAGTTAGCCATCGGTAAATGGTCAAGTTGAAGTTGATATCGGTAAATGTCAAGTTTTCTTTGAAGCCGCCATCGGTAAATGGTCTTGTCTCCTTTACATCAGAGTTGTTTCCCAGCAGCCATCGGTAAATGGCCTTGCTGAAGTTGATATCGGTAAATATCAAGTTACCAGTTTCTAACCATCGGTAAATGGTTTCGCTTTTCTGAAGTTGTCAATTGCAGGCGTCATCAGTAAATGACGTGGTTCTCCTTGTGTCATATCCGGCAGAGTGCAAATTTCTACGGTTCTTTGGTATTCAATCCCTGTTTACCCTGAAAGTCTGACAGCCATTGCTATCATCCGTTCGGGTTCCCAGCCGATTGAATAGGGGCAGCTGTAGCACCTCAAATTTGCACCTACTTCTTGTACATACATTCTCATATTAGGTCATAACATAACATGGTCCACTGCATAACATTGCATTGTCCCTTTGCCCCAAGTGCAAGTCATCAGAAGAATTAGGTCAAACTGGTCAGGAGATCAGTCAGTCAAGCAAGCAAGTACAAATTCCATTGAGCCAAGGCCCTAGGGTTGGTCCAACATGTTCACATGACTTGGGGATCCATTTGAAGTGTTTTGGTCAAGGATTGGATGTTCAGAAGTCATCAGTCAATGCACAGTTTGCCAGAAACCCTAAAAAGTCAAACTTGGTCAACTGTGTCTGATTTTATGGTTTTGATGGTTGGATTTGGTTTGAGAGGTCTCATTCATGTCCATATAGTCTTCATATATCATGTCAAACACCATCATGGAAGAATTTGAAGCCAGATCAGAAATTTCCAAAAAGGGAAACTTGACCTGTAACTGAAATTTACCAAAAATGGAAAGTCTTGATCCTCAAACTTACATCATGATACAAGCTTCAAATGAATTTTTTCCCAACATGAAAGTTGAAGATCTTGTTCTCCCATTTCCAAAAAGTCCAAGAACACTCAATTCCCATGTATGGTTGGCAAGTTATGATCAAATCATTTTCAGAAATTCTTGAACTTCAAAAGGCCATATCTCCCAAACCATTTGGCCAAATTGGGTGGGGTTTTTTGCTACAAGTCACATTTGATGCCATCTTCCCAAAAATTTCATCACCATTCACCAAAACTTCACCAATCAAAATGGCATTTTTGGACTTGCATGAATTGATTTCAAGTGTGGTACAAAAGTGAAGTTTTAAATTAACCACTTCCAACCAATTCTACCATTCAAATATGTTCAGAAATCATATTTTGGTCATGTTACAAAGTCATTTTCGTGCAGTACACACAGTCATTCCTAACTTGCTTGAAAATTGGCCAAAAGTACATTTTTCACCAACTCCATCCCAACTTTTCATGGACTGTGATTTGTACCCTTAAACAGAGTATTTAAACATCATTTTTCTGCTAAATGAAACCCTAGCAGCCACCATTTTACAGCAGACAAACCCTTGTTCTCTCATTCTCTCAAAACTTCATCTTTGGCCATTTTCAAAATCTGTCAAAGAAACTCGAAGAGCTTGACATAGCCTTGCCTAAAACAACATCCATACACCATTTTGAGCTTGCTTTCACCATCATTCTCCAGCTGGAAGGCCATTTCCACGACTGTTTTTCTTCAAGCATCATCAATGGCAGTCCAAGGTTGAAGCCATTCCAAGCTATTTCGAGCCAAGCTAACTTCATCATTCAACCTTAGGGAGCTTAAGGAGCATCTGTTTCACTTTAACATGGCCAAATAACAACTGTATCGACACTGCCCTTCCACTTTGGTAAAATTTCGACCTCCTTGTTTCTTAAAATAGATACATGCTTTAGAAAGGTCTATCCATGCTGAGCTTCATGATGCTTTTGTTTTCGAAAATGGTTGGTTATTTCTGAAGTTATGTTGTTTTGAAGTTTGATGATAAAACTTGTTTGTGCTCGATTCATGATGTGTGTGATGTTTTAATGAAAAGTGATGATGGATTCGTGTTTGCCATGCCTTGATGATCATTTGTGTGTGTTCAATTGAGATTTCTGGGAAAAATTTGTTGAAGCTCGATTGAAGGTGATGAGTGTTCATACTGTATGCATAAACCCTAGGTTCACTATTGCCATGCCCAGATTTTGCTTCTTATTCACGTGTATGCATGTGCAATTTACTGTTCCTTTGGAACTGGCCAATGAGAACATTTCCCTGGCCGTGAGCAAAACGCTGCGTTTTGCTAAATGAAGTCCATAATTACAGCTTTGCCATCCGGTCCAGTTAAAATCAATTTAATCCATTTATTTTTCTTATTTTTATTCCATTTGATCATCAAAATTGCAAAATTCATAATTCATTCATTTCAATTCCAAATTTCATGGGAATTTTTGCATCATCTTCATCATGATCCCTAGTTTTTTATCATTATTTTTGCTGTTTTTTTGGATGAGTAAATTTTAAATGGCATTAGGGTTTGTAGCATGTGACCAATTCTTGTACACTTTGCCAAAACATTTGTGAAATGGTGATACTTTATCCAATGGCTCCCAAATGTTTTGTGCTTAAACTAGACACACTCATGGTGATTTTGGTGTAGAGTTTGTAAATTTATCATTGCTGGTTTGTGAGTTATGATTTTTTGAATTAGGGTGTGACAATTTGTGTCACACCATTGATGTGCAACTTGTTGATTTTATTAGCCATGCCTAGTGACCTCCAAATGGATTGAATTTTTGCATGATTGAGCTTGAGTATGTCTAGTTTACATGTGATTTTTCTTGGAATTAATCGTGGCATTTCCTAATTGTTTGAGGTTTTCTCCCCTGTTTGACCAAAATGTTGACTTTGTGTGATACATGTTGCCATTTCATTTGTGAAATTCTCATACTTTATTAGATGGACTTGAAATTTTACATGAGATAACTAGGCATCTTAAGGTTTATTATGGTGTTGATCCCATTCATTTCTCATATGCTATCACTGAGTTATGATTTTTTGAAGTTGATACATGTTTGGTTGACTTCTCTGAGCATATTTGAAATTGCTTTGACTTTCTGATTTTCATTGACTGCCTTCCATTTGTCCAAATGAGATGAAATTTGACATGCTTACCATGCTATGGATTATGTTTGATCATGATTTATTTGATGATTTTTGGGATTGTTTATGATTGGTTTTGAGTTGAGTCTTGCTGTTGACTTCTATGGGCTTCTAAATGCCATGCTTTGACCTAATCTGTTCATGAAATGATGATGATGATTGATATGAACATGAAACCAATTGAGTTTGCTTCTTGATTGCTTGAACTTGATTTTTATTGAAATTCATTTGCTGTTTTGACTTTCTTATCTCTTTTTGACCCTAGGCTTGTCCTAGTGGTCATGTTGCTCATGTTTAAGTTTGTTGTTTCAGGTTAAGCAACAAATACCCAAAGAGATCAATACAAATTGATTGAGCTTGATTGAATATCATGAATAACTTGTTTTGTCTTGTAGGTTTCTTGGCTCACATGCCTTGAGCCTTGTACATTGCACACTTAGCTTGTTTGTGTTGACTGGTTGATATCTGTTTCCCTTTGCTTTAATTTTGAAGTTGTGTACTAATGCTGTCTGACTGGTTTCAGGTACTTTTAGTTGCTCAGTTCCTTGTGAACTTTTGCTTTGCTTTGCTTGTATAAGCAATTTGCATTGAGGTATATTCCTAACTTCATGTAGTCTGGAAGACCTGGCCTGTTACTTGGCCAGGCAACTGTCTGAAGTCCTCCTTAAGAGGCAATGTTTGTGACTGTTTACATTTGTCCTTGTATAGAGTCAAAGACCTCCTAAGTGAAGAGGCAATTGGCAGAACCCAAGGGATAAGCAACCTATCCCCTGCTATTCTGTGTGTCATCTGCTTTGCTCACACCACTGTGTTGATGCATTGCAGATACAAACCCAAGATCTTGTACAATTGTACAGTTGAGTCAGTTTTAAATGTGTAGAAGGGTTCCCACTTTCTGAACCCACACATTCTTGTCTTAAGCTCTCCCAGGCCAGGGATAAGAGCTGTGAAGTCTTATCTTCACTCACCTATCATCTGCTTCACCTTAGCCCCTCAATGGCAAGGTTAAGAGCTAACACTACCCAGTTCCAGAGGTTTGTTTGTTGAGGTTGATATGACCCCTCGACTAAAACCTAGCCTTGTTTGAGCCCCTTGCTTGTGTATAGTGTGTGCTACCTGTGCTTGTATGTTTGTTTGACTTGCTTCCTGTGCAAGTTAGGTTTAGTTTAGACTTGCTTCCTGTGCAAGTTAGGTTTTGTTTGGCTTGCTCCCTGTGCAAGTTAAATGTGTGTGTGGCTTGCTTCCTGTGCAAGTCATGATTAGGATAGGCTGGCTTCCTGTGCAAGTTAGCTAGAAACCTTAACTTAGGGATGATTTTGCATGATAACATCTAGGCTCGAGTCGTAGTCTCCCTAGTTGTGTCTCCCTCTGTTATCTGGTTAGGCTAGTCCTTTTTCCCTCTGTAGGGGAACTACGTCGCCCTGATCCTCATACCAGATGAGGTACGTAGGCAGGAGATGAGCTGATCTCTCCGGGCGCCTGTGTCTTTGTTTTGCTTGTTGTGTGCTTGGAAGCTGATGTAAGTCCATCGAGTGGCATTCGGGTTCCAGTGTGGGTTTGTTGGTTCGGATGCTGATGTAAGCCCAGTGATTGGCATTCAGGCTCCACGTTTGCCTCTTTGTGTGTGTTTTGGTTCGGATGCTGATGTAAGTCCAGTGATTGGCATTCAGGCTCCATGTTTGCCTTTGCCTGTGTTTGTTTGTGTGCGTGTCATCCGAGCTACGAATGCTCTGATTCTCCTACGTCCCAAGGAGATACGTATGCATAGGATGCGATATCCTAGCGAGCATGTGTCGTTTCCCCAGTCCGAACTACTTCGACTCTGATGTCTACGCTTGATAGACTAAGTAGGCCCAGGATGCGATATCCTGCCGAGTCAGTCTTGTCTATTTTCTTGTGTCTCTTTCAGCCAGTGTGTGTGTGTTTGAGCAGTGTTCTAGCAACCATTTTCCTTCCTTTTGTGCGTGGATCCCGTCGAGTACGACAGATGCGTAGGGGTGCTAATACCTTCCCTTCGCATAACCGACTCCCGATCCCATTCTCTTTGGTCGCGAGACCATGTTCTTTCCAGGTTTACTCTGAGCGTTTCCTTTCCCTCTTTTGGGATAAATAACGCACGGTGGCGGCTCTGTTGTTCTTGTTTTTCCCGCCGGTTTTTCGCGTGATGCGACACAATGGATGGATCAATTCATTGTCAAGATCAATCATCCATTTTGGTGGATTATGGTTTTCACCTTATCAACACCCAAGTTCCATTAATAATGACAAGACTTAATCGGATCAACCAAGAATCAAAGGGTTTGTTGTGAGTCGCGAGCATGGAGTCGGGTTAAGAACCATCCCAAAGGAGTGCACTAAGGATAAAAACTTGTAGATCATGTTCTAAAAAGTTCCCAGAGTCTTAATTCTATCTATCGGATATTATAGGTTAGGATGACTGACTCATCAAGCCATAATATTCTCAAGAGAAACTTGTCTGAGTGTAGTATCGCGTAACAACTGTTATCAGGTCTACACCTGAACAGTCTATACACTACGTCCTAAATAGGCCAAATTGGGTTAGGTGTTCTACAGTCCTCAGCTTCTCGGACCCCAAATCAGAGAAAGTAATGCCTAACCATAAATAACTTGTGTGACATTAATAGCTCCAAAAGGGTCTCCATTTAGTAGATGGGTCTCAAGCCAACTGGTTAAGGTTTACTCCATACAAATTGAACATGACTATACCATCCTCATATCTTAATTGCACTCAAGTTCGGGTTAGAACTTATCTCACCGCTCAAAGATTATCAAGCACAACAAGCAGATTATATCACACAAACAAATATACAAACATCAAATATAAAAATATATACACATAAAAAAGTAGGCTAAACCCACTGAGGATTACTCCCCAGCAGAGTCGCCACTTAATTTCTGTAGCGGTAAATTCATGACCATCAAGTTATAGATAAACTTAACGTCAATAAAACCAGAGTCGCCACCGCGCTTTTGTTGTTTCCAAAGGAAAAGGGAAAGGTACGAACAAAATCCAAAGATAAGAAGTTTTCAAATCAAAACTAATAAAATTCCAGATATTATAGGTAAGGGGGTTGGTTACACAGAGGGATGGTGTTAGCACCCAAAGTGTCATACGTACTCATAGGGAGCCCTTTTTTATATGTGTATGTGTTTTTGGTATAAAAGATGTTGGAGAAAAATAGAGTGTGGGGATGAGAAAACAACTTATTGATTATATTTTTTGTGTTTGACAAAACCTTCGGACTTATGCCTATGTACCAACATAAAAATGAGGGATCAAAACCACGTAGTTCATGGTAACATTTTCAAAATGAGTGGATTACTTTTAATCAAAATTTAAGTTTAAAAGAGGCACAAAGGGCCCAAAAGTTTGAATGGGTGTTAGTTCTTTTTGTCTTTTGAAATTTGAAGTCAATATGATTAGATTTATTTGCAAGTTTAATTTAAGAAAAGAGTTTAAAAATGCAATAGCATGAGGCCAAAGTTTCTATTTTGAAATAAGGTCTAAGTTTTGAAATCACAAGCAAAGAAGGTTTTTGAAAAGGGAGAGAGATTTTTAAATTTAAAAAGTGAGAGAAGATGAAGAGGCTACCCTAAGCATAAAATTAAAAGTTAAGAGTTGAAAAGATCTAACCAATGAGATGTAATCCAACAGAGAAGAATGTCATATAGAAACCCAATTTTTCCTTTGGACTTTGAATCAAGCAATAATCAACAAGAAATTAGCAATATTAGACATCATGAAGATCAACGCATCAAATAAATATGGTCACATCCAAATAAGCAAATCCCATAGCTAGAAGTCTTCTCTGTCTTCTCATGTATCATATGAAATACTCCTTGATTCACTCAGAATAAGGCATTAGACACACAATCAAAATACAGTTGCATCATGACCATGTAGCAGATGAAATCCAATGGGTCCTAATACTTGCATCAGATGAAAGCTCAAATCACAACCACTTAGTCTCAGAATGTTGGCATTGGCCAAGTCCTTTTGCATATAGAATGTTGCCTAATCCTAGGTCCAAAAGTTCAGAACAACCCAACAGTCTACACAAACATTTTTTAGGATTTCTATTGTTTATTAGGTATCTTAAGGTCCTAAGACCACAAACATAAACAAATATATACAATCACAATATATGGCTCAAATAAGCAAAGTGAAAATGACATAAATATAAACAAGTTTTATGATATGTAAATGACAATGAATGGTAAATTACATGAAATTAAATTGCATAAAATAAATTACTTGAAAGTAAAGCAATATTAACAAGAGTTAGTCAAATGTTAGTCAAAGTTAATTAGATGTTAGTAGTGTTTTGCTTTTCAATTTATTAAGTTGTTCTTTAGACAACACTCAACCATCTATTCAGAAGCATGGATCCTTGAACCAAGATATCTTCCAAAGAAAGCAAGAAAAAGCCAAGTTTCCACACAATACGATGAAAGATGGGAGACTTACAATCTAACTTACTAGAATGATATGCCTTTAGGGTCAAAATTTAGCTCTATGTTAAGCAATCGTAATTGGACTTATGTAGAAGTCGCAACTATTTGAGGTCGGGCAATAAAACTTTAGGTGCTAATGCATGTTAGAGATTTGGTATAATGAACCAAACTCCTAAAACATACCACACACTAAAATAAAATATCAAAATGGATGGACCTATCTCATCCATACTTGTATTGGTTCATCTAACACAAGGTTATTGATGAACCAACTAGCCTTAGGATCTTAAGATTTCATTGGTCAATGAAAGGGATGGGAAAGAATAGGATGAAGATGAAGAGGGACGGGAAATGAGAGATGTAACACCCCTTTTTCTACCCCAAAATACTTAACATATAATCAGAGTAATTAAGCACGCATATAAACAAAAGGGCGTGACATCGACGTTTTCAAAAACTAAAAGCTTTCAAAAACCAACATCATTCATCATCAATCTACAATACACCTGGTCATTTAAAATAACACACTTCACTTATCATGAATATTCAAGAATATGCGTTCGCAGCGGAAAATAATGAATACTCATCCATTTCATCAAATGATCCATATCCCATACCATGATCATCTCTCAATCATCTTTTCAAAATAAACGGAAACCATAATCAGAATATTTGGCACTATGGCCTCTCAACAGCAATTGCAAATAAGCATGTTCACAAGTAATGACATAATACTTATCCACATAGGATACGAGTTCAATACGACTAATCTACCCAGTGTTACATGACCAGGGCATTGACTTATTACCTAGTCTTCAAACTAAAATACGGGAGCTCTCCAGCTAATCTCGAGCAAGCTACCGTCCACTTACTTCAGCGCTACTACTCCTGAGTATCTGCGCGATACCCATGTAAAGGCAACATTCAAACAGAAAGGGTGAGAATTCAAATCATTATGAAGGAGTAAAATCAAGCACAATGATTAAATCAACAATTAAAGGAATTTATCACACTTCACATAACCATGTAAACAATATTCACCAACATCTATTTCACATGTTTCAAACATCCATCAAACTCAAGGAGTACAATATTAAAATCCAATATTATATTCTCAAATATACACATAACTACAATTATCACATAATCACATATGTTGTCAAGTTATGTATCCAAACATCATCACATTCAATTACCATATCTCATACACACATCACAATCACAATAATGCATACACTCAATTATCACATAACTCTAATGTGACTCAATGCAAGACATGTGACTCTATGCATGCGGTACCTCAATGTGAACCCAATATTTCACCGCTTTCCGATTCAATATCTAGAATCCAAGCCACCACGTCTATTTCCAATTAAGGATCAATGTTTGCTATGCCTATTTTCAATTAAGGATCAACGTCTATATGGACCCAACGTTCCACCGCTTTCCGATTCAACATCTAGAATCCAAGCCACCACGTCTATTTCCAATTAAGGATCAACGTTTGCTACGCCTATTTCCAATTAAGGATCAACGTCTATATGGACCCAACGTTCCACCGCTTTCTGATTCAACATCTATAATCCAAGCCACCACTTCTATTTCTAATGAAGGATCAACGTTTGCTACGCCTATTTCCAATTAAGGATCAACGTCTATCTACCACGCCTATTTCCAATTAAGGATCAACGTGTGCTACCATGTGAACCCATAGTTTCACCGCTTCCACTATGAAGTTGACCATGCATGCCATGAATGAATGTACAAATACCAATACATATGCAATTAAGATCATCTCTACCATCTTCAACTCTATGAATTATCCACCAATGGTACATATACACATTCATAACAATATATCATTCACAATCCACCAATGGTACAGATACACATTCATAACAATATATCATTCACAATCCACCAATGGTACATAAACACATTCATAACAAGATATCATTCACAATCCACCAATGGTACATATACACATTCATAACAATATATCATTCACAATCCACCAATGGTACATATACACATTCATAACAATTTATCATTCACAATCCACAAATGGTACATACACACATTCATAACAATATATCATTCACAATCCACCAATGGTACATATACACATTCATAACAAATACACCATTCACATGATATCTATTAGAGTCACCTTTCCAATTCTTTAAACTCCAACCCAAAATGACTCACGAGTTGAAAGTTATGAATAAAACCGTGCACGAAGGCGTTACTAAAAAGTTGTTATTTTCTAAATTTTCCAACATAATTTTCATCTTCTTCAACCCCAAAAACGTCCATGAAATAATCTCCAAAATTATTTTATTCCTGAAACAAAGTTATAGCCTTCTATTTCAGCTATCCAACGCTTTAAACGGAACTCAATTTGGACTTACGGATCAAAAGTTATGACCAAAACGATTTCGATAATAAAACATAAAAAGTGCTCGCGATTGTGACGGACAGAATGCAGAATTTTCTGCGGTTTTCATCGTTGGAGGACTTTCGGACCTCCGATTTCGATTCTGTAAAAAGCCAAACGTTCAGAAAATTATGACTCATACAATACTCTAAATTTACAGTTTAACATAATCAATCACCACAATCAAGCATACTCATTAAAACCGAACAATTCCAAACAATCATACAAAATTAGGGAGTTTAACCTTAACATACATCTACCCGTTGACCCAATCATACTAACCCATAATAATAAGGATTCCCCCCTTACCTCTTAAATTCTCTGGAAACCCTAGCTCTTCTCTTTACTTGTCCTCTCCTCTTTCTCTATTGCCTTTAAATGATCAAATGAATTCTAATTCTCACTCTCCTCCCCTCTTATATACTAGTATTCTATTTGGGCTTAAAGCATGATACTTCTAATTTAATTAATAGGCCCAATAAGACCTAATATTTAAATATCTCTAATTAATTCAATTAAATTAAACTAACCCGACATATACACTAAGTTAATTAATACAATTATTTAATTATATCTCATATCAACTAAATAATTAATTAACACACCAAAATTAATTAATATAATCAATTATTATACTACCTAACAACCAATTAATTAATTAACACTCCACATAATTAAAATAAAATATAGTAATAATAATATAATAAATAATTACTAAAATTGTGTTGTTACAAGAGAAACACAAATTGGTCATGGGAGAAATTTTATCAAATTAAAATCATTCATTCATTTTGGGAAATGAGATGTACATTTCATCAATCCCCTAAATCCAATGATTTTAACCTAACAAATGTCAAATCAACCTTAACCAAGGCCCAAACAAATAGTCAAACATCACAAGACCATAAAAGTGGCTCAACATTATTTTTACACAATTAATCAATTAAAAATGCATTAAAATACAAATTAGTTTGGTCAAAACCTAAAACCTATTCAAAACATTAAATAAATGGCCAAGATATTTATCCTACGTTAAACAAGGTCAAAGGACCTTAGACAAAAAATTTCATGATTTTTGAAAAGTCTGAAGTATTTTTAAATAATTAAAAAAATGCATACAACAATTAATTCATGAAAAATATCAAAATTAGTCCAAAAAATAATTTTAATTCAAAAAATGAAAGAGGAAAATATTTGAAGATTTTTGGTGAAAGTCCCATATTCTTTGGATTATTATGAATTAAACAAAATAAAGCAATTAAATGAAAAATTAAATAATAAAAAAAAAGTGCCATCAGATCTCCCTCATTAATTGAGGTGGCAGATAAGATGGCCACACGTGCGCATTCCACCATACTCCTTGGTCAATGCGTTGTACACGTGGTAATCACAATGAACAGTTAAGATTAAAACAAATGAATCAGATCAGATGGCCTAGGCTTCGCCAACGCACCACCAGAGCCCTAACTCCGGTCATCTTCTCCGGTGATCACCACCGGTGTGGTTCAAGCTCAACTTCATGAAAATGGAAAATGGATACACTAATTTGAAGAAAAAATGCTCAGGAGCTCGAATTTGGCCTCAATTTTCTCCAATTTAAAGTATATAAAAAGATACAGGGGTTTGAATTTTGAGGATCATGAACTGAGTTGCTTCAATTTGACCCCAAAGCAACTCAATCTTGTTTCCTACATTGGTAGGACTTCAGCAAACTAAAAATCACAAAGAATGGTGAAGAATTGAGAGAGAATCAAAGAGATGAAGTTTCTGAAAAATAACCTTCGAGGTACTTCAAATTCACTTGATCTTGATCTGGATTTGCTTGCTTTCTCTTCCTCTTGCTTGCAGAAACCAATTGAGAAGAAAAGGACAATGACTTCTTGGAGTTTGAACTTCCAAACAGAAGATGAAGTTCAAGCTCGATTTCAAATGAAATCTTCAAGAATTCTATGGAATTGAGGGTTTGGATTACTCAGGATAAGCTTGGGCAAGGTATTGATGAAGTCCTGATCACATTGCTCCTCTATTTATAGCCAATGCATATGCTTTTCACACACTTCCATTTGAATGTCCAAAATTAGAAACTTCCTTCATGAGCTAGCATGGGCATGTGCAAATCCCAAATAATCATTTGAAAAGGTCCAAAATCATGCACAGTTCATGCTGAAAGCATTGCATTAAGCCATGCAATATTGAAATGAGTTTGATCATGAAATCCTTCCAAATGGTACTATACATTGCACCCATGCGCAAGTCCTTAAATATTGATCCAAATGAGATGATTCTTAACTTTTTAGAAAGGTGAGATCTAGGGGAACAACTCTCATGTTGAACACTTTTCCATTTGAAGCTTGGATCATGATGAATTTTAAGGTGGAAGTTTGGGAAATCAAACATGTTTGAAAAGTTTCTAAGTACCAAGTCAAATGTTCACTTCTTCCACCTTGAATAACTTTTGCTATGGACTTCAAATGGAAAAAGTTCCTTCATCAAAGTTGTAGCTATTTCAAACCACTTCAATTTAGGAACCAATTTTGACCTTATTTTGATTTGACATGAAGGAGTTATGCATTTTAGAAGTTGAGGAAAATCACTTGTTCAATGGTAATGGTCCAAAGTGACCTATAATGTTTCCTCTTGGCACATGCAATTAAAAGTTTAATGTAAACATCCTCCAAACTTCAAAGTGTAAGTATACATCTTGAATTTTATCATGTAATTTGAATGGATTTCATCTCATAAAAATTGAGCAAGTTATAGCCTTGGGAAGTTGACCTCCTAACTAGGGTTCAGACAAAATGACCTATAAAAATGACCTTCCAAGCAAAACTAGCTCTTGACTTCAACATGAAAGTTTTTTGGAATGTCATAAGGAGTAACGTTTCTCTTGGAATAATTTTCATATGACAAACGTTGTAGGAGATAGGGTCTAGGGAACCCCAGTTTTGACCAATGGACTTTCTCTGTTTAACCACCATAAATCTTCTTGCTAGCTTGACATTATCTTGATTTTTGGGACTCATGGAGGATCATATATGTGCAATATCCCAAAATGAATTAGGGTTTCCAAGGAAAACAAACTTAAAACTCTTGATGAATTCTTAATCAAAATGATATGTGAAGACCATGGGGATCCATATATGATGTCTAGAACCAATGTGAACCATTTCTTGGTTGATTTCCTTGCCTTGAGGGTCTTAAACCCTAGATATGAGCTTGATGGAACATAGGTGAGCATACACACTACCTACAAAAGCAACAAACTATACATTGACATATTTTTGGTATTTTGGTTAGTAATAATGAAAGAAAAAGTATGATACAATCAAAATGTGTTTGGTGATCTCTCCCAATGTAAACCCAATGAGTGAGGGGTAAGGAGGATTCCAAGGTGTGATCCCAAAGCCAATGCATATGATAAAATAGCATGAGGGATCTTAGGGTCAAAATCGGGGTCTTACGGGAGTCGGGTTAAGAACTATCCCAATGGAGTGTACTAAGGATAAAAACTTGTAGAGTATGTTCTAAAAAGTTCCCAGAGTCGTGATCCCATCTATCTGATACTATAGGTTAGGATGATCGACTCATCAATACATAATATTCTCAAGAGAACCTCGTCTGAGCATAGTATCATGTAACAACTGTTATCAAGTCTACACTTGAATAGTCTCCACACTACGTCCTAAATAGGCCAAGTTGGCTTAAATGTTCTACGGTCCTCATCTTCTTAAACCCCTAAATTAGAGTAGTAATGTGTATCCACGACTTACTCGTGTGACACCAGTAACTCCAAAGAGGCCTCCACTAAGTGGGGGATCTCATGCCAACTCTTTCAGGACTACTCCTTCAAATCCAACATGACTATACCACCCTCATATCTTAAATTGCACTCAAATTCGGGTAAGAACTTATCTTACCACTCAGAGATCACCAAGCACAACAAACAGAGTATCACACAAATAGTATATACAAACAAACATCAAAAATCAACAAAATATTGCACACACAAAAGTAGGCTAAATGAAGGAGAATGGCGATCCAAAACACAACGGAATTTAAAAAATTTCTCCTTTAATGATCCTTACGAATGGGCATGATCAGTGATAGAATCGTTACCTCTTGTGGCGATCACGAACGTTGAACGATGACAACGCCTTTACTCAGTCCACACGAACGGATTCCTTCAATCTCAGTGCTAGCTGCTACGAATGAAGGCTTTGAGTGAGAGAGAGAGAGAAACGAAAATGCAAGAGTGACAATGCTTCTACCCAAGGGTTCTATTTATAGAACCACTTGTGTGGGCTTCAAGCTAAAAATCCCACTTAAGTGTATTTTGGCCCATATCTTATAATATGCCCAAAATCACTTAAGCGTTTGGTACGTTACCATTTAAGTGCATTGTACCTGACGGTGTTCCTTAGTTACTCTATCTCTCATCAATCCGTCCTTTGTGTGTGACCCTGTAGGTTTTCGCGACGTTGGCAATTATATTAAATCACGCATTTAACATAATAAATAGTGAGCGGTATCTAGCATCACATCACTGCTACCCAAGTCACGAAAATGTCATGTGATCTGACAAATCCTTCTGTGATAATAATTATGTGTATAATTACCCTTTTGCCCTTATGTCTATATTGAACACAAGGCATAGACCGTGTCATCCTTGTCCAGTTCAAATATTGGGCCCATAGACAATTATCATGTTACGCAGGATGGGCAAAGTCCATCTAGGTCACTCATGTCCCTTAGCATGCGTCGTGGAGTACCCATCAACTGTCTTTATGGTCATCCAATTACGGACAATGTTTGATCAGAAATAAAGCACTCGACTCTACATCTAGGGTCCATAGTGGTTTTAGGTCGAAGGGTGGTATACACCATTATCACCATGAGAATAACTTATGACACTTTGCATAACATTCTATATAGTATTCTCATAGCGGGTCAACCCAGTATAAATATTACTCTTAATATTCATACCTATGTTTAAGACTTGATAACTCTTTATACATGATCCATGAGATGTGATCATCAGTCTATAAACATAATAGTCTTCATGCTTTAATGTTATCCCACTTCACAATAAAGCTTGACTACGGATACTTTAAGAATAGTATCCTTATGTTTAATGTGATCTCATGATTAAGTCATACTTGATACATTAAACGGACTAGCTATTCCAGGGACTTTATTAAACAAACATAATAAAGAAAAAGCCTTTTATTATTAATAAATAATTCGATACAAGTACCAAAAGTATTGGCCTCTAGGGCTTACACCAACACTAAACCCACTGAGGCCTAGTCCACAGCAGAGTCGCCACTTTATTTCTGTAGCGGTAAATTCATGACCATCGAGCTATGGATAAACTCAATGTCAATAAAACTAGAGTAGCCACTATGGTTTTGTTTTCTCCAAAGGAAAAGGGAAAAGTACGAATAAAACCCAAAGATAAGAAGTTTTCAAATCAAAACTAGTAAAATGTTAGAGATTACAGGTAAGGGGATTGGTTACACAAAGGGAAGGTATTAGCACCGAAAGTGTCCTAGGTACTCCTAGGGAGCCCTTTTTTGTGCGTAAGTGTTTTGGTTAAAAAGATGTTTTATAAAAAAGAATGAGGGGAACAAAAAAGAATTCATCAATTATATTTTTGTGTTTGACAAGACCTTTGGTCTTATGCCTACGTACCAGCATAAAATTGAAGGATCAAAATCCTATAGTTAGTGGTAAAAATTTCAAAGAAATTCGTGGATTATTTTTAACAATAGTTTAAAAAGAAAAGTGAACAAAAAGGCCAAAGACTTAAATGAGGTTGTTAGTTCTTTATGTCTCTTGAAATTAAAGTCAATATGGTTAAGTTTATTTACAAGTTTGATTTAAGAAAATGTTTGAAAATTCAATGGCATAAGGCCAAAGTTTCTACTCATTAAAACAAGTCTAAGTTGAAAACATAAACAAAGAAGGTTTTGAAATGAGGGGGAGATTTTGAAATTAAAGAAGTGGGAGGAGAAGAAGGGACTATCCTAGACAAAAATTAAAAGTTTTGAGTTGAAAAGATCTGACCAATGGGATGCAACCCACAAAACAAGAATGTTAGATAGAAACCCATTTCCTACAGACTTTTAAGCAAGCAATAAGCATAAGCAACACCCAAGCAATTAATATGAATATCAAGGCATAAAATAAAGATATCCATAATGTCCAAGCAAGCATTACAAAAGCAAGCAGTCTTCAAATGTCTCATATGAAATATTCCTTGTGGCAAACTCATAGAAACAATCATCAGACAACAACAATAATAACAGTATAACAATTTAAGCACGAAGACAAAGTAACAGATGAACAATGGAAACTCAAGGTTTGTATCATATGAAAAGCACACTCAAAGATAGCTCGGTCTTAAATAGTGCCATTGGTCAAGTCCTCAATGTATAGGGAGGTTGCCTATTCTAAGTCCAAAAGTTCAGATCCAGGCAGAGGCAGGGGTCCAACAGTGCACCAACATATTTTTTAGGGTTTTTTGTTTTTATTAGATACTTTAATTTCCTAAGACCATAAACAGAATAAAAGCACAAGCACACAATATAAACAATCACTAAGATATCACTCAAGTGAGAAAAGTAAAAAGGACTGAAATATAAACATCTTGCATGAAATGTAAAATTGTTATGAATGATAAAAGTACTAAATTTAAATTGTACGAAGTAAATGACATAAAAAGTAAAGCAAATAATAGAGGAAGTTAGTTAAATGTTAGTGATGATTTTAATTTGTTTAAGTCATTCTTTGGAGAACATTCAACCATTCATTCACAAGTATGAAGACATGAACCAAGACATCATCTATGAGAAGGGCTCTAACTTGGATAAATCAAAAAGTATGCCACTAGCTCTCATAAATGGAAAAAAGGTCAAGTCTTCACACAATGCCATGAAGAATGGGAGACTTACAATCTCACTTACAAGAATGATATGCCTTTTGGCACAGATTTAGCTCTATGTTAAGCAATTGTAATTGGACTTATGTAAAAGTCACAACTATCTGAGGTCAGGCAATAATAATATTTATGTTAATGCATGTTAGAGACAAGGTACAAATAACCAAGCTCTTAAAACATACCACACACACACAAAAATGGGAGGGACCTATCTCAATCAGGCTCATGTTGATTCATCTGACACAAGGTCATCGATTCATCTGACACAAGGTCATTGATAAATCAACTAGCATTTGACTTATAAAGAAATCATTGGTCAATGATGGATTGGGAAGAAGAGGGATGAAGATTAAGAGGGAAAGGGAAATAGAAACCCAAATTTATCATAGGAGGAATTTGATCTGATCAATACTATCCATTCATTTTGAGGGGTGAAATGTACATTTCATCAACCCCCTAAATCCAATAGTATTAATCAAATGGAAGTTCAAATAAACCATGGTCAAGGCCAAACAGAAGATCAAACAACACAAGGTCAACCAAATGGCTCAACAATATTTTTAAACAATTAAACAATTAAAAATCAATTTAAAAATGAAATAAAATTCATTTTTCAAAAGTGAAACCTCAAATCCCTTCAAATCACCAAATAAATGGCCAAGGTATTTATGTTAGGTCAAACAAGGCCAAAGGATCTTAGTCAAAAAACTTGAGAATTTTTGGAAAGTCTGAAGTATTTAAAAATATTTAAAAACAAGCTAAAAATCATTTAATTCACAAAAAATATCCAAATTAATCCAAAAAATGATTTTAATTCAAAATATGGTAGAGGAAAATATTTAAATATTTTTGTGAAAGTCTCATTTTTTTGTATTAAAAATGAAATTTATATGAATTAAACAAAATAAGAGTATTTAAAATGAAATTTGAAAATTAAAATAAAAAGGGAAAAACATGGGGGCATCAGATCTCCCTCATTAATTGAGGTGGAATATCTAATGGCCACGCATATGCAGTGCATCAAAGACTTTGGTCAATGCGCTGCAAGAGTGGTAATCAGAATGGATGATCAGGATTAAAACATGAGGCAGAGATCAGATGGATGAGATAAAGTCAACACACCAGCGGAGCTTGGGCTCCGGTCATCTTCTCTGGTGGACTTCATGGGACTGGTCAACCACCAAAGTTCACAAAAATTCAAGATCTATAAATTATTTTAAAGGAAAAATGATGGAGAGCACGAATATGACCTCTAAATTTCTCAATTCTCACTATATAGAGAGATATGCGAAATTGAAAATCGAGGTGTATGAACTGAGTTGCTTCGATTTGACCTCAAAGAAACTCAATCTTGTTGCCTACATTGGTAGGACTTTAGACAACCAAAGGTCAAGAGAAATGATAGAGAATTGCGAGAGAATTGAAGAAGAGAAAATTATGAAAAATTACCTTCTGTTTGCAGCAATGTAGCTCGATCTCTCTTCTAAATTGCCTTGCCTGGCTTCTATCAACTTGCAGGAAGTGAATTGGATATGAAAAGAGCTTGGACCCTTGGAGTTTCAATCCTATAACAGAAGTGGAATTGAAGCTCAATTTCAAGTGAAATATTCAAGGTTATCCTATCAATGGAGGGTAGGAGAGTTTCAGGATCAAAGCTAGGGCCCGGGGATCCTCAATTCTGAGTAGAGGGCAATGTATTTATAGCATGAAAAGTTACTTTCCACACACTTCCAAATTCTGTCCAAAAATAACAATGTGGTTGCATGCTTGCATGGGAGTGTACAAGGCCCAAAAAATGATGTGAATAACTCCAAATTCATGTGCTAATGATGCTGAAACCTTAATCATGGAGCCATGCATTGTGAAATGAAAGTTGGTCATGAAAGTTTCCAAATGGGGCCATGCATTACACCCATGCACAAGTCACTCAAAAATAATCCAAATGCCATGATCCTGGAATTTTGGTAAAGCTAACATGAAGGGGAACAACTTTTATGTTGAAACATTTTCCATTTAGAGCTAGGATCATGATGAATTTTGAGGTGGAAGTCAGAAGAATCAAACATAGTTGAAACTTTTCTAAGTTAAAAGTCAAATGACCATTTTTTCCACCTTGACTAACTTTTGCTATGAGCTTTAAATGAATTTGTTTCCTTCTTTAAAGTTGTACCTCTTTAATTCCTCTTCAACGTAGTCACAAATTTGACACCATTTAAATCTTTCATGAGTGAGTTAAGGATTTTAGAAGTTGAGTAAAATTGCTTGTTCAATGATGATGGCCCAAAATGACTTATGATGTTTCCTCTTGGTACATGCCCTTGAAAGTAGAATATGACATTTCTAAAATAAGAAAATTTGGATAAGACATCTTGAAATTTATCATGAAACTTGGATGGCCTTCATATCATAAAAATTAAGCAAGTTATGGTTCTTGGAAGTTGACCTTCTATCTAGGGCCTAGACAAAATGACCTATAATCTTTCATCATAAAAAATTACTTTCCAAGCAAACTTAGATCTTGATGTCAACAATAAAGTTGTTTGGAATGTCATAAAGAGTAACTTTTCTCTTGTAATCATTTTCATATGACAAAAATTGTAGGAGATAGGGTCTGGGGCACCCTAGATTTGACCAATTGACTTTTCTATTCAGCCTCTTTGAACCAACTTGAAAACTTGAAGTTACCTTGCTCTTTGGGGATCATGGAGAATCATATATGATTAATATGAAGTATAATTAAGTATCCTTTGAGATATTTGACCAATTGTTGAAGAAACTTGCTAAGGAAGTCACACAAGATACCTAGTTGAATTAGGGCTTCCAAGGCAAACAAGCTTCAAACTCTTGATGAATTCTTGATCAAAATGACAAATAAATAACATGGGGATCCATATATGATGCTTAGAACCAATGTAACCCTTTCCTTGATTGATATCTTTCACTGAGGGTCTCAATTCCTATATGTGAGCTTGATAAGGCACGGATAGATGCACACACTACCTACAAAAGAAATGAAACTATACTAGACATATTTTTGGCATTTTAGTTTGTTAACAAAGGAAAATAAAGTATGATACGATCAAAAGTTCTTGTGATATCTCCCAATATAAACCCAATGAATGAGGGGTAAGGAGGATACCAAGGTGTGATCCCAAAGCCAATGAAAATGATGAGATAACATGAGGGATTGATCAGTCACCAATTATGCTAGACATTCCACTATTTAACCGTAAATAAGTCAGGTAAACTGTGTAAACTGAAGCATTTTTAGTTAGATATAAGCTCAATTCTATAATATTAAGTGTGTTGTTACTGATGAGTTTCTTGAGGATATTTTACACTTTTGGGTATGTTAGCAGGTAAAACACTAGTTTGGAAGCTCAGGGAATCAAACGTCAGATGAGAAATTGAGCCCGAGCAAGAAAACGGAAGAAAAAATCATTTTTCTGGAGAACCTGCTGTCCATACGCGTATGGCCTTACATGATACGCGTATGGGCCTTCCCAGTACGCGTAGCATACGTAAATGACCAGAGGGATGGAAAATTCCGCCAAAAGACAAGCTTCTGGTGATACGCGTACCAGTCTGGGCAATACGCGTACCAGTCTGGGCAATACGCGTACCAGACTGGGCAATACGCGTATCAGAGGCTGTGTTACGTGCAGTACGCGTTTGAGACCAGCCAATACGCGTATGGGACAGCTCAATACGCGTATGGAGCATAAAATCAGGAAAAATCCAACTGAAGAGCTATTAAGAGGCCAGACCACGATTTTCCGGGGGTTGTTGGACGTTTTTGAGAGAAAAAAGACGCGTTTTGAGGGCTGGAGACTCTACGAATATCAAAGGATTCATATGTTCAAGAGTTTTCCGACTATTGAAGATTGATTCCTCACGAAATTCTGTAATGACAACAATATTAATCTTTGTTTTTATTTCTAGTATGAGTAGCTAAACCCCCCATTGCTAGGGGGGTGACCCTGATTCTGAATGTGACAGATTTGATGTTTATGAATGCATTGATTATTTCTTCTTTTCCATTGATTTGTTCTTATTACCGTTCTTTATGCTTTATTCGTCGGACCAACGAATGATGATTATTATGAATAGTTTAAGCTGGACCGCGGTTATTCATTGACCTGGATAAGAATTTGGATAGTAAAAATAACCTAGGACTAGGGATTTTCTATCTGACCGGTAATTCTTGATAATTGAATGCTTGAGTATGAACTTAATTATTTATGGACATAGTAATTAGGTTACATAATCAAAGGTCTGTTTACTAAGGACTTAGGAATAGATACCCTTGAGGACCGGAATTAATTTGACAGGAATATCTTCGCCTTCATAAATTATATCTGTTACAGGAAGTTTCATTCACCGACCCTAGCAATCGTCTCTCATTTGTATCTCGTTCAACCTTTTCACTTGCTTTACTTATTTGCAATTGGTAGGATAATTACTCACAACACAAAAACCAAAGGCTTTTGTCTAATTGAAACAATCTATAAACTCTGTATCGTCAAGCAGTCCTTGAGATCGACAAACGGGGAATTTCCCTTTTATTACTACAGTGAGAAAAATAGTACACTTGCTATTTTCCCATCAGGGATCTTAGGGTCAAAATTGGGGTCTTACAGAAACCTTCATCAATCAAACTCTGAATCCCAGCTTTCAGATTAACATAACCCTCTGGCTGATTCTAGCACTCACAACATTCTAGAAAACATCTAGGAAAAATATCATTCTTGATCATATAACTTTTAACACACGACAATGGAGTGGACAGGAGGTTCACATCCATTATCAAATTCAAGTTATCATTATCTTCCACAACATCGACAATAGGTCCGGCATGAGCAGGCATCGGGTTTTAGATAACGTTAGGTCAATTGTCCAAAGTGAACTGAATGGCCTTAGAATCCAACAACTCTTGGACTTTGTACTTAAGAGCCCAACAATTCTCCACATCATGGCCTATACCGCCAGAATGAAACTTTCATCGGGCATTCGGATTATAACCTGCAGGAAGCCTCTCAGGAGGAGGTGGCATGCCCCTCAAACTAACGAACTTCAATTGCAATAAATGTTGAAGCACTTTAGAATAAGACATCAGGTTTGGATAAAATACTTTCTCAATTATGGGTTGTCTTAGTTTATTATAACTGCGACGAAGAGTGTTCGGCTGCTGTTCCTATTGATATTGTGGTTATTGCGATTGAGGAGTTCAACGATCAAAGTCGCCACAACATTCACTTGTTGTTGTTAACGTTGTTGTTGATATTGTAGTCTTCCTCTACCCCTCTGAGAATAAACAATGCTTGGTTCACCCTCCTTCTTCTTAGGGTATCCACTAAACGGCTTCTTTCTAGCCCTATTTGCAGAATTACCAGCATTGGCCAACTGAATTTTACCCATTTTGAGACCAGCTTCAATCATCTCTCCGGCCATTACCAACTCAGCAAAGCCCACATAAGTGCTACCCACCATTATGTCATAGTACGAACCTTGTAGGGTACCTATGAACATGTCAACTAGTTATCTCTCCATTATTGAAGGTTAAACCCTAGCAGCCAGCTCACACCACTTCTGAGCATATTCTTTGAATGATTCATTTTAACCCTGGGTCAAACTTTGTAACTGGGTCCTATTTGGTGCCATATCAATATTGTATTGGTAGTGTTTCACAAATGCTTCCACCAAATCCCTCCAGTTTCTGATGTATGTTCTCTCCAAGTACATATACCATTCCAGAGATGCCCCAGCTAGGCTATCTTGGGAAAAATGCATTAGCAGCCTCTTGGACAAGTTGTGCATCTTTCGGTAATAAGCTTTAACATGCGTCTTTGGACAAGTTGTGCCAGTATACTTGTCGAAGACAGGAACCTGAACTTAGGTGGAACCCTTACCCCTGGAACCAGCACCAGGTCAGTAATGTTCATTCCTAAAACACCTTGCATTTCCACATCTTTCAATCTTTCCTCCAATAGACAGTATTTTCTATCATCAGCATGGGCACTCAAGTCATTGTTATGCATTAAATACATATCCTCGTTACGATTTACTTCCAGCTCTTGTACTTGAGGATTCCCCCTTGCATTGGGATGCCCTAGCATATCCTCAACAATGAGATGCGGTCCTTCATGATTGTATGGTGGTGGTGGTGGTGGAAATTTTCCATCTAGACCCTAGTTATGATGAATCTGATCCATCTGACGACTCTGGTTGCTTCTCGTGGCGTAACGATGAATGATTGGATTTGCAATCTCCAATAAGAAAAGCAGAATCAATATGATAGGGTCGGCTAGAAAACCTGTCGTGAATGATGTATGAGTGCATGAATCGATGTGATGCATGTAATGACATGTTTATGTATTTCTAGGGTTCTAAAATTTTAATTCAACTTATATAAGTGGAAAAAAATAGAGGATACACAATGAACACTTGATAGGTCACATATCAAATTCATTAAACTGAAAACCCAGAGTAACACATGTAGCTCTTAGAAAAGAAACAAACAACCAAAAGCAATAGTGCAAATCAAAAGACCCCATCAACAATCCTGATGGTGGTCATCACATGGAAAAGGTAAATTAATCTTCCCACTTCACATAGGTCATAGGACCTCCACTTTTAAGGTAACCCAGGCTCCAAGCTTTGGACTCTTTGAACAGCTTCCTTGTCTCCTCTTGATTGCGCCTTTGGACAAGACTTCGGATAATCACGCCTTTTCGGAAAATCATGTTGTCCAAATATTGATATTGATTAATCAACTTTTCACACTCGTTGCACTCTAGAAGTGGGATCTGTATGGGAGCATTATCTCTCTCTTTTAACTGAGCTTTGAGGCTTGCAACTCCCTCCACATCCTTCCTCAACTGAATATTGCTTCCTCTGAGTTGGGTCTCCACTGCTAGCCTCTGGATATTTTCCTCCTCAAATTGGGCATTATTAACCTGAAGTTGCTTCTTCAACTCTTTAATCTTGGCCTTGTATTTTCTCTACATCTTGGCTTTGGAGGATTTGAGAGATTCATAGTCTCGGTGCTTTTGCTTGATTTCTTCTTCAACTTCTTTAAGAGCTTTCCTTTGTTCCTTAGCAACTGTAAAAGTACTCTCTCTAACTCTATCAGCTTTTGGCTTCTTTCTTATCCTTCCACCCACATCAAGACCATATTCACCAAGCAATTCATCTCTTTCTTTAAGCTTGTATGCCATATTCATCTTTTCTTGCCTAAATCCAAAAACCTGCATGCTCAGTTCCTCTTTCTCATGCTTCAACTTCTTGTTCAAAAAGAAAAGTTGTATTGAAGTAATCTCTAGGCACAAAATCAAGGTAATCTGGCTCTTGGGGATACAATGGATTCTCTACTATAAAAGGCAACAAGATAGTTTGAACTCTATCTTTGATCCAGTCTATGTAAAGAGGATAAGCACTACAATCGTTTTTGCCAAAAAAACTCTTTCCCTTTACACGAAATATGATTCCAGGTCTTAGCAGCTTCCTTCATCATTTCAACACCATCGGTCACATTATAAAGCAAAGAATCTTGTATACTCTTATCCTCTGGAGGCCCTTTCAAAGCATAGCCCAATTATCTCTGAGAAAGCACGGGATTATAGTTTATACCTTCCTAAATTCCCATGAGGGGTGCATTTGGAAACCTCCACAACTCACAATCACTTCAGATTTCTCCATCCTATCCAATCTTAAGTTATACCACACCAAATCCTTGTAATTAAGTCCCATTAACCTCTTGGACCATTTCAATGTCTCATTGGCATCTACAAACACTCTTTTGCACGACATATGGCTTCGGAACCAATGATACAAAAGAGGAGTACAACACCACACTAAGCCACGTTTCCTCTTATGATTTCTGGAATGAATAGAATAATACACATCCCCCAAAAGCATAGGTACTGGGTTCCCCATCATGAAGATATGAATTGCATTCATATCAACAAAATCAACCACATTGGGAAACAAGACAATACCATAGATACTACAAGCCAAAATAACATTCAAAACCTTCCAATTCTCTTCCTTAGCCAAAGCACCCAAAGTATCTAAAAGAAAACTCAGATGAAAAATAGAGAGCTCTCCTTTTGTTCTGAGATTAGCATCCACCACAGACTTCGCCAAATAAAGGGTGGCAGCAATTTGTTCAGAATCAGGAACCTCCATAGGCACGTGAAAAGGAACTTAGAGCTTTATGGGAATTCCCAGAATACATGAATACTCTTCCAAGGTCGATGCCAACTAATAGTCTGGGAAAGTGAAGCATCGCAAGTGAGGATCATAGAACTGCAACACAGTATGAAGTGCACTGTGTTGATACTTATTGAGAGGAGTTTTAAGGTACTCTACAATCTTCCCATAGTCTCTTTTGAAAACTTCCAAATTGCCAGAATGTGATTTCTCTGCCATCCTAAGAAGGGAGTCCATATCAACATCAGGAAACTTATAAGAAATATGCCCACCCCTACTAGTATCCATCCTTAGAGAAGGCCTAAATAACAAGAATCAAGAATTAAAAATACCTGGAAATACAAAAACATGTGTGTTAAGAGAATGAATATAACAATGTTTATGAATGTAAGTATGGTTTCCATATCAATGAATAGTTGTTGGGCTTGATAATAAGTGAACGCCATAAGTTCAAAGGTTCGACTTAATTTTGAGAAGACTGGGTATGATGAAGGCTTGTTTTATAACACCCACCCCAACTCACATGTAGGTTCTAGTTAGAACAGGCTTCTAAATGGCAACTAGAGTCGATGATTCCCATGATAACACTCTATCTAGTTGTAGCGGTAAATTCATGACCATCGAGCTATGGTTAAATCCATCGTTAATAAAACCAGAGTCATCACCGCGCTTTTATTGTTTCCAAAGGAAAATGAGGGAAAGCACGAACATAACCCCAAGATAAGAAGTTTTCAAATCAAAACTAATAAAATGTCAGATATTATAGGTAAGGGGGTTGGTTACACAGAGGGAAGGTATTAGCACCCAAAGTATCCTAGATACTCCTAGGGGGCCCTTTTTGTGTGCAAGTGTTTTGGTCGAAAAGATGTTTGATAAAAATATAGAGTGAGGGGATGAGAAAATAATTCATTAATTATATTTTTGTGTTTGACAAGACCTTCAGTCTTATGCCTACATACCAACATAAAACTGAGGGATCAAAACCCCGTAGTTCGTGGGAAAAATTTCAAAGAAGTTGGTGGATTGTTTTTAACAAAAGTTTAAAAGAAAAGTGAACAAAAAGGCCAAAGACTTAAATGAGATTGTTAGTTCTTTTTGTCTTTTGAAATTAAAGTCAATATGGTTAAGTTTATTTACAAGTTTGATTTAAGAAAATGTTTGAAAATTCAATGGCATAAGGCCAAGGTTTCTACTCATTAAAACAAGTCTAAGTTTAAAATCACAACCAAAGAAGGGTTTGAAAAGAGGTAGAGATTTTGAAATTAAATAAGTGGGAGGAGATGAAGAGACTACCCTAAACAAAAGTTAAAAGTTAAGAGTTGAAAATATCTGAACAATGGGTTGCAATCCACAAGACAAGAATGTCATATAGAAACCAGTTTCTTTTGACCTTTTGAGCAAGCAATAAGCATAAGCAAACATCCAAGCAAATCATATAAAGACCAAGACGTCAAATAAATCTAGCCATAACATCTAAGCAAGCACTCCAATAGCTAGTAGTCTTCAATGTCTTCCAATGTATCAAATGAAAATATTCCTTAGCAAAATCTCAGAAACAATCATCAGACATAAACAATAATAACAGTATAATAATCAAGCACAGAGACAAAGTGACAGATGAACCAAAAACACTCAAGGTTTGCATCAGATGAAAGGCACAATCAAGTATAGCGTAGTCTCCAATAATGGCATTGGCCAAGTCCTCAAAGCATAGGGAAGTTTCCTATTCTAAGTCCAAAAGTTCAGATCAAGTCCAAGAGTCCACCAAGATATTTTTTCAGGTTTTTTGTTATTATTAGGTATTTTAAGTTCCTAAGACCACAAACAGAACAAAATTACAAGTATACAATATATATATAGTGTGTATGCTCACCTTTGATCTGTCAAGCTCATATCTAGGGTTTGAGACCCTCAATGCAAGGAGCTCAATCAATAAGTGGTTTAATATGGATCCAAGTATCATATATGAATCCCCATGATCTTCACATGTTATTTTGATCAAGAAATCTTCAAGAGTTTGGAATTGGTTTGCCTTGGAAACCCTAATTCATCTGGGTATCTTGTGTGACTTCTTCAACAAGTTTCTTCAATATTTGATCAAATATTTCAAGGGATACTTCACATTTCATCATCTTATGCATATATGATCCTCCATGAGTCCCAAAAGTCAATATAATGTCAAGCTAGTAAGTTAGTTCATGGTGGTTGACCAGAAGAAGTCAACTCATCAAAACTGGGGTTCCCTAGACCCTATCTCCTAAACATTTTGTCATATGAAAATGATTCCAAGAGAAATGTACTCCAAATGACATTCCAAAAACTTTCATGTCGAGGTCAAGAGTTAGTTTTGCTTGGAAAGTCATTTTTTATGGTGAAAGATTATAGGTCATTTTGTCTAAACACTAATTTGGAGGTCAACTTCCCAAGACCATAACTTGCTCATTTTTTATGAGATGAAATCCATTCAAATTTCATGATAAAATTCAAGATGTATAATTCAACTTTTATGTTTGGAGGAAGTGCAAATTCAACTTGTAAATGCATGTGATAAAAGGAAAACTTATAGGTCATTTTGGGCCAATACCATTGAACAAGTGATTTTCCTCAACTTCAAAAATGAATAACTCCTTCATGTTAAATTTAAATGAGGTCAAATTTGTGACCCATTTTAAGGAATTTGAGAGAGCTAACACTTTTATGAAGGCACTGTTTTCGTTTGAAGTCCATAGAAAAAGTTACTCAAGGTGGAAGAAGTGAACATATGGTTTGGTACTTAGAATTTTTTTTGATATGTTTGATCTTCCAAACTTCCACCTCAAAATTCATTATGATTCAAGCTTCAAATGAAAATGTGATTAACATTAAAGTTGTTCCTATTGATCTAACCTTTCCAAAGAATCTAAATTTATCTCATTTGGACAAAGTATGAATGACTTGCGCATGGCTTAAATTTGAAGTACCATTTGGAAGATTTGAAGTTCCACTTTTCATACACCAATACATGGCTTGTTAACATGATTTCAGCATTGCTTACACACAATTTTGGACCTAAGTACATCGTTTGATGGGCCTATCACATGCCCATGCTAGCATGCAAGTGAGATTTCCAACTTTGGCCAAAAATGGAAGTGTGTAATTATCAATCTCCTTGGCTATAAATAGAAGTCCTCTTGCTAAGAATTAAGGATCCTGGCGCGCAAGCTTTGAATCAGCAACCCTAAACCCTCATATTCAAAGAATAAGCTTTAAGATTTTCTTTGAAAATCGAGTTTGAATCTCTCGTTGTTTTTGAGATTGAAATTCCAAGAGTCATTCCTTATCTTTGATCCATTTCCACTCCATCAAGCATCTGAAGCAAGGCCAAGCATAATTGAGAGCAACATCGTGCCAATTTGAAGCTACGTTGAAGGTGATTTTCAGAATTTTTCATCTCTTCGATTCTCACTCAATTCTCCTGTATTCTTGTTGATTTTTGGTTGTCTGAAGTCCTACCAATTTAGGCAACAAGATTGAGTTGCTTAGAGGTTAAATCGAAGCAACTCAGATCATGATCCTCAAATTTCAACTCCCTGTATCTTTCTACATACTTGGAGTTAGATAAAATTGAGGCCAGATTCGAGCTCCTGAGCATTTTTTCTTTAAATTCATGACCTCCTTTTTCATTTTGGTGATGGTTGAGGATGGACCAGTCCGACGAGGTCCACCAGAGAAGAAGACTGGAGTTCTGGCTCCGACGATGTGTTGGCATCCTTCTGAACCACATGATCTGTTTAAATTGTTTTAATCTTGAGCGTACAAAGTAAATACCACGCGTGTGAGACATTTGACTAGGGAACACATGGATAGAACGCTCTGATCCACTTGATTTGCCACCTCAATTAATGAGGGAGATCAAGTGGTCCACGTTTTTTTTGTTATTTCTGATTTTTATTTTAATTGCCTTATTTTCATTAATTCATATTAATTTTAATATTGATCCAAAAAATATGGGACTTTCACACAAAAATTTCAAACATTTTTCTATTTCATTTTCTGAATTAAAACTACTTTTTGGATCAATATTAATATTTTTCATGATTTAATTGTTTTTGTGCATATTTTTAATTGTTTAAAAATACTTTTAGGACTTCAAAAATAATGAAATTTTTCTCCAAGGTCCTTTGACCTTTTTTGACCTATGATAAATCTCTTGGCCATTTATTTGGTGTTTTGAAGAGGTTTTAGGTTTTTGATCAACCATATTTTAATTTAATGCATTTTTAATTGATTTTTAATTGTTTAATTGTGAATAAATTATGTTGAACTATTTCTATTAACTTGTTGAATTTGACTATTGTTGTTGGGCCTTGGTCAAGGTTGATTTGACTTTGTTGGATTAAAATCATTGGATTTAGGGGATTGATGAAATGTACATTTCATCTCCCAAAATGAATGAATGATTTTAATTTGATAAAAATCCCTCCCATGACCAATTTGGGTTTGTCTCATTTCCCCTCCCTCTTCATCTTTAATCCTCTTATATCCCATCCATTTCATTGACCTATGATATCTCTATATCCTAAGGCTAATTGGTTCATAAACCAATACAAGTATGGATGAGATTAGGTCCACCCTTTTGCCATTTTATTTTAAGTGTGGTGTATTTTAGGAGTATGATTCATTATGTCATATCTCTAACATGCATTAATACTAAAATTTCTATTGCCCGGCCTCAGATAGTTGTGACTTCTACATAAGTCTAATTACGATTGCTTAACATAACGCTAAATTTTGACCCAAAAGCATATCATTCTAGTAAGTGAGATTGTAAGTCTCCCCGCTTTCATGGTATTGTATGGAAACTTATCCTTTTTCCTTTCTTTGGAAGATGTCTTGGTTTAAGGATCCATGCTTGTGAATAGATGGTTGAGTGTTCTCCAAAGAATGAATTAAACAATTGAAAAGCAAAAACAATACTAATTTCTAATCAAATAACATTTAACTAACTTTTAATTTCAAGCCATTTACTTTTATCCACTTTAAATTCAAGTCTTTTATCATTTGCCATTATTCATACCATTTAACTTGTTTATCTTAATGCCATTTTCACTTTGCTCATTTGATCCATATATTGTGATTGTATATACTTGCTTGTGTATTTTGTTTGTATTTGTAGTGTTTTGACCTTAATGTACATGATAACAACAAAAAGCTCTAAAAAAGATTTTGTGTGGACTGTTAGGTTTGATCTGAGACTTCGACTTAGAATTAGGTAGCATTCCCTATGCAAAAGGACTTGGCCAATGCCAACTTTTCTGAAACTAAGTGCTTGTGAATTGAATTTCTATCTGATGCAAGTGTTGAGATCCATTTGAGTTCATCTGCTACATGGTCTTGATGAAGATGTTACTTTGAACCTGTGTCTAATGCGTTATTCTGAGCCATTCAAGGAGTATGTCATCTAATACATGGGGAAGATTTTGAAGAAGACTATGAAGTTGCTATCTTGGATGTGGCTATCTTTATTTGATGCATTGCTCTTCATCTTGCTATGTGTGTATTGATATTAATTGATTCTTAAGTCCAAGGGAAAATTGGGTTTCTATATGACATTCTTGTCTATTGGATTGCATCCCATTGGTCAGATCTTTTCAACTCTTAACTTTTAAATTTTTGCTTAGGATTAGTCTCTTCATATCCTCCCACTTCTTTAATTTCAAATCTCTCCCTCCTTTTAAAATCTTCTTTGTTTGTGATTTCTAAACTTAGACTTTTTATTGCAAATTAGAAACTTTGGCCTTATGCCATTGCATTTTTAAACTCTTTTTCTTAATCAAAATTGTAAATGAATCTAACCATATTGACTTAAAATTTCAAAAGACAAAAAGAACTAACACCAATTCAAACTCTTTTAGGCCTTTGGTGCCTCTTTTAAACTTAAAACTTTGTTAAAAACAATTCACTCACTTTGAAATTAATACCACGAACTACGAGGTTTTGATCCCTCATTTTTATGTTGGTACGTAGGCACAAGTCCGAAGGTCTTTTCAAACACAAAAATATAATTAATGAATTATTTTCTTATCTCCACACTCTATTTATTTCAAACGTCATTTCCTACCAAAACACATGTTCACATGAAAATACGGCCCTCTAGGAGTACCTAGGACACTTTGGGTGCTAACACATTCCCTATGTGTAACCAACCCCCTTACATGTAATCTCTGGCATTTTATTAGTTTTAATTTGAAAACTTCTTATCTTTGGGTTTTATTCGTACTTTTCTCTTTTCCTTGGAAACAATAAAAGCGTGATGGCGACTCTGGTTTTATAGACGTTAAGTTTATCCATAGCTTAATGGTCATGAATTTAGCGCTACAGAAATTAAGTGGCGACTCTGCTGGGGAGTAGTCCTTAGTGGGTTTAGCCTACTTTTTTATATGTGTGTATATTTGTATATTTGATGTTTGTAGATTTGTTTGTGTGATATAATCTGCTTGTTGTGTTTTGTGATCTCTGAATGGTGGGATAAGTTCTAACCTGAACTTGAGTGCAATTAAGATAGGAGGATGATATAGTCATGTTCGACTTGTGTGGAGTAGTCCTTAACAAGTTGGCTTGAGACCCATCTACTCAGTGGAGACCCTTTTGGATTTATGAATGTCACACAAGTTATTTGTGGTTAGGCATTACTTTCTCTGATTTGGGATCCGAGAAGCTGAGGACCGTAGAACATTTAACGCAACTTGGCTTAGGACATTGTGCGGAGACTGTTCAAGTGTAGACTTGATAACAGCTGTTACACGATACTACACTCAAACGAGTTTCTCTTGAGAATATTATGGGTTGATGAGTCAGTCATCCTAACCTATAATATCCGATGGATGGAATTAAGACTCTGGGAACTTTTTAGAACATGATCTACAAGTTTTATCCTTAGTACACTCCTTTGGGATGGTTCTTAACCTGACTCCATGTTCGTAACTCACAACAAACCCTTGATTCTTGTTTGATCCAATTAAGTCTTGTCAATATCAATGGAACTTGGATGTTGATAAGGTGAAAACCATAATCCACCAAAATGGATGATTGATCTTGACAATGATTTGATTCATCCCTTGACCTTTGTTTGCCTTGTGTGTGATCCCTTATTTGTGATTGTTGCATACATGCATTCATGCGCATCATAACATTCATCACACGAAAAATAACTTCAAGGAACTGAGGTTTTATTTGCAAATATTTTCAGACCATGGATTGTGGACGAAGGAATACTAAGAAGTACTGTTTCAGATGTGTCATACCCCAATTTTGTCCGGGAATTTTAAAACTTTCGTAAATTCAATTTTAATTTCAGTTTGCGTCATTTGTATAGCACGGCATGCATTTCATCATGAATAATACCTAGAATATCAATCGGAATAAATTATTGACTATACATACAAATTGGTTGAATCATTTCTCAAATGCATGCAGAATCGGCGGGTAAAAAGTTTCGAAATTAAACTTGTAAACATCAGTTTTATTATCCTACAGTCCGCGTAGCTTAATCAGTTATGTTCATTATATTTTTTTGACGACTTCTTCAGCTGCATTTTAATCCGTCTGAGCCTTTTAACCGATCAAAAGTTATTCCAAAATTTAAAGAAACGTTGTATTTTTTCAATAAGTATATTTCGTGTTGATCAATTTACTGCGTCCGATTTAATTTTTCAAGCAAATTTTCACCCGACTTTTATTCATGTTTAGTCGTTTTAATTTTATTTTGTCGCCAAAATATTCAGATTAAAAAAATAGAATTTTCCATGTTCTTATTTTAATTTTATCATGATTATTTAAAAAGTTGTGAATTTTATTTGAATTAATTGATTTAATCCCATTTTAATCAATTAAATCAACTAGAAAGGGCAACTTTGTCATTTTAAATTAGTTGTGCTTCTTTGAGTCAATCGGGATCGTCGATTCAAATTTATCAATGGTCCTCATTAGCAATCCACACATTTCCCCCTTATCCAATTAAAAAATGGTTATTTAAATAAATAAATAAAATCAAAAAAATATCTCCTCCTTGTAGCGGTAAATTCATGATCATCAAGCTATGGATAAGCTAGACGTCAATAAAACCAGAGTCGCCACCGCACTTTTATTGTTTCCAAAGGAAAAGGGAAAAGTACGAACAAAACCCAAAAGATAATAAATTTTCAAATCAAAACTAATAAAATGTCAGAGATTAAAAGTAAGGGGGTTGGTTACACAGAGGAAATGTGTTAGTATCCAAAGTGTCCTAGGTACTCCTAGGGAGCCCTTTCTTGTGTGCATATGTGTTTTTGTACAAAATGATGTTTGCATAAAATATAGTGGAGAGATGAGAAAAGAATTCATTAATTATATTTTTATGTTTGACAAGACCTTCAGACTTGTGCATACGTACCAACATAAAATGAGGGATCAAAACCTCGTAGTTCGTGGTATCAATTTCAAAGTGTGTGAGTTGCTTTTAACAAAATTTTAAGTTTGAAAGAGGCACAAAGGGCCTAAAAAAGGTTTGAATGAGTGTTAGTTTTTTGACTTTCGAAATTTTAAGTCAAGTATAGTTAAGTTCATTTACAAGTTTGTTTAAGAAAGAGAGTTAAAAATGCAATGGCATAAGGCCAATGTTTCTAATTTGCAATAAATCTAAGTTTAGAAATCACAAGCAAAGAATATTTTAAAAAAGGACGGAGAGATTTTGAAGTTAAAGAAATGGGGAGGAGATGAAGAGACTAATCCTAAGCACAAATTTAAAAGTTGAGAGTTGAAAAGATCTGACCAATGGGCTGCAATCCAATAGACAAGAATGTCATATAGAACCCCAAATTTCCCTTGGACTTTAGAATCAAGCAATATCAATACACAAATAGCAAGATGAAGAACAAGGCATCAAATAAAGATAGCCACATCCAAGCTTAGAAACTTCATGATCTTCTTCAAAATTTCCCATGAATCAGATGACTTCAAAGGTAGGCATTAGACACAGGTTCAAAATAACAACTTCAATATGATCATGTTGCAGATGAACTCAAATGGATCTTCAATATTGTATCAGATGAATATTCACTTCACAAGCACTTGGTTTTCATGAAAGTTGGCATTGGCCAAGTCCTTTGCATGGGGAGTGTTGCCTAATTTTAAGTCCAATGTCTCAGATCAAATCCAACAATCCACACAAAAATGTTTTTTTAGGGTTTTTGTTCTTATTATGTACATTGAGGTCAAAAGACTACAAACACAAAACAAGTATATACAAACACAATATATTCACAAAGTATGGCTCAAGTGAGCAAAGTGAAAATGACTTTAAAATAAATAAATTGAATGGTATGAATAATGGCAAATGAATAAAGGCTTGAAATTAAAGTGCATAAAAGTAAATGGTCTGAAATTAAATGTTAGTTGTTAGTTGATTAGAAGTTAGTATTGCTTTTGCTTTTGTATTGTTTAAGTCATTTTTTGGAGAACACTCAACCCACTTGTCACAAGTATGGATCCTTGAACCAAGACATCTTCCAAAGGAAGGAAAAAAGACCAAGTTTCCACACAATACCATGAAAGAGGAGAGGCTTGCAATCTCACTTACTAGAATGTTATACCTTTTGTGTCATAAATTTAGCCTTATGTTAAGCAATCGTAATTGGACTTATGTAGAAGTCACAACTATTTTAGGTCGGGCAATAGAGTTTTGGTGTTAATGCATGTTAGAGACATAATATAATGGACTATGCTCATAAAACATACCACACACAAAAAGAATATGCAAAGTGGTGGACCTAATCACATCCATACTCATGCTGATTTTGCAATCAACTAGCCTTAGGATATTGAGATATCATAGGTCCATGACATGAATGTATAAAGAAGGGGAATGAGATGAAGAGGGAGGGGGAATGAAATCAACACAAATTGGTCAAAGGAGGACTTTTACCAAATTAAGATCATTCATTCATTTTGGGAGATGAAATGTACATTTCATCAATCCCCTAAATCCAATGATCTTAACTCAACAAAGTCAAATCAACCTTAACCAAGGCCCAACAACACAAGTCAAACTCAACAAGTCAATAATAGAAGCTCAACACAATTTATTTGGCATTTAATCAATTAAAAACAATTAAAAAATGCATTAAATTAAATTATGGTTTGCCAAATTCCTAAAACCTCATCAAAACACCAAAGAAACGGTCATGAGATTTATCATAGGTCAAACAAGGTCAAAGGACCTGGGAGAAAAAATTTCACTATTTTTTGAAACTTAAAACTATTTTTAAACAATTAAAAATATTCACAAAATCAATTAAATCATGCAAAATATTAATAATGATCCAAAAAATAATTTTAATTCAGAAAATGAAAGAGGAATTTATTTAAATTTTTTTGGTGAAACTCTCATATTTTTTGGATCAATATTAAAATTAATAGGAATTATTGAAAATAACACAAATAAAATGAAAATCAAATAATCAGAAAAAATGTGGACCACTTGATCTCCCTCATTAATTAAGGTGGCAGATCAAGTGGCCACAAACGCGCAATCCATGATGGACTCTAGTCAGCGCGCCACAAACGAGGTCATTCAAAACAACGCTCATGATTAGATTAATTCAAACAGATCATGTGGCTCTGGACCTTGCCAACTCATCATTGGAGCAAAGCTCTGGTCTCCTTCTCAGGCGAGCCTCGTCGGACTGGTCCAATCATAACCATCACTAAAATTAAAAAGAAGGACATGTTTTTAAAGTAAAAATGGCACTCAGCACGAATTTGGCCTCAATTCATCCTAACTCCCAGTATATTGAGAGATACAAGGAGTAGAAATTTGATGTGCATGATCTGAGTTGCTTCGATTTAACCTCAAAGCAACTCAATCTTGTTGCCTATATTGGTAGGACTTCAGACAACCAGGGATCCGAGAGAATTATTGAGAATTGAGTGATAATCAAAGAGATGAAATTTTCTGAAAAATACCTTTAATGTAGGTCTGATTCAATTGTTCTTGCTTTGGCTCGTGCTTGATCTTACTCAGGATGCTTGTAGAAGTATATTAGAATGCACAAAAGGTCTTCGATCCCTGGAGTTTTGAATCTCAAAACAGTGAAATTCCAACTCAATTTCCAAAGGAAATTCTCAGGTTTGTCCTCTCAAATGGAAGGGTTTGGTGTTTGGGATCAAAGCTAGCGCGAAGGAGTCCTCATTTCTGATGCATAGGGTCTCTATTTATAGCTGAATCAAGTGAGATTTCCACCCTTGAAGTGAGTTTCCAATTTTGGCAATGAGTGATGCATGGTTGCATGGTCGTGTACAGGCCCATGAGATCATTCCATTTGCTCCATAATTGAATGTGAATAAGTCTGAACTCAAATTGGAATGCTAGGCAATTGTGAATGGATGTTTGAAGTTTGATCTTTGCCAAATGATAATGCAATGTTCAAGCCATGCGCTGACCATTCAAATCTTGTCCAAAATGGACGGAATTATACTTTTTGGAAAGGTTAGATCAAGAGGAACAACTTTTGTGTTGAACACTTTTCAATTTGAAGCTTTCATCATGATGAATTTTGAGGTGGAAGTTTGGAAATTTAAACATATCAAAACATTTTCTAAGTGTCAAGCCATATGTTCACTTGTTCCACCTTGGCTAACTTTTTATGTGAGCTTCAAATGAGAAAAGTTCCTTCATCAAAGTTTTATCTCTTTCAAATTACTGCAAAATGGTCACAAAGTTGACCTCATTTGGATTTTATATGAAGGAGTTATGCATTTTTGAAGTTGAGGAAAATCACTTGTTCAATGGTATTTGTAAGACCCTAATTTTGACCCTAAGATCCCTCATGGCATCATATCATTGCTCTTTGCATTTTGCCTCAAGGGTCATAGCATCTTGGCTCCTTTACCCTTGGGTTGGGACTTGTGTGAGTTGGTTTGAGACCATCAAGCATGCTTAAATTGTATATTATTGCTTTTATTATTTTGTTTACTAACCAAAAGCACAAAAATATGTCACTAACTGGTTTTGTTTTGAAGCTTAAGCAGTCATGTGATTCAAGGCTCCTAGGAGGCCCCTATGCCCATTGAAGTGGCCAGATGAAAGTGAAAGCAAGCATGACAATGGTTCCCAAAGCTCTCAATCATCACATATGCCTCCCAAGCATCTCAATTTGTCAATTTGATCAAGATAAACCAAAGGGCTTGAAGATTGCTTCCCAAGGAAACCCTAATTCAACTGTGCATTGATTGTGCCTTGCTCATGAAGCAACCTCAACCTATGATCAAATCAAATCAAGGTAAGTTCTTTCATTCATCATTTTATGCATATATGAGCCTATTTTAGTATCCTCAATCATTCATTCATCAAAATTTGAAGTTTGGACTTGAGAAGTTGATCAGTCAATTCATCTGACTATTTTGAAATCCACTGAGACCTAACTTTTGATGTGTTTGTCAAATGATGATTACCCCAAGATAATAACATGTTTTTAAGAACCATATGAACAACTTTCATGTTCATAAAAAATCCATTTGAAACTTGGAAGGTCATCATTCATTTCAAAACATTATAGGTCATTTTGACTGAAACCCTAATTTTGGGTCAAATTCCCAAAGACATAACTCCTTCATTTTTTATGATTTTGAGGTGAGACCAAGTACATTGGAAATTTTAAGATGTCTAATTAAAATTTTATGTTGGACAAAATTTCATAATCCTAAAATAAACACATGTGATAATACAAAACATTATAGGTCACTTTGGACCAAATCCATTGAAATGTGAAAAAAGTCCAACTTCAAGTTCCCATAACTTTCTCATAAAAAATCCAAATGATGCAAAATTTAAGTACAACTTGATTGTTCTGAAAATATATACAACTTGTATGTTGGAGGTTTTTCCATTTAAGGCTTTCATCATTGAAACAGAAGGGCTTGAAGTTGGTCCTTTTTGGCAAAATTTTCAAATACATGTTTTGTACCTTGAACTTCATGGCTAGTTTTCAACATTTTCCACACTCCAAATGGATTTTTGTTCAACATGACTTTTGTTCCTTATGTCAAGACCTTTCCAACCATTACCCACATGCTTATGTTTGGATTTTCCAAATGGGATTTTCGAAGAGGGGAACAATTATGATCAATTATGCATTTCATGTTAAATCTTCATGCACAATCCATTGCCTTGCCATCTGCACATCCAAACTTGCTTCCTTTGACTTCAGCATGCAAAACCAATTGATTTTGGGCCTCACATGCTCCTGTACGGGCCCATGCATGGAGGACCCAACTTCACATGCACACGAGTTTTCCACCTCTTTGCATCAGCTCCAACTATAAATAGAATGCATTGCCTCACTTGAATCTCAACCTGAAGGCGCTTGAACCTCTACTGAATTGATTCCCTAACCTCTCACCAAAGGAATTTGAGTTTTCACTTTCATTTTTCAAGTGTGATTTTCAACAACATCAGTTGATTATCATCACTAATTCCTAAGCTTGGCTCTCATACCAAGCATCTAGATCAAGCTGCAAGCAAAGGATTGGTTGAATTGTGCTCTTGAAAGCTGCTCTACAAAGGTTTATACCATAACTGTTTTGCTTTGAATCTCTATGAATATTGTGCATTGCTTGTGTTGGTTTGCATTTCTGAAGTCCTCATGTGAGAGGCAAGCTAATGGTGGCTTTAATTTTGTGAATTGGTGAACTTCAGATTGAACACCTAGTTTTTCAACTTCAGATTTCTTCTTCCATAAGAATCTTGAGCAAAAACTAAGGTCACAGGGGTGATGTACATCACCCCAGCTTTCATTTGGTGTATAGATTGCGTGTTATAGTTGAGGTTGTAATACCTGCAACTGGTGGCCGGACTAAGCCTTCTCACCGGAGAAGACGGTGGTTTCCACCACCGTCCCCACGCGTTCAAACCTTGGCCGTTGGATGATGATCTCCATATCTAATCTTGGTTGTTGCTTTGTTTGACTTCATTTAAATCATGGTACCACGCGTTTGACTCATGTGCGTGGTGAGCGCGCGCTTGCTGGCCTTTTGATGGTCCACGTCAATTGATGAGGTTAGATCTGAGGCCTGTGGATTTTTCTAATTTCTTAATTTCTGTTTTAATTTCTTTTATTCCATTTATTTTCAAAAATTCATAACTTCTTTATTTAGAATCACAAAAATATGGGACCAATTGCAAAAAAATTATATTAAATTCTAGATTCATAAAATGATTTTTAATTATATTTGTGATTTCATTTAATATTTTTTGTGAATTATTTCATTTCTGATTGTTTTTAATTCATTTAAAATACCATTTGATATTCAAAAATGCCAAAAATATTTTCTTAACATCTTTGGATGATGACAAGTCTATGTAAAATATTCTCATCAATCTCTTAATTGATTTGAGATTTATTTGAGATTTTAGTCCAATTATGTTATTTTTCTTCATTTTTAATTGTTTAAAATTAGTTTCTGTTTTCAAAAACTGTTGAGAAAATTTGTCAAATCTTGTTTGACCATGTTAGACTTATGATGATCCAATTGGACTTATCCAAGTTGATTTGAATTGGATTTGAAGTTTGACCTTTATTTGTTCATTTTTATTTTATGTATTATTTTAATTCCAAAAAATACCAAAAATATATTTGACATTTCTTGACTTCTAATCTTCATTTCACTTTTGTTTACCATTGATTGATGTTGATTCCATTCATGTTCGATCAATGTGTTTTGGTTATGTCGTTTGAATTTCCATTTTGTACATTCCATTTCCATCTTCATCTTCTTCTTTTTCTTTTGACCAATGAGTTAATGATTTGTGGTTAGCCTTGACATGTGAGAGGCTTAACCTTCTTTGATCCAAATCAAATTCAACTTGATCAAAGATCAAGTGAATTGCTTTGTGTCCAAGATAGGTTGCTTCTTGGACAAGCAAAGAACCTGAAATCCATACAAGGTCATTCTTCTTTTCTTTTGGCATGGCAAGTTGTAGGAGCTTGGCTTACTAGTCATGATCTCTAACTTGTGTTTATTTTTCTATAGTTTTATTGACCGGCCTCAGATAGGTGTGACTACTACATTAGTCCACTTACGATTGCTTAACATAGCGCTAAATTGTCTTATGGCACACTAACACTAACTACTAACTACTAACTTTTAATTCAAGCATTTAATTCTTGCAATTTACTTTAATGCAATTTAATTTCTTGCTCACTTATTCATATTGCCTTTTTCCTTTTGCTCATTTGAGCTCATGTTTATGTTTATGCCATTTGCCTTTTGCTCATTTGAGCACATTATTGTGTAAATATACTATTGCCTTGTGCTTGTTTTGTTTTTGTTTGTGTGAACCCAATGCAAAAAGGAGAAAGGACTTAGAATTAGGACCTTACCTATGCTTAATGGAGTTCAAGAGAAACTAGGCCTCATGCCTTTAGAATGCTAAACTTGTTGAAGAGCAACTAGGCCTCATGCCTTTAGAATGCTTAAATCTTGAAGTTGACATTGAAAGGACCCCTAATCTAAACTCTCTTTGTCCATTCCTCTTATTGCATTGTGAACTTTTTGATTGTTTGTTCTTGTGTGATATGGATTCCAAACTTGAGCTAGTTAGAAGGACGATTGTCATGAACATCCAAGCTAAGAGAAATACAAGCCAAATGGAGAACCTAGGAGCTTGATTGAATATTTGCTTGATTGCTTGAGTTAATTGCTTATTGCTTGCTAAGTCCAAAGAAAAGGAGCCCTTGGATCATCTTTATGATCTCAAGAAAGGAACTCCAAGGGTTTTATTCTCTTCCCTTATCTTTGCATGTTTAGGACTAGCCCTTCTCTTCTTCTCTCCACTCTAACCCAAGCCAAACTTATTTTGTGCAAACATTGACATTGTTTTCAAAACTAGAAACCTAGGCCATATGCCTTTGATTTTTCAAACTCTTTTCATTAATATTTATTTTGAATTGAATCTTAAGTCAACTTTGACTTTATTTTGTGAATACTTCTAATTGGTAAATACAACTCACTCAAGTTTGTTTTTTGTGGTTCCAATGGCCACCTTTGCCAAAGATTTTCATAAACATTAGCTATTAGGTTTGAGTTATCATAATGGTTGATGTAAACCTCACCTTATCCTTAGTGATTGGACTATAAGTCTTCCATACTTATTATAGGGTGGATCCCTCACTAGTATGTTGAAGCTCTCCTCACATGGTGGATTGTTGGTTTAGGTTGAGTTTTCTCCCTTTGATAACAAAAGACCTTAAGGCTTTTGTCAAATCAATTCACCAACTTATTTTAAGATTTTTACCCCGAACTATGAGGTTTTGATCCTACCTTTGTGATGGTACGTAGGCAATGGGTTTATCCATTCAAACAACAAAATTGTAAATATTGTTTATTCTTTTCTCATCTCCCCAATCATGTTTGCACAAATATTTTCACAAATACCAACCTACCATATAACATCTACAAAAAAAGGCTCCCTTAGAGTACTAAGGATGTTTTGGGTGCTTAAAACCTTTCCATTGCATAACCAACCCCCTTACCCAGATCTTTGACATTTTATTAGTTTTTTATTTGATAAAACTTCTTGGTTTTTGTTAGCTTTCTAACCTTTCCTTTGGATAAATAGAAGTGCGGTGGCGACTCGAATTGTATGATTTACTTTTGATTTAGTCAATAAATCTAAAGGTAATGAATACCCCGCTACAGAAAAGTGGCGACTCTGGTGGGGATCCAACTCGTCTTCCTAGTGGGTTTAGCCTACTTTTTACCTTTGTTGTATTGAATGTTTATATTTGTTTGTGACACATTTTTGTGCAAATTTGGGATGACTGTATTGTTTGTAATGTATGAATTACTTGATATATATCAATTGCTTGTGTGCTTGGTGGTCTCGTGTGAGATGAGTTCTATACCCGAACTCGAGTGCACTTATGATAGGAGAATGGCATAGTCTTGTTAACTTGTGTGGAGTTATTCCTTAGCAAGTTGACTTGCAAGCCCATTCACTTGGTGGAGGTTATGTTGGGATCAATAATGTCACATGAGTAGTCATGGTTAGGCATTACTCTTTCCAATATAAACCTTAGAAGCCAAGGACCTTAGATTACCTAGCCCATCTTGGCCTATTTTAGGACGTAGTGCGAAGGTCGTTCAAGTGTAAGATTTGATACGATTGTTACGCGATACTACACTCATAAGAGTCTCTCTTGAGAATATTTTTGGAATACGAGTAGTTGTTTATCCGATAATATCCGAAAGATGAGATGATGACTATGGGAACCTCTTTTAGAACATGATTGTCAGGTTTAACCATAGTACACTCCCATACGGTGGTTCTTAACCGAGACTCCATGCTCGTGACTTGCAACAAACCCTTGATTCACAGTTGATTCGTTCTCGTATATCCTTAATATCAATGGAACTTGGGTGTTGATAAGGTGTAAACCATAATCCACCAAAATGGATGATTGATATTAAGGGTGACTTGATCCATCCCGTGACCTTTGTGTGGTGTGACTTGCTTGATCCTTGAGTGTGATTGTTGCATCCATGCATTCATGCATTCATACACATCCATATCATCAACAATGAGAAAATTTTCAAGGAACTTAAGAGGTCTATTTTCAAATTTTCAGACATGGATAAGCAAAGAAGGAATACGAAGAAGTACAGTTTCAGACAACCCGACTTGAAAGAGTTAAGGAGTTTGACATCCTATGTATTAGATCCCTTGGAGTTCAAAGCTCGCCAAGGGAAGCTTCTATCTATTCTCTCTACTCATGTGGATGAAGGTCTGATGAGTGTATTGGTGCAGTTCTATGATCCCCTGTACCGTTGCTTCACTTTTCCGGATTTCCAGCTTTTGCCTACACTTGAGGAGTATGCCTATCTTAAGGAGTATCCTTTTCTCCACTTTCACACTGCGCCGTCACCCTCTTCACTCCATTCTCCACCTCCATAACAACTCTGACTGCCGCGTCAACCTTTCCTTCTCCCTTCACCTTGCCGCATCGACGGTCCACTCTCCTCCATCACCCATCCTCACCGTTCTCACCTCCAACTTTGAACCTCTCCGCTAGAAAACAAAGTTTCACCGCCTCCATAACAAATCGCATCGCCGATAACCACTAACCGCCTCCACTCGTCGCCGCCTCCACAAACCTTCACGTCACTCACTTCATCATGCCGACATCTCCACCTTTCCATTCATTGCGTCCTTCACCAATCCAACATCAGATCTACAGCCTCTGTTTCACTCACAAACCACCATTTTCACACATCCACCCTCAACAAAACCCAACCTTCTTCTGTCTTCTTCCACTACCGCCGGAAAACAAAGCACAAACCTTCGTCGGCATCTCATGATCATCACGACCAAGCTTCCCACAATCGATCTGCTTCCTCCAAATCAACTGACGTTCCCTCTTTTCGATGTCGCTCTCACCCACACACCAACATAAATCCTCATTACCGCCACCACGAAATCACTGGCGAACGTTATTCAAAACAAGCTACGACAATGTAACTCGATCCCATTCTCCGACCACCACCGACCCATAATTGTTTCGCACTTGTTCATCCACCAGATCTGTAAGCCAAGCACGATACTCACCCTTTAGATTCTTCGTCATCATCGTTGTATTCTGATTACCGGCATCGAAAAATACCACCATAAGTCTCAGCTTTTGGAGCGTAGTCATTGAAGCAGTACCATCAAATGGATTCGGTTGGTAACACTTTACTTTACACTTGTTTAATGTGATTACTACTGTTTTATGATGTTTTCCCGGTTCAACTTCGTCATAATTTGGTTTATGGTTTTAATTGTTGAACTTACTTTAATGGAATCACTGCAAGTGTGATCAGCTCATGTTCATTGTTTTTGCAGTTTTTTTCAGTTATAAACATGAAATCGCACGTTACATTTTTTTCAATTATGTCTTGATTGCATAAGTTGTAGAAAGGCGGGATTTTGAACTTTGAATCAAGTTTATATTTAAGTGGTATGTGAAAAAGACAAATGAGTATATGTTGTTTCAAAGAGAAGAATTTGTTTCTAAAATGTGAGCAATAGCACTTAAGGTCTGAATGTTCCTCTGTTATCAATATCCGTTTAAGGTTCAAAAGCAAGATTGAATTATCATCCTTTTGTCTTTTGTTCTGATCATGTGTAAAAAGAGGAAAAGAAAGACATAGGATAATATCCATTATGAATTGTTTACAGATTATTCCGGTTCTTGTTATTGGAGTATGATGAAGGTAGAAATCATGTGCATATTAAATGGATACTGTGTTGGGACCCTGAAAGTGAATATTGTTTCATTTCTTTTTTAACTTCTAACATTGTTACTAATTGCCAATTAGCTATTGTGTCATAATATTGTGATGGTATTGCTTAATTATTAATATAGTGATTATATTGATAAATGGTTGTTAAAAATTGTAATCATATTATTAATGGCTTGTTGAAACATTATAATGTATATAGATTTTGACTCGATTGCATCCTGACGTTGTTAAGTGTGAGCAATTTATCATGAGCTCTGTAAATATAAATCATTGCTATTACATTACGTTGAATCAGACATTTATCCACGGATTCATCAATTTCATGTCGACATGCCGCCAAATATCCATACTTCAATAGAACATTTTCACCGTTTTACGATCTCGCGTATGACACTAGTCATATTGCCATTTCGCCCTAACCGGTTTTTAGGCATATTGTGGCCAACTCAATTCGATCTTTTTAAATCGACATTATCACCTACTTCTTTTTCTTTTAATTATAATTAATCAATTAATTAAATTTTGTTTAGTTAGTTAATTACGATTAATTAATTTTAATTAACTTGATTATTTGATTCAATTAAATAATTTTGATAATTAATATTAATTAACTTTAATTAATAAATTTAACCGAGCTTTAATAAATTATTTTGATAATTAAATGCTAATCGATTTCCTCCACTACCATTTCATAATACAAACTCGATTTTGTTCGATTTCATCATCAACCATCAAACCATTTAAAAGATCACATACCTCTCGATTCCTCGTCGGGCCCATTTTTCAAATACCTGATAAGTCGATTGCTTCTAAGCGTCGTCATCAACCTCACATAGCTTACTCTTGGGCTTTCTTACAATGAGACCTATTCGACTATTAATTAATCGATTAGATGATTGATCCACTAAAATATAATTTATTCACAAACACCCATTCAAACCTCGATCCAATGTTGAGTATTTTTATTCAAACCCAATTTAAATACTTAATCCCAATTAAATACCATTTCATTTGGGAATGAGAAGGGGGGTGGTTTTGAGTTTTCAACTCCTCTCCTCGATTATTTGAATACGGGTTCTCTTACTCGGTTAGTCAAATAGTTGTCATTTCTATCCGCTTAAGCATAATTAAGTCGAATCATTTTTGTAATAATTAAATGAAAAGGGGGATGGTTTTAAGCCTTTAACTTCTGTCCTCGATTGTTTGAATACGAGTTTTCTTACTCGGTCAGTTAGACAAACGTCGTTTCTTTACAAACCTATAACTTAATCAAATCATATTCACAATAAATTATATGAAAAGGGATATGGTCTTGAGCCTTCGATTCCTCTCCTCAAATGCTTGGATATGAGTTGTTTTACTCAGCCATTCAAGTACTTGTCGTTTATTCTAAAATACATCAACCCTACATAAACCTATAATCACTCAGATGAAAAAGAAAGTGGTCTAGAGTCTTCTATTTCCTTTTCCGATTATTAGGATACGAGTTATCTTACTCGACTGTCTGAGTATTCGTCATCCATTCAAAACACCTTAACTATCATTAAGTCCTTTTATAATTAAGGATGAAAAAGGGGATGGTCTAGAGCCTTCAATTCCTCTCCTCGACTATTAGGATACGAGTTGTCTTACTTGACTATCCGAGTAATCGTCATCCAACCAACCAATGTTTCGCCTTTAGAATGCGATCTAAACAGTTGTTCACTAAAAGACACCAACCAACCGTAGTTCCCCGAACTACGAATGCTCTGATTTCCTTATTGTAGCATAAGGATACGTAGGCACGAGATTGTGAGATCTTGGGAAGCACACTAATAAAAAAAAACCTCCCTTTTCCCCCTTTCTGAGGTTACCATCCATCTATTTTCAATATTTTTATCACTTGAATAAAACAAACAACATAAGTTAACATTCAAATCTCATATTAAACTAAAAGGTTCCCATTGAGTACAACGGACGTGAGGGGTGCTAATACCTTCCTCTTGCATAATCGACTCCCGAACCCGAATATGGTTGCGACGACCATTATTCAATTTTTGAAAGGTTTTATCGATATTTTCCTATTCCTTCATTGGGATAAATAAAGTTCGGTGGCGACTCTGTTCGAACTAATTTTTTACGCGACCATCGCGAGGAATTGTATTTTTCGAGATGCGACAAGATGTCCTGACTTGAAAGAGTTAAGGAAGTTATCATCTATTGTATTAGATCCCTTGGACTTCAAGAAATGTCATGGGAAGCTCTTGTTTGTATTATCTGCTGATGTGGTTGAAGGACTTCTGAGTGTATTGGTTCAGTTTTATGACCCTCTCTACCGTTGCTTCATTTTTCCTGATTATCAGCTTATGCCTGCGTTGGAGGAGTATGCCCATCTCTTAGGAATACCTGTTTCTAGCAAGATGCCTTTTAGTGGATTAGAGGAGAGTCCCAGATCTCATATTATAGCTGAAGCTCTTCATCTGAAGAAGTCTGAGATTGAGGCTCATTGGGTGAATAAAGGAGGAATGTTTGGGTTGACTTTTGAGTTCCTTATTAGGGAAGCTACTGCCTTTGCTCAAGCCGGTAGTGTGGGCGCTTTTGAAGCCATCTTTGTGTTTCTCATCTATGGTTTAGCTTTCTTCCCTAACATTGACGGTTTTGTTGATGTTAACGCCATTAAAATTTTCTTGATTGGGAATCTTGTGCCTACTCTGTTGGGTGATATGTATTTCTCTTTGCATCTAAGGAACACTAAAGGTGGTGGAACTATTGTGTGTTGTGTTCCTCTTCTGTACAAGTGGTTTATTTCTCACTTCCCTTGGACGCCTACTTTTATGGAGAACAAACAATATCTAAGGTGGTCTCTGAGACTTATGTCTCTCACTAATGATGATATAGTTTAGTATGATTCTTCACTGAGTAGCTTGGATATTATTGATTATTGTGGTGAATTCTCTAATGTGCCTCTCATTGGTACATAAGGAGGAATCAACTACAACCCTGATTTGGCTCACCGTCAACTAGGGTTCCCCTTGAGAGACAAACCTAATAACACTTAGTTAGAAGGTCTTTTCTATCAAGAGGGTAAAGATACCCAACTTTTGAAGCAGAAGATGATTCATGCTTGGCATAATGTGCATAGGAAAGGTAGATCCAAGTTTGGTCCGTGCAACTGTGTAGCTTTGGAAGCTTACACTCTTTGGGTGAAGAAGAGAGCTTTGGAATTGAAGATGGTGTATGCTTGTGAGAGACCTATGTCTATGGTTATGGTTGAGCCGTTAACTCTCCTTAACTAAGATGTAGAGGAGTTGGAAGACGAACTCGCCAAGATGAAGTGAGAAAAGGATATGTGGGAAGAGCGGTTCCATGCTTTAAGCCGAAAGCAAGAGGAGTTGCAACTTGAGTCTAAGGACAAAGACGCACTTATTGAGCTTCTTGAAGACCGAGTAGTGAAGAGACAGGGAGAACCAGAGGGTCCATCTTCATTGAGTATGCCTCAGTGTTCCGGTGCTTGGAAGAAGATTGTTGATCAACTTGTCCTCGAGAAGGCTCGGATGAAGACATCCTTTGAATCCGAGATTTGATGCATCCGAAGGAAGTACGCGCCTGCAGCTAGATCGTCTGATACCGTTGTTAGGGATCCTTAGGATGACTAGTTTCCCTTTCTCTTGTATTTGTATTTTGGATTCTAAAATTGTACTCAGTCTAATCCTTCCAATTATATAAATAAAAGAAATTTGTATAGTCAAGCAAATTGTTGCAATTTTTATTATTATATATTTTCAAATAAAATAGTATGTTCCTTGAAAATAAAAACAACCAAAGCATTACATTTCATGCATCATTTGCATAGCAGGTTTTTCTTCCGCCAGATGTTTTATTGGTTATTCTTCTGTGCTTCAGCCAAGCTGACTCATCGATACAATACCCGCGCCAATCATCCGAGAATCATGGAACACTTGGAATAAGAGAACCGAGAGTTGAAGGACAAGATTGCTCGCTTGACTGCCATGACGAAGTCTGTTCTAGCTGCTCAAAGCCAATCTTCTCCAACACCTGCAACTCCTCCTCTGAGGACTGTCATTTCAGAGATTGCTACTTCAGTCGTGCCTGCCACTCAGTTTGCTCCTGATATGCCTTCCGGATTCCCGTGGGGAATGTCGCTGAACTTTGTGCCTGAAGGGTTTACGCCTACTTTTGCTTCCATGCCGGAATCTAGCCCGGTCATGTTTGTTCCACCTCCATTTGTTCACACGCTCCCTCTTGTTGAGGACACCATTTACCATTCCGAGCCGTCTGAGGGTCCGGATGTTTAGGAGAAGATGGACGAGATGAAAGACCAGTTTCTTGAGATGCAAAAGGAGTTGAAGACCTTGAGGGGAAAAGATTTGTTTGGTAAGAGTGTTGCAGAACTTTGCTTGGTTCCCAACGTCAAGATCCCGATGAAGTTCAAAGTCCCTGACTTTGAGAAGTATAAGGGAAACACATGTCCGCTCAGCCATCTTGTCATGTATGCCAGGAAAATGTCGACGCAAATTGATAATGATCAGTTACTGATTCACTATTTCCAAGACAGTCTGACTGGTGCCGCTCTGAGGTGGTACATGGGTTTGGATAGTGCGAGTGTCCGCATGTTCAATGATTTGGGTGAGGCTTTTGTGAAGCAATATAAGTACAACGTTAATATGGCACTGAATAGGGACTAGTTGAAGTCGATGTCTCAAAAGGACAAGGAGACATTCAAAGAGTACGCCCAGAGATAGAGAGAGCTTGCCGCTCAGATCAACCCTTCATTAGAAGAAAAAGAGATGACCAAAATTTTTCTCAAGACCCTGAGCTCGTTTTACTATGAGAGAATGATTGCTAGTTCCCCCGGTGACTTTACCGATATGGTAAATATGGGGATGAGATTAGAAGAAGGTGTCCGTGAGAGACGGTTGTCTAAGGAAGAGGTATCTTCGAGCAAGAGGTATGGTAACCGTTTCTCTAAGAAGAAGGAAGGCGAAGCCAATGCAGTATCAGTTGGGAGGCAAAGGAGTCCTCATATTAGAAGAAGTCTGCAACCACGTCAACATCATCATCAAGTATCATCTATTATTCCAGTGTTTTCCCATAATCAATCAATACCAGTTCAACAACAACGTCAACAACAGCCACAACAAAGAACATACAACTTCAACAACAACAACACCAATAATAATCAACAACAACGGAACTTTGAGAGGAAGAAGGTTTATTTTGACCCTATTCCTATGACTTATGCTGAATTGTACCCATCTTTAGTTCTCAAGAACCTTCTTCAACCAAGAAATCCGCCGCAATTTCCAAAACCACTTTCGTGGTGGTATAAGCCAGAACTCCGTTATGCCTTTCACCAAGGAGCTCCCGACCATGATATTGAGAATTTCTACCCGCTGAAATATGAGGTCCAGAAGCTCGTGAAGAGTGGGATGGTGTCCTTTGAGGACTGTGCGCCTAATGTGAAAGATAACCCATTGCCTGCTCATGGTAATCCCTTGGTCAATATGGTAGATGGTTGTCCAGGAAGTTTCCGAGTATTTGATGTGTGACATATTTGTCGATATTTGGTTGAGATGCATAAGACCCTGTTCACTATTAGTGATTATGAACACGACCAAGACAGTTGTACGATCTACAGTGTGAACCCTCGTGGGTGTTCAGTTGTCAAGAGAGATATCCAGATGTTGATGAACGAGAATGTAAAATTCAGCAGTCAAGGGATATATATGATGACAACGTGATAGTGCCAGTGTTCAAAACCCCAGAGCAGGTGGTAATCTAATTTGATAGCAGCAGCAATAACAGCATTAACAGATCGATATCACCGTTGGTAATACGGTTAGCGGGCCCCGTCCCGTATGCATCCGATAGAGTTGTTCCATATCAGTATAACACTACTATGTTAGAGAATGGTCAAGAGGTTCCATTGCCTGCGACCAGTTCTGTTGTGAGCATTGCTGATGTTACGAAGGTGACCCGTAGTGGTTGTGTTTTTGGTCTTGTTTTTCCAAAGGGTGTAAAAGATGTCAGTAAGAAGGTTGAAGTGCCTGCAATAGATCTGGTTAGCGCTCCAAAGTGTCAGTCTGGTGAATCGAGCAATCTAAAGCCTAATGATGATGATGAGGTGCTTCGTTTGATCAAAAAGAGTGAATTCAATATGGTGGAGCAGCTGCTCCAAACTCCTTCCAAAATTGTAGTGTTGTCTCTGCTCATGAATTCTGAAGCGCACAGAGAAGCATTACAAAAAGTATTGGAGAAAACTTATGTGGAACATGATGTAACAGTAGACCAGTTTGATCATATTGTGGCTAACATCACTTCCTACAACAATTTGAGCTTCTGTGATGAAGAACCTCCCGAGGAAGGCAGAAATCATAACCTAGCATTGCATATATCGATGAATTGTAAGGAGGACGTGTTGTCTAATGTGTTAGTTGATATCGGTTCTTCATTGAATGTACTCCCGATGTCAACTCTATCCAGATTGTCGTATCAAGGAGCTCCGATGAGATATAGTGGTGTGATGGTCAAAGCTTTTGATGGTTCTCGCAAGACTGTTATTGGAGAGGTGGACCTTCTAGTGAAGATAGGTCCGAGTGATTTCCAAATTACTTTCAAAGTAATGGATATCCACCCGGCCTATAGTTGCTTGTTAGGAAGGCCATGGATACATGAGGTAGGAGCTGTTAGGTCAACTCTGCATCAGAAGTTGAAATTTGTGAAGAATGGAAAGCTCGTTATTGTGGGTGGAGAGAAAGCTTTTTTGGTAATCCACTTGTCGTGTTTCTCATATGTTGAAGATGAGGATGAGATTGGAACTCCGTTCCAAGCTCTATTTATTGCTGAAGAAAGGAGAGTTGGGACACATATGTCCTCTTTTAAATATGCACAGAAGATTATTGAAGATGGTAATTTTGATCAGTGGGGTCGGATGGTAGAGGTCGTTGTCGCATTACGCGAAAAACCGGCGGGAAAACAAAACAACAGAGCCACCACCGTGCGTTATTTATCCCAAAAAAGGGAAAGGAAATGCTCGAAGTAAACCTGGAAAAGACATGGTCTCGCGACCAAAGAGAGATGGGATCGGGAGTCGGTTATGCGAAGGAAAGGTATTAGCACCCCTACGCATCCGTCGTACTCGACGGGATCCACGCACAAAAGAAAGGATAAGGTTGCTAGAAACTGCTCACAAACTGCACACACACACAGGCTGGAAAGAGACACAGAAACGACAAAAGAAACTAACTCGGCAGGATATCGCATCCTGGGCCTACGTAGTCTGTCAGGCACAGACATCAGAGTCGACGTAGTTCGGGACAGGGGGAAACGTGCTCGCTAGGATGTCACATCCTATGCATACGTATCTTCTTTGACGGGAGAAGAATCAGAGCACTCGTAGCTCGGCTCACGCACGCCAAACAAAACACAAACAGGAAACCGACTGCCAATCGCTGGACTTACGTCAGACTCCACACAAAAAGGCAAACATGGAAACCGAAGGCCAATCACTGGACTTACATCAGACTCCGAACCAACAAACACACACTGGAAACCAACTGCCAATCGCTGGACTTACGTCAGACTCCAACAAAGAAACTGGAAACCGAATGCCAATCACTGGACTTACATCGACTCCAACCAGAAAAGGAGAAACAACTCACACAAACAAAACAAAAAGGGTGCCCGGAGAGATCAGCTCATCTCCTGCCTACGTACCTCATCTGGTATGAGGATCAGGGCGACGTAGTTCCCCTACGCAGGGAAAGAACTTCTAACCTAACCAGAGACTGGGAAATGACAAACTAGAAGGGAGACTAACTCGAGCCTAATAGTTATCATGTAAATTCACCATGGTCCTAGGTTGAAGTTTCTATCTAACTTGCACAGGGAGCAAGCTATCCTAAATAGCACAAACAGAGCAATCAATCACACAAATAGCACACACTATATACAAACAAAATGGGCTCACACAAGGTTAAGCTTTAGTCAAGGGGTCATGTCAACCTCGACAAACAAGCCACTGTAACAGGGTGATGTTAGCTCTTAACCCTAACATTGAGAGTTAGGGTGAAGCAGATGAAATGGGAAGTGAAGATAAGACTTCACAGCTCTTATCCCTGGCCTGGGAGAGCTTCAGACAAATGAAAGTGTGGGAGTTCAGAAAGTAGGAACTCTTCTCCACATATGACTGACTCAACAAAGATCTTGGGTTAATATCCATAATGCATCAACACAAGGTGTGTGAGCAAAGTGGATGACTCACTGAATAGCAGGAGATGGATTGCACATCTCTTTTATCTTCCAATTGCCTCATAGAGGTCTTTTCCTGCTTGGCACAAAGATAAACAAACACAAGCATTGCCTCTTAAGGAGAGCTTCAGACAGGTGCCTGCCCAAGTAACAGGACAGGTCTTCCAGACTACATGAAGTCAAAGAAATTATACCTCAATGCTTAAGCAACCAAGCAAAAGCAAAAGCAAGTTCAAAAGAACTTAAGCAACTAATGTACCTGAAAACAATCCAACTCAATCAGTATACAAGTCAAAAGTCAAACAGACAACTAATAGTCAACAGTCAATAGTACACAGACAAGCAACGCAACAAGGTGCAAGGCATAAGCTCAACTCAAATGAGCTAAAAGACACCTACAAAACAAGTCAAGATTAGTCAACATCAACCAAATAATCCAACTCAAGCAAATGAATCAATCCCCTTATGGCCATGTGTTTTTTAACCTGAAAACAAAGCTCAAACATAAGCACAAACCACTAGGACAAGGCCTAGGGTCAAAGATGGAGAAATAATTCAAAACAGAACATGAAATTCAACATGAATCAACCTCAATCAATTAAGAACATCATCCAAAAGGTCTCATGTCAATAACATCAACCAAATTCATTTCACAAATCAAATAAGGCAAGGCATGCAAGTTGGAAGCACATTGAGGCAACAGAATGAACAAATTCACATCAATTCAAAAATGATTCAATAAATCTCAAGAAAAATCATGGCTAAACAGAACACACAACATGATCAACACACCAAAAATCAAGGCATTTGAACAATTTTAAGCATGGTAATCAAGTTCCATAAGGCAAAGTAAGCACAAACAAGCTCAAATAGGACACAATTTGATACATCAACTTAGAACAAGCCTAAAACAGAATTGGTACATGGTAAAGACCTCAAACCAAAGCCACAATAAACTTCAATATGTCTAGAAACAATGGGAAGAATTTCACATCCATATGATAAACAACCAGCATTTACCAAATCATTGAAGTTCAAGACTATTCAAAAGTGCACAAATGACCATTCAGCAAGAAAAATATCAAACAAATCAGAAATGATTCCAAAAATTCCAAGACAATTCATGATCAATAACAACATTCATAGGAAGAATCATACAAAAAATCACATCATTTGGAGTTCATTTGACATGGCAAGGAAATTCTTCAAATTGGACAAGAAAAGGTGTGACACACATTGTCACACCTACATTAACATGAGCATATCTCAGCAACCATAAATGATAAAAATGCAAACTCAACACCAAAATGTCCAGCAAGATGTCTAGTTTAAGCATGTCAAATTTTATAATCATTGGATTAAAACTCATCATTTCACAAAGCATATGGCAAGCAAGGTCAATAAAACATACATGTTAACAAACCCTAGGCCAAACAATTTTACAACCGTGCACAATTTCTGGAAAAATGCTTATAAAATACTAGACACAATAAGGAGCAAGATGCAAAAATCCACACATTATTTGGATGATTATTCATTTAGTTATGATTTTTTAAAGTGGAGGAAAAATTAAAAAAACATGAAAGAGCATGGCATGAATATGGATGGAATAAAATATGAAGCAAATGTAAACATGTCCTCAGCCAGAATCGAACAGAGTTAATATTTGAATTCAAGCGCTAGTTAGTGAAACGCGCCGTTTCACTTAACCTACGTGGCCAGGCGAATCAACCGTGACCAACCAATCTGCCATGCAACTACCACGTGGACCAACACATGTCCAGAAACACAAAAACTCATGCAAAACGCGCTGGAATGGATCAAAGGCAATCTGGAAACGAAAACCCTAGCTTCTTCATCATGTTCATCACGTTCTTCATACTCAAGAACACATGTTCACAGAAATTAACAATAATCATACCAATGGATTCCTCTCTCAACATACATCACTAATCTAAGCATGTTTTAACCTAATTCCACGTATCATGAACAAATCGAGGCAAAGAACATTCACATGTCAATCTTTAAATCCATAGATCTACTTCAATTCTACATGAAAATTAATGATCTAAAGCTCAGTTTTCTCAGCATTGAAGGATCTACCACAAGCACACAACAATTTCAAGAATTAAGGCACGCGATTTCTAACCTTGTTGAAGATGCAGAAGTGGAACAGAGTGATTCGGGCCTTGAGAAGCTCAAACAGATGTTCCTTAGCTCTTGTATGGATGAATGGATGAAGGTTGAAAGCTTAATCGTGCTTGATCCTTGCTGAATTTACAACTGCCATGGATGAGTGTAAGCTTCGATCTGCTTCAAATCTGCATGAATTGTGATGGTTCTTGCTTCACACATGCGCCATGAACCTTCCAGGTGATGATTTGATCAATGGATGATCAATTGGTTTGAAACAAAATTGCAAAAGTTTGAGAGAAAAAGTGTGAAGAAAAATTTCAGATCTGAAAATGTGATGATGTTGATGCAGTTTTCTGTTATGCTTAGGCTTATATATGAGCTCTTAATCATGTTTGTTAATCATGCTTAACCAATTGCCAATGGATTAGTGAAAAGAGAGTGTAAATGCAAATTGGCCAATGCACCTCATGTATGCCAAACCAATGGAACAGTGCACGAATTCTGTTTTAATTCACTTGAAAATGTCATTTTGAAGCTAATGCAAGTGATGGAATGTGAAAACAATGCTTAATTTTCAAATTTGAACTTTCCCTCCAAAATTCAAATGAAAAACCAAATATTTTTGTGATGGAAATGCATGGCATATGATGCATGTTTTGGATAGTGCATGTCAAGACATGAATGTTGCAAAAAGATCCACTCCACTTGGCCTTATGGTTTAAAAGTTATGCATGTTTAAAGTTCAAATTCATTTGACCATGATTGATCCATATCTTTTCAACCATACATGAGAAATTCATGATCTTGGACTTTTTCGAAAGAGGAGAACAAGATCTTCAACTTTCATGTTGGACAAAATTTCATTTGAAGCTTGCTTGATGATGTAATCTTGAGGAGAAAACCTTTCCATTTTTGGCAAATTCAAATTACAGGTCACTTACTATTTTTGGAAACTTTTCATCTGACCTCAAATTCTTCATTGTTGATGTTTGAAATGTCAAATGAGACTTGTATGTACATGAATGAGGCCTCTCTAACCATCTCCCACCTTCAAATCCATGATTGAATTGACAGTTGACTTTGGTTGACTTTCTAGGGTTTCAAATGAATTGGTCATGAACTGATGAGCTTTGAACATCCAATCTTTGGCCAAATCACTTCAAACTGATCCTTGAATCATATGAACTCCTTGAACCAACCCTAGGGCTTTGATTCCATGGGAAATGCACTGGCTTGCTTGCACAACTGGATCTCCTGACCAGTCTTGACTGATGACTTGCACTAGGCAATGGACAATGCAATGCTATGCAGTGGACAATGCAATGCTAATGACCTAAACATGAAAATGTATACACAAAATGGGAGGTGCAAATTTGAGGTGCTACAGCTGCCCATATTCAATCAACTGGGAACCCGAACGGATGAGAGCAACGGCTGTCAGACCTTCAGGGTAAACAGGGATTGAATACCAAAGAACCGTAGAAATTTGCACTCTGCGGGGATCCGAGAAATGAAAGTTCACCAACGGAAGCTTCCACTGGGATCTGATATTTATTACTGGGGATCTTGATTTTCTTCAAAGGTACAGTCGCATCCATACATCGAAAGACGATGAATGGGAATAGAAATCACAACTAGACGTCAACGGACGACCAGGAAAAACTCGACGTTTATCGAAACCAACGGAGAGGTAAACCAGACATTAATGAATGACCTGTGGGGATGGAATACATCTAGATGTCAACGGACAACTAGGAAAAACTCGACGTTTATCGAAACCCACGGAGAGGTGAACAGACATCAACGGATGACCTGTAGTAAACTCGACCAGACGTCAACGGACGAACGGGAGAAGCTCGACGTTTATCGACACCAACGGAGAAGGAGAAGCTCGACGTTTATCGACACCAACGGAGAAGGAGAAGCTCGACGTTTATCGACACCAACGGAGAAGGAGACCAGACATCAACGGATGATTGGGAAAGACTCGACCAGTCGTCAACGGACGACATGGGAGAAGCTCGACGTTTATCAACACCAACGGAGAAGGAGAAGCTCGACGTTTATCGACACCAACGGAGAGAGGAGAAGCTCGACGTTTATCGAAACCAACGGAGAGGTAAACCTACTGGGGAAGAAATAATTAGACGTCAACGGACGACTAGAAAAAACTCAACGTTTATCGAAACCAACGGAGAGGTAAACCTACTGGGGAAGAAATAACTAGACGTCAACGGACGACTAGAAAAAACTCAACGTTTATCGAAACCAACGGAGAGGTGACTCTAAGGGGAAAGGTGTCACTATACGTCAACGGACGAATAGGAAAAACTCAACGTTTATCGAAACCAACGGAGAGGTGACTCTCTGGGGAGAGAAAATATAACTCAAACAAACGTCAACGGACGATCGGGAAAAACTCATCGTTTACCGACACCAACAGAGAGGTGAACAGACATCCATGGACGACCTGTGGGGAATACGCAACTATACGTCGACGGACGAATAGGAAAAACTCAACGTTTATCGACACCAACGGAGAGGTGAATCCTTGGGGAAGAATAAGGGTATTACGAACATCGAAGGATGATGTTTACCGACATCCAAAGAAGACCAGACATTAACGAATGACTGGAGGCGAGACTCGATGTTTACCGACACCGAAAGAATGGTGTTTACCGACAACAAAAAAAAGACACACGCGGGTGCTGACACGACACTTACTGGTATCCCAGGATGACATCTACATATGTCGAGGCAAGGCTGACCACTTGCTGGGGATCTCACTGGGGAGTCAAACTTTCCTTTCACTGGGGGTGAGGAAATAAACCTCTGGGGAGAATTATCAATCCTGAGTGCTGTCAGGAGCAACTGTAGCAAACGTGTCGTACAGATGTTGAACAATGATCCGCCTCTGCCGGGGATATGGTCTTGATTGGTTTCAACACATGAATGCATATGTTTGAATTTTTCTATGGCGTAATGCTCCATATTGAATGGAAATGCTACGCGCTTTGAGGATGCAATGATTACTATATGCAAAAATGCAAAATGATGAAAACTCCGCTGGGGAGCCAAACTGATCAGATACTCCAACTCTGTGGGGAGACTCTGACTGAGGAATACTCTGCGGGGAGAGTACCGACTTCTCACTCATGCTGGAGAAATAAAACTGTTGCTGGGGAAAGGATCCCGATCCACTCGGGGACTCCGCTTGGGGAACAACCAAAGCGACTTCGCTGGGGAATAAACAAGGCGACTTCACTGGGGAGAGCTACCCACAGGTAGGATAAGCTCTGCTGGAGATAATCTTCACAGAACCTGATCCACTCGGGGAACCTGCTGGGAAAACCATCAACACAACTCTATGCTCGGGAGATCTGCTAGGGAATAACTTCACCACCCGGACGGGGACAGGCATTCACCGCTCTACTGAGGAAAAGCATAACACTGGTGGGGAAAGTAATATATCAGACCATGCCGGAGATAGACATCCACACACTGCTGGGGATAAGCGCTCACGACCATGTTGGGGATAACAGTACTTCAAACCAGACTGTTGGGAAATGGAACTATTCCATTGATACCTCCGCTGGGGATAAGACATCCTTCCGACTCAGTGGGGATAATCCACTCTCAAACTCAGCTGGGAACTTAACTAGGGGAAGATCTGCTGGGGAATCGTCCTCACAGATGACAACCTACAAAACAGCACAACATACATGCCCCAGGGGTCGCATGGACAAGATACGCTCAAGTGTCCTCAACATTCAAAATGGTTTTCAAATGTTTTATCTTTCTGCACGTCATTGTTCAGCCTTCATGTTTTTATATGCAATGTTTATCAAAAATTCGGACGTTTTTGCAAATAAAACAGTAAAAATAAAAACAAGAGAGTAATTTATCTAAATAACGACTTTTATTGATTGAAAATGGGCCTGAAAAGGCGAATACATTGGGAAGCAATTCCTAGAAAGAGGTAATTGCGCATAAAAGGAAAAATCTATCCTAATGGCAATGTGAACACGGCATCCACTATTTCCCAATTCTGTTATAACTCACAGATCATCAGTTTTCCTCCCAACTTCCTTGCTTTCTGAGAAGAACGACTGGACCGATCACATCTTTAGAGATGGCAGTCGACGAAGCGCGATGAAGTACAGATAACTCAGACTGTAGTCTTCGCTCTAATCCCTCTTTTGCCTGAATCGCCCTTTCGGGTTTTCAATCCACCGGGATACCCATTTTTGCCTAAGCCGCCCTTGCGGGTTTTCGACTTACCGGGTGTACAAATTCTTTTCATTTTTATCCCTAATTTTGCCCGAACCTTTTCTTTCTGTTTTTTGGTTCTCCGAGATGCCCTTTTTGCCTGGACTCTTTTATTCTTTTTGTCCAGCGGGTCAATTTATGCGAAGTATTTTTTGACTACATCTGAGTTAACAGGGGACGGGAAATCTTCACCATCCATAGTTGTAAGCATCAAGGCTCCACCGGAGAAAACCTTCTTAACAACATATGGACCTTCGTAATTAGGAGTCCACTTGCCCCTGTTATCTGTACCGGGAGGAAGGATCCTCTTCAAAACTAGATCACCAGTTTGATAGGTTCGAGGACGCACTTTCTGATCAAAGGCTCAATCTTCCCAATCATATCAATGCCCCACATGGCAAACGGCCAAGGCGAGTTCATGACATTCAGAGGGCTTGATGGTACATGCACCTTATCAGCATAGATTTGACACTTATGGCACTTCCGAGCATACTTGAAACAATCGGATTCCATAGTCATCCAGTAATAACCGGCTCTCAACAATTTCTTCGACATTGCATGACCACCAGCATGGGTACCGAAAGATCCTTCATGCACTTCCTACACCAACATGTCTACTTCGTGTCTATCCACGCATCTGAGCAGAACCATGTCAAAGTTCCTCTTATACAGCACATCATCCTGATTCAAATAAAAGCTTCCAGCTAGCCTTCTTAGGGTTTTCTTGTCATTCTTTGACGCACCTTCAGAATACTCCTGACTCTTGAGGAAGTTCTTGATGTCATAGTACCACGGCTTCTCATCAACAACAGACTCGGCTGCAAACACATACGCAGGCCTCTCGAGTCGATTCACCGCAACATGTGGCACATGATTCCACCAATGAACTTTGATCATAGAAGACAAGGTAGCCAAGGCATCAGCCATCTGATTCTCATCCCGGGGGACATGATACAGTTTCACCTTCTTGAAGAACGTCAGTATTCTTCTGGTGTAATCTCTATACGGAATCAAATGAGGCCGATTAGTATTCCAATCTCCATTGACCTGATTGATCACCAGAGCGGAATCTCCATATATGTCTAGAGTTTTGATCCTTAAATCAATGGCTCATACATAGTAATGAACAACACTCAGCTGCCGCCGAGAACAAGAGTCGGGCCGGTTTGGGATTCCAGCAAGGGTCGTCTGTGATTAAGGCTGAAGATGTGCAACCTGGTTTCCGTAGCGGAGGGTTCATACATAGTAATGAACAACACTCAGCTGCCGTGATCGAGGGTGGTGAAGACGAAGACTGCACCAATTTTGTGACGCGTGGAAAAGCTTGCAACCATTGGACCGTTGTCGATGTTCCTGTTATTGTTCATCGCTCTAAGTAATTGTTTTATTGTTTTCTGGAAAAAAAGCCTTCTCCTATGCCTAAGGGAGAAGTGAACATTTTTTGGCATCTTTCAATTTGGTCATTAATAAAAATCCTTCTCCTGTGCCTAAGGGAAAAAGCCATTCAACCGTTCGAAGAACAGATTGAGTTAGTCAACTTGGGTTCCGAGGATGATGTGAAGGAAGTCAAGATTGGGTCTCGATTGTGTCTAGAAGTTAAGAAGGGGTTGATTGATCTTCTTCGATAGTATTCAGATGTCTTTTCTTGGTCCTATCAAGACATGCCTGGTTTGGAATTTGAGATTGTGGAGCATAGATTGTCGTTGAAGCCAGAATGTCTGCCAGTCAAGCAGAAGTTGAGGAGGACTCATCCTGATATGGAAGTGAAGATCAAAGAAGAAGTGCAGAAGCAGATTGATGTCGATTTCCATATTACTTCTAAGTATCCGCAGTGGGTAGCCAATATTGTGTTTGTTCCAAAGAAAGATGGAAAAGTCTGCATGTGCGTTGATTATAGGAATTTGAGCAAAGCTAGTCCGAAAGATGATTTTCCTCTGCCACACATTGATATGTTGGTAGACAATATAGCTAAGTTCAAAGTCTTTTCATTTATGGACGGATTTTCCGATTATAATCAGAATAAAATGGCACCCGAAGATATGGAGAATACCACATTCATTACACCCTGGGGAACATTTTGTATAGAGTGATGCCTTTCGGTTTAAAGAATGTTGGTGCAACTTACCAGAGAGCAATGACCACTCTTTTTCATGATATGATGCATAAAGAGATCGAAGTATATGTTGATGATATGATTGCTAAATCCAGTGATGAAGAAGAATATGTCGAGCATTTGTTGAAGTTATTCCAGCGTTTGAGAAAGTATAAACTCCGCTTGAATCCCAATAAGTGTACATTTGGTGTTCATTCTGGTAAGTTGTTAGGCTTTATTGTTAGCGAGAAGGGTATTGAAGTTGATCCCGCCAAGGTCAAAGCAATACAAGAGATGCCTGCGCCCAAAACTGAGAAGTAAGTCATAGGTTTTCTCGGTCGCTTGAATTATATCTCAAGATTCATTTCACACATGACTGCCACATGTGAGCCTATATTCAAGCTCTTTCAGAAAGATCAGTCTTGTGATTGGACCGAGGATTTCCATAAAGCTTTTAATAGTATCAAAGAGTGTCTGCTTGAGCCTTCGATTTTGTCTCCGCCTATTGAAGGAACACCATTGATCATGTAATTGATTGTGCTCGATGAGAGTATGGGTTGTATTATAGGTCAGCAAGACGTCACTAGAAAGAAAGAATATGTTATTTACTACTTGAGTAAGAAATACACCGACTATGAGACTCGGTATTCTATGCTAGAGAAGACTTGTTGCACATTGGCTTGGGCTGCTAAGCGTCTACGTCAGTATATGTTGAATCATACCACTTGGTTGATATCCAAAATGGGTACAATCAAGTATATTTTTGAGAAGCTTGCTTTAACTGGGAGTATTGCCCATTGGCAGATGTTATTATCAGAGTATGATATTGAATACGGATCTAAAAAAGCGATCAAAGTTAGCATCTTGGCTGACCATTTGGCTCACCAACCGATTGAAGATTACCAGTCAGTGTAGTGTGATTTTCCTGATGAAGAGATCTTGTACTTAAAAGTGAAAGATTATGATGAACCATTGCTTGAACAAGGGCCAGAACCTGGTTCCCATTCGGGCATGGTATTTGATGGAGTTGTTAATCAGTATGGTAATGGCATTGGGGCAATGACTATTACTCCTCAAGGCATGCATTTTCCATTTACAGCTAGATTGACTTTCAAGTGTACAAACAATATGGCTGAGTATGAAGCTTGCATTATGGGGCTTGAAGAGGCCATTGATCTCAGAATCAAGTATTTAGACGTCTATAGAGATTCAGCTTTGGTTGTGAATCAGATCAAAGGTGAATGGGAGACAAATCCACCCGGTTTGATACCGTATAGAGATTATGCGAGTAGGATTTCAACTTTCTTTATAAAGGTTGAGTTTCATCATATCCCTCGAGATGAAAACTGGATGGCAGATGCTCTTGCAATGTTGGCTTCAATGATCATGGTGGAGTAGACAAGCCAATGTTTAGCCTTTAGAATGCGATCTAAACAGTTGTTCACTAAAAGACACCAAACAACCGTAGTTCCCCGAACTACGAATGCTCTGATTTCCTTATTGCACCATAAGGATACGTAGGCACGAGATTATGAGATCTTGGCAAGTACACTAATAAAAAAAACCTCCCTTTTCCCCCTTTCTGAGGTTACCATCCATATTTTTTCAATATTTTTATCACTTGAATAAAGCAAACAACATAAGTTAACATTCAAATCTCATATTAAACTAAAAGGTTCCCATTGAGTACAATGGACGTGAGGGGTGCTAATACCTTCCCCTTGCATAATCGACTCCCGAACCCGAATATGGTTGCGACGACCATTATTCAATTTTTGAAAGGTTTTATCGATATTTTCCTATTCCTTCATTGGGATAAATAAAGTTCGGTGGCGACTCTGTTCGAACTAATTTTTTACGCGACCATCGCGAGGAATTGTATTTTTCGAGATGCGATAAGATGTCCTGACTTGAAAGAGTTAAGGAAGCTATCATCTATTGTATTAGATCCCTTGGACTTCAAGAAATGTCATGGGAAGCTCTTGTTTGTATTATCTGCTGATGTGGTTGAAGGACTTCTGAGTGTATTGGTTCAGTTTTATGACCCTCTCTACCGTTGCTTCATTTTTCCTGATTATCAGCTTATGCCTGCGTTGGAGGAGTATGCCCATCTCTTAGGAATACCTGTTTCTAGCAAGATGCCTTTTAGTGGATTAGAGGAGAGTCCTAGATCTCATATTATAGCTGAAGCTCTTCATCTGAAGAAGTCTGAGATTGAGGCTCATTGGGTGAATAAAGGAGGAATGTTTGGGTTGACTTCTGAGTTCCTTATTAGGGAAGCTACTGCCTTTGCTCAAGCCGGTAGTGTGGACGCTTTTGAAGCCATCTTTGTGTTTCTCATCTATGGTTTAGCTTTCTTCCCTAACATTGACGGTTTTGTTGATGTTAACGCCATTAGAATTTTCTTGATTGGGAATCTTGTGCCTACTCTGTTGGGTGATATGTATTTCTCTTTGCATCTAAGGAACACTAAAGGTGGTGGAACTATTGTGTGTTGTGTTCCTCTTCTGTACAAGTGGTTTATTTCTCACTTCCCTTGGACGCCTACTTTTATGGAGAACAAACAATGTCTAAGGTGGTCTCTGAGACTTATGTCTCTCACTAATGATGATATAGTTTGGTATGATTCTTCACTGAGTAGCTTGGATATTATTGATTATTGTGGTGAATTCTCTAATGTGCCTCTCATTGGTACATAAGGAGGAATCAACTACAACCCTGATTTGGCTCACCATCAACTAGGGTTCCCCTTGAGAGACAAACCTAATAACACTTAGTTAGAAGGTCTTTTCTATCAAGAGGGTAAAGATACCCAACTTTTGAAGCAGAAGATGATTCATGTTTGGCATAATGTGCATAGGAAAGGTAGATCCAAGTTTGGTCCGTGCAACTGTGTAGCTTTGGAAGCTTACACTCTTTGGGTGAAGAAGAGAGCTTTGGAATTGAAGATGGTGTATGCTTGTGAGAGACCTATGTCTATGGTTGTGGTTGAGCCGTTAACTCTCCTTAACTAAGATGTGGAGGAGTTGGAAGACGAACTCGCCAAGATGAAGCGAGAAACGGATATGTGGGAAGAGCGGCTCCATCTCTGGGCGTACTATTTGAATGTCTCCTTGTCCTTTGGAGACATCGACCTCAACTGGTCCCTATTCAGTGCCATATTAACGTTGTACTTATATTGCTTCACAAAAGCCTCACCCAAATCATTGAACATGCGGACACTCGCACTATCCAAACCCATGTACCACCTCAGAGCGGCACCAATCAGACTGTCTTGGAAATAGTGAATCAGTAACTGATCATTATCAATTTGCATCGACATTTTCCTGGCATACATGACAAGATAGCTGAGCAGACATGTGTTTCCCTTATACTTCTCAAAGTCAGGGACTTTGAACTTCATCGGGATCTTGACGTTGGGAACCAAGCAAAGTTCTGCAACACTCTTACCAAACAAATCTTTTCCCCTCAAGGTCTTCAACTCCTTTTGCATCTCAAGAAACTGGTCTTTCATCTCGTCCATCTTCTCCTAAACATCCGGACCCTCAGACGGCTCGGAATGGTAAATGGTGTCCTCAACACGAGGGAGCGTGTGAACAACTGGAGGTGGAACAAACATGACCGGGCTAGATTCCGGCATGGAAGCAAAAGTAGGGGTAAACCCTTCAGGCACAAAGTTCAGCGACATTCCCCACGGGAATCCGGAAGGCATATCAGGAGCAAACTGAGTGGCAGGCACGGCTGAAGTAGCAATCTCTGAAATGACAGTCCTCAGAGGAGGAGTTGCAGGTGTTGGAGAAGATTGGCTTTGAGCAGCTAGAACAGACTCCGTCATGGCAGTCAAGCGAGCAATCTTGTCCTTCAACTCTCGGTTCTCTTATTCCAAGTGTTCCATGATTCTCGGATGATTGGCGCGGGTATTGTATCGATGAGTCAGCTTGGCTGAAGCACAGAAGAATAACCAATAAAACATCTGGAGGAAGAAAAACCTGCTATGCAAATGATGCATGAAATGTAATGCTTTGGTTGTTTTTATTTTCAAGGAACATACTATTTTATTTGAAAATATATAATAATAAAAATTGCAATAATTTGATTGACTATACAAATGTCTTTTATTTATATAATTGGAAGGATTAGACTGAGTACAATTTTAGAATCCAAAATACAAATACAAGAGAAAGGGAAACTAGTCATCCTAAGGATCCCTAACATCGGTATCAGACGATCTAGCTGCAGGCGCGTACTTCCTTCGGATGCATCAAATCTCGGACTCAAAGGATGTCTTCATCTGAGCCTTCTCGAGGACAAGCTGATCAACAATCTTCTTCCAAGCACCGGAACACTGAGGCATACTCAATGAAGATGGACCCTCTGGTTCTCCTTGTCTCTTCACTACTCGGTCTTCAAGAAGCTCAATAAGTGTGTCTTTGTCCTAAGACTCAAGTTGCAACTCCTCATGCTTTCGGCTTAAAGCATGGAACCGCTCTTCCCACATATCCTTTTCTCGCTTCATCTTGGCGAGTTCGTCTTCCAACTCCTCTACATCTTAGTTAAGGAGAGTTAACGGCTCAACCACAACCATAGACATAGGTCTCTCATAAGCATACACCATCTTCAATTCCAAAGCTCTCTTCTTCACCCAAAGAGTGTAAGCTTCCAAAGCTACACAGTTGCACAGACCAAACTTGGATCTACCTTTCCTATGCACATTATGCCAAGCTTGAATCATCTTCTGCTTCAAAAGTTGGGTATCTTTACCCTCTTGATAGAAAACACCTTCTAACTAAGTGTTATTAGGTTTGTCTCTCAAGGGGAACCCTAGTTGACGGTGAGCCAAATCAGGGTTGTAGTTGATTCCTCCTTATGTACCAATAAGAGGCACATTAGAGAATTCACCATAATAATCAATAATATCCAAGCTACTCAGTGAAGAATCATACCAAACTATATCATCATTAGTGAGATACATAAGTCTCAGAGACCACCTTAGACATTGTTTGTTCTCCATAAAAGTAGGCGTCCGAGGGAAGTGAGAAATAAACCACTTGTACAGAAGAGGAACACAACACACAATAGTTCCACCACCTTTAGTGTTCCTTAGATGTAAAGAGAAATACATATCACCCAACAGAGTAGGCACAAGATTCCCAATCAAGAAAATTCTAATGGCGTTAACATCAACAAAACCGTCAATGTTAGGGAAGAAAGCTAAACCATAGATGAGAAACACAAAGATGGCTTCAAAAGCGTCCACACTACCGGCTTGAGCAAAGGCAGTAGCTTCCCTAATAAGGAACTCAGAAGTCAACCCAAACATTCCTCCTTTATTCACCCAATGAGCCTCAATCTCAGACTTCTTCAGATGAAGAGCTTCAGCTATAATATGAGATCTGGGACTCTCCTCTAATCCACTAAAAGGCATCTTGCTAGAAATAGGTATTCCTAAGAGATGGGCATACTCCTCCAACGCAGGCATAAGCTGATAATCAGGAAAAATGAAGCAACGGTAGAGAGGGTCATAAAACTGAACCAATACACTCAGAAGTCCTTCAACCACATCAGTAGATAATACAAACAAGAGCTTCCCATGACATTTCTTGAAGTCCAAGGGATCTAATACAATAGATGATAGCTTCCTTAACTCTTTCAAGTCAGGACATCTTGTCGCATCTCGAAAAATACAATTCCTCGCGATGGTCGCGTAAAAAATTAGTTTGAACAGAGTCGCCACCGAACTTTATTTATCCCAATGAAGGAATAGGAAAATATCGATAAAACCTTTCAAAAATTGAATAATGGTCGTCGCAACCATATTCGGGTTCGGGAGTCGATTATGCAAGGGGAAGGTATTAGCACCCCTCACGTCCATTGTACTCAATGGGAACCTTTTAGTTTAATATGAGATTTGAATGTTAACTTATGTTGTTTGCTTTATTCAAGTGATAAAAATATTGAAAAAATATGGATGGTAACCTCAGAAAGGGGGAAAAGGGAGGTTTTTTTTATTAGTGTGCTTGCCAAGATTTCACAATCTCGTGCCTATGTATCCTTATGGTGTAATAAGGAAATCAGAGCATTCGTAGTTCGGGGAACTACGGTTGGTTGGTGTCTTTTAGTGAACAACTATTTAGATCGCATTCTAAAGGCTAAACATTGGCTTGTCTACTCTCGGCGGATGCATTTTTTAATTGTTTAATTGTGAATTAATTGTGTTGAGCTATTTCTCTTCACTTGTTGAGTTTGACTATTATTGTTGGGCCTTGGTCAAGGTTGATTTGAATTTGTTGGATTAAAATCATTGGACTTAGGAGATTGATGAAATATACAATTCATCTCCCAAAATGAATGAATGATTTTAATTTGATAAAATCCCTCCCATGACCAATTTGTGTTTGTCTCATTTCCCCTCCCTCTTCATCTTCAATCCCCTTATATCCCATCCATTTCATTGACCTATGATATCTCTATATCCTAAGGCTATTTGGTTTATAAACCAATACAAGTATGGATGAGATTAGGTCCACCATTTTGCCATTTTCTTTTAAGTGTGGTATGTTTTAGGAGTATGGTTCATTATGTCATACCTCTAACATGCATTAACACTAAAATTTCTATTGCCCGGTCTCAGTTAGTTGTGACTTCTACATAAATCCAATTACAATTACTTAACATAGCGCTAAATTTTGACCCAAAAGCATAGCATTCTAGTAAGTGAGATTGTAAGTCTCCCCCCTTTCATGGTATTGTGTGGAAACTTGGCCTTTTTCCTTCCTTTGGAAGATGTCTTGGTTCAAGGATCCATGCTTGTGAATAGAGGGTTGAGTGTTCTCCAAAGAATGGCTTAAACAATTTAAAAGCAAAAACAATACTAATTTCTAATCAACTGACATTTAAGTAACTTTTAATTTCAATCCATTTACTTTTATGCACTTTAGATTCAAGTCTTTTATCATTTGCCATTATTCATACCATTTAACTTGTTTCTCTTAATTCCATTTTCACTTTTCTCATTTGAGCCATATATTGTGATTGTATATACTAGCTTGTGTATTTTGTTTGTATATGTGGTCTTTTGACCTTAATGTACATAATAACAATAAAAAGCTCTAAAAAAGATTTTGTGTGGACTGTTGGATTTGATCTGAGACTTGGACTTAGAATTAGGCAGCATTCCCTATCCAAAAGGACTTAGCCAATGCCAACTTTTCTGAAACTAAGTGCTTATTGAATTTCTATCTGATGCAAGTGTTGAGATCCATTTGAGTTCATCTGCTACATGGTCTTGATGAAGATGTTACTTTGAACCTGTGTCTAATACCTTATTCTGAGCCATTCAAGAAGTATGTCATCTGATACATGGGGAAGATTATGAAGAAGACTATGAAGTTGCTAGCTTGGATGTGGCTATCTTTATTTGACGCCTTGCTCTTCATCTTGCTATGTGTGTATTGATATTGCTTAATTCTAAAGTCCAAGGGAAAATTGGGTTTCTGTATGACATTCTTGTCTATTGGATTGCATCCCATTGGTTAGATCTATTCAACTCTTAACTTTTAAATTTTTGCTAAGGATTAGTCTCTTCATCTCCTCCCAGTTCTTTAATTTCAAATCTCTCCCTCCTTTTAAAATCTTCTTTGCTTGTGATTTCTAAACTTAGACTTTTTATTGCAAATTAGAAACTTTGGCTTTATGCCATTGCATTTTTAAACTCTTTTTCTTAATCAAATTTATAAATGAATCTAACCATATTTACTTAAAATTTCTAAAGACAAAAAGAACTAACACCCATTCAAACTCTTTTAGGTCTTTGGTGCCTCTTTTAAACTTAAAATTTTGTTAAAAACAATTCACTCACTTTGAAATTGATACCACGAACTATGAGGTTTTGATCCCTCATTTTTATGTTGGTACGTAGGCACAAGTCTGAAGGTCTTGTCAAACACAAAAATATAATTAATGAATTCTTTTCTCATCCTCAGACTCTATTTATTGAAAACATCTTTTCATACCAAAACACATGTACACACCAAAAAAGGACTCCCTAGGAGTACCTATGACACTTTGGGTGCTAACACCTACCCCCTGTGTAACCAACCCCCTTACCTGTAATCTCTGGCATTTTATTAGTTTTGATTTGAAAACTTCTTATCTTTGGGTTTTGTTCGTACTTTTCCCTTTTCCCTTGGAAACAATAAAAGCGCGGTGGCGACTCTGGTTTTATTGACGTTAAGTTTATCCATAGCTTAATGGTCGTGAATTTACCGCTATAACTTGGTACAAAGAACCAAGCTCCTAAAACATACCACGCATAAAAATAAAGTGGGAAGGACCTATCTCAGTCAGGCTCATGTTGATTCATCTGACACAAGGTCATTGATGAATCAACTAGCATTTTGACTTGAAGAGAATTCATTGGTCAATGATGGATTGGGGAAGAATAAGGATGAAGATGAAGAGGGAAGGGGAAATAAAAACCTAAATTGATCATAGGAGGAATTTCATCTGATTAATGTTATCCATTCATTTGGGGGGATGAAATGTACATTTCATCAACCCCCTAAATCCAATAGTATTGATCAAATGGAAGTTCAAATCAACCATGATCAAGGCCAAATAGAAAGTCAAACAACACAAGCTTAACCAAATGGCTCAACAATATTTTTAAACAATTAAGCAATTAAAATAAAAATTAAAATTGAATTAAAAAGCATTTTTCAAAAGTAAAATCCTCAAATCCCTTCAAATCACCAAATAAATGGCCAAGGGATTTATCCTAGGTCAAACAAGGTCAAAGGACCTTAGACAAAAAAATTGAGAATTTTTAGAAAGTCAGAAGTATTTTAAAATATTTAAAAACAAGTCCAAAATCAATTAATTCACAAAAAATATCAAAATTAATCCAAAAAATGATTTTAATTCAAAATATGGAAGAGGATAATATATGAGGATTTTTGGTGAAAGTCCCGTATTTTTTGGATTAAAAATGAATTTAATATGAATTAATCAAAATAGAAGGATTTAAAATAAAATCAGAAATTATAAAATAAATGGAAAAAACCAGGGCCATCAGATCTCTCTCATTAATTGAGGTGGCAGATCTGATGGTTACGCGTTAAGGTGCACCAAACACCTGAGTCAAACGCATTGCAACAATGGTAATCAAAAGTAAGGGACGAGATTAAAACGTAGAGCCAAGTTGAAAGGGATGGGAGAGTGTCAACACACCACCAAAGCTAGGGCTTTGGTCATCTTCTCCGGTGGACCTCACCGGTCCACCCTCAATCTTCACCAAAATGAAATTGTATACACTAATTTGAAGAGAAAATTGCCAGGAATCCAAATCTGACATCAGAATTCTCCAATTCTCGGTATATTGAAAGATACATGGAATTGAAAATTGAGGAGAATGAATTGAGTTACTTCGATTTGATCTCAAAGTAACTCAATCTTGTTGCCTACATTGTTATGTCTTCATACAACCAAAGAACAAGCAAAATAATGGAGAATTGAGGGAGAATCTAAGAAGAGAAAAATCAGAAAAGTCACCTTCAGTTTGCTTCAATTGAGGTTGATCTTGCTTCCAATTTGCCTTGGCTCGACTTTAATAACTTGCAGGAAGTGAAATGGATAATTGAAAGGCTTGGATTCTTGGAGATTCAATTCCAAAACAGAATGAGAATTGAAACTCGATTTCAAAGAAATCTTAAAATTTATCCTTTAATGGAGGTTAGGGAAGAAGTAGGCCAAAGCTTGGGCAAGAGTGATCCATTTTTGAACTCAAGAAAGATGTATGTATAGCCTACACATTGCTTTTCACACCATTTGAAAATTTTCCAAAAATAGCAATGCAATGGTGCATGCTTGCATAGGTGTGTGCTAGGCCCAAAGAATGATTTAAATGAGTCCAAAATCGTCCACATGTGAAGCTAGCGGAAATATACCCAAACTTATCGCACGCTCGAACATACAATAGAGTCGCCATCGAACTTTATTTATCCCCAGAGGGAAGGGAAAACATCGATAAAACCTGGGGGAAAGAGATATATTGAGTAAGGAAGTCGGTTATGCAAGGGGAAGGTATTAGCACCCCAAACATCCATGGTACTCCATGGGAACCGTTTTGATTGTTCTCGCTCGAATAGGTGTTATATCTAAGATTACTCGCAAAAGAATGGGGGAAAGGAAAGAAATAGATAAAATGCTCGGTAAGGATTAGGGCCCTCATGCCTACGTATCCTCATAGTGCAATGAGGAATTCAGAGCTCCGTAGTTCGAAGAACTAGTGATGGGAGATGAAAAGAAATGTGATAGAAGTATGGTCTGGACTAAAGAATAGTGTTTTGAACTCCAACAAGGGTGAAAAGATGAACCCAAGAGTAGACAGGTATGAACCAACAAGTGAGGGCCTACAGCATAGTATCACTGTATTGGAACAACCTGAAAAGAGAAGAATTAGGTGTTTGGGTTACGGGCTAAACAACTCTTAGTTCACAAGGAGGTACAAGATAGAGGACAAAGGTATAGTGTGTTTGGCTCGAAGATAACTGGTGTATCATGTGGAGTGAATGAAGGTAGAATATGAATGCATCGTGGGGATGAACAGAATGAAGTGACCGAAGTCACAGAAATGAATATCTGGTGCCAAGTGACTGGAGAAGTATTGTTTGAAATCGAAAGGTGGAAGTGTATTGGAATCATAAGATAAATGGGATTTATACCATAGAGATGTATGGGTGACAGGCCAAGCAACTCTAGATAGAAATGTGGACTTTACGCTATATGTCCTAAAGCGTATGTATGGAATCCCAAAGAAAGTGTATTTCGGTGTCAAAGGAATAATATGTCGTTGGGTGAACGATTTATGATCGAAGTGAAAGGTATGAATGACGTCCTAAGGCGAAGGAGGAATAATTAGAAGTATGCTCACCAAGGATTCGCATCCTCGTGCCTACGTATTCTCATTGTGCAATAAGAAAGTCAGAGCAATCGTAGTTCGGAACCACGAGAATAGAAAGAGACACATACAGTGATGAAAAGTATAACTTGTACCAACAGAATGGTATCAAGGGAACCCACAACTGGAGGGAACTTGGAATCAAAGAGTAAAAAAGCCTCTCAACCAAAGGAATGAATTGAATGTATGGGTACTAGCCAAACAACTCTCGATTCACAAGATGAACTGGTGCTACAACGTACTCAAGGGGTAAAAGCGGGGCCCAAGAGAAAGTATTATTTGTGTACAAGGAACAGTATATCACTGGATGGGGAACCAACAGTTCAAGATCAAATAAGAATAGTATCTTAGATCCAAGAAAGGGATAGACTCTTAATCGAAGAGCAAAGTGGCGTCTTAGCCGAAAAAGAATGAATTAAATGTTTGGGTGACAGGCCAAACAACTCTCGGTTGATAAGGTGGATTATCGTTAAGACGTCCCAAAAGAATAGACAAAGAGTCCAAGGAGAATTATAGTTGATCTCAAAAAGATGGTATTATTGAATGAATGGAGAATGATTGATTGATAAATAGGGTAGCAATAGATAAGGTAGATTGATAAATAAGATAGCCCGCGAAGAATCTGGGTTCTTCTGCCTATGTATCCTTATAGTGCAATAAGGAAGTCAGAACTTTTGTAGTTCAGCCTACTACGGTTGAAGGTAAGAAGATTGATAAGGCAAGAGGAGATTGTTGGTGTAAGCCCTAGAGGCCAATACTTTTGGTACTTGTATCGAATTATTTATTAATAATAAAAGGCTTTTTTTCTTTATTATGTTTGTTTAATAAAGTCCCTAGAATAGCTAGTCCGTTTAATGTATCAAGTGTGACTTAATCATGAGATCCCATTAAACATAAGGACATTATTCTTAAAGTATCTGTAGTCGAGCTTTATTGTGAAGTAGGATAACATTAAAGCATTAAGACTATTATGTATATAGACTGATGATCACATCTCATGGATCATGGATAAGGAGTTATCAAGTCTTAAACATAGGTATGAATATTAGGAGTAATATTTATACTGGATTGGCCCACTATGAGAATACTATATAGAATGTTATGCAAAGTTTCATAAGTTGTTCTCATGGTGATGGTGGTGTATACCACCCTTCGACCTGAAACCACTATAGACCCTAGATGTAGAGTCGAGTGCTTTATTGTTGATCAAACATTGTTCATAACTGGATGACCATAAAGACAATTGATGGGTACTCAATGAAGCATGCTGAGGGACATGAGTGACCTAGATGGAATTTGCCCATCCTGCATAACAGGATGAATGTCTAAAGGCCCAATATTGAACTGGACAAGGATGACATGGTTTATGCCTTGTGTTAAATATACACATAAGGGCAAAAGGGTAATTGTACACATAAGTACTATCACAATAGGATTTGTCAGATCACATGACATTTTCATGTCTTAGGTAGCAGTGATGCGTTGCTAGATATCACTCACTGTTTATTATGCTAAATACGTGATTTAATATAATTACCAATGTCACGAGAACCTACAGGGTCACACACAAAAGGACGGATTGATGAGAGATAGAGTAAACAAGGAACACAGTAAGGTACGATGCACTTAAGTGAATTATAGAACATCGTAAGGTATGGTGCACTTAAGTAGAATACGAAATATGGTAAGGTACTACACGCTTAAGTGACTTTGGTATATCATAAGATATGGGCCACATACACTTAAGTGGGCTTTTTAGCTTACAGCCCAAACAAGTGGTTCTATAAATAGAAACCTTGTGCATAAGCATTGCATTAGATGAAATTTCATTTCTCTCTCTCTCACTCAAAGCCTTCATTTGTAGCAGCTAGCACTGAGACTGAAGGAATCCATTTGTGTGGAATGAGTAGAGGCGTTGTCACCATTCAATATTCGTGATCTCTCCTTATGTCTGCATCAAAGGTTTGAATCGCCACAAGAGGTAACGATTCTATCACTAATCATGCCTATTCATAAGGATCGCTAAAGGAGAAATTTTTAATTTCCGCTACATTTTGGATCGCTATTCTCCTTCAACTTGCTCCATTGAAATTTGTGGTCCCAACAACCTTTTCATGTACGAAGATTTCGCAATTTGAAAGTTATTGTCCCGACAACCGTATATCACCCACCATTAAGACAGGTTAGTCCCACTTGTGTCATTATTTTTTGTGTTTCGAATTGTTTATGATTTCTAATTTCGTATGTGTATTTATTTTTTCTCTTACTTGTTATGTCCTACATAGTTCTAGGATTTTGCATCGTGTGTGGTCCATTTTCCATTAAATATTGTTGTGTTAACAGTAAACTTCTAGTGATTTGTTACGTGTGTGGTCCATTTTTGTGAATGTAATGCCAAATTTACCCTCTTTCATAATTGTAATGTACACGAGATAGAGTTATTTAAAGTGGTATTTTACTCCAAGGGTTTTTTTGTAAAGGACTCAAAGTTAAGGTATGAAGGTGGGGATATTTATGCATTCAGTGGGAAAGACAATGATTTATTATCCTTCTTTGAAGCTCATGCCTTAATTAAGGGGATGGACCCAGTCTTTAATGTTGATGATGTGAGAATATGGTGGAAACATGAAAAGGGTGGTTTGAAAAAAGATCTAAAACCACTTAGAAATGATGAGGATGCATCATTGTTAACTTTGTCTGCTGACAAGAATAATTGTGAAGTTGAAATTTTTATCGAGCCCAAATCATCTACAGGTGAGTTGACTTATATGGACAGGTTAAGAGAGAAACAAAAGGGACATGAAAGTGTTGAGAACAGGGAATCAATTAAAGACTCTATGAATGGTATACACTTTCACTACTACAAAATATACATTTGGTAACATATTTTGCTACAATCATTCAGTATACTGTTGTAATATCTCAAATTTGAAGCGTCTGATTTTTTTTAATTTTATTATAAGACATTTGATTATGGTTGTGTGAAACAACCGTGTGATAAATCAACTATTACAAGCTTTGAATCCCAACAGCAACATTTTTCCATTTTTCCAATTAAAGAAAATGTGTGTCCCTTAAATTCATAACTTAACCAAAAATTAAAAAATGTTTAACTTCGGTTCTATTTATCCACTGTGGTAACATGTTATGTATTTCATTAGAGTTGTTCTTATCAACCATGGTGAAAGGATTTATTGTCAATTAAAACAAAACAGATTCTTTATTTCCTTCATAAAACGCCCTAAGTGAACCAGACGAGGCGATATTGAACTTTTCATCTTCACCATCTTCATTCATTTAGAACAAACATCTTCAACATTTTCATCCATTTGGAACGAAAATCTTCACCATATCCGTTTTGTGTTCACCATCTTTATTCACTTGGTCTTTTCCTCTTCTTCAAAGTACGATACGTTACTTTCCATGGTTGATGTTCATTGCTTTTATTCCTTTTTTGTTGATTTTATCATTACCTTTCATCGTTGATTTTCATTGATTTCATTGCATTTTTTAAACTCCATCAACTCCGTCAAAACAGAACAGTCACAATGGACATATATATTGAAATGTTCATATTGTTCCAGGTTCATAGTTCATTGCATTTTTTGTTGTTAAATATTATATTATTGTGATGGATATGCATATGCTTTAGGTTCAGTGTTATATTATATTATGAATATGCTTTTGGTTCAGATATGTTTTAGGTTTAGGTTTTGGTGTGCCCTTCACATTATTCTTTTGATATAAATTTCAAAATTTATTATGGATCGTAGTTGAATGAAAGTTGGTAGATTAGTTCTGGTATATGAGAAAGGAGTTCTTGAAGTCCTTGAATACGCCGAACAAAATCTTCCAGAAAATGATGGTATTTTTTATTGTCCTTGTGTCATTTGCAGGAATGTCAATAAAGGTGCAAAGGAAGAAATATGTCAAAAGGATTTCTTGAATTTATTTGTTGTGATAGTATATGTCAAAATTATACTATATAGACGTGGCATGATGAAGTGGATAAAAAGTGAAACAGGGCATCACAAATTCACGAAGTTAATGAAGATGAAGATATGAATAATCTGCTAGAAGATATGTTACATGATATTGGAGAATCTTCTTTTAGTAAAGTCCACATTTATGATACTTTATGTAGTGATAAGGATACCCCTTATATAAGGGATGCAAAAGTTTTACACGATTGGCTGCGGTGTTAAAAAAAATTAATCTGAAGGCAAAAAGGGGTGGTCGGATAAAAGTTTCATGGAATTGCTTGATTTGCTGAAACAAATGCTACCAGAAGATAACAATTTATCGGATCGTTGTTATGATGCCAAAAAGATATTGTGTCCAATGGGTTTGAAGTATATAAAAATACATGCATGCTCTAATGATTCCATATTAAATAGGAAAGAGTATGAAAATTTGGATCAATATTCGGAAATTGGTGTGTAGCGTTACAATATGAAGGACAACAATAGTGATGACAATGATAATGTTAGTAGGAAGTGTCCTCCTGCTAAAATGTTAAGGTACTTACCAATAATTTCAAGATTCAAAGAGACTTTTTTCTAATGCAAATGACGCAAAGAATATTAGATGGCACGCGGATTAAAGAAAACATGATGGAAACATTCCCCATGTAGTTGATTCTTTGTAATGAAAGAAAATTGATTCGTTGTTTTCAGATTTTGGCATTGAGCCAAGAAACCTTAGGCTTAGGCTTTCCATAAATGGAATTAACCCCTTTGGTAATACTAACATTCTTTGTGGCTTGTTCTTCTCACGATTTACAACATATCTCCTTGGTTGTGCATGAAGCGCAAGTATATGTTGCTAAGTATGATTATTTTTGGACCACAACAACCTGGAAATGGCATAGATGTTTATCTAAGTCCATTATTTGAAGATCTAAAACTTTTGTGGGAGGAAGGTGTTGAAGTTGATGATGCATATTGTGGTAAAAAGTTTAAGATTTGTGCAACGTTATTTTGCACAATCAACGACTTTCCTACATATGGTAATTTGGCTGGATATAGTGTCAAAGGACATAAATTTTGTCCTATATGTGAATCTAATACCTATTATCACCAACTTGAGTTTGGAAAAAAGACCGTTTACCTTGTGCATCAGAAATTTCTAAAACCCAATCATCCTTATCGTAGATTGCATAAGGCTTTTAATGGAGAGCGGGGGTTTGATATGGCTCCTAAACCTTTAATTGGGGATGAATTATATCAATGAAAGAAACACATTAATTTCCTCTTTGGAAAGAGATAAAAATAAAAAGGTTCAGTTGAGAAAAATATATGGAAAAAGAAGTTTGTGCTCTTGATCTTCCATATTGGTTAAGTATCGATGTAAGACATTGTCTTGATGTAATGCATGTGGAGAAAAATGTGTGTGATATTTTGATTGGAAAATTTATAAAAATTCCAGGTAAGACTAAAGATAGTAAGAATTCTCGTCTCGATATGGAGGTGATGGGTATACGAAAATAGTTGGATTCAATAGACTCGGGAAAAAGAACTTATTTGTCTTCGGCATGTTACACTCTATCTAAAAAGGAAAAGGAAATTTTTTGTGAGTGTTTGCATGGTATCAAAGTTCTCCAAGGTTATTCATCGAACATCAAGAAACTTGTATCAATGAAAGATTTCAAGTTAATTGATTTAAAATCTCATGATTGTCATGTCTTGATGCAACAACTTCTACCAGTGGCTATCTGTGGCATCCTACCGAAAAATGTGAGAGTAATAATAACCAGATTGTGCTTATTCTTCAATGTTATATGTAATAAAGTTCTTGATTTCAAAAAATTAGATGAAATAGAAGATGAGGCTGCCATAATCTTGTGTCAATTAGAGATGTATTTTTCTCCATCATTTTTTGACATTATGGTTCACTTACTTGTTCATCTAGTCAGATAAATCAGATTATGTGGTCCAGTTTATTTAAGGTGGATGTATCCAATAGAGCGATACATGAAGCTCTTTAAAGGATATACGAAGAATCATCACCGACTGGAAGCTTCGATTGTTGAAAGGTACAACATAGAAGAAATTGATGAGTTTTGTACAAACTATTTACCGGAAGCATAGTCTATAGGAATTTCAAAGTCTTGTTATGCTGACAGCTATAAAGGTATAAGTACCCAAGGTTTAAATGTTAAGTTAATGGCTCGGGATGTAGTTCTTCAAGCACATTTCTATATATTGAATAATCTTAATGAAGTTAAACCTTACATAGCTACTCACAAAACACTTGTGAAGAAAAAAAAACCTGAATGAGTGACAAGTTGTTGTTGACAGATCATAACAAGAAATTCATAGATTCATTTAATAAAGAAATATCTAATGATGATAGTGCATCTGAGACAATTAAATGGTTGTAGTACATGCCAAAATTTAATGTGATAACTTGGACTGCATACGACATTGGTTATTTTTCCTTTTATACAAAATCAAAAGATGATCATAGTACAATGCAAAATAGTGGGGTTATGGTTGAGGTTGTATCCATGTATTTCTATAGTTCGAAAGATAAGAGTCCTATGTTGGCATCTAGAGCATTTTATGGCGTCATTGAAGAGATTTGGGAGATTGATTATGTTATTTAAAAAAGTGTCTTTATTTAAATGCAAGTGGGTTCCCAATAATAATGATGTACAAACTGATGACTTAGGATTCACTCGGGTTGACTTTGCCAAGGCAACTTATATGATCGAACCATTCATCATGGCTTCTCAAGCAAAACAAGTTTTCTATGTAAATGGCCCTTCAGGCATACCGGGGAGATGGTCAATCGTTCTCCAAGGAAAATACATTCCTCGTAGTGATGAAAGTTTTGATATTCCTTTCACTCCTTCTTACATAACGCAAGTGCCTAGCTCATATGATGAAGTTGATAGAGATGATGTGCATGTTATTCGTAACGATCATAAAGAAGGCATATGGGAAAATTAACGAGTATATTATTCTTTATTCATGATTTATTGTAAGTTTTAATTTCTAAGTTTATTTACTAACAAGTATGATTATTTAAAATTATAGGTGTTTAAAGTCAAGACACCAAGAGACAAGATACCAAGAGAGGAGAAACTAAAACACCAAGATACAATTATTTGTTGTAATGATCTGTAAATTGTAGGTTATTTTGTGTCATTTTGGTTTTGAAGTAATATATAAAGTTTGGATTTTATGTAATACAATTTTTGGTATGATACGATTCACAAATGTGTGTTTTTGTTTCTGGTCTGATGCGATTCACAAAAATACAGGTTAAAATGGGAAAATGTATATATATATATATATATATATATATATATATATATATATATATATATATATATATATATATAAAGCAAGTGATTTCACCATGGTTGCTAAATCCAACCGTGGTTATATGTTAAACGTTATCCGGAATGATTTAAATCTCAAAAGTGGCATTGATGGGAATTGAACTAAGGACCTTTAAACTTGTCACAACGGTTATGTATCACAATCTTGGTGATAGATAGCGCATATTCCAGTTTTTTACAACGGGCACTAGACCGTGATTGTAAGTAACGCATATACAATCACACGCTACTTAACAACAGCTAGTTCTCCATGATTATATATCTTTTCCAATCTTGATTGTATGTATTTTTCGTAGTAGTGTTTGAAGACAGTGAAGAAGAGAGAATGCATGATTTTGATGAAGACCTTGATGAAAGGTTTAGCTTTGGGGTGGATGAAGGAGGTCCTAGAAGGGAGAATGTTGATAGTGTTGCTACAAGTTAACCATCCAACTGTATGTTTACCACAGTAGAGATGGATATGGAACATGTCATAGAAGAATATTACATGACTGATGAACTTGATAGCGAGGCAGATGAATATAGTTGTGATGGCAGGCCTGCAGTGATTAGGCTTAATGAAGATGAACCACTTAGAAAGGGTTTCACATTCAAGGTTGGAATGGAATTTTCATCTTTGAGGTTTGCTACTAAGATCACTAGATGTAGGGCTTTCAACACTAGGCAGCTTGCTAGATAAGTTATTGAAGGGGACTTATCCAATCAATATAGTTTGTTATGGTCATATGGTGTTGAATTGAGGAGAGCTTCTCAAGGAAACACATTCAAGTTAAACATTGGAATACCAACATTTGGATTGCAACCATGGGCTGAAAGGTGTAACGTGTGTTTTGATGGGACAAAGAAAGCATTGACACTGACATGTAGATCATTCATAGGATTAAATAGATATCACCTAAAGAACACATATGATGGAATTTGGTTGGTTGTTGTTGGGAGGGATGCCAATGACAAATATTTGTCTATTGCTTTTGGGGTTGTAGAGAATGAGGCCAAGGACTCTTGGAGTTGATTTATTAAGTTTCTTCTTGAAGACATTGGTGGTGCTAGTAGGTGGTGCTTCATTTTTTATCAGTAAAAGGTATGTGTAATGGTCCATGGTTATTATAATTATTTGTCATTTTAGTTTATACGAGTTATGTTATCTGATGAGGTAATGATAAGGTTTTGTGGGATAGACCCTGAAGCCTTGGCAACATTGTTGAATGATGAATACATACTATACATTAAGGGATAAGGGGAAAGAATACTTGGGATGACATTCATAAGGGTTTGTCTTAATGAATTTTTGTTTTTAAATTATTGTGTTGCTTTGTTTTAGAACATTATTCTTATGTAATGTCAAACTTATGTATTGTTATGAATTACTACAATGCTTTGTTTTGGAATACCAATCTTATGTAATGTCAAACTTATGTATTGTTATGAATTATTGTGTTACTTTTGTTTTGTAACATCAATCTTATGTAATGTCAAACTTATGTACTCTTTTGTGTATTGTCATCAATGTTATGTGTTTTATACTGAGTTCATATGGTTTATAGTGTCATAATAAGGCAAATTATGTCAAATTGAAGCATAAATATTGTCATCTGATTTATTATGCTATGTCAAATTATGGTAAAATTGAAGTGTCAAATTATGGACTGTCTAATTTATGTAAATACTAAGGCGAATTATGGACTGTCAAATTATGTAAATACTAAGGCAAATTATTGACTGTCATAAGGAGTTTGAGAATTTCTTAATGCACCTTATATACTACTCACGCATTATGCAAAAATACTAAAATTTCTCCCAAATTTTGGAGATGCATCTTCGAACTCACTCAATACACACTCAATGTAGGTCATTCTGAGGGATGCCATATTAGTTGGGGGGTTTTTAATACCGGAGATGCATCTCCGATAGATTTTCGTAGATGCAATTTTGTGACGTTTACACACCAGTAGCAGAAGCATACACCAAAAACTTTTAATTTGACAAAATAAAATTAACATTTATAAAATAAAATAAGCATTACATAGATGATTTTAATATAAAATGCAACATTACACTTCAATATCCAGGTGGACGCTTCAACATCTTCACAATATCTTCGACCAATCTTGAAATCGTTGCTTCCAACTCAAGCAGAACTTTTGTTTCAAAATGGAAAAGTGTATTCCACATAGCCCTTACATCTGCATCCGTCTTGAGCTCAAAGTTGATAAACTCAAACTTCTCTTCGTTGTCAATCGACAATGAACGGTATTCGAGCTTCACAATTCTTCGATTGTCTTCATAAGGTAGGAGATTATGGAGAAGAAGACATTTGCGATATACCAGATGATGTTTATTTGTGACATTTGAGATATTTTCAGTGTGTGAAATACAAAACAAGAGTACCTTAATTATAGAAGATGTAGACAAATGTGGATCATTCAAAATCTGACATGTTGATTCCGGAGATATATCTCCAATTTTGCACCCTATTATCTTGTTTCGGAGAAGCATCTCTAAAATATCTCCTGATCATGCAGAAAATAGAACCATTGGAAACAGAACTTAATTGAAGACATTTTTGACAAATGTTATGTGAAAGATAAAAAAAATATATTAAAATATTAAGAAATTGAATATATTACACTTTATTGTCACAAAAGCACATCTTCTATCCGAACCATTATCGTACATTCTAATAACCACACTAAATCCCAGTTTGGGGGCCTCTGTACAAGTCCATTGAAGCATGTGATCACAAGATTCAAACTCTTGCTCATTTTTAAATTAGTTGCCAACATCTATCATCTTCATAACAACACCTTTGACATATGAAAATGCAACTTGTTTGGGGAAAACATCGGGGTGCACCGTATTTAATGAAAACAATTACCATAAAATAGTAAATAAGTGCTAATGTTATAAACAGAACTGAAAAAATAAACACATACTGATATCGGAAATGCATTTTCGGGTAAGTTCATACACGTTCCAAAGATACATTTCCAAAAAAAATGTTAATTTTTCATACAAAAAACAAGATTAATGCGAGTAATGAGGCTTGAAATAAATTACCTTTACTTGGAATTTCAACTTCTTTTGCTCCCTTTAATGTGATGAAACACAAAATTGGAGATTTTGAGTGAAAATATGGATTGAGAATGTAAGGGTTTTTGGTGAAGATTTTGAGTGAAAATATGGATTGAGAATGTAAGGGTTTTTGGTGAAGATTTTGAGTGAAAAACAAGTATGGTTATGTGATCATGTAGTTCTGTCTTTTATCTAATTATTCCAGAGATGTATCTCCAAAAATATTTGACATGCAAAGATGACAACAAATTTCAAAATTCTGCCTCAATCTTCTGAAGATGCATCTCTGGAATGTCCACTGGATTGATTAATTATCAACATATTTGTTGAAAAATTCTGGAGATGTATCTCCGGAAATTTTTTTAATAATCATCTAGAGTGACAGTCATTTGGTGCGCCATAGCGTTGTTGTATGGTGTGTCCGAAGATGCATCTCCAAAATTTGTAGGACATTTTAGTATTTTCTCATAGCGTGTAAGTTACATATAGGATGCATTAAGAAATTCCCAGGAGTTTTGGTACTGTCAAATTTTGGACCGTCCAATTTAAGTCAAACTAAAGTGTTATACTATGCATATGCAGTTTGAACATTTTAATACATTTCATTATCAAAACCAAAATTTCAATACATTTCATTACTAAAACCAACATTTCAATACATTTCAATACATATGTAGTTCGTACATAACAACATCATAAATAAAACTCTCAAATATTCAACAATTACATTTCAAAACAAGATAAATATTAAACATAAAAGAGATTGCAAAACACAACATTTTCAAATTTCTATTAAGTTTCTCTGATTTCAGTTTGTTCTTCAAAATCTTCTTCTTCTTTGAAAACAACTCCTTAAAATAGCCGATAGATTCCAACTTTGAGTTCATAATGTTCTTGTCTTAATTTTCATCTTTTGCTCAATGTCTTCATCTCTCATCACTCCTCCAAAAGGGATATCTCCAAAAAAACCTTCGTTTATTAGGTCATTTCTTGCATTTATATGAAACCATTCGACCATAACATCCACAGAAATTTCCAGCACGAGATTTTACTGAAGAAGAAGACATGGAAACGCCTTTAATTGAGTTTGTCTTCAAAGAATGCATTGAAAAGATTCGGAAGCAAAACATAGCAAAATTTGGGAATGACGAAAATGAAATAAACGAGATTGGGGAAGATGAAGGAAACGTGATTGGAGAATGAAAAAGACAAAATTAGGTTAGGATTGGGGAAATTTTCCTTTATTTCAAGTGTTAGGGTATTTTATTTAATATTTTACATGTTGCCATTCAATTAAACAAAAGAAAATTAAAATTTTAATTCACATGTACTGACACATCATACTTCGTTAGAGGCATTTACTTCAGGGACCAATTTTGTGGATGAAATTTTTTGAAATGATTATCCTTTAAAAGAAATTTTTAGAGGGACTAAAAATGAAATTAAAAATATTTATGAGGACAAAAACATATTTAATTCTTCGGAAAAAATCTCGAGATTAACTATTTACACATAAATATGATGGTAGTTAGAATATTATGACAGAAGTTGATTCATATACTCATAAGGTTGAGTTGAACCTAAATTTTTTTCCAAACAAAAAAAAACAACTCAATTACATTCAATTGATTTGGTTTAGGTTTATGATTGCAACCTAGTGAACTAGTTTCCTTTAGAAAAAATAACAATTTCATTTTTGTAAACGCAATTTAAGACTTTATGTATTGAATGGCAAGTATTTCAATTTAGTTCAAGTGCTAAACTTTTAAGTTAAGAAATTTGGCTGAAAAAAAACCGGGAACATCTACGAATGAGTCATAACAAGTCGATTTGAAGCAGAGATCTAGTTTACAGCCATGGTTTACACTGGTTGAGTTTGTACCACCCCATCATTCGTTTGACAAAATGCGTGACTGAATGTCCACTTTATGTAATTACTCCAAGAACTTCAATATACAAGTGTTTGAGAATTTTGGGTTTATATTATTGTAACTCTTAGCAGGTTGCTCTTGCTCATACAAGCTGCCATAGTTAAATCACGCCTCTTTATGATATGCAATGACCAAAGGTAACTTTTTTTTAAGTATAACTTTAATTTGCTGCCTCAAATTTTATGCTTTATATGAAATGCGTAAGTTTTGTATCAATGCCAATCCTTATGTGATGCCAATGGATCATGCAATCACCCTTATAGAGAAATTTTACTTTACACTTATTGAGTTTTGACTAGAAATGATAACTTCATGTTCAACACTTACAAACTAAAGTCCAGAGTCCTAGCTCAACCACACCACTTACAAACTACAAACTACGGTCCAATTGACAGAAGCCGATAGTCGATATTGTTAGGTTAGACGTCATCATCAGGGTTCGCCGATAGTCGATATTGTTAGGTTAGACGTCATCATCAGGGTTCGCCGATAGTCGATATTGTTAGGTTAAACGTCATCATCAGGGTTCGGACTCTGATACTCATAATTGTATTTGTGAATATCTAGTACACGTTATTTACCAATAAAAAAAATCAACACTTACAAACTACAATCCTAATAGGAAGTGAAAAATTTCTATTCTTCAACATCTACAAGGACCTTCAGGCAAGAAAAAAAATTCTACAATAAAGATTGATTCATAGTTTGTTTACAATGCCTGATTCAGTACCATCCATCTAAAGTCTAATCCTATGTTAAGTGTCTCCCAAGTTCTAGCCAAATACTTCAAGGAATCCTAAACATGGCCTCTAGAACTATAACCATGGATCTATTATGAGAAACATTGCTGAAGAGTCACTAATGTACAAGTAACTATTGGAGGGATAGTGCTTGCTCCATGTACCACCATCCATGCATTTCCAAACTGCTTCAGAGACTAACAATAAAACATTACTCTCTTTACATTTTCCTTCAAGGCCGGCAATGGCTTGACGCCGCAATCTCCGGCTGCACGTGTTGTCTTTGAACCTCGACCACCTGTCGAGCCAGTCTCCTGTAGGTCTGGCTCTGTGTAGAAACGTGCTCGAAAAGCTGCTAAATGTGCATAATATGCTGGAGGGACTGCAAAACAAAACCAAAAGATAGATTAACTTTTGCATTTTCGGGTGCAAGACAGAACCTCAATAAAAAACAAACATATTGTGCTTACCAACAGATACGGAGCGTGTACACCTAGCATATGTGTAACAAAGATTGTTTGTCAAAGACTGAATTCCATCTGCTGTGAAGTTGTTTTCATCCCATAGAACGTGATAATGCGCCGGACGGCTTGTACCCTGCGTGCGTGGTAATAGAATGTCAAAAACCATAGTTGAGGCGAATCCAAATTTAGGTTTAGATTTACATGATGCAGAAGCTGTCTATATTTGGTTTCGACAAGTGTCAGTGTCAAGCCCGGTGTCAGTGCTTCATAGTAACTAGAAGCTAGAAATTAGTAAAGTGTAGATTTTAAGTATCACGTTTAGCTTCTCTTTTACCTGGATGCCGGCGTGACTGCAGAGATAAAAATCAAACTCGGTTGGGTGACAGATTTTTGTATCAACGACAGTTCCTGAAAGCATATCAAAAGCAGAAAAGTGTCAAGCAAAATATTCTAATAAATCAAAACAACTCATAAATTTGTTTGCGTGTGTATAACCATTTCAGCAACATTCAACATACCAGGCAGTATATTTCCACTCCTATCTGTACTGTTCCTGTCCCTGTGGTTGTTTGCGAATAACCGAGTATGATGTCTTTTTTGTACAACTATGAAAGTTACCGGAGGTTGATAGTTTGGCTCCAAAGAAGCACACGCCTTTATAAAAAACTTAGATGTTAATATCCGAACAACTACAACAAACAATTACAGTAAGAGTGAGAAACAGTTCTAACCTTCCGAATCGCATCCAACTCGTATAGTAGAATTTGGTAAAACTGTCCTTCACTTACACCATCCCTGTACAATTAGTAGTCCAATTAGATTTAACTTACACCTTCATTCTTTATCGATCATAAATTAAAGATACAGACCTATAAAATATAATCCTTTGTGGCTTCTGTCCCGTTGCTCTTCTAAACGAAACCAACAAATCTCTGCAAAAATAGGACATGAAGTTTAAAATGGTATTACTAAAATCTTAGAACTAACATTCATATAAAACAACCAAGAACAACAATGAGAATTACAAAAGTTGAAGATTACCGGATCATGCCACCACTAACTACGCCGCGAACAGGATCGTGCCAAGTTTTGTACAAATCTTGTATAAGTTCTTGTCTTTGAGGTTGAGCACAAACTAAACCTGCATACTTCGTAACTTCGGGCCAATCTTGTGACGCTACTACCTATAGATTCATCAATAGATATTAGCAATCAAAACCTTTGATAACCATTGCAATATCAAAAACCGAGACAGATAGATTATATAAAAGTAAACCGTACTGCTGCGATTGAGGGGCTGGAGTCTTCCCCATTTTCAGGGTGAGTAACATCTGCTCCAAATATTATTGTTGGTATGTCACTAACCAACGGTATTCTGCAGCTTACGGCGTCAACAAGAACGGTGTTTCTACCGCCCATCTGCATCAAGACAGCAAATGATCACTAACTAGCTGCAGGAACTTCGAAACGCATATTCATTTGGGGTTTGTCGTAATTGAGATTTGAGAGCAAACAAACCTTAACATTGATTTTCAGAGACACATTAGCCAAGTACTGCTTCGTGATCTTAAAGACATGCTTTGTTAAACAACATTGAGAAATTAAACCAAGGTCGGTCTCACAAATACGCTTGAGATCACCTGAAAACAAAAGAAATCAACACAAAATCATGAGTATTAAGAATTTGAAATGCACATTATCATTCAGTCAAATTAAGCAAATAGCAAGAAGCTTTGATTGTCCTTATAACCGCTAGGGACCAGTTCAAAATCCTCATCCTCTCGGAGACAGTTGTAAAATAGTTATTTTCATCTTCATTTTTCAAACAATGTTGTACATGTATTTCAACGAATTTGGCTTACCATAGAGAGAACCATTGTTGTCGGGTAATATCACTAACAAAAGCTCCAACTCTTTTCCTTTGGTTTTGTTTGATGATACATGGTAAACATGCTTCAAAGCTTTCTCCACTTGCTCAGGTTTTGCATTGTAGATCGGAATAACAGGGTCTAGATTAAATTCCTTAACAAAAAAAACATTATGGATCAGAGTAAAATTTTGGTTACACTTCAAACACAACAAGTCGAAAGGATGGGAAACTACCATGCCAGATACTTGACACATTTGTGCAAGCTCGTTACAAAATGTACGAGCCACACTATCTTGCACACTTCGTGAAAAATTTATGCATGCCCAGCGGCTAACCGTCATTCCATTAATCATTTTCTGCATCATTCAAGTATTATGAAACAAACACACCAGCATTAAAAGCCATCACACAAAACTCCACGTCAGACAAGAAAATCCCAAGCATTGGAATTTCATAAAAATTTACAAAATCGGAAACTATTTAATGCCGTTGAATTGAAATGATAGTTGTACTATCAATTTGCAATACCTTGTTCATCATATTCCACTGGCCAACTTGTGGTAAACAATTTTTTTCTTTGCCACTCTCGTGATATTTAAGCTGCAAACAAATCAATTTAGATGAATAATTATGAGGAAAAAAAATAGATTGCATTTTAGGCATCAAACATCAATTGGAGAAGCACATTACCCAAGGAGCAGGGAGAATTCGAGCTTCTACAGAAGCTAACTTCTCACTGACTTTAATTCCAAATTCCTTTGCATAAGGATCTTGATCATAAGCATTATGCTGAACCGTCTATTGTATGCAAAATTGAATTATTAATACGAAGGTCCAACATTATTGATTAATATTTGATCAAAGTTAATCAAATGCGAAATCACTATTTACCCGCAATATGTCATTTTCTCGATCCCGAGGTCTCTGGCAAGTGACTTTCAAGAGAGAGGTAATTTGCTTTTCATTCAACCTTTTGGTGTATCGTTGTCCCTCGACGATTTTGCAGGCCTGAGGAACCAGAGGCATGTAAGAAAAATCAATATCATTATGAGCACTCAAGTATAGCAGTACATCAATGGCGTGAAATTTTCACTACCTCCATAGGTAAATAGTTTGCTTTCTTTTGATTCCCACCAACTTGAAGGCAAGGAAGGTGTGTATGTTTAATAGTGAAACCGTACATCTCTTGAAAGTATTCAACCACTGATTTCATAGTTGAGTTCTCATCAACGGGAAACCTATACGAAATACATTTGTGGAAAATCATTAGAACTTCACTGAACTTTCTGTAATAGCAATCAATAGTTACAAGAATAGAAAGAAAATTCACTTACACAAGTTCTCTTGTTGGTTGAGATGTTATACCAGAAACTCGATACTTCCGTCTCACACTCCCTCTATGTGTCACTTCAACTTTAACTCCTCTAAGGGATTTCTTAATCTGTTAAAGTAGCTTTGTAAGGGCCTGTTTGAATTGGTTTATTTTACCTTTGTTATAAAAATAGCTTATACACAAGCACTTAAATACTAAGTGCTTAAGCTATAGCCTTCATTAAGATGTTTATCCAAACATGACCTAAATTTAGAGTTTTAAGACATAATGGAAAATGAGCTAATCAAGATTTTTGCCAGTAAATCAAGTACCTTGATGCGATCTGCATCAGACAACTGCCTTGACAGAACATCTTTTCCTAATAGCTGGCCAACAAATTCCACCACCGGAAGAGGTTCAATGAACGCGGCAGAAGCCATATCTAAGGAATGCAACAAAAGAATGTACGATGAATCAAAGGTTGAACTGCATTTCCATTACGAAATGAGAAAGGTAGAAAGTAATAATATACCAATATTGAGGGAAAGGCCCATCTGAGTAGGTCTTATGCTTTGGTAAAATCCACACCACGACTCCAATCCTTCTCCGAGGCGTTGTGGTGTTCTAATATCAGGTGAATAAAACGACCTCCCAATGGGACAAAACCTTTGAAAAGTGCAGCTTATGTTAGAAAAAGTAAGCTTCGGTATTTCACAGTTTTAACTGACAATTATTTCATAAAAGTACCTCTTGGATGCTAGCTCTCTTAGTACAATGTCAAGAATTTGTATCGCTTCCTGTGGAGCATCTGCACGCTTTCCAGCCAGAAACTGTCCCAAGTGATGCAAGTTAGCCCTTGCAACAAACTTGATCACCACTTTGTATTCTCTTTCCCTCCTGAAAAATGTCGGGTGTCAGTTGAAACTTGACTTAGTTCAAACAAATAATATATATAGTCCTATGCAGCACCAACACTTTTTATAGAAAATGTGTTCATGTCCGACACCGACAAAACGCATGTGCAATAAATCTTACTTGGGGCCATTAATTCCATCCTCTTCTTCTATAAGCTTAATCTTAAACTCTCTCCATGAAAAGGGAAGAACCCCTGCTGTGTACAGACTTTTCCGGCCATCATATGCTGGAAGCCTCGTGCCAAGGTCTGATTCTTTATACAGCCTCACAAGTTCTGCTATAATGGATCTGTTAACTGCTTTCGAAGACACTTCCGGCGTAATAGTTACCTATAAAATACAGCAACAAATAATGGTATTAAATTTAGACAACTTTTGCGACAGTTTTTGAATGATTAACAAATATATCATGTGTAGAACATCATTAACCACGAACTTGGATGTGGTTAACCATAACTTTGAGGGATTAACCTACATATAGATTTGAACATTGTGGTTAATCACGTCTTTGGATTGTAGGTAAATGCTGATACTTAATGGTTAATGACTAATAAGTTTGACATCTTCTATATCCATTAAACATCGAGCAAACGCAATTAACCATATAAAAATTTGTGGCAAGAGTTTTCCAAATTTTGTTGTTGGAAAAACACAAATGAAGTCTTTAGGCAAAACTTAAGAACTCATAAATGGTACTAAAGAAAAAGGACAGTTAAAACAGAAGCTCATTCAATTCATTCTGCAATTGGACAGAACACATAAGAGGAAAGTAAAGGATAAACTTAAATGCTTCCATAAAGGGCTATGCGTGAGTCACTAAGAAAACCAAACTGTATTGTTTTAGCATAAAGCTAAAACTAGACTCGTAAAGACATGTCCGGTTAAGCCAGCTCAGTTGATAGATGTGCAAGGACATCAGAATGAAGGGCGTCGGCTCGAACAGACGACTTTCCACTTAGAGGTGAAATTCCGACCATTAAGACACTAGACCAAAAAAAAAAGACCAATGAAAGAAACTTACATCATACTGATTCAAGTCCTTGTCTGGTAATTCTGCAAAGAAGTGGTTAGCTTTAACAATGCACTTTGTACCAACTTGTCCATAACCAGGCCTTTGAGCAAAACTCAAAGACTTGCTTGAAGTAGGAAAACTCATCTCTATATCACTAGAGACTATGTTTCCATTTTGAAGAACATGGCCATTCTCATTATTTTTCACAGCAGTACAAGGCCTACAACTTGGTCTCATCAAAACATCAACTTGATCAGATTTTCTTCCATTTCTACTCCTTCTTCTTCCACCACCACTCCTTCCTTGAGGTGGTGAAGTTTGGTTATGTTGTTCTTGTGACAACAATGGTGGACCTTTACCATTTTGAACAGCTTTAGTAACCTTCTTAGCCTGATTCATAGTGTTTGGCAGATGAGGTTTGATCACAAGGTGTTGTTCTGAACTCTCTTTCATTTGCCTCAGAGGCATGTTGAATTTTTGCTGAGTTCTTGCAGGAATATATAAATATATAGATATATAGATAGTGATATTCACAGTAATCAAAGGTGACAAGAAGTTTCAGCAAATAACCAGTTTTTCACGTTTAGTTTTTGCCTATAACTGCAAAATAGTGAAAATTACTTCAGCTGAGAATACATAAACAAAGTTGGAAATTATAGGTGAGAGGACAAATAGAAGTTATTATTGCTATAAAGTGAAAAAGCAAAACTCAATTATGAGTTGTTGAGCTTATAAATTATAATGAATCAATGCATAAAGATAAAACTGGTATGGCGTGAAAGTGTAAAGTAAAGGAAACTGTTTAAGAATACAAAAAATGAAAGAAAAAAAAACATTACTATTCCTTTGCAAGAACTGAAAATCCAACAAGTTACCATTTTTTCAGCAAGCAAACCCAAAAATGGTGTCAGAGATTGAACTTGAACAATGAAGCTAACTAAATAAGATAAAAACAACAACAAAAAATCAAATTTTGATGACATTTTCTCATACCCTTTTGATTGAAGTTTCAAAGAACCAGAAAACAAGGAAATCTCAATGTGAATTTAAAGTTCAAAATCATGGCTTTATTGACACCGACATGAAATATCACAACCAACAAAACATAAACTAAAAAAAACATTTTTAATGTACTTGTGATTAGATGAAGAAAGTAATTGAACATAAAATGTGATTAAACAAATGTAAAAAATAAAAAATAAAAATAAAAATAAAAAACCCAGAAAACAAAACCAGCTTCTTAGGCCTGTCCCCTACCAAAGAATGAAAATGAATAAACACTACATAGCCACATAAATAAATAAATAAATGAAATTTTAAATAAATAAAAAATGAAGGCAAGTTTGAAGAGAATAAAACAAGCACAAGAAAACAAAAATCAAGAACAAAACATCCTTAGTGAAGGAATAAACATTGAAAAGGGTAGCAAAATTACTGTCTACTACTAGTAGAAGATATGTAGACAGAAAAATAAAATTCAAAAATTCAAAAACTAAAATAAAAAAAAACAATTAATGCTAAGGCTATAGAGTAGAAAAATGCTATCTTTATTAAATGCCTTGAAGTGTAAACAAAGTAAAAAAAAAATCAGAAAAATGAAAACTCACCAACCAACCAACAATCTAACTCACTCACCTATAGCTTGTATATTACATGAAAACGGAAAAAGAGAAAGAAAACAAAACTTGAACTTACCCTTATGCTTATATCTAGCTAGGTAACTAGGGAACACATGTGAAAGCAATGAGAGAGTGAAAATGGAAGATGGGTGATGAGCAAAGAAATAAAAATGGAGTCTTTTTGAAGGATTTCGAAAGAAAGAAGAAGGGTGAAAAAAAAATAATATAAAAAAAAAGTGAAGATGATGATGTTGATGAATCTTATACACGCATGCAAAAGAGCTTTTGGTGTTTTCTTTATCACGTGTAAAAGGCTTTGCCTCTGTCTCTCACTTTGCTTTTTTGATTAGTTGCTCCCTAGGATGGTTTGGTTTTTACTAACTCTTATATTTATGCAAAAACAAAAGAGAGAAAAGAACAAGGAAAATAAAATTGGAAAATTGAAAATTTATTATGAGAGAGAAAGAGAGTAAGTGAGTCCAAAAGAGGTAGTACTGAGAGGATTATAAAAGCAATCATACAAGGAAGAAGAATAATTCGAACTTGCAGTCATCTCTATTGCAGGCTTCTGCTATTTGTGTTTTCTTTCTCATAATAATAAAACTTTCAATTTTTGTTATATACACCAAAATTTAATTTTATCTTTAAGTATCAGGTATCCTATGTGCGAATGTAATTAATAGTCTCGCAGAAATTAATGTCTCGAGTCAGAGAGAATTACAATCGACGGTCAGGATAAGTTAGAAAGATCGCAATAGACCATTGCGCAGAGACTAATTCCTTGAGACGAGAGGAAGAAATAATAAGATATTAAATTTAATAATATTGAAATATCAAAAGAGGATTATTTAGTTGTTCCCTATGTAAATGTTCCAACAATCTTTTTTTTTATATAGATTTGTTGAAGTGTTCACTTGCCCATGATCCATTTTCCCTTGTGTTTGGGTAAGGTTACCCTTGTAACGGTCGATTCAATTTGGGTCCACTTTTCCTAGTCATGTAACAACACCTTTTTGGTTATGATTCAGTGCTTCTCGGTGTACCTGAAGAGTGGTGGGCCAGAATGTTGATGGAATTGGATTGGTGGAATCTTGATTCTTGAATCTTGATCATGATTGTGTATGAGTTTGATGGGTGTGGAGGTGCAGTGGGGCTTACGGTGGATCGTAATCATTGGATTATAGTGTGTGTGTGTGAGGGACAAAATCTGAGGTAGTGATTGTTTATGATGATATCCTGAGACTGTAAGAGGGTTGTTGGGTTCCAGTCCACAATGATATCTAAGGTGGAAAATGAAGTGTGTGGGATTGGATGAGATCAAACCATACTTGATTGTAATTTGGATTGTTGCATATTTGAAATTGAAATACTAGTAGTTTTTTTACTAACTATCATTACTTGTTGACTCCAAGGGTACCCACATAATGTGTGATGCACTCTACCTATCATGCTCCTCACTTCTCTTTGAATAGTTTATTTCACACATATAAATTATAATTAAAATTTGAAGGCTAATTTAATTTAATTTTAGAGTAGTGAGATATGTCAAAATTAATTCCACACCTCTAAATTAATTATTTCATGACTTTCAAATATAGAATTAATCATACACTAAATTTGCTTGACATTTTTTTATATTTTCTATTTTATTGAGATTTTATTTGTAAAAAAAATATTGAACATTATATAACTTAACTGATAACTATATCTTAGAAGGGTTGAAATTAAAAAATTAGTCAAAAATTTGACTATCAGTTTTTAACTGTGATTTTATTTATTCAAATGATTACGTCGATGAATAAACTCTGTTATTTAATTGTGAGGTTTTTTAACTCTTCTGATGAGTATTAAGTATAACAGTTTGATTTTTTATGAACTACAAAATTGGAGTAACAAAAATATAAGTAAAATACAAAGTCTAAATATAATGAATAAATTCTGAGAAAAATGATAAATTTGATTGATTGTGAATGTCTCTATGTAATGAAATGTTAACAAAAGTCGAGATTAAAGGAGATTCAAAATTAATAGTGAAATACTTAACAAAATAATACGAGTGCATTAAAGATAATTTAGTAAGTATTTTGTCAAAGTGAATTCATTCCTCAAAAGATTCAACATAGTCGATATTAAATTTGTACCTCAGATTGAGAATCCGAATGCCAGTGATTTAGCCCATATAGCTTTGGGGTACAGAGTCTCCAAAGAAAAATTTGAAGGTTTAATCGAAGTCAAAGATAAATTGATTTCGATCGATGAACTTTCCCCATAATTATCAAGTTCAAAATTTGTGGTAGTAGAAGAGTTAGGAGACTTAAATTCTATAAAAAAAATTGAAACTTTTGCCATTTATAATCGGTCAAACGATGCTTGGTGAATACCAGTTATAGAGTTCCTAAAAAACCCAATAGAAACAACAAATCGAAAGATCAAATACAAGGCTTTAAGTTACGTCATCGTTGGAAACAAGTTGTTTGAAAAGACGCTAAAAGGTGTTTTACTTAAATGCCTTAGCGAAAGCGAAACTTATTTGGCAATATTTGGTGCCTATAGTGGATCATGTGGCGCTCATCAAGCATGCCACAAGATGAAGTGGTTGTTGTTTCAACACGGGGTATATTGGCCCACAATGTTGAATGACTACATAGAAATTGCCAAAGGATGTCAAGAATGCCAGAAGCATGCAGGGATCCAACATGTCCCTGCTAGTGAACTACACTTAATCATCAAACCTTGGTCATTTAGAGGTTAGGCATTAGACTTGATTGGTGAGGTCATACCTACGTCGTCCCAAGGACATAAGTATATGTTTGTAGGCATCGACTATTTTACAAAATGGGTCGAAGCAGTACCTTTGGAGAAGGTTGACCAAGATACTGTGATAATTTTCATTCAAAGTCACATCATGAGTAGGTTTGGGATTCCTGAGACTATAACAATATACCAAGGTTCAGTGTTCACTGGTCGAAAGATGGTTGAGCTTGCTTCAGAATCAGGAATCAAACTTTAAACATTTACCCCTTATTACGCCCAAGTAATGGTCAAGTCGGGGCGGCAAATAAGATCATAATCTGCCTGATAAAAAAACATGTAGGTGAAATCCAAATAATTGGCATGGGACTTTGGAAGCATTTTGGGCTTATCGAGTGTCCCCTAAAGAAGCAACCAACGTCACATCTTTTTGACTGACATTCGGACATGATACAATACTACCTGCTGAGATGTACTTACAATCGATGAGAATTCAAAGGCAAAGTGATATCACATCCAACCACTACTCGAGCATGATGATGGACGAATCAGTATACTTGGATGAAGAAAGGTTAGTTGCCCTAGACATTCTTATTAGAGAAAAGGAGCGTGTGGCTAAGGATTATAATAAAAAGGTAAAGTCGAAGGCCTTTTCGGTCGGTGACTATGTATGAAAGGTAACATTACCTATGGATCAAAATGACAGAACCTTAGGGAAGTGGTCACCACACTAGGAGAGACCATTTAAAATTAACCAAGTGTTCTCAAAAAATGATTATGAGATCGAAGAATTGAGTCTTAGCAGTCGAATAATGCGAGTAAATGGGAAATACTTGAAGAAGTATAAGCTTATGTTACGAAAGTCAAAATATTGGGATAATATGTAAAAAATGGTTGCCAAGTTGGTGTATGTTTAAATTATGCCAAAAATGGCAGTCATTATGATAATTTAAGTATATTAAAAAACATCATCTCAAGACTTCAACTTGCTCAAAAGTTCTTCAAAGCATAGTCTCATATGCTTCAGCTTCTTGTCGACCATGAGGTCAGCAGCTTTCAGCTTATTTACCTCTCCTTCTAATATGCGAACAGTCCTTGCATGCTCTGTAGCATTTTTCTCTTCGACCAATTTCTCGTCGACATAGGGCATTTAAAAAGCATACATCTTTGCCTTCTTCTTTTCTGTGCCTCGGTCTTCAATTGCAACCAGTTCATCTGCTGAGTCTAGGATAAGATGTCATCCTCTAAAGATGCCTTTTTTGTCTTGGCCTTTGCCTCAAATTCAGTAACTCGGCATTGAGATTGTGAAACTAGGTTTTGTTGCTCGAGCAAGACCTGGTTATTCTCTCGAGTAGATTGACAGTCTTTTTTAATCCTAACAACTTGAACGACTTGTTCAAGAAGAGCCTTAAAGTCCAAGACAAAGCCAGCAATAAGATTAGTCACTTCTAGCTTGTTTAGCTCCATCAATGGTCCTTAGATATCAAAAAGGGATTTGGGGTCATTCTTGATCGTTTGAAGTAGGTCCATATTGACAAGTTTGGACTTCAATTGCTGGAACAACTCATCAAAATCATCGGTATGAACATCAGTCAAAGCAGGAGATATGTGAGGGAAGTCTTATTGGCTATCCACAATCCTTTTGAAGGCTTAGATTAGACTCTCTTGATTGACTCCCGCCTTTGAGGGATGTAGAGTCGAATCAAAGACGTCAATAAGGCTCCCAAGAGATTGAGACTGAGACCCTAGAGTGGGAGATGAGTGAGTATGATCTTGGATGCCCTCATGACTATGACATCCACTAGGTTCTAGAACTTTGTCATGCGCATCATACATGAATTCTTTATTAATAACACATTCTCTAGTATTTTTGATGTCGGGGCCTCAACCTTTTCAGGCTCATAAGGATTTGTTTCATGTGTAGGAGGGCTTTGTCGTTCAACGAGAGATTCACCTCCTAAATCATCAGTTATTTCTGCAATGGGGTCCAAGCTCCCCCTAGCACTTTTTCCTTATTGGTCGACAACTATCTATCCATCACCAACGTTGGTCCATGTATGGACATATAGTGAAGTAGTTGTCGAATGCATCATATATTTGATGCTGGAAAAGTTAGGATGGTTGCAGGATGCACTCGGTTGTACCTAGGTTTTGCAGGGTCGACATCGACATGCTTCCCAAATAAATAATTTTAATTAACATATATTTCAAAAGATATATAAATATATAAGTAACGAGATAATGAGTTACCTTATCAGCAGTTGAACATGGACTCGAATGTGCACTCCTATGGTTCTGAGCAGGTTGTCGAAGAGTTGAGTTACCTCTCTTCGTTTTCATCAGAGGGGTATCACTTTCCTCAGTCCCCTCGTCATCAAAAACCCTAATGGTTTCTTGTCTAACCCTTTTCTTCTTTCAAAGGCTAGAAGTTTCAGCATTATCCTTGCCTTCCCATTTATTTGTAAAGTTTGCATCATCAACTCTGATAACCGCATTTGCTTGATGTCAAACTTAGCTTCTTTCTGAGAAGATTAGCATATTTCGATAGAACGTTAATAAGTTAGCAGATAAAATCAAATAAGAGCAAGAAATAAAGGTACAAACTATAGTTTCTTTGTTGGAAGAAGCGCCATCTTCCTTGTTTAGTTGGCTTTTCTTCGAGGGCCCTGCAGTAGAAGAAGTCGTTTCTTTCTTTCGCCCTGAAGGAACAAAACAGATTAGGACATCGACAAAAAAAACTAACAAAAAATAAGGTTATATGTCTTTTCACCTATGAAATTCCTATAGTGCTTATTCCTTGGGTGGTAGTAGTTGATGGATTTAGATTGTATGGAATGCATGTAATAGGTTGGCAAAAAATGCACTAGGGCCCAAGAGGAACTTAAGGCAAGTTAATACGAGTGTATCTTGAGTCTTTTCTACTTTCTATAACTAGTCGGCCAAGGATTGCCTTATTTTTCTTCTTCAAGTCCCACATAAAGAAAAAAGCATCATCCAGGTATTGAACCATGAGAGTAGGATATGGAACGCTTTCGTAATGAAGGTCCCACCAATCCTCGAACACTTGGGTACAATTGTAAGAAAGGGAAAATTCGAAGGAATTAAGGATTATCTCCTTCCTCTTACAAAATTTATGGCAACCTTCTAGCCATTCCTCGTGGTGTGCGTCGCTAGAAAAGAAGCAAGCCTCTGCTTTGGGAATCAAGCTTTTAGGCAACAGTTAGCTTAAACTAAATTTCCTGGCCACCAAGTTTGGTTGATAGACATCTGCTCTTATCCCTGATTTGGAGGAGGTAAGCCTTGTCCACTGAGTAGTGGGCTGGAAGCATGCTAGCAAAGTATCATGTTTGTCCCTCTCATCATGGCGTGAAGAGTTTGGAAATGGTTTTCTGAACCATTCACGTCCACATTGTCGATTGGAAAAGGGAGTCATAGTCGAAATAAATGTCTTACATCTGTAAAAACATGTCAAAGTAAGTCTCAAAAACTTCTTTTAGACACAACTTTACCATCATCTAGGGTGAGTTAGGAAATCCTCAGACCTTTGATCCCCGCCTCTGAGTTAGGAAGAATCATGGTTTTTAGGCATGGTTTAGTGGTAGCATTAAGCCACAACTACAAGAGCCGGATGGGGCCACAACTTGGTAAACGGCTTCTTGTATGGTTTTTTATCATATTTTTTCTGGTAAGGTGCTTTGTAAAATTCAAAGTTTTCTTTATAAGGTTTTTTCTTATGGTAACAAAAGATATTTCTTTCTTTACTAACACTTTTCTTATTCTTAGGGTTACTGAGAGCTCTAAGAGGGGTAGCTCCATATTGCTCGCAGAAGGAACCCATCTCGCGCCTATTGTTTATTTTCTCATTTTTAATTTTATTCTGGAGTTTATAATCAGTACATATTTGTATTCTCGTTTCTATAATATAATAAGATAATTCACTTATAGTTAAAGACTTATAAGGAATAGTTTCATTAATTATTTTTTGAATGTTTGTCTTAACCTTTTCAGCAAATAATCTAGGTAAGCCACTAATAAATATTTATTTCTAATAATCCACAGATCCGTCAGACCTAAGGCAAACCTTAGAGAGAAACATATCTTTGTACCACCTATAGTCTGACATGGATGGGCAATATAGGTTTAATAATTGGCCGCCTGCTTTTTTCTGGAACTTTAAGTTCTCCTACAAAGAACTTGGTAATGGCGTATAAGAGAGTAGTAACACAAATCGCTTCATTTGATTCAGTTTTAACAGCTATATCAATTTGAGCTTTATCTTCAGGACTTGGGAGATTATCCCACCATCCCTTTAACTCACCAGTAAATCCCATAACAAGAATATCTTTGGTTTTCTTATCGGAGTTTCCTTAAAGTTTAAAGGCGGTAGCCGCCATGGTCATATTTTTTATAGTATCTAAAACTTGTTGCTCATAAGCTCCATCAATATTCCATTCCACAATGGAATCTCCTGAATAACTATTTTCTATAAAGCTACTTCTTTATTCAAATTGCACATCTGCAAATGAAGGTCTAGGTTAATAGTTTCGGGTATTAGGTTTTATGGATTTTCCTCCTAACTTGCTAACCATATTATCAAATTCTTCTTCACGAGATAAGGTATTTATTTCTCCATAAGAACTTCCTACATTCAATGTTTTTAACTTTTTAACTAATTCATCTATTTTATGATTAAGGTCCCGACCTAAGCTCATTGTAACACCCCGATAAAAATAAGATAATTATTTAATTTAAGTTAATATTATATTTATTAATTTAATTAAATAATTGGAATTTTTGGATTATTATTATTATTATTATTATTGGAATAATAATTATTGGAAAATATATAAGTTGGAAATAAGGAAAAAGAGTTTCATTTTTTGGTAAAGAGGGTTTTACGTGAAAAGCAGAGAAGCGGCTGAAAAGAGGAAAAGGGCAAAGAGGCAGAGCAAGAGGAAGAAGGTTGGAGAAGAGAAAAGCTTGAAGCTTAAAGATTCGCCGGATTAACTCAGGTAAGGGGGGTTTATCGTCGTTTAATGGGTATTATGGGTTAACATGTAATGGGTAGTGATAAACCGTTGAATTGACCCTAATTGGGATGTTGAATGCTGAGAAATTGTGTTGGGTAAGTTGTGTTAAAGCTGTAATTGAATCTGTATTTGTGTGAGTTGTGATTTCCCGAACGTATAGCTTTTTATGGAATCGGAATCGGAGGTCCGGAAGTCCTCCAACGGCGGAAAATGCAGAGAATTCTGCATTCTGCTTTGTGTTAGCGCAGGAACAGCTTTCTGTCTTGCGTTAACCGGTTAACCCAGGGTGTTAACCGGTTAACACTGTTAGGAATTGTGAAGTATTGCTGTTTTGCTTGCGTTAACCGGTTAACCCAGGGCGTTAACCGGTTAACACTGTTGTGGTTTCTGAGAAATTGCTGTTCTGTCTGCGTTAACCGGTTAACCCAGGGCGTTAACCGGTTAACACTGTTAAGTTTTGCCAGGAAGCGTGTTTTGGTCTGCGTTAACCGGTTAACCCAGGGCGTTAACCGGTTAACACTGTTGAAAAGTGGGAAAATTGGTATTTAAATGTTGTGTACATATTTGATGGTTGGCCTATATCGGTATGTGATATAGTAGGGATCATTTCCCGTTGTTTTGAGTAGGATAGGTATTAGTAGAGTGTGCTAATACTGTGATTAAATTATTTGGCATGACATGATATGATTATGTGATAAATATGCTGATGATGTGTGAAAATATGCATAATGTTGTGAATGTATATATTATGTATGTAATTGTGGATGGACTGTTTTATGGCCTAGAGTGTGAGCATATGTCCATTGTGGATTGTTGTTGATGTTGCATTGCTAGGTGAATTAGCATGCATATTGTGGCCTTTATGGTGGTAGCTAATTCCCATGGTGAGGAATTAGTGAGTAAATCATTGTGGATTGTTGTTGATGTTTGCATGCTAGGTGATTAGCGTGCATAGCATAGCCCTTGGGGTGGTAGCTAATTCCCGTGGTGAGGAACTAGTGAGTTGGTGGTAGCTAATTCCCGTGGTGAGGAATTAGTGAGTGAGTCACTAGGTCTCAAATGAGTGGGACTAGTGGGCTTGGTAGCCGTATCTGGATTTGATCGGTGAGGTGAACTATATGTTCACGAATAGTCGGTACCGCATGCATGGAGTCTCATTGCATAATGTGTGTATGGCGTATAATATGAATGGATGTATTCCAATATTATACGTGTGTTTGTGTTGGTATTGAGTATGATATTTGAGTTGATGTGCCGTTACTGAATGTGTGATAGGATTAGGGTGATTAATGTGTTATTTACTTAGCATTACATGATATTTTATAATGCTTTTTATATCGATTGAGGAACTCACCCTTACAACTATTTTTCAGGTAACGAGCAGTGATTGAGTAGAAGCTAGTGCTTGGAGTCTAGTGTAGTCTCCTTAGTGGGTCATGCTCTGATAGATGTAACATCGGGACGGGATGTTTTACCTTGTTGAATAATTTTACATGTAATGTGTTACATGTTCTGCATGATTGATTTGATTTCTACCCGCTGCATATTGTGCAAATGCTTTATGTTTTGAATTAATAAAAAGAGCATGACAGTTATTTGGTGAATGGTGTGAAATGATTGTGTGACACCCTTAATTGCATAATTACTCTAATTGATGTATTGCTATTTTAATTAAATATTTGGGGTATTTTAGAAGGGTGTTACATTAGTGGTATCAGAGCATAGTCGGTCGAGTCGAGTCGTAATTATTCTGTTTTCCCTGTACGGGATAGGTGTTGTGTAACCCTATCAGTACTTATTGTTTTATCTTGTTGGATTAACTCAGAATAGAGATGGCTGGAAGAGGTAGAGACGATGTTGCGATTGCTGAGGCTCTGGGTATGCTAGCTGGAGTACTTGGGGGAAATCTGAATGTTGTGGGAATGGGAGCTGCTCGTCAACTGAGTGAGTTCCAGAAGAACAATCCTCCAATGTTTAAGGGAGCATACGATCCAGATGGTGCTCAGAAGTGGTTGAAGGAGATCGAGAGGATCTTCCGAGTGACTGAGTGTGCCGATAACCAGAAGGTCAGGTTCGGTACGCATATGCTGTCAGAAGAAGCAGATGATTGGTGGGTTGCTACCCGCACTGAGTTGGAATCTGCTGGGAATGCTGAGATCACTTGGGCTGTGTTCAGAGAGAGATTCCTGAGGAAGTATTTTCCAGAGGATGTCAGAGGAAAGAAAGAGATAGAGTTCTTAGAATTGAAGCAGGGTAACAGGTCTGTTACTGAGTATGCTGCTAAGTTCACAGAGCTGTCGAAGTATTACACTCCCTATGATGAGGCTGCTGGAGAATTTTCAAAATGTGTGAAGTTTGAGAACGGGTTACGTCCCGAGATCAAGCAGGCTATTGGGTATCAACGGATTAGAGTGTTTTCTGATTTGGTTGACTGTTGCAGGATTTTTGAACAGGATACCAAGGCCAGAGCGGAAAGCTATCAGCAGAGGGTTGATAGGAAAGGCAAGAATCAGAATGATCGTGGGAAACCGTATGCAGCTGGCAAAGGTTTCCAGAGACAGAGTGGAATGAAGAGGCCTAGTGGGGGAGACTCTAGTGCCCCTGCTAAGTGTTACAGATGTGGTCAGGCTGGACATCGTGTCCATGAGTGTACCAGTGCTGAGAGGAAGTGTTTCAAGTGTGGAAAAGGTGGTCATTTGGCTGCAGAGTGCCGGTCGAAGACTGTGACTTGTTTCAACTGTGGAGAGTTGGGTCATATTAGCCCACAGTGTCCTAAGCCGAAGAGAGAGAACCAGTCGGGAGGCAAGGTCTTTGCTTTATCGGGTTCTGAGACTTCTGCAGATGATCGTTTGATCCGAGGTACGTGTTATATTAATGGCTTTCCTCTTGTAGCTATTATTGACACAGGTGCGACTCATTCCTTTATATCTTTGGATTGTGCTGTGAAACTTAAGTTAGAGATATCTGAGATGCATGGAAGTATGGTGATTGATACTCCTGCGAAGGGTTCAGTGACTACTACTTCAGTTTGTTTAAACTGTCCTTTGAGTATTTTTGGTAGAGACTTTAGGATGGACCTCGTGTGTCTCCCACTAGTGCAGATTGATGTTATTCTGGGTATGAACTGATTGGTGTTTAACCGAGTCTATATCAATTGTTTTGATAAGACTGTGATCTTTCCTGAGATTGAGGAAGGAAAGAGTTTGTTTCTATCAGCGAGGCAGGTGAATGAGGCAGTAGCAGATGGGGCAGAGTTGTTTATGCTGTTAGCGACTTTGGAGGCTAAAGATAAACTGGTGATTTGCGATCTAGCTGTAGTGTGTGATTTTCCTGATGTGTTTCCGGAAGAAGTGAATGAATTACCGCCAGAGCGTGAAGTTGAGTTCTCGATTGATTTGGTACCTGGTACTAGGCCGATATCGATGGCTCCGTACCGTATGTCTGCTGTTGAGTTAACTGAATTGAAGAGTCAGTTGGAAGATTTGTTGGATAAGAAATTTATTCGTCCGAGTGTGTCACTGTGGGGTGCACCAGTGTTATTGGTTAAGAAGAAAGAAGGTACTATGAGGTTGTGTGTGGACTACAGGCAACTGAATAAAGTGACGATCAAGAATCGGTATCCTTTGCCGAGGATTGATGATTTGATGGATCAATTGGTTGGTGCGAGTGTGTTCAGCAAAATAGATTTGAGATCGGGTTATCATCAGATGCGTGTGAAAACTGAGGATATTCAGAAGACTGCTTTCAGAACGAGGTATGGACATTATGAGTATTCTGTAATGCCTTTTGGTGTGACTAATGCGCCTGGAGTGTTTATGGAGTATATGAATAGGATTTTCCATCCGTACCTAGATCAGTTTGTTGTGGTGTTTATTGACGATATTTTGGTGTATTCGAAATCTGAAGAAGAGCATGCTGAGCATTTGAGATTGGTTTTAGGAGTTCTACGAGAAAAGAAGCTATTTGCTAAACTGTCTAAGTGTGAATTTTGGTTAGAAGAGGTTAGTTTTCTTGGTCATGTGATTTCAAGAGATGGTGTTGCTGTTGATCCTTCTAAGATAGAAGCTGTATCTAAGTGGGAAGCTCCGAAGTCAGTTTCTGAGATAAGGAGTTTTCTTGGACTTGCAGGATATTATAGGAAGTTCATTGAGGGATTTTCTAAGTTGGCGTTACCGTTGACGATGTTGACTAGAAAGGGGCAAGCGTTTGTTTGGGACTCAAAATGTGAAAAAGGTTTCCAAGAGTTAAAGAGAAGGTTGACTACTGCTCCTATTCTGATATTACCGAGTTCGTCGGAATCATTTGAGGTTTACTGTGATGCTTCATTGTTGGGTTTGGGTGGTGTGTTGATGCAGAACAAGCAGTTTATAGCTTATGCTTCGAGACAACTGAGGGTTCATGAGAGGAACTATCCGACACACGATTTAGAGTTGGCAGCCGTGGTATTTGTTCTGAAGTTATGGAGGCATTACTTGTACGGGTCAAGATTTGAGGTTTTCAGTGACCATAAAAGTTTAAAGTATTTGTTTGATCAGAAAGAGCTGAATATGAGACAGAGGAGATGGTTAGAGTTTCTGAAGGATTATGACTTTGGTTTGAATTACCATCCGGGTAAAGCAAACGTAGTGGCTGATGCATTGAGTCGGAAATCATTGCATATGTCTATGTTAATGGTTAAGGAATTGGATTTAATTGAGCAGTTTAGAGACTTGAGTTTGGTGTGTGAGAGTACTCACAATAGTGTTAAATTGGGAATGTTGAAGTTAACGAGTGGTATTCTAGATGAGATTAGAGAGGGTCAAAAATCCGATGTGCTTTTGGTTGATAAGTTGACTCTAGTGAATCAAGGTCAAGGTGGTGAATTCAGAGTTGATGAGAATGCTGTTTTGAAATTTGGTAGTCGGGTGTGTATTCCGGATGTTACCGAGCTTAAGAAGAGTATTCTTGAGGAAGGACATCGTAGTGGCCTGAGTATTCATCCTGGGGCTACGAAGATGTATCATGATTTGAAAAAGTTATTTTGGTGGCCGGGAATGAAAAGAGAAATTGCGAGTTTTGTTTATTCTTGTTTGACTTGTCAGAAGTCAAAGATTGAGCATGAGAAGCCGTCTGGGCTAATGCAACCGTTGGCTATTCCAGAGTGGAAGTGGGATAGTGTCAGTATGGATTTTGTTTCTGGTTTACCGAGGACAAGTAAGAATTTTGAAGCTATTTGGGTGATTGTCGACAGATTGACAAAATCGGCTCATTTCATTCCGATCAGAATGAATTATCCGTTAGAGAGATTAGCCGAGTTGTATATTGAGAAGATTGTAAGTTTGCATGGTATTCCGTCGAGTATTGTTTCGGACAGAGATCCTAGATTTACATCGAAGTTCTGGGAAGGTTTGCAGAGGGCTTTGGGAACTAAGCTGAGATTGAGTTCTGCATATCATCCGCAGACTGATGGTCAGACTGAGAGGACGATTCAGTCACTGGAGGATCTTTTGAGAGCTTGTGTCTTGGAAAAGGGAGGTGCTTGGGATTGTTATTTGCCTTTGATTGAGTTTACCTACAACAATAGTTTTCATTCGAGCATTGGTATGGCACCGTTTGAAGCTTTGTATGGTAGGAGATGTCGGACACCTTTATGTTGGTATGAGTCCGGTGAGAGTGTTGTGGTTGGACCGGAGATTGTTCAACAAACTACGGAAAAGATTAAGATGATTCAGGAGAAGATGAGGATTGCTCAGAGTCATCAGAAGAGTTATCACGACAAGAGGAGGAAGTCACTTGAGTTTCAAGAGGGAGATCATGTGTTTCTTCGTGTTACTCCGATAACTGGGGTTGGTCGAGCTTTGAAGTCGAAGAAGTTGACACCTCGATTTATTGGTCCTTCTCAGATTTTGGAGAGGATAGAGGAGGTAGCCTATCGTATCGCTTTACCGCCGTCACTTGCGAATTTGCATGAGGTTTTTCATGTGTCTCAGTTGAGGAGGTACATTCCTGATCCGTCGCATGTAGTCCAAATAGATGATGTACAGGTAAGAGATAACCTGACTGTTGAAACATCACCTATGAGGATCGAGGATCGAGAGTTGAAGCAGTTGCGGGGTAAAGAGATTGCTTTGGTAAAGGTAGCTTGGGGAGGACCAGCAGGTGGCAATGTGACTTGGGAACTTGAGAGTCAGATGAAGGAGTCCTATCCAGAGTTATTCGCTTGAGGTATGTTTTCGAGGACGAAAACTCTTTTAGTGGGGGAGAGTTGTAACACCCCGATAAAAATAAGATAATTATTTAATTTAAGTTAATATTATATTTATTAATTTAATTAAATAATTGGAATTTTTGGATTCTTATTATTATTATTATTATTGGAATAATAATTATTGGAAAATATATAAGTTGGAAATAAGGAAAAAGAGTTTCATTTTTTGGTAAAGAGGGTTTTACGTGAAAAGCAGAGAAGCGGCTGAAAAGAGGAAAAGGGCAAAGAGGCAGAGCAAGAGGAAGAAGAGAAAAGTTTGAAGCTTAAAGATTCGCCGGATTAACTCAGGTAAGGGGGGTTTATCGTCGTTTAATAGGTATTATGGGTTAACATGTAATGGGTAGTGATAAACCGTTGAATTGACTCTAATTGGGATGTTGAATGCTGAGAAATTGTGTTGGGTAAGTTGTGTTAAAGCTGTAATTGAATCTGTATTTGTGTGAGTTGTGATTTCCCGAACGTATAGCTTTTTATGGAATCGGAATCGGAGGTCCGGAAGTCCTCCAACGGCGGAAAATGCAGAGAATTCTGCATTCTGCTTTGTGTTAGCGCAGGAACAGCTTTCTGTCTTGCGTTAACCGGTTAACCCAGGGTGTTAACCGGTTAACACTGTTAGGAATTGTGAAGTATTGCTGTTTTGCTTGCGTTAACCGGTTAACCCAGGGCGTTAACCGGTTAACACTGTTGTGGTTTCTGAGAAATTGCTGTTCTGTCTGCGTTAACCGGTTAACCCAGGGCGTTAACCGGTTAACACTGTTAAGTTTTGCCAGGAAGCGTGTTTTGGTCTGCGTTAACCGGTTAACCCAGGGCGTTAACCGGTTAACACTGTTGAAAAGTGGGAAAATTGGTATTTAAATGTTGTGTACATATTTGATGGTTGGCCTATATCGGTATGTGATATAGTAGGGATCATTTCCCGTTGTTTTGAGTAGGATAGGTATTAGTAGAGTGTGCTAATACTGTGATTAAATTATTTGGCATGACATGATATGATTATGTGATAAATATGCTGATGATGTGTGAAAATATGCATAATGTTGTGAATGTATATATTATGTATGTAATTGTGGATGGACTGTTTTATGGCCTAGAGTGTGAGCATATGTCCATTGTGGATTGTTGTTGATGTTGCATTGCTAGGTGAATTAGCATGCATATTGTGGCCTTTATGGTGGTAGCTAATTCCCATGGTGAGGAATTAGTGAGTAAATCATTGTGGATTGTTGTTGATGTTTGCATGCTAGGTGATTAGCGTGCATAGCATAGCCCTTGGGGTGGTAGCTAATTCCCGTGGTGAGGAACTAGTGAGTTGGTGGTAGCTAATTCCCATGGTGAGGAATTAGTGAGTGAGTCACTAGGTCTCAAATGAGTGGGACTAGTGGGCTTGGTAGCCGTATCTGGATTTGATCGGTGAGGTGAACTATATGTTCACGAATAGTCGGTACCGCATGCATGGAGTCTCATTGCATAATGTGTGTATGGCGTATAATATGAATGGATGTATTCCAATATTATACGTGTGTTTGTGTTGGTATTGAGTATGATATTTGAGTTGATGTGCCGTTACTGAATGTGTGATAGGATTAGGGTGATTAATGTGTTATTTACTTAGCATTACATGATATTTTATAATGCTTTTTATATCGATTGAGGAACTCACCCTTACAACTATTTTTCAGGTAACGAGCAGTGATTGAGTAGAAGCTAGTGCTTGGAGTCTAGTGTAGTCTCCTTAGTGGGTCATGCTCTGATAGATGTAACATCGGGACGGGATGTTTTACCTTGTTGAATAATTTTACATGTAATGTGTTACATGTTCTGCATGATTGATTTGATTTCTACCCGCTGCGTATTGTGCAAATGCTTTATGTTTTGAATTAATAAAAAGAGCATGACAGTTATTTGGTGAATGGTGTGAAATGATTGTGTGACACCCTTAATTGCATAATTACTCTAATTGATGTATTGCTATTTTAATTAAATATTTGGGGTATTTTAGAAGGGTGTTACATTAGTGGTATCAGAGCATAGTCGGTCGAGTCGAGTCGTAATTATTCTGTTTCCCTGTACGGGATAGGTGTTGTGTAACCCTATCAGTACTTATTGTTTTATCTTGTTGGATTAACTCAGAATAGAGATGGCTGGAAGAGGTAGAGACGATGTTGCGATTGCTGAGGCTCTGGGTATGCTAGCTGGAGTACTTGGGGGAAATCTGAATGTTGTGGGAATGGGAGCTGCTCGTCAACTGAGTGAGTTCCAGAAGAACAATCCTCCAATGTTTAAGGGAGCATACGATCCAGATGGTGCTCAGAAGTGGTTGAAGGAGATCGAGAGGATCTTCCGAGTGACTGAGTGTGCCGATAACCAGAAGGTCAGGTTCGGTACGCATATGCTATCAGAAGAAGCAGATGATTGGTGGGTTGCTACCCGCACTGAGTTGGAATCTGCTGGGAATGCTGAGATCACTTGGGCTGTGTTCAGAGAGAGATTCCTGAGGAAGTATTTTCCAGAGGATGTCAGAGGAAAGAAAGAGATAGAGTTCTTAGAATTGAAGCAGGGTAACAGGTCTGTTACTGAGTATGCTGCTAAGTTCACAGAGCTGTCGAAGTATTACACTCCCTATGATGAGGCTGCTGGAGAATTTTCAAAATGTGTGAAGTTTGAGAACGGGTTACGTCCCGAGATCAAGCAGGCTATTGGGTATCAACGGATTAGAGTGTTTTCTGATTTGGTTGACTGTTGCAGGATTTTTGAACAGGATACCAAGGCCAGAGCGGAAAGCTATCAGCAGAGGGTTGATAGGAAAGGCAAGAATCAGAATGATCGTGGGAAACCGTATGCAGCTGGCAAAGGTTTCCAGAGACAGAGTGGAATGAAGAGGCCTAGTGGGGGAGACTCTAGTGCCCCTGCTAAGTGTTACAGATGTAGTCAGGCTGGACATCGTGTCCATGAGTGTACCAGTGCTGAGAGGAAGTGTTTCAAGTGTGGAAAAGGTGGTCATTTGGCTGCAGAGTGCCGGTCGAAGACTGTGACTTGTTTCAACTGTGGAGAGTTGGGTCATATTAGCCCACAGTGTCCTAAGCCGAAGAGAGAGAACCAGTCGGGAGGCAAGGTATTTGCTTTATCGGGTTCTGAGACTTCTGCAGATGATCGTTTGATCCGAGGTACGTGTTATATTAATGGCTTTCCTCTTGTAGCTATTATTGACACAGGTGCGACTCATTCCTTTATATCTTTGGATTGTGCTGTGAAACTTAAGTTAGAGATATCTGAGATGCATGGAAGTATGGTGATTGATACTCCTGCGAAGGGTTCAGTGACTACTACTTCAGTTTGTTTAAACTGTCCTTTGAGTATTTTTGGTAGAGACTTTGGGATGGACCTCGTGTGTCTCCCACTAGTGCAGATTGATGTTATTCTGGGTATGAACTGGTTGGTGTTTAACCGAGTCTATATCAATTGTTTTGATAAGACTGTGATCTTTCCTGAGATTGAGGAAGGAAAGAGTTTGTTTCTATCAGCGAGGCAGGTGAATGAGGCAGTAGCAGATGGGGCAGAGTTGTTTATGCTGTTAGCGACTTTGGAGGCTAAAGATAAACTGGTGATTTGCGATCTAGCTGTAGTGTGTGATTTTCCTGATGTGTTTCCGGAAGAAGTGAATGAATTACCGCCAGAGCGTGAAGTTGAGTTCTCGATTGATTTGGTACCTGGTACTAGGCCGATATCGATGGCTCCGTACCGTATGTCTGCTGTTGAGTTAACTGAATTGAAGAGTCAGTTGGAAGATTTGTTGGATAAGAAATTTATTCGTCCGAGTGTGTCACTGTGGGGTGCACCAGTGTTATTGGTTAAGAAGAAAGAAGGTACTATGAGGTTGTGTGTGGACTACAGGCAACTGAATAAAGTGACGATCAAGAATCGGTATCCTTTGCCGAGGATTGATGATTTGATGGATCAATTGGTTGGTGCGAGTGTGTTCAGCAAAATAGATTTGAGATCGGGTTATCATCAGATGCGTGTGAAAACTGAGGATATTCAGAAGACTGCTTTCAGAACGAGGTATGGACATTATGAGTATTCTGTAATGCCTTTTGGTGTGACTAATGCGCCTGGAGTGTTTATGGAGTATATGAATAGGATTTTCCATCCGTACCTAGATCAGTTTATTGTGGTGTTTATTGACGATATTTTGGTGTATTCGAAATCTGAAGAAGAGCATGCTGAGCATTTGAGATTGGTTTTAGGAGTTCTACGAGAAAAGAAGCTATTTGCTAAACTGTCTAAGTGTGAATTTTGGTTAGAAGAGGTTAGTTTTCTTGGTCATGTGATTTCAAGAGATGGTGTTGCTGTTGATCCTTCTAAGATAGAAGCTGTATCTAAGTGGGAAGCTCCGAAGTCAGTTTCTGAGATAAGGAGTTTTCTTGGACTTGCAGGATATTATAGGAAGTTCATTGAGGGATTTTCTAAGTTGGCGTTACCATTGACGATGTTGACTAGAAAGGGGCAAGCGTTTGTTTGGGACTCAAAATGTGAAAAAGGTTTCCAAGAGTTAAAGAGAAGGTTGACTACTGCTCCTATTCTGATATTACCGAGTTCGTCGGAATCATTTGAGGTTTACTGTGATGCTTCATTGTTGGGTTTGGGTGGTGTGTTGATGCAGAACAAGCAGGTTATAGCTTATGCTTCGAGACAACTGAGGGTTCATGAGAGGAACTATCCGACACACGATTTAGAGTTGGCAGCCATGGTATTTGTTCTGAAGTTATGGAGGCATTACTTGTACGGGTCAAGATTTGAGGTTTTCAGTGACCATAAAAGTTTAAAGTATTTGTTTGATCAGAAAGAGCTGAATATGAGACAGAGGAGATGGTTAGAGTTTCTGAAGGATTATGACTTTGGTTTGAATTACCATCCGGGTAAAGCAAACGTAGTGGCTGATGCATTGAGTCGGAAATCATTGCATATGTCTATGTTAATGGTTAAGGAATTGGATTTAATTGAGCAGTTTAGAGACTTGAGTTTGGTGTGTGAGAGTACTCACAATAATGTTAAATTGGGAATGTTGAAGTTAACGAGTGGTATTCTAGATGAGATTAGAGAGGGTCAGAAATCCGATGTGCTTTTGGTTGATAAGTTGACTCTAGTGAATCAAGGTCAAGGTGGTGAATTCAGAGTTGATGAGAATGGTGTTTTGAAATTTGGTAGTCGGGTGTGTATTCCGGATGTTACCGAGCTTAAGAAGAGTATTCTTGAGGAAGGACATCGTAGTGGCCTGAGTATTCATCCTGGGGCTACGAAGATGTATCATGATTTGAAAAAGTTATTTTGGTGGCCGGGAATGAAAAGAGAAATTGCGAGTTTTGTTTATTCTTGTTTGACTTGTCAGAAGTCAAAGATTGAGCATCAGAAGCCGTCTGGGCTAATGCAACCGTTGGCTATTCCAGAGTGGAAGTGGGATAGTGTCAGTATGGATTTTGTTTCTGGTTTACCGAGGACAAGTAAGAATTTTGAAGCTATTTGGGTGATTGTCGACAGATTGACAAAATCGGCTCATTTCATTCCGATCAGAATGAATTATCCGTTAGAGAGATTAGCCGAGTTGTATATTGAGAAGATTGTAAGTTTTCATGGTATTCCGTCGAGTATTGTTTCGGACAGAGATCCTAGATTTACATCGAAGTTCTGGGAAGGTTTGCAGAGGGCTTTGGGAACTAAGCTGAGATTGAGTTCTGCATATCATCCGCAGACTGATGGTCAGACTGAGAGGACGATTCAGTCACTGGAGGATCTTTTGAGAGCTTGTGTCTTGGAAAAGGGAGGTGCTTGGGATTGTTATTTGCCTTTGATTGAGTTTACCTACAACAATAGTTTTCATTCGAGCATTGGTATGGCACCGTTTGAAGCTTTGTATGGTAGGAGATGTCGGACACCTTTATGTTGGTATGAGTCCGGTGAGAGTGTTGTGGTTGGACCGGAGATTGTTCAACAAACTACGGAAAAGATTAAGATGATTCAGGAGAAGATGAGGATTGCTCAGAGTCGTCAAAAGAGTTATCACGACAAGAGGAGGAAGTCACTTGAGTTTCAAGAGGGAGATCATGTGTTTCTTCGTGTTACTCCGATAACTGGGGTTGGTCGAGCTTTGAAGTCGAAGAAGTTGACACCTCGATTTATTGGTCCTTATCAGATTTTGGAGAGGATAGAGGAGGTAGCCTATCGTATCGCTTTACCGCCGTCACTTGCGAATTTGCATGAGGTTTTTCATGTGTCTCAGTTGAGGAGGTACATTCCTGATCCGTCGCATGTAGTCCAAATAGATGATGTACAGGTAAGAGATAACCTGACTGTTGAAACATCACCTATGAGGATCGAGGATCGAGAGTTGAAGCAGTTGCGGGGTAAAGAGATTGCTTTGGTAAAGGTAGCTTGGGGAGGACCAGCAGGTGGCAATGTGACTTGGGAACTTGAGAGTCAGATGAAGGAGTCCTATCCAGAGTTATTCGCTTGAGGTATGTTTTCGAGGACGAAAACTCTTTTAGTGGGGGAGAGTTGTAACACCCCGATAAAAATAAGATAATTATTTAATTTAAGTTAATATTATATTTATTAATTTAATTAAATAATTGGAATTTTTGGATTATTATTATTATTATTATTATTGGAATAATAATTATTGGAAAATATATAAGTTGGAAATAAGGAAAAAGAGTTTCATTTTTTGGTAAAGAGGGTTTTACGTGAAAAGCAGAGAAGCGGCTGAAAAGAGGAAAAGGGCAAAGAGGCAGAGCAAGAGGAAGAAGGTTGGAGAAGAGAAAAGCTTGAAGCTTAAAGATTCGCCGGATTAACTCAGGTAAGGGGGGTTTATCGTCGTTTAATGGGTATTATGGGTTAACATGTAATGGGTAGTGATAAACCGTTGAATTGACCCTAATTGGGATGTTGAATGCTGAGAAATTGTGTTGGGTAAGTTGTGTTAAAGCTGTAATTGAATCTGTATTTGTGTGAGTTGTGATTTCCCGAACGTATAGCTTTTTATGGAATCGGAATCGGAGGTCCGAAAGTCCTCCAACGGCGGAAAATGCAGAGAATTCTGCATTCTGCTTTGTGTTAGCGCAGGAACAGCTTTCTGTCTTGCGTTAACCGGTTAACCCAGAGTGTTAACCGGTTAACACTGTTAGGAATTGTGAAGTATTGCTGTTTTGTTTGCGTTAACCGGTTAACCCAGGGCGTTAACCGGTTAACACTGTTGTGGTTTCTGAGAAATTGCTGTTCTGTCTGCGTTAACCGGTTAACCCAGGGCGTTAACCGGTTAACACTGTTAAGTTTTGCCAGGAAGCGTGTTTTGGTCTGCGTTAACCGGTTAACCCAGGGCGTTAACCGGTTAACACTGTTGAAAAGTGGGAAAATTGGTATTTAAATGTTGTGTACATATTTGATGGTTGGCCTATATCGGTATGTGATATAGTAGGGATCATTTCCCGTTGTTTTGAGTAGGATAGGTATTAGTAGAGTGTGCTAATACTGTGATTAAATTATTTGGCATGACATGATATGATTATGTGATAAATATGCTGATGATGTGTGAAAATATGCATAATGTTGTGAATGTATATATTATGTATGTAATTGTGGATGGACTGTTTTATGGCCTAGAGTGTGAGCATATGTCCATTGTGGATTGTTGTTGATGTTGCATTGCTAGGTGAATTAGCATGCATATTGTGGCCTTTATGGTGGTAGCTAATTCCCATGGTGAGGAATTAGTGAGTAAATCATTGTGGATTGTTGTTGATGTTTGCATGCTAGGTGATTAGCGTGCATAGCATAGCCCTTGGGGTGGTAGCTAATTCCCGTGGTGAGGAACTAGTGAGTTGGTGGTAGCTAATTCCCGTGGTGAGGAATTAGTGAGTGAGTCACTAGGTCTCAAATGAGTGGGACTAGTGGGCTTGGTAGCCGTATCTGGATTTGATCGGTGAGGTGAACTATATGTTCACGAATAGTCGGTACCGCATGCATGGAGTCTCATTGCATAATGTGTGTATGGCGTATAATATGAATGGATGTATTCCAATATTATACGTGTGTTTGTGTTGGTATTGAGTATGATATTTGAGTTGATGTGCCGTTACTGAATGTGTGATAGGATTAGGGTGATTAATGTGTTATTTACTTAGCATTACATGATATTTTATAATGCTTTTTATATCGATTGAGGAACTCACCCTTACAACTATTTTTCAGGTAACGAGCAGTGATTGAGTAGAAGCTAGTGCTTGGAGTCTAGTGTAGTCTCCTTAGTGGGTCATGCTCTGATAGATGTAACATCGGGACGGGATGTTTTACCTTGTTGAATAATTTTACATGTAATGTATTACATGTTCTGCATGATTGATTTGATTTCTACCCGCTGTGTATTGTGCAAATGCTTTATGTTTTGAATTAATAAAAAGAGCATGACAGTTATTTGGTGAATGGTGTGAAATGATTGTGTGACACCCTTAATTGCATAATTACTCTGATTGATGTATTGCTATTTTAATTAAATATTTGGGGTATTTTAGAAGGGTGTTACACTCATACCCTTTAACTTTTGGGTAGAAGGTGTATGGTAATGGTAAATAGGATGGGTAGGATCTAATTTGTAGTCTTTAACATCTCTAGGGTGAGAGACATAATTTTCTATTTTGTCTAACTGTTGAGCCATAGTGTGTAGTATCTGGTTTGAGTAATTTATCTGACTGTGTAAATTATTAATATATTTTCTTTGTTCCATGGGATTGATAATAGACTTAAAGAGAGAAGTTTTTATCTCTATATTTTCTTTAGAAGGTGTAATTTTTATGGCTTCTAAATAAGGATGGATAGACTCTGTGATTTCTTTCTTGATGTCCTCCACTTGATACTAATTCTAGCGTTGGCATCTAACAACATTTTGGTAGAAAAAGGGTTATTTATTCTTTCTTCCAAACAAAATAATTCAAACCAGGTAAAAAAGTAAACATTGAATTTATGTTGTTATAAAAAGTGATAAAACTCTTGTAAATACTTTTGAGTTTGTTCTTTGGAAATCGATGAGAAATATCAATTTCTCTTTTCTAAATTATAGTCAATCTCAAAGTCAGATCTAATCCAGGCTTTATCAATGACAAAGGGATCTTCTTGAGTAATGACTCACAAAATTTGAGATTCAGTAGGAGAAGGTGATCTAGAAATCCTCTTTGAGTATAAAGGTCAGGGTACTGTATGAGCAAAATTTACTTGTGTCGGGTTTACCCTAATGGTAGTATCTATAGAATGCTTAGCGCTTGATGTAGAACCTATGCTGCTAGACTAATTATAGCAAAAGGACTTACTGCTATTCATTCTAATTCTGACAGATCTATCAAGGTCTTGGATAACATCTCTAATGGATCTAGCTTCAATCTTTTCAGATTTAACTACATCATGTAAAATCCACTCTTAAGGGAATGTATCAATAATATCAGACGCAATAAGAATCTTAGAGGTCATAACATTAGACTTGCTAAGATTAGCCTCGATAATGCAAGTTTCATTTCTGGGGGTAGATCTAAGAGATTTAAAATTATAATTGACATTAGACACTTTGTATGTAATTCCACTAATGACATATATGTTAGAGACTCCAGGATTAAAAGTATTTCCCAGGCCTTGAACATAGATAACTAAAGAGTTCTTAGTAAACTCATTAGATAAACTTATAGAGTAATTTGGATGGAAGTTGAAGTAAATCGGACCATCATTAAGGTTAGATTCAACTATAACAATAGTCGAATTGTGAAAATCTTCAATACGGGTATCACGAAGGACTAAAAGTATAAGAGTATTAAGACCTAACTTGTGAAGATGTTTAATGACGATCTGGATTAAGCCAAGATGGATTAACGATATCCTTCTTTATGATGATTCTCTAACAACTTTTTGTCAAGTAAGTTATTAGTTTCATGTTTATTACATATAGACTTAGCAGATTCAACAATATGAATATTTTTTATTATGATAATCAAACGTGCTAATTTTGTAAATTTCATTTAGCTTTATCTCTAGCATAGACCAGTTAACTAGTATATTTTCTAATTCTTAGATTTCTAGCTCATGATTTTGAAATGTATCTTAATCTAATTCAATTTTATCATTATTAGAAGTAATGAGAATCAAAAGTCTGCTTCTAACACTACGAGAACTACTCCCTATCTCACTTAAGACTTTGAGGATTTAAGAGATGACTATTGAGACAATTTCACAACTTTACAAAACAAATTCTAAAAATGATTCTTTTATAACTCACTTAAATTTACAACTCATCTAGAGTATGCTAAACCTACGAATTCACTATATAAAATGCAAATCAACTCTTATATCCCCCTTTAACCATATAGTCTCATTCTTAAATGACCTTGAGATCTCTTTCATTGTAAATTTTGTTTATTCATGACTTCTTTTAGTCTAAGAGTTATCACCATGTGAATGCATGGAATAAATGATAATTAATAATTAATTAGTTTAATATTTTATATTATATAAAATAAGACAATTTATATATTTGATTAAAATATTGTTGTATATTATTTTATTTTAAATTTGAATTTTTATTTATAATCACATCATAAATGAGTTTGACACATTATCAAAATTGAAAGAATAAAAAATTCAAATTGTTAAAATTAAAAAATAAAAAATTGATTTTAAAAATGAAGGACTTAAATATTAATTTGATCAAAATAAGATGTAAAAATCAAATTTAAATTTATTAGTTTTATTTATAAAAAAACATAGGTTTGTTAGAGCGAAAAATTTTCTTTGTAAAATAATTTCCTTCATAATGAAATTAGCAACAAATTGTTTAAATAGAAACTATCAATGTTTTTTGTGGTTTTTTTTAAATAATCATTTTTTTCAATTTAAATATCAAAATAACTAATTTTTCAAACAAATTACCAAAATAACCACTTTTCCTTACTGATACACCAGTTGAACTGGCGCATCCAATTACCTTTCAAAGGAGGCGCCATTGGGGTTGACGGATGCTTGCAATGTCTTTGCATGTAGGCACCTATGCATCTGGCGCATGCATGCCTTGATGCCACATGCATTGGCGCATGCATACACTACATATTGTATGCGTCAATGCATGTGGCGCATGCACCTTCCATTTTTATTTTATTTTAAAAAGAAATTATAGTTATAATTAATTAAATTAAATACTTAAATTAAATATTATATTATATTATAAAGTAAAAATACATATAATTGAAAGGAAATTCAATGACCCACACAATTGAAACGCCTCATGTTCCACATCCAGGTGCGTTAGCCTGTCTTCGAGGTCTCCCACGATTTTCCTGAGGTGTTTGGGGTCTTCGAGTGCTAACATGATCCAATGGTGGTTGGTCTGAAGGTCCGGTGGAAGATCCAATGATATTTGATAAATTTATCATCATTTGTTCCTAATAGTTATGGGGGTTGTCGTCAACGGCGCTTTTGTAATTGAGTTTGGTGTCGATGTTGTCGTAGTTTGGTCATTGTGGTTAGGTGAATTGTGGATGGTATGGTTGCCCAGATTGGGACATTGAATCGTTTTGGAAACGAAGCAATGGTTCCTGGGTGTACTAAAGACAAACAATGGTTGGATGTTATGGCGATAAGATGTTTGGGTGTTCATTGGTGGGGGCTACGATGTCATGACGCTAAATCGTATGAATCATCTGGGCTATAGACTATTGTGGTGGCTGCGTATGGTTGTTGGTGGTTAGGGTTTGATTCTTGGTTTTGAGTTTGGATGTGTGGCATGAATTGGTTGTGAGGTTGGGTGTTTGGTTGTTGGATGTATATGGTAGGGTGATGGTGTGAGGTTGGTCGTTGTGTTTGGGTGGGTTGACATTGTTCTTGGATAGGAATTTGTTGTTGGGTGTATGATGATGAAACTCATTGGCGTGGATCAATCAAATACCTTGGCCCAAACACAAATTGTGGCATTGTAACCGACCTAAACCATGCCATATAATGTTGAGTTGGTCTAGCACCATGTATGAATGGTTCGTTTAAGATGTGTTGCCTTCGATTCTTCCAATGACGACACATCTCTTTTGCAAAGTCTCTCCAGTCAGAATAATCCAATTGGCCATCAACTTTTTATTGGTGTCAATCTCCCAAACACGTTAGAGGGTATGGAATTTATTGTTGCATGCTGAATTGCAGTTTTACATAGTCACTCTAGTGCATCTCCATAGTAGTGAATTGGATAATTGGTGTTTTTGCTGTCCAAACGGCATCATCATCATGGTTAACCTGATGATCAAGACCCAAATATGGCCTCTAGATAAACTGTACAAGAATATGACATGATTAAATGATATGTAATTTGATAATTTTTTAAAATCAAATGTAGAGTTGTGTAGTAGTATTACATCGTTTGGTCCAATATGGTCTAATAGATTGCGATAGACTACTGTAACGTGTTTCAGACACCTGTTGTAGTTCATCCCTTTAACTGACCACCTAGATCGAAAAGATTTGAAAAATATTATTTACAGTTAGTTGTAATATAAAGTCTAATAAATTAGATGGTAAAATTTTAAACTTACTTTGTTGCAAAGGGGAATATGAATGGCTTATCGTTTACCAGGGCGAGTGACAACATTCTTGACCAACCCCATACTTGTAGCAAATAGGAGCATTGATAAAACGTACAAGTATTTTTTTGGCATTTTTACACAACGCACTATATAGATGAGACAAAACAGCTGAACCCCAACTATATGTGTTTACCTTATTTATGTTTCGTAACAATGAAAAATACATAATATTTACCGTATTACCAGTACTTTCAGGAAATAAAAAATTACCAAATAGAATCATAATATAACACCGAGCTTTAATTATTTTTTCATACTCGGTAGATTCTTCGGTTAATGTTATACTTGCATAATATTGTTTAATATATTTTAAGTTAATACCCTGACCCCTAGCTTGACCATAAGTTTCTCCCGTGGTTATGTCTTCACACATAGGGGCACCCAACAATTTATTGCATATAGAGTTATCTTAGTTAACTCTACCATTTACGGTCTTACCATCGATACGTAGACCTAACAACATGTAGATGTCCTCAAGTGTGATAGTAGACTCACCAAAAGGAAGGTGAAATATGTGTGTCTCGGATCTCCATCCCTCTAACAAAGCAAGAATAAATTTGTAGTCAACCGAGTATGAGACTATGTTGAGTAGATTACCAAAACCGTATCCTCAAACATATGGTTCTATCAAAGGATCGTGTGGTACATATTCATGTACACGACAACGAAATCTCTTTGGGTCCTTATAAAACATAAGTAAGAAATAAGTAAGAAAAAGTAATAAATAATAGAGACGTTTTGTTACGAAATAACAATAAGAATAAGAATAAGTGATGACATACAAATGTCACAATATTATCGTGTTCCTCGATGTTCATCCCCTATAGTCAATAGAGACATAATGTTGCATAAAGATTGACCTTGGCAGAGAGATTGAGTGTTACAGAGGTTGAGTGTTGTATAGGTTAAGTGTTGTAAAGGTTGAGTGTTGCAGGTATTGAGTGTTACAAATATTGAATGTTGCAGATGTTAAGTATTGTGAGTTGCTGCAATATTTATAGATGAGATAGGTTGGCAATTTGCAGCATGTGAATGAAGCATGTGAATCATGGGAGTAGGGGCAAGGCTAAGGGCGCATGCATGTGAAGCATGGGGTATGCGGCAAGGCTAAGGGCGCATGCATGTAATTAGGCATGCATGGTAGTAGGCGCATGCATGTAATTAGGCATGCATGGTAGTAGGCGCATGGTTTACTTTTGAGCATGCAAGGAAGTGGCTTCAATGCATGTGGTGCATGACTTGCTTTATGCGCCATTGATAAGGGCGCCTGCTTTGGATTATTAGGGAAGAAGTTTCTTTGCAGGCGCATGCTTTGGCTTATTAGGGCAGAGAATCATGCAGGCGTATGCTTTTTCTCGTCTTGTCTCTGCATGGAATTCTGCAGATTCTTTGTGTGATTAGTACACTTGCCTCTGCTACCTTCACTGTCTCCCCTATTTAACTACATGTTAATATATGATCAATGCATTCACCATAAAACACTAAACTTACATTTAAAAAAAATGTCTTCATCACCACATTACATGATCAGTGCCCATACCGATGGTGAAATATTTGAGCATCACTTATTCGGTTTTTGTTTTCGCAACACAGAAGTAACTCGGTTTACAATAAATCGACGATCAAAATTTTCACAGTTGAAACAAAGAATAGAAAAGAAATTATAGTGTAGTCAGGTGGGATAAATCATCTATAAAATTCTGGCGTGGTTCGCAGACAACAAAGTAAAGTTTTATCAGTTGAAGATTCGAGATGATGATGATGTTCAACATATGTTTGTCAGTGATGAACAATCTGGGTATAATGATATAGAGTTATATATATTAACACAACAACATCAAGTGTCTCAGTTCGTTGATCAATCACAAGTGTTTTGTGAAGCTGATAACGACGAACAAGCTGAAGTCAATGTTATTGATGAGGAAGAAGAAGAAGTCGAGTTATTGGTTGATTCAATGCTGAATGATGAAGAAGAAGATGAGTCATTACCAGCTAGTCATGTATATTATCCACCTCAACACATGACAAGCTTGAATTTGGGTGCAGATGAACCTTCGTCAGATATATTTTACAATCCTTATGTGCAAATTCAAGGATCATTGAAAGAAGAAGACACATTTCACACAAAAGAAGACTGTGTAAAAGCCATTAAAAAGCATCGCATGGAATTATCAGCTGATTATAGGGTTGATTGAACTAATGCAACGAGGTATAAGATTTATTTTCGAAATGAGCTATGTCTTTCCTGATTGTCAACTTCTTATCAGAAGAGGAGTGATTCTTGGGAGGTTCCATGGGTCCAGTTCATACATGCTTAATCACGAACCCAATGCAAGACCATCACAAACTCAACTCTTAGTTAATATGCGATGAAATTTTGTCTATCATTAGCGACAATCCATCGTTAAAGGTGAGTACAATAATCTCGCATATTGCAACACAATACAACTATACTTCATCATACATGAAGACTTGGATAGCTAGGACAAAGGCGATTGAAAAAATGTATGGAAATTGGGAAGAGTCTTATAAACAACTTCCAAAATACTTGGTGGCTCTTAAACAGTATGCTCTAGGGGCTATTGTCAATTTGGAAACGCTGTCGACGTATACCCCAGACGGGACTTGTGCTATTGGAAATGGAATATTCCAATGACTCTTCTGGGCGTATCAACCATGCATCAAATATTTTCCTTTTTGTAAACTTATTATACAAATTGATGGTACATGGTTGTATGAGAAATATAAAGGAACACTATTGATGGCAGTGGCACAAGATGACAACAACAACATTTTTCCAATCGCATTTGCCCTAGTTGAAGGGGAGACTGCTGAGGGATGGAGTTTTTTCCTAAAAAATCTTCGATTGTGTAAGACCCCAATTTTGACCCTAAGATCCCTCATGTAATTTCATCATAAGCATTAGCATTGGGATCATACCTTGACATCCTCCTTACCCCTCTTTCATTGGGTTTGTTTTGGGAGAGATCACCAAGTTCTATGTGATTGTATCATAGTTGTATATTATCATTTTACTAACCAAAATACCAAAAATATGTCTTTGCATTTGCCTAACTCTTTTGTAGGTAAGGCATGATCCCATTGATTTATCAAGTTCATATCTAGGGTTTGAGACCCTCATGACAAAGAGAACAACCATGAATTGATACAAGAATGGTTATGAGCATCATATATGAGTTCCATTGATTCCTACATGTTATATTGATCAAGTTTTCTTCAAGAGTTTGGAGGTGATTTGCCTTGGAAACCCTAGTTTGACTGGGTATCTTAAGTAACTTCTCCAACAAGCTATCTCACCAATTGATCAAATTTCTCAAGGGGCACTTAAAAATTAATTATCTTATGCATATATGATCTACCATGAACCAATAAACTCCAAAGAATTGAAGGTTAGCAAGTTGGTTGATGGTGGTTGGCCAGATGAATTCATCTGATCAAAACTGGGTCTCCGTAGACCCTATCTCCTACAATTTTCACCATATGAAAATGCTTCTAAGAGAAAAGTTACTATAAATTACATTCCAAACAACTTTCATGTTGATACCTAGAGCTATTTTTACTTGGAAAATCATTTTCTATGTTGAAACATTATAGGTCATTTTGTCTAAACCCTAATTTGAAAGTCAACTTCCCAAGGCCATAACTTGCTCAATTTTTATGAGATTAAATATTTCCAAGTTTCATAATCAAATTCAAGATGTCTACGTCAACTTTGATGTTTAGAGTGAAAACAAATTCAACTTTTATGAGCATGTGATATGAGGATATATTATAGGTCATTTTTTACCTATACAATTGAACAAGTGATTTTTCCAAACTTCAAAAATGCATAACTTTATCATTCTAAATCCAAATGACATGAAATTGGTGACCCTTTTGAAGGAATTTGAAATAGCTACAACTTTAATGAATACACTTTTCTCATTTGAAGCTCACATAAAAAGTTAAGCAAGGTGGAATATTGAGATATATGGCTTGACACTTAGAAAAATTTTCAACATGTTGAAATTTCCAAACTTCCACCTCAAAATTCTCTATGTTCCAAGCTCCAGATGAAAAAGTGTTCAATATCAAACTTGTGCCCCTTGATCCAAGCTTTCCAAAGAACCCAAGTTCATGCATTTTGGACAAATATTTCTAGGTATGCGCATGGCTTTAACAGGGCTGCATCATTGGAAAGAATCAATTGTACAAACTTCAGTTAACAATTCCTTGCCATTCAAGCTTCATTCAGACTTCAATTTGAATCATTTTGGACCTTAATGCATTGCATCATGGGCCTGTACATGCCCATGCACTCGTGCCATCCACATTGCCAATTTTGGACAGATTTTGAAGTGTGCAAATATCATTCCCTTTGGCTATAAATAGAAGGCTTATGAGCTCATTTGAATCACACTTTGCGCACCCGCTTTGCCCCCCATTGAAACCCTCTAATTCTAAAGGAAAACCTGAGAAATTTCAATTTGAAATTTGAGTTTGAATCTCAACTGTTGGAGATTCAAGAACTCCAGGATCCATAACCTTGCAACCTCTCTAATCACTTCCTATTAGCTTCTCAGGTATGATCAGATCGTGTTTGAAGCAAGCAACATCAAGAACTACGTAGCATTGAAGGTAATTTTCAGAAAACTTCATTTCTTCGATTCTCACTCAGTTGACACACCTCAAAATTCAACTCCTCATATCTTTCTATATATGTGGAGTTAGTTAAAATTGAGGTCAGATTTGTGCTCTACGCCATTTTTTCTTTCAGATCATATCCTCCTTTTTTATTTTGGTGATGGTTGAGGGTGGACCAGTCCGGTGAGGTCCATCGGAGAAGAAGACCGGAGCTCTGGCTCCGACGATGTGTTGGCATCTCTCTAGACCACAGGATCCTTTTCAAATGTTTTAATCTTGTGCCTTGGTTTTGCATACCATCCCTGCAGTGCATTGACTAGTGTCCATTGTGGAACGCGCGCTGAGTACCCCTTGATCTGCCACCTCAATTAATAAGGGAGATCAAGTGGTCCACGTTTTTTGCTATTTTCTGATTTTCATTTTTATCCTTTTATTTTCATAAATTCATATTAATTTTAATATTGATCCAAAAAATATGAGAGTTTCATCAAAAAAATTCAAATAATTTCCTCTTTCATATTTTGAATTAAATTTATTTTTTGGATCATTATTAATATTTTTCATGATTTAATTGATTTTGTGTTTGTTTTGAATTGTTTAAAAATACTTTTAAGTCTTTAAAAATTCTTAAATTTTTTCTCCAAGGTCCTTTGACCTTGTTTGACCTATGATAAATCTCATGGCCATTTCTTTGGTGTTTTGATGAGGTTTTAGGAATTTGACAAACCATATTTAATTTAAATATATTATTTTAGTCTTTTTAATTTGAATAAATGCCAATTAATTGTGTTGACCAATTGTGATGACTTGTTTGAATTTGACTCTTATTGTTGGGCCTTGATCATGGTTGATTTGACTTTGTCAAGTTAATATCATTGGATTTAGGGGATTGATGGAATGTACATTCCATCTCCCAAAATGAATGGATGATATTAATTTGGTAAAAGTCCTCCTTTGACCAATTTGAGTTTTGATCCATTTCCCTCCCTCTTCATCTCATTCTCATTCTTTATGCATTCATCTCATTTGGCTTATGATATCTCAAAATCCTAAGGCTAGTTGATTGAAAAATCAACATAAGTATGGATGAGATTAGGCCACCTCTTTTGCATATTCTTTTTGTGTGTGGTATGTTTCATGAGTATAGTCCATTATATTATGTCTCTAACATGCATTAACACCAAAATTCTATTGCCCGACCTCAAATAGTTGTGACTTCTACATAAGTCCAATTACGATTGCTTAACATAGAGCTAAATTTGTGACACAAAAGGCATAGCATTCTAGTTAGTGAGATTGTAAGTCTCCCCTCTTTCATGGTATTGTGTGGAAACTTGGCCTTTTTCCCTTCCTTTGGAAGATGTCTTGGCTCAAGGATCCATGCTTGTGATAAGTGGGTTGAGTGTTCTCCAAAGAATGACTTAAAAATGAAAAGCAAAAGCAAAACAATACTAACTTCTAACTCATTGACAACTAACTTTTAATTTCAAGCCATTTACTTTAATGTCATATAATTTTAGTCTTTATTCATTTGCCATTATTCATATCATCTTAATTGTTTATGTTAATGCAATTTTCACTTTGTCCACTTCGACCATATTGTGTGATATATTCCATTTTGTGTATACTTTGTTTGTTTGTGTGGTATTTGACCATTAATGTACATAATAACAACAAAAAAGATCCTTAAAAACTTTTGTGTGGACTTTTGACTTGATCTTGGACAAATGGACTTAGAACTTATGCAACATTCCTATGCTAAAGGACTTGGCCAATACCAACTTTTGTGAAACCAAGTGATTGCAATTTGAAACTTCATCTAATACATCATTCGAGATCCCCTTGAGTTCATCTGCAACATGATCATTGTGAAGCTGTTATTTTGAACCTGTGACTTATGGAATTCATCTGTTACATGGGCTAATTTGAAGAAGATCATGGAGTGGCTAAGCTCGGATGTGGCTATCTTTATTTAATGCCTTGCTCTTCAAGATTTATATAATTGTGCATTTGTGTGTTGCTTGATTCTAAATGTCCAAGGGAATTTGGGTTTCTATTGACATTCTTGTCTATTGGATTGATACCCATTGGTCAGATCCTTTCAACCCTTAACTTTTAATTTTGTTCATAGGATTAGTCTCTTCATCTCCTCCCCATTTATTTAATTTCAAAATCTCTCCCTCCTTTTAAATTTTTCTTTGTTTGAACTTATTTTATTCTAAACTTTGACCACTTTGCAAAAAGATAGAAACTTTGGCCTTATGCCATTGCATTTTCAAACTTCTTTTCTTAAATCAAATTTGTAAATAAACTTAATCATATTTGACTTAAACTTTCAAAAAGCCAAAAAGAACTAACTCATTCAAACCATTTTTGGGCCTTTGTGCCTTTCAAACTTAAATTTTGTTAAAAGCAATGCATCCACTTTGAAATTTGTATCACGAACTACGAGGTTTTGATCCCTCATTTTTATGTTGGTACGTAGGCACAAGTCCGAAGATCTTGTCAAACACAAAAATATAATTAATGAATTCTTTTCTCATCCCCCCATTCTATTTGTTTGTAAACATCATTTTGTACCAAATACATATGCACACAAAAAGGGCTCCCTAAGAGTACCTAGGTCACTTTGGGTGCTAACACATTTCCTCTGTGTAACCAACCCCCTTACCTGTAATCTCTGACATTTTATTAGTTTTGATTTGAAAACTTCTTACTTTTGGGTTTTGTTCGTACTTTTCCCTTTTTCCCTTGGAAATAATAAAAGCGCGGTGGCGACTCTTGTTATTTGATGTCTAGCTTATCCATAGCTTGATGATCATGAATTTACCGCTACAGGTTACACGTTGCTCCTCAGCCTAACTTATGTTTGATCTCAGACCGACATCCTTTAATAGTCAGTGCCTACAAAAACATTGATAATGGCTGGCAGGATCCTCCTTCGACGCATGTCTACTGCATTAAACATATCGCTCAAAATTTTGTGCGGGAGATCAAAGACAAAATGTTACGGAAGAAGATTGTCAACGTAAGGCATGCATTAACAGAACCTTCTTTCAAACACTACCGCGAAGACATCAGATTGTCAAACGCAGATGCAGTACGGTGGATCGACAATATTACATTGGAGAAGTGGACTAGGGCATACGACAACGGTCAATGTTGGGGCCACATGACAACAAATCTTGTGGAATCAATGAACCCTGTCTTCAAAGGCATCTGAAACCTACCTATAACCGCTTTAGTGCAAGCAACCTATTTCAGGCTAGGGGCGCTGTTTGAGACCAAACGTTCTAAATGGAGTATAGTGTTACAATCTGAGCAGTTGTTCAGTGATGCTTCAATGAAATTCATTAGAGAGGGAGTTGCCAAAGCTAACACACATGTGGTCACGATGTTTGACCATACTAAAGATTGGTACAGTGTTGCTGAGTCCATGGATCATAATGAAGGCATGTCGAGGGGACACTATAGAGTGGAACTAGATAGAGGTTGGTGCGATTGCGGAAAGTTCCAAGCCTTTCGTATGCCCTGCTCCCATGTTATAGCGACATGTTCAAAGGTTCGACGGGATCCATCCTACTTACTATCCGACGTTTAAAAATTCATAAGCCTCTCAAATGTTTACAAAAATAGCTTTTCAGTGGTAGCAAAAAAGGATTACTAGTCTGCATATCAAAGGGGCATTCTCTGGCACAATGAAGTAATGTGAAAAAAGAAAAAGGATCGCCCAAACAGCACCCATATTCGAACCGAAATGGATACGGCGAACAAAATGGTTCGATTATGTAGTTCATGTCATCGGCCCGATCATAATCGTACTTGAAATTCTAGTTATCAGACTTTAGATGTCACACGGGTTGTTATGACATCCAATTCTGCACAGACAGGAATTATGCAGAACTTAAACGTAAGTGCAGTAAATAACACAAGTGATTGTTTACCCAGTTCAGTCCAACATGACCTACATCTGGGGGCTACCAAGCCAGGGAGGAAATCCACTATTAGTAGTATCAATTCAAAGCTAAACTCACCCGTTTACAACTTATCACTTAATCCCTACCCAATGCAATTTCAATCTTACACTAAGATCAGAGTTCCTACTCACTCCCCCTCAATCACCTCAGTGATTACTACCTTTAATCAATATTAAAGACAATTTGAAGTCACACTTCAAACAACTCTTGATTGTGCTTCACAGCTTTAATCAAGATACACAGCACTCACGTTTAAAAGCTTTGAGTGACACAACACTTACAACTCAATGAACACCCTATACCAAAACAATCATCAACGTGACAATGGCTTGGCTTACAAGATATGTCTAATACAAGACTCATAAAAATACAACAGTGAAGTATGATGGACACACTTAATCTTCACGCCTCAAAATCCCCGAAACTGAATGAAGGAACGCCTTCCTTTTTATATTGCAGTACCTGGGCTTTTGCACCTGTATTCTCCTGAATTTAAGGTCACACGAGTTCCCAAAAATTCAACATTTAGGTTACTAACAAATAGGCTATTTGTTAGGTTCATTAAATGTAACTTGGTTGTTGGTTTCCTGGTTTTTCTCTAAGCTGTTGACTTCCTGAAGAATAGCCCAAGAAAAGCTAAAACAGAAAACTGAACAACCTACAATATAGCATATGCTGTCAGGAATGAATGTCACGACATTCAGCTTGACATCAAGGTCCATATGCTGAGTCTGTTTTTCCAGAAAACAGACTGTACAATTTTGCTGACCTGTACATGATCAAAATGACCATACTACAGTAACAACTTACATTAATAAATGTTAAAGTGTCCAACTTAACATTTACACATTTGGCCTTAAGTTAGTTCTGTTATTCTCTTGAAGAACAAACTAAGTTACATGCTGAAGTATAGCAGAACACCACTCTGTCTAATGTTCAGTAGCTGCTGTCAATGATGAATGTCATAACATCCAATTTGACATTCAGTCAGTAGGCCTTATGCCAGGTCTGGTCTTTCCTTGATAACCAGACTGGAAATAAATACTAAGTTCTAACAGAACACCAGCTGTTCTATTCCTTAGTATCTGTTGACAGGTATGAATGTCACAGCATCCAGTTTGACATTCAATAAATCCTGTGTTAGCTAATCCTGCAGTAACTACTCAAGTGTGTCATGACATCAGTCAAGACATCAGAGTACAGTTAGATATTCTAACCTACAATGTAGTCACACATACATACCATGTCATGACATCAGTCAAGACATTTGTAACCAGCTAGTGTTTTACCATATAATGCAGCCAATTAAACACCTACAAACTCCCCCTTTGGCAAATTTTTGGCTAAAATACTTTGATCCCCATAACAGAGTTCATAGCAGCGGAATCACACACCTAGCAGGAAATAATACTAGCTAATACACTCAGAGTGGCAGCACACTCACACACATGGAAGCAGCACACATACAGAAGTTAAATCTAAAATTTAAACTTCAACACACAGCAGTTGCAGAGGAGGGAATCTGTCACGAGAGTCTGTTGTAGAGACCCACTCTGTTTGTCAGGGGTGGTGGTTATTACTCCCCCTTTTTGTCAAAAATGTTGCCAAAGCCAACAACAAAACCAGAGAATAATGACAGAGTTACAGACTTGGTTTTACTCCACAGTTTCAACCAAATTAGCATCCACTTGATCTTGCTTCACAGCTTTGATCAAGTAATCACCCACTTTTGCTTTACAGTAGGTACCACCATATCAGATGCCATGATTTTGTTTCTGACATCCAGAACCACTCCTGCATGAACAGCATCCTTGAACTCCTGCAGGTACATTGGCCTTCTCACGGTAGGGTGTCTCCTTACCCTCTTGTAGCCACACTTGTTGCAAGTAGCATAGCTGTGATCTGTTGAACAATCAGAGCATAGTACCAATTGTTTAATAGGCAGAGATATTAAACAATACATCCCAAACATCAGTGGTTGCTATAAGGTCTCAGAGAGACATATTCCCAGTTTGCTCCTTAAGTTTTCAAACTAAGTAGCATCCAGAGCCTTTGTAAATATGTCAGCCAGTTGAAGCTCCGTGGCTACATGTACCAAAGTGATCACCTTGTCTTCCACCAGATCTCTGATGAAGTGGTGCCTAATGTCAATATGTTTGGTCCTGCTGTGTTGGATGGGATTCTTGGAGATATTGATGGCACTGAGATTATCACAGAACAATGTCATGACATTTTGAGTGACATTGTACTCAGTGAGCATCTGTTTCATCCAAACCAGTTGGGAACAACTGCTTCCAGCAGCTATGTATTCAGCCTCTGCAGTGGACAGAGAAACACAATTCTGCTTCTTGCTGAACCAAGATATGGGATTGTCTCCTAAGAAGAAACATCCACCTGATGTGCTTTTTCTGTCATCAGCACTCCCAGCCCAGTCAGCATCACAGTACCCAGATAGGACAGGTTCAGACCCATGTGAATACAGCATCCCATAGTCACAAGTCCCATTGATGTACTTGAGAATCCTTTTGACTTGATTCAAGTGGCTCACCTTAGGCTCTGCTTGGTATCTAGCACATACTCCAACTGCATAAGAAATGTCAGGTCTACTTGCAGTTAGGTAAAGTAGGCTTCCTATCATGCTTCTATACAAGCATTGATCAACACCAGGCCCTCCATCATCTTTGGTTAACTTCAGATGAGTAGGCGCAGGAGTCCTCTTGTGCCTAGCATTATCCATACCAAACTTCTTAACTATGTTCTTGGCATACTTGCTTTGGGAGAGAAACATAGAGTCCTCCATTTGGTTTACTTGCATTCCAAGGAAATAGGTCAGTTCTCCAACTAGACTCATTTCAAACTCAGATTGCATCTGGTGAACAAATTGTTGAACCATTTGTTTTGACATTCCACCAAAGACTATATCATCCACACAGATTTGAGCAATCATGATTTTTCCATCTTCATCCTTCACAAACAAGGTTTTATCTATTCCACCTTTTCTGTATCCATTTGAGGTCAGAAATTCGGTCAACCTTTCATACCATGCTCTAGGTGCTTGTTTCAACCCATACAAGGCTTTCCTCAACTTGTATACATGCTTAGGTTGGTTAGGATCACAGAACCCTTTAGGTTGTTCCACAAAGACTTCTTCATTCAAGTAGCCATTCAAGAATGCACTGTTCACATCCATTTGGAATAGTTTAAACTTCAGGATGCATGCTACCCCTAACAGCAATCTGATGGACTCAAGCCTAGCCACAGGAGCAAATGTCTCATCAAAATCTACCCCTTCAACTTGAGTGTATCCTTGAGCCACTAGTCTTGCCTTATTCCTAGTAATTACTCCTTTCTCATCAGATTTGTTTTTGTAGATCCACTTGGTACCAATGATGTTGGTCCCTTCAGGTCTTGGAACTAGCTCCCATACTTCATTCCTTTTGAACTGCTCAAGTTCCTCTTGCATGGAAATGATCCAGTATTCGTCAGTCAGGGCTTCTTTCACATTTTTTGGTTCAACCTTGGATACAAAGCAGGAATTTGAGCTTATTCCCCGTGACCTGGTAGTCACACCACTATTGGGATCCCCTATGATAAGATCCTTAGGGTGGTCTTTCTGAATTCTGATAGATGGCACTTTGGTGGTTGCATCTACTTCACATTCAGGAGGAGGTTCCTCTACTTCTTCAGACTTGACTGGAATGTCAGTTGAACTGTCAAGGAATGTTTCAACATCCTCCATGACATCGGTTCCTTCCTCTTTATCGTCCACAATAACATTTATGGATTCCATCAGGACATTGGTCCTGTAGTTGAACACTCTGTAGGCTCTGCTGTTAGTGGAGTATCCCAGAAATATACCCTCATCACTTTTCGGATCTAGCTTCCTTCTCTGTTCACGATCTGTGAGAATGTAGCATTTACTTCCAAAGATATGAAAGTACTTCACAGTAGGTTTTCTGCCTTTCCATATTTCATACAGAGTGGAGGAGGTTCCTTTTCTCAAGGTGACTCTGTTGTGAACATAGCATGCGGTATTCATTGCTTCAGCCCAAAAGTGCATGGGGAGCTTCTTTGCATGAATCATTGCTCTGGCAGATTCTTGAATAGTTCTATTTTTTCTTTCAACTATCCCATTCTGCTGGGGAGTTATAGGGGAGGAGAACTCATGACTTATTCCTTCAGACGAGCAAAACTCATCAAACTTGGAATTCTTGAACTCCGTACCATGATCACTCCTAATTCGGACCACACAACTGTCTTTTTCCCTTTGAAGTCTGATGCACAGGTCTTTGAAGACATCAAATGTATCTGACTTCTCTCTGATGAAGCTTATCCACGTGTATCTGGAATGGTCATCAACCACCACGTAGGCATATCTCTTCCCACCAAGACTTTCAACCTGCATAGGTCCCATTAAGTCCATATGCAACAGTTCCAGAACTCTGGAAGTTGTAGGATGTCCCAGCTTCGGATGTGACATCTTGGTTTGCTTGCCCACCTGGCATTCACCACAGACTCTTCCTTCATCAATAAGCAGCTTTGGGATCCCTTTGACTGCTTCCTTGGATATAATCTTCTTCCTTCCCCTTAAGTGGAGATGTCCAAGACGTCTATGCCACATCTTCACCTCCTGTTCTTCCTTGGTTGAGGAGCATATTGTAGAAAAGTTAGAGACTTTAGGTTCCCACAGATAACAGTTATCTTTGGACCTGGTTCCTCTCATAACTTCCTGATTGTCACCATTAGCCACAATGCAAAGCTCCTTAGTAAACTGAACATGAAACCCTTGATCACACAGCTGACTTATGCTGATGAGGTTTGCAGTTAGTCCTCTTACTAACAGCACATTATTCAGTTTTGGAACTCCAGAGCAGTCCAGCTTACCCACACCTTTTATTTTACCTTTGGCACCATCACCAAAGGTCATATAGCTGGTAGTGTGAGGTTGAATATCCACCAGTAGATTTTCCATACCAGTCATATGTCTTGAGCATCCACTGTCAAAGTACCAGTCTTCTCTGGTAGAAGCCCTTAGAGCAGTGTGTGCTATCCTAGCATACCATTGTTGCTTCTTGATGGGAACATAGCACTTATATGGTTTATCCTTAGGCCTGACATGCGTGGCTTGGTTAGGGAAACCATGAATCCAGTAGCAGAAGGCTTTTATATGACCAAGCCTACCACAGTGGTGACACCTCCACTCCTGGTATTTCCTCTTCTGATGATCATTCATCCTAGTTCCTCGATGTTGAGACATTGGCTTTGACTTCCGCTTGAACTTCTGAACTTTTGCCTTTGGGCGTTTGTGTTCAGCTGAGGATCTTTTCCCAAATCCTAGGCCAGATTTGGTTCCAGACTGCTGTCCCACCTTTAGTATCTCTTCCAAGATGTCAGTTCCCTTATTCATCATTCTGATGGATTTGGTCATCTGATTCAGCTTGGAGGTCAGCAGGGCTATCTCACCATTTAGACCCTCTATGACAGACAGTTGCTTCTGTCTCTCATCTTCCAGTTCCTTGATGAGGTTCTTCTGCTTTTCTCCTTGTGCACGCACTTCTGCACTGGTGGTACACAGCTTCTTATAGGCTGCAGCAAGTTCATCAAAGGTCAGTTCATCTGCACTTGAGTCATCATCAGAGGCACAAACACTGGTTAGTGCAGTGACATGTTTGGCAGATTCTCCTTCAGATTCACTTTCAGAATCTCCTTCAGACCATGTGATAGTTAGCCCCTTCTGTTTCATCTTGAGATAAGTAGGACATTCAGCTCTGACGTGTCCATACCCTTCACAACCATGACACTGGATTCCCTTGCCTTGGTTGAACTTTTCTTCAGAAGTTGATCTTTTCCTGATGTCAGACGGGATGTTCTTGACATTAGGTCTCCCTCTTTGATCAATCTTCTTCACGAACTTGTTGAACTGTCTCCTAAGCATGGCTAAGGCTTCTGATATACTTTCATCACCTTCAGTATATCCTGCTTCTGACTCCTCTTCAGCATTAGATACAAAAGCTATGCTTTTGTTCTTCTTTTCAGCATTCTCACACAAGCCCATTTCAAAGGTTTGGAGAGAACCAATGAGCTCATCCACCTTCATATTGCAGATGTCCTGCGCCTCCTCTATGGCTGTGACCTTCATAGCAAATCTCTTAGGCAAGGACCTGAGAATCTTTCTTACAAGTTTCTCTTCAGCCATTTTCTCACCTAGTCCACCAGAGGTGTTTGCAATTTCAAGAATATTCATGTGAAAGTCATGAATAGTCTCATCCTCTTTCATCCTCAGATTTTCAAACTTGGTGGTCAGCATCTGAAGTTTGGACATCTTCACCTTGGAAGTACCTTCATGAGTTACCTTGAGGGTATCCCAAGAGCTAATGCCTCTTGCTGCTTGTCCCACTCTTCTTCAGGAATCTGCACACTGACTCCATCTTCACCTGTCTTCATTGGATGTTCCCATCCTTTGTTGACAGCTCTCCAGACTTTGCTGTCTAGAGACCTTAAGAAGGCTATCATACGAGGCTTCCAGTCATCATAATTAGAGCCATCCAACATGGGTGGTTTGTTTGAGTGTCCTATATCCTTGTCCATGGTACTAGAAAGTAACTTCCCTAGATCTCACCCAGAAATTCACAGGCAGGGTGCCTGCTTTGATGCCAATTGAAATTCTAGTTATCATACTTTAGATGTCACACGGGTTGTTATGACATCCAATTCTGCACAGACAGGAATTATGCAGAACTTAAACGTAAGTGCAGTAAATAACACAAGTGATTGTTTACCCAGTTCAGTCCAACATGACCTACATCTGGGGGCTACCAAGCCAGGGAGGAAATCCACTATTAGTAGTATCAATTCAAAGCTAAACTCACCCGTTTACAACTTATCACTTAATCCCTATCCAATGCAATTTCAATCTTACACTAAGATCAGAGTTCCTACTCACTCCCCCTCAATCACCTCAGTGATTACTACCTTTAATCAATATTAAAGACAATTTGAAGTCACACTTCAAACAACTCTTGATTGTGCTTCACAGCTTTAATCAAGATACACAGCACTCACGCTTAAAAGCTTTGAGTGACACAACACTTACAACTCAATGAACACCCTATACCAAAACAATCATCAACGTGACAATGGCTTGGCTTACAAGATATGTCTAATACAAGACTCACAAAAATACAGCAGTGAAGTATGATGGACACACTTAATCTTCACGCCTCAAAATCCCCGAAACTGAATGAAGGAACGCCTTCCTTTTTATATTGCAGTACCTGGGCTTTTGCACCTGTATTCTCCTGAATTTAAGGTCACACGAGTTCCCATAAATTCAACATTTAGGTTACTAACAAATATGCTATTTGTTAGGTTCATTAAATGTAACTTGGTTGTTGGTTTCCTGGTTTTTCTCTAAGCTGTTGACTTCCTGAAGAATAGACCAAGAAAAGCTAAAACAGAAAACTGAACAACCTACAATATAGCATATGCTGTCAGGAATGAATGTCACGACATTCAGCTTGACATCAAGGTCCATATGCTGAGTCTGTTTTTCCAGAAAATAGACTGTACAATTTTGCTGACCTGTACATGATCAAAATGACCATACTACAGTAACAGCTTACATTAATAAATGTTAAAGTGTCCAACTTAACATTTACACATTTGGCCTTAAGTTAGTTCTGTTATTCTCTTGAAGAACAAACTAAGTTACATGCTGAAGTATAGCAGAACACCACTCTGTCTAATGTTCAGTAGCTGCTGTCAATGATGAATGTCATAACATCCAATTTGACATTCAGTCAGTAGGCCTTATGCCAGGTCTGGTCTTTCCTTGATAACCAGACTGGAAATAAATACTAAGTTCTAACAGAACACCAGCTGTTCTATTCCTTAGTATCTGTTGACAGGTATGAATGTCACAGCATCCAGTTTGACATTCAATAAATCCTGTGTTAGCTAATCCTGCAGTAACTACTCAAGTGTGTCATGACATCAGTCAAGACATCAGAGTACAGTTAGATATTCTAACCTACAATGTAGTCACACATACATACCATGTCATGACATCAGTCAAGACATTTGTAACCAGCTAGTATTTTACCATATAATGCAGCCAATTAAACACCTACAGTACTAACTGCCCCAGTGTTGAAACAAGCACAACAAGATAATTTTAATTGTAACTCTATGCTTTATATTAAAAACAACATTTATTTCATATGATAACTTTGTGAGAAAACACCATCACAAATAAATACAACACATATAACACACAAGAAATACATAAACAACAACACAATAAACTACAATAAATAAAATACCATTACTATAACTATGCGATTACAACCATCAAATTAATTTTGAACATAGTATACATCATCTTGTGAATGTCTCTGTCAGTCTTAATATTCACCCATACACGAATTTCTCCATTTTGGTTAAACGTGGACTCAAGCCATTGAATTCTTCTAATCCTTTCATCCTCTACAATTTCTCCATCTAACCAACGATTCAACGTCCGATTAAGACGTTCGAATGATTCTATATTCCAAAGTCGAATATTTATCGGAGGTTGCACTGCTGAAAAGATTAAATGGACATTTCTCTTGTGAATGTATTCATACATGGTTAAAGAAAACAAAATTGAAGGAGATTGAAGGAAAATGAAGAAAAATGAAAGGAGGGTAAGAAGCTGTGTGAAAAAATATGGGAGATGCGCAGTGTATTTATAGATGAACACATGCATGCATGCGTCAATGTCCTAGGTGCCACACACACATTACACATGCATACGCCAATGCCCTAGGTGCCACACACACATTACACATGCATGCGCCAATGATGCATGTGGTGCACACTCACAAGCACACATGCATGCGTCAGATGTATGGGCTCCTACATGCATTGACATTGCAAGCATGCGTTAACTCCAATGACGTCTCATTTGAAAGGTAATTGGATGCGTCAGTTCAACTGCCGCATTAGTTGAGAAAAATTGTTATTTTAATAATTTTTTTGAAAAAATAATTATTTTAATATTTAAATTTAAAAAGTGATTATTTTAAAAAAAAAAACAATTTTTTTAATTACTATTTTCTCTGTACAAGTTGGAGACATAAAAATAAGAGTAAGTAATCCCTCACAATTTTATTTTATTTTTTGATATAAAGAATCACTAGATCGAGTTCAAGTACACCTCTATAATAAAAATAATAATTCAAGTACACCGAATTTTATCTTTGACCCAAGAAACAAGTTCTTGATTTTATGCTTGAGGCCACTATACATTGGACAGCGAGGGGACCACCGACTATAATGGTTTTACAGTCCAAAGGGAAAAGAAATAGTACAACATCTTTTCACATGATTTTAAATAGAGTTAGTAGTGAGGACCATAATTGTCATATAACAAAGCATATAATAATGAGTCTTTTTTAAACTATTTTGGTTGCATGCTCTCACAAGATCCCCAGTACATTTAATGCACCAAATCATTACTTTCATATAGAAAATATTATTTTTGTTATAAAAAAGTAAAGAAAAAAGTTATTTTATTTTATAAGAAATACAGATTGCAATGTATCATTTCGAAAAAAAAGATAGTGCGGAATCCGTCTCAAAAAAAATAGAATGAGATAGGATAAACATGCGGATATTATATATTTTAAATTTAATAATTGTAAAATTTTATATTAATATCCACGTCCGAAAAAATACGAGATAAGACGGACTTAGACCTAAAAACTTGATTTGTTATGAGAAAAAAAATAAAACGGAGAAATATATTTTACCACCTAATGAGAAGCATGGGCTGATTTTGTTTGGGCATGAAGATATGGTTATGGAAAATAAGCAAACTATTTTAATTACATTAAACTAATTGAACTAATATTAGTGGATTAAGGATGAATGAGTAGATATATATGTGGTGTTATGGGCAATACATGTTGGTTATTACACCATGAAATAAAATAATGTGATAAAAGACAAAGACAAAGCATGTTTGAGAGCGATTACACATATGGTATAGTGATGGTGGAGTGTGAATTCCTAAGCAAAGAAAGAATCAAGAGAAAGTGGGTTATGGTGGGTTCCTACCTATAGCTATTTTCTGTACACACAACACATCCCAATCCCAATAATATTGTACATTATGCACTGCTCCATTGCAATGTTGCAGTCTATGATTCCACCCATTTCAATGTTGGGTGTTGTTGGGGTCTCCTAAGCCATAGGAAAGGATATATAGTGGGCATTATGCTATGTGTGTAGTGTGTGGACTTGTGATGACCCACTCAAAGCTTTTAAACTTTCATATAAATAATGAGTTTAACCTATCAACTTCTAACATTTTGTATTCGTGTAAAAGACAAAGCCAGAGCTTGCTTTTTTTGGCTAAGCAATACTATAAACTATTCTTTTCTTCCCATAGGGTGACAAATTATCAATAAATCTTTAGTACTACTTCATTAGTTCCTTTTTAGTAATGTTTTATAGAACATAATTGGAATTTTTTTTACATTTTATTTTAAAATTATTTATTATAATAGAGAAATAGATTAAATGAGATAATGAATTTTTAAGTTAAATATATCACTTTTATTTTTAGTCCATTTAAAATTTTTATCAAATAATAACCCTCTAAATATTTTTCTTGTCAACAAGTTTGAGTATCGTTGTTAAAATTACACATGTGACACTATATATAAATGATTAAAAATAAAATATAAGATATTTATAAAACTCAAATACTTATGGTACAGTAACTATCACAATAAATACATTATTCATTCCGTCCCATAATAAATGATTTATTTAAAATAAAATTAAAATTAAAATAAAAGATTCATTTTAATTTCTAATGCATTTTTTTACTTTCATCATTTCTAATATATAATAATGTTATTTTAATAAAAATATTCTTTTTTTTATTTATGTATTCTTTTTTTTTAGTCCGTATAAAATTATCAATTAGATCATTCATTCATTCTAAAACACAAAAATATATATTTTATTTTGTCTATTTATAAAGTGTTACGTTTAATTACTTTAGTTAATATCAAATTTGCTAATGGAACACATTTTAGAGAATAACTTTTTGGAAGACTAAAAATACGGAAGAAATATTTACGGGAACCAAGACTTATTTAAAATTAAATTATTTATGACATTATACATAGAAAAAAATCAATGAACATTTGCTAGAAGGTGAAAATTGTTGGAGCATAAGGTTGAAGAGAAGAGAGAGAAAAAAAATTGTAACTGGACTTATAACTAACTTTCAAATAAAATGATTTCAATCAGAATCTATTTACAAACTTAATCACACACAGTTTATATACTATCAGAACCACCTACTAAATGTAATGCAAATTAACTATAAATGTAACTTAAATGAATTTGAATTACAACTAACATCATCATTTAATTTATATTCAGCTAATTAAAATCGACAATACCAATTTCATCTTTCAAATGAATAAATTGTTCAGTCTTAATAGCCTTAGTCAGCATATCTGCCATCTGTTTTTGAGTGCTACAATGAACAACTTCTAACACTCCACTCTGAACTTGATTTCTCATAAAGTTAAACTTTGTATCAATGGCTTTGCTCCTTTAATGCAACAATAAATTCTTGGTAAGACTTATAGCTGATTTGTTGTCAATCATCAACTTCACAGGCTTGCTCACAATGATCTTCATATTCTGCAACAAATTCATAATTCAAACAGTTTGACAAACAAACAAAGCACATGCAATGTACTTAGTTTCACAGGTTAACAATGCAACCATTGGTTACTTCTTGGAGCACCAAGAAATAGAACCTCCCAGATACTTGAAAAAATATCCAGAAGTACTTCTTATGTCAACTCTGTCTATACACCAATCAAAGTCTAAATACCATATAAGCTATGAATCAGATTTAGCGTCAGAAGGGAACAAAACTCCATACTTCAGAGTCCCCTTAATATACCTCAGTATCCTGATAACAACTTCGTAACGTGACCACTTTGGTTTGTTCATAAACATACTCACCATTTAAATGCATAGAAAATGTCAGGTCTGATATTACAGAGATATCTCAATGATCCTACCAACTGTTTGAAAGTTGTAGCATCTATATCACACCCTTAACATCATAATCCAACTTGTGATTTGTTTCAGCATGTGTGATTACAGACTTGCAATTTAGTAGCTCAAATCTCTTCAAAATCTCAAGTTCATACTTCAACTGATGTAAAATTATACTTTTATCATAGTACAACATCTCCATCCCTATAAAATATACCATATTTCCTAGATCAGTCATCTCAAACTCATTCATCAACACCTTCTTGAACTTAGCTATCTCGTATGAATACCTCAATATTAGCAATATGTCATCAACATAGAGACACACAAGAATTATATTGTTATCAGATGTATGTTGAATATAAACATCATACTCAATCTCATATTTTCTGAATCCTCAAAGCTTGAAAAATAATCAATTTTCAGATTCCAAACTCTAGGAGTTTGTTTTAGTCCATACAAGGCTTTATGAAACTTGTACACCATCCCTTCCTGATTCTTTTTCATAAATTCAGGAGGTTGTGACACATAAACTTCCTCTTGTAAAAGACCATTCAGAAATGCATATTTCACATCTAAATGTATCAAATGTCGATTTCTATTAGCAACTATAGCAATCACCAATCTGATTGTTTCATATCTAACTACAGGTGCAAACACCTCAAAGTAATCTAATCAAAATTTATGTAGAAATTATCTAGCTACTAACTTTGCTTTGTGTTTGCCAATTGATCCATTTGGCTTCATTTTCAACTTATAAACCCATCTCATACTGATGATTTTCTTGTTCTTTGAAAGCTAAATCAACTTTTAAGTCTTGTTTCTTTCTATAGCCTCAAGTTATTCTTTCATGGACTTCAGCCACACTTTCTTATTAAGAGTTTCTTCAGTACTAACTAGTTCAGATTATACCAACATGTCACACTGAATGAACTTCCCTTCAAAGTCTATCTCAGTATCTTGCAACATATCAAACTCTACAAATCTTCTTGGTGATTGTTTGTGGTCTCTAGACTTGTTTAGAATCTTCTTCAGATGCTGGAAAAATATCAGATGTTGGACTACCTTTAGAGGTTGGTCCACCTTCTGAGGCATGACCACCTTCAAAGGCATGATTACCACCAGAGTCTGGGTCATTATTAGAATCTGGATTAGAATCATATTCACCTTAAGAGTTAGACTCGCCTTCAGACTCTCCTCCAGCATCAGAGTCACCTTCAGACTCTGACTCATCTTCAGAGGCAGAATCTCCTTCAGAGGCATATTCTCCTTCAGCGTATGAATATCTTTATAAGTCAACTTAGATGTTAACCCTGCACCAGAGTTGGATTGATACTTGTTCCAATCACATGCTTTTGTTTCCTTCACAATGACATCTCTGTTGAGTTCAACTTTGTTGGTGACAAGACAGTTGGAAAAGGATTTATTCATATGCCTTGGGTTTTGATGATAACAAAGTACTTAAAAAATAATTGGGTATACTAACATATGTTCAAGTGTACATGATCATAAATCTTAAAGTCTACTCAGAATTGATCCTACTGAAAGCATTTGTTGACAAGCTGAATGTCTCAGATTCTGATGGATTAAAATTTAATGACTCTGAAGGATCAAAATCTGAATGTGGTGTTTCAACTTCTGAAGGTCCAGACTCTGATCATAGTTCTTCTGCCTCTGGTGATAGCTCAGACTCTGGAAACCATAGCTTAAGGTTCTCATCTTCTGGTCCATACTCTATCTCCATAACAAACTTATCTTGTCAACACCAGACTTAGAGAAAAAGTCAACTATAGTCCCTTAGTGCAAGGCTCAAGAAAAACTAATGTGATTTCGCTAGTTCGCTCCCTTATTTTATTTTTACCTAGGATGATAAAGGTGCAGTGGGCTATTCTATTATATTTTTGTTGAAGATCTTAACAAGATTTTTCTTCCAACGTCTCTCTCTTGGAGCTGCTGCATTTCAAAAGATCACATGTGCAAACAACTTTCCAACGACTCTTTTTCTACCTCTATAAAAGGGAGCTGAAGATTTGAGGGAAGGTTAACGACAACAACATAATCTAATATAATGCATTGAGTACAAACTTTGAGCTAAAGTTTCATCTGTTTATTTGTACAAGCTCTTAAGATTTCTTATATTTGTATATCATAGAAATCTTAAGTGTTAAGAAACATTGTAGTTGTTGTAATACTTATATACTTTTGATTATGTATCAAAGTATAGTTGTAATCTTTACTACTAAACTATTTGTTTAAATTAGAGGAAGTCTCTTGAAATGTTGCTTGAGTAGTGAAGTCTCATGCATGTGTGCTTGAGCAATGAAGTCTCTTTCTAGTGTGATTGAGCAGAAGTCTCTTGCAGGATTGCTTGAGCGGAAGTCTCTTTCTGGATTGATTGAGCAGTTGAAGTCTGTTTTTGGTTTGATTGAGCAAAGTTGTAATCAGGATTGATTATAGTGAAAATATATTATTGGACAAGGGGATTGAATAATTCTCACTTTAGGAGAGGAACAAGGATAAATTATGTGTGTTGATTTACTACTTGCTTCTGAACTCTACTTATTCCACTGCTACTAACATTATGATATCAAACTCTAAACTTGTTCAGATTCTGAAGTTGTTCATCAGAAGCGAAAAAGAATTTATATAACAATTCATCCCCCCCCCCCATTCTTGTGTATTTTTCTCACCTTCAAGGACAATAGAGCTTATAAGCACCTGTATTGTGGTACCCTAAAAGTAACATGACTCTACTTATGTCATCAAACTTCCTTCTCTTAGCATCTATGACATTTTTATAACAAACTGAACCAAACACCTTCAGATGGCTCACACTTTTCTTATCTCTAGTCCACTTCTCAAAAGGAATCATTTACTTCAGCTTCTTGGTTGGACACTTGTTGAGTACATATGCTACAGTGGCAACATCTTCTCGTTACAAGGTGTGAGGGAGCTTTTTCTCCTTCAACATGCTCTTGGTCATATCAAGCAAAGTTATGTTTCTTCTTTCAATAAGACCATTATGCTATGGATTATATATAGTTGTAACCGCATGCTCAATTCCATTCTCCTCACAGTATTTTTTAAACTCTGTAGAGTTGCATTCACCTCCACCATCAGTTCTGAGAATTCTCAACTTCTTACCACTCTGTTTTCCAGCCTTTATCTTGAACTTCTGAAACTCAGCGAACACCTTATTCTTAAACTTGATGAGTGATACCCATGTCATTCTTGTTAACTCATCCACGAATGACACAAAGTACTTGTTTCCTCAAAGTGAAGGTACTTCAAATGGTCCACATACATCATAATGCATTACTCCCAAAGCATGTTTTTCTCTTGGATCCACTTCTAATGCAAATGGAAATCTAGGTTGCTTGCCTTTTATGCATATCTCACATGACTTCTCATGCTTCACAATCATAGGAATGCCATGTACCAGCTTCTTAGATCCTAGATACCCTAAGCTTGTGAAGTTAAAATACCCAAATATCTTGTGCCACAACTCACGGTTACCTTCAACGCCTTCTTCGCTGAGGCATTTAATTTTAGTTGTTTCCACATTCACCTTGAATGTTTTGTTGCTTCCATATTTAGACTGCATAATTAGCTTATGATCAGAGTCATACAACTTCAAGAGATTGTCCTTCATAGTAAATGAGAAACCTTTCTCAATTAGCTGACCTACACTCATTCGATTGCTTTTCATGCCAAGAACATACCAAACATCCTTGATCAGAACAATTTTTCCATTCTTCACTATGACTTTGACATTTCCCATTCCTTCAGAATTCAAATACTTATCATCAGCACATTTGATCTTTATCCTCTTTCTAGAGTCAAAATTAATCACCCATTGTTTGTTTCCAGTTAGGTGATTTGAGAAGCTAGTGTCCATATGCCATCAGTCTATCAAATATCCAGCATTAGATTTAAAAGTCATCAATAGCACAAGTTCATCATCATACTCTCCTGTGGCTATGTTTGCTTCTTTTGATTTCCTTTTCTTGTTTGACCAACAATCAGCAACAAAGCGGCCAAACTTCTTACAACAGTAACATTGAACCTTCTTATTGTCAAACTTCTCATTTCCCTTATGATGTTTCTTCTCATTAGAGTTGGAGACTTCAGACTTATGATAACCACCGTCATTTCTCTTCTTGGCCTCTAACTAAGACTTCTTTTGACTCTTCTTATTAGAAGATGATTTAAGATCCTGCTCTACCTCTCTTTCATAGTTTCTCTCAGTCATACACAACTCTTGTGCCTCCAGACTACTCTGCAACTCTTCAATTCTCATGGTGCTAAAGTCCTTAGAGTATTCAATTTCTACAATAATGTAATCAAACTGAGGGGTAAATGATCTTAGTATCTTTTCAATGATTACTTGTTCAAAGAGAGTCTCTCTAGAACATTTCATCTCATTTATGATCAGAATCACTCTAGAGATGTAATCAGGTACCTTTTCATTGTTCTTCATGTTGATATTCTCATATTGATTACATAGAGACTGAAGCTTCACCTTCTTCACTGATTCATCACCATCACAGCCTTGTACCAGTGTCTCCCATGCAGCCTTCACTGTCGTTGAATCAACGGTTTTCTCAAACACATTCATATCCATACACTGATGGATATAAAACAAAGCCTTATGATCCTTTTTCATCGTTTCTCTATGCGTGTTTCTTTGTGCTTCAGCTGCAACAACTGTGTAACTGTCATTGACGAGATCAAGAACATCTTGAGCGCCAAACAACACAGGCATCTGAATCATCCATTGATTCTAATTTTTTCCATCAAAGACTATAAGCTTTGTGTTCACGCTACCGTTTCCACTGTTCATATTTATTCTTGTGCATATTCACTCAAATCTCACTAAGACCCATGTTTCCCAATCCCTCATAATCAAGAAATGTGATTCTGTTTTAATTTCGAACTTCAATTCACTATGAATTTCAGAAATAAAATCAATCACACATGTCTCACGTACACCCGTGTTTCTCGTTCTGAATCTGAACTGTAGGTCTAGATATTAATTGTTGGAGCACAAGGTTGAAGATGAAGAAGGTGATGGAAGAATATATATATATATATATATATATATATATATATATATATATATATATATATATATATATATATATAGAGAGAGAGAGAGAGAGAGAGAGAGAGAGAGAGAGAGAGAGAGAGAGAGAGAGAGATTGTAACTGAATTTGTAACTAACTTTCAGATAAAATGATTACAATCAGAATCTATTTAGAAACTGAATCACACTCAGTTTATATACTATCAAAATCACCTACTAAATATGATATTCCTAAAATTTTACATAAAATATTCTTAAACCACTAGATTATTACAACAAGACTATTATTCATATTGATATTTGTAAAAATACCAAAGCAACAACAAAATAAAATAAAAAATACAAGAATTTAAATTAGACTTTGGTCAATTTAATCCTCTTGAAAATTTTCCATTGAAAAATGTTGGTTGAACTTCTTTCGTCTACCAGAAATTGATTGATTTTGAAATAATGTTACGACATATATTATTTTTGGGATGTGTCGACACATCCGTGGATATGTCGACTTGTAGAATTAATTTTTATATTCTTGATTAAAAGCTTCAGTATGTGCCGACACATAACCTTAACAGGTTGGTACATTAACTCAGAGGTCGACTCATATTCTCTTTTTGGTAAAAAAAATCTTCATTTCACATTCATGCACCCAAAGCTCTCAAGTCTCCAAGCTTCATCTCATCTCATAAAAATCATTGAATCTCATTAAATCTTGTTTGTCTCTCTCAACCCATTTCATCTTTATTCACATTTTCCTCAAATCTCTTCCACTCATCTTATTTTTCCGTCATGCTCTTTCAAAAACCCTCTTTTCACCCTAAGTCACAAAAGTTCCAAATTCTTACTTGTTTTTGGATTATCTTCTCATCTTTATGTGTTGTCGTGATTGTGTCTCTTGTTTGAGTGTGTGGATATTAAAAAATATTTCATACTCATTCATTTTTAATTCAAACATTTCATCAAACACCTGGTGTGTGCACTTTCGTTTCAATTTTTTCTCCACTGGCCTTTTTTCTTCAACTCTGTTTTTCTCTGGAGGCTAGTTGGAACTAGATTCAACCATTGCCTTTTCGTTGGTCCCTCTCTCTCTCTCTGCCTTTCTCCTCCTTTGCTGCCTTCACCATTGTGACCTGGATATGGGATTCTTACCCTTGTATTTTTCAAATCTATAAGCTTGTTATTTTGATGCTTGAAACTCCCTTCAATAGGCTATCGAAAAGGCTCGACCAACCTCAAAACTTTGCCACTTCTCCTGGCCTCTTTCTCTCTTTTCAGTAGGCCTTACCCATTTTCCTCTAGGTGCATCAACAATTGGTTTGAAGGTAGTTGACCTATTTGGATGAAGACTTGAACCTCCTTGCTCCATCCTTCGAAGGACTCCCCTCTTGTCGAAAGTGAAGTGAATGTGAGTGTCTCGCCAATTCCTTCTGTAACTAGCCCTTCGAACTCTCTCGATGTTTTCTGCAGCTTTCTTGTCAAAAATTGAACTGCATCTAGGGCACAACATGACCTCAGACTTATTTTTCTGGAAGCGATGGAGGAACTCCACTAGGCTTTTATCACTCTTGGGGTAAGCCATGTTGGTGTAAGCCCTAGAGGCCAATACATTTTGGTACTTGTATCGAATAATAAAAGGCATTCTCTTTATTATGGTTGATTAATAAAGTCCCTGGAATAGATAGTCCGTTTAATGTATTAAGTGTGACTTAATCATGAGAACACATTAAACATAAGGACACTATTCCTAAAGTATCCGTAGTCGAGCTTTAGTGTGAAGTGGGATAACATTAAGCATTAAGACTATTATGTTTGTAGACTGATGATCACATCTCATGGATCATGGATAAAGAGTTATCAAGTCTTAAACATAGGTATGAATATTAGGAGTAATATTTATACCGGATTGACCCGCTATGAGAATACTATATAGAAAGTTATGCAAGGTGTCATAAGTTATTCTCATGGTGATAATAGTGTATTCCACTCTTCGACCTGAAACCACTATGGACCCTAGATGTAGAGTCGAGTGCTTTATTGCTGATCCAACGTTGTCCGTAACTGGATAACCATAAAGACAGTTGATGGGTACTCCACGAAGCATGCTAAGGGACATGAGTGACCTAGATGGAATTTGCCCATCCTGCATAACAGGATAAATGTCTATGGGCCCAATATTGAACTGGACAAGGATGACACGGTCTATGCCTTGTGTTCAATATAGACATAAGGGCAAAAGGGTAATTATACACATAATTATTATCACAGAAGGAATTGTCAGATCACATGACATTTTCGTGTCTTGGGTAGTAGTGATGTGTTGCTAGATACCGCTCACTGTTTATTATATTAAATGTGTGATTTAATATAATTGCCAACGTCGCGAAAACCTACAGGGTCACACACAAAGGACGGATTGATGAGAGAGAGAGTAACTAAGGAATACCGTAAGGTACGGTGCCCTTAAGTGAATTATAGAACATCGTAAGGTACGGTGTACTTGAGTAGAATACGAAATATGGTAAGGTACCATGAGCTTAAGTGATTTTGGGCATATTATAAGATATGGGCCAAAATACACTTAAGTGGGCTTTTAGCTTGAAGCCCACACAAGTGGTTCTATAAATAGAACCCTTGTGCAGAAGCAAAAATTTGCGGTTACATTATTTTCGTTTTCTATCACTCTCTCTCTCTCACTCAAAGCCTTCATTCGTACCAGCTAGCACTGAGATTGAAGGAACCCGTTCGTGTGGACTGAGTAGAGACGTTGTCATCGTTCAACGTTCGTGATCGCTTCGTGGATTTGCATCAAAGGTTTTGATCGTCACAAGAGATCCGCACCAAAGGTTTCAACCGTCACAAGAGGTAAATATTCTATCACTGATCATGACCATTCGTAAGGATCTCTCAAGGAGAAAATTTTAATTTCCGCTGCGCTTTGGGTCGCTATTCTCCTTCAAGCCACCCTCACTTGCTCTTCTCTTTGTCGAGTATTCTCTTCATCATTTTCCCTCTCTCTACTCACCTCGACCATGTTGGCTTTGAGATTGGTGCCATTAATAATCTTCAGCTTCTCCAATTTTATCCTAAGGCCCCCAGTAGCCTCAGTTTTGTCATTCTCTTTCTTGAAACCCTCGGTGGTTTCGACCATCTTGGTGTTTTCGTTACAGCCTTCAGATGCTTCGACCATGTTGATAATGGTCAGTTCAGTATAGTGGGCATCTGCCACCTGGAGGGGGTCTGAGTCGATCTTCATCTGGGACTTCGTCTTGTCCCCAAATCCCAGCCTTCCGTCCTTAATAGAATTATGCACCAAATCCCTGAAATAGAAACGTTGTGAGGTTTCATGGCCTTGAAAATTGTGATATTTATAAAAACCTCGTTTCTTTCGTTGTTCTAACAAAGGTATTTTAGCGCCAGGAGGCACTATCATTTCACCATCTTTGACTAGCAAGTCGAAAATCCCGTTACACTTGGTGACGTCGAAGGTGTATGTCTTCTTAGGGAATTTATCATTCTTTTCTGGTTCGATGAGATATTTCCCATTTGAAGGTGCAAGAACCTTGCAAGAATAGAGTGACCCTTGTTTTAGTTCGGCCAAGTCGATTTCGCTTTCGTCAAAACCTAAGGGGTCACTATACGTTTCCTAATCATCTTCATCTATGTCCTATTATTCTTAGTTACTATGGCTTTTTCAGCCTTCAAACGCTCTGCCTGTCGAACTCTATCGGCTAACTGAGCTATATCCCTCAAATATTGGGTGTCTAATTTCTTTCTGATGGAAGAATCTAAACCACCAGCAACCATTTAGACCAATTCATGTTTAGGCACCTGTGTGAAACACATTGCCTTTAGAAAATAGAACCTATTAAGATAGTCATCAATTTGCTCAAAACATTTACGCTTAATACTAACCAATTTTTTCAGGCTAATCTTCGACTGTCTCTATGTAAAATTGTTCATGGAACATATTCTTTCTAGACGATTCCAATCATGAATCGAACTCGCTCGGAGTGTAGTGAACCATGTGAAGTCTTTTTTAATGAGCGAACTAGAAAAGTATTTTATCCTTAAGTTTTCGTTATTTGCAAGGTCTTCTTCTTCGGTTAGATATCTCGCCACATGTTTGATAGTCGATTCACTAATATCTCCTAAAAAATTTATAAATTTTGGGACTTTTAATCCCCTAGGCAATTCAGTTTGCAAGATATAGTCAGACAATGGGGAGCTATAATTTGGCCTATGAAGGCCAACATTCACCCCATTTCGCGCCATAATCCTTTCGACCATGACAGCCAAATTGTTATCTCCTGCCATACCATCATATAAAACCTGATGTATGACCTCGTCAACGTCTTGATTCCTATTAACCATTACCACCTTTGGGTCCCTCTCCCTTGGGATTGGCATTGGCTGTTCGACCCTGGAAGGTTTGACTCAGACTTCATGATTTACCCCATCCACACGGGGTGCATTTTGCTGGTTAATGGTAGGATCTTCCTCAAGGACTGCTCCTTGGTTTCCTATCACCAATTCCCTTTGAAATTGTCGAGGCACTTGCAGAACTCCAAAAAATATACAAGTCGAGTCATCTGCACTGCCAATTGTTAGTTCATTTGGGTGGTGTTTTGAATAAAGGGATTGAATATGGTGCCCATATGTTGGGAAAGCATATGGGTCATATCATGGTTACTTTCGTCCATTTGCTGCCTCAAAACTGCTACAAAGTTTGTAGTGACATTGGGCATTTGTTGGGTAGAAAATCCCATCCATGGGGGTGGATTGATTAGACCCATATTATTAAAAGCACATCCAGACCCTTGCACAGGCGAAAATGTATTCACCACTGGGTCAGTGAATGTTGTTGTCGTATTGTGTAAACTTGCCATCATCGAAGTTGGCATGCCATATGGCTATTCTCGACCATTTAAAGGCATTGTAAATCCAGTCACATAGGGCCCGAATACGCTAGATCATACTGGAGAAGGGGTAACCTATTGACCCTTCGTTCTCACAGGAGATAAAATTAGTCCACTGTGAGCACTCGATGATATGGTCGTCGTACTCGTCGTGGATGGAATTGCTTTGGACACAGATATTGCGGGCGTAGTCTCCCCTGGAGAACGGGGGAGTTGTTCTCCATTGTTATTTGGAGGATTCACCATCCTTCTTACGTATCTCCTTCTTGGTATCGCTTCGTTATCAATGGTTATTTTATCACTCCTTTATCTCATGCGACGAAGTTAAGGGAAACCAGAAATGAATAACTTCTAAATATTTTTCACAAATTCTATCTAACAACACCAGTCCCATTGGGCGTGCCAATTTGTTTACCGTCGAAATTGGTAAACAAGCGCTAGTCTTCCAAATTTTAATATCTTTGGTTACTTACAGCATCGACTAGATTGATCCTAAGACATGTGTTGTTATTTAGTTTCTGGGTTTATTAATTATGAACATTTCGACAATGTTCTTCAAAGTTATTAAAGGGAGTGTTACAATTCTTTAACAAAATGCAGAAGTAAAAGCTTGCAAAGTAAATGACTTCAAAATAAATGACGAAATCTTAAATATTGAAATTGGCTTCAAATTAAATGGTAGCAAATGTAAATGACACAATCTTAAATGACTTGGTTAAAAGTATAAAATATGGTATTCACACGTACATTTTCACTTAGGAACACTCGTTTATCACGTACAGGTACTTTAAGTAAATATAGAGTTTATATACAAGGTTGAACACCCCTCTCCTAATGGCTAAATGTCTTATTTATGTTAAATCGAAAATAACCGCTATTCAACGACCTTTTCTCCAAAAGGTGCCACGTCTTCGATTTGCATATTCCGCTGCTCAAAGCTTTCCACACGTCTTTAAGAAACCGATAAGGCCAAAAAACAGTTATGAGCCTAAAATTTGAATTATACTGCGTCGAACTCTAATTTAGGCCAAAATATTTCTAAGTCCTAGACCACAACTTCCTCAGCCGAAATATTCTCATTAATCTGTTGTCAAAGTCAACATATTCTTCTTTAGAATATTTATTTGAATCCTATGACCAATTCCTATCATTTATGTGTGTCGAAATTCCAACCAACAAATTGCCCCCCAAAAATGTCATTTTCGACTATATGGAGAAGAAGACATTTTTTGAAACATTTCGACACTAAAGCATATTTACTGCTATGACGTCATGATCATTGTTAGTACCTTAGGATTGGCATTAATTTTGTAAAACAAATAATGTAATCACCTCTGCTGTTTTAATATGTTGGGTTGAAGAAGTTCAACATCTGGACCAACATGTCATGTAGGATGTCATAACATCGTGACTGTGACATCGCGCCTGTGTATAAAACTGAATTAGCTAATTCTGTTATGTGTTAACTGATTCAATATTCTGGGATTAGTTAGAATCCCATGTGGCATTATTTGTGGAGGTCTTGAAGACTCAATCAGAATATTTGGTGAATATACAGTTTCTAAATATGGAGATATTTTAGGAACTAAAAGGTTGAAGACCTTGATTGTAGCAGAAGTTTTCTGTTGGCTTTGTAACAGCAAAGGAGAAGTTTGCTGCGATTTTTGAAGGCCCAAATCCAGTTGGGTGTTTAGGTTATAAATAGCAGATTGTAACCTAGGTTTCATAAGCCTCAAACCATGTAAAATTAGGGGTGTATGTGCGGTAAACCTCCTAACCTGTGGGAAGGTTACCATGTGTTTCTCAGTGCTCAAAGCATGAGATTATTTGTAACTCAAAGCCTGTAGGTAAGAGTGGTTATGGTCTTGAACGAAGCTGTGAAGCAAGTTCAAGTTATTTAGCATTACATTGTAATTGTAGTGATAGGAATGGAAACTGGTGGTTTCTATCTAGGAGTTCCTAGGTATAGATTGCATTGGGTAGGGATTAAGTGAAGAGTTGTAAACGGGGAGTTTAACTCTGAATTAATACTGCTGATAGTGGATCTTCTTCCTGGCTTGGTATGCCCCCAGAGTAGGTAATGTTGTACCGAACTGGGTTAACAATTACTTGTGTTTTTACCTTCTGCACGTTATAATCCTGTCTGTTATAACTCAGTATGTATTTCAGTCTGTGTATCAAGAGAATAACAGACCTGGTACATAGCCTACTGTCTGAATGTCAAACATAATGTTATGACATTCATCATTGACAGCATATACTGAATAATAGACTGGTTGGTCTTGTACAGTACAACATTTAGTACAGTCTATTTACATGAGAATAACAGAACTAGCATATGGTCTATGATCTGGACGTCAAACTGAATGTTGTGACAGCATATGCTAAATTGTAGGATGTTTAGTTTTTCTGTTTCAGCATTTTTCTCCGGCTATTCTTCAGGAATCCAACAACTGAGCTAAAATCCAGGAAACTAACAACTGAGCTACAATTAATGAACCTAACAAATAGCCTATTTATTAGCACCCTAATATGTGGAAATTAGGTTAACTTGCTTAACCTTAATTTTAGGAAATACAAGTACAAGGCCCAAGTGCTGCAATGTAAAAGTTCAGTATTTATTTCAGTCTGTTTTTCAGGAGGATAACAGACCTGGCATATGGCCCATTGTCTAAATGTCTAATTGGATGTTATGACAGTTATCTCTGTCAGCTGATACTGAAGTATAGCCTGGTTGATCTTTTACAGTACAGCTAACTGTAATGCTGTAACAGGTGATGTTCAAATCAATGTTGAGACATCATGCTGAGAATTGTGCAGGCTCAACAGAAGTAAGTGCTATGTTTGATCTCTGCTGTGTCTTTGTACCAGATGGACAGAACTGGGTGCTCTTCCATTCTATGGTGATATAGTAGCAGATGTCGTGACATCGGTGAATGTGCGCAGATTAGTATTGGGTTTTAATTTGTATAACTGTCTTGCTGTATTAGTAACAATATTTGATCAGATGTCATGACTTGGAGTAGAACATCTGAACTCTGACTACGCCAGAATTTCAATCATCATGACCATGCTACTTCAGACGTCTCATCGAGACGTGCAAAAACCCAAAACTTAATCATCACACCCCTATTTCCTAGGAGATAGTGGGTTATGCCAGCTGCAATCGTCCCATCAATCTTTATACGATCATCACATGTCCCATGATCTTGATAACTGTGACAATGGTTGAAATGAAACATTTTTCTCACTCCATTATAAATACTTCATTTCACTTCCTTCTCTACTTTTTTAATCTCCTAAACTCTTTTCTTCTCTCTAAAGTGCAAAAGAAAATCTTTCATTTCTTCTTTAGCAAGCTCCGAAAAATCAAAGTTTCTTCATTTCATCATCAATGACGTCCAAGATTAAAAATCCTAAAGATTCCAAGAAACAATCATCTCTCCCTGCTGTTCACAAAATCTTAGGTCCAAAAGTTGTTGGAAATCAACAGTACATCCCAGAACCTCCTATTGAAGAAGAGAAAAGGTGCATCTATCAATCCCAGGAATTAATCCAAATCTCTATTTTTGGCAAAACACATGCTATCGTTGGTCCTTTACCAGATGATAGTACTAATCTTGTAAAACTTAAGGAATACTTCCCAACATACCACTGATACAAACCCATAGCTAGTAGGAGGAAATCCAAATCTAGTAATGAAGCTGTAGGTACGGAACCAACTGCTATAGTTGATACCCTGGCAAAGCTCTCGACTGAGCCTATAGAAATAACCATCACTTTACATTATTTGAGCACTAACCTTAGAGTGTTTCATTCTTGTCCTTTATTTAAAGAACCTGAAAACTATTTATCCTGGCTTGCAAAAATAGAAAAACAAAAAGGCCAAGTTTGGAAGGAAATGGAAATCTTCGATATGATCCAATTGTCGAAGGTTGGCCCTAGTTATTGCCAAACCATGTTAATAACCTCCCTATACTTTTGGGATATCACTCATAACAACTTCCACTTTCCTTGTGGAATGTTAACTCCAGCTTTCTTTGACATAACTGCAATAACTGGACTTCGACCAACTGAAGAAAACTTCAATCACAACTTTATGACTGAGGACTCTATTGGCTTCGATGGTAATTGAGCCACCTTTACCAACTATATCTTAGATCACCATAACCAAGATACTGACGAAGTCTCTGATGAAGAACACATTGCCTTCCTAGCACTCTGGCTGTCTCAATGTCTTTTCTGCTCGAAGTCCTTACAAGTGGCGAAGAAGTATCTAACTATGGCGAACCAACTTCATGTTGGATGCAAACCTCTTCTAAAGTTGTCACCTGTGCAATATTTTTATGTGTATGGCATCACTGTTGTCTCCGACTTGCTACCCCGACACCTCCGTATTTTCAACTTCGATTGAGAGGCGTTAGCTCGCTCACATCGTCGAATTCCGTTCTCCAGAATCATTGGTACTTGATTTCTAGAGGTTTTAAGAGCTTGCTTCCGTGAAGATTTTATTGTTGTTGAGTTGGAAATTCTATGGATCTGGTGTTTCCTGTTTCCAGATCTATTGTTGTTGTCTTTCTGGATTTGAATCGTTCATCAATTTCGATTTTGATTTCCTGGTTGGTGGTGATGTACATTGGTTTTGATTTCTGATTCGTTTCAGATTTGTTGAGATCCGCAGTTATCAAAGCGTTTGGGTTGGCGCCACCACAACAAAGATTTTGTTTTGTTTCACAACCTTATCGCCGCCTTACTATTCTTAGTTATGGTTCGGTGTGACATGAGTTTGTTTACCTTGAAAGAGCTCCTATGCTTGTTGTAATTTTTCGCAAGGAGTTGTTGGTACGTGAATCTGTTCGTGTTGGCGATTCATTCACCATTATTTAAAGATTGTGAAGACTCACATAACACCTTTTCTTTTGTTATCTGATTTCGTTCTTGTACGCATGTTCGCTAGATAATGTTTGTGCTGTGTATTTTTACTTCCTTTTTTAGACTATTATTATAATAGTTGTATTCTATTTAAAATATTGATTACTTTTAATTTGTGAGTGAGTCAGGTTTTATTCATTCAATATTTTGTTTTCTATCTTATTTTTGTTTAATATATTAGTGATTTATTAAAAATAATTATGATCAATTTTTAAAATTGGAATAAAGGCTCTAAAATATGTCATGATATTTATCTAAAAGTAAACTATAATATTTATAATTTTTAATTAAATAAAATAAAATATATTTCAATACCTCCTCCAAAAGTAAAATCTAAAATATACTTAATCAATTTTTATATTTTAAATTGTATCTATTTCTATTTATTTTAAGATGTGTGGCTCCAGAATAAGTGCTTTTTCTGTTCTTTTTTTCCTAAAGAAAGATAAATTTCAGCATTAGCTTTCTAAATTTAAGCCTACTACACTATGTAGCTTTGTTACTAGCTATCCTTCATTAAAGAGAAAAATAGTCAGAACCTCAAACACCAAGCACTTTTTTCACTTTAACTTTTTTCCTTTTATCGTCTTTCGTTATTACATAAATCGTTATTTATATGGGTATTATATATTTCAAAGCCAAAAAGACTGGTTAAAGTCTTAAAGGGTACTTTCGTTCATATATTAGAAAGAGAAAAACAACAAAAATATTTGTTTTATATCTACACATGTAGTCTTCACAATCCATAATATTTTTTTATTTATAAAAAAAAGTATCTTTATTACCTTTTTGCTTTTAATTACTTTTATTTATCCAATTTTTCTAGGGTTTCGACAAAAGTTCAAATTTTAATTTACATGAACATGAGTTTTTTGAAAATTAAAAACAGAGAGAGTTTTTCATGAGAAAAATTGTTAAAAGTGAAATAGAGATTTTTTTTAGTGGCGAAAGAAAATCTTTTTAGATAGGTTGTCCTATTTGAGGCCCACATTTATCACAAAGTGTATGGGAGGCTTTTTTGATGGGCCATCTCACTACAGTAAATGGGCTAAACTCGTACTTTCCAGACCAAATGTTGGTGGCTACCATTATATTAGCCAACGTATAGTTTTGGCTTTGCATCCATCAAATCACATTTACAAACAAAATTTGACTAATCAATGAAAAAGGTAAACATGAGAACGACATTGATATTATATGATGTTGATGAAGTGTTTTTTGACATGATTAATTTGTGTTATGTTTGTTTCTGTTGTGGAAATCTAATAAACGTGTGTACGAGTTAAAAATTATATTTTGGAGTTTTTATAAATTACGTTGGGAGGATACCTAGACGTATGTTTGGTTGCTGGAACGTCAAACCAAACTGATATTTAGATAAGTTGCTCATTAGGGTTGAGATCAATTGTTTCGAGCCGACAAAAGATCAGCCTAATTCTAAAGCTTCTATTCAAAGTATCCTAGTCGAAGGGTGGTGAACATGTTAAGTCTCTCTAAGAAGCCTCACAACTTATTTGAGTTATTGATCCATCAGTCACTATTAAATCCAGTCAGACAAACTCTTGCAACCCGCGTCGAATCAAGCAATAACAATTTTTAACCACCTATCATATACAAATACGCCACACTCTATAACAAGTATATTTATTATTTTTACTTATCTCTCTAACCTCACTGACTTATACATTGCAGTGTTAATCTTATAGGTCCATCTTCACTTCATCGTATCAGAGACTCATACCGTTGCACCAAAAGAGCTCTTCTCTATAACATCACTAATTTCTCATTCAACATTAGCCGTAAAACTCATAAAATGCTAACAAATCTTATATATATTTGTAAATTGAAAATTACCTCTATTTATAAATATATTTTTAGACCATATCTCAACTGAGGTAAGATTTTTAACACTCTCTCACGTTTATTATTATTGAATTTGATGTGTGGATATAAATGACTAGTGGTTTCATAGTGGAAACGTGATAGTAAATGAGTCAACGATTTTGTTTACACTTTTGATACTATTAAAATTTGGATTGAGCCTAAGTCATTCCAACAAAACCAATTTATAAAGTGACTCATATCACTTTATATACTATTTATAGATTATATCCGTAATTAATGTGAGTTTTAAAATGTTTCTAATAAATACCATCTTAAAATTATAGTTGGATTTACTCAATTATACAAAAATCTATTTATAAGGTGATGATTGTCTCTTACTTTTTAAACATATTTTCATGTTATATCGACTCTATCATAGTCTATTAAGTGGGATGAGTGAGTCTTAGTTGAAAATTTACCAACTTGATCAAAATATGTTAGTTATGATGATGGAGTGATAAACATCACACAGTGAAGAATTTCCAATCATTTTTGTTAATAATTGTGCGATCCTTTGAATTTAGTTGTTCCGTTGCAAAACAATCATATGAACAAGATGAGGTTAATGATTTATAAAAGTTAAAAAGAAAAAAAGAGATTGTAACATCATTTTCTTTGAAAGTGCACCGAACTTTTGCAAGTGGTATAGCTTGCTTTCATTTTCACTTTATACTTTTGTTGGATCTGCAAAGTGAAAGCTGGATTCAATAATGCATATGTTGGTGACAAAAGAGAGTTTCAAATCCAATGCATGATTCTTTTTGCTTTACTTTGAATGGAAAAACAGTTTTGATATAAGTTCAAGTATAATTATAAAACACAAAAAATGAAATTTATTTATCATCTTAGTGAATGATTCTTTAAGTTTTTTTTTTGTCTATGAGCATGTATTACATTATGTCAGATATTTGTTTTTAGTAGAGATGCAAATTTAGAAGTAGTATTAAGGTCTACAAATATCACAAACAATACCAAAAAAAAAAGATTGAACTGAAGAGTCTTCTAACTTTTTTCAATTATTTATCTTCAGGTTCATCCATCTAATAATGCCAAATAAGAAAAGTTTGAAGGACACAAGTTAAATAAAAAAAACATAATATTAAGAGAATTTTTTTTCTTCTCAAAATAATATTTTCATATTTTAAATTTTGACCATTCTATATTATCCATCTCAATCATTTAAAATCATAGTCTACATTAGGGCATGTTTGGTATTTGAGTAATTTGGGTCAGACTCAATCCACCTGAACTAATGTATAAGATATTGTTCTATCAAAGTCCATGTATACATGTTATTTGGTCAACTGCAATGAGCTAAAAAGTCAAAGTATGACTATTTTGACTTTTATCCTCTTTTAAGAATTTATTTTTATTTTTGTGGCTAATAATCATTTAATTAGTCTTAATATTACTAATTATTATTATATTGTTTATTTAATATTATTATTAGACTAATTATTATTAGCATTATTGGTTTATCTTTTAACATTATTAAATTAAATATTGTCAGTATTATTAGAAACTATTATTTACTAGATATTATTATTTAATAACATTATCTAAATTATTACTTAATTATTAATTATTATTATTATTATTATTATTATTATTATTATTATTAATTGGATTATATATTATTAAGAGCCTACTAATATTCTGGTTATAATATCAATTTATTATTATTATTATTATTATTATTATTATTATTATTTTAATTTTTATTTTAAGGTTGAACCTGGTCAAACCCTAGGTCTAGGTCTAAGGTTCAAAAGTCCAAAATCAGAGTCAGAAATCTGACCTGCATAGAACAATATATTATTAAGATGCATAAACAATGTAACTAAGTTGGATTAAACAGACTATCAATCAAAAAATCAAATCCTTTTAATTATGGAATTTCGATTACAATTCTAACTTGCTTAAAGGGACATAAATTAGATCCAATCACAAATAAAACTTTCCTAATCTAACCAATCAAATTAAAACGTAAATCTAATTCTTTCACTATAAATAGACTCTAATTTTACAAAAAAAAGATATCCACAATTTGCAAATTTACAACCCTAAAGTTGTTGCTCTTCATATCAAAGAACAACAAAAACTAAACCCTAAGCAAAGTCCTGGATCCTTTAGAGCATTCCAAGTCAACATTGCCCCAACAATAGAGAAAGAAGAGGAGTCAAAGGAGATTAAGAGAAAAAAGGAGAAGGAGAATAAAGTTAAAATAAAAAAGGGAAACTTTACTCTTTTAACTAGAGAAATCCTCATCTGTGTAGGTTGGTCCTCCATTTCTGTTGACCCTTTGCATAAAAACTTGTGTTTGTTGCACCTTGTTATGTGAGTTATGGTTCGCTTTATATATTGTGACCACGTTTGATTTTTGTTGGAGATGTGTGGAACTGTTGTTTGCTTGTTTATGGGTTAGGGTTTGATCTGGGCTGGACATAGGTTGGGGTTTGATAGAATAGGGATTAAAGTGTGTTGTGGAATTGTGTTATTTCTAGTTTGTATTAAGGATTAGGGGGTTGCGATCTATGGGTTAATATTGTTGGTTTTGGATTCTGGTTAGGTTAAGGTGGATTCTAAAAATTCAGGGTTAGGGTTCTAGAAGTTAGGTTTATGGTTCTTTGTATGAGGGTTAAGGTTTTTGTTCTGGGTTTGAGTTCGAAGGTCCATGGTTCTTAGGATTCTAACCTAGGGATCATGTTTTCTGGGGTTAGGTTGAAAGCTAGTGTTCTTTCTGGGCTAGGGTTCTTAGGGTTTGAAATAATGGTTGAAAATATGGATTGGTGTTCATCATTTGGACGAGTACGAATTGAATTTTCCGGTGGGTTATGGGAGGAGACACCGGCGGAGGCAGTTTTCGGCTGGTGGTCAAGGGTGGTTATTTTAGAGAGAATGGAGAGAGTTTGAAGTTAGCGAGAGAAAGGGATGAGAGAAATGAAAGATAGAGAGAGAAAGAAGAGGGAGAAATGACTTCATTTCTGAATAGGGTTCCTGTTAATACCTTAGGATTGACATTAATTTTGTAAAACAAATAATGTAATCATCTCTGTTGTTTTAATATGTTGGGTTGAAGAAGTTCAACATCTGGACCAACATGTCATGTACGATGTCACGACATCATGTCTGTGACATCGCACATGTGTAGAAAACTGAATTAATTAATTCAGTATATATTCTGGGATTAGTGAGGATATTTGGTGAATATCCTAACTCCCATGTGGAGGTCTTAAAGACTCAATCAGAATATATATAGGCTCAAAATAAGGAGATATATATGGAGAGATTTTAGGATTGAAGACCTTGATTGTAGCAGAAAGTTTCTGCTGACTTTGTAACAACAAAGGAGAAGTTTGTTGCAATTTCTGAAGGCCCAAATCCAGTTGGGTGATTAGGTTATAAATAGCATATTGTAACCTAGTTTTTGTAAGCCTCATGGAATGAAAATTTAGGGGTGTGTGTGAGGTAAACCTCCCAATCTGTGGGAAGGTTACCATGTGTTTCTCAGTGTTCAAAACTGAGAGTATTTGTAACTCAAAGCCTGTAGGCAAGAGTTGTTATGGTCTTGAACGAAGCTGTGAAGCAAATTCAAGTTGTTTTAACATTACATTGTATTTGTAGTGATAGGAATGGAAACTGGAGGTTTCTATCTAGGAGTTCCTAGATATAGATTGCATTGGGTAGGGATTAAGTGAAGAGTTGTAAACGGGGGAGTTTAACTCTGAATTAATACAGGTGGATCTTCTTCCTGGCTTGGTAGCCCCCAGATGTAGGTCATGTTGGACCGAACTGGGTTAACAATTTCCTATGTTTGTTTTCCTTCTGCATGTTATAATCCTTTTGCCATAACACAACTGGTATTTCAGTCTGCTTATCAAAATAATAACAGACCTGGGATATAGCCTTCTGTTTGAATGTCAATCAGAATGTTGTGACATTCATCAGTGACATCATATACTGAATAATAGGCATGTTGGTTTCAGTTTAGTATTTACTTAAGTCTGGTCTTCACGAGGATAACAGACCTGGCCAAAGGATCATTGTGAAACTGTCAAACTGGATGCCTTGACAGTTGTTCCTGTAGGCTGATACTGAGGTAGAGACTGGTTGGTCTTTTCACAGTACAACAAATTTAGCACTGTCCGTTTTCAGGAACATAACAGAATCAGCATATGTTCTGGCTGTCGAACTGAATGTTGTGACATTCATTCTCAACAGCATGTGCTAAAGTGTAGGATGATTGGTTTTTCTGTTCAGTATTTTTCTCTGGCTATTCTTCAGGAATCCAACAGCTGAGCTAAAATCCAGGAAACCAACTACTAACCTACAATTAATGAACCTAACAAATAGTCTATTTGTTAGCAATCTAATAAGTGGAAATTAGATTAACGTGTTCAACCTCTATTTTAGGAAATACATGTACAAGGCCAGCAAACTGGAATAATGTAACAGTTGATGTTCAAATCACTATTGAGACATCTTGTTGATGACTGTGTAGGAAAATAACAGAATTTAGTGCTATGGATGATCTCTGCTGAGTCTTTCCACCAGATGCACAGAACTAGGTGTTCCTCCATTCTAGGGTGATATAGAAGCAGATGTCGTGACATCTGTGAACGTGTGCATATTAGTACAGGGTTTAATAACTGTCTTGCAGTATTAGTTACAATGTTGGATCAGATGTCATGACTTGGAGTAGAACATCTGAAATCTGACTATGCCAGAATTTCAATTGGTATCAGAGCAGGCATCCTGTCTGTTTCTGGATGAGATCCATGGGTGATACTTTCTGGTATCTTGCAAGGAGTTATGTTAGTACTGATGCTGGAACCTGTGAAAGGTTCTGTAATTTCCCTGAATGGTCCCTTGAAGTAGGTGGATGGACTGTTCATGACGGGAATGGTGTGTACCTGTCTCTGGAGGTTGGCAATTGGCCTTTGTGTGGGACAGCTGTGCCAGTATTGAATCACATTCAAACTTGGTATGGGCTTGGAGGCTGATCTGGTGAAGTGTGTGTTCATAGGTTGAGTTGTATTATGATTTCCGCTGCATAATACCTGGCAAAACTCAAACTCTGATGTAGTTTCCCCTCATGTGGATGAAAGGCTGCTGTATTCAAGATTTCATCATAATCTATTGAAGATGTCAAAGATACTCGAGTCTCCTCAAGACCACTCATCATGACGCTCTCACTTCAGGATGGTAAGAATCAACTGATCACTGATTCTTTTACTCTTTTGGGTAAAGTATATGAAGACCTTGAAGAATTTCAAGGAAAGTTTGTTCCAAGGAGGTGGAACTAATGTTCTATGTGATGTTAGAACATGTTGTTCAACACGTATGCAGCTACTGGTTGAAGAGCAGATGTTTTTAGGTGTCAAACAAAGGGAGACCTTGTTTGGAACCTACTCCTGACCTGGAAGAGGAGACATCTGTGTGTGCTAAGTTGACAAGGGTAGGGTCAACTGTGTGTATGCTCAAGAAGGTCACATGTAGAGGTCTGGTCTCTAGAAGTGGAGCTGGCTGAGATGTGACATTGTGCAATTTCCTGCTGTTTGTCCTACTCCTGTAGATTGATCAGGGCAGGATAGCTGTTCTCTGGAGTACTAGGGTGTGTTGGAAGACAAGTCCTCTGGATGTTAGAAGTCAATAATGGGGTAACCTGATTGCTATTTCATTTAAGAGGATTGGAACCATGAGTCTTGTTATTCAAACACCTCGCTCAGAAGTGGAAGTTCTTTCAAGAAGTGAGAATATGAAGATTCAGAGGTTGGTTGAGGTAGTATGCTCTGGCAATGCATATCTACTATTGACTGGTGCTGTCTGTCTCACTAGTACTTATAGTCAGCTGGAGTCTGATTGGTGTGATTGGATTATGCATAGGTATAACTCATAGAGTTAGTTGCCACTGGTAGGGATAGTGTATGTCATGTTGAGACACTTGTGTACAATGCATGGATATTGGTGTGGAGTTTCCATGATTGGTAATTTGAGGGGGAGTTTTGGTTAACCTCCTCACGGTTGGTCAGCCTAGGGTCTGGTTGGCTGTTGACCTGTGTCACATGGGTTCTGGTTGTTGTGTGACACATCTGTAAGGAAGGATTCATCTCTCTCATTCCTAAGGGTGAATCTAATCTGGAAAGATTCTCAAATCTGTTGAGGTGCTTGCAAGCAGAAGATGCTGACACAAGAAGAGTATTTTCAAAATATTCTTTTAATGGAAGTATCTGAAAGGATAATTGGGAAAGGATTTAAGATCAATGTCTACTTGTGCCAAGTACAAGTATTTAATTGATTATCCTTGGAGCTCAAGATAACTGATGTTCTTAAAGATGTTGGAATATCTCTTCTTCAAGACCCTGTGCAGAACCATAGGAAGGATAGTACATTGGTTTATGGTCTATCTCTTTGGTGGCAGCAAAAGCATATGATCTCTGAAAAGGTTTCCTGGCAAGAAACATGTTCAGCCTTGGTGTGTACAAGAAGAAGAAGACATCATAGTCTTGATGGTGGTTACTTGGATCAGTTTATTTCTGATCTAGGTAAGGAAGTGCATTGGCTAATGCACACTGTGGAGTTAAGAACAAGTGGCAACATTCTTGACATCATGGAAACAACCTTGCTTTAGGAAGTGAAATCCTTGGTATAGCTAAAGGGTTAGTTTCTAACTGGTCCTTCTGAAGACTCATGCATCAGAGTGTCTGATGTCTTTGGAGAAGAAGCAGGGATTCATCAAGGTGTGAGCTTGGATGACTTAACTGCAAACATACAGGATGGAGGTTGTTTACTCAAACTTGGTTCCACAATCAAGTCTATGAGAGCATTGAACTCCTGTTCTGTGAAGGGAGGGAGTTCTTTCAAGTGACAGAAGAAGGAGCTGAATTCAACAGCTAGATGTTAAAGCACAATGTTGTGACATTTGGTTAAACATCAGAATCTTAGTTGGTGAAGTGGCACATCAACTTAAGATAGAAGGATCTACAAAGGTGTAGATTGGGTACTTCAAAAGGATCGTTCTCATTGCAGTACTTTGGAGTTGCTGGATGGAGAAGATGCTACATGTCTTAGAGAATCTAAGTTTTGTTTAACATGCAGCTTGAAGTTCAAGTCTCACTTGGAAGGTCAGAATATCTTTGGGAGAAGTCTGATAAACGTGGAGAGGTCAAAAAGTGGCATTTGACTTTTTCTTATGAGGATTCATGAAGGAGGTAATCAACCAGTGGCATTTGGTCTATCTCAGAAGTGAGTTCGAAGGATCAAGATAATCAACATATGACAGCTGATTATTCTTGAGGAAAGTCTGAGACAAATTACTTTTGAGCAGAAAAGTAGTAAGTTGAAGACAAAAGGAGATGTTTTTCTATTCATCTCTTGGAGCTTGTGGTAGAAGTTCTAAGCTATCTATGGAAGAGTATCTCTTGTAATGGGATGAGAACGTATATGTCCCAATTTGTGTCTGGTTTCTTTTGGATTAAGCTGGTGACTCAGTGACATCTGAAGATTATCAGATGGTGTTCCTTGTTATGTTGTGAGGATGTCCTAACTAATGTTAGAACATTTTGTGAAGTGGTGTTCTGTTCTGGTTAGAAGAGAGATTGACACAGAGTGTGGATGTGTTCAGCCCAGAGGGTTGAACAGAGGGGGCGCTCTTGAAGACATGAAGATGCGTCTTATGTTTTCCATTCATCAAGTGGTCTGAGTTCTCTTTGAATCAAGAAGTATTTGAAGGTCCAACTCTGGGGTGTTGGATATGTTCCTGTGTGATCACCAAGTATCAAGAGGAGAGTTGGATGTTCATGACAGGGGGAGTTATATCCTTGTGCTGCAAGTAATCATCAAGCTGGTGGTCTATGTGTTCTCAGATAACAAGGCATGGCACCTTGTTAGCTATTGGGATGATGTGGTGCATGTCAATGCTGAGTGAGCACAAGAATGTCTGACTGGATGTCATGACATTGCCTGGGACAATAGTTTTCCCTTCTGAAGCTCACAGTCATTAGGAAATATGGATGTGATGTGTCTAATTATGATATATCAGAATAAGCCTGAGTGCTACAGTTGTGTGTTACAGGGGGAGTAACCATCTACTGATGTGTGGGATTTTGGCTGTAGTGGTGCCTGATGTCAAGTTTCTACTAGAGGTACGAAAGTGGTCTTAGGAAATGTTGAGAGGAAGAATAATTGAAGAATGCAGGCAAAAGCCACGTTGAATGTTAAGACATCACGTGCAACGTGACTGACTGCATATAGGGAATAGTCTTCATGCATTGGAACTGCTGTTTTGGAAAAGAAACAGTCAAGAGCTATAAAAGGTATTCAAAGATAGTCTGAGATTTTGTTGGTGATTCTCTGACTGTTTCTTAGCAAATATTAATGAATCTTGACCAAGCATTTATTCCTACCGTTAATTCCTAAGCATGGGCTGGACTATTTAAAGGATGTAATAGCCCTCTTCTTCTCACAAGAGAAACACTCCATTCCCTCTAAATCATGGGGTATGTTAAGGTTTGGGCAAACAACGCCTGGATCTGGTTTTGTGAGGGGTTCCTTTACAAATGTTTAGCTAAAAAGGGGGAGAGAAATATAGCCCTGAGAATGTACCAGAAGAAAGTAAAATGTGGTAGCAAGCAGAAGTTGGCTTCAGGCACAGAAGTCACTAACTGGGCATATCACTTGTGTCTTGTGATCTGAGTTAAGAGGACAATTGTGTCTTGTGATCTGAGTTACATTATCTATGTACTCAGCATTACATATTCTTCTGGAAGCTCTACCGGTGAAGGGAAGGGTTCTAATGCAACTGATTCTTGTACCTCTACTTCTTCATGTACACCAACTTTGGTGTTTGTGGTGGTGGAGACAATGACAGAGATGAAGAGCATACCCATATTGGGATGTATTGTCCAGTGTAATGTTTATTTGTTTTAGCTAAAATTTGCCAAAGGGGGAGATTGTTAATACCTTAGGATTGACATTAATTTTGTAAAACAAATAATGTAATCATCTCTGTTGTTTTAATATGTTGGGTTGAAGAAGTTCAACATCTGGACCAACATGTCATGTACGATGTCACGACATCATGTCTGTGACATCGCACATGTGTAGAAAACTGAATTAATTAATTCAGTATATATTCTGGGATTAGTGAGGATATTTGGTGAATATCCTAACTCCCATGTGGAGGTCTTAAAGACTCAATCAGAATATATATAGGCTCAAAATAAGGAGATATATATGGAGAGATTTTAGGATTGAAGACCTTGATTGTAGCAGAAAGTTTCTGCTGACTTTGTGTCATACGGTGAACTGACTTGGGGTGTTTTGCTTTTTATCGCAATGTCGCGGATAGCAAGAGTCGCCACCGACTTTTCTTTTATCCAATAAGGAAAGGTGGAAAAGAACAGGAAAGACCTCAATAGATTTTGGGTTCGGGAGGTACATTATACAAAGGGAAGGTGTTAGCACCCTTTGTATCCATGGTTATCCATGGGCTCTTAATTACTGGATCACTTATATTTTTGTCTGAAAAGTGTCGGTGAATTGCTTAAAAAATGTTTGAAAGAGAGTTTAACTTTGTAATGATTCTCGTATGAATGTATACAAAGTATTTATCTCATTTGATTTTGAAAATAGTTTAGAAAAATATAACTCGGTAATGATTCTAGTATGAATGTATACCAAGTGGCAATTTTCTAGGATTTGTAAAGTGTAAAGTGTGAGGGATGGAAAATGTTTTAGGTTATGATCCAGTAATTGAGAGTTATACCTTCCTGAGGTCGTTATGGGCATTTCCTATCCTTATGAGGGTAAAACTGTCCTTACTATTGAGAAGTAAGTAGTTTTATCCTTTGGATGTAAAAGGGTCATCGTAGGGTCATCGACTGGTCATTGAAGGCAACAGTTGTAAGGATACCTTAGCATTCGAAGGGACGATCATCATTTAACCGCAGGCTACACCGAAGGGTCATCGAGGGACGAAATCATATATTCGAAGGCAACATCCGAGGGACTATGATTTATTTTATGATGATTTAATCGAAGGGCCATTGCTAAGTGTATCCCCACATTCGCGGGACATGACCGTAATACCGTAATATCATAAGGCAAAAGAGAGGTCCAAGATCACATATTTAAAGGCCGCATTTTAAAGTTAATTAGGTGATTATGATGAATCTCCACATTAAAATCAATACATTAAAAATAATACATTAAAATTAATACATTAAAATTAATTATTAAAATTAATTATTAAAATTAACACATTAAAATTAATTAAGCAATTTAGGGTGAGCCTCCACAAGGGTATCCCACAAATAAAGTGGAAGACCTAACAGCGGTCTTTTTTCTGGGACATATGAACCTTTGCAAAATTCAACAAACGGGTTAGCATACCAAATCAGGGTGCAATCGAGGATTACACCGCAAAAGAAATCACAACAGTAATAGGATCAAATAAACAATGCCTGGCTATGATAAAACATGAATGAAAAGTCATAACAGAAAAGCTGGCTATTGTCAGGTTCGCGCCTGCCTCGCCTAGCGAAGGCTTAGCGAATACTCGCTGCATGCTCGCTTAGCGATGTGCTAGCGAGCGGCTGCGGATTCCGGTTTTAATAACGATATAATGGCAGCAAGCTTCACACTTTATAGCATTCATTACAGAGATTATGTGGTTAGACATTCAACGGTTCATGCATACTTAAATTCATATGTAAAACTTAAGATAGTTTCATAAATTCAATCATGATACCATGTGCAAATTAAGAACATAGGGTAGTAATAGCAATGCCAACCTGTTTGTAATCGAATGGTAACCTTGAATTGGCTGATCGGATCGAATTGAGCGGAAGTGACCTTGCCGCCGCCGGCTTTCCCTTCAGGACTTCCTTTAGGGTTTTCCGTCTGTAAGCGCTAGGGTTTGCTTGCTAGAGTTCTCCTCTCTCCTTTTTTCGTTTTTTTTTCATTACTGAAGTGCTGGTATTTATAATGCCCTTTTTCATGACCTAATGGGCTCAGAACGAAGCCCGAAATTTTTTGTTGTCTGTCAGCCTCGCTAGGCGAGCTGGTAGCGAACATTTGCTTCGCTAGGCGAGCGTGTAGCGAACGTTCGCTAGGCGAGCGTGTAGCGAACGTAACGTTCGCTAGGCGAGCGTGTAGCGAACAGGCCAGTTTGGGCCATTTTCTGGATTGGGCCATTCGTGAGCTGGGCCTTTGTCCCTTTAAGATCAGTGCCATAAAATGAGTCGGAATGCCCCTGAAAAATGTCTTGAACTATTGATGGGCAAATTTTGGGGTATGACAGCTGCCCCTGTTCAATATTCTTGAACCGAGAGAGTCAGAATGGTATGTGCCGTTCGTGGTCTGGAGGTGAAAGATTATTGAACACTAGAATGCCCCAACAATTTGCGCTTGTCCATCAGTCTTGACGGAGATGGGCTTAAAGATGCCATCCAGGAAGTTTGATGAGGAGATTTCCAGATTGTGTCGTACGTTAGACGATATCTGGAGACATGGGTGTCACACCGGGTCGTACATCAGACCGTATAGTGAGTCATCCATTATGCTGTCGACTTCGCCGGGGAGTCGGAGTATGCTATATACTGCTGGGGATAAGGGATCAGAATGGATCATGCACTGGACCGTATCTGAATACCAGAGTGAGCTGTTCGTTAGGCAGATGACTTTGCCGAGGATGAAAAATCAGAATGGATCGTACGCTAGATCGTCTCTGAGTTGAAGATCCAAATGGGTCTTATGATAGACTGTATTGGAGTTGCAGGATGAGCCGTCCATTAGGCTGAATCTGATGATAAAAGGGGGTAGTCGTACACTAGACTACACTTCAGAAATGTACCGTACACTAGGTAGCATCTGAGGAGACGAAGGTCTAATTGGGTCGTACATTAGACCGTATCTGAGCAGACTGAGCCGTCCATTAGGCTGAATCTGATGATAAAAGGGGGTAGTCGTACACTAGACTACACTTCAGAAATGTACCGTACACTAGGTAGCATCTGAGGAGACGAAGGTCAAATTGGGTCGTACATTAGACCGTATCTGAGCAGAATGAGCCGTCCATTAGGCTGAATCTGATGATAAAAAAGGGAGTAGTCGTACACTAGACTACACTTCAGAAATGTACCATACACTAGGTAGCATCTGAGGAGACGAAGGTCAAATTGGGTCGTACATTAGACCGTATCTGAGCAGAATGAGCCGTCCATTAGGCTGAATCTGATGATAAAAAAGGGAGTAGTCGTACACTAGACTACACTTCAGAAATGTACCGTACACTAGGTAGCATCTGAGGAGACGAAGGTCTAATTGGGTCGTACATTAGACCGTATCTGAGCAGAATGAGCCGTCCATTAGGCTGAATCTGATGATAAAAGGGGGTAGTCGTACACTAGACTACACTTCAGAAATGTACCGTACACTAGGTAGCATCTGATGATATCTGTATATATTGTACTTGCAATAAATGTCTGGGATGAGCTTAAAGATGCCATCGTTAGGAGGATATCAGAGTGTTGTCAGAATGAATGTTCCCATGAATGGTATCTGGAATACGTATCCGAACTTTTGTACATAATTGATAAAGGTGTATGTCTGAATGAACCTTTTACTTTGACTATATCAGGAGGATAATTAACCTGCACAGAAACGTTAGCTTCATGCTATGTCATGATGCATGAGATGTTTCGTGTTATGCCAAAAAATAAATGCGAATGTTGTATGCATGCGTATGCTGTGAAATGATGTAATGAATGAGTTATGCGTATGAGAAGTTCTGCTTGGAGACTCTACTGGGGAAAATAAATCCCCATCTACTGATTGGAGATACTTGTAATGATGACCCTTTCTCGGCAGGGGGTTGTTGATTTCGGTCTGATGGTGGAAATATTCAACAGAGCCTGGCTGGGGATGGAAGAGAGGATCAATCTGTCTGATGATATCGACTTCTTCTGGGAAATAGCTGGCTTTGCCCGGGGAATAATGCCAATTTCTCCTGAGGAAAAACAAGCTTGCTGGGGAGAATAAGATTGGTAGCGGATTCATTGGAAGCATGGTTAGACCTTCTCCTTGATCCTGAATTCGGGTAGTAATTGCTATTGCCATTCCATGCATGTATTTTGATAAACATTGATCATATTCAAATGCATATATTAATTCAAATCAAATCAATGGACATTTATGCAAACAAAACAGAAGAGTAAAAGTGAAATAAAATTGCATTGATTTTTGAAAGAGGGCCTATGAACAGGCAATCTGTGTACAAGGAGACAAAAATCCTAGTAAGAGGAAATTGTCAAGAACACAAAGAGAAAGCTATGTAGAGAAAGTCCTATTGATTTAATTCCACTACTGTCATCATGTCTTCGAGCATCTCATCTCCTGCTGGCGGATAGAAGTGATTGGCTTGTTCAGTTCCTTGAACTTGGTTGAAGCTGACAGAGAACGGGACATAGTCATACGCTTTAATCCCTAATTTTTGCCTGGACCGCCTTTTCAGGTTTTCAGTCCACCGGGATACCCTTTTTTGCCCAAGCCGCCTTTTCAGGTTTCCGACTTGCCGAGTATACGTCTTTATATATTTATCCCTAATTTTTGCCCGAACCCTTTTGGTTCGCCGGGATGCCCTTACTTTTGCCTAGGTACATCGACCTAGCGGGTCTCTGCTATGCGTAGTATTTTTTAACTATGTCCGCGTTCACAGGATGCGGGAAGTCTTCGCCATCCATTGTAGCAAGTATCATGGCTCCACCGGAGAATACCTTCTTAACCACAAATGGCCCTTCGTATGTGGGAGTCCACTTGCCTCTGGGATCCCCTTGTGGTAGAATGATACGCTTGATCACCAAGTTGCCAATTTGATACACCTATCTCTTGACTCTTTTGTTAAATGCTTGGGTCATGCGCTTCTGATATATCTGCCCGTGACAAACAGCCGCAAGTCTCTTCTCATCAATCAAGTTTATCTGATCGAGTCGAGTCTGAATCCATTCATCCTCGCTTAAACCCGCCTCTTTCATGATCCTTAGAGAGGGAATCTGAACTTCCACTGGCAAAACAGCTTCCGTTCCGTAGACTAAAGAGAAAGGAGTTGCCCCTGTCGAAGTGCGTACTGAAGTGCGATAACCGTGGAGAGCAAACGGTAACATCTCATGCCAGTCTTTGTACGTTACTGTCATCTTTTGTATGATCTTCTTGATGTTCTTATTAGCAGCCTCTACGGCGCCATTCATCTTTGGCCGGTACGGAGAGGAGTTATGGTGTTTAATTTTGAACTGCGTGCAGAGTTCAGTAATCATCTTGTTGTTCAAATTAGTACCATTGTCAGTGATAATTCTTTCAGGGATGCCATATCGACAAATAAGGCTATTCTTGATGAACCGTGCCACCACATTCTTGGTGACAGAAGCAAATGAGGCTGCCTCTACCCACTTTGTGAAGTAATCAATAGCGACGAGAATGAAGCGATGTCCATTAGAAGCCGTAGGTTTAATCTCTCCAATCATATCAATGCCCCACATTGCAAAAGGCCAAGGTGCTGTCAACACGTTCAATGGAGCAGGAGGTGCATGTACTTTATCCGCATAGATCTGGCACTTATGACAGGTTCTGGAGTGATGGTGGCAATCAGCTTCCATGGTAGACCAATAATACCCTGATCTCAGAATCTTCTTGGCCATTGTATGTCCATTAGAATGAGTCCCAAAAATACCGTCATGCATGTCTTCCATAATCCTTTCTGCTTCCTTTTTATCCACACAGCGAAGCAAAGTTGAATCATGATTACGTTTGTATAATACTCCATTACTCAGAAAGAATTTAGCGGAGAACTTCCTCAGGAATTTTTTGTCATTGATGGATGCCCCTTCAGGGTATTCCTGAGCTTCTAAATATCTTTTTACTTCGTGGAACCAAGGTTTTTCCCGTACTCCCTCAGTGTTAAGTTCATAACAGTGTGCTGGTTCATCTAACCGTCCCATGGTAATCATGGGAGCTTCGCTGCCCCATCTGACTCTGAACATAGATGACATGGTAGCTAAGGCGTCTGCCAACTGATTCTCTTCCCGTGGAATATGTTCAAATGTAATCTCTTCAAAATATGGGATTAAGGTCATCACCCGCTCTCGATAAGGGACGAGATTTGGATGTTTAGTATCCCATTCTCCTTTGATCTGACTGATTACCAAGGCTGAATCTCCGTACACACTCAAAAACTTGATCCGCCGATCCATAGCAGCTTTGAGTCCCAAAATGCATGCTTCATACTCAGCCATATTATTGGTACAGTGAAAACATAGTCTAGCAGTGAGAGGTGTATGGTAACCTCCGGGAGAAATAAGTACAACCCCAACACCATGGCCCAACGCATTAGAAGATCCGTCGAAAACCATAGTCCATCGGGATCCCAGTTCGGGTCCTTCATCCGGTTCAGGTTTTTCATCATCAGTAACAAGCATGACATCCTCATCTGGGAACTCGAATAATCATCCACCGCTTGATGAGCCAAATGATCAGCGAGCACGCTTCCTTTGATTGCTTTCTGGGTAGTATACTGGATGTCGTACTCTGTTAAGATCATCTGCCATCTCGCTATTCTTCCGGAGAGGGCAGGCTTCTCGAACATGTATTTGATGGGATCCATCCTAGAAATCAACAAAATGGTATGATTCAACATATACTGTCTTAGTCGGCGAGCAGCCCAGGCCAAAGCACAGCAAGTTCTCTCGAGCAGTGAGTATCTTGTTTCACAGTCGGTAAACTTTTTGCTCAGGTAGTATATGGCATGCTCTTTTCGACCAGACTCGTCATGTTGCCCCAATACGCACCCCATTGAGTTTTCTAACACGGTCAAATACATGATTAGAGGTCTTCCTTCAACTGGTGGTATCAGAATCGGAGGTTCCTGGAGATAGTTCTTGATTTTGTCAAAAGCTTCTTGGCATTCGTCATTCCATATCATCTCTTGATTTTTCCTCAGTAATTTGAAGATGGGTTTGCAGGTAGCGGTCAAGTGGGAGATAAATCGAGCAATGTAGTTCAAGCGTCCCAAGAAACCTCTGACTTCTTTCTCCGTACGGGGAACTGGCATTTCTTGAATAGCTCTCACTTTAGCCGGGTCAACCTCAATTCCTTTACCACTGACAATAAAGCCCAAGAGTTTACCGGATCTTACTCCAAAAGTGCATTTGTTCGGATTCAATCTCAACTTGTACTTCTTCAACCTCTCGAACAGTTTGTATAAATGATCGAGATGTTCTTCTTCAGTATGAGATCTAGCTATCATGTCATCCACATATACTTCTATCTCATGATGAATCATATCATGGAACAAAACCACCATAGCACGCTGGTACGTTGCCCCGACGTTCTTTAGACCGAATGGCATTACTTTGTAACAGAAAGTGCCCCATTGCGTCACAAACGTAGTTTTCTCCATGTCCTCAGGTGCCATCTTAATCTGATTATAACCCGAGAATCCATCCATGAATGAGAATACTTTGTGTTGAGCGGTGTTATCTACCAGAACATCAATGTGCGGGAGTGGAAAGTCGTCTTTGGGACTCGCTTTATTCAAATCTCTGTAATCTACGCACATTCGCACCTTACCATCCTTCTTTGGCACTGACACCACATTAGCAACCCATTGAGGATAAGAAGTAACGGCTAGGAAACCGGCATTGAATTGTTTCATGACCTCGGCTTTGATTTTCTCAGACATTTCAGGACGCATGCGGCGAACCTTTTGCTTGACAGGACGGCAGTCTTCCTTCGTAGGCAGCCGATGCACCACTATATCAGTATCCAACCCGGGCATGTCTTCATAAGACCAGGCGAAAACCTCTACATAGTCATGTAACATCCGAATCAATCTTTCCTTGACACTGCTTTCCAATCCTGCTCCTATTTTGACTTCTTTTCTGTCTACCTCAGTACCCAGATTTACAATTTCGAGGGACTCTTCATGTGGCTGTATAGTCCTTTCCTCTTGCAGTAATAGTCTGGCAAGCTCTCCAGGGACTTCACAATCTTCCTCACTTCCATCTTCGGCTTGGTAGATCGGATTTTCAAAGTCATAATGAACAGTAGCGGAATTATTATCAATAGGATCCAGAGTGGATACGGATCTGCAATTTGTTACGTGAGTGTGTGTAAGAAAGCATAGCTTGTTCGAAAGACGACAGGAAAAATAAAGAGCGCAATATTTGAATGCGAAAAAGTCCACTGATTTATTGAATATGAATATGCTTATGAAATGACAAAACCCTTAACAAATTAGCTATTGTGCCCCGGGCGTAGACACAATGCTTTAAGAAGTTCAATTGAAAAATTAAAGATTTGCAATACTAAATGGACAATAACAATTACTCCTGACTAAAGGAGATCGGGATAGTGTCTTCATCCTTCCAATTATTGAGTCCGTCGCCAATTGTTGGGTAGATCCAGCTATCCAGGTCACAATCACTGTCAGCATCTTCTACAGCATTAATTTGTCTCTTGTCAGGGCTGAACCCCAGGCCAAATTTATCAGACTTGTATGGTACTTCGATCAATTGACCCCAGCCAGTACGACCACCATCCTCAACCACGGCTTGAGCGTCCTTCAGAGAAATCATAGCAGGAGGAGCACGAATAACCTTGGGTACACAGGTAGTTGGCTTAAGGACAGGAACGGTCGGAGGAACTACTTCAAATGACTGACAAGGAGTCTCAACGAATTCACCATCCATCTCGACGTATCTGAAGGTATGCACACTACTGACAATGTACTCTTCTTCTCCACACACGGTGACAATCTTACCCTCTATCGGATATCTCAACTTTTGATGGAGAGACGAAGCTACAGCACCTGCCCCATGAATCCAAGGGCGTCCCAGTAAGCAGGAATAGGCAGGACGAATATTCATTACATGGAAGGTAGTATTGAAGACTTGAGGTCCTATCTTGATAGGGAGGACTACTTCGCCATGGACAACACTCTTCGCACCATCGTAAGCACGTACCACAATGTCACTAGGTTTCAGTTCAATGCTTTTACAATCCAGCTTATCCAGCACAGCTGTCGGCAGCACATTCAAGGAAGAGCCATTATCGATCAACACATGGGACAAAGTGATTCCCCTACACTCAATGGAGATATGCAGGGCTTTATTGTGATTCTTTCCTGCTGGTGTCAGATCAGCGTCGGAAAAGCCTAGGCCATTGTCAACAGCCAAGTGAGCAACATAATTTTCGAACTGATCGACAGATGTTTCCTGAGGCACATGAGCAGTCTTCAAGAATTTCATCAATGCATTGGCATGAGATTCAGAAGATAACAACAAGGATAACATCGAGATCTTAGACGGGGTATGCCCCAACTGTTCTACCACATCGAAATCACTCTTGCAGATGATTTTCAGCACTTCTTCCATTTCCTGTTTGGCAACATCTTCGGGAGTAACTTCAACCGGTGTCTCTGACTGGGAAGGGTTGACTGGTTCCTTTCCCCGAGTTTCAAGGACAGGAGGTGAGATTTCTGGAGAGAAGATCCTTCCGCTTCGAGTAATTTTACTAGTCCCCACAATGCCACTAGTATTAGCAGCATCATCCACTTGCTTCACGCCATGGACGTAAACATCACCGCCATAATTCCACGGAATAGCTTTGCTTGAGGAATACGGGATCGGGCCAGGTGCAGTGATGATTAGGGGAGCAACCCTGGGCTCAGCAGTAATCCTCACAGGCGCCCTGGTAGCGGTAATCTTCACTGGAACTTTGGACCTAGAAATCACAGATATTTCTTCAATAGAGTTTTCCGCCTTAGGAATCCCTTCGAAGAGAACTGTACGATCGTCCATCAGCCGTTGAATACCATTCTTCAATTTCAAACAGTCCTCGGGCCGGAGTATGCAGAGATTGCAATCTTCAGCACAACCTGGAAATAAACCAGCTTGCAATAAATTCCTCTTTATGATCGGGAGGGGAGATATTAAGTCCGCCACATTGGAAATGTGAGAACCGTCATCTACAGCATTAACAGTCTTGTCATGGTTAGGCATAGGAGCAGTGATGACATTAGGAGTCTCCGGAGGCTCAAACTCAATTTCTCCAGCTTCGATCATATCCTGAATCTTATTCTTCAATGGCCAGCAATCGTTTGTATCGTGCCCGGGGCTATCGGAGTGATATGCACACCTGGCATTGGGATTATAACGAGAAGAGGAAGTGTTGGGATTTGTAGGAGGATCTCTGAGGGTGATCAAATTTGCCTTTAGCATTCCCTGCAGTGCCTGTGCCAAGGTCATATTGATCCTGGTGAACTTCCTTCTTGGCCTGTCTTGTTTGTGCTGGAAGTTTTGAGATGGTGGTGCTGCAATCGTAACTGCTCCAATGTCGTGGTCACGGTTTTTCTTGTTACGACCCTTTTGACCGTACACAGCATTTGATTCGTTCTTCCCCTGGTAGGACTTTTTGCTGCTTGTAGAGGTAGCTGCCTGTATCTTTCCACTTCGAAGGCCGCTCTCCACCCGTTCACCTGTCAGTATAAGTTCAGTGAAACCTGATGAAGAACTCCCCAGTAGATGGCTGTAGAATGGGCCAGTCAGGGTACCCATGAACAGGTCTATTAATTCTCGGTCAGTCATAGGGGGTTTGACTCTGCCAGCCAAATCTCTCCATTTCTGAGCATACTCTTTGAAGCTTTCTTTAGATCCCATAGCCATATTCTGCAACTGTAGCCGAGTAGGCGCTAATTCAGAATTGTACTGGTACTGCTTATAGAAAGCTGTTGCTAAATCAGTCCAGGTGCGGATGTCAGAGCTCTCGAGCTGATAATACCATTCCAATTGAGTGCCAGACAGACTTTCTTGGAAGAAATGGATCCACAGTTTCTTATCAGTGGTATGCGGCTGAATCTTTCTCACATAAGCACTTAGATGCATCTGAGGACAGGATGCACCATCGTACTTAGTGAAAGTGGGGACTTTGAATTTGCGGGGAATGGTCACGTCGGAGACCAGACCTAAACTTTCGAAATCTAGACCAGGCGCCTTCTGACCCTCCATGGCTAGCATGCGTTCCTCCAGCAACTTGTACTTATCATCTCTCGGAGAGTACTGTTCATTTTCATAGTTCTCATCGTCATCCTCAGGGTTGGAGAAATCAGCATTTTCTTCCTCTGAGTCATTCTCCGCCCCCTCTTCTGGACCATTCGGGATTCCAAATTTGATTCCCGTAGCCTGTCCTTTACGCCTTCTTCCCGGGTTAATGAAACTCACAGCTTTCTTGTCTTTCTTCTTTTCGACCAAAAGAGCCTTCAGTTCCTCCTGCCCCTTGGATAAGCTTAGCATCATCTCCTTGAATTGAGCGTTCTGAGTCTGGAGATCTTTGACAGTTTGTTCGAGATCCATTTTTCTGTTTAAGAGGCAGACCGTGAGAATATGGTCCTTTAGAATACCTGTTATGCAATGTTATGTTATGCGATGCAATGCATGAAATGTTTTCAAAGACTTTTGGAATTTAACTTTGCATAAATCACCAACAAGAGAGAAATGTTTATTGCTACTTTTTTGATCAATGTTCATTACAAAAGGAATAATAGTAAAATACAATGAAAGCTCAAGTCTCCCAGGGGCGACTTCTTTTTGGGCGAAGATATGCATTGAGTCTTCGTTCCTCATTAAGCTGACTGGTGAGCTCTAATACTTTCTTCCTTTCTGCATTGAACTGAGTTTCGAAAGTATCCCTCTCCTCTCTCAACTGGGTCCAGGATCTCTTTAGTTCCTCAACATCAGTAGGTATATCTGGATAAGAAATGATCTGGGTAGTACCTCCTTCGACACTTGATTCAACAATCAATGGTCCGACTGCAAGATATGGCATGACAAACTCACGAGCTCTGGCTCGTACCCATCGGAGATAAGGCTCCATAGGAATGGAGTTTTTCTTTCCTAAATTGCTTCTTTTCACCATGCCCCAAGCTCGTACAAACGTTTGGCGGAGACCTTGAGAGTCATTGTCATAGTAAAATACTATACCTTGAATGATCATTTCATGTGGACCATCTCTTCGAGCATGCCCAAACTGACGTAGGGCTAAGGCGGGATTATAAGTAATACCTCCTCTTATCCCCATGAGTGGTACATTAGGGAATTCTCCACATCGGTCGATGATGATAACATTTTCTCTGAAGTTAGAACACCATCGGATGTCTGAATGGGAGAGTGCCATTATCCTTTGAGACCATTTCAGATTCTGATCATTCTTCAAGACTGATTGAGGGAGGTGCGAAATAAACCACCTAGACAACAAAGGTACGCAGCACATGAGAGTCCCTTGCCTCTTCATAGTACGAGTGTGAAGGGAATGCAAGACATCTCCCAGCAAGGTAGGCACAGGGTTATGAGTGAGGAATATCTTAATAGCATTCACATCTATGAATTGGTCCGGATTAGGGAATAGCACCAAACCATAGATTAGCAATGCTAGAACATCTTCAAAAGCATGGACATTCATAACTTTTAGGCATTCTCGGGCCTTCCTTATCAGAAATTTGGCAAATAAACCTTTCATTCCACTCCTCGTTACCCAATTGGTCTCAATGTCAGACTTTGTCATGTGTAAAGCTGCGGCAACTTCTTCAGATTTTGGCATCTTTTCTAAACCACTGAAAGGTATTTGATCCAGGATAGGTATCCCAAGCAGCTGGGAGAATTCTTCTAATGTGGGTACCAACTGATAATCTGGGAAAGTGAAGCAATGATGTTTAGGATCGAAGAACTGGAATAGGACTCTCATCATATCTTCTTTGAAACCAGTGGTAACCAAATTGAGGAGATGACCATGTTTCTTGATGAACTGAGCATGATCGGGAAGTTCTGACACCAAATCCTTGAGTTGAGGAGAGATTGCTACAAGATTGATCCGGATAGTCTTCCTGGAAGTCATAACCTGTTTAACAGAGCAAAGCTAAATCCCTAAGTCCTTGAAATGGTTAGTACAATGATGTCATGATGTTATGATGTTATGATGCTATGATGTTATGAGGTTAAATAAATAACACGCACAAGCAAGTCACACAACCATCATTCCTAGGTTTTGAGGCTTGCATGAGTTCCATAGGTAACTACCCTCCCCACTGAGGTTTAGTTGGTTCAACCTGTCCTAGAATAGTAACCGGGTTCTAGAAGGATCTCAAATCATCGACCTTTCTTTAAGTCCGCTTCAGTGCAACACCAAGTGGTTGACCAAAGCTTCCCTAAAGTCCAATCTCAAAGAGTGTAGTATCGAGTATCAACCAACTCCAGTCGGAACCGAAGTCAGTTATCTCACTACTTTCTAATGGCTAGGATGAGTCAATTAGGGTTCTAAAGGTCTGGTTAATGCTTTAATGACACCACGCGGAAGCCAAATTTTTCCTCAAGTGAACATGAGGAACATCAGGACATCCAAAGTGTCACATTAACCGTAGCCATCATTTTAACCATTCCAGTATACGCCGGATAGTCGCGATGATCTATTGCTACTTACCTAAGGTACACTAGATCCGGGTGTAGGATCTTTCACTCAAGAATACCCAAGCAATCCCTTAAAAGTAAATCAGACAATTTGGAATAAGTGATCTTGTTTTTAAGGTAACCTCTCTTTTTAAAGTATTCCCCAGCAGAGTCGCCAGTTCTGTCATACGGTGAACTGACTTGGGGTGTTTTGCTTTTTATCGCAATGTCGCGGATAGCAAGAGTCGCCACCGACTTTTCTTTTATCCAATAAGGAAAGGTGGAAAAGAACAGGAAAGACCTCAATAGATTTTGGGTTCGGGAGGTACATTATACAAAGGGAAGGTGTTAGCACCCTTTGTATCCATGGTTATCCATGGGCTCTTAATTACTGGATCACTTATATTTTTGTCTGAAAAGTGTCAGTGAATTGCTTAAAAAATGTTTGAAAGAGAGTTTAACTTTGTAATGATTCTCGTATGAATGTATACAAAGTATTTATCTCATTTGATTTTGAAAATAGTTTAGAAAAATATAACTCGGTAATGATTCTAGTATGAATGTATACCAAGTGGTGATTTTCTAGGATTTGTAAAGTGTAAAGTGTGAGGGATGGAAAATGTTTTAGGTTATGATCCAGTAATTGAGAGTTATACCTTCCTGAGGTCGTTATGGGCATTTCCTATCCTTATGAGGGTAAAACTGTCCTTACTATTGAGAAGTAAGTAGTTTTATCCTTTGGATGTAAAAGGGTCATCGTAGGGTCATCGACTGGTCATTGAAGGCAACAGTTGTAAGGATACCTTAGCATTCGAAGGGACGATCATCATTTAACCGCAGGCTACACCGAAGGGTCATCGAGGGACGAAATCATATATTCGAAGGCAACATCCGAGGGACTATGATTTATTTTATGATGATTTAATCGAAGGGCCATTGCTAAGTGTATCCCCACATTCGCGGGACATGACCGTAATACCGTAATATCATAAGGCAAAAGAGAGGTCCAAGATCACATATTTAAAGGCCGCATTTTAAAGTTAATTAGGTGATTATGATGAATCTCCACATTAAAATCAATACATTAAAAATAATACATTAAAATTAATACATTAAAATTAATTATTAAAATTAATTATTAAAATTAACACATTAAAATTAATTAAGCAATTTAGGGTGAGCCTCCACAAGGGTATCCCACAAATAAAGTGGAAGACCTAACGACGGTCTTTTTTCTGGGACATATGAACCTTTGCAAAATTCAACAAACGGGTTAGCATACCAAATCAGGGTGCAATCGAGGATTACACCGCAAAAGAAATCACAACAGTAATAGGATCAAATAAACAATGCCTGGCTATGATAAAACATGAATGAAAAGTCATAACAGAAAAGCTGGCTACTGTCAGGTTCGCGCCTGCCTCGCCTAGCGAAGGCTTAGCGAATACTCGCTGCATGCTCGCTTAGCGATGTGCTAGCGAGCGGCTGCGGATTCCGGTTTTAATAACGATATAATGGCAGCAAGCTTCACACTTTATAGCATTCATTACAGAGATTATGTGGTTAGACATTCAACGGTTCATGCATACTTAAATTCATATGTAAAACTTAAGATAGTTTCATAAATTCAATCATGATACCATGTGCAAATTAAGAACATAGGGTAGTAATAGCAATGCCAACCTGTTTGTAATCGAATGATAACCTTGAATTGGCTGATCGGATCAAATTGAGCGGAAGTGACCTTGCCGCCGCCGGCTTTCCCTTCAGGACTTCCTTTAGGGTTTTCCGTCTGTAAGCGCTAGGGTTTGCTTGCTAGAGTTCTCCTCTCTCCTTTTTTCGTTTTTTTTTCATTACTGAAGTGCTGGTATTTATAATGCCCTTTTTCATGACCTAATGGGATCAGAACGAAGCCCGAAATTTTTTGTTGTCTGTCAGCCTCGCTAGGCGAGCTGGTAGCGAACATTTGCTTCGCTAGGCGAGCGTGTAGCGAACGTTCGCTAGGCGAGCGTGTAGCGAACGTAACGTTCGCTAGGCGAGCGTGTAGCGAACAGGCCAGTTTGGGCCATTTTCTGGATTGGGCCATTCGTGAGCTGGGCCTTTGTCCCTTTAAGATCAGTGCCATAAAATGAGTCGGAATGCCCCTGAAAAATGTCTTGAACTATTGATGGGCAAATTTTGGGGTATGACACTTTGTAACAGCAAAGGAGAAGTTTGCTGCGATTTCTGAAGGCCCAAATCCAGTTGGGTGATTAGGTTATAAATAGCATATTGTAACCTAGTTTTTGTAAGCCTCATGGAATGAAAATTTAGGGGTGCGTGTGAGGTAAACCTCCCAATCTGTGGGAAGGTTACCATGTGTTTCTCAGTGTTCAAAACTGAGAGTATTTGTAACTCAAAGCCTGTAGGCAAGAGTTGTTATGGTCTTGAGCGAAGCTGTGAAGCAAGTTCAAGTTGTTTTAACATTACATTGTATTTGTAGTGATAGGAATGGAAACAGGAGGTTTCTATCTAGGAGTTCCTAGGTATAGATTGCATTGGGTAGGGATTAAGTGAAGAGTTGTAAATGGGGGAGTTTAACTCTGAATTAATACTGTTGATAGTGGATCTTCTTCCTGGCTTGGTAGCCCCCAGATGTAGGTCATGTTGGACCGAACTGGGTTACCAATTTCCTGTGTTTGTTTTCCTTCTGCATGTTATAATCCTTTTGCCATAACACAGCTGGTATTTCAGTCTGCTTATCAAAATAATAACAGACCTGGGATATAGCCTTCTGTTTGAATGTCAATCAGAATGTTGTGACATTCATCAGTGACATCATATACTGAATAATAGGCATGTTGGTTTCAGTTCAGTATTTACTTAAGTCTGGTCTTCACGAGGATAACAGACCTGGCCAAAGGATCATTGTGAAACTGTCAAACTGGATGTCTTGACAGTTGTTCCTGTAGGCTGATACTGAGGTAGAGACTGGTTGGTCTTTTCACAGTACAACAAATTTAGCACTGTCCGTTTTCAGGAACATAACAGAATCAGCATATGTTCTGGCTGTCGAACTGAATGTTGTGACATTCATTCTCAACAGCATGTGCTAAAGTGTAGGATGATTGGTTTTTCTGTTCAGTATTTTTCTCTGGCTATTCTTCAGGAATCCAACAGCTGAGCTAAAATCCAGGAAACCAACTACTAACCTACAATTAATGAACCTAACAAATAGTCTATTTGTTAGCAATCTAATAAGTGGAAATTAGATTAACGTGTTCAACCTTTATTTTAGGAAATACATGTACAAGGCCAGCAAACTGGAAAAATGTAACAATTGATGTTCAAATCATTATTGAGACATCTTGCTGATGACTGTATAGGAAAATAACAGAATTTAGTGCTATGGATGATCTCTGCTGAGTCTTTCCACCAGATGCACAGAACTAGGTGTTCCTCCATTCTAGGGTGATATAGAAGCAGATGTCGTGACATCTGTGAACGTGTGCATATTAGTACAGGGTTTAATAACTGTCTTGCAGTATTAGTTACAATGTTGGATCAGATGTCATGACTTGGAGTAGAACATCTGAAATTTGACTATGCCAGAATTTCAGTTCCCTCTTATACCCCTTCCACACATCCTTAGATCTTACACGCGTAGCTCAGTCAGAGCCACCAGATTGTCATACCTTGACCAATCTTATACACATGCTCAGACCCTTGTTTCCATACACCCGAAATGCAAGCCTCTGATAAGTTAACCCCCTGATGGTTAACTGATCCAACGCTTCCAAAGGGATCTTGACTGGCCTAAGTAATCAGATCAGAATGCCCTAATTTTTTTTTCATGTTTCATTTTCTATTTTTTTATTTTCTGATATTTTAATGGATTTCAGGTCATTGGGCTTGATCTTTTGTTTTCTGCACCCCCATTGCATTTCAGCCCAATAAATTTAATTGACTTTGCACCCCCTTTATATTTTATATTTTATTTTTATTATTCTTATTTTCTTGTATTTTATTTGCTATTTGTTTTTATTTATTTAGTTATTCTAGTAACTTTTAATTAGGTTTAGATGTGTACCAACTCATGTAATTAATCTTAATGGTCTCTTAATAATTTATCTAATTTTAATTAGTGAATTAATTTAATTAATTAGTTAAATAAAAATTTATAATATCTTTATTTTTTTTTGTAAATTAACTTCTCCTTTTCATTTAAACTAAAATTGTAATATATATATATATATATATATATATATATATATATATATATATATATATATATATATATATATATATATATATATATATATATATATATATATATATATATATATATATATATATATATATATATATATATATATATATATGTTTTAATCTTATTTTTAACTTAAGATAAGTCACAACCATAAATTTTATTTTCTCAAATTTATAAGTATTTCTTATTTTGTCTTTATCATCAAATTATTTTCTTAAATCAATATATTTTAGTAAATAAAGAAGTGGGTATAGATCTACTACACATTTAAGTGATCCATTGATTAGTGTTCACCGCATCGATCGATTGCTTAAGATCAAATCAACTTAAAAATGACACAACTCGTCAAATTCTTTTGTGCCTTTGTGCACCAGTCAATTTTTTTCTTCATAAAAGGATAATTCAAGTTATTCTCAACGTGAAACAAAAACAAACGTTTAACCCTCCATCGTGCGAGCATACAACTCAATGTCTAAACGTGATAATAACTTCAACCTGTCTTATAAAAGAAACCAACACACAATATTTTTTAGAATCGAACTGTGATGTCTGATTTTCTCATTGCACCTGGAATATGTAGGCATGAGGGTTTAAATTATTGGCGAGCTCAATAATTAAAAATAACTTGATAAATAGGAATAGAATAAAATAAATCTTCCCTTAACAAATAATAAATTCTTAGAACTATAAGGGCGTTAATACCCTCCCCACGCATAACCGACTTCTAGACCCATATCTAGTTGCGATGACCATCTTATCCCTTTCTTTCTCTTAGGGTTTTATCATCATTTCTCCTTTCCTTAGGAATAAATAGAGAATAGCGGCGAATATGTTAGTCCATCCGTGAGCGTGCAATACACTTCCAGGGATCGTATTTTTTGAGATATAACAACTGACGACTCTGTTGGGGACTCTACTAAAGAGAGTCAAGCATACCCTTTAGTTCTAGGGTTATTTGTTTATTTTTTTTATTCTTATTCCTTGACTTGTTATTATTTATTTCATTTTCTTGCATTATTTTATTTATTTATTGTTATTTTCCTTATTATGTTTATATTTTGTCAAAAACATTCATGAGTTTTATTCTTGTTTGAATGCAAGCTCTATACCCGAGCTCGAGGAGAAACATAAGTTTAAGTAAGGGGTCGTTCTATTTTGGCCACTGCGGATTCTTATCTCATGGGGTCTTTAATGACGACTCTTCCTAGAGTAGACCAGTTCAAAGAGTTTGTCATGAGTTGGCTAGCCCATCTTCATGATGAAACTTTGAGTTTGATCCATGACTCTAGGGACCTCTTCTAGAACCTGAACATGAGACTTCGTATATACGAATGCTCTCTAAGGGAGACCCTGTTAAAATGTTATCATGAGAGGGCTATGCCCTATCATGATAAAGATTCACCTATGGTCCATGACCTTGGGTTTGTTCTAAAAGTAACCAAATAAAACCCTAGAACTTACCCTATCAGAGAGTTGGGTTGAAAGAACCTAGGAGCCTTCTCTTAGGTTGTTCTATTCATATACCTGTCATACCTTAGAATTTGAATGACATATCATACCATTTGAATTAAAATGAGTCATTTATTTTTTCATATAATCATTACTTTGTGGGGAATTTCAAAATTTGTTATAGGTACCCTTTAAAGATGGACTTAGACAAAAGAAATATCATTCGCATTAAGGCATAAATGTCAGACATACAAAGCCTAAAGGTTCTCAAAGATCTAATGCTTGACTTTATTCAAAGGAAGTTCATACTCAAATATGGGAGGATCCTTGACCTCCTAAAAGTCCTTGTGAAGGTGGAAGTCATCACTGCTTTGGCCCAATTTTATGATCCATCCTTACGATGCTTCCTATTTCAAGATTTTCAGCTAGCTCCTATGCTATAAGAATTCGGGATATATTTAGACCCTCAAGGGGAGAAAAAATGACTTTATGTATGGATTGGACAACATGTGAAACCTGAGAAATTGGCTATGACCTTAGGAATACCCACTTATGACCTATTACTTCACTACAAAGTAGATAAGGACATCCAGGGTCTTAAAAGAAGTTACTTAGAGAGGGTAGCTCAAGGATTGGTTGGTATAAAAAAGTGGGAGACCTTCGCTGACATTTTGGCTTTAATGATTTTTGGGATAGTCCTTTTCCCAAACATTATCAGTTTTGTTGGTTCCACTGTTATTAGCGTATTCTGGGCCGTAAAATATCAAGAGGTAGATCCAGTACCTGCTCTTCTAGCTGATGTGTACTACACCTTGAATATCCACCACGAAAAAAGAGAGGATCGTTACACTGATGAATTCCTGTATTATACCAAAGGCTCGCTTTACATCTCTATAAATGCATCTACATGATAGAGACCATAAGTAACCATAATTGGGCTCAGAAGCTAATGTCCCTTGTCGAGAGGTCAATCCTTTGGTACCGTATGGAAATAAATACTAAGGAAATAATTGTCTCTTGCGGAAATTTTCCTAACGTACCTCTCATTGGTTCCAAGTGATGTATCAACTATAATCCCGTAATAGCTATGAGATAGTTGGGCTACCTGATATAGGAAAAGCCTAAGGACGACGCCTTAAAGGAATTAATTTTGCATAATTGGGGTACCACGCACCGGGAGCTTCTCAGAAGAATCATTTGTGCATGGGAAAATGTGCATACTACAGAAAATGAGTTAAAAAGGAAGAATGCTACGACCAAGGAATCATATACCCAATGTGTTAAGGAAAGGGTTCAACTAGTTAAGTTACCCTTTGTCACCGATCTTGCATAGTGTTCAGACGTACCTGACCCAATCCCTGTGTTTATTAAGGAGATCGACCACCTCAAATAAACTATTGCTCGACTCAAGCAAGAAAAGGAAAGCTTAAAGCACAACCCCTATGATGCTTCATATGAGAAGAATCAGTTGAAATCCAACCTCGAGCAAAGGGAGAAATAACTTTGTGAGAGCAAGGAGGAGGTCGAATCTAAAAGGAGCAAAAGGAAAAGAACATAAGAAGGGTTGCTTAGCATTGGAGTCGGTATGGAAAGTCTCAACCATCAAATGAGGGGTGGCCGAACAGAGAGTCAAAGATGGAAAAAAATCATGAGAGATAACCAAGTGGGAGCAGGAATAGATGAATGATGGGTTAGAGTCTTAAATGTCCGTACTTGAAAGACCATTTGCAGAATCCCAAGCCTCTGCTGCTAGGGAGCGTCAGCTCCGAGCCGGAGCTGAAGAAATGCTACCCCATGATTGGAGAAGAACCTATGAAGAGTTACTGAACCTTAGGGAACGTGTGAGACTTTAAACAAAAATAAGGAAGTATTGAGAACTCAAGCCTTACACTTGGAAGAAGAAGTCCAACATCTTAGGAAGCTTACAAATGACGCCCAGATAATCATCCAAGAGCAAAGTGACAAGGTTGAGGCATGGATAATCGAGCACTCTAATTTAGCAGAATTCACAAATAACCTGATTCGATACATCCCTTGAATTCATATGAGTATTAACAATGTAGCACACTATGGCAATACCCCCCTTGAAGCTTTGGAATTTATTGAGCTTTGGAATATCCTGTTGAAAGAGTTTATGGCCCACTTGGATGTGGATATGAAGACACCACTCTAGTTTCTTTTTCTTAAGAGTTTTTTTTCTTTTCAGTTTCATATTTTTTGTATTGTTATGGATTTTTTCCCTTATGAACTTCTATTTTGAGTTATGAATAAATTTATTTCTTTTTGTGTGCCAATTGAATGGTCTTTTTTCTTTAATTGTTTTCATGTTTCTAACGTGTGATAACTAATATTGAAACTCCCTATAATAAAAGAAAATGTTTAGCATACATAAGCATTTCATATATCATACAATCACATGCATTCTCATCCCTTGCATCAAAAATTCATTTATCCCATTTTCTCTCTGTAGACCTCAAAAAGCAAAGCTGACTTTCGTTAACACGATCCCAACACAAGAAAGCCATGGACCAGATTAAACAAATCCAAACGGTTTTCTGAGAAGCCGTAGATTCCATAAAAGACAATATCAATGAAGTCAAAGGAAGCGTATACCAAATAATGCGTGCCTTCGCTAACCTGATGGCAAGGCATGACGAGGAGCAAAAGGCTCCCTACAAAGAAACTGCTAGTGATGGAACTAGTGGCATTCATGAATATGGTAACCCTTTACTAGGGGTCGTTCCTCATCACCAAAATGGCAAGGTAAGCTTGACTCATCCATAAACAAACCTATCACCTCCTGAAGGGCTCAGTGCACTTCCCATAAAGAACATAATACCTCAAGCTCTACAAATACCAGTCATCAATCCTCCTGTTAACGATACATTTATGGACTCGGGTTCATAATACAGAGATGAAGATGTAATTCACACCCCGAGGCTAGGGGCACACTCAAGGGGCATTACTAAAGACTCTAAAGTGGATGACAAGTATAAGTACTCGAAGAGAGACCGAGGGACGTAGAAGGGTTCCACGTAATCGACATTAATACTCTGGACATGCACTTAGTTCCTGATATGGTGATACCACTCAAGTTCAAAGCGCATGACTTGGAAAAATACAAGGGTCTTGAATTCCCAAAGAACCACTTGTGGAAGTTTTGCAGAAAGATGGCCGCCTACGCTTTCGATAAAAAACTGATGATCCACTACTTTCAGAATAACCTAAGTTGAGCATCTCTGAATTGGTACATGTAGCTTGAGCGGGCTCACATATGCACCTGGGAAGACCTTGCCAGTGCTTTCTTAAAGAAATACAAGTACAATTTGGACATGGCTCCAAATCGTACGCAATTGCAGAACATGGCACAAAAGAGTCAAGAATCTTTCAAGGAATATGCAAAAAGGTGGAGGGAAATGAAATCTCATGTGCAACCCCCAACTCCTCTAAAGAGAGTTGGTAGACCTATTCATGGGCGCCCTATAAAGTCAGTATTATGAAAGAATGGTTGGAAGCGTATCATCCAGATTCTCTGATCTAGTGATTATGGGGGAAAGAATCGAAGATGGTATGAAGAGTGGAAAAATTCAAGGGGAATTTGGTGGACAAGAAAACACAAAGAAGTTATTAAACTTCAATTCAAAAAAGAAAGATGGTGATACCAATGCGATAAGGGGACCTGAACAAACACCCTAAACTCAAGTGCTTAATACCATTATCCATATGTATCAACCATAGCTTCCGGTTCGTAGATGGGTCCAAATGTGAAGAATAATCCAATGCCCTGACATGCTGGTTCGAAGAGTGTCTTGAAATCTAAACAACAAAAGATGTAGAAAAGATAATGACCCCCTACGTTGATCATCTGTGAGAGGCTAACTAGAGCAGGGATAACCCAAGAAGTACATGGGTTTTATGAATTATTTTATCATCACTTGAAGAATATGAATAATTGAAAAGATGTCTACAAGAGCTGATAAATCAAAGGACGATCTAGATAAGCCATACAAAATATGAAGAGAGAATTCCCACGCTCGAACCTCTCGAGATCCCATACTTGAAATAAGGTGCTCAAGAATTCCCATTGGTGATTTTCTTTCCTACACCATTCCCGTACGATAGCACTAAAGCGGTACCTTGGAACTACGGTGCCACAACTTACGTGGGAGATAAATCACTAGTGTTAGAACCCAATGTCACCAATATAGCAGGCATCGGGGCATGACACGAAGTGGAAGGTATTCAACCCAGAAAAATCACAAAAGAAGACTTCTGTGACGTCCAAAGTCAAAGAGGTATCAAGTTCAAATATAGAGAGTGAACCTTTGAACAAGACAATGCATAATATGTTTTTTTTTTTAAAATTAACTTCTCAAATTTTATTTTCTCAAATTTATAAATATTTCTTATTTTACATTTATCATCAAATTAAATCAATATATATTTGTAAATAAAGAAGTGGATACACATCCACTACACCCTTAAGTGATCCATTGATTAGTGTTTGCCGCATCGATCAATTAATTAAGATCAAATTAACTTAAAAACGAAACAACTTATCAAATTCTCGTGTGCCCTTGTGCACTAGTCAAAACTCTTCTTCATAAAAGGATAGTTCAAGTTATTCTCAACGCGAAACAAAAACAAGCGCTTAACCCTCCATCGTGCGAGCACATAAGCCGACGTTTAAAAACGAGATGAACTTAAACCTTATCTTATAAAAGCAACAAATGCACAATATTTTTAAGAAACAAACTAAGATGCTCTGATTTTCTCATTGCACCTGAGAATATGTAGGCACGAAGGTTTGAATCCTTGATGAGCTCAATAATCAAAAATATTTTCTTTTTCCTATTTTATTTTATAAATAGTTTCTTTTTTAAATCCTTTAATAAAAATAACTTGATAAATAAGAATAGAATAAAACAAATCTTCCTTTAACAAACAATCAACCCTTAGAACTATAGGAGGTTTTCGTTGGGTACAACAAATGTGAGATGTACTAATACCTTCCCCTTGCATAACCAACTACCAAACCCATATCTGGTTGCGATGACCATCTTATCCCTTTCTTTTCCTTTGGGCTTTATATTCATTTCCTTTTTCCTTAGGAATGGTGGTGACTTTGTTAAGTCCATCTGCGAGCATAGAAGTAAAACCCTCAATGAGAAGACTGGGGTCCCTAGGAAGAACTATCTGCCACTACAACCATTTAAAAATCCTATACCAGATACTATTAACTACATCACAAGTGACAAACACGTGAGAAGCTGACTTGACAAAAAATTAAAAAAGGGCCCATGGTAAAACCAAGGTCTACAATCACCTTTCTATTGAATATATTCTCTCTAAAGAAGAACCTATCCAGTAGAAGCTATAAGGAGAAAAAAAATCACCTTAGAAGGTACCCAACTACTCCAAATATGCGAGAGAGACAGATTGCAGTAGGAGAATAGGTGGCTTAAAAAAATAAAAGAAGTCAAAATAGAATGATAACCATAGGTCAACGAGAAAGTAAAATCCCTTTCAAGCTTCAAAATTCATTTATCTTTGTCAAAGGAAAAAGTATTCCTTGAATAGCTTAGAGGATTTCAGCAACAACATGTTTCTCATGAATGAAGAAATGCATCATCCACCTAAAGTCCCAAATGAGGGTCTCATATACCCACCCACCACCTATCACATACCCCCTAAATATGATTAGTGATTGTAAACAACCTACGAAACTTATCCTTAAGAGGTAAAATCCAAATCCAAGAGTCTAGGGGTCTTCGTGATGCGTTTTGGACAATTTTGATGCTAAGAGTCATCTGAACAAAACCTAACACAACCAATGAGGTTTGGTTCGGTTTTTTACAAAACATTTATTAAGCCATACATAGACATATAGATGATAACATAACTTTGTATTTAGTCGATCATATACTACCAAATAACAACAAAACTCATCATATTTGGACATCAACTTCCCATTTAATATGTAAAAATCATATTATACAAAAGTGGAATAATGAACATAAAACATTAGCATAAAACAATATCAAAAACATTATAATGAAACAAAAAAAATAGAGGTGATGAGAGATTAGTCAAGATGAAAAAGGAAGAACAAAAGAGATGAGAGATTAGAGAAGGAAATATGCAATAAAAATGAAATTGGGAGATAGAACATTAGCATAAAAATGAGAAGGTGAAAAAGAAATAATATAAGAGAATAGAGATTATAGAAGAAAAGCCAAGATGTGTCTGGCGAAGAAGGTGTGATACTGCTAGGAGAGATTTGAGAAAGATGAAATTGAAACCCTAAGTGTGAGGATGAAAAAATCGTTTGTAATCGTAAGGCTAATGCGTAATAGGTTTAGGTTTAGGTTGGATGTTAGTTAAGTGAAATTTGGGGTTGTAACATAATACGGTTTGGTTCGGTTTGAAAAATACAAAACCGCAAACCAAATAAAACCGCGTGATTTTGTTAAAATATGACCCAAACACATCCAAACCAAATGTAGTTTTTGTGGTTTTTAGTTTGGTTTGGTTTGGTTTGCGGTTTTCTATTAGACTTGTTCGGTTTTGAACACCCCTATAAGATTCATTCCAAATAGAGGTCTGACACCTTGATCTGACCTTCCTATGATACCATCCATAAACCAATCATACGATTCTTCCCGCTTAGAGCCAAGAAGGGAAACTCCTTTCCACCAAGAGGAAGGGTTCCAGAAGTTTGTATCTCTACCACCCGTTAAAGAGGAGACAATGGAGACACCATAAGGGCAACAATGACATCTCTCAAAAGACCAAGCAAGGTTGAACTTTGAAGTGATGCCAAACATTGTTGAGCTTTTATTGGGATGCAAAGTAAGGTTGGACTTTGGTGTAATGCCAAATACGGTTGGGCTTTTATTGGGATGCCTAAGCAAGTTTGAACTTTGAAGTGATGCCAAACACAATTGGAATTTTATTGGGATGCCATACAATGTTGGACTTTGAAGTGATTCCAAGCACGGTTGGGATTTTATTGGGGTGCTGTTAGGGACCAATTATCACTACTTTTCATATATTTTTATTGGTCCCTTTTACCATTTTCTTATTGGATTACACACTTTTATTCTCACAATTTAGTAAATATGCAATTAAGTTTATTTTAATTATGTTTTGAGTAGATATTTCACTTATTTGTTAGTTTTGTAGAAATTGTGGACAAGAGAGTATTGGATTGCATGAGAAAAATTTAGAAGGAGTTTGATGGGCATTTTGGAAGCATTTGAAGAACAAAGCTTGGAAGAAATGGTGTGAAGGAAGCTTGCAAGGCAAAGAAGCTGAACTTCCTTCAGTTCCCGCCGCGACCTAGGTTGGCGCCGCGAACCTTGCGAAGATAGCAAGCTTGTTTATTAGTTTTGGGCCACTTGTTATGTTTTGAACCCAACTTAAGTGTGATAGTTTTAGAACCTTTGGAGTTCACTTTTCTGTTTTAGACCAAAAGGAGATATTTAGGGAAAGAGTGAACTCTTTAAACACATAATGGGAGAAAAGGAGAGATTATCACAAGTTTTGGAGAAGAAAAGCAGAGGCTATTTTGTGTATTCCATTTGCTGTCAAACATGGTGATGAGGAGCTAAAACCCCACTTTGTCAAGATTGGAGGTAGTAGCTATCCCTTATTGATTATGTATTCCTATTGACTCTTGTATGTGACAAAAGATTATTGATGTAATGATTGATATTTTCAACCTATTTTGAATATTCAGATTTGAGTTATTGTTGAGAAAGGTTATTCAAGTCTTGACTTAAAATATGCTTTCAAGTAGTGAATAAATTGTAGAAATAAATTTATACACTACTCTTCTTTTGTATCAAACATTAAAGATTGTTATATTAATAGTTAGATGGAGAAATCGTCTAAAGATTAATATAGTGATTATCACAATCTCATTTAGAAATAAATGTTATTGAGAGGATACTTGAATATTATCAATAATCTTGAATCCATATAGTTGTCACTAAGGAATCATAAGAAATTGGGATAGTGAACTCCAATCTTGACAAGTCTTTTATATTTGATTAGAACTAATTTCATTATCTTTGTGTCATTTTAATTAAGAGATAACTATTCATTCAAAAACAACTTGGTTACTTTTCAAACTTACAACAATTGAAATTATAGAACGGCGGTAATGTCAACTAATCTCTGTGGATACGATATAAAAATATTTGCCGGAAATATACATTTCAACAAATTGGCGCCGTTGTCGGGGAATTGTGTTCGATATTGCAAGCATTGCAATAATTCATTGTTCTAAGTTTTTTATTTTACTACTATCACTCTTGTGTTTCACTTGGTTTGTTAGTTTTGTATATTCTAATGCATGCGAGGAAAGGCTACCGAGGAGCAATTTCAATTCGATCCCGAAATTGAAAGAACACTTCGAAAGCTCAATAGCAAAACACGAAGAAGAAGGAAACTAGCCGAAGAGAGGAACCAGAGAGAAGAAGCATCTACTTATTCACTTGTTCAAATTGAAGAAGTGGGTGTAGAAACTTGTGAAGGAAACATGGCGGATGAAGCTCCTACCGAAATGTCCGCCAATAGTCCAAGGCAGAATGCTCAATTTGCTTGTGGTGGAAGGAACACGGAGATGAAAACCGGAATCCTCCAACTCTTTTATGCAAATCCATTCATCGGAGTGGACCATGAAGATCCGTATACCCATCTCATCAAATTCTATGAGATTGTGGGTTCTACGGGAATAGAGGAAGCGAGTGAAGAAGCATTATTCAAGAGAATGTTCCCACATTCCTTAGTGGGGAAGGCAAAAGAGTGGTATCTTGATCAAGCACCAAGAGTGATGACGGATTGGAATTTATTAGAAGAAAAGTTTCTAGAAAGATATTTTCCTCAATCCCGATTCATGGAAGCCAAAACGGCTATTGCGGTATTCACTCAAGGGAGCAACGAGTCTCTAAACGAGGCTTGGGAAAGATTCAAGTCAATGTTGAGAAAATGCAAAGGCCATGGTTTTGATGAACTCACTCTAATCCACATTTTTCTAAATGGGCTCCAATCGACTCACAAAACACTTTTGGATGCTACCGCGGATGGCTCTCTTATGTCAAAGAACGCGGAAGAGGCGAAAGTCATTATTGACTGGATGGCACTCAATGATCGTCAAAGTCAACATGATCGTAGTTCTTCACAAAGGAAACCAAGAGTTCTTGAATTAAATACCAATGATGCTATTCTTGCCCAAAACAAGTTACTTTCTCAACAAGTGGAGTTACTCACTCAACAAATGTCCAAACTTCCACAACAAATGAAGGAAATTCAAGGATCTCAAGCTATACATCAAGGGGCATGTTGTGAACTATGTCAAGGAGATCATCCAACCGGTTATTACCCTCCATTGGAAGAAGTGAGTTATGTGAACAACCAAAATCAAGGTTATCAAAGACAACCTCCACCCCACAACAAATCATATCAAAGGAACAACCAAGGCTATCAACAATCAAGATTCAACAACCAAAATTTTCAGCAACAAAGTCCATATCAAAATCCAATTTCTCAAGTCCAACAATCGCAAGGCAGAAGTTCAAAGCTAGAAGATACTCTCACACAATTCATGCAAGCATCCATGGAAAACCAGAAGAGCAATGAGGTAGCTATAAAAAATTTGGAGAATCAAGTAGGCCAACTTGCGAAGTAATTATCGTAACAACAAGTGGGTTCTTCTTTCTCCGCCAACATTCAAACTAATCCGAAGGAGCATTGTAAAGCAATTGTTACTAAAAGCAGTAAAGAGGTGACAAGTGGAAGAAGTGAAGATGTTGCAGTAGAGGATGATATGAATGTTGTAACTGAAAATGAAGAGAACAAAGTGGTGGTGGAATTTGAAAAGAAAAAAGAGGAAAAAACTGTTCAGTTCGCGCCACGATCCCCTTTGGCGCCGTGAAAAGAACAGGGACAAGATGGTTCAGCAGAACAGGAGGGTGAAGCAGGTGAGAAGAAAGAAGCAGAGGCAAGAAAGAAGAAAAAAGGAGATAAAGGAGTGAGTGCTATTCCATCTCAACATCTACCTTACCCGCACGCACCATCAAAGAAGGAGAATGCTAGACACTATGCACGGTTTATGGATATATTTAAGCAACTTCAAATAATTATTCCATTTGCCAAAGCATTAAAGAAAATGCCAAGGTATGCAAAGTTCATGAAGGATATTCTCACAAAGAAGAAGAAATATGTGGAAGACGAGACAATCTTGCTTGATGCATGTTGTAGCGCCATAATCCAAAAAACTCTACCAAGGAAGGAATCCGATCCGGGCCGAGTCGTTTTACCGGTGACCATTGGAGGAACTTACATTGGCAATGGTTTGGTCGATTTCGGATCTATCATCTATTTAATTCCCTTATCCATTGTTAAAAGATTGGGAAATGTTGAGGTGAAATCTACGAGGATGACTTTACAACTAGCCGATAAGTCTACCACTTCACCATATGGATTTGCTCAAGATATGCTAGTGAAGGTGGACAAATTCTTGTTTCTGGTAGATTTTGTGGTAGTGGACATGGATGAGGATCGTGATGTTCCTCTAATTCTTGGAAGACCATTTATGAAAACAGCCCGAATGATGATTGACATTGATGATGGACTCATGAAAGTAAGAGTGCAAGATGAAGAGGTAACTTTCAATCTTTTTGAGGCCATGAAGCACCCTAATGACAAGCATGACTCTTTCCGAATCGATGCCACCGAGGAGGAAATCGTGGAAGTTGCAAATCAAGTTCATTTTTCTAATCCGTTAGAGAGATCTCTTATAGGAGCTTACAATGTTTTAACCGAAAATGAAGAAAAAGAAGTTGGAGCAATTTTGCATGAATTGGAGTCTTGCGGAGAGATTGCTTATCATGAGGAGAAAAATGAGGACTTGGATGTGAAAAAGAAAGTGGAAGAGCCAAAGTTAGAGTTGAAGATGCTACCTCTACACTTGAAATATGTGTTCCTTGGTGATGATTTCACTAAACCGATGATCATTAGCAATGCCTTGTCCACAAAAGAGGAGCATAAATTGATACAAGTGCTGAAAAAGAATGAAGGTGCAATAGGGTGGGTATTATCCGATTTAAAGGGTATTAGTCCGGCTTATTGCATGCATAAGATCATGATGGAAGAAAATTACAAACCTGTTGCACAACCTCAAAGACGCTTAAATCCATCAATGAAAGAAGTGGTGAGAAAAGAAGTTGTCAAACTATTGGAGGCCGAAATGATTTATCCTATCTCTGATAGTGAATGGGTGAGTCTGGTGCAAGTAGTTCCAAAGAAGGGTGGTATGACGGTTGTTAAAAATGATAAAAATGAGTTGATTCCAACTAGAACGGTAACCGGATGGAGGATGTGCCTTGACTATAGGAGGCTAAATCAAGCTACAAGGAAAGCTCACTTCCCGCTACCCTTCATGGACCAAATGTTGAAAAGGTTGGCCGACAAGAATTTCTATTGTTTCTTAGATGGTTATTTGGGTTACAACCAAATTTCGGTCAATCCGGAGGATCATGATAAAACTGCTTTTACATGTCCTTTCGACATTTTTGCTTACCGAAGAATGCCTTTTGGATTGTGTAATGCACCGACAACATTTCAACGGTGTATGCAAGCAATATTCTCATATTTGATCTAAGATTGCATTGAGGTGTTTATGGATGAATTTTTTGTTTATGGGTCATCCTTTGACTTATGCTTGAAAAATCTTGATGTGGTTTTGGAAAGATGTGTGGAACAAATTTAGTGCTCAATTGGGAGAAATGCAATTTTATCGTCACCGAAGGTGTTATTCTTGGTCACAAAATCTCTTCCGAAGGGCTAGAAGTTGATAGAGCAAAGGTGGAAGTCATTGAAAAACTACCACCTCCAACAAACATCAAAGGAATAAGAAGCTTTCTTGGACATGCCAGATTCTATCAAAGATTCATCAAGGACTTCTCAAAGATAGCAAAGCCCTTGAGTAATTTTCTCAACAAAGGTACGCAATTTCTTTTTGATGAGTCATGTCTAAAAGCATTCCATGAGTTAAAATAAAAGTTAGTCACCGCACCCATAATCGTTGCACCTAATTGGACACTTGATTTTGAACTTATGTGTGATGCAAGCGATTATACGGTTGGTGCGGTTTTGGGTCAAAGAAGAGCTAAATTTTTTCATGCCATCTACTATGCTAGTAAAGTTTTAAATGAGGCACAAGTCAATTATGCGACAACCGAAAAGGAGTTACTAGCTATAGTGTATGCATTGGAAAAATTTAGAGCTTACTTGATCAGGTCCAAAGTTGTAGTTTACACCGACCATTCGGTAATCAAGTATCTACCAACCAAGCCGGATTCCAAACAAAGACTAATTCGTTGGATTTTGTTATTACAAGAATTTGATTTGGAAATCCGGGATAAAAAAGGTTCCGAAAACTTGGTAGCGGATCATTTGTCCCGATTGGTTAATGTGGAAATTACAAGTAAAGAAGAAGAAGTGAGGGAGGAATTTCCGGATGAAAAGCTTTATGCGATTCAAGTGAGGCCTTGGTTCGTCAATTTTGATAATTATAAGGCAACCAGTTTGACACTGGAAGACCTCAGTAGTAATCAAAGAAAGAAATTTTTAGCGGATGCAAAGTACTATGTGTGGTATGACCTGTATTTGTTCAAAGCGGGTGTAGACAACATTTTAAGAAGGTGTGTGACACTTGAAGAGTCAAAAGACATCCTTTGACATTGTCATAACTCTCTGTATGGATGTCATTATAGCGGTTTGTGAACAGCCACTAAAGTCCTCCAAGCGGGACTTTATTGGCCGTCCGTGTTTAAAGACGCACATGAACATGCAAAGAACTGTGACACATGCCAAAGAAGCGGAGGGATAGACAAACAAGATGAAATGCCTCTAACCAACATGTTGGAAGTGGAAGTCTTTGATTGTTGGGGCATTGATTTTGTTGGCCCATTCCCCTCTTCTTTCTCTAATGAGTATATTCTTGTAGCCGTTGACTATGTGTCAAAGTGGGTGGAAGCAATTGCTTCACCTAAGGCCGACTCCAAAACCGTGATAAAATTTCTAAAGAAAAACATATTTTCATGTTTTGGTGTGCCTAGGGTGTTAGTAAGCGATGGGGGATCACATTTTTGCAATACACCTTTGGAAAAAGTCTTGGAACATTATGGTGTAAAGCATAAAGTGACTACTCCTTACCATCCACAAGCAAATGGTCAAACGGAAGTGTCAAATAGAGAAGTAAAAAGGATACTTGAAAAAACTGTTTCGAGCTCAAGAAAAGATTGGTCTTCAAAATTGGATGAAGCTTTGTGGGCGTATCATACCGCATACAAAGCTCTTATTGGACTAACCCCGTTTCAGATGGTTTATGGGAAGACTTGTCATCTCCCGGTAGAGATGGAACATAGAGCACTTTGGGCTCTTAAATTCTTGAACTTTGACTCCACTCTAGCCGGTGAGAAAAGAAAAGAACAACTCCATGAATTAGAGGAATCAAGGAACAATGCTTACCACTCAAACAAGCTTTACAAGGAGAAGGTGAAAGCATACCATGATGGAAAGGTCCGTCACAATGAGTTCAAAGTTGGAAAAATGGTGCTCCTTTTTAATTCAAGACTCAAGTTGTTTCCGGGTAAGTTGAAGTCCAAATGGTCGGGACCGTTTGTTGGTGTAAGCCCTAGAGGCCAATACTTTTGGTACTTGTATCGAATTATTTATTAATAATAAAAGGCTTTTTCTTTATTATGTTTGTTTAATAAAGTCCCTAGGATAGCTAGTCCGTTTAATGTATCAAATGTGACTTGATCATGAGATCACATTAAACATAAGGACACTATTCTTAAAGTATCTGTAGTCGATCTTTATTGTGAAGTGGGACAACATTAAAGCATTAAGACTATTATGTATATAGACTGATGATCACATCTCATGGATCATGGATAAGAAGTTATCAAGTCTTAAACATAGGTATGAATATTAAGAGTAATATTTATACTGGATTGACCCGCTATGAGAGTACTATATAGAATGTTATGTAAAGTGTCATAAGTTATTCTCATGGTGATAATGGTGTATACCACCCTTCGACCTGAAACCACTATGGATCCTAGATGTAGAGTCGAGTGCCTTATTGCTGATCAAACATTGTCTGTAACTGGATGACCATAAAGATAGTTGATGGATACTCCATGAAGCATGCTAAGGGACATGAGTGACCTAGATGGAATTTGCCCATCCTGCGTAACAGGATAAATGTCTATGGGCCTAATATTGAACTGGACAAGGATGACACGGTCTATGCCTTGTGTTCAATATGGACATAAGGGCAAAAGGGTAATTATACACATAAGTATTATCACTGAAGGATTTGTCAGATCACATGACATCTTCGTGTCTTCGGTGGCAGTGATATGTTGCTAGATACCGCTCACTGTTTATTATGTTAAATACGTGATTTAATATAATTGCCAATGCCGCGAAAACCTACAGGGTCACACACAAAGGACGGATTGATGAGAGATAGAATAACTAAGGAACACCATAAGGTACAGTGCACTTAAATGAATTGTAGAACATCGTAAGGTATGGTGTACTTAAGTAGAATACGAAATATGGTAAGGTACCACACACTTAAGTGATTTTGACATATTATAAAACATGGGCCACTTACACTTAAGTGGCCTTTTTAGCTTGAAGCCCACACTGGTGGTTCTATAAATAGAACCCTTGTGCAGAAGCATTAATTGCGGTTGCATTTTCGTTTTCTCTCTCTCTCTCTCTCTCTCTCTATCTCTCTATCTCTCTCTCTCTCTCTCTCTCTCTCTCTCTCTCTCTCTCTCTCTCTCTCTTACTCACTCAAAGCCTTCATTCGTAGCAGCTAGTACTGAGATTGAAGGAATCCGTTCGTGTGGACTGAGTAGAGGCGTTGTCATCATTCAACATTCGTGATCGCTCCGTAGATCTGCATCAAAGGTTTCAATTGTCATAAGAGGTAACGATTCTATCACTGATCATGCCCATTCATAAGGATCTCTAAAGGAGAAGTTTTAAATTCCGCTGCGTTTTGGATCGCCCCCTTCTCCTTCACTGTTTGTAGTGAAAGAGGTGCGAGATTATGGAGCCGCTGTGGTTGAGGACCCAAAGTCAAAAGAGAGATGGACTGCGAATGGGCAAAGATTAAAAGTCTATAATGGTGGAGAAGTAAACCGAGACATCTATGTCGTTTCTCTCGCCGGACCGTGAAGTATCACCGAACCGTCGAGCTCAAACGACGTTAAATAAAGCGCTTGTTGGGAGACAACCCAATTTTGTAAGCCTGCATTTCAATTTTTGTTATTTCATTTGTGTAAGGTATTTTGTTTTGTTTTTCGAAAGTAGAATGGAGGTCAGTCCAATTTCCAGCATTTTTTTGAAAATTCCTTCAGTTCGCCCTGCGAACAGCTTTCGCCCCGCGAACTGAATGGAAAATTAATGTTTGCGCCGTGAACCAAGTTCGCCCCGCGAACTGAGCGTGGCAGACCCTTTTAACTTTTGTTTTATGTTACTTTTGTTTCCTTATTATATGTTATAACTTCATATCTCTCTTCACCACTTTCACTCTCTCACTTCCAAATTCAAACTTAACCCTCTCAATATCAATAATCCCAATTTTTTAGCAAGAATCAATTCAATCTTATTCTCTCATCAAGGTATGTTTACTCTTTTTCCCTTTTCCTTCTTTGTCTCTCATCAAGGTGAACTAGGGTAATTTGTAGATGATGATTTGTTTGTTTAAATTCACCTTGCATGTTTAGAGATGCTTCAAATTAGGATAGCTTAAGAGATGTGGTATCAATTGTGAAAAGATTTGAGCAGTAGGAAAAACCCTAGTGCTGCTGTTTTTTTTCTGGTTTTCGCAAAGATCGCGCCACGATCTGGCCTTCGTGCCGCGAACTGGAAAAGTTGCAGCTTCATTTTGTTGTTGTTATGCATGCTGACTTAAGTCTTGGCTGTTGTGTGGTTGCTTATGGTTTCATTGCAGATGTCTAAGCGCACAAAAACAGTAAGCTCCGGTCCCTCAAGGTCCGTGCGGAGTTTCATTAGTGATGGGCATGAGGAAAGGTTTGAAAAAATGATTAAAAGAACCATTCAGTCGGAAAGATTCATTCGTTTGTCACCAGGAGGAAACGATAGGAAGCTTGTGGCAAACTTTGAAAAGAGAAAATGGGGCAAAATTTGTGAGTCGGAAGCGGAAATCAACTACGACATTGTGCGTGAATTTTACGTCAATGCTCTTCAGTTGGAAGAAGGTGTAGCCTACCATTATCAAACTAGGGTGAGAGGGAAGATCATCACTTTCAGTAGGGATGCAATCAACGCTTATTTGGGTCATCCTCTCACCTTGGCGGATAACGGGCGGTGTGAATACCGTGCCAAAGAGATGGCAAATGATTTGGATCTTACGGCTGTTAGTGCTTGTAAGAACAAAATTAGTTCTACAATAGATTCCAGGATTTTGATGATAACAAAGGATGAAACCAAAAATGGCACCCTAACGAAATTTCTCTAAGTGTGCAGGACTCTGAACAAGAACAAAGGAATCTGATCGCTTTATCAGATACAGAATCTAATCAGATACAAAGTACTAGAAGATCAGAAGCATCTGAAGAAGAAGCACGCTCTAGAAGTTCTGACTCTGAGCAAAACAGAATAGCAGAATACCAGAAGCTCTAAACTTCCCCTGGAATCAACTCTGATGATATAAAAGACCAAGACTATCAGAAGCTCTGATGTAACTTCAACACAATCTTAGATTGACAGAGTTAACGTAGATTCTGACGAAGGATCTCCTAATCCAGAAAGAGTAACGGAAACAACAACTTCAAATGGAAAGAAAGTATATTTGGAAAGAAGTTATTCAGGGAGACAAATTGGTTATGGCAAGAAACACAAAAGTAATGGCATTAAACTCTCATCAAAGACAAATATTCTGCCATCACTACAACGGACCTTTCTCCACTATATAAAGGACGACATACTTCATTGAGAGATACACCTGAACGCACAGAATATTTTCTATCTTCTCTCTTAGTTTTTCACGAGCTGTTTCTCATACGTGAAAACACTTGCTTGCTCTACTTGCTGTAATATTTGCTTAATCTTAGAAGCACTTTAGATTACAAATTCCTTTTGTTAAATTGATTTTGTTCCTCAAGTGACTCTGCGTAGTCTGTATACTTGAGAGGACTAAGAGATCTTTCTCTTAGACGTTGGTTGTAATAATCTTTCAAGATTAGTGGATTAAGTCTTTTTTGAAGGAGAAATCACCTTGGCCGGGTGGACTGGAGTAACTTTGTGTTATAAGCGAACCAGTATAAAATCCTGTGTGTTCTTATTCTACAAAAGCACTTATTTTCCAAAACAATTCAAACCCTCTTTTCTTGTTTTTCTCACCTTCAATTGGTATCAGAGCTTCGGCTCTGTTATTGTTTTCTAATCAAACACCTAATCGTGTAGGGAGATCCAGAACGAGAAAAACTATGGCCAACACAAATGAAAGAGACAGTTACAATGCTAAGCCTCCTGTCTTTGATGGAGAGAAATTCGATTACTGGAAGGATATAATTGAAAGTTTCTTTCTAGGCTATGACGCTGATCTCTGGGACATTGTCACAGATGGATACAAAACTCCTGTAACAGATGCTGGAGTTGAAGTTCCCAGAAGTAAGATGACAGATGATCAGAAGCGCGACTTCAAGAATCATCACAAAGCCAGAACGATACTTCTCAATGCCATATCTTACAATGAGTATGAAAAAATCACCAACAGGGAAACAACTAAAGATATACTCGACTCCCTAAGGATGACTCATGAAGGAAACTCTCAGGTCAAAGAAACAAAGGCTCTGGCTCTAATCTAGAAATATGAAGCCTTCAAAATGGAGGATGATGAAGCTGTAGAGGTAATGTTCTCTAGATTCCAAACTCTTATTGCAGGTCTCAAAGTACTAGACAAAGGATACACAACTGCAGACCATGTCAAAAAGATAGTCAGAAGCTTGCCAAAGAAGTAGAGACCCATGGTCACTGCCTTAAAGCTTTCAAAGGATCTGAGCAACATCAGCCTTGAAGAGCTTGTCAGTTCACTCAGAAGTCATGAGATAGAACTGGAGGAAGATGAACCTCAGAAAAAGAACAAATCTGTAGCATTAAAGTCCAGATCTGAAAGGCGCAAGTCTGATAGAAACAAAGCCTTCCAGGCCGAAATAGAAGATGCTGATGACTCTGAACAGGAAGATTTTGATGATGAAGAAGAATTATCCCTCCTGACCAGAAGAGTAAAACAACTCTGGAAAAAGAGGAATAATAACTTCAGGAGACCAAGACCCAGAGGGGATCGATCAGAATCAACCTCAAAAGGTAAAACTAACAAAGATGTTACTTGTTATGAATGTAAAGAAACAGGTCACTACATGAATGAGTGCCCCAAGTTAAAGAAAGACAGTTCCAGAAAAGAGAGTTTCAAGAAAAATTCCCTCAGAATCAAAAAGGGATTGATGGCTACCTGGGATGATAGCGAATCTGACTCATCAGAATCTGACTCTGATGAACAGGCTAATGTGGCGCTCATGGCTACCACATCTAGGAACACCTCAGATGAAGAATCTGAATCAGAAGAGGTATTTTCTGAACTCTCTCGATCTGACCTAGAATCATGTTTGTCTGAAACTCTCAGCTCATATCAGAAACTAAAACAAAAATTTAAAGCAATAAAAGGATGTCTTGAAGAAAAATTTGAAGAATGTGGCAAACTTGAGACAACGATTCTAGAACTAAAAGATGAAAACAAAGTTTTGACATTACTAAGAGATGCAACAAAGAAAAATTGTTTAAAACTGGAAGAAGCGTTATCTCAAGCTCCACAGACTTCAAACACGATAATTTATAAATACGAAAAAGCCTTTCAAAAGTTTCTTAAAAATGGGATAGGAAGGAGTGTAATGGCATCCATGATTTATGGAGTCAGTCAGAACAATAGAAAAGGAATTGGGTATGATCCTAAGGAAGATAAAACTTCTACTAGTGACCAACCTAAATCTCCATTTTCATATCACTATACACACACACAAGAGCAAAAATTTGATAATGCTAGAAAACCCAAAGTAATAAGAAACTCTGGGAAAACTAATCATAAAGGACCCAAAAGACTCTGAGTACCAAAGGATAAGATTGTTTATGTTGCAGATATCTTATGCAGCAAAGTTCAAACACCAGTCATGGTACCTGGACTCTGGATGCTCGCGACACATGACGGGAAGAAAGTCTATGTTCCAAAGCCTGGAACTTAAAGATGTTGGATTCGTAGGCTTCGGAGGAGATCAGAAAGGAAGGATCAGAGGCTCCAGAACTATTGGTAATTATACTCTTCCCTCTATATCTGATGTCCTTTACATAGAAGGATTAATGCATAACCTGTCATCCATAAGTCAATTAAGTGATAACGATTATGATGTAATCTTTAATCAAAAAACATGTAAAGCCATAAATCAAAACAATGGTTATGTCTTATTCACAGGCAAGAGGAAAAACAATATTTATAAAATAAACCTTTTTGATTTAAAAGAACAAAATGTGAAATGTCTGATGTCTGTTCACGAAGAGCAATGGGTATGGCATAGACGCTTGGGCCATATTAGCAAGAGGAAATTATCTCAGCTAAATAAACTCGAGTTAGTCAGAGGCCTACCTAAGCTGAAGTTTTCTTCAGATGCTCTGCGTGAAGCATGTTAGAAAGGAAAATTTTCAAAAAGAAAAATATTGTTTCTACCTCTAAGCCTCTGGAACTTCTTCACATTGATTTATTTGGTCCTGTGAAAACAACATCAGTCAATGGAAAGAAGTATGGATTAGTCATTGTCGATGATTTCAGTCGCTGGACATGGGTGAAATTCCTAAAACACAAGAGTGGGTCTCACTCTGTATTCACTAGCTTCTGTTCCAAAGTGCAAAAAGAACTTGACTCTAAAATTATAAGAGTCGGAAGTGATCATGGTGGGGAATTTGAAAACAAATTTTTTGAGAAATTATTTGACTCTAATGGAATATCCCATGATTTCTCCTGCCCTAGAACTCCACAACAAAATGAAGTTGTAGAGAGGAAGAATAGGACACTCCAAGAGATGGCCAGAACTATGATCAATGAAACAAATGTGGCTAAACACTTTTGGGCCGAAGCTGTAAATACAGCGTGTTACATTCAGAATAGAATCTCCATAAGACCTATTCTGGAAAAGACTCCCTATGAACTGTGTACAGGAAGGAAACCAAACATTTCATATTTTCATCCTTTTGGATGTTCTTGCTTTATCTTAAGTACTAAGGAACATCTGAACAAGTTTGATTCCAAAGCACAAAAAGGTATTATGTTAGGATACTCAGAACGCTCTAAAGGCTACAGAGTATATAATACAGAAACCAAAATTGTGGAAGAATCAATTCATGTCAGATTTGATGATAAGCTTGACCCTGAAAAGTCAAAGCTAGTTGAGAATTTTGCAGATTTGGAGATCACTCTTGCAGGATCTGACAAGAAGATTGAAGCTCCAGAAGCAACTGCCATTCAAACTCCTGAAGGAACTAACTCCCTAGTTATCCTAAAGAAAGCTAAAAGTCGCCTCAATATATCTGAAGAGTTGATTCTGGGAAATAAGGACGAACCTGTTCGAACTAGATCTACCTTCAAGACTTCTGAAGAAACTCCTCTGGGACTAGTATCTCTGATCGAGCCTACGTCCTGTGATGAGGCACTTCAAGATAGCGACTGGGTTCTAGCCATGCAAGAAGAGCTAGATCAATTCATAAAGAACGATGTCTGGGATCTTGTCCCTAAGCCCAGAGGCACTCACGTTATCGGAACCAGATGGGTGTTCAGAAACAAGTTGAATGAGAAAGGAGAAGTCGTCAGAAACAAAGCTCGACTGGTGGCTCAAGGTTACAGTCAACAAGAAGGTATTGACTACAATGAAACCTTTGCTCCAGTCTCCAGGTTAGAATCTATTCGCCTACTTGTATCATTCTCTATAAATCATTCTATCAAATTGTATCAAATTGATGTCAAGAGCGCATTCCTTAATGGTTATATATCAGAAGAAGTGTATGTCAACCAACCTCCAGGTTTTGAAAATCCAAATTATCCAGAACATGTCTTTAAACTTAAGAAATCTTTATATGGACTTAAACAAGCTCCCAGAGCTTGGTATGAACGATTAAGTAATTTTCTTCTGGAACATAATTTTATCAGAGGGAAAGTTGACTCCACACTCTTCTGTAAAAACCTTAACAATGATCTCATGATATGCCAGATATACGTCGATGATATCATTTTTGGTTTAGCTAACACCTTTGTATGTCAAGAATTCTCTGAGCTAATGCAGGCAGAATTTGAAATGAGCTTAATGCAAGAACTAAAGTTCTTTCTAGGAATTCAAATTAACCAAACTTCAGAAGTCACGTACGTTCATCAAAGCAAATACATAAAAGACGTTCTAAAGAAATTTAATATGGCTGAATGCAATTCTGCAAAGACTCACATGCATCCAACCCGCATTCTTGAAAAAGAAGAAGTCAGTAAAAAGGTTTGTCAGAAGCTCTATCGTGGTATGATAGGCTCCCTTCTCTATCTGACTGCTACTCGCCCTGATATTCTATTTAGTGTTTGTCTCTGTGCCAGATTTCAATCAGATCCTAGAGAAACTCACTTAACAGCAGTTAAGAGAATTTTCAAATATCTGAAAGGAACTCCTAATCTGGGCCTGATGTATGAGAAAACATCAGAGTATAGAGTATCTGGTTTTTGTGATGTAGATTACACAGGAGATAGATTGGAACGAAAAAGCACATCTGGAAATTATCAGCTCCTGGGAAACAATCTGATATCTTAGGCCAACAAAAGACAATCAACCATTGCCCTGTCCACGGCAGAAGCAGAATATATCTCAGCATCACTGTGCATTACTCAGATGCTCTGGATGAAGAATCAGTTAGAGGATCTGCAAATCTTCGAGAGTAACATTCCTATCTTTTGTGATAATACTGCTGCCATTTGTTTAAGTAAGAATCCCATTTTACACTCCAGAGCTAAGCACATTGAAATTAAACATCATTTTATCAGAGACTATGTTCAGAAAGGGATAGTAACATTGAAATTCATTGATACAGATCATCAATGGGCAGATATCTTTACTAAACCCTTAGCTGAAGATAGATTCCTTTTTATCTTAGAAAATCTGAACATTCAAAACTGCCCTGAATAAAATGTGCCTCTGAGATTGTTAAATGAGACTCTGATGTAAACACAATGGACTCTACCTCTGACTCTGATACTTCTACCAAGTTAGAAGTTATCTGAGTTAGAAATCTCCAGGAACCAATCCTTTGGTATTCCTAAAGATCAGATAAAGCAATCACGTGGAGTGCCTTGCGTCTGACCTTGGAACTTCTAGACAGCTGTCTAGCAGTAATCAAGGAACAGTCCCTTGAAATCTCATCGAGCAGTTTACCAGCTGTTGGGATTAGACATCATTTATGAGCTGTAATCATTTTCCCCCCCAAACGTGCTAACTTGGTTTTTGTGCTAAACTCTGATTTGTGTGCCGTTTTGCATGCGCCCTTATTTGGGTATTTAAACACATTCATTTCACACATTGCACACTTCTCACTCTCACGCACTCTTATAACCTCAGTTCTCTCAAGGCATTTCTGCAAGCAGTTCTTCATCTTCATCTCAGCTCTTCATAAACATCATGGATGCTCAACAACAAGCTGTATACAACCTCTCTCAACAAATGGGTTCAAGCGAACAAGTTCAAAGCTCAAGCAACCCAACAGTTACATGCGTCACCACAACACCAATCTACAAGGAGCCTCACATTCTCGATCGTGAGCCTCATATTCATCTTGCAACGCCCTTTGATAAACTGGAAGTTTCATGTGAATCCTTGGTGGATTTTGATAATATGAAAAGGAATGACATAGACCTCACTGAAGAACTCAACAAACAAGGTTGGGGAAACTACTTTCAATGTCTCTATGGTCCAGTTTACCCAAATCTTGTAAAAGAATTCTGGAGATTTGCTGATGTTGATGATCACTTCATTGTCTCCTATGTTCTGGGAGTCAAGATGGTAATAACTGAGAAGTCCATCGCTGCTCTTCTGAGCATGGAGAAAGATGGAGGCAGAAGAATCTACAACATCAATCCCAGGGCAAAATACATGTCTCAAGAAATTAATCCAACAATCTTCAAGCAAAACGCAGAAGGAAATCCCTCCAAGAACAAGGAACTACTTCAGAACCTTCGGGTTTGGCTGAAGATCATTCTGAGTACCATCCATCACCGCCCAACGTCAAACTCCTCAGACTACATCAACACAGATCAGAAATGTATTTTGTACTGCATTCACAAGGGACTGAAGCTCTGCCTCCCAGCACTTCTCTTCAAATACCTCAGAGACTCCGTACGAGATACCAGAAATCACATGAAGCCTAGAACTTACATCCCTCTAGGAAGACTCATCTCAGATGTACTGATAGAAAGTGGTCTCGTGGACCATCTGGTAAAGCTCAGGCTCATGGAGGACATGGCAATCGACACTGGAAAGCCTCTGAACTCCAAAAATCTGAAGAGCATGGGGATTCTGGATCAGGTTAAAGTTAAACCTACTATGGACACTTCATGGGATACCTTAAAAGATCAGAGGAAAATTCCCCATGGTCTATATCTGTTCTCAAAGGAAGAGCCCCGAGATGTAATTCTCTTTTATCTCCAAGGTCTGAAGGAAGAAGGCGTAGATATCTCAGACTTCCACTTAAGCGATCTACCAGATAAAGCTCCGAACTTCATGAGGCATAAAAGAGGTCCCTCTGAGAAGACATCACAGGCGAAGAAAGCAAAACTAGGAGAATCCTCCGGATCAAGACCTCCAGCACCTCTGCATGAGCCCTCTGGTAAGTCTGTCTCTCCTGCTCCCTCTGCACAAACACAGCAAATTGCTTCTTCTATCCCTCAACCAACACCCATATACACTCAATATGAAACCTCCCCTTCAACCACCAAAACATCTCAGCAACCATCACAAAAATTCAACCTTGCCACCACCACCTTACCCTTATCTGAAGCTGAAAAGCTAAATGAAACCACCTCTTCATCCTCTTCCCCATAATCACCCCCATACTTCGTCATCTCATCTGACATAGAATTCTCTGACCCCTCTTCTCCCACTCTAGCCCAACTTCAGACTCAGAATCTTGCCTCACAACAACCACAACAAAACCCACCTGAACCTGAAGTAACCTCACCACCCTCAGAACAACCAAACCTAACACCATCTGACGTTCAACCCTCTGACCTAAACACGTCTAACACACCCCCACCAAACACTTCCGCTGAACCACAAACTCTCAACCTAAGCCCTCCCACTTCTTCACCTATACCATCTGAACCACAAAGCTCCCTGCCAATCCTAGAGGAAGCAATTATGTTGTTTACAGGAGCATCAGTTGACAAGGTCAAGTCTCTGACCATCAACTCTGGTATCATTGATGATCCTTCCTCTGTTAGGACACACTGGAACAAAGTTATTGGCTTGATGACCTCTGAGGCCTTCAAGCTGAAGAACCTCTCTGAGCAAGTCAGAAACGGCTTCATCAGAGACCCTGAGGCAAAACTACAGGAGCGCTTAGCCAGAGAAGTTGAGGAACAAGCTAGAAAGGAAGAAGAAGAAAGAGCAAGGCAAGAAGAAATTCAAAGGGTTAAGGAAGCTGAAGCCAAAGCTCTAGCTGAAGCAAAAGCTGCTGCTGAAGTTGAAGCTAAAGCCGCCGCTGAAGCTGAAGCTCTCCGTGCTGAAGAACAGAATGCTCTGACTCAGGGGGAGTCCTCTACCTTTGTCCCTCTGGTTCTCAAGACCCTTGAGGAGCTTCAGAAAGAGCAGAAGGAAGTCCGAGCCAGATTGGTTCAACAGGACACAGTCAACGCCAACATCCAGAATCTGCTGACCCAACTGCTTCAGAGGATGCCTCCTCCTCCCAACCCTTAGGCACCTAGGATCTCTTTTTGCTTGTTGCTATATGTTTCGGCTTTCTGCTGTTTATGCTCTTATCTGGATATATATATATATATATATATATATATATATATATATATATATATATATATATATATATATATATATATATATATATTTCCTTTCCTTTATTTTTGCTAAGTCTTTTTGATTCTGACAAAAAGGGGGAGAAATAAAAACAACTCTGATGAAAACATATCTAAATCCTTTAGTACTCTGCAAACATATTATTCAATAAAAATCTATCTAACCCTCTTTGACTCAGATATTTATAGAAGAGTATCTAGAAACATCATTGCATGGAAGCTCTGGTAAGAACTTCTGAACTCCCAGGCTTATCTCAGGGGGAGCTCACCTCTATCTAATCTGATAAATTCTTATATCTGAATGTTTCATCTATTTATTAAGATTGTTTTGTCATCATAAAAAAGGGGGAGATTGTAAGAACAAAATTAGTTCTACAATAGATTCCAGGATTTTGATGATAACAAAGGATGAAACCAAAAATGACACCCTAACGAAATTTCTCTAAGTGTGCAGGACTCTGGACAAGAACAAAGGAATCTGATCGCTTTATCAGATACAGAATCTAATCAGATACAAAGTACTAGAAGATTAGAAGCATCTGAAGAAGAAGCGCGCTCTAGAAGTTCTGACTCTGAGCAAAACAGAATAACAGAATACCAGAAGCTCTAAACTTCCCCTGGAATCAACTTTGATGATCTAAAAGACCAGGACTATCAGAAGCTTCAATGTAACTTCAACACAATCTCAGATTGACAGAGTTAACGTAGATTCTGACGAAGGATCTCCTAATCCAGAAAGAGTAACAGAAACAACAACTTCAAATGGAAAGAAAGTATATTTGGAAAGAAGTTATTCAGGGAGACAAATTGGTTATGGCAAGAAACACATAAGTAATGGCATTAAACTCTCAAAGGACGACATACTTCATTGAGAGATACACCTGAACACACAGAATATTTTCTATCTTCTCTCTTAGTTTTTCACAAGCTGTTGCTCATACGTGAAAACACTTGCTTGCTCTACTTGCTGTAATATTTGCTTAATCTTAGAAGCACTTTAGATTACAAATTCCTTTTGTTAAATTGATTTTGTTCCTCAAGTGACTTTGCGTAGTCTGTATACTTGAGAGGACTAAGAGATCTTTCTCTTAGACGTTGGTTGTAATAATCTTTCAAGATTAGTGGATTAAGTCCTTTTTGAAGGCGAAATCACCTTGGTCGGGTGGACTGGAGTAGCTTTGTGTTATAAGCGAACCAGTATAAAATCCTGTGTGTTCTTATTCTGCAAAAGCACTTATTTTCCAAAACAATTCAAACCCCCATTTCTTGTTTTTCTCACCTTCAGTGCTCACCTTTGCATTGAGGGAAGGACATTTGACTTGAATGATCAAGGATTTCCAAAGTCTTGGAAGAGGGAGAACCTGAATTTGGAAGCAAGGGCTTACTTGGTTCTTTTGTTGAACAATATTCGGCCGCGGAGCCATAGCACCACAATTCCACTAGATGTTGGATGCCTCTTGTATTACATCATGATTGGGAAATCAGTGGATGTGGCGTTTATCATCGCGGGGGAGATGGGAAAAATGGAGACTAGCGGAACCAAGTTCGGAGGGAAAACTGGTGTGCTCATGTATCCAGGGCTGATTATGGGGCTTTGCCGAAAGGCAAATGTGCCTATTCCGGATGAGGTGCACCTTTCCATTACCAGTGTAATTAGTGATGCATTTTTGAACAGGTTCTGCCAGAGTCAAATGGATAGAGCTAAGGGAGCAGGCACTTCCTCATCTAGACCTCGCGCCTGCAGTACACCAGCTTTTGATTAGATGACGTTCGCCACCTACTGTTGTGAAAATTTTGAGGCTTCTAGGAGGTCTCAATCATTCCTATTTGATGCTATGCAGCAACAGTTTCAGAATACCTTCTTAGCGCCCGAAGCCCGCACTTTTCTGACTCAGGTGGAGTATGCTTCTTATTCTAATTGGCCTGAGGGCAGGCTAACATTTATGGGGGGTGCAAGAGGTAGTGGTCGAGCTAGTGGTGCGAGTCACGATGAAGACATGGAAGATGTCATTGGGTCCGTAGGCGGTGGAGTTGATGAGGAGGATTGAAGACTTTGTTTTAAGTAGTATTAGATTTTTATTTGTAGTTTTTTATTATTATTATTTTTATATTTTTAATTATGATTGTACTTTTGGTGGCTCTCGTTTCACCGTAAACTTTGGTTTTGTTAATTGCATGGATCTTTATTGTGAGGTTTAATTGTGTGTTTCTATGAACTTTGGTATGCCCCATTTGTTTGTTTAATTTCTCTTATTCTTAAGTTAAGCTTGAAGGAACCAAGTGATGCTTGCAAGGAAGGAAGCGTAGGACACTTCGAGTGGTGATGATAAGAATTGGTTGTCGGTATTTCAAGGTACACTTTATCGCTTTCTAGACTTAACATGAATAGTTTGATGGTGTGTTGCAAATTTCATATCATAAATTCCTTGAGATACATGTCAATTTTGAATCAAAGTAGAACTTAACCAATTGTGAGGTAGCTTTCCATTGTGCACTAAATGCGGGAGACCGAATATTATTTCAATTCATTCTTATCATGCTAAATCATGCATTAGTCTATTTTTGTGAAAATTGTGAAAATGATAGAGGCATTGTTTGTTATTGAGAAAAACCACTTGGCCAAAAAGTTTTGAATCAACTAACCTTGTGAGGAGTGATCCTTAGTTTAACCCCTTTGAGCTTGTTTTAGGATTCATTTGATTGATAAGTGCAAATTCCATTGAAATATTGCAAATAAATGAATCCTAATTTCTTTCGTTTCAATTGAACCTTCAATCGAATTTGGTTGCAATTTTTGTCTTTTACCTATGTCTAAGTAGGGAGAATTATTGCATAAATTTTGTCTTAAAGTCTAAAGTTAGGGAGAATATCTTAGAAGAGTAGATAAAAACTTGAAAAAATGGTGTTTTAAAAGAAAAAAAGGGTGAAAGTATGAAAAGAAACAAGAACAATAAGTCACCTTTGAAATTATGGAGTAAAGAAAAAGAAAAGAAAGAAAAAAACAAAAAGAGAGCTCATGGTTGTGTTGTTGTTGAAAAATAAGAAAAGAAGAAAAAATTGGGATCAAAAACTGAATTTGTTGTTGAGTTTGAATTTATGGGAATGCTCCCTTGGGATAGACATTTTTATTTGAATTCTCTTAATCATATCATTTCTTTGTAACCCAAGCCACATTACAACCTTTGAAAGACCTCTTGATTCTCAATTTTTCACATGATTTAGTGTTTGCTTTGATAACCGCATGATTCGAGTTGATGTTGATTTAATTGTTCGGATGAGTGAAAGAAAACCCTCATGTTTATTCATCATTACTATGATGTGTGTGTAGATTTGATTCAATTTTGACATGTATTGCTTTGAATTTCATGGTATGTCATTTGCACCCAACCATTGTTCTTATTCATGTGTTGTCTAGCATTGAGGTAAGTGGATTGAGAAAAGACCGTACACTTTTGAACCATTTGAGTGTCTTTGGTTAATCCTTGTTTCATTCTATTGTTTCATTACTTTGGTTACTTTGGTGAATTTTTTTTGTTTAGGGACAAACAAAATGATAAGTTGGGGAGAGTTGTTAGGCACCAATTATCACTACTTTTCATATATTTTTATTGGTCCCTTTTACCATTTTCTTATTGGATTACACACTTTTATTCTCACAATTTAGTAAATATGCAATTAAGTTTATTTTAATTATGTTTTGAGTAGATATTTCACTTATTTGTTAGTTTTGTAGAAATTGTGGACAAGAGAGTATTGGATTGCATGAGCAAAATTTAGAAGGAGTTTGATGGGCATTTTGGAAGCATTTGAAGAACAAAGCTTGGAAGAAATAGTGTGAAGGAAGCTTGCAAGACAAAGAAGCTGAACTTCCTTCAGTTCGCGCCGCGACCCAGGTTGGCGCCGCGAACCCTGCGAAGACAGCAAGCTTGTTTATTAGTTTTGGGCCACTTGTTATGTTTTGAACCCAACTTAAGTGTGACAGTTTTAGAACCTTTGGAGTTCAGTTTTCTGTTTTAGACCAAAAGGAGATATTTAGGGAAAGAATGAACTCTTTAAACACACAATGGGAGAAAAGGAGAGATTATCACAAGTTTTGGAGAAGAAAAACTGAGGCTATTTTGTTATTCCATTTGCTGTCAAACATGGTGATGAGGAGCTAAAACCCCACTTTGTCAAGATTGGAGGTAGTAGCTATCCCTTATTGATTATGTATTCCTATTGACTCTTGTATGTGACAAAAGATTATTGATGTAATGATTGATATTTTCAACCTATTTTGAATATTCAGATTTGAGTTATTGTTGAGAAAGGTTATTCAAGTCTCGACTTAAAATATGCTTTCAAGTAGTGAATAAATTGTAGAAATAGATTTATACACTACTCTTCTTTTGTATCAAACATTAAAGATTGTTATATTAATAGTTAGGTGGAGAAATCGTCTAAAGATTAATATAGTGATTATCACAATCTCATTTAGAAATAAATGTTATTGAGAGGATACTTGAATATTATCAATAATCTTGAATCCATATAGTTGTCACTAAGGAATCATAAGAAATTGGGATAGTGAACTCCAATCTTGACAAGTCTTTTATATTTGATTAAAACTAATTTCATTGTCTTAGTGTCATTTTAATTAAGAGATAACTATTCATTAAAAAACAACTTGGTTACTTTTCAAACTTACAACAATTAAAATTATAGAATGCCGGTAATATCAACCAATCTCTGTGGATACGATATAAAAATATTTGCCAGAAATATACTTTTCAACAGGTGTCAAGTAAGGTTGGACTTTGAAGTGATGCCAAACACAATTTGGCTTTGAGCGTCGACTTAGGCATAACATTCAAAGATGAACTAGAGAGAATGCTATCGAGGCACTTCATGGATATGTGCAAAGCTTTGTTTTGGGCTTGCCCCCCATTGATAATTCTTCATTACTTAATCCCAAACAACTATTGGCAGTGGTATTAACAAACCCCTCATCAAATTGATCTATAGTGATATCTTTTGTGACATAGCTTCATTCAAGATTTTCATCAGCGATAAAATGACAAACAATTATTCATTTATAAGAACTTAAGTCCAGGCATGCATTAGTTCATTTAATAAGTTTCAACATATTTTAACTTAATCAAAGAAAGCCTCAAATCAAATCTATTTAATTTTCCCTCCATGCTACCACAGTTTTATGCCTTGTTTTAACATCAATTATTCACCCAAAATATTCACATATATCCACAGAAACAACATAGTTGTCAAACATTTCAGAAATTTACAAATAAAATAATTCATTAAATCACATTGAAGATGAAAAGCGAAAACGATTAATAATATTATAGTTACATATTAACAATAACTTGACATCCATCTAGACTATTTTTTTATGCAGTTGAATAGTTGGAGGAAATCTCACAGTTTGAAGAGGGTAGAAAGATTTTGAAAGCTAACATTCAGTGCTTGCAAACTACACTACAATAGTGATTTCACAGATTTAGGATAAATTCGAAAAAGTATTTGTCTAAAAGTTTTTTCCCTCCTTCAAAGTCTTCACAATAGTGAAATCCTTTAACACATTACAATCTAATGAACCACTTTACAAGTTCAATGCAATGATAAAATATATCTATTCTAGAAATAAATAATCAATATACCAACATGCTAATTTCATATGATTCAAACACTTGAATATGAAAAGGGTGATCAAAGACATTTCCATTCAAGAGATTTATGGCAAGTAAATTTTATCAACTCATCATATATGTTTCTACATAACTTATAGTTCTTTTGACCATAGAGAAAGTCGACCATAGTCCCTAAAAATAATACATAAATAAAGAAATTCTACAAGAAAACTTAATCAACATGGATTTATCATTCCACTCAATTACAATGCAAATTAGGCTCTTATTTCTTACTAAGATCAATTCCAGCCTTTTTCGCAACTGCATCAAGTCCATTCTTCTCTATGGTCTTCAATGCCTTAGTCGACAAACGAAGCTTTACATAGCGCTTTCCAGCTTCCCACCAAACTCTCTTGTACTGGAGATTTACAAATTGCAACTTCTTTGTCTTATGGTTTGAGAAAGATACTTTGTTGGCCCTGTTTGCTTTTTTTCCGGTGAAAGGACACACTCTCTCTGAAAAAATTAAACCAAAGTACTACTGCTAGTAAGTGTATGTTTTGCTGAGAACAAAGACCAATCATTTAAAGGGCATGCATGTCCCAACATATGTCTCTGATATACAAACAAGTTAATCACATGCTAAAGGAACTCAGTTATCGGTCGATTGTGCCATACTATGTTATACATGTTCTTCAATTTACAAAAAGTAAACTAACATAGTAAGCCAACATGAGGCAGGAAGAGTATGTGTCATTCTAAAGATGAAGATGGAATAAATATTTGTGCGATCTTCTGTCAATACTGTAAAAAAACTAAAAATATAGATTAACCCATCAATACAAATTTTACGCAAAACAAATGCACAACATAGTTGGTCACTTTGACAGATAGCCATCCCTCCCCATTGTTTAAGAAGGAGAAATAGTCTATTGATGAAATAACCTTATTGTTATGAAATTTAAAGGACGTTATTGTTATGACTAGTGTGTAGTCAAGATTGAGTGTTGGATCGTAAGATAGTAAGATCTTACGTGCTAACGATGCCTGAGAGTGCTACGATCATAGAAAGATCGTTTTCATCGCCAGCATGGTCAAGATCGATCTTTTTAAAGCAAGATCGTTAAAAAAAACATGTTGGGGCTTTTATTTGGGCCTGTATTATGATTCTCATTTTTTTGCGTACGTGTGTGTACATTATGATTCTCATTTTTTTGCGTACGTGTGTGTACATTATGATTCTCATTTTTTTGCGTACGTGTGTGTACATATGTATGAAATTACCATTTTTCCCTTCGGTAGGATCTTACATGTCGTGCTAACAATCCGACCAACCCTACTTAAGGTCTTGTGCTTCACTATATTGGTTATGACTATTACACTTACGAGAAAACTCCCTCTTTGTATAGTTTGTTCATATAAACAAACTAGTATTGGCAGCTACATTTCAAATTAAATGTGTTCGATGTGATATGTGCGGGTGTCAGACACTGGACGCGTTTTGTCAATTCATTCACTTTTCTTTTTTTCTTCATTTACTCAGTATTATCGGTGTCTACATGTCAGCGTTTTGTGTATGGTCGTGCTTGCTATGGTACACATTCCATAACATGTGCAGAATCAAAATAGTAATTTTATTAATTTTTGAAGAGAAAATAGGATATCCACTAACAGTAATTTTACACTGTCAACCAATCAGCCTGGTGTAGTCAGCCAAATCAAACTGTAATTTTTAAATTATTGGTGAGACATGGCTGAGTGATGAATTTCTATTGGATAACAATGTAAAACTACTGTATAACCATTAATCTCATTTTGAACCAATCAGAGTAGTAATTCTTGTTTTCAATAGTCCTAGTCTTACTCTAAAAGCAGCATTGTAATGCAAAGGGAAAACACAAAATGAAGAAAAAAACAGAACTGAAAATGAAATAAAGAGAAAAAACTTACTAGCAACAATGGGTTGAAAGGGAGAAGCAACTACGGGTGTAGGCGTTTTCAGTGAAGTCTGAGAGGAGATTCTGAGACCAGTTAATTGAGAATTCAGGAACCCTAATTCTGAAACCACAAAATAGCAACGAGTATTGTTGATAACACAGATTCAGCACAACATAAGAAAGCAAATTGAAATTGAAATTGAGAAGATTTTAGTTACTTACGGGTAGAGATGGATGAAGGTTTGTGAGAGTTGGTTGGTGAAACTGTGCCCATAGAAGCCAAGACGAAAGTGTTTCCAAGCGAAATTGCAGAACCCGCCATTGCTCTTCTTTTTCGTTTTCAGTGTGAGTTTTTTCTTATCCAACTCAATCTGATCAAACGAGTACTAAGTATGCGTTTGTCCACCCAATGCCCTTCAAATAAATTTAAATTTATAAAAGATATATTATCAATCTAAAATAATTTTATATTAATATTTAATAAATATTATATATTCCGCCAAATCACTCAAATATATTAAAATTAGTTAAATGAGAAAAGATTGATTATTTTTATTGGACTATATTTTATATTGTTACTTCAGTATTTTTTTTTATTTGAGTAAATATTTTTATTTTTATTATTTTTTAATATTTTTGAAATAAAAATAATATTATAAAATGAGTTAGTAAAAAATCTTTGGAGTGTGTAATGTTATATTTGTTAGAGTACCAAACAGGGACAACTCCAGAGTCTCCGCCTAATACGACGTCACTCAGGCGACATTTCCACATGTTATGAGGGCTCGTCCTCGGGATAGAGGAGTGAATAATATTGTTACCTTCACATTAGTTATTTCAGATATAAGAAAAGATCATGTCACGACTCCCTAGAAAGTAAGTAGTTAAAAATATTCCTTAGTCAAATGGAAACGGTTACTGCCTTTAAGGGGTTCCTAAACCCTAGGTCCCTGTAAATACTTCTCCCCTGATGGGAGAAAGAGGATCATAACTTACATACTGATACCTAAGTATTACGCTGATATATAGAGCCTCTCACCTCACGTGAGCGTGTCCTCTAATAACCATAATAAATATTGTAAGTCTACCATACAGGGCTTCTCGTCGCCATTGGCAAGTCCTAACCACCCTAAATTTTTATAAACCTACTAAGGCCTCTAAGAATCCCCTACCCTTATAGGGATATCAACACACCTATATTTTTTAACCAGTAAAGTGGTGCCCACCGTGGGCCTACGATAAAATTAACATAGGCCACACCTTCTTCATTACAATCACCATACTCATTGATACCCTCCACACATATACCTAGTCATCCTCAACCATGGTTAACAGGAGAGCTTCATCCCCTACGTTAGAGGATATCAGTGGTAGTGGTGATGCCAACGCCATGGCGAAGATGCATCCCGCCATAGACGAACTACGTCGTTAGAATCAAACACTAGAGGACAATGTCCATAATATTATACAACGCCAACAAGAGTCCAATTCCCCATAGGGGATGCAAGTGTTGGATCCCTATCCACTCTCAAATGAGATATGGGAAACACTTATCCCTAAAGGATTTAAACCTCCATCTCTTGCCAAGTTTGATGGGCGCAATGGTCCTTACAAAGATGTCATATCATCAACATATATGGACATTATTTGAGCACCTGACTTCCTGAAGTGCAAATTATTGTCTGGCACCTTCAAGGATGCAGCCTTGCGATGTTATATGGGTCTCTGTCGAGCCTTCGTCACCAGTTATCATGAACTCACAAAGAAGATCATACAACAGTTCAACGTCAACTATCATAGGAAGATGTCCATCATTAGCCTGATCAACATACGATAAGATCCTTCAGAATCATTGAGAGACTATCTCGCCCAGTTCAATGAAGCCACTATTAGAGTCGTTCCCCCAAACAAATAAATGTTCATGGGAGCACTTCAGAATAAACTCAATGTGGGACACTTTAATGAGTCTCTCTCCCAGAAGCCAACACTCTCGTTAGCAGAGGTGGTCATCAGGGTGGAATCTTATATAAAAGGCGAAGAGACCGACGTCGAGAAGAAGGCATGATACATCAAGGAGCATGTTCTCAACGCCGAAGGTTCAAACCATAAGAGGAAGAGTAATTATACCTCATCCATTAAAGATTAAAAAATGCGTTTAAGAGAGTAGGCAATATGACGGAGAGCTTCGCGTCTCTGGACATGCATCGTGAATAGATATTGCGCGAGGTTCTTGACCTATATAACATTCCTACGCCTCCGGCTCTGAAGAAGTATGTAAGAGGTCCTGAGTTAGGTAGATGGTGCAAGTTCCATAGAGTCAAAGGGCACCACAATGAATATTATTACTAACTCAAAAAAGAGACTGAGAGGTTGATGTATGAGGGACATCTCAAAAAGTATGTCAATGGACACTCCTCATATGGACCAGACAAATCCAACTCTCGCGGGTGAGACGACGCAGGGAGCCCTGAGCCCAACAAGGCAAAAAGAGACATCCCAAGGCAAGGGAAGAAAAGTTGTGTGACACATGCTCAATAATATTGTAGGAAGATTCACCGAAGGCGGGGAAGCTAACTCTGTCTGTAGAAGGTACGCTCTCTAAATCTAAAATATAGAAGACCTCCATAATATTGAAGGAAAATGTGAGCCGAAGGCACCAGAAGCCATAATTTCCTTCTCTGAGAAAGATCCAACTGACATTCACCCTCAAAATGATGATCCCATGATCATTAACATTATATACGATGAATGGGATATCAAAAGATCCATATAGACCAAGAAGTTCTGCAAATATTCTATATTGAGAGGTATTTGAAAGACTTCGCCTCAACCCAGAGAACTTAAAAACATTCAACAATGTGCTAGTTTGATTCATGGGGGAGCAGGTGCAAGTGAAAGGATACATCACTCTGAAAACCTCCTTTGGGGAGTAGATCAAGCCAAAGGAATTAAGGTTATGTATTTTGTTATTGATACCCCCTATTCATATAATATGATTATATGACTGTCAACTTTTAATCAATTAGGTGTCGTTTTGCATTTATGCATGAAGTACTCACTTCCTGATGGGAAATTGGAAGTTATCCAATGAGACCAGAAGATCGCCCAAATTTTTTATGTAGATAGCCTTAAGCTAAAAGGGGGCCGCACTCTAGGAGCGAACGCTAGGAAAAGTAGGCTCATGAATAAAGCCGCCGATATAAACTTGCAAAGGCGAGGAGGTTCCCTATCTAGCCAATGAGGAAACTGAAGATTAAAAGTCTAGAAGGATTGTCTTATGGCGCCATTTTCCCTATCGTCATTTGTTTGTTTTCTTTACTGTCGTTTACTTATTTTGTTGTTAATTTTAATAGGCGAGTATTACATATCTGTCGTTTGTAAGGACGTGATATTTCATTGGATGGACTTATTTACCTTTGTCCCTTGCATGTTGATAGGGTTTTTAATGAGGAACCCTATTTTTATCGTTTAAGAGAATCTATATTTTCTAGTTATTCCCTTAGGAAATCCAAATGTTATGGTGAAGATTGTCCCTAAAAGGCGATCAAATTGTTGGATCCCTAAGAAGGATCATTGCCGCCCTAAGAGGAGATAAAAAATTTGGGTCGCTAAGAAGGATCCTTGCCTCCCTAAGAGATGATTCAAATGTTGGATTCTCTAAGAGGGATCCTTTCCGCCCTAAGAGGTAATCAAATGCAGGGTCCCTATGTGGGACTCTTGCCTCCCTAAAAGGCGATTGAAATGTTGGGTTCCTTGTCTCCCTAAGAGGTGATTAAATGTTGGATTTCCTAAGAGATCCTTGTCTCCCTAAGAGGCTATCAAATATTGGGTCCCTATGTGGGATCCTTTCCGTGATAAGAGGCGATTAAAATTCTAGGTCCCTAAGAGAGATCCTTGCCGCCCTAAGAGGCGGTGAAAATGTTTGATTCCTGAATCCTTGCCTCCCTAAGAGGAGATCAAATATTGGATTCCCTCCCTAAGACGAGATCAAATGCTGGATTCCCTAAGAGATATCCTCGTCGTCCTAAGAGGTAATCAAATGATGGACTCCCTAAGAGGGTTTCTTGTCTACCTAAGAGGCGATCAAACGGTTGGATCCTAAGAAGGATCCTTTCCTCCCCAGGAGGAAATCAAGATGTTGGAGGTCCATCAAAACACAAAACCTTCATGGAGGACCCCTTTCATGATGAAAGGCAATATAAATTTCCCAACACTACTGTCACATCTCGAAAAATACAATCCTTCGCGAAGTCGCGAAAAAAACAGTTTGAACAGAGTTGTCACCGAACTTTATTTATCCCAATGGAGGAAAAGGAAGATATCTATAAAACCTTTAAAAGAAAAACAAAATGGTCACCTCAAGCAAATTCGGGTTCATTAATCGACTACACAAGGGGAATGTATTAATACCCCCCACATCAACTGTACTCAACGGGAACCTTTTAGTTAAACTTGCGATTGAATGTTATCTTATGTTCATTGTTTTATTTGAATGATAAAAGATGTAAAAGGAAAAGAAAAGGGTTCGCATAAAGGTTTTTATTAGGGTGTTTGACGAGATTGTGGGTCTCGCTCCTACGTATCCTCGGGTACAATGAGGAAATCAAAGCTTCGTGGTTCGGGGGAAGATTATGTTTTGTTGGTTGGTTTGTTTTAATGGACAAGTGTTTAGATCACATTCTAACGGTTAAACATTGGTTTGCATACTCATGGAGGATACTTAAAGGTTAGTTTATATACACATTAGAAAGGGTTAAGCAATGTTCTTTTGAAAAAGGGTTTGATTGATTATTTATTTTTTATTGAACATGTGTTTAGATCGCATTCTAACGGTTAAATATTGGCTTGCATGCTCGTAGTGGAGACTTAAGAGCTAGTTTGTATACGCATTAGAAAGGATTAAACAATGTTCTTTTGAAAAAAAAAGAGTTTTCGATCGCACGGGGTGAGAAAATAAGTTTGATGTGTTTGAGTGCTTTTAAGTGAATGACGAATACTCAGTGAGAACGAGACGTAAGCCTCATGACCAATTATTCGGGGATTACTAGAATCCTAGACTCCAACGATTCCTTTTCAATTAATGTATTTATGAAAAAAAATTGATGGACAACGAACATTCAACAAGAACGAGACGTGTACCTCGGAGTTGATTGTTTAAAGGTTCCACTGAAATGTTAGACTTCAACGGCCCCTCTTTTTGTCCAAGTTTTTATTAAGTGTGTCGTACCCCGAATTTTGACCATCTTTTTTCTAACCTAAGGCTTAAATCAGTAACACATCCGGAGCCGATATAAGTCATTTGGTCAGTCCCAATTACCTAAAAAGTCAACCGATGATCATTTTGACTTTTTCCTGATCCATCTTGATTAACTGATAACATTTTGTTCTTATAATTAATTAGGGTAATTTTAATTTTAGTTAATTAGATGTTATATTATTATTAGAATTAAGTTAATAAGATATGGTTTAAAGATTAACTAATAATTAACTTAGATTAGGGAGTTTAGTTTAGTTTTACTAAGATTAATTAGGTTAATATTTATTAAATATATTATTAATAAAACTAATTAGTTTTTATTAAAATATTAATTAATATTAATATAATCCATTAGATTATAACTAAATTAATAAGTATGAATTAATTAGTTTAATTTTATTATTTTAATCAAATTATTATTTAATTAGTCAAACTTATTGTTAGTGTTATTTCTGTCTAATGGGTTAGTCAAGGGTTGACCAAAGCCTAAGCCTATTGGGTCAAGATAAGACCCAAGTCCAAATCCAACTGGGTCAAGCGCAGACCCAAGTCCGCCACTCCACCGGGTCATGTCCATGACCCAGATTCGTCCTAAAATGCCCCAATCCATTCACAATCCCTAATTGTCATGCATGATTAGAAGCATAATGAATCAAAAGCTGCAATTTTAAATTCAATCAGAAATTTCCATTAACAGAGAAATCAGATCAATTAAAAATCGGAAACTCTGACCAGAGAAATTTGCCTCTCTGTAGGTTAGTCACCTTCTTCTTCATAATCTCTGACTTGTATATTTTGTGTGTGCTTGTCTATTGTTAATTGTTGTTGTAGTTTAGGGTTTAATTTTTGTAGAGTAATTTAGGGTAAATCAAAGAGGGTTAGTGTTTGGGGAATTGGAAATTTTGTTTGATTTTGGAAATTTTGGGGTTTGATTGGGATTCATGGAAGGTCGATCTATGGATCAGCCAAGATTTGGTGTGGATCTAGGTAGGGGAATGTGATATCTGGGCATATGTTAGGGTTTGGTGGAGGTAGAAGATGAATTTTTATATGCTTAGTGTAAGACCCTAATTTTGTCCCTAAGATCCCTCATGGCATCATAACTTTGCATTTGCATAGCCTCAAGGATCATTAGCATCTTGGTTCCCTTTGCCTTTGGGTGGGACCTTCTGTGAGTTGGTTTGAGATCACCAAGCATGCTTGATTTGTATATCATTGTTTTTCTTATTTTGTTTACTAACCAAAAAGCACAAAAATATGTCACTAACATCTTTTGTTTGTAGCTTGAGCAACCACAAGGTCCAAAACTTCTAGGAGATCATCTGTGCAATGATATGGTCAAGAGAAGATGATAGCAAGCATGGTAATGGTTCCCAAAGCTCTCACCCATCAAATATTCCTTCCTAGTGCCTCAAGGCATCATTTTTATCAAGCAAGTCAAAGGGTTTGAGGTCTTGTTCTCCAGAGAAACCCTAATTCATCTGTGCACCACAATGCCTTGCTCATGAAGCAACCTCAGCCCATGATCAAATACAATCAAGGGAAGTTCTTTAACTCATCATTTCATACATATTTGAACTTATTTGAGTGTCCTAAATCATTAATTCATCAATATATGAGTCATGGACTTGAGAAGTTGATCAGTCAATTCATCTGACTATTTTGAAATGCACTGAGACCTAACTTTTAATGTGTTGGTCAAATGGAGATGGTTCCAAAAGAAAATATGTTCTTAAGGACAATATGAACAACCATCTGCCAAATGGTCTTGGTCAAATGGAGATGGTTTCAAATAATGTTCATCAAAATTTGATTTGAAGCTTGGAAAACCATCTGCCATTCCAAGACATTATAGGTCATTTTGACTGAAACCCTAATTGTGGGTCAACTTCCCAAGGACATAACTCATTCATTTTTTATGATTTTGAGGTGGGATCAAATGCATTGGAAAGCCTGAGATGTCTGCTTCAAATGTTATGTTGAACAAAATTTCCAAATCTCAAAGGAAATACATGTGATAATGCAAGACATTGTAGGTCCTTCAGGGTCAAAGGCATTAAAAGTCAAAAAAGTCCAACTTCAAGTGCCCATTACTCTTTCATAAAAAATCCAAATGATGCAAAATTCAAGTCCATTTTGATTGTCTTGAAAATACCTACAACTTTGATGTTGGAGGTTTTTCCATTTGAAGCTTGAATCATCAAAACAGAAGGGTTTGAAAGTTGGCCAATATTAGAAACCTTGCCTTGACATGTTTTGCACATCACACTTTAAACTCAAATTTCATAAATTTACACATTCCAAATGGATTTTTGACCAACATAACAATTGTTCCTTACATCAAGACCTTTCCAACCATTACCCATATGCCTATGCTTGGACTTTCTAAAGGGTACTTTTGAAGAGATGAATTTTTAGGTACAAAGAAGGAATTCACTTGAAATCTTGGTGCATAAGCAATTGCATTGCAATTCACACGTCCATTTCCATCTGGCTGGTGTTCAGAACTCATTTGGCATTGTTTTTTAGCCTTGTGCATGATCATGCAAGCCCATGCAATGAAGCTTCACATGCCATGCACACGGATCATTTCACACTCTCCTTGCCACTTTCTCTATAAATAGAGACCTCATTCCCTCCATTTCAGACGCCTAATTCAACATGAAATGCTGCAGAATTCTTTCCATAGCCATCACTAAAGAAGCAAGTTCACTTTTCTCATTTTTTTTCAGATCTGAAATTCAACTTCATCTGGTTGAATTCTCAGATCTAGTGCTTCTAAACCTTCATCATTTATCTCATAGAACTTCTGTTTTAGCAAAGCAAGCAAGGCATCGTGCTCAAATCACCAGAACTCAAGCTTACACTCCAACTGGTATTTTCTTCGATTCTCCTCATCCATTGACCTTTTGGCTTAAATTTTGTGTTGGCTGAAGTCCTCTCAATAGAGGCATCATGTTTATGCATTCAATTTTTGAAATCCATTGAGTTCATGATGAACACCAGATTTTTCCATCTCTGATTTCTCACACTATGGAGATCTAGAGGGAAAATGGATGGTACAGGGATGATGTACATCATCCCAGCTTTCTAAAGATGTATAGATCGTGCGTTTTCATTAAGATTTGAAGTTCTGCAACTTTGGCCAAAAAATCCGAGCTCACCGGAGAAGACGGTGGCTCTGGTGGCTTCATCATCTCCAGTTTGAATCCTGGCCGTGTGATCTGACTTCCAGATGCAATCAGGAGCGTTGCTTGTTATGACTTTCATTTGTTTTCTATGTGCGTGCATTGACCGTGGATCACCATAGGCGCGCGCCTTAGGAGCGTGTGATCTGCCAACTCAATTAATGAGCTTAGATCTAACGCTCCACGTTTTTTTGTATTTTTTATTTTCTAGTTTTAATTTCTTTAATTCCAATTATTTTTAAAAATCAATATCTCTTTCATTTTTTATCCAAAAATTATGGGACCAATTGCATTATTTCCCAAATATTTCTAGTTTCTATTTCTGATTTTTAATAATTTTTATTTGGTCATTTGATATTTTTTGTGAATTTTCTCTTTTCTGGTTATTTTTAATTCATTTTAAATAGTTTTTGATATTCAAAAAATACAAAAATATTTTCCTAACCTATTTGAATGATGATGGATCTATAAAAAATATTCTCATCAATTTTTAAATTGATTTGAGATTTATTTGAGATTTTAATTCAATTAGGTTATTTTTATTCATTTTTAATTGTTAAAAAATAGTTTCTGACTTTTAAAAATGCTGAAATTTTTTGTAAAACTTTGTTTGACCTTGTTGAACTTAGGATAAATTACTTGGACCTTTCAAGGTTGATTTGAAGTAGTTTTGAAGTTTGACCTTTCCATTTATTTTTAATTCAAGTTTACTTTAAATATTAAAAAATGCCAAAAATAGTTTATTCATTTCTTGACATCCAATCTTCATCTCACTTCTGTTTTTGATTGTTTGACCTTGACTTTCAATGTTATTGGTCAACGTATGAGGATTGGTACATTGTATTTCATTTAATGCACTTTAATTTTGTCATTTCCATTTCTCTTATCCATCTTCTCCTTCTTCTTCTACTTCTTTTCTTTTTGATCAATGGGTTGAAGGTTGATAAGTTAGCATTGATTAGGGAGATTTAACCTTCCTTGATTCAAATCTAATTCATCTTGATCAATTGATTAAGTGAATGGCTTTGCATTAAGGATAGGTTGTCTTTTAAATCATGCAAAAGGCTTAAACCAATACAAGATCAATTCTCATTTTCTTTTTGGCATGGCAAGTTATTGGGACTTGGTTCACTAATCAAGACTCCTAACTTGTGTTTTTTGCCTACATTATTATTGACCGGCCTCAGATAGTTGTGACTTCTATATAAGTCCAATTACGATTGCTTAACATAGCGCTAAATTTGCCTTATGGCACACTAACTACTAACACTAACCATTGACAATTAACATTTACTTTATGCAATTTACTTTTATGCAATTTACTATTCTTGCACATATTATTCATTTGCTTTTCTCTTTGCTCATTGGAGCACATGTTTATATTAATGCCATTTGCCTTTTGCTCACTTGAGCACATAATTGTGTATATATTATTGTGTTTGTGTTTTTGTTTTGATTGTTGTGGACCAAATGCAAAGAAATGGACTTAGTTTCTAGGACTTCCCCTATGTAAAGAAATGGAGAATTGGTTTAGGGTTTTGATTGTTTTTGTTTTGGTTGAGTTTTCTCCCTTGGATAACAAAAGACCTTAAGGATTTTGGATCCCTCAATTCACCAACTCATCTTGAAATTTTTACCCCGAACTACGAGGTTTTGATCCTAATCTTTTTATAAGATGGTACGTAGGCAATGGGTTTATCCATCCAAACACAAATGTAAATAACTTGTACATTCTCCTCTCATCTCTTCAATCATGTTTGCACAAACAAATTTTTTCACAAAACAACAACCTCGCAACAAGTATGAAAAGGGCTCCCTAGGAGTACCTAGGATGTTTTGGGTGCCTAACACCTTCCCATTACATAACCAACCCCCTTACCCAGATCTCTGTTTCTTTTACTAGTTTTTGTTAAAACTATTAGGTTTTTGTTCGCTTTCTAACCATTCCTCTGGATAAATAGAAGTGCGGTGGCGACTCGACTTGTATGATTTACCTTGGATTTAGTCAATATCTCTAATGGTAACGAATACCCCGCTACAAAAAAGTGGCGACTCTGCTGGGGACATTTGCCTAGTGGGTTTTGCCAACTTTTCATGCTTGTTGTATTTGTATTATCTTGTGACATATTTTTGTGCAATTTGGGATTACTGTATTGTATGTAATGATTGATTTGCTTGATATTAATTCTTTGTATGTTTGGTGATCTTTGTGAGATGAGTTCTATACCCGAACTCGAGTGCACTTAGGATAGGAGAATGACATAGTCTTGTTGACTTGTGTGGAGTTATTCCTTTGCAAGTTGGCTTGCAAGCCCATTCACTTGGTGGAGGTCATGTTGGGATCAATAATGTCACACAAGTAGTTGTGGTTAGATATTACTCTTTCAAATATAGACCTTAGAAGCCAAGGACCTTAGTTTACCAAACCCATCTTGGCCTATTCTTAGGATGTAGTGCGAAAGTCGTTCAAGTGTAAGATTTGATACGATTGTTACGCGATACTACACTCATAAGAGTCTCTCTTGAGAATATTTTTGGAATACGAGTAGTCGTTTATCCGATAATATCCGAAAGATGAGATGATGACTATGGGAACCTCTTGTAGAACATGCTTGGCAGGTTTAAACCTTAGTACACTCCCTTTGGGTGGTTCTTAACCTAAACCCCATGCTCGTGACTTGCAACAAACCCTTGATTCATGGTTGATCCGTTCATATATCTTTAATATCAATGGAACTTGGGTGTTGATAAGGTGTAAACCATAATCCACCAAAATGGATGATTGATATTAAGGATGATATGATCCATCCCATGACCTTTGTTTGGTGTGCTTTGCTTGATCCTTGAGTGTGATTGTTGCATTCATGCATTCATGCACTCATTTGCATCCATATCATCAATAATGAAGAAAATTTTCAAGGAACTTAAGGGGTTTATTTGCAAAATTTCAGACATGGAAAAGAAAAGAAGGAATACAAAGAAGTACAGCTTCAGACAACCAGATTTGAAAGAGTTAAGGAATCTGACATCCTATGTATTAGATCCTTTGGGTTTCAAAGCTCGTTTTGGGAAGCTTCTTCCTCTTCTGGCAAATGTCCCCAGCAGAGTCGCCATTTTTCTGTAGCGGGGTATTCGTTACCATTAGAGATATTGACTAAATCCAAGGTAAATCATATAAGTCGAGTCGCCACCGCACTTCTATTTATCCAGAGGAATGGTTAGAAAGCGAACAAAAACCTAATAGTTTTAACAAAAACTAGTAAAAGAAACAGAGATCTGGGTAAGGGGGTTGGTTATGTAATGGGAAGGTGTTAGGCACCCAAAACATCTTAGGTACTCCTAGGGAGCCCTTTTCATACTTGTTGCGAGGTTGTTGTTTTGTGAAAAAATTTGTTTGTGCAAACATGATTGAAGAGATGAGAGGAGAATGTACAAGTTATTTACATTTGTGTTTGGATGGATAAACCCATTGTCTACGTACCATCTTATAAAAAGATTAGGATCAAAACCTCGTAGTTCGGGGTAAAAATTTCAAGATGAGTTGGTGAATTGAGGGATCCAAAAGCCTTAAGGTATTTTGTTATCCAAGGGAGAAAACTCAACCAAAACAAAAACAATCAAAACCCTAAACCAATTCTCCATTTCTTTGCATAGGGGAAGTCCTAGAAACTAAGTCCATTTCTTTGCATTTGGTCCACAACAATCAAAACAAAAACACAAACACAATAATATATACACAATTATGTGCTCAAGTAAGCAAAAGGCAAATGGCATTAACATAAACATGTGCTCCAATGAGCAAAGAGAAAAGCAAATGAATAATATGTGCAAGAATAGTAAATTGCATAAAAGTAAATTGCATAGGGGAAGTCCTAGAAACTAAGTCCATTTGTTCCATCCCATGACCTTTGTTTGGTGTGCTTTGCTTGATCCTTGAGTGTGATTATTGCATTCATGCATTCATGCACTCATTTGCATCCATATCATCATTAATGAAGAAAATTTTCAAGGAACTTAAGGGGTTTATTTGCAAAATTTTAGACATGGAAAAGCAAAGAAGGAATACAAAGAAGTACAACTTCAGACAACCAGATTTGAAAGAGTTAAGGAATCTGACATCCTATGTATTAGATCTTTTGGGTTTCAAAGCTCGTTTTGGGAAGCTTCTTCCTCTTCTGACTACTCAGGTGGATGAAGGGTTGATGAGTGTATTGGTGCAGTTTTATGATCCTTTGTACCGTTGCTTTACGTTTCCGGATTTTCAGCTTTTCCCTACGCTTGAGGAGTATGCCTATCTTGTGGGTATACCTATTCTAGACCAGTTGCCGTTCAGTGGCTTGGAGAGTATTCCTACTTCTCAAGAGATAGCTGACATGTTGCACATAGATGAATCTCTGGTTGGTGCTAATATGACTATCAAAGGTGGAATTCAAGGTCTCCCTTCTGAGTTCCTCATTGCTCAAGCTACTATCTATGGGAAGGCTATGAGTGAGGATGCCTTTGAAGCCATATTCGTACTTCTCATCTATGGATTGGTATTATTCCCCAACATCGACAAGTTTGTGGATGTGAACGCTATTAGGATCTTTTCTACCCTTAATCCCGTTCTGACTCTGTTGGGTGATACCTATTTCTCTTTGCATATGAGGAATGCAAAGGGTGGTGGCGCCATTGTGTGTTGTTTGCCTCTGTTGTATAAGTGGTTTATTTCTCACTTACCTCAGACGGTCGCCTTCAAGGAGAACAAAGGATGTCTACGGTGGTCCACGAGACTTATGTCTCTCACTAATGATGATATCTCTTGGTATAACCGTGTGTATGATGGTGTGCAGATTATTGACTCTTGTGGTGAATTCTCCAATGTGCCTCTTCTTGGTACATGTGGTAGGATTAACTACAATCCTGTCTTAGCACGTCGTCAGCTTGGGTTCCCCCTAAAGGATAAACCTAATAACATTATGTTAGAGGGTGTATTCTTTCAGGAGGGTAAAGATCCCCAAAACTTGAAGGGCAGGATGGTTCGCGCCTGGCGCAAGATTCATAGGAAAGGAAGGAAGGAGTTGGGTCCTAAGAATTGTGTTTCCATGAAGCCTTATACTGCTTGGGTAAGGAGGAGAGCTTTTGAATATCCCATGCCTTGCGAGTATCCGAGACCTACACCTTTGGTTATGGCTGGGCCTTCAACCCTCCCTAACCAAGGAGTAGAGGAGTCGAGAGACGAAGATCTATCACGTGCCTGGATCCGTGAAAGAGAAGAGTTGCTTCAGAAGATTAAGGAGAAGGATGCTTTGATTGAGTTCCTCGAGCATCAAGTTATTGATGACCCTGACGATGCATGAACTTCTCTACTTCCTCAGTCTTCCAAGTTTCGGAAGAGGAAGTACGATCGACTCGCCAAGGAAAAAGCAAATATGGAGGCAGCCTACGAGAGGGAGGTGAAGAGGCTTCGTGCATCCTATCTTCCTGTGTCCCGAGCTTTAGATGATTGTTTCTAGGGATCCATAGGATGATTATTTTCCTTTTCTCTTGTATATGATTGACAAACTTTGTACTTCCTTCTCCTGATATTATTTGATGAGATATTTCCATATGTGATAAATAGTTAATATCTCCAAAATTTGCAAATAAAACCCTAGAGTTCCTTTGAAATAAAAACAAATCATATGCACAAGCATTGCATGCATCATGTGCATAAGCAGGTTTTGGTTCCCGGCTTCTTGTCCTGTGGTCTAACTCTGTGTTCTTCATTTATTTTGAAGACAAGCTGACTCACCGGTACTACACTAGAGCCAACACTTCAAGACTGATGGATCAACTAGAGCAAGAGAACTATGAACTCAAAGAGGAAGTGGCCAGACTGAGTGCCTTGATGGAATCATTCTTGGCCGCCCAGAGCCAGTCTTCTCCGACGCCTTCAACTCCTCCCCAGAGGACAGTCATCTCTGAGATTATCTCCTCAATTGTGCCTGCAGCCAGTGCAAACTTTGTTCCGACAGCCATGCCAGCCGGATTTCCGTGGGGGATGCCTCCTAATTTCATGCCTGAGGGTCCTGCTCCTACTTTTGCTTCTATGCCGGCATCTAGCCCGGTCCTTGCTGTTCCTCCTCCTGTCGTGCATACTATGCCCAGAGCAGACGACACCATCTATCATTCTGAGCCATCTTAGGGCCCAGATGTCTATGAGAAGATGGACGCTATGAACGATCAATTTCTTGAGCTTCGCAAGGAATTGAAGACTCTTAGAGGAAAGAATCTCTTTGGCAAGTCTGCTGCCGATCTCTGCTTGGTTCCTAATGTGAAGATTCCCGTGAAATTCAAGGTCCCTGACTTTGAAAAATATAAAGGAAATACTTGTTCTCTCAGCCACCTGGTCATGTATGCCAGGAAGATGTCTACTCAGACTGACAACGACCAATTGCTCATCCACTACTTTCAGGACAGTCTGTCCGGTGCCGCTCTGCGCTGGTACATGGGTCTGGACAGTGCGAACATCCAATCCTTCAATGATCTTGACGAGGCCTTCGTCAAGCAGTACAAATATAATGTGGATATGGCTCCCGATAGGGATCAATTGAGATCCATGTCCCAGAAGGACAAAGAAACGTTCAAAGAGTATGCCCAGAGGTGGAGAGAAGTGGCAGCACAGATTGTGCCTCCGCTAGAAGAGAAGGACATGACCAAGATCTTTCTGAAAACCTTGAGTTCATTCTATTATGAGCGGATGATTGCTAGTGCTCCTTCTAACTTCACCGAGATGGTGAATATGGGGATGCATTTTGAAGAAGGGGTTAGAGAAGGACGTCTAACCAAGGAAGAAGGCTCTTCTGCCAAGCGCTATGGGTCGTTTACAAAGAAGAAAGATGGAGAGGCACATGCTGTGACCTCCCATGTGAAATCAAGAAGACCCTCTGTGAGGAGGAAGACCGTGCGTCCCGCCGGTAACCAGCACCAGGTGGCTCACATAGCACCTGTTTTCAGAGATAATCAACAGTACCAATAACACAACAACAATCAACAACCACCTCAGCAATATCAACAACAACAGCACCGTCCGCAACAGCAGGCCTACCAGCCTCGAAACAGTAATCAAACCAGCACGAGTTACGAGAGGAAAAGGGTCACCTTTGATCCTAGTCCGACGACGTACGCAGAATTATATCCCTCTTTGATAGAGAGGAAGCTGATTACTCCGAGAGACCCATCGGCTATACCTGCCAACCCCCAGTGGTGGTATAAGCCCGAATTGCATTGCGTCTACCATTCTGGTGCTCCCGGCCATGACGTGGAGAATTGTTACCCTTTGAAGACCAAGGTTCAAGACCTTGTGAGGTATGGCATTCTGTGTTTCGAGGACGTAGGTCCTAATGTGAAGAAGAACCCATTGCCCGAGCATGGGAAATCTGTCAACATGGTCCAGGGTTGCCCTGGCAAGTACAAAGTCAAATATGTTAGTCATATTCGACAATCTCTGGTTGATATGCATCTTTTGCTATGCGAGTACAGTCATTATGAGCACGATCATGATAGATGCCGAATATGCCCTGTTAACCGATTGGGTTGTCGCCAGGTGCGCAAGGATCTTCAGGAAATGCTGGATGAATGAGTCATTGAGATTCTTCAGAATAGGAATGTTGACGAAGATGAGCCAGAGGTCAACGTAATTTCCCCAGTGTTCCAGATGCCCGAGCCTGTTACCATTAAGTATGATGGTAGCAAGCAGAAGGTTTCTCCTGTTCTTATCATTAAGCCTGCCGGTCCAGTACCATATTCTTCTGAAAAAGCAATTCCCTTTCATTACACCGCTGTTGCTGTGGAAGATGGGAAAGAAGTGTCCTTACCATCCTCCTCCATTGTTAATATTGCGGATGTAAGTGGTTTGACCCGCAGCGGTCGTGTGTTTTCAGCACCTCCCAAGCCCCAAGCTAAGGCTGATTTTGTTGAACGCCTGATTGGGAATGCTGTGAGCACTCCTCTACATTGATAACTCCTGCTTCTGTTGGCCCAAGCGGCAATGTGAAAGAAGACTGCGATGAGATGCTGAGGCTCATCAAGAGAAGTGAATACAATGTTGTAGACCAGCTTCTACAAACGCCATCCAAAATATCAGTATAATATTTGCTATTGAATTCAGAACCACATAGAGAGGCACTGGAGAAGGTATTGGATGTGGCGTATGTAGATCATGACGTCACTATAGAACAATTCGATAGTATTGTTGCAAACATTACTGCTTGTAACAATTTGAGTTTCTGTGACTCTGATCTCCCTGAGGAGGGAAGAGACCACAACATGGCTTTACATATTTCTATGAACTGCAGAGACGACGCCATGTCCAATGTGCTGGTGGACACTGAGTCATCACTAAATGTATTGCCAAAAACCACCCTTTCAAAACTGTCTTATCAAAGGCCTCCCATGAGGCAGAGTGGAATTATTGTGAAAGCTTTCGATGGGTCGCGTAAAACTGTAATTGGGGAAGTTGATCTCCCAGTCAAGATCGGACCGAGTGATTTCCAGATTACCTTCCAGGTTATGGATATCCACCCATCGTATAGCTGTCTCTTAGGCAGGCCATGGATTCACGAGGCGGGCGCCGTGACATCCACCCTACACCAGAAACTGAAGTTTGTAAAGAATAAAAAGCTGGTGGTGGTAGGGGGGAGAAGGCTCTCCTGGTCAGCCACTTGTCTTCCTTCTCATATGTTGATGCTGAAGATGAAGTTGGAACTCCTTTCCAAGCTTTATCTATGGTTGAGCCTATTGAGAAGAGAACTCCTTCATTTACTTCCTATAGAGATGCGAAGTTGGCCATTGAGTGTGGTGCAATTGCTGGTCTAGGAAAAATGATTGAGCTAGAAGACAATAAGTCTCGGGCTAGCATAGGCTTTTCCTCTGGGATCTTCAATGAGAAAGGGCTGTTCAAAAGTGGAGGGTTCATCCACAATGGTCAGGATGAAGAAGCTGTTGTTGTCTTGGAAGAATATATAGAGGATTCTGGCAATTTCATTATCCCTGGAGGGGTCTGCAACAATTGGGTCGCTGTGGATATTCCTATAGTTATCCATAAGTGAACGTAATGATCACTTTGTTTAAAAAACCCTTCTCCCATGCCAAAAGGAGGAGTGATGACATTGTTGGCACATTAATGCAATGATATTTTCATTCAATAAATTCATGTTAAATGTTTGTTTTTCCAATTATTTTCCCCTTTTGCTTTTTTGCATGAAATTGGTGATCACATAAAACCTAAAAAATAAAATAAAATAAATCTTTTCATCTGCATAATGATTGCCTTATTTGAATTCTAAAGCTTTGTATATCCAAAATCATTATGCAGGTTGATCAAACCCATTGAACATAATGACCCAACACCATCTCCCAATTTTGAGTTCCTTGTATTTGAGGCAGAAGAAGATGATGTTAAAGAGATTCCTGACGAGATTACCCGTCTACTTGAGCATGAAGAGAAGATCATTCAGCCGCATCTCGAGAATTTGGAAACAGTCAACTTGGGGTCAGAGGATTGTGTGCGAGAGGTGAAGATTGGGGCACTCCTTGAAGAATCTGTTAAGAAGGGGTTGATTGAATTTCTACAAGAATACGTCGACGTCTTTGCTTGGTCATACGAAGACATGCCGGGTCTAGATACTGATATTGTGCAACATTTCCTACCCTTGAAGCCTGAGTGCGTGCCTGTGAAGCAGAAGCTCAGAAGAACTCATCCTGATATGGCAATAAAGATCAAAGAGGAAGTTCGGAAGCAAATTGATGCAGGGTTTCTGGTGACTTCTACATATCCTCAATGGGTGGCCAATATTGTGCCCGTGCCTAAGAAAGACGGAAAAGTCCGGATGTGTGTGGACTATAGAGACTTGAATAAAGCTAGTCCGAAAGATGATTTTCCTCTACCACATATTGATATGTTGGTAGACAATACAACTAAATTCAATGTCTTCTCATTTATGGATGGATTTTCCGGATATAACCAGATCAAGATGGCACCCGAGGATATGGAAAAGACAACATTCATCACACCTTGGGGAACATTCTATTATCGAGTGATGCCCTTCGGTTTGAAGAACGTCGGAGCCACGTACCAACGAGCTATGACCACCTTGTTTCATGATATGATGCACAAGGAGATTGAGGTATATGTTGATGATATGATTGCTAAGTCAAGAACGGAAGTTGAACATGTAGAGCACTTGTTGAAGCTTTTCCAGCGTTTGAGAAAATATAAGCTTCGTCTGAATCCCAACAAGTGTACATTTGGAGTCCATTCCGGCAAGTTATTAGGCTTTATCGTCAGTGAAAGAGGTATTGAGGTTGATCCTGCAAAGGTCAAAGCAATACAAGAGATGCTTGCGCCCAAAATTGAGAAGCAAGTCCGAGGTTTTCTTGGCCGCTTGAATTATATTTCCAGATTCATATCCCACATGATTGCCACATGTGCGCCAATATTCAAGCTCCTCCGAAAAGATCAGTCTCATGATTGGACCGAGGATTGCCAAAAAGCTTTTGATAGCATTAAAGAGTATCTGTTTGAGCCTCAGATTCTGTCCCCACCTGTGGAAGGGAGACCATTGATCATGTATCTGACTGTTCTTGAAAACTCAACGGGTTGTGTCCTTGGTCAGCAGGACGAATCAGGGAAGAAAGAATATGCTATTTACTACCTGAGCAAGAAGTTCAGTGATTGTGAGTCTCGATACTCAATGCTTGAGAAGACATGCTGTGCTTTGGCTTGGGCTGCCAAGCGCTTACGCCAGTATATGATAAATCATACAACTTGGTTGATATCCAGAATGGACCCAATCAAGTACATCTTCGAGAAGCCTGCTTTAACAGGGAGGATATCCCATTGGCAGATGTTGTTATCTGAGTATGATATTGAGTATCGAGCTCAGAAGGCTATTAAAGGTAGTATCTTGGCTGACCACTTGGCACATCAGCCGATCGAGGATTATCAGTCAGTTCAGTTTGATTTCCCAGATGAGGAAATCCTGTACTTGAAAATGAAAGATTGTGATGAGCCTACACTCGATGAAGTGCCAGAACCTGGTTCCAGATGGAGTATGGTATTTGATGGTGCTGTAAATCAGTATGGGAATGGTATTGGGGCAGTGATTATTACTCCTCAGGACACACATATTCCTTTTACAGCAAGGCTAACTTTCAAATGCACGAATAATATGGCTGAGTATGAGGCCTGTATTATGGGATTGGAGGAATGCATTGATCTAAGGATCAAGCATCTTGATGTTTATGGTGATTCGACCCTCGTTGTTAATCAGATTAAGGGTGAATGGGAGACGAGTCAGCCTGGTCTCATTCCCTATAGGGATTATGCCTGAAGAATTTCAACGTTCTTTACTGAGGTTGACTTCCATCATATTCCTCGAGATGAGAATCGGATGGCAGATGCTCTTGCTACGCTCGCTTCAATGATTGTGGTAAAATTGTGGAATGAAGTTCCCAATATCACTGTGATGCGCTTGGATAGACCAGCTGATGTGTTTGCAGTTGAAGAAGTAAAAGATGATAAACCATGGTATTATGACATCAAGTGTTTCCTCAAGAACCAGGTTTACCCGCCTGGGGCATCTGTGAAAGATAGGAAGACTTTGAGGAGATTGTCAGGCAGTTTCTACCTCAATGGCGAAGTGCTTTATAAGAGAAAATTTGACATGGTCCTGCTCAGATGCGTGGATAGACACGAAGCAGACCTGTTGATGACTGAGGTCCACGAGGGTTCATTTGGTACTCATTCCAATGGACATGCCATGTTGAGAGCAGGCTACTATTGGCTGACAATGGAGTCTGACTACTGCAAATATGTGAAGAAATGCCACAAGTGTCAGATTTACGCGGATAAGATTCATATTCCTCCGACACTTCTAAATGTGATTTCATCACCATGGCCTTTCTCCATGTGGGGAATCGACATGATTGGCATGATAGAGCCGAAAGCGTCTAACGGACACAGATTTATTCTTATAGCAATTGATTACTTCACCAAGTGGGTTGAAGCGGCGTCATATGCAAATGTGACCAGGCAAGTGGTCGTGAAGTTTATCAAGAATCAACTCATATGCCGCTATGGTGTGCCAGATAAGATAATTACTGATAATGGATCTAACTTGAACAACAAGATGATAAAAGAGCTGTGTAGCGAGTTCAAGATCGCGCATCATAATTCTTCGCCTTACAGACCCAAGATGAATGGGGCTGTTGAAGCTGCTAACAAGAATATCAAGAAGATTATCCAGAAGATGGTTGTTATGTATAAAGATTGGCATGAGATACTGCCATTTGCTTTACATGGATATCGTACGTTTGTCCGCACTTCAATAGGGGCAACCCCTTTTTCTCTTGTTTATGGCATGGAGGCCGTACTCCCAATAGAGGTGGAGATCCCATCAATGAGAATCTTGATGGAGGAAAAGTTGACTGATGCTGAATGGGCTCAGAGTCGTTATGACCAACTGAATTTGATAGAAGAGAAGAGATTGACTGCCATGTGCCATGGTCAGTTGTATCAGCAGAGAATGAAGAAAGCTTTTGATAAGAAGGTCAAGCCTCGAGTGTTCCAAGAGGGTGACCTTGTGCTCAAGAAAGTCTTGTCTTTCGCGCCCGATTCCAGGGGCAAGTGGACTCCAAACTATGAAGGTTCATATGTTGTTAAGAGAGCCTTTTCAGGTGGTGCTTTGATACTTACAACTATGGATGGGGAGGATTTCACTCGTCCCGTGAACTCAGATGCAGTCAAGAAATACTTCGCCTAGAAAATAAAAACAGAATAGCTCGCTAAGTTGAAAACCCGAAAGGGCGGCTTAGGAAAAAATGAGTGTCTCAGTGGATTGAAAACCCGAAAGGGCGGTCCAGGCAAAAGTTAGAGACATGAAAAAAAAATGAATATTTGTATCCCGCTAGATTGAGTACCTCACCCTGGGGCAATCTAGGCAAAAAAATCAGGGATTTGGCAAGTAACTGCATCCTGACAAGACGTTGTTCTACAATTATCATCTGTCAGAGATTCTTCTTCATTCGTCATCAACCGAAGCTTCGAATACATCGAATTCAGAATTGGTAGAGAAACGGTCATTATGTTCAATGTAGCCCTTTTCCAATATATATCACCAATTTCAAACTTGTAAAGATCTATGGAGTCTTGCCATTTGCAGACTACCATTCCATCAAATAAATTTGAGCCTGTTATCCAATTGTTTGCACTCTTATTTGTTTCTATTCAACAAATGTTTTACATGCTTTAATTGAGAAAATATCATTGTTTCGAATAAACAATTTTTTTTTAATATAATTTGTCTTTGAACAAAGTGAACATTTACCATGATAAAAAGGGTACTTAGGAGATCCTCAGTGTTCTCCCAAGGATGGTATGACCTCCAACAGGATAAGATATTTGTTCATATTCCTGGCATGACTGTATTTTTTTCTTCTTCTTCCGGAGCCCGGAGTGGTGTGATTGTTGAGATGTTCACCACCTGTCCCTTCAGTAGAGTGACGATCTTTCCTCCTCAACAGATGTGATCTTTTTGGCAGTTGATTCTCTAGAATCCCTTTATCCATCGGATAGACTCCCCAGTAGAGTTGCTCATGTGGTAGATATGGTCTCATTGTAACTCCTGTCCCCAGCCGGGTTGACTATTGATTCCTCCCCCGCAGAGATTTTGTTGTTTCCTGGTATCTCTGATCTCCGGCAGATTGATTGCTCTCTGGTGATTTTGGCTTTCTCTCTTGAGATGTAGTACCGGATGTTTGTGTGCTTATTCCTATGAAGCCTGTTTGTGTTCGAAATGTCTGTTTGTCAGCATTCATCATCCATAAACCACGCATGTGTGCATACAATTTTCGAACATTTGAATATTCATATTGCATTGTTTGCCATATATCTTTGTTTGTTATCCCTCTGCTAGTGGGTAATACTTTTCCCAAGCAGGTGTCGGTGTCTGATCCCTCAATATAGAGAGTCGGCCCCTTAAGCAGAAAGTGTTTATCTTTCTTTCCGCATTCCCCATTGAGTTCTATCCCCGTGGACGGCGGTTGTTTTCGCTTCCTCCCAACACATATATTTGGATGGGTTCCCCTATTGAGTTATATCCTCATTAGGACGAGTCTTGATTCAGTTCGCCTCTTTGGTTTGATCCTAAATTGGCCTCTTGTGACTGTTTCTTATGTTTCCCCGTGGTATAGATGAATAATTGCTCAGTAACCACTAATTATCCATCCTATCCCCGGTGGAGCCTGTGGTTTTCTACCCTTGTACCGGTAGTTGTGAATCCTACTTTCTTCCTTTTGCAGAGTTAACCTTGTTGCTCATCCTAGTCGATGACGGTTACTTTTCCGTGGTTCTTTACCCCATATCTGGTAGATGTAATCCCCTCCTTGATGGTTATCATTATCCAATATTCGGTGTTAATACTCCCTCTTTTGCCTGGATAATTGCCCTGCTTACGCAATTTATCCCCAGCGGGTCATCTTTTGTCTACCCTGTTGTTGTTGGTAACGATTGTTTCTCTCCTGAATTGGTCATCCTTATTTACCTAGTTTTGGTATCCCGATGCCTTTCTCTTTGACGGTCAATTTATCCTTTATTAACCCAGTAACCGGTTGTGGATAATCTTCCATGCGAGTGTATTATCTACGCTCTGACGGTAATAGATAGTATATCTCATGCACTCTTCGGTCGAAGCCTTTTGTTTTTCCCCAGTTGAGTAAGATTCGTTTCCCCTTTGCGGAATCGAGTATCCATCCTATAATCGAGTTTGCTTTTAGCCCTCTTTTGGATGATGAGTGTCTTGGGAATATTCCCCAATTCACGCCTTGGTTGGTCACCTATTATATGCCCAGTAACTGGCATCCCTGGTGTCCCTTCCTTCTGCTCCATATTATGACTTTTGTCCCCTGTGGAGTCAGATTTTCCCGAGTTGAAACATACCTTTTTTAGGTCTTCCTCAGATGGTTTCGGATGTTTGATATCTCTCACCCTTATACCGGTCTTAGATATTCATTTCTTCCCGAGCATGTTGTATATCTGACTCTTATGTCGGTGTTCAGATCACATGCCTCTTTGAGCTTGTTACCCAGTAACCGGTAACACCTCATCTCGCTACTTCCCCAGGAGAGTCTTTTTAGACATCCCCAACGAAGTCCTTTATTGGATCGTCCTCGTCCGGATTTTTATCCGAAGTATCTGTTGTGGTTAGTTTTTGCTGTATTGGCATATTTCCCAATACGGGCGTCTTCAAGTCAGCTCGAGTCTTTCCATTGGTTTATTCCCTTTGGAATTCTGCTCCCCAAACTTTGAGTCGTGCCCTGCTCATGCATTTTTATCCCTCTTCTATCACCATGAGAGTCCCCAGGATTTGGTCCCATGGAATGTATCACTCATATGGATTGTCAGTGCCTCCTGATTTCTTTACTACTTTGTGGACACATATCCCCACAGAGTGTTACCATTTTTCATACATACATTTGCATCATGAGGTCTCTTAGGGACCAAAATTCGTCTCTTTGTTATTATTTAAACCCATTCTACCTAGTCGAGATGAAGATTTTAACCTTCACTTCTCCGGCTAGAATGACCTTAAATAGGGGCATCTGTAAGACCCTAATTTTGTCCCTTAGATCCCTCATGGCATCATAACTTTGCATTTGCATAGCCTCAAGGATCATTAGCATCTTGGTTCCCTTTGCCTTTGGGTGGGACCTTCTGTGAGTTGGTTTGAGATCACCAAGCATGCTTGATTTGTATATCATTGCTTTTCTTATTTTGTTTACTAACCAAAAAGCACAAAAATATGTCACTAACATCTTTTGTTTGTAGCTTGAGCAACCACAAGGTCCAAAACTTCTAGGAGATCATCTATGCAATGATATGGTCAAGAGAAGATGATAGCAAGCATGGTAATGGTTCCCAAATCTCTCACCCATCAAATATGCCTTCCTAGTGCCTCAAGGCATCATTTTTATCAAGCAAGTCAAAGGGTTTGAGGTCTTGTTCTCCAGAGAAACCCTAATTCATCTATGCACCACAATGCCTTGCTCATGAAGCAACCTCAGCCCATGATCAAATACAATCAAGGGAAGTTCTTTAACTCATCATTTCATGCATATTTGAACTTATTTGAGTGTCCTCAATCATCAATTCATCAAGATATGAGTCATGGACTTGAGAAGTTGATCAGTCAATTCATCTGACTATTTTGAAATGCACTGAGACCTAACTTTTAATGTGCTGGTCAAATGGAGATGGTTCCAAAAGAAAATATGTTCTTAAGGACAATATGAACAACTTTAATGTTCATCAAAATTTGATTTGAAGCTTGGAAAACCATCTTCTATTCCAAGACATTATAGGTCATTTTGACTGAAACCCTAATTGTAGGTCAACTTCCCAAGGACATAACTCATTCATTTTTTATGATTTTGAGGTGGGATCAAATGCATTGGAAAGCTTGAGATGTCTACTTAAAATGTTATGTTGAACAAAATTTCAAAATCTCAAAGGAAATACATGTGATAATGCAAGACATTATAGGTCCTTTTGGGTCAAAGGCATTAAAAGTCAAAAAAGTCCAACTTCAAGTGCCCATAACTCTTTCATAAAAAATCCAAATGATGCAAAATTTAAGTCCATTTTGATTATCTTGAAAAGACGTACAACTTTGATGTTGGAGGTGTTTCCATTTGAAGCTTGAATCATCAAAAAAGAAGGGCTTGAAAGTTGGCCAATTTTAGAAACCTTACCTTGACATGTTTTGCACATCACACTTTAAACTCAAATTTCATAAATTTACACATTCCAAATGGATTTTTGACCAACATAACAATTGTTCCTTACATCAAGACCTTTCCAACCATTACCCATATGCCTATGCTTGGACTTTCTAAAGGGTACTTTTGAAGAGATGAATTTTTAGGTACAAAGAAGGAATTCACTTGAAATCTTGGTGCATAAGCAATTGAATTGCAATTCACACGTCCATTTCCATCTGGCTGGTGTTCAGAACTTATTTGGCATTGTTTTTGGGCCTTGTGCATGATCATGCAAGCCCATGCAATGAAGCTTCACATGCCATGCACACGGATCATTTCACACTCTCCTTGCCACTTCCTCTATAAATAGAGACCTCATTCCCTCCATTTCAGACGCCTAATTCAACATGAAATGCTGCAGAATTCTTTCCATAGCCATCACTAAAGAAGCAAGTTCACTTTTCTCATTTTTTTTCAGATCTGAAATTCAACTTCATCTGGTTGAATTCTCAGATCTAGTGCTTCTAAACCTTCATCATTTATCTCATAGAACTTCTGTTTTAGCAAAGCAAGCAAGGCATCATGCTCAAATCACCAGAACTCAAGCTTACACTCCAACTGGTATTTTCTTCGATTCTCCTCATCCATTGACCTTTTGGCTTAAATTTTGTGTTGGCTGAAGTCCTCTCAATAGAGGCATCATGTTTGCATTCAATTTTTGAAATCCATTGAGTTCATGATGAACACCAAATTTTTCCATCTCTGATTTCTCACACTATGGAGATCTAGAGGGAAAATGGATGGTACAGGGATGATGTACATCATCCCAGCTTTCTAAAGATGTATAGATCGTGCGTTTTCATTAAGATTTGAAGTTCTGCAACTTTGGCCGAAAAATCCGAGCTCACCGGAGAAGACGGTGGCTCTGGTGGCTTCATCATCTCCAGTTTGAATCCTGGCCGTGTGATCTGATTTCCAGATGCAATCAGGAGCGTTGCTTGTTATGACTTTCATTTGTTTTCCATGTGCGTGCATTGACCGTGGATCACCATAGGCGCGCGCCTTAGGAGCGTGTGATCTGTCAGCTCAATTAATTAGCTTAGATCTAACGCTCCACGTTTTTTTGCATTTTTTATTTTCTGGTTTTAATTTCTTTAATTCCAATTATTTTTAAAAATCAATATCTCTTTCTTTTTTTATCCAAAAATTATGGGACCAATTGCATTATTTCCCAAATAATTTCTAGTTTCTATTTCTGATTTTTAATATTTTTTATTTGGTCATTTGATATTTTTTGTGAATTTTCTCTTTTCTGGTTATTTTTAATTCATTTTAAATAGTTTTTGATATTCAAAAAATACAAAAATATTTTCCTAACCTATTTGAATGATGATGGATCTATGAAAAATATTCTCATCAATTTTTAAATTGATTTGAGATTTATTTGAGATTTTAATTCAATTAGGTTATTTTTATTCATTTTTAATTGATAAAAAATAGTTTCTGACTTTTAAAAATGCTGAAATTTTTTGTCAAACTTTGTTTGACCTTGTTGAACTTAGGATAAATTACTTGGACCTTTCAAGGTTGATTTGAAGTAGTTTTGAAGTTTGACCTTTCCATTTATTTTTAATTCAAGTTTATTTTAAATATTAAAAAATGCCAAAAATAGTTTATTTATTTCTTGACATCCAATCTTTATCTCACTTCTGTTTTTGATTGTTTGACCTTGACTTTCAATGTTATTGGTCAACGTATGAGGATTGGTACATTGTATTTCATTTAATGCACTTTAATTTTGTCATTTCCATTTCTCTTATCCATCTTCTCCTTCTTCTTCTACTTTTTTTCTTTTTGATCAATGAGTTGAAGGTTGATAAGTTAGCATTGATTAGGGAGATTTAACCTTCCTTGGTTCAAATCTAATTCATCTTGATCAATTGATTAAGTGAATGGCTTTGCATTAAGGATAGGTTGTCTTTTAAGTCATGCAAAAGGCTTAAACCAATACAAGATCAATTTTCATTTTCTTTTTGGCATGGCAAGTTGTTGGGACTTGGTTCACTAATCAAGACTCCTAACTTGTGTTTTTTGCCTACATTATTATTGACCGGCCTCAGATAGTTGTGACTTCTATATAAGTCCAATTACGATTGCTTAACATAGCGCTAAATTTGCATTATGGCACACTAACTACTAACACTAACCATTGACAATTAACATTTACTTTATGCAATTTACTTTTATGCAATTTACTATTCTTGCACATATTATTCATTTGCTTTTCTCTTTGCTCACTGGAGCACATGTTTATGTTAATGCCATTTGCCTTTTGCTCACCTGAGCACATAATTGTGTATATATTATTGTGTTTGTGTTTTTGTTTTGATTGTTGTGGACCAAATGCAAAGAAATGGACTTAGTTTCTAGGATTTCCCCTATGCAAAGAAATGGAGAATTGGACTTAGATTCTAGGACTTTCCTTATGCAAAATTGGAAGTAAATGGATCTCAATGATGAAGATGAATTAGAAGGACCAAATCTCTAAACTCACTCTTGTCCATTCTTGTTTTACTTCATGGAACTTTTGATGTGTGTGCTTTTGTGCTAGGGAATTCTATGAGAGCTTAATTGGAGGACCATTACCATGTTCATCTAAGTGGAAGATACAAGATACATTGAGGATCTCTTTTGAGACTTGTTTGATTGCTTATACTTTGTGATTGCTTATTCCAAAGGATGGAAGCTACTTGGATCATCAATATGATCTCAAGAGAGGAACTCCATTGTGGTTTTGTTTCTTCATCCCTTATCTTTTGGTTTTCCTTAGGACTTAGCCTTTCTTCTTCATCTCTCCACTCTAACCCAAGCCAAAACCTTTTTCGTGCAAACATTTAACTATTGTTTTCAAACATTAGAAACCTAAGCCTTATGCTTTTGATTTTCAAACCTTCTTTTCGTAATACTTAGTTTAAATTGAATCTTTAAATCAACTTTGACCATTTTGTATATACTTCTAATTGGTAAATATAACCCATTCAAATGACTTTTGTGGTTCCAATGGCCACCTTCTTAATCAAATTTTCCATAACCTTTAGCTATTAGGTTTGATTTATCTTGGTGGTAGATGTAATACTCACCTATATCCTTAGTGATGGACAATGAGTCTTCCATGCTTATTATAACGTTAACCCCTCACTAGCATGTTGAAGCTATCCTCACATGGTGGATTTGTGGTTTGGTTGAGTTTTCTCCCTTGGATAACAAAAGACCTTAAGGCTTTTGGATCCCTCAATTCACCAACTCATCTTGAAATTTTTACCCCGAGCTACGAGGTTTTGATCCTAATCTTTTTATAAGATGGTACGTAGGCAATGGGTTTATCCATCCAAACACAAATGTAAATAACTTGTACATTCTCCTCTCATCTCTTCAATCATGTTTGCACAAACAAAATTTTTCACAAAACAACAACCTCGCAACAAGTATGAAAAGGGCTCCCTAGGAGTACCTAGGATGTTTTGGGTGCCTAACACCTTCCCATTACATAACCAACCCCCTTACCCAGATCTCTGTTTCTTTTACTAGTTTTTGTTAAAACTATTAGGTTTTTGTTCGCTTTCTAACCATTCCTCTGGATAAATAGAAGTGCGGTGGCGACTCGACTTGTATGATTTACCTTGGATTTAGTCAATATCTCTAATGGTAACGAATACCCCGCTACACTTAGGGTTAGGGTTCATTATAAGAACCACATGATTCATCTTAGGGTTAGGGTTAGGTTGAAGTTTCTGGGTAAAAGTTTGAAGATCTGGGTTTCATATGAATGTTCATGAAGAACATTCATCGTGTTCTTGGTAAGGGATGAAGTTTTCGGTTGAACTTCAACCGGAAACTGGGGTCAAGGTTCTTTTAGTGGTTGCTTTGGGTATTGAGGGTGGTCGGAGTTAGAATTGAGAGGGAGAGAACAGAAGAGGGTAGAGTGAGAACAAGAGAAGAGAAAGAAAGATGGGAGTGAAATGAGCAACTTCTAAAGGAGGGCTCGCTTAAGTACCCCCTCCAAAGAGCCCTTGATCTGCCACAAGTGGCTAAGCATGACGCTCTTAGATTAGGTTGACTTTGAGTCATCTGGTGAGGATAGGAGTATCGTGTTCCCATGGTTGACGATTGATCACATCCCTCCACCTGGTTGACTCCACATCCAAGGGTTATCAGCCCACCATGCAGTAATCCCATCAAGCGGTCTCAGTTATGAGTCAATCTCTGACTCTCCTGAGTTGACTCACACGCCCTTGGGCTTCATACATAATTGGGTCTAACACCCATTACTTCCATGATTAATCTTAGGATTGACATGTAGACGTCATTAGGGTTAAATAGGGTTTAATCAAGATCATACCAATTTTTCTTCGTTAATTAACCATGCTTAGTATCTCAAATGAAATTAATTATGTGTGTGTATATATATATATATATATATATATATATATATATATATATATATATATATATATAACACTTAATTTTTAATTAAATTAATTATAATATTTTTGCAATTAACAACTTAACTAAAATCAACTCCGCACATTCAAATTTTAAGTCCTCTGCCCTTATGCATTAAGACATTTCCAAATCAAACACTTTCTCTGTCCCCGATGCGTTGAGATCCTTTTCAAAAATCTAAAACCAAACAAACAAACAAGCATTTTTAGATGAACTACGGTGCTCTGATCCTTCAACAAACTTGAAGGTATGTAGGTATAGAGTTGTAACACTCTAGTGAGTACAATAACAAAAAATGTTTTTTTTTTGTCCTTTTTAATCAAACATTTTTCCTTAATAATAACTTAATTCCTTATAAATAAGTAATCAAGCAATTGATAAATAATATGAGGATGATCTCATTGAGTACAATGGAAGTAAGGGGTGTCTGATACCTTCCCTTTGCTTAACCGACTCCTGAAACCTAGTGTCTCACCTTAACTTTAGGTTTTTATCATTATTTCCCTATTCCTTAGGAACAAGTAAATGATGATGGTGACTCTGTGATTTTTCCAGCCGCGGCTGCTGGCGACTCTGCTGGAGACGTCCTTATACTTCCCTAAAGAGAGTTCATCCTAACCTCTAGATTTAGGGTTTTGTGTGTTTTCTTTCTTTATTTATTTGCTTCTCTGTTATTTATTTGATTTTTCTTTCCATATTTTATGCCTTTATTATTATTATTTTATTTTTTTACTTATACTATCATGTCATTGGATGGGAGTGTTGCTATGTGAAAAGCTAAAACCCAAGCTTGAGAAAAAACCTAAGTTAAGAAGTAGAGCTGAAATGTTTTCTTGAGGTACCACATCTCAAAGATACATGGGAGATACAATCATAATATACCCTATCAAAGATATCTTCATAGTAGGGTTAACCCCTAATATGTTGATGATTTGTAAGTGGTCCATGACTTTGAGAACCATTTTCTAGAACCTATTCTATTCATGGTGACCTTATGTTATCAACCTCCAAAGGTTGTTACTAGGGTCCTGCTCAAATGAGACTAATCCTGAAGGATTACCGTAGGAAGACTTGCTCCTTCTCAAGGTAAAACAAGGGTATGGTCCATGTATTTAGGGGAACTATCTTACATTTTAGGTCTCACAAGTTAGGGGATTGGGTAGTCTAAAGATGGAGCTAGCCTATCATAAGAAGACTCCTTAAACTAGGTCATGCTTGCAATTACCCTTACCTATCCTAAAAGAAAAAACTCAAAAAAAATCATATCATCATTCTCATCAAAATAATTTTGTATTCAATCATTTCAGGAATCTTAATCATCATCCAAGCACCTTAAGTATAATGGAAATCAATAAAACAAAAACCCTTAAGTTCAAAATAAGGGAATTTAAGACATATAACCTGAGGGATTATGCCACGAGCTTGAGCAAAAGTAGGAAGAACTCCATATATTATAAATATGGAAAAGTCTTGGATCTCTTGAGTGTCCCTATGCAAAAGGAAGCCTTGACTACTTTAGCATAATTCTTTGACCCTACACTTAGGTGTTTCCAGTTTCAAGACTTCCAATTGTCTCTGACTCTTGAAGAGTTTAACAAGATCCTAGAGACTTTTACACCCACAAAGGGCCCATTCAAAACGATAGGGTATTGTCCTAAAGTGGAAGAAATAAATTATCACCTTAGCATCCATAGAGCTGACTTGTAAGTCAACTTGAGGGTTTATGGAGACTTAAAGGGATTCCTAAGAGAGTACTTAGAGAAAAGTGTTGATGACTTTTCTACTTCCCTATAGTGGGATGCCTTGGAAAATATCATGATCCTTCTTACCTTCAGATTAATACTTGTTCCCACTGAAAAATACTTTGTGGATTATACAGCCATCAATCTGTTTTTTACCGTAAAAGTTGGGGATGAAGATCATGTACCTACTCTCCTTCCTGATGTCTACCATACCCTTTATAAAAGGCATAGAAAGAGGGGAGGTATGCTGATATGTTATGCTCTTTTACTCTATAAATGTCTTATTTCTCACCTATCTAAGGACATAACCGTTATTGAAGGAATGGATGAATACAAGTGGGCCCAATATTTGATCTCACTCACCCAATAAGACATTATGTGGTTCCCTTAAATCCTTAACCAAAAGGACATGATCTTGAGTTGTGGAATCTTTCCTAACATGCCTTATAGGATCAAGAGGATGCATAACCTATAATCCCATATTGGGTGCAAGGCAATTGGGGCATCCTTTAGCTTATAAACCTGAAGATAAATTGTTGGAAGGTTTCATCCTACAAGAAACAACTAGGAGTCATCCTACTGTCTAGAGGATTATTCATGCTTAGGGGAAACTCAACAAAGGAATCCTAAAGAGACCCGGGGAAGAACCCATTGTACCTTATTCTTTGTAGATAAGAGAAATGGTATGCATAATAAAGTTACCATTTGTTCAAGAGGGTCAAGTTGCACCAAAGGCTCATGCTCCAATTATGATCTCCGCGAAGGAAGAAAACAACCTCAACGCCACCATTCTTCAGCTAAAGAAAGAAAAAGGAGGAGTTAGAAGAGAAGTTTTACCATACTACATGTGAGAAGAATCAATTGGACATAGACCTTAATGTAGCTTTAGAACAACTCAAAAGGAGTAAGGAGATGACCAGATTGGAAGAAGATAAAAAGGGAAAAGCATATGCTGACCTTAAGGTTATTAGTTCAAGCCTTTGTGCACATAAGGAGGAATTGGGCCGAGCTTTGCGCCAAAGGGATGAATGGAAGGATACCTGGCTAAATTAAACTAGGGCTCAAAAGGAAGCAAAGTGTTGATTCTAAGTGTTGGCAGCAATTTTGGTAAAACAAAGAGTGTTCACAAGATGTCATGTGTGATGTCTTAACATAAGATATCCTATGTACCTACTGGAGTTCAAGAACATGTGCATGCAAGATTGTTTCAGAATGCCACATACAATGACAAGGCTTCTGATATTGAATGTACCTGCTGGAGCTTAAATGAAAGACATGTTCATGCAGGATTGTTTCAGATGACATACACAATGTCATGACATCTGATATGGTTGTACCTGATGGAAGTTATAAAAGGAATTATTGGATTATGCTGGATTTTTCCAGGATGTCATGACATCCTGTACACAGAACATTCAGTATGAATGTCTGGTGTTTTGTGATTGCACAATTAATGGAAATCTTTGGATGATTGAAGATATGGCTAGCTGGCGCATTCAATCATGGATTACAACCATATTTACTTATTTTCCAAGGAGATCTAAACAGCTATTATAAAAAGATTTGATTGGAAAATAGATTTAGGGTTTTCAAGATGTCCAAGGCCAGCTGGGTGCTTCTATAAAAAGGGACTTAGAAAACATGTTTGAACACACAACCAAGACTGGGCGAAATATAGAGAGAGAGCTAGGGTTTGTTTCTGTTTAGTCATAAGACTTGTAGGTCATTCAAGTCATCCATTGATGATTGAATTGGACTGATTTGTGGTTGTAATTTGTCACTCTAAAGCTGTTAAACAAGAGTGTTTGTCTTCTTGATCAAAGCTTTGAAGCAAGATCAAGAGTGTGTATTCTTGATTGAAACTGTGAAGTAAAATCAAGAGTGTGTAATTGAAAAGTATTTTCTTTTCACAAGGGATTGTTGTTTAAAATCACTGGTGTGTGATTGTAGGGAAGTGAGTGGGTTCTCATATCTAAGAGTGCTTAGGTAGAAATTGCACGGGTAGAGATTAGGTAAGAAAGACTGTAACTTGTTGAAGTGTACGGAGAGTCTTTGAACTAATTCTATTTTAGTGAATTTCCTTCCTGGCTTGGTAGCCCCCAGACGTAGGTGAGTTGCACCGAACTGGGTTAACAATTGCTTGTGTTATTCGCTTTACCATTCTGTTTTGTTTATCCATTGTTTATTACCAGATATTAGTGTCGTGACATTACCTTCGACATCTTATATCTGATACCAAAATTTCAATTGGTATCAGAGCAGGCATCCTGCTCTGGTTCTGGGTGAGATCTAGGGGCAATACTTTCTGGTACAATGGAGAGAGATGGAGGATCTGTTCATAGGCCACCAATTTTGGATGGTTCTAACTATGACTATTGGAAACCTCGAATGGTAGCGTTTCTAAAATCCCTTGATAACAAGGCTGGGAAAGTTGTGCTAACAGGATGGGTGCATCCTGTCATTACTAAGGAAGGAGAAGCCACCACTGAGAAGAAGCCTGAAGAACAATGGTCCAAGGAGGAGGATGATCTTGCTCTTGGAAACTCTAAAGCCTTGAATGCAATATTCAATGAGGTAGACAAGAAGATTTTCAGGCTGGTAAATAACTGTGAAGTGGCCAAAGATGCTTGGGACATTCTCAAGACCACTCATGAAGGCACCTCTAGGGTAAAGATGTCTAGACTTCAACTGCTCACCTCCAAGTTTGAAAACTTAAGGATGAAAGAAGATGAAAACATTCATGAATTTCACATGAGTATCCTTGAGATTGCTAATGCTTCAGGAGCCCTGGGAGAGAAGATGACAGATGAAAAACTAGTAAGAAAAATACTTAGGTCACTCCCTAAGAGATTTGCAATGAAGGTGACTGCCATAGAAGAGTCTCAAGAAATCTTCAACATGAGGGTAGATGAGCTAATTGGATCCCTCCAAACCTTTGAGATGGGATTGAATGATGGAACTGAAAAGAAAACCAAGAGCATTGCCTTCATATCCAACACAGAAGAGGAAAGCAGTCAAGATATGGATAAAGAATGAGCCAATGAAGTTGCAATGCTGGGGAGACAGTTTAATAGATTGTTAAAGAAAATGGATGTAAGATCCAAGACAAATGTCAAGAACATCTCATTTGACATCAGCAATGGAAGAAGAGTAAGGCCAGAGGAGAAGCCCAAAGAAGGAAAAGAAGTAAAGTGCTATGAATGTGATGGGTATGGACACATTAGAACAGAATGTGGAACCTACCTCAAGAAGCAGAAGATGAGTCTTGCTGCCACCTGGTCAGATGAAAGTGATACAGAGGAGGCTGCAAATCTTGGGATTGCTTTAACAGGAAGATGGGGATCTGATGAAGACTCAAGTGATGGTGAAGTTACCTTTGAGGAATTGGCCTCTACCTACAGAGAGTTGTGTCATAAAAGTGTAGAGCTGAGCAAGCAGGTTTTAAACCAGAAGAAAGAAATAACTCAACTTGAAAATGAGAAGGTAGAATACTTGGAAACCATCTCCAAATTGAAAACAGAAGCTGTGGGTCTGAAGGACAAGCTAGATGAAAGTCAACAAGTTGAGAGTCAGAAGATAGTACAACTGGAGAATGAAAAGGCAGAACAGGTGTATAAGACCCCAATTTTGTCCCTAAGATCCCTCATGGCATCATATCATACCATATCATTGCCTCAAGGATCATTGTGCACCTTGCCTCCCTCCCTGTGGGTGGGTTATCTTGTGAGTGTGGTTCTTGATCACCAAGCATGTTTAGCATTTGTATATCATTGCTTTTCATTTGTTTACTAACCAGAAGTACAAAAATATTGTCATCTAACCTTGTTACTTGCAGATGAAGCAATTAGGTCAAGACAGTCAGTGCAGCCATTGAGCAATAGATGGTGGCCATTCTGAAGAATTTGGGCACCATGATCATTCATCAAAAGTTCATATGAGTTGTGACATCATTTTGAATCAAGATCTCAAGTGGTAGAGGCTTGAAATTCATCAAAGCATGGCTCAGTCAACCAAAACCCTAGCAAAGTCAACTGTGGTCAACTGTGCATTTAATCAGGGATTTGATGGTGGGAAATGGATGGAGAGGTCTCATTCATGTCCATACAAGCCTCATATGACATGTCAAACATACACATTGAAGAATTGGAGGTCATACAAAAAGTTTCCAAAAATAGCAAGTGACCTGTAATTTCCAACTGCCAAAAATGGAAAGGTCTTCTCCTCAACTTTACATCATCAAGAAAGCTTCAAATCAAATTTTGTCCAACATGAAAGTTGAAGATCTTGCTCTCACTTTTCCAAAAAGTCCAAGAACATCCATTTCTCATGTGTGGTTGGCAAGTTATGATCAAATCATTGTCAAGAAATCTTGAACTTCAAGGAGGCATAACTCTTGAACCAAAAGGCCAATTCATGTGATTCTTTTTTGAGCAAATTTCTTTTGATCTCCTCTATCATAATCATTCATTACATTTCATCAAAAATCATCACACAAAAAGTGCATTTTTCAAGTGAATTCATTTTGAATTTTGGTGGGAAAAAAGGTGAATTTGAAAAGTACACATAAATTTCACTCCAAACCAATTGCAATAGCCTTAAAACAGAATTTGTGACTTGCTTCAAGTGGATTTGCACTGTTCCATTGGTTACATATGCATAAGGGCATTTTTGCCAAATTGCATAACATGCTTAATTCACTAATCCAATCCATTTTGCCTAATCATGTTTAGCTAGTGTGATTAACAGGGGGTATAAAGCACTAATCCTAACAGAATTCTAAAGAAAAATAATCACAATTTCAGATCCAAACACAATTCACTCAAGTTCTCTCAAATTCTCTCAAATTCTCTCAAACTTTTTTCACTTTGTTCATCAAATTTCACCATTCCTTTTGCTTGTTCTTGTGCTAATCATCATCTGCAGGAAGTATTGAAGATCTGTTGAAGCAAACATTGGAGGATTCTTGAAGAATTGGAACTTTTGGAGTTTGAGCATGTTCATGGCATTTGGAGATTTCTTCGAATCTGAGCATTGTTGAGCTAAAGTACATCATTTCATTCATCTTCCTCATCATCATTGATCATCTGTTTTGACTTTCCAAAGCCAGAAAATCACGAATCCAAAGCTGCACTTCAAACCAAGTCAGAATTCGATGTTCTCGATTCATGAAATTAATGCATGATTCTTGTAGATCTTTGAATGTAGGTTGTAATGAGCTTTAAATCGTGTTAAACCATGCTATATCGAGTGAGATCCATTGATTTAAAGTCTTATGTTCAAAAGATGATTTGCTCGATTCTTGCTTGATAGGATGTTGTTGGATGAAATAATTGTTGATTATTCTTGTTGGATGATAGATCTTTACAATGATATATGCCTTGCCAATTTCTGTACACATTGGAAAAATTCTGGAAAATGATGATGAAGATCATGAGGATCTTCATCGCGTTCTTAAAATTCTGGACATTTCCTGCGGATTTTACCGCAACCTTCATAGCACTAGCCACGGCTTTTCCTGCGGATTCACGCGATACATGCATGCTGCATGCGCCTAGGGCTCGGCCAAAACGGCTGCGTTTTGGTTGGCGCGCTTGGGCGTTCAAATTCACACGCGGTTCGATCCCGCCCCATGACACTTTCATTTTTAGCTTTTGGCATTTTATTCAATTGTCTTCACATATCCATATGCCTTCCATTCATCATTTTTAATTTTTCATCACATTAAAAAATCCATAACTCCTAAAATACTAATCCAAATCATGTGCCATTTTTTGTGAAATGTTCATCATGTTGTCTACTTTTTTATGGATATTTTTTCAAGATTTGTGCACGGTTAGAAAAAATAATTGCTTAGGGTTTGTTCTCACATGCCATTTCTTGCACAATGCTTGCCATTTCATTTGTGAAATCATGATGGTTGATCCAAAATTCTTGAAATTTTACATGCATACTCTAGACTCATTCCTGGTCATTTTGGTATATAGTTTGCTATTTTTGCATTTCTGGATTATGAGTTATGATGTGATCATTGGAGGTGTGACAATGTGTGTCACACCATTTCTTGTTCATTTTGTGGAATTTCTTTACCATGCTTATGCTATGCCAATTGATCTGGATTTTTGCATGTTGACACCTATGGATGTTAAGTTTGCTTGTGATTTTTCCTGGAAATTTTGAATGCATTTTCTATTTGTTTGAGAATTTTCCCTCTGTTTGACCAATTGTGGACCTTTTGTGAGTCATGATTTTATATGATTTGTGAAATCCTTGGTGTTTATTGGATGGACTTGAAATTCGGCATGTGTATTATAGACATCTTGAAGTTTGCCATGGATTTGGTTTCATTCATTTATCATGTTTGGTTTCTGTTTTATGTTTGCTTGAAGTTGATGCATGATTTAGTGCCTTGTATGAGCTTGTTTGAATATGCTTTGACTTGTTGATTTTAATTAACATACTTCCACTTATCCAAATGACATGATTTTTGGTGTGTTTCTCATTGAATGTGTTCTGTTTAAGCATGATTTTTCTTGGAATTTATTGAGCCATTGTGGTATTGATATGCTTGTGTTCATTCTGTTTACTCCAATGTGATTCCAACTTGCTTGTTTGACATGATTTGCTTATGAAATGGAATTGGTGCATAGTTTTGACATGAGACCAATTGGACTTTGTTCTTATTTGATTAATCTTGATTTTGGTCAACTTTCATGTTCTGTTTTAAATTTTTTCCCTATCTTGGACCCTAGGCTTTAGCCTAAGGGTTTACTTCTCATGTTTGAAGCTTTGTTTCAGGTTGCACATGCAAGTTACACAATTGATGATGCCTCATCTTGAGAGCATTTGATATTTGCTTTTGATTACTAATGTGTGTTTTGTAGGTTGAAGTTGATTCAATTGGGATTGACTTGTGGCTTATGCCTTTGCCTATATTGGTTGTCTGTTGCATTAACTGCTGGTTGTTTGTCTGTATAGCATACTGATTTGTTTGATGTTTCCACAGGTACATTTAGTTGCTATAGTTCCTTTGTGAACTTGCTTTTGCTTTGCTGGATAGCATTAGCATTGAGGTAGAATCTCTTGTCTCCATGTAGTCTGGAAAACCTGGCTTGTTACTTGGCCAGGCACCTGTCTGAAGTCCTCCTTAAGAGGCAATGTTTGTGATTGTTTATCCTTGTCCCCAAGCAGGAAAAGTCCTTTTGATAAGGCAATTGGTAGATAGAAGAGATGTATAGTCCATCTCCTACTATTCTGTGTGTCTTCCCTCTGCTCACATTACATGTTGTAGCATTGTGGATCTTAACCCAAGATCTATCGAGTCAATAACTTGTGGAGAGAGTTCCAACTTTCTGAACTCCCACACCTTCTGATATTCAATGCTCTCCCTGACCAGGGATAAGAGCAATGAGGCACACCCCTCATATCCTTTCATCTGCTTCACCTTAACTCTCAATGTTAAGGTTAAGAGCACCACTTACCCCATTCCAGTTGACTTTACGGTCTAACCCTTGCTTGAGCCTAATTGCTTGGTTATAGTGTGTGCTAAATGACTTTGTTTGATTGATTGCTTGGTTCATTTGTACAAGTTTGCTTGTTTGCCATTGTGCATTTATCATCATTAATTGTTCATTATTGCATGATCATCATTTCATATCTTTGTGATCCATCTTTGGTTTACCCATTGAGGACAACTGTAAGACCATTCATTGGCCATTGTTCCTATGATTTGGAAGGGATAGAGTGTAAGACCATTTCATTTGGCCACTCATGTCCATTGCTTAGTGCTTGTTTGTTTGTTGTATGTGAGGATGCAATTGTAAGACCATGTTGTTGGCTTTTGTATTCCTATGATCATATGTTGGAGATTAGAGTAAGCCCATATATTGGCATCTGATATCCAGGTTTTGTTTTGTTTAGGAGATTGGAATAAGTCCATTTATTGGCATCTGACATCCTTGTTTGTTTTAGGAGACTGGTGTAAATCCATCTATTGGTATCCGGTATCCACCTTTGTTTGTGAGATTGGTATAAGTCCAGTAATTGGCCTCCGGTATCATTTGTTTTGCTTATTTGTTATTGCTCATTTGCCTATTCCTAAGGACACACTTGAATCATCTTCTATATGATCTCAAGAGGTGAACCTTTCTGAGAAGTTTTACACTCCTTTATCCATCCATCCTCTTTGTCCTAAACCTTTTCACACTTTGCTTTCAAACTTTGACTTATTGTGCAAACATCTTCATGCTTTTTCAAATTAGAAACCTGGACCCTAAGTCCTTGACTTTTCAAACTCCATTTCATAACACTTCTTTGAATCAATCCTAATCATATCTTGACCATACTTTGTGAATACTCATAATCGATTAACTTCACCCATTCAATTGTTTTGTGGCTTTGTCCATTGTTAATATGTTTTCATACATTAGCCATAGGTTCCAATTACCATAGTGGTTGATGTAAATCTTACCTTGTCCTTAGTGAGTTGATTGTAAGACTTCCGTACTGAAAATAGGGTTAACCCCTCTAGTACGTCGAAGCCGTCCTCGCATGGTGGATTGTTGACTCAGGTTGAGTTTTCTCCCATTGGTAATGAAAAGCCTTAGTGCTTGTGTTTTAAAATGAACTCACCAATTTTTGGAAATCTTTTAGCCGAACTACGGCGTTTTGATCCTTACCTTTGATGGAAGGTACGTAGGCAACGGGTTCATCCGTTCAAACACAAAAATAATAAAATTGTACATTCTTTTCTCATCATCCCATTCATGTTTGCACAATATGTCATAAACAAATAAACTTTTTCTATATACAACAAGTGTGAAAAGGGCTCCCTAGGAGTACCTATGACGTTTTGGGTGCCTAACACCTTCCCATTGCGTAATTTACCCCTTACCCAGATTCTCTGATCTTTTCATTAGTTTTCTATGTGTAAAACTTCTTAGGCTTTTGTTCGCTTTTTAGCCAATCCTTTGGATAAATAAAAGTGCGGTGGCGACTCGATTCATTGTATGCTTTGCTTTTGGTTTAATCAATAAATCATAAAGTGACGAATACACCGCTACAGAAAAGTGGCGACTCTGCTGGGGACGACATTAGACCTTCCCTGGTGGTATTGCCTACTTTTCACCCTTGTTGTATGATATCTGTTTATGTGTTATTTGACATATTTTTGTACAATTTGGGATAACTGTATTGATTGTAATGTTTGAATTGTTTGATATACAATTGCTGTTTGCTTTGGTGATCTCTGTGAGATGAGTTCTATACCCGAACTCGAGTGCACTCTAGGATAGGAGAATGGCGTAGTCTTGTTGACTGGTGTGGAGTATTCCTTAGCCAGTTGACTTGCGAGTCCATTCGCTTGGTGGAGGTCATGTTGGATTAATAATGTCACACAAGTTATTTGTGGTTAGGCATTATTCTTTCAATCATGTGCCTTAGAAGCCAAGGACCTTAGTTTACCAAGCCCATCTTGGCCTATTTTTAGGACGTAGTGCGGAGGTCGTTCAGATGTCAGTTCTGATGCGATTGTTACGCGATACTACACTCATAAGAGTCTCTCTTGAGAATATTTTTGGAATACGAGTATTCGTTCCTCCGATAATATCCGAAAGATGGGACGATGATTATGCACTACGCCAAAAATGACTTTTAACAGCGCATCTTAGACAGCGCTTTTAAAAGAAAGCGCTGTCTAAGGTTAAAATTAAAATAAAACACGGAAAATGTTCCAAAAAAATAATGAAAGCGCTGTCTAAGGGGGGGGTCTTAGACAGCGCTTTCTAAAAGCGCTGTCTAAGACCCCCCCTTAGACAGCGCTTTTAGAAAGCACTTTTAAATATAGACCTTAGTCAGCGCTTTTGATAAAGCGCTGTCTAAAGTCTTTAAATTAAAAAAAAAATTAAAACCAAAAGCGCTGTCTAAAGTCTTTATTCCCTCCATGTCACGAAAAAAAAGTTATTCCCTCCCAAATCCTAAAAATCCTACATTCTTCTCCCAAACCCTCAATCAGAGCTTGCTTCTCTTTCTCCCAAATCCACTCCCCCTTCTTCCAACCCTCAATCAGAGCTTGTTTATCCTGTGTGAAAGATTCTTCCCCTAAACCCTAACCCTTTCCCCCATTATATGTATGATTCTTATCCTGTGTGGTTTTTCACTACTGATTGGATCCGTGCAGGCTCGCTTCATAAACATGCTTCCTTCTATTACGAGCTCTCCTTCCCCGGACGAGCTTCCTTCAACTTGTAAAAACTCTCCTTCAACTTTATTTGTTCTCTCTGTATGAATCTAACCCTTTCTTTTTCGCAGGTCTTAAACCCTAACTATTAAAGACTTTGTTTGTTCAAAATTTCTCAAACCTCAAAGAATTTTTGAACCTTTCATTACTAGTAAGTTATTTTTTTCCATTCGGTAATGTTATTCCTAACAAAAAATGGTTATTTCTACTCTAGTTTCTTATTTAATAAATTTTTCTTCTTCTATTTTAAATTTTGCTCTACCTTGCTAATTGGTACTACTTTCCCTATTCTTTCCATGATATTTTCGTTTTGAATGCAGGGGATGAAACATAAAATGAGTGTTAAATTGGTTTTAAATTTGGGTGGTTAGAGGTTTTCATTATATAGAATGCCAAGATGAGAAGCTTTTGGTATTTCTTATGACATGATAGAATGCTCTGTCATGTTATGACAAATCTCAGCTAAAAGCTGAAATATGAAGAGGTTGACGAGATGATTCGCGAAGTTGATGTTGACGGTGATGGTCAGATCAACTATGAGGAGTTCGTTAGAGTCATGATGGCTTATTTGTTTTTAAAATAATGTGTTTCAAATATTGTGTATAATTAAATTTTGATTTTTAATGTCAATAACGGCTGAATGCTTGCCCTTGGTCTTATAGGAATAAATAAATTTGGGACTGCTCTAGTTTTATTGTGTAAGTGTCATGCTACTATCACTTCCCTCAGCGTGGTTGATACCCATAAGAGGTCTTTGGTACTAAGTACATGGTAGTGCATTTTTTAGATTCTATTTATTGATCACATGTTCTTGGGTTTACTATTCTATTCTAATTATGTGTATTTTTATTGTGTTAGTCGGAAGAGTTTAATTTTGAGTACATGGCAGTGCATGTCCCCAAGAGCAACACTGCAACTTTTCATTTCTTCACAAAGAAATTACGGTACAACAATGATGCTGAGGAGGAGAATGCTTATGTCATAAGGAAGCAACTTAAGGTATATGATCCTATAATCCAATTCACTATTTACTTGATGGTTGGTCACTAGTCTGTAGGGAATGATAATTTGCTTTTCAACTAGCTAAATTCCTTTTGATGCAATGTGTTACTATTATATGGATGAATGTTCTTAGTATGTATTTGGTAACCGTTATGCCTGTTGTATTGGAAGACATATTCAACTTCAACTCTAGTATATTATTCTATTAGAAAGCTCAAAAGAACTAAGTAAGAAATATCCTATGGTGCTAGTTCTCATATAGATATGTTATAATTTCGTAGGACTTTGTCAAAAAGACACTTTCATACCTATTAACTTGGTCCACAATTACGTAAGCAGAACTTGAAAAATAATGTTATAATTTCGTAGGACTTTTTGAACTTTTCATGACCACTGTCGTGGGTATATCTCTAATTCTTTATTTTCTTGCTGCTATGCAAATCAGCCACCCATAAGACTATTGATGAATGACGAGACATCAAGCGAGGACTAGTGAGGTGAAACTACTCAAGTGCCTTCACAACTTACAAGGGCACTAAATTCTTTGTATTGATGCCAATTGGATTTGTCTCCAAGAGGTAAGTATCTATTAAAATTGAAATCAAATTGAAGGAAGTATTGGAATCAAATTGAATTCAAACCTAAATGGGACAAATTTACTTACTTAAGTATTCTGCTTGTTAAGTGTTTCAGAACACTCTGTTTTTATACTTAGATGACACTTCATCTACTTTGTTTTTACAAGTGCAGAAGCTCCTAACCAATTTCTCATTGAAGATAAATGTTGGATTGGAGAAGGAAAATATGAGATATGTTGCTCCTGTGATGGCTATGTAGTATTGAAGATCTTTCTACATTTTGCTACAAGTATTGGTCATGAAAGAGAGAATCATCAATATATGCTCCAAATAATAATCATGTAAGGTTGAATTGTTTTATGCTTTACATTCTAATTATTTTATAGTCTTTAAATAATAATATTATTTCAATTATATTAATTTTATTTTGCAGATTATGAATGATGATATTGATGAAGATTTTCAATCCATTGAAGATGAAGAGATTAAATTTTTAAATTTTTTTAATAGATGATGGTCATTTTAAAGATGTTATTTTGATTATAAATGATAATTGACATTAAGATATATACAATGAAGATGTTATTTTGATTGTGAATGATGTTTACTTTATGTTAATGATGTTTTTATATTAGGTTTTTGTATGACAAATTGATGCGCCCCAATGGTTTGGACGTGTCATTCGGATTCTTAGCACCCGCGACCGTCAACTTAGGTTTAATCTTAAGTAGACCGGATACCGTGACGGAGTACGTTCTTCGGATCCTCATGGATAATAAAGATGCGGAGAAGTTGTTTTTTATACCGTTTAATACCGGGTTAGCATTTCATTCTAAATTCATCTATTATAATTATTTTCCAAGTTACCAATAATTATTTATCTTGCCAATTTGTTTGTTGTAGTGAGTGGTATGTTGCCAATAATTATTTATCTTTGCATTAGCTGTAAACGGAAGTACTAAATCATTCAAATCATTTTTATTTTATGATTCAATTATCAGGGGCTTAAGAATTTTACTAAGTCAGCCCGGGATCTCGTCATGCGATTGCAGAAGGTCGACGGTGACAATTACCCTGAGGTGTGATATCTCATGTCCTATAGATTGCTTTTGCTATTATTTTTTGATGTTACTCAGTTCTTGGAATTTCCAAAGGGGATATACCATGTTCAGTGATTACCGGTTGTTTTTTGTGCTGATACAGACACTCTGCCAAATGTTTATTATAAATGCCGGCACTGGATTTAGATTGTTGTGGAGCACTGTCAAGTCTTTTCTTGATCCCAAAACAACTTCAAAGATCCATGTATGTTGAACTCCATCTTCTAGTTATTTAAAACTCTGTCTAATTAGTCCCGTTAAGCCAAATCAATTGGTAGCTGTGCAGGGACATCTGGTGCAGGGGTGCGGGTTCGAACCCGCGACATCCCACTTATTCATCTGTTTAATTATATAGTATAAATTGCTGACATTGCTTGATGCTTGGTTCGAAATTATTAGTTTCTTGGAAACAAGTATCAAAGCAAACTACTCGAAGTAATTGATGCCAGGTACATACTGGCTTCATGATGTTTTTATTTTCTCTTGACAAATACATTCTTTAACAGACCTAACACATTGTGCACTTTATAAAGTGAGTTGCCAGAATTTCTTGGAGGTACCTGCTCATGTGCAGATGAGGGAGGCTGCCTTAGATCTGATAAAGGGCCATGGAAAAATCCTGAAATATTGAAGGTCATATTCTATTCTTGGTTGATTTTTTGATAGATATTTACAAATGTTATACTATATACCAGTCTGACTTGTAATATGCTGACAGTTGATTGTGTTTGCAAAATTTTGTAGATGGTTCTCAATGGTGAACCACGCCGGGCAAGGCAAGTAGTAAAGGTTCTCAACAGCGATGGGAAGGTTATTGCATATGCAAAGCCTCGATACCCAATGGTAACTCTTTGCATGGCCGATTGTTACCTTGATCAAGTGGAGCCAATTTGGTGCTTCACACATTTTTCTCAATGGTCTATTTGTCATATATCACTCTCACTTATGCTACTCCCACCTACAGGTAAAAGGAAGCGATACATCTACTGCTGAATCAGGGTCAGAAGCTGAAGATATAGCTTCTCCAAAAGCAAGGAAGAGCTATTCGAACCTTAGGTTGACCCCTGTTCGTGAGGAAGTGAGTCTTGATCTGTTATACAAATTTCTATTTGCTTCAGATATATAAGAATAACTAATTTGACAGGATATTGTGGTGTTGTTTGATCTACGTAGCTGACTCCATATTGTGGAAAAAGGCTTTGGCTGTTGTTGTTGTTTGTTGCAGTCCACAATATTTAAAGATATTGTGAGACGACGATGATGTAATCAAAGTATAACATTAAGATTCTCATTCACTTTGTGTTTTTGTCAGGCTAAGGTGGTAGGAAAGACAAGCTTTGCTAATAACTTGTCCGGGTATGATGAATACGTTCCAATGTTAGACAAACCTGTTGATGCTGAATGGAAGAGGCAGGTATCTCTACAGAGGACTTATACCTTTAAAGGTTGGTGACTTCTTGGCATTTATTGATGCACCCTTTTGATCTATCTTCTTATTTTTCTTATTCACTAAACTTTCACTCAATTGCACAAATAGGTCTATGATGACTGTTTCTGGACTATGCCACTATAACTTAGGTTTAGCGTTCATGGTTGTAAATATTATTTATATTGCACTTAAATTTCAAAAAGACTTTTGATGATAGTGTCTGTTTAAGATCTAAACCATTCGTCGACTTATATTCCAAGAGTTCTAGATTTTTGGAGAGTTGGGGATTGTAGGCATTGCTTAGTTTCTTGATGTGAGTTAGTATTTAATATGATTTTGTCCAGCAAAGATTAACAATGATTTTCAATACAGGAACACGTCCTCTTCCTGACATTCAGAATACTCCAGAAGGGGTTAAAGCTCGGATTTGGGTAGCACTGACTGCCTTTTTCTTGATGGTATACCTTAGACAGCGCTTTTGTAAAAAGCGCTGTCTAAGGGGGGGATTAGAAAGCGCTTTAGGCAAAAGCGCTGTCTAAGGGGGGGGGGGGGGGGGGGGGGCTTAGACAGCGCTTTTTGAAAAGCGCTGTCTAAGGTATACCTAAAAAAATTAAAATAGGAGGGTCTTAGAAAGCGCTTTTGGCCAAAGCGCTGTCTAAGGGGGTGGGGCTTAGACAGCGCTTTTCAAAAGCGTTGTCTAAGGTATACCTAAAAAATTTAAAATAAGAGGGTCTTATAAAGCGCTTTTGGCCAAAGCGCTGTCTAAGGGGGGGGGGGGCTTAGACAGCGCTTTTAAGATTTAAAAAAGCGCTGTCTAAACCTTTAGCAGCGGAGGTTTAGACAGCGCTTTAAAGCGCTGTCTAAGGCTAAAAAAAGCGCTGTCTAAGGTCTTGTTTGTTGTAGTGATGGGAACCTCTGGTAGAACATGTCTGGCAGGTTTAAACCCTAGTACACTCCCTTTGGGTGGTTCTTAACCGAGACTCCATGCTCGTGACTCTCAGCAAACCCGTGATTCATGGTTGAGTCGTTCAGACAACCTTAATATCAATGGAACTTGGGTGTCGATAAGGTGAAAACCATAATCCGCCAAAATGGATGATTGATATTAAGGATGATTGAGCCGGTTCATGTACCGTTAATATCAATGGAACTTGGGTGTTGATAAGGTGAAAACCTAAATCCACCAAAATGGATGATTGATATTAGGGATACAATGAGCTTTCCCATGACCTTTGTCTGGTGTGACTTGCTTGATCCTTGAGTGTGATTGTTGCATTCATGCACTCATGCATTCATCTGCATCCATATCATCAGAAAATAATAAAATTTTCAAGGAACTCAAAGGAGTTTATTTGCAAAAAATTTCAAACATGGAAAAAACCGGAATTTTTTTTTACCTGATATATCTGATGAGATATTCTCATATACGATCAAAATGTTAATATTTCAAAGTTTGCAAATAAAACCCTTGAGTTCCTTTGAAATAAAAACAAATCATCTGCACGAGCATTGCATGCATCATTTGCATAGGCAGGCGTCGTTCTCAACTTCTGGTCCTGTGGTTTGATCCCTGCTGCTCTTCATTTATTTTGAAGACGCACCTCGCCGGTACTACACCAGAGCCGATTATTCAAGAGTGATGGATCATTTTGAGCTAGAGAATTGTGAACTCAAGGAGGAATCTTCCAGACAGAGTGCTTTTGATGGATTTATTCCTGGTTAGCCACTTGTCTTCTTTCTCGTATATCGATGCCGAGGATGAAGTTGGAACTCCGTTCCAAGCTTTATCTATTGATGAACCAATTGAGAAGAAGTCTCATTCATTCACTTCCTACCGTGATACGAAGCTGGCCATTGAATGTGGTGAAGTTGCTGGTTTAGGGAAGATGATTGAGCTTGAAGACAATAGATCCCGGGCTGGCATTGGCTATTGTTCTGGGGCATATAATGAGCAAGGTTTGTTCAAGAGTGGAGGATTCATCCATGACGATCAACCTGAGGAAGCTGCTGCTATCTTGGAAGAGGATGCAGAATATCTGAACAATTTTGTCATTCCTGGTGGTGTCTGCCACAATTGGGTCGCTGTAGATGTTCCTACAGTCATCCATAGATCAGAGTAATTGTTCACTTTGTTTAAAACCCTTCTCCCATGCCAAAAGGAGAAGCGATGACATTGTTGGCAGCATTTAATACAATGATGTTTTCATTCAATTAATGCATTGTTAAACATTTGTTTTTCCATTTGTTTTCACTTTTTGCTTTTGCATGAAATCAGTGATCACAAAAAACCCATAAAAACAAGGATAAAAGCAACATTTTCATCTGCATAATGATTTGCTTGTTTAAATTCTAAAGTTTTTCATTAACCAAAATCATTATGCAGGGATTTTATACCCATTGAACATAATGATCCAACGCCATCTCCCAATTTTGAATCCCCTGTATTCGAGGCAGAGGAAGATGATGTTGAAGGGATTCCTGATGAGATGACCCGTCTTCTTGAGCACAAAGAGAAGCTCATTCAGCTGTATCATGAGAATCAGCAAAACAGTCAAACTGGGGCATTACAAATGCAATAAATAAAAAAGAGGGTGAAAAAGATGAAAAAATCAAAAATCAGGAAAAAAAATTCAAAAATTTTTCAAAAGAAAAAAGAAAAAAGTATACCCTCAAGTCCCTAGTTGACTGATGCTGAATGGATTCAGAGTCGTTATGACCAGCTGAATCTGATTGAAGAGAAGCGATTAACTGCCATGTGCCATGGTCAGTTATATCAGCAGAGAATGAAGAAAGCATTCGATAAGAAGGTCAAGCCTCGTGTGTTCCGAGAAGGTGACCTCGTGCTCAAGAAAGTCTTGTCTTTCGTTCCCGATTCCAAGGGCAAGTGGACTCCAAACTATGAGGGTCCATATGTTGTTAAGAGAGCCTTTTTAGGCGGAGCTTTGATGCTTACAACAATGGATGGGGAGGATTTCACTCGTCCTGTGAATTCAGATGCAGTCAAGAAATACTTTGCCTAAAAAAAAAAGGTATATGCAAATGAAAAACAGAATAGCTCGCTAAGTTGAAAACCCGAAAGGGCGGCTTAGGCAAAAATGAGCGTCTCGGTGGAGAACCCGCAAGGGTAATCCAAGCAAAAATTAGAGACATGGAAAAAAAGAATATTTTGCATCCCGCTAGATTGAGTACCTCACCCTGGGGCAATCTAGGCAAAAATTAGGGATTTGGCAAGTAACTGCATCCTGACAAGACTTTCTGTTCCGCAGCCGTCTGTTCGTCAGAAGTTCTCGATTCGTCGTCAACTGAAGCTTCGAATACATCGAGATTCAAATTGGTAGAGAAAGGATCATTATGTTCAATGTAGCCCTCTTCCAATATATATCACTGATTTCAAATTTGTACAGATCTATGGAGTCTTGCCATTTGCAGGCTACCATTCCATCAAATCAATTTGAGCTTTTTATCCAATTATTTGCACTCTTATTTATTTCAATTCAACAAATGTTTGCATGTTTTAATTGATAAAATGTCATTGTTTTAAAACAAATAAATTTTTCAAATTTGTTGTTTTAAACAAAGTGAACATTCACAATGACGAAAGGATACTCAAGAATCTCTCAGTGCTCTCCCGAGGGTGGCATGATTCCCAACAGGTAAGACATTGGTTCATATTCCTGGCATTGGTTGTATCCTCTTTATCCTGCTTTATTGTTGGGGTTGTTCCCCAAGCAGAGCTTTTGTTAGGGTTGTTCCCTAAGCAGAATGTTGTTGAAGAGTTCGTTTTCTTCTCCAGCAGTATTCTCCCCAGCATGGGTGTTTCCCATTTGGAAGCTTCGGTAGTGGGTGGTTTGAGACCCCGGTACCCTATCACTCTCCCCAGTGCAATCGTCGGTGGAGTTGTGGTCTTTCGCCTCAGCATGGTTGCTTTCCTGTTGAAGATTCAGTGGTTGGTGGATTGATATCCCGGTACTTTACCGCCTTCCCCAGCACCATCGCAGGAGTGTTGCTATCTTTCCTCGGCACAGTCGACAGTGGGATCTGTGATATATCCCCAGAGCAGAGTGTTATGGAAGACTTTGTTTGCTCCAGTAGTACTCTCTTCCCCGACCACGTTGCCAGCGGAGTTGCTATATCTCCCCATCAGTGCGCTTATTCCTTCAGCAGGGCAGTGATTGTGTTCCTCCTCAGCAGTTGTGGATTTTCTCTTCAGAAGGGTCAACATTTGGTGGTTGATCCCCAGCTCTCTTCCAAATCCCCAATAGAATGGGTATTCCTCAACAGAGTCAGGGTTGCATCTGAGTATTCCCCTCAGAGTCTCCGCCAGAGTTGGAAACCTCTGTTTTCCCCAGTAGGGTTGGTTGGTGATCTATCATCCATAGATTTGGTTGATTCCCTTATTGCTTTTGATCCCCAGTAGAGTGGCTTATTGCAGAATCTACTTGTGTGATCTTTTCTTCCTCCTCAGTGGGTTGTTCCCCAATGGAATACTTGTATCATCCCCAAGTAGAGTTGCTTGTGCAGTTGGATCCTACGTGGATGATCTGTTCTCCCTTAGTGGGTTGTTCCCCAGTGGAGTTATTTTGGAGTTGCTTCGTAGCAGTTCTCGCCTGTGCAGTGAGCTCTTGTTCCTCTGCAGATATTTCGGGACTTCTCCCATTCCCCAACAGATTTGTCTTTGTGACCGTTGTTGCCTGTTGTGACTTTCTGTACTCCAGTTGGGTTGATTGTTGATCCATCACTCAGAGATTTGGTGATATCTCTGATCTTTTGCCTTCCCGCAGATCTTTGCTTTTCAGCTTGAAGATCTCCAGCAGATTGGCTTTCCAGTTGGACCTCCTGGGTTCTCCCTGGAAGTATAGTACCGGATGTTTGATTCCTGGAACTTGTTTGTGTTAGAATTGTCTGTTTTGTCAGCATTCATCAAACATAAATCGCGTATATTCACGCATAATCATAAACATACAGATATTCATGTTGCATTTTGTGCCATATATCTTTTGTTTGTTGTTTCCTGCTATGGTGATATAGATCTCCTCTACAGATCTCCCAAGCAGATGCCGGGTGTTTAACCTCTCAAAATAGAGTCAGCCCTTAAGCAGAAAGTGTCTATCCTTGCCTGCCATTTCCCCATTGAGATACATCCTCGTGGATGACGGTTGTTTCTGTTCCCTCCCAACACACATTGGGACGGGTTTGCCCTTTTGAGTTATATCCTCATTAGGACAAGTCTTGATTCAATCCGCCTTTTTGGTTCGATCCTAAATTGGCCCTTTTTCAACTGTTTCTTGCGCTTCCCTGTGGTATAAATGGATAATTGCTTACAAACCGGCGTTCATTCATCTTATCCTCAGTGGAACTTTTAGCCTTCTGCCTACAAACCAGCAGTTATAAGTCCTATCTTTGCGGTTTTTCTACCTACGAACCGGTAGTTTTAAACCCTGTTTTCTCCCCTAGCGGAGTTAACTTTGTTGTTCATCCCAACCGATGTAATCCCCTATTTGCGGTTATCTTCATCTAGTATTCGATGTTGATTTTCCTTCGCTTGGATGAGTTGCTTGAATAAGTACTCATATCCCCAGCAAGTCTTTTGTGGATAATTGCCGTATGCTAGCAATTTTATCCCCAGCGGGTCCCTTCACCGTTTGTCAGTGATTGTGTTCCCCGGATCATTGATTTTCATTAATGTATCCCCAGCGAGTCTTCTTTCATTTACCTTCTTGTTGGTAATGTCTGTTGCTCCCTTTGATCGGTCATCTTTATATACCTAGTTTGGTATCCCGATGCCTTTCTTTTCGGATTTTTATCCTATAAACAACCTACAACCCAGTTAAGGATAATTTTCCATGCGAGGTTATTATTCACGTTTTGACGGCTATGAATAATATATCTCATTCGCTCTTTGGTCGAAGCCTCTCGTGTTTCCCCAGTCGAGTAAGATTCGTATTCTTTGTAGAATCGAATGTCCATCCTATAAACAAGTTTGCTTTTGCTCTTATTCAGGATGATGAGTGTCTTGGAACACAAATCAATTCACATTTTCGGATTTTTATCCTATAAACAACCTACAACCCGGTTCAGGATAATCTTCCTTTTGAGTATACTATCCACGTTCTGACGGTAATGGATATTATATCTCGTTCACTCTTGGGTCAATCTTTTGATTGTTTTTTCCGCAGAGTAAGATTCGTATTCCTTGTGGAATCAAATGTCCATCCTATAAACAGGATTGCTGTTCTAGCTTTCTTCAGGGTGGTGAGTGTTTTGGAACACAAACCAATTCACGATTTCGGATTTTATCCTATAAACAACCTACAACCCGGTTCAGGATAATCTTCCATGCGAGTATATTATCTATGTTTTGACGGCTATAGATAATATATCTCATGCACTCTTTTGTCGAATCCTTTGCTGTTTCCCCAACTGAGTAAGATTTGCATTCTTTACAGAATCAAATGTCCATCCTATAAACAAGTCTGCTTTTCTAGCTTTCTTCAGGATGATGAGTGTTTTGGAACACACACCAATTCACGCCTTGGCCGGTCACCTGTTACATACCTACAACCCGGTATCCTTGGTGTTCCTTCCTGTCTGTTCCCTATTATGACCTCGGTCCCCTGTGGAGTCAGATTTTCCTGAGTTTATGTACCTGTTTTAGGTCTTCCTCAGATGTTTGGTTGATTGATATTTCTCACCCGTATACATGTCTTAGATATTCATTCTTCCTGAGTTTGTTACTCACTAACCGGTAACATCTCATCCTTTGGGTTTCCCCTGGAAAGTCTTTTCTAGATTTCCCCAGCGGATTTGTGTTCCTATTCGTGTTGCTGTATTGGTGTTATCCCCAGTACATGCATTTTGTGAGTCAGCTTGAGTCTTTCCAGTGGATGTATCGTCCTTTGGAATTTTCTTTTCCCTAGTGTGAGTCATTTACTTCCCCAGTAAAGTTTCCAGTCCGTTTTCTGTTTCCCCTAAATCAGAGTCGTGTCCTGCTCACGCATTTCTTTTCCTTTTATCCCCATAAGAGTCATGTTAGAGTCTCTGTTCCTGGTGAGTGTATTACTCCGATGGATCGTCTTTTCTTCTGTGCGAACCATATCCCCACAGAGTTTGTGTCTTTTGCATGCATACATCTGCATCATGAGGTCTCTTAGGGACCAAAATTTGTCTCATTACTGTTATTTAAGCCCATTCTACCGTGTCGAGATGAAGATTTCTAAACTTCACTTCTCCGGCTAGAATGACCTTAAATAGGGGCATCTGTAAGACCCCAATTTTGTCCCTAAGATCCCTCATGGCATCATATCATACCATATCATTGCCTCAAGGATCATTGTGCACCTTGCCTCCCTCCCTGTGGGTGGGTTATCTTGTGAGTGTGGTTCTTGATCACCAAGCATGTTTAGCATTTGTATATCATTGCTTTTCATTTGTTTACTAACCAAAAGTACAAAAATATTGTCATCTAACCTTGTTACTTGCAGATGAAGCAATTAGGTCAAGACAGTCAGTGCAGCCATTGAGCAATAGATGGTGGCCATTCTGAAGAATTTGGGCACCATGATCATTCATCAAAAGTTCATATGAGTTGTGACATCATTTTGAATCAAGATCTCAAGTGGTAGAGGCTTGAATTTCATCAAAGAATGGCTCAGTCAACCAAAACCCTAGCAAAGTCAACTGTGGTCAACTGTGCATTTAATCAGGGATTTGATGGTGGGAAATGGATGGAGAGGTCTCATTCATGTCCATACAAGCCTCATATGACATGTCAAACATCCACATTGAAGAATTGGAGGTCATACAAAAAGTTTCCAAAAATAGCAAGTGACTTGTAATTTCCAACTGCCAAAAATGGAAAGGTCTTCTCCTCAACTTTACATCATCAAGAAAGCTTCAAACCAAATTTTGTCCAACATGAAAGTTGAAGATCTTGCTCTCACTTTTCCAAAAAGTCCAAGAACATCCATTTCTCATATGTGGTTGGCAAGTTATGATCAAATCATTGTCAAGAAATCTTGAACTTCAAGGAGGCATAACTCTTGAACCAAAAGGCCAATTCATGTGATTCTTTTTTGAGCAAATTTCTTTTGATCTCCTCTATCATAATCATTCATTACATTTCATCAAAAATCATCACACAAAAAGTGCATTTTTCAAGTGAATTCATTTTGAATTTTGGTGGGAAAAAAGGTGAATTTGAAAAGTACACATAAATTTCACTCCAAACCAATTGCAATAGCCTTAAAACAGAATTTGTGACTTGCTTCAAGTGGATTTGCACTGTTCCATTGGTTACATATGCATAAGGGCATTTTTGCCAAATTGCATAACATGCTTAATTCACTAATCCAATCCATTTTGCCTAATCATGTTTAGCTAGTGTGATTAACAGGGGGTATAAAGCACTAATCCTAACAGAATTCTAAAGAAAAAAAATCACAATTTCAGATCCAAACACAATTCACTCAAGTTCTCTCAAATTCTCTCAAACTTTTTTCACTTTGTTCATCAAATTTCACCATTCCTTTTGCTTGTTCTTGTGCTAATCATCATCTGCAGGAAGTATTGAAGATCTGTTGAAGCAAACATTGGAGGATTCTTGAAGAATTGGAACTTTTGGAGTTTGAGCATGTTCATGGTATTTGGAGATTTCTTCGAATCTGAGCATTGTTGAGCTAAAGTACATCATTTCATTCATCTTCCTCATCATCATTGATCATCTGTTTTGACTTTCCAAAGCCAGAAAATCACGAATCCAAAGCTGCACTTCAAACCAAGTCAGAATTCGATGTTCTCGATTCATGAAATTAATGCATGATTCTTGTAGATCTTTGAATGTAGGTTGTAATGAGCTTTAAATCGTGTTAAACCATGCTATATCGAGTGAGATCCATTGATTTAAAGTCTTATGTTCAAAAGATGATTTGCTCGATTCTTGCTTGATAGGATGTTGTTGGATGAAATAATTGTTGATTATTGTTGTTGGATGATAGATCTTTACAATGATATATGCCTTGCCAATTTATGTACACATTGGAAAAATTCTGGAAAATGATGATGAAGATCATGAGGATCTTCATCGCGTTCTTAAAATTCTGGACATTTCCTGCGGATTTTACCGCAACCTTCATAGCACTAGCCACGGCTTTTCCTGCGGATTCACATGTATTTCCTGCGGATTCACGCGATACATGCATGTTGCATGCGCCTAGGGCTCGGCCAAAACGGCTGCGTTTTGGTTGGCGCGCTTGGGCGTTCAAATTCACACGCGGTTCGATCCCGCCCCATGACACTTTCATTTTTAGCTTTTGGCATTTTATTCAATTGTCTTCACATATCCATATGCCTTCCATTCATCATTTTTAATTTTTCATCACATTAAAAAATCCATAACTCCTAAAATACTAATCCAAATCATGTGCCATTTTTTGTGAAATGTTCATCATGTTGTCTACTTTTTTATGGATATTTTTTCAAGATTTGTGCACGGTTAGAAAAAATAATTGCCTAGGGTTTGTTCTCACATGCCATTTCTTTCACAATGCTTGCCATTTCATTTGTGAAATCATGATGGTTGATCCAAAATTCTTGAAATTTTACATGCATACTCTAGACTCATGCCTGGTCATTTTGGTATATAGTTTTCTATTTTTGCATTTCTGGATTATGAGTTATGATGTGATCATTGGAGGTGTGACAATGTGTGTCACACCATTTCTTGTTCATTTTGTGGAATTTCTTTACCATCCTAATGCTATGCCAATTGATCTGGATTTTTGCATGTTGATACCTATGGATGTTAAGTTTGCGTGTGATTTTTCCTGGAATTTTTGAATGCATTTTCTATTTGTTTGAGAATTTTCCCTCTGTTTGACAAATTGTGGACCTTTTGTGAGTCATGATTTTATATGATTTGTGAAATCCTTGGTGTTTATTGGATGGACTTGAAATTCAGCATGTGTATTATAGACATCTTGAAGTTTGCCATGGCTTTGGTTTCATTCATTTATCATGTTTGGTTTCTGTTTTATGTTTGCTTGAAGTTGATGCATGATTTAGTGCCTTGTATGAGCTTGTTTGAATATGCTTTGACTTGTTGATTTTAATTGACATACTTCCACTTATCCAAATGACATGATTTTTGGTGTGTTTCTCATTGAACGTGTTCTGTTTAAGCATGATTTTTCTTGGAATTTATTGAGCCATTGTGGTATTGATATGCTTGTGTTCATTCTGTTTACTCCAATGTGATTCCAACTTGCTTGTTTGACATGATTTGCTTATGAAATGGAATTGGTGCATAGTTTTGACATGAGACCAATTGGACTTTGTTCTTATTTGATTAATCTTGATTTTGGTCAACTTTCATGTTCTGTTTTAAATTTTTTCCCTATCTTGGACCCTAGGCTTTAGCCTAAGGGTTTACTTCTCATGTTTGTAGCTTTGTTTCAGGTTGCACATGCAAGTTACACAATTGATGATGCCTCATCTTGAGAGCATTTGATATTTGCTTTTGATTACTAATGTGTGTTTTGTAGGTTGAAGTTGATTCAATTGGGATTGACTTGTGGCTTATGCCTTTGCCTATATTGGTTGTCTGTTGCATTAACTGCTGGTTGTTTGTCTGTATAGCATACTGATCTGTTTGATGTTTCCACAGGTACATTTAGTTGCTATAGTTCCTTTGTGAACTTGCTTTTGCTTTGCTGGATAGCATTAGCATTGAGGTAGAATCTCTTGTCTCCATGTAGTCTGGAAAACCTGGCTTGTTACTTGGCCAGGCACCTGTCTGAAGTCCTCCTTAAGAGGCAATGTTTGTGATTGTTTATCCTTGTCCCCAAGCAGGAAAAGTCCTTTTGATAAGGCAATTGGTAGATAGAAGAGATGTATAGTCCATCTCCTACTATTCTGTGTGTCTTCCCTCTGCTCACATTACATGTTGTAGCATTGTGGATCTTAACCCAAGATCTATCGAGTCAATAACTTGTGGAGAGAGTTCCAACTTTCTGAACTCCCACACCTTCTGATATTCAATGCTCTCCCTGACCAGGGATAAGAGCAATGAGGCACACCCCTCATATCCTTTCATCTGCTTCACCTTAACTCTCAATGTTAAGGTTAAGAGCACCACTTACCCCATTCCAGTTGACTTTACGGTCTAACCCTTGCTTGAGCCTAATTGCTTGGTTATAGTGTGTGCTAAATGACTTTGTTTGATTGATTGCTTGGTTCATTTGTACATGTTTGCTTGTTTGCCATTGTGCATTTATCATCATTAATTGTTCATTATTGCATGATCATCATTTCATATCTTTGTGATCCATCTTTGGTTTACCCATTGAGGACAACTGTAAGACCATTCATTGGCCATTGTTCCTATGATTTGGAAGGGATAGAGTGTAAGACCATTTCATTTGGCCACTCATGCCCATTGCTTAGTGCTTGTTTGTTTGTTGTATGTGAGGATGCAATTGTAAGACCATGTTGTTGGCTTTTATATTCCTATGATCATATGTTGGAGATTAGAGTAAGCCCATATATTGGCATCTGATATCCAGGTTTTGTTTTGTTTAGGAGATTGGAATAAGTCCATTTATTGGCATCTGACATCCTTGTTTGTTTTAGGAGACTGGTGTAAATCCATCTATTGGTATCCGGTATCCACCTTTGTTTGTGAGATTGGTATAAGTCCAGTAATTGGCCTCCGGTATCATTTGTTTTGCTTATTTGTTATTGCTCATTTGCCTATTCCTAAGGACACACTTGAATCATCTTCTATATGATCTCAAGAGGTGAACCTTTCTGAGAAGTTTTACACTCCTTTATCCATCCACCCTCTTTGTCCTAAACCTTTTCACACTTTGCTTTCAAACTTTGACTTATTGTGCAAACATCTTCATGCTTTTTCAAATTAGAAACCTGGACCCTAAGTCCTTGACTTTTCAAACTCCATTTCATAACACTTCTTTGAATCAATCCTAATCATATCTTGACCATACTTTGTGAATACTCATAATCGATTAACTTCACCCATTCAATTGTTTTGTGGCTTTGTCCATTGTTAATATGTTTTCATACATTAGCCATAGGTTCCAATTACCATAGTGGTTGATGTAAATCTTACCTTGTCCTTAGTGAGTTGATTGTAAGACTTCCGTACTGAAAATAGGGTTAACCCCTCTAGTACGTCGAAGCCGTCCTCGCATGGTGGATTGTTGACTCAGGTTGAGTTTTCTCCCATTGGTAATGAAAAGCCTTAGTGCTTGTGTTTTAAAATGAACTCACCAATTTTTGGAAATCTTTTAGCCGAACTACAGCGTTTTGATCCTTACCTTTGATGGAAGGTACGTAGGCAACGGGTTCATCCGTTCAAACACAAAAATAATAAAATTGTACATTCTTTTCTCATCATCCCATTCATGTTTGCACAATATGTCATAAACAAATAAACTTTTTCTATATACAACAAGTGTGAAAAGGGCTCCCTAGGAGTACCTAGGACGTTTTGGGTGCCTAACACCTTCCCATTGCGTAATTTACCCCTTACCCAGATTCTCTGATCTTTTCATTAGTTTTCTATGTGTAAAACTTCTTAGGCTTTTGTTCGCTTTTTAGCCAATCCTTTGGATAAATAAAAGTGCGGTGGCGACTCGATTCATTGTATGCTTTGCTTTTGGTTTAATCAATAAATCATAAAGTGACGAATACACCGCTACAAGGTGGAATCCATATTCAAGCTAAAAACTGAAGTCATGCTCTTAAACTCAAAACTAGAAGAGACAACCAAGTATGTAAGGATGCTAAACAATGGATCTGACTCCTTAGACAAGATTCTCCAATCTTGACTAATCACAGGAGCCAAATCTAGAATAGGATACCATAAATCTAAGGCTGAAAGTAGTTACACTGGTTGCAAACCTCAAGCTAAACCTAAATACAGCAAGAGTAAGAGCAGTCCTAAGATGTCACATCGTATGTCACACCAACAGAAGAGAAAACAACAGAAAGACAAACATCAAAGATGGAGATGTCATTACTGTGGAAAATTTGGACACTCAAGGTCCTTCTGCTATAAGCTGCATGGTTACCCTACCCCTGTTCATCAACAGACTCACTATCGACCCAGACCCAAACAGCACAAGCCTATCAACAAGAAACAATGGGTTCCTAAGACTAATGTTACAAGTCTAACAGCTCACAAAGAAGAGTGGTATTTTGATAGTGGATGCTCTAGACATATGACTGGAAACTCAAACTTGATAACCGATCTTCACCCTCATGACTTAAGCTATGTAACCTTTGGTGATGGAGCAAAAGGTGAAATAAAGGGGATACGCAAGCTTGAGTGTCTTGGAGCTCCTAAACTTGACAATATTCTACTGGTCAAGGGCTTGACTTCAAATGTAATAAGCATCAGTCAGCTAGGGGATCAAGGTCTGAATATCATCTTCACTAAAACTGAATGTATGATTGTTAACAAAGACAGTGAAGTAATTATGAAAGGAATCAGGACCAAAAACAACTGCTACATGTGGAGCTCTCAAATGGATGACCCCTCTAAGATGAGTACAGTTGCAAGAAGAACCTTCATGGGAAAGGAAAAATGTCAGACAAGAATGTTACACCAAAAACTAAGACCTAACCTCAAGGAAGAGAAGGTCATGATGGCCCAAACACATGAACATATGACTGGTGGTATGAAGTCTGAAGGTAGTGAGAGCTTTGCTGGAACTGAGACACAAGGGACTATGTGTGCAAAGAAAATTGAGATATAAAAGATATCAGATGAAAGCAATAATGCTCAACCAGGTTGGATGAAATTACTAATAATTATATACAATGTCACACTCGATGCTATGATATTGTATTATGACAACCTGTATGGTACACCTATGTCCAAAGACCATATTCAACACATCTGGACCAAGTACATTATTTGCTTTCATCACTCATGTAGAAAATATGTGGAAAACAAACTCATACTTCTACAGAATGAAATGCAACTAACCAACAGGACTGCAAGGGATTTGTATGATGTCCAACTGAAATATGAAAAGGGAAAATTAGGGGCTTGGTTTCTTGAGAAAATATGGCAATTAATGTGGAGTGGAAAAGGTAACAAAAATATTGTCTGCCCAATGAAAAGAAAAAGCCACATTAATAATGAATCATCACCTAGTATTGGAAAGAATATCTATTTCATTTGCTCACTCTGCCTGAACACAATTCTTTCCATCTTCATCAAACTACTCAGAGAACCTCTGCTAGGGCAAAGAAAGTTTTCTCAAAAGTTCAACAACATGTCTCAACATCCATCAACATCTAGCTCAAAATCCTTTCATACTAGAACTTCCTCCATGGAATTTTTAGATGAAGATTTGATGGACGTAACTCCTCTGTGTATGATACCAGGTGACGTTCCGGGCTCCCCTTCCATGGCTGGAGCTAAGCAAGGTAACACTCCTGAAAAATCGCCTGATAAAGAGGACATGCACTCTACTGATCGCATCATAAGAAACCTAGTTACTAGGATACTGAATGAAGATCATGGAGTCAAGGACATTTTTACCCCTCTGTCCAGAAGGGACCCCTCTCCTGAGGTGGAAACCCAAGCTGAGAAAGATGACGACTCATCTAAAACAGAAAAGGAAGTAGCTGCTGAGGGACTATGTTCTCTTGGAAAAAACTTACCTAGTATGTCCCCTGATACTGCTCAGGACATTGAGGAAGAAAGGTCTGAGGAAGAAGATGACACGTTGGTCAATCTTGTGAAAACAAGTGTAGCTAATAGACTGAGAAAAAGGAAGAGTATGGCTGAGATAAGGACAGGTAGGAAAGAGAAAAGGGTTGCTGGTATAGGTCCCTCCAAATCTTAGAGTAAAGTAGAGGTCAGGAAGAAGAAAGAAAGTGAGAGTTCTGAATCTGATGAGGATGTCGAATACGATGTCTCAGACATCCCCCCTGTTAAAAGGAAGTCTGTAAAGAAGTCTCTAAACAAAGTGGTTGCTGTTCATATTGACAATATCTCTTTTCACGTAGAAGATGGTGCTGCCAAATGAAAGTTTGTGACTCAAAGAAGGGTAGCAGTTGAAAGAGAACTGGGAAAAGAGGCAAGTGAAGTAAAGGAAGTCATGGAGTTAATTAAAGCTGTTGGTCTTATGAAAACTGTGATTGCTCTGCCCCAGTGCTATGATGGCTTGGTCAAAGAATTCATTGTTAACATCCCTGAGGAGATTTATGGAAAAAACAGTAGGGAGGTCTGCAAAGTTTTTATAAGGGGTAAGTGTGTGAAACTTTCACCTACCATCATCAACAAGTTCCTAGGGAGAGGAACTGATGGAGGAGTAGATCTAGAGACCACAGACAATGAGGTCTGTAGAATTATTACAGTTGGCCAAGTTAAGGAATGGCCTAGTAGGAAACATCTATCAGCTAGTAAACTCACTGTTAAATATGCCATTCTGCACAAGATTGGTTCAGCAAATTGGGTTCCTACTAATCATGTCTCTACCATCTCCATTGTTCTTGGAAGAATTATTCATGCAATTGGAACCAAGATAAACTATGATTTTGGAAAGTTTTTATTTGACCAAACCATCAAACATGCCTCCACAAATGTTGTGAAGTTACCCATTGCCTTCCCATCCATTATTTGTGGTATTATCTTAAGTCAACAACCAGGCATACTCAATACAAATGACATACCAAGCAGAAGAAAAACCCCTCTATCCATTCATTATAAGTTGTTTGAGGGAAGTCATATAAATGATGTTGTTATGACATCTGACAGAAGAGAGCCTGTATCTCAAGGAAGCCTAATTGATCAATTGAAAGATACCTGCAAGGAATTGGAGAAGGGTATGAAGGTGGCAAAGGCAAGAAAAGAAGCTTTGGAAGCTCTTATTTGTAGCCTGGAAAAGGAGGAGTTAGAGAAGGCTGGTAAGGATTCAGATAGAAAAGCACAATCCAGTGGCAGCTCTGGAAGCTCTGAGTGGTCTGAAGATGAAGATGAAGGTGAAGGTGATACTTCTTCTTCTGATTAATGGTTCCTGCCTGAATTGAAGACTGGGAGGTGTGGTGGAAGCTGGGCTGCTGTTTGGAAGGTTGTTGTCTTGATTTTTTTTTATTATGTATTTTGTGGCAGTCCTTATTGATGCCTGTTATGTAATATTTAGGGCTCTTAATGAGTTCCTTGAATTTGTTCATTATCTCAGCTTTCAGCTGTGTATAATGATGGTGTGTACTTCCTGAATATTTTGTTTTAACATGCTTAATGTTATAACATCTGATCTAACATTCTCTGCTAGGCTAATAGACATTTATTTTGTCTAATTGGTCACCTTTGGTCAATTTTGACTAAAAAGGGGGAGAAGTGCTTAATATGGAAGCTGTTGTGGAAGTTGTATGTGGCTGGACAGAAGGACAACTATTATTGAAAGGAGTGCACAGGGGTTGATGTTGAAGCATATGTCAGTATGACATTCTGGCTGGTACAGGTACTGGAGATCAGTAGCTGTTATGTTTGTTGTATGCACAGATTTAGGGGGAGAAGGAGTACACTTGTGAATTATGCATTTGTGTGTCTTACTAGTTGCATCCATAACTAGTAATTCTGTTGATTGTTGCACAGATTTAGGGGGAGGAGAAGTACCCTTGTGCATGTGTGTATTACTAGTAGCCATAGCTAGTAATTTTTTTGCTTCTGCTACTGATTAAACTTCTGTTATGTTGTTTAACTGCTGATAGTTTACCTTGTGAACAAAAAGGACAGATATATGTTTTAGCCAAAATTTTCCAAAGGGGGAGTTTGTTGATTCTAAGTGTTGGCAGCAATTTTGGTAAAACAAAGAGTGTTCACAAGATGTCATGTGTGATGTCTTAACATAAGATATCCTATGTACCTGCTGGAGTTCAAGAACATGTGCATGCAGGATTGTTTCAGAATGCCACATACAATGACAAGGCTTCTGATATTGAATGTACCTGCTGGAGCTTAAATGAAAGACATGTTCATGCAGGATTATTTCAGATGACATACATAATGTCATGACATCTGATATGGCTGTACCTGCTGGAAGTTATAAAAGGAATTATTGGATTATGCAGGATTTTTCCAGGATGTCAGACCCGATGTCATGACATCCTATACACAGAACATTCAGTATGAATGTCTGGTGTTTTGTGATTGCACAATTAATGGAAATCTTTGGATGATTGAAGATATGGCTAGCTGGCACATTCAATCATGGATTACAACCAGATTTACTTATTTTCCAAGGAGATCTAAACAACTGTTATAAAAAGATTTGATTGGAAAATAGATTTAGGGTTTTCAAGATATCCAAGCCCAGCTGGGTGCTTCTATAAAAAGGGACTTAGAAAACCTATTTGAACACACAACCAAGACTGAGCGAAATATAGAGAGAGAGCTAGGGTTTGTGTCTGTTTAGTCGTAAGACTTGTAGGTCATTCAAGTCATCCATTGATGATTAAATTGGACTGATTTGTGGTTGTAATTTGTCACTCTAAAGCTGTTAAGCAAGAGTGTGTGTCTTCTTGATCAAAGCTTTGAAGCAAGATCAAAAGTGTGTCTTCTTGATTGAAACTGTGAAGTAAAATCAAGAGTGTGTAATTGAAAAGTATTTTCTTTTCACAAGGGATTGTTGTTTAAAATCGCTGGTGTGTGATTGTAGGGAAGTGAGTGGGTTCTCATATCTAAGAGTGCTTAGGTAGAAATTGCACGGGTAAAGATTAGGTGAGAAAGACTGTAACTTGTTGAAGTGTACGGAGAGTCTTTGAACTAATTCTATTTTAGTGAATTTCCTTCCTGGCTTGGTAGCCCCCAGACGTAGGTGAGTTGCACCGAACTGGGTTAACAATTGCTTGTGTTATTCGCTTTACCATTCTGTTTTGTTTATCCATTGTTTATTACCAAATATTAGTGTCGTGACATTACCTTCGACATCTTATATCTGATACCAGAATTTCACAAAGGACAAATATGAAGCTCGTATCCAAGCTTTGGAAGCTAAAGTCCAAAGTCTAGTCAATGCTCTCCGTGAAGCCCGAAGCTAAACTATGGACTCAATATTAAGAAGAAGAGCTACTGAGGGACTCCTTCCCTTCAGTCCTTCTAAATGGAGTGAAGTATACGAAGAAGTAGTAGATCTCAAGAGACAGATGAATCTCTTGGAAGAAGCGTATAATGAAATGAGAAAATGGTGCACTTACGTGGAGAGTCATAGTCAAGCAATGGTGGGCACTCTCGAGGAAGACAAGGCTATTATGTTAAAGCTTAAAGAAAAGGATGGATATTATAGGGAAAAGTATATGAAGTTGGTCATATCATCTAATGATCTAATTGAGAAAATTCCTTGAAGTTTGAAGGAAGTTGAGTTCATGGCAAGTATCTTCAAACCCCAAAAAGAAATTTGTGACTTTCTCAAGATGTATCGTCACATGGTAGAAATTCCTTGTAATGTATTTTTCAATTTTGCGTGTTTCCCTTTTTATAAGTGCTGAACAATTGTTGGGTTTTCTTGTTACCTTTTCTTTTGAATAATTGAATGAATAAAGTACTTTCAATTTATATTATCTTTATCTTGCTTACAATCGCTGAATGGTTAAGATTCCTCTAAAAATACTTTTTTGCATACTCATGCATTCATTCATACATGCATAAAAAGAAACAAAAATCACATTTCCTCCCTTATTTTCTCAGAATCATTGCTCAAGATAACTTGACTCTCTGACCGCCTTACCAAACTCGGGATCGTCAAAAGAAGACCATGGATCAAATTGAACAAAACCAAGCTGCACTCAGGGAGGATATGGACTCGGTAAAAGGAAATATTGAGGGGATGAAGGATAAGATCGACCAACTCACATCCATCCATCCACCTATGGATGGTAACCCTCGACAAGGATTCGTCTCTGATAATAAAGGGGGGAAGATAATACATTTCATTAAAAATCAACACCCTTCATCCTGAAGGGTTTATCCCAATTTTTGTTCAAAATGGGGCATCTCATCCCGTACAAATATCAGTTCCACAAGATATTTATATGGATCTGAGCCAACAATATGAAGATGAAGATCATAGGGGCATGGTTCAGGAAAGTAAACCGGTTGCTCACCATATCGCCATTATTGGGGAAACAAGGATTGATGACAATTATAAGATCCTAAAAGAAATATTTAAGGTAGTTGAAGGGTTCAATGTATTTGGAGTCGATGCTATGGGGATGTGCTTGGTACGAGACGCGATTATACCTCCAAAGTTTAAAACTCCTGAGTTTGAGAGGTACAAGGGCGTCAGTTTCCTGAAAACCATCTCAGGATATTTGTCAGGAAAATGGCTGCCTATCTAGCAAATGAGAAACTAATGATGCATAATTTCCAAGACAATCTAAGTGGGGCATCTCTAGATTGGTACATGCAGCTGGAGAGAACTCATATCGATACTTGGGAGGATCTAGCTAAATCCTTTCTGAGGCAATATAAGTATAACTTGGACATGACTCCCAATAACATGTAATTGCAAAATCTGTCACAAAGAGGAGCAAATCATTCAAGGAATACGCTCAAAGATGGATGGAATTGGCCTCCTGTGTATAACCTCCACTGTTGGAGAGTGAACCAGTGGATATATTCATGGGAACTTTGCAAGGCCCATACTACAAAAAGATGATATGATCAATATCAATAGGTTTTGGTGACCTGGTGATAATTGGCGAAAAGATCGAGAATGGGTTGAAAAGTGGTAAGAACGGAAAATCATCTTATGGTCAACACAATAATAAAAGGTATTCTAACAACAATAATTCAAACAAGGGTGATACAAATGATGTTATTGTTGATGGGTATTCCCAGGTGCCTTACAATCCTTATGTGGCTATAGTAAATCTTAATCATTACCCACAACCTACATACTTCAAGCCTCAAGCTCAACAACCTAGGGCACCACCTCCGCATAATCAACAATAAAATGGGTATCCCTGAAGGGATTAACAAAGGAATAGGAAGGACTTTGACCCTATACCCATGACATATACTCAAATCATGCCTTACCTACTACAAAGAGGGTTGGTGGAGACTAGACTTATTGCACCCCCACCAACACCTCCTCCTCTTGGATATGACACAAACACTAGATGTGATTTTCATGTTGGTTCACCAGGGAATACTATCGAGAAGTGTTTGTCCCTCAAGTTTAAGTTCTAATACTTGCTCCACCATAAGGTTATTTCTTTTGTTGTTGAAAATTTGAACGTCAAGAATAATCCAATGCCAAGACACGATGGCCCAACTATCAATGTCATTGAAAAATCAGAAAAGAGTGTCTTAGTCCAGAGGGTGGACCAAGTAAGAACCCTTTTGTCTAGAATATATAAAATATTGATTGGATATGAGTTATTTGAAGATTTACATGATGATTGCAAGGTTTGTCGGTCTAACCCATACAAATGTGAAAAGATGAATGGGTGTCTTCAATAAATGATGAACCAAGGTTTGGTTCAAATTGGATACTCAAGGAAGATATAGGATATGTCAGATATAGAATTTCAGGGGCACATACCCTTTGAGATTCCCTATCAAAGAAGAGAGGCACATGCATCATTCTAGATTCTTGTACCCATATCTTCTCAAGCGCCAATCTTGATACCAATTCTGATACCATTTCAAATTCCAGTTCAGGTACCAGCAAAGTTAGAAATCCCTATTGTCTTACATGTTCCGTCACCATTTCCTTATACAAATACTAAATCTATACCTTGGAATTACTCCGCTACATCATATGTGGGGGAAAAGCCTCTAGTGCTTGAACCAACAGTCACTAACATAAATAATGTTGGAGGTATAACTCGGAGTGGAAGGGTATTCGCTCCTGAGAAACAACTAAAGAAGAATACTCCCGAAAACTTGAAAGGAAAATAAGTTGTAGAATAAGGAGAATGACCTTCTAAGAAGGGTGTGCCCCAAGAAGAAGTTGAAGAGTTCTTGAGGCTGATAAGGAAAAGTGGTTATAAGATGGTGGACCAGCTAAACCAGATGCCTGCTACAATATCTGTACTATCTCTTTTGTTAAGTTCAGAGGCTCATAGAGGAGCTATGTTGAAGATCTTGAATGAATCTCATGTTACCCATGATATAAACGTGAACTAGTTTAACAAAGTAGTGGCTAACATCACTGCTAGCAACTGTTTGAGGTTCAACAATGACGAGTTACGACTAGAGGCACAAGCCCACAACAAGGCCTTGCATATATCAGTCAAATGTTATGATAACCTTCTCTTAAGGGTATTAGTAGATACGGGATCATCTTTGAATGTCCTGCCTAAGAACACTCTTGGGAAGCTGAATAGTGTGAGGACATCTATTAAAGCTAGCACATTATTAGTCAGAGCTTTTGATGGCTCGAAGAGAATGGTGATCATAGAAGTTAACCTACCAATAATGGTGGGTCCATACACATTTCTATTCACCTTCCAAGTGATGAACATTAACCTATCGTACAATTGTCTTCTAGGACGACCTTGGATCCATGCAGCGGGAGTTGTCACCTCCACTATTCACGAAAGGTTAAAGTTCATAGTGGATGATAAGTTGATAATCGTCTAGGGGGAGGAAGACATGTTCATTAGTCACCTCTCATCATTCAAATACATAGACGTAGACAAAGCAACCTTGGAGATACCTTTCCAAGCTTTGGAGATTGCAGAAGTTAGTCGAAGAAGAGATGTTCCCAAGGAAGAAAAGTCAACTTTGCCATGGGAGAAAATGTCAGAATTGATCAAAGGAATAGATGCATTGGGCTGGGGAAAGCTGTTGGAGATACCAAAGAAAAATAATCAGTTCAGGATGGGTTATAAATCGACAAACATACGGTCTCATAAGAACAATCAAAGGAAGTTCCGTAATCTTCAAGAGATTTTCCACAGTGTTGGGTACATGGAGGACGATCGTGTGGTTGTAATTGAAGAAGAAGATGATCGGATACCTAACTTGGTGTGTCGTTGTTCACCAGACACCGCTCTTAACAATTGGAAGGTCATTGAGATTCCAAAGATAATTTCGATTTCAAAGTAATTTACTGTTTTTTAATAATAAGTCATTTGCTTTGCCCAAGGCAAATGGACAAGCTTTTTAGGGCTCCCTTTGTTTTAATGACTTATTTATGAATAAAATTGCATTTTGTTTTCAGTTAATACTGTTGCACCCCAAAATTTGCCCTCTATTTTTAACTCTAACCAATTTTTTGTTTCACATTCATTTGCATCATCTTCATAGCATAACATTTTTTTCTGTCTTAATATTAGCCGGAATAATTTCTCGGAATTTACAAACAGACTGGTCAAATTAACTTTTTAACTGTGCCTAAAATTAGTCAACGAAAAAATGTCAAGTTTAAGTCTGCAAATGTCGGTAACATTAATCTGCGGTTCACGTGGTTTAATTTGACATGCTAAAAATATTTTTACGACTATTTTTGGTCATATGTTGATCAGTCTGAGCAGTTTAAACGGTCATAATTTTTATTTCAAAATCCGACCAAACGCTGTATTTTTCCGAGTCATTTATTTCGCGCTGATTATTTTGACGTGTTCATTTTATTTTTTTGAGCATTTTGGTGCCCGACTTTTTTTTTTTTGAGTCTATTTATTTTTATATTGGGTCTAGAATAAATAAATAGGTTAATTAGTTTTTATTTTAATTTTAACTATTTTAATTATTTAACTTTATTCAGTTTTTAATTTAATATTGGGTTTCAAAATAAACTTAGGCCCATTATCATTAACCTAATTTGTTCCTATATATATTTACTAGCATGACTGATAGAGAGAGGCCGAAAGACAGAACAAAAAAAGAGAAACTGAGAGTGACTGATCTATACTATCGTACACACAGTTTGGTAATAGTTTATATATGATATATACTTTATCTATTTTGTTGATATATTTGTTACTGTGTTTCAAATACATGTTCATATGTGTGACTGTGTTATGTATTCCAGATACATGCGGTTTGGTTAAATATATATATATTTCTATTTTATGTTATAATTTGATTATGTTTTCGGATCGGATCGTGTCAATACGCCGTTTTCACATATACGTGTATGAGGCGTGACATTTGTGTTATCCGATCCAGTTGCGATGATCGCAATTTTGCGCTAGCAACGCCGTTGTTTTTTTTTAATTCATATTTTTTTTTATATATACATATATTTAGATCTGCACATTTTTTTATATAACTAACTACCCTGATTTTTCCTAAACCCTGACAATTTCGCCACAAACTCTATATTTCAAACCTAAAACTTTAACCGTGTTGTTTCCTCTAAACCATAAACCTTTTCTTAAACCTTAACAAACCTTATTATTATTTCCTATTTTCGCTCATATTTATGTTATTCATACACTGTAACTGCTTCGCCCTTGTAATATTTTAAGTTTTAACTTGTAATATTTTCAGTTTTACTTTTCGCCATCTTTATTATGTAACTGCACCAAAGCGTTGTAATAATTAAGATTTTATTTTCTGCCATTTATTTTCTGCCATTTTATTTTTCTGCCATTTATTTTTCTGCCATTTAAATTCCTGCCATTGATCCTATATTAACTGCGTGGTTTAGTAATGTAGGACGTGAAAACCTACTAAATTAATTATTCAATATTTTTCTATAACCTTTATATTTTTGTAAATAAATAATAAATACTAACTATTTTAATAACTTTTTTTTATTACTTACTTATAATAATAAATCCTTATATATTTTGTAAATAAAATCTAATTGACCATTTTTCTAATTGAATAATAATAATAAACCTATTAATCTAATAATTTGATATTTTCTATAACCTTTATTTATTTTGTAAATAACAAACTTAATATTTTTCATATAACTCTTTTATTTTATAATTTGTACATTAATGTATTTTAAATTCTTTTATTACTACTAATTTATTTTAAACTCATATTTTTCTAATAACTTCTAAAAAAATCTAACTTGTTTAACCTAAAATAATTTCTTTTAAAATTCTAACCTTTTCATTATCACTTTATTATTATTGTTATTTTATTATTGCTTTATTACCATTGTTTATTTATTATTTTATTATTATTTGCTTTTATCTATTCTATTTTTGCTTCATTATTTTCCTTATTTTAATTTTGTTTTATTTATAATATTAGGAACAAATGTATAGGTTGTAAATTTATTCTTTCTCGCCTGATTATTATGTATCTGTCCCATAGCCATGTAATAGTTTAGGAATTTATTTTTCTTGCTTTTATTTTTGTAAATATTTATTGCGTGGTTAGTAATTTAGGGAGTGCAAAAAACTAACTGTAAATAATTGAACTTAGAAAATTAAATTCAAGACAAATATCTGAAAAATAACACTCACACACGTAAGTCGATCTTTGATCGCCATCTGTACTTCCTAGGGTATTCCTCTTGGTTGCCTTCTTTAAATGGTCAAGTCCCTCGAAAATAGGGGTGTCTTAAGCAAAGTCCCTTCAAACAGAAAAATCATCAAGTCCCTATAAACTTAAAAGATCAAGTCCCTACGAGGTTGCCTACGATATAATGATCTTGTCCCTTCGGTAAATATGATGATAGTCCCTACGAGTTGCTAAAGACACCCCTTATGTTGCCTTCATTGACCATACGATGACCCTACGCCCGTCCCTTAAACACATCCAAGGTAATGACTACCTATTCCTTAATAATAGGGACAGTCTTACCATTGAAAGAATATACGAGAACACGAAAGACTTAATCTAGGGTAGGTATCTCATAGTTACTTGCTCACACTTTTCAAAATTACTTTTACACCTCACAATTTCTAAACTAGGCTTTGTATACACCCATACGAGGGTCATTACAAAGTACTTAAAGAAATTTTTCTAATCACACACTACACTCTTGCAAACAAACAAAGTGAGCTAAGTAACTAAGAGCCCATGGATAACCATGGATATAAAGGGTGCTAATACCTTCCCTTTGTATAACCTACCCCCCGAACTCAAAATCTTTTAAAGGTCTTTCCTGTTCTTTTATGTCCATTCCTTTTGGATAAAATAAAAGTCGGTGGCGACTCTTTCTATCCGCAACATTTAACTAAAGTCAGTTCTCCCACCGTGTTACAGAACTGGCGACTCCACTGGGGATTTAATAAAAGAGGGGTACCCTTAGGAATTAGATCACTTTAAAATTGTTTGCCTTGTTTGCTTTATACTTATCTGTTGGGTGCTCTTATGTGTGAAAGACCCTAACCCGGATCTAGTGTACCTTAGGTAAATGGCAATAGACCAAGGAAACTGTACGGCGTATATCGATATGGTTGATCTGGTGGCCATAGTTAGTGTGACTTCTTGGTTGGTGCTTATGTTCCTTAAGCAAGTTGAGGATAACATGAGGCTGCCATATGTTGCCAATACACTAACTGACTTTTAGAACCCTAGTCATCCCATCTTGGCCTTTAGAAAGTAGTGAGATAACCGGCTTTGGTGAAGACTGAAGTTGGTTGATACTCGATACTACACTCATTGAGATCCTAAACTTGGAGGGTTTTGGTTGGCAAGTAAGTTGCCTACTGAACAACCACCCTTGTGAAGGATCAATGATTTTGAGATCCCTTAGAACCTGGTTACTTTTGTAGGACAGGATGAATCAACTAAACTTCAGCGGAGGGTATTTACCTTTAAACCTCATGCAAGCCTTCAAACCTAGGGCTATTGTGTGACTTGTTTGTGTGTGCCACATGTTTGTGATTGAGCATAACATCATAGCATCATCATGCATCATAAGCATAGCATTTTCACTAACCATTTCAAGGACCAAAGGATTTATCTTTATTGCAGGTCATGGCTTCTGCTCGCAGGAATACTATCCGGATCAACTTTGTAGGAATACCTCCTAAGCTTAAGGAATTGGTCTCTCAAGTTTCTGAAAACTCCCAGTTCATCAAGAGGCATGATCACCTACTGGATCTAGTCACTTCAGGGTTCAATGAAGACATGATGAGTATCCTGTTTCAGTTTTTTGACTTAAACATCATTGCTTCACATTTCCCGACTATCAGCTGGTTCCTACAATGGAAGAGTTCTCCAAGCTTCTGGGTATACCTATTCTTGATCAGAAACCCTTCACAGGCTTGGAAAAAGAGCCTAAACCTGAAGTCATTGCTGCAGCCTTACATTTAAAGAAATCAGACATTGTCCTAGAAACAAGGAGTGGAGTTAAGGGTATTCTTGCTAAGGTATTGGTGGAGAAAGCTCAAGTATTCCTGAAGGCTATGAGTTATGATACTTTTGAGGAGATCTTAGCCCTATTGATTTATGGCTTAGTATTGTTCCCCAATCCAGACCAGTTCATAGACGTACACGCCATCAACATATTTCTGACTCGCAATCCAGTGCCTACATTACTTGGAGACATCTTACACTCTCTTCATACCTGTACTACGAAGGCACGAGGAACTCTGATGTGTTGCATACCTATATTATCTAGGTGGTTTATTTCTCACCTTCCTCGATCAGTGATGAAGAATGAACAAGGGTTCAGGTGGTCCAAGAGGATTATGTCACTTTCTCATTCAGATATTCATTGGTGCTCTAGATCTATGGAGAATGTTACCATCATTGACCGTTGTGGGGAGTTCCCTAATGTGCCACTCCTTGGCATAAGAGGGGGCATTACCTACAACCCTTCTTTAGCTCTACGTCAGTTTGGTTACGCTCGGACTGATGGTCCTCATGACATGCTTATTCAGGGTATTGTGTTCGACTACGACAACGATCTTCAAGGTTACCGTCAAAGGTTCATACGAGCATGGGGTAAAGTGAACAAGGTTGACAACAAGACTCTGGAACCCAAGTACACTATTCCTATGGAACCATATCTCAGATGGGTACGATCTCGTGCTCAGACTCTTATGATGCCATATCCTGCTATCCTGCCAGTTACCATGGAGCCTGTTGCTGAAGGAGATACTTCTTACATCATTCTTCATCCAGACATGCCCACTGACATGGAAGAGTTACAGAGGTCCTGGATCCAGTTGAAGGAGCAAAAAGATACTTTTGAGACTCATTACAAGACAAGTCAGGAAAGAATCCTGGAGCTAACAAAACAACTTCACGAGGAGCGGAATCTCAAATCATACCTCAACACAAAGAGGAAACGTCCATGGGAGACTTAAAACCCCATTTTTTGTATTCATTTCATTTTATTGTAAGCCCAAGGGGCAAACAAGTTTATTACTAATAAAAGTTTACTTTTTGGTGGTTTAAACAAATTTAAATCCTACGGTCCTTGAAAACATTGCATAAGCATCTACATACCATATTATTGCATCACAGGTTTCTTATGAACAGGTATCTTATCTTCTCGCTGTTTATTTCAGCAGAAATGGCTCTTGAACAGACTGTCAAGATCACTTCCAAGGGTCCTATCAAAATTACTGCTGAAGGCCTGGTGAAGACTGTTGCTGAAGTTAGAATGCCTCCCATGATTATTACCACTCCTGGCCCTATTCCTTATACTTCTGATAAAGCTATACCCTGGAATTACGGTTCTGATGTTTATATCCATGGTGTTAAGCAGGAACCTTTGACTGATACACCTGTTACTGATGATAACCTTGATGTTGATAATATTGCTGGATCTAGTAAGATCACCAGAAGTGGAAGAATTTTCTCTCCTCCAGCTACCTCAAAAAATACAGTTCTTCCAACTACTACCTCCACTTCTGAGCCAAGTACTGATGCTCGAGGCAAAGGTCCTGTGGTTGAACCTGTGCAAGCTGAAGCACCGACTGCTGAAAATCTCTCTAAACAGATGGAAGAAGTGCTGAAGATCATTCGTAAGAGTGATTATGATATTGTTGACCAGTTGGGGCATACTCCCTCCAAAATTTCCATGTTGTCTTTGTTGCTGTGTTCTGAGGCTCATGCTAAAGCCTTGATCAAATTCTTAAGGACTGCTCATGTACCAAATGAAATTTCTGTGGATCAATTTGAAAATTGTGTTGCACATCTAACTTATGATAATGGGTTAGGTTTTTCTGATGCTGACTTGACTCCTGCCAAAAGAAACCATAACAGAGCTTTACATATCTCCATTGAATGTAGGGGCACTACCTTGTCTCATGTGTTGATAGACAATGGCTCTTCATTGAATGTACTTCCCAAAGAGGTTCTGAACAAGCTCAGTCCTGAAGATGCTGTGTTAAGATCAAGTAATATAGTGGTGAGAGCCTTTGATGGTTCAAGAAGAGTGGTGCATGGAGAAATAGATCTCCCGATCAAAGTAGGCTCTCAAGTCTTCGATTCTACCTTCTATGTAATGGATATTCGTCCTGCGTACTCTTGTTTGCTTGGGCGCCCCTGGATCCACGGGGCAGGTGCTGTGACCTCCACTCTACATCAGAAGTTGAGATATCCAGTGAAGGGAAAGATCGTAACTGTTTATGGAGAGGAAGAATATATGGTCAGTCATGTGAATACATTTAAGTATGTTGAAGTGGAAGGTGAATATGTTGAGACTCCTTGCCAGACATTTGAAGTAGTTCCTTGGGTCGTTCCCGCTACTGAAGCTCCTCTTGTGGTTAAAAGAGTTCCTGTGGTTACCAGAGTACCTCCTACAATGGCTTCCCTCAAAGATGCTAGAGCTGTGGTTGAAGAAGGTGGTTGTACTATTTGGGGTCAGCTTCCCGACATTCCTTACAAGTCTGACAAGTTTGGTTTGGGTTTCACTGCAGAGTCCCAGAAGGTTGTTCGTCGTGCTCGTGCTGTTCGTATCACCAATCAAGGGAACATGAAAGATCAAATCAATGTTGTGGGTGACTATAATGAAGACTACAATCTGGATAACTGGATTTTTCCTACTGTGGGTGATGGGCTCAACAATTGGAAGACTGAAGACGTTATTCCTATCTCCTTTAGTCAGGAGTAAATACTATTACTGCGTTGTTATTTTTAAGCCTTGTGCCTTACCCGGGGCACAATGGTATGCTTGTTTCGGGATGTCATTTCATTTGCATACTTCATTCAATAAAAATCAATGGACGTTTCGTTTTCGTAAATATTGGGCTCTTTGTTTTTCTTTTATTTTATTTTCATCAGCTATGTGTTCTTACACACACCCACATCACTAAAATGCAGATCCTCATCCACTCTGGATCCTGTTGATAACAGTTCTACTATTGCCAATTATAATTTCGAGAATCCGATCTATCAAGCTGAAGATGGAAAGGATGAAGATTGTGAAGTACCTGTAGAGCTTGCTAGGTTATTACAACAAGAAGAGAAAGTTACACAGCCGCATGAGGAATCAATTGAGGTTGTAAATCTGGGTACTGAAGTAGACAAGAAAGAAGTCAAAATAGGAGCAGGCTTGGAAAACAGTGTCAAAGAAAGATTGAGTCGGATGTTACGTAACTATGTAGAGGTATTCGCTGGAAAAATCAAGAGATGATATGGAATGATGAATGTCAATAAGCTTTTGACAAAATCAAGAAGTATCTCCAAGAACCTATAAATCTGATGCCACCAGTTGAAGGAAGACCTCTAATCATGTATTTGACCGTGTTAGAAAATTCAATAGGGTGTGTATTGGGGCAACATGACGAGTCTGGTCGAAAAGAGCATGCAATATACTACCTTAGCAAAAGGTACCGACTGTGAAACAAGATACTCCCAGCTCGAGAAAGCTTGCTATGCTTTGGCTTAGGCTGCTCGCCGACTAAGATAGTATATGTTGAATCATACCACTTTATTGATTTCTAAGATGGATCTTATCAAATATACATCTGAGAAACCTGCTCTCTCCGGAAGAACAACAAGATGATTGTTGAACTCTGCACGCAGTTCAAAATAAAACACCATAACTCTTCTCCGTACCGGCCAAAGATGAATGGCGCCGTGGAGGCTGCTAATAAGAATATTAAGAAGATCATACAAAAGATGACAGTAACATATAAAGACTGGCATGAGATGTTACCCTTTGCTCTTCATGGTTATCGCACTTCAGTACGCACTTTGACAGGGGCAACTCCTTTCTCTTTGGTTTACGGAATGGAAGCCGTGTTACCAGTGGAAGTTCAGATTCCCTCTCTAAGAATCATGAAGGATGCAGGCTTGGATGAAGATGAGTGGATTCAGACTCGACTCGACCAGATAAATTTGATTGATGAGAAGAGGTTGGCAGCTGTTTGTCATGGTCAGATGTACCAGAAACGGATGATCAAAGCTTTCAATAAGAAGGTTAAGCCAAAGGTATATCAGGCTGGTGACTTGGTAATCAAGCGTATCATACTACCACAGGGTGATCCTAGGGGCAAGTGGACTCCTACATATGAAGGACCATTTGTGGTCAAAAGAGTATTCTCAGGAGGTGCCATGATGCTTACTACTATGGATTGTGAAGACTTTCCACAGCCTGTAAATGCAGACATAGTTAAAAAATACTACGCCTAAAAAGAGACCCGCTAGGTTGACTGGCCTAGGCAAAAATAAGGGCATCCCGGCAAACCAAAAGGGTTCGGGCAAAAATTAGGGATATATATAAAAAAAATGTACACCCGGCAAGTCGAAAACCTGAAAAGGCGGCTTGGGCAAAAAAGGGTATCCCGGTGGATTGAAAACCTGAAAGGGCAATCCAGGCAAAAGTTAGGGATTAAAGCGTGTGACTATGTCTCGTTTGGATCACTCATGTAACTTCAACTGATGGTGCTACCTAAATCAAGTTCAAACAGATAAAGATCAATCCAATCGTTTCTGTCTCAACAGCAGAAGATGAGATATTTGAAGATAATGGCAATAGTAGAATTGAAACTCAATAGGATCATTTTTCACATAGCTGTTTTCTTTGTTTTATAAAAAATTTACGACGAATTCCTCTTACTAGGATTTCTGTCTCCTTGTACAAACTTGCCTATGTATAAGTCACTTTGTGATATAAATAAAATTTCATCTTTGAATCCAGATTTACTTTTACTCTATTTACATAAGCGAAAACGTCCATTGGTTGTGTTTGAATGTATGTATGCTTTTGAATACGATTGATGTTTACCAGAAATGCATAAAATGCAGTAATAGTATTTACTAAGGACGAACGAGGGTAGTAGTTCAACGAAGCTTCGCCGGTTCATCCCCACTACAAATCCCCAGTAGAGCAAATCTATCTTTATAGATGCTTCGAATTACGTCTCCCCTTGAATTTATGTCCATCTCTTTTATCCTCAGTCGGGATACTCAGGAACTTATTCCTTCAATAGAAGTACGGCGAACGAATACGGGAAGTGACAAATACTATACTATCAAACAAGACGGGAACGAGTTCCTCATATTCTTCCGCAACGAATCGGGATTTATTTTCCCTAGCCAGCAGTTGTTATACAAAGATATCCGGACGCTTCAGGCCGCATGATTCATACATACATCATTTACATCATACCATGGCATATCCATAAGTGCATAATACATTTACTTAGATGCACCATGCCATGCATGCATACATATTGCATAAACTAACCTTTTCCTTGCAGGATGGTTATATACAGATAAAATACTATCAACAATTCACAACAGGTCAGAAACGATCTATACGAAGATCTAGTGCTGATACTTAATCATTACTCAAGGTGTCCTTGGATAGTAGGCAAACGGTCTATACGAAGATCTATTCCCTAGTCCAGGATATTTCCAGAAGAGATAATCATCACGAAGATTTATTTCTACTGGTCTATTCAACAATTCAAAACAGTTCAGAGACGATCTATACAAAGGTCTAGTGCTGATACTTAATTCAGAAAGAAATCACCACGAAGATTTGGTTCTGACACTTAAATTAAAAGTATGTTCTTAGATACGATTCAGAGACGACCTATACAAAGACCTAGTACTGATATCCAGTATCAACATCAAGATATTATCACCTCTTGATATTATGGATGGCATCTATAAGCCCATCTCCAGTTCTTCCAAGTGGCATCTTCAAGCCCACTTAAGCATATACAACCAGTCATCAGTGTTACTTTACGCACCGGCGAGTGCAAATTTTTGGGCTTTTGTGTTCAATCCCCTTCAACCTTCCAAGTCACGAATGGCACACAGGCCAATCTAACTCCTCAGGTTTCAGAAAATTGAACAGGGGCAGCTGTTGCACCCCAAAATTTGCCCTCTATTTTTAACTCTAACCAATTTTTTGTTTCACATTCATTTGCATCATCTTCATAGCATAACATTTTTTTCTGTCTTAATATTAGCCGGAATAATTTCTCGGAATTTACAAACAGACTGGTCAAATTAACTTTTTAACTGTGCCTAAAATTAGTCAACGAAAAAATGTCAAGTTTAAGTTTGCAAATGTCGGTAACATTAATCTGCGGTTCACGTGGTTTAATTTGACATGCTAAAAATATTTTTACGACTATTTTTGGTCATATGTTGATCAGTCTGAGCAGTTTAAACGGTCATAATTTTTATTTCAAAATCCGACCAAACGCTGTATTTTTCCGAGTCATTTATTTCGCGCTGATTATTTTGACGTGTTCATTTTATTTTTTCGAGCATTTTGGTGCCCGACTTTTTTTTTTGAGTCTATTTATTTTTATATTGGGTCTAGAATAAATAAATAGGTTAATTAGTTTTTATTTTAATTTTAACTATTTTAATTATTTAACTTTATTCAGTTTTTAATTTAATATTGGGTTTCAAAATAAACTTAGGCCCATTATCATTAACCTAATTTGTTCCTATATATATTTACTAGCATGACTGATAGAGAGACGCCGAAAGATAGAACAAAAAAAGAGAAACTGAGAGTGGCTGATCTATACTATCGTACACACAGTTTGGTAATAGTTTATATATGATATATACTTTATCTATTTTGTTGATATATTTGTTACTGTGTTTCAAATACATGTTCATATGTGTGACTGTGTTATGTATTCCAGATACATGCGGTTTAGTTAAATATATATATATTTCTATTTTATATTATAATTTGATTATGTTTTCGGATCGGATCGTGTCAATACGCCGTTTTCACATATACGTGTATGAGGCGTGACATTTGTGTTATCCGATCCAGTTGCGATGATCGCAATTTTGCGCTAGCAACGCCGTTGTTTTTTTTTAATTCATATTTTTTTTTATATATACATATATTTAGATCTGCACATTTTTTTATATAACTAACTACCCTGATTTTTCCTAAACCCTGACAATTTCGCCACAAACTATCTGCACATTTTTTTATATAACTAACTACCCTGATTTTTCCTAAACCCTGACAATTTCGCCACAAACTCTAAATTTCAAACCTAAAACTTTAACCGTGTTGTTTCCTCTAAACCATCAACCTTTTCTTAAACCTTAACAAACCTTATTATTATTTCCTATTTTCGCTCATATTTATGTTATTCATACACTGTAACTGCTTCGCCCTTGTAATATTTTAAGTTTTAACTTGTAATATTTTCAGTTTTACTTTTCGCCATCTTTATTATTTAACTGCACCAAAGCGTTGTAATAATTAGGATTTTATTTTCTGCCATTTATTTTCTGCCATTTTATTTTTCTGCCATTTAAATTCCTGCCATTGATCCTATATTAACTGCGTGGTTTAGTAATGTAGGGCGTGAAAACCTACTAAATTAATTATTCAATATTTTTCTATAACCTTTATATTTTTGTAAATAAATAATAAATACTAACTATTTTAATAACTTTTTTTATTACTTACTTATAATAATAAATCCTTATATATTTTGTAAATAAAATCTAATTGACCATTTTTCTAATTGAATAATAATAATAAACCTATTAATCTAATAATTTGATATTTTCTATAACCTTTATTTATTTTGTAAATAACAAACTTAATATTTTTCATATAACTCTTTTATTTTATAATTTGTACATTAATGTATTTTAAATTCTTTTATTATTACTAACTTATTTTAAACTCATATTTTTCTAATAACTTCTAAAAAAATCTAACTTGTTTAACCTAAAATAATTTCTTTTAAAATTCTAACCTTTTTATTATCACTTTATTATTATTGTTATTTTATTATTGCTTTATTACCATTGTTTATTTATTATTTTATTATTATTTGCTTTTATCTATTCTATTTTTGCTTCATTATTTTCCTTATTTTAATTTTGTTTTATTTATAATATTAGGAACAAATGTATAGGTTATAAATTTATTCTTTCTCGCCTGATTATTATGTATCTGTCCCATAGCCATGTAATAGTTTAGGAATTTATTTTTCTTGCTTTTATTTTTGTAAATATTTATTGCGTGGTTAGTAATTTAGGGAGTGCAAAAAACTAACTGTAAATAATTGAACTTAGAAAATTAAATTCAAGACAAATATCTGAAAAATAACACTCACACACGTAAGTCGATCTTTGATCGCCATCTGTACTTCCTAGGGTATTCCTCTTGGTTGCCTTCTTTAAATGGTCAAGTCCCTCGAAAATAGGGGTGTCTTAAGCAAAGTTCCTTCAAATAGAAAAATCATCAAGTCCCTATAAACTTAAAAGATCAAGTCCCTACGAGGTTGCCTACGATATAATGATCTTGTCCCTTCGGTAAATATGATGATAGTCCCTACGAGTTGCTAAAGACACCCCTTATGTTGCCTTCATTGACCATACGATGACCCTACGCCCGTCCCTTAAACACATCCAAGGTAATGACTACCTATTCCTTAATAATAGGGACAGTCTTACCATTGAAAGAATATACGAGAACACGAAAGACTTAATCTAGGGTAGGTATCTCATAGTTACTTGCTCACACTTTTCAAAATTACTTTTACACCTCACAATTTCTAAACTAGGCTTTGTATACACCCATACGAGGGTCATTACAAAGTACTTAAAGAAATTTTTCTAATCACACACTACACTCTTGCAAACAAACAAAGTGAGCTAAGTAACTAAGAGCCCATGGATAACCATGGATATAAAGGGTGCTAATACCTTCCCTTTGTATAACCTACCCCCCGAACTCAAAATCTTTTAAAGGTCTTTCCTGTTCTTTTATGTCCTTTCCTTTTGGGTAAAATAAAAGTCGGTGGCGACTCTTGCTATCCGCAACATTTAATTAAAGTCAGTTCTCCCACCGTGTTACAAATACCATTTTTCTTTCATTCCAAGTTTTCTTTTTCAAAAAAATGGCAATAAATATTTCACACATTTTCATTCTCAGCACATCATCCCAAAAGATGATAATAATAAGAAAAAATATTGCTCGTGCAGATTAATAAATGAACCTATTAAAAACAACACTTCTATAACCCCTTACGACTTAACAATTAGAAGGTCGTTGAGATTCCAAAGATAATTTCGATTTCAAAGTAATTTACTATTTTTTAATAATAAGTCATTTATTTTGCCCAAGGAAAATGGGCGGCCTCCCTTTGTTTTAATGACTTATTTATGAATAAAATTGCATTTTGTTTTCAGTTAAGACCATTTTTATTTCATTCCAAGTTTTCTTTTTCAAAAAAATGGAAATAAATCTTTCACACACTTTCACTCTCAGCACATCATTCCAAAAGAGGATAATAATAAGAAAAAATCTTCCTCGTGCAGATTAATAAATGAACCTATTGAAAACAACACTGCTATAACCTCCTTACGACTTTGAATTCCCGATTAACCAAGCGGAAGAAGGCGTTGAGGATGATTGCAAGCTTTCTGAAGAATTAGCCAAACTGTTGAAACAAGAGGATAAAGAAATTCAACCCCATTAGGAACCAATGGATGTGATCAATATGGGAACCAAAGAAAATAGGAAAGATGTTAAGGTCAGCGCTGCCTTAGATGATAAGATCAAAGAAAGATTGATCGTGCTTTTACATAACTATGCATATGTGTTTGTTTGGTCATATCAGGACATGCCAGGACTAGACACAAATGTTGTCATACACAAGCTACCGCTTATACCAGAGTGTCCGCCAATTAAGCATAAATTGAGAAGGACTGGACCAGACATGTCTCTCAAGATCAAAGAGGAAGTCAGAAAACAATTTGACGCAATATTCCTAGTCATTTCCAAGTATCCATAATGAGTCGCTAACATCGTGTCAGTCCCAAAGAAATACGGGAAAGTCAGAATGTGCGTAGACTACATAGATCTCAATAGAGAAAGTCCTAAAGATGACTTCCCTCTACCCACATTGATGTACTAGTAGAAAACACCGCTTAATTCTCGGTCTTTTCATTCATGGACAAATTCTCCGGTTATAATAAGATAAAGATGGCTCCCACAGACATGGATAAAACCACATTTATCATTCCATGGCGCACCTTCTGTTACAAGGTAATGCCTTTCGGATTAAAGAATGTTAGGGCAACATACCAAAGGATAATGGTGACTCTTTTCCATGATATGATCACAAGGAGATAGAGGTCTATATCAATGATATGATTGCCAAATCACAGACTGAAAAATATCATATAATTAACTTTTAAAAACTGTTTGATCATTTGAGAAAGTTCAAGTTATGTTTGAATGTTGTAAAATGCACTTTTGGAGTCAGATCAAGGAAAGTATTGGGGTTCATAGTCAGCTAGAGAGGGATCGAAGTTGATCCTGACAAAGTCAGGGCCATCCAAGATATGCTAGCTCCGGGGACAGAAAAAGAGGTTCGCAGATTCTTGGGAAGATTAAACTACATCGCTAGGTTTATCTCACATCTCATAGCCACTTGTGATGCAATATTCAAGTTGCTCGGGAAATATCAAGTCATCGACTGGAATGAAGGTTGTCAAAAGGACTTCGACAAAATCAAAGAATATTTGCAAAAAACACCTAACTTGGTACCACCAGTTCCAGGAAGACCACTTATAGTGTACCTAATAGTACTTGACGGTTCTATGGGATGTGTATTGAGGTAACAAGATGAATCCGTAAGAAAAGAGCATGCAATCTACTACCTAAGCAAGAAATTTGCCGACTGTGAATCCCGACATTCGCTCTTGGAGAAAACTTATTATGCTCTATCAAATATATTTTTAAAAATCCAGGATTAACTGGAAGAATAGTCCGGTGGCAGATGTTATTGGCAGAGTACGACATCCAATATGTCATACAAAAAGATGTCAAAGGAAGTGTGCTAGCAGATTATCTCGCTCACCAGCCAATGGAGATTATCAACCTATACGGTTTGACTTCCTCAATGAAGATGTTATGGTGATAAGGGATTATGAGACCCCAAGTCCCGACCAAGGACCCGAACCAGGATCCCAATGGAAACTCATATTTGACGGTGCCTCAAACGGATAAGGGCATGGGATCCGGGCTTTCATAACTTCTCTAATGGGTTATCACATTCCTTTTACAGCTAGGTTATGTTTCACCTGCATTAATAATGTGGCAAAGTATGAGGCATGCATCTTAGGACTCGACGAATCCATCGATTTAAGGATCAAGCTCTTAGAAGTATACGGAGATTCTGCTCTCGTGATCAATTAAATCAAGGGAGAATGGGGAACACATAATGCTAAGCTAATCAAGTATGGAGACCACGTCCCAAAGATGATCGTTTACTTTGATGAGATTACTTTCCACTACATCCCTCGAGAAGAGAATCAACTAGAAGACGCCTTAGCTAATTTATCATCCATGTTCAAAGTCAAGTGGTACAATGAAGCACCTTCTATAAGGATTCAATGTTTGGATGAGCCAGTATATTGCGTAGCAATAAAAGCAAATTTGAATTGAGGGCAGGCGTATCCATAACGAGGTTGATTGGGGAACTGCCTAAACAAATCCTTGTGTACTCTCTCTTATCTCTTCTCTCTTCTCTCTTCTCTCTCTCTCTCTCTCTCTCTCTCTCTCTCTCTCTCTCTCTCTCTCTCTCTCTCTCTCGCTCCCTCTTTTATTTTGTAGTTTGAAAATTGTCGATTGCATTGATCATTCAATCAATATTGTTTGGATCATAATTTTGAATTTGTTTTGAATTTTGTGTTGTTGTGTAGATCACAAACCATTTGACCGTGATTGAATTTCTAAGAACAACATACCATACATAATGTTCCAAACATTGTTGATCGCACATTAAGTGTTCGACAAATTGCTTGACTTAAGTTTTTGTGTGTTTTGATCATTGGAGATAGTCTTTCCTATTGTATTGTATTCAACTAGTTGTGATTAGTTATTGTTGATTGACTTGTGGATTATTATCATTGCATTGACACCTCTACGTATATCCGAGCTTTTTGATAGTAGGTTCGGTTAGACGATTTTTGATCCGAGAAATTTTTGAAACTTTCTTCCGCGCTATAAACTTTTTTAAAACCAATTTTGGTTCAAATTTTAACTTTTGATCTATTCACCCCCCCTCTAGATCTTAGCTTATCGTCTAACAAAAATACTTAACCATTATTTAACAATTTTCAATAAATAGGATGAAAAGGAACATGTTGTAGTACATGAGCTCCTAAGAGTTGGGATCTGAGATGTAGTTCTCGCCAATCAAAACACTCATCATCGTCTAATCAATTTTGTAGCGTGTAACAAACTTTGATCAACATCAAGTGAATTTTCTCAATGAAACCAAAAAATACCTAAAATTTTCAAAACTCTTTCTCAAATAAGATGAAAAAGGAACTTGGTATAGTCCACGAGCTCCCGAGAGTTAGAAATGAGATGTAGTTCTATCCCGTTTGAACTCTTGTCATCACCAAAAATACTTCAAACACATCAAACTCTTTTCTCACCGTTGCGCGATGACCTTAAAAACCCTTTTTCAAACGAAAGATATTTCATCTCGAGACGATGCAAGACAATGCTTCATCCACAATCACGTGGGTTAAGATAAATGACGTTTTTCTGTGAATGTTGATATGTAGAAATTCATTCAATATGATGCAAACGTCTGTTCCTCACTTGTTTCGGATAAAGTAATGTTTTTCCGTCGATTGAGACAAAATAGGTTTTGTTAAAATCGACCAACAAATGCTACAACAAATAATGCTTTTCATGACGAAGCTTTCACCTCGAACAATAGAAAACAAAGGTATAACGCCAATGCACGCTATTTTTTATTATTTAAAAAAATAAAAAACCATATATTCCCTCATTTTTTCATAACACCGAGGTGAAAAAATAACTCAATACAAACTTCGATTCCCAACTAACACAGTTTATGATTTTATTTGTTTATAAGTTTAAACATAATTTTATAACCCTTCGGTTTTCTATTTAACCGAAGGGTTAAAACATAAGAGCAAAGATATCAACGAAGTTTTTCAGGAATAAGAGCAAAGATTTGTTGTAAACAATTTATTGTAATATCATGTGTAAACAATGTAATTATAAAAAAGAGTTATACACCTCGATTTTCGTCATTACCGAGGTGATAGTTAAAAGGAGAAGATAAAAAACATCAGTTTTATTTAATCATCATATTTTACTATAAAAACATTCGTTAAGCATTTGTCATGAAAAACATTTTCTCAAGATAATGAAATATCTCTAGGATGGATTGCAAGTACATAATTTTTTTTATCTTATTTGGAACAAATAACTTATCAAAAATCTAGAAAGATATATTGTTCTCCAAGAATCCTTTGTCAAACTCATGATTTGTTTGAACAATATATTTTATTATACTGTGTAAACAATGTAAATATTAAAAAAAAAGACATTTCCCCTTGGTTTTTAACAAAAATCGAGAGATGTGTGGTTGATTTATTTGAATAATTTATTTTATTATTCTGTGTAAAGATGTAAATATTGAAGGAAAAAAACTTGTTTCCCTCGATATTGTAAAAAATGTAGATATTGCAACATATTTTATTAAGGTAAAATATAAGTGCGTTTCTTCACCGTTCTTAAACAAATCTTTGTCGTCCATTTAATGAGTATTAAAGGTCAAGACACAACTATTAGTGATCTTCGAGAAACCTAAAAGCCTCATTATAAAAGCATAGAAACCCAAACATCGTGAAATCCTCTATGTTTAATCAGAGCATTGTATCAATGTGATAGATTGCAAGATCATAAAAAATTTAGGTTTTTAATATGTGGTTGGTGAGAATATTGTATTTACTTTGCAAGTGATGGATTGTAAGTGTAAAAAATTATTTGGAGTTCAAAGTTTGTGTTCTTATATAATAATCATATAACTGGATATTCATTTTAGTTATCTATTTTTGTTTTGTTTTATATCAGAAACAAATAAATGCAAAAGCCATAGAGAATATATTGAATTCAACATTTGATCTTCGTCAAGATCAAGGAAACTAGGATCCCCAACAGTTGCTCTTCTCCAAGAGATCCAACATTTGTTCTTCAACGATGACGATGAAGAAGAATATTTTTACTTTAATATTCTGTGTAAACAATGTAATGAGCATTTTAATATATATATATATATATATATATATATATATATATATATATATATATATATATATATATATATATTACCCTTTAATTTTGTTATAAAACTGAGATGTATATGGTGATAGTTTAGAAAATATAAAACAGTTATTGATATGGTTCGAACCCATGATCATTTAATCTAACTACTCAGCTGTTTTTAATAACTTGAGAAGCTTAACATTTCCAAGCAAACCCTAATGCACACAACTAACTAAACGGTTCCTATTGAGTATAACAGACGTGAGAGGTGCTAATACCTACCATTGCGTAATCGACTCCTGAATCTTGATTCGGTTGCACCGACCATAATCTTAGTCGTTATTTTAGGGGTTTTATCAATATTTTATCTTTTTCCTTTTTTGAGATAAATAAAGTTCGATGGCGACTCTGTAAGTCTATTCTGCGAGCGTGCAATTGCACTTCGCGAGATCGTGTCCTTTTATTTTTCGTGGTACGACTGTTGCTTCAAAATATAAAACACAATAGTTTCTTTAAAACTTATCCTTTATCAATTAAATATATCAAATATAAAAAAGTTTCATCAATTTATATTCAAGATTAATATTATTCAAATAAGACACAAAATAATGATAATTATGATTACACCTTTTCTATCCATTCATCCAACTTTCAAATCAATTCAAGGAGTAAGAAATGGATCCCAAATTAAAAGATATTTTAAGGTTTGCATGATTATAATTCAATTAGAGTATTATAAAATATAGTTTTAAGATTTTATGCAAATTAGCCTAATAACATCATCAATGGTTTTACATTTTTTTTACTCTACTTTATAATGCGTTAAAAATTAGTTGGTTTTTTATCCATTTTAATTTGAAATATTTTCTAGAATTGCAAACATACTATTTTGTCTATTTGTTTATTCTTTGAGACAACCTTCTCCAACAACAAATATGTTTTTTTTTTCTATTTCAATTTTTTTATTATTATTATTGTTTAATTGTTTGCTTATTTTATTTTTGATTTATACTTGCTCTATAAATCTATAGATTTATCCCCTCCAAATAGTAAGACATGTTATACTCATTTCATATTTTAGCATAAACAAATTAAGAGTTAATTTGTATTTATATAATTAAAATGTCTTGAGTGCTAAATGATAATTGCACTTAAAATATACATAGAAATAAAAATAAAAATAAAATGTTTAAATCAACTTTACAAAACAATAATTAAAATGTAGATAATAATATTAATATTAATATAAAAAATAAAACATATATATATATATATATATATATATATATATATATATATATATATATATATATATATATATATATAATTTTAAGACCCTATGATCTATTAATTTTGCCGACTATTTATATGGACTAGTCCATTTTGGCGGCTCTAAATTCATGAGATAAATATGTGTTATGAATTAAATTTATCTTTTTTTTTAATATATTCAAAATTTTAAAAAAACTTACATTATACTAAACATAATTTATACTAAAATTCATATACAAAACATATTTTTTATATTAAATAATTGGTTAATTATTTTTTAATATTATTAATATAAAAATAAAAATAATTATATTGCACCAACTATAATTAATTCACTTAAGAAATCCTTAGAATACATAATTTTTACACATGGAAAGATACTTTGTAATTAATCAATTAAATAAATTATTTTTTACATCTTTTAAATTGATTAGCTATAGTTTTTACAAATAATTTTGGTAGAAATAAATCACACTATCGTAAAAGAAAATTAGAGCGTAAAAACAAATATGAGACAAATTTGTCATTTTAAAATGACTTAAAATTCATTTATTTTGTAGTAACATCGAAATGGAAATAAAAAAAACACAAATTATATAATATTTTACACTGTTGTAACCTTGTTTTTCAAGAAATAGTGAAGCATAAAAATTAAAAATACAATAATTATTTATTACTAATTAATTAATTAGTTAAATTTAGAGTTTTTTTTCAATATTTTCTAAATAAAATGTAAATAACTATAATAAATTAGTTATAATTTATGCTAAAAAGTAAAAATCATACCAAAAACAAATATTTAACATTAAATAAACGGTCAAAGTTTAGATTTTTAACACACCAACAACATAAAGATCAACATAAAAATGAAAGAAACTAGTTTACACTAACTATAATAATATTTGGAGCATACAATTTATACTTTTTTGTTTCCTACTTTTTTTTTCACACTTTTTTCATAGTGTTGTTGTTTCATATTTTTTTCATCTTATTTTGTATAAAGTGGTTAGAACATACAATTTATATGTATAAAGTTTTTCATATTGATTTCTCATATGGACGATGAGCTAAACAAATTAAAATATGTAATATGTAAAAATATATTAGTAAATATTCAAGGAAATATTTATGAATATTTATAGTTATGAGTCATATTTGTAAATATTTCTAATTATAATCGTATTGGATATTTTAGGTTGGTGATATGCTACATATTTGAAAATGTTAGTGATTTTATAATAACAATTATATATAAACAACAATCAAATCTCGTCGAATGATCTAAGATATGAATGAACTTACCAATACGTGCGGACGCACAAATCTTCTATTAATTTTGTATAAAATGGTTAGAACATACAATTCATACGCATGACATGTGTCACTAATCAATTAGTTTATCTATTTATAATTTTAAAATAAAAATGAGAACAATTATAATATATAGATTACAACTTTTTTTATGAAAAACGAGACTTTAGCGTATTTTATAAATTCAAAAGAACATCGATATATTTTCAAATTTTTTTTGTTACCGATGATATAAAAACACACAATAATTTTTTTTGTCTGATAATTATAAAAATATTAAACAAATATTTGTGACCAATATACTAAAAAGCCACGTGACAAATGTTTTTCATTAATATATTAAAAAATGTGACAAATATTTGTCATTAATAAATATTAACAAAAACACAAGATGACTCATTAACGATAAAAGGGGTTTTGATTCCTCCCTTTCGGAACCTTGTGTTAGCACACTTTTGATAAATCTTTTCCCGTGAGACATTCAAATGAATGTACTTATTCTATAGGTCGTGCATTCTTCGATAGATTCGTCTTTTTATCGATGATAATCCTTCTCGATCGGGTGGCTAGAATTGGCGTTAGTAGTGACCAGGTTATCAAACTGGTGAAAGATTGAGCATTGTTCAATAGCTTCTTCACGGTACGCGCCTCTCTTTTTCCCAACTTTTGTTTGAAGGGGCTATCCCGCAGTAGGCCATTCTCGAATATTCAACATTTCAGACCTTCATCGGCCCCTTCTATCTCTACGACTACTTGCTTGAAATGCTTAATATAAGACTGTAGACTCTCCTTCCTTCGTTGGGTGATTCCGCTTAAGGTAGCTATTGTCATTGTCTTCCTTTTTTGGGAATTGAAATGAGTCATGAAGCTCTCGTAGAAGTCTATCCAAGACTGAATACTTCCTTTTGAAAGAGCATTAAACCATAGTTTGGCCTATCCGATCAACGTTAACGCAAACAATGTTAGAAATAGACCCTTTTGTGTTTAGGAAAAGTGTGTGGGAATATTAGAGGCTTGAATAAAAACTTGATAGGTAGGAGAATTATTTATGGAAGAGAGAACTTTGTATTTTTGCTTGATTCAAAAGTGTTAGATTACATCTCTATTTATAGTACTCTAAGGAGAACTCTAGACACACTAATTCTAGAGAGTTCTCAACTCTAGATATTCAAAGAGTATTCTAGAAAATATTACAATCTTAAGAAATATCTAGATACTCTAAATACTACAAGACTTTTCTAGAAATATTATCCAATATAAACTAAGCCCAAATAAGTAAGTCCAAAATCAAATAATAAAATTAGGACCAAATCAAGTTTAATATTTCAACATCCCCCCTTAAACTTGATTTGTGACTCCAAGCATATTCCTTAGCTTCACGAAAGTTTCCAATTTGAGTGGCTTGGTGAAAATGTCGGCAGCTTGATCTCTAGACATCACATACTCCAATTTCACCTTGTACACCCATCTTATTCCGATTTCTTTATGTCCTCGTGGAAGTGTAGTAAGTTCCCATGTATCATTCTTCGTGATTGACTTGACTTCTTCTTCCAAGGCGTCTCTCCACTTTACGTTTTCAACTGCTTCTTGATAGCTTAGAGGCTCGCAATTACCCAAAAGGCAAAAGAGGTTAATGTCATTTATGTTTTCGGTTACCTCATAAAGCTCTTCAATACTCCTTAGTCGTGGTGTCCTCTCACTTGAGCTTGTTTCATCCAACCTTGGTGTCGGTGAGACCGGTGGTGTAATATTTTCTGCTATCATTGGTTGTTCCATTTCGTCTTCTTCTTCAAAGTAAGGAAGAAAATCGTACCTGTCTTCTTGAAGACTCCAATCCCAACAATCTTCTTCTTCGAACTCCACGTCACGACTTATGATGATCTTTCCACTATTTGGATTATAGAGCTTGTACCCTTTGGAGCTTGAGTCATAACCGACGAATACATACTTCTCACTTTTATCATCGAGCTTTGTTCTCCTTTTATCAGGAATGTGAGTATAGGCAATGCTTCCAAACACTTTGAGGTGAGAGATCCCAGGCTTCCTTCCACTCCATGCTTCTTGTGGTGTCTTCTCATGCACGCTTCTTATTGGGGTACGATTTGGCAGATAAACCGCACATGCCACTGCTTCGGCCCAAAACTCTCTCGGCATCTTCTTGCTCTTAAGCATGCTTCGCACCATGTTAAGTATGGTCCGATTCTTTCTCTCTGCTACTTTATTTTGTTGTGGTGATCTTGGCACTGTTAGTGGGCGGCGGATTCCATGGTCTTCACAATATTTTTGGAACTCATTTGAAATGAACTCTCCTCCTCGGTCAAATCTCATGGCCTTAATGGAAAGACCACTTTCTTTCTCCACAAGGGATTTGAACTTCTTGAAGTTTTCCAACACTTCTGAATTCTCCTTCAAGAAATAAACCCATGTTTTTCTAGAATAATCATCAATAAAGAGGAGAAAATATTTACTCTTACCAAAAGAGTTTGGATTGATTGGTCCACAAACATCAGTGTGTATGAGCTCTAGCGGTTTTGTCGCTCTTGACGTTGATTCCTTTGGAAAGCTTTTCTGGAATTGCTTCCCAACTAGACATCCTTCACATAGTTGGTCTGGGTGGTTTATACTAGGCAAGCCTCTCACCATTTCCTTCTTTGACAAACATTTTAGACTATCGAAGTTGAGATGTCCGAATCGTAGATGCCATAGCCACGAAGAGTCAGTATAGCAAGTCTTGAGACACTTTGCAACATCATTTTGAATGTTCAAGAGGAACATTCTATTATTTGACATAGGCACCTTAGCAATCAAGTTATGTCTACAACTCTTAAGAAAAGACTATGTTCTTTCAAGTGGATGTCATAGCCTTTCTCTAATAATTGTCCCAAGCTCAAAATATTATTCTTCATGTTAGGAACATAATAGACATTGGATATGTTGATGACTCCCATTCTTTAAGCGTATAAGAATTTTACCTTTGCCTTTGACCGGTATCTTTGAGTCATCTCCAAATGAGACATTTCCAGTTGTCGCTTCATTGATCTCTACGAACATGCTTCGATCGCCACACATGTGATTGCTTGCGCCGGTGTTGAGGTACCATTTGTTTCTTTTCTCTTCAACTTGGTTTTGGCACGCGAGCAACAAAGTTTCTTCTTCTCTGCCTTTTCTTCTACAAGGTTAGCTTTCTCCACAACTTTCTTCGAGAGTCTACACTCAGATGCATAGTGGCCGATCTTGTTGTAGTCGAAGCACTTGATTTATGATTTGTCACACCTCGACCATGAATTTCCTCTTCCACGACCTCTTGTTGCTTGTGGATTCCAACTTCTTTCTCCATTATTAGAGTAGTTGTTGTAACTGCCTCTTCCTTCTCCTCCATGTCCTCGTCCACTCCCACGATCTTGGCCACGACCTCGTCCTCTTTGGCTCTTGTAATTCGCATAATTTGCTTCCTTTATGTTGAGTTGTAGTAGTTACTCCATAGCCTCCTTTTGTTTAATTTTTCTCTTTTGTTTTTCTTCGTATTCTTGTAAGGAACCCATGAGTTGCTCAATAGTCATGGTCTTTAAATCCTTGTTTTCTTCAATGTTGGTAACAATGAAGTCAAAACTTGGATTTAAAGTACGACGTATTTTCTCCATGACTTTTACCTCATCAACATCTTCACCATTTCTTTTAAGTTGATTGACTACGGCCAATACTCGAGAAAAATAATCAGAAATTGACTCAGACTCTTCCATAAATAAATGTTCAAAATCACCTCTAAGAGTTTGAAGACGGATATTTTTTACCTGTTCCACTCCTTTGTTGCAAGTTTGAAGTTTGTCCCATGCTTCTTTGGCCGTCGTTGCATTGGAGATCTTCTCAAATGTATCTTCATCCACCGATTGATAAATGAGGAAGAGAGCTTTCTTGTGTCTCTTTCTTGACTCCCTCAATGTCTCCTTTACACCTTGGCTTAGCGAGGCTTCATCTTGCTCATTGAAGCCTTTCTCAACGATATCCCACACATCTTGAGCTCTTAGTAGCGCCTTCATCTTGATACTCCAATTGTAATAGTTGTTCTTTGTGAGCATCGGCATTTGAAAAGGGAAACCTCCATTTGCCATTTTTTAGGACCTTGAAGCTCTGATGCCACTTTGTTGGAAATAGACCCTTCTGTGTTTAGGAAAAGTGTGTGGGAATATTAGAGGCTTGAATAAAAACTTGATAGGTAGGAGAATTATTTATGGAAGAGACAACTTTTTATTTTTGCTTGATTCAAAAGTGTTGGATTACATCTCTATTTATAGTACTCTAAGGAGAACTCTAGACACACTAATTCTAGAGAGTTCTCAACTCTAGATATTCAAAGAGTATTCTAGAAAATATTACAATCTTAAGAAATATCTAGATACTCTAAATACTACAAGACTTTTCTAGAAACATTATCTAATATAAACTAAACCCAAATAACTAAGTCCAAAATCAAATAATAAAATTAGGCCCAAATCAAGTTTAATATTTCAACAAACAATTCACACTTGGAGGCATCATGTTAGTGTATAAGTAATTCAACTGTTTATTGATGAGTTGCATGTGCTCTTCAGGATCTTCATTCTCATTGTATTCACTAAGTTTAAGAGGTTTATCCAACGACTTTGGTATCCTACTGTCGAAAATAAGGGCGCATGGAGGATGTTTTTGTGGATTCTTTGTTGACAGATTCTCTACTTGATCCTAAGGTGGAGCATGGTTGCCTCGGTCTTCGTCGTGGCTCTAAGGATGAGTCTGGCGTTTCTTGTTCCTCTAGTCATTCTGAGACTTTGGTGCTTCATCTCTTCTCAACATGGTCGACTCAGGGAGGGTAGTTTGGCTTCTCTTTGACATATCCTATTGCATGATATTTCCCAACGGAGGTGCATTATGTAGGCTTTCTTTAAGGCGGAACAACCTCTCCTCTATCGCTTGTGAATTTTTCTGCCGAATAATATTGTACATGGTTTTCAGTAATTCATTGGCGCCTTGTATCCTGAGGTTGGCTCGCAATATTTGGTAAATGCTTTTAGTTTGAAGTTGGATTTGGCATTAACGGTTTGATCAGAGGGACCGAAGTAAATCCCGTAACTTGCTGAAGTTAGAGTAGATTTGGATGCAGCAAAATCTATGCCTCTTAATCTGCAATACCTTGAGGAGGAGGTTGTTGATTGATTGTCGCTTGAGAGGAAGTGGTAGCCACATTAGCTTTGTGCAATGTTGTAGAAAGAGCAACCTTAGGTCGAGCCAATGTTGAGAAGCTTGGAAGTCAAGAATCTAAAAATTCATAAAAATAAGGTTGATACGCCATTTGATGAGCTTGACGACGTGAATCTAGCGTTCAATTTCGAGAACTCTGATTTGATGAATTGGAAAAGTTTCCTATCGATAGATCGAAGATAGAATGTGCGATTATGGAAAACGTGAGAATCAGAAGTTGATTCTCATAGAAGACACCACTTTTCCATTACGGAATCAAAATTGGATGGAGAATCCATGACTGTGAAGGACTACAGTGGATCTGAGCTTCCGATGCGGTGGAGAGAGGCTGACCTGCAAGGCTAGCACTACAACACTCAAGTCAGTATAAGAAGGAAAAGAATGGATGAAATTTGAATTTGAAATTATGTATATAAAATTGGCATGTGTTCTCTTTATATAATGGAGAAGTTATAACAACCCGATACTTGTTAGGCGTGTGATGCGGGAAGCCATTGGATGCATCTTGGATTCAGATCGTCTATATTCTCCCGTAGGGGAGTTATCTTGTGTTGTGAAGTTTCTAGAAATTTTTTAACTCTCTTTGAGTGGTCGATCGATGACCATTGGGGTCGGCCCATAACAGTTTTATAGTTTCTCTTGTATTTTCCTAGTCCTTGTGAATGTAGATGCGCAACTTCATGGGCAATATCATTGAAATCATTTTTGTTATGTCTTCCACTTGATTATTCAATTGAGAGCTTCATTTAATATTTTTCAATGGCCATTTTGTCAAATTGCTTGAAAACATCATCTATGTTTTCTTTAGAGTTTGTATAACTTGTGAGTGATTTGATGATATACTTAGGAATAATAATACCCCAAAGGGTGCAATTATATCTCGTATGGCACAATAATAACCCAGAGGGCACACATCTATTTTGTGTCATGAGCTTCCTGATCACCATAAAATAAGGTGAAGACAAGATAAATTAGTAAATAAGGAGTCTCGTTGAAAACATCTGCCTTGCAGGAGAAATAATGTCACTTCATCACTTTATTAATACTTTGAATCATCAAGACAAGAGAACAACTCATGGTTGTTTAAACAACGTTGCTTTCTTTATTTTATATATATATATATATATATATATATATATATATATATATATATATATATATATATATATATATATATATATATATATATATATATATATATATATATATATATATATATATATATATATATATATATATATATATATATATAAACTTATTATATTGTGGCCTCATATTTACTAAGTTCCACATCCTAGGTATAAGATTGCATCATCTATTCCAATTTGTAGGAGCCATGAGATAATCTTTCATGCACCCTGTAAGGGTCCTCCTGGTTGAAAAAGGTTTATTAAACTTTGTGTATGTTACCACATGCATGAGTACTAAGTCACCTTCCTTCATTTCCCTATGCATAACTCATGAGATGTACTTACTATCAATTCTTAGTTTTACTGTGAGTTCTTTGATGTGAGCTATTTCACCGGCGTATTATATTAGATTTAGGATGCAGTTGATACATATTGTGTTTTCTTAAAATTAATCAAAATAGTTAGTAAAATATTATGATCACGAGTATACCATCAAATAAGATAGTAAATATTAATTGCATAGAGTAAGAGGAGGGAGGCTATAAATCTTATTGATTTTATACCTCTTTCATCAAAAGTTTTACGTCACCAAATTGGGGTATCTATTTCCACTAGAGTCACCACATCTGATCCATGCACCTTTTTAAATAATTTTTCTTTCGTTGAGGAGTGTGGCGTTGTGTGATATAACCACAATACCTATACGTATTAGTTGTCATATATAAAGTAGAAGTCTGGGATGAAAAAAATATTTGTTGGCGTTAAGAAGATTAAAAATACTTTAGATGTTACCTCGTATAGTTTTTATGGCCCCAACTCCTTACTTTATTGTTAGCTCGAGGGTGCTTGATTGAGATGAATCTGGTATAGATTCCGAAATTTTGGCCAAATTCCCTCATTTTTGAACTGACGAAATGAGTTTTGTTTTCTGAGATGATGCATTTTGTTGGACAAAACCTGCAAAAAAAATTGTTTCTAGTAAAATCTCCTTACTTTCTCCACTAAAATCGTTGAAACTACCTCTACTTCTATCCACTTGGTGAAGTAATATACACCTAAAAGTCAGAACTTTATATATCTTGGGGTGGGTGGTAATGGTCCTAAGACGTCGACTCTCAACATGTAGAATGGCCATGATGAGGTTACTAAATTGGGGACCTCAACCAAGGCGTGACGTAGGTATGATAATCTTTGGCACTTTTCGTACTTGTTGATGAAGTTGGCATTGTCCCTTATCAGAATGGATCAATAATATGTAGCCCTCAGTAACTTCCTATCAATTTCTCTTCCCCTATGTGGCTTCGTTACACACTTTCGTGTACCTCTATATGTACCAACTTTGTCTCTTTCTCATTGTTAATGTTTCTCTTCTCATATTGTACAAATTTCCAACAGCCAAATTATATTTATTATACTTTTTCTTCTTCTTACATCTTCTTCATTTGAGGTAAATTCTCACTTGTCATGTACTGGATCATGGGTTCCATACAACCCTTGCCACCTGCTTTTTCGATAAGGTTAACTTCATCAACTTCAAGACTGAAGGTGTGCGTTCTTTCTTATATTATCATTTTATTATGCATTGATTTCTTTGAGATAGCCATTTTTTATAAGAGATCTACTTAAGAGTTATGTTCTCTAGGAATATATGTTACCTCAAAGAGGTTAAAATGTCTAGCCAGCTTTTGATCCTTTTGAAAATATTTACAAATTTTGCTTCTTTCATTTGATACTCATTGGAAACTTGACTAGTTACCAATTGAGAGTCACTATTTTCTCAAAGATTATAATCCCCATCTCCATTGCTAACGTCATTACCGTTATAAGAGTTTTGTACTCCTCGTGGTTTTTACTCGCCTTGAATTTAATTTGTAGTGATTTCTCAATCAATTTCTCACTAGGGCCTTCTAATAATACCCTAACACTGCTCCCTTTTAGATTTAATGATTCATCTAATAACAAGATCCATTCATGAGGAGTATCTTCGCTAATATGAGAATTGAGTTCTACTAAGAAGTTAGATAGGACATGAGATTTCACACTCTCATGTGGGACAAAGTTGATGTCAGTCTCAGTTGGATGGTTTGTTTTAACCATTATGTGGTGGCCTTGTATATATGGCCTCAGCTCCCTCACCCTTGTGACTACAACTAGTGCCAATCTCTCTATCTTATAATACCTTAATTCGGCCTCTATTGAAGACCTTTATTACAAAGTAGACATATATTTCAACATCGTCTATCTCTTGAACCAACAATCAACTCATGGAAATGTTAGTTACTGAGAGATATAAGTACAATAACACACCTCCTTCAAGTAGGTAAGGATCATATGTGTTTCCAAACAGATTTTCAAATTTCTAAAACACTCGTCACATTCCTCAGTCACTTAAGCTCGTCCTTCTTCTTCAGTATGGTGAAAAAGTGGAAGACCTTGTCGAATACATATGATAGGAAGAAATATAGGGTAGCTATCTGCTTTGTTAATTGTCGAACTTCTTTTATTGTTGTTAGGTCTCTCATGTTAATGATATCCTGGCATTTGTTTGGGCTGATTTTGATTCCTCTTTTAGTCAACATGAAGCCTTAAAACTTCCCTACTTAGACCCTAAAATATCACTTGGACATGTTTATATGCATGATATACCTCATAACATATCTCAAGATTTCTTTCAAATCCTCACAATTGTTCTTCTTGTCTTACATATTTACTACCATGCCATCTATATATACCTTTATGTTCTTACCTATTTATTCTGTAAAGATTGCGTCAATTAGTCTCTGGTAGGTGGTTTCACTACTCTTGAGGGGGTTCATCTTTATTTGGTTCAACCCTGAGTGTGCATCCATGAAATTGAACATTATTCTAAAGCTATCTTGATAAAAAAATTGGCCACGACCATATCTCCTTTCATTACTCCTATGCACCTGTCATCTATGGAATATTTCATGGTGATGTAGAGCACATACATGACCACCTCCAGGATATTGAATGAAGGGTTTCATATAATTATGTATTATAATGAGAGGATGTTTACCATGAGATATCATACTTTTATGGCCTTTGCATTCCCGCATACTCCTAAGGTTATTCTGATGGAGATATATACTCAAACTTATACATTTATCCTAAAAAACTACTAGAAAACATTTATTGGGTTTTAAATGTTTGAGATCTACAACCTTTCAAAGAAGTCCTAGTAGATGACGTCGTCATAAGTTTCGATATCAATGAGGACTCATTTTACGCTCTAGATAAACATTTACATCAGATGATCATGGGTTCATCTTTATGCAGAAAAGACGATGACTGAGGTTTCGAGAGCTAATCAAAGACGTTAATTACCTAGTATGCATATCTTTTATGTGATGAGCTTAACTTACCCCCTACAAAAAATCCTCCAGCTATAATGTTGAGGTGTGATGAACAGGTTCTCCTTTGCTTCTTTCTGATGATTCTTTATCCCTCATAGGTTGGGGGCTTCTTAGATTATCGGGCCTAAAAAGTCGAGCTCTTGCTCTACAACTGGATGGAGCACTCTGGATGTATCTATTGAGATTCCCTTCCTAAGATATTTTATTTCCTTCTTCAATTTCTCATAGTCACGTGTATGATGGCTTTTAACCTTGTAGTTAATTTCCCATAACCTCCCATTTAGTGGTTCAAAAATAGATTTGGTGTGAAATGCTTCTCACCATATTTGCTCTCTTATTGTATTTATTAACATGTAGTTTCCCACGATTCTTTTATGAGGTTTGAAGTACCCTCGTCTGTGAATTGTTGTGGATAATTATTCTTGTGTTGATTAAAGGAGTTTGATCTGCCATTCCTTCTCTCTTTCACGTCCATGGATTTTTTTATGGCTTGTTTTCATTACCCTTCACGTAACATTTCCCAATTACCATTATTTGATCCATTTAGTTTGCAGGTTTTTAGACAAATGACTCGTTGAAATGTCTAAATTTGAGCCCATTCTTGTAGGGTCTTAAGAACATATCATGGCTAAGGTTTACCACCTTGATGGTAGCTTAGTTGAAAAATGATATGAACCTTCAGAAGGGCTCATAGTTTCCTTGATGCACATTGATGAGACTTGAGTTAGACACCTTGTTGTGTTTGTTGGCCAAAAATAGATGGATTAGTTTTTGGGATAGATCTTGATAGTTGGTTTCAAAGAATTTGGGAATATTCATATATCAAATTAAAGTCGCCTCCTTTAGAGTTTTAGATAGGAGCTTTTATTTAAGTGAGTCTAATGCGCATATGATCGTCATTTATGTGATGAAGGAGATGACATGCTTGTTAATTGCAGTAAAGCAGCAAGCAAAAATAAGTATTTTGTTTTATCGTCTCCGTAGGGATTAGTGCGACATCAAATGTCACTCAACGGTATCTACATTTCTAAGTTTGTGTTTGTAAAATTTGAACTTAAAAGCTAAACTATGTAAAACGAATGAATAAATAAATAAATCTTCAGAGAGATCTGAGAGCTTTACAAGATTGTATTTCATCCACCATACGAGCATGTAATTTACCAATCAATTATGCACAATCTAAACATTCATCAATATCATCACGCATCGCTCACAACAAGGTTCATGTCTGCAACATTGTCGAGAGTTCTACCATATTGTTTAATCTACAATCTCTCAACCTATTAAACAATACGAAGCATTAAGAATAGATGCCCACACAAATGTTAGATCTAAATCTATGTCTAGAGTTTAGCGTCTAACAGATGATTATCTTAGATCTAGATTCAAAGAGTATTTCTCAATAAAGGTTCAAATCAATAGATAAACAAATAAATAAGGATAACATCGATATAGATTAATGAATAGATCGTACATAACACCATGATTAATAAAAATACATAATATAAAAGTGAACCTACATACAAACCCAACAAGAAAGGGATTACAAGGAGAATAATGAAGATGAACAAACATCCACCACGATTTCCCAATGATAGAGGAAAACCCAACTCCGGATCTTCAAGAATTCAAGAAGAATTATAACTTATTATTTCTATACTACTCTAACTCTCCTAACTAAAAGAATGATTCTGATGGAGATGGGGTTAAAATATCCCAAAACCATCCCTAGAAATATATGTACAAATGAATAAATAGGGCTTGGAAAAGTGGAATTGTGCTAAGCCCATGCAAAGTTCGCTTAGTGCGACCATGGTAAAAAATAGCAAACCGCCATAACTCGTTCTAGGACTGCGCTTAGCCCGATTCTGGAACAAGTGTGCTAAGCACGCTCGAAGCATGCTCCTAGCACAAAAAATGCAATTTCCCCCTGCCTTTTGTTTCTAAGCGCGCTAGGACCGTGCTTAGCCCTAGTAGGAACTTTATTTCCCTCCCAAAATGCATCATGAAGCTTTTTCTTTTGCCTTTAAGTGTCCAATGCTTCAACCATGCAAGGAAACCTACAAAAAGAGATGAACACTATCAAACTAAGTGATATTTACATGATAATGCAAACTATACAATATATACGTATAAGTTAAGGTTTATGCATAAAAATCAATTGAAACAAGTCAATAAGTTTCAATTATTCATACACAAAATTACTACAATTTAGCACTTATCAAACTCTCCCCAACTTAGAACTTGTTTGTCCTCAAACAAGAATCAATCACCCTAAAGAAAATAAAAGCAATCGCCAAGCAACCATGATCAACAAGTTTTTAAAAATAGAAACAAATGCATGGTTCAAATTCTCAAGAGTACAATCAAAGTAATACTTACCACTATACTATAATGACACCATGATCATGAAACAAACTCTAAGTATAAGACACATGTCAAAAAATTTAAAGCAATACATTTTCAAAGATGAATCACAATGTCGCATCTCGGAGAAACGCGCACACGAAAACAGAGTTGCCACCAATGTCATTTATCCCAAGAGAGGGAAAGAAAACACTGAGTAAACATACAAAGGGATGAAGCTAATAGTCTCGCAACCAAAATACGGGTAAGGGAGTCGATTACACAAGGGGAAGGTATTAGCACCCCTCACACTTGTAGTACTCTACATGATCCACTATTGGTGTTCTAATCAAAGGGTGTGTCAAGTCTAAAGCTAGGTTGTAAAGGGAATGCATGAAAATTAATTATTAACAGATAAAAAGGAAAATATTTTTATTATTGCGCTCGCTTAGATTTTGCAACCCAATGCCTACGTATCCTAAAAGAATCAGAGCATCGTAGTTCTTCTAAAAAACTTTGATGTGTTGGTGTTTTTTATGGGTAACAACGCTTATTGAAAATTTTCATAAGAAAATCCAACTAGCAAAAGGAGTTTTGATTGGTTGAATGTTTTTGTTGAAAGAATACATCAGATGGTCCCTCAGAAGGTGGGGGTATCTGTGTACTTCTATCTTAATTATGAAAGAGTTTCAATAGTGTTAGAGTGTTCTTGAATTTTATTAATAAAAAGGTTTTAGTTTTAGAATGAATTCAAAAGATAAAAAGGAGTAACAAAAGGGGAGTCTCAATCCTACTTGTTGTCATGAAATGTGGACTTAAAGTTAGGATCGAGGAAACTTCTAGATAATGTTGTCATACATGGATACCAACCCTAAGGTATACTTTGTTCAATATTGACCAAGAAATAACTAAAGGATCCTATGGGGAACATGAAATCAAACAAGGAAAGGAAAAAAGAAAAAGAGGATAGAAAACAAGCAATCACACACTTAAATAAGGTAATGAAAGCAAGTAAACATCAAAGAAGGAGAACAAGCAATTAGGTGAACACATATGCAAGTAACAAACCATGACCATAGATAAAACAAAGAGAACTGAAACAAGTAGAATTAATGTCATCAATTAAAAATAAATAAAGATATGAAAATTAAACAATCACACATCTAATGAGAAGTAAACACTTACTCACACATAGACACTTAAACAAGATACCTAAAGCAATACCTACTTAAACAAGCAGAAATCAAAGATGAAAGAACATAAAATTAGGTGAACACCCAAGCAATCAACAAGGTAGAAGGAAAGATTATAATTAAACAATCACACATCAAACCATAAAGAGAAAGAGTTAAGGTATGCAAGAGATGAACATCTCCTAACCTAAAAACTATCCTACTTAAATAAGTAAGGAAGTAAAGCACATAACCAAAGGTTAACCAACAAAATGAACATGTTATAAGAACATAATGAACAACTATAATATAATGGTCTTATCATGTTACCAACCTAATCCTACCTTAAACAAGGCAACATAGGTCAAGAAGAAGAGAGAATCTCCTAACTAGGCAAGTAGAAGGACAAATAAACAATTAGAAGTCACAACTTAAAAATAATTCCAAAGCAAGCAAGCAAATAAGTACAAGAGGTAAAAATATAAGTCTAAACATGATTTAATATACCTCAACTTAAAACAAACATTTCATGATACACATCCAAACTTAACTAGTCATGGTAATAGGAGACAAGGCTCAAACAAATTGCGAACAAAACTCAAGCAAAGAGCATGTTATCAAACATTCATGAGGTAGCAACTTATCATCAAAGTAAACATTTAGACATGTCAAACCAAACCCTAAGTGTCATGCACAAGGGGTTTTAGCATTAGAAGTCCCAAAAGTAAGTAAACATTTAAGCAAGCTAACATACCAGGCTATAAGTGTTAAGTGCTTAACATGGCATGGTATAAGAAATTAAATTGAAATGAAGAAGATGAGAATACAAACAATTCATAAACTAAGGCACAATAAACTCATCATCAACAATAATCATGCTTGGGAAAAAGATAGCACAAATTTGCACAAAGGAAAAGTCAGAAACAACCCTAATTGGAAACTAGTCCTCTAATCTAGGTGCTAACAAAAAAAGACAAAACAGAAGGGACATGGTGAATAAAGAAGAGACAAACATGAACAAGATATTCAACTTAAACATGTATCCATGGCATACAAATATTCAAACAAGAGTTGAGTTCAAAAGCATAAGCATCAAAGCAAATAATCATTCAAGTTAACAAAAGAACTCAACAATTCTTAACAAAGAATGATTGGTACGAGGAAATTAGATAAGAGAAGTCAATAGATTAAACATGGAACTCACAAATGAAAGACCTAAAATCACCACCAAAGTTTCATATCAAACCGCACTCAAAGAGGGAAGCAAAAGGTGAACATGGTGAAACCTAAACATGCCTCTAAATGGAAACAAACATCATGTTAAGCAAAAGTGAGGAGGGGACATGGGGATTAGGTATTAAAACCCACAATTCATAAACAAATGACATGCTATATTAATCATGTAAGCCAACCAAACATCAAGAAGTCATGGCTCAAGGTATGCTTAAGGAAAGATCACAAAGATAGGCAACCAAACATCATGAGTAAAACTCAATTGTAATCACACAAAAATGGCATGGAATGACCTATAAAAATGAGTAAAGGGGTTCTACCTCATGATATCTTAATCAAGAACAAGAGAGAACAACAAAACTTAAATGGTTGTGCATTCTCTAAACAAACAAGCAAAGCAAACACAGGCCAACCAAATAGGCATGCATTGTATCACACAAGAGAAATGTTTAGGAGGCTCCAAAAATAATTGAAAAATCAACAAAGCATCATGAAGTCAGCAACTCATAAGTGTCCTAACATGTGTCTAAGAGTGTGGTCAAGAAGCAACTGAAGCAACCAACACTTTTCTACAAGTATCTCAATAAATAAGCATGTAATCAAGGCTCATAAAAACATAATAGACATGCATCAATTTGACATCAAAAGTCCTTAACACTCAAACCCTAAGCATATAGGTGTCTAAAAATGCCCAAAATATTGGCTCAAGAGCAAGTTCAACATGGCATTAATCATTAAGCATTACAATCCATCATTGGTCATACAAGTTAAGCATCAAGAAATAATTCAAAAATTACCCAAAATGAAAGATTAAATCATCAAAATTATACCCAAATGTCCTACATACATATGCCTAAGTGTGTACAAAAATTGGGGTTAAAAGTCAAGGGGAAGCACCAAGAGTCAAACCCTAATTCAAAAACTAAGCCAAGCTAAACACATTTTATGATATAATTAAAATAAAATATTAAAACAATTATAAAAATAAAATATAAAAATATAAAAAATTAATTAACATGTTAAAAAATAATCATGTATTTTTGGAGCATTGGAAATATTAAAATTGAATCAGAATAGAAAAATAAAATAAAAGAAATAAAATGAAGCTAAATGGCAAATGAGGGTGCAGGAGTAAAAAAGAAATGAACTGAAACCAAGTGAAACACGTAGATGGGGCTAAAGTAGGGGGTGGGGAAAGTGAAGGTACAAAGTCCATGATCCAAACCTATTAATCAGAATTAAAAGGGAATGTCATTTTAAATAAAACAAAATAATCATGTGACCTTGCATCAACCGGTCACACCCACTTAAGTCAGAAATGATAAAAATAAAATCCAGCCAATCAAAACACGCCACACATCATTTTCAATTTCGACCCAAAAGCATGCACGAAACTAACCCTAGATTCATGCAACCTCTACCCAACAACTTCACATGCATATAACTTCATCAACAGTCCATGAAATTAAATGAAATCAAAAGCAAAATTGTAGATCTCATAGAGTAGAACAAAAACATGTCAAGAAAATCTCAAAAAGATGTATGAATCATGGAGAAAGTTAGCACGAAAGTCAAGCAAAACACACTATTTTCAGAAATTTTTAGCAACTCATACATCTAACATCCAAACAAGCAAACAAAACTATCATTTTAAACCATTAATAAGCAATGTATGTAAGCTATTCATGGCATATTCAAGTCCAAAATGAAGGAGATGAAAAGAGGAGAAGCTTACCTAGTGGAGAAGGTCCACGACCTCTTGTGCTTGTTTGAGCTTCAGAGACCCCACCAACAATGATTTGTAGTCTTCAAATGAGAGGAAGGAAGCAGGAGAAATAAAGAGAGAAGAGCTTTCAATGGAGAAAAATGCTTGCAGGATTAAAATGTGTAGATTCGGTTTCTCTCTCTTCAATGGCGTGTGTGTGTGTGAAATCAGGTCATAAAGGTCTTATATTGGGTGTGAGCAAAGGGAAAAGACAATATGAATAAATGAGCAAGAAATTAAATTGCATTAAAGTAAATTGCAAGAATTAAATGCTTGAATTAAAACTTAGTAATTAGTAGTTAGTGTTAGTGTGTCATAAAGCAATTTAGCGCTATGTTAAGCAATCGTAAATGGACTAATGTAGTAGTCACACCTATCTGAGGTCGGTCAATAAAACTATAGGGAAACAAACACAAGTTAGAGATCATGACTAGTAAGCCAAGCTCGTACAACTTGCCATGCCAAAAGAAAAGAATGAAAGGCCTTGTATGGATTTTAGGTATTTTGCTTGACCAAGAAGCAACCTATCTTGGACACAAAGCAATTCACTTGATCTTTGATCAAGTTGAATTTGATTTAGATCAAAGAAGGTTAAGCCTCTCATATGTCAATGCTAACCACAAATCATTAACTCATTAGCCACAATAAAAAGAAGAAGATGAAGATGAAATGAAATGAATAGAAAATGAGAATTCAAATGACATAATCAAAATATAATGGTCAAATGTGAATGGAATCAACATAAACAAATGGTAAACAGAAGTGAAATGAAGATTAGAAGTCAAGAAAGGTCAAACATATTTTTGGTATTTTTTGTAATTAAAATAATACATAAAATAAAATGAACAAAATATGGTCAAACTTCAAATTCCATTCAAATCAACTTGAATAAGTCCAATTGAATCATCATAAGTCTAACATGGTCAAACAAGGTTTGACAAATTTTCTCAACATTTTTTGAAAACAGAAACTATTTTAAAATAATTAAAAAATCAAGAAAAATAACACAAATAAACTAAAATCTCAAATAAATCTTAAATCAATTAAGAAATTGATGAGAATATTTTTCATAAACTTATCATCATCCATATGTGTTAAGAAAATATTTTTGGAATTTTTTAATATAAAAAAGTATTTAAAATGAATTAAAAACTATCAAAAACAAAATAGTTCACAAAAAATATTAAATGGAATCACAAAAATAATTAAAAATCAGATTATGAAACTAGATTTTAAAAGAATTTTTTTGCAATTGGTCCCATATTTTTGTGATTCCAAATAAAAGAGTTATGAATTTTTGAAAATAAATAGAATAAAAGAAAATAAAACAGAAATTAGGAAAATATGGAAAATCAGGGAACGCACGATCCATTTCATTAATTGACGTGGACAACATCAACGGATCAGAGGCGCGCGCGCATCATGTACATGAGTCAAGCACGTTGCAACGTGGATTTAAAAAAGTCAAACAAAACAAAGGTTGAGATTAGAACATGCCGGTTAGATCCAAAGGCCAAGGAGGTTCCACGTGGGGACGGTGGTGGAAACCACCGTCTTCTCCGGTGAGCCAACAGAAACCGGCCACCAGTTGCAGGTTTTGCAACCTCAACCAAATTACACGTGCCTTATACCAAATTAAAGCTGGGGTGATGTACATCACCCCTATAACCTTGGATTTCTCAAAAGATCTCTATGGAAGGAGAAATCTGAGATGGAAAATCCAGGTGTTCAATCTGAAATGCAACAACTCACAAAATCAAAGCCACCATTGGCTTGCCTCTCACACGAGGACTTCAGAGAACCAAACAAACACAAGCAAATCACATTATATGAGGAGATATGGATCAAAATAGTTGAGCAATGAACATTTGAAGTGCAGTGATCAGTCAACATTTATAGTAAGTTTTCATTACTGATCCGACGCAAAACAGAGACATTTGATACACTGTGCAAACATTTAAGGTACAATTCGATTAGTTTTACTTCCGTTATTTTATTTAAGCATTTTTAATCTTTATTATGTTTTACTTTGTTTATCTTGATTTTATGCGTGGGATAGTTGTGTTTTTGTCCGACAGATCCAGGTAGAAGGACCAGAGAACTTAGAACACGACAGTGCCAGAGACCGGCACGCAAAAGAGCAGAAAACCCCGGTACAGGAGGCCTGACGCGGCCACCCGTGTCACCTGACACGGGCCGTGTCAGGGCAAGGGAAGCAGAAGAAGGAAAACAGTAGCCTGACACGGCCACCCGTGTCAGGCAGAAGCCCCCCCGTGTTAGGCTTGTCATGGGCGTGTCAGGAGAAACAGTAGGCTGACACGGCCACCCGTGTCAGCTGACACGGGCCGTGCCAGCCCAAGCCCAATATTTCCAATTTTCTCAGGCTTTTCATTCTTCAGGCTTTGTGGAGACATCTTTGGACCTGTCCAACTACTGCTGGGAACTTTCACTATAAAAAGAGGTCTTTTGCCAAAGGAAAAATCATCTTGGAATACAGAAAAATACAGTATTGTGAAGCAATCAAGTATTACAGAGATCAAGGCATTTGGAGAGCTGAAGAGATTCATGAGCGGGAGCGATTGAAGATCAAAATCATCCAATTACTTGTAATGTGTAATTTTTATCTTGAATTTGTTTTAAACAATATGAGTAGCTAAACCCCCCTATACTAGGGGGTGTCCCTGATTTAGAATTGTAATGACGTTGAGTTTACATTTGCATTTATAATATTTTGTTTACGGTAACCTTTTGATGTGTTTATTGCTTTCTCTTTCGGGCCAATTGAGATTGATCTATGGTTATCACTTAGGCTGGACCGCCAGTGATAAGGTTTTCATCAGGTTACTCTGCAGTAGATATCACCTAGGACTAGGGATACCCTGTATGAACCAGAGCATTCATGATATTATACAGCTTAACTTCACCCTAATTGGCTATGGACATAGGAATTATGGTAGATTGATTAAAGGTTTTCTCACCAAGGACTTGGGAGAAAATACCCTTGAGAACTGGTAGTAATTGATATTTGTTGATGCAATAGTAACTCAGAGTTGTTACAGGGATAAATTACACACCTTCCCTGGCATTGTTCCTTTTTCTCTCTAAACCCTTATTTTCATATTTCTTTATTATTTACTTTTTACACTCAAAAACCAAATTAATACTTTTTGTTTAATTGAATGATAATTTAAACTCAATACTAACGTGCAGTCCTTGAGATCGACATTCGGGGAATTTCCCCATCATTACTATAAAAGGCAAAATAGTACACTTGCTATTTTTTCGATCAAGTTTTTGGCGTCGTTGCCGGGGACTGCCAAAAATATAGAGTTTAATTTTATTTCAATTAAAATCTTGTTTCTCTACAATAAAATTATTTTTCTATCATTTATATTTTACTAACCAGTGTATGCGAGGAAAACCCTCAGCTGAAATTATTTTTGACACAGAGATCGAGAGAACCCTTCACAGAAGACGCAGAGAACAAAGAGTGGATTCTACAAAAGAAAGTACCTCGGATCAACCAGAAGTTAAGGAACCAATGGCTGAAGTTCCTCCAATTCCACCTCATCCACCTCCGGAAAGATGATCGGAAAAATAGCAAGTGTACTATTTTTACCGATGTAGTAATACGGAGTTTTATTTCCAAGTATCGATCTCAGGGATTGCGTAGGAAATACTTATTTTACTTCAGATTCTATTAGAAAAAAAAGATAATGGTTTGGTTGGTTTGGGAATTTATAACAATAAACACAAAAAGATAGTAGAAATAATTGATTAAGATAAAATATGCTAGGGTGAGTGGTTGATTTAACCAGTTATGAATTCAGTCAAGATTTCCTTAATACACGTGAAACATTCAATTACCTAACCTCAGGATGTTCTTCCTTAAGTCCTTAAAGAAGAAACTATTAAACTACCAATTCTTACTCAAATGTCCATTCGATTAACATTGGTTTTAATCATAAACAATATCAAGGTTTATGGTGATTTACAAAAGTTCCTAGTCCTAGGTGATGCAATTATAAACCCAATTGTGTGAAAACCCTAACAATCACAATCCTATTATTGATAGTCATAGATCTAATTGTATTTGTCCGATACAAAAGCATAAGCACATCACACAATTGAATTGAAATTCGTAACATAGTAATAAGGAAATCCATAGTTAGAATTCATAACATCAGATCAAATCAGGACCACCACCCTAACATTGGGGGTTTAGCCTCTCATAGTATTCAAAGAAATCATAGTTTGGAAATTAAACATTACAAAGAGTTATGAGATTTTGATCTTCAATGGTTGATGCCCTTGAATCTCGCCGTCTCTAAATCCTCCGTAGTCATTATCTTCTCCAGTGCAATGTTTTCTTTCGTACGTCCAAAAAGTGTCCTTCCTCTTTCTCTCCCAAGTCTTCTAATAGCTTCTGATGGATTTTCTCCCAGCAAAAAGCCCAAAATACCCTTAATGAGCAAAATGGATCCATACGACAAAAAGTAAAGTTTCTCAATCGCGCCCATCAACACGGGTCGTGTGGATTCACACGGGTGCCCGTGTGTGCTCTTCAAAATGTGCATTTTCAGAGCAAGCTACAGAGGCATCAACACGGGCCGTGTGGATTCACACGGGTGCCCGTGTTAACCCTCTGTTTTACCTCTTTGAGTGCTCTTTTCCTGGAAAACAACACGGGCCGTGTTGATGTACACGGGAGCCCATGTTAACCCTCTGTTTTCATCATATTTTGGCCTTCCGGAGCATCCAATACTCGGCTATTAGTCCTTTGGAACCTACGCAACAACCTGCAACATTAACACTACCAAATCGAAGCATAAAAAGAGACTTTTTGACATAAACAAGTAACAAAATGCAATGCACTAATAAACTAACAAAACATGTTAAATGACTTTAAAACAACTAAAAACAACCACAAGTCTTACCAAAGTGATGAAAATATGTCGGATAAAAGGTGGGAATTCAATGGAAATGGTGACCGATCACAACCCCAAACTTGTCTAATTGCTTGTCCTCAAGTGATGTATTGAGTCCAAACAAATATCACCCACGAATTCCTCTTCCACAATGCAACCTTGTCCTTCACAACTTGTGTTCTTCCTTTCCAATCAAGTTTTCGGTTTTCCCGACTCAAACAGTTCACCACATTTTCACATCAGAAGCCTCGTTACCTACAAGCTTTTTCACATACTCACAACATCTCTCATGGTTATGGTGTTTACACTCACAACACAACATGCAATACCAAACTCTTAAATTTGAATACATTCTAATTTCACTACAACAGCAGATTCCACACACTTTATGAGGTCTTTTCGGTTGTAACGGGGATTGGGTGCGGTAGGATAGACACATAAATGGATAACAAATGGTTTTGAACTCGGCATTCATGTTGTTTGCATTTCTCTTTTTCTTTTCGTGCTTAACTCATAGCTCTTGGGGTTTATTCACTTTTGACTCTTTTTACTCAATTCTCTATGAGCATTTTACAGGTGTTAGAGTCTTCAGTCTTGGCAAGTGCATTTTTCTTTTTGGACATACACATGTCTCTTCTTTTTGTATTAATTTTAGATCTCTTATTATGCACTTGCCCTTTCTTTAAAGATTACCACCCCAAACTTAGCTTTTTGCACATTTTGTAACTTACAACAATCATGTCGATTAATGGAAGAAATGAATGATTAATGGTTAATATGGGGTTTATTACGCACAAAAAGGCTAAGGCTCAACGGGGTTCACGAAGGGTAAACATACAAATAGGGATGGCTAGAAAGGCTATGGGCTAAACAAACAACTTGCCTCAGTGTGTGTTGTCATGCTGTGAAGTGTCAAAAGAATATACGCAAAGTCAGAGTGATAGAGTCATACCTGGCTGAACTCTCATGATGATATTTAGTGTTTGGCCTTTGTATTCTCACCATGTTGGTTAAACTTACAAGCTCTGAAGCCTCCTAGTGTCCCGTAGTTTCTTTTCCGATTCGGTTCTACCATACCGCTCTCTCGGTCCAGTGTCACCAAATTGTGTCCGACTTTTACTTTCTCATGGTTGCATCAACTCCTGGGGTACCTTAACAGAACAAGTATGGGGAGTGTCTTTCATCCACTACAATCGATCCCGGATTCGTCCATAATTTCTCATCACTCTGTACACACAGGTAAACAATAAAAACAAAATACTACGACAACCGAAGCAAAAACGGTGAAGGAAAACATGAACAAAATGAAAACAAAATAAAACATGAAAGGAACCCCCCCCCCCAACACACACACCTGAACTAAACATTGACCTCAATGTATAAATCCAGATACAAAGGGGACTCACATCGACTACTGTTGTTTTACTGCACTTGTGTGGTTTCCTTCCATTTTGAGGTGTTTGTGACTTTGCCCTTCTAATTCTCCTCCTCCCCTACAACAAAATTTTAGCACACACAAAGAAAAAGAAAAACGAAATAAATTAGAAATCAAACGCGTGGGTTGCCTCCCACGAAGCGCTTCGTTTAACGTCGCATGGCTCGACAGTTCATTTCCCTTATCATGGGGGGTATTTCAGGTTCAAAACCTTGTTGCACCTCTTGTCTACAACTCGGACGTTATCTCTTTTATCAGTGTGGACTCCTTTGTGCGACGATTCCTTTTTAACTTTCCTTACGGTGTTAGGAATCTTTCCGCTTAGGGTGGCTACTGGCAGTGGCGAGACTTTGATAGTATTCAATGTCCTGATTAAGCCTACTTGATACTGAGATTCTGTATCTTCCTCCATCTCCTGGTCTTCAATAGCATTCAATGTTATTTCCTTGTTGTGAACTTTCAAGGTTAACGTGCACTCATCCATGTCGAGCTTGCATCGACTCGTGTTCATGAAAGGTCGACCCAGAATGATGGGTGCCTCATTGTCTTCAGGTATGTCAAGGATTTTTACCAAATCGACTGGGAAAGTCAAGTCCGCTATTATTACCAGTACATCTTCAGCTATACCATATGCATCTTTTCTTGAGTGATCCGTAAACTTCAGATTGGTCTTTATATCACTGATATTTTTAATACCCAGCCTGTGATAGATCGACAATGGCATCAGATTCACACTAGCTCTAGAATCTATTAGTACCTTTTTGAAGGTTATTTCTTTGATTGTGGGTGGTACTGTGACGGTTCCTGGATCCTTTTTTTTGTTAGGAATGTTCTGCTCCAAGGAGTTTGCATTATATTGTTCCTTACCGGATACCTGTTCTTCAGTGGTTGGTTTCTTTTCAGCCATTACCTCTTCCACGGATTTCTTGTACATGAGCATCCTTTCAAGTGCTTCAAACAAGGCCATATGACCCTCAATCCTTTTAAACATTGTCATGAATTTCTCCAAGTCTGACTCACTAGGTTCCTTCTTTGTCATTCTCTGAGGGTAGGGCAACTTAATCACCGGTTTAGTTCCTTTTGTAGTTTCTTCTTTAGTCGGCTCGCTCGGTGATATAATATTTTTCTTTTTAGCAGCCTTTTTCTCTGTCATCGTGACAGTATTAACATTCTCTTGCCCTCTCGGATTTTGAACTGTTTCACTTGGTAGGGAACCTGGTGTTCGAGAACTTGCCAGTTGTTGTGCTATCTGCCCCAGCTGAACTTCGAGATTCTTTAGGGAGGCGGTGGTGTTTTTCTGATTGTTTCTAGTCTCTTCTTCAAATTGCATATTTTGAGTTGCCGTCTTTTCAATTGCAATCTCCCAATCTTCCTTCTTTGGGACTTGTAGTTGTTGTTGCTGATATTGGTTTTGATATTGGCCTTGTACTCGCTGTTGCACATTCCCCTTCTGATCTTTCCACGCAAAGTTGGGATGATTCTTCCACCCCGGATTGTATGTGTTGGAGTAGGGATTGTTTTGCTTTAAAAACTTGATATCTTCTATCTGTTGTGGTGTTGCAAAGCAATGAACAGTATTGTATGGTCCATTACAAATGCCACACACATCGTTTGGTGCCTGTTGTACTTGAGCCACTTTCTGAGCACATTTGTTTAGTGCTTTCAACCTTTTCTCTACCTCTGCAGCAACTGCTTCTTCAATTTTTACCTGTTTGTTTGTTTCAAGCTTCAAATCAATTATTGCAGATTTGCTTGACACCCTATCATACAACTCCAGATGCTCATTTGCGGCAATTGCTTCAATTATCTTCTTCATACCGGTGGCTGTTGCAAGTTAGCTGAGCCACCAGCTGCTGAATCAAGGATTTGTCTCGTTTGAATTCGAAGACCATTAACAAACATTTGCATCTGCTCAGTTTCATCCATGTTGTGAGTAAGACAAGCCACTAGGATTCTCTTGAATCTTTTATAGGCATCTCCTAGTGACTCACCCTCCTTCTGCTTGAAGTTTAGGATCTCGTATCTTTTCCTCAGTGACACTGATGCAGGAAAATATTCCTGCAAGAATGTTGTTTCCATCTCCTCCCATGTGGTGATACTGCCAGCAGGTAAGGAATAGAACCACTCTTCGGCTTCATCTGCTAAAGTGAATGGGAACATATGAAGCCTTATTGCTTCATCGTTATGTCCAGGCATTTTCAGCGTTGTGCTCATAGTTAAAAACCTTTGGAGATGCTTGTTGGCATCTTCATTCACTCTTCCAGAAAAGGACCGCCTTTCGAGTTGATTAATTATGCTGGGATGCAGCTGAAATTGTTCGACATTAACCGGTTGATTCACAATTGTCCTCCGACCACCCGGAGTGTTGTTTCCGCCATAATCACCAAGAAGTCTCTCTGGTGGTGGTGGATTTGCAGTCATGACTTCAGGAACTGTTTCTGCGTCTGAATCTGAATTCTCTGAGTGCACTGAAACAAATTCCTCCTCTGCCTTCTCTGCTAATTCCAGTTTTTCTCGCTTAGCTTGTCTCAGTCTAGCGCGAAGAGTTCTTTCTGGATCTACGTCAAAATAAAAATCCGCTGAGGCCTTACCTCGCATAAACAAGTTAGACAAATATTAGAATTGCATAACAAGATCGTCACAGATAAAATTTTGGTTGACGAGCAACAAAAGTTCAATAGAATAAAAATTACAATAGGTATTTTGGAAATCCCCGGCAACGGCGCCAAAAACATGATCGTAAAAATAGCAAGTGTACTATTTTTACCGATGTAGTAATACGGAGTTTTATTTCCAAGTATCGATCTCAGGGATTGCGTAGGAAATACTTATTTTACTTCAGATTCTATTAGAAAAAAAAGATAATGGTTTGGTTGGTTTGGGAATTTATAACAATAAACACAAAAAGATAGTAGAAATAATTGATTAAGATAAAATATGCTAGGGTGAGTGGTTGATTTAACCAGTTATGAATTCAGTCAAGATTTCCTTAATACACGTGAAACATTCAATTACCTAACCTCAGGATGTTCTTCCTTAAGTCCTTAAAGAAGAAACTATTAAACTACCAATTCTTACTCAAATGTCCATTCGATTAACATTGGTTTTAATCATAAACAATATCAAGGTTTATGGTGATCTACAAAAGTTCCTAGTCCTAGGTGATGCAATTATAAACCCAATTGTGTGAAAACCCTAACAATCACAATCCTATTATTGATAGTCATAGATTTAATTGTATTTGTCCGATACAAAAGCATAATCACATCACACAATTGAATTGAAATTCGTAACATAGTAATAAGGAAATCCATAGTTAGAATTCATAACATCAGATCAAATCAGGACCACCACCCTAACATTGGGGGTTTAGCCTCTCATAGTATTCAAAGAAATCATAGTTTGGAAATTAAACATTACAAAGAGTTATGAGATTTTGATCTTCAATGGTTGATGCCCTTGAATCTCGCTGTCTCTAAATCCTCCGTAGTCATTATCTTCTCCAGTGCAATGTTTTCTTTCGTACGTCCAAAAAGTGTCCTTCCTCTTTCTCTCCCAAGTCTTCTAATAGCTTCTGATGGATTTTCTCCCAGCAAAAAGTCCAAAATACCCTTAATGAGCAGAATGGATCCATACGACAAAAAGTAAAGTTTCTCAGTCGCGCCCATCAACACGGGTCGTGTGGATTCACACGGGTGCCCGTGTGTGCTCTTCAAAATGTGCATTTTCAGAGCAAGCTACAGAGGCATCAACACGGGCCGTGTGGATTCACACGGGTGCCCGTGTTAACCCTCTGTTTTACCTCTTTGAGTGCTCTTTTCCTGGCAAACAACACGGGCCGTGTTGATGTACACGGGAGCCCATGTTAACCCTCTGTTTTCATCATATTTTGGCCTTCCGGAGCATCCAATACTCGGCTATTAGTCCTTTGGAACCTACGCAACAACCTGCAACATTAACACTACCAAATCGAAGCATAAAAAGAGACTTTTTGACATAAACAAGTAACAAAATGCAATGCACTAATAAACTAACAAAACATGTTAAATGACTTTAAAACAACTAAAAACAACCACAAGTCTTACCAAAGTGATGAAAATATGTCGGATAAAAGGTGGGAATTCAATGGAAATGGTGACCGATCACAACCCCAAACTTGTCTAATTGCTTGTCCTCAAGTGATGTATTGAGTCCAAACAAATATCACCCACAAATTCCTCTTCCACAATGCAACCTTGTCCTTCACAACTTGTGTTCTTCCTTTCCAATCAAGTTTTCAGTTTTCCCGACTCAAACAGTTCACCACATTTTCACATCAGAAGCCTCGTTACCTGCAAGCTTTTTCACATACTCACAACATCTCTCATGGTTATGGTGTTTACACTCACAACACAACATGCAATACCAAACTCTTAAATTTGAATACATTCTAATTTCACTACAACAGCAGATTCCACACACTTTATGAGGTCTTTTCGGTTGTAATGGGGATTGGGTGCGGTAGGATAGACACATAAATGGATAACAAATGGTTTTGAACTCGGCATTCATGTTGTTTTCATTTCTCTTTTTCTTTTCGTGCTTAACTCATAGCTCTTGGGGTTTATTCACTTTTGACTCTTTTTACTCAATTCTCTGTGAGCATTTTACAGGTGTTAGAGTCTTCAGTCTTGGCAAGTGCATTTTTCTTTTTGGACATACACATGTCTCTTCTTTTTGTATTACTTTTAGATCTCTTATTATGCACTTGCCCTTTCTTTAAAGATTACCACCCCAAACTTAGCTTTTTGCACATTTTGTAACTTACAACAATCATGTCGATTAATGGAAGAAATGAATGATTAATGGTTAATATGGGGTTTATTACGCACAAAAAGGCTAAGGCTCAACGGGGTTCACGAAGGGTAAACATACAAATAGGGATGGCTAGAAAGGCTATGGGCTAAACAAACAACTTGCCTCAGTGTGTGTTGTCATGCTGTGAAGTGTCAAAAGAATATACGCAAAGTCAGAGTGATAGAGTCATACCTGGCTGAACTCTCATGATGATATTTAGTGTTTGGCCTTTGTATTCTCACCATGTTGGTTAAACTTACAAGCTCTGAAGCCTCCTAGTGTCCCGTAGTTTCTTTTCCGATTCGGTTCTACCATACCGCTCTCTCGGTCCAGTGTCACCAAATTGTGTCCGACTTTTACTTTCTCATGGTTGCATCAACTCCTGGGGTACCTTAACAGAACAAGTATGGGGAGTGTCTTTCATCCACTACAATCGATCCCGGATTCGTCCATAATTTCTCATCACTCTGTACACACAGGTAAACAATAAAAACAAAATACTATGACAACAGAAGCAAAAACGATGAAGGAAAACATGAACAAAATGAAAACAAAATAAAACATGAAAGGAACCCCCCCCCCCCCCCCCCCACACACACACACACCTGAACTAAACATTGACCTCAATGTATAAATCCAGATACAAAGGGGACTCACATCGACTACTGTTGTTTTACTGCACTTGTGTGGTTTCCTTCCATTTTGAGGTGTTTGTGACTTTGCCCTTCTAATTCTCCTCCTCCCCTACAACAAAATTTTAGCACACACAAAGAAAAGAAAAACGAAATAAATTAGAAATCAAACGCGTGGGTTGCCTCCCACGAAGCGCTTCGTTTAACGTCGCATGGCTCGACGGTTCATTTCCCTTATCATGGGGGGTATTTCAGGTTCAAAACCTTGTTGCACCTCTTGTCTACAACTCAGACGTTATCTCTTTTATCAGTGTGGACTCCTTTGTGAGACGATTCCTTTTTAACTTTCCTTACGGTGTTAGGAATCTTTCCGCTTAGGGTGGCTACTGGCAGTGGCGAGACTTTGATAGTATTCAATGTCCTGATTAAGCCTACTTGATACTGAGATTCTGTATCTTCCTCCATCTCCTGGTCTTCAATAGCATTCAATGTTATTTCCTTGTTGTGAACTTTCAAGGTTAACGTGCACTCATCCATGTCGAGCTTGCATCGACTCGTGTTCATGAAAGGTCGACCCAGAATGATGGGTGCCTCATTGTCTTCAGGTATGTCAAGGATTTTTACCAAATCGATTGGGAAAGTCAAGCCCGCTATTGTTACCAGCACATCTTCAGCTATACCATATGCATCTTTTCTTGAGTGATCCGCAAACTTCAGATTGGTCTTTATATCACTGATATTTTTAATACCCAGCCTGTGATAGATCGACAATGGCATCAGATTCACACTAGCTCCAGAATCTATTAGTACCTTTTTGAAGGTTCTTTCTTTGATTGTGCGTGGTACTGTGACGGTTCCTGGATCCTTTTTTTTGTTAGGAATGTTCTGCTCCAGGGAGTTTGCATTATATTGTTCCTTACCGGATACCTGTTCTTCAGTGGTTGGTTTCTTTTCAGCCATTACCTCTTCCACGGATTTCTTGTACATGAGCATCCTTTCAAGTGCTTCAAACAAGGCCATATGACCCTCAATCCTTTTAAACATTGTCATGAATTTCTCCAAGTCTGACTCACTAGGTTCCTTCTTTGTCATTCTCTGAGGGTAGGGCAACTTAATCACCGGTTTAGTTCCTTTTGTAGTTTCTTCTTTAGTCGGCTCGCTCGGTGATATAATATTTTTCTTTTTAGCAGCCTTTTTCTCTGTCGTCGTGACAGTATTAACATTCTCTTGCCCTCTCGGATTTTGAACTGTTTCACTTGGTAGGGAACCTGGTGTTCGAGAACTTGCCAGTTGTTGTGCTATCTGCCCCAGCTGAACTTCGAGATTCTTTAGGGAGGCGGTGGTGTTTTTCTGATTGTTTCTAGTCTCTTCTTCAAATTGCATATTTTGAGTTGCCGTCTTTTCAATTGCAATCTCCCAATCTTCCTTCTTTGGGACTTGTAGTTGTTGTTGCTGATATTGGTTTTGATATTGGCCTTGTACTCGCTGTTGCACATTCCCCTTCTGATCTTTCCACGCAAAGTTGGGATGATTCTTCCACCCCGGATTGTATGTGTTGGAGTAGGGATTATTTTGCTTTAAAAACTTGATATCTTCTATCTGTTGTGGTGTTGCAAAGCAATGAACAGTATTGTATGGTCCATTACAAATGCCACACACATCGTTTGGTGCCTGTTGTACTTGAGCCACTTTCTGAGCACCTTTGTTTAGTGCTTTCAACCTTTTCTCTACCTCTGCAGCAACTGCTTCTTCAATTTTTACCTGTTTGTTTGTTTCAAGCTTCAAATCAATTATTGCAGATTTGCTTGACACCCTATCATACAACTCCAGATGCTCATTTGCGGCAATTGCTTCAATTATCTTCTTCATACCGGTGGCTGTTGCAAGTTAGCTGAGCCACCAGCTGCTGAATCAAGGATTTGTCTCGTTTGAATTCGAAGACCATTAACAAACATTTGCATCTGCTCAGTTTCATCCATGTTGTGAGTAAGACAAGCCACTAGGATTCTCTTGAATCTTTTATAGGCATCTCCTAGTGACTCACCCTCCTTCTGCTTGAAGTTTAGGATCTCGTATCTTTTCCTCAGTGACACTGATGCAGGAAAATATTCCTGCAAGAATGTTGTTTCCATCTCCTCCCATGTGGTGATACTGCCAGCAGGTAAGGAATAGAACCACTCTTCGGCTTCATCTGCTAAAGTGAATGGGAACATATGAAGCCTTATTGCTTCATCGTTATGTCCAGGCATTTTCAGCGTTGTGCTCATAGTTAAAAACCTTTGGAGATGCTTGTTGGCATCTTCATTCACTCTTCCAGAAAAGGACCGCCTTTCGAGTTGATTAATTATGCTGGGATGCAGCTGAAATTGTTCGACATTAACCGGTTGATTCACAATTGTCATCCGACCACCCGGAGTGTTGTTTCCTCCATAATCACCAAGAAGTCTCTCTGGTGGTGGTGGATTTGCAGTCATGACTTCAGGAACTGTTTCTGCGTCTGAATCTGAATTCTCTGAGTGCACTGAAACAAATTCCTCCTCTGCCTTCTCTGCTAATTCCAGTTTTTCTCGCTTAGCTTGTCTCAGTCTAGCGCGAAGAGTTCTTTCTGGATCTACGTCAAAAGAAAAATTCGCTGAGGCCTTACCTCGCATAAACAAGTTAGACAAATATTAGAATTGCATAACAAGATTGTCACAGATAAAATTTTGGTTGACGAGCAACAAAAGTTCAATAGAATAAAAATTACAATAGGTATTTTGGCAATCCCCGACAACGGCGTCAAAAACATGATCGGAAAAATAGCAAGTGTACTATTTTTACCGATGTAGTAATACGGAGTTTTATTTCCAAGTATCGATCTCAGGGATTGCGTAGGAAATATTTATTTTACTTCAAATTCTATTAGAAAAAAAAGATAATGGTTTGGTTGGTTTGGGAATTTATAACAATAAACACAAAAAGATAGTAGAAATAATTAATTAAGATAAAATATGCTAGGGTGAGTGGTTGATTTAACCAGTTATGAATTCAGTCAAGATTTCCTTAATACACGTGAAACATTCAATTACCTAACCTCAGGATGTTCTTCCTTAAGTCCTTAAAGAAGAAACTATTAAACTCCCAATTCTTACTCAAATGTCCATTCGATTAACATTGGTTTTAATCATAAACAATATCAAGGTTTATGGTGATTTACAAAAGTTCCTAGTCCTAGGTGATGCAATTATAAACCCAATTGTGTGAAAACCCTAACAATCACAATCCTATTATTGATAGTCATAGATCTAATTGTATTTGTCCGATACAAAAGCATAATCACATCACACAATTGAATTGAAATTCGTAACATAGTAATAAGGAAATCCATAGTTAGAATTCATAACATCAGATCAAATCAGGACCACCACCCTAACATTGGGGGTTTAGCCTCTCATAGTATTCAAAGAAATCATAGTTTGGAAATTAAACATTACAAAGAGTTAAGAGATTTTGATCTTCAATGGTTGATGCCCTTGAATCTCGCCATCTCTAAATCCTCCGTAGTCGCTATCTTCTCCAGTGCAATGTTTTCTTTCGTACGTCCAAAAAGTGTCCTTCCTCTTTCTCTCCCAAGTCTTCTAATAGCTTCTGATGGATTTTCTCCCAGCAAAAAGTCCAAAGTACCCTTAATGAGCATAATGGATCCATACGATAAAAAGTAAAGTTTCTCAGTCGCGCCCATCAACACGGGCCGTGTGGATTCACACGGGTGCCCGTGTGTGCTCTTCAAAATATGCATTTTCAGAGCAAGCTACAGAGGCATCAACACGGGCCGTGTGGATTCACACGGGTGCCCGTGTTAACCCTCTGTTTTACCTCTTTGAGTGCTCTTTTCCTGGCAAACAACACGGGCCGTGTTAATGTACACGGGGAGCCCGTGTTAACCCTCTGTTTTCATCATATTTTGGCCTTCCGGAGCATCCAATACTCGGCTATTAGTCCTTTGGAACCTACGCAACAACCTGCAACATTAACACTACCAAATCGAAGCATAAAAAAAGACTTTTTGACATAAACAAGTAACAAAATGCAATGCACTAATAAACTAACAAAACATGTTAAATGACTTTAAAACAACTAAAAACAACCACAAGTCTTACCAAAGTGATGAAAATATGTCGGATAAAAGGTGGGAATTCAATGGAAATGGTGACCGATCAAAAGACTCCTAGGTGACAATGGAGGTGCAAACGCACCGGATGATTGACTGACCATTGTTAACCAACCGGTGAATGTGACAAATTTTCAACTGCATCCTAGCACAATCAATCAATTGGAAAGAAAACCTTTCACCGAAAAGGTTAATGAAGATGCCAACAAACACCTGCAGAGATTTTTGACCATGAGCACCACCTTGAAAATTGATGGTCACACTGATGAAGCAAAAAAATTAAGAATGTTCCCGTTCACTTTAGCTGAAGACGCGGAAGAATGGTTCTATTCTCTCCCTGCCGGTAGTATCACTTCCTGGGAGGAGATGGAAACTGCATTCTTAAATGAGTATTTTCCAACATCAGTATTCTTGAGAAAAAGGTATGAAATTCTGAATTTCAAACAGAAGGATGGTGAATCATTGGGAGACACCTACAAAAGATTGAAAAGGATCTTAGTCGCGTGTCCCACTCATAATATGGATCAGACAGAACAAATGCAGATGTTCGTTAATGGGCTGAAAATAAAGACAAAATAGTTGATTGATACAGCAGCTGGTGGCTCAACAAATTTCTCAACAGCCACTGGTATCAAGAGGATTATTGAAGCAATAGTTGCTAATGAGCATCTAGAGCTATATGACAGGTGTACCAGTCATCCAGACAGGGTAATTAATCTTAAATTAGAGACAAATAAAATCCGTCTAGAAGACACTGTTGCTGCCGAAGTAGACAAAAAGTTGAAAGCTATGAATATAGGTAGTCAACAGATAGCACAGGTTCAGCCAGCTCAGGCGAGTACTTGTGAAATCTGTAATGGATCTCATCACACAGTCTATTGCTTTGCGACTCCCCAACAAATTGAAGAGATCAAATTCTTGAAGCAGAATAATCCCTACTCTAATACTTACAACCCAGGGTGGAAGAATCATCCAAACTTCTCCTGGAAAGATTAGACAGGGAATGTTCCGCAACAAGGTACATGGCAATATCAGACTCAGTATTAGCAACAACAACAACAACGGGCACCTAAAAAGGCTGAATGGGTGATTGCCATTGAAAAGTTAGCAGCCCACAGTATACAGTTTCAAGAAGAAATAAGGACTAATCAGAAAAACACCACAACCTCCATCAAAAATTTTGAAGTTCAGATGGGACAGATAGCACAACAGTTGGCATCAAACTCTCAAGCCCCTGGAACCCTACCTAGTGGTACGGTGACAAATCCACGGGAACATAACACTGTTAACGCTGTCACAACCCGAAGTGGAAAGTCAACCGAGGTAAATGATATAGAAGAAGATGGATTAATAGAGGTGGATTTAGAAATCAAGGAAACAAAAGTCCAAGATAAATAAGCAATACCACCTCCTGTCCAGGATAAGGAAAAGGTTCCTAAACCCATAATCAAACTTCCTTACCCTCCACGACAGAAGAAGAAAAATCAACATGAGAAGAATTTTGAGAAATTTTTGGAGATGTTCAAGAAACTCGAAATCAATATCCCTTTTTCTGAAGCATTGGAACAAATTCCAATATATGCCAAGTTCATGAAAGACATAATTTCCAAGAAGCGTTCCACTGATACTGAATCGATCGTCCTGACTGAAACATGCAGTGTCGTTCTCCAAGGCATGAAAATACCAGTGAAAAAGAAAGACAGGGGACCGGTTACTATTCCTTGCACTATTGGTGATCGAAAATTCAAGAAGGCTCTGATTGACTTAGGAGCGAGTGTAAGTTTGATGCCACTGTCCATCTATAAGAAATTAGGCATCGGTTCTGTTCAAGATACTCGAATGACCCTTCAGTTTGCAGATCGCTCTGTTCGGCGACCCTATGGTATTGTGGAAGATGTTCTTGTAAAAATTGACAAGTTTGTCTTTCCAGTCGACTTCGTCATTTTGGAAATGTCGGAGGATGAGGAGATCCCTCTCATATTGGGAAGACCTTTCTTGGAAACAGGACGATGTATGATAGATATTGAGGAAGGAACTATGACCCTCAAGGTCTATGATGAAAAGTTAAAGATAGATGTGAGGAATACCATGCAATACAAAGATGATGTTTGCACAAACAACACTATAGAGATAATCGACCCAGTAATTGCTCAAGAAAATGACCAGCAGAGACCCCAGTCACCTCTAAACCGGGTCTTAAGCTTGTCCATTTTTGAAAGTAATGAAGATGAAGAAGAATCTGCGGTGCTTGCTCTAATGGAAAAACAACCTGAATGGGTTAGATCTAGACCACACAGGTGGGAAGATCTAAGACCACCACTATCCGGTGTCACTGAAGAACCCAAGAAATGGGTGAATCTGAAGCAGTTGCCAACAAATCTGAAGTATATATTTCTAGACACTGAAGAAAAATGTCCAGCCATCATTAATGCTTGTCTACAGAGTGTCCAAGAGGCAAAGCTCATTCAAGTGCTAAAAAAATACAAGGGTGCAATCGGATGGGCAATTGAGGACTTAAAAGGTATAAGCCTTACTGTTTGCATGCACAAGATCTTAATGGAGAATGACCATAAACCGGTAGTGCAACCACAACGAAGACTTAACCCATTCATGAAAGAAGTGGTGCGCAAAGAGGTTGTAAAACTCTTGGATGCGGGCCTAATCTACCCTATCTCCGATAGTTCTTGGGTAAGTCCAGTCCACATGGTACCAAAGAAAGGGGGCACAACGGTAATAAAGAATGAAAAGAATAAGTTGATTCCAACCTGTATTGTTACAGGTTGGAGAGTATGCATCGATTACAGAAGGCTAAACGTGGCAGCAAGGAAGGATCACTTCCCGTTACCATTCATTGATCAAATGCTGGAAAGGTTAGCAGGGCATGGTTACTATTGTTTCCTAGACGGTTATTCAGGGTACAACCAGATTGCGGTTGCCCCTGAAGACCAAGAGAAGACTGCATTAACATGCCCCTATGATATCTTCGCTTATAGAAGAATGCCATTTGGCTTGTGCAACGCACCGGCCACATTTCAAAGGTGTATGACTTCTATTTTTGCTGGCATGCTCGAAAAGCATATGGAAGTATTTATGGATGACTTCTCGGTGTTCGGTTCTTCATTTGATAACTGTTTGACTAACCTGTCACTTGTTTTAGAAAGATGCCAGCAAACAAATTTGATCCTGAATTGGGAAAAATGTCACTTCATGGTTCGGGAAGGAATAGTATTGGGACACAAGATCTCCAACAAGGGTATCGAAGTGGATATAGCAAAAGTGGAGGTAATAACAAACTTACCACCACCAATAAATGAAAAAGGCATCTGAAGCTTCTTATGACATGCGGGTTTCTATCGCAGGTTCATAAAAGATTTCTCCAAGATTGTCAAACCATTGACTAGTCTACTGGTAAAAGATACCTCGTTCTTATTTGACAAAGAATGCAGGAAAGCCTTCGAGACCTTGAAGAAGGAGCTGGTGTCAGCACTCATAGTTATTGCCCCAGATTGGTCTCTTCCTTTTGAGATAATGTGTGATACAAGTGATAACGCAGTGGGGGCGGTACTAGGGCAACACAAGGAGAAGCTCTTGCATGTGATCTACTATGCAAGCCATGTACTCAACCCTGCTCAAATGAACTATGCAACCACAGAAAAAGAACTCCTGGCGGTGGTATACGCTTTTGACAAATTCAGATCCTATCTGCTGGGATCAAAGGTAATTGTTTATACTGACCATGCTGCGTTGAAATATCTTTATGCAAAACAGGAATCCAAGTCGAGGCTGCTGCGATGGATCCTCCTACTATAGGAATTCGATCTAGAAATCAGAGATAAAAAAGGGTAGTGAAAACACTATTGCTGATCACTTGTCTCGGATGACTCCGATTCAAGAAACTGAAGAAACACACCCCATCAAAGATGAGTTCACGGACGAATGCATTCTAGCCGTTACGCATATCCCATGGTTCACTGATTACACGAACTTTGTGGTAGGTGGACTGATACCTGATGACTTTGACTCTAACAGACGAAAAAAGTTTTTGCATGATTGCAGGTTCTATGTATGGGACGATCCATTCCTTTACAAAAAGGGATTAGATGGTCTAGTCAGGAGATGTGTTCCAGAGGAAGAGCAGAGGGGCATTTTAAAAGCCTGTCATAACTCCGAATATGGAGGACATTTCAGTGGAGACAGAACCGCAGCCAAAGTCCTCTAATCTGGATTGTACTGACCCACACTGTTCAAAGATACCCAAGCAGTGGTAAAAGAGTACGACCGATGTCAACGAACAGGAAATATATCTAAAAGAAACCAGATGCCTCAGAATGCCATGTTAGAAGTCGAACTGTTCGATGTATGGGGGATAGATTTTATGGGACCCTTCCCACCTTCCTTCAGAAAGCAGTACATTTTAGTTGCGGTGGACTATGTGTCAAAATGGGTGGAAGCAGTTGCACTGCCCACGAATGATGCAAAGGTGGTGATCAACTTCCTTAAGAATTGTAACTTCGCACAGTTTGGGGTACCAAGAAAACTTATTATTGACGAAGGTACCCACTTCCTAAATAAATTGATGGAAAACCTACTGCGGAAATACAATGTCAAGCATAGAATCGCCACTCCATACCACCCCCAGACCAGTGGACAGGTTGGGGTATCCAATCGGCAGATCAAGCAAATCCTAGAAAAAACTGTCAGTGCCTCTAGAAAGGATTGGTCAATCAAACTCGATGACGCACTCTGGGCATACCGAACAACGTTCAAAACACCGATAGGTATGTCCCCGTATCAGTTAGTCTATGGTAAAGCTTGTCACCTGCCACTTGAACTTGAGCATAGGGCATTCTGGGCCACCAAATTCCTCAACTATGATCTGGCCAAAGCGGGAAAATCTCGGATCCTTCAATTACAAGAGCTGGAAGAGTTCAGGAATCGAGCGTATGAGAATGCCAAGATATACAAAGAACAAACCAAAACCTGGCATGACAAGCGCATTCGGAAGAAAGACCTTCAGGAAGGACAACTGGTATTATTATTCAACTCAAGGTTGAAACTCTTCCCAAGGAAACTGAGGTCCCGATGGTCGGGACCCTTTGAGATACAAAAGGTATATTCCCATGGAGCCATTGAACTAAGAAATCCAGCGAACGGAGACACGTTCGAGGTAAATGGGCAGAGAGTGAAACCTTACATACAAGACCAGGAGGATGGTCCTATAGAAAAAATTGTCTCACATAAGCAAACAAAGAACCGTCGAGCCATGCGATGTTAACCGAAGCGCTTCGTGGGAGGCAACCCACGCTCTTTGATTCTAATTAGTTGTATGTGTCTGTAGGTATACAGGGGTTCTACAAGGAGGAGCCAGAAGAACCAACGGTTGACCTGACAAGAAAACCAAAAAACGGCCAAAAGGACAGCCTGACACGGCCACCCGTGTCAGAAGAGGGGAAAATACTTGAAAACAGTGGCCTGACACAGCCACCCGTGTCAACTGACACGGTCCATTTCAGGAGCACTGTAAGAAAAATGGTTTTGAGGCTTGTAAACAGTGGCCTGACACTGCCACCCGTGTCAGGAGCACTGAAGAAAAATTGATTGGTGGTTTGGTAAAATAGTGGCCTGACACGGCCCGTGTCAGGATCACTGTAAAAGAAGTTGAAGGAATTAGTAAAACAGTAGCCTGACACGGCCGTGTCAGGCATGCGGATTTTTTGAAAATTTTAAATTTTCGTGTGGCCCACCCACTTAAACCACTCTTAACCACTCTTTTTTCCCTTATCACTCATCATTATCAGATTTTACCACTATTATCATCATTCTCTCTCATACTTTTTCATCTTCTTCTCTCACTCTCTCACAAACTCCATTAAAACTCACTCACCTCACTACCAAAAACCCTACATGAAACCAAGTTCCACTCACCTATAACCCAAACACCCTTCACAAATATTTCTCACCTCGTCGTCCCGGTCGCAACCACGGTTTTGGATTTTTCTAACTCAAAAGTTCGGAATTTTGTTATTTTTGCAGGTCCAAAATGTCCTCGAACAGAATTCTTACCGGAAAGCAACAACGTGCAGAGATGGCGAAGTCCCGGAAGTGCCCGAGCCGGAATCCTAATCCCCACAATATTGTGTTTGACAACCCGGAGCAAGAGCGACGTTACCAAATTCACCGGAAGCGCAAGCTCACGCCGACCAGGTATATGTGTGAGAAGACACTGACCGATCTAGGGCCGAAAATTGAGGTAGACTGAATGTTCCATGTTTTGGGCATGCTCGAGTTTATGAGTTTGGAGGCACCGACCTACGAACGCATTACTCTCGAGTTCCTCAGCACCTTGGAGTTCCAACTAGAAAAGCGGTGGGTTAACACAACCAGGTATTATTTCGGCACCCTACGCTTCCGATTGTTTAACAATTATCACGAATTGTCTGTTGAGGAGTTAGCTGTTATACTCCGACTCCCGTTGAATGGACCCAGAGTGGTCCTAGACGGGTTTTCTCCTAAGGATTTCTGGATCGCCATAACTGGGAGGACGAATTACTCCTCCAAAGGTGTGAAAGCCTCGGGCATCCAAAATCCCTGTTTCAGGTACGCCCAAAAAGGTTTAGCCTACACATTGTTCGGTAGAGGCGACAACACTGGAGTAGCTACTCAGAGAGAGCTATTTTTCATGTACTCGATGGCTCAAACCAAGACCATCAATGTAGTTGCCTTTGCAGCAAACTACCTGGGGAGAGTCGGCCGAGCGAACTCCGAAGGCATTTCCATGGGAGGTATGATCACCCAAATTGCATTGCATTTCGGGTATCAGGCTGTTTTACTCGAGGACACGCCAATTGCAGGTAATACAAAAAATGACATGTCGGCTCTGATTTCCCAAGGTATGGTTGCGGTTGCTCCTACCTATTATTCCGTCCTCATTCATAAACGGTTTATCATCGCTCTGCCGGATCCGGACAGAGTGGTTATCACTGATTGTGCGAATTGGCTGTATGTGAGCGCCGATCCCGATGCGGATGAGGGCCACGACACTGACCATTTTTATGCAGGTGAGCAATTTGTAGATGACCTGGCAGAAGGAACGACAATAGAAGAGGAAGACCCTCAAGCACCTCCTGAGTAGTTTGCTCCACAGCATCAGGAACCCACCCAGTAGACGGCGGGTTCCTCATCTTGGTCAACTGACCAATGGAGCTGGGTACAAACCGAGATAGGTGACTTGAGGACCGAACAACAAAGACAAGGCATCGAGCAAGCCCGTCAGGGTGCGATGTTGGATGAGATGAGCAGCATGATGCGACAGTTGATGTTGCATTTCCCGCACCCACCTCCTCAGTAGGACCCTATGAGTTCCCTCTTCCGCGCTTGTTCACAAACATTGTGGACAATGTTGAGTTCAAGTGTGGGGGAGATTTTATGTCTTTTATTGGTAATTTGTTTTTGTGTTAGCTTTACTTTTTAATTTTGTATTCTAGATTGAATTTGTCTGTTGAATTTACATTATGTTGCAAGTGTGTGTGTCAAGTCTGTGTTGACAGGTTGGAAAAGTAATGATCACAATTGAGAGTGGATGAAAGATCACACCACTCACCATGGCTTGTTGTGAAGGATCTCCCCATAAAATAACACTGCTGAAAATAAAGATCGGACGCAACATATACAGCTTAACCGACACGAGTATCCTGCACATTCCGAAGTAAGAAAGCAATTGCACCAAATTAAGAAGCACTGTGGATCCTATCAAAGCTGAACCAAACCAAGTGAGTCAGAAAAGGCCAAACACATTAATCATCATGAGCGTCATTCAGGTTTGTCTTTATCACTCTAAATTTGCGTAGACTCTCTGGGACTGTCACTGCATGATACACACACTGAGGCACGTTGTTTGTAATTAACCCCGGGCCTTTCTAGCCATCCCGCATTATTATATCCTTCGTGAACCCCCTTTGAGCCTATATCCATTTTTTTTTTGTTTAAAACACCATGAATGTAACTATTGGCAAAAAACACTTCCTCACCCTGTTTAGAGTCATGAGAATATATTCCAACTGTGTTGAAAAGCTAAGTTTGGGGTAAAAACCCCAAAAGCCCCTTGTTTTCCTTTTTGAATCCATACCCTAACCCAAGCCAAGCTACAACCCGAAAGACCTCAAAAAGTGTGTGTGTTGTGTGTAGGTGATGAGAAAAGAGAGACTATTCAAACTTGTGAGTGATATTGCATACTTTGAATTATGAGTGTAAACAGTTAACCCCGAGAGAATTGGTGAGAATGTGAAATAAGCTGACAGGTGAAACGGTGCTTTAAAGTGGAAGTGTGAATGATGACTTACGAGGTTGGGTAGGACTTGTGGAAGAAAAAGGGAAGACGTTCGCGAATGACCTCAGCAGTGGTGGAAAGCATAAAGAATTCTGGGGAGTGATAATTAAACATTACTTGGGACAAGCAATGAGCTAAGTTTGGGGTTGTGATCAGTCACCATTAATAGTAAGTTTTCATTACTGATCTGACGCAAAACAGAGACATTTGATACACTGTGCAAGTATTTAAGGTACAATTCGATTAGTTTTACTTCCGTTATTTTATTTAAGCATTTTTAATCTTTGTTATGTTTTACTTTGTTTATCTTGATTTTATGTGTGGGATAGCTGTGTTTTTGTTCGACAGATCCAGGTAGAAGCACCAGAGAACTCAGAACACGACAGTGCGAGAGACCGACACGCAAAAGAGCAGAAAACCCCGGTACAGGAGGCCTCACACGGCCACCCGTGTCACCTGACACGGGCCGTGTCAGGGCAAGGGAAGCAGAAGAAGGAAAACAGTAGCCTGGCACGGCCACCCGTGTCAGCTGACACGGGCCGTGTCAGGCAGAAGCCCCCCCGTGTTAGGCTTGCCATGGGCGTGTCAGGAGAAACAGTAGGCTGACACGGCCACCCGTGTCAGCTGACACGGGCCGTGTCAGCCCAAGCCCAATATTTCCAATTTTCTCGGGCTTTTCATTCTTCGGGCTTTGTGGAGACATCTTTGGATCTGTCCAATTGCTGCTGGGAACTTTCACTATAAAAAGAGGTCTTCTGCCAAAGGAAAAATCATCTTGGAATACAACAAAATATAGTATTATGAAGCAATCAAGTATTATAGAGATCAAGGCATTTAGAGAGCTGAAGAGATTCATGAGCGGGAGCGATTGAAGATCAAAGTCATCCAATTACTTGTAATGTGTAATTTTTATCTTGAATTTGTTTTAAACAATATGAGTAGCTAAACCCCCCAATGCTAGGGGGTGTCCCTGATTTAGAATTGTAATGACGTTGAGTTTACATTTGCATTTATAATATTTTGTTTACGGTAACCTTTTGATGTGTTTATTGCTTTCTCTTTCGGACCAATTGAGATTGATCTATGGTTATCACTTAGGCTGGACCGCCAGTGATAAGGTTTTCATCAGGTTACTCTGCATTAGATATCACCTAGGACTAGGGATACCCTGTATGAACCAGAGCATTCTTGATATTATACAGCTTAACTTCACCCTAATTGGCTATCGACATAGGAATTAGGGTAGATTGATTAAAGGTTTTCTCACTAAGGACTTGGGAGAAAATACCCTTGAGAACTGGTAGTAATTGATATTTGTTGATGCAATAGTAACTCAGAGTTGTTACAGGGATAAATTATACACCTTCCCTAGCATTGTTCCTTTTTCTCTCTAAACCCTTATTTTCATATTTCTTTATTATTTTCTTTTTACACTCAAAAACCAAATTAATACTTTTTGTTTAATTGAATGATAATTTAAACTCAATACTAACGTGCAGTCCTTGAGATCGACATTCGGGGAATTTCCCCATTATTACTATAAAAGGCAAAATAGTACACTTGCTATTTTCCCGATCATGCAGCTTTAAACAGCACGGTCCACTCAATCTCTTGCTTCCAACTTGATCTTGAGGTATGATGTGAATGCAAGGCTAAGGAATTAGTATTGAAGATCAACTGATTTTGTTGAAATTCAAACTTGAAATGAGAAATTAAAAATGAGAATTCCTTTGTTATGGTTGGGTTTCCAATTCTGCAGAGCTTTAGGTTGATTCAAGGATGAGAAATGAATGAAGCAAGCATGGTATTTATAGATGCAGCTGCAAGCAAAGTGTGCCAAACTCGTGTGCATGAAGCTTTGGGTCCTCCATGCATGGGCCTGTACAGGCGCATGTGAGGCTCAAAAGTTGATGGAAATGAATGCTGAACACATACCAAATGGAAATGGACGTGTGATTTGAATGGTATTTTCTTGTGCATGAAGATTTCATGTGGAATGCATAAATGGTCACAAATGTTCCCTTCTTCGAAAGTCCCATATGGAAATTTCAAACATAGGCATGTGAGTAATGGTTGGAAAGGTCTTGACATAAGGAACAAAAGTTATGTTGGAAAAAAATCCATTTGGAGTTTTTAAAATTATGAAAACTGGTCATGAAGTTTGAGGTACAAAACATGCCTTTGAAAAATTTGCCACAAATGACCAACTTCAAGCCCTGTTGTTTCAATGATGCAAGCCTCCAATGGAAAAATATCCAACATAAAAGTTGTAGATATTTTCAAGATTCTCAATTTGGACTTACTATTTGCATAATTTGGATTTTTGAGGATAAAGTTATGAGCACTTGAAGTTGGACTTTTTCAAGATTCAATGGCTTTGGTACAAAGTGACCTATAATATTTTGTATTAGCACATGTACTTCTTTTAGGCTTATGAAATTTTATCCACCATAACATTTGAATTAGACATCTTAATATTTCCAATGAAATTGGTCTCACCTCAAAATCATGAAAAATGAAGAAGTTAGGTCCTTGGGAAGTTGACCTAAAATTAGGGTTTCAGTCAAAATGACTTATAATGTTTTGAAATGAATGATGACCTTCCAAGTTTCAAATGGATTTTTGGTGAACATGAAAGTTGTTCATATGGTTATTAAGAACATTGTTTATCTTGGGGTCATCTTCATTTGACAAACACATCAAAAGTTAGGTCTCAGTGGATTTCAATTTGGTCAGATGACTTGACTGGTCAACTTCTCAAGTCCAAACTTCAAATCTTGATGAATGAATGATTGAGGACACTCACATAAGCTCATATATGTATAAAATGATGAATTAAAGAACTTCCCTTGATTGAATTTGATCATAGATTGAGTTTGCTTCATGAGCAAGGCACAGTCAATGCACACTTGAATTAGGGTTTCCTTGGGAAACAAGCCTCAAGCCCTTTGGTTTATCTTGATCAAATTGGCAAATTGAGATGCTTGGGAGGCATATATGATGATTTATAGATTTTGGAACCATTGTCATGCTTGATTTCATCTCCATCTAGCCACTTCATTGAGCATAGGGGCCTCATAGGAGCAAGGGATCTCATGATTGCTTGAGCTTCAAAACAAAACAAGTTAGTGACATATTTTTGTGCTTTTGGTTAGTAAAAAAAATAAGAAAAGAAATAATATACAATTCAAACATGCTTGGTGGTCTCAAACCAACTCACACTAGTCCCAACCCAAGGTTTAAGGAGCCACACATGATATGATCCTTGAGGCAATGCAATGAGCAATGATATGATGCCATGGGGGATCTTAGGGTCAAAATTAGGGTCTTAGAGAGACAACTTGGAGAATTTGACAACGATTTTGGAGAACATTGAAGTTATTGGAGAGCTTATTTTCTATTGATTTTCATGAATTATTCTTATCAACTCATGGTAATTGTTAATTTCAATATGAGTTGCTAAATTATTTTTTATTAGGTCTTTAGAGATGAACCTAATTGTACTTTGTTGGATCATATGAATATTTGAGATTATTTAAATACTTTTATGTTATAATTTTTATTCAATTGCTCTTTCTCTTACTTCTCTTTGTGTATTGACTAGTGTGCAAAGTAATTTTAGATGAGTAAGGATTATTGACCATAAACCTACCGATCTGAATTAGGGAAATTGTTCGATTTAGTAATTAACAAGGAATAGGTAATTATAAGTTTGTGGGTTTAGAGTTAACGAACTTAAAATGTCTAGTTTAACTTAGAATTTGCCTAAGGAGTTAGAAAATTACCGTCTAAATTAGTGAGTTGTACATCTAGGAATTGAATGTAGTGATCTTATTAATTCGCCGTAAAATTATAGTGTAATTATTATTTATGTAATACACATTCATCAACATATATAATTAGGGACTTCAAATTAAAGATCTAACAATTATTTTTTTTATCAAAATTTTACTTAGAATTTCTTATTGTGCTTGTTTTTCATATCGATCATAATTGAAAACCGCCGTGTTATTTATTTTAAATTTTATTGTTTGTTACCTTATTCGGATTTACAATTCTTATAGAAACATATTATTTTATTATTTCGACCATATTATACACTTGCTTAGAAAATCATCGGCCACTAATATGAAATGACTGTTAGGTTAAAATAAAACTCTTGAAAATGTTAAAAGTTATTTATAATATTAAAATGTAGAAATATTTAAAGATGAATTAGCTTATAAAGATTATTTGTGTTAGATTATGAAGTAGATAGAACTTCAATTGTGGATTGATATTAGCTTATAAAGCATTTGCATGCACCGGTAATTAAATAAATAATCTTAGTCAAATACAGAAAAATATTGTTTAAAAATTGAAAAAAGAAAAAAGAAAAAAGAAAAAAGAATATTGGAAAGATTTTGTTTTATATGTGTGTATGTTTTTTCTAAAATAACTTTTTTTTGGATGATATTGATAGAATATAATACTTTGTTATAATTTGCCGGAATTAGTTTTATGTAATTATGTTATATTATAATGATCAAACGTTATACATTAAAGTATATTCTATTCATATGAATGAGAAAGGGATATTCTAATTATCTTATATGGTATTGTTATGGTGCAAAAAATACCACGAGCGTTCTAACGCTCGAAGTAATAACAGAGTTGTCATTGAGATTTATTTATTCTAAAAGAAAACCGAAAATATCGATAAAATCTCTAAAGAAAAATAAAATGGTCACCGCAACCAAATTTGAGTTTGGGAGTCGGTTATAGGAGAGGAAAGTATTAGCATCTCTCACATCTGTTGTACTTAAAATGAACTATTTAGTTAGCTTTGTGAATGAGTGTTAGCTTTCGTTTGTTTTCTTCTAGTTATTAAAAATTGGAAAAGAAAAAGAAAAAGACTAAAAAATAAGTTTTTTATTAAGGTGTCTGATGAGACGTTGAATCTCGCTCCTACGTATCACTAGGGCGATGAGGAACTCAAGGCTACGTGGTTTTGGATAGCAAATGCTTGTTGGTTGGTCGATGTTTCAAAAGTACTTAGTCACATTCGAGCGGAAACCATTGTTTTCTTTCCAAAACATGGAGAAATGAACAGTAACATCACATCAGAATGGACAACATAACCTGGAATCTCACAAATTTATGTTCTCATTGCATTCGAGCGAAAAACTTTCTTACTTCTTGTGCATGGTAGGAACGAAGCTTTGTTTGCATCGTCACGGAATAGACGAAGCATCTTTCGTTGGTATAAAGGTTTTGACATCACGCTAAGGTGGAAATGAGATTTGATTGGTTAAGTTTATTTTAGGTGGATGCCGAGTATTTGAACAAGAGCTAATTATGGCTAGCACTCACATAGTCGAGGAAGAGAGAAGATATTACGTCCAAACCAATCCTTTTTCGTCCATATTATTTATGAAATTTGTGAGCCGGATTAAGTCGTAAGTCCTTAACGGAAGACGGGTATTCGAACAAGAGCTAAGTACGGTTATCACTCAAATACTCGGAGAAAAGAGAAGATATTTTGTATGCCCCAATACTTTTCCATCTAATAAAGACCAAACTAAATTTGGTTAATTATTTTGTTTTGAACGAAAGACAAGTATTCAAACACAAGCTAACTATGACTAGCACTCAAATACTCGGGAAATAGAGAAGATATTATGTCCATCCCAATTCTTTTTTAATCGATTTAATTGAGAAAAATATTTTCAACACGCTTCGATTAAGCGGAAAAGAACTTGATGTTGATCAAGTATTTTATTCGCATTTGAAAATGGTTTGATTTGGTGGTGAAAGGGCTTTGAAATTGAGTGAAATGTTAGTGGAATATTTTAAAAATCGCTTGATGTTGATCAATCATTTTTGTGTGGAGAAAAGTTGATTTTAAATAGTCTTTTAACTAATTAATTAACAATAATAGTAAATAAAAAAGAGGTAAAAGGGTGGGGGTGCAATGTTACACGAGGATATATGATGGAAAAAGGAGCATTGGGCTTAAGGCCGACTAAAGTAAAATATAAAGGGTCTTTTTCCCCTATAAAAAAAAATTTGATCCCTCCCTTGAAATGTTTAAAAAATTTGATCCCTCCCCTAAGCACAAAAGTTACCCCCTTATAATATATATTTTTGGTTTATCCAAAACTCAGTGTTAAAATTGTATGCGGGGACAAAAAAAAATATTACTGCCTATATTGCAGAGAGTGTCGGATATTTAACCCATAAATAAAAGATAAAAGGAACTAAAAACACACAAAACCAAACCCATCACCCCACTTTATGGATCAAAACTTCTCCTTTTTCCAGCAAAAAATCAAGAACATGTGATGAACATGTTGAATGTTCATCACGAACTTTCCTGATTTATTCACCCTTCACCAAAAAACCAAAGTGAAAACGCAACCTTACCCTAAAATCACATCCCAACCCCAAATCAAACATCAATTCCAACAAAAATACAAGAAATCGAGCAGATCAAGTACCCTAACCCTAACAAAAACCCTAACCTCAATCCATTAAAAATAACTCATATTACAAGGAATTTAATACAAATTAACATAGGGGAAATATAAATTGAGCATGATAATGACATAAGAACATGAAAAGGCTACCAAAGGAAACTCCCACGAGGGTCTTCAAGCTCCAACGCGACAATGTCGATTTTTGGTGAGGCCAAAAATGTCAGGTAACACTTATTCCTCTCTCCTTTCTGCTCTTTGCTTCTAATCTTCTTCTTACTCTCTGTCTTGCTCTGTTTTGCGTGAATACCTTGTTTATGAGGTTGGGGTTTAGCTCAAACTATTTAGAGCTTCAGTATGAAACTATATTTAGCTTAGGGAGAGAGCTTTGAGTGAGGTTTAGGAGTGAGGAGTTTTCATGTGGCTATTATTTCTTAGAAATTCTTTAGGGTTTTTTCTTCTGTCCAATGAGTAAGAATATAATGGCTTTAAAAAGAGACTGTTAGTGTGTGAAGATTGTGATGAAATTCATGTGAGGGAGTGATGAAATATGTGTGAGGGAGTGATCTTTGTGTGAGATATGTAATACTTGTGTGAGGGGATAAGGATTGAGAATTGGTGAATTGAGAATTCTGTTAGAGAGGAAGAATAAATCCCTAATTTGGTGGGATTTGAGTGAGTGGAAATGGAACGTGATCTTGGTGTATCTTGTGCAAAGATTTGAAATGTAAATTACTTGTAATTCTTGCTGTAAATTTTTTATTTTTACTACTGTACCTATTCAATGTAACAATTTGTAATTCAAATTTTTGTAATGAAATGCGCATTGTTTTGGTATTCAAATTATCTTGTTTTTTTTAAGGTTTTTATATTGTAAAATCCTTTGCTGCAAAGTGAACCAAGTATTGGACCATATTCAAATTTGATTCTAATTGATACTTTCTCTTTTTTGTTGTTGATTTTTTTGATTAGGACTTGCTCACATGCTTGGAATTGGCTTGAGGACTTGGGAAAACCATAGAGCAAGGAATTTGGGATTTGGAGGCTTGTACACTTGAAAACAAGTGCAAAACGTTTGAATTTCATTTGGTCCTTTGTACCTTTAGACTTGTAAACCTTTTGTTGAATACTTGTAATTTGAAAATGTTGGCTTGTACCTTTGTACCAATAAAACAAAGTAATTTCCTAATTAAATTATTGAATTATACCTCTTAAGTCAAAAAAAAATTTACCTTTCAAAATCAACTTTCCTTCTCATTCTATTTTAATACCTAATTAAAATTCAAGTTGCCTTTTAATTGAAATTCTTTCTTTTAGAAACAATGCGTGAATGACATAGATATGGATTGAGTGAGTGACAAATATAAATACACGAATTAAAATGTTAAGGTTTATAATGAAATGTGATGAATATAATTAGAATGAAAATGAAGTCATCATATGAGAAATATGTGTAAATAATCATGTAAAATGACATTGAAATGGATGAATGAAACTTAGGGTGATGAATTTCAAGTGTTCCCAATTAGCTCATGACTTCAAATTAGGGGTATTGTGTCTCAAGTCAAGGTAAAAGAATAAAATATGTAATGAGATGAAAACGTAAATTAGATAAGGACGTGATTAAAAATAACTACATGATGCAAAAGATGCATATGATGCAAATGATCCAATAAATCAAATTATTAATCTAGGTGCAAAATTAGGGTATGATAGATATCACCCTAATCAATCATTTTCTCTCTTAAAAACCTACAAACCTCAACCACCTCCATGCCTCTTTTATATCCATGTCGAAGCAACCACAATCGCGATGTCATTCTCTTTGCATCGTCGCAACAGCAGTCACACGTGAAGGTAGAGAAAAACAAGAAATGGGGTTTTGAATTGTTTTCACTGACAATAATTTTTTTTAGCAACACTACACATACAAAGTTAATAACAAACAACACAGAAGTTTATCCTGGTTCACTTGAAAATCAAAGCTACTCCAGTCCACCCGACCAAGGTGATTTCGCCTTCAATAAGGACAATAAGGACTTAATCCAATAATCTAGAAAGATTACAACAAACGTCTAAGAGTACAACAATCTCTTAGCCCTCTCAAGTCTACAGACTTCACAAGTCACTTGAGTAATTTATAACAACTATTGAGAATTACAATAATGTGTTTAGTGCTTCTACATAAGCAATATGAACACAATTAAAAACAATGATCAATGATCACACTTAGAGAAATAACTCGTGTGTGATAACTAAAATATAAAATAACAAAATTTAGTATATGATTCAAATTGGATATGCAGAATACTTATATGATAGCTTCATGTTTTGGTATGATGATAGTTAGGCCGTTTTATAGTGCTTGGAGATGATACCGTTTGAGAGAATATTGATGGTGATATCTTGCCAATAATGGAACTTCATGACATTAATTTTCTTGTCCTTTCCATAGCAGTCTTAGAGTGTATTCAATAGTATCCATATAGAGATTCATACCATACTTGGAATGCTTCTTTGTTAAGTCACTAATCTTGATTGGTCAGATGATCTGTTGGGTGCGAATCAGAGTGAGCGAAAATCAAAGTCTTTACTCAGATCTTGTATTCTTCAGATAGTTGTTTGTTGTGTCTTCTTCAGATAGTTCTTTGTTGTGTTTTCTTCAGATATTTGTTTGTTGTGTTTTCTTCAAATAGTTCTTTGACTGATCTTAATGAAATTCTGGTGTAGTCAGAATTCAGATGTTCTACTCCAAGTCATGACATCTGATCTAACATTGGAACTAATACAGCAAGACAGTTTTTAACCACTGTACTAATATGCACTCGCTCACAGATGTCACGACATCTCATTCTATGTCACCCTAGAATGGATGAACACCTGGTTCTGTGCATCAGGAAGAAAGACTCAACAGAGATCAATCCTAGCACTCACTTCTGTTGTTTTCTTACACAGTTATCCGCATGATGTCTTACTGTTGATTTTGGACATCATCTGTTACATTGTTCCAGTGTGTTTGTCTTTTACTTGTATTTCCTAAATTAAAGGTTGAACACGTTAATCTAATTACCATTTATTAGATTGCTAACAACTAGGCTATTTGTTAGGTTCATTAATTGTAGGTTAGTAGTTGGTTTTCTGGATTTTAGCTCAGCTGTTGAATCCCTGAAGAATGGCCTGAGAAAAATACTGAAACAGAAAAACCAATCATCCTACACTTTAGCACATGCTGTTGGGAATGAATGTCACAACATTCAGTTCGACAGCCAGACCATATGCTGGTTCTGTTATGTTCCTGGAAATGGACTGTGCTAAGTTTGCAGTACTGTAAGAGACCAACTAGTCTCTACTTCAGTATCAGCTTTCAGTATCAACTGTCAAAACATCCAGTTTGACAGTTTCACAATGATCCTTCGGCCAGGTCTGTTATCCTTGAAAAGAACAGACTTAAATAAATACTGAACTGAAATTAATCTGCTTATTATTCAGTATACGCTGTCACTGATGAATGTTACAACATTCTGATTGACATTCAAACAGAAGGCTGTATACCAGATCTGTTATCATCTTGATAAGTTGACTGGAATACCAGCTGAGTTATGACAGTAATAAAAACACATGCAGAAGGAAAACAAACACAGGAAATTGTTAACCCAGTTCAGTCCAACATGACCTACATCTGGGGGCTACCAAGCCAGGAAGAAGATCCACTATTAGCAGTATTAATTCAGAGTTAAACTCCCCCGTTTACAACTCTTCACTTAATCCCTACCCAATGCAATCTATACCTAGGAACTCCTAGATAGAAACCTCCAGTTTCCATTCCTATCACTACAAATACAATGTAATGTTAACACACCTTGAACTTGCTTCACAGCTTCATTCAAGAACAAAATCACTCTTGCCTACAGGCTTTGAGTTACAAATACTCTCAGCTTTGACCACTGAGAAACACATGGTAACCTTCCCACAGATTGGGAGGTTTACCTCACACACACCCCTAAAAATTCATTCTAAGAGCTTACAAAAACTAGGTTACAATGTGCTATTTATAACCTAATCACCCAACTGGATTTGGGCCTTCAGAAATCGCAGCAAACTTGTTCTTTGCTGTTACAAATACAGCAGAAAATTTCTGCTACAAACAAGGTCTTCAATCCTAGAATCTCTCCATATATATCTCCTTATTTTAAGCCTATATATATTCTGATTGAGTCTTTACGACCTCCACATGGGAGTTGGGATATTCACCAAATATCTTCACTAATCCCAGAATATATACTGAATTAATTAATTCAGTTTTCTACACCCGTGCGATGTCACAGACATGATGTTGTGACATCGTGCATGACATGTTGGTCCAGATGTTGAACTTCTTCAACCCAACATATTAAAACAACAGAGGTGAATACATTATTTGTTTTACTAAAATTAATGCCAATCCTAAGGTATTAACAATCTCCCCCTTTGGCAAATTTTAGCTAAAACAAATAAGCCTCTGTCATTCTCTCCACCACCACAAACACCAAAGTTGGTGTATATGAGGAAGTAGAGGAACGAGAATCAGTTGTACCAGAACCCTTCCCCTCAACAGGAGAGCTTCCTGAAGAATATGTAATGCTGAGTACATAAACAATGTAACTCAGATCACAAGGCACAATTGTCTTCTTAACTCAGATCACAAGACACAAGTGGTAAACCCAGTTGGTGGATTTTGTGCCTGACGCCAACTTCTGTTTGCTACCACACCCACAGTTGGCTTGCTTCTGGTACATTTTCAACCCCAGGACTATATTTCTCTCCCCCTTTTTAGCTAAACATTTGTAAAGGCATCCCTCACAAAACCAGACCCAGGCGCAGCTTGCCCAAACCTTAACATACCCCATGATTCTGAGGAAATGGAGTGTTTCTCTTGTGAGAAAAAGAGGGCTATTACATCCTTTAAATAGTCCAGCCCGTGCTTAGGAATTAATGGTAGGAAGAAATGGCTTTTATAGCTCTTGACTGTTTCTTTTCCAAAACAGCAGTTCCAGTGCATGGAGACTATTCCATATATGCAGTCAGACACGTTGCACGCGATGTCTTAACATTCCACGCGGCTTTTTTCTGCATTCTGCCAGTATTCAACATTTCCCAAGACTCCTGTCATACCTCCAGTAGAGAATTGACATCTGGCACTGCTACAGTCAAATTCCCACACTTCAGCAGATGGTTACTCCCCCTGTACCACACAGCTGTAGCCATCAGGCTTATTCTGATTTATTAGAATTTGACACAACACCCTTATAATTCCTAATGACTTTAAGACTCAGAAGGAATTTATAGCATTGTCCAGGGCAATGTCATGACATCCGGTCAGACATTCTTCTGCTCACTCAGCCTTGACATACATCACAGCATCCTGATAACTGACAAGGTGCCATATCTAGTTATCTGAGAATACATAGACCACAAGCTTGATGATTTCTTGCAGCACACAGACAGAACTCCCCCTGTCATGAACAACCCACTCTCCTCTTGAAACTTGGAGATCACACATGGGCATATCCAACATCCCAAAGTTGGACCTTCACATACTTCCTGATTCAAAGAGAATCCAGACCACTTGATGAATGGAAAACATAAGACGCATCTTCATGTCTTCAAGAGCATACCCTCTGTTCAACCCTCTTAGCTGAACACATTCACACTCTGTGTCAATCTCTCTTCTAACCAGAACAGAAGACCACTTCACAAGATGTTCTAACATCAGCTGGGACATCCTTCATAACAAGACAAGGCACACCATCTGATAGTCTTCAGATATCACTGAGTCACCGGGTTGATCAAGAAGAACCCAGACATACATTGGGACATATACATTTTCATCCCATTACAAGAGATAATCTTCCATAGATGGCCCAGAACTCCTACCACAAGCTCCAAGGGATGAATAGAAAGCACCTCCTTTTGTCTTCAACTTAATACTTTTCTGCTCAAAAGTAATTTGTCTCAGACTTTCCTCAAGAATAATCAGCTGCCATATGTTGATTATCTTGATTCTTCGAACTCACTTCTGAGGTAGACCAACTGCCACTGGTTGATTACCTCCTTCATGAATCCTCATATGAAAAAGTCAAATGCCACCTTTTGACCTCTCCAAGTTTATCAGACTTCTCCCAAAGATATTCTAACCTTCCAAGTGAGATTTGAACTTCAAGCCTTTTGAAGTGTCCAATCTACAACCCTGCAGACCCTTCTATCTCAAGTTGATGTGCCACTTCACCAACTAAGAATCTAATGTTGAACCAAATGTCACAACATTGTGTTTTGACATCCAGTTGTTGAATTCAGCTCCTTCTTCTGCCACTTGAAAGAGCTTCCTCCCTTCACAGAACAAGAGTTCAATGTTCTCATAGACTTGATTGTGGAACCAAGTTTGAGTAAACAACCTCCATCCTGCAGGTTTGCAGTTAAGTCATCCAAGTTCACACCTTGATGAATTCCTGCTTCTTCTCCAAAGACATCAGACACTCTGGTGCATGAGTCTTCAGAAGGACCAGTTAGCAACTAACCCTTCAGCTATACCAAGGATTCTACTTCCTAAAGCACGACTGTTTCCATGATGTTAAGAAAGCTGCCACTTGTTCTTAACTTCATAGTGTGCATTAGCCAATGCACTTCCTTACCTAGATCAGGAATAAGCTAATCCAAGTAACCACCATCAAGACTATGATGTCTTCTTCTTCTTGTACATACCAAGGTTGAACATGTTTCTTGCCAGGAAACCTTTTCAGAGATCATATGCTTTTGCTGCCACCAAAGAGATAAATCATAAGCCAATGTACTATCCTTCCTGTGATTTTGCACAGGGTCTTGAAGAAGAGATGTTCCAACATCTTTAAGAACATCAGATATCTTGAGCTCCAAGGATAATCAATTAAATACTTGTACTTGGCACAAGCTGACATTGATCTTAAATTCTTTCCCAATATTCCTTTCAGATACTTCCACCATAAGACTACTTTGAACATACTCTTCTAGTGTCAACATCTTCTGCTTGCAAGCACTTCAACAGTTTTGAAAATCTTCTCAGATTAAATTCACCCTTAGGAATGAGAGAGATGAATTCTTCCTTGCAAGTGTGTCACACAACCACCAGAACCCATGTGACACAGGTCAACAGCCAACCAGACTTTAGGCTGACCAAATGTGAGGAGGTTAACCAAAACTCCCCCTCAAATTAACAATCATGGAAGCTTCACACCAATATCCATGCATTGTACAGACATGTCTCAACATGACATACACCATCCCTACCGGTGGCACCTAACTCTATGAGTTATACCTATACATACTCCAATCACACCAATCAGACTTCAGCTGACCATAAGTACTAGTGAAAGACATCAACACCAGTCCATAGTAGATATGCATTGCCAGAGCACACTACCTCAACCAACCTCTGAATCTTCATATTCTCACTCCTTGAAAGAACTGCCACTTCTGAACGTGGTGTTTGAACAACAAGATTCATGGTTCCAATCCTCTTAAATGATATAGTAATCAGGTTACCCCAATATTGACTTCTAACATTCAGGGGACTTGTCTTCCACCACTACATAGTACTTCAAGGAACAACTATCCCACCCTGATCAATCTACAGGAGTAAGACAACCAGCAGGAAATTGCACAATGTCACACCTCAACCAGCTCCACTTCTAGAGATCAGACTTCTATGAGTGACCTTCTTGAGCACACACCCGGTTGACCCTGCCCTTATCAACTGAGCACACACAGATGTCTCCTCTTCCAGGTCAGGAGTAGGTTCCAAACAAGAGTATCCCTTTGTTTGACACCTAAAAACATCTGTTCTTCAACCAGCAGCTGCATACTTGTTGAACAACATGTCCTAACATCACATAGAACATTGGTTCCACCTCCTTGGAACAAACCCTCCTTGAAAGTCTTCAAGGTCTTCATATACACTACCCAAGAGTGTAAAAGAATCAGTGATCAGGTGATTCTTACCATCCTGACGTGAGAACATCATGATGAGTGGACTTGAGGGGACTCACGTATCTTTGACATCTTCAGAGGTTATGATGAAGTCTTGAATACAGCAGCCTTTCATCCACATGAGGGGAAACTACATCAGAGTTTGAGTTTTTCCAGGTATTATACAGCGGAAATCATAATACAACTCAACCAATGAACACACACTTCATCAGATCAGCCTCCAAGAGCATACCAAGTTTGAATATGATTCAATACTTGCACAGCTGTCCCACACAAAGGCCAATTGCCAATCTCCAGAGGCAGGTGCACACAGTTCCTGTCGTGAATAGTCCATCCACCTACTTCAAGGGACCATTCATGGAAACCACATAACCATCTACAGGTTCCAACATCAGTACTAACATAACCTCTTGCCAGATACTAGAAAGTATCAGCCATGGATCTCATCCAGAAACAGAACAGGATGCCTGCTCTGATACCAATTGAAATTCTGGTGTAGTCAGAATTCAGATGTTCTACTCCAAGTCATGACATCTGATCTAACATTGGAACTAATACAGCAAGACAGTTTTTAACCACTGTACTAATATGCACTCGCTCACAGATGTCACGACATCTCATTCTATGTCATCCTAGAATGGATGAACACCTGGTTCTGTGCATCAGGAAGAAAGACTCAACAGAGATCAATCCTAGCACTCACTTTTGTTGTTTTCTTACACAGTTATCCGCATGATGTCTTACTGTTGATTTTGGACATCATCTGTTACATTGTTCCAGTGTGTTTGTCTTTTACTTGTATTTCCTAAATTAAAGGTTGAACACGTTAATCTAATTACCATTTATTAGATTGCTAACAACTAGGCTATTTGTTAGGTTCATTAATTGTAGGTTAGTAGTTGGTTTCCTGGATTTTAGCTCAGCTGTTGAATCCCTGAAGAATGGCCTGAGAAAAATACTGAAACAGAAAAACCAATCATCCTACACTTTAGCACATGCTGTTGGGAATGAATGTCACAACATTCAGTTCGACAGCCAGACCATATGCTGGTTCTGTTATGTTCCTGGAAACGGACTGTGCTAAGTTTGCAGTACTGTAAGAGACCAACTAGTCTCTACTTCAGTATCAGCTTTCAGTATCAACTGTCAAAACATCCAGTTTGACAGTTTCACAATGATCCTTCGGCCAGGTCTGTTATCCTTGAAAAGAACAGACTTAAATAAATACTGAACTGAAATTAATCTGCTTATTATTCAGTATACGCTGTCACTGATGAATGTTACAACATTCTGATTGACATTCAAACAGAAGGCTGTATACCAGATCTGTTATCATCTTGATAAGTTGACTGGAATACCAGCTGAGTTATGACAGTAATAAAAACACATGCAGAAGGAAAACAAACACAGGAAATTGTTAACCCAGTTCATTCCAACATGACCTACATCTGGGGGCTACCAAGCCAGGAAGAAGATCCACTATTAGCAGTATTAATTCAGAGTTAAACTCCCCCGTTTACAACTCTTCACTTAATCCCTACCCAATGCAATCTATACCTAGGAACTCCTAGATAGAAACCTCCAGTTTCCATTCCTATCACTACAAATACAATGTAATGTTAACACACCTTGAACTTGCTTCACAGCTTCATTCAAGAACAAAATCACTCTTGCCTACAGGCTTTGAGTTACAAATACTCTCAGCTTTGACCACTGAGAAACACATGGTAACCTTCCCACAGATTGGGAGGTTTACCTCACACACACCCCTAAAAATTCATTCTAAGAGCTTACAAAAACTAGGTTACAATGTGCTATTTATAACCTAATCACCCAACTGGATTTGGGCCTTCAGAAATCGCAGCAAACTTGTTCTTTGCTGTTACAAATACAGCAGAAAATTTCTGCTACAAACAAGGTCTTCAATCCTAGAATCTCTCCATATATATCTCCTTATTTTAAGCCTATATATATTCTGATTGAGTCTTTAAGACCTCCACATGGGAGTTGGGATATTCACCAAATATCTTCACTAATCCCAGAATATATACTGAATTAATTAATTCAGTTTTCTACACCTGTGCGATGTCACAGACATGATGTTGTGACATCGTGCATGACATGTTGGTCCAGATGTTGAACTTCTTCAACCCAACATATTAAAACAACAGAGGTGAATACATTATTTGTTTTACTAAAATTAATGCCAATCCTAAGGTATTAACACTTAAGATGGAGCATCTTCAGAGTCTACAGATGTACATTCATCAGGGTCTTTAGTTTCTTCATAGTCTTTAGATTCTGTATGTGATTTTCTTGGATATGCTTGTGTTTAGTGTCAAATATGATTTCTTTAACTTTGAGTCAGTTGTTCTGGACTTTGTGTGATGTCAAATGTTGTTTTATCAGATTCATTTTTCGTTAGAGTCCTGCACACTTAGAAAATTTATTAGGGTACCAAATTATTTCACTCTTTGTTATCATCAAAATTTAGATATAAATTGCAGAACCAAAATCTTGTTCTAACAATCTCCCCCTTTTTTTATGATGACAAAAACTTCAGATTGTTGATGAAACAATGATACTTCACAATATGGAAAGGAAAATAAATTAGTGTTAGATACAGTAAGACTCCCCCTGGGATTAGCAAGCTCCCCCTAACTCTGATACTTAGAGAGTTTATAGTTTCTTAAAAGAGCCTCTTATGTTGCTTAGCTTGTTCCTCAAATATTAATTTTGATACTTCCTGTAAGAAAACTTAGACTATGCAATATTTAGAGTATTAGGATGTAAGTAGTGCATTATGAGAGTTAGATATTTATTTCATCAGAAGGCTATTTATTTATTTTTCCCCCTTTTTGTCAGACTCAAAAAGAACATAACAGAGAAAAACATGTATAGCAAAAGAAGTTTTCATTAGATAATATGAGAAAAGTACAGAGAAGAAGGCCTTAGAGGCAAAAAAACACTTAGAACAAAAATCAAAACAAAAAGCCTAGGGTTCCTAAGGGTTTAGAGGAGGAGGCATCCTCTGAAGCAGCTGGGTGAAAAGGTTTTGGATGCTTAAGTTGACTGAATCTTGCTTGTCGAGTCTGGCTCTCACAAGTTGTTGTTCCTTATGAAGTTCTTCCAGAGTCTAGAGCACCAACGGAGCAATGTCAGATGTCGATGACTCACCTCGAGTTAGAGCAACTTTAGTAGATTTTGCAGCTTCCTCTACAACAATGTGTGTTACCTTTTCAGCGTCAGCTTTAGCTTTAGCTTCAGCTTCAACAACAACAACAACCTCAACAACAACTTTTTCCTCAGCTTCCTTTCTCGCCTGCTCTTCAGAGGTTTCTAGGACAGATAAGGTCTGTTCAGAGTTTGTTATGTCTTAGAGTTGAGCAAAGGTTGGAGAGGAAGGGTCAGAGATTTTTGGCTGATCAGATTCGGAGGAAAGGTCGTAGTATGGAGGAGAATAGGGAGTGGATGAGGGAGGTGAAATGGGTTCATTAAAAAGTAAGGCCTCAGATACAGGAAGTGTTGTGGTGGTGAGGTCGAATTTTTGTAGAGTGGGCGAGGATGTGGTTGTTTCAGCGTTGTGAGGTTCAGAGGGAGTTAGGATGGAGATAATGGGTTCAAAAAGAGTATATGTAGGAGGTGATTGAGGTAGGGAGGAAGAGATTTGCTTAGATCTAGAATGTAAAGAAGCTTCAGAGTGACATGACTTACTTGGGGCGGGGGAGTCCAGAGGTGCATGCAGCTTCTGCATTGATATAGATTCTCTAAGCTTCAGATTCTTCTTCTTTGACTTCCTCTCAAAGGGTTATCTCATCCTCTTCATAAAGTTGGGTGGATGTTCTGGTAGCCAATCCATAGAGAAGTCTGAAATGTCGATACCTTGAGACGCCAGGTCTTGAAGGTAATGAGCAATAACCTTTGAGGGACCTATCTTGGAGAAAAGATACATTGCATGAGGTATCTTCCTATGATCCTTCAGAGCTTCCTAGGAGGTGTCCAATGTGGGTTTGACTAAGACTCTGTCAATAACCCTCATGCTCTTCAGATTTTTGGCATTCAGAGGCTTGCCAACATCCACAGTTACATCTTCCATCATGTTGATGAAAATCAGATGGTCCACCATCCCACTTTCTATCAGGACGTCATAGATGAGCCTTCCTAGAGGGATGTAGTTTCTGAACTTCATGTGATTTCTTGTATCCCTGACTTAATCCCTCAGATACTTGAAGAGTAAGGAGGGCATATTCAGCTTTAATCCCTTGTGGAGGCAATACAGGATTCACTTCTAATTCGTATTGATGTAGTCAAATGAATTTGAAGTTAGACGATGGTGGATGGTGCCCAGAATAATCTTCAACCAGACCCTCAGATTCTGGTGAAGTTCCTTGTTCTTGGAGGTTTTCCCTTCTGGATTCTGTTTGAATGTAGTGGGGACAATGATTATGTTAGAGCCTATTTTAACAAATAAGAAGAGAAGCACGAGTTCAGAATCATTATGGGCAATCTACCATGTTTAAATGTTTCAGAATGAAGGAAAATCGATCTTCATCTAAGGATTTTGTGAAGATATCAACCTATTGATGATTTGTATCTATGAATTTTAAACTTATTACCCATTTCTGAACATAGTCTCTGATAAAATGATGTTTAATTTTTATGTGCTTCGCTTTGGAATGTAAAATAGGGTTCTTACTTAAACATGTGGCTACAGTATTGTCATAAAAGATAGGGATCTTACTTTCATATATCTAAAAGTCCTCAAGCTGGTTTTTCATCCAGAGCATCTGAGTGTTGCATAGTGAAGTTGAGATGTATTATGCGTCTGCAGTTGAGAGTGCAATGGTTGATTGTCTCTTGCTAGCCCATGAGATGAGGTTTCCTCCCAAAAACTGACAGTTCCCAAATGTGTTTTTACGTTCCAATCTGTCTCCAGCGTAATTTGCATCACAATACCCAAAAAGCCTATACTCTGATGTTTTCTTATACATCAAGCTCAAGTTAGGTGTTCCTTTCAGATACCTTAGGATTCTCTTAACAACAGTTAAGTGAGATTCCCTTGGATCTAACTGGAATCTGGCACATTTTGAATAATATATCTGGACGTGTAGCTGTCAGATAGAGAAGAGAACTTATCATACCTAGATAGAGTTTCACCCTTTTGACTTATCTCTTCTTTCTCTAGAATGCATATGGGGTGCATGAGAGTCTTTGCTGGTTTGCTTTCTGACATTTCAAACTTCTGCAAAATGTCTTTTATGTATTTGCTTTAATATACATAAGTAACATATGTTGTTTGATTGATTTGAATTCCCATAAAGAACTTTAGTTCTTGCATCAGACTCATTTTGAATTCAGCTTGCATTAGCTCAGAAAATTCTTGACAGACATAGGGGTTAGCATAATCAAAAATTATGTCATCAACGTATATCTGACAAATCATAAGGCCGTTTTTGATGTTTTTACAAAAGAGAGTGGAATCGACTTTGCCTCTGATAAAATCATTTTTCAGAAGAAAAGAACTTAGTCTTTCATATCAAGCCCTGGGAGCTTGTTTTAGACCATAAAGGGATTTTTTTCAGTTTAAAAACATGTTCTGGACATTTTGAGTTTTCAAAACCAGGAGGCTGATGAACATACACCTCTTCAGAATTATATCCATTCAGAAATGCACTTTTGAGATCCATTTGATATAGTTTGATGAAGCAATTTACAACAAAAGATACAAGTAGATGAATAGATTCTAACTTGGCGATTGGAGCAAAGTTTTCATTGTAGTCAATACCTTCTTGTTGACCGTAACCTTGTTCCACCAGTCGTTCTTTGTTTCTGACCACTTCACCCTTTTCATTGAGTTTGTTTCTGTATACTCATTAGGTTTCAATCATGTGGGTTCCCTTGGGTTTTGGTACAAGATCCCAGACATCGTTCTTTGCAAATTGATCAAGTTCTTTTTCCATTTCCAGAATCCATTCTTTGTCTTGAAGTGCTTATTCACAGGATGATGGCTCTATCAGAGATACTAGTCCCATAAGTCTTTCTTCAGAATCTTTGAATGTTGATCTTATTCTGACAAGTTCGTTTTTGTTTCCCATAATCAATTCTTCAGAAACATTTTGTCTATTTCTTGATCTTTTCTGATTGATTGTGACTTCAGGTTCTTCTGGCGTTCCCTTTTCTGCTTCTTCAGATTCTTTAGTCTTTTCATCAGAACCTGCAAGTGTTATCTCCAATTCTGTAAAATTCTCAACTAGCTTTGACTTTTTAGAGTCAAGCTTCTCATCAAATCTGACATGTATTGATTCTTCCATAATTTGTGTTTCTGTATTGTATACTCTATAACCTTTAGAATGTTCTGAGTATCCCAACATAATACATTTTTGTGCTTTAGAGTCAATCTTGTTCAAATTATCTTTAGTATTTAGGATAAAAACAAGAACATCCAAAAGGATGAAAATAGGAAATGTTGGGTTTTCTTCCCTTACACAGTTCATAAGGAGTCTTCTCCAGAATAGGTCTAATAGAGATTCTATTCTGAATATAACACGTTGTATTCACAGATTCAGCCCAGAAGTGCTTAACTACATTTGTTTCATTTATCATGGTTCTGGCCATTTCTTTGAGAGTCATATTCTTCATCCCTACAACTCCATTTTGTTGTGGAGTTCTAGGACAGGAGAAATCATGGGATATTCCATTTGAATCAAAAAGTTTTTCAAAAAGTTTGTTTTCAAATTCTCCACTATGATCACTTCTAACTCTGATGATTTTAGAGTCAAATTCAATTTGCACTTTTGAGCAGAAACTAGTGAACACAAAATGTGACTCATTCTTGTGTCTTAGGAATTTTACCCTTGTCCAATGACTATAATCATAAAAAATGACAAGTCCATACTTCTTACCATTGACTGACGATGTCTTAACAGGTCCAAACAAGCCGATGTGTAGAAGTTCCAGAGGCTTAGAGGTAGAAACACCATTTTTATTTTTGAAAGTTATTTTAGAAAATTTTCTCTTCTGACATGCCTCACAAAGAGCGTCTGAAGAAAACTTCAGCTTAGGTAGGCCTCTCACTAACTCAAGTTTATTTAGATGAGAAATCCTCCTCATGCTAATGTGACCCAAGCGTCTATGCCACACCCATTGCTCTTCATTTACAGACATTAAACATTTTACATTTTGATCTTTTATATCTGAAAGCTTGATTTTGTAAATGTTGTTCTTCCTCTTACCAGCGAAAAGGATTGTACCATTTTTCTGATTAATAGCTTTGCACGTTTTTTAATTAAGGATTATATCATGACTGTTATCACTTAATTGACTTATGGATAAAAAGTTATGCATTAATCCTTCAACATAAAGGACATCAGAAATAGAGGGAAGAGATCCATTACCAACGGTTCTAGATCCTCTGATTCTTCCTTTCTGATTTCCTCCAAAGCCTACAAAGTCAGCGTCTTTAAGTTCCAGGCTTTGGAACATATGATTTCTTCTCGTCATGTATCACGAGCATCCAGTGTCCAGGTACCACGATTGGTGTTTTGGCTCCACTACACAAGATATCTGCAACATATACTATTTTATCTTTTGGTACCCAAAATCTTTTGGGTCCTTTATGATTAGTTCTCTTAGAGATTCTAGAAACTTTGGGTTTTCTAGCATTATTAAATTTGTGTGTTTGTGCATGTATGTAATGATAAGAAAAAGGAGATTTAGGTTTGTCTTCTGCAGAAGGTATTAACTCATCTTCATCATAGTCATATCCAATTTCTCTTTTCTTATTGTGACTACCACCATAAATCATAGAAGCCATTTTGCTTATTTCAAGCCCATTGTTCAGAAATTTTTGAAAAGCTTTTTCATATTTCTATATGATGGTGTCAGAAGTTGGTGGAGCTTTGGAAAGAGTTTCTTCTAGTTTTAAACATTTTTTGGTTGAAAATTCATTTTCTTTTTCAAGGATAAAATTGTTTCCTTTAAGTTCATAAACTTCTTTCTCAAGCTTATCACACTCTTCAACAGTTTCTTCATGAATCGTTTTTAGGATCTTGAATTTCTGTCAAAGATTCTGATAAGAGCTTAGAGATTCTGATAAACAGACTTCTAGATCAGAACGAGAGAATTCAGAAAATACCTCTTTATAGTCAGATTCCTTTTCGGATGAACTTCCAAATGTGGTAGCCATGAATGTAACATTTGCCTGTTCCTCTTCAGAGTCAGATTCTGAAGCGTCAGATTCAGAGTCAGATTCTGAAGCGTCAGATTCAGAGTCAGATTCTGAAGCGTCAGATTCAGAGTCATCCCAGGTTTCCATGAGCCCCTTCTTAGTTTTGAAGGAGTTTTTCTTGAATCCTTCTTTTCTTGAACTATTTTTCTTGAGCTTTGGACATTCATTTTTGTAGTGTCCAGGTTCTTTACATTCATAGCAGGTTACCTCTTTGTTTGGTCTGCCTCTGGAAGTTGACTCTGGACGATCTCCCTTCTATCTGGGTCTTCTGAAGTTGTTATTCATTTTTCTCCAAAGTTGTTTGATTCTTATGGATAAAAGAGATAACTCTTCTTCATCATCAAAATCTTCCTTTTCAGAGTCATCGTCGTCTTCTTCTTCAGCTTGAAAGGCTTTGTTCCTTTCTAACTTTCTTCGTTCCGATATGGACTTCAGAGCCACTGATTTTCTTTTCTTTTGAGGTTCATCTTCCTCTAGCTCTATCTTATGACTCCTGAGGGAGCTGATGAGTTCTTCAAGGCTTATGTTGTTCAGATCCTTGGATGACTTTAAAGCAGCAACCATAGGTCTCCATTTCTTTGGAAGACTTCTGATTATCTTTTTGATATGATTTGCAGTTGTGTATCCTTTGTCCAGAACCTTGAGTCCTGCAACTAAAGTTTGGAATCTAGAAAACATTACCTCAACAACTTCATCATCATTCATTATGAAGGCTTCATATTTTTGGATTAAGGCCAGAGCCTTAGTCTCTTTGACTGGATTATTGCCTTCGTGATCCATCTTTAGGGAATCAAGGATTTCTTTAGTTGTTTCCCTGTTGGTGATCTTTGCGTACTCATTGTAGGATATTGCATTCAACAAAAAAGTTATGGCTTTGTGGTGATTCTTGAAGTCACGCTTCTGATCATCACTCATTTTGCTTCTTGCAATGACAACACTAAGAGCAGATACAAGTGGTTCATAACCATTTGTAACAATGTCTCATAGGCCAGCGTCATAGCCTAGGAAGAAGCTTTCAATTATGTCCTTCCAATAATCAAATTTCTCTCCATCGAACACCGAAGGTTTAGCGTTGTAGCTATCTTTTTCATTGGTGTTAGCCATGATGTTTTTCTCACACTTGATCTCTCTACAATGTTAAGTGTTTGACTCAAAAATCAATAACATAGCAGAAGCTTTGATACCAATTGAAGGTAGAGAAAAACAAGAAAGGGGGGTTTGAATTGTTTTCACTGACAATAAAAACTTTTAGCAACACTACACACACAAAGATAATAACAAACAACATATAAATTTATCCTAGTTCACTTGAAAATCAAAGCTACTTCAGTCCACCCGACCAAGGTGATTCCGCCTTCAATAAGGACTTAATCCAATAATCTAGAAAGATTACAACAAACTTCTAAGAGTACAACAATCTCTTAGCCCTCTCAAGTCTACAGACTTCACAAGTCACTTGAGGAATTTACAACAACTATTGAGAATTACAAGAATGTGTTTGGTGCTTCTAGATAAGCAATATGAACACAATTAAAAACAATGATCAATGATCACACTTAGAGAAACAACTCGTGTCTGATAACTGAAATATAAAATAACAAGAATTTAGTATATGATTCAAATTGGATATGTAGAATTCTTGTGTGATAGCTTTGTGTGTTTGGTATGATGATAGTTGAGCCTTTTTATAGTGCTTGGAGATGATACCATTGGAGAGAATATTGATGGTGATATCTTGCCAATAATGGGACTTCATGACATTAATTTTCTTGTCCTTTCCATAGAAGTCTTGGAGTTTATTCAATATTATCCATATAGAGATTCATACCATACTTGGAATGCTTCTTTGTTAAGTCACTGATCTTGATTGGTCAGATGATCTGTTGGGCCCGAATCAAAGTGAGCGGAAATCAAAGTCTTTTCTAAGATCTTGTATTCTTCAGATAGTTGTTTGTTGTGTCTTCTTCAGATAGTTCTTTGTTATATTTTCTTTAGATAGTTCTTTGTTGTGTTTTCTTCAGATAGTTCTTTGACTGATCTTCAGAGGGAGCATCTTCAGAGTCTACAGATGTACATTCATCAGGGTCTTTAGTTTCTTCATAGTCTTTAGATTATGTATGTGATTTTCTTGGATATGATTGTGTTCAATGTCAAATAGGATTTCTTGAGTCAACTATTTTGGACTTTGTGTGATGTCAGATGTTGTTTTATCAGATTCATTTTTCGGTAGAGTCCTGCACACTTAGAAAATTTATTAGGGTACCAAATTGTTTCACTCTTTGTTATCATCAAAACTTAGAGATAAATTGCAACCAAAATCTTGTTCTAACAACGCGAACCTTATCTTTGTGCCGCCATGACCGCAACAGTCCACGTATCCTCAATTCGTGCTTTCCTCCCATACATGCGATGTTTGAGTTTGACAACAGCGACACCGACACCGATAAGAGACAAACTCCCTTTGTCAATCAAGATGCTGGCACGTCCAAGACTCCTCCTTCCTCATCGACTGATTCTAAAATGGATTTTCATCCCGTTCTTGCTATTTCCAACATTATTGTAGCGGGGTACTCATTACCAATAGAGATATTGACTAAATCCAAGGTAAATCATACAAGTCGAGTCGCCACCGCACTTCTATTTATCCAAAGGAATGGTTAGAAAGCGAACAAAAACCTAATAGTTTTAACAAAACCTAGTAAAAGAAACAGAGATCTGGGTAAGGGGGTTGGTTATGTAATGGGAAAGTGTTAGGCACCCAAAACATCCTAGGTACTCCTAGGGAGCCCTTTTCATACTTGTTGTGAAGGTTGTTTGTTTTGTGAAAATTTTGTTTGTGCAAACATGATTGAAGAGATGAGAAGAGAATATACAAGTTTATTTACATTTTGTGTTTGGATGGATAAACTCATTGCCTACGTACCATCTTATAAAAAGATTAGGATCAAAACCTCGTAGTTCGGGGTAAAAATCTAAAAAAAAAACAAGTGGGTGAATTGATTGGTCCAAAAGCCTTAAGGTCTTTTGTTATCAAAGGGAGAAAACTCAACCAAACCACAAATCCACCATGTGAGGATAGCTTCAACATGCTAGTGAGGGGTTAACCCTATAATAAGCATGGAAGACTTATTGTCCATCACTAAGGATATAGGTGAGTATTACATCTACCACAAGGATAACTCAAACCTAATAGCTAAAGGTTATGAAATTTTGATTAAAAAAGTGGCCATTGGAACCACAAAAGACATTGGAGTGGGTTATATTTACCAATTAGAAGTATATACAAAATGGTCAAAGTTGACTTAAAGATTCAATTCAAAATAAGTGTTATGAAAAGAAAGTTTGAAAATCAAAAGCATAAGGCTTAGGTTTCTAATGTTTAAAAACAATGGTTAAATGTTTGCACAAAGAGTTTTGGCTTGGGTTAGAGTGGAGAGAAGAAGAAGAAGGGCTAAATCCTAAACATAAAAGACGTGAGGGGAAAGAGAATAAAACCACACAAGGAGTTCCTTTCTTGAGATCATATTGATGATCCAAGTAGCTCCCATTCTTTGGAATAAGCAATCACAAAGCATAAGCAATCAAACAAGTCTCATAAGAGATCCTCAATGTGTCTTGTATCTTTCACTTTGAATGATCATGACAATGGTCCTCCAATTAAGCTCAAGTAGAATTCCCTAGCACAAAAACGCACACATCAAAAGTTCCATGAAGTAAATCAAGAATGGACAAGAGTGAGTTTAGAGATTTGGTCCTTCTAATCCATCTTCTTCATTAAGGTCCATTTACTCCAACTTTGCATAAGGAAGGTCCTAGAATCTAAGTCCAATTCTCCATTCTTTGCATAGGGGAGGTCCTAGAAACTAAGTCCATTTCTTCGCATTTGGTTCACAACAATCAAAACAAAACACAAGCATAATAATATATATACAATTATGTGCTCAAGTGAGCAAAAGGCAAATGGCATTAACATAAACATGTGCTCAAGTGAGCAAAGAGAAAAGCAAATGGATAATATGTGCAAGAATAGTAAATTGCATAAAAGTAAAGAGCAAAAAGTAAATGTTAATTGTCAATAGTTAGTGTTAGTAGTTAGTGTGTCATAAGGCAAATTTAGCGCTATGTTAAGCAATCGTAATTGGACTTATGTAGAAGTCACCACTATCTGAGGCCAGTCAATAATAATGTAGGCAACCAACACAAGTTAGGAGTCTTGATTAGTGAACCAAGTCCCAACAGCTTGCCATGCCAAAAAGAGAAAAGAATTGATCTTGTATTGGTTTAAGCCTTTTGCATGATTTAGAAGACAACCTATCCTTAATGCAAAGCCATTCACTTGATCAATTGATTAAGATGAATTAGATTTGGATCAAGGAAGATTAAGTCTCCCTAATCAATGCTAACTTATCAACCTTCAACTCATTGATCAAAAAGAAAAAGAAAAAGAAGAAGAAGGAGATGAATAAAAGAAATGGAAATACAAAATTAAAGTGCATTAAATGAAGTAACATGTACCAATCCTCATATGTTAACCAATGACATTGAAAGTCAAGGTCAAACAATCAAAAACAGAAGTGAGATGAAGATTGGAAGTCAAGAAATGAACAAAATATTTTTTGGCATTTTTTTAACAATAAAAATAAACTTGAATAAAAAAAAGAAAGGTCAAACTTCAAAATCACTTCAAATCAACCTTGAAAGGTCCAAGTGATTTATCCCAAGTTCAACAAGGTCAAACAAAGTTTGACAAAAAATTTCAGCATTTTTAAAAGTCAGAAACTATTTTTAATCAATTAAAAATGAATAAAAATAACCTAATTGAACTAAAATCTTAAATAAATCTCATATCAATTTAAAAATTGATGAGAATATTTTTCATAGATCCATCATCATTCAAATAGGTTAGGAAAATATTTTTGTATATTTTGAATATCAAAAACTATTTAAAATGAATTAAAAATAACCAGAAAAGAGAAAATTCATGAAAAATATCAAATGACAAAATAAAAAAATATTAAAAATCCGAAATGGAAACTAGAATTTATTTGGAGACTAATGCAATTGGTCCCATAATTTTTGGATAAAAATGAAAGAGATATTGATTTTTGAAATAAAATGGAATTAAAGAAAATAAAATGGAAATAAAACAGAAAATATAAATTGGAAAAAAGCGTGGACCGTTTGATCTGAGCTCATTAATTGAGCTGGCAGATCATAAGGTCATGAAGCGCGCGCCTACCATGAGCCTTGGTCAACTGAAGCGCACCGTGCCATAAAACGAGTCATAACATTGGACGCACGGGATTGAATCTGGAAACGTGAATGAACGGTCCAGATTAGATCTGGAGTTGGGACGGCCACCGGAGTCACCGTCTTCTCCGGTGAGACCTCCAGTTCCGGTGAGAATTGCAGACATGGCAATCTCAACCAAATGGAGCGATCTATATACCAATCGAAAGAGGAAGTGATGTACATCACTCCTATACCATGCACTTCCACTCTAGATCCCTATAAATGGAGAAATCAGAGCTGGAAGTATGATGGTGTTCATCATGAACTTCATGGTTTTGCAAAATTGAAAGCACAAATCAAATGCCTCTATTGAGAGGACTTCAGCCAGACCAAGAAACACAAGAAATAAGCAAGGATCAAAGAGTTTCGAAGAGGAAAAATTCTGTTATCCACCTTTGAAATGCAGATCTTAAGAGCACGATTCTTCACAACCAATGCTTGCAATGAGATCTAGTGATGAAGAGGAAGCAAGGCTGAGGAATTATAGGTCTGAAAATCAACCAAGGAAGTTGAAATTCGGATCTGAATTTTTTTAGAGAAAAGTGAAAATTCCTTTAGTGATGGTTATGGGGAGAATTCTGCAGCATTTCAGGTTGAACCAGGGTCTCTTTTTGAATGGCATAGGGTCTCTATTTATAGAGAGAATGGCAAGGAATTGATGAACAAAGCCGTGTGCATGAGATTGGATAATCCTTGCATGGGCTTGCATGATCATGCACAAGGCCCAAAAATAATGCCAATTGCAAGCTGAACTCAGATGCCAAAGGTTTGGACGTGTAGTTTGCTTTGAATTTGCTTGTGCATCAAGATTTCATGTGAATTCCATAATTATGCCTAAATGTTCAACTCTTCGAAAATACCATTTGCCAAATCCAAATATGATCATGTGAGTAATGGTTGGAAAGGTCTTGATGTAAGGAACAATTGTTATGCTGGGAAAAAATCCATTTGGAGTGTGGAAATTAGTGAATTTTGAGTTTAAAGTGTGATGTGCAAAAAATGTCAATGCAAGGTTTCCAAATTTGGCCAATGTTCAAGCCCTTATGTTTTGATGATGCAAGCCTCAAATGAAAAAACCTCCAACCTCAAAGTTGTAGATCTTTTCAAGAAAATCAAAATGGACTTAAATTTTGCATCATTTGGATTTTTGATGAAGAAGTTATGGGCACTTGAAGTTGGACTTTTTTGCCTTTCAATGCATTTGGCCCAAAAGGACCTATAATGTCTTGCATTATCACATGTATTTCCTTTGAGATTTTGAAATTTTGTTCAACATAACATTTGAAGTAGACATCTTAAACTTCCCAATGCATTTTATCCCACCTCAAAATCATAAAAAATGAATGAGTTATGTCCTTGGGAAGTTGACCCACAATTAGGGTTTCAGTCAAAATGACCTATAATGTATTGGAATGGTATATGGCCTTCCAAGCTTCAAATCAATTTTTGATAAACATTAAATTTGTTCATATATTGTCCTTAAGAACATGTTTGCTTTTGGAACCATCTATATTTGACCAACACATAAAAAGTTAGGTCTCAGTGCATTTCAAAATAGTCAGATGGATTGACTGATCAACTTCTCAAGTCCATGCCTCATATCTTGATGAATTGATGATTGAGGACACTCAAATAAGTTCAAATATGTATGAAATGAAGAGTTAAATAACTTCCCTTGATTGTATTTGATCATGGGCTGAGGTTGCTTCAGGAGCAAGGCATTGTGGTGCACAGATGAATTAGGGTTTCCTTGAAGAACAAGACCTCAAACCTTTTGACTTGCTATGACCAAAATGATGAATTGAGATGCTAGGGAGGCATATTTGATGGATGAGAGCTTTGGGAACCATTACCATGCTTGCTATCATTTCCTCTTGACCATGTCTTTGTACCAATGACCTCCTAGAAGCTTTGGACCTTGGGATTGCTCAAGCTACAAACAAAAGATGTTATTGACATATTTTTATGCTTTTGGTTAGTAAAGAAAATAGGAAAAGCAATGATATACAATTCAAGCATGCTTGGTGATCTCAAACCACTCACAAAGAGTCCCACCCAAAGGCAAGAGGAACCAAGATGCTTATGATCCTTGAGGCAATGCCAAATGCAATATTATGATGCCATGAGGGATCTTAGGGACAAAATTGGGATCTTACAAATGCCCCTATTTAAGGTCATTCTAACCGGAGAAACGAAGGTTAAAATCTTCGTCTCGACGGGGTAGAATGGGCTTAAATAATAACAAAGAGACGAATTTTGGTCCCTAAGAGACCTCATGATGCAGATGTATGCATGCAAGTGGTAAAACTCTGTGGGGATGTGTGTGTCCACAAAGGCAAAGATTAGGAGAAGAATTAACAATTCCCATGAATAATTCATTCTATGGGGAAGAGACTCTAACGGGGAGTAAATGGATGAAAACACGTGAGCAGGTTACGACTCAAAGCTTGGGGAACAGAATTCCAAAGGGAATAAATCCAATGGAAAGACTCGAGCTGACTCGAAGACGTCCGTATTGGGGAATATGCCAACACAGCCAAAACTATCCACAATGGATACTTCGGATAAAAATCCGGACTCAGGTGAGGATGTCCACTAAAGACTTAGCTGAGGAAGATCCCAACAGCACTCTCCTGGGGAAGCAAGGGGATGAGGTATTACCTATTACTAGGTAATAAGCTTAAAGAGACGTGTGGTCTGAACATCGGTATAAGGGTGAGAGAACAACACGCTCGGGAAGAATGAATATCTAAGACCGATATAAGGGTGATAGATATCAATCGACCAAATCATCTGAGGAAGACCTAAAAGGTATATCTCAACTCAGGAAAATCTGACTCCACATGGGACAAAAAGTCATAATAGGGAGCAGAAGGAAGGAAAACCAGGGATGCCGGTTACTGGTCATATAATAGGTGACCAACCAAAGCGTGAATTGGGGGAATATTCCCAAAACACTCATCATCCAAAAAGAGGGCAAAAAGCAAACTCGATTAAGGGATGGACATTCGATTCCAAAACAAGGATACGAATCTTACTCTACTGGGGAAGAACAAAAAGCTTCGACCAAAGAGTGCATGAGATATATTATCTATTACCGTCAGAACGTAGATAATATACTCGCATGGAAGATTATCCACAACCAGTTACTGGGTTAATAAAGGATAAATCGACCGACAAAGAGAAAGGCATCGGGATACCAAAACTAGGTATATAATGATGACCATTCAAGGGGAGCAACAAACATTACCGGCAACCGGTAAGAAAGATGATTTACTGGGGATAAATTGTCCAAATAGAGCAATTATCCAAGAGAAGGGAATATCATCACCGAATATTGGATAATGATAACCGTCAAGGAGGGGATTACATCTACCGGATACTGGGTAGAAAACCACGGAAGAGTAACCGTCATCGATTAGGATGAACAAGGAGGTTAACTCTGCAAAGGGGAGAAAACAGGGGACAACTACCGGTATAAGGGTAGAAAATCACAGACTCCGCCGGGGATAAGATGAATGATTACTGATTGCTAAGCAATTATTCATTTATACCACGGGGAAACACATGAAACAGTCATAAGAGGCCAATTTAGGATCAAACCAAAGAGGCAAACTGAATCAAGACTCGTCCTAGTGAGGATATAACTCAATAGGGAAACCCATCCCAATATATGTGTTGGGAGGAAACGAAAACAGCCGTCGTCCACGAGGATATAACTCAGTGGGGAATGCGGAAGGAAAGATAAAAACTTTCTGCTTAAGGGGTTGACTCTCTACATTGAGGGATCAGACACCGACATCTGCTTGGAGAATGTATTACCAACTAGCAGAGAATAACAAACAAAAATATATGACAAAGAATGCAATATGAATATCCGAATGTTTGAAAATTATATGCACATATGCGTGGTTTATGTATGATGAATGCTGACAAACAGACATTTCTAACACAAACGGCTCCAAAGAATAAGCACACAAACATTCGGTACTACATCTCAAGAGAGAAAGCCAGGATCAACGGAGAGTACCCAATCTGCCAGGAATCAAAGATACCGGGAAGCAAAGACCTCCGTAGGGGATGAATCGTCAGTCATTCCAACTAGGGAAAGGAAATCATCGCACAGATACAATCTGCCATATAAGCAACTCCACTGGGGAATCTATCCAAGGGATAAAGGGATTCTAGGGATCATCCACCAAGTGCAGTACCCACCAAGGAGATCACATCTGCTGAGGAGGAAAGGTTGCTACCCCGCTGAAGGAGAGAGTGGTGAATATCTCAACAAGCATACCACTCAGCAGGATAAACCACAAAAAGGCTCTGGAGAAAGAAGATACATTCATGCCAGGAATATGAACAACTGTCTTACCCTGTTGGAGATCATACCATCCTTGGGAGAGCACTGAGGATCTCCTAAGTATCCTTTTCATCATTGTGAATGTTCACTTTGTTTAAAAACAAGTTATGAAAAATTCATTTTTTCGAAACAATGATATTTTCTCAATTAAAAGCATGCAAAACGTTTGTTGAATAGAAACAAATAAGAGTGTAAATAATTGGATAAAAGGCTCAAATTTATTTGATGGAATGGTAGTCTGCAAATGGCAAGACTCCATAGATCTATACAAGTTTGAAATTGGTGATATATATTGGAAAAGGGCTACATTGAACATAATGACCATTTCTCCACCAATTCTGAATTCGATGTATTCGAAGCTTCGGTTGATGACGAATGAGCAAGAATCTCCGACGGATGACAGTTGTAGAACAAAGTCTTGTTAGGATGCAGTTACTTGCCAAATCCCTAATTTTTGCCTAGATTGCCACAGGGTGAGGTACTCAATCTAGCGGGATACAAATATTCACCATTCATGTCTCTAACTTTTGCCTGGATCGCCCTTTCGGGTTTTCAATCCACCGAGACGCTCATTTTTGCCTAAGTCTCCCTTTCGGGTTTTCAACTTAGCGAGCTATTCTGTTTTTATTTCTAGGCGAAGTATTTCTTGACTGCATCTGAATTCACAGGACGAGTGAAATCCTCCCCATCCATAGTTGTAAGCATCAAAGCACCGCCTGAAAAGGCTCTTTTAACAACATATGGACCTTCATAGTTTGGAGTCCACTTGCCCCTGGAATCGGGCGCAAAAGACAAGACTTTCTTGAGCACAAGGTCACCTTCTCGGAACACGCGAGGCTTGACCTTCTTATCAAAAGCTTTCTTCATTCTCTGTTGATATAACTGACCATGGCACATGGCAGTCAATCTCTTTTCTTCTATCAAATTCAACTGGTCATAACGACTATGAACCCATTCGGCATCAGTCAACTTGGCCTCCATCAAGACTCTCATTGATGGGATCTCCACCTCTACTGGGAGTACAACCTCCATGCCATAAACAAGAGAGAAAGGGGTTGCCCCTGTTGAAGTGCGGACAGACGTCCGATATCCATGTAAAGCAAATGGCAACATCTCATGCCAATCCTTATATGTGACAACCATCTTCTGGATAATCTTCTTGATATTCTTATTAGCAGCTTCAACAGCCCCATTCATCTTGGGTCTGTAAGGAGAAGAATTATGATGCACGATCTTGAACTCACTACACAGCTCTTCCATCATTTTGTTGTTCAAGTTAGATCCATTATCAGTAATGATCTTATTTGGCACACCATATCGGCATATGAGTTGATTCTTGATAAACTTCACGACCACCTGCCTGGTCACATTTGTATACGACGCTGCTTCAACCCATTTGGTGAAGTAATCAATTGCTACGAGAATAAATTTGTGCCCATTAGATGCCTTTGGCTCTATCATGCCAATCATGTCAATTCCCCACATAGAGAAAGGCCATGGTGACGAAATCACATTCAAAAGTGTCGAGGGAATATGAATCTTATCCACATAAATCTGACACTTGTGGCATTTCTTCACATATTTGCAGCAGTCAGACTCCATTGTCAGCCAATAGTAGCCTGCTCTCAACATCTTTCTAGCCATGGCATGTCCATGAGTACCAAATGAACCTTCATGAACTTCAGTCATTAACAGGTCTGCTTCGTGTCTATCCACGCATCTGAGTAGAACCATGTCAAAATTTCTCTTATAAAGCACATCGCCATTGAGGTAGAAACTTCCTGACAATCTCCTCAAAGTCTTTCTATCTTTCACGGATGCCCCAGGCGGGTAGACCTGGTTCTGAAGGAAACACTTGATGTCATAATACCATGGCTTATCATCTTTCACCTCTTCTACCGCAAACACATGAGTTGGTCTGTCCAAGCGCATTACAGTGATATTGGGGACTTCATTCCAAAGTTTCACCACAATCATCGAAGCAAGTGTAGCAAGAGCATCTGCCATCCGATTCTCATCTCGAGGAATATGATGGAAGTCAACCTCAGTAAAGAACGTTGAAATTCTCCTCACATAATCCCTATATGGAATGAGACCAGGTTGATTCGTTTCCCATTCACCCTTAATCTGATTAACAACGAGGGCCGAATCACCATATACATCAAGATGCTTGATCCTTAAATCAATGCATTCTTCCAATCCCATAATACAAGCCTCATACTCAGCCATATTATTTATGCATTTGAAAGTTAGCCTTGCTGTAAAAGGAATATGTGTGCCCTGAGGAGTAATAATCACTGCCCCAATACCATTTCCATACTGATTTACAGCGCCATCAAACACCATACTCCATCTGGAACCAGGCTCTGGCCCTTCATTGAGCGTAGGCTCATCACAATCTTTCATTTTCAAATATAGAATCTCCTCATCTGGGAAGTCATACTGAACTGACTGATAATCCTCGATCGACTGGTGTGCCAAGTGGTCAGCCAAGATACTACCTTTAATAGCCTTCTGAGCTCGATACTCAATATCATACTCAGATAACAACATCTGCCAACGGGCAATCCTCCCTGTTAAAGCAGGATTCTCGAAGATATACTTGATTGGATCCATTCTGGATATCAACCAGGTCATATGATTTATCATATACTGGCGTAAGCGCTTAGCAGCCCAAGCCAAAGCACAGCATGTCTTCTCAAGCATCGAGTAACGAGACTCACAATCAGTGAACTTCTTACTCAGGTAGTAAATAGCATATTCTTTCTTCCCTGACTCGTCTTGCTGACCCAGGACACAACCCATCGAGTCTTCAAGAACAGTCAGATACATGATCAAAGGTCTTCCTTCTACAGGCGGAGATAGAATCGTAGGTTCAGACAGATACTCTTTAATACTGTCGAAAGCTTTCTGGAAATCCTCGGTCCAATCATGGGACTGATCTTTCCGGAGGAGCTTGAATATCGGCGCATATGTGGCAGTCATGTGGGATATGAATCTGGAAATATAATTCAAGCGGCCAAGAAAACCTCGGACTTGCTTCTCAGTTTTGGGCGCAGGCATCTCTTGTATTGCTTTGACCTTTGCGGGATCAACCTCAATACCTCTTTCACTGACAATAAAGCCCAATAACTTTCCAGAACGGACTCCAAATGTACACTTGTTGGGGTTCAGACGGAACTTGTACTTTCTCAAACGTTGAAAAAGCTTCAACAAGTGCTCTACATGTTCAACTTCCGTTCTTGACTTAGCAATCATATCATCAACATATACCTCAATCTCCTTGTGCATCATATCATGAAACAAGGTGGTCATAGCTCGTTGATACGTGGCTCTGGCGTTCTTCAAACCGAAGGGCATCACTCGATAACAGAATGTTCCCTAAGGTGTGATGAATGTTGTCTTCTCCATATCCTCGGGTGCCATCTTGATCTGGTTATATCCGGAAAATCCATCCATAAATGAGAAGACATTGAATTTAGCTGTATTATCTACCAACATATCAATGTGTGGTAGAGGAAAATCATCTTTCGGACTAGCTTTATTCAAGTCTCTATAGTCCACACACATCCGGACTTTTCCGTCTTTCTTAGGCACGGGCACAATATTGGCCACCCATTGAGGATATGTAGAAGTCACCAGAAACCCTGCATCAATTTGCTTCTGAACTTCCTCTTTGATCTTTACTGCCATATCAGGATGAGTTCTTCTGAGCTTCTGCTTTACAGGCACGCACTCAGGCTTCAAGGGTAAGAAATGTTACCCAATATCTGTATCCAGACCAGGCATGTCTTCATATGACCATGCAAAGACATCAACGTATTCTCGTAGCAATTCAATCAACCCCTTCTTAACAGACTCTTCCAAGAGTGCCCCAATCTTCACCTCTCGCACACAATCTTCAGACCCTAAGTTGATTGTTTCCAGATTCTCGAGATGCGGCTGAATGACCTTCTCTTCATGCTCAAGTAGACGGGTAATCTCGGCAGGAATCTCTTCAACATCATCTTCTTCTGCCTCAAATACAGGGAACTCAAAATTGGGAGATGGTGTTGGATCATTATGTTCAATGGGTTTGATCAACCTGCATAATGATTTTGGATATGAAAAGCTTTAGAATTCAAACAAGGCAAATCATTATGCAGATGAAAAGATTGATTTTTTTATTTTTATTTTTTAGGTTTTATGTGATCACCAATTTCATGCAAAAAGCAAAAAGGGAAAATAATTGGAAAAACAAACTTTTAACATGAATTTATTGAATGAAAATATCATTGTATTTATGCGCCAACAATGTCATCACTTCTCCTTTTGGCATGGGAGGAGGGTTTTTAAACACAATGAACATTACTTCGACTTATGGATAATTGTTGGAATATCCACAACGACCCAATTATTGCAGATTCCCCCAGGGATGACGAAGTTGCCAGAATCCTCTTCGCCCTCTTCCAGAATGGCAGCAGCTTCTTCATCTTGACTGGTGTGGATGAACCCTCCACTCTTGAACAACCCTTTAGTGTTGAAAACCCCAGGAGAAAAGCTTATGCCAGCCCGAGACTTATTGTCTTATAGCTCAATCATTTTTCCTAAACCAGCGGTTGCACCACACTCAATGGCCAACTTTGCATCTTTGTAGGAAGCAAATGAAGGAGTTCTCTTCTCAATAGGCTCAGCAATAGATAAAGCTTGGAAAGGAGTTCCAACTTCATCCTCAGCATCTATATAAGAGAAGGAAGACAAATGGCTAACCAGGAGAGCCTTCTCCCCCTACCACCATCAGTTTCTTATTCTTCACAAATTTCAACTTCTGGTGTAGGGTGGATGTCACGGCACCCGCCTCGTGAACTCATGGTTTGCCTAGGAGACAGCTATACGATGGGTGAATATCCATAACCTGGAAGGTAATCTGGAAATCACTCGGTCTGATTTTGACTAGGAGATCAACTTCCCCAATCACAGTTTTACGCGACCCATCGAAAGCTTTCACAACAATTCCACTCTGCCTCATGGGAGGCCCTTGATATGACAGTTTCGAAAGAGTGGATTTTGGCAATACGTTTAGTGATGACCCAGTGTCCACCAGCACATTGGACATGGTGTCGTCTTTGCAACCCATAGATATATGTAATACTAGGTTGTGGTCCCTTCCCTCCTCGGGGAGATCAGAGTCACAGAAACTCAGGTTGTTACAAGCGGTAATATTTGCAACAATACTATCGAATTGTTCTATTGTGACATCATGATCCACATATGCCACATCCAAAACCTTCTGCAGAGCCTCTCGGTGTGGTTCTGAATTCAAAAGCAATGATAACACCGATATTTTGGATGGCGTTTGTAGAAGCTGGTCTACAACATTGTACTCGCTTCTCTTGATGAGCCTCAGCATCTCATCACAGTCTTCTTTCACATTGCCGCTCGGGCCAACAGAAGTAGGAGTTATCAATGTAAAGGAGGGCTTATCAACAGGTGCCAGATTCGGAGTGCTCACTGCATTCCTCATCGGGCGTTCAACAAAATCAGCATTAGCCTGGGGCTTGGGAGGTGCTGAAAACACACGACCGCTGCGGGTCAAACCACTTACATCTGCAATGTTAACAACAGAGGAGGATGGTAAGGACACTTCTTTCCCATCTTCTACCGCGACAGCATTGTAGCGATAAGGAATTGCTTTTTCGGACGAGTACGGTACTGGACCGGCAGGCTTAATGGTCAAGGCAGGAGAAACCTTCTGCTTGCTACCGTCATACTTGATGATAACAGGCTCGGGGATCCGAAACACTGGAGAAATCACATTGACTTCGGGATCATCCTCGTCAACATTTCTGTTTTGAAGGATCTCAATAACTCCTTCATCCAGCATTTCTTACACATCTTTGCGCACCTGGCGACAACCTCTCTGGTTGACAGAACAGACTCGGCATCTATCGTGGTCATGCTCATAATGACTATACTCACATAGAAAACGATGCATCTCGACCAGCGATTGTCGAATATGACTGACATACTTGACTTTTTACTTGCCAGGGCAACCCTGGACCATGTTGACAGATTTCCCATGCTCGGGCAATGGGTTCTTTTTCACATTAGGACCTACGTCCTCGAAACACAGAATGCCACACCTCACAAGGTCTTGAACCTTGGTCTTCAAAGGGTAACAATTCTCCACGTCGTGGCCGGGAGCACCAGAATGGTAGATACAGTGTAATTCAGGCTTATACCACCACTGGGGGTTAGCAGGTATAGCCGATGGGTCTCTCAGAGTAATCAACTTCCTCTCTATCAAAGAGGGATATAATTCTGCATACGTCATCGAAATAGGATCGAAGGTGACCCTTTTCCTTTCGTAACTTGTGCTGGTTTGATTATTGTTTCGAGGCTGGTAGGCCTGCTGCTGCGGTCGGTTCTGCTGATGTTGATATTGCGGATGTGGTTGCTGATTGTTGTTATGTTGCTGGTACTGTTGATTATCTCTGAAAAACAGGTGTTATATGAGCCACCTGGTGCTGGTTACTAACAGGACGCCCGATCTTCCTCCTCACAGAGGGTCTTCTTGGTTTTACATGGGAGGTCACAACATGTGCCTCTCCATCTTTCTTCTTTGCAAACGCCCCATAACATTTGGCAGAAGAGCCTTCTTCTCTGGTTAGACGTCCTTCTCTAACCCCTTCTTCTAGACGCATCCCCATATTCACCATCTCGGTGAAGTCAGAAGGAGCGCTAGCGATCATCCGCTCATAATAAAAAGAACTCAAGGTCTTCAGAAAGATCTTGGTCATCTCCTTCTCTTCCAGCGGGGGCACAATCTGTGCTACTAACTCTCGCCACCTCTGGGCGTATTCTTTAAATGTTTCCTTGTCCTTCTGGTACATGGCCCTCAATTGATCCCTATTGGGAGCCATATCCACATTATACTTGTACTGCTTGACGAAGGCCTCGCCAAGATCGTTGAAGGATCGGATGTTCGCACTGTCTAAACCCATATACCAACGCAGAGCGGCACCGGACAGACTGTCCTGAAAATAGTGGATGAGCAACTGATCGTTGTCGGTCTGAGTCGACATCTTCCTGGCATACATGACCAGGTGGCTGAGAGGATAAGTATTTCCCTTGTATTTTTCAAAGTCAGGGACCTTGAATTTCACAGGGATCTTCACATTGGGGACCAAGCACAGTTCGGCGGCATACTTGCCGAAAAGATCCTTTCCTCTGAGAGTTTTTAATTCCTTGCGAAGCTCAAGAAATTGATCATTCATAGTGTCCATCTTCTCATAGACATCTGGGCCCTCAGACGGCTCAGAATGATAGATGGTGTCGTCTACCCTGGGCAAAGTATGCACGACAGGAGGAGGAACAGCAAGGACCGGGCTAGATGTCGGCATAGAAGCAAAGGTGGGAGCAGGACCCTCAGGCATGAAATTGGGAGGCATCCCCCACGGGAATCCGGCTGGCATGGCCGTTGGAGCAAAGTGTGCACTGGCTGCAGGTACAGTTGAGGAGACAATCTTAGAGATAACTGTCCTCTGGGGAGGAGTTGAAGGCGTCGGAGAAGACTGGCTCTGGGCAGCCAAGAATGATTCCATCAAGGCACTTAATCTGGCCACTGCCTCTTTCAGCTCGCGGTTCTCTTGTTCCAGATGATCCATCAGTCTTGAAATGTTGGCTCTGGTGTAGTACCGGTGAGTCAGCTTGTCTTCAAAATAAATGAAGAACACAGAGTTAGACCACAGGACAAGAAGCCGAGAACAAAACCTGCTTATGCACATGATGCATGCAATGTTTGTGCATATGATTTGCTTTTTTATTTATTTCAAAGGAACTCTAGGGTTTTATTCCTAAGTTTTGGAAATATGGAAATATCTCATCAAATAATATCGGGAAAGAAGTACAGCATTGTCAATCATATACAAGGAAAATAATCATCCTATGGATCCCTAGAAACAATCATCTAAAGCTTGGGACACAGGAAGATAAGATGCGCGAAGCCTCTTCACCTCTCTCTCGTAGGCTGCCTCCATATCCGCCTTCTCCTTGGCGAGTCGATCGTACTTCCTTTTCCAAAACTTGGAAGACTGAGGAAGTAGAGAAGTCCATGCATCATCAGGATCATCAATAACCTGATGCTCGAGGAACTCAATCAAAGCATCCTTCTCCTTGATCTGCTGAAGCAACTCTTCCCTTTCACGGATCCAAGCACGTGACCGGTCTTCGTCTCTCGACTCCTCTACTCCTTGGTTAGGGAGGGTTGAAGGCCCAACCATAACCAAAGGTGTAGGTCTCGGATACTCGTAAGGCATGAGATACTCATACGCTCTCTTCCTAACCCAAGCAGTGTACGGCTCCATAGCAACATAATTCTTAGGACCTAACTCATTCCTTCCTTTCCTATGAATCTTGCGCCAGGCGCGGACCATTCTGTCCTTCAAGCCTTGGGGATCTTTACCCTCCTGAAAGAACACACCCTCTAACAGAATGTTATTAGGTTTATCCTTTAGGGGGAACCCAAGCTGACGATGTGCTAAAATAAGGTTGTAGTTAATCCCACCACATGTTCCAAGAAGAGGTACATTGGAGAATTCACCACAAGAGTCGATAATCTGCACACCATCATACACACGGTTGTACCAAGAGATATCATCATTAGTGAGAGACATAAGTCTCGTGGACCACCATAGACATCCCTTATTCTCCTTGAAGGCGACCGTCTGTGGTAAGTGAGAAATAAACCACTTATACAACAGAGGCAAACAACACACAATGGCACCACCACCCTTTGTATTCCTCATATGCAAAGAGAAATAGGTATCACCCAACAGAGTCGGAACGGGATTAAGAGTAGAGAAGATCCTAATAGCGCTCACATCCACAAACTTGTCGATGTTGGGGAACAATACCAATCCATAAATGAGAAGTACAAATATAGCTTCAAAGGCATCCTCACTCATGGCCTTCCCATATACAGTAGCTTGAGCAATGAGGAACTCAGAAGGGAGACCTTGAATTCCACCTTTGGTAGTCACATTAGCACCAATCAGAGATTCATCTATGTGCAACATGTCAGCTATCTCTTGAGAAGTAGGAATACCCTCTAAGCCACTGAACGACAACTGGTCTAGAACAGGTATACCCACAAGATAGGCATACTCCTCAAGTGTGGGCAAAAACTGAAAATCCAGAAACGTGAAGCAACGGTACAAGGGATCATAAAACTGCACCAATACACTCATCAACCCTTCATCCACCTGAGTAGTCAGAAGAGGAAGAAGCTTCCCAAAACGAGCTTTGAAACCCAAAGGATCTAATACATAGGATGTCAGATTCCTTAACTCTTTTAAATCTGGTTGTCTGAAACTGTACTGCTTTGTATTCCTTCTTTGTCTTTCCATGTCTGAAAATTTTGCAAATAAACCCCTTAAGTTCCTTGAGAATTTTCTTCATTATTGATGGTATGGATGCAAATGAGTGCATGAATGCATGAATGCAACAATCACACTCAAGGATCAAGCAAAGCACACCAAACAAAGGTCATGGGATGGATCATGTTATCCTTAATATCAATCATCCATTTTGGTGGATTATGGTTTACACCTTATCAACATCCAAGTTCCATTGATATTAAGGATACATGAACGGATCAACCATGAATCAAGGGTTTGTTGCAAGTCACGAGCATGAAGTTTAGGTTAAGAACCACCCAAAGGGAGTGTACTAGGGTTTAAACCTGCCAAACATGTTCTACAAGAGGTTCCCATAGTCATCATCCCATCTTTCGGATATTATCGGAGAAACGACTACTCGTATTCCAAAAATATTCTCAAGAGAGACTCTTATGAGTGTAGTATCGCGTAACAATCGTATCAAATCTTACACTTGAACGACTTCCGCACTACATCCTAAGAATAGGCCAAGATGGGCTTGGTAAACTAAGGTCATTGGCTTCTAAGGTCTATATTGGAAAGAGTAATGTCTAACCACAACTTACTTGTGTGACATTATTGATCCCAACACGACCTCCACCAAGTGAATGGACTTGCAAGTCAACTTGCTAAGGAATAACTCCACACAAGTCAACAAGACTACGCCATTCTCCTATCCTAAGTGCACTCGAGTTTGGGTATAGAACTCATCTCACAAAGATCACCAAGCATACAAGGAATTAATATCAAGCAATTCAATCATTACATACAATACAGTAGTAATCCCAAATTGCACAAAAATATGTCACAAGACAAAACAATACAACAAGCATGAAAAGTTGGCAAAACCCACTAGGCAAATGTTCCCCAGCAGAGTCGCCATTTTTCTGTAGCGGGGTATTCATTACCAATAGAGATATTGACTAAATCCAAGGTAAATCATACAAGTCGAGTCGCCACCGTACTTCTATTTATCCAAAGGAATGGTTAGAAAGCGAACAAAAACCTAATAGTTTTAACAAAAACTAGTAAAAGAAACAGAGATCTGGGTAAGGGGGTTGGTTATGTAATGGGAAGGTGTTAGGCACCCAAAACATCCTAGGTACTCCTAGGGAGCCCTTTTCATACTTGTTGTGAAGGTTGTTTGTTTTGTGAAAAATTTGTTTATGCAAACATGATTGAAGAGATGAGAAGAGAATATACAAGTTTATTTACATTTTGTGTTTGGATGGATAAACCCATTGCCTACGTACCATCTTATAAAAAGATTAGGATCAAAACCTCGTAGTTCGGGGTAAAAATCTCAAAAAAAAACAAGTGGGTGAATTGATTGGTCCAAAAGCCTTAAGGTCTTTTGTTATCAAAGGGAGAAAACTCAACCAAACCACAAATCCACCATGTGAGGATAGCTTTAACATGCTAGTGAGGGGTTAACCCCATAATAAGCATGGAAGACTTATTGTCCATCACTAAGGATATAGGTGAGTATTACATCTACCACAAGGATAACTCAAACCTAATAGCTAAAGGTTATGAAATTTTGATTAAGAAAGTGGCCATTGGAACCACAAAAGACATTGGAATGGGTTATATTTACCAATTAGAAGTATATACAAAATGGTCAAAGTTGACTTAAAGATTCAATTCAAAATAAGTGTTATGAAAAGAAAGTTTGAAAATCAAAAGCATAAGGCTTAGGTTTCTAATGTTTAAAAACAATGGTTATATGTTTGCACAAAGAGTTTTGGCTTGGGTTAGAGTGGAGAGAAGAAGAAGAAGGGCTAAATCCTAAACATAAAAGAGGTGAGGGGAAAGAGAACAAAACCAAACAAGGAGTTCCTCTCTTGAGATCATATTGATGATCAAAGTAGCTCCCATCCTTTGGAATAAGCAATCACAAAGCATAAGCAATCAAACAAGTCTCATAAGAGATCCTCAATGTGTCTTGTATCTTTCACTTTGAATGATCATGGCAATGGTCCTCCAATTAAGCTCAAGTAGAATTCCCTAGCACAAAAACACACACATCAAAAGTTCCATGAAGTAAATCAAGAATGGACAAGAGTGAGTTTAGAGATTTGGTCCTTCTAATCCATCTTCTTCATTAAGGTCCATTTACTCCAACTTTGCATAAGGAAGGTCCTAGAATCTAAGTCCAATTCTCCATTTTTTGCATAGGGGAGGTCCTAGAAACTAAGTCCATTTCTTTGCATTTGGTTCACAACAATCAAAACAAAACACAAGCATAATAATATATATACAATTATGTGCTCAAGTGAGCAAAAGGCAAATGGCATTAACATAAACATGTGCTCAAGTGAGCAAAGAGAAAAGCAAATGGATAATATGTGCAAGAATAGTAAATTGCATAAAAGTAAAGAGCAAAAAGTAAATGTTAATTGTCAATAGTTAGTGTTAGTAGTTAGTGTGCCATAAGGCAAATTTAGCGCTATGTTAAGCAATCGTAATTGGACTTATGTAGAAGTCACAACTATCTGAGGCCGGTCAATAATAATGTAGGCAACCAACACAAGTTAGGAGTCTTGATTAGTGAACCAAGTCCCAACAGCTTGCCATGCCAAAAAGAGAAAAGAATTGATCTTGTATTGGTTTAAGCCTTTTGCATGATTTAGAAGACAACCTTTCCTTAATGCAAAGTCATTCACTTGATCAATTGATCAAGATGAATTAGATTTAGATCAAGGAAGATTAAGTCTCCCTAATCAATGCTAACTTATCAACCTTCAACTCATTGATCAAAAAGAAAAAGAAGAAGAAGAAGAAGGAGATGAATAAAAGAAATGGAAATACAAAATTAAAGTGCATTAAATGAAGTAACATGTACCAATCCTCATATGTTGACCAATGACATTGAAAGTCAAGGTCAAACAATCAAAAACATAAGTGAGATGAAGATTGGAAGTCAAGAAATGAACAAAATATTTTTTGGCATTTTTTTAATAATAAAAATAAACTTGAATAAAAAAAAGAAAGGTCAAACTTCAAAATCACTTCAAATCAACCTTGAAAGGTCCAAGTGATTTATCCCAAGTTCAACAAGGTCAAACAAAGTTTGACAAAAAATTTCAGCATTTTTAAAAGTCAGAAACTATTTTTAATCAATTAAAAATGAATAAAAATAACCTAATTGAACTAAAATCTCAAATAAATCTCAAATCAATTTAAAAATTGATGAGAATATTTTTCATAGATCCATCATCATTCAAATAGGTTAGGAAAATATTTTTGTATTTTTTGAATATCAAAAACTATTTAAAATGAATTAAAAATAACCAGAAAAGAGAAAATTCATGAAAAATATCAAATGACAAAATAAAAAAAATATTAAAAATCAGAAATGGAAACTAGAATTTATTTGGAGACTAATGCAATTGGTCCCATAATTTTTGGATAAAAAATGAAAGAGATATTGATTTTTGAAATAAAATGGAATTAAAAAAAATAAAATGGAAATAAAACAGAAAATATAAATTGGAAAAAAGCGTGGACCGTTTGATCTGAGCTCATTAATTGAGCTGGCAGATCATAAGGTCATGAAGCGCGCACCTACCATGAGCCTTGGTCAACTGAAGCGCACCGTGCCATAAAACGAGTCATAACATTGGACGCACGGGATTGAATCTGGAAACGTGAATGAACGATCCAGATTAGATCTGGAGTTGGGACGACCACCGGAGCCACCGTCTTCTCCGGTGATACCTCCAGTTCCGGTGAGAATTGCAGACATGGCAATCTCAACCAAATGGAGCGATCTATATACCAATCGAAAGAGGAAGTGATGTACATCACTCCTATACCATGCACTTCTACTCTAGATCCCTATAAATGGAGAAATCAGAGCTGGAAGTATGATGGTGTTCATCATGAACTTCATGTTTTTGCAAAATTGAAAGCACAAATCAAATGCTTCTATTGAGAGGACTTCAGCCAGACCAAGAAACACAAGAAATAAGCAAGGATCAAAGAGTTTTGAAGAGGAAAAGTTCTGTTATCCACCTTTGAAATGCAGATCTTAAGAGCACGATTCTTCACAACCAATGCTTGCAATGAGATCTAGTGATGAAGAGGAAGCAAGGCTGAGGAATTATAGGTCTGAAAATCAACCAAGGAAGTTGAAATTCAAATCTGAATTTTTTTAGAGAAAAGTGAAAATTCCTTTAGTGATGGTTATGGGGAGAATTCTGCAGCATTTCAGGTTGAACCAGGTTCTCTTTTTGAATGGCATAGGGTCTCTATTTATAGAGAGAATGGCAAGGAATTGATGAACAAAACCGTGTGCATGAGATTGGATAATCCTTGCATGGGCTTGCATGATTATGCACAAGACCCAAAAATAATGCCAATTGCAAGCTGAACTCAGATGCCAAAGGTTTGGACGTGTAGTTTGCTTTGAATTTGCTTGTGCATCAAGATTTCATGTGAATTCCATAATTATGCCTAAATGTTCAACTCTTCGAAAATACCATTTGCCAAATCCAAATATGATCATGTGAGTAATGGTTGGAAAGGTCTTGATGTAAGGAACAATTGTTATGCTGGGAAAAAATCTATTTGGAGTGTGGAAATTAGTGAATTTTGAGTTTAAAGTGTGATGTGCAAAAAATGTCAATGCAAGGTTTCCAAATTTGGCCAATGTTCAAGCCCTTATGTTTTGATGATGCAAGCCTCAAATGAAAAAACCTCCAACCTCAAAGTTGTAGATCTTTTCAAGAAAATCAAAATGGACTTAAATTTTGCATCATTTGGATTTTTGATGAAGAAGTTATGGGCACTTGAAGTTGGACTTTTTTGCCTTTCAATGCATTTGGCCCAAAAGGACCTATAATGTCTTGCATTATCACATGTATTTCCTTTGAGATTTTGAAATTTTGTTCAACATAACATTTGAAGTAGACATCTTAAACTTCCCAATGCATTTTATCCCACCTCAAAATCATAAAAAAATGAATGAGTTATGTCCTTGGGAAGTTGACCCACAATTAGGGTTTCAGTCAAAATGACCTATAATGTATTGGAATGGTATATGGCCTTCCAAGCTTCAAATCAATTTTTGATAAACATTAAAGTTGTTCATATATTGTCCTTAAGAACATGTTTGCTTTTGGAACCATCTATATTTGACCAACACATAAAAAGTTAGGTCTCAGTGCATTTCAAAATAGTTAGATGGATTGACTTATCAACTTCTCAAGTTCATGCCTCATATCTTGATGAATTGATGATTGAGGACACTCAAATAAGTTCAAATATGTATGAAATGAAGATTTAAAGAACTTCCCTTGATTGTATTTGATCATGGGCTGAGGTTGCTTCAGGAGCAAGGCATTGTGGTGCACAGATGAATTAGGGTTTCCTTGAAGAACAAGACATCAAACCTTTTGACTTGCTATGACCAAAATGATGAATTGAGATGCTAGGGAGGCATATTTGATGGATGAGAGCTTTGGGAACCATTACCATGCTTGCTATCATTTCCTCTTGACCATGTCTTTGTACCAATGACCTCCTAGAAGCTTTGGACCTTGGGATTGCTCAAGCTACAAACAAAAGATGTTATTGACATATTTTTGTGCTTTTGATTAGTAAAGAAAATAGGAAAAGCAATGATATACAATTCAAGCATGCTTGGTGATCTCAAACCACTCACAAAGAGTCCCACCCAAAGGCAAGGGGAACCAAGATGCTTATGATCCTTGAGACAATGCCAAATGCAATGTTATGATGCCATGAGGGATCTTAGGGACAAAATTGGGGTCTTACAATTATGGACCACCATTCATATTATCCTTGAGACGGAGAAGGGGCAATATGGCACATGAGCTGGGCTTTTCTACATCCATGCTCTCTCTCATTGGGTTTTACATCACATTTTTCCCTCTAAGGGCAAGACACCACCGGTTGATGTTACTGATGTCGAGTATGAATTGTGGACCATCCTTGAACCTACCGTCCTTCAATGGATATATTCCACTATTTCCACTAATATGCTGACCACCATTATGGAACTAGACCCCAATGCTATGGAGGCTTTGCATTGCCCGTCTGATATTTTGCAAGATAATCAGAATACTCGTGTTGTGACTCTTGAGCAAGAGTTCTCCAACACACGCATTAAAAACTTCCCCAAAGTCTCTACTTACTGTCAACGTCTTAAGATGATCTCTGATCAGTCGAGGAACACTGACACTCTTGTCAACAATCATCACCTAGTTCTTCAGCTGATATATGGTCTTCCAAAAGCTTATCGCATTATTGCCACCTTAATTCGCCAGAATAATCCTCTTCCTCCCTGTGGCCCACTCCATGCTCACTTTGGTAGAAGCATGTATGGCTAAAATGACAAGCAATGGTTCTCACGCTGCCATACATACAACTAAGAAGCAATCTTCTGATAATACCTCACAACGTGGCGACCATCGCCCCGTCAACCACTCTCGTTCCTATAACAACCAGGGACGCGACGGGGAATGTGGTCACCATGGCGACACCCAACCTGGTACTCCTAACGCTCATCCAACACGGTCTTCTCCTCCTTAGCAGCAGCAACAACAATACTCAGCCTGACAACCACGGGGTTGGTCTCCGTCACCATGGGCTATGTCTCTATGCCCATATCCCACGTCTCATTGGACACGCTCCACCGATCCTCCCAATTCTTCTTACATAATTTTAGGGCCTGAATCAAGAACATATTCAGTTGGGGTGTGTTCAAAAACGTCTCTTCGAAAGCTAGGAGTATTATTGAATTTTTACAAAAGTGAGATAGCAATTTCGCTAAGTATTTCCTAAAAAAACAGTAAATTTTTTTTTAGGAGAAATAGAGAATCATAAACATCATAAAAAAGAAATCAGTGATAACAGAAAGCATGTGCATCGAAACCTAAATGGGTATGGAAGATGATTGCTTAAGTTACTGGACTAATCTTTGAAAATGTGAATTCAATGATAGCTTAAAGTTAATGTATGATATCTCCATATATTGCATCTAGGAAACAAAATAAAAAACCTTAAACCCTATAAATACCGTTGAAGAAATGAAAAATGATGCGTAAAAATTAGAGTTGAAATCATTGTTTGTAAGAAGAAGATGGAAGAAGAAACTTTACATTGACGGCCGCAAATTCGGAAGATGAAAGATGAAATGGTAATGTTGATTTGATGAAATGAAAACCGGATGTGCTTTTGATGACTCAGAAGAACCTTTCCACGACGCTCCTCAAATACGACGACATACTCCGTCGCTATTTGTCTTCCAAACACAACAAATTCGGTATATGTGCCTCAACTATCACCATTTGCCTCAAAACATGTGTTGCCTTAGGCATCCTAGAATTTGGAAGAGGGGTTCACGTGGATTCCATCAAGCTCAGTTTCAACTCTGATTGTTTTGTAGGTTCTTCTCTCATTCGGTTTTACTCACAATATGGAAAAATTAAATATGCACATAAGGTGTTCGATGAAATTAATAACAAAGATATTGTTGCTTACACTTCAATTATCAACGCATATGCTCACTCTGCTGGTTCTTCTGCTTCTGGTGCTTTCAATATTGCTTCCACCATGCAGCAGCAAGGGTTGCTTCCGAATCGAGTAACACTAGTGAGCTTGATGCATGCAGCGGCAAAATTGGTGGTGCTGCATGAGGGCCGTGCGATTCATGGTTACGCTGTTAGGAGAGAAATTGGTTTGTGTGATGATGTTTTTGAGACAACCCTTTTGGATATGTATTATAAATGTGGTGGTATTGGGTTAGCTGCCTCGGTTTTTGCCAAGATGGATGCTCGAAAAACAACAAATGTCGGTTCTTGGAACACTTTGATAGCTGCTTATCTTCAAAATGGACAGGCTTTTGAAGCTTTCGACCTTTTTCGTCAAATGATATGTAGAAATGTTTTGCCTGATTTGGTAACATTGGCCAATGCTATTCTGTGTTGTGGTGAGTTGAATTATTTTCGTCGAGGGATGAGTATTCATGGATACATGATCATGATGGGGGCAGAACTTGATTTGGTGGCTTCCACTGCTTTGATTGATCTATACTGTAAAATTGATGTAACCAAAGCTAGGAAACTGTTTGAAAGATTGGGGAATAAGGATGCTGTTGTATATAATGTTATGATGACTGGTTATCTTGAAAATGAGTTACCTGCGGATGCGGTAAATGTCTTTCGCGAAATGCTCAAGACGAACGTTAGTCCAAATGTGGCTTTGTTTCTTAATTTGATTCCCGCTGTATCAAATTTGAGAGATATTATATTAGTCAGGTCTATACATGGTTATGCATTGAGGCATATGCACATATCACATGTGGAGATTGCAAATCAAATTATTCATACATATGCAAAATATGGGTATGTAGTGGATGCAAGGGTAGTCTTCAATAGGATGAGAACAAGGGACTTGGTTTCATGGACTTCGATGATGACAGGTTATATTTATCACGGCCACATTGACGAAGCCATAAATTTGTTTCGTCTGCTGCAAAAAGAAAATCTAAATATTGACTCTGTTACTCTAATTGGTCTCATTCAGGCATTATCCCAGCTTGGATGTCTAAGTTTTGTTAAGGAAGTTCACTGTTTCAGTTATCGATTTTTCCATGGTAACGAGCTCTCTGTAAATAATTCTCTTATTACTACGTATGCTAAGTCTGGAAAACTACATATGGCTAGAAACATATTTGAGCAAATGACAGAACTGTGTCTCACATCATGGAATGCAATGATAGGTGCATATGCGATGCATGGAAACTATACAGATGTGTTAGAGCTCTTTGATTATATGAAAATTGCTAAAGTTACACCTGATGAAGTGACTTTCACTTCAATCCTCACTGCTTGCAGCCACTCAGGATTGGTAGAAGAGGGTCTACAAATTTTTGGGACAATGATGAAGGAATATGCAATAGTTCCAAGCGAAGTTCATTATAGTTGTATAGTAGATTTATTAAGCCGAGCTGGCCGACTTAAGGAGGCATACAATCTGGTCAAAAGCATGCCGTCAACACATAGTTCTGCTGCATTGTCTGCTTTGCTTTCTGCTTGCAGGTTATATGGAGATACAGAGATTGGGGAGGCTATAGGGAAACAAATACTAAAATTAGAACCACATAGCTCAGGTGCTTATGCTTTGGTATCAAATATACGAGCCCAAGGGGGGAGGTGGGATGAAGTAGCCCAAATAAGGGCCGTGACAGAGAATACAAAAGTGAGAAGTATTCCTGGATATAGTGCATGTTTGGATTGACTTTGAGTTTTTCAGAATCACGGTGGATCACTGGAAGTTTAGCAAAACCTAATCTCACCGTCAATCAACAACAGACTTAGTATGGGTTTTTGATTGACTTATTTGAGTTTATCTATTGGTATAAGCATTTATAATACTGTTTGGAAGAGTTTATGAAAACAACTTACAACTTATATAAAAACAGTTAGGTTCTATTTTATTTTTGTTATAGAAATAACTTATTTATAAACACTTACATGATAAAGCTTATAATATAAGCACTTAACTAAATTGTTTATCCAAACAAAACTTATGTGCACTTCATTTTATTCATTTTGTTAGATCATCCGAGTCTCTTGAACATTTCCCACTATCTTTCAGATTTGCAATTTATCATTCTGAAATTTGTGCGATGAGGATTTCATGCCTTTTTTATCTTATTGCTTACTCATTTGCTTATATTGAAATTAAGGCCTTCATTTAGGGGAGTTTAAACTATACAAAAAAAAAATCTTGTAATGTCCATATCTTCATAGATGAATATTGGTATATGGCCAATGATATCAATGTGGTGGTTTATGGTAACAAAGCAAGTATAAGACGGATTATTATTGAATGTGTAGAAAACAGGGTACAGTTTCGATAGATTTTTTAAAGGTGCAGTTTCACCCCAACAGTATTATAAGTGGAGTGTAAATGGGCATCAAAAGGTCAATAACGTTGATAGTGGAGTTGGATAAGACTGTTTCTTTCCTTGACGATTTTGGCAAAATACAGGTACATACCATTTCTTTTTCTAGTTGTTGGTTGATTAAAAATTATTAGCACATTCTATTGATTGAAGCTTTTTATATTCTATATCCCATTGTTGGTTTTCAATGTATCTTTATCTTCGACTATTGCCTGTAATTCTCTTCAAGTGGTTTGAACTAGGGGAGATCTAACATATAATGAACAAAATCACTTATTTTAATTGTTATTTAAACATGTGCAAGTAACCCGCAATCAAGAAAAATGGTGTTACTCTCCATTTATTTATTTTAAATTTGGAACATCTATTAAATTTCAGATAGCGTTTACCTGTGATGTACACTCAAGTTAATGAATGTAAATGCAGCATTTGGAGATTCTTTGAGACAAGGAGAAAATGAAAAGCAGATTAAATATACGGTTCTTGTTTCCTTGAGGGATTAAAGGATATATCTTGACACAATTAAGCTCCATTGATGGTTTCCCTTGTCTGATTTACTTTATATTAGCTCAAAGTTTTTTTTCGAACTCAACTATGGAGCTTATAGATTTACAAATATCACCTGAAAACCAATAGATTGCTTTCATCAATGTAGCACCAAAAATTCAAGTTGAAAGCGTATTTGGTGTCCGACATGTGTCAGTGGCAAGCACCGACATAACACTGACACATGTGATTACATTCAATTCTATTTTTCAAATTATTAGCAGTCTTGGAGTCCGTTTTTCTGTCAGTATCGTGTCCGTGTCAATACTTAGTAGATTCTTGTCGAAAGCATATCTAAATAAGTCAATGTAACTACTCTTAGCGTTCTGCTTTACTAACTTTGATGAGTTGTTGAGATTGATTTTATATGATAACTTAAAATACCTGAAAGCTGTTTCATCATGATCTTGTGACCTTACTTTTGCCACAGGTAGGCAGTGGTCCAAGAATTAGTTTTCACTTTGCCCCTACCATCCCCCCTTCATGTGTATGCACTTTTGGCTCTAAGTGTGGATAAAAACTAGCTTAACCTTTCCTTGTGCTAAGAGTTAAATTTGATAAATAGATACAAAGAAATTTGTTAAAAGAGAGTAAGAGACTCTGATAACATGTTAAGTAATGAAACTCATTTATTTAACAGGTCCATATTCATGAATGACTTGTAAATAGTTTTTGTATGGGATTAAGTTCAATATTTCATATAACTAAATTCCTTTCCTTGGTAACAGGCAGAATGTACAGTGCTACAAAATATTTTGATGCAAGCATTTGTTGATTTGAATGCATTAAATGAACCACCAAAGTTTGCCCTATTTTGGAAATTGAAGCTATGTTATCACTATCATTACTTTATTGAGTGATCTTCTACATCTTTTGCATATATTTTGAAGATTTGTTTAGATTGCTATAAATTATGTAATCTGATTTCTTACACTGTTTTGCACGTTCATTTCAGTGCCTGGTATCTTGTTTATGACGATGCTGTAGCATCTTCAACATGGCAGAGTGTACTACAGCACTGGTATGACCCTAAACCAGACAGATATATAAAAGAATTTAGCAGCAATTAGCATGTTAGATCAGGATCAGCATGGAAATTATGCTACTATGCAAGTGGAAGTATATTTGTAAAGTTCTCATGCATTGTTGCAATTGGTTCATATTGTTATGTGTATAATATTTGTGCAACTTCCAATTTACACTGATAAATTGGTCTTTATTCTATTAAGCTCAAAAATTATGTTTTCCCATTATTGACTAAGCTTCGCTAGACGAATTCTGGCATGGGATACTCAAAGGATAATAAATGATGTTCATATTTTGCAGTTTGGCTTATCAGACGAAATATAAACTGAGAAAAGTTACTTGGATGCCGTCAGCCACAATTATTTCAAGGTCAATTTTTTGTCGAATAATATGTAACGAGACATTTTGCACATGAGAGTGACGATAAAACTAATATTTATCTTAACACAAGTGTTTTCGAACAACAAAATTTCACACTTCTATTTTAAGATTCCAACTAAAGCAAAAGATGTTTACAAGTAAGTTATATATAAAACTAACCAACTTTTCTTTTCTTTATATCTTTACTACTTAGTTATATATAAAACAACCAACTTTTCTTTTCTTTATATATGATCTTTGGAAAGTGAAAAAGAATTGAGAAAAGTCTGAGTTGTTAACTTCTTATCATGTAAAAAGGTTGAGGGAGTACCATAGAGTCATAATGCACACAATGATGAGTCCAACCCTTAATTTCTCATGCCACCTTGCATGCTTAGAATAAACAGTTTAAAAGCATTTTAAATGGTGATACCAGTATATGAGCTACCTCAAAATTATGGACTCACCGAAAGTGAACATTATTTGGTCACACCATTCTCTTAGATTATTAAGAATTCATGATCAAAGTTATTGTATATACTTATTAAGCAGACACATGACCCAAAGTGAGGCCTTATGTACTAAGAAACACCATGTTATTGGTTGTTCAAATCAAAGTATAAACACTCTGGCAAAGTCACATAGATCAACCTGTCCTCAAATGCTTAAATCTAGGAGGAGCATGTGAATATCATCATCAATAATCATAGTATGGTAATGGTATATAACATTATTGTTCTTCTAGATTTTGAATAATACCGAATTTTGTCGTAGTCACTTAACATTGTTTTTGTTACAGGATTTGGAAATTTGAGTATGGGCAAAGAAATGGGAAATGACAACACTTCTGCTGTCAAAGGTACATGTTCTGTTATTGAAATGCTGAAGAAAGTTTGTTGAAGTAGATTTTTTTTTTGAAATTTCATGTCATTTTTGTAGAGGAAGATAACATAAGTGAAGTTAATTATAAGAATATCATAGAAGATACTAGTGAACATGCAAATGAGATATCACAAGAAGAAAATCAGAATGTACCAACATCATCTTTAGCCAAAGATATACCGCAAGATGTTCATGATGCAGATGATGATGTGAAAGGGAAGAAAACTCAAACCATTTCAATATCTGAAGCCAATGATGCTTATGACATACATATGAAAAATCAAATGCATCCAAAACCAGAAGAAGATGTTATGGAGAAAGCAAGAACTGAACTTGGACAAGTTTCGATGCAAGAAGAAATTCACGGAAACGATGTGGAAGAGAAAACTCAAGAAGAAATTCGCGGAGACGACGTGGAGGAGAAAATTCAATCGATTTCAACAGCTATATTTGCAAATGGTGGTTATGAAACAAGGGACAGTGTAACAAGGCTAAGTACTGAATCAAACCCTGATAATCTAAACATCACTTCTCAGATGCAAAAATCACCAAGTTTCAATCTCAACCTCCGAATCGAATCAAAGCGAGAAGAATCGGATCAAATTCCATTGCTTTGTAAATCCGCAAACGATATCTTGTCAAACAAGTTAAGTCAAAATCTCACTAACTCAATGCCTCATGATGAAAATGATCACATTGAAGAGAAAATAGTTACTATGGAAAGAAGTTACTCAGAGGTATCAAAATCTTCATTCATTGGTTTTTCGAAAGAAGAAGATGAAGAAGCAAATGATCTTCTGGTCATGGAACAGATACAAGATAACAATGCTGGTTCGAGGATGGAAGTGTTGTCATCTACTTCACCTAAAGGAAAAGAAAAGGGCAAGTCTATGTCTTACTTCTTAACCAGCTGCATGTGTTGTGCAACTTTGCCAAATTAAAACCTTTACAGTTACACTTTTTTGCGAGTTTCTTTCTGATTTATTTTTCTTGAAGTGATGTTTTGATGTGGAGAGAATATTGATTGCTTGGTGTCCGTTCCGACTTCAACTCGGTTGTACTACTATTCTGAGGTATTGTGTGTTTTTGGTGTTATTTGAGCCATTACGGTTTTATGGACCGAAGATAACAGTGTTTATAAACAACAATTTGTTTCGATTTTCAAACAATGCGAGAATTTTCGGTGTAATGACAATTTTTATAGAGACAAAATATATTTAGCCATTATAATAATTGTCAAAGAAGTGCCTTTATGAATGAATTAAGAATACTAAAAAGGAAGAAGAGAAATTGTAACTTAAAAAATGAAAGATAAGAGGCAAAGAGAGTCAGAATTAACTGGTCTCTGCTGTAAAAGTCACATGAGAAGATATTAACAATGTGCATGTGTCATGGTTGCCAACAAGACAGCTAATTGCAAGCTCTATATAGTTCAACTGTGTTTTTTTATTAACTTTGTAGAAAGATTCTTAACATAAGGGTTAACTAGTGTAACACCTAATATGAAGGGGACCCTTTAAATTTATATCTTACTTCTTAAGGATGAAAAAAAAAGTCTATAATTGCTTCTAGTCAAGAAAATGACAAACTTACACACCATATAATTTTGTGGTGATAAATCATGTGGTCAAATCTAAACCAATTGTTGTTTTAGTCAAAGTCCAAGAAAATGAGCTTCCCATTCAACATTAGCATGCCTCCAAAACTAATGCAGTCAGCACGCTGAGATATCAGTTTGCAGCAGTTAAGGTTTAAATCTACGACATCTTACTTATTCATCTTTAAAGTGAAACTTCGATCATTAATTTATTAAACAAAAAATAAAGTTAGATGATGAATCTTCATAGTTGATTTTGATAAACCCAATTAACTAGCTTAAACCCAATTAAATGAATATTAAACTTGAATTAAAAGAATAAATAATGGGTTAGAGTTGAACAAATTAAATCAAATGGTGTGGCTGAGATGTCACTCTAATGGGTTGGTCATTCACATAATGGACTACAACTACAAAATAAGAACACAACAAACAATGAACATATAATAGAAACATTTATTATTTCTTCAAAAGAAGATGAGATTATAAGGAACCAAACAAATTTGAATAATAACAAATGAAATGATTTTTATGTTAAATATTTGAGAGTTTAATTTGTTCATCCAATGGTCATCATCATCTTCACAAATTCATCATAGTTAACTTGACCATCACCATCCAAATCTGCTTCTTTAATCATCTGATCCACCTCTTCATCAGTTAATTTCTCACCCAAAGTGATCATAACATGCCTCAACTGCATAAAATACACAATTATTTAATATATATTTATGTTACCGTGAAAACAACCGCGACAAAACAGAATCGGAAGGTGTCTACACTGATACTATTATTAACCGTTTTTATGATAAAAAAATAAATTGTAGTTCATTTACACTGCCCGAATCAACCAAAATCGCTGAAGCCTTTACGCGACCGCGTTGTTTATTAAACCCTAATGCATGTATTAAATCATACAGCTAACATTCATTGATTGTGGAAAGGTACAAAGTACTGTCCTTGCCCTTAGGGAGATATGCATGTGAAATTAATGTGATCTTATTAGTATATAATATTGAAATATAAAACAAAATAAATATTTATGACATCCATTAAAGGAAAAATGAATACCTCAGTAGCAGAAATATATCCATTTTGATCTTTATCAAAAACCTTGAAAGCCTCTTTCAGATCTTCCTCTGCATCAGTTTCCTAATTAACAAAAAAAAAACAGAATTAGAAAACATTAATATAATAATATTGAGGAAAAATTAAAAGGAAGAAAAGAATAATTACTTTCATTTTCTTGGCCATTAAGTTCAAGAACTCAACAAATTCAATGGTTCCATTGCCATCAGCATCAACTTCATTTATCATATCTTGAAGCTCTTCCTCGGTTGGATTCTGATCCAAGGAACGAATTACAGTAGCAAGTTCTTCCACAGTAATGCAACCTATTATACAATTTTTTATCATATATATTATGTAAGAACATTATATTCTTACCAAAAAAAAATTGAAAAAAAAAACAAATAATAAGGATTATAAATTTACCATCTCCATCTTTGTCAAACAAGCAAAAGGCTTCTTTGATCTCAACAATTTGGTCTTCATTCAAAATTTCTGCCATTAGTAAAGAAAACTGAATACAAAGTCAGAAGAGTGTTTGAATTTTGAAGAGAGACAGAGAGATAGAGAGAAAATGTGTTGAGTATAGCTCAATCTTAGCTGGCTTATATGAAGATTTCAGTGTGGGAAAGTCTACCAAGATTTTTTTTTTGAATTTTAATTTAATTAGTATATAATGGTCAATGCACGTTTATGACTGCATTTTCTGGCCATATATATATGTTACCTCCAATTCTAATATAAGTTTTCTTTGATTATTTTATTAATCTCTTGATAAATAATTTATTTCAAATTAATATCATATATTCTTTATTTTTCTTCATATTTAGTATTCTTGAAACTAGAATTGTTGTTGAAACAGTGAGATAGATGGATATGAGAAGGGGCATTGAACTTCTGACACGACGGTGTTGGGTGGATCCGTAAGGTTATTAAGATTAAGTTAGTGTAAAAATCAAAGTGATGTAAAAGTGAGAATGAATTTGAATAATTAAGAATGACTTATTTGTCTCTTTATATACTTTGAGCATTTAAAATCGCTCGTGAGAACGCGGCGCACTATAGAGACAGATGTTTAATTGATCTGAACGATGGGTGATGCATCATAGAGTGGATTTATCTACCTTGGGTGAGAAATGGATAATGCATCAGAGAGTGGAGTTATCTACCTTGGGTGAGAATGCGAGAACGCATGTTTCTCACTTTCACTTTCTTTGTTCTTGCATTCAGACATTTCAAATTGGGCCTTACATGTATTACTTTCTTTGTCCTACAACGAATGATTCATTTGAAATAAAAAAAATATCCCAAAATGAATGATTTATTTCAATTTTCAGTGCATATTTTTCAATTCTACCATCTACTATAATTAATATTACTTTCATCATTCTCAATAATTAATAAGTGGATACTTTAGCGAAAATATCATTCTCTCTTTCATTTATTCATTTTTATTAATATGTGTAAAATGGTCAACTGTGTTAGAACTTGGAACCACAAAATTAGCGAATAATAGAGAAATTAGAGGGTAGAGAGGGATAGAGGAAATCGAGTGAGAGAGAGATAATTGAGGGTGGGAATGTTTTTCATTAATAATGACGAGGATGCCTCAAAGACATTTATACAAGTATTACACAATGATTGGGACGTAATTTACATAAGGAAAATAACTGAAAAACTGAAAACTCTTACCTGTAACCGGATACACAAAATCTGTAACCGGTTACAGCTGCTACAAAAAATAATTCTCTTTTAGTGGTAACTGGTTACGTGATTACGTTAACCGGTTAAACCCACAATGTTTTACATGTTTCTTCAGCTTAGAAGTGATTTTTGCTTTGTTGTAACCGATTACACTCCCATGTTAACCGGTTAAAGCACTGAATTACTAAAAATACTCTTAACACACCACCTTAATTAAAGTTTTCCATGCCCATGTTCATCTTCAACCTCTTGATCACATCATTTGTGACTCTCTTAGTCAACAAATCAACCACTTGGTCTTCACTTTTACAATATCCAAATCTTAACTTTCCTTCACTAACAAGTTCCCTCAAGTAGTGAAACCTCATCTCAATGTGCTTTCTCCTCCCATGTGCAATTGGATTCTTAGCAAGATTAATCATAGAAACATTATCAACCAGGAGTGTGACAACCTCACCCTCATTGCTTCCCAACTCCTTCAATAGATTCATTAGCCACACGACTTGACACAAACATAACAAAACAACAACGTACTCGGCCTCACAATACGAGAGTGCAACTATCGATTCCTTCTTTGAACACCATGAGATTGTGTTCCGTCGAACATAAAGATGTATCCAGCTGTAAACTTTCGATCATCTTTATCTCTGCACCAATTGGAATCAGTAAAACCGAGTAAATTGCATTTTCTTCCCGTATCCGTTCAGGAAAGAGAATTCTTCTACCAATCAATTATTTGATGTATCTTAGGATCCTCTTGACTGATGTCAAGTGAGACACCTTCGATCTCTCCATGGATCTACTCACAATACCGACATTAAACCTTATGTTCAGTCGCATATTACACAAATAACACAAGGATCCAATCAGCCTCCTATGCTGAGTTGAATCAATGTCTTACTCATCCTCATTCTTAGACAACTATAACCTCGGTTTAGTCGGAGTAATGGAAGCATTACAATGCTCTATTTCAAACTTTTTCAATATCTAAAGCGCATACCTTCTTTGGTGCATACGAATCCACTTTTGGGCTTATGGAACTCAATGCCAATGAAGTATGTCATGAGGCAAGGTCGGTCATATCAAATTCTTTCATGAGTTTACTCTTGAACTTAGAAATGCACTTTTCGTTGCTGGTTATTATCAACAAATCTTTTACATATAGAAAAAGGATAATCACTCGTTCACTTGTATTCTTCTTTACATACACGTCATGCTTAGATACACATTTGTTGAAGCCAACCTCCTTTAGGAAACCATATATTCTCTTGTTCCAAGCTCTTATAACTTGCTTCAAACCATATAACTCTTTCTTCAACTTGCAGAACTTTAACTCTTGGTTTCTCATAACAAAACCAGGAGGATGATCTACATATACCTCTTCTTTAAGCGGTTCGTTAAAAAATGCAAATTTGACGTCTATTTGATAGATGGGCCAATTGTTGTTATTCGCAATACCAACAACTAGCATAATGGTTTCAGTCCTATCAATCAGTGCAAATACCTCTTCAAATTCTATCCATTTTCTTTGCAAAAATCCCTTTGCAACTAATCGAGTTTTATGCTTTATTAGTTCGCCCTTTGGATTTGCCTTCACTTTGAACACCCATCTCACACCAATTGGCTTCTTTCCGTCCAGTAAATCAACTCCCAAGTATTGTTCTTCTCAATATATTCCAGCTCATTTTTCATAGCACAAATCCATTTTGGATCACTTAAATCCCCTTTCGTTTTAATAGGTTCAGATTTGACCATAAGTATAAAATGGACGAAATCACCATCATCGTTGACTTCGTTGTCTCAAAACAACTCGCAATCTTAGAGTCATTGAGGCAAACCTCTTTGCATTGTTGATCTTATTATATTTTCTTCAATTTGGGCTTCGGTAACATGCGTTTATGCACTTCCCGTATCTGCAGAATCTGAATTTTCAAAGCTATAACCAGTTACAGCTTTTACCTAACCGATTACAGGCTGCTGCAATGGGTTCATCTCCTAAAAAACGATGTATCGTCTAATCACAACCCTCTTATTTGCTACATCAAACAACTTGTAACCACCAATAGAGTGATTCCCTACATGTATCATCATTTCTCCCTTACCATCCAGCTTCTTTCTAAGCTGCCTCGAAACATGTCGATATGCTACGAAACCAAAAACTCTCAAATGGTTTAGATTCAGTTTGAATTCCTACCATGCTTCCTACGGTGTTACCTTTTCAATCTTATTTTTATGACACTTATTCAATAAATAGGCATTTGTGACACCTCTTCTCCCCGTAAATCTTTTGAAAAGTTCTTCCCCTTTAACATGCTTCTCACCATGTTCATGATCAATTAATTCTTCCTTTCAGAAACATTGTTTTGCTGCAGTGTATAAAGTGGTACAATCTCGTGTACTGTTCCTTCTAGATCACAAAACCTCTCAAAGTCTTTTGAGATATATTTTCCTCTACCTCCTTTTTGAGCACTTTGAGATTGTGACCATTTTGCCTCTCAACCATGGACTGGAACTCCTTAAACACTTCAAATACCTCAACCTTTATTTTCATTAGGTATGTCCATAGTTTTCTACCATGATCATCGATGAATGTGACAAAATATCTATTGTCACCAATGCAATATACTTGCATCAGTCCATACACATTCGAATACACAACCTCAAGGTGATTCTTGGTTCTACAACCTGCATCCTTGTTGAATTTACCCTTATGTTGCTTCGCTTGCACATATTATTCATAAATTTCAGTTGGTATATTGATCAATGGAAACCCTGTTACCATTTCGTTCTTTTGCAAGTCTTTGAGATCTTGGAAATTGAGATGCCCAAGACAATAATGCCACATCCATTCTTCCCGACTTGCCGCTGTAGCGATACATCTATGCTCCATAACCTTCAGCTCAACCTTGAAGGTTCTATTGGAAGCCATAAGAGCTTTAAAGACCAAAGTCCCGCTTGCACCCATAACCCGTAACCTCTTGTTTTCCATGTGAATCTTGTAACCTTTCTCAAGCAATTGACTAATACTTAGAAGGTTACATTTGATTCCTGGAATGTACAATACATTTTTAATCAAGAAATGTCAACTATCCCTTCTCATGATCAAACATCGTTGATCCCATCGACCCCTAGATTGGTGTAATCCGCGAACTTCACTTTGTTTTTCATGACACACTTTATTTTAACAAACCAATCCTTCCTCCCCTTCATATGAGTAGAACATCCCGAGTCCAAATACCATTTTCCATTGCACTTGACTCCTTATCTCATAATCACCATGACATTTTCTTTTTCATGTAACCGGTTAACGCTATCATGTAAACGGTTACAACCTATTTTTCCAGCATTCCCAGAATTGTTGTTGTCGCTGTCCCGCAGCCTATTGTTGTTGCATTCGCTTTTTGTGATAATGACCAAGAGTGTATTCTCTTCATCAAACTCTTATCTTACAACCTTGTCTTTATCTTCTTGAGGTTCCTTCTTGTTTGCATTGCACTCTCTTGCAAAATGACCAAACATTTGATACTTAAAGCATTGCTCTTTGCTTTTGTCAAACCTCTTCTTTCCACCTTTAAAGTTTCCTTGACCGCCATTTTTGTTGCAGCTTCTCTCGCCCCTTTGACAAGTCAAATTCTTGGAACTTTGAGACTCTCTACCACCAAAATTCTAAAAATTCCCGTTATTCTTCATGAGTCATTTTCCTTTTGATCTCTTGCCCTTCTTGTTGAAGTGAGCTTGCAAAGGTATCCCCGTCTTTGCCGTTGCGGGGGGCTGATTCAAGAGAATTTTGAATCAGAGTTCTCGATTTTTTCCATCCTTGGCTGTAATAATATCTCCAGATTTATAACGATAACTTGGTATATCTACTATAAGTCCATTAACTAAAACATGTTTGTGGTTAATTAATTGAAGGGCTTGAGGAATAGTCGGAACCATACCCAATCGAAAAAGCATGTTATTCAAACTCATTTCCAGTAACTGGAGTAAAACTTCACCGGTTAACTATTTCGCTTTTCCAATGATACGAACCTATTTAAGCAATTGTCATTCTGTAAGAGAGCTCTGCAACTCCTCTTTGCTCATCATCACAAGATCCTTTGATTTCTCAATCGCTACAACCACGTTGTCAAATCTTGGCGTTAAAGAACACAAGATTTTTGCGACAACATACTGCTCTGTGACTATTTCTCTGCATGCATTCACTTGATTCACTAATCGTGTGATTCTTGTTGTGATATCATTGATTGTCTCATTTTCCTCCATTTGAATCAATTCAAGTTGACGCTTATGAGTTTGTAACCTCAGCACCTCCGCCTTGTCAGCCCCTACGTATGCCTTCTATAAGATTTCCCACGTTTGCTTTGACGATTCACAATCACCAATTTTCTCAAAGTTGTCACGATCCACACATTTATGGATCAGAAACAGCGTCTTGAAATCTTTCTTCTTCTCTTTCTTGTGTGTCGCTCGATGTGCATTAGTTGCACCTTCGACAAGAGGATTCACCCCGTTCTTGGTCACTTTAAGAACATCTTGGTAGCCAAACAACACTTTCATTTATTTGAACCATTTATCGTAATTCTTCGCATCAAGGATGGGTAGGTTTGCAGAGATTCTTCCATTGGAGACATAATTCATGTTGTGCACTAGATGTTTGTGGATTAGTACCAGACTCTGATGCCAAACGTTAGAACATGGAACCGCAAGATTAGTGAATAATGGATAAATTAGAGCGTGGAGAGGGAAATAGAAAATTGAGAGAGAGAGAGAGAGAGAGAGAGAGAGAGAGAGAGAGAGAGAATTGAGGGTGATAATTTTTTTCATTAACAGTGATGAGGATATCTCCAAAGCATTTATACAAGTATTACACAATGATTATGATACAATTTATATGAGTCAAATTACTGAAAAACTGAAAACTTGTACCTGTAATCGGTTACATAAAACCTGTAATCAATTACAGTTACTACAAAAAATAATTTTCTTTTAATAGTAATTGATTACGTGATTACGTTAACCGGTTACACCCACGACGCTTTCCCTTTTTCTTAAGCTCATAAATAACTTTTTACTTACTGTAACTGGTTAAACCTCTATGTTAATCGATTACAATATTTGAATTATCGAAAATACTCTTAACAAAATGGATCATTAATTATAGGACGAAGGAAGTATTATTTATGCTATTTAAGTTTTAGCACAATGGATAGTACATAGACCATCTTAAGAAAAAACAAAAGATATAACAATAAAAACCAAAAAAGATAAAAACAATGTGACAATTAAAATTTATAAGAATCTAAAAAAAACACTTGAACGATTAGAAATTTCATCTATAAGATTCATGCTAGATTTAAAATACTCAAGACCATCAATATCATCCATAGATTAGAAAAAATCATAAATCACAAACTATTATTAATCTCAAAATCAAGGAAAATACTCGTTTCGCTGATTATATTTAAGGTAGAGTTTCACAAGAGTATTTTGAGGATAACCTTATACAAAATAAAGAAAAAGTAAATAATTATTTAAATCCTTAAAGTTGTAAATGTCTAGTATATTTAATCACTCAAATTTGCAAATAGCAATTTTGTCATTTAGTTTCAAAAATATCAGCCAATCACTTCATTAAAGAAGATACACTCCCTTAAATAACGATAGCATACATATTTATTATAATAAAATACAAAGTTAGTACTATATGGCATTATTATGAAATTAAATAAATAAAAGAATGAGATTCCAAGCCTTTGATTTGATCTCTATCCAAATACATAGAGAGAAGGTGGGAGCATGTAGATTTAATAAAACTATTTAATAATATAGTTTTTGAGTTATATAATGGAGAAGAAAAATGTACAGCTGGAAGGTTTGATATTTAGGGGACAAAAGACATTAATTAGAAGGGTAGTAGTAATAGGCAAGAGGGAATGGTCTATGGATTATTATGGGGATATGTGTAATTGTATTGCATAATTTTCAACAATTTCTATGAAATTAATTTCAATGAAATTCCACTAATCCAAAAACCACGCTCGTTTGCTTGCAAGAGAAAAGACCTAGAAAAGTCGAATTTAGAAAACGTAGTTTTTTTTTTCTTTAAGCGTTTATTGATAAAAAAGATCACTGTCAACGCGGTTTTATGGAAAAATAAAAGCAGAACACGCCTTGAGTTAGTATTTTCCAAAGGAAAAATATATATTAAGCTATACTATACTACCATGTACGTGTGGAAGGAGTCAAGATACTAGAAGTAGTTAATTAACTTAACATAGGCTTGTTTTTAGATTTGGGAAGGTTTAAATACTATTTATGATATTCAACTACTATTTCAGTTGGAATTATCATCCTATTATAAACTAAATGTTTAAATACTCTTTTTGAGATTTAATGTAATACTAGTAGAATAGAAAAGTTGGTTAATATCGGGGAGTCGGGAAGCGTTAGAAGTATAAATAAGAGATCTTCATACCACATATCCAACTAAATTTTTAAAATATTAAAAATATGGATCATTTATCTTATAAACTCAAAGTTTCATCCATTTCTGATTGATGTGCAACTTAACCACTCATACTTGAATTCCAGCAATCTCTCACATATGATCCATTTCAATAGTCTTAATCGATACTAAGATCCATTTCTCCTCCTCCACCGAGGATAACCATAGTTATGTTACCACTTGTTGGGGAGTACAAGGAGTGAAGTGTCAGAAGTGTCAATGAATTAAATGTTCATGGATCCATGAAATGGAAGAAATGTTGGATTTATAAGAGAAATTGTTCATACCCATAATGCCTTAAGGTTTTGGATGGATATGTGGTGCAAATGTCTCTTAGATCTTGAGCGTTTAGTCCATTGACACTTTTGTCGCTCCCCAGACTCCCTAATCATATCCATGGTTAGACTTAGTGTGAGAGCGAAAGAGGATTTTATTATGGATCAATGCTAGTGATGTGGGTAACTCACACTTGTGGAAAAGATTGTTGAGATTCAAATGTGAGTGAATAAAGTCCCATATTGACTAGAAATAGAAGAAATGTTGAGTTTATGAGAGAAAAGACTCATAACTCTAACGTCTTAAGGTTTTGGATGAATATGTGGTGTCAATGTCTCTTAAATCCTAAACGTTTATCTTATTTCCACTTTTGTCGCTCATCGGACTTCTCAACAGTAAATTAGTTGATTAGTTAATTAAAATTTATTATTAGGTGATTAGTTTGATATAAATTGGTTAATTTTTTTAATTCTAATTTAATATGAATTTTAAGGAGTTGTCAGTTGTATAGATATTGTTTCAATATATATTATAATAAATTGCAATCAAGTGTATATATAACTTGATTCCTATCGTAGAAAAACATAAAACTCTAGAATCCATCTATCAAATTAAATAACTAACTATCAATAGATGATATTTTGCTATTTAATACCCTGTATAAGCAGTAGAGTACAAACTTAGTGGTCCATGTTTATAAATGATGTCGGTGAAAGATTGGAGATCTAAAGGTTTTGTGAAAACATCGGCAAACTGTTGGTCGGATGATATTGGAAGGATATGAAACATTCTTTACTGAAGTTTTTCTCAAACTAAATGACAATCTAAGTTAATGTGTTTAGCTCTTTAATGGAAGGAGAAATTAATGGCAATATGTTTAGCTAAGTCATTATCACCATAAAGTAGGTCAAATTTGATGAAGGCAACATGAAAGTATTGAAGTAGAAAAGGGAATCATTGAAGATTACAAACAGCTAAGACCATGAAGCTATATCTAGACTTAGTAAAAATTCTAGAGACATTTGGTTGGTATTTAAACTTCCAAGATATAAATTGAAATTCTGGTATCAGATATGAGATGTCGAAGGTAATGTCACGACACTAATATCTGAGTAATGCAAACAGGATAAAGATAGAGAATAGTAATGCAAGAGACACAAGCAATTGTTAACCCAATTCGGTCCAACTCACCTACATCTGGGGGCTACCAAGCCAGGAAGGAAATTCACTAAAATAGAATTAGTTCAAAGACTCTCCGTACACTTCAACAAGTTACAGTCTTTCTCACCTAATCTCTACCCGTGCAATTTCTACCTAAGCACTCTTAGATATGAGAACCCACTCACTTCCCTTCAATCACACCTGTGATTTTAAACAACAATCCCTTGTGAAAAGAAAACACTTTTCAATAACACACACTTGATTTTACTTCATAGTTTCAATCAAGTAGACAGACACTTGATCTTGCTTAACAACTTTGATCAAGTAGACACACACTTGATATTGCTTAACAACTTTGATCAAGTAGACACACACTCTTGCTTACAAGCTTTGAGTGACAAATTACAACCACAAATCAGACCAATTGAATCATCTATGGATGACTTGAATGGCTTACAAGTCTCACGACTAAACAAGACACAAACCCTAGCTCTCTCTCAATATTTCGCTAAGTATTGGTTGTGTGTCAAATCAAGTTTTCCAAGTCCCTTTTTATAGAAGCTTTCAGCTGGGCTTGGACATCTTGAAAACCCTAAAACTATTTTCCAATTAAATCTTCTCATGACAGCTGGTTAGATCTCCTTGGAAAATAAGTAAATCAGGTTGTAATCAATGATTGAATGCGCCTGCAAATCAGATCTTCAATTATACATAGATTGCCATTAAATGTGCAATCACAAAACATCAGACATTCATACTAAATGTTCTGTGTACAGGATGTCATGACATCGAGTCTGACATCCTGGAAGAATCCTGCATAATTCCATAATTCCATTTATAATTTCCAGCAGGTACAAACATATCAGATGCCATGACATTGTGTTATGACATCCTGAAATAATCCTGCATAATTATGTTTTAAAACTCCAGCAGGTACATAATATCAGATGCCATGACATGGTGTTTGACATTCTGAAACAATCCTGCATAATTATGTTTTCTATTTAAACTCCAGCAGATACACAGATATCTTAAGTTAAGACATCACATGCAACATCTTCTGAACACTCTTTGTTTTACCAAAATTGCTGCCAACACTTAAAACCAACATAAATTAAATCCAAAAATGCATAATAGCAACTAACTGATCTCCTAGTGTTCAGGCATGTTGCCCAGTTTGAGTCTGAAAGGCTTTGAGAATTAATGAAGAGGAAGGTAAGAACAAGCCTTAAATATGTGATAATTTAAGATATCTTAGAACTCTTATTGCAACATCAAAATGGATGTTTGTTGGGTTGCTCATATGTTGGTTGGGATTTTGAACAATATAAGAGATATTTGGTCTTGTATTGTGAATATATAATAGTTGAACCACAAATATTTTATATGCAATAATGAGATCACTGAGAAGAGTGTATATATCTTTTTTGAGTTTAAATCCTATGGTCAAGAAAGCTTTTGCAAGTTACATCCTAGTAATCATGCATTGGAAAGAATTTCCATAACATATTTTTTGACATATGTTGAATATGATAAAAACATAAGAAAGAGAATTTTGAATTATGGTGGAGTTTAAAGCTTATTTCGACTATTTAAGATAACAATCAGCTCAAACATAGATGTTGAGTGTAAAGAGATAATGTTATGAAATTGAAAGGTTCAATCACATCAAGAAACTTGATGTGTGCGGGGACAAAGAACAATGAAAACCAAAATAAATGGCCTTTAGCAAAAAGAACTCTCTATGTAGTAAGACACCAATTTAACTTAGTAGAAGAAGATAAAAGACAAGAAAAACAATAGCTTGTTTATCCAGTTCGATCAATGATCTACTATAGGGGAGAGAAAAATTCTCATATTCACCATACTTTAAAGAAATGTTGCAAAATATTACAAATGAGTTTCAAAAAAATAATCACTCAAGTTTCCAATAACAAACCCTACTTTGTACCCAAGAGTTTCTCAATCTCTCAAAATCTCTATATATAAATCGCACAAGTCCGAGGTGTTTAGAAGTGTTTTTCCATCCTCTTAGATATCTCAAAGGGTTTCCCAAATTCGAATAACACACACTTATAAATTTACCTTCGCCTCTCTAAGATTACCACTAGGCTTATTAAACATTTCTCTCTATCTTTAGATCTAAAGTTCTAAAGGTTGTGATAAGAATAATGTAAAAGTTACATATTGTTATGGTTGAAACCAAATAGATCTATAACAAGCCCAAAAAACAACCCATTAACAAGTGAATCCACATACTGAAATGATGAAGTCCAAAACACACAAAATGAGAAAATCATACAATATAGCTGAAAAACCAAACCATCGTGAAACGACCTAACCCAACCCGGACCGTCGCCCGACTGATCCGCCAGCGGCCTTGAGCCATGACCATTAAACTTTCTTCGTACAACACCCGACTACTTTTATGGCTTTTTGGTTCATGCAATCTTGAAATATGTTTTCTTTTATCTTTATGCCTCAAGGTTTTAAGACATACTTTATTAATCTCCATCTTAACTTGAAATAGTGGGGATGTCAATTGATCCATCAACCACCCTGTTATTCTCTACCATGTTAAATCACCATTCAACAACATTGATCAAGTTCAAGCCATACTTGAACATTGATCTTGCCACTTACATCCACTTGCTTCCAACCATCTTTTCTTGATTTAATAGTCTAACAAGACCATAATTATTATTATTCAACCATATTTGACTCCATTTGCTTTCGAATGCCTCCTTAAAGGCCATTCAAAGCATAGTACCCAAGGCCGGCATAATTGCCCCTTTATGATTGTATAATTTTCCTTATTACCTTTGATGGTGAGGAAAACACAAGAAAATGGTTGAATTGTGTTGGCTTTTCTTATCTAAATATTTCCAGCTTCTTCTTCTGGTATTTCTTTACTAGAGTCTAAACACTTGGTTCAGAGTCTGACTTAGAAAACTAGTTTGAATTCTAAAAGATCTTATCAGATTTTGAACTAGAATCTAATTTGGATTATCAGAGTTGACAACAACGAAATATTTAAGTACGAAAGCAAGTAAAGTAAAGGAAAGAACACAAGTAATTTATCTTAGTTCCTCTCACAACTTGAGAGTAGTCCAAACCCCTTGTACTTCCAAGGGATTTCCACTATAACCAAACTGATTAAAAATGCTCAAGCACACAATTAAGCGACTTATTTGCTTACACACACATAGGTATAAGACTTCCTTGATCAAACACACAGGTTTGAGACTTCCTTGCTCAAGTCCACAAGCTCAAGACTTCCTTGCTCAAACATACAAGTATGAGTCTTCCTTGCTCTAGCACATAAGTTAAAGACTTTAAATGCTCAAGCACTAAAGCAAGAGACTTCTGACTCTATAACAAATTTTTAAGAGATTTGGGTAACAACTACATTTTATATACAATCATAGGTGTAGATAGAATACAACTTAGAAAGACTCTAAGACTTTAAAAACTTCTAAAATATACAAGTGTTAAAATGTTCTAAGTCTAACAATATTGATATAGTAGTTTCTCTTTGATTGTCAAGTTTCAAAGTCTTGTGGTATGATGTATTGTTGCGTGGTAGTTTTCTTCTTCAGGTTTGCAACTCATTATATAGAGAAGAGAGAAAAGAGATGTTGAAGTATTTCACCAAAAGTTTGGTTAACCTTTGTACTTGATTAGACAAATTAAGCAAGCACCTTTCTGAAAGAGGAATGACCTGTTGAAGCTCAGACAACCAAGAGAGAGATGTTTCATTAAGTCTTTACGTGATCAAGAAGGTTCTAAGTCTGTTAGAGTTTCCTAATTTGAAGAGCTTCTACTTCAGAGGCTGATCACATCAAAGTCCACTTCTTGGCTTCTGAAGCTTTAAAGTCTGGGTCATCAGAGGTTGTCTTTTTTTTCAGAGTTGACTTCTTTAGAGTTTGGATCTCTATTAGAGACAAAGTCTTCAGAGCTAGAGTATGATCTTCAGATTCAGATTTCTCAAGCATTTCTTCATCTATTCTTAATGATATTATCCTACATACTTGAACAAATGTTAAAGTATCCAATTGTTCTTGAAATACTTTGTTATCATCAAAACCCAAGGGATATGGTATTAACCAATTTTGTTCCAACAATTTCCCCTTTTTGATGATGATAAACAATAGTATTTAAGAATAATGGTTGTTGATTTAATTAACATGGTGACTTCGGGATCAGAGGTTTGTAAGCTCCCCCCGAGTCTGATAGTCTAGAGGGTGAGGTTTGTAAGCTCCCCTAAGTCTTGTTCATGTTAATTAAATTCCTTTAATATAATTTTAAGAAATTATATTAAGCAGCAATAGAATGATCATCAGATTTGGGTGCTTAAGTACTCTCTATCTCTCCCCCTTGTGTCATCAACAAAAAGATAAATAAAAAGACAGAAAAGATATTGAAGAAAAGTTTTTCATTAACAAAAAAATGAAAATGTTCAGAAAGGATGAAAACAAATGGTAACTAAATCCTAAAGATTAAGGTTTCTTCATAAGCTCCATAACTGCTTTCAGATCAACACCCATGACATCTTCTCTGGCATCCATATGCTTCATCCTATTATCCATCTCTTTCTGCTTGTTAGCCATGGCTTCTTGATTACCAGCAATAGAAGCAATATTTACTTCTAGAAGCTCTTATCTCTGAATGGTATAGGCAACTGATTCTGAAGAGACATACTTCAGATTTTGAAAAATTGATACCACAAAGATTGTGAGAGAATCCCATTTAGCAGCATAAGCTATTGGGTAAGAAGTTGTGGTTCTCTTAGTAACCAGATTCTGCACTTTATCAAAGAAAACAATTTTTATTTCTTCGAGTTGGGATTGGATATAGGGTGAAGGAGGTGGAATGTTTGTTTGTGGATTTCCATATTGAGAGGGAATGGATAGGATTACTATATTCTGACACAACATTTATTCTTTGGGGGGAGGAAGGGTGATGGTAAGATGGATGGATTTCTTGGACAATTTGGTTAAGGTTGGCTTCAGGTTGAGGTTGGTCCAAAGAAACTTGTTCAGTTTCAATATGAGGTTCATATGTAAGTTGAACTTCATATTGATTCTGAACAGGACTAGGTTCTGGTTGAGGTGTAGATTTAGGTGATGGTTAGGGTGAAAGTTGAGAGGAGGTTTGAGGTGTAGGTTGATGTTCTAATTGAGTTTTAGGTTGGGTTTTATGTGAAGGTTGAGTTTTTGTTGAAGGTTCAGGTTCAGGTTGATTTAGGGTTACATGTTCAACTTCAAATTGACGAGATAAGTTAATATGTTTAGAAGTTGTTTCAACAGAACATGCTAGGCCAGCTTGTAGTTGTTCTCTGAAGGTTTGAAAAGGAACAACTTGGATAGGTATGATAAAAATAGGTGAGAGAGTCACAGGTTTGAGATTAAGATGATCAATGAACTCAACTTCTTCAATTTCTGACTCAATGCCAGAAGAAGTTTTCCCACTAGAAACATATATGGGGGGTTCAAGCATGGTGTTCATAGGTGTTGGTTGTTCAGAATTAGAAAAGTATGTTAGTTGTTTCTGATCATCAGTGGATTCATTAGCAGGATGTTCTGAATCATCTAGATTCATAGGTTTTTCTAAAATCTGGATGATATGAGTTGAGTTAGGAGACTCCACCATAGGTTTTGATTGATGAATAGGTGATGAATTGTGTTTTGGATATGGTTTGAGTGAAGGATCGGGTGAGGGTTTTGGTGATTTATGATTTAAGGTGGAAGAATCAAAACAATCTTCAAAGGCAGAGTTCAGGTTGTTACCTATCATATCAGTCTCCATAAAATTCATAGTAGCTTGATTCTCTTCACCAACAACTTAAGAAGTCAGGTTGGTAGCAACTTCTGATACAACTTCCTCTGATACACCAGAAGCTTCAGCTTCAGAGCCCCCCTTAGCAGACTCTAACCCAGTTATAACTTCAGCAGCTTGGACTTCGTTAGTCTTTAGAACTTCTCCTCCAGCAGCAACTTCTTCCAACTGATCATCAGAGGTCGTATGTTGTTTCTCTGCTTGTTTCACCAGAGAAGAGGCTAACAATTGATATCCCCTAAGAATAGATCCTTATACAACCTTCTAGGATCTAACATCTACAACCATTTTCCTATTAACCAAAGATACCCCTAGATTCCTCTTCTTCCTCTTCCTCATCCTCTTCAACTTCAGCAGGAATAACCACTTTCCTTAACCTCTTCTTTTTTGCAAGTGCATCAGATGTGACAGAAGATGAAGATACCTTCTGAGTATTTCTTCCACTTCTTATCTTAGAGGGCATCAATATTGTAAAGGTAACTACCTATTCTATTTCCTTCTCAATCTCCTTTTGTTGCACAACCTTCTCCTTAGAAGGCTTCTGAACAATCTTCTGAGTATTATAAGCCACTTGTTTTCTTATCTTAGAAGGTTTGTATGCAACAGTTGGTTCTTCTGGTTAATCTTCATATCTCAGAACCACACCAACTTCTTTTCTTGCCATCTCAATGTATATCCTGATTAAATCAGGATTATCAGTTTTAGCACTTCTGACTCCGAGAGTTTCTTTAGGTACCACCACTTCACTCTTCTCCAGAAGCTTCATATATTTTCCAAAATATAAGCAGAAAGAATGTTCCCAAGGATCTCCTCTAGATCCTCATGATCAGAAACCATTGTAAGGGCATCAATTAGATGACCCTGATGAAACAATTCAGACATAACTCTAGCATATGGTGCATTCTTCTTATTGTGCTTATTATTTTCCTTGATAGTATCACAAAGATGATAGAAGATGTAAGCATGGAGATTTATTATATCTTCATTAACCAAGTAAAAAATGAAGTGTTTGTGATCCCATGAAATTTAATCAGTGCTTCCTTCTCTAGAGATCAGACAACCAATGAGGATTTTGAACAAAAGCTTGAAAATAGTCTTCATGTTCTTGACCTTTCCAAAGTCTGAAGAAGAACATGTATCTTCAAAAAGCTCAAATAAACTTGTTTTAATGGCATCAGCCTTAGGACTGCTTTATTTTGTGTTCAAAATGAACCTTTTAGTGTTTGTCACCCTCAGAAGCTTGTCAATAGTCCTCTGAGTGATGGTTACATCAACACCCATCATTGCTGACCTAATCTCCACTTCTTCAAACTCCTTCAAACTCACTTCATTTTTTCTCTTCCCTTTCAAGGATTTGTCATTAGGAACCTTCTGATTTTGTTCCATAGATGTAGCAAGTTCATTATAAACTTCAGCTTTAACCTAGAAGTCCCTTACCAGATGACGGTAAGTTGGTCCATTCAGCACATCAAAAAAACAAAGACCATTGTTGTACTTTGAAGAAACTCCAGAGGTCATAACCATTATGACTGAAGGAGTCAAAATCAATAATTTGTTCCACTATCAGCTTCAGACCCCCCTTCTTAATATTAATGGTTATGGTTTGATAGTCCGACTTTTCCATATTCGACATTAATGCATGCACGTTGAGAAGATGACGAAGCCATTGCAAAATGGGTTTATGGTTCTTAGGGTTTCTTTTGAAATAGGTTGTTTTTCAGAGGAGGTTTGAGAAAACGAAAGTGTGGAAAGTGAGAGAGAGAGAGAGAGAGAGAGAGAGAGAGAGAGATAAGTGTAGGTGTTTGATATAAGTAGAGTGTTTTGAGTGAAAAATAATATTGATCAAAACAATATGTGTATGTGGGGGTGAGGGGTGCGTGGTGGGGTGCGCGCATGTGTGTATGTGTGGGTGTAGGTGTGTGCATGTGTGTGTGTGTGTATGTTAGTGCAATAGCGTTTTGAATTCTTTTGTCACACGTCAATTTAAGGATTGATCTTTTCGGGTTTGTGGCCAAGGTGCTCCATTCATTCTTGCTGACGACCATCAGTTCAACATTTTTTCTCATTATTATGCTCTTCGAATAATAAGTTACCCTTGGAGAACCTCTTGTGATGGAAGCGATGTATTGGTTCTTCCTCTTATGTCCTTCGTCCTCCAATGCTACTCACATTTTTCCCTTTGCTCATGGACAGGACTTTTACGATTTTCTCAGGGGGTTGCCTTATCTTTGAGGAGTCTTCTCACATTTTTTTATCATCTTTAATATACTCGTACAAACATCCCTTCTTGACTAGTCATTCATCTGGATGCAATCATTTGTATTATGGTCGCGACTATTATGGAAATAACATTACTTGGACTTGGAAGCCTATGCGAAATCCCTGAGTATATATGGATTCCTTATTCTAGCCTCCTTAAGATTCATGTTGGCACACTCCTTCAAGATCCTTTCCCATGAAGTATTTAAACCTTGGGCGAGGTCTACATTCATTATCTTCTTTGGATCGCCCAGAGTCCTTCTTGGACGACCAACTAGATCTTGCATTCCCCAACACTCGGCTACCTGTCAACCATGAGCTTCTATTCGTAGTTGATATATGGTTTCACCATAATCAACAAATTCTTCATATCATGGGCTACCTTGCGCCCTAAATTTTCCCATAACACAGTCTGATCTGAGGCCCTTTTCAAAGATCCAACACTTCAGGCTTTCATCTGAACCTCCAATAGCCATTGTCACCCTGCTGAAACAGTGAATACACGTGTGCACGGTCTCATTCTTACCCTGAGTGACTCCACTAAGAACGACTGTGGTGGTTTGTTGTCCTTTCCTGACGGTGATATTGGAAGTGAAAGCCTCACACATGTTGATCCATGAATCGATACTTTTGTACGAAAGTGACTTGTACTAGGCTAGGGCTGATTCAATTAGGGTTAGTGCAAAAATCTTGAATTTTACATCTCTGTCGGCATGATAATAGTCTAACAAGCTGTCTACATGCTCGATGTTCTCATTTGGGTCCTCGGTCATGTCATAATTTTTGAGCTTTAGAGGCTTCTCCAGTGACTTCAGGTTTTTGTTGTTTAATATGAAAACAGACAAAGGGTTCTTCTTTCGCGGTTGGATGAGAGCACTTTTTCATGCCTTTCCTTTATCCTGGGTGGTTAACCTCAGGGGGAGTATGAATACCTTTCTTTCCTTCAGGTCCGAGGGAAAGGGTATAATGCTTGTATCGGTGGTTTAGGGATTTCTGGACCTCTTATAAATCACTTCTTGGATTTAGAACATCAATTTTGTGTGAGGTCGTCTTTTGTATGATGTTGTTTCTCATATTGGTGTTGTATAAATTTCCCTCAATCCGAGCCATCCTTTCCTCTAAAGCCTGGGAGTTTTTCTACTGAACCATTTGGTAGACATTGTTAAATAGTTGTTTGACTCCCTGCAAGCCAATACTAGCCTGCAATAGTTAAAATCCTGGGAGTGCTTCTCGTTCTGATATCGTAGGCGGTAATGGAGGTCTGAATGAAGGTTCGCCTAGATGGAACTACAATGTAAAGTTGAGGAACAAATGAGGTGGAAACCCTAATTGATCTCCCCTAGGTTAGACATAATCATGTGGTGGGGGAACAAATGGATAGTTGTTTTGACTTGATCATTCATCCCTTGAGCAGGTGGAAGGTTCCTTGTAGATTCAATAGCTACAACGACTTGTCATTGGTCGAAGGAAGGACTATCTTTGGAGGCTGCAATTGTTGATGGATCCGAATGAGGAGTGCTTGAATATGAATATGAAACAACTGATTAAGAAATGGAGATACGTGTTTCAATCGAATGATTTATGGATTTCTATTGGAAGAAATTCAGTTGAAGAGGGAAGTTAGGTCATGAAAAATTGCAAGAATCAGAAGTTGATTCCTACAAACGATGCAAATGTTCTGCTTTAGAACTAGATAATGACCAAAAAATGGATTCAATGTATGTAATGATGGTTCGTTGCTTCTGATGTGGTGGAGGGGAGGATGTCCTACAATGTTAGCACTCAAGCGCTCAAGTTAGTAATAAAGGGAAAAGTGAAATTTGAATGGAAACGATTTGAGTACCTAATAGTGACACATTCTACTCTTTAGATAGAGAAAATGGTTGGTAATTGCATGCATATGGAATAACGTGGGAAGTGGTCAGTCGTTAGATTGATTTGGGAGACTGGCATGGTATCCTCGTGAGGAATACTTTGCGGCGCGGGAGCAAAAGAGCCTACATATCCTTTGTTGAGATATAATATATAATCCATGTTGTGTATGGCCTAAGCCTAAAGTTAATTAGGATTTAGGGCTTGTTACTTAGTTTGTTATATTTGTTACTTAGTAGTCAAGTCACTTAAGTGTATATAAATAGATGTTTTGTAATTCAATTTGTACAACACAATCATTCTTCAATAATAGAATCCTTATTTTCATACTCTCTCTCTCTCTCTCTCTCTCTCTCTCTCTCTCTCTCTCTCTCTCTCTCTCTCTCTCTCTTATCTCCTCACTAAAAGTGCCTCACGCACTAACAAATTGGTATCTAGATCTCTGGTTAGGGTCTTGATCATATTTTCAAGAATCACACGTCGATGATCGTGTTTCCAGGATTATGGGTTGTTAATCACGTTTGTTGTGAAGATGAATGGCAACAACGACATTCAAATTTCTCTTCTAATTCTTGACGGCAAGAATTGGATTCGATGGAGAAAACAAATGCAGTCTTTGTTCTACTTTCATGAAACCCAGGAAGTGATTACTAATGGTGTCCCTGAGCTTGCTGAGAATGCAACCGATGCTTAGAGAGTCATGAACAAAGAGGCAAATAAGAAAGACTTCAAGGCCACATATTGCATTCAATCGATGATGGATTAGAAGAATTTTGACAAGGTCTCTCATGCTGAATTGGCGTAGGAGACATGGGATATTCTTGTCAAGTACTATGAAGGAGGTGAGAAAGTCAAAGTCGACAAATTATAGACATTGCAATGACAATATGAATTGTTGCAGATGGGAGAAGATGAAAAGATTGCAGGCTATGTGTCGAAAGTGTAGAATCTCTTCCATCTCATGTAGGGTTATGGTGAAACCCTAACTGATAAGATGATAGTTGATAAGGTAATGCATATGTTGACCTCTCACTTTGATCATGCTATCGTAGCTACTCAAGAATCCAACAAACCAGAAATTGGAAGTTTTTGTTGGTTCGTTGAAGGCGCGTGAGATTGGTATTATCGAAAGGAAAGGGGTTCATGATTCGATACAAGCACTACATGCTCAAGATTGTAAGAAGCATGGTGGTTCCAACAAGTTCAAAGGCAAAGGAGTCAAGACTCAGAGCAAGAAGTCTTGTTCTAATTCTAAAAAGCATAAGGTCAATGATAAGGCTTCTAAATTCTCAAAAAAAGGAGGAGGAAACCTTTATCATAAAGATAAAGAGACAAGAGGTGTGTTGTGCTATAATTATGAAAAGTTAGGTCACTTGACCAAGCATTGTTGGTATAATAAAGATAAGGGAGTGACAAAAGGAAAGGAGGAAGGAACGAACCTTGCACGCCAAGATTCAGATGATTATGAAGATATGGTGGTTATGGCTGCAATTGCAGATGACCACGTAGACTCCAGGATCTAGTTCCTCGACTCGGGCTACTCGAATCACATTACTGGTCAAAAGGTATGGTTAGCAGATTTTGACTCGTCAAAGAAAAGCAAGATCAAACTTGCTGATAATAGCTCGTTGCAAGAAGAAGGTACTGATGACATAATTATTCAAAAGAGCAATGGAAGAAAAGCTATGATCAAAGATGTACTATATGTATCTAGAATGAAATGCAATTTGTTAAGTGTTAGACAACTGGTCGAAAAAGGTTTCTCGTTGATTATGAAAGATGGAGCCTTAGAATTGTTTGGCACTCAGTGTAATTTAGTTTTGAAATTCCATTTGTCGAAGAATAAGACATTCAAGACAATGATCAGTTCGACTGAAGTACAATGTCTAAAAACTGTTGTCGACCACATGCATAGTTGGTTGTGGAATTTGAGGTTTGGGCATTTGAACTTTCGATCACTCAATTAACTGATTGCTCAAGATATGGTCATTGGTATACCAAGTATGGAGATGCCTGACAAACTCTGTGAAGGTTGTCTAGTTAGAAAATAATCTAGAAAGTCTTTCATTTTGAATATGCCAATGAGATCCTCCTGCATACTCGAAGTTGTACATTCAAATTTATGTGGCCCTTTTGAGGAGCATACCATTGGTGGAAACATGTATTTTGTTTCATTTGTCGATGAGTTTAGTCAAAAGATGTGGGTCTATGTGATCAAGCGAAAGAACTAAGTATTCGAAATCTTTAAGAAATTCAATATGCTTTTTGAAAACCAGAGTGAGAAGAAGATCAAAGTTCTTAGAACAGATGGAGGTGGCGAATAGGCATCCAAGATGTATGAAGAGATTTGTGAAGAAATTTGTATTGATCATGAGGTAACTGTTCCTTACACACTTTAATATAATGGAATAATAGAAATAAGAAACACAATCATAATGGACAGGGCGAGATGCGTGTTAAAGCATAAGAATTTGCCAAAATCCTTATGGGATGAAGCTGTTTCCAATGCTGTTTATATTAGGAACAGGTGACCTACCAAGAAGTTGAAGAACAAGGTTTCTGAAGAATTTTGGAGTGGCAAATGACCATCAGTGAGTCATCTGAAGGTGTTTGGATATAGTTGTTACAAGCGTGTTCCTGATGCTAGAAGAAGGATACTTGATGACAAGAGTGAACCTATGATTCTGGTAGGATATCATAAAACTGGTGCATACAGGCTGTTCAATCCAACTAATAAGAAGATCGCGATGAGTCGAGATATCGTGATTGATGAAAAATTTTCCAGGGATTGGAATTCTGGTGATCCAATTAAGAAGCCATTAATGAGTTATGATTTCGACGAAGCAAGTAATGATGTCGAAGTCGAAGGTATTATTGATATTTCAGCCAAAGTCAAAGCAGTTCCTTACATGCCCAACACAGTCGAAGTCGAAAATGGTGTATCTAGTACTAGTCAAAGACCTCAAAGAATTAGTGTTCGTCCAACAAGACCTTAAGACTATGAAGTGACATGTGATGATGAAGTCACACCATATGGAGAATTAGTTCATTCCGCTTTACTTGCAGGTGTTAAACTAATCAACTACAACGAACCCTTAAATGATAAAAAGTGGATGTCATCTATGGTCGAAGAGTTACAAGCAATCGAAAGTAATAACACATGGGAGTTAGTCGAATTTCCAGCACATACAAAAGTTATCAAAGTGAAGTGGGTGTTCAAATTGAAGCACAATATGTTGGTGTAAGCCCTAGAGGCCAATACTTTTGATACTTGTATCGAATTATTTATTAATAATAAAAGGCTTTTTCTTTATTATGTTTGTTTAATAAAGTCCCTAGAATAGCTAGTCCGTTTAATGTATCAAGTATGACTTAATCATGAGATCACATTAAACATAAGGACACTATTCTTAAAGTATCCGTAGTCGAGCTTTATTGTGAAGTGGGATAACATTAAAGCATGAAGACTATTATGTTTATAGACTGATGATCACATCTCATGGATCATGGATAAGGAGTTATCATGTCTTAAACATAGGTATGAATATTAAGAGTAATATTTATACTGGATTGACCTGCTATGAGAATACTATATAGAATGTTATGCAAAGTGTCATAAGTTATTCTCATGGTGATACCACCCTTCGACCTGAAACCACTATGGACCCTAGATGTAGAGTCGAGTGCATTATTGCTGATCAAACGTTGTCCGTAATTGGATGACCATAAAGACAGTTGATGGGTACTCCACGAAGCATGCTAAGGGACATGAGTGACCTAGATGAAATTTGCCCATCCTACGTAACATGATAAATGTCTATGGGCCCAATATTGAACTGGACAAGGATGACACGGTTTATGCCTTGTGTTCAATATAGACATAAGGGCAAAAGGGTAATTGTGCACATTAGTATTATCACAGAAAGATTTGTCAGATCACATGACATTTTCGTGTCTTGGGTAGCAGTGATGTGTTGCTAGATACCGCTCATTGTTTATTATGTTAAATATGTGATTTAATATAATTGCCAATGCCGCGAAAACCTACAGGGCCACACACAAATGACAGATTGACGAGAGATAGAGTAACTAAGGAACACCGTAAGGTACGGTGCACTTAAGTGAATTGTAGAACATCGTAAGGTACGGTGTACTTAAGTAGAATACGAAATATGGTAAGGTACCACGCGCTTAAGTGAATTTGGCATATTATAAGATATGGGCCACATACACTTAAGTGGGCTTTTTAGCTTGAAGTCCACACAAGTGGTTCTATAAATAGAACCCTTCTGTAGAAGCATTTAGCATTTGCAATTTCGTTTCTCTCTCTCTCTCTCACTCAAAGCCTTCATTCGTAGCAGCTAGCACTGAGATTGAAGGAATCCGTTCGTGTGGACTGAGTAGAGGCGTTGTCATCATTCAACGTTCGTGATCGCTTCGTAGATCTGCATCAAGGATTACAATCGCCATAAGAGGTAACGATTCTATCACTGATCATGCCCATTTGTAAGGATCATTAAAGGAGAAATTTTAAATTCCGCTGCATTTTGGATCGCCCTTCTCCTTTACAATATTGATGGATCGATAACAAGACATAAGGCGAGATTGGTAGCTTGAGGTTTTCTTCAGAGATCAGGAGTTAAATACTCTGAAGTATACACACCAGTAGCAAGATTGGAGACTGTTCGATTGGTGGTAGCCTTGGCATGTAAGCAAGGCTAGTCGACATTTCACTTAGATGTGAAATCAACATTTTTGAATGGCCCCTTAGACGAAGAAGTTTATGTCACACAACCTCCTGGGTTTGTGATTCAGGAGGAAGCAAGAAAAGTATACAAGTTGCATAAAGCACTCTATGGTCTTAAGCAGGCGCCTAGGGCATGGAACAAGAAGATCAACTCATACTTGGTCAAATTGGGATTCGACAAATGCAAATATGAGTATGGTGTCTATGTTGAGGTTGTAGCACAAGATATAACAATCATCTGTTTATATGTCGATGACTTATTAGTAATTGGAAGTAGCTTGGAGAACTTGTCGAATTTCAAAGAGCTGATAAAGAAGGAATTTGAAATGTCAAATCTGAGAACTTGTCTTATTTCCTAGGCATGGAATTTCAAATGTCGAAGTAATGCATGGTGATACATCAAAGAAAGTATGCCAAAGAGATACTCAAGAGATTTAGGATGGATAATTTGACTCCTGCATCTTCACATGCCGAACCAAATTCGAAGTTGGAGAAACATGGAAAGGAAGACAATGTTGATGCAACTTTGTTCAAACAAATTGTTGGATCTCTAAGATATGTGTGCAACAGTCGACCTAATATAGGTTTCTCGGTCGGATTAGTGAGCAGATACATGAGTGAACCAAAGGTGTCACACATGAAGGCTGGAAGAAGAATCCTAAGATACTTAAAAGGATCGATAAACTATGAAATTCTATTTCGACGAGACTCTGAAAGCAAAGTAGGTATGGTTACTTGCTATTCAGATGTTGATTGATGTGGAGATAAGGAAGATCGAAGAAGCACAACTGGTTATTTCTTTCAAGTATTTAGTGCTTCAATCTCATGGTGCTCGAGAAAGCAACCTGTGGTGGCATTGTCATCGTGTGAGGCTGAATATATAGCAGGATCCTATGTTGCATGTCAAACTATTTGGATCAGATATGTGCTTGAAGAAATGGAGGTCGAAGTGAAGAAATCTTTGGTGCTGCAGATCGACGATAAATCGGCATAAAATCTTGCAAAAAATCCAGTTTTGCATGGAAGGAATAAGCACATCAAAGCTAGATTTCACTTCTTAAGGGAGAAGGAAAATCGAGGTGAACTTGAAGTAAGACATTGCTCAAGTGAAGCATGGTTGACCGATCTTTTCAACAAAGGATTGAAGATCGACATTTTCCTGAATTTAAGAAAGAAATTAGGAATAGTTCAGATCGACTATGATTAACACATGTTCGACAATTTGGATTATAGGGAGATATGTTGAGATATAAGATATAATTCAAGTTGTGTGTGACCTAAAATCCAAAGTTAATTAGGGTTTAGGATTTGTTACTTAGTTTGTTATATTTGTTACTTAGTAGTCAAGTCAGTTAAGTGTATATAAATAAATATTTTGTAATTCAGTTCGTACAATACAATCATTATTCAATAATAGAATCTTTATTTTCATATTCTCTATTTTCTCTCCTCACTAAAATTGTTTCACGCACTAACATTTTTCGTATGGTAGCTTCTTACCTTGCTATTGGACCTCTATTTTCTGGGTCTTGCAATCGGCCCCGGAACAATAATTATTTTATATCATCCGTAAATTTAACACTAAATGTCAAGAAAAATAAATTTAACACTAAATGTCAAGAAAAATTACAATTCTCTGCAGTTGATGAATCTTTAAGCCTTCTAAACATTCATCTTTGATTTGATTTTGTGTCTATCAATCTGAAAGACTCATACTACTCTTGCTACCATTTTGTTTGTCTTGAGTTTGGCTGCATATTATATCATTATTTCACATTAAATACTTGTGTGTTCTTGATCACTATCTTGATTACATATTGCAAAAGCCATTCTCTGCATAAATTACTAGCAATACACACCACTATTTATTATTATTACATCATTATTACACACCATTCCTTCATTCATTCATCACGCGACTTTGATTCTTAAAGTTCCTATATTTTCACACGGTTTCGGCAAATTAAGGTTCTTGCCTTTCAGATGGTTTCTGAACTTCCCTGAGCTGGACTGAGTTTTCAAAGCAGTGAAAGAAACCAAAATGAGGGAATCTCTCATACCAAGTATCTTGCATTTGGTGTGTATCCCAGTGTTCCCCGCTACTGCTTTTTCCGTACTTGTGAATCCATCCAGAACCATTGTGTTGCTCACCCCATGTCCGGTTCCAGCGCTCTCCATACTTACCTTCCCACCAGGTTTCTCCTTGCTTGACACCATTACCGTTTTGATCGAAATTTTCATCCCATTTGTCGCCCCACTTCTCCCATCCACCGTCTCCCGAACGCTCAGCCCATTTGTCAGTGTATTTTATGCTAGCACCATACCCGTCATATGTTTCGCCCCACCTAGCAAAGGCCCATCACACAAAAAGATTAAAAATAAAGAACAACCTATAACTCCTTATTGCTTAAGATATATTAAAATAAACTTGTTTCATTAACTCAAACAAGTCCAGTTTCATTAACTCAAACAAGTCCAGTTTCATTAACTCAAATAAATTTTAAAAATTTATAAGAAATGAAAGATCACTAAACTTTTAAGGACTAAATACTGTGAATAGAGGATTAGAGCTCAAGTTCTAATCTAGTTCAAATCAGTTGTTACCTTTCATGCCAGATATGAGCGTGACCTGCATCAAGAGGTGTGTTTGGGTCAATACTGCACCACTTGTGTGCCCATTTCTCTGCTTGACCAGAGGCATCGTAGTGTTCAAACCATTTTTCGTGCCATTCATCGCCTTTCCCATTACTTCCCCACTTGTCTGCAGTTTTCTCAAAATGCATTAGCCCATTTTCCTGCCAGTCAAAATCATACTCAAAATCATATGAAACTCCGGTGCTCTTGATCAATTGGACCTTAACTAAAACTTATTAACTACTTGAGTTCAACCACTTAATTTTCAGATAACTATATGACACAATATACTGGCGGATTAAAATATTTCAAACTCGGGTGTGCTTGATCAATTTGACCGAACTAAAACTCATTAACTACTTTAGTTCAACCACTTGATTTTCAGATAACCATATGACAACATAATAACGAATTAAAATGTATCAAATATTGCTAACCTGACGCATGGATTCTCTCCAAAATTCACGCCAAACATTTCCTTCTGCATCACGTCCAGATTTCTCAGAGCCAAGTTCCTTATATCCAAGTTCATCAGAAGCCTCCCAGAACTTGTCTTGCCACTCCAAAGCTTTGTCAGCACTAACACCTCTGATCACAGTCCATCTACAAATGACACCATCAGGTCTTTGCTCGATTCCGGTCTCTCTCCACCATCTCGTTCCATCCGGGTTCACTCCAATAGGCGAAATGTCTGTATCAAGGGCACGAACTATTTCTGCGGCATAGTCGGAAGATAACGCATCACGTTTCTGTTCCTCTTCCAAGGAAGGAGACTCTACACTGGAAGCAGAGGTTTCAACCTCCAATGACGACTGAAGTGGCGGAAGTTTAGGAAAATGTTTGCTTTGAGTAAGTAAACTTTCAAATGGAATCGAGAGAGTTTGCGATGACCTTTCCTTCTCCAGAACAGGATTGGATAAGGTTGGATTAACTGAAGACTTGGTATCTAACTGCAACCCATTGGCATCGTTTGAAGGAACATTATCATCAGATGGAGGTGTCCAGGACCAAAAATCCGGACCTGGGATACCATCTTTCTGTGTTCCTGATTTTGGCTCAGAAAGAGTCCCATTTTGTGTTCCTGATTTTGGCACAGAAAGAGTCTCATTTTGTGTTCCTGATTTTGGCACAGAAAGTTTCCCATTTTGTGTTCCTGATTTTGGCACAGAAAGTGTCCTATTCTGTGTTCCTGACTCTGGCACAAAAGGAGTCCCATTCTGTGTTCCAGAATCTGGCATAACAACACTCTCATTCTTCTTTCCTGAATCTGATTCTGTCAAATTATTGAAAATGAACACAAAGCACATCATCAACTACTAACATCTTCCATGTACAACAACATTCACTGTGATGAAAAAACTAAGAGCCTTATCAGTTTATGGAAATATTTTTCTTTCATTTTTTACCACTAAAACTAAAATCTTCTTTTCTTGATCTCAACTCATGTTTTCAAATATGTATATGCATAAAATAATGAAAACATGATATCAGAAAAGAGATCACTTTTGATTTACCTTGAGCATAAACTTTTTACAATATCAATCAATCGCAAAACATCCATTGTATAGCTTAAGATAAATATGAATATGATTGAATTCAAATATTTATAATGCTCTCTCGATTATGATTAAAAGTGTCATGCATGGTAATTGTAGACTAGTTTTATGGGTCTGTTTGGATAAAAAGCTTATTTGGAGCTCATAGCACAAATGCTTATCTAAATAAGCTTGCATAAGCTTATTTTATAAATAAAAAAAAAAGAGTTTGAATTGTTTCTATATATGATATAAGTGTCATGCATGGTAATTGTAGACTAGTTTTATGGGTCTGTTTGGATAAAAAGCTTATTTGGAGCTCATAGCACAAATGCTTATCTAAATAAGCTTGCATAAGCTATTTTTATAAAAAAAAAAAAAAATGAGTTTGAATTGTTTCTATATATGATATAAGTGTCATGCATGGTAATTGTAGACTAGTTTTATGGGTCTGTTTGGATAAAAAGCTTATTTGGAGCTCATAGCACAAATGCTTATCTAAATAAGCTTGCATAAGCTATTTTTATAATAAAAAAAAAAAAGAGTTTGAATTGTTTCTATATATGATATAAATTGTTTTCATAAGATTAAGTTCAAAAAACTTATGAAAAATGTCATGAGGTTTTTATAAGGTCTCTTAAACAGTATCACAAAACTTATGTCTGTACATAAGTTCAAATAAGTCAATCCAAACATGGCCTATATTTTACTTTTACTCTAAATTTAGATTTTCCATGGAATAAATTCTCAAGAAACTCAGCCACAGAATCTATCTCTACCATCAAAGTGATCAAACCACTAATCACAGTCCCTTCAATGTTCAATCAACAAACAAATTCAAAACCCTAGAAAAAAAATCAGAACACAAGTTCAAATTAAACGAAACAAAAAAAGAAATTCAGACAAAACTTACCAGTTTGCTGCAATGTGCCGGAATCAGAACGAACGCTGTTGCTATTAGCGTCCTTCAGAAGCGCTCTAGCAGCAGCGATTGCAGCGGAAGCACGATCAATCACCTGCAACCTCTGAATCTTGTCACGCTCTTCACTGGAAACCTCTAGAAGCTTCTGGAACTCTTGAGTTTTCTTCTCCACATCCTCTTCCACGCCGCCGTCACTTGCAGCGGCGATTTTGTTGAAGTGTGTGGTGTTTCTTTCTCTTTCTATAGCATTTTTCCACATGTCGAGGTACGATGAGCTCGCTCGGACCTTCAAATTTGTCCATTCTGTTCTCTTTCTTCCTGGTTGTTGTTGTGGTGGTTGTTGACGGAGAAGGTGCGGCGGTGATCTGTATGGTGTGCCGATGGTGAATGGTCTCAGGTGGGTCGCCATTGCATGGAGTTTGATTTCTGTGACTGTGAGAGAATGACAAGGGAGTACTGAGAACGAACGGTGACAAGAACCGTTTTCTGTTTTCTAGCTATTTGTTTATATATATATATATGCCATTTTTCTCTCATTATAATTGTTTTATTTATTTATTTTTATTTTTGACGGACAGAAAGGTTAGTTGAGATTTTTTGGTGAATTATTTAAGATTTTTGGTGAATAAAGGTTGCTTAAGTAAGATGTTGCTAATATTTGAGATGGAAATTTATTTAGAAGAAATGGTTAATAATGGCAAAGTTGTGAAAAAAGATGAATGTGAAGGGTTGTTTGATGAATTACTTTTTGAAAAGAGAAAGAGAAGGGACATTTACTTTGGGTTGAAGGTAAGAATGGAAATTTTAGGAAACATTTTCCACTTTTAACGGTTTTCTTTCTATTGTTTGTTTTACCGCCAATTGCATCAACGGGAGTCATGTGATAAAGCTAAGATGGACTATGGCGATTTTTGGTCATAAAAATCGTGAAATTTATTTTTGAGACATTAAAGATAGTGAAATTTGTTATCAATAATATATGAGCTGATTATTTGTTCGGCTACTTGTGTTTTATAAACATTATTTACATTTTAATTAAAGTGTCATTCATAAAAGAAAATTATAGTGGTGTGATTAGAAGAAGTTATAGGTAGGGGATTTTGTCAGCTGGATATACTTATTTTGTCCAATTTTAATGTGGTGTAATTCAAATATTTAGATTTGTATTTTTTAATGTGTTATGTCCAATTCCGTTTTTTTTTTGGATTTTTGCAGATGTGGGTATTAACATAATTTTTTTCCTTCATTTTAAGCTCAAAAGGTGCAACATCCTTGTGCGCCCTCACGTTTTTGCGGTATAGACATAGGTTTTAGGCCCACACCTTGCACCGCTCCACCCTATTTCTTTGCGAGCTTTAGCCAAACATGCATGCATGTTTTCCACCCTTAGTCATGGGGTGTGACGAAGGCGTACGTTTCGTTTTTCGTTGATCGCTCATTTGTTGGTTTGAGAGCCCTTATTTTGGATATGACGTCTTTTTTTCAAATATGTTGTCTGAATTCTTTGTGTCTCCATCCATAGCGCGCGATTGTGTTGATAATGTATATTTGGTCAACAACAACACAAAGGGAGTCATGATAATTAATTGTACTCCCTGAATTTCAAGGAATCAACTACTCATTCCATAGTGGTTGATATATTCTAAGAAATCTTTGATCTATGTCTAGTGTGGCTATAAATATCTCGATAGAGAAAAAGATAACTTAGCTCAAATATAAAAATACACGCATACAAAGTTTCTCACCCCTACGTGAACAAGCTCTCACCCTCACAACAAACCTTAAAGCCTCTGAAAACCCTTAATCATTAAGGCTTGTCACACATTTGTACTTTTAGCAAGTACAATTAGGGCCCACTGTGGGGTCCCGATAAAATTGACGTGGGTCACACTCATCGTTACCTGCTGTTACTTTCACCATATTCTCACAAGGATGTTTGAGTAAAGCTTCAAGAAGTTCGTCAATACCATCGCTGGAGGTTTTTCCGAAGGGAGAGAATATAGCTTCCCTTGGATAAGGTATGCCCGACAGGTTTTTAGCGGTAAGCATTGTGTCTGTCAAGGTTGTCATAACCCCAGAAGAAACCGAGAACCTAAAATCACATTTACAAAGGAAGACGCAGTTGATGTTCTCCCCCACGAAAATGATTCCATTGGCATCACAATTTAGTATACCAATTGGGACATGAAACAAGTGTTTATCGGCACTGGCAGCTCGACATATGTCATGTTCCAAGGACACCAGCTTGATCCCAATAGCATCATAGCCTTCCATGGATCCATGATTGGCCTTTCAGGTGACCAGGTGAAGGTTAAGGGTCACGCCACACTCGAAACAATGTTTTTCTTAGAGAAGAGCGTCAAAACCATCAAAGTGAAGTACCTTGTGGTAAACGTCATGTCCCCTTAAAACGCCATCCGAAGACATGCTTTTAACTTGCTAGGTGCAGTCATGTTCACTTTTCATTTAAGCCTCAAATACCCGCTATTTAATGGGCGTGTTGGTACGGTTATGGGGGATCATCTGGTTGGTCATGAATGTCACCATAGTATCCTATAAATGATGTGGAAACCCGCCGCCCTAGGAGCCATCCCTTGTCCAGAGGAAGGTGGCGTCGATACAACAAGCTAAGACCCAAGGTTGGGGGCAAATAGTGAAAAGGCCCACCCCCTACATAAGATTTGAAAGAGCTCAAAATTGGACCTTCGCACCACCAATTCACCAAGATATGTACCTCCATGTTCGAGTATGAAGAAGAGGATTTGGTCACCCTACTCAGAAAGAACATCAATTTGTTTGTCTGGGCATCCTCATATATGTCTGACATAGATACTAGGGTGATATGCCATCTATAACACCTGAGGCCATAGAGGATGGAGAGTGGTTACATGTAACACCCGAGGGCGGGTGAGTGGTTGTCGGTGCACGAGACATGATAATGAGGCACTCCTAGCAACTTCTATGGAAAAACCAAATTCACATTGAAATGAGAGGGATCCTGAGGTTGTCCAAGGATGAGACTACATGGTTGAAGGAAGAGTTATAAAGGATTGATTAGTACTACCTATACCAATAAGATGCATCTTCTTTTCGGTAGCCTAACAAATAAGAACTCCATAGTTAAGGAGGTTTGACTTGGAGTGGTCTTTGGATGGGTGACCTTCTGGGAAGTTTCTCGGAAAGTGTGTGAGTGAGGACAAAGCATGCTGAAAAGACCCGTGTTGGTTTGTGGAGTCAGTCGATAATCCTGAAAGCAGTCTGAGGCATTACAAATGGTATCAGAGTCAGACCTCTCCTAGTACGATGTGGTTCAGGGACTTACCAAGCAGAAGTTGGTGGGTATGTAACACTCGAGGCTGAAGAGGGCGAAGAATGGACATAACACTCGAGACCAAAAACGACGGAGAGTGGTCAACAAATTCACATCAGAATGAGAGTGATCCTAAGGTTTTGTAGGGATGGGACTACATGGTTGAAACATGGATTATAAGGAATAATTGGTACTACCTATGCCAATAAGATGCATCTTCTTTTCGGTAGCCCAACAAATAAGAGCTCCATGGTTAAGCGTGTTTGACTTGGAATAGTATTTGGATGAATGACCTTCTGATAAGTTTCTCGAAAAGCATGTGAATGAGGAAAAAACATGTTGACAAGACCTGTGTTGGTTTGTTGGGTCAGTCAATAATCCTGAAAGAAGTCAGGGGCGTTATAAATGGTATAAGAGCATACCTCTCCCATTACGATGTGGTTCAGGGATGAACCAAGCGGAAGCTGGTGGACATGTAACATCTGAGATCGAATAGGGTGGAAAGTGGTTACATGTAACACTCGAGGGCGGGGGAGTGGTTACATGTAACACCCGAGGTCAAAAGTTTGCAACTAAACAAAGGGAAGCTGGAAGATATTACTCCAAGGTGGTTCAAAGAGAGATACAAGAAGGAAATTTAGTGCTACAACAATTCATCGTGCCCACTCTATAGGGAAAGATGTAACCTAAATGGGAGGGACCATATTGTATATATCAGAAGTTGCCTTATGGAGCTTATAAGCTTGAAAAGTTGAATTGATGGATCATTCCTAGAACTTCGAATTCAGTAAATTTGTGATATTATTGTAGTTGATTGGTATGAAGGCCCTCACCTATTTATGAAATCTTTTGAAAAAAGATTCTAATATTTGCAACATGTTATTATGGTTTGGTTGTCAAATTAAATTGTTGGACTTCCATAGGAAGATCATTTCTGCTCTATGAGGTAATTAAATTGCTAGACTTCAACAGGAATATTCTTGTCACTCTACGGGATAATTAAATTGTTGGACTTTCACAAGAAGATCCTTGGCACCCTATAATATAATTAAATTGATGGACCTCCTCAGGAAGATCCTTACCTCCCTCGAAGTAATTAAATTGCTAGACTTCCACAAAAAGATCTTTGTCACCCTACTGGGTAATTAAATTGTTGGAGTTCCACAAGTAGATTCTTTCCTCCCTTCATGATAATTAAATTGTTAGACTGGGGTTAGAGGAATTTTACTAGAATTTGAATTCTTCCAGCGCAAGTTTTTAGGTGATGTATTGAGAAGTATTATAGTGAGCGTGATCAGAGTCTTCAGAGTTAGAGTCTCCAAATGTCTTCTTGCAGAGTCTTCAGATATCTCTTGCAGAGTCTTCAAAATCAGAGTTTGAACTACAGAGTCAGATTCTTCAGATGATTGCTCTTCAGATGTATTCTGTTTAGAGTCAGATCTGATTTCTCTTTGTGATGGGTCAACATTTCTAGACTAATGAAGATGCCAAATATTCATTTCATTAGAGTCGTTTTAACTTAGAATCCTGCACACTTAAGAAAATTGTTAGGGTACCAAATTGTTTCATTCTTTGTTATCATCAAAACTTAGAGATGTATTGCAGAATCAGAATCTTGTTCTAACAATCTCCCCCTTTTTTATGATAACAAAAACACATAATTTTGATGAAGCAATAAGTACTTTTCAGAGATACTAAATTGAAAAATGATTAGAGTCAGATAGAGAGTGACTCCCCCTGAGGTTGACAATCTCCCCCTAAGTCTGATACTTAAAACTTTTTAATGTTTAGTGTCATATATGGGTTTCTGGGGTAGATAATTTTTTACCAGATTTTCTTAGGTTGCTTTCCTTGATTTATTAGTTTCTCAAATAAGGATTCATTTTCCCTTTGTTTAGATAGATCATGAAAAATGACTTAGACTCGCAATAACTTTGTCAGAAACTAAGCAGTGCATTTCTGAGAGTTAGATAAATTGTTATTTCATCAAAAGACTTCTTAATTAATTATACCCCTTTTTGTCAGACTCAAAAAGTAAGTAGCTTCAGAATTTCATTAATTAGAGAAAAACATTATAAAGTATAGAAAGAACAAAAGAAGCAAGAGAAGCAAAACACTAGAGCTCAAGAAACTTAGAAAAAATACAAAGAAATCCTAGAGTGTCTAAGGGTTTGGAGGAGGAGGCATCCTCTGAAGAAGCTCAGCAAGCAAGCTCTGAATGCTGGAGTTGACTTGGTCCTGTTTGTCGAGTCTGGCTCTGACTAGTTGTTATTCTTTATGCAAGTCTTTCAGAGTCTTGATGACTAGGGGAGCAAGGTCAGTTGTTGATGACTCTTCGAGAGTTAGAACAACCTCAGTTGCCTTCTCAGCATCTTCAACAGCTCTCTGAGCAACTTCAGCGGCCAATACTGCTTCAGCTTCAGCTTGTTCTCTGGTTGCAGCGACTCTTTCAGCAGCCTCCCTAGCAGCAGCTTCTGCAGCTTCCCTTTCTGCCCTCTCAGTAGTTTCCTTTTCCAGATGCGCCTCCATATTCTCCTTAGAAAATATGATAAAGTCATTTCTGACTTGTTCAGATAGGCCCTTCAAGTTGAAGACTTCAGAAGTCATCCATCTGATGAACCCATTCCAGTGAGTCCTTACTTCAGAAGGATTGTCACTGACGCTGGATTCTCCAGAGAGCTTCTTGAATTTGGAAGCAGAACTCTTTGAGAACTTGGATAGTGCCTCATCAAAGATGGGTATGGTGAGGTCAGGTTCAGAAGGTTCAGGAATGGGTTCATAGTGTTTTGGAATTTGTTCAGAGGGTTCATGTATGGTTTCAGATGGTTCTGGTAAAGACTGAGTCTTTTCAGAGTCAGTTGTGGCCTAAAGGTCTTCATGGTTTGGGGAGGTTGGGTCAGGGTTATCTGAACCAGAGTGTTCAGAGTTAGAAGTTAGGTCATAATAAGGGGAGGGGGACTAGGGTTAGAGAAGATGGGTGGTGATAAAGGTTCGTTGAACATAATGGCTTCAGAGATGGGGATGGATGTTATATGGAGGTTGAATTGAGGTAATGGAGGTAAAGATGTGATGGGGTCAGAGGTTGGGGGTTCATATGGATTTGGTTCATAAAGGATGGGTATAGAAGGTGTTGGTTCAGATGCGGAAGGGCGTAAGGTTGTTTGTTATTGAGATTTGGATTTTACTCTAGGAGCGGTAGTTTTTATGGAAGGTGAGGTGGATGAAGTAGTAAAAGTGTTTGAGAGTGTAGGGGATGTGAGAGGGGTTGATGAGGCAAGTTTCCTAGAACCAGCAGAAATAGGAGCTTCTAAGATAGGAGACTTACGTGAGGGTGCTGAAGAAGTCAGAGGCACTGGCGTCTTCTGAGTCACTAAAGACTCTCCCAGCCTGAGACTCTTATTATTATTATTATTATTATTATTATTATTATTATTATTATTATTATTCTGAGAAGGTTCCCTCTTTCTCTTCAAGATGTTAGGGGTTGATCTGGGAGCCAGTCCAAGCTGAAACCAGAGATGTCAAATCCTTAGGCTTCTAGATCCTGCAAGTAGCAAGCGATGACTTCTGGAGGATCAATCTTTGAGAAGAGATACATCTCATTTGCTCTCTCTCTCTTTCTCTCTCTCTCTCTCTCTCTCTCTCTATGGTCCTTCAGAGCTTCCTAAGATATAAGTGTGGTGGGTTTGACTCTGACCTTGTCAATCAGACCCATGCTCTTCAGGTTCCTCCCATTTATAGGCTTCCCTACATCCACAGTGACGTCTTCCATCAGATTCAGAGATATGAGATGGTCCACCAGACCACTCTCTATCATAATGTTTTGAATTAATCTGCCTAGAGGGATGTAGTTCCCGGGCTTCATGTTGTTCCTTGTGTCTCTGACAGAATCCCTTAGATATTTGAAGAGGAGAGAAGGAAGGTTCAGCTTCAGACCTTTATGCAGACAATACAGAATGAACTTCTGATATGTGTTGATATAGTCAGAAGAGCTGGATGAAGGATGATGATGAATGAATCCCAGAATGATCTTGAGCCACACCCTCAGATTCTTGTGAAGCTCTTTATTCTTAAATGTTCTTCCTTTTGGGTTCTAAGAGAAGATGGTGGGGATAACTTCCTGGGACATGTACTTAGCTCTAGGGTTTATGTTATAGATTCTTCTTCCCCCTACCTTTTCCATATTCAGAAGCGCTGTTATGGATTTCTCAGTGATCACCGTCTTGATGCCCAGAATGTAAGACATAATATAGTGATCATCGCAGTCAGCGAATCTTCAGAATTCCTTCACCAAGTTTGTGTCGATCGAGCCATAGAGATAATTGAAGTAAGTAAGCCACCATTGATTCTTCATTTCTTGTGTTAAATCCATTCCATTTTCCTTGAGGCTATCAAAATCTACCAACAACTCACAAAGAACTTCAAGTTGTTCAAAGGGAGTTGCAAGGTTTATGTGTGGAGGATGATCAAGAACATGGGGTTCTCGATAGGAAGTTATTGAAGGAGCAACAATAAAGGTTGTAACGTTTTGTGGAGCTTCAACTTGTTGTTCAGTGGCATTCATTTTTTGAGAGAATTCAAAGACCTATTGTTGTTAAGGATTCATGATGTTGTTGTGAAGAAGATGAAGTGAAGTTGATGAGGAGAATTTACAGAGAAAGTTGAGGTTTTGGGTTTGTGTAAGTTGTGAGTAGTGAAAGTGTGAATCTGGGAGTCGTGGGAGTATATAAACACAAGTTCAAATAATGCAAAAACGACAGCGTTAGCTGAGAGGGAACAGAGAAAATTATTATTTCTAAAACCGAGTCTTGACAAACGTGGGAAGAATTAAATGTAGCTAATGATGGATGTCTAATCTCAAGATTTTCACACTGCTCGAGGGGATCTCAACAATTTGGCTATTGAGTTCTGAGCTAGACAAGTGTCTAAAAGATCCAGAGCCACACATTTGATGGACCACATGTTGATGTTTCTGGAGTCAAGAATACCAAACGATTTTCTGACTAGAGAGGTTTCTGATAGGGATATCTTCTAACTTGTAGAAGTATCAGAATGAGAATACAATGAACACATATGCTTGAGTTAGAGTCTAATTTAACATCAGAGATGAGAAGCACATGTTCAGAGTCATTCTAGGAAAACTTCCATATTAAAATTTTTAAGAATGAAAAGAAATCTATCTTCATCTAAGGGTTTTGTAAAGATATCATCCCATTGATGGTCTGTATCTATAAATTTTAAAATAGTTGTCCCTTTCTGAACATAACCTCTAATAAAATGGTGTTTAATTTCTATATGTTTCGCTCTGGAATGTAAAATTCGATTCTTACTTAAGCAGATAGCAGCAATATTATCACAAAAGATAGGAATGTTACTCTCATAGATCTCAAAGTCCTCAAGTTGATTCTTTATCCAGAGCATCTGAGTGCTGCAAAGTGGAGCTGAGATGTACTCTGCTTCTGCAGTTGACAGTGCATTGGTTGGTTGTCTTTTGCTTGCCCATGAGATGAGGTTTCCTCCCAGAAACTGACAGTTCCCAGATGTACTTTTGCGTTCTAACCTATCTCCAGCGTAATCTGCATCACCCAGAAAACCTGTACTCTGATGTTTTCTTATACATCAAGCCTAGATTAGGTGTTCCCTTCAGATACCTAAGGATTCTCTTAATAGTAGTTAACTGAGATTCCCTCGGATTTGGCTGAAATCTAGCACATAAACATACACTAAATAATATATCAAGACGAGAAACAGTTAGATAAATGAGATAGCCTATCATACCATGATAGAGTTTTTGACAAACCTTTTGACTTACCTCTTCCTTCTCCAGAATGCAAGTAGGATGCATGGGAGTCTTGGCTGGCTTACTTTCTTACATGTCAAATTTCTTCGGAAGATCTTTTATGTTTTGCTTTGATAGACATATGCGGCTTCTGATGTTTGATTGATTTGAATGCCCATAAAGAACTTTAGTTCTTGCATTAAGCTCATTTCAAATTATGCTTGCATTAACTCAGAAGATTCTTGGCAAACAAAGGGGTTAGCAGAACCAAATATTATATCATCAACATAAATCTAACAAATCATAAGATCGTTTCTGATGTTTTTGCAAAAGATACTGGAGTTCACTTTGCCTCTGATAAAATCATTTTCCAGAAGAAATGAACTAAGTCTTTCATACCAAGCTCTGGGAGCTTGTTTCAGACCGTAAAGAGATTTCTTAAGTTTGAAAACATATTCTGGAAGTTTTGAATCTTCAAATCCAGGAGGTTGATGGACATACACTTCTTCAGAAATGTAACCATTCAGAAACACACTTTTGACGTCCATTTGATATAATTTAATAGAATAATTAACAGCAAAGGATATAAGGAGACAAATAGATTCTAACCTCGTGACTGGAGCAAAGGTTTCATTATAGTTAATCCCTTCATGTTGACTATAACCTTGTGCCACCGGCCGTGCTTTATTTTTGACAACTTCGCCATTTTCATTTAGCTTGTCTGTGTAGACCCATTTAGTTCCAATCACATGGGTTCCCTTGCTCTTGGTACAAGATCCCAAACATCATTTTTGGAAAACTAATCAAGTTCTTCTTTCATTTCCAGAATCCATTCTTTATCTTGAAGAGCTTCTTCACAAGATGTTGGCTATATAAGAGATACTAGTCCCATAAGTGTTTCTTTAGAGACTTTGAATGTTGATCTTGTTCTGACAGGTTCATCCTTGTTTCCCAGAATCAGTTCTTCAGAAACATTTAGCCTATGTCTTTGTCTTTTCTGATTGATTGTGCATTCAGGTGCTTTTGAAGTTCCTCTATAAGCTTCTTCAGAATCATTTATCTTTTCATCAGAACCTGCAAGTGTGATATATAGATCTGCAAATTTCTTAACTAGCTTTGACTTTTCAGAGTCAAGCTTATCATCAAACCTGACATGAATTGATTCTTCCACAATTTGTGTTTATGTATTGTATACTCTATATCCTTTAGAATGTTATGAGTATCCCAACATAATACACTTTTGTGCCTTAGAGTCAAACTTGTTCATATTTTCTTTAGTGTTCAGAATAAAATAAGAACATCCAAAAGGATAAAAATAAGCAATGTTGGGTTTTCTTCCCTTGCACAGTTCATAAAGAGTCTTCTCTAGAATAGGTTTGATAGAGATTCTATTCTGAATGTAACATGATGTATTCACAGCTTCTACCTAGAAGTGCTTAGCCACATTAGTCTCATCGATCATGGTTCTGGCCATTTCTTGGAGAGTCATATTCTTCCTTTCTACAACTCTATTTTGTTGTGGAGTTCTAGGATAAGAGAAATCGTAAGAAATTCCATTAGAGTCAAAAAGTTCTTCAAAAAGTTTGTTTCAAATTCGCCACCATGATCACTTCTGACTCTGATAATCTTAGAGTCATATTCATTTTGTACTTTTGAACAGAAACTGGTGAACACAGAATGTGACTCATTCTTATGCCTTAAGAATTTCACCCATGTCCAACGACTGTAGTCATCAATAATAAAAAGTCCATACTTCTTACCATTGATTGACGTTGTCTTAACAGGTCCAAAGAGATCAATGTGTAGAAGTTCTAGAGGTTTGGAGGTGTAAACAACATTTTTGGTTTTGAAAGTGGTTTTAGAACATTTCCCTTTCTGACATGTTTCATAAAGAGCATATGAAGAAAACTTCATCTTAGGCAGGTGTAGCGGTAAATTCATGACCATTAAGCTATGGATAAAATTAACGTCAATAAAATCAGAGTCGCCACCATGCTTTTATTGTTTCCAAAGGAAAAGGGAAAAGTACGAACAAAACCCAAAGATAAAAATTTTTCAAATCAAAACTAATAAAATGCCAGAGATTGCAGGTAAGGGGGTTGGTTACACAGAGGGAAGATGTTAGCACCCAAAGTGTCCTAGGTACTCCTAGGAAACCCCTTTTTATGTGAGTATGTGTTTTTGGCATAAAAGATGTTTGCAATAAATAGACTGTGCAAATGAGAAAAGGATTCATTAATTATATTTTTGTGTTTGACAAAACCTTCAGACTTGTGTTTACGTACCAACATAAAAATGAGGGATCAAAACCTCGTAGTTCGTGATATCAATTTCAAAATGAGTGGATTGCTTTTAATCAAAAATTAAGTTTAAAAGAGGCACAAAGGAGCCTAAAAAAGGTTTGAATGAGTGTTATTTCTTTTTGTCTTTTGAAATTTTAAGTCAATATGGTTAAGTTCATTTACAAATTTGATTAAGAAAAGAGTTTAAAAAGGCAATGGCATAAGGCCAAAGTTTCTAATTTGCAAAAAGGGTCTAAGTTTGAAATCACAAGCAAATAATTTTTTTGAAAAGAGGGAGAGATTTTGAAATTTAAGAAGTGGGAGGAGATGAAGATACTAATCCTAAGCATAAAATTAAAATTTAAGAGTTGAAAAGATCTGACCAATGGGATGCAATCCAACAAACAAGAATGTCATATAGAAAACCCATTTCCCTTTGGACTTTGAATCAAGCAATATCAACAAGCAAATAGCAATATGAAGAGTAAGGCATCAAATAAGGATGGCCACATTCAAGTAAGCAACTTCACAACTAACAGTCTTCTTTGTCTCCTCATGAATCAGATGACATACTCCTTGATTAGCTCAAAATAAGGCATTAGACACAAGTTCAAAGTAACAGTTGCATCAAGACCATGTAACAGATGAATTCATCTGAATCCCAATACTTGCATCAAATGAAATCTCAAATCACAATAACTTGGTCTCAGAAAAGTTGGCATTGGCCAAGTCCTTTTGCATATGGAATGTTTTCTAATTCTAAGTCCCAAAAGCTCAGATCAAATCCAACAGTCCACACAAACATTTTTTAGGGTTTTTTGTTATTTATTAAGTATTTTAAGGTCCTAAGACCACAAACACAAACAAAATACACAAACAAATATACAATCACAATATATGGCTCAAGTGAGCAAAGTGAAAATGACATGAATATAAACCAGTTAAATGATATGTAGATGACAAATGAAGTGGTAAATGACTTGAATTTAAATTGCATAAAGTAAATTACTTGAAAAATAAAAGCATTAATAATAAAAGTTAGTCAAATGTTAGTTGATTAAATGTTATTTGATTAAATGTTAGTGATGTTTATATTTTCAATTGATTAAGTCATTCTTTGGAGAACACTCAACCCTCTATTCACAAGCATGTATACTTGAACCAAGACATCTTTCAAAGGAAGGAAAAAAGGCCAAATTTCCATACAATATCATGAAAGGGGGGAGACTTACAATCTCACTTACTAGAATGTTATGCCTTTAGGGTCAAAATTTAGCTCTATGTTAAGCAATCGTAATTGGACTTATGAAGAAGTCACAACTATTTGAGGCGGGGCAATAGAAAATTTGGTGTTAATGCATGTTAGAGATATGGTATAATGAACCATACTCCTAAAACATACCACACACAAAAAGAAAAAAAGATCAAAGGGTGGACCTATCTAATCCATACTTGTATTGGTTCATCTAACACAAAATTATTGATGAACCAATTAGCCTTAGGATATTGAGACTTCATTGGTCAATGGAAAGGACGAGAGAGAAATGGATTGAAGATTAAGAGAGGGGGGGGGGGGGGGGGGGGAGATAGAAGGAACACAAATTGGTCATGGGAGGAATTTTATCAAATTAAAATCATTCATTCATTTTGGGAGATGAAATGTACATTTCATCAATCCCCTAAATCCAATGATTTTAACTCACCAAAAGTTAAATCAACATTTTCCAAGGCCCAAACACATAGTCAAACTTCACAACTCAATAAAAATGACTCAACATAATTTCTACACAATTAATCAATTAAAAATCAAATTAAAAATGCATTTAAATTAAGTTTAGTTTGGTCAAAACCTAAAACCTCTTCAAAACACCAAATAAATGGCCAAGAGATTTATCCTAGGTCAAACAAGGTCAAATGACCTTAGACAAAAAAATTCATAATTTTTGAAAAGTCAGAAGTATTTTTAAACAATTAAAAATATGCATAAAAACAATTAATTCATGAAAAATATCAAAATTAATCCAAAAAATAATTTTAATTCATAAAATGAAAGAGGAAAATATTTAATTTTTTTGGTGAAAGTCCCATATTTTTTGGATTAAAAATGAAATTAATATGAACTAATCAAAATAAGTGGATTAAATGAAAAATCAGAAAATAAAAAGAAAATAGAAAAAAACAAGGGTCATCAGATCTCCCTCATTAATTGAGGTGGCATATCTGATGGCCAAGCGCGCACTTCCACCAAACACTACAGTCAATGCGTGCACACACATGGTAATCACTTCGGACGCGTGAGATTAGAACATGAGAACCAAATCAGATGGCCTGGATTGATCCAACGTACCACCGGAGCCCTAACTCCGATCATCTTTTCCGGTGATCACCATTGATCTGGTTCAGGCTCAACTCCATGGAAAATGAAAAGTGAATACACTAATTTGAAGGAAAAATGCTCAGGAACACGAATCTGGCCTCAATTTTCTCCAATTCCAAGTATATAAAAAGATACATTGATTTGAATTTTGAGGATCATGAACTGAGTTGCTTCAATTTGACCTCAAAGCAACTCAATCTTCTTGCCTATATTGATAGGACTTCAGACAACCAAAAATCACAAAGAATGGTGAAGAATTGAGAGAGAATCGAAGAGATGAAGTTTCTTAAAATTCACCTTTAATGGAGCTTCAAACTTGCCCCATCTTGATTCCAATTATGCTTGGCCTTACTTCAGAAGCTTATTGGAAGTGATTATGATCAAGAAAAAGTCTAGACTCTTGAAGTTTCAATCTCAAAACAGATGGAGATTTTAAACTCGATTTTCCAAAGAAAACCTTCAAGACTATCCTTAAATGGAGAGGGTTTGAATTGCAGGTTCAAATCTTGGGCATGAGCTCCTTAATTCTGAGCAATGAAGGTTGTATTTATAGCCAAGGAGATACATTTCCACACACTTTCAAAAATGGCAAAAATTGAGTAATTCTCTTGCATGCTTGCATAGGTGTGTGATAGGCCCATCAAGTGATGTATTCAGGTCCAAAAATGAGTGAGGATCATGCTGAAATCATATCATGTAACCATGCAATCGTGTATGAAATGTGGAAGTGAAAATCTTCCAAATGGTTCCTCACATTGCACCCATGCGCAAGCCCTTTATTCTTTGGCCAAATGAGATCAAGGGGAACAAATTTCATGTTAGACACTTTTTCATTTGAAGCTTGGATCATGATGAATTTTGAGGTGGAATTTTGGGAAATCAAACATATTTGAAAATTTTCTAAGTCCCAAGTCAAATGTTCACTTCTTCCACCTTGAATAACTTTTTCTATGGTCTTCAAATGAGAAACGTTCCTTCGTCAAAGTTGTAGCTCTTTCAAACCTTTTAAATTTTGTCATAAATTTGACCTCATTTGGATTTGGCATGAGGGAGTTACGCATTTTAGAAGTTGAGGAAAATCACTTGTTCAATGGTAGTGACCCAAAATGACCTATAATGTTTCCTCTTGGAACATTTATTTAAAAGTTGAATTTAAACTTCCTACAAACATCAAAGTTTAATTATACATATTGAATTTTATCATTTAATTTTAATGGCTTTCATATCATTAAAATTGAGCAAGTTATGGTCTTGGGAAGTTGACCTCCAAACTAGGATTCAGACAAAATGACCTATAATCTTTCACCATAAAAAATGAATTTCCAGGAAAAACTAGATCTTGAATTAAACATTAAAGTTGTTTGGAATGTAATTTTGAGTAACTTTTCTCTTGGAATCATTTTCATATGACAAAAATTGTAGGAGATAGGGTCTAGGGAACCCCAATTTTGACCAATTAACTTTCTCTGGTCAACCACCATGAACCAACTTGCTAGCTTGATATTCTCTTGACTTTTGGGACTCATGGAGGATAATATATGTGTAATATGATGAAATATGAAGTATCCCTTGAAATATTTGATCAAATTTTGAAGAAACTTGTTGAAGAAGTCACACAAGATACCCAAATGAATTAGGGTTTCCAAGGAAAACAAACTCCAAACTCTTGATGATTTCTTGATCAAAATAATATGTGAAGATCATGGGGATCCATATATGATGCTTAGAGCCAATGTGAACCAATTCTTGATTGCACTCCTTACATTGAGGGTCTTAAACCCTAGATATGAGCTTGATAGAGCATAGGTGAGCATGCACACTACCTACAAAAGCAACAAACTATACATTGACATATTTTTTGGTATTTTGGTTAGTAAATAATGAAAAAAAAGTATGATACAATAAAAAATGTGCTTGGTGATCTCTCCCAATGCAAACCCAATGAATGGAAGGTAAGGAGGATGCCAATGAGTGATCCCAATGCTAATACATATGATGAGATGGCATGAGGGATATTAGTGTCAAAATTGGGGTCTTACAATAGGCCTCTGACTAACTCAAGTTTATTTAGCTGAGAAATCCTCCTCAAGCTAATGTGACCCAAGCGTCTATGCCACATTCATTGCTCTTCATTAACAGACATCAAGCATTTCACGTTTTGGTTTTTCAAATGTGAAAGTTTTATTTTATAAATGTTTTTTTCCTCTTTCCAGTGAAAAGGACTGTGCCATTTTTCTGATTGACAGTCTTGCACGTTTTTTGATTAAAAATAATATCATAACGTTATCACTTAATTGACTTATGGATAACAAATTATGCATTAATCCTTCAACATAAAGAACATTAGATATAGAGGGAAGAGATTACTTACCAACTATTCCATATCCCCTGATTCTTCCTTTCTAATTTCCTCCAAAGCCTACAAAACCGACATCTTTAAGTTCCATATCTTGGAACATATGCTTTCTTCCCGTCATGTGTCGCGAGCATCCAGAGTCCAGGTACCGTGACTGGTGTTTTAACTCTACTGCATAAGATATCCGTAACATACACTATTTTATCTTTTGGTACCCATAATCTGTTGGGTCCTTTAGGATTAATTCTCCCAGAGTTTCTGAATGAAGGAGAATTGTCATCCAAGGTGCAGCGGAATTTAAAATTTCTCCATTTAGTGATCCTTACGAATGGGCATGATCAGTGATAGAATCGTTACCTCTTGTGGCGATCACGAACGTTGAACGATGACAACGTCTCTACTAAGTCCACACGAACGAATTCCTTCAATCTCAGTGCTAGCTGCTACGAATGAAGGCTTTGAGTGAGAGAGAGAGAAACGAAATTGTAAGCAAGAGTTACAATGCTTCTACCCAAGGGTTCTATTTATAGAACCACTTGTGTGGGCTTCAAGCTAAAAAGCCCACTTAAGTGTATCTGGCTCATATCTCATAATATGCCAAAATCACTTAAGTATTCGGTACCTTACCATATTTCGTATTCTACTTAAGTACACCGTACCTTACGATGTTCTATAATTCACTTAAGGAAACCGTACATTACAATATTCCTTAATTACTCTATATCTCATCAATCCGTCCTTTATGTGTGACCCTATAGGTTTTCGCGGTGTTGGCAATTATATTAAATCACGTATTTAATATAATAAACAGTGAGCGGTATCTAGCAACACATCACTGCTACCCAAGTCACAAAAATGTCATGTGATCTGACAAAACCTTCTGTGATAATAATTATGTGTATAATTACCCCTTTGCCCTTATGTCTATATTGAACACAAGGCATATACCGTGTCATCCTTGTCCAGTTCAATATTGGGCCCATAGACATTTATCCTGTTACGCAGGATGGGCAAATTCCATCAAGGTCACTCATGTCCCTTAGCATGCTTCGTAGAGTACCCATCAACTGTCTTTATGGTTATCCAGTTACGGACAACGTTGGATCAACAATAAAGCACTCGACTCTACATCCAGGGTCCATAGTGGTTTCAGGTCGAAGAGTGGTATACACCATTATCACCATGAGAATAACTTATGATACTTTGCATAACATTCTATATAGTATTCTCATAGCGGGTCAATCCAGTATGAATATTACTCTTAATATTCATACCTATGTTTAAGACTTTATAACTCTTTATCCATGATCCATGAGACGTGATCATCAGTCTACAAACATAATAGTCTTCATGCTTTAATGTTATCCCACTTCACAATAAAGCTTGACTACGGATACTTTAAGAATAATGTCCTTATGTTTAATGTGATCTCATGATTAAGTCATACTTGATACATTAAACGGACTATCTATTCCAGGGACTTTATTAAACAAACATAATAAAGAAAAATGCCTTTTATTATTAATAAATAATTCGATACAAGTACCAAAAGTATTGGCCTCTAGGGCTTACACCAACAATCTCCCACTAGCACTAGAGCCAATCAGGCATATCCCTAATGCCCATAGATCTAGTATGGCCATCATGCTTCTGCTGGGCAAGAGGCTTTGTCAGTGGGTCAGCAATATTGTCGAGTGTAGGTACTCTACATATTTTCACATCTCCTCTATCTATTATCTCTCGAATGAGGTGATAACGCCTAAGTATGTGTTTGGATCGTTGGTGAGATCTAGGCTCCTTAGCTTGTGCGATAGCACCATTATTATCACAATAGAAACCAATGGGATCCACAATGCTAGGAACTATGTCAAGTTCACTAATGAACTTTTTGATCCAGCTTCCTTTGCTGCACTTGAGGCAGCAATATACTTGGCCTCGGTTGTAGAATCAGCAACTGTGTCTTGCTTTGAACTTTTCCAGCTCACAGCGCCATCGTTTAAACAAAACACGTAACCAGATTGCGATCTAAAGTCATCCTTATCTGTCTGGAAGCTAGCATCGGTGTATCCAAATACAGCCAACTCTTCCTGACCTCCATATATCAAGAATGAGTCCTTAGTCCTTCTCAAGTACTTAAGGATATTCTTGACAGCTACCCAATGGGCATCACTAGGATCAGATTGGTACCTACTCGTTGCACTTAAAGCATACGAGACATCTGGTCGAGTACATAACATGGCATACATGATAGATCCTATTGCATATGCATATGGAATCTTATTCATGCGATCCCTTTCTTCCTCAGTTGAAGGGGATTGTGTTTTTGATAGACACAGGCCATGTTGCATAGGTATGAATCCTTTCTTGGAATCATGCATATTAAAGCGTCTCAGCACTTTGTCTATGTACGTACTCTGACTTAGGCCAAGCAGTTTTTGTGATCTATCTCTATAGATTTTGATTCCTAATATATAGGCTGCTTCACCTAGGTCCTTCATAGAAAAGCATTTCCCCAACCAAGACTTTACTTGTTGCAGGGTAGGGATATCGTTTCCAATGAGTAATATGTCATCTACATATAATACCAGGAAAATGATCATGCTCCCACTAACCTTCTTGTAGACACAAGGCTCATCTTCGTTCTTGATGAATCTATATTGTTTTACTGTTTCATCAAAACGAAGATTCCAGCTTCTGGAAGCTTGCTTCAATCCATAGATTGACCTTTGTAACTTACATATCTTTTGGGCTTCTTTTGGTATGTCAAATCCTTCAGCTTGTGTCATCTACACATCCTCAAGAAGATTCCCATTAAGGAAAGCAGTTTTGACATCCATTTGCCATATTTCATAATCATGATATGCAGCGATAGCAAGTAAAATCCGAACAGATTTAAGCATTGCAACTGGTGAAAAGGTTTCATCATAGTCAACCCCATGAATTTGTTTATATCCTTTTGCAACCAGTCTTGCCTTATAGGTATGTACCTTACCATCCATGTCAGTCTTCTTTTTGAAGACCCACTTGCATCCTATAGGGTTGACTCCTACAGGAGGCTCTACCAAGGTCCAAACTTGGTTTGTGTACATGGAATCCATTTCAAATTTCATGGCTTCTAGCCACTTCTCATACTCGGGACCAGTTATGGCCTCTTGGTAGGTCACAGGCTCATCTTGATCCATGAGTAATACATCACCTTGATCTGTTATGAGATATCCATATCTCTCAGGTAGGTGACGTATCCTGCTTGACCTATGCTGGTCTTGTTCTACTTAAGCAGGTTGCTCTTCCACAACTACTTGTGTTTCCTGCTCTAATTCCTCCATAGGTGTATCGATGCTTTGTGATTCTTGAATTTCTTCAAGCTCTACTTTCCTCCCACTGATTCCTTTGGAAATAAAATCCTTTTCTAGGAAAACTCCAGTTCGAGCGACAAACACTTTGCCCTCTGAAGGATTGTAGAAGTAATACCCTCTTGTTTCTTTAGGATACCCCACAAATAAGCATTTGTCAGATTTGGGCTCAAGCTTAGTTGAAATCTGTCGTTTCACATAAACTTCGCAACCCCAAATCTTCATGTAATACATATGTGGTTTCTTACCACTCCATATCTCATATGGTGTCTTCTCAACCTTTTTGGATGGAACACGGTTAAGTGTGTAAGCTGCTGTCAATAGTGCATGTCCCCAAAAGGAGTTTGGAAGATCGGCGTGACTCATCATGAATCGGACCATGTCTAACAGGGTTCGATTTCTTCTCTCAGATACACCATTCCATTGGGGTGTTCCAGGAGGAGTAAGTTGGGATAGGATCCCACACTCTTTCAGATGGTCATCAAACTCTAGGCTTAAATACTCACCACCTCGATCTGATCGAAGAGTTTTAATATTCTTACCTAGTTGGTTTTGTACTTCATTCTTGAATTCCTTGAACTTTTCAAAGGACTCTGATTTGTGTTTCATTAAATACACATAACCATATCTACTGAAATCATCAGTAAATGTGATGAAGTACTGAAAACCTCCTCTGGCTGGTATGTTCAGTGGTCCACATACATCAGTATGTATGAGGGCCAAAAGATCATTAGCTCTTTCACCTTTTCCTGTGAATGGAGACTTTGTCATCTTTCCAATTAAACAAGATCTGCATGTCTCATATGATTCATAATCAAAAGAGTCCAAGAGTCCATCTTTATGGAGTTTGGAAATGCGTTTCTCATTTATGTGGCCTAATCGACAATGCCAAAGGTAAGTTGGATTTAACTCATTAGGTTTCATCCTTTTAGTATTAATGTTATAAATAGGCATTTCAAGATCAAGGACATATAGCCCATTGTTCATTTGTGCAGTAGCATAGAATATATCATTCAAATAAATTGAGCAACAATTGTTCTTTATTATAAATGAAAAACCAAACTTGTCCAAACAAGAAACGGAAATAATATTCCTGCTAATTGCAGGTACATAATAACAGTTCTCTAACTGAATTATTAAACCACTAGGTAAAGTCAATTCATAAGTTCCTATGGCTAAGGCAACAACCTTTGCTCCATTGCCAACTCGTAAGTCGACTTCACCTTTTGCCAAATCTCTACTCCTTTTTAGTCCATGCACATTTGTACAAATGTGAGAACCGCATCCAATATCTAATACCCATGATGCAGAAGTAGATAAATTAATTTCAATAACAAAAATACCTGAAGTTGAAGTCTCTACTTCATTCTTCCTATCTTCCTGGTACTTTGGGCAGTTTCTCTTCGAGTGTGCGGTCTTACCGCAATGAAAGCAGGTGCCTTCTTTTGTTATGCCTCCACTAGGCTTCAAAGCAGCAATAGTGGGTTTGGGTTTGGCAACTTCCTTGCCTTTCCCTTTATCATGTTTGAGGACAATCCTCAGGTTTCGGTACCAAACCAGAAAATTTGTCCCAGACAATTTTTCCTTGTCAAGGGTTGATCGCAAGGTGTTGTTAGAGGTGTTTGTTGTCATGGTAATCTACATAAGGATTAATGAAAATATAAGTATCATTGACATATTTAATTAGGCCTTTAATTATATATGCTCCCACTATTTCACTCAAAACAAATGACCCTCATCATTTGATTCGGAAAATCCCGTTGGAAGATTTTCTAGTGGGTCGAGATCCATATTTCACTTCGTTCTAAGTCTGCGTAGGCGGATTACACAAAACTAGGTTATTTAGGTAGGAACTCCTTCCAGTTGTATCTCATACAACTCTCGAAAATTTCAGTTGGGTGAATAACCCCTTATTCCAATCCATCATATGGATCATTCCCAACTCTTGCTTCTAAACATATATAATCTTATTATAATTTGTTTAGTCAAGTTTGACCCATTGTTTTAACAATTGGATATTACAATTATCCCATCGCACCTTACTAATATAGAACATGCACCTCGCGTAGGCGAAACCTACATTATCCGATACTAGTCTTGATGAGTGTTAAAACTTGGAAAGCATAAACTTAATATTTAATTTGAGGGAATTTGCAATTATTCTGATCTCACCGGCTTATTTATCATATAAATCGTCTCTCACATGCTTCAACATACATACACATGCATCAACATACATATATAATGAAACAGTTATGGCCCCTAGCGCAATTGTTCTCCCAAGCCAATGAGAGAACCTAAGCTAACCTAATAACGATCTAAGCTTCTCCAAGCAAGATCTTTAAGGTTGTCCTCCTTTGGCACTGACTTCTTTGCTTTCTTTATAACATTACATTACATAAAGAAACTCGTTTTACATACGAGGGAGTGAGATGAGAAAAGAAGTTACATTGAGAGATTAAAAGAGAGGCACGACACGCAGGTCGTATTTTAAAACCTAAAATAAAGGAAAACTAAGGCCATAACCGATCACCACAAGACAATAATAAACACATTATTATTATTATCAACTTTAATTCTTTTAATCAATTAAAACCAAATTAAATCTCGACGACCGATCACATTACGCAGAGTTAGCCGAACAGGTGAATTTTGCCTTGCGTTAACCGGTTAACCAAATGCGTTAACCGGTTAACACTGTTTGAAATCTGTTCAAAATTGTTTTCTGCCTTGCGTTAACCGGTTAACCAAATGCGTTAACCGGTTAACACTGTTTGAAAATCTCTTAGAAAACTGTATTCCTTCTTGCGTTAACCAGTTAACACTGTTGGAAAAACTTAAAAAATTTATTTCGAATTGCGTTAACCAGTTAACCATATGCGTTAACCGGTTAACACTGTTCCAAAAAGTGTTTAGAAAGCACAACTCTTGTGCAGTCACAACCCCAATTGCATAACTCTCTGACAACACAACCCTTGTGTCGTCACTAACCCTGATGCACCAATTTCAGACCGTCAAACACATCTCGATTGTTGATTTAGTATGATTGATCAACACGTCATTGCTTCACCATACTAATGTCGGATCAAGAAGCAAACGACCATTGGTCGCTCAAAGGAAAACAACTATTGAGTGTTTGAATGAACGAAACGAGAACACTATATCATATATAATGTATTTTGCATCAGGATTACATATATCATATATATAACTTGATCGATCTCAATTTAATTTTAGATTCATTCTGTCTTTAATCGTATTAATACAGAAAATAAATAGTTATCAGATTCATGGTTTCGTAAGTGGCTCTGATACCACTGAAGGATAACTACCATCCAAGGCGCAGCGGAATTTAAAATTTCTCCATTTAGTGATCCTTACGAATGGGCATGATCAGTGATAGAATCGTTACCTCTTGTGGTGATCACGAACGTTGAACGATGACAACGTCTCTACTCAGTCCACACGAACGGATTCCTTCAATCTCAGTGCTAGCTGCTATGAATGAAGGCTTTGAGTGAGAGAGAGAGAAACGAAATTGTAAGCAAGAGTTACAATGCTTCTACCCAAGGGTTCTATTTATAGAACCACTTGTGTGGGCTTCAAGCTAAAAAGCCCACTTAAGTGTATCTGGCCCATATCTCATAATATGCCAAAATCACTTAAGTATTTGGTACCTTACCATATTTCGTATTCTACTTAAGTACACCGTACCTTACGATGTTCTATAATTCACTTAAGGAAACCGTAAATTACAGTATTCCTTAATTACTCTATATCTCATCAAGCCGTCCTTTGTGTGTGACCCTATAGGTTTTCGCGGCGTTGGCAATTATATTAAATCACGTATTTAATATAATAAACAGTGAGTGGTATCTAGCAACACATCACTCCTACCCAAGTCACGAAAATGTTATGTGATCTGACAAAACCTTCTGTGATAATAATTATGTGTATAATTACTCCTTTGCCCTCATGTCTATATTGAACACAAGGCATAGACCGTGTCATCCTTGTCCAGTTCAATATTGGGCCCATAGACATTTATCCTGTTACGTAGGATGGGCAAATTCCATCTAGGTCACTCATGTCCCTTAGCATGCTTCGTGGAGTACCCATCAACTGTCTTTATGGTTATCCAGTTACGGACAATGTTGGATCAACAATAAAGCACTCGACTTTACATCTAGGGTCCATAGTGGTTTCAGGTCGAAGAGTGGTATACACCATTATCACCATGAGAATAACTTATGACACTTTGCATAACATTCTATATAGTATTCTCATAGGGGGTCAATCCAGTATGAATATTACTCTTAATATTCATACCTATGTTTAAGACTTGATAACTCTTTATCCATGATCCATGAGACATGATGATCAGTCTTCAAACATAATAGTCTTCATGCTTTAATGTTATCCCACTTCACAAAAAAGCTTGACTACAGATACTTTAAGAATAGTGTCCTTATGTTTAATGTGATCTCATGATTAAGTCATACTTGATACATTAAACGGACTATCTATTCCCGGGACTTTATTAAACAAACATAATAAAGAAAAATGCCTTTTATTATTAATAAATAATTCTATCTAGGTTGTTGTTCAGAAATTTCTGAAAAGCTTTATCATATTTGTATATGATAGTGTCAGAAGTAGGTGGAGCTTTAGAAAGAGTTTCCTCAAGTTTTGAACATTTATTAGTTGAAATATATTTTTCTCTTTCAAGAATAAAATTATTTTCTTTAAGTTCAGAGACTTCTTTCTCAAACTTATCACACTCTTCAACAGTCTCTTCATGAACCTTTTTCAGGTTCTTGAATTTTTGTTGAAGCTTCTGATACAAGCTCAGAGATTCTGAGAAACAGGCATCCAGATCAGAACAAGAAAGGTCAGAGAATACCTCTTCAGAGTCAGACTCTATTTCAGATGAACTTCCAGAGGTAGTGGCCATGAGTGCTATGTTTGCCTGCTCCTCTTCAGAATCAGATTTTGGGGCTTCAAATTCAGAATCATCCCATGTTGCCATGAGTCCTTTCTTCTTTGCACTGGAGGAGTTCTTCTTTTCTGGAGCTATCCTTCTTTAGCTTTAGACAATCATTTCTGTAGTGTCTAAGCTCTTTGCATTCATAACACGTTACTTCCTTTTTGGGTCTTCCTCTAGAGGTTGAATCTGAATGATCTCCCTTCTGTCTGGGGCTGTAACAGGGTATTCGTTACCATTAGAGATATTGATTAAATCTAAGGTAAACCATACAAGTCGAGTCGCCACCGCACTTCTATTTATCCAAAGGAATGGTTAGAAAGCGAACAAAAACCTAAAAGTTTTATCAAATCAAAAACTAGTAAAAATGTCAGAGATCTGGGTAAGGGGGTTGGTTATGCAATGGGAAGGTTTTAAGCACCCAAAACATCCTAGGTACTCCTAGGGAGCCCTTTTCACATTTGATGTAAGGTTGGTATTTTGTAAAAATTTGTTTGTGCAAACATGATTGAAGAGACGAGAAGAGAATATACAAGTTATTTACATTTTTGTGTTTGGATGGATAAACCCATTGCCTACGTACCATCTTAAAAAAGATTAGGATCAAAACCTCGTAGTTCGGGGTAAAAATCTCAAAATGAGTTGGTGAATGGATTGGTCCAAAAGCCTTAAGGTCTTTTGTTATCAAAGGGAGAAAACTCAACCCAAAACCACAAATCCACCATGTGAGGATAGCTTCAACATGCTAGAGAGGGGTTAACCCTATAATAAGCATGGAAGACTCATTGTCCATCACTAAGGATATAGGTGAGTATTACATCTACCTCAAGGATAACTCAAACCTAATGGCTAAAGGTTATGGAAAATTTTGATTAAGAAAGTGGCCATTGAAACCACACAAAAAACAAGTGAATGGGTTATATTTACCAATGAAAAGTATTTACAAAATATGGTCAAAGTTGACTTAAAGATTCAATTCAAAATAAGTGTTATGAAAAGAAAGTTTGAAAATCAAAAGCATAGGGCTTAGGTTTCTAATGTTGCAAACAAGTGTTAAATGTTTGCACAAAAGGTTTTGGCTTGGGTTAGAGTGGAGGGAAGAAGAAGAATGGCTAAAGTCCTAATCATACAAGAGATAAGGGATAAGAGAACAAGACCAAAAATGGATTTCCTCTCTTGAGATCATATTGATGATCCAAGTAGCTCCCATCCTTTGGAATATGCAAGCAAAATAATAGTAAGCACAAGCAATCAATAATCAGTTTAGCTCTTGGAAAGTTCTTCAATGGCTCTTAGATCTTTCTCTCTTAGAAGCTCATGGTAATGGTTCCACACTTAGGCTCAATGTTGGAATCCATAGCACAAGAACACACACATTAAAAATTTCCATCAAACAATCAAGAATGAACAAAAATGAGTTTTAGAGATTGGTCCTTTCAAAGTCCTCTTCAACATTTATAGCATTCTAAAGGCTCAATGCCTAGTTGCTCTTTGACTTTTATAGCACTCTAAAGGCCCAATTCCTAGTTGCTCTTTGACTCCAAATTTGCATAGGGAAAGTCCTAAAGTCTAAGTCCATTTGTCCATTTCTTTGCATTTGGTCCACAACAATCAAAACAAAACACAAGCACAATGATATATACACAAATATGTGCTCAAGTGAGCAAAAGGCAAATTGTATTAACATAAACATGTGCTCAAGTGAGCAAAGGAAAAAGCAAATGAATAATATGTACAAGAATAGTAAATTGCATAAAAGTAAAGAGCAAAAAGTAAATGTTAATTGTTAATAGTTAGTGTTAGTAGTTAGTGTGCCATAAGGCAAATTTAGCGCTATGTTAAGCAATCGTAATTGGACTTATGTAGAAGTCACAACTATCTGAGGTCGGTCAATAATAATGTAGGCAACAACACAAGTTAGAAGTCTTGATTAGTGAACCAAGTTCCAACAACTTGCCATGCCAAAAGAGAAGATGAGAAATGATCTTGTATTGGTTTAAGTCCTTTGCATGATTTAAGAAACAATCTATCCTTAATGCAAAGTCATTCACTTGATCATTTGATCAAGATGAATTAGATTTGAATCAAGGAAGATTAAACCTCCCTAATCAATGCTAACTTATCAACCTTTAACTCATTGATCAAAAAAGAAAAGAAGAAGAAGAAGATGGATAATGGAAATGAAGGAAATAAAGTGCATTAGATGAAATGGAATGTACCAATCTATTAATTTTGACCAAAGATCGGGAAGATCAAGGTCAAACCACAAAAAACAGAAGTGAGATGAAGATTGGAAGTCAAGAAACAAACAAAATATTTTTGCCATTTTTAATATTTGAAAATAAACTTGAATTAAAATATTAAAGAAAGGTCAAACTTCAAAATCACTTTAAACCAACTTTGAAAAGTCCAAGTGAATTATCCCAAGTTCAACAAGGTCAAACAAAGTTTGACAAAAAAATTTCAGCATTTTTAAAAGTCAGAAACTATTTTTAATCAATTAAAAATGAAGAAAAATAACCTAATTGAACTAAAATCTCAAATAAATCTCAAATCAATTAATAAATTGATGAGAATATTTTTCATAGATCTATCATCATTCAAAGAGGTTGAGAAGATATTTTTGTATTTTTTGGATATCAAAAACTATTTAAAATGAATTAAAAATAACCAGAAAAGAGAAAATTCACAAAAAATATCAAATGATAAAATAAAAAATATTAAAAATCATTCTTAGAAACTAGAATTAAAAAGAGAAATAATGCAATTGGTCCCATATTTTTTGGAATTAAAATGAGAGAGTTATGAATTTTTGAAATAAAATGAAATAAAAGAAATAAAATGGAAATTAGAAAAATCAGAAAAAAGGAGAGGCGTTGGATGGCAAATCAGATAGATCTCAAGCGCGCGCCTACCAAATGTCTTAGTCAAACGCGTCACACAATGCATTTAAAAAAGTCATAACGAACAAAGGCCATGATTCAATCTGGGAAAGTGATCAAACGGTCCAGATGCAATCTGGCAATGAGACGGTGGCCAGCGCCACCGTCTTCTCCGGTGAGCTCCGGTGAAGTTCAAAAAATGCAGAGATTCAAATGTTCATTAAAATGGACAATCCAGGCACCGTTCGAAATGTGAAGTGATGTACATCACTCTTGTGCCACTCACTTCCACTCTAGATTCCTATTAAGAGAGAAATCAGAGATGGAAGTTTGGTGGTGTTCATCATGAACTTGCTCGATTTCAAAAATTAAGCATACAACAATGATGCCTCTATAGAGAGGACTTCAGACAACACAATATCAAGGCCAATGGATCAAAGCATAAAGAGATTCGAAGCAAAAAACAGTTGATCAAAACCTTTGGATTATGAAGCTTTGAGTCTCTTTCCTTGGTTCCTTTTGCAAAACAGAACTTCAATGGATCAAATGATGGAGGTTCAGGAACTTTAGATCTGAAAATTCAACCAAATGCAATTGAATTTCAGATCTGAATTTTTGAAGAAAGATGAACTTAGTTCCTTTGGTATGGTTAGGGATTCACTCTTGCAGCATTTCAGGCGCCTTTAGGTTGGAGAATTATGAAGCATAACACATGTATTTATAGCTGGAAATGGCTGAGTGCATGAGTTTACTCGTGTACATGGCAAATGGATTTCTCCTTGCATGGGCTTGTGTGATCATGTGGAAGGCCGAATGAAGATTGAAACAAGCTGCCGAGTTCATGTGAATTGCAACTGGACGTGTACATTAAGTATAAACAGCTCATGCATGGCAATTTGAATGGAATTTCACAAAATGCATTCAATCCTCATGTCTTCGAAAATGGTGCTTCCAAACTCCAAATGCTACCTCATGAGTAATGGTTAGAAAGCTTATTGCATAAGGAACAAATGATATGTTGAACAAAATTTAAATTGGGCCTTGGAAATTAGTGAATTTTGGTTTTAAAGTATAGGGTGCAAAACATGCAAAAGTGAAGTTTCCAAATTTGGCCAATGTTCAAGCCCTTCTGTCTAAATGATGCAAGCCCCAAATGATAAAACTTCCAACATCAAAGTTGTATATCTTTTCAAGACAATCAAGTTGGACTTAAACGTTGCCTCATTTGGATTTTCAATGAAGAAGTTATGGACACTTGAAGTTGGACTTTTTTACATTTCAATGCATTTGGCCCAAAGTGACCTATAATGTTTTGCATTATCACATGTATTTCTTTTGAGATTTTGAAATTTTTCTAAACATAACATTTGAAATATACACAATAAAGTTTCCAATGCATTTAGTTCCACCTAAAAATCATAAAAAATGAATGAGTTATGTTCTTGGGAAGTTGACCCAAAATTAGGGTTTCAGTCAAAATGACCTATAATGTCTTGGAATGGATGATGATCTTCCAAGCCTCAAATCAATTTTTTATGAGCATTAAAAATGTTCATATTGTCCTTAAGAACATTTTTTCTCTCGGGATCATCTCTATTTGACCAACACATCAAAAGTTAGGTCTTAGTGCATTTCAAAATAGTCAGATGAATTGAATGATCAACTTCTCAAGTCCATGCCTCAAATCTTGATGAACTTATGATTGAGGGCACTCAAATAAGTTCAAATATGCATGGAATGATGAATTAAAGAACTTACCTTGATGGTATTTGACCATGGGCTGAGGTTGCTTTATGAGCAAGGCATTGTTGATGATCAGATGAATTAGGGGTTCCTTGGGAGACAAACCTCAAACCTCTTGACTTGCTTTGATCAAAATGATGAATTGAGATACTAGGGAGGCATATTTGATAGATTAGAGCCTTGGGAACCATTTCTATGCTTGCTTTCATCTCCTCTTGACCTTATCATTGCACAAAAGATCTCCTAGGAGCTCTTAGACCTTGTGATTGCTCAAGCTACAAACAAGAAATGTTAGTGACATACTTTTGTGTTTTTGATTGGTAAATAAAATGAGAAAAGCAATGATATACAATTCAAGCATGCTTGGTGATCTCAAACCACTCACAAGAGGTCCCACCTAAAGGCAAAGGGAACCCAGATGCTCATGATCCTTGAGGCTTTGCAAATGCAATGTTATGATGTCATGAGGGATCTTAGGGCCAAAATTGGGGTCTTACAGATGCCCCTATTTAAGGTCATTCTATCCGGAGATATGAAGGTTAAAATCTTTGTCTCGACGAGGTAGAATGGACTTAAATAATAACAAAGAGACGAATTTTGATCCCTATGAGACCTCATGATGCAAATGTATGTATGCAAAAGGGTAATACTTCGTGGGGGATATGCGTCCACAAAGAGAAAAGAAGTTAGGAGAAAATGACCATCCATATGAGTGACACACTCAATGGGACAAAGACTCTGGGATTCTGGTGGGGGATAGAAAAGGGATAGGTTGCGTGAGCAGGGCACGACTCAAAACTTGGGGAGCAGAATTCCAAAAGAATAAATCAATGGAAAGACCCGAGCTGACTCAAAGGCGCATGTATTGGGGAATATGTCAATACGGAGGAATTATCCACAATGGATACTTCGGATGAAAATCCGGACTCAGATGGGGGAAATCCACTTAAAGGACCTCGCTGGGGAACATCCAAACAGGACTCCTCTGAGGAAAAACCAGGGCGAGGTATTACCGGTTACTGGGTAATAAGCTCAAAGAGACATGTGATCCGAACAACGGTATAAGGGTGAAAAAACAACATGCTCGGGGAGAATGAATATCTAAGACCGATATAAGGGTGAGAGATATCAAACATCCAAAATCATCTGAGGAAAACCTAAAAGGTATATTTCAACTCAGGAGAATTTGACTCCACAGGGGACAAAAGTCATAATAGGGAGCAGAGAGGAAGGAACACCAGGGATACCGGTTACTGGGCATTTAATAGGTGACCGATCAGGGCGTGAATTGGGGAATATTCCCAAGACACTCATCATCCAAAAGAGGGCTAGAAAGCAAACTCGATAACAGGATGGGTATCCGACTCCGCAAAGGGGATACGAATCTTACTCGACTGAGGAAGAGCAAAGACTTCAACCGAAGAGTGCATGAGACATGTTATCTATTACCGTCAGAATGTAGATAACATACTCGCATGGAGGATTATCCACAACCGAGTACTGGGTTAATAAAGGATAAATCGACAGAAAAGAAGGGGCATCGGAAATACCAAAAACTGGGTATAAAATGATGACCAACCAAGGAGAGAAACGATCATTACCGATAGACGGCCAATGAAAGATGACTCGCTTGGGATACATTGACAAGGGCAATGATCCGGGAGATATACTCAAAAAGGGTGAAGGACTATCAATACCGAATATTGGATAATGATAACCGTCAAGGAGGGGATTACATCTACCAGATACTGGGTAGAAAACCACGGAAAAGTAACCGTCATCGGTTAGGATGAATAAAAGGTTAACTCTGCTAAGGGGATAAAATAGGGTTTACGACTACCGATATGAGGGTAGAAAACCACAAGCTTCGCCGTGGAAAAGATGGATAATTACTGGTTACTGAGCAATCATTCATTTGAACTGCAAGGATAATCTCCAGAAGCCAAATCTAGGAACAAACTAGAGATGCACAATAAAACAAGACTCATCCCTATGAGGATATAACTCAATGGGGGTTCCATCCCAATATATGTGTTGGAAGGAAACAGAAACAACCATCATCCACGAGGACATAACTCGGTGGGGAATGTGGAAGAAAGGATAAACATTTTCTGCTTATGGGGCTGACTCTTTATGGAGAGATCAAACATAAATAATCTGCTTAGGGATATATTACCGACTAGCAGAAGATAACAAACAAAGATATATGGCAAAGAATGCAACATGAATATCTGATTGTTAAAACTATGCATATATGCGTGGTTTATGCATGATGAATGCTGACAGAACAAATATATCTAACACAAACAAGTCCACTGATTGATTGAATAAACACCCGGTACTACATCTCAAGAGAGAAAGTCTGGCTCAGCGGGGAACATCCCATCCGTTGAGGATCAGGGATACACGGACCTCTGCAGGGGAACGATCGACAACCAATCCAACTGGGAACAGGATCACGGCACAAATAAATTCTACTGGGGAAGCCAACTCCGCTGGGGAAATTATCAAAGGGGATGATGGATCTTTGTGGGGACACAACCACCAATCAGGAGCTCCCAAGGTCACTAAACCAAGAACTCTCACCTGCTGAGGAGGAAGGAGGCTGAACACCTTTACCACACACTCTGCTCGGGAGAGGAAGCCACAAAAGGTTCCGGAGGAAGAGGATACAAACATGCCAGGAATATGAACAAATGCCTTACCATGTCGAGGATCCTACCATCCTCGGGAGAGCATTGAAGACATCCCAATATCCTTTCATCATTGTGAATGTTCACTTTGTTTAAAAACTAGTTATAAACCGTTTAATTATTTAAAAACAATGATATTTCTCAATTAAAACATACAAAACATTTGTTGAATAGAAATAAATAAGAGTGTAAATAATTGGATAAAGGCTCAAATTTATTTGATGGAATGGTAGTCTACAAATGGCAAGACTCCATGGATCTTTACAAATTTGAAATTGGTGATACATATTGGAAAAGGGCAACATTGAACATAATGACCATTTCTCCACCAACTCTGAATCCGATGTATTTGAAGCTTCGGTTGATGATGACTGAGCGGGAATCTCTGACAGATGACAGTTTGTAGAACAAAGTCTTGTCAGGATGCAGTTACTTGCGAAATCCCTATTTTTTTGCCTAGATTGCCCCAGGGTGAGGTACTCAATCTAGCGGGATACATATTCATTTTTTATGTCTCTAACTTTTGCCTGGATCGCCCTTTCGGGTATTCAATCCACCGAGACGCTCATTTTTTGCCTAAGCCGCCCTTTCGGGTTTTCAACTTAGCGAGCTATTCTGTTTTTTATCTTTAGGCGAAGTATTTCTTGACTGTATCTGAATTCACAGGACGAGTGAAATCCTCCCCATCCATAGTTGTAAGTATCAAAGCACCGCCTGAAAAGGCTCTCTTAACAACATAGGGACCTTCATAGTTTGGAGTCCACTTGCCCCTGGAATCGAGCACGAAAGACAAGACTTTCTTGAGCACAAGGTCACCCTCTCGAAACACACGAGGCTTGACCTTCTTATCAAAGGCTTTCTTCATCCTTTGCTAATATAACTGGCCGTGGCACATGGCAGTCAATCTCTTTTCTTCAATCAAATTCTGCTGGTCATAACGACTCTGAACCCATTCAACATCAGTCAACTTGACTTCCATCAAGACTCTCATCGATGGGATCTCCACCTCTACTGGGAGGACAACCTCCATGCCATAAACAAGAGAGAAAGGGGTTTCCCCTGTTGAAGTGCGGACAGACATACGATATCCATGTAAAGCAAATGGCAGCATCTCATGCCAATCTTTATATGTAACAACCATCTTCTGGATAATTTTCTTGATATTCTTATTAGTAGCTTCAACAACCTCATTCATCTTGGGTCTGTAAGGAGAAGAACTATGATAAGCGATCTTGAACTCATTACACAGCTCTTTCATCATCTTGTTGTTCAAGTTAGATCCATTATCAGTAATGATCTTATCTGGCACACCAAACCGGCATATGAGTTGATTCTTGATAAATTTCACGATCACCTGCCTGGTTACGTTTGCATAGATGCCGCTTCAACCCATTTGGTGAAGTAATCAATTGCTACGAGGATGAATCTGTGACCGTTGGACGCTTTCGGTTCTATCATACCAATCATGTCAATTCCCCATATAGAGAAAGGCCATGGTGATGAAATCACATTCAGAAGTGTCGTTGGAATATGAATCTTATCCGTATAGATCTGACACTTATGGCATTTCTTCACGTATTTGCAGCAGTCAGACTCCATTGTCAGCCAATAGTAGCCTGCTCTCAAAATCTTTCTAGCCATGGCATGTCCATTGGAATGAGTACCAAATGAGACCTCATGGACTTCAGTCATTAACAGGGCTGCTTCGTGTCTATCCACGCATCTAAGCAGCACCATATCAAAATTTCTCTTATAAAGCACATCACCATTGAGGTAAAAACTGCCTGACAATCTCCTCAAAGTCTTCCTATCTTTCACAGATGCCCCAGGTGGGTAAATCTGACTCTGAAGGAAACACTTGATATCATAATACCACGGCTTATCATCTTGCACCTCCTCTACTGCAAATACATGAGCTGGTCTGTCCAAGCGCATCATAGTGATATTGGGAACTTCATTCCAAATTCTTACCACAATCATCGAAGCAAGTGTAGCGAGAGCGTCTGCCATCCGATTCTCATCTCGAGGAATATGATGGAAGTCAACCTCAATTAAGAACGTTGAAATCCTCCTCGCATAATCCCTATATGGAATGAGGCCAGGCTGATTCGTTTCCCACTCGCCTTTAATCTGATTAACAATGAGGGCCGAATCACCATAAACATCAAGATGTTTGATCCTGAGATCAATGCATTCTTCCAATCCCATGATACAGGCCTCATATTCACCCATATTGTTCGTGCATTTGAAAGTTAGCCTTGCTGTAAACGGAAAATGTGTGCCCTGAGGAGTAATAATCACTACCCCAATACCATTTCCATATTGATTTACAGCACCATCAAACACCATACTCCATCTGAAACCAGGTTCTGGCCCTTCATCGAGTGTAGGCTCATCGCAATCTTTCATTTTCAAATACAGAATCTCCTCATCTGGGAAGTCATACTGAACTGACTGATAATCTTCGATCAGTTGATGTGCCAAGTGGTCTGCCAAAATACTACCTTTAATGGCCTTCTGAGCTCGATACTCAATATCGTACTCAGATAACAACATCTGCCAACGGGCAAGCCTCCCAGTTAAAGCAGGCTTCTCAAATATGTACTTAATTGGATCCATTTTGGATATCAACCAAGTCGTATGATTCAACATATACTGGCGTAAGCGCTTAGCAGCCCAAGCCAAAACACAACATGTTTTCTCAAGCATTGAGTATCGGGACTCACAATCAGTGAACTTCTTACTCAGGTAGTAGATAGCATATTCTTTTTTCCCAGATTCATCTTGCTGACCAAGGACACAACCCATTGAGTCTTCAAGAACTGTCAGATACATAATCATTGGTCTTCCTTCCACAGGCGGAGACAGAATCAGAGGTTCAGACAAATACTCTTTAATGTTGTCAAAAGCCTTTTGGCAATCCTTGGTCCAATCATGAGACTGATCTTTCCGGAGGAGCTTGAATATTGGTGCACATGTGGCAGTCATGTGGGATATAAATCTGGAAATGTAATTCAAGCGGCCAAGAAAACCTCGGACTTGCTTCTCAGTTTTGGGCGCAAGCATCTCTTGTATTGCTTTGACCTTTGTAGGATCAACCTCAATACCTCTTTCACTGACGATAAAGCCCAATAGCTTACTGGAACGGACTCCAAATGTACACTTGTTCGGATTCAGACGAAGCTTAAACTTCCTCAAACGCTGAAAAATCTTCAACAAGTGCTCTACATGCTCAACTTCCGTTCTTGACTTAGCAATCATATCATCAACATATACCTCGATCTCTTTATGCATCATATTGTGAAACAAGGTAGTCATATCTCATTGATATGTGGCTCCGGCGTTCTTCAAACCGAAGGGCATCACTCAATAACAGAATGTTCCCCAAGGTGTGATGAATGTTGTCTTCTCCATATCCTCGGGTGCCATTTTGATCTGATTATATCAGGAAAATCCATCAATAAATGAGAAGACATTGAATTTAGCTGTATTATCTACCAACATATCAATGTGTGGTAGAGGGAAATCATCTTTCGGACTAGCTTTATTCAAGTCTCTATAGTCCACACACATTCGGACTTTTCCATCTTTCTTAGGCACGGGCACAATATTGGCCACCCATTGAGGATATGTAGAAGTCACCAGAAACCCCACATCAATTTGCTTTTGAACTTCCTCTTTGATCTTCACTGCCATATCGGGATGAGTTCTTCTGAGCTTCTGCTTCACAGGCACGCACTCAGGCTTTAAAGGCAGGAAATGTTGCACAATATCTGTATCCAGACCAGGCATGTCTTCATATGACCAAGCAAAGACGTCGACATACTCTCGTAGCAACTCAATCAACCCCTTCTTAACAGATTCTTCCAAGAGTGCCCCAATCTTCACTTCTCGCACACAATCTTCAGACCCCAAGTTGACTGTTTCCAGATTCTCAAGATGCGGCTGAATGATCTTCTCCTCATGCTCAAGTAGACGGGTAATCTCGTCAGGAATATCTTCAACATCATCTTCTTCCGCCTCAAATACAGGGAATTCAAAGTTGGGAGATGGTGTTTGATCATTATGTTCAATGGGTTTGATTAACCTGCATAATGATTTTGGATATAAAAGAGATTTTAGAATTCAAACCAAGCAAATCATTATGCAGATGAAAAGATTGATTTTATTCTTATTTAGGGTTTTATGTGATCACCAATTTCATGCAAAAAGCGAGAAGGGAAAATAATTGGAAAAACAAACATTTAACATGAATTTATTGAATGAAAACATCATTGTATTTATGCGCCAACAATGTCATCACTTCTCCTTTTGGCATGGGAGAAGGGTTTTTAAACACAATGAACATTACTTTGACTTATGGATAACTGTCGGAATATCAACAGTGACCCAATTATTGCAGACCCCTCCAGGGATAATGAAATTGCCAGAATCCTCTTCGTCTTCTTCCAGAATGGCTGCAGCCTCTTCATCTTGACTAGTGTGGATGAAACCTCCAATTTTGAACAATCCTTGCTTGTTGAATACCCCAGAAGAATACCCTATGCCAGCCCGAGATTTATTGTCTTCCAACTCAATCATTTTCCCCAAGCCAGCAGTTGCTCCATGCTCAATGGCCAACTTTGCATCTTTATAGGAAGCAAATGAAGGAGTTCCTTTCTTAATAGGTTCACCAATAGATAAGGCTTGGAAGGGAGTTCCAACTTTATCCTCAGCATATATATAAGAGAAGAAAGACAAATGGCTAACCAGGAGAGCCTTTTCTCCCCCTACCACCACCAGTTTCTTATTCTTTACAAATTTCAATTTCTGGTGTAGGGTGGATGTCACGGCGCCTGCCTCGTGAATCCATGGTCTGCCTAAGAGACAGCTATACGATGGGTGAATGTCCATAACCTAGAAAGTAATCTGGAAATCACTTGGCCCAATTTTGACTGGGAGATCAACCTCACCAATCACAGTTTTGCGAGACCCATCGAAAGCCTGCACAACTACTCCACTCTGCCTCATGGGAGGCCCCTGATATGACAACTTCGTAAGAGTGGACTTTGGCAATACATTCAATGATGACCCAGTGTCCACCAGCACATTGGACATGGCGTCATCTTTGCAGCTCATGGAGATGTGTAATGCCAAGTTGTGGTCTCTTCCCTCCTCAGGGAGATCAGCATCACAAAAACTTAAATTGTTACAAGCGGTGATGTTTGCAACAATACTATCAAATTGTTCAATTGTGACGTCGTGATCTACGTACGCCACATCCAACACCTTCTAAAAAGCTTCTCGGTGTGGTTATGATATCATTAGCAATGATAGTACAGATATTTTGGATGGCGTTTGTAGAAGCTGATCTATAACGTTGTACTCACTTCTCTTGATGAGCCTTAGCATCTCATCACAATCTTCTTTCGCATTGCCACTCGGGCCAGCAGAAGCAGGAGTTCTCAACGTAGGGGTGGGTTTAGCAACAAGTGCCGGATTCAGAGCGTTCACAACATTCCTAATCGGGCGTTCAACAAAATCAGCATTATCACTTCCTCGAGCATCAACTTGAGGTTTCAACGGAGTCGAAAAAACACGATCGCTACGGGTCAGGCCGCTGACGTCAGCAATGTTAACAACTGATGAAGAGGGCAAGGGCACCTCTTTCCCATTTTCTACTGCTACAACATTGTAGCGATAGAGAACTGCCTTCTCGGTAGAATACGGTACAGGGCCGACTGGCTTAATAGTCAGAGCAGGAGAAACCTTCTGCTTTCTACCATCATACTTGATGACAACAGGCTCGGGTATCCGGAATACCGGAGAAATTACGTTGACTTCAACAGCATCTTCATCAACATTTCTGTTTTGAAGGATCTCAATGACTCCCTCATCCAACATTTCCTGAACATCCTTGCGCACTTGGCGACAACCTCTCTGATTAACAGAACAGACTCGACATCTATCGTGGTCATGTTCATAATGGCTATAATCACACAGCAAAGGATGCATCTCAACCAGCGATTATCGGATATGACTGACGTATTTGACTTTGTACTTGCCAGGACAGCCCTGGACCATATTGACAGATTTCCCATGCTCGGGCAATAGGTTCTTCTTCACATTCGGACCTACGTCCTCGAAAAACAAAATCCCGCTTCTCACAAGGTCTTGCACCTTGGTCTTCAAGGGATAACAATTCTCCACGTCATGTCCGGGAGCACCGGAATGATATACACAGTGAAGCTCAGGCTTGTACCACCACTGGGGGTTAGCAGGTACGACGAGAGGGTCTCGTGGAGTGATTAACTTTCTATCAATCAAAGATGGATAGAGTTCAGCATAAGTCATCGGAATTGGATCAAAGGTGACCCTCTTCCTCTCATAGCTGGTGCTGGTATTGTTGTTATTGCGATGTTGGTAGGCCTATTGTTGTGGACGTTGCTATTGCTAATATTATTGAGTTTGTTGTTGTTGATAATGTTGGGCTTATCTGAAAACAGGTGCTATATGAGCCACCTGATGCTGGTTATTAATGGGACGAGCAATCTTCCTTTTCACAGAGGGTCTTCTCTTGATATGGGAAGACACGACATGTGCCTTTCCCTCCTTCTTCTTTTCAAAGCTTCCATATTTCTTTGTCGAAGAGCCTTTATCTCGAGTCAAACGTCCTTCACGGACCCCTTCTTCCAGTCTCATTCCCATATTCACCATCTCGATGAAGTCTGAGGGAGCACTGGTTATCATTCTCTCATAATAGAATGAACTCAAGGTCTTCAAGAAGATCTTGGTCATCTCTTTCTCCTCAAGGGGTGGTATTATCTGAGCTGCTAACTCGCGCCACCTCTGGGCGTATTCTTTGAAGGTCTCTTTCTCTTTCTGGGACATTGCCCTCAGCTGGTCCCTATCAGGAGCCATATCCACATTATATTTATATTGCTTGACGAAGGCCTCGCCAAGATCGTTGAAAGAGCGGATGTTCGAACTTTCCAGATCCATGTACCACCAGAGAGCGGCACCGGACAGACTGTCCTGGAAATAGTGGATGAGCAATTGGTCATTATCAGTTTGCGTTGACATCTTGCGAGCATACATCACAAGATGGCTGAGAGGGCATGTGTTTCCCTTATACTTCTCAAAGTCAGGTACTTTGAATTTAATAGGGATTTTCACGTTGGGCACAAGGCACAACTCAGCAACACTCTTACCAAAGAGATCTTTCCCCCTCAGAGTTTTCAGTTCCTTGCGAAGCTCAAGGAATTGGTCTTTCATATCATCCATATTCTCATAAACATCTGGACCTTCAGATGGTTCAGAATGGTAAATGGTATCTTCAACTCTTGGTAATGTATGCACAACGGGAGGTGGCACTGAAAGGACCGGGCTAGATGCCGGCAAAGAAGCAAGGGTAGGAGCGAAACCCTCTGGAATGAAATTGGCAGGCATTCCCCACGGGAACCCGACTGGCATAGATAGCGCAAAGTGGGCTGTTGCAGCAGACACAGTAGAAGTCACGATCTCAGAAATGACCGTTCTCTGGGGAGGAGTTGAGAGTGTTGGGGAAGACTGGCTCTGGGCAGCCATGAATGACTCCATCAGGGCATTCAATCTGGCTACTTCCTCTTTCAGCTCGCGGTTCTCTTGTTCCAAATGATCCATCAGTTTCGAAGAGTTGGCTCTGGTGTAGTACCGGTGAGTCAGCTTGTCTTCAAAATAAATGAAGAACACAGAGTTAGACCATAGGACAAGAAGCCTGGAGCAAAACCTCCTTATGCGCATGATGCATGTAATGCTTGTGCATATGAGTTGTTTTTATTTCAGAGGAACTTTTAGAGTTCTATTTGCAAATTTTGGGAAATATTAAACATTTATCTTATATGGAACACAATATCAATAATATCTGGAAAATATTTTTACATCAAAGAAGTACAACTTCGGTAACCAAATATAATACAAGAGAGAAGGAAAATGATCATCCTATGGATCCCTAGAAACAATCATCTAAAGCTCTGGACACAGGAAGATAAGATGCACGAAGCCTCTTCACCTCCTCCTCGTAGGCTGCCTCCATATCTGCCTTCTCCTTGGCGAGTCGGTCGTACTTCCTCTTCCAAAACTTGGAAGACTGAGGAAGTAGAGAAGTCCATGCATCATTAGGATCATCAATAACCTGATGCTCAAGGAATTCAATCAAAGCACCCTTCTCCTTGATCTGCTGAAGCAACTCCTCTCGTTCAAGGATCCAAGCACGTGAACGGTCTTCGTCTCTCAACTCCTCTACTCCTTGGTCAGGGAGGGTTGAAGGCCCAACCACAACCAAAGGTGTAGGTCTCGGATACTCGTAAGGCATGAGGTATTCAACAACTCTCCTCCTAATCCAAGAAGTATAAGGTTCCAAAGCAATACAATTCTCCGGTCCCAACTCCTTTCTTCCTTTCCTATGGATCTTGCGCCAAGCACGGACCATCCTGGACTTCAAGCCTTAGGGATCTTTACCCTCCTGAAAGAACACACCCTCTAACAGAATGTTAATGGGTTTATCCTTTAGGGGGAACCCAAGCTGACGACGTGCCAAAACAGGGTTGTAGTTAATCCCACCACATGTACCAAGAAGAGGCACATTGGAGAATTCACCACAAGAGTCAATAATCCGCACACCATCATATACACGGTTGTACCAAAAGATATCATCATTAGTGAGAGACATAAGTCTCGTGGACCACCGTAGACATCCTTTGTTTTCCTTGAAGGCGACCGTCTGCGGCAAGTGAGAAATAAACCACTTGTACAACAGAGGCAAAGAGCACACAATGGCACCACCACCCTTTGCATTCCTCATATGCAAAGAAAAATAAGTGTTACCCAACAGAGTCAGAACGGGATTAAGAGTAGAGAAAATCCTAATAGCATTCACATCCACAAACTTGTCGATGTTGGGGAACAACACTAACCCATAGATGAGAAGTACAAATATGGCTTCAAAGGCATCCTCACTCATAGCCTTCCCATACATGGTAGCTTGAGCAATGAGGAACTCAGAAGGGAGACCTTGAATTCCACCTTTGGTAGTCATATGTGCACCAACCAGAGATTCTAGGTTCGTTCCCCAGCAGAGTCGCCACTTTTCTGTAGCGGGGTATTCGTTACCATTAGAGATATTGATTAAATCTAAGGTAAACCATACAAGTCGAGTCGCCACCGCACTTCTATTTATCCAAAGGAATGGTTAGAAAGTGAACAAAAACCTAAAAGTTTTATCAAATCAACAACTAGTAAAAATGTCAAAGATCTGGGTAAGGGGGTTGGTTATGCAATGGGAAGGTTTTAAGCACCCAAAACATCCTAGGTACTCCTAGGGAGCCCTTTTCACATTTGTTGTAAGGTTGGTATTTTGTGAAAATTTGTTTGTGCAAACATGATTGAAGAGACGAGAAGAGAATATACAAGTTATTTACATTTTTGTGTTTGGATGGATAAACCCATTGCCTACGTACCATGTTAAAAAAGATTAGGATCAAAACCTCGTAGTTCGGGGTAAAAATCTCAAAATGAGTTGGTGAATGGATTGGTCCAAAAGCCTTAAGGTCTTTTGTTATCCAAGGGAGAAAACTCAACCCAAAACCACAAATCCACCATGTGAGGATAGCTTCAACATGCTAGCGAGGGGTTAACCCTATAATAAGCATGGAAGACTCATTGTCCATCACTAAGGATATAGGTGAGTATTACATCTACCTCAAGGATAACTCAAACCTAATGGCTAAAGGTTATGGAAAATTTTGATTAAGAAAGTGGCCATTGAAACCACAAAAAAACAAGTGAATGGGTTATATTTACCAATGAAAAGTATTTACAAAATATGGTCAAAGTTGACTTAAAGATTCAATTCAAAATAAGTGTTATGAAAAGAAAGTTTGAAAACCAAAAGCATAGGGCTTAGGTTTCTAATGTTGAAAACAAGTGTTAAATGTTTACACAAAAGCTTTTGGCTTGGGTTAGAGTGGAGGGAAGAAGAAGAATGGCTAAAGTCATAATCATACAAGAGATAAGGGATAATAGAATAAGACCACAAATGGAGTTCCTCTCTTGAGATCATATTGATGATCCAAGTAGTTCCCATCCTTTGGAATATGCAAGCAAAATAATAGTAAGCACAAGCAATCAATAATCAGTTTAGCTCTTGGAAAGTTCTTCAATGGATCTTAGATCTCTCTCTCTTAGAAGCTCATGGCAATGGTTCCACACTTAAAAAGTTCCATCAAACAATCAAGAATGAACAAAAAGGAGTTTTAGAGAATGGTCCTTTCAAAGTCCTCTTCAACATTTATAGCATTCTAAAGGCTCAATGCCTAGTTGCTCTTTGACTTTTATAGCACTCTAAAGGCCCAATGCCTAGTTGCTCTTTGACTCCAAATTTGCATAGGGAAAGTCCTAAAGTCTAAGTCCATTTTTCCATTTCTTTGCATTTGGTCCACAACAATCAAAACAAAACACAAGCACAATGATATATACACAAATATGTGCTCAAGTGAGCAAAAGGCAAATTGTATTAACATAAACATGTGCTCAAGTGAGGAAAGGAAAAAGCAAATGAATAATATGTACAATAATAGTAAATTGCACAAAAGTAAAGAGCAAAAAGTAAATGTTAATTGTTAATAGTTAGTGTTAGTAGTTAGTGTGCCATAAGGCAAATTTAGCGCTATGTTAAGCAATCGTAATTGGACTTATGTAGAAGTCACAACTATCTGAGGCCGGTCAATAATAATGTAGGCAACAACACAAGTTAGAAGTCTTGATTAGTGAACCAAGTTCCAACAACTTGCCATGCCAAAAGAGAAGATGAGAAATGATCTTGTATTGGTTTAAGTCCTTTGCATGATTTAAGAAACAATCTATCCTTAATGCAAAGCCATTCACTTGATCATTTGATCAAGATGAATTAGATTTGAATCAAGGAAGATTAAACCTCCCTAATCAATGCTAACTTATCAACCTTTAACTCATTGATCAAAAAAGAAAAGAAGAAGAAGAAGATGAAGAAGATGGATAATGGAAATGAAGGAAATAAAGTGTATTAGATGAAATGGAATGTACCAATCTATTAATGTTGACCAAAGATAGGGAAGATCAAGGTCAAACCACAAAAAACAGAAGTGAGATGAAGATTGGAAGTCAAGAAAGAAACAAAATATTTTTGCCATTTTTAATATTTGAAAATAAACTTGAATTAAAATATTAAAGAAAGGTCAAACTTCAAAATCACTTCAAACCAACTTTGAAAAGTCCAAGTGAATTATCCCAAGTTCAACAAGGTCAAACAAAGTTTGACAAAAAATTTCAGCATTTTTAAAAGTCAGAAACTATTTTTAATCAATTAAAAATGAAGAAAAATAACCTAATTGAACTAAAATCTCAAATAAATATCAAATCAATTAATAAATTGATGAGAATATTTTTCATAGATCTATCATCATTCAAAGAGGTTGAGAAAATATTTTTGTATTTTTTGGATATCAAAAACTATTTAAAATGAATTAAAAATAACCAGAAAAGAGAAAATTCACAAAAAATATCAAATGATAAAATAAAAAATATTAAAAATCATTTTTAGAAACTAGAATTAAAAAGAGAAATAACGCAATTGGTCCCATATTTTTTGGAATTAAAATGAGAGAGTTATGAATTTTTGAAATAAAATGGAAATTAAAAAAATCAGAAAAAAGGAGAGGCGTTGGATCCAGTTCATTAATTGACCTGGCAGATCAGATGGATCTCAAGCGCGCGCCTACCAAATGTCTTAGTCAAACGTGTCACACAATGCATTTAAAAAAGTCATAACAAACAAAGGCCATGATTCAATCTGGGAAAGTGATCAAACGGTCCAGATGCAATCTGGCAATGAGACAGTGGCCAGCGCCACCGTCTTCTCCGATGAGCTCCGGCGAAGTTCAAAAAATGCAGAGATTCAAATGTTCATAAAAATGGACGATCCAGGCACCGTTCGAAAGGTGAAGTGATGTACATCACTCCTGTGACACTCACTTCCACTCTAGATTCCTATTAAGAGAGAAATCAGAGATGGAAGTTTAGTGGTGTTCATCATGAACTTGCTCGATTTCAAAAATTAAGCATATAACAATGATGCCTCTATAGAGAGGACTTCAGACAACACAATATCAAGGCCAATGGATCCAAGCATAAAGAGATTCGAAGCAAAAAACAGTTGATCAAAACCTTTGGATTATGAAGCTTTGAGTCTCTTTCCTTGGTTCCTTTTGCAAAACAGGACTTCAATGGATCAAATGATGGAGGTTCAGGAACTTTAGATCTGAAAATTCAACCAAATGCAATTGAATTTCAGATCTGAATTTTTGAAGAAAGATGAACTTAGTTCCTTTGGTATGGTTAGGGATTCACTTTTGAAGCATTTCAGGCGCCTTTAGGTTGGAGAATTATGAAGCATAGCACATGTATTTATAGATGGAAATGGCTGAGTGCATGAGTTTACTCATGTGCATGGCAAATGGATTTCTCCTTGCATGGACTTGTGTGATCATGTGGAAGGCCCAATGAAGATTGAAACAAGCTGCTGAGTTCATGTGAATTGCAACTAGAAGTGTACATTAAGTATAAACAGCTCATGCATGGCAATTTGAATGAAATTTCACAAAATGCATTCAATCCTCATGTCTTCGAAAATGGTGCTTCCAAACTCCAAATGCCACCTCATGAGTAATGGTTAGAAAGCTTATTGCATAAGGAACAAATGATATGTTGAACAAAATTTCAATTGGGCGTTGAAAATTAGTGAATTTTGGGTTTAAAGTATAGGGTGCAAAACATGCAAAAGTGAAGTTTCCAAATTTGGCCAATGTTCAAGCCCTTCTTCCTAAATGATGCAAGCCCCAAATGATAAAACCTCCAACATCAAAGTTGTATATCGTTTCAAGACAATCAATTTGGACTTAAAATTTGCCGCATTTGGATTTTTAATGAAGAAGTTACGGACACTTGAAGTTGGACTTTTTTACATTTCAATGCATTTGGCCCAAAGTGACCTATAATGTTTTGCATTATCACATGTATTTATTTTGAGACTTTGAAATTTTTCTCAACATAACATTTTAAATAGACACAATAATATTTCCAATGCATTTAGTTCCACTTCAAAATCATAAAAAATGAATGAGTTATGTTCTTGGGAAGTTGACCCAAAATTAGGGTTTCAATCAAAATGACCTATAATGTCTTGGAATGGATGATGATCTTCCAAGCCTCAAATCAATTTTTTATGAGAATTAAAGTTGTTCATATTGTCCTTAAGAACATTTTTTCTCTTAGGATCATCTCCATTTTACCAACACATCAAAAGTTAGGTCTCATTGCATTTCAAAATAGTCAGATGAATTGACTGATCAACTTCTCAAGTCCATGCCTCAAATCTTGATGAATTGATGATTGAGGGCACTCAAATAAGTTCAAATATGCATGGAATGATGAATTAAAGAACATCCCTTGATGGTATTTGACCATGGGCTGAGGTTGCTTTATGAGCAAGGCATTGTTGATGATCAGATGAATTAGGGGTTCCTTGGGAGACGAACCTCAAACCTCTTGACTTGCTTTGATCAAAACGATGAATTTGATACTAGGGAGGCATATTTGATAGATTAGAGCTTTGGTAACCATTTCCATGCTTTCTTTCATCTCCTCTTGACCTTATCATTGCACAAAGGATCTTCTAGGAGCTCTTAGACCTTGTGATTGCTCAAGCTACAAACAAGAAATGTTAGTGACATACTTTTGTGTTTTTGATTGGTAAATAAAATGAGAAAAGCAATGATATACAATTCAAGCATGCTTGGTGATCTCAAACCACTCACAAGAGGTCCCACCTAAAGGCAAAGGGAACCCAGATGCTCATGATCTTTGAGGCTTTGCAAATGCAATGTTATGATGTCATGAGGGATCTTAGGTCCAAAATTGGGGTCTTACAAGGCCTTCTGAATTTGTTTTGTCTTTTTCTATAGAGTTGTTTGATTCTTATGGAAAGGATAGATAATTCTTCTTCATCATCAAAATCTTCATTCTTAGAGTTATCAACTTCTTCCTTTTCAGCTTGAAAGGCTTTTCTCCTTTCTGGCTTTCTTCTTTATGATATATACTTTAGAGCAACATATTTGCTTTTCTTCCGAGGTTCATCTTCTTCTAACTCTATTTCATAACTTCTGAGAGAGCTGATAAGTTCTTCGAGACTTATGTTGTTCAAATCCTTGGATAACTTCAGAGCAGTAACCATAGGTCTCCACTTCTTTGGAAGACTTATGATTATCTTCTCGACATGATCTACCATAGTATATCCTTTGTCCATAACCTTGAGTCCTACAACCAAGATTTGGAACCTTGAGAACATCACTTCAATAACTTCATCATCTTCCATTCTGAAGGCTCCATACTTCTAAATTAAGGCTAGAGCCTTATTCTCTTTAAATTAATTGTTGCCTTCGCGCGTCATTTTAAAGGAGTCAAAAACTTCTTTGGTTGTTTCCCTATTGGTTATCTTATCGTACTCGTTTTAGGAAATAGTGTTTAACAGAATGGTTCTTACTTTGTGGTTATTCTTAAAATCATGCTTCTGATCGTCACTCATTCTGCTTCTTGGAATAGAAATACCAATTGCAGAAATGGGTAGTTCATAACCATTTGTAACCATATCCCAGAGATCAACGTTGTAGCCTAGGAAGAAACTTTCAATTTTATCCTACCAGTAGTCAATTTTTTCTCCATAAAAAACTGGAGATTTTGCGTTGTAGCTATCTCTTTCATTTGTGTTAGCCATGAAGTTTTTCTCACCCTGGGTCTCTCTACACGGTTAAGTGCTTGATTCAAAAATAAATAACAGAGCCTAAGCTCTAATACCAATTGAAGGTAGAGAAAAACAAGAAAGGGGGGGTTGAATTGTTTTCACAGGAATTAAAACTTTTTGCAACACCATACACACAAAATAAATACTAACAACACAAAGAGTTTATCCTAGTTCACTTGAAATTCAAAGTTACTCCAATCCACCCGGCCAAGGTGATTTCGCCTTCAATAAAGACTTAATCCACTAATCTCAATAGATTACAAATATACGTCTAAGAGTTTAACAACCTCTTAGCCCTCTCAAGTCTACAGACCTAAACAGGTCACTGAAGGAATTACAAACAATTTCAAGAATTGCATGTGTTTGAATAGATGCTTCTAGATAAGCAGTATAAACACACTTTAATAACGACGAAACACAACCACACAATATTGAGCAACATCTCTTGTATGGAAACTATTTCTTACAACAATAATAGTGAGAGTATTTGATGTATGAGAATGTTGTTGTGTCAAAGTTATTTCGTTGTATACCAAGTTGTTGTATTCAACAAGTTGTAAGGAGACCTTTATATAGAACTTGAGATGATACCGTTGGAGGGAAATCAATGGAGATTTCGTGCCAGCTGTGGAAGTTAAAGGTATTAAATTTCTTTTCCTTTCTATAGCAGTCTTGGAACATAATCCATTGTTTCCTTATTAGGAATTTTACTAGAATTTGAATTCTTCCAGCGTAACTTTCTGATCAGGTGATGTGTTGAGCAGTATCAGAGTGAGCGTGATCAGACTCTTCATAGTTAGAGTCTACAAATGTCTTCTCGCAGAGTTTTCAGATATCTCTTGCGGAATCTTCAGAATCAGAGCTTGAACTACAGAGTCAGATTCTTCAGATGATTGCTCTTCAGATTATTCTGTTTAGAGTCAGATTTGATTTCTCTTTGTGATGGGTCAACATTTCTAGACTAATGAAGATTCCAGATATTCGTTTCATAAGAGTCATTTTAACTTAGAATCCTGCACACTTAAGAAATTGTTAGGGTACCAAATTGTTTCATTCTTTGTTATCTTCAAAACTTAGAGATATATTGCAGAATCAAAATATTATTCTAACATGGACAAATGAACCTTATTTCATAGCCTTCCAAATACTACAATCCACCTCTTCAATGAAAAATTTCATTTTCTCTTTCCAAAAATTATACCCTTCTCCATTAAAGGATGTGGTATGTTTAGTTAATAGCTTGAAGACATTTTTCATTCTGGGACGATTAGTCCTTAACAGGAGTTAGACTTGGACACCACTTGTTGGAAAAATGATTTCAAGCACAAGAGAGAGGGGGGGGGGGGGGGGGGTGAATTGTGCTATTTAAAATTCACGATTACTTTTATGCTTTTCTCGATTAAGATCGTGTTAGTAGTTTCGTATAAGTGAATTACAATAGAAATAAATTATAAAAGTAAATAGAATAAATTAAAAGAATAAGGTTAGAGAGATTGCACCAGAGACTTATACAGATTTGACTGAACATTGGCCTAATCCTGTCCCCAAGGGGTATTCTTGAGACTTTCACTATAAACTTTGAGATTTTGAAGGTTATGCCCACGGACCTTTATAGAAACTGATCTTAAAGTTGTTATAGGCTTACCCCTAACAAAATACAATTTTTACCATGGGCTAAGCTAGTGAACATTCTTAGATATTTTCAGGTTGATCTCAATAACCAAAGACATAACTTTTCTCGGCAAAGCTCAATAAACCAAAGCATAGAATTTATGATTGGTTTATCTTAAGAACTAAACTCAATCTTCTCAAGAGAATCGCAATCTCAAGAATTAAACAATCATCACGACCACTTACAAAATCCTTTCTCACAAGCAAAGTTTCACTCACAAGCACTAAGGAAATTTAAGTGAAAGAAAATTTTTCTAGAGAGGGGGAGAAAATTAGAGACATAAATTCCAAAGAAAATATTAACCGTTGGAAAGTGGTGTTAAATGAAGTGGAAGTGAGCCTCCTTTATATAGTAATTATAAAATTTAGAAAAGAAAATAATCCAAGGGATAAATTGATGAGCCAATCAATTGGTACAATGCTCCAATTGATTGACTAGGTCATTCTTAATCGATTACCATGCCAAAAAAGGAAATATTGGATATAAAGTTGTTGCAAGTCATTAAGGCAATGTCCTAATTATTTGTATAATCGGTTAGGCTCTCTTCAATCGATTGGCTTAATGCTCCAATTAATTGGCAGGTGTAAAAAAAAGAAAAACTTCCAAATCGATTTGCCAAGTCTCCAATCGATTTTTTGGTTAAAAAATCCTTTTAAACTATTGTGGAGAATTTCTTAATCACTTAGCTTGGTTTTGAACAAAATTTAAATATGTAAAATGATTTTAAAACGTCTTCATATTTCCAAGTATATATAGGTTAATCCATCATTACATGAGTTAATTTTATGCCCTCTTAGTGCTAGGGCGTTTTTATACAAACAAACTAGATGAAATCCAAAGAGGTGAGAGAGATGAAACAAGATAAATAAAGAATTAATAAATGCCAAAGCTGCTACGGTCCGTAGCATGCACTAAGGTCACCCATAGAAGGGCTTTGGCTCTTTGTATGATAGGCTTCTTGGGGCTACTATGACTTGTAGCTTGTGTTACGACCATCCAAAGTATGCCTCTGGATTTTGTATAATGAAATTTTCCATTTTGTTTCGAACTTTCACGCTTTTTGCTTGTCTCGACTTCTCTTTTTCCCGGGACATTCCTTCTAGCCTGAAAATAGAGAAAAGAAACAACCACACATAAAAAGTGATAAAAACAAGGATTTAAATGACTAAAATAGAATGGAAAAATAACTAACAAAATAGTGCAATAACCACTTATCATGTATGATGCCAAATTACATAACGTTTTAGAACATCATACTCGATTGGGAAATAAGGCTTGGGTCTTAGTGGGTCAAACCATATATCTAGCTACAAGGACTAAGGAGTCAAAATACATGGCCAAAGGATGAGAGGTTTTGGGGGAGAGGGTAAAAGCGCTGGAGAATACCAAGAATATGGTCGAGGAGGAGTCTTAGATATTGGAAGGTGAGGAGAAGGAAGTGTAACAGAGAGTTAGAGGGAGAATTCTAGAAGTTCTTCTTCTTCTTTCAAGATTTCTACCTTGTTCTCCTTTTGATCGAGGTTCAAAGATTTTTCTCCACTATGTCGAGTTGATGTGTGCAACCTCTTTTTTTTCTCATGCACTGCATGGAACATAACCTTTATGTTGTCAAGTTTAATCTCGAGTGGGGTTTAAGAGATCAAGTTTCATTGAGTCGAGAATGCATATAGTGAATAAAACATTTAGGGGGACCTTCACGGCTCCTTAGTATGATGCATAATTTCTGATTTATTATGGATGTTTTCCATCCGTTCGGTGTGAAGGTTCTAAATGGATATTGTCCAAGCCTAATCATGTTAGCTATTGGGACTAGAGTGTCGTTGGACATTGGAGTTGGAGTTTCATTGACCTCTCTACAATAAGGATACTGTAGCAATAAATTCATGACTATTGAGCTATTGGTTAACTCAACATTAATAAAACCAGAGTCGCCACCGCGCTTTTTTTTTGTTTCCAAAGGAAAAGGGAAAAAGTACGAACAAAACCAAAAGATAAAAAGTTTTCAAATCAAAACTAATAAAATGTCAGAGATTACAGGTAAGGGGGTTGGTTACACCGAGGAAAGGTATTAGCACCCAAAGTGTCCTAGGTACTCCTAGGGAGCCCTTTTTTGTGTGTAAGTGTTTTAGTTGAAAATGATATTTGGTAAAAAGGAATGAAGGGATGAGAAAAGAATTCATTAATTATATTTTTTTTATGTTTGACAAGATCTTTGGTCTTATTCCTACGTACCAACATAAAAATGAGGGATCAAAACCTCGTAGTTCGTGGTAAAAATTTCAAAGATGTGTGGATTAATTTTAACAAAAGCCTAAAGATCTTTTGTTATCAAAAGGAGAATACTCAACCAAACATCCACCGATGATGAATGCTTTATAACATTTCAGAGGGAGGGTTCCAACTTGGATTCAACCAACAAGCCTGTCACTAACCCCTAGTAAATGGAAAGACTTATAATCAAATATCATGTAAATGGGAGAACTATATCTCAACCAAAGATAACTCAAACCTAAATGCTCTCTTTTTGAAAAGGTTAAAAGAAAAAGGCACAAAATGGCCAAAAGGATTAGATGAGATTGTTCATTCTTTTTGTCTTTTGAAATGAAAGTCAATATAGTTAAGTTTATTTACAAGTTTGATTTAAGAAAATATTTGAAAATTCAGTGGCATAAGGCCAAGGTTTCTAACCATTAAAACAAGTCTAAGTTTGAAAACACAAGCAAAGAAGGTTTTAAAATGAGGGAGAAATTTTGAAATTAAAGAAGTGTGAGGAGATGAAGGGACTATCCTAGACAAAAATTAAAAGTTTAGAGTTGAAAAGATCTGACTAATGGGATGCAATCCACAAGACAAGAATGTCAGATAGAAACCCACATCCTTTGGACTTTTAAGCAAGGAATAAGTATAACCATCAAAGCAATTAATATAAAGATTATAGGCATCAAATAAAGATGGCCAACATGCAAGCAAGCACTCCAAAAACAAGCAGTCTTCAGTGTCTTCAAAATGTATGAGATGAAATATTCCGTGTGGCACACTCATAGAACAATCATTAGATAGAAACAACAAGATCAAAATAACAACTTAACCACAAAGACAAAGTAATAGATAAACCAATGGGGGTCTCAATGCTTGGTATCAGATGAATGTCATTGGCCAAGATAACTCAGTCTTAGATAATGACATTGGCCAAGTCCTCAAAGCATAAGTAAGTTTCCTACTCTAAGTCCAAGAGCTCAAATCAAGTCAAAGGCAAAGGTCCAACAGTACATCAACATATTTTTTAGGGTTTTTGTTGTTATTAGGTATTTTAAGGTCCTGAGACCATAAACAGAATAAAATCACAAGCATATAATATATACAAGCACAAAGATATGGCTCAAGTGAGCAAAGTAAAGATGACCGGAACACAAACAAGTTGCATGAAATGTAAATGGCAATGAATGATAAAGGTACTAAAATTTAAATTGCATTATGTAAATGACATTTAAAGATAAAACAATAATAAATAAATGTCAGTGAAATTTTAGTAAAGGATTCAATTGTTTAAGTCATTCTTTGGAGAACACTCAACCATCCACTCACAAGCAGAAAGACATGAACTAAGACATCATCTATAAGAAGGGCTCCAACATGGATAAATCAACAAGTATGCCACTAGCTCTCACAAATGGAAAAAAGGTTAAGTCTTCACACAATAACATGAGGAATGAGAGACTTACAATCTCACTTACTAGAATGTTATGCCTTTGGGGACAAATTTAACTCTATGTTAAACAATCGTAATTGGACTTATGTAGAAGTCTCAACTATCTGAGGTCGGGCAATAAAAATATTGGTGTTAATGCATGCTAGAGACATGGTACAAAGAACCAAGCTCCTAAAGCATACCACACAGAAAAATAAAATGGGATGGACTTATCTTAATCAAGCTCATGTTGATTCATCTGACATAAGGTCATTAATGAATAAACTAGCCTTTGATTATCTGAGAAGTCCTTAGTCAATGAAGGATTAGGGAAGAAGAGGGATGAATATGAAGAGATGAGGTGGAATAGAAAATGAAATCCCAAATTGATCAAGGGAGGAATTTCATATGATCAATACTATCCATTCATTTTGAGGGATGAAGTTCTCACTTCATCAACCCCTCAAATCTAATAGTATTGATCAAATGGAAGTTCAAATCAACCATGATCAAGGCCAAACAGAAGATGAAACAACACAAGGTCAACCAAATGGCTCAACATAATTTTTAAACATTTAAACAGTTAAAAATCAATTTAAAAATGAAATAAAATGCATTTTAAAAGGACAAAACCTCAAATCGCTTCAAATCACCAAATAAATGGCCAAGGGATTTATCCTTGGTCAAACAAGGTCAAAGGCCCTTAGACAAAATATTTGGGAATTTTTAGAAAGTCAGAAATATTTAAAAATAATTAAAAACAAGTCAAAAACTATTAAATTCACAAAAAATATCAAATCTAATCCAAAAAATAATTTTAATTAAAAATATGAAAGAGGAAATTATATAAAGATTTTTGGTGAAAGTCCCATATTTTTTCGATCAAAATTGAAATTATTATGAATTTAACAAAAATGAGCTATTTAAAATATTAAACAGAAAATAAAATACAATAGAAAAAAATGAGGGCCATCAGATCTCCCTCATTAATTGAGGTGGCAGATCTGGTGGCCACGCACATCATGTTCATGGTGCTCCACAGTCAACATGTTGCATACTTGGTAATCGGAATGAAGGGACGAGATTATAAGCCATGGACCAGATCAAATGGCCTGGATCTCTCCAGCGCATCACCGGAGCCCTAGCTCCGGTCATCTTCTCTAGTGGCCTCCACCGGACTGGTCCAACTGAAAAGTTCACCAAAATGAAAGATCCACATATGGTTTTAAAAAGAAAATCAAGGAGAGCACGAATCTGACCTTTATTTCTTCCAATTCTCACTATACTAAGACACGTGGAATTGAAAAATGAGGTGGATGAACTGAGTTGCTTCGATTTGACCTTAAAGCATCTCAATCTTGTTGCCTACATTGGTAGGATTTCAGCTAACCAAAAATTAAGAGAAATGATTTAGAACTGAGGGAGAATCGAAGAAGGAAAGTTCAAGAAAATTCACCTATTGTTTGTAGTGATGAAGCTCTATCTCAATTCCAATTCAACTGGTCTTTCTTCTACTAGCTTGCAGGAGATGATTTGGATGCAAAAGGCTTTGAATCCTTGAAGTTTCAATTCTAAAACAAAATGGGAATTAAAACTTGATTTCCAAAGGAAACCTTCAAGGTATTCTATCAATGGAGGGTGAGAGAATTTGCAGGTCAAAGCTTGGGCCAAGGTTCCTCAATTCTGAGGCAGTAGACATGTATTTATAGCCTTGTGAATTCATTTCCACACACTTTCAAAAATTGGCTAAAAATAGTAACTTGGTGTGTATGGTTGCATGGGCATACATTAAGGCCCAAATGATGATTGCAAAAGGTCCAAATTCGTGCACACTTGATTCTGAACTTATCTCATGAAGCCATTCAATGTTGGTTGATAATTGAGCACAAAAGTTTCTAAATAGGTCCATGCATTGCACCCATGCGTAAGTCCCTTAAAATTAATCCAAATTTGATTATCTTGGACTCTTTGGAAATCTAGCATGAAGGGGAACAACTTTTATGTTGAAACGTTTTCCATTTTAAGCTTGGATCATGGTGAATTTTGGTGTGGAAGTCATAAGAGTCAAACATAGTTGAAAATTTTCGAAGTTAAAAGTCAAATGACCATTTTTTCCACCTTGAATAACTTTTGCTATGAGCTTCAAATGACTTTGGTTCCTTCTACAAAGTTGTAGCTATTTCAACCCTCTTCAATTTTGTCACAAATTTGACACCATTTCAATCTTGCATGAGGGAGTTATGGGTTTTAGAAGTTGAGGAAAATTGCTTGTTCAATGATGATGGCCCAAAATGACCTATAATGTTTCCTCTTGGTACATGCCCTTGAATGTGGAATTTGACCTTTCTCAAATAAGAAAAGTTGTATAAGACATATTTAAATTGATCATGAAACATGGATAGTCTTCATATCATAAAGATTTAGCAAGTTATGGTCCTTGGAAGTTGACCTTCCATCTAGGTCACAGACAAAATGACCTATAATCTTTCACCATAAAAAGTGACTTTCCAAGCAAAATTAGCTCTTGATGCCAACCTGAAATAGGGTCTAGGAAACCCTATATTTGACCAGTTGACTTTTCTGGTCAAACTCCTTGAACCAACTTGCAAACTTGAAGTTATTTTGCTCTTTAGGGCTCATGGAGAATCATATATGCATAATATGAAATCAAATAGAGTATCCCTTGATATCTTTGACCAATTGTTGAAGAAACTTGCTAAGGAAGGCACACAAGATACCCAAATGAGTTAGGACTTCCTTGATAAACAAGCTTCAAACTCTTGATGAACTCTTGATCAAATTGACAAATAAATAACATGGGGATACATATATGATGCTTAGAACCATTGTGGAACTTTTATAACTTGATCCTTTGCATTGAGGGTCTCCAACCCTAAATATGAGCTTGATGAGGCACAGGTGGATGCACACACTACCTACAAAAGAAATAAAACTATGCTAGACATATTTTTGGTATTTTAGTTAGTGAACAAAGAAAAATAAAGTATGATACAATTAAATATGCTTGGTGATCTCTCCCAATGCAAACCCAATGAATGAGGGGTGAGGAGGATACCAAGGTGTGATCCCAAAGCCAAAGCAAATAATGAGATGGCATGAGGTACCTTAGGATCAAAATTGGGGTCTTACAGATACCAGTTTGGGGTTGAATTATGGTTTTCGAAAATAGGGAAACAATTGTTATATCGATGAAGATGATGTTTCTTGGGAAAGTCTTTCTCTCAGAAGAATAATGCTTAAGTTTTTTAGCATAAATGAAACCTTGAGCCTTTACCTTGGATCTAAGTGAGTAACCCTAAAGGGAGATATGAAAGCTGATGGAAGCTCCGAGTTATTATCGGAGAGGGTGATACCTGTAAACACTATAACACTTAAGTGGCTAAGCGAAAGAGAAGAAGAAGTGAGAGATTTTAAGATAGAAATTGTGTGTACCTTAAAGCTCTGATTTAGATCTCTTATATTGAAAATTCTATGAGACCTAAGTTATGAGAGACATCATAAATGTTGACACTCTTTGTGATCCCCGTTGCTATTGTCTTAGTTATTGCCTCGTACTGACCATTGATAGTTGGTATGTGGGCTTATATTGAATTGTAAAGTGGACATGACCTAGTCTATAACAACAACTAATAATTTTATTTATAATTATAAATAAATTATTAATTTAAAAGGACAAAGATCTAAAAAGATGAATTTGAAATTATAAAATTTGAGCTTACAAAGTAAACTTAATTTCTTAAAGAACTTAAATTGAGTTAATTTTAAGTCAAAAAGAGTTAGCATTGACTTTGGGTAGAGTTTCAAAGTGTATAAATTATTATCGAGTCAAGATGAGTCTAAGCGTGGCAACAAAATTTAAAAGCATCCAACTCCAGTCAATTCCACCCCAAATTTTACTAAAAAACGATTGAATTGGGGACGGGTGTGGGAAAATCCCCGAATTTTAAAAGGGAGTGGTGTTGTTTATACCATCCTCTGCCTCACATTCACTCTTGCCCCCCACCCGACCTTCTCAAAATTAGGAAGTAACCATTATACCTATTAACTTTATTACACATTTACTCTTATTATGATAGTATATTGTCTTGGTGATTTAACATTCAGGTTTTTGATTTATAAAATTTGAAGTTTTATGAATAACTCTTATGTTGAATGCCGCTATTTAATTTTATTATTGGTTTTTAATGCTATGGAAAAATAAAAATAAAATGAAGATTCGAAAACACATTTTATTTTGATGAAAAGTTTGTGGTTTCTTAAAACAGAGGTCAGATGGATGTTCAATAATCATCCCCATAAAATTTAGGATTGGGTGAAGATTCAAGACTTATAATGCTGAAAATTGGCTCAGCGCAGTTGCCATACCTATTTGAATCTAGTTGATCAGTCACCATTTATAGTAAGTTTTCATTACTGATCCGACGCAAAACAGAGACATTTGATGAACTGCGCAAGCATTTAAGGTACAATTCGAGTAGTTTTACTTCCGTTATTTTATTTACGCATTTTTAATCTTTGTTATGTTTTACTTTGTTTATCTTGATTTTATGCGTGGGATCGCTGTGTTTTTGTCAGGCAGAACCCCCCCCCCCCTGTGTTAGGCTTGCCATGGGCGTGTCAGGAGAAACAGTAGGCTGACACGGGCCGTGTCAGCCCAAGCCCAATATTTCCAATTTTCTCGGGCTTTTCATTCTTCGGGCTTTGTGGAGACATCTTTGGACTTGTCCAACTACTGCTGGGAACTGTCACTATAAAAAGAGGTCTTCTGCCAAAGGAAAAATCATCTTGGAATACAGCAAAACACAATATTGTGAAGCAATCAAGTATTACAGAGATCAAGGCATTTGGAGAGCTGAAGAGATTCATGAGCGGGAGCGATTGAAGATCAAAGTCATCCAATTACTTGTAATGTGTAATTTTTATCTTGAATTTGTTTTAAACAATATGAGTAGCTAAACCCCCCAATGCTAGGGGGTGTCCCTGATTTAGAATTGTAATGAATTTGAGTTTACATTTACATTTATAATATTTTGTTTACGGTAACCTTTTGATGTGTTTATTACTTTCTCTTTCGGACCAATTGAGATTGATCTATGGTTATCACTTAGGCTGGACCGCCAGTGATAAGGTTTTCATCAGGTTACTCTGCAGTAGATATCACCTAGGACTAGGGATATCCTGTATGAACCAGAGCATTCTTGATATTATACAGCTTAACTTCCCCCTAATTGGCTATGGACATAGGAATTAGGGTAGATTGATTAAAGGTTTTCTCACCAAGGACTTGGGAGAAAATACCCTTGAGAACTGGTAGTAATTGATATTTGTTGATGCAATAGTAACTCAGAGTTGTTACAGGGATAAATCATACACCTTCCCTGGCATTGTTCCTTTTTCTCTATAAACCCTTATTTTCATATTTCTTTATTTATTTCTTTTTACACTCAAAAAACCCAATTAATACTTTTTGTTTAATTGAATGATAATTTAAACTCAATACTAACGTGCAGTCCTTGAGATCTACATTCGGGGAATTTCCTCATTATTACTATAAAAGGCAAAATAGTACACTTGCTATTTTCCCGATCAAGTTTTTGGCGCCGTTGCCGGGGACTGCCAAAAATATAGAGTTTAATTTTATTTCAATTAAAATTTTGTTGCTCTGCAATAAAATTATTTTTATGTCATTTATATTTTACTAACCAGTGTATGCGAGGAAAACCCTCAGCTGAAATTCTTTTTGACGCAGAGATCGAGAGAACCCTTCACAGAAGACTTAGAGAACAAAGAGTGGATTCTACAGAAGAAAGTACCTCAGATCAACCAGAAGTCAAGGAACCAATGGTTGAAGTTCCTCCAATTCCACCTCCTCCACCTCCGGAAAGACTCCTAGGTGACTATGGAGGTGCAAACGCACCGGGTGGTCGACTGACCATTGTGAACCAACCGATGAATATGACAAATTTTAACTGCATCCTAGCACGATCAATCAATTGGAAAGAAAACCTTTCACCGGAAAGGTTAATGAAGATGCCCACAAACACCTGCAGAGATTTCTTACCATGAGCACCACCTTGAAAATTGATGGTCACACTGATGAAGCAAAATCATTAAGAATGTTCCCGTTCACTTTAGCTGAAGACGCGGAAGAATAGTTCTATTCTCTCCCTGCCGGTACTATCACTTCCTGGGAGGAGATGGAAACTGCATTTTTAAATGAGTATTTTCCAGCATCAGTATTCCTAAGAAAAAGGTATGAAATTCTGAATTTCAAACAGAAGGATGGTGAATCATTGGGAGACACTTACAAAAGATTCAAAAGGATCTTAGTCGCGTGTCCCACTCATAATATGGATCAGACAGAACAAATGCAAATGTTCGTTAATGGGTTGAAAGTAAAGACAAAACAGTTGATTGATACAGCAGCCGGTGGATCAACAAATTTCTCAACAGCCACTGGTATCAAGAGGATTATTGAAGCAATAGCTGCTAATGAGCATATAGAGCTATATGACAGGTGTACCAGTCAGCCAGACGGGGTAATTGATCTTAAATTAGAGACAAATAAAATCTGTCTGGAAGACACTGTTGCTACCGAAGTAGACAAAAAGTTGAAAGCTATGAATATAAGTGCTCAACAGATAGCACATGTTCAGCCAGCTCAGGCGAGTACTTGTGAAATCTGCAATGGACCTCATCACACGGTCTATTGCTTTGCGACTCCCCAACAAATTGAAGAGATCAAATTCTTGAAGCAGAATAATCCCTACTCTAACACTTACAACCCAGGTTGGAAGAATCATCCAAACTTCTCCTGGAAAGATCAGAGAGGGAATGTTCCGCAACAAGGTACATGGTAATATCAGACTCAGTATCAGCAACAGCAACAACAACAACAGGCACCTAAAAAGGCTGAATGAGAGATTGCCATTGAAAAGTTAGCAGCCCACAATATATAGTTTCAAGAAGAAACAAGGACTAATCAGAAAAATACCACAACCTCCATCAAAAATCTTGAAGTTCAAATGGGACAGATAGCACAACAGTTAACATCAAACACTCAAGCCCCTGGAACCCTACCTAGTGGTACGGTGACAAATCCGCGGGAACATAACACTGTTAACGCTGTCACAACCCGAAGTGGAATGTCAACCGAGGTAAATGATATAGAAAAAGATGGATTAATAGAGGTGGATTTAGAAATCAAGGAAACAAAAGTCCAAGATGAAGAAGCAATACCACCTCCTGTCCAGGATAAGGAAAAGGTTCCTAAACCCATAATCAAACTTCCTTACCCTCCACGACAGAAGAAGAAAAATCAACATGAGAAGAATTTCGAGAAGTTTCTGGAGATGTTCAAGAAACTAGAAATCAATATCCCTTTTTCTGAAGCATTGGAACAAATGTCAATATATGCCAAGTTCATGAAAGACATAATTTCCAAGAAGCGTTCCACTGATACTGAACCGATCATCCTGACTGAAACATGCAGTGTCGTTCTCCAAGGCATGAAAATCCCAGTGAAAAAGAAAGATAGGGGATCGGTTACTATTCCTTGCACTATTGGTGATCGAAAATTCAAGAAGGCTCTGATTGACTTAGGAGCGAGTGTAAGTTTGATGCCACTGTCCATCTATAAGAAATTAGGCATCGGTTCTGTTCAAGATACTCGAATGACCCTTCAGTTTACGGATCACTCTTCTCGGCGACCCTATGGTATTGTGGAAGATGTTCTTGTAAAAATTAACAAGTTTGTCTTTCCAGTCGACTTCGTCATTTTGGAAATTCCGGAGGATGAGGAGATCCCTCTCATATTGGGAAGACCTTTCTTGGAAACAGGACGGTGTATGATAAATATTGAGGAAGGAACTATGACCCTCAAGGTCTATGATGAAGAGTTAAAGATAGATGTGAGGAATACCATGCAATACAAAGATGATGTCGGCACAAGCAACACTATAGAGATAATCGACCAAGTAGTTGCTCAAGAAAATGACCAGCATAGACCCCGGTCACCTCTAAGCCAGGTCTTAAGCTTGTCCATTTTTGAAAGTAATGAAGATGAAGAAGAATCTGAGGTGCTTGCTCTGATGGAAAAACAACCTGAATGGATTAGATCTAGACCACACCGGTGGGAAGATCTAAGACCACCACCATCCGATCTCACTGAAGAACCCAAAAAAGGGGTGAATCTGAAGCAGTTGCCAACAAATCTGAAGTATGTATTTCTAGACACCGAAGAAAAATGTCCAGCCATCATTAATGCTAGTCTACAGAGTGTCCAAGAGGCAGAACTCATTCAAGTGCTAAAAAAATACAAGGGTGCAATCGGATGGGCAATTGAGGACTTAAAAGGTATAAGCCCTACTGTTTGCATGCACAAGATCTTAATGGAGGATGACCACAAACCGGTAGTGCAACCACAACGAAGACTTAACCCAGCCATGAAAGAAGTGGTGCGCAAAGAGGTTGTAAAACTATTGGATGCGAGCCTAATCTACCCTATCTCCGATAGTTCTTGGGTAAGTCCAGTCCACGTGGTACCCAAAAAAGGGGGCACAACGGTAATAAAGAATGAAAAGAATGAGTTGATTCCAACCCGCACTGTTACAGGTTGGAGAGTGTGCATTGATTACAGAAGGCTAAACGTGGCAACAAGGAAGGATCACTTCCCGTTACCATTCATTGATCAAACGCTGGAAAGGTTAGCAGGACACGAGTACTATTGTTTCCTAGACGGTTATTCAGGGTACAACCAGATTGTGGTTGCCCTTGAAGACCAAGAGAAGACGATTATAGAAGAATGCCATTTGGCTTGTGCAACGCACCAGCCACATTTCAAAGGTGTATAACTTCTATTTTTGCTGACATGCTCGAAAAGCATATGGAAGTATTTATGGATGACTTCTCGGTGTTCGGTTCTTCATTTGATAACTGTTTGACTAACCTGTCACTTGTTTTAGAAATATGCCAGCAAACAAATTTGATCCTGAATTGGGAAAAATGTCACTTCATGGTCCGGGAAGGAATAGTATTGGGACACAAGATCTCCAACAAGGGTATCGAAGTGGATATAGCAAAAGTGGAGGTAATAGCAAACTTACCACCACCAGTGAATGAAAAAGGCATCCGAAGCTTCTTAGGACATGCGGGTTTCTACCCCAGGTTCATAAAAGATTTCTCCAAGATTGCCAAACCATTTACTAGTCTGCTAGTAAAAGATACCTTGTTCGTATTTGACAAAGAATACAGGAAAGCCTTCGAGACCTTGAAGAAAGAGCTGGTGTCAGCACCCATTGTTATTGCCCCAGATTGGTCTCTTCCTTTTGAGATAATGTGTGATGCAAGTGATAACGCAGTGGGGGCGGTACTAGGGCAACACAAGGAGAAGCTCTTGCATGTGATCTACTATGCAAGCCATGTACTCAACCCTGCTCAAATGAACTATGCAACCACAAAAAAAGAACTCCTGGCGGTGGTATACGCTTTTGACAAATTCAGATCCTATCTGTTGGGATCAAAGGTAATTGTATATACTGACCATGCTGCTTTGAAATATATTTTTGCAAAACAGGAATCCAAGTCGAGGCTGCTGCGATGGATCCTCATACTACAGGAATTTGATCTGGAAATCAGAGATAAAAAGGGTAGTTAAAACACTGTTGCTGATCACTTGTCTCGGATGACTCCGATTTAAGAAACTGAAGAAATACACCCCATCAGAGATGAGTTCACGGACGAACGCATTATAGCCGTTACACATATCCCATGGTTCGCCGATTACGCGAACTTTGTGGTAGGTGGACTGATACCTGATGACTTTGACTCTAACAGACGAAAAACGCTTTTGCATGATTGCAGGTTCTATGTATGGGATGATCCATTCCTTTATAAAAAGGGATTAGATGGTCTAGTCAGGAGATGTGTTCCAGAGGAAGAGCAGAGGGACATTTTACAAGCCTGTCATAACTCCGAATATGGAGGACATTTCAGCGGAGACAGAACCGCAGCCAAAGTCCTCCAATCTGGATTGTACTGGCCCACACTGTTCAAAGATGCCCAAGCAATGGTAAAAGAGTGCGACCGATGTCAAAGAACAGGAAATATGTCTAAAAGAAACCAGATGCCTCAGAATGCCATGTTAGAAGTCGAACTGTTCGATGTATGGGGGATAGATTTTATGGGACCCTTCTCACCTTCCTTCGGAAAGCAGTACGTTCTAGTTGCGGTTGACTATGTGTCAAAATGGGTGGAAGCAGTTGCACTGCCCACGAATGATGCAAAGGTGGTGATCAACTTCCTCAAGAATTGTATCTTCGCACAGTTTGGGGTACCAAGAGCACTTATTAGTGACGAAGGTACCCACTTCCTAAATAAATTGATGGAAAACCTACTGCGGAAATACAATGTCAAGCATAGAATCGCCACTCCATACCACCCCCAGACCAGTGGACAAGTTGAGGTATCCAATCGGCAGATCAAGCAAATCCTAGAAAAAACTATCAGTGCCTCTAGAAAGGATTGGTCAATCAAACTCGATGACGCACTCTGGGCATACCGAACAACGTTCAAAACACCAATAGGTATGTCCCCTTATCAGTTAGTCTATGGTAAAGCTTGTCACCTGCCACTCGAACTTTAGCATAGGGCATCCACTAAATTCCTCAACTATGATCTGGCCAAAACGGAAAAATCTCGGATCCTCCAATTACAAGAGCTGGAAGAGTTCAAGAATCGAGCGTATGAGGATGCCAAGATATACAAAGAACAAACCAAAACCTGGCATAACAGGCGCATTCAGAAGAAAGACCTTCAGGAAGGACAATTGGTGTTATTATTTAACTCAAGGTTGAAACTCTTCCCAGGGAAACTGAGGTCCCGATGGTCGGGACCCTTTGAGATACAAAAGGTATTTTCACATGGAGCCATTGAACTAAGAAATCCAGCGAACGGAGACATGTTCAAGGTAAATGGGCAGAGAGTGAAACCTTACATACAAGACCAGGAGGATGGTCCTATAGAAAAAATCTGTCTCACCTAAGCAGACAGAGAACCCTCGAGCCATGCGACGTTAAACGAAGCGCTTCGTGGGAGGCAACCCACACTTTTTATTTCTAATTAGTTGTATGTGTCTGTAGGTATACAGGAGTTCTAGAAGGAGGAGCCAGAGGAATCGGCGGTTGACCTGATAAGAAAACCAAAAAACGGCCAAAAGGACAGCCTGACACGGCCACCCGTGTCAGCTGACACGGGCCGTGTCAGGAGCACGGTAAGAAAGAGGGTTTTGAGGATGATAAAACAGTGGCCTGACACGGCCGTCCGTGTCAGCTGACACGGCCCGTGTCAGGAACACTGTAAAAGAAGTTGTGGAAAATGGTAAAACAGTAGCCTGACACGGCCACTCGTGTCAGCTGACACGGCCGTGTCAGGCGTGCGGATTTTTTGAAACTTTTTTGAAAATTTTAAATTTTTATGGGGCCCACCCACTTAAACCACTCTTAACCACACTTTTTTCCCTTATCACTCATCATTATCAGATTTTTACAAAACTTATCATCATTCTCTCTCATACTTTTTCATCTTCTTCTTTCACTCTCTCACAGACTCCATTAAAACTCACTCACCTCACCACACAAAACCCTACATGCAACCAAGTTCCACTCACCTATAGCTCAAACACCCTTCATAAATATTTCTCACCTCGTCGTCCCGGTCGCAACCACGATTTTAGATTTTTCTAACTCAACAGTTCGGAATATTGCTATTTTTTGCAGGTCCAAAATGCCCCTGAGAAGAATCCTTACCGGAAAGCAACAACTTGCAGAGATGGCGAAGTCCCGGAAGCGCCCGAGCCGGAATCCTAATCCCCATAATATTGTGTTTGACAACCCGGAGCAAGAGCGACGTTACCAAATTCACTGGAAGCGCAAGCTCACGCCGACCAGGTATATGTGTGAGAATACTCTGACCGCTCTAATGCTGAAAATTGAGGTAGACCGAATGTTCCATGTCTTGGGCATGCTCGAGTTTATGAGTTTGGAGGCACCGACCTACAAGCACATTACTCTCGAGTTCCTCGGCACTTTGGAGTTCCAGTTGGAAAAGCGGTGGGTTAACACAACCAGGTATTATTTTGGCACCTTACGTTTCCGGTTGTTTAACAATTATCATGAGTTGTCTGTTGAGGAGTTAACTGTAATACTCTGATTCCCGCTGAACGGACCCGGAGCGGTCCCAAACGGGTTTTCTCCTAAGGATTTCTTGATCGCCATAACTGGGAGGACGGATTACTCCTCCAAAGGTGCGAAAGCCTCGGACATCCAGAATCCCTGTTGTAGCGGTGTATTCATCACTTTATGATTTATTGATTAAATCAAAAGCAAAACATACGAAGATAGAGTCGCCACCGCACTTTTATTTATCCAAAGGAATGGCTAAAAAGCGAACAAAAGCCTAAGAAGTTTTACGCATAGAAAACTAATGAAAGGTCAGAGATCTGGGTAAGGGGGTAATTATGCAAAGGGAAGGTGTTAGGCACCCAAAGCATCCTAGGTACTCCTAGGGAACCCTTTTCACAAATTGTTGCAAAAGATATTGTTTATGAAAATATTTATTGTGCAAACATTGATTGGGAGGATGGGAAAAAGAATATATAATTTTTTATTATTTTTGTGTTTGGATGGAAAGATCCATTGCCTACGTACCTTTACAGGATCAAAACCTCGTAGTTCGGCTAAAAGATTTCCAAAAAAATAAGTGGATTGATTTTAAACAAAAGCCCTAAGGTCTTTCATTATCCACGGGAGAAAACTCAACCTATACAACCACAAGTCCACCATGTGAGAAAAGCTTTAACTTGCTAGTGAGGGACCATGCCCTATAATAAGCAAGGAAGTCTTACAATTCAATCACTAAGGACAAAAGGTGAGATTCACATCAACCACTAAGATAACTAAGATCTATGGCTAATGTATGAAAACTTATCAAGAAGTGGACTTGAGCCACAAAACAATTGAATGAGTGGAATTAGTCAATTAGAATTATTCACAAAAATGAAGTCAAAGTATGATTAGAATTCAATTCAAAAGAAGTATTGTGCAAATGAAGTTTGAAAATCAAAGGCTTAAGGCCTAGGTTTCTAATTTGAAAAACAGGTGAAAATGTTTGCACAAAGTTTTTCTGGTTTGGGTTAACATGCAGATGGAGGTTTAAGGAACAAAAGAAGGGGGGAGGTTAAGGGATGCAAAATTTCTTAGGTGTTCACCTCTTTAGATCATATGTAGATGATCCAAGTGATTCCTTTGGAAAAGGCAAAAAGCAAAGCAGATAAGCAATGTATCATAAACAAGTCAACATAAATGGAAATCAGATGCCAATCAATGGACTTACACCAGCCTCACAAAACAAAGATGGATACCAAATGCCAATCAATGGACTTACACCAGCCTCACAAAACAAAGATGGATACCAGATGCCAATCAATGGACTTACACCAGTCTCACAAAATAAAGATGGATACCAGATGCCAATCAATGGACTTACACCCGTCTCACAAAACAAAGAAAACAAATGCAATAAGCAAGAGGAAACAAGTTACCAATAAATGGTCTTACACTCGACTCCAAGGAAATGGAATGCCAATCAATGGTCTTAGTTCCAACTCCTACCAGATCACAGGAGACAACTGCCAATAAATGGACTTACAATTGACTCCTGAATGGTCAAAACAAAATGTCACAAAGTATGAACAATGATCATGAAATGATATACAAGTGATGAAAACAAAGTGCACCAAGGCACACACAAACAATTATGCACATATGGGCAATCAAGCAAACAAACAGTCACTCATCACACACTATACACAATCAATAGGCTCAAGCAAGGTTAGGCTTTAGTCAAGGGGTCATATCAACCTTGACAAACAAGCCACCTGGAAATGGGTGTTTTGAGCTCTTAACCCTAACATTGAGAGTTAGGGTGAAGCAGATGAAATGGAGATGAGGGTTATGCCTCATAGCTCTTATCCCTGGCCTGGGAGAGCTTTGATCAATAGAAAGTGTGGGAGTTCAGAATGAAGGAACTCTTCTCCACAAATGACTGACTCTATGGACAAGATTTTGGGTTTTTTATTCAAAGTGCATCAACATATTGTGTGAGCAAGATGAATGACACAACTGAATAGCAGGGGATGGATTACAAATCCCTTCTATCTGCCAATTGCCTCTTTAGAGGACTTAACCTGCTTGGCACAAAATTAAACAAACAAAAACATGGCCTCTTAAGGAGGGCTTCAGACAGGTGCCAGCCAAAATAACATGACAGGTCTTCCAGACTACATGAAGAATAGGGATTATACCTAAGTGGTATGCCAACCACAATCAAAGCAAAGCAAAGTTCAAATGAACTTAAAGCAACTTAGGTACCTGTGTAAACAACTAAATAAATCAGTACCGTACTCAGACAAACAGACAACAGTCAACAACAAACAGACAATCCCAATGTACAACATATAAGTCATAAGGCAAACTCAATTGAATTATCATCAACCTACAAAACAACCAAATGTTAGCAATCAATAGCAAATATCAACATTCAAATGATGAAGCAACATCAACCATGGAGATTAGGTGCTTGGTCATGAAATTCAAAGCTCACATGTAAGTACAAACCACTAGGTCCAAGCCTAGGGTCAAAGGTGAAGAAAAAATTCAAAACAGGAGCTAATTTTCAACACAAAGCAACTTCAACCACATACTAACATGTCCTAAAAAGGATCAAAACAAAATCATCAATCAAAGGCATTTCATGTGCAAGGGAAGTCAAAGACAATTTCAAAGCTCATATTTGGACATGGAGAATGAAAATTCCAAATCAAAACAGAAATGATTCAAATAATTCTGGAAAACTTCATGAGCATTCAATACATCCAAACCAATCATCATACAAAAAATCAGAAGCATCAAAGGTCATTTGATACGGAAATTAAATTGCACAAGTTGATCAACCAAATGTGTGACACAAATTGTCACACCATGCAAACATGTGTATAAAACAGAAATGACAAATGGGAAAAATACCAAACCAAGCCACAAACATCCATTAACATGTCAAGAATCATCATTCAAAATTTCATGTCCATTGGATTAAAATCAAGCATTTCACAATAGAAAGAGTAAGGCAAGGTCACACGAGCACATATGATCAAAGAGTCTAACACCATTCAAAATCTAGCCATGCACAACTTCAGCAATTATCATCATAAAAAACTAGACAAACAGAGGATCATGCTACAAAAAATTTGGAATTATTTGAGTTATTTTTCAATTTGTTATGCATTTTTGAAGTTGGAAGAAAAAATTTAAAATGAAAATGAAGCATAGCATGAAATATGGAGGGAAAGCATAATTGATGAAAACATTTGAATAATTGAGCACGCTGGGGATCGAACACGGTACGAATTTGAAAGAAGCGCGCGCCAATGCAAAACGACGCCGTTTCACACGCAAGCCCTAGCCAATACAGAGTGGACGCTAAACTGTCATAAAGCCGACGCTACTTCGTCTTCCTCATGAAGACGAAGATGAACAGTGAAGGTTCATGAACAAATTTTCCAGAAATTCCAAAATCATACATCATCATGAAGCTCTTTCAATGGAGTATGCAGATCAACTAAAAACTAAGCCTAATTCAACATCAATTAAGAGAATCGAACAAAAGAAATTTGGTGCATCAAACTTGAATCACACATAACTCACTCAATAATGCATCATTTTTCATGAAATTTTCACCAGAATCATCAGCAAGATTAGATCTACAAGAACATGCTAATGAATTTGAGAATTAAGAGATTCGAAAACTGAACCTCTTGAAGAGCAGGTTCTGGATTTTGCACGATTCAAGGCTTGTAATGGTCCAAATCAACTCCAGGACACTTGTTATGATGATTGATGAAGAAAAGGAAGCTTGAAACCGTGTAGATCTAGCTCAAATCTCAGCTGCCATGGCAATGTTCTTGAGCTTGCTATGCATAATCCTTGCTCGAATTCAACAATCTAACACTTGATCTGCACTCAATTCACACAAGAGAATAGGAATATAGAAGAATATTGCAAGGTTCTTTGAAGATTTTTCAAGTTTTGGTTGAGAGAAAAAAATGGAGGGAAAAATTTCTAGATCTCAAAAATGGTGAAAAAGTGATTAACCTCCTGAAATTCTGTTAGATTAGAGTATTTATATGAAATCCTAATCACATTGCTAATCCACACTTAATTTGGTTAATTGAAATAAGGTGTTTGGCAAAATTTCAAAAATGCATGGTGCATGGACTAATCCCACGTGAACAGTACCATTGGCTTGATCAATTACACTTAAAATCATTTTTTAAACACAATGGCAATGGTAGAAAGTTCCCATGATGCACCATTTTTGAATTTTGCAATTTCCCTCCAAAAAAGGCATGGAATAGCAAATGATCATGTGATAACGTTTTATGCAATGTGATGATTGATTTGGATACTTCATGTCATGACAAGAAAAATGCAAGAAGAGCCACTCAATTTGGAGTTATGAATCAAAAGATATGGCCATTTGAAATTCCATGCACACTTGGCAATGATTGGATCATATCTCCTCAACCATTTATCAAGTTCTCATGATCTTGGACATTTTAGAAATGGGAGAGAGAGATCTTCAACTTTCATGTTGGACAAAATTTCATTTGAAGCTTATTTGATGTTGGAAAGTTGAGTTGAAGTTGAACCAAAAACTTTCCATTTTTGGAAACTTGAAATTATAGGTCACTTTCCATTTTTGGAAACTTTTGAGTTGACCTCAAATTCTTAAACCTTGATCTTTGGTATGATGAATAAGCATTGTTGGAACATGAATGGGATGAAGAAACTCAATTTCCAAACTCAAGACCCACAATTGACTTTTCAGTTGACTGCATTGGCCCTTAGATGACTTGAAAATGTTCTGATGAATTTGGGCCTCAACCACTTGGGGAATTGGTCCAAAATGAACCTTTAGCTCACATAAGCTCCATATGATGATCACATGATCCATATCTCAAGAAAATACCTTCTGCTCTTTGTACCATGAATTCACCTGATGCCTTGACCTGTTGACTGCTTAAGCTGCAAGTAACAAAGGTAAATGACATATTTTTGTACATTTTGGTTAGTGATTAAAAGAAAAGCAATGATATACAAATGCAAGCAATGTTTGGTGATCAAGAATCACTCTCAAGAAAGATCCCACCCACAGGGAAGAGAAGCAAGATGTCCAATGATCCTTGAGGCTATGCAATGATATGATGTGATGCCATGAGGGATCTTAGGGACAAAATTGGGGTCTTACACCTGTTTCAGGTACGCCCAAAAAGGTTTAGCCTACACATTGTTCGGTAGAGGCGACAACACTGGAGTAGCTACTCAGAGAGAGCTATTCTTCATCAATGTAGCTGCCTTTGCAGCAGACTACCTGAGGAGAGTCGGCCGAGCGAACTCCTGAGGCATTTCCGTGGGAGGTATGATCACCCAAATTGCATTGCATTTCGGGTATCGGGCTGTTTTACTCGAGGACACGCCAATTGCAGGTAATACAAAAATTGACATGTCTGCTCTAATTTCCCAATGTATGATTGTGGTTGCCCCTACCTATTATTCCGTCCTCATTCATAAAAGGTTTATCATCGCTCTGCCGGATCCGGACAGAGTTGCTATCACTGACTGTGCGAATTGGTTATATGTGAGTGTTGATCCCGATGCGGATGAAGGCCACGAAACTGACCATTTTAATGCAGGTGAGCACGTTGTAGATGACCAGGAAGAAGGAACAGAAAGACAAGAAGAATATCCTCAAGCACCTCCTGAGCAGTTTGTTCCACAGCATCAGGAACCCACCCAGCAGGCGGCGGGTTCATCATCTTGGTCAACTGACCAATGGAGCTGGGTACAGACCGAGATAGGTGACTTGAGGACTGAACAACAAAGGCAAGGCATCGAGCAAGCCCTTCAGGGAGCGATGTTGGATGAGATGAGCAGCATGATGCGACAGTTGATGTTGTATTTCCCGCACCCACCTCCTCAGTAGGACCCTGTGAGTCCCCTCCTTCGCGCTTGTTCACAAACATTGTGGACAATGTTGAGTCCAGGTGTGGGGGAGATTTTATGTCCTTTATTTGTAAGTTATTTTGTGTTATTTTTACTTTTTAATTTTGTATTTTAGATTGAATTTGTCTGTTGAATGTACATTATGCTGCAAGTATGTGTGTCAAGTCTGTGTTGACAGGTTGGAAAAGTAATGATCACAATTGAGAGTGGATGAAAGATCACACCACTCACCATGGCTTGTTGTGAAGGATCTCCCCAGAAAGTGACACTGCTGAAAGTAAAGATCGGACGTAACGTATACAGCTTAACCGACACGAGTATCATGCACACTCCGAAGTAAGACAGCAATTGCACCAAATTAAGGAGCACTGTGGACCCTGTCAAAGCTAAAGCAAACCAAGTGAGTCAGAAAAGGCCAAACACATTAATCATCATGAGCGTCATTCAGGTTTGTCTTTATCACTCTAAATTTGTGTACACTCTCTGGGACTGTCATTGCATGATACACACACTGAGACACGTTTGTAATTAACCCCAAGCCTTTCTAGCCATCCCGAATTATTATATCCCTCGTTAACCCCCTTTGAGCCTATATCCAATTTTTTTTGTTTAAAACACCATGAATGTAACCATTGGCCAAAACAATTCCTCAGCCTGTTCAGAGTCATGAGAATATATTCCAGCTGTGTTGAAAAGCTAAGTTTGGGATAAAAACCCCAAAAGCTCTCAAAGCCCTAGAAAGTGCAAAAACATAAGAAAAAGAAAAATTGATGAATCGAGAAAAAGAAAGAAAAATAAAAATCGAATACTCGAAGATTCAAAAGAAAAAGCACGAAAAAGGGCAGTCGGTAAAAATTCAAGAAAAGAAAACCGAGGAAATAAAAGAAACAAACATAGGATGTAACATCGACTCTGAACCAAAAGCCCCTTGTTTTCTTTTTTTGAATCCACACCCTAACCCAAGCCAAGCTACAACCCGAAAGACCTTAAAAAGTATGTGTGTTGTGTGTAGGTGATGAGAAAAGAGAGACTATTCAAACTTGTGAGTGATATTGCATACTTTGAATTATGAGTGTAAACAGCTAACCCCGAGAGAATTGGTGAGAATGTGAAATAAGATGACAGGTGAAACGGTGCTTTAAAGTGGCAGTGTGAATGATGACTTACGAGGATGGGTAGGACTTGTGGAAGGAAAAGGGAAGGCGTTCGCGAATGATCTCAGCGGTGATGGAAAGCATAAAGAATTCTGGAGAGTGATAATGACACATTACTTGGGACAAGCAATGTGCTAAGTTTGGGGTTGTGATCAGTCACCATTTATAGTAAGTTTTCATTACTGATCCGACGCAAAACAGAGACATTTGATACACTATGCAAGCATTTAAGGTGCAATTCAAGTAGTTTTACTTCCGTTATTTTATTTACGCATTTTTAATCTTTGTTATGTTTTACTTTGTTTATCTTGATTTTATGCGTGGGATAGCTGTGTTTTTGTCCGACAGATCCAGGTAGAAGAACCGGAGAACTCAGAACACGACAGTGCGAGAGTCCGACACGCAAAAGATCAGAAAACCCCGGTACAGGAGGCCTGACACGGCCACCCGTGTCACCTGACATGGGCCGTGTTAGGGAAAGGGAAGCAGAAGAAGGAAAACAGTAGCCTGACACGGCCACCCGTGTCAGGCAGAACCCCTCCCCCTCCCCCCGTGTTAGGCTTACCATGGGCGTGTCAAGAGGAACAGTAGGCTGACACGGGTCGTGCCAGCCCAAGCCCAATATTTCCAATTTTCTCGGGCTTTTCATTCTTCGGGCTTTGTGGAGACATCTTTGGACCTGTCCAACTGCTGTTGGGAACTTTCACTATAAAAAGAGGTCTTCTGCCAAAGGAAAAATCATGTTGGAATACAACAAACCACAATATTGTGAAGCAATCAAGTATTACAGAGATCAAGGCATTTGGAGAGCTGAAGAGATTCATGAGCGGGAGCGATTGAAGATCAAAGTCATCCAATTACTTGTAATGTGTAATTCTTATCTTGAATTTGTTTTAAACAATATGAGTAGCTAAACCCCCCCAATGCTAGGGGGTGTCCCTGATTTAGAATTGTAATGAATTTGAGTTTACATTTGCATTTATAATATTTTGTTTACGGTAATCTTTTGATGTGTTTATTGCTTTCTCTTTTGGACCAATTGAGATTGATCTATGGTTATCACTTAGGCTGGACCGCCAGTGATAAGGTTTTCATCAGGTTACTCTGCAGTAGATATTACCTAGGACTAGGGATACCCTGTATGAACCAGAGCATTCTTGATATTATACAGCTTAACTTCACCCTAATTGGCTATGGACATAGGAATTAGGGTAGATTGATTAAAGGTTTTCTCACCAAGGACTTGGGAGAAAATACCCTTGAGAACTGGTAGTAATTGATATTTGTTGATGCAATAGTAACTCAGAGTTGTTACAGGGATAAATCATACACCTTCCCTGGCATTGTTCTTTTTTCTCTATAAACCCTTATTTTCATATTTCTTTATTATTTTCTTTTTACACTCAAAAAACCCAATTAATACTTTTTGTTTAATTGAATGATAATTTAAACTCAATACTAACGTGCAGTCCTTGAGATCGACATTCGGGGAATTTCCCCATTATTACTATAAAAGGCAAAATAGTACACTTGCTATTTTCCCGATCACTAGTTCATTTTTATTTGACTCATTTCTAAGAGGGATCTTCATGTCACCCCCGATTTGTACTTGACACCCCCATAATGCCTATCCTTTTACAATATTACCCCTGAACTATTTTATATTTCTTTTCATAAAAACAATTCTACAATTTTGAATTTTTACAAAAGCTCTCTAATTTTTCGAATTTTCCAGAGACACTACCGCACATTCGTACTTGATGACAATTTTGAATTTTTATCGTTTTTATAAACGTTATTTCTAGATTTTTCTTGAATTTTGACCGAATATTCCAAAAAGTTCGTAAAAAATGCATTTTTTCCTGATATTTTGAAAATATCCAGTAAAAATGCATAAGTTCTTTCGTATATTTCAAAAAATGAGGAAAATGCATATATATTTCCGAATTTTTCAAAATAATCGGAAAAATGCATACATTCAAACGAACATTTCAAAAACAACTGGAAATATTTATGCATTTTCCGCATCTTTCGAAATATCCGGAAATAGTTATGTATTTTTTCCGCATTTTTAGAAAAAATACAAAAATATTCATGCATTTTTTCCGCATATTTAGAAAAGTCCAAAAACTCCATTTTTCCGCACATTTAGAAAATCCGGAAGGTTGTAAAATTTTGTTTTTTTCCAATGAAGACCTGAGGCACAAATGACACGATTGTTGGTCGACAACGTGATAGAGATGATGCAGGGGTTAGACATAAGAGAGGTGATATAGAGGACTCGCATCTCATGGCAGGGAGAGTGACACCGACGGGTTAACACATGAGGCAGTTGGCTAATTAATCTCATTTTCGGGCACCCTATATTATCCAACATAAAGGATCTATATCTGCTACTTGATGGATGAAAGATGATGAGGATGAGCCAAATGATGTTCAGACACCATATGCACTGGTTCAAGATGATGTTCAAATGGTGGTAGAGGCAGATGTGCTCCATCCGATAGAGGTGCCTCATCCTTCTGAGGATGAGGCAGCAATGAATATAAAGGTTGCTCCGCATATGGCTAATGAAACACCACTTTCTGATGATATGGATATTACTTTACCTGTTGAGACACATACCATTGCTCCTGCTTCGACAAACCCGTATGTACACACAAATGAGGGGTTTCCTTGTGGGCCCATTGACATTTTTGCGTTCATACGATATGCGGACCATGTGGCTTTCTAGTTATGGCATGAAGAGGTATGTATATGATATGCTGATAATGTTACCTTATTTGTTAATGATACTTTGAAATTAATTGATCTTTTTTCTTTTGTTTATAATAAGATCATATTCTGCTTAAGGTGCCCACCCATGGGATGAAGTTGAAGAAGTTCTTTGATGTTGTGATGCACTAGAGGTGAGGGTGATAGTTGATGAGTGTGTTCTCCTTACACTGATAGATATTTCGCTTACCATGCTCGATAGTGTCGTACCTCAAAAAATGAGAACACGACTTAGCGAAGCGCAAAAGCACACTCCTAGGACGGACTAAATAGAGCTGCCATCAAACTTTATTTATTCCTAAAAAGAAAAGGGGAAATATCGATAAAACCCAAGAAATAACGACAATGAAATTGGTCATCACAACCAAATCAAGGTTCAGGAGCCGATTACGCAAAGGGAAGGTACTAACACCTCTCACGTCCGTTGAACTCAATGAGAACCGTTAGGTTAGTTGTGTGCGTTAGTGTTAGCTTTAAAATGTTATGTTTCTCGAGTTATTAGGATGGAAATAAAAGTAGGACAAAAGAAAAGATAAATGTTTTTGGATTTTTTACTAATGTGCCTGACAAGATTTACAAATCCTACTCCTACGTATCTCCGGGTGCAATAGAGAACTCAAGGCTTACGTAGTTCTAGGTAGATTTTTTTTTTTGTTGGGCGATTTTAGCAAAATCTTCTTTGTGTCAATCGACAGAAACATTGTTGGCTACCCAAAACAAGTGAAGAATAAAATGTTTGCATCACGATTGGATGGATTTACAAGTCAACATTCGCGGGCAATATTGCAAGCTTACTCTGTGTCATCTCAATACAAAGTACCTTTGATTACAAAAAGGGATTGAGGATCAATCGCACGGAGGCGAGAAAAGAGTTTGATTGGTTTGAAGTATTTTTGGATGATGAGAAAGTTCGGAGATGCGAGAACTACATCTCGGTTCCTAACCCTCGGATATTCAAGGACTACACCCCGCTCTTTTTCATATTAATTGCAAAAATGGTTTTTATATTTTTAGATGTTTTTTAAGTTTGGATTGAGAAAGCACACTCGAATCTAGTCGATGTTTATTAAGCATTGTGGAATTGGTTTGAGGATGATGAGGGTTTGGATTGACGAGAACTACATCTCAAATCCTAACTCTCAGGAGCTTGTTGACTACACCATGTTCCCTTCATCTCTTTTATTGAAAAAGTGTTGAATAATGAATAAGTGTTTTTTATTTTCATTGTAAAAATGGCTTGACGTTGGATCAAGCTTTTGATTATCGATTGCAAAAGAGTTTGATGGAATGGTTTAAAAGATTGAAAAGGTTGAAGATGAAATGTTTGAGAAATTGGGAATGGTATAAATGGATTGAGATGGAAGAGTTTGAAGTGGATGAATTTTGGTTTTTAAGAAAAGCACTTGACGTTGAATCGAGTTTTTATTTTTTGTTCTTTTTGAGAAATGGTTGATTTTATTCTTGTGTTGGAAACTAACTAAACAAATAGAAAATAAAGAATAAAGTGATAAAAATATTACACATCATGGGAGTCGGGGTATATTTTTTCGAAAAAGGATATAAGATAATGAAACGATTAAATCAAAACTCAATTAACAAACGCAAGTAAATGAGTGTGCGTGCACCAGAAAATGGTCTCATTGTACTAAGGCCCAAGAGTAAGCCATGTGAATTAGAGATGGCAATACAACATCATATGTATAACACATGTTCATAATAATCAAATCAAAAGAATTAAAAACAAAAATGAAACATGCGTGGATCAAGATCATGATGTGAAGATGTGAATCAGTGTAACATGATGCAAGGACGTGCAATGGAAACACAATTAGAGTTCAAATTCGATTTAAACAACAATGACGTTGGATCGTTATTTGTTATCATGAATCAAGAGAAATGTTAACGTAGGACGTATCATTGCAAGATGGCATGGAGTGGGAATGAGTTCAAGATGATCAAGAATGAAGGCATAAAGTGAGGTTTAATTCGTATAATGACAAAGCAAATGGTATAAAGTTGTGATTAAGTAAACCTCATAATCGAAAAATAAAATAAGAAAACAATCAAGAAATGCAAGCGAAACTCTAGGTAATGTGCTCAAAGTCGGTTTGTGCGTAACGACAACAAGTGAGACGTCGTATGCAAAGGGTCATAATACGGAGAAATGCGATTAATATATCGATAAAAAATCCGGAGGCATAACGACATGAAAATGTCGAATTTGTGGATAAAAATTTGATTATTAGCAATGAAAACTAAACCAAAGAAACAGAACAACCCCACACGCATATTATACTTTATTTCTCATCAACGTCGCAAAATTATAATTAGCGTAATTGAAATAAAAGGGAAAAATAATCATAAAATGAAACTAACAAAAGGGTGTAAATAAAGAGATCTAAATGGACTTTAAATTGAATGCTACAAGCCCAAATAAAATAAAAACCATTTTATCAAAATGAAATGCCAAAAACAACAAAAAGTAATTAAAAAAAGTGTTGTGTGGTCTGCAAGGGTTGAACGCGGGTCATGGGTGTCGTAGTCAACCCCGTTTTTGGCTAACACTAATAGGTCCAGTAAATCATATAAGTCATCTAGTCAACCCCAATGACCTAAAAAGTCAAAGGGGAGCCATTTTGAATTTTTAGAAAAAAAGGCCCTGATCCCATTTTCAGATAATTAATGGGTTGACAATATCATTAGATATTGAGGTTTATTTGTTTTTAGGATTAATTGGTTAAACTTTTGTTCAAGGCTAATGGGGGGCTTCGATTAACGTTAATAAAATTATTTAAGTTTTATTGAGATTATTAATTTAAGTTTCTATTATTCAAAATTAATAAGGTTAATTGAATTTTATTAATTTATAATTAGATAAGATGTTGTTTAGTTTAGGTTATTAAGGTAATGAGTTCTTAGTTGAGTTCTAATTAGATTAAGTTTTAATTAGATTATTAGATATAAGTTAAGAAGGTAATTAACTTTTTTTAAAATTAATTAGCTTTCTTATTTTTTTGGGGCTTGCTTGGAGACTGGTCTGACCCAATCCAGGAACCTTCCAATTGGGTCAAGTGTGGCCCAAGTCCACAATTCAACCGGGTAAGCAAGACTTGGGTCCATCACCCATGACCCAAGTCCATCAACTTCTTCCCAAAATCAAACCCTAATTCGTGCTAAAACCAAAATCACTGCAAGTCTTAAATTCAATCAAACATTTCCATTTTTATTCATATACATTTAGAATTACATATTACAATTAAAAAACAGACCAAATACATCATAGAAACCGAAAACCCTAAATTTATTTTAAAACAAAATCAAAATCTAATCAAGAATTACAATCAAAACACTTAGTCTGATTACAATCAAATTCTAAATTTCCTAAACTAATCAATCTAATTAAAAACCTATAACCTAAACTAATCTATAAAAAGGTAAAAAGCTGAGATGAAAAGAGGAGAAACCCTAAGCTAATTGCAGTTGCAGTTTTCCATAACCTTCACTCAGAGCTCCTTTTAAAATAGTGATTAGGGTTTCACATTTAAACCCTAAGGCTCTTGAGCTAAGCCACCATATAATCTAGACAGCATCGCACAAAAAAGAAAATAAAAGAAGAGGTTAGAATAGTGGAAAGAATGATCCAGATCAAAAAAGGAAGAAAAGAATCGAAGAGATTGCATGTTTACTGAAGAACCTCTCATCTCCGTAGGTTGGTTGGATCTAATTTGCCTTTGCTTTCTTTTATTTCAACTTGCATATTTATGTTTGATTGGTTCTAGATCTATTGAATGAAAGATTTAGGTTTTGTTTGTGTTTGGTTGTTGTAAGGGTTAGGGAAGGGTGATTCGTGTTGCATGATTGGATTAATGTGATTTGGGGTTTGATATGGGTTATGTTAAGGGTTTATGGGTAATTTATAGAATTAGGGTTCATAACAGTTAGGGTTAGAGTTCATCAGATGAACCCTATGGTTCTGTATTTCTGGGTTTTTGGTTAGGGTTCATGGTGAACCTAGGTTAGGGTTCTTCGGGTTCTGGATTAGAAATGTTAGGGTTCATGGAATTAGGGTTAGGGTTTTTGGTTTAAGGGATTCCTGGGTTGTTGTTCATCATTTGGATGAACACCGGTTGAAGATCTCGATTGAGCTTCAGTCGAAGATCTGGGGTTCGCGGAGGTTTCACGGTGGTTTACGGTGGGCGGCCAATTTCTGCGTTGGGTGTTCTTCATGTTCATGATGAACGTGAAGATCCCGATTATAGGTGGTGGTCCGGGAGGTGAGTCAATGTGGGAGAAAGGGTGGCCTGAGGGAGAGGAGAAGAGAGAAGAGATGGCCTGGGACATGTCGACCTATAAAACAAAGGCCACAAGCTTCAAGTCAACACATAAGGAGCACATAACTGTCATAGGTCGAGACATGACCTGGGACATGTCGACCTATGCATCGAATAGGTCGACACATAACCTGTATAGGTCGGCCTATCCGATTTTTTTCTTAAAAATTCACATTTTTCTATCCTCCTTTGCATTTCCTTTTTCTTTAAATCACCCATGCATATAAATACTCCATACATGCATCATTCTCTAGTAAGGTTTCTAGAGTGAGTAAAACATCCATGAATCCAAGATTTTAAACCATCTCATCATCTCCAATTTAATCTATGCATACATACAATCAAACTACACATAATCATTTTTTGATTGGGTGCCATCTAGATTAGGATTGATAACATCCAATTAGGTTTGTTGTGCCGAGAATATTGGATTGAGATCTTTAAGGGATTCAAATAAGAAAATTGGTTTGGGGTTTTCCTTCAAGATCTTTAGGGTTTGAAGGTTTTTGTCAAGATTGTGTAATCCATATTCGATTGAGTAAAAGCCTTGAGACATGGTGTGACGGCAAAGGAGTAGTGTGAAATGGTGGATCGTATTGAGAAATATTGGATTCAACAAGTGTGCACTTAGGATTAATTCAACCGAGTGAAAGCCTTAAGACAAAGTGATCGTGCAAGGAAGTAGTAACAACAGGTGAATTGAAGCGGCATTATTGGTGACTTGATCAAGCCTTGATCAAGGTTTTTGGATGTGCTAGAGTCAAGAACAAACCTAGGGTTTGTGGGATTTAATTTATCATCTCTTGTATTTATACTTTTGCAAAGTAAGATTTATTATATTGATATCTCAATTCGAATTCGAATTAAGGGAAAATGTATCCATAGCGAGGTCGATTGGGGAACTTCCTAAACAATTCCTTGTGTACTCTCTCTCTCTCTCTCTCTCTCTCTATATATATATATATATATATATATATATATATATATATATATATATATATATATATATATATATATATATATATATATATATATATAGAGAGAGAGAGAGAGAGAGAGAGAGAGAGAGAGAGAGATGTATACATCTCTCTCTCTCTCTCTCTCTCTCTCTCTCTCTCTCTCTCTCTCTCTCTATATATATATATATATATATATATATATATATATATATATATATATATATATTATATATATATATATATATATATATATAATTTATTTTTTGGTTCACAAATTACTAATTACTTTGATCTCTTGATCAACATTGTTTAGATAATAACTTTTGAATTCTTTGTTAAATTGTGTTGTTGTAGTAATCACTTACCATTTGGTAGTGATTGGTTTTTTTAGAACTACAAACACTATACTAATATCTAAACTTTGTTGATTGCACGCAAAGTGTTTGACGAATTGTGTCAACTAGTCTTTAGTGTGTTGTTGTCATTGAAGATAGATCGTTACTATAGTAGAGTATTCAATTCAGTGTTTAAATTATTAATAAGTCAACTTGTGAATTATCATCATACCATTGATACTCGTACACATATCCGGGCTTTTCAATAGAATGTTTGGTTAGACGATTTTGGATATGGGAGATATTTTAAACTTGCTTCTGTGCCATAAAATGTTATAAATAAAAGTTTTGAATAAATTTTTAATTTGGGATCTATTCACCCTCTATAGATCTAGGCATATCGTCTAAAAAGTGGTATCATGAGCTCCGGTTGTTTCTGGTCTTAAGATTTGCTAATTATATAATGGCTACCGAACCTAAAGGGGCGTATAATAGAGTGTCTATTTTCACCGGCAAAAGTTATGGCTATTAGAAATCTTGTATGTGTATCCATATCAACTATGTTGATAAGGGTGTATGGGATGTCATCGTCAATGGTCCTAATTAAATTACAATGATCAATGGTGAAGGCGTCATTGTATAAAAACCCGAAAATAAATGGAATAATAATGATAATAAGTTATGGTCTCATGATTGGAAAGCACAAAATATTCTCATATCCGCATTAAGTGTTGATGAGTATTATCATGTCTCTCATTGTAAAACTGTCAATGCTATATGGGACGCATTAGAAGTTGTCCATGAGGTAACTAATAAATTCAAACAAGCTAGGATCAATACATTGAACCAAGAGTTTGAACTCTTTCGTATGAAGCATGGTGAAACCATTGCCAACATGCAAAAGAGATTCACACATCTTATTAATACATTGGATGATCTAGGTAATCTTATCTCCAATGCTATTTCTACTAACAAGGTTTTAAGATGTCTTAATAGGGAATGGAAACCCAAGGTCGCCGCTATCAAAGAGGCAAATTATCTTAAAGCACTTGATCTTACTACTTTGTTTGGTAAATTGGAAGAACATGAGCAAGAACTCACTTGCTTGGAAAAATATGAAAAAGAATATGAAAAGATGATGAAGAAAGAGAAAGGTAAAGATAAGATGGAAGAGAAGAAGTCCATTACTCTAAAGACTTCTAGTTTCAAGTCCTAAAAGAATGAGCCTATTGAGTATGAAGGAATTGCTCGCCTAGCGAGCAAGCCAGTTTAGGCCATTTTCTAGGTTTGGCCACCTGTATGCTGGGTATTGGTTCCCTTAAGATCAATGTCTTGAAGAATAAGTTGGAGTGCCTTGAAAAAATGCCTTGTAATATTAACGGGCAAATTTTGGGGTATGACAGCTGCCCCTGTTTAATATTCTTGAACCGAGAGAGTTAGAATGGTATGTACGTCATTCGTGGTCTGGAGGTGAAAGAATATTAAACACTAGAATGCCCCAAAAATTTGCACTTGTTAATCAGAAGTTATTCCTGATGGAGATGGGCTTAAAGATGCCATCCAGGAAGTTTGATGATGAGAGCTTCAGAGTGCGTCGTACATTAGACGATATCTGAAGACATGGATGTCATGCAGGGTCATATGCTAGACCGTATAGTGAGTCATCCATTAGGCTGTCGACTTCGCCGGGGAGTCAGAATGTGTCATACGCTGCTGGGGATAAAAGATCAGAATGGATCATACGCTAGATCGTATCTGAATAGCATAATGAGTTGTCCCTTATGCGGGTGACTTCACTGAGGATGAAAGATCCGAATGAATCGTACGCTAGATCGTATCCGAGTTGCAGAATGAGCCATCCATTAGGCTGTATCTGGGAAATAAAGGTCAGAATGGATCGTACGCTAGATCGTATCTGAGTTGCAGAATGAGCCGTCCATTAGGCTGTATCTGACGAAAAGTAGTCGTACGCTAGATGTCATATGGTGAACTGGACTTTTGTGTTTTTGCTTTGGAAAGCAAATGTCGCGGTTAGCAAGAGTCGCCACCGACTTTTCTTTTATCCAATAAGGAAAGGTGGAAAAGAACAGGAAAGACCTGGATTAGATTTTTGGGTTCGGGAGGTACATTATACAAAGGGAAGGTGTTAGCACCCTTTGTATCCATGGTTATCCATGGGCTCTTAATTGCTGGATCACTTATGTTTTTCTTGTCTGAAAAGTGTTGGTGAACTGTTTAGAAAACGTTTTGAAAAGGAAGTTTAACTTTGTAATGATTCTTGTACGAATGTATACAAAGTATTTATCTCGTTTAATTTTGAAAGCTGTTTAGAAAAATATAACTTGGTAATGATCCTAGTATGAATGTATACCAAGTGGTGATTTCCTAGTAGATGTTTTGCAAAGTGTGATGTATGAAAACTGTTTTAGGTTGTGAGTCAGCAATTAAGAGTTATACCTACCCAAGGTCTTTATGGGTATTTCCTATCCTTAGGAGGGTAAAACTGTCCTTACTATTGAGAAGTAAGTAGTCTTATTCCTTTGGATGTAAGGGTCATCGTAGGGTCATCGATTGGTCATTGAAGGCAACAGTTGTAAGGATACCTTAGCATTCGAAGGGACACTCATCATTTAACCGTAGGCTACACCGAAGGGTCATCGAGGGACAAAATCATATATTCGAAGGCAACATCCGAGGGACTATGATTTATTTTATGATGATTTAATCGAAGGGTCTTTGCTAAGTATATCCCCACATTCGCGGGACATGACCGTTATACCGTAATACCGTAGGGCAACAAAGAGAGGTCCAAGATCACATATTCAAAGGCCATATTTTACAATCAATTAGGTAATTAGGATGAATCTCCACAATGAAATCAATACATTAAAATCAGCTAGGTAATTTAGGGTGGGTCTCCATATTAAAATTAATACATTAAAATCAGTTAAGTGATTTAGGGTGAATCTCCACAAGGGTATCCCACAAATAAAGTGGAATACCTACCAAGCTATCTTTTCCGGGGATAGGTGAACCTTTACAAAACTCAGCAAACATGTCAGAATACCAACTCAGGGTGCAATCGAGAATTACACCACAAAAGAAATCACAACAGTAATAGGATCAGATAAACAATGCATGGCTATGATAAAACATGTCAGATGAGCAAAAAAAAAATCAGAACAGAAAAGCCAGCTACTGTCACGTTCGCTCCTGCTTCGCCTAGCGAAGGCTTAGCGAATACTCGCTGCATGCTCGCTTAGCGATGTGCTAGCGAGTGGTTGCGGATTCCGGTTTTGATAACAGTACAATTTCAGCCAATTTTATGCCTTATGGCTTTCATTACAGCAATTACATGGTTAATCATTTAAGGTATTCAGATACATACTAAAAATTCACATGCCAAACTTAAGATATTTTCATAAATTTAATCATAATGCCATATGCAAATTAAGAACATAAGGCGGTAATAGCAATGCAAACCTGTTTGCAAATTGAATTGCGACCTTGGATTGGCAAATCGGATTGAATTGGGCAGAGGTAACCTTGATGCCGCTGAGTTCCTTCAGGGTTTGCCTCCAGGGTTTGCCGTCTGTGAGCGTTAGGGTTTGCTTGCTAGGGTTCTCCTTTCTCCGTTTTCGTTCTCCTTTTGTCTCCTTTCTGACTGAAATGTTGGTATTTATAATGGTTTGTTGTGACCTAATGGGCTCAGAATGAAGCCCAGAATTTTCTGGTATTCGCAAGCTTCGCTAGGCGAGTATTGTAGCGAAGGGTTCGCTAGGCGAAGGATTTGCTCGCCTAGCGAGCATGCCAGTTTGGGCCATTTTCTGGATTGGGCCATTTGTGAGCTGGGTCTTCGGTCCTTTAAGGTCAATGTCTTGAAAAATAAGTTGGAGTGACTTGAAAAATGCCTTGTAATATTAACGGGTAAATTTTGGGGTATGACAGCTACCCCTGTTCAATATTCTGGAATCGAGAGAATTAGAATGGTATGTACGCCATTCGTGGTCTGGAGGTGAAAGATTATTGAACACTTAGAATGCCCCAAAATTTCCACTTGTTAATCAACCGTTAGTCTTGATGAAGATAGGCTTAAAGATACCATCCAGGAAGTTTGATGATGAGAGCTTCAGAGTGCGTCGTACATTAGACGATATCTGAAGGCATGGGTGTCATACCGGGTCATACGCTAGACCGTATAGTGGTCCTCCATTATGCTGTCGACTTCGCTGGAGAGTCAGAGTGTGTTATACGCTGCTGGGGATAAGGGATCAGAATGGATCATACGCTAGACCGTATCTGAATAGCAGAGTGAGTTGTTCATTAGGCGGATGACTTCGCTGGGGAGGAAAGATCAGAATGGATCGTACGCTAGATCGTATCTAAGTTGCGGAATGAGCCGTTCGTTAGGCTGTATCTGACGAAGGTAGAATCAGAATGGATCGTACGCTAGATCGTATCTGAGTTGAAGATCCAAATGGGTCGTACGTTAGACCGTATTGGACTTGCAGAATGAGTCGTACGTTAGGCTGTATCTGAAGAAGAAAGTAGTCGTACGCTAGACTACACCCCGGAATGTACCGTACGCTGGGCATCATCTGAGGATTTGAAGGTCCAACTGGGTCGTACATTAGACCGTATTGGAGTAGTTGAAGGTCAGAATGGATCGTATGTTAGATCGTATCTGAGTTGCGGAATGAGTCATATGTTGAGCTGAATCAGAATGAACCGTACGCTAGGCTATATCTGATAGTATTTGTATATGTTGTATTTGCAATGAATATCTGGGGTGGGCTTAAAGATGCCACCATTGGGCGGATATCCGAGTGTTTGCCAGAGTGAATGCTCATATGGATTGTATCTGAGAGATGTAGTTGAATCTTGAATGTAATTGATAACGATGTCCGTCTGAATGGACCTCTGTTTTGACTGTATCAGGAGGATAATTAACCTGAAAAATAAAGTTAGCTTCATTCCATGTCATGATGCATGAGATGTTTTATGCTTATGAAAATAAATGCGAACAATGTATGCATGCGTATGCTGCGAAATGATGTAATGAATGAATTATGCATCTGAAAAGTTTTTCCTGGCGACTCCCTGGGGAACATAAATCCCCATCTTCTGGTTGGAGATACTTGTATTGATGACCCTTTCTCAGCTAGGGATACTTGATTTCCGTCTGATGGTAGAGATATTCAACAGAGTCTGGCTGGGGGTGGAAGAGATGACCCGTCCGTCTAGTAATGCCAATTTCTTCTGGGGAATAACTGGCTTTGCTGGGGAAAAGAATCACTAACGGATTCATTGGAAGGCATGGTTAGACCTTTCCTCGATCCAGAAGTCTTGTAGTAATCGCTATTTCTATTTTATGCATGTATTTTTGACAAACATCGATCATATTCAAATGCACATATTAATTCAAATTAGATCAATGGACGTTTATGCAAACAAAACAGAAAAAGTAAAAACAAAAGCATCTTTTTGGAAATAAAATTGTATTGATTTTGAAAGAGGGCCTATAAACAGGCAATTCGTGTACAGGGAGACAGAAATCCTAGTAAGAGGAAATTGTCGAGAACATAAAGAAAAAGCTATGAAGGAAAAGCCCTGTTGATTTTAATTCTACTACTATCATTATGTCTTCAAGCATCTCATCTCCTGCTGTCGGATAGAGGTGATTGGCTTGTTCAGTCCTTGGAACATGGGTGAAGCTGACTGAGAACGGGACATAGTCATACGCTTTAATCCCTAATTTTTGCCTGGACCGCCTTTTCCGGTTTTCAGTCCACCAGGATACCCTTTTTTGCCCAAGCCGCCTTTTCAGGTTTTCGACTTGCCGGGTGTACATTTTTATATGTTTATCCCTAATTTTTGCCCGAACCCTTTTGGTTCGCCGGGATGCCCTTACTTTTGCCTAGGTACGTCGACCTAGCGGGTCTCTTTTACGCGTAGTATTTTTTGACTATGTCTGCGTTGACGGGATGTGGGAAGTCTTCGCCATCCATCGTAGCAAGTATCATGGCTCCACCAGAGAATACCTTCTTAACTACAAATGGCCCTTCGTATGTGGGGGTCCATTTGCCTCTGGGATCACCTTGAGGCAGAATGATACGCTTGATCACCAAGTCGCCGACTTGATACACCTGTCTTTTGACCTTTTTGTTAAATGCCTGGGTCATGCGCTTCTGATATATCTGCCCATGACAAACAGCCGCAAGTCTCTTTTCATCAATCAAATTTATCTGATCGAGTCGAGTTTGAATCCATTCATCCTCGTCTAAACCTGTCTCTTTCATGATTCTTAGAGAGGGAATCTGAACTTCCACCGGTACGACGGCTTCCATTCCGTAGACTAAAGAGAAAGGAGTTGCCCCTGTCGAAGTGCGTATTGAAGTGCGATAACCATGAAGAGCAAATGGTAACATCTCATGCCAGTCTTTGTACGTTACTGTCATCTTTTGTATGATCTTCTTGATATTTTTATTAGCAGCCTCCACGGCGCCGTTCATCTTTGGCCGGTACGGAGAAGAGTTATGGTGTTTTATTTTGAACTGCATGCAGAGTTCAGTAATAATTTTGTTGTTCAAATTGGTGCCATTGTCAGTGATAACTCTTTCAGGGACGCCATATCGACAAATAATACTATTCTTGATGAACCGTGCCACCACATTCTTGGTGACAGAAGCAAATGAGGCTACCTCTACCCACTTTGATAAGTAATCAATAGCCACGAGGATGAAACGATGTCCATTAGAAGCAGTAGGTTTAATCTCTCCGATCATATCAATGCCCCACATTGCAAAGGGCCAAGGGGCTGTCAACACGTTTAATGGGGCAGGAGGCACATGTACTTTATCCGCATAGATCTGGCACTTGTGACAAGTTCTGGAGTGATGGTGGCAATCAGCTTCCATGGTAGACCAATAATATCCTGATCTCAGAATCTTCTTGGCCATCGTATGTCCACTAGAATGAGTCCCAAAAATACCGTCATGCATGTCTTCCATAATCTTTTCTGCTTCCTTTTTATCCACGCAGCGAAGCAAAGTCGAATCATGATTACGTTTGTACAATACTCCATTACTCAAAAAGAATTTAGCGGAGAACTTCCTCAGAAATTTTCTGTCATCGATGGATGCCCCTTCAGGGTATTCCTGAGTTTCTAAATATCTTTTCACTTCGTGGAACCAAGGTTTCTCCTCTACTCCCTCAGTATTAAGTTCATAACAATATGCTGGTTCATCTAATCGTTCAATGGTGATCCTGGGAGCTTCATTGTCCCATCTGAATCTGAACATAGAGGACATAGTAGCCAAGGCGTCTGCCAACTGATTCTCCTCTCGTGGAATATATTCGAATGTAATCCCCTCAAAGTATGGGATTAACGTCAACACCCGCTCTCGATAAGGGATGAGATTCGGATGTTTAGTGTCCCATTCTCCTTTGATCTGACTCATTACTAAGGCTGAGTCTCCGTACACACTCAAAAACTTGATTCGCAGGTCTATAGTAGCTCTGAGTCCCAAAATACACGCTTCATACTCAGCCATATTATTGGTACAATCAAAACATAGTCTAGCAGTGAAAGGCGTATGGCAACCCTTGGGGGAAATAATTATAACACCAACACCATTGCCCAACGCATTAGAAGATCCATCGAAAACCATAGTCCATCGGGATCCCAGTTCGGGTCCTTCATCTGGTCCAGGTTCTTCGTAATCAGTAACAAGCATGACATCCTCATCTGGGAACTCAAAATTCATAGATTGGTAATCATCCACTGCTTGATGAGCCAAATGATCAGCTAACACGCTTCCTTTGATTGCTAAGGTAGTATATGGCATGCTCTTTTCGACCAGACTCGTCATGTTGCCCCAACACACACCCCATTGAATTTTCTAACACGGTCAAATACATGATTAGAGGTTTTCCTTCAATTGGTGGTATCAGAATTGGAGGTTCCTGGAGATATTTCTTGATTTTGTCAAAAGCTTCTTGGCATTCATCATTCCATATCATCTCTTGATTTTTCCTCAGTAATTTGAAGATGGGTTTGCAGGTAGCGGTCAAATGGGAGATAAACCGGGCAATGTAATTCAAACGTCCCAAGAAACCTCTGACTTCTTTATCTGTACGGGGAACTGGCATTTCTTGAATAGCTCTCACCTTAGCCGGGTCAACCTCAATTCCTTTACCACTGACAATAAATCCCAAGAGTTTACTGGATCTTACTCCAAAGGTGCATTTGTTCGGGTTCAATCTCAGCTTGTATTTCTTCAACCTCTCAAACAGTTTGTACAAATGATCGAGATGTTCTTCTTCAGTATGAGATCTGGCTATCATGTCATCCACATATACTTCTATTTCGTGATGAATCATATCATGGAACAAAACCACCATAGCACGCTGGTACGTTGCCCCGACGTTCTTTAAACCGAACGACATTACTTTGTAACAGAAAGTGCCCCATTGCGTCACAAACGTAGTATTCTCCATGTCTTCAGGTGCCATCTTAATCTGGTTATAACCCGAGAATCCATCCATGAAGGAGAATACTTTGTGTTGAGCGGTGTTATCTACCAGAACATCGATGTGCGGGAGTGGAAAGTCATCTTTGGGACTCGCTTTATTCAGATCTCTGTAATCTACACACATTCGCACCTTACCATCCTTCTTCGGTACCGGTACCACATTAGCAACCCATTGAGGATAAGAAGTAACGGCTAGGAAACCGGCGTTAAATTGTTTCATAACTTCGGCTTTGATTTTCTCAGACATTTCAGGACGCATGCGACGAACCTTTTGCTTAACAGGACGACAATCTTCCTTCATCGGCAAACGATGCACTACTATATCGGTATCCAGTCCCGGCATGTCTTCGTACGACCAAGCAAAAATCTCAATATAGTCATGTAACATCTGAATCAATCTTTCCTTGACACTGCTCTCCAAGCCTGCTCCCATTTTGACTTCTTTCTTGTCCACTTCAGTACCCAGATTTACAATTTCGATTGACTCCTCATGCGGTTGTATGGTCTTTTCTTCTTGCAGTAACAGTCTGGCAAATTCACCAGGGACTTCACAATCTTCCTCACTTCCATCCTCGGCTTGGTAGATCGGATTTTCAAAGTCATAATGAACAGTAGTAGAACTATTATCAACAGGATCCATAGTGGGTATGGATCTGCAATTTATTACAGGAGTGTGTGTAAGAGAGCATGACTTGTTTTAAAAGATGACAGGAAAGATAAAGAGCGCAATATTTGAATGCAAAAAGGTCCATTGATTTATTGAATATGAATATGCTTATGAAATGACAAACCCTTAACAAATTAGCTATTGTGCCCCGGGCATAGACACAATGCTTTAAGAAGTTCAATTGTAAACATTAAAAAAATTGCAACACTAAAATAGACAATAACAATTACTCCTGACTAAAGGAAATCGGGATAGTGTCTTCAGCCCTCCAATTATTGAGTCCGTCACCAATTGTTGGGTAAACCCAGCTATCCAGGTCGCAGTCGCTGTCAGCATCTTCTATAGCATTAATCTGATCTTTGACTATCTTCTCAGAGTTAAACCCCAGGCCGAATCTATCAGACTTGTACGGTACATTGATCAGTTGACCCCAGCCAGTACAACCACCATCTTCAACCACAGCTTGAGCATCTTTCAGAGAAATCATAGTAGGAGGAGCACGAATAACCTTGGGCGCACAGAAAGTTGGCTTAAGGACAGGATTAGTCGGAGGAACTACTTCAAATGACTGAGACGGAGTCTCAAAGAATTCACCATCCATCTCGATGTATCTGAAGGTATGCACACTACTGACAATATACTCTTCTTCCCCACACACAGTAACGATCTTACCCTCTATTGGATATCTCAGCTTTTGATGGAGAGACGAAGCTACAGCACTTGCCCCATGAATCCAAGGGCGTCCCAGCAAGCAGGAATAGGCGGGACGAATGTTCATTACATGAAAGGTAGTATTGAAGACTTGAGGTCCTATCTTGATAGGGAGAACCACTTCACCATGGACAACACTCTTCGCACCATCGTAAGCACGCACCACAATGTCACTAGGCTTCAGTTCAATGCTCTTGCAGTCAAGTTTATCGAGCACGACTTTCGGTAGCACATTCAAAGAAGAGCCATTATCGATCAACACATGAGACAAGGTGATCCCCTTACACTCAATGGAGATATGCAGAGCTTTATTGTGATTCTTCCCTGCTGGTGTCAGGTCAGCATTGGAAAAACCTAGGCCATTGTCAACAGTCAGGTTAGCAACATAGTTTTCGAACTGATCGACGGAGGTCTCCTGAGGTACGTGAGCAGTCTTCAAGAATTTTATCAAGGCATTGGCATGAGATTCAGAAGATAACAACAAGGATAACATCGAGATCTTAGAAGGGGTGTGCCCCAACTGTTCTACCACATCAAAATCACTCTTGCGGATGATTGTCAGCACTTCTTCCATTTCTTGTTTGGCAACATCTTCAGTAGTAACTTCGACCGGTGTCTCTGACTGAGAAGGGTTGACTAGTTCCTATCCTCGATTTTCGGGGTCTGGAGGTGAGATCTCTGGAGAAAAGATCCTTCCGCTTCGAGTAATTCTACTAGTCCCAACAATGTCAACGTCATCGGAATTAGCAGAATTATCATCTTGCTTTACGCCATGGATGTAAACATCACCTTCATAATTCCATGGAATGGCTTTGCTTGAGGAATATGGTACTGGGCCAGGTGCAGTAATGATCAGGGGAGCTACCTTGGGTTCAGCAGTAATCTTCACAGGTACTCTAGGAGCGGTAATCTTCACTGGAACTTTGGGTTTAGCAATCACAGATATTTCTTCAATAGGGTCTTCCACATTAGGAACCTTTTCGAAGAGAATTGTATGATCGTCCATCAGCCGTTGAATACCATTTCTCAACTTCAAGCAATCATTGGGTCGGAATATACAGAGACCGCAATTTTCAGCACAACCTGGAAATAAACCAGCTTGCAACAACTTCTTCTTGATGGCCAGGAGAGGAGATGCTAAGTCAGCTACATTAGAAATGTGAGAATTGTCATCCACAGCATTAACAGCCTTGTCATGATTAGGCATAGGTGCAGTGACGACATTAGGAGTCTCCGGAGGCTCAAATTCAATTTCCCCAGCGTCGATCATATCCTGGATTTTATTCTTCAATGACCAACAATCGTTTGTATCATGCCCGGGGCTATCGGAGTGATACGCACACCTGGCATTGGGATTATAACGAGGAGAAGTAGTGTTGGGATTCGTAGGAGGATCTCTGAGGGTAATCAAATTTGCTTTTAGCATACCCTGCAGTGCTTGTGCTAAAGTCATATTGATCTTGGTAAACTGCCTTCTTGGCCTGTCTTGTCTGTGCTGGAAGTTTTGAGGTGGCGGTGCTGCAATCGTAACTGCTCCAATGGTATGGTCACGATTTTTCTTGTTACGACCCTTTTGACCGTACACAGCATTTGATTCATTCCTCCCCTGGTAGGACCTTTTGGTGCTTGCAGAGGTAGTCGCCTGTATCTTTCCACTTCGAATGCCGCTTTCAACACGTTCACCGGTCAATATAAGTTCAGTGAAACCCGATGAAGAACTTCCCAGTAGATGGCTGTAGAATGGACCAGTCAATGTGCTCATGAACATGTCCACTAATTCTCGATCAGTCATAGGGGGTTTGACTCTGCCAGCCAAATCTCTCCATTTTTGAGCATACTCTTTGAAGCTTTCTTTATATCCCATAGTCATATTCTGCAACTGTAGTCGAGTAGGTGCTAATTCAGAATTATATTGGTAGTGCTTGTAGAAAGTTGTTGCCAAATCAGTCCAGGTGCGGATGTTAGAGCTCTCAAGCTGATAATACCATTCCAACTGTGTGCCAGATAGACTCTCTTGGAAGAAATTGATCCATAGCTTCCTATCAGTGGTATACGGCTGAATCTTTCTCACATAAGCTCTCAGATGCATCTGAGGACAAGACGCACCATCGTACTTAGTGAAAGTGGGGATCTTGAATTTGCGAGGAATGACCACATCAGAGACCAGACCTAAGCTTTCGAAATCCAGGTCGGGCGCCTTCTGACCTTCCATAGCTAGCATACGTTCTTCCAGCAACTTGTACTTGCCATCTCTTGGAGAGTACTGTTCATTCTCATAATCTTCATCGTCATCCTCAGAGTTGACGAGATCAACATCCTCCTCTCCTGAATCATTTTCTGTTTCCTCCTCTTGATCCTTCGGAAGTCTAATCTTGACTCCTGCAACCTGTCCTTTACGCCTTCTTCACGGGTTAATGTAACTCACAGGTTTTTGGTCTTTCTTCTTCTCGAGCAAGAGAGCCTTCAGTTCTTCCTGCCCCTTGGATAAGCTCAGCATCATCTCCTGGAATTGAGCAATCTGAGCCTGGAGATCTTTGACAGTTTATTCGAGAGCCATATTTCTGTTAGAAGGAAGGCCATGAGAATATTGATCTTTTTAGGATACCTGTTATGCAATGTTATGTTATGCTACGCAATGTATGAAATGTTTTCAAGGACTCCTGGAATTTAACTTTGCGTAAACCACCAAAAAGGACTTTTATTAATAATTTTTAATCAATGTTCATTACAACAAATAATAAAATACAATAAAAGCTCAAGTCTCCCAGGGACGGCTTCTTTTCGGACGAAGATATGTATTGAGTCTTCGTTCCTCATTAAGTTGGCTGGTGAGTTCTAACACTTTCTTCCTTTCAGCACAAAACTGAGCTTCAAAAGTATCCCTTTCCTCTCTCAACTGGATCCAGGATCTCTTTAATCCTTCCACATCGGTAGGCATATCTGGATAAGGAATGATCTGAGGAGTACCTCCTTCAACTTCTGGTTCAACGATCAATGGTCCGACCGCAAGATATGGCATGACAAGTTCACGAGCTCTTGCGCATACCCACCTGAGATAAGGTTCCATAGGAATAGAATTTTTCTGTCCTAAAGTGCTTCTTTTCACCATGCCCCAAGCTCGTACAAACTTTTGACGGAGATCTTGAGAGTCATTGTCATAGTCGAACACAGTGCTTTGAAGGATTACTTCATGTGGACCATCTCTTCGAGCGTAACCAAACTGACGTAGGGCTAAAGCTGGATTATAAGTAATACCTCCTCTTATCCCCAGGAGTGGTACGTTAGAGAATTCTCCACAACGGTCAATGATGATAACATTTTCTTTGAGATGAGGACACCAACGGATGTCTGAATGGGAGAGTGACATTATCCTTTGAGACCACTTCATGTTTTGATCATTCTTCAAGACTGATTGAGGAAGGTGCGAAATAAACCACCTAGACAATAAAGATACGCAGCACATAAGAGTCCCTTGCCTTTTCATAGTACGAGTGTGAAGGGAATGCAAGATATCTCCGAGCAAGGTAGGCACAGGGTTATGAGTGAGGAATATCTTAATAACATTCATGTCTATGAATTGATCTGGATTAGGGAATAACACCAAACCATAGATTAGTAATGCTAGGACATCTTCGAAAGCATGGACATCCATAACTTTTAGGAATTCTCGGGCCTTATTTATCAGAAATTTGGCAAGTAAACCCTTAACTCCACTTCTTGTTACCCAATTAGTTTCGATGTCGGACTTTGTCATGTGTAAAGCTGCGGCAACTTCTTCAGACTTCGGAATCTTTTCTAAACCACTGAAAGGTGTTTGATCAAGAATAGGTATCCCAAGAAACTTGGAGAATTCTTCTAATGTGGGTACCAACTGATAATCTGGGAAGGTGAAGCAATGATGTTTAGGATCGAAGAACTAGAATAGGACTCTCATCATATCTTCTCTGAAACCAGTGGTAACCAAATTGAGGAGAGAACCATGTTTCTTGATGAACTGAGCATGATCGGGAAGTTCTGACACTAAATCCTTGAGTTGAGGAGAGATCGTTACAAGATTGATCCGGATAGTCTTCCTGGAAGCCATAACCTGTTTAACAGAGCAAAGCTACATCCCTAAGTCCTTGAAATGGTTAGTATAATCCCATGATGTTATGATGTTATGATGTTATGATGTTATGTAAATAGCAAGCACAAGCAAGTCACACAACAATCATTCCTAGGTTTTAAGGCTTGCATGAGTTCCATAGGTAAGTACCCTCCCCACTGAAGTTTGGTTGGTTCAACCTGTCCTAGAATAGTAACCGGGTTCTAGAAGGATCTCAAATCATTGACCTTCCTTTAAGTCCACTTCAGTGCAACACCAAGTGGTTGACCGAAGCTTCCCTAAAGTCCAATCTCAAAGAGTGTAGTATCGAGTATCAACCAACCCCAGTCGGAACCGAAGTCAGTTATCTCACTACTTTCTAATGGCTAGGATGAGTCAATTAGGGTTCTAAAGGTCTGGTTAATGCTTTGATGACACCACGCGGAAGCCAAATTTTTCCTCAAGTAAACATGAGGAACATCAGGACATCCAAAGTGTCACATTAACCGTAGCCATCATTTTGACCATTCCAGTATACGCCGGATAGTCGCGATGATCTATTGCTACTTACCTAAGGTACACTAGATCCGGGTGTAGGATCTTTCACACAAGCATAAAATACCCAAGCAATCCCTTAAAAGTAAATCAGACAATTTGAATAAGTGATCTTGTTTTTAAGGTAACCTCTCTTTAATTTCCCCAGCAGAGTCGCCAGTTCTGTCATACGGTGAACTGGACTTTTGTGTTTTTGCTTTGGAAAGCAAATGTCGCGGTTAGCAAGAGTCGCCACCGACTTTTCTTTTATCCAATAAGGAAAGGTGGAAAAGAACAGGAAAGACCTGGATTAGATTTTTGGGTTCGGGAGGTACATTATACAAAGGGAAGGTGTTAGCACCCTTTGTATCCATGGTTATCCATGGGCTCTTAATTGCTGGATCACTTATGTTTTTCTTGTCTGAAAAGTGTTGGTGAACTGTTTAGAAAACGTTTTGAAAAGGGAGTTTAACTTTGTAATGATTCTTGTACGAATGTATACAAAGTATTTATCTCGTTTAATTTTGAAAGCTGTTTAGAAAAATATAACTTGGTAATGATCCTAGTATGAATGTATACCAAGTGGTGATTTCCTAGTAGATGTTTTGCAAAGTGTGATGTATGAAAATTGTTTTAGGTTGTGAGTCAGCAATTAAGAGTTATACCTACCCAAGGTCTTTATGGGTATTTCCTATCCTTAGGAGGGTAAAACTGTCCTTACTATTGAGAAGTAAGTAGTCTTATCCCTTTGGATGTAAGGGTCATCGATTGGTCATTGAAGGCAACAGTTGTAAGGATACCTTAGCATTCGAAGGGACACTCATCATTTAACCGTAGGCTACACCGAAGGGTCATCGAGGGACAAAATCATATATTCGAAGGCAACATCCGAGGGACTATGATTTATTTTATGATGATTTAATCGAAGGGTCTTTGCTAAGTATATCCCCACATTCGCGGGACATGACCGTTATACCGTAGTACCGTAGGGCAACAAAGAGAGGTCCAAGATCACATATTCAAAGGCCATATTTTACAATCAATTAGGTAATTAGGATGAATCTCCACAATGAAGTCAATACATTAAAATCAGCTAGGTAATTTAGGGTGGGTCTCCATATTAAAATTAATACATTAAAATCAGTTAAGTGATTTAGGGTGAATCTCCACAAGGGTATCCCACAAATAAAGTGGAATACCTACCAAGCTATCTTTCCCGGGGATAGGTGAACCTTTACAAAACTCAGCAAACATGCCAGAATACCAACTCAGGGTGCAATCGAGAATTACACCACAAAAGAAATCACAACAGTAATAGGATCAGATAAACAATGCATGACTATGATAAAACATGTCAGATGAGCAAAAAAAATCAGAACAGAAAAGCCAGCTACTGTCACGTTCGCTCCTGCTTCGCTTAGCGAAGGCTTAGCGAATACTCGTTGCATGCTCGCTTAGCGATGTGCTAGCGAGCGGCTGCGGATTCCGGTTTTGATAACAGTACAATTTCAGCCAATTTTATGCCTTATGGCTTTCATTACAGCAATTACATGGTTAATCATTTAAGGTATTCAGATACATACTAAAAATTCACATGCCAAACTTAAGATATTTTCATAAATTTAATCATAATGCCATACGCAAATTAAGAACATAAGGCGGTAATAGCAATGCAAACCTGTTTGCAAATTGAATTGCGACCTTGGATTGGCAAATCGGATTGAATTGGGCAGAGGTAACCTTGATGCCGCTGAGTTCCTTCAGGGTTTGCCTCCAGGGTTTGCCGTCTGTGAGCGTTAGGGTTTGCTTGCTAGGGTTCTCCTTTCTCCGTTTTTGTTCTCCTTTTGTCTCCTTTCTGACTGAAATGTTGGTATTTATAATGGTTTGTTGTGATCTAATGGGCTCAGAATGAAGCCCAGAATTTTCTGGTATTCGCAAGCTTCGCTAGGCGAGTATTGTAGCGAAGGGTTCGCTAGGCGAAGGATTTGCTCGCCTAGCGAGCATGCCAGTTTGGGCCATTTTCTGGATTGGGCCATTTGTGAGCTGGGTCTTCGGTCCTTTAAGGTCAATGTCTTGAAAAATAAGTTGGAGTGCCTTGAAAAATGCCTTGTAATATTAACGGGTAAATTTTGGGGTATGACACTAGACTACACCTCGGAATGTACCGTACGCTAGGTAGTATCTGAGGAATGAAGATCCAAATGGGTCGTACGCTAGATCGTATCCTAGTTGCAGAATGAGCCGTCCATTAGGCTGTATCTGGGAAATAAAGGTCAGAATGGATCGTACGCTAGATCGTATCTGAGTTGCAGAATGAGCCGTCCATTAGGCTGTATCTGACGAAAAGTAGTCGTACGCTAGACTACACCTCGGAATGTACCGTATGCTAGGTAGTATCTGAGGAATGAAGATCCAAATGGGTCGTACGCTAGACCGTATTGGAGTTGCTGACGGTAGGAATGGATCGTACGTTAGATCGTATCTGAGTTGAAGGAGTCATATGTTGAGTTGAATCAGAATGAACCGTACGCTAGGCTATATCTGATAGTATTTGTATATGTTGTATTTGCAATGAATATCTGGGGTGGGCTTAAAGATGCCACCATTAGGAGGATATCCGAGTGTTTGTCAGAATGTATGTTCATATGGGTTATATCTGAGAGATGTAGTTGAATCCTGAATGTAATTGATAAAGATGTCCGTCTGAATGGACCTTTGTTTTGACTGCATCAGGAGGATAATTAACCTGAAAAATAAAGTTAGTTTCATGCCATGTCATGATGCATGAGATGTTTTATGCTTTCGAAAATAAATGCGAACATTGTATGCATGCGTATGCTGTGAAATGATGTAATGAATGAATTATGCGTCTGAAAAGTTCTTCCAGGGGAAAATAAATCCCAATATTCTGGTTGGAGATGTTTGTATTGATGGCCCTTTCTTAGCCGGGGATACTTGATTTCTGTCTGATGGTAGAAATATTCAACAGAGCCTGGCTGGGGGATGGAAGAGATGACCAGTCCGTCTAGGGATGCCAACCTCTTCTGGGAAATAGCTGGTTTTTGTTGGGGAAAGGATTTGTAACCGGACTTGTTGGAAAGTATGGTTAGACCTTCTCCTCGACCCTAAAGTCTTTTAGTAATTGCTATTGCTATTTTATGCATGTATTTTGATAAACATTGATCATATTCAACTGCATATATCAATTCAAGTTAAATCAATGGACGTTTACGCAAACAAAACAGAGAAGGTAAAACAAAAGCATCTTTTTGGAAATGAAATTGTATTGATTTTGAAAGAGGGCCTATGAACAGGCAATTTGAATACAAGGAGAAAGAAATCCTAGTAAGAGGAAATTGTCGAGAACATAAAGAAAAAGCTATGAAGGAAAAGTCATGTTGATTTTAATTCTACTACTGTCATTATGTCTTCAAGCCTCTCATCTCCTGCGGTCGGATAGAAGTGATTGGCTTGTTTAGTCCCTTTGACTTGGGTGAAGCTGACCGAGAACGGGACATAGTCATACGCTTTAATCCCTAATTTTTGCCTGGACCGCCTTTTCAGGTTTTTAGTCCACCAGGATACCCTTTTTTTGCCCAAGCCGCCTTTTCAGGTTTTCGACTTGCCGGGTGTACATGCGTAGTATTTTTTAACTATGTCCGTGTTCACGGGATGCGGGGACTCTTCGTCATCCACTGTAGCAAGCATCATGGCTCCACCAGAGAATACCTTCTTAACTACAAATGGCCCTTCGTATGTGGGAGTCCATTTGTCTCTAGAATCACCTTGTGGTAGAATGATACACTTTATTACCAAGTCGCCAATTTGATACACCTGTCTCTTGACCTTTTTGTTAAATGCCTGGGTCATGCGCTTCTGATATATCTGCCCATGACAAACAACCGCAAGTCTCTTTTCATCAATCAAATTTATCTGATTGAGTCGAGTCTGAATCCATTCATCCTCGTCTAAATCTGCCTCTTTCATAATTCTTAGAGAGGGAATCTGAACTTCCACTGGTAAGACGGCTTCCATTCCATAGACTAAAGAGAAAGGCGTTGCCCCTGTCGAAGTGCGCGCTGAAGTGCGATAACCATGAAGAGCAAAGGGTAACATCTCATGCCAGTCTTTGTACGTTACTGTCATCTTTTGTATGATCTTCTTGATATTCTTATTAGCAGCCTCCACGGCGCCGTTCATCTTTGGCCGGTACGGAGAAGAGTTATGGTGTTTTATTTTGAACTGCGTGCAGAGTTCAGTAATCATCTTGTTGTTCTTCCGGAGAGAGCAGGTTTCTCAGATGTATATTTGATAAGATCCATCTTAGAAATCAGTAAAGTGGTATGATTCAACATATACTGTCTTAGTCGGCGAGCAGCCTAAGCCAAAGCATAGCAAGCTTTCTCGAGCTGTGAGTATCTTGTTTCACAGTCGGTGCCCCGGGCATAGACACAATGCCTTGAAACACTAAAATAGAAATAACAATTACTCCTGACTAAAGGAAATCAGGATAGTGTCTTCAGCCTTCCAATTGTTGAGTCCGTCACCAATTGTTGGGAAAATCCAGCTATCCAAGTCACAATCGCTATCAGCATCTTCCACGGCATTGACAGTCTTGTCATGATTAGGCAGAGGGGCAGTGATGTCATTAGGAGTTTCCGGAGGATCAGAGGTAGCCGCCTGTATCTTTCCATTTCGAATTCCGCTTTCAACATGTTCACCTGTTAATATAAGTTCAATGAAACCCAATGAGGAACTTCTCAATAGATGGCTGTAGAATGGGCCAGTCAGTGTGCTCATGAACATGTCCACTAATTCTCGATCAGTCATAGGGGGTTTGACTCTGCCAGCCAAATCTCTCCATTTCTGAGCATATTCTTTGAAGCCTTCTTTAGATCCCATAGTCATATTCTGCAACTGTAGCCGAGTAGGCGCTAGTTCAGAATTATACTGGTAGTGCTTGTAGAAAGCTGTCGCTAAATCAGTCCAGGTGCGGATGTTAGAGCTCTCGAGCTGATAGTACCATTCTAACTGTGTTCCAGATAGACTCTCTTGGAAGAAATGGATCCATAGCTTCCTATCAGTGGTATACGGCTGAATCTTTCTCACATAAGCTCTCAGATGCATCTGAGGACAAGACGCACCATCGTATTTAGTGAAAGTGGGGATCTTGAATTTGCGAGGAATGACCACATCAGAGACCATACCTAAGCCTTCGAAATCCAGACCGGGCGCCTTCTGACCCTCCATAGCTAGCATGAGTTCTTCCAGCAACTTATACTTATCATCTTTTGGAGAGTATTGTTCATTCTCATGATCTTCATCTTCATCCTCAGGGCTGAAGAGATCAACATTCTCCTTTTCTGAATCATTCTCCGTCTCATCTTCTTTGTCCTTCGGAATTCTAATCTTGACTCCTGCAGCCTGTCCCTTAAGCCTTCTTCCCGGGTTAATGTAACTCACAGGTTTCTTGTCTTTCTTCTGCTCGAGCAAGAGAGCCTTCAGTTCCTCCTGCCCCTTGGATAAGTTCAAGATCATCTCCTGGAATTGAGCATTTTGAGCCTGGAGATCTTTGACAGTTTGTTCGAGGTCCATTTTTCTGTTTGGAGGAAAACCGTGAGAATATTGATCCCTTTAGAGTACCTGTTATGCAATGTTATGTCATGCTATGCAATGTATGAAATGTTTTCAATGTTTAAAGTCCTTGAAATGGTTAGTACAATGCCACGATGTCATGATGTTATGATGTTATGATGTTATGATGTTATGATGTTGTGATGTTATGATGTTATGATGTTATGATGTTAAGTAAATAACAAGCACAAGCAAGTCACACAACAATCATTCCTAAGTTTTAAGGCTTGCATGAGTTCCATGGGTAAGTACCCTCCCCACTGAAGTTTGGGTTGGTTCAACCTGTCCTAGAATAGTAACCGGGTTTTAGAAGGATCTCCAATCATTGACCTTCCTTTAAGTCCACTTCAGTGCAACACCAAGTGGTAGACCAAAGCTTCCCTAAAGTCCAATCTCAAAGAGTGTAGTATCGAGTCTCAACCAACCCCAGTCGGAACCGAAGTCAGTTATCTCACTACTTTCTAATGGCCAGGATGAGTCAATTAGGGTTCTAAAGGTCTGGTTAATGCTTTGATGACACCACGCGGATGCCAAATTTTTCCTCAAGTAAACATGAGGAACATCAGGACATCCAAAGTGTCACATTAACCGTAGCCATCATTTTAACCATTCCAGTATACGCCAGATAGTTGCGATGATCTCTTGCTACTTACCTAAGGTACACTAGATCCGGGTGTAGGATCTTTCACTCAAAAATACCCAGGCAATCCCGAATAAGAGATCTTTTTCTTTTTTTTTAAGGTGACCTCTCTTTGTTATTCCCCAGCAGAGTCGCCAGTTCTGTCATACGGTGAACTGACTTCGTGTGTTTTTGCTTTGGAAAGCAAATGTCGCGGTTAGCAAGAGTCGCCACCGACTTTTCTTTTATCCAACAAGGAAAGGCGGAAAAGAACAGGAAAGACCTTGATTAGATTTTGGGTTCGGGAGGTACATTATACAAAGGGAAGGTGTTAGCACCCTTTGTATCCATGGTTATCCATGGGCTCTTAATTGCTTGATCACTTATGTTTGTCTGAAAAAAGTGTTTGTGAATTGCTTAAAATGTTTTGAAAAGAGAGTTTAACTTTGTAATAATTCTTGTACGAATGTATACAAAGTGTTTATCTCGTTTAATTTTGAAAGCTGTTTAGAAAAATATAACTTGACAATGATTCTAGTACGAATGTATACCAAGTGGTGATTTTCTAGTATTTGCAAAGTGTAAGGTATGAAAAATGTTTTAGGTTGTGAGCCAGCAATTAAGAGTTGTACCGACCCAAGGTCTTTATGGGCATTTCCTATCCTTATGAGGGTAAAACTGTCCTTACTATTGAGAAGTAAGTAGTTTTATCCTTTGGATATAAAAGGGTCATCGTAGGGTCATCGACGGGTCATGGAAGGCAACATTTGTAAGGATACCTTAGCATTCGAAGGGACGATCATCATTTAACCGTAGGCTACAACGACGGGTCATCGAGGGACAAAAATCATATATTCGCAAGCAACATCCGAGGGACGATGATTTATTTTATAGGGACATGATGATTTAATCGAAGGGTCTTTGTTAAGTGTATCCCCACATTCGCGGGACATGACCGTAATACCGTAATACCGTAAGGCAACAAAGAGAGGTCCAAGATCACATATTCAAAGGCAACATTTTACAATCAATTAGGTAGTTGTCATCAATTAAGTGATTAGGATGAATCTCCACATTAAAATCAATTAAGTGATTAGGATGAATCTCCACAAGGGTATCCCACAAATAAAGTGGAATACCTAGCAAGCTACCTTTTTCGAGAGTATGTGAACCCTTACAAAATTCAGCAAACAGGTCAGAATACCAAATCAGGGTGCAATCAAGAATTACACCACAAAAGAAATCTCAACAGTAATAGGATCAGGTAAACAAATGCATGGCTATGATAAAACATGTCAGATGAGCAAAAATCAGAACAGAAAAGTCAGCGACTGTCACGTTCGCTCCTGCCTCGCCTAGCGAAGGCTTAGCGAATACTCGCTACATGCTCGCTTAGCGATGTGCTAGCGAGCGGCTGCGGATTCTGGTTTTGATAACAGTACAATTTCAGCAAGCTTCACACCCTATGGCATCCATTACAGAGATTACATGGTTAAACATTCAAGATATTCATGCATACTTAAATTCACATGCAAAACTTAAGATATTTTTATAAATTCAATCATAATGCCATATGCAAATTAGGAACATAAGGCGGTAATAGCAATGCAAACCTGTTTGCGATTGAATTGCAACCTTGAATTGGCAAGTCGGATTGAGTTGGGCGGAGGTAACCTTGATGCAGATGAGTTTCCTTCAAGGTTTCCTTTAGGGTTGCTCTGAATTCTCTGGGTTAGCCTCCAGGGTTTGCTGTTTGTGAGTGTTTCCCTTTCTCTTCCGTTTTCCTTCCTCTCTTTTTCTGACTGAAGTGCTGGTATTTATAATGCTTTTTTGTGACCTAATGGGCTCAGAATGAAGCCCAGAATTTTCTGGTATTCGGCGAGTGGCGTAGCGAAGGGTTCGCTAGGCGAAGGAATTGCTCGCCTAGCGAGCAAGCCAGTTTAGGCCATTTTCTGGGTTTGGCCACCTGTATGCTGGGTATTGGTTCCCTTAAGATCAATGTCTTGAAGAATAAGTTGGAGTGCCTTGAAAAAATGCCTTGTAATATTAACGGGCAAATTTTGGGGTATGACACATGGAAATCCTACGTGAACAGTACACATGCACCATGCAATTACACTCAAAATCATATTATGAACATGTTGGAATGGTTAAAAAACTCATATGATGCACCAATTTCAAATTCATGATTTTCCCTCCAAAATGAGCATGAATGAGCAAATGGTCATGTGATGAAATTTCATGCAATGTGATGAATGATTTGGAAAATACATGTCATGAGAAGAAATATGCAAAAAGAGGCACTCATTTTGGAGTTTTAGATCAAAAGTTATGGCTTGTTGAAGTTCCATACACACTTGGCAATGATTTGATCATATCTCCTCAACCATTCATCAGATGCTCATGATCTTGGACTTTTTGGAAATGGGAGAGAAAGATCTTCAACTTACATGTTGGACAAAATTTCATTTGAAGCTTATTTGATGTTGGAAAGTCAAGTTGAAGTTGGTCCAAAAACTTGCCATTTTTGGAAACTTGAAATTACAGGTCACTTTCCATTTTTGGAAACTTTTGATTTGGCTTCAAAACCTTCAAGGTAGATGTTTGACATGATGAATAAGCCTCTTTTGGTCATGAATGAACTGTCTCAAACCATTACTCCACCTCCCAGCCCTCAGTTGACTTTCAGTTGACTTTTATGGGCCCCAGATGACCTGAAACTGCACTGTGGACTTTGAGCCTTCAACACTTGGTCAAGTTGCTTCAAAATGAACCTTGGTTCACATAAGCTCTCTAGAACAACCATAGGGCTTTTATCTCAAGGAAAAACCTTGCTCTTTTACACTGAGGAATTCTCCTGATGTCGGTCTTGACTGATAAGATACAATGTACTATGCAATGTTAATGTAATGTCAATGTCTTAAAAATTAAAAATGAATGAATGGGGGATGCAAATTTGAGGTGCTACAGCTGCCCCTATTCAATCAACTGAGGACCTGAATGGATGAGAGCAACGGCTGTCAGACCTTCAAGGTAAACAGGGATTGAATACCAAAAGAACCGTAGAATTTGCACTCTGCGGGGGATGATCAAAGAAACAGTCGACTTGATATACGCGGATATAAAGGAAAGCAGGGCCATTTACCGATGGCGGCTGGTGGAACAGTCGACTTGATATACACTGATATCAAGGAAAGCGAGGCCATTTACCGATGGCGGCTTGTGGAACAGTCGGCTTGATATACACTGATATCAAGGAAAGCGGGGCCATTTACCAATGGCGGCTTGAACCAGTTGACTTGATATACACTGATATCAAGGAAAGCGGGGACATTTACCGATGGCGGCTGGTGGAACAATCGACTTGATATACACTGATATCAAGGAAAGCGGGGCCATTTACCGATGGCGGCTTGAACCAGTCGACTTGATATACACTGATATCAAGGAAAGCGGGGCCATTTACCGATGGTGGCTTCGATTGGGAAGGAACAAGATGTTCACAACTGGAACCAGACAAGACGTTTACCGACGACTCTACTGGGGATTTTGAAAAGGTACATGACCAGACATTTATCGATGACTGGAAAAAGAGGATACACAACCAGACGTCAACGGACGAATGGGAAAAAACTTGACGTTTACCGACATCGAAAGATGATGTTTACCGACACCAACGAAAGGACGACCAGACATTTACCGATGACTAGAAAAAACTCGACCAGACACCAACGGATGAATGGGAGAAAGAAACCACAACCAGACGCCAACGGACGAATGGGAAAGACTCAACCAGACATCAACGGATGAATGGGAGAAAGAAACCACGACCAGACATCGAAAGATGATGAATGGGAAGAGAAACCACGACCAGACGCCAACGGACGAATCGGAAAGACTCAACCAGACATCAACGGATGAATGGGAGAAAGAAACCACGACCAGACATCGAAAGATGATGAATGGGAAAGACTCAACCAGACATCAACGGATGAATGGGAGAAAGAAACCACGACCAGACATCAAAAGATGATGAATGGGAAAAAACTCGACGTTTACTGACATCGAAAGATGATGTTTACCGACACCAACAAAGGGATGACCCACACGGGGATCAACATGACACCTACTGGTATCACCAGGACGACATCTACATATGTCAAGACAAGGCCAGACACTCGCCGGGGACTACTCTGGGGAGTCAAGCTTTCCTTTCACTGACGGGTGAGGAAATAAACCTCACTGGGGGTTACCAATCATGGATGCTATCAGGAGCAACTGCCGCAAATATTCCGTACAGATGCTGAAAAATTGTTGGGGACATGATCCAACCTGCCAGATGCAAGGGGAGGAAAACTCATGCTGAGAAAGCAAGTGATCAATTTGCTGAGCACACCATCTCTGATTCGGTCTTCCAACTCTGTGGGGATTAGCACTGCTGTGGATGCTTGCTGATCTGTCATTCTCGAAACGGCAGAAAAACCCACTCAACTAGGGAGTCAACTGTTGGGAAAACACCAACCTCTCTACCCTGTTGGGGTATCCAATTCTGAAATCGACCCAATGTCGCGATGCTAAACTCTTCCGATAAACCCATTCTCGGATGGTAACCACAGCTTAGGGCTAGTTTATGCTTGCAATGCTGATGCATGAGTTTTTACGACGTAATGCTCCATACTCATGGAAATGCTACGCAATTAATGATGTAATATGCTATGCTTATCTAGATGATGAATGCATAAAAACATATCCCTCTCCGGGGACGGCACAAGCCACTCTACTGGGGAGCTCGAGGAACTCCGCTGAGGAACTCAGTATCACTCCGATTTCCACCCTGCTGGGGAACAACACTGCTGCTGGGGAAAGGATGATCCTTGCTGGGGATAACCTTCACTGAACCCGATCCTCTTGGGGACTCCGCTGGGGGAAACAACCAATGCAAACCTCTGCCGGGGAAACAGCAACCTTCAGGCTAGCTGGGGAAGAAAATTCTCCACCCTGCTGGGGGAAACCATACTCAGGCCTGGCCGCTGGGGAACAAACTCTCTCAACCCTGCTAAGGGAAATGACCAACCCTGCTGGGGATTACATTCTCAACCCTGCTGGGGAAGATAACCAATCTCAGGCCTGATTACCGAGGAAACACCACTCTCGAATCCGCTGGGGAAATAGTGACCTTCAAGCTCGCTGGGGAACTAGCAGTCCTCAGACTTGCTGGGGAAATACTCTTCTCGACCCTGCTGGGATTACGGCGAACTTCAGACCTGGTTGGGGAACTGCAAACGCAACCCTGCCGGGGATTACAGCACTTCAGACCTGGCTGCTGAGGAACAATATACCCATAGACACCTCCGCCGGGGATATAGCAACCTTCAGGCTCGCTGCTGAGGAAACACTGATCTCGGACTCACTGGGGAGATACAGCCTATTTAACACGGAATGCCCGTCGATTCGTCGAACACTGGCATTCACCATCCAACCACAGTGTAAACTTTCCACTTTTGAGAGCTCCCAGTCTCATCTGGTCTCTTCTGATTCATCACTTTGCATTCTCGGCTTTTCTCTTCTTCGAGACGATCGATCTCCTCAGATTCGGGCCAACTCTCTAATCTTCAGACTTTGAAGAGTCTTCTTGATTACCCTCTAGGATTGCCGTCGTTCTTTTGCCGTTTTTTTTTCACCGTTCTTCAATCTCTTGCCCCTGATTGGACTCTGCGGGGATCTCTTGTCAAAAGGCTTCACATCACAACCTGCAAGTGAGTGAAAATATCTAACAGTACCTGCAAAAGAGATCGTTAGATAAAAACGTGCCCCAGGCGTGCCAAAATTTCAACACCTAGGTCACTCGGACTTCCGAATAAGATTTCACGTCTTCAATCTTGTAAACATGCATCGGAAGGGACCTCTACGTTTTAAAATGCAAAGATTCTTTATCAAAATAAACGGATGTTTTTGCAATCAAAGCGGTAATGAAAACAAAAACAAAATTATTTTACTGAACACGCATTTATTGACTGAACCAAAAGTGGCTCGTAACTGAACAACACAAAGGAAGCAATCCCTGAAAAGAGGTAATTGCGCACAAAATGAAAAATCTACCCTAATGGAAATGTGAGAACCGTGATCTCGTCGAGTTCCAACTCAGTTACACCCCATATGTCCTCAAGACTCTCCGCACTTTCTGCCTTCTGAACAAGACTCTGTCGACCGATCTCTGCCGAAGATTATCCAGATGTCTCAACCAAAGTACAAACGATCATGCCGGACGCAGTTGTTCGTTTTCTTCCCTCTTTTGCTTGGACCGCCCTTTCGGGTTTTCAATCCACCGGGATACCCATTTTTACCTAAGCCGCCCTTGTGGGTTTTCGACTTATCGGGTGTACATATTCTTTTCTTTATCCCTAATTTCTGCCCGAACCTTTTTCATTTTTTCATCATCATTTTTTTTTGTTCGCCGGGATGCCCTTTTTTGCCTGGACTCTTTTATTCTTTTTGTCCAGCGGGTCTCTTTTTACGAAATATCTTTTAACTGCGTCCGCACTCACAGGGGATGGAAAGTCCTCATCATCCGTGGTCATCAACAACAAGGCTCTGTCAGAGAAAATCTTCTTGACCACGAATGGACGTTCATAATTGGGTACCCACTTGCCCCTACGATCATTTTGAGGAGGAAGGATCCTTTTCAACACCATATCTCTCATGATGCACACAAGACCGCACTTTTCGGTCAACAACACGATTTGTGCACTGCTGGCACAACTGCCCCATGACGAATGGTTACTAGCCTCTTTCCCCAATTAGGCCCAACTCTGTACCGAGTCCTTATCCACTCATCCTTTTCCAATTTTACATCCCTCAGGACTCTCCACGATGGGACTTGGGCCTCAATTGGTAATACCACTTCTATCCCATACACAAGTGAGAAAAGTGTTGCCCTAGTAGATGCACGCATCGAGGTTCGATACCCAAGATACCCGCTTCGTACTTAACCGCATTATCGGTGCATTCCAATGCTATCCGGGCAACAAAAGGAACGTGGGAACCCTTTGGCGTAACCAAAGCAACACCGACTTCGCTTCCATTCATGCTAAGGACCCCATCAAACGTCAAAATCCGTTCGGATTCAGGGTCAGGCCCCTCCTCCGGGATCGGTTCCTCATAATCTTTCGATTTGAGAACCTCGATGTCCTTATCAGGGAATTCAAACTTCATCAGTTGATAATCCTCAATGGGTTGCTGGGCGAGGTAATCAGACGACACACTCTCCTTGATTGCTCTCTGAGAGGTATACTGAATATCAAAATAAGTCAAAGTCATTTGCCCCCTCGCAACCCGTCCGGTCAATATTGGTTTCTCACTTTTATACTTGATCAGATCCATCTTGGAAATCCACAAAGTGGTATGAACCAGCATACACTGTCTCAGTCGGCGAGCAGCCTATGCCAAAGTACAACAAGTTTTCTCGAGCAGTGAATGTATTGTTTCACAGTCGGTAAACTTTTTGCTAAGGTAAATTGCGTGCTCTTTTCGACCAGACACGTCATGCTGACCCAGTACACCTCATAGACCCCTCGAGGACTGTCAAGTACAGAATTAACAGTCGTCTCTCCACGGGAGGCATCAAAATCAGAGGTTCCTGCAAATATTCTTTTATTTTTCAATGCCCCTTGGCAATCATTATTTTACCTGACCGTTTGATCTTTTATTTTCAACAGTTTGAATATGGGCTCACACGTGGCTGTTAGATGAGATATGAACCGTGAAATGCAGTTCAATCTATCTAAAAAACCACGAACCTCTTTTTCTGTTTTCGGTTCAGGCATTTCTTGTATTGTTTTTTTTTCTTTTTCTTTTTTAGCAGGATCAACCTCGATTCCTCTTTCATTCACAATAAGCCTCAGCAACTTACCGGACCGCACTACGAACGTGCACTCATTCGGGTTCAACCTCAGTCTGAGTTGTTTCAACTGATCAAACAACTTGGTGTGTATACCGGATGTCCCTCTTCTGTTTGGAACTTTGTTATCATGTCGTCAACATACCATTTGACTTCATGATGAATCATATCATGAAACAAAGTCACCATAGCCCTCTGATACGCAGCACCAGCGCTCTTGAGACCGAATGGCATCACCTCCGCTCTTGACACTCGCCTTCAAGGCGGCCCCAACCTTTACTTCCTTTCAGACCTCCTCGGTGCACCGATTAACAATCTCAACTCGCTCCTCGTGCGGTTGAATCACCTTCTCCTCTTGTTTTAACAACCCGGCTAATTCCAGCAGATCACAATCTTCTTCGCCTTCTTCTTTGGCATGATAGATCGGATTGTCGAAGTCATACAGAGGTGTAACCGAATTGTTATCAATGAGATCAGGAAGATAGTCACTTTTGAGGTCGGAACAAGACAAATCAAAAGGAAAGAAAATGAAAACAACCATTGCCATTTTTATTATTATTTTTTTAAAACTGCAAAAATAAATGAAAAACAGGGAGCACCGCTTTTATTACAAAAAACATCCATTTATTAATGATGCAAAATGTTGCAAAATGAAACACATGAGGTGGCCCTTACAATGGACCAATACGTTTCGGGCAAAACGTATGGCTTTCATGCAAACAGAATTGAAGAACAGAAATGTTACTCTTCATGATGAGTGACAGTGGTGATCTTAGAGGCCTTCCAGTTCCCTGGTACGCACGATTTTATCCAACGATCGAGCTCGCAGCCATTGTCGATCTCTTCACCCAACGCACAGGCGTGACCTGGATCCAGCATTCCAGCACTGATGAACGGGAACGGTTGACGACGTCTTCTATTTTGCCCAGACGAGCCTTGGTCTGGCTGATAGCTGATCGATCACCATTTCCATTGAATTCCCGCCGCTAATCCGACATATTTTCATCACCTTGGTAAGATTTATGTTTGTTTTTAGTTGCATTTGAGTCAATTAGCAAGTTTTGTTGGTTTGGTATTGCGTTGCATTCGATTATGAGTTTATGTCAAAAAGATCTTGTTTATGCTTTGTTTGGTAGTGTTATTGTTACAGGTTTAAAAAGCAAGAATGGTGAAGTTCTGGACACTCTGAAGGACAAAAATATATGAGAAAACAGCAGGTCAACACGGGCACCCGTGTGCCACAACACTGCCCGTGTTGTTGATCAAGCAGAGCAGAGAGGGAGCAGAAAACAGGGATCAACACGGCCACCCGTGTGCCATCACACGGTCGTGTTGATTAAAACAGTGCATTAACACGGGCACCCGTGTGTAGGGACACGGCCCGTGTTGTTTCCACTGTAACTTATGCTGAAAATAATTAATGCTGAAGAACAACACGGTCACCCGTGTGCCACCACACGGCCGTGTTGATTGAACGCAGCTTGGAAAACCTAATTTTTGCTGTGTAAACCGATTCTGCTCATTAAGGGTAGTTTGGACCTTTAGCTTGGAAGAGAGTCATCTGAAGCTATAAGAAGGCTTGGAAGAGAAAGAAGAAGACACCTTTTGACAGACGAACGAAAGCATTGCATTGGAGAAGATAGCGAATACGACGGATTTGAAGACGGCGAGATTCAAGGGTATCAACCATTGAAGATCAAACTCTCCTAATTCTTTTTAATGTCTAATCTTTACTTTATGAGTTCTTTAAGTATTATGAGAGGCTAAACCCCCTGATGCTAGGGGGGTGGTTCTGATGTTATCCCATGTTATGAATTTGAACCTATGATTTCTTGATTACTATGTTACGTATTTCAATTCAATTGTGTGATGTTATTATGCTTTTGTATCGGACAAATACAAATTGATCTATGACTTCCAATAACAGGATTGTGATTGGTAGGGTTTTCACACAATTGGGTTTATGAATGCATCATCTAGGACTAGTAACTTTCATAAATCACCGTAAACCTTGATATTTTGTATGATTAAAACCAATGATTAATTGAATGGACATTTGAGTGAGAATTGGTAGTTTAATAGTTTCTTCCTTAAGGACTTAAGTAAGAACATACCAGAGGTTAGGTGATTGAATGTTTCATATGTATTAAAGAAATCGGGACTGAATTCATAACCGGTTAACTCAACCACTCACCCTAGCATCTTTTATCTTAATCAATTATTTCTACTATTTTTGTGTTTACGATTATAAATTCCAAAACAACCAAACCATTATCTTTTTGTTCTGGTAGAATCGAATTAAAATAAGTAATTCCTACGCAATCCTTGAGATCGATACTTGGAAATAAAACTCCTTATTACTACATCGGTAAAAATAGTACACTTGCTAGTTTTCCGATCAAATTTTTGGCGCCGTTGCTGAGGATTGCCAAACTACATATTTTAATTTTTATTCTATCGAAATTTTGTTGCTTGCGAACCAAAATTCTATCTGTGACAATTTTGTTATTCAATTCTAATCTCTGTCTAACTTGTTTATGCGAGGTAAGGCCTCAGCAGATTTTCCTTTTGACGCAGATCCAGAAAGAACTCTTCGCGCGAGACTCAGACAAGCTAAGAGAAAGAAACTGGAATTAGCAGAGAAAGCGGAGGAAGAAGTTGTTTCAGTGCACTCAAAGAATTCAGATTCAGACACGGAAACAGTTCCTGAAATCATGGCTGCTAATCCACCACCACCAGAGAGACTCCTCGGTGACTATGGTGGAACCAACACCCCGGGTGGTCGTATGACAATTGTCAACCAACCAGTTACTGTGGAACAATTCCAGCTGCATCCCAGCACCATTAATCAACTCGAAAGAAGGTCCTTCTCTGGAAGAGTGAATGAAGATGCCAACAAGCATCTGCAAAGATTCTTAACCATGAGTACAACACTGAAAATGCCTGGACATAGCGAAGAAGCAGTCTGACTTCGTATGTTCCCATTCACTTTAGCAGATGAGGCTAAAGAGTGGTTCTATTCCTTACCTGCTGGTAGTATCACTACATGGGAGCACATGGAAACAGCATTCTTGCAGGAGTATTTTCCCGCATCTGTGTCATTGCGGAAAAGATATGAGATCCTAAACTTCAAACAAAAGGAGGGTGAGTCACTAGGAGATGCCTACAAACTATTCAAGAGGATCCTAGTGGCTTGTCCTACTCACAACATGGATGAAACTGAACAAATGCAAATGTTTGTCAATGGTCTTCGAATTCAAACAAGACAAATCCTGGATTCAGCAACTGGTGGCTCAGCCAACTTTGCAACAGCCACCGGCATGAAGAAGATAATTGAAGCTATTGTCTCGAACGAGCATTTAGAGTTATATGACAGGGTATCAAGCAAATCTGCAGTTATTGACTTGAAGCTTGAAACAAATAAACAGGTGAAAATTGAAGAAGCTGTTGCTGCAGAGGTAGAGAAAAGGTTGAAAGCACTAAACATAGGTGCTCAGAAAGTGGCTCAAGTGCAACATGCACCGAGTGAAGTGTGTGACATTTGCAATGGACCACACAATATTGTTCATTGTTTTGCAACACCGCAACAGATCGAAGATATAAAAATTTTGAAGCAGAACAATCCATACTCCAACACATACAATCCGGGGTGGAAAAATCATCCTAACTTTGCATGGAAAGATCAAAGAGGGAACGTGCAACAGCAGGCACAGGGTCAATATCAAAATCAATATCAGCAGCAGCCACAACAGGTACCTAAGAAGGCAGATTGGGAGATCGCAATTGAAAAAATGGCAGCTCACAACATACAATTCCAAGAGGAGACTCGAAATAATCAGAAAAACACTACAGCTTCCATAAAAAATCTTGAAATTCAGATGGGTCAAATTGCCCAACAGTTAGCTTCAAACTCCCATGCACCTGGCACACTTCCTAGTGGGACAATCGTTAATCCCCGTGATCAAAATCACATTAAAGCTGTGGTCACTAGAAAAGGAAAGGCTAAGGAACCACAAGTTGACGAACAGGTTGAAGAAGAGGGATTGTTGGAAGTTGACTTGGAGATTAGAGAAGAGCCAAAACAAACTGAAGAAGTGGTAGTCAAGCCGACAAGCCAGCAAGAGAAACAAAAACCAAAGGTCATTCTTCCTTTTCCGACAAGAACAAAGAAGAAAGATCTCCATGAGAAAAAATTTGAGAAATTCTTAGAATTATTCAAGAAGCTCGAGATCAACATACCTTTTGCTGAAGCTCTGGAACAGATGCCAATCTACGCCAAATTCATGAAAGACATCATATCAAAGAAAAGGTCGATCGACAGCGAGCCAGTCATGCTAACTGAAACCTGTAGTGCTATTTTGCAGGGCCTAAAAATTCCGATGAAGAAAAAAGATAGAGGTGCAGTAACTATTCCTTGTAGCATTGGAGATAGATCCTTCAAAAAGGCACTGATCAATTTGGGAGCAAGTGTGAGTCTAATGCCTCTCTCAATTTACAAAAAACTTGAGTTAGGGGAGGTGCAGGATACTCGCATGACACTGCAATTTGCGGATCATTCTATGAAGAGACCCTATGGTATAGCAACAGATGTTTTGGTAAAGATTGATAAATTTGTATTCCCGGTGGATTTTGTGATACTCGAGATGCCGGAAGATGAGGAGATTCCTCTCATACTGGGAAGACCTTTCCTGGAAACTGGAAGATGCATGATAGATATTGAGGAAGGAACCATAACCCTCAAAGTTTATGATGAAAAGCTCAAAATTGATGTGAGGGATACTATGAAATTCAAGGAAGACGAAGGGGCAAGTAAAAGTATTGAAATGTTAGGTACAGTTTTTGCTCAATCTATGCAGATTACAACACCCAGGCTTCCTTTGGAAAGAGTTTTGAGTTCATCTATTGTTGAGGATACTGAAGGAATTGATGAGAAAGAATCCGAAGTGGTAGCAATGTTAAAAGAATAACCGCCTTGGGTTCGTTCCCGACCGCAACGGTGGGAGAAGCTTCGACCTGAAACATCTTCAGAATTAAAATAGGTTATCAAAAAGGGGATCAAGTTGAAACAATTACCAGAACATCTTAAATATGTTTTTCTTGACGATGAGGAAAAATTTCCAGCAATCATCAATTCAGGTTTGAGAGAGACCCAAAAAGGAGAGCTAATCAAAGTCCTAAAGAAATACAAGGGTGCTATTGGGTGGGCGATGGACGATTTGAAAGGAATCAGCCCGACAATGTGTATGCACAAGATTTTGATGGAGGATGATCAGAAACCGGTCGTCCAACCTCAAAGAAGATTGAATCCTGCTATGAAAGAAGTTGTTCGCAAGGAGGTTGTGAAACTTTTAGATGCGGGGTTAATTTACCCAATATCTGACAGTTCGTGGGTGAGCCCAGTTCATGTGGTTCCAAAGAAGGGAGGGACAACTGTGATAAAAAATGAGAAGAATGAGTTGATCCCCACCCGTACTGTTACAGGATGGAGAGTTTTCATAGACTATAGAAGACTAAACACTGCTACAAGGAAGAATCATTTTCCTTTACCTTTTATCGATCAGATTTGGAAAGATTGGCAGGTCATGATTTCTACTGTTTTCTGGATGGGTACTCAGGGTACAACCAAATTGCGGTGGCACCTGAGGATCAAGAAAAAACAGCATTCACATGCCCATACGGAATCTTTGCTTATAGAAGAATGCCATTTGGTTTATGCAACGCACCCGCAACATTTCAGAGGTGTATGACATCCATATTTTCCTATATGCTTGAAAAGCAAATGGAAGTGTTTATGGATGATTTTTCGGTATTTGGATCTTCTTTTGAAAATTGTTTGTATAATCTGTCACTTGTGCTGGAAAGGTGTCAACAAACCAATCTAATTCTGAATTGGGAAAAGTGTCACTTCATGGTGAGAAAAGGGATAGTACTAGGTCATAAAATTTCCCATCAGGGGATAGAAGTTGACAAGGCAAAAGTGGAAGTGATCGCCAATCTACCTCACCCTGTGAACGAGAAAGGTATACAGAGTTTCTTAGGACATGCAGGATTCTATCGTAGGTTCATCAAAGATTTCTCCAAGATCGCAAAACCATTGACTAGCCTGCTTGTGAAGGATACTCCGTTTCTGTTTGACAAAAAGTGCAACGAAGCCTTCGAGACTCTGAAAAATAAATTGGTGTTTGCTCCTATCGTGATCTCTCCTGACTGGTCTCTACCCTTTGAGATAATGTGCGATGCGAGTGATATAGCAGTAGGGGCAGTCTTGGGGCAAAGAAAAGACAAACGCCTTCACGTCATCTACTATGCTAGCCATGTGTTGAATCCAGCCCAGATGAATTATGCAACCACAAAGAAGGAGTTACTGGTGGTGGTTTATGCCTTTGACAAATTTCGGCAATACTTGTTGGGAACAAAGGTAATTGTTTATACTTACCATGCTGCATTTAAATATCTTTTTTCTAAACAGGACTCGAAGCCAAGGCTGCTCAGATGGATCTTGCTGTTGCAAGAATTTGACCTTGAAATTCGAGACAAAAAGGGGTGTGAAAACACCATTGCTGACCATCTGTCCCAATGTCTCCGATTGAAGTGACGGAAGAAGAACATCCCATAAAGGACGAGTTTATAGATGAAAGAATCCTCGCGGTGGTGGGTGTTCCTTGGTTTGCAGACTATGCAAACTACCTGGTAGGTGGTATAATTCCTGATGACTTTGATTATAACAAAAAGAAAAAATTTCTTCATGATTGCAGGTTTTATTTGTGGGACGAACCATTCTTGTATAAGAAAGGGGTAGACAGACTAATTCGCCGATGTGTCCCTGAGGAAGAACAAAATGAAGTCTTAAAGGCTTGTCATGACTCCGATTATGGGGGACACTTTAGTGGAGACAGGACAGCCGCAAAGGTCCTCCAATCCGGGTTGTACTGGCCCACATTGTTTAAGGATGCCCAAGTCGTGGTGAAGGAATGTGACAGATGCCAACGGACAGGAAATATCTCTAGAAAGAATCAGATGCCTCAAAAGGGCATGCTTGAAGTGGAATTATTTGATGTTTGGGGAATAAACTTTATGGGACCATTTCCACCCTCATTTGGAAAAAGTTATATTCTGGTGGTTGTGGACTACGTCTCCAAATGGGTGGAAGCCGTAACTCTCCCCTCTAATGACGCTAGAGCAGTGGTAAGCTTCCTTAAACAAAATATGTTCTCCAGGTTTGGTGTGCCTCGAGCACTTATCAGTGATGAAGGAACACATTTCTTGAATAAGCTCATGGAGAACTTATTAAAGAAATATAATGTGAAGCACAAGATTGCCACACCATATCATCCCCAAACGAGTCGGCAAGTTGAAAGTGTCTAATCGGCAAATTAAAAAGATCTTGGAAAAAACAGTCAGTGCTTCACGGAAAGATTGGGCAATCAAATTGGATGACGCGCTATGGGCGTACCGAACCGCTTTCAAAACACCAATTGGCATGTCTCTGTATCAGCTGATTTATGGTAAGGCTTGTCATCTTCCTTTGGAATTAGAGCACAAAGCCTTTTGGGCATCCAAGTTCTTAAATTGTGATCTTGCAAAAGCCGGTGAATCCCGAATTCTTCAACTTCACGAGTTAGAAGAATTTCGTAATCAGGCATATGAGAATGCAAAGATGTATAAGGAGCAAACACGGAAGTGGCATGATCAGAGAATCATCAGGAAATATTTCTGGGAAGGACAACTGGTATTGTTGTTCAATTCGCGGCTCAAGTTGTTTCCTGGGAAATTAAAGTCCAGATGGTCCGGGCCATTTGTCGTGCATAAGGTTTTTCCACACGGAGCAATAGAGATTAAGAACCAAGACAATGGAGATATATTCAAGGTGAATGGCCAGCGGCTGAAGCCATATTACAGAGGCCAACAACCGGGTTTGATTGACCATATGCGCCTCCCCTAATGAGGTGGGCAACCGTCGAGCCATGCGACGTTAAACGAAGCACTTCGTGGGAGGCAACCCACGTGTTCGATTGCTAACTTATTTTTTTTATTTTTTTTCGTTTCTTTTCTGTATGGGTGTGAAATGTTGTTGCAGGTAAGGAGAAAGGATACCATAATCATAATCACGTCGCAGTGACAGGATGCCAGACCAAAGAAGCATTTCCGAATTCAGAAAATGTGAAAAACAGGGGCATCCACACGGCCACCCGTGTGCTGACACACGGCCGTGCTAATTAAAACAGAAAATTAACACGGGCGCCCGTGTGCTGACACACGGCCGTGTTAATTAAAACAGTGAGTTAACACGGGCACCCGTGTGCTGACACACGGCCATGTTAATTAAAACAGAAAATTAACACGGGTGCCCGTGTGCAGGAACACGGCCGTGTTGCTTGTAACGGGTAAAATTTTCAAAATTTTTGATTTTGGGTATTTTAACTAATGGGCCCCACTTGCTACTATCTCTATTCCTCACCACTCATTCTCACTTTTTCTGATTTTGGCAACCTCTCTCTCCCACTTCCTCCATTGTTAACCTAGCCTCCATCAAGCTAAGCTTCAATTTTCTCCTAGCTCCACTCACTTTCACATCCACTCACCTTCACAAAAAGTGTTCCCCTCGCCGTCCTCTACACAGTGACGGTTGCAGTTTTCACTAACCTTTTCGTTGGATTTTGAGAAATTTTTGTCAGGTACTTTATGCCTCCAAAGCGTGCAAGCAAGGAGAAGGAGGTAGCCACGTCTTCTCGACCAAAGCAACGGGTTAGACGCTCTACAAACAATCATGGCATTTTGTTTGACCAACCGGAGCATCAAGAAAGCTATTACAGGTAAAACTGGGTATAACCCCAGCTCGGGAAAGGCTTCTGGAATTCACAACCCGTGCTTTAGGTATGCACAAAAAGGGTTAGCATACACCCTGTTCGGACGAGGTGATAGTACTGGGGTTGCGGCAAAGAGAGAATTATATTTCCTGTATTGCATGGCTCACAATGAGCGAATCAATGCAGCGACTTTCGCCGCCAATCATCTGAAATAGGTTGGCCATGCAACTACTGGGGATATTTCTGTAGGTGGTATGATCACGCAGATTGCGGGCCACTTCGGGTATGATCAACTGCTGATGGAAGAGACTGTAGTAATGGGCAAGAATAGGATTGACATGCACATGCTAGTCAATCAACAAATGATTGTCATCAGGCCGACTCATTACGCTCTGATGATTCACAATGTGGAAGTGCTCGCACTACCGGCACCTGGGTCCATTAGCATTGCCAATGCTGTTAATTGGTTGTACACAGGTTCAGCCCAAGCGGGAGGGGAAAATACACAGTTTGACCATGACCTTTCAGGTGAGGACATGGAAGAAGACGAGAGGCAAGCTACTCACGGTATGCCACCCCCACATGATTCGAGCCTACCGGGTGAAGGCTCCTCTTTTATGTCTCAGAATCAGTGGGGTTGGATCCAGACGGAGATGGGAACTCTCCGCACCGAGCAGACCAGGAAAGGTGCGGAACTTGATAGACAGAGTGTGGAACTGTTCAGGCAAGGGACAGTCATGGATGATATGCAGGCCATGATGCAACGTCTGATGTTGCATTTCCCGCACGATCCTCCGCCTCCTCCTCAACAGTGAGCACTGTAAGTCCCCTTCGTGTTTGAATTTAAACATTAAGGTCAATGTTTAGTTCAAGTGTGGGGGGGTTTTTCTCCTTTCATGTTTTATTTTCTTTCAATTTGTTTTGTTTTTTGTTATGTTATCATTATATTACTAGGTTTGTTTGTTTTGTTTATTTTCTGTTCTTTTGGACCTACTGTGTGTACAGGGTGATGAGAAACGGTTGGACGAGCCCGGGATCAATGGTAGTGGATGAATGACACTCCTCAAACTTAGGCTGATAAGGCATCCCGGAAGTTGATGCAACCTTGAGAAAAGAAGTCGGACACATTTTGGGGACACCGGACCAAGAAAGCGGTATGGAAAGACCAAGTCAGGAAAGAACCACATAACACGAAGAGATTTCAGAGCTTGCAAGCTAACCAACATGGTGAGATCACAAAAAGCCAAACACGAAATATCAACATGAGAGTTCAGCCAGGTATGACTTTATCACTCTGATTTTGCGTATGTCCTGTTGACACGTCACAGCATGACAACACACACTGAGGCAAGTTGTTTGTTTAGCCAGGGCCTTTTTTGCCATCCCTATATGTATGCTTCCCTTCGTAAACCTCGTTGAGCCTTAGCCATTTTATTCATTGTAAACCCCATGTTAATGTTTAAGCATTATTCATCATGAACCCCCTGTTAACTTTTAATCATCCATTCCCTTTTGTGTCATAACTCGGTATGATTGTGTGAATTGCAAGATGTGCAATAAAACTAAGTTTGGGGTGGAAATCTTGAAAGAGAAGGCAAGTGCATAAGATGAGATCATACAAAAAGAAAATAGTATGTAGTTTCTTTAAAAGAAAAAAAAAAGAAAAAAAAGAAAAGAAAAACAAAAGAGAAAAATGCACTTGCCGAGACCTTAGATTCTAACAGAGATAAAATGCTCGGAAAATTTGAGTAGAAAAAGAATCAAAAGAGTGAAATTAACCCCCAGAGTATATGTGATGCACAGAAGAAAAAAAAGAGAAAGAAAAATCACACAACATGACTACCGAGTTCAAAACCCTTTGTTATCCAATTTTTTTTTTGTTTATCCCACCGTACCCAAGCCCCGTTACAACCTAAAAAGACCTCAAAAAGTGTGTGGAATCTGTGTGGTAGTGACATTAGAATGTATTCAAAGTTAAGAGTTGGTATTGCATATTGTGCTGTGAGTGTACACACCTAACCCTGAGAGATATTGTGAGTGTGTGAAAAGCTTGCAGGTGAAGAGGTTTCTGATGTGGAAATGTGGTAAACTGCCTGAATCGGAGAGACCTGAAACTCGATTGGAAAGGAAGAACACAAATGGTGAAAGACTAGGTTGCATTGTGGAAAGCGAATTCGGGGGTGACCTTTGTTTGGACTCAATACATCACTTGAGGACAAGCAATGAGACAAGTTTGGGGTTGTGATCGGTCACCATTTCCATTGAATTCCCGCCGCTAATCCGACATATTTTCATCACCTTGGTAAGATTTATGTTTGTTTTTAGTTGAATTTGAGTCAATTAGCATGTTTTGTTGGTTTGGTATTGCGTTGCATTCGATTACGAGTTTATGTCAAAAAGATCTCGTTTATGCTTCGTTTGGTAGTGTTATTGTTACAGGTTTAAAAAGCAAGAATGGTGAAGTTCTGGACACTCTGAAGGACAAAAATATGAGAAAACAACAGGTCAACACGGGCACCCGTGTGCCACAACACTGCCCGTGTTGTTGATCAAGCAGAGCAGAGAGGGAGCAGAAAACAGGGATCAACACGGCCACCCGTGTGCCACCACACGACCGTGTTGATTAAAACAGTGCATTAACACGGGCACCCGTGTGTAGGGACACGGCCCGTGTTGTTGCCACTGTAACTTATGCTGAAAATAATTAATGTTGAAGAACAACACGGCCACCTGTGTGCCACCACACGGCCGTGTTGATTGAACGCAGCTTGGAAAACCTAATTTTTGCTGTGTAAACCGATTCTGCTCATTAAGGGTAATTTGGACCTTTAGCTTGGAAGAGAGTCATCTGAAACTATAAGAAGGCTTGGAAGAGAAAGAAGAAGACACCTTTTGACAGACAAACGAAAGCATTGCATTGGAGAAGATAGCGAATACGACGGATTTGAAGACGGCGAGATTCAAGGGTATCAACCATTGAAGATCAAACTCTCCTAATTCTTTGTAATGTCTAATCTTTACTTTATGAGTTCTTTAAGTACTATGAGAGGCTAAACCCCTTGATGTTAGGGGGGTGGTCCTGATGTTATCCAATGTTATGAATTTGAACCTATGATTTCTTGATTACTATGTTACGTATTTCAATTCAATTGTGTGATGTTATTATGCTTTTGTATCGGACAAATACAAATTGATCTATGACTTCCAATAACAGGATTGTGATTGGTAGGGTTTTCACACAATTGGGTTTATGAATGCATCATCTAGGACTAGTAACTTTCGTAAATCACCATAAACCTTGATATTTTGTATGATTAAAACCAATGATTAATTGAATGGACATTTGAGTGAGAATTGGTAGTTTAATAGTTTCTTCCTTAAGGACTTAAGTAAGAACATACCAGAGGTTAGGTGATTGAATGTTTCATATGTATTAAAGAAATCGGGACTGAATTCATAACCGGTTAACTCAACCACTCACCCTAGCATCTTTTATCTTAATCAATTATTTCTACTATTTTTGTGTTTACGATTATAAATTCCAAAACAACCAAACCATTATCTTTTTGTTCTGGTAGAATCGAATTAAAATAAGTAATTCCTACGCAATCCTTGAGATCGATACTTGGAAATAAAACTCCTTATTACTACATCGGTAAAAATAGTACACTTGCTAGTTTTCCGATCAATAGCCAACCCCGAACATATATGCTTTTACCACAATGTCTATGATCTTTCCCCAACCTAGGGCTTCTCCGTTCTTCACCACCTCCATGGCCTGTTTGTAAGAAGAAATGGACAACTTCTTCTCTTTCTCAGCACAGATGGCCTTCTCCACCTTGACGGTTTCAACTGCCTGACTCGGTGTTTCACATTTTTCATCGTCCATTTCCACCTCCGTCATTCTCTGAGTTATTTCCCTCACCATTACACACCCATTTGTAGCGACAGCCACACAACAATTATCACCACCAGGGAAAGCTCCACTCTTCATCAAATGCCTCTGGACCACAGTCATTGGAATTTTTAACTGATCCCCATTCGTTTCCTCCATTTTTCTCTTGTCCTTTGACATCACGTTCACCCCCACAGGACCATGCATTGGCATAGGGTTAGCATTAACATCCGGTTTCGGTGCAAAATTGATGGCTTTAGAATCCACCAAATCTTGGACAGCATGCTTAAAAGCTCTACAACCCTCAATGTTATGTCCGGGTGCCCCAGAATGGAACTCGCACCTGGCGTTCTCATCGTAATTTGCAGGCCTCCGATGCAGTTCTGCAGGAACCAATATCCTCGACTTAACTAACCCAAGATCCCTCAACCTCTTGAACAGAAAGGTATAAGTCGCGGGTGGCTTATCAAACTGACGATCCGTCGTCCCCTTCTTCACTGGGCACCCAACTTTCTATGCTTTCTGTTGAGGTGGCGGTTGTTGCTGTTGTGCAGGTGGCTTACCAACAGGAGTGGTTACAGTGGCAGCATAAGGGTGGTAACGATCCCTACCATGTTCCTTCCTGGCATGCACACCACTTGATTCAACCTCCTTCTTGTGCTGACCACTGCTAGAGGGCTTCTTCACTCCGGACGACTGAGCCTTTCCCTGAGTTTTCTCCATTATCAGCCAATTCTCAATCCTCTCCACCCTCTCAGAAATTGCTTTCTGCCCCAAGGCGAGCCCTTGTACGACATGGAACAACTCCCTCATCATCTCTTTCAATTCGAGAATGTCGGTGTTGGGTGGATCCATCAGCTTGGATTTATTGAGTCTGGCAGGATATCTGAGCGGAAGAATGATTCGGTGTGCGTGAGCAGTGATTCTTCTGTCAACCAAACAGGTTAGATACTGGCACCTACAAAACAGCAAACAGGTTAATATGACTCACACATGCAATGTCATGTCTATCCGTATGAGGAAGATTCTGTCCTTTGATTCTGGCTTCATCGAGACGGATAATAATTTGACAATAACATTCTGACGTCCGGATGTCTCTCAACCAGGATCTCAATCCAAGATGGACCCTGAGTACGGATAGACATGAGTTAAATGTGGATGAATGCAAAATGGGAATGATGCAGACGCATGAGTGCAAGTCACTGTGCATCCTCCAAGTCATCTGAGTATCAATTGTACTGGACCGGTCTCTGAACTGATTTCAATCATCTGAGGAAACAAGTAACCCTAAATCCAACTTGGGGAGTTCCGAAATAAGCAGAATCGGGGGATATATCACTATCATCATAGGAAATCCATTGAACGGATGACAACCAGATCCTCTGAACGAGTACCCTTGGATTCAACCCGGGGATCCGAAATAAACGGAACCCGCTGATAGATATCACGGACAGAACTCCGGCGTCTCAGCAATAAAGACCCATATATCCATCTGAACCACAGTCACCATCAGTACCTACAAATGACTCAATCCCTCCCCACTCACGGGTGTCATCTAGGCCAGGGTAAGGTCAAGAGAAACGCAGGATAAACAATCCTTTCAAGAATATCATCATATGCACACCAGATGTATGCAACGATAATACCCCATCAGAATCTGAATTGCTCGTGATATCATGTTCCGCTAAGTGGCGTCATACCACCCGCTTCCCATGAATCACTCTACTCCTAGGTGTCCTAAAGTTCACTCATAGCCTGGTTATTTGGGCCTTTTACCTCTTGTAACTCCCACCCCACAGAGAAACAGATACACAGCCAGCACAATGATAATATGATGCATGCAAACACATATGCACATATATACAATCACATCATAATAATCATGAATGCAATAAATAAAGCAGCAAAAGCAACCACAACCATCCTAGAGAGCGCTAGGATTGACTCGCTTAGGGAAGATGGACCAACGAGAGGTCAACTTCTCTTCGTGGTCCCCAGCAGAGTCGCCAGTTGTCGCATTACGCGAAAAACCGGCGGGAAAAGACACAGAGCCGCCACCATGCGTTATTTATCCCAAAGGTGGGAAAGGAAACGCTCGAAGTAAACCTGGAAAGGAAATGGTCTTACGACCAGAGATTGTAAGGATCGGGAGTCGGTTATGCGAAGGGAAGGTATTAGCACCCCTACGTATCCGTCGTACTCGACGGGATCCACGCTCAGAAAGAATAGAAGAAAGGTTGCTAGATAACTGCTCAAAACTGCACAAACACAAACTGGAAACGGAATGCCAATCGCCGGGCTTACATCCAACTCCACAAAAGAAATGCAAATAGGAATCCGAATGCCAATCGCTGGACTTACATCAGACTCCAAACAAACAAACACTCATGGGAAACCGACTGCCAATCGCTGGACTTACGTCAGACTCCAAGCACACACACAAGAAGAAGGAGGGTCTCGATTGCAACTAGGGCAAGAGAAAAGGATGGTCTCAATCGCAACGGCGGAGAGAGAAAAGGATCAGAGTTAGTTGTTAGTCAAACTCGACAAGACATCGCATCTTGTGCCCACGTATCTCATCTGGACATGAGAATCAGAGTTGTCGTAGTTCGGCTAAACTATTTCTACTTGTTTTGTGTTTTTTTAAGTGAACGACGTTACTACGCAATCTACCGGATGCTCGACCTTTGGAGACTTACTCACCTGTAGTAGAAGGAGTTAACGTGTCCTTAAGAGGGGATAATGTTTGTTTGTGTTTTAAGAAAGCTCACGCAAGAAAGGAAGTCCTAGACGAAGGAACCGTGCTACCTTAATTGACATGCAAACGAGACTATGCGAAGTCTAGCAATCCTATGGGGATACACCAGGCAAGTCTCAAGAGAGACCAAAAACGGGAAATGGAATGCCAATCGTTGGGCTTACATCCAACTCCAAAAACAGATGGGAAACAGAAAGCCAATCGCTGGTCTTACATCTGACTCCTCAAGCAAACAGACATGTTAAGCAGACAAGCAATCAACAACACACGCTATATGCAAACAAGCGGCTCATACAAGGCTAGGCTTTAGTCGAGGGGTCATATCAACCTCGACAGACAAGCCAACTGGAAGGGGTGTCTGAGGCTCTTAACCACTGACATTGATCGTCGGGGTGAGCAGATGAAAGGTAATGAGGATAAGACCTCATAGCTCTTAACCCGGGCCTGGGTGAGCTTTAATCAATGAAAACGTGGGAGTCCAGAATATGGGACTCTACTCCACTTGACTGACTCTATATACAAGGATCTTGGGTGTTTATTCAAATGCATCAGCACGTAGTGCGAGCAAGATGAAAGACTCAACTGAATAGCAGGGGATGGATTGCACATCCCTTCTATCTGCCAATGCCTCTTCACTTAGGAGGTCTTTGAAGTACATGGCACAAATATAAACAACCACAAGCATTGCCTCTTAAAGAGGGCTTCAGACAGGTGCCTGCCAAACATAAACGTCAGGTCTTCCAGACTACATGGAGAATAGAATGGTTACCTAAGTGGTATGCCAACCACAAGCAAAGCAAAGCAACTCAAAGCGGATAAAGTACCTATAAGAAAAGCTAAACGATCAGTAATATGTTCAGACAAACAACCAACAGTCAACAGTGTTACAACTCAATATGCACACAAGTCAAGCTTCATGACTCAAGAATTCAAGTGATTCCACCACATTCCATGAACCTACAACAAAAAAGGATTAGTGCACAAAGTTGCATCTCATGAAGTGAGATTACATCAATCATTAGGATTAGAAGCTTGAACCTGAAATACAAAGCTTAAAAGGTGAGTACAAACCACTAGCACCAAGGCTAGGGTCAAAGGTGGAGTAAAAAGTCAAAACAGAAGCTAATATTCAACATGCAGCACATTTATTCAATCAAGAACATGTCCTAAAAAGGACCAAGTCAAAAGCATTGAGCAAGGCCATGTAATGAGCAAGATAAGGCAAGACACACAGAAGGTGCATACAATTGGTCATCAAGAATCAAAATTCCCCATTAAAACAGAAATGACTCAAACAATTCTAGAAATTTTTATGAGCATACAACATGTCCAACATAATCATCATGCCAAAAATTGTAAACAGAGAAGCTCAATTGATATGGAAATGAAAATGAATAAGATCAACATCAAATTGTGTGACACACATTGTCACACCCTAAGTTCATGTGTCCCAAACAGAGAAGAAAAATGCTAAAAATTCCAAACAAAATCTCAAACATCCTACAACATGTTAGGAAGCAGCATATAAAATTTCATGGCAATTGGACAAGAATTGAGCATTTCACACCAATTTGAATGAGGCATGGTCCATTTGTGTACATGTTCAAAGAATCAATCACATTTAAAATTCCAGAAGTGGTAAAATCATAAAATCACAACCAAAAAAAGTAGACATCTCAAGGATCATGTAGAAAAAAATTGGGAATTATTTGGATCATCAAACTATTTTTTATGAAAACATGAAAAAAATAAAATGAATTAGGAAAATATGGAAATGGCATCAGGCGGATTCGAACAGGCGTGGCTCAAAATGCACCGTTCCATTTATTGATGTGGCAAGCCACATCACTCGGTCAAGCTTGCGTGGAGCAGTCAACGGAATCTGAGCCAATGGATGTGCCAACAGGTTACACGCAAGCGCCATCGAGGAAGGAATTAAAACAAAACAGAAGCAAAACTCAAGGATCGAACGCGGGATCATGATGTAAACAGAGTTCAAACAGTAACTTGGAGACTCTGAACCAGACTAAGCCCTAACACTGTAGCACACGGCGGCCAGCGGTGGAAACCACCGTCTTCTTCATGAAGACGGTGGATGAACAGTATCCTCATACAAATTTTTTAGCAGAAACACATAAAAATTATATCAAATGAAAGGTCTCAACACGCAGGTTCCAAATCCACTATTATTTTGGCTTAATTCCTCATAAACAAAGCAAATCGATGAAGAACATTTTTGAACACAAACTTTCATCTCAACATAACTCTATGAATACTCAACCAAATTGCATGAAATTTAGATTAGAATGTTCAGCAATCAAAACTCTACAACATTATGCACACAAAATCATGAATTAAAAGACTCGAAAATCACACCTCTTGAAGCTCCAACAATGGCAGTAGTGGATTTTGGTGCCTAGCAATGTGTAGATCTCTTCTATCAACCTTGTTATCACTTCTGAAGCATGAATCAACTCTTGGAAAGGCTTGGATCTAGCTCAAAGGTCAATTTCCATCTTCATGTTCTTGAGCTTCATGTGCCTAATTCTTCACCAAATTCTGCAAATCAGAGCTTGATCTGTACTAAATGATGATCAGAGAACATAAATATGCAAGAAAAATCAAGTATTATGTGGAGAAATTTTGAATTATGGTGGAGAGAAATTTTGGAGGGAAAGTTTGAATCTAGATCTAGAATGATGAATCCTGAAAATTCTGTTAGGATTATCCTTTTATATGCTGTGTTAATCCATTTGCTAATTAGAATTAAGCATGGTTAATGAAATTTTAGTGAGAAATAAGGTGTAGTGAAAAATTGCAATTTTCACCTCATGCATGGCAATCCCACGTGAACAGTACACATGCACCATGCAATTACACTCAAAATCATATTATGAACATGTTGGAATGGTTAAAAAACTCATATGATGCACCAAATTCAAATTCATGATTTTCCCTCCAAAATGAGCATGAATGAGCAAATGGTCATGTGATGAAATTTCATGCAATGTGATGAATGATTTGGAAAATACATGTGATGAGAAGAAATATGCAAAAAGAGGCACTCATTTTGGAGTTTTAGATCAAAAGTTATGGCTTGTTGAAGTTCCATACACACTTGGCAATGATTTGATCATATCTCCTCAACCATTCATCAGAAGCTCATGATCTTGGACTTTTTGGAAATGGGAGAGAAAGATCTTCAACTTACATGTTGGACAAAATTATATTTTAAGCTTCTTTGATGTTGGAAAGTCAAGTTGAAGTTGGTCCAAAAACTTGCCATTTTTGGAAACTTGAAATTACAGGTCACTTTCCATTTTTGGAAACTTTTGATCTGGCTTCAAAACCTTCAAGGTAGATGTTTGACATGATGAATAAACCTCTTTTGGTCATGAATGAAGTGTCTCAAACCATTCCTCCACCTCCCAGCCCTCAGTTGACTTTCAGTTGACTTTTATGGGGCCTAGATGACCTGAAACTGCACTGTGGACTTTGAGCCTTCAACACTTGGTCAAGTTGCTTCAAAATGAACCTTGGTTCACATAAGCTCTCTAGAACAACCATAGGGATTTTATCTCAAGGAAAAACCTTGCTCTTTTGCACTGAGGAATTCTCCTGATGCCAGTCTTGACTGATAAGATACAATGTACTATGCAATGTTAATGTAATGTTAATGTAATGTCAATGTCTTAAAAATGAAAAATGCATGAATGAGGGGTGCAAATTTGAGGTGCTACAATGATTCACAAAATTCATACAAGTCATGGTGATCAAGAAAAATTAAAGTATCAACCAAAGAAAGTCATTTGAAACCCTAAAATAATCCTAAAAAGGTACCAACATTATACAAGCATAAATATGTGAAAAATAAATCAGTTCTGGAGTTTCTCTTCACCTTCATAAAATAGACAAAATTATGAAGACATAGAAAAAAGAGTGCCTTAAAAAGGCTTAAGGATCATCAAGTTATGAGCCTTTGAAGTTATGAAAGCAACATAAATAAATAGGCAAAAAAAACAATGAATAAAAATGGGTCTGGGACAAGGGGTATTCAAACCCCAGACATCACACACAAAGCCTTAACATGCACGCTCTAACCGTTGAGGCGGTGATACATCCAATAAACAAAACACAAACACTTAATTATATAATAAAATAACTTCAGAAATTCAAAAATGGCGCCAACTCATCTTCTTCAACCTCACGACCTTGTCTCAATTTCTTTTCAATTTTCTTATCAAACTTTCAACAACCATAACTCTCTCAATTTTTCATGAAATTAAAAATAGTAAGAACCTAAATTGCTCTATTTTTTGCAAATAATCTAATGGGATCATTATCGTATCCTAAAACTCAATGTACAAAGTGTGCCAAGGGAAAAAACAGAACTGCATTTTTAACTTTCTAACAATAAAATTTCAATGTATGAACATGGTACAATGCATACAATAGCAAACATACAACAAACACATTATATACTATATTTTTAATTCAATAAATATTAAAAAATGATGCATGGGCAAGAGTTTTCAAGTGTAAGTGCACTTACCTATTGGAGAAAGTCCAATGCTTCTTCTTAGCTACTACAAATATAAGATAGAGATTCTACCAGCCTTGTTGATCCTTGAGGATAGTGTTTGAATAGTGAGAATGGCCAGAAACAACTTGTATTACCTCACACGAATGTATTTACAAAATGAAGAAGTGAAATGGTGAATGATAAAATAGATGATACATAACTTGTTCAAGTGATTAAACAAGCTCTAAATGGTGTCTAGATATGATTTGTGGTGTTTGTTTGGAAGATATATGTGGGAAATAAGTTTGGTTAGAGAACTTGCAAAAATAGTGTGTTTTTGAAAATTCTAATGGAATGGGAGTTTGTTGAAGTGTTGAGGGGTAATTGTTTTGTGTTTTGAGGCTTAAGGGATCCCTCTATTTATAGGAAAAGAGTGGGGATTGGAACTAGTTAGAAACAAAAGTTGTGAAGTTATGATTTTGGTTGAGAATGAATGAGAAGTTTGCATGAAATGTGGAATTTCAAAGAGTTTGTCATGCTTTTCTATCCTCTACAAGGTTTCTTCTAATCACTTAAGATTGTTTGTGATCTTTAGGGACAAGTTTCAAGGGTGAAATAGTGAGTTGTTGACATAAAGCTTTCTTTATCAAAGTAGTAATGTGACCTTTTGCAAATTCATCCATAAATGGTATAATGTAATGGACAAAACCTCAATTCCTCGTGTAATGCACTTAGGATTCATGTAAATATCTGATTATGGAGATATTTATACACAAAAAGACCTGTAATTAAGAGATTTGCATATTTTAAATGGTTTTCCTCCAAGAATTCATCATGAACATGACTTGAATTCAAGTTTGGAACCCTAACTTCCCATTTTCAAAACTCATAGCTCATGCATGGGAAAAAATGTACTAGTACTTCTTGGAAAGCTCCAGGCATGCTCTACAACTTTCATGGTTTTAGTTTTTTCTGAATCAAAGTGGATCATAATTAAAACTGGCTCTAACGTTTGTTACTTTTTAGGGATCAAAGCTAACTTGAAAATTTTCTAAGTGTTTCAACTTGAGACACCAACTTCATGGCCTCATAACTCAAAATCCTTGCACTTTTAGGGAATCAACCCTCTAATACAAAGTTGAAGTATGGAGTAAGAGATTTCATTTGTGATTTAGATCAAAGATATTGTTTGCTTGGATGTGAAGTTATGGCTTTGGGAAGTTTGCCACTTTTGACATGAAACTTGGATACTTAGTGAAATTTTCAACTTCTTCAACATTTCCCTTTTGGCAAGTAACCTCAATTCTCTTGATTTTTCTTGATAAAATTCATCAATTAAACATATATTCATTAAATTTAACTTGAAAAGTTTATATTTGATCATAAATCTCAAAAGTCAAAGGTTTGACTTTGTAGTGCATTGGTTGTGTATCAGATGAATTTAAATTTATTGATCTTCAATGAATTAAAACTCTTGAGCCAATTGAATATCATGTATGTGCTATAAGGATGTAAGTTAGTGTTTTGAGTCATGTCTCAAGGCTTGAGATCATGTCTTAATCAAAATTCTTAGATGAAATTGAATATTACTGAGAAACCCTAATTGGTGAGCCAGATGAAAGTGAAGCTTGATGCATTTGTGATTAGGCCACAATACACTTATTTGTTTATGGAGAGAGATCTCTTGAGTGTATGAGAACTTGATTTATTGATGATCAATCCAAAACTTTGACTGATCAATCCTTTGAGCTCTTTGAGGGAAACCCAAATTCGCAGATGAAACAAATCGGGCATATCTTGATGTTGAGGTTAGCTATGCATGAATGATGTCTAGGATGCAAATGATTATGAAATATAGGGGTAAAATTTGGGGTTTGACACTTCTAAGTATTAAATTTCTTTGAATCATTCATACAAAAAGCATAAAAATTTCAAAAAGGATTTGAATGGCAAAAGCATAGCTCATCATGATATATCTTATTATTATTGCAAAAAGGGTCATACCATTGAAAAGTGAAAACTTAGGAATATGTTAGTTCCTAAAGGAGTCTCTCAATGGTTTCCTAAATGAAACCTTGATTTCACTCACTTCCAAGGACCCAATGAAAATTGGGTACCTATTTCCTTTGTTTAACTCTACAGGTTGAATGTCTTGAATCTACCGAAAAGATGTGGTACCTTGATAGTGGATGTTCAAGGCATATGATGCATGACATATCGCTTTTCATTAATTTTGTGCCAAAGAAAAATGGATTTGTCACTTATGGAGATAACAACGAAGGAGTTATTCTTGGAAAAGATAGTGTAGGTAATTCCTCATCTACTATTATCTTTGATGTAAGACTTGTTAATGGTCTTAAACACAACCTTCTTAGCATTAGCCAACTTTGTGACAGGGGTTTTAAAGTCACTTTCACTAATACTTGTTGTTTATTTTAGCATAATGAGAAGAAGGATTATGTGTGTAACACCCCAAAATTTGCCCTCCTCATTCATGCATTCATTTTTAGGTCATTTAACATTTCATATTGCATTTCATCATGTCAATCAGAATCAGATCCAAGAAACTTTATTTAAAAATTAAAAAAAAACAAAAAAAATAAAATAAAATAAATAAATAAATAAAATAAAATATAACAGAAAAAAAATTGGACTTGGGTCTCTCTCATTTGAGCCCACAAAGCCATGAAATTCAGTCTATAAATACCAAGGCTTCACTTGAGAAAAAGGAAGGGAAGCAAAATACTCTGAGGTTTCCTTGGAACAAAACCCTGGACAATACCTGGAGAGAAACCTGACAGAGAACTCAGAGCAGCCTCCAAACCCTGAAGGGAACTCAACTGCACAGAATCACCTCTGCCTCACATAAACCCTAAAGATTGTTTTGTAAACCTCACGGGTGCAACTCAATTTCAATCAAGCTCTCCAATCAGGTTTGCCCTTATTCCCATTACCTTTATGCTCTTAATTTGGATCATCTGAATGTATGAGGTATGATGGATGAATTTCATTAGGTTTTTTCCCACGGGTTTTAAATGTATATGAATGTATAAATAATGCCTTGAATGTTTAATCCTTATCGTGTTTCACTAACCCTTTTGTTGAGTTTTTGTGAAGGCTCACATGACTTTTGCAGGGATAGCTCGCTGGATATTCCACTTTGCTCGTGGGATACCATTTGGGAGATTTATTCTGATTGCCTTGTTGGCTCATTTACTTTATGCATGTTTGTTTTGTATATGTTCGTATCCCCATAGGTAGCGCGGTTCCTTCGTCGAGGACTGCCCTTTTGCCCTTGAGCATCCCCTAAACCCTAAAACCCAAAGCAACACGTTAACTCCTTCTACTACAGGCGAGTAAGTCTCCAAAGGTCGAGCATCCGGTAGATTGCGTAGTAACGTCGTTCGTCCAAAACCCAATCCATAACCCCGTAGTTAGCCGAACTACGGCTTGCTCTGATTCTCATTCCAGATGAGATACGTAGGCATAAGACGCGATGTCTTAGCGAGCACAATTACCCTTAACCCCTAGGTAGCCGAGCTACAAAGACTCTGATTCTCATATTCAGATGAGATACGTATGCAGTGGATGCGACATCCGTGCGAGTCATTTTCTTTTGACCCTTTTTTTTAGTAAATAACACATTAGATAAACCCACACCCTCTAGACAAGAACTACAAGAATCAATCCCGTAGAGTACTACGGATGCGTAGGGGTGTTAATACCTTCCCTTCGCATAATCGACTCCCGAACCCAAGATTTGGTTGCGAGACCCTGTCTTGTCCTTTCCTTTTTCCAGGTTTACTTCGAGCGTTTCCTTTCCCTCCTTTGGGATAAATAACGCACGGTGGCGGCTCTCCTGTCTTTCTTCGCCGGTTATTTTTTTCGCATTCCATTTTTCAGGTTGCGATAGCTGGCGACTCTGTTGGGGACCCGGTTTCCCTAAGCGAGTCCCTCCTAGCTTTTGTAGGTTGTTTGTTTATTGGGTGTTTATTCTTTTGTACAATTATTTATCTTTCAGCATTTACCTGCTTTATTGCATTGTGTACATATGACTGCCGTATCTGCTGGTTCTGTTTGTGAGATGAGTTCCATACCCGGACTCGAGTGCAATTAAGATAGGAGAATGGCATAGTCTTGTTGACTTGTGTGGAGTTATTCCTTAGAAAGTTGACTTGCAAGCCCATTCACTTGGTGGAGGTCATGTTGGGATCAATAATGTCACACAAGTAAGTTGTGGTTAGACATTACTTTTTCCAATATAGACCTTAGAAGCCAAGGACCTTAGTTTACCAAACCCATTTTGGCCTATTCGTAGGATGTAGTGCGAAAGTCGTTCAAGTGTAAGATTTGATACGATTGTTACGCGATAATACACTCATAAGAGTCTCTCTTGAGAATATATTTGGAATACGAGTAGTCGTTCCTCCGATAATATCCGAAAGATGGGAGTATGACTATGGGAACCTTTTGTAGAACATGTTTGGCAGGTTTAAACTTTAGTACACTCCCTTTGGGTGGTTCTTAACCTAAACTCCATGCTCGTGACTTACAACAAACCCTTGATTCATGGTCGATCCGTTCAGGTATCCTTAATATCAATGAAACTTGGGTGTTGATAAGGTGTAAACCATAATCCACCAAAAATGGATGGTTGATATTAAGGATAACATGATCCATCCCATGACCTTTGTTTGGTGTGCTTTGCTTGATCCTCTTAATTTCTCTCCAGGCAGTGCAACCTGACAGATGTTCAAGCGGATCCAGTAATTTTGATTGACATGTCATTGCATTGCATAACATCATCTGCATATTTGCATCCAACATCTCATGCTTATTCATTTACAGGGTATTCCCTTTTTAAGGGGGGCCTTAAAATTGAATAAGCAGTGCATCGCATACCATGCATACTAACCCTTGTTTGTTTTGCAGGTGTCACCGCAATGTCTAATGTTTGTTCTCCGTTTCAGGCAGTTATTGGTCCCAAGCGAGTTCACAGGTACCCGACAAAGGAAAACCGTCCACGACTAGCAATGGACCAGATACAGAAAGAACGGGCTGATATGCGTGAAAGGATGGATCAGTTCATGACATGACTGGTATGGCAGAAGGCTAGGTGAAGCTGAAGGAATTGGTTGAGAAACCGAGGCCCGATCCAGAGGTGGAAATACCAAGTGCTGAGGGGAACGCTGATAACCCTGTGAACACTGGAAACACGGGTAACGCAAATGTTGATGGAAACCCGGGTAACGTTGGCAACACGGGAAATGTTGGGAATGGTATTGGCGGAAGGTACAATGTGAATCAAGGGATTCGGATTAACGGGCGCCCCGTTACTGAAGATTGTCAGTATGATCAATTTTCTTTGCACGACGAGGCCCTCGAGACCACTCGCCGTATGGATGAGCTTGCTGAGAAGCTCAAATCTTTGGAGTCTCAAAATTCCTTAGGTTTTGATGTCACCAATCTTGGTCTGGTTCAGGGAGTAAGGATCCCTCACAAGTTCAAACCCCCTACTTTTGAGAAATACAACAGGGCTTCTTGCCCACGCACTCATCTCCAATCTTATCTGGGAAGGTTGGGAGCTCACATTGAAGATGAAAAGCTGTGGATGTACTATTTTGAAGACAGTCTAACTGGAGCTTCTCGTGAATGGTATTCTCATTTGTCTCGCACTACCATCAAGAGCTGGAAAGACTTGGCAGAGGCTTTTGTCAAGAAATATCAATACAACTTGGACATGGCTCCAAATCGGACCTTGTTGCAAGGAATGTCTCATACTGCCAAGGAAACTTTTAGAGAATATGCTCAGCGTTGGAGACAGATTGCTGCGTCCGTCCAACCCCCTATGTCTGAAAGGGAGATGGCGGACATGTTCATGAACACTCTTCAAGGCAATTATATCGAGAGATTGGCTGCTTGCCCGTCAATCAGCTTTGCAGAGATAGTGATTGCTGGAGAAAGGATCGAGAGTCTGTTGAAGATGGGCCGAATTCAAGACAACAGTGCTTCCAACTCATCAGTTCCCAAGAAACCGTTTGCTGGTAACGGTCAGCGAAAAAGAGAAGGTGAGACGAGCATTGTATATGCCGGCAGAGGCAGGGCCAGAGGACACCCTGATTATTATCAAGATCAAGTGGCCGCAATCACTATTCCAACACCTGTTCCGCAACCGCAATATCATCCGCAACAGCAACCCAGGTACAATAACCAACAACAAAGAGGTAATTCGGGTCAGCAGAGACCCTATCAACAACGTCCAAGGCAGGCGGACCGGGTCATTGAGCCAATCCCAATGCCTTATTTTGTATTACTTCCCAAGCTGATTGACATGAATCTGGTTACGTTGAGAACTCTGGCCCCACCGGTCGATCCCAACAATCTGCCTAGAGGTTATGATGTCAACGCCAGATGTGCTTTTCACTCCAACGCACCTGGCCATACTACAGATAATTGCAAGGCTCTCCAGCTAAAGGTACAAGATTTAAGAGATGCCCAGGCCATCAATTTTTCTCTGGTGCCTAATGTTATCCAAAACCCGATGCCAGCTCACGGTGGGCAGAGGATTAATATTGTTGATAGTGGGGAAACTTTGAATTTGGTTTCTGATGTGACTAAAGTGAAGACTTCGCTATCGGTGGTCAAAGACCGACTCTTGAAAGGACGGATTTTCCCGGGCTGTGGGGAAGAATGCAGAAATTGTCAAGACACCGAGAACGGTGTGATAGTTTGAGAAGGGGTATTCAGCAACTGATAGATGAAGGTTGTCTTCAGTTCGATCAGACTCGTCCAGTGAAGAATGATGTGTCGACAGTAACGTTTTATTTCACTCCTGAAGAAATATATGTTCCCGAGAGACCCGCTCCGATGACAATATATTTCCCAGAAAGTCCAGCACCAATTTACTCTGACAACCCTCAACCGACTTTGATTGGTCCGGTCACCATCACGGTACCAGGACCTGTTCCGTATGAGAAAGACAGTGCTATCCCGTGGCACTATGGGGCTGATATCTACTGCCAGGGGCAGAAAGTTAACGAAGAAGACATTGACATTGATAGCTCCGTTGTAGACAATGTTGGAGGAATTGATTGGCTTCACTCGCAGTGGACGCCTATTTGCACCATCAACATTGCGCACAAATGCTGAAGCTGAGGCAGCTGCCAAGGCTAAAGGAAAACAGGTATCCACCGAAGAGGTTACTACCAAGGAAGCTCCTCCTAAGACCGCATTCGAGAAGGAAGTGGATGAGTTTATGAGGATTATCAAGAAAAGTGACTACAAGGTAGTCGACCAGCTAAATCAGACACCCTCAAAGATCTCCATTCTCTCACTATTGATGTGCTCTGAGGCACACAGAACAGCCTTGTTGAAAGTACTGAATATGGCCTATGTTCCACCAGAGATAACGGTTAACCAGCTAGAGTTGGTAGTTTCGAATGTACACACTAGCCATGCGCTAGGTTTCACCGATTATGACCTGACGTCTGAGGGCAGGAATCACAACAAAGCCTTGCATATCACAATGGAATGCAAAGGGACGGTGCTTTCCCATGTTTTGGTTGATACAGGCTCTTCTTTGAATGTTCTCCCAAAGAAAGCCTTAACGAAGTTGGATTGCGATGACGCCACCCTGAGGCCGAGTAATTTGGTTGTGAGGGCTTTTGATGGCTCTAAGCGAGCTGTTTGTGGCGAAGTTGAGTTGCCAGTTAAGATTGGACCGCAGGTATTCAAGAGTACCTTTTATGTGATGGATATCCAGCCTGCCTATAGTTGTTTGCTAGGTCGGCCCTGGATTCACGATGTCGGTGCTGTTACTTCTACTCTCCACCAAAAGCTCAAATATGGACTAGAAGGTCAGATCGTCATTGTTTGTGGTGAAGAGGATATTTTTGTTAGCCACCTATCTACGTTTAAGTATGTGGAGATGGATGGCGAGATGCATGAGATGCTGTGTCAGGGCTTCAAAACTATAAACATCAGTGAGGTCGTGCCCGAAGTTGTCTTTTCACCTGAGTCTGAGAAGGTCGGGACTTCTATCTCTTCATACAAGCAAGTTGTTGAAGTGGTTAAAGCTGGTAATGCCCAAGGCTGGGGCAAATTCATGGAGCCAGTCATCAAAGAAGACAAGTTTGGATTGGGGTTTACGGCGGGGTCTCAGAAGAATGAAGCCGGTACTTTCTCCAGCGGGGGTTTGGTTTCTCCCCACACCGTCAATGCTGCAGATGAAGACAAGGCTGACAGCGACTGTAACTTAGATAGCTGGATTCGCCCGTGTGTCCCAGGAGAAAAGCTCGACAATTGGTCGTCTGAAAAAGTCGTCCGGTTTACTCTACTGAAGAAGTAATTTTTATTGTTTTCCTTTTATCACATGCATAATAAAGTCTTACACTTTGACCAAGGTGTAATGACTCATCTATAGGGCCATCCATTTAGTTACATTTCACAATTATTTTCATCATCAATAAAGGACAGCTTTTGCAAACAATTTTGTGTTCTCTTTCTTTCAGTTTACTTTTACAAAAACGACAATGTTTCTTTTTCATGTTTCTTTTTCGTTTTTCTTTCCAAAAAACACCTCGTAAAACTGATCACCCGGATCTCACTGCTAACGACACTGCTATGGCCAAGTATGACTTCGACAATCCTATCTATCAAGCCGAAGAAGGGGCTGAGGAAGATTGTGAATTGCCTGAGGAGTTAGCCAGGTTGTTGAAACAGGAGGACCGAGCTATTACACGTTATCAGGAAGTGATTGAGACCGTCAACATGGTACCGAGGACGACAAGAAAGAGATCAAGGTCGGGGCCAGTCTACAGGCCGAAAGGAAAAGACCGTTGATCATGTACTTGACTGTGTTAGAAAGGTCAATGGGTTGTGTGCTCGGTCAGCATGACGAGTCAGGTCGAAAAGAGCACGCAATATACTACCTTAGCAAAAAGTTTACCGACTGTGAACAAAGATACTCACTGCTCGAGAAAACTTGCTGCACTTTGGCATGGGTTGCTCGCCGACTAAGACAGTATATGTTGACTCACACGACTCTATTGATATCAAAGATGGATCAAGTCAAGTATATTTTTGAAGAGCCAGCGTTTACCGGAAGGGTTGCTAGGTGGCAAATGATACTGACAGAGTATGACATCCAATATACTTCGCAGAAGGCCATCAAAGGAAGTGTCCTGTCAGACTATCTTGCCGAGCAACCGATTGATGATTACTAACCTATGAGGTTCAACTTTCCTGATGAGGACATCACGTTTCTCAAATCGAAAGATTGCGAGGAACCACTCCCGGAGGAGGGGCCTGACCCTGAATCCAAATGGATTATGATGTTTGATAGGGCGGTCAACGTCAATGGTCGCGGAGTTGGTGCAGTGTTGATCACACCGGAGGGGGTTCATATGCCATTTTGTGTCAGAATAACTTTTCCCTGCACCAACAATGAAGCCGGAAAAAGCAGAATGGGTCCGTTCTCGATACGATCAGCTGAGCCTAGTTGAGGAAAAGAGACTAACAGCTATATACCATGGCCAACTATATCGGAGACGGATGAAGAGAGCATTTGATCAGAAAGTGCGCCCTCGGGAGTATCGAGTCGGAGAATTGGTACTCAAAAGAATTCTTCCTCCCAACACAGATCACAGGGGCAAATGGACACCGAACTATGAGGGTCCATACGTGGTTAAAAGAGTTTTTCTCTAACGGAGATTTGATGCTAACAACCATGGATGGCGAAGACTTCCCGTCCCCTGTCAACTCAGACGCAGTTAAAAAAATACTTCGCATAAAATAGACCCGCTGGACATTAAAAAGAAGAGTCCAGGCAAAAAAGGGCATCCCGATGAACCAAAAAAAAGAACAAAGAGGTTCGGGCAAAAATTAGGGATATAAAAAATAAAAAAATGTACACCCGGTGAGTCGAAAACCCGAAAGGGCGGCTCAGGCAAAAAAGGGTATCCCGGTGGATTGAAACCCCAAAAGGGCGATCCACGCAAAAGTTAGGGAATAAGCGAATGACTGCAGTCTGAGTTCACCTGTGTTCCATCACCGTTTCATTCAATCCGGCAATCTTCGAAGGTTAAAGATCGACTAATCATCCACTTCAAAAAGCAAGATGAGCAGAGCGTCTTGAGGACATACGAGCCATAGCAGAGTCGAAACTCGGTGGGACCCCGTTTCCACATTGCCATTAGGATAGTTTCTCTTGTTCAATTTATAGCGATCGCCTCTTTCCAGGGATCAGCTTCCTGATGTACTCGCCTATTCCTAGCACAAATTTTTCAACCAACAAAAGTTGAATAATTCAGTTAAAAAGCCTCTTTATTTTTCATTTATCAGTTTGTTTGCAAAAGATGTCTGAATTATTGAGGAAACATATTGCATCTGAATATAATGGTGGCTTTTGCAGATGATTTGCACAGGAAAACATTTAAAATTGCTTTGAATGTGCTTAATCCCGGACGGTGAATTCAAACCGAGTAATCCCCCGGGGCATACGTGTATTTTTTGGTTACAGGTCACAGGAACCGGATGCCAAGCCGTGAATCCTCATCCCCAAGCGGTTGACAAAGTCTATCCTCAGCAAAGCCTATCCCCAGTAGAGTTGACAGTATCCAGACTGTATATCCCCATCGGAATTATCAGTACCAGACTGTATCTTCCCAGCAACAGCGGAGTAGTTGCATACCCAACAAATAAGAGGTTGGTGTTCCCAGTGTTCATCTCATTCCCCCAGCAGATTATTTCTAACAGATTTGTTCTAATCCCCAGCTTGAGGACGATTAGCAAGTTCATATCCCCAACAAGGGTCGATCCCTACGACATTTCCCCAAGAAGTGCTTTCCTCACAGACTCTCCTCACAGAGCCTCGCCAAGCAAAGTTTCCATAGTTGATACTTCCCCAGCAAGGTCAACTTTTCAAAAAAGGCCGATTTATTTTCGGTGGCTGCCCGGTCCCGGCAGACGGATCGTTCCCCACAGAGAATTCAAGGATTGATACAGCGATCTGCTCCCTACCAGAGTTGCTTCCCCAAGCAGATTTCTTTTTTTCTTTTTTACACCATGCATAACATTCGCATTCGCATGCATATCATATCAAGCATACACATAAGCTGATAAACAGGTCCTTCAAAGCAGACTGAAGAATTACTTTACAACCAAAGTCATGAGATTCGGCCAGAGGATCAAGTGTGAGTGATCCAGCCTGAGGGTCATTTTGAAGATTCAGCCTGAGAATCGTTTTCCAGTGATCCAACCAGAGGGTCATTTCGAAGATTCAGCCTGAGAATCGTTTTCCAGAGATCCAGCCAGAGGATCAAATGTCAATTTCGAAGATTCAGCCTGAGAATCGCTTTCCAGTGATCCAGCCTGAGGGTCATTTTTGAAGATTCAGCCTGAGAATCGTTTTCCAGTGAGCCAGCCTGAGGTTCAATTTCGAAGATTCAGCCTGAGAATCGTTTCCCAGTGAGCCAGCCTGAGGGTTATTTTGAAGATTCAGCCTGAGAATCGTTTTCCAGTGATCCAACCTGAGGGTCATTTTTGAAGATTCAGCCTGAGAATCGTTGTTCTAGAGATCCAGCCTGAGGGTCATTTCTAAGATTCAACCTGAGAATCGTTTTCCAAAGATCCAGCCAGAGGATCGAGTGTGTGTGATCCAGCCAGAGGATCAAGTGTCATTTTCTAAGATTCAGCCTGAGAATCGTTTTCCAAAGATCCAGCCAGAGGATCGAGTGTGTGTGATCCAGCCTGAGGGTCATTTTGAAGATTCAGCCTGAGAATCATTTTTCCGTGATCTAGCATGAGGGTCATTTTTGAAGATTCAGCCTGAGAATCATTTTCCCAAGAGTCAGCCTAAGGCTCAATTTGAAGATTCCCCAGTGAAGTCGCATACAAGCGTTATTTCCCCAGCAAGCCAGCCAGAGGAGTAGATTGACAGCTCAACGGGAAATCAACCGGATCCAGCCCGCGAATTGCAATTTAAAAACAAAGTCTAATCGAAGAGTCGTTATAACATGTTCTAGCCTGAAGAATATGTACGAAGCCCAGAAGTGGGATACCCTCGAAGCTGCATATCTAACATGAAGATTGGGCGCAGATTTCGAAAGAGAGTCAACCAGCGCATGCCTCAGATGCGAGATCCTGATGATGGGAATTTATCATCAAAATAATCCAGATCTAGCCATAAGATCGAAGTAGATCTAGCCAGAAGATCGAAGTCAGGTCTAGCCCGAAAACCGAGAATAGATTCAGCAAGAGAATCGAAACCAAGAACAGATCTAGCCAGAAGATCAATCCAGATCTAGCCAGAAGATCAAAGTCAGGTCTAGCCCGAAGACCAAAAATAGATTCAGCCAGAGAATCGCAAGAAAGTAGATCTAGCCAGAAGATCGAAAATAGATTCAGCCAGAGAATCGTAACAAAGTAGATCTAGCCAGAAGATCGAAAATAGATTCAGCCAGAGAATCGAAACAAAGGAGATCTATCCAGAAGATCGAAGTAGATCTAGCCAGAAGATCGAAGTCAGGTCTAGCCCGAAGACCGGAAATAGATTCAGCCAGAGAATCGAAACAATTCAGATCTAGCCAGAAGATCGAAGTAGATTCATCCAGAGAATCAAAGAAAATAGATTCAGCCAGAGAATCGAAACAATTCAAATCTAGCCAGAAGATCGAAGTAGATTCAGCCAGAGAATCAAAGAAAATAGATTCAGCCAGAGAATCAAAACAAAGGAGATCTAGCCAGAAGATCGAAGAAGATCTAGCCAGAAGATCGAAGAAGATCTAGCCAGAAGATTGAAACCGTATCCAGCCCGAGGATCAAAATTAACATCCAACTAGAGGACTAAATTGAGTATAGATTCAGCCAGAGGATCAAAACTCCAGATTAAGTCAAAAGACTAATTCAGATTCAGCTAGAGGATCGGAAGAGAAATAAACAGCGCGGTGTATTTCAGCATTTTTGTGGTGTTCTCGGAGCGCAAATTTTCGGCCCGTCTTTGGTATTCAATCACAGCTCGCCCTGTTTGTCTGATAAGCTGTTCGCTTTCATCCTGCTCGGGTTAGCTGATGACTGAATAGGGGCAGCTGTAACACCCCAAAATTTACCCTCCTCATTCATGCATTCATTTTTAGGTCATTTAACATTTCATATTGCATTTCATCATGTCAATCAGAATCAGATCCAAGAAACTTCATTTAAAAAAAACGAAAAAAAAAACGAAAAAAAAATTATAATTAAATAACTAAATAAATAAAATAAAATATAACAGAAAAAAATTTGGACTTGGGTCTCTCTCATTTGAGCCCACAAAGCCATGAAATTCAGTCTATAAATACCAAGGCTTCACTTGAGAAAAAGGAAGGGAAGCAAAATACTCTGAGGTTTCCTTGGAACAAAACCCTACACAAAACCTGGAGAGAAACCTGACAGAGAACTCAGAGCAGCCTCCAAACCCTGAAGGGAACTCAACTGCACAGAATCACCTATGCCTCACATAAACCCTAAAGATTGTTTTGTAAACCTCACGGGTGCAACTCAATTTCAATCAAGCTCTCCAATCAGGTTTTCCCTTATTCCCATTACCTTTATGCTCTTAATTTGGATCATCTGAATGTATGAGGTATGATGGATGAATTTCATTAGGTTTTTTCCCACTGGTTTTAAATGTATATGAATGTATAAATAATGCCTTGAATGCTTAATCCTTATCGTGTTTCACTAACCCTTTTGTTGAGTTTTTGTGAAGGCTCACATGACTTTTGCAGGGATAGCTCGCTGGATATTCCACTTTACTCGTGGGATACCATTTGGGAGATTTATTCTGATTGCCTTGTTGGCTCATTTACTTTATGCATGTTTGTTTTGTATGTGTTCGTATCCCCACAGGTAGCGCGGTTCCTTCGTCGAGGACCGCCCTTTTGCCCTTGAGCATCCCCCAAACCCTAAAACCCAAAGCAACACGTTAACTCCTTCTACTACAGGCGAGTAAGTCTCCAAAGGTCGAGCATCCGGTAGATTGCGTAGTAACGTCGTTCGTCCAAAACCCAATCCATAACCCCGTAGTTAGCCGAACTACGGCTTGTCTGATTCTCATTCCAGATGAGATACGTAGGCATAAGACGCGATGTCTTAGCGAGCACAATTACCCTTAACCTCTAGGCAGTCGAGCTACGAAGACTCTGATTCTCATATTCTGATGAGATACGTATGCAGTGGATGCGACATCCGTGCGAGTCATTTTCTTTTGACCCTTTTTTTTAGTAAATAACATATTAGATAAACCCACACCCTCTAGACAAGAACTACAAGAGTGGATCCCGTAGAATACTACAGATGCGTAGGGGTGCTAATACCTTCCCTTCGCATAATCGACTCCCGAACCCAAGATTTGGTTGTGAGACCCTGTCTTGTCCTTTCCTTTTTCTAGGTTTACTTCGAGCGTTTCCTTTCCCTCCTTTGGGATAAATAACGCACGATGGCGACTCTCCTGTCTTTCTTCACCGGTTGTTTTTTTTCGCATTCCATTTTTCAGGTTGCGACAGTGTGTTTAAGGGCTTAAGAGTCAATAATACTTATATTCTAAATTTAGATGACGTGTCCTTGGTTGGTACTAAGTGTCTTGCTACATGAGTGAAAACTCTTGGTTGTGGAATAGACGTTTAGCTCATATTAACTTTGACTTACTAAACAAGGTAACCTAAAAGGATCTAGTCATTGGTCTTCCTAAAATGAAGTTCACAAAAGATCACCTATGTGAAGCAATTCAAACACGGAAGCAAACAAAGGTCTCTTTTAAATCAAAAAATGTCGTTTCAACATCTAGACCTCTCGAACTTATTCATATGGACCTCTTTGGTCCTTCTAGGACCAAAAGCTTAGGTGGAAAATATTATGGCTTTGTTATAGTTGATGACTATTCTAGATTTTGTTGGGTTATGTTTTTGTCTAGTAAAGATGAGACCTATGCGACTTTCAAACAATTTGCTAGATTGTTCCAAAATAAAACGAATTTGAAAATTGTTTCCATTTGAAGTGATCATGGAGGAGAGTTTGAAAATCTTCTTTTTGAAAAGTATTTTGAGAAACATGGTATTGAGCATAACTTCTCGGCTCCTAGAACTCCACAACAAAATGGGGTTGTGGAGTGTAAAAATCGAGTTTTAGAGGAGTTAGCTAGGATGATGCTTAATGAAGGTAATTTACCAAAGTACTTCTGGGCCGATGCTATTAGCATGAAGTGTTATGTTAATAGGATATTGATACGTCCTATTCTAAACAAAACCCCTTATAAATCACTTAGAGGTAGAAAACCTAATGTTTATCACCTTCATGTCTTTGGATGTAAATGTTTTATTTTAAACAATGGAAAGGACAATCTAGGTAAATTTGATGCTAAAGTTGATGAGGCTATCTACCTCAGATACTCATAATCTAGCAATACATATATGGTCTATAACAAGAGGCTACTTATTGTCGAAGAGTCCGCTCATCTTTCTTTTGATGAGTCTTTTCCAAAATATGTTGGGAAGGGTATGTCTTTTCATGATATAGATGTGTCTTCGTATGACATTCTCAATGAAGCCGATGAAAGGATTGATCAACCTCATACAGATGAAAATGAGAAAGTAGAAGATAATGATCACTAAGAGGAAAAGGAAGAGAGTCTAGTTACTTATTCTTGGATATATCACAAGAGGCGTGACAACACGCTCTAAGATGAGTAACTTTTGTTATCACTTCGCTTTTGTGTCACCTAAAAATGCTAAAGATGCATTACTTGATGAGCATTGGCTTATGGCAATACAAGACGAGCTAAATCAATTTAAAAGGAATGACGTTTGGGACCTTGTCCCGCATCCAAAACATCATCAAGTAATAGGAACAAGATGGGTTTTTAGGAACAAGCTTGATGAAAATGGAGTGATAACCCAGAATAAGGCTCGATTAGTCACTCAAGGATATAACCAAGAGGTTGGTATTGACTATGAGGAGACTAATGCTCTGGTCGCCCGACTTGAGGTCATACACCTTCTTCTTTTCTTTGCTTGCTCTAAGAACTTCACATTATTTCAAATGGTTGTGAAAAGTGAATTTCTAAATGGTTACATTAATGAAGAGGTGTATGTTGCTCAACCTCCCGGTTTTGAAAATTACGAGTATCCCAATCATGTGTTCAAATTATAATGCACTTTGTATGGCCTCAAACAAGCACACAGGGCTTGGTATGAGCGACTAAGCAAGTTTTTGATTAATCAAGGGTGCTTAAGGGGAAAGGTTGACACTACTCTTTTTATTAAGCGCCATGGAAATGATACTCTTCTTATACAAGTATATGTTGATGACATTATCTTTGGATCTACTAACATGAAACTTGTCAAAGAATTTTCTAAGCTTATGCAGGGAGAGTTTGAAATGAGCCTTATGGGAGAGCTAAATTAATTCCTAGGTCTTTAAATCAAACAACTAAATGAAGGCACATTTGTTTGTCAAACTAAGTATTGCAAGGACTTGCTAAATAAATTTGGCATGGTTGATGTAAAGTCGATTAACACTCTGATGGCTATGAACGATAACTTGGAAAGGAACGAAAATGATAAGGATATGGAAGTGAAGAAATATAGAGGTATGATAGGTTCTCTTCTATATCTCACTGCATATAGGCCATATATCATGTTTAACGTCTGTATGTGTGCCCGATATCAATCGGCCCCTAGGGAATCTCATCTCAAAGTCGTCAAACGTACTTTTAGGTATCTTTATGGTACTTCAAATTATGGGATTTGGTATTCCAAAGGGAGTGATTGTATCTTAGTTTGTTACACTGATTCCGACTTTTCCAGTTGCAAGTCAGATAGGAAAAACACTAGTGGGACTTGTCACATATTTTCAAATTCCTTACTTAATTGGCATAGCAAGAAATAAGTTTCAGTTGCTTTGTCAACTGACGAGGTGGAATACGTAGAGGCTCGTACTTGTTGTGCTCAAATTTTGTTTGTTAAATAACAATTACTTGATTTTAATATAAAACTAAGTTGTATTCCGATTTTGCGCGACAACACTAGTGCCATTAACCTAACTAAGAACCCGATTTTTACAAAACCACTTGCGACCGAATCCTTCTTTAACATTTGACAGAAATTATGAATTCTTGACATTTCAACACTTACCTAAATGTTATGTTAATTCACTTTGAATATATCTTGTCTATATAACATTTCTTGACAAGCATACTTCATAAGAGTGCATTCTTTATCATTTCACAAGAAAGGTACTATCATTTTATTTTCCGTTTTTTGTTAGATTTTTCTTTTCGCACGTCGTTTATGGTCCATATGATGGATGTTCTTGACATATAAGATATGTCATGTATGATCACTTCCAAAAATGTTTAATTAATATATGTCAATTCATATACTTATAGTGACGTTATGCTATCTTCATTCTCCTTAAAATATAGTAATTGGTGCATCGGTTTGTTATATATTTTTCTCATGATTTATGATTGAACATGTTACATTGTTAACAATAGCCTTGGTTGTGTGTCATTGTTATGTTTTCATCTATGTTTTCGGTTTATGTGGTGGTACTTTGTTTATCGCCTTGCTAGAGCACATGCGTGTGCAACATTTCGGGAGCACCAAAAGGCGTATGTCACGTAATCATGTCATTTTTGTAGCATGTCAAGTATTTTGTGTTCACTTTGTATCCTTAATTTTTCATGATTGTGTTGTGATTATGTGACATAAGTTGGGACAATTTATTCTATTGTTGCATTATTGTCTTGTATTTATGTTTAAGTACTTCTTTTCAATATGTAAATCATTTTATGTGAGTGCTATCATATTGATGTTCTTATCTTTGCAAAACACTTATGTGTGTTGTATTCGTTTATGCGTAATTTTAGATTCTTCTCATGGCTTTCTTCATTTCTTTTTTATGTTGTCAAAGTGGGAGAAGTAAGATGAAATTGGATGAAGTTGTAGGGTGCATACATTCAGGGGGAGCTTTTCATTGCAAACGCACATGCACCGTCTCAAGTTTTTCCATCATAAAAAAGGGGGAGTATATGAGTGCAACTTCCCTTATATGTGTTTCGTATGATGTCAAAACTAGGATACTTTAGCGTAAATGTATGTTGGATGGTATCCTCTGAATCTCTATATGCATATTAGCATTAGGAAGCATAAAAGCATTTGGAAACAATGTGGGAAAGGTCTCATGCATCAAACATGCATGAAAAATTAATATTTATGAAAAATAACAGTACAGGTCGACACATAGAACTATAGGTCGACCTATGAAAAATATTTCTAGCTATAGTTCGACACATAGAACTACAGGCCGACCTATGGAAATTTTTTCTTGGCTATAGGTCGACACATAAAGTCTATAGGTCGACACATATGCTGCTGCATTAAAGCATATGACCTATGTTTCATGTGCTGAGTCTTCAGGTCGACGCATAGGGAGCATATAACTGTCATAGGTCGATACATGACCTTGGACTGGTCGACTTATGCATCGAACGGGTCGACACATAACTTGTATAAGTTGACCTATACGATTTTTTTCTTCAAAAATTCACATTTTTCTATCCTCCTTTGCATTTCCTTTTTCCTTAAATCACCCGTGCATATAAATACTCCATAGTAAGGTTTATAGAGTTAGTAAAACCTACATGAATCCAGGATTTCAAAGCATCTCATCATCTTCAATTCAATCTATGCATACACATAATCATTTTTTGATTGGGTGTCATCTAGATTAGGATTGATAACATCCAATTAGGTTTGTCGTATCGAGAATATTGGGTTGTGATCTTTGACGGATTCAAATAAGAAAACCAGTTTGGGTTTCCTTCAGGATCTTTAGGGTTTGAAGGTTTTTGTCAAGATTATGCAATTCAAATCCGATCGAGTGAAAGCCTGGAGACTAGGTGTGTCAGCAAGGGAGTAACATGAAACGGTGGATCGTATTGACAAACCTTGGTTTAACAAGTGTACCTTGGATCGTATTGAAATCCTTGAGATAAGAAGGTCATGCAAGGAAGTAGCAACAACAGGTGAATTGAAACGGCATTGTTGGTGACTTGATCAAGCTTTGATCAAGGATTTTAGAGGTGTTAGAGTCAAGAACAAACCTAGGGTTTATGGGATTTGATTTCTCATCTCTCGTATTGATACTTTTACAAAGTAAGATTTATTATATTGATATCTCAATTCGAATTCGAATTGAGGGAAACATACCCATATCGAGGTCGATTAGGGAACTTCCTAAACAAACCCTTACGTACTCTCTCTCTCTCCATCTCTCTATCTCGTTTATTTTTTAGTTCACAAATTATTAACTACTTTGATCTCTTGATCAACATTATTTGGATAAGAACTTTTGAATTCTTTGTTAAATTATGTTGTTGTAGTAATCACTTACCATTTGGTAGTGATTTTTTTTCAGAACTACAAACACTATACTAATATCCAAACTTTGTTGATTGCACGCAAAGTGTTTGACGAATTGTGGCAATTAATCTTTAGTGTGTTGTTGTCATTGGAAATAAATCTTTACTATAGCAGAGTATTTAATTCAGTGCTTAAAGTATTGATAAATCAACTTGTGAATTATTATCATACCATTGGTACTCATACGCTTATTCGGGATTTTCAATAGAAGGTTCGGTTAGACGATTTTGGATATGAGAAATATTTTAAACTTGCTTTCGTGCCATAAAATTTTCTAAGTCAAAGTTTTGAATAAATTTTTAATTTGGGATCTATTCACCCCCCTCTAGATCTATGTCTATCGTCTAACACAGCTAGTATGCAGATCCAACGCTTGTCTTGAGATCCACCTTGATCTCAATCAACCAAATCCAACGCTCCCAGAGAGAGTCAACAATTTGGCTCTCTCCATGAACCCTAGGGCCAACACGGGCTTCAGTGATAATGGGCTTTCCATCTCTTACTAATCACATCCCCCATTTTCTAAGCCCATTACTAATCCAACTTAAAATACACCCCTTGGTTTTTTTAATTAATTAATTAGGGTTTATTTGTTTAAAAGTTTATGATTAATTCAATTAAATTAATAATTATGGTTTTCTAAATTTTGATTATTTATTATTTAATTTATGTCATAATTCAATTTATTTATTTGTGGTTTGGTTATTTAAATTAGGATTGTTACGATTAATTATTTATAACAGTCATGTTTAATTAATTAGGGATAAAATTAGGATTAATTAAACCAAGAAACATGTGATAAATTTTGGAATGATTTCTAAGATTTTAAGGGATAAAAATTAGGGGTAAAATCGGGATAATGGGTATATCATGTTGCGTCATTTAATTTATTATCTTAATCAAATTAAAAGTTATTTTTGCAATCAAATGGGATAAAAATTAGGGGCAATTTAAGGGATAAAATCTAGGGTTTTCAAGGAATAAAATCAAGGATAAAATTGGGATAAGAGTTATATCTAATAGTCTAATGCAATCACTAATTATTTTCTTAAAATAAATTAAATATTATTTTCACAAACAATCAAGGGATAAAAATCAATTCAACACACTTTAAAGTATACGTCCTCTACCCTAGTGTATTGAGACATTTTCTTTAAATCAATCACTTCACCGCCCCTGATGTGTGAGAATTTTCAAGGGATAAAAACAATCAAAAACAACTTTTTATACAAGAACTACGGTACTCTGATCCCTCGCCTAATGCGAAGGTACGTAGGCATATAGTTGTAAACTCTAGCGAGTGCAACAATAAAAAAAAATTTGGTCTCCCGTCTGTTTTAATTAAAATATTTTCTCTGTAAATAAGATAAATAATTAACAATTAAGTGGTAATCAACCAAATATCTATAAGCCCGGCCTAACCCTAGAATTGAAGGAGGATCTCATTTAGTACAATGGAGGTAAGGGGTGCCTATTACTTTTCCTTTACTTAACCGACTCCCAAACCTAGAATCTCACCCTTATTCTATAGGTTTTCTCATTATTTCTCTGTTCCTTATGAATGAATAAAGTATGGTGGCGACTCTATCATTTTTTCAATCGGGACAATGGGGATTGGGAGAAAAAGCCTCAACCAACTCAACCATTGACCTCATCGTGACAAACAATGGTTGGAACTAATACATAAGGGAAAAAACAAAAATGAATGGAAAAAAACAAAATGACAGTAAACTTAGTATAACCCAAAATGCATCAACAACAAGAAACTTTCCAAACATCATCAGCCCAAACTCTTTTTTTACTGCCATGAATAAGGTAGAATAAACAAAATCATGAAATTAAATTAAAACCAACAGCATCCAAAACAACTAAAAGCAATGCAACCAAAATTAGACTTATTTCTAATTTCATGCATAACGTGTTCTTATTGAGAACATTGTTCATCACCTTACAAATAACAACAACAAAGAAAACTCAAACGCTTGGAATCGACATGAATGAAAGCAAAACATACTTAACAATGACAAACAAAACAACAACACACAAAACATGACTGAAGGACAAATCCTTAACGAAAAAAACAAATTGAGGCATAACCGAAAACTCAATCAAAATATTACCGTCGTGAGAAATCGTTTACACAAATTAAAAACGACAATAATGCACCGCTTCAACAACTATCATACTGGAGCATTCACAAAGTTCCAAACTCGCAGCATTGAAGAATCAAACTCGTAGCTTATTGAACCAAGTAGAAACCAAACCATTAACTTCATAATTTTTAGTACCAACTAGCAGTTCAATCTCTTCTTCCCCGTTTTGCAGAGTTTGAAGGAAAGGTTTGAAAAGTCCAGTTGCGGTGGTGATGTTTCTATGTTAATGGTGGTTTAAGTAGAAGGGTGAAGAAGATGGAAGAGTGAAGATGGAGATGTTTTGCTTGTGATGGTGGTGGTAGCATGAGGTTCGAGGGTGTATGAAAGGGAAGATGGAAGAGGTAGCAGAGCAAGAGCACTGCGGTGAGGAAGGAAGTAAAACGGTTTTTTCATTTGCAGGAGAAAAGTTCCTTTTTCTGAAACACTTACAAGTTATCCCGCTTTCTATTTTATTGAGTTCATTCTCTCTCCAAAATGAACATCATGGCCCCCCTTTAAAAAGCATATTATGCACCGAAACCAATTCTTCTCAGGAGTGAGATTTTATTTTTCACGCATTTTATCCTTATTGGCCAACTGGCTGAATTTGAAATCTCTCATATGAGTCCTCTGAGCAAAATGGAAATGGATAAGAGACGTTGGGATGGATTCCAAGGAGAGCCACGTGTTGCCCTCTTAGTGGAGGAAAAAAGATATTTTTGTTATTTTTCTTGATTTTCTTTACAAACTTAAATTATTAAGTAAGATTTTAAAAATAAATAAAAAATAAACCACAAAACCAAAAGTCAAACTAAAAACATGATTAATTCTAAATAAATGTCCTGATTATTTTGACTAGAAAATTAAATTAAACGGATAAAAAATGAATAAAAATCGGGTGTACAAATGTCCAGAAAATTAAAATGAATGCACCATAATGATCATCACAAAATAAACTTATTGGAAACATACATGTTTTTGTAAAATTTTGAAATAAAAAATGTTTGATTAAATTGCTTAGGCGGATCAAAATGTGACCGAAAAAGTAGTCGAAAAACTAAATCGAGCACACCAAGTTAAACTACGCGAAATATATATTAATAAAACTGATGTCTGCAAGCTTGATTTGGAAATTTTTTGCCCGCTGATTTGACACACATTTGAAAATTGATTCAACCAGTTTTCCTGTAGATTTGAAAATTCATTCCTACCAACATTTTAGGCACTATGCGAGATGAAATACATGCTATGATATGCAAAGATGCAAAAGCTATGATGTATGTATTGATTCAGCGATTCATGGTCAAAATTGGGGTGTGATAGACAATCAGCTATTGACATCATCTTCCATTTGGTGAGATGATGATTACATTGGATGATGTCTCATATCTTTTCCATATTCCGCTGGCAGGTAGTTTCTTCATTGCTCATATCATTAGTCAGGAGACCGCATGTATGACAGTTGTATAGTACTTAAGGGTTACTGAGCTGCAGGTGATAGATGCGTTTAATTTTATGAGGGGTGCTCACTTTCGCCTATCTTGGTTGCAGGATAGGTATGGCAAGCCAGTGTATCGAGGTGTGTATGAGGTAAACGCTAAGGTATACATGCTACATCTTGTAGGATGTACTATCTTAGATGATAACTCTCATGTATACATCGATGGAAAATCTATGTGGCTGTTTAACATCCTTGAGCATTGCAACTGGGCATGGGGGTGTGATGCATTGACGGTTCTATACTCAGCCCTTAGAGAGATGATTGCGTTTTAGATCTGACAACTTACCGGTTATATGAGTCTGTTTTAGGTATGAATCTTTCTTATTATGTTCGTTATATTTATGATATTATTTATGGTTATATGAGTCTTTGTTATTGTGTGCAGTGCTGGATATACGAGCATTTTCGTTCATTTGTGACATGCAGGTTACTTCTACCATTGTTGGGTCCCTATGGGCCAAGAGATTGAGGAGCATACATGCACATTCAGGAGGTGGTATGGAGTACAACATGAGGATTGACGCGCTGACTGTAGATGATGTCATATGGACACCTACACATGCCATAGAGTGGATGAGGAGGTTGATGACACTACACTTTCTATGGTTACCTATAATGGGAGGGGTTAGTGGCTAGACACTTACTTGAGAGGTGCCTACGCCAATATGGATATGTATAGAACATCTCACGATCAATCGCTACTATTCCATCCGAGGGATTTGATAGGTGGTTTCGTGGTAACATTATGAGTTATGCATGTGCCATTAGAGACCGTGCAATGAAGATGCAGTTCCCATGCAGAGTGTGTGGATGGATATTTGGATTGGTACATAACTGTATCACACGCTCACATTGTGCCACCTAGGCAACATGAAGATGATGTTGGACCTTCTCATGTTAGACCTTCACATGATGGTTCTTCTTATAGTGATGCTGAGGTACCTTTTGATGACATGGCACTGGCCTCCACCGTCCCCACATGGTGCAGATGACGCTCAGATGGCGAACCCAGATGTCGAGGTTTATAGTTTGGCAGCGCAGACAACACACATAACTTGTGTGGGCCTATTTAGATATTTGATTTTAAATTTGTATTATTTGTATATTTTTATGAGTTTAGACTATTTAGCATTGTACTTTTTATTACATAATATTTTGTCAATTACATGTTTGGAAGATGAACACAACTTAACGTATTACAATAAACATAAAATAACAATAAGGAACATGAAAACCTAGGCACTACCAGATAATTCTGGATGTTTCAACATCTTGGTTATGTCGTCCATAGATCTAGAGATTTTCGCATCAAACTCAATCGATTCCTTAGTTAGGCTACGTGTGATATGCTTTCCTTTCATATCTTCATCGATCTTCAACTCAATAAGGTTGTATTTCATCCTGTCATCAATATCAATCCAATCTTCACGAAACTCGATCTTTCTCACCTTTCTGTTATCAGTGTCCGACAACAATTCATTCAGCTTGAATGTGAAGGAGACGAGACATGTGGCACACTCCAAAAGTCAAAACTCTGAGAGTTTTCATCCCTTTAAAGTACACATGACCCATATTTATACAACTTTGAAGTCATTCTGGACCATACAATACAGTCGATGCAATAACAGCCGTCTAAAAGTGTCGGTAAAATCGTACCCGTTCAATTGCACACTCTTTTATAACTACCAAATTTTTCGATAAAGGACTAAATATCTGGTAATTTCCCTATTTTGTTTTACAAATAACCACTACTATGCAAATATTATGGTGAGCCGAATATTTCGCATACACTACCTAATATTTCAGTCAGGACAAGATTTTTTATTTCAGCTATTGAATATTTTATTTGGATTTTTTATTTTGACTTTTTACAAAGGCAACTTAGTATTATTGAAATATGGGGTGCCCACAGGGCTGGAAATGAATCGAACCAACTCGAAAATAGTTCGGAACTGGTATCGACAATAAATCATTGAACTAGGTTCATGAACCAAATGAGCCTAATTTGAGCGAAAAACTAAGTTCGTTAACTAAATGAGTTGAACTTGAACTATACATAGTTCGACTCGTTAGATTCGTGAGTTAACTCGATTATATATGAGAAGGAATATATTGTCAAGAGTAAGTTTAAAGATTTACTTCAAATTTTAACCTTATATTATCCATTTCGTACTAATTATGGAGGTAAACTGACAATTGCATTTAGAGTCGTCCTTGTTGGAGACATTACGACATTTGCTAAAATAACATGTGTAATGAAGGTTGCAAGTGGTATAATCAATCTGTGATGAAAATGTATCAATCTCTAGTAATTTTTGGTGTACTATTTCATTAAATTTGTAAGATTTCTAAATATTTAGATGAATTATGGATTTTTGAGATAAATTTAAACTCCAATTGAATAGTTTTTGAATTAGACTTTCAAATGTATATCTTGTGTAGTTTTTGAATTAGTAGATTTTTGAGATAAATTTAAATTGCAAATAACTTTTATTTTAAAAAAAAAAATTAAAATTTTAAATATATAAAAAAAATTAAAAGTATGATTTTTAAGTGTCTGACGTAAGTGAGTTAACTTAAAGAATTGAATCAAATTGTTTGTGAAATTATAACGGATCGAGTTTGAGTTTAAAAAAAATTGTGTCAAATTTAATACAAAATTAGAACTAAATCAATTCTTAATTAATCGTATCGAATTGAGATAACTCGACTCGACTCGACTCGACTCATTTTCGACCTAGGTGTCCAGTATAAAATGGGTGACTCCATTTCTAAGTGTACTAATGCCTTGATAACATATTTTGAAGTGGCCTAACATAAACAGGTCTGGACAAAGGACAAACTCCAATAGCCCAAGCGAGTTGCGGGTTCACGTCACAGGGCAATAAAAAAGTGAAATATGAAAAATTAAGTGGAATCTTGTCATCGTGTAATCGCTAGCTATGGTGGCAGGCAGGCAGGCAAGTACTACCAAGGAGACAAGTATGTTGTTTTGTTATTATCAATGAATTTTACATCAGTGGTACTACGATGCGACTCATTTTGTAATTTTCTCCACACGTTATACTCAACCGACTTGCAAATTTAAGAGTCCGTTTAAAAAAAAAGGAAAAAAAAAAATAGAGACAAAAGTTCTAGAGCTTGCAAATCAAAACAGTCTTAAAGGTAAATTTCCAATAGTCACACTAGGAAGAAAAACCGACATAACTAGCATCTTATCAAAGTTAAGTGCTGAAATATTCAACTAATTAAAACTTTAACCTATTTATGTAAAATATTTGTACATCGTTGATCAATTACAACAGTTAATTGTTATATACTGTTTTGACTTGTCATATATAATATTTGTAAAAATTTAATTACTCTATATTCTTTACTTTTATTATAGTATTTTTAAAATCATGATTATATAATTAGTTCTGATGCATTCGTAATATAAAAAGTTTATATTGATAGTTAAATTTTTTATCCAAATAATTATATTTTAAATAAAAAATCCAAAATAATTCATTTTTCAGATTATTTTCCAAAACATCACACTTTGAAGAGATGGCGTCAGATAAATTGGCGCCTGCTCTTAAATTTAGTGAGGTGACGTCAATTGGATTGGCTAGTGCATCTAGTGCTGCGAATCCAATTGGCGCATGCGTGTTAATTTATAAAGGAGGCGCCAATTGGTCTGACACTTTGTGTGTGTTTCATAATTTTTTTTAAAAACATTGTACATTTTAGATAAAATTTGAAATCGGACAAATTCATATTAATATTAATACGTGTTTACACAAAAAGATTAATGTCGTTGACCGGGATGACCTAATCGATCTCCAGTCCCACATCCCCTAGCTACCCGAACTCGTGGCCCTAACCCACATTGATGATTCATCCCAGGTGTTTTAGTATCTGAGGACCCAGGAATATCACCACCAATTGCAGGATGTTGTCTGAGATATTCAGACAAATCTGCGTAGTCTTGTGTATGCATTGAAGGACTACCGCCATAGCTGAGTTCATAACCCATGTCAAAGTAGTTAGGTTGTGTTTGAGTTATTGGAGGGCGACCAGGACGATTGAAGGGAGACATTGGTGTGGATGATGCATCGAGAAAAGGTTGAAATGATTATTGTGGTGTTTGGTAGCCATATGGTTGTTGCATGTTTTGGTTTTGTTATGTATGAGCTTCTTGGCTATAGTGGGAGGAGGGACGGTTGGTGTTAAATGATCGCTGAGTGATTTGGCTAAGGCGACTATGATAGGGTGATGTGTTGGGTGCATAGCGATGTTGGGTGTCTTGATGATGATCTACTTGTTGGTGGTGGTACGAGGTATGCTCTTGGTATTATGATTGGGTGTTTGACATGTTAGGGTTGTAGGTTTGTGGATCGGAAATTTTGATGGATAGGGGGTTGTGAGTAATCGGTCTGACAATGTTGTCCGGGGTTAGATGCTGAACCTTCTTGTGTGCAAGTTGCTTGGCGTGGATCCTATAGGTACATATCCTCGACGATGAACTCAAATCCACCCGATCTGTACCAAGCCATATAATTACAAGTTGGTTTTTCTTCGGTTGACATCACATCGTCAGTTAAGACATGGTCTTGTCGGTGCTTCCATTTTCGACACTCAGATCTATCGAAGCTTTGCCATGGGTTAAAGTTCCATTGATCGTTAACTTTTCGTAGATGCCATTCTCCGTGGTGTGTCGGGAGATCTGGGATGTCTTGAAGCATACCGAACTGCAATTTAACACGGTCACTATTGTGCATCTCCACAGTGGTGAATCTTATGATCGGTGTGCATGCAGTCCAAACGGCTGCGTCTTGTTCGTTGATTTCATAATCATGATCCAAATTTAGATATGTGCGCCAAATGAACTAAAATGTGAACATATATTAGATTATAATTTTTTTTAGAAGAAATTAACAAATTATTACGAATTAATTAGGTTAATGACAATACATCTTTCGGTCGAAGGTGATCCAAGAGATTGTGATACTAAGTGATACATTGTCTAGAACATTTGTTATAACTCATATCACATGTCGACCATCTGCACCATAAAAGTAAAAATATTATTTAGAGATAATAATCGACAAAGTAAGTAAATATAGTCCATTTTTAAGAACTTACTTTTGTGCGTATGGGAATGTGAACGGGTTGTTGTTGACGGGCGTTAGGGACGGTAGTCTGGACCAATCCCATGCTTGGAGCAAAACAGCACATCCAGAAAATGTAGATGTGTCTTTGTGTGCATTTTTACACAAAGAGCTATAAAGATAAGCCAAACTAGCGGACCCCCAAACTGTAACTTCTTATTCTATCTACATGTCTTAGTAAAGGTAAATACATAACATGCATACTAGAACCACAACCTTCGAGAAATAAAAATAAACCAATTAAAAGCATAATATAACACCTAGTTTTTATTATTCGAGCGTATTCGGTAGAATTTTCATCTAACTGTAAGTTGTTGTAATATGCCTTAAGGCGTGAAAGGAATATACCTTGACCTCTCGAGTTATCATCTAACAAGTCAGCATCCAAGAGGTCTATGCAAATTGAATTCACATAGTTGGTTTTACCATTTACTGCCTTACCTTCGATAGGCAGTCCCAATAACATGTAGACATCTTTTAACGTCACGGTACATTCACCAGTTGGAAACCAGAATGTGTGTGTCTCGGGACGCCATCTTTCACATAATTCAAGAATAAATTTAGTATTAACCAACCAAGACATTATTTTGCTTACATGTCCAAAACCGGAGAGTTCGACATAAGGTTGAATCACCGCGTCCATGTGAATAAATTTGTGGACACGAGTTCGAAACCTAGAAACATCCTAAAAAATAAACAACAAAATAAGTTACTTTATAAAAAATTGTGTTAGAAAAATAGTACAAAAGTTGCTATGTTTGCAACTGTGCCTCTATGCGATTCACCCATAGTGAGTAGAGACATCTTGTCATAGTGTTGCAGATGAAACAATGGTTGTTGCAGATGGAAGAGTGGTTCTTGCAGATGTAAAGGTGATTGTTGGTGATGAAGAAGTGATTATTGCACAGCTATTTATAATGAAAGACATGCAAAAGTTTGCATGCATGGAGAAATGGGCTTGCAAGCTAGCGCCAATTGGTTTGGCGTGCACATGCAAACTTTCAATGCTAGCGCCATATGGATTGTCGCCTCCTAGGTCGTGGCAGCTTGCATTCATGGTCTTGACATAGACTGCATGGCTATTTGCATGCAATGCAAAATCTTGAGGTCTGCAAGGTGTCATATGGACTAGCGCCCATGTACAAATAATGCATGCATGCGCCAAATGTAATGGCGCTAGGTATTACATGCATGCGATGTCACCTGGATATTTAAGTGTTTTCCTATGTCATCCTAAAACCAACACAAATTCATTTGCACCAAAATTTTACTATTCATCTGCACCCAAATATTATAATGTCATCTGCACCCAAATATATTATCAATGCTCACTGCAATGGTGAGACATATGAGTGTGATGTATACGGGTTTTGTTTTTGAAACACCAATACTATCCAACTTACGATCAAGAGAAATTCAAATTTCTTGCATTTGAAAAAACGAATAGAATCATGCATAGGATCTGGTCTTGTGTCACAAATCAAATATCAAAATCCAATTTATTTTGAGAACAGTCAATGTAAACTTTACCCGCTAAAGGTACGGGATGATGAAGATGTTGAATATATGTTTGTTAGTCACGAACATTCTGGTTGCAACTCTATTGAGTTATATATTACTCTTCAACACAGTATACCATCTCAGCAATCTCAGATAACTAATCAAGTTGAATCTAATGAATTTGATTCAGAAAACTCAGATGAAGCTGACCTAGAAGCAGAAGTAGAAGTCAACATCGTTGATGATGAAGAAGAAGAAACTGAGACATAAGTCAATCATATGTTGAACAACAACATTGAATATGATGATGATCATCCGGTGCCATTACCTCCAAGTCATGTATATAACCCGCCTCAACATATGACAAACATGGATCTGCATGATGATGAAACATCCAACAGTGTTTTCTATAACCTGTATCCACGATCAGAGGGTGAGTTAAAAGTGGGAGATCAGATAGACATACTGCCATTAAGAGTGCTTATAATAACCATGATAACAGATGGCATGATCCTCCTTCTACACATGTCTATTGCATTAGACATATCGCACAAAACTTCATGCGTGCAATCAAAGACAAGAACCTTCACAAAAAAGTGGTGAATGCAGGGTATGATTTAAGTCAACCGTCATTTCAACATTACCTTGACGAAATTAGATTGTCTAATGCAGATGCAGGAAGGTGGGTTGATAACATGCCATTAGAGTAGTGGACAAGGGCATTTGATAGAGGCTGTCGATGGGGCCACATGACAACAAACCTTGTGGAATGCATGAACGGCGTATTCAAAGGCATTAGAAATCTACCAATAACCGCATTGGTCAGAACAACCTATTTTAGGTTGACATCTACCTTCGCAACCAGAGGTGAATGATGGAGTGCAGTGTTAATGTCAAGTAAATTATTCAGTGAATGTTGTATGAAAGTGATGAAAGAGGAAACTATTAAAGCTAACACACACGCAATTACAATCTTTGACTGTCATAACCAAAATACCAGTGTACATGAAACAATGGACCACAACGAGGGGAAGCCAAATTTATCCTATGCTGTCAGACTAAACTGAAGTTGGTGCGACTGTGGAAAGTTTCAGGTCTTTCGTATTCCTTGCTCCCATGTCATTGCGGCATGCACACATACTCGTCAAGACGCTTACAACCATCTATCTTATATTTACAAGGCCATTACCGTCATGAATGTCTATAAAGAAAGCTTCTCAGTGCTAGCAATGGAGGAATACTGACCTCCATATGAAGGGGACATAGTTTGGCACAACGATGAGATGCGAAGAAAGAAAAAAAAGGCCAAACAACACACGTATTAGAACAGAAATGTATACGACTGATAAAATGATAAGATTATGTAGTATATGTCGTCAACCCAGACACAATAAGAACAAATGTCCCAATCTAGGAGCAACCTCTGCATCATAATTTAGTACCTCCTTTCAATTTTTGTAACCTTGGATTTTTATATAACATTAACTTTTTGTTACAACAAGGTTAACAACAAACATCACTCTAACATAAACAAACTTAAAACAGAACAAGTCTAAATAAACAACACAAAAAACAAATATCAAATACAGATGAAAATACTTAACCACAATATTTAAAAACAACATTTCTAACTGATTACAACAATCAAACTGATATCATCTGGTCCAAACATCATTTCCATAGCATCTTTATCAGTTTTTACTCGCACCTAACCAAATATACTATCGAGTCTCTCAATACTTCTAATTTTTCCTCTTCTGGTATTTTTCCATCTAACCAACGAACCAACTCCCTCTTTAGTTGATCGAAACGACAGATGTTCCAGAAAAGCATCAACATCAGATGTTTGTCTCTCGAATAAATCACTTTTCCATAGAGGCGACGAACACCAAACATGTTTGCAATATGACGAAAAGAGATGTGGAAAAATGAATCACACAACACCTCTATTTATAAAAAAAAATTGCACATTACACTGAGGCGCCATACCAATTGGCGTCTCCTCTCACTTTATACACATGGGCGCCAATTGGATTGGCAGCACCATGTATTGTTTCCAATTCAATTGGCGCCCCTTCGTAAAAATTAAGCGTATGAGCCAATTCGTCTGGTGCCTATGCCTTAAGATTTATTTTTTGAAACTGGGATAGATTGAGAATTTGTTTTAAAATTGAGTTATTTTGGGATTTTTTTAAATATGAGATATTTGAGTAAAAAATTCTTGATAGTCTATAATAATGAATTTATTAACCAATAACGAAATAAAATATATATATATATATATATATATATATATATATATATATATATATATATATATATATATATATATATATATATATATATATATACATTGTCAGTGTAAAAGAATTTTACACAGTCAGTAAATTATAACCATTGGATATTGGGACAAGTTTGACTTTTATTTTTAAAATCTATAAAGTAATGCAAACGGGTGATGGTGATGAAGCGATATCGTAAAACTTTTTACACTGACAGTGCATATTAATCTCTCTCTCTCTCTCTCTCTCTCTCTCTCTCTCTCTCTCTCTCTCTCTCTCTCTCTCTCTCTCTCTCTCTCTCTCTCTCTCTCTCTCTCTCTCTCTCTCTCTCTCTCTCTCTCTCTCTCTCTCTCTCTCTCTCTCTCTCTCTCTCTCTCTCTCTCTCTCTCTCTCTCTCTCTCTCTCTCTCTCTCTATATATATATATATATATATATATATATATATATATATATATATTATATATATATATATATTATATATATATATATATATATATATATATATATATATATATATATATATATATATGTGTATTTAAATAATTAAATAATAATCTTTATAATTAATTATAAATCACTTCAGAAAGAACAGTTAATATATAGTCTTTTTATACACAAATTATAATTTATTTTATAATATTAATTATATCATACAATTTATTAATATATACTCGTGTGAGCATAGTAAGGAATTGGTGAGGTTGAGTGAGCTGTAAACTTGAGTAGAAATTTGTGAATGTTTGTTGCTGGAATTGTGGGAAGAGAGTTGCAATTCCGTGTGGTCCAAGATGTAAGGTCGTGTGCAATTTTTCATGTGATTAATGTATGTAATGTATGATACCGTGTAGATGATGATTGAATGATGTAATGAATGAAATCCACTTAATTCTTCTATTAATTCAGTTTTGATCTCTTTACATTTCAATTGTTTTTTCCTTTTGATTCAAATTTTGGATGATGATAATAATGTGTATGATATTTGAACGTCATATAATTCAAAGTTGGCTAGATTTTAAATGATGATGGATGCATGGAACAATGTAATTTTGGTTCATGTATAGAATTCCACTTTATTTCTTTTGAATGGTGATGAGTGAAATTCAAATTCAAAATATATGGAATAATAAAATAGACAACAACCATCTACATGAATGAAAATGATAACATGAAAATTGTATTTTTGTTTTATTCATTTTCATGTTGACCTTTTTTTACTTTTGCAATATACACATGAAATGGATAAAAAATGCATATGTATGATGAATGATAATGTATAAAAAGACTATTTTTGGGTTTTTAATGACACTAAAGTTAAGTTATAATTTGGCTTAATGTTGACCTTAATTAACCTCTTATTAATGAGAAACATGATGAATGATATGATAATTGATGAAATGAAATAAAATTAGCAAAATGGTCTTCAAAATTAATTATTGACTTTTAGTCATTTGATAATCACTTTGACCCATATTGGATGAATATGTGATTGGATGATATATGATTATGAGGAATGAATCGGTGAATGAAGTCATGACATAGAGACCTCTCATCTTAGCATTAGATAAAACTTAAGTTCTTATATCCAAATAATATGAGAAAAGGTATGGATAAAATTTAGGTATGACAGTTCTTTCTCTAAGGGTTATTGTGCAGGAAATTCCTAGAAGTGTGTATGAAGACTGACCAAGAAAATGTTTGCTCCCTAATGTTAACTTAACTGTGAAGTAAGAAATTCTGAATAGAATAGGAGTATCCAATTAGGCTTCAACTAATAATAGTTCAAGCATCACCCTTTCTCTTGCTAGATTAGTATATCTGATAGGAACTAGGTTAGCCTTCAGTTTTGGTGAGTTTGTATTTGAACAAATTTTGAAGTAAGTTGGGTATTTTGCTCTGAAGGTACCCATATCTTTTCCATCCCTTATTTTTGGTATTATAATCTAAAAAGCTTGACATTTAAGTAGTGATGATGTTTCCAGTGTTAAGACTAGTCCCTTGAACTTTAGTTATCATATGTTTGTTAGAAATCATGTTCGAGACATTGAGCTTCTCAAGATTCAACATTTTTATATTAATGATTTGAGTGCATAAGGAAAACTACTTGAGGTCCATCCCATGTATGATGCATGTAGAGTCCATGTTTTGCTGAAGTTAATGAAGGTTTCCAAGAGCCTACAAGATGCGATTCTTACCTTCATAGTAAGAAAGAACATGGTAGATGACTTAATCAAAATGATGAGTCCGAAATTGGTTTAAGCGTCTACATTCCATGTTTCTAGTCAGGATGCAGGGAATGTTGTCATTATTAATATGGAGAAGGTTGATGGTGAGGTTGAAGCTGAAGCTGGTGGAAGTGAAGACGAGAATGAATCTGTCTCATTTGGTGAATCAAAATATTGAAGTTGATATTATTTGTTTTTTTAATGACTGATAATTCTGGTGTTTGTAGCCCTTGTGTGGGTTATTATATTATCTATTTAATGTCCCTTTGAGAGGAATAATGGCTCCTTCTACCCCTTTGTAGGGTTGGTTCTGAAATTCTGGTATCAGATATGAGATGTTGAAGGTAATGTCACGACACTAATATCTGAACAATACAAACAGGATAAACGATAAAGAACAATAATGCAAGAGACACAAGCAATTGTTAACCCAGTTCGGTGCAAACTCACCTACATCTGGGGGCTACCAAGCCAGGAAGGAAATCCACTAAACAGAATCAGTTCAAAGACTCTCAGTAAACAACTTCAAGTTACAGTCCTTTCACCTAATCTCTACCCGTGTGACTTCTACCTAAGAACTCTTATATATGAGATCCTACTCATTCCCCCTCAATCACAACAGTGATATAAAACAAGAATTACAATGAAAAGAAGACACTCTTCAAAGACACATACTTGATCTTGCTTAAACGCTTCAATCAAGTAAGCACACACGCATGCTTCAAAGCTTAGAGTGGACAAATTACAACTCAAAAATCAGTCCAATTCAATTATCTATGGATGAATGGATGACTTACAATACACACGACCACACAAGACTAAAACCCTTATTCTCTCTCAATATTTCGTTCGTTATTTCTTGTTTATAAAATCAGGTTTTCCATGTCCTTTATATAGAAGCATTTGGCTGGGCTTGGACATCATAAAACCCTAAAACTATTTTCCATTTATATCTTCTCATGACAGCTGATTATATCTCGTTGGAAAATAAGTCAATTTGGTTGTAATTACTGATTGAATGCGCGTTTAATCATCTCTTCAAACATACATAGATTAGCATAAAAAATGCAATCACACAATACATAACATTTAGACTGAATGTTCTGTATACAAATGTCATGACATCGGGTCTGACATCTCAGTAAAAATCCTGCATATTCACATTTTAAACATCCTGCAGGTACAAGTTATCTTATGTCAAGACAACACTTGTGACAACTTGTGAACACTCTAGGTTTTACCAAAATTGCTGCCAACACAAGAGTAAAAAAGACATATCAGCAGTTTAGCAGCAGAAGTAATAAACCACACATTTACTAGCTATAATAGCAACTAGTAAACACACATTTTAAACACATATATGTGTTTCTTCTCCCCCTCAGTCTGTTCAACACAGACATCTCCTTCAACAACACCTGTAATATACATGTGACACAGGTCAATAGCCAACCAGACCCTAGGCTGACCAACTGTGAGGAGGTTAACCAAAACTCCCCCTCAAATTAACAATCATGGAAACTTCACACCAATATCCATGCATTGTACAGACATGTCTCAATCTGACATACTCCATCCCTACCAGTGGTAACTAACTCTATGAGTTATACCTACTCATACACCAATCAGACTTTAGCTGACCATAAGTACTAGAGGAACACCAGTCGATAGCAGATATGCATTGCCAGAGCATACTACATCAACCAACCTATGAATCTTCATATTCTCACTCCTTGAAAGAACTGCCACTTCTGATCGTGGTGCTTGAGTAGCAAGATTCATGGTCCCAATCCTCTTAAATGAAGTAGCAGTCAGGTTACCCCATTGTTGACTTCTAACATCCAAAGGACTTGTCTTCCAACACTGCATAGTACTCCAGAGAACAGTTATCCAGCCCTGATCAATCTACAGGAGTAGGACAAGCAGTAGGAAATTGCGCAATATCACATCTCACCTAGCTCCACTTCTAGAGACCAGACCTCTACATGTGACCTTCTTGAGCATACACACAGTTGACCCTACCCTTGTCAACTTAGCCCACACAGATGTCTCCTCTTCCAGGTCAGGAGTAGGTTCCAAACACGGTCTCCCTTTGTTTGACACCTAAAAACATCTGCTCTTCAACCAGTAGCTGCATACTTGTTGAACAACATGTTCTAACATCACATAGAACATAGGTTCCACCTCCTTGGAACAGACCCTCCTTGAAATACTTCAAGGTCTTCATATACACTACCCAAGAGTGTAAAAGAATCAGTGATCAGGTGATTCTTACCATCCTGACGTGAGAACATCATGATGAGTGGACTTGAGGGGACTCAAGTAGCTTAGACATCTTCAGAGGTTATGATGAAATCAGCCTTTCATCCTCATGAGGGGAAACTACATCAGAGTTTGAGTTTTGCCAGGTATTATGCAGCGGAAATCATAATACAACTCAACCTAAGAACACACTTTTCACCAGATCAGCCTCCAAGTCCAAACCAAGTTTGAATGTGATTCAATACTGGCACAGATGTCCCATCCAAAGGCCAATTCCCAACCTCCAGATACAGGTACACATTATTCCTGTCATGAACAGTCCATCCACCTACTTCAAGGGACCATTCAGGGAAATTACAGAACCTTCCACTGGTTCCAACATAACTTCTTGCAAGCTACCAGAAATTATCACCCATGGATCTCATCCAGAAGCAGAACAGGATGCCTGCTCTGATACCAATTGAAATTCTGGTGTAGTCAGAATTCAGATGTTCTACTCCAAGTCATGACATCTGATCCAACATTGTAACTAATACAGCAAGATAGTTATTAACCACTGTACTAATATGCACACGTTCGCAGATGTCACGACATCTCATTCTATGTCACCCTAGAATGGATAAACACCTGATTCTGTGCATCAGGGAGAAGGACTCAACAGAGATCAATCCTAGCACTCACTTCAGTTGTTTTCTTACACTGTTATCAGCATGATGTCATACTGTTGATTTTGGACATCATCTGTTACATTGTTCCTGTGTGTTTGTCTTTTACTTGTATTTCCTGAATTAATGGTTGAACACTTTAATCTAATTTCCACTTATTAGATTGCTAACAACTAGGTTATTTGTTAGGTTTATTAATTGTAGGTTAGCAGTTGGTTTCCTGGATTTTAGCTCAGTTGTTGAATCCCTGAAGAATAGCCTGAGAAAAATACCTAAACAGAAAAACCAATCATCCTACACTTTAGCACATGCTGTTGAGAATGAATGTCACAACATTCAGTTCGACAGTCAGAACATATGTTGATTCTGTTATGTTCCTGGAACCATGCTGTGCTAAGTTTGCAGTACTGTAAAAGACCAACTAGTCTCTAAATCAGTATCAACCATCAGTATCAACTGTCCAACCATCTAGTTTAACAGTTTCACACTGATCCTTCGGCCAGGTCTGTTATCCTGGAAGAGAACAGACTTAAATAAATACTGAACAGAACCTAACATGCTTATTGTTCAGTATACACTGTCACTGATGAATGTTACAACATTCTGATTGACATTCAAACAGAAGGTTATATACCAGGTCTGTTATCATCTTGGTAAGCTGACTGGAATACCAGCTGAGTTATGACAGTAACAAAAACACATGCAGAAGGAAAACAAACACAGGAAATTGTTAACCCAGTTCATTCCAACATGACCTACATCTGGGGGCTACCAAGCCAGGAAGAAGATCCACTATTAGCAATATTAATTCAGAGTTAAACTCACCCGTTTACAACTCTTCACTTAATCCCTACCCAATGCAATCTATACCTAGGAACTCCTAGATAGAAACCTCCAGTTTCCATTCCTATCACTACAAATACAATGTAATGTTACCACACCTTGAACTTGCTTCACAGCTTCATTCAAGAACAAAATCACTCTTGCCTACAGGCTTTGAGTTACAAATACTCTCAGCTTTTACCACTGAGAAACACATGGTAACCTTCCCACAGACTGGGAGGTTTACCTCACACACACCCCTAAATTTTCATTCTAAGAGGCTTACAAAGACTAGATTACAATCAGCTATTTATAACCTAATCACCCAACTGGATTTGGGCCTTCAGAAGTCGCAGCAGACTTGTTCTTTGCTGTTACAACTTCAGCAGAAAAATTCTGCTACAAACAAGGTCTTCAAGTTCCTAAACTCTCTCCATATATATCTCCATATTTAGAGCCTATATATATTCTGATTGAGTCTTCAAGACCTCCACATGGGAGTTAGGATATTCACCAGATATCCTTGCTGATCCCAGAATATATACTGAATTAATTAATTCAGTTTTTTTTACTCAAGTGCGATGTCACAGACCTGATGTCGTGACATCGTACAAGACATGTTGGTCCAGATGTTGAATTTCTTCAACCCAACATATTAAAACAACAGAGGTGATTACATTATTTGTTTTACTAAAATTAATGCCAATCCTAAGGTATTAACACATAGAATGTTAAAATATATTGGCAGATGTTACTGAACCACAAATATACACAACTATATAAGTTGAGATAAAATGAATCCAAAGAAATCACAAAGAACCCAAGAAATTACATCAAGGCATCAAAATAAGACTGCCAAAAAAACACATCAAACATCAAGGCATCCAGAACAGCACATCACCATAACAGGGGAACAATCTTCACCAACACTCAGTCAGAGGAGCTAGCATCTTCATCAGCTTCAGACCCAGGACTACCACTTGATTTATCTTGAGATTCAGACCTCTCACTAGAGGTGTGGGCTTCTGTTTCCTTGGCTTGACCAACATTTTCTCTTACACCTTGCTTCAAGCTATTAATCAGAACCTCTAAAGCTTCTTTCCTAGCCTTAGCCACCCTTATCCCAGTCTCCAATTCCTTACAGGTCTCTTTCAGTTCAGCAATCAGACCACATTGAGAGGTTGGCTTCTTTACAGCAAATGTCATGACAATGTCATTGACATCTCTGCCTTCAAATAATTTGTAATAAACTGACAAGGGAGGTTTTCTTTTACTAGGGATACCACTTGTGCTCAGAATTCCAGGTTGCTGGCTTAGGATTATCCCACAAATTATTGAGGGAAAAGCTATGGGCAGCTTCACTGCATTTGTAGAAGCATGTTTGACAATTTGTCCAAACATGAATCTACCATAATCAAAATTAAGCTTGGTTCCAATAGAAAATATGAGCCTTCCAAGAGCATTTGAGATTGTAGAGATGTGATTTATTGGTACCCAGTTTGCTGACCCTATCTTGTGTAAGATAGCATATTTCACAGTTAGTTTTCCAGCAGAGAGATGCTTCTTGCTTATCCACTCCTTGACCTGTCCAGCAGTTATTTCCCTACAGACCTCATTGTTGGCCTCTAGTTCACCAGCACCTTCTGTTCCTCTTCCTAGGAACTTATTAATCACGGTTGGAGAAAACTTCACACACTTTCCTCTAACAAACACCTTACAAAACTCTTTGATGTTCTTGTCAGCAATGTCCTCAGGGATGTTCACCACAAACTCTTTAAGAAGACCTTCAAAACACTGAGATAACCCACTAACAGTTTTCATTAATCCAGCAGACTTGATCAGGGCCATGACCTCCTTAACCTCCACATCATCCTTTCCCATTTCTCTTTCCACATCCATTCTCCTTTGGATTACAAATTTCCACTTTGCTGCACCATCTTCAAGATGGAAGGAAATGTTATCCAAGTGTACAGCAATAACCTTTGTAGGGGATTTTGTAGCAGTTGACTTTTTGACAGGAGAGATGTCAGGGACATCGTCTTCAACATCTTCCTCTGAATCAGAACTTTCTCTTACCTTTCTCTTCTTTACCTCCACTTTACTCCAAGACTTTGAGGGGCCTACAACAGTACCCTTCTTACCAGTTTTGGCTGTCATCATCTCAGCCACAGACCTATCTTTCCTGGTCTTCATTCTCTTTGCAACACTTGGCTTCAAGTGATGAAGCAAGATGTCATCTTCATCATCTGAGCTTTCTTCTTCCAAGTCAATCACCTTCTTAGCAGAGTCATGCTTCTTAGACTGAGAAGCATCTACAGATTTCTTACAAGGCAAGGTTTCCCCTAAAGAGCATAATCCCTCAGTAGCTATATCTTTTTCAGACCTAGATGACTCATCATCTTTCTCATTGTGAGGTCCAACCTCAGGAGAGGGGTCCCTTCTCGATAGAGGAGTAGAAACTCACTTTACTGAGTGTCCTTTATTAAGGATCCTCGTGACAAGATTTCTAATGACACGATCAGTATGATGCATGTCATCCTTAGAGGTAGGGTTATCATAACTGTTACCTTGAGTATTTCCTACAGTGGAGGAAGGACCAGGAGCGTCGCCTGGGATGACTGATAGGGGAATCACTTCCAAAATGTCTTCATTAAGAAAATCCATAGAGGGTGTTCTAGCTTTGTGCGTAGGTTTGGTGTTTTTAGAACCAGAAGATGAAGGATGTTGTGACATCTTGTTGAGCTTGTGGAAGGATTTTTGTTGCCCTATCAGAGAAGGTTGATGAAGTTTGAGGAAGGTGGAAATGTTTGAGGTGAGGTTGCGTGTGAAAATGCTATAGATGGAAGTTCCAATACTAGGTAATGATTTACCATAAATGGGACACTTTCTTTTAAGTGGGCAGACAATATTTTTATTACCTTTTCCACTCCACATTAATTGCTATAAATTCTCATAGATACAAATCCCTAATTTCCCTCTTAGACATTCAAATTGATTATCATCCTAAGCCTTTGTAAATATGTCAGCTAATTGCATTTCAGTAGTAACATGCTCTAGGGCTATGATTTTCTCTTCCACTAGTTCTCTAATAAAATGATGACGAATATCAATATGTTTTGTCCTGCTATGCTGAATAGGATTCTTAGAAATATTTATAGCACTCAGGTTGTCACAGTACAATGTCATGACATCTTGCGTGACATTGTATTTAATCAGCATCTGTTTCATCCAAACTAGTTGAGAACAACTACTTCCAGCTGCTATGTATTCAGCTTCGGCAGTGGAAAGGGACACACAATTATGTTTCTTACTAAACCATGATATTAAGTTGTTCCCCAAGAAGAAACATCCTCCTGATGTGCTTTTCCTATCATCAGCACTTCCAGCCCAGTCAGCATCACAGTATCCAGTCAGCATAGATCCAGATCCATGAGTATACAACATCTCATAGTCACTGGTGCCATTTACATATTTCAGTATCCTTTTCACTTGGCTTATGTGACTGACTTTTGGTTCAGCTTGATATCTAGCACAAACACCTACAGCAAAAGCAATGTCAGGTCTGCTTGCTGTGAGATATAGCAGACTTCCTATCATGCTTCTGTAGAGACTTTGATCTACATTAACACTATTTTCATCTTTGGAGACTTTCAGATGTGCAGGAGCAGGTGTCCTTTTATGACTTGCATTCTCCATGCCAAACTTCTTAATAATGTTTTTGGCATATTTGCTTTGAGATAGAAAGATAGAGTCTTCCATTTGCTTGACTTGTAGCCCAAGAAAATAGGACAACTCTCCAACAAGGCTCATTTCAAATTCAGACTGCATTTGTTTGACAAAATATTCGACCATCTGATCTGACATCCCACCAAACACAATGTCATCCACATATATTTGAGCCACCATGAGTTTTCCTCCTTCATTCTTAACAAATAGGGTCTTGTCAATGCCTCCCTTCCTGTATCCATTGTTGGTGAGGAACACTGTGAGTCTATCATACCAAGCCCTACGAGCTTGTTTCAAACCATATAGGGCTTTCCTCAACTTGTACACATGCTTTAGAAGATTTGTATCTGTAAATCCTTTAGGTTGTTCAACATATACTTCCTCATTTAAGTAGCCATTTAAGAAGGCACTTTTTACATCCATTTGGAACAGTTTGAACTTCAGAATACATGTCACTCCAAGCAATAGTCTAATGGACTCAAGGCGAGCTATAGGTGCAAATGTTTCATCAAAGTCAACTCCTTCAACTTGAGTGTATCCCTGTGCTACTAATCTTGCTTTATTTTTAGTAACCACCCCTTGTTCATCAGATTTATTCTTGTACACCCACTTTGTTCCAATGAAATTTATTCCTTCAGGTCTTGGAACCAATTCCCATACTTCATTTCTCTTGAATTGGCCTAACTCTTCCTGCATGGCATTGATCCAGAACTCATCAATCAAGGCTTCCTTGACATTCCTAGGCTCAATCTTGGACACAAAATAACCATGTGAGATCACTTCCCATGATCTAGTTGTGACCCCTTTATTTGGGTCTCCTATAATGAGATCTTTAGGATGATCCTTCTGAATTCTGATAGAGGGTCCCTTATTCATTTTGTCAGCTTCAGGTTCAACTTGAGTGAGTTCACTCTCATTACTTTTGTCTGGGAAATCAGCTGGGGAATCATTTTGGGATGTCTCAATATCGTCTGTGACATCAGTCTACTGATCATCAACCACAACATTGATAGATTCCATCATTACTTTTGTTCTGGAATTAAAGACTCTAAATGCTCTGCTGTTTGTTGAGTAGCCCAAAAATATTCCTTCATCACTCTTGGAATCCATCTTCCTTCTTTGTTCACGATCAGTCAAGATATAACATTTACTACCAAACACATGAAAGTATTTAACTGTAGGTCTTCTCCCTTTCCATACTTCATATAAAGTAGTAGGAGCCCCTTTCTTCAAGGTTACTCTATTGTGAACATAACAGGCTGTGTTCATAGCTTCAGCCCAGAAGTGGTAGAGCAATTTCTTAGCATGAATCATAGCTTTGGCTGATTCTTGGAGTGTTCTATTTTTCCTTTCTACCACAACATTTTGTTAAGGAGTAATGGGAGATGAGAACTCATGACTAATTCCTTCTGATGCACAGAATCCAACAAATTTGTTGTTCTCAAATTCCTTCCCATGATCACTTCTGATTTTGATAACTTGACTTTCCTTTTCTCTTTGAAGTCTTAGACAAAGATCTTTGAAGACTTCAAATACATCATATTTTTCTCTTACAAAATTGACCCAGGTGTATCTGGATAAGTCATCCACCACTGCATAAGCATACTTCTTCCCACCAAGACTTTCCACTTGCACGGGTCTCATCAAGTCCATATGGAGAAGTTATAGCACTCTAGAAGTGGTGTCATGTCTGAGCTTCTGATGTGACATATTTGTCTGTTTTCTAATCTGACACTCCCCACATACTCTTCCTTCATCAATCTTCAAGTTGGGAATTCCTCCAACAGCTTTAACAGATATAATCCTCTTCATTTCTATAAGATGCAGATGGCCCAATCTTTGATGTCATATCTTCACTTCTTCTTCTTTGGCTAGAGTACACATTGATGAATAACCAATTTCTTGAGAACTCCACATATAGCAGTTGTCGTTAGACCTGACTCCTTTCATGATCACTTCATTTTCTTTATTAGTAATCAGACATTCAGTTTTTGTGAAGTTAACAGTTAGACCTTGGTCACATAGTTGACTGATGCTTATTAGGTTTGCAGTCAGTCTCTTAACAAGTAGGACATTGTCAAGGTTAGGGACTCCAGGGCAGTTAAGCTTACCAATCCCCTTGATTTCACCCTTTGCTCCAACACCAAAGGTTACATAGCTGGTGGCATGAGGATGAAGGCCAGTTAGCATGTTTTTGTTTCCAGTCATGTGTCTAGAGCACCCACTTTCAAAATACCAGTCTTCTTTGGCTGAAAACTCTGAAGGAAGTGTGAGCTATCAGGTTTGTAACACCAGTCCTAGGAACCCATTGTTTTCTGTTGACAGGTATGTGATGTTTGGGTCTAGGTTGATGATGAGAAGGACTAGGATAACCATACAACTTATAGCAGAATAGTTTTATGTGGCCAAATTTTCCACAGTAATGACATCTCCATCTTTGATGTTTCCCTTTCTGCTGTCTTCCTTTATGATGTTGTGACATATGATGTGACATCTTTGGGTTTCTACCAGTGTGACTGCACTCAGGTTTGGATTTTGGTTTCCTACCAGTGTGACTGCACTCAGCTTTGGATTCATTGAACCCAATGCCAGACTTGTCTCCTGCCATTTCTCCAGTCTGGAGAATTTTGTCTAAGGTGTCAGATCCATTGTTTAGCATTCTGACATGCTTTGTCATCTCATCAAATTTGGAATTCAAGAACACTGCTTCAGTCTGTAACTTAGAGATGGTTCCAAGTGTTCTACCTTCTCATTCTCCAGTTGTGTTATCACTTTCTTATGACTTTCAACTTGTTGACACACTTCTTCACTTCTGTGACACAACTTTCTATAGGTAGTGGCTAACTCATCAAAGGTTACTTCATCATCACTTGAGTCTTCATCAGAATCTCATCTTCCAGTCAAGGCAGCCACAAGATTTGCAGACTCTTCTGTTTCACTTTCATCAGACCAAGTAGCAGCAAGACTCTTCTTCTTTGTCTTGAGGTAGGTTCCACATTCAACTCTAATGTGTCCATACCCATCACATTCATGGCACTGAACTCCTTTTCCTTCTTTGGACTTTTCATCAGATCTTGTTCTTCTTCCAGCATTATTGGACTTACTAATGTCAGATGAGATGTTCTTGACATTAGACTTAGACCTTACATCCATCTTTTCCAGAAGTTTGTTGAACTGTCTTCCCAGTAATGCTACATCATTTGCCAGATCTTCATCAGTATCTTGACCACTTTCTTCCTCTTTCTCTTTAGTGTTTGACATGAAGGCTATGCTTTTGACTTTCTTTTCAGATCCATCACACATTCCCATCTCAAATGTTTGGAGGGATCCAATTAGCTCAGCAACTCTCATATTGGAAATATCTTGAGACTCTTCTATGGCTGTCACTTTCATGGCAAATCTCTTAGGAAGTGACCTGAGTATTTTCCTCACTAGTTTTTCATCTGACATCTTCTCACCCAGGGCTCCTGAGGCATTAGCAATTTCAAGGATATTCATATGAAATTCATGAATATTTTCATCTTCTTTCATCCTTAAAATTTCAAACTTGGTAGTGAGCAGCTGTAGTCTAGACATCTTCACTCTAGAGGTGCCTTCATGAGTGGTTTTGAGAATGTTCCAAGCATCTTTAGCCACCACACAGTTGTTTACCAATCTGAAGATGTTCTTATCTACTCCATTGAATATAGCATTCAATGCTTTAGAGTTCCCAAGGGCTATATCATCCTCCTCCCTAGTCCATTATTCCTCAGCCTTCTTATCAGTTGTAGCTTCTCCTTCCTTAGTAATAACTGGATGTTCCCAGCCTGTTAAAACAACCTTCCAAGCCTTATTATCCAAAGATTTTAGGAAGGCTACCATTCGAGGTTTCTAGTAGTCATAGTTGGATCCATCCAGAATAGGTGGTATGTGAATAGATCCTCCGTCTCTATCCATAGTACCAGAAAGTAACGTCCCTAGATCTCACCCAGAACCAGAGCAGGATGCCTGCTCTGATACCAATTGAAATTCTGGTATCATATGTGAGATGTCGAAGGTAATGTCACGACACTAATATCTGAACAATACAAACGATAAAGAATAATAATGCAAGAGACACAAGAAATTGTTAACCCAGTTCGGTGCAAACTCACCTACATCTGAGGGCTACCAAGCCAGGAAGGAAATCCACTAAACAGAATCAGTTCAAAGACTCTCAGTAAACAACTTCAAGTTACAGTCCTTTCACCTAATCTCTACCCGTGTGACTTCTATCTAAGAACTCTTAGATATGAGATCCTACTCATTCCCCCTCAATCACAACAGTGATATAAAACAAGAATTACAATGAAAAGAAGACACTCTTCAAAGACACATACTTGATCTTGCTTAAAAGCTTCAATCAAGTAAACACACACTCATGCTTCAAAGCTTAGAGTGGACAAATTACAACTCAAAAATCAGTCCAATTCAATCATCTATGGATGAATGAATGGCTTACAATACACACAACCACACAAGACTAAAACCCTTATTCTCTCTCAATATTTCGTTCGTTATTTCTTGTGTATAAAACCAGGTTTTCCATGTCCTTTATATAGAAGCATTTGGCTGGGCTTAGACATCATAAAACCCTAAAACTATTTTCCATTCATATCTTCTCATGACAGTTGATTATATCTCGTTGGAAAATAAGTCAATCTGGTTGTAATTACTGATTGAATGCGCGTTTAATCATCTCTTCAAACATACATAGATTAGCATAAAAAACGCAATCACACAATACATAACATTCAGACTGAATGTTCTGTATACAGATGTCATGACATCGGGCCTGACATCTCAGTAAAAATCCTGCATATTCACATTTTAAACATCTTATTTTAAACATATTATGTCAAGATAACACTTGTGACAACTTGTGAACACTCTAGGTTTTACCAAAATTGTTGCCAACACATAGAACCAACAGGTTCAATTTGTTGGATTTATAATATGTTTTGTGCTCCTCCTGGGCGATTTTCTCTATTGATGGTTATTTTGTTTTCCCTTTCCTACTTTGAGGCAATAAGCGGGAGAATAGTAGTTTAATTGATTTATGTGCTTTATGGGAAAAATGAAATTTTCCCCAAAAGATCAATTTGCAATAATTAAATAAAAATAAATATGATTGTTAAAGATTTATCAAATCAAAGATTGCAAATCAACTTAATACAGAATATTTTCTTGCACTTTTAGATTTTCTTTAGTTGCAAAAAATGTTACAAACCCTAATGGGCCTTGCAAATGAATTATGTTACTATTTAAGGAGAAAATCTCCATGAAAAGACTCGGACCTGGAGATAACAAGCAAGGCATGTTTTAGTTTTATTGAGTCTTTTGCTTTAGTTGTTAGTTTTATGTTGTCAAAGTATATTCACTTGTGACATTCCTATATAGAGGAATAAAGTTTGTTTTGAGTTGTGTTTGGTTTTATCATTCAAGTAATATTGCTATTGTCCACAAACTTGAGAGAATGCTTGAGAGAAAGTTAGAGGGGTCTCATATTCAGGGGAAATCCTTAATAGAAATTCACTGGTAGTACTATGAAAAAAGGCTTTGAACTAGAAGTGTTCAACTAAGATCAATTTGTACTTTTACTATTAAGAGTGGATTTCCTTTCTGGGGTTAACACCCTCAAGATGTAGGTGACTTTACATCAAACTGGGTTAACAATTCCTTGTATTGTTTTAATTTAACCGCACTTTATTTGATACTACATTAATCTTGTCATACACATTGTCCCCCACATTATATCTGTCATATTTCTAGCGGAAGAACAAAATTTCAGCAATCACACATGTAAAAAAGCACTAAGACCCTCTCCTCACCAAAAATATGTTTCCCTTCTTCCTGGTTGATGCACTCACAATGGAGTAAGTAACAATTAGCCTCTTCCTCACCTTGTTACAGGGAACCTCACTTGAGCCAAACCCTTCCTCATAGTTGATACATTTAAACCAGGAGTGCAGGTATTCCTTCATCATTGTCTCATAAGGGGAAAATAACTATAATTTAGTATGGTAGTAAAGAACGTTCTGGCAGAAAAAGGTGATGACCAATACTTCAGAAATGAACCCTTGCAAAAGCGGGAAAACCCATAAAGGTAGTGGTAAAAAGTATGATGGGCATCTGACATACGGGGCTTCATTAGCAAGAAGCCCCCTGGGAAATCTCCCCAGTTATGCGTGAAGTGATCAAATCAAGGGTCGCCCGTGTGAAAAACAACCTGAGCAAAGGCTTCTAAGACTTATGTTTGGCACACAACTGAGACACCCTCAGGTATGCCCAAAATCGTAGATGAAGATGAGAAATAGAAACTTTTAAATGTTTTAGGATGGTCAGGAAGTCAAAGAAAGGCATACATAGTCTTATCCTTATGAACAAGCACTCATAAAGCGGGATAAGAAGTTGCTAAAGGAGTTGCATATCCTCTTCTTTGGACCCACGAGAAGAACCGACCAGTTGTGAAGATCACCGACCACAAGGCCAACAACCTCAATTCCTTCCTTAGTGTTCAAAACAGACAAGGTACCTATCTTTTTGGCCTTCACCTGGCTATACTTCTCTACATTGCTCGACTCCACTAGCATTAATCTTTTCTGGGTTGAATGGCGGATCTTAAAATGTTCACCGGGTGTGATTAAACACACTTCATCTAGCCGAACTCAAAGATCCAAGTATAACTTCACTTCAATGTTGTTAGGTGTTAGACAAATGCGACTTATCTAGAAAGCGGGGAATAGATCACATGTTAAAAACATTACAAAAATTATGTTTTAAAAAATTTAACATCTAGCGGAAGTGACCCAGATCAAATCGCCTAAACTGAACAACTATCAAAAATTTTGGATACACGTATATAGAATCAAGTTATGATAATGAGAACAAATTGATCAAAATACTTTAAACCATAATCACTTGAATGCTACACTAATAGTAATATCTATTTCCAATGACAAAATACACAAAAATGCAATTGAGACAAATGATCAAACATCTTGTATGCAATCAATTTCGTTTACAATTTTGTATGGTTTTGTTGATATGAAAATCCAACCACAATCTAATAGATTGTGATCAACTCAATAAAACTTTTTTCAAAAGGTTATCAAAAGGTTTAACCAAACATATTGATTGCACAATCGACGAATTCAACAATTTGCAAATGAAAAGTAAAAGATATAGAAAGAGATAATACACAAGGATTCTTTTAGGGAGTTCCCCAATCGGCCTCGGTATGGGTACATGTGCCCTAAATTCAAACTCAAATTGAGATAATGAAAATTAACCTTACTTTGCAAAATTTGCTTTACAAGAGAAATGTTGCAATACAACCCCATAAACCCTATATTTGATGTTGATTCTAACACTTTCTTTAAACAATACCAATTTGATCCATCGTATCACACTACTCCTTTGCAAGAAACCATATTCTTCAAAGCTTTCACTCGATCGAATCCAAATTGTGAATTATTGTCACCCAAGATTTATCAAGATGATCCACCGTCTCACGCTACTCCTTTACAAGAAACCCCTGTTCTTTAAAGTTTTCACTATATCGAATTAATTTACATAATCTTGTTCAAAACCTTCAAATACCCAAATAATCTTGAAGGAAAACCCCAACTTTGTTTTGTTTTTTGAAACCCCCAAAGATCCCTAACCCAACTTACAATTCAACAACCCAAATTGGATGTTATCAACACTGGTTCTAGATGGCACCCATACAAAAAAAGGTTATGTGTAATTTGTTTGTGTGTATGCATAGAACAAGAGCTTTTACTTTATGCTTTAGGATAGTCTCTTCTTCTCCTCTCCTTATTTAATTTTCAAAATCTTCCCTCCTTTTTAAAACCTTCTCGTTTTTAAAACTTGAACCACTTTCTCAATAAACCTTGAATTTTGTCGAGTGATTTTTCAAATCCTTTTTCTCAATAAATGCCAATTCATCTTAAGCATATTTAGACGAATTTCAAAAGATTAAAAAATGCTCAACTTATTCAAACCATTTTGTGCCCTTGTGCATTTTTCCTTTTAAAATTTTTCTCAAGGCATTAGACATGAGTCATTTCCATAGTTAAGATATAATTCTCCTATCTCCATAGTATTGATGATAATTCTTTTCCATCTGTGGGAGCTAGTGGCATACTTGTTGATCCTTATCCAAGTTTGAGCCCTTCTCAAGATGATGAAAAGTTCTCATGCTTATGGATGACTAGTTGAGCATTCTCCTTAAAATGACAAAATGTAGTTTTAAAAAAATGAATCAAAACAAACTCCCTTTATTATTTTTACCACGAACTACGAGGTTTTGATCCTCCATTGCACTTTGTTGGTACGTAGGCATAAGACTTCAAAAGTAATGGCAAAAAAATAAATAAAAATATACTTCTTTTCTCATCTCTGAAATCTTTTAACAAACAACACCTTTTTCAAACCAAAATGTACATATTTTCAAAGAGGTTCCTATGGAGTACCATGAATGTTTAAGGTGCTAATACCTCCCCTTTACATAACTAACCCCCGAGCCCTTGTTCTCTTTTTATTAGTTTTATTTTAAAACTTATTTGGGTTTTGTTTGTTCTTTTTCTCTTTTCCTTTAGAAATAATAAAAGCGCGGTGGTGACTCTTGCTTTGCAAGTTAAGTTAATCAATAGCTTAATCTCAAAATATTTACCGCTATAGCTGGCTGTTTGGATATTTTAGATGTTGTTAGTTTTGTTGTGCATCAACAAGTTGATTACTTTCTGAAGCTTGCACACGACTATAATGAAGACCTCATTCATGTGTTCTACTATGTGTTATATGATAGGCATGGTCCATCCTTCAAGTTTACCATAAGTAACATTGTTTATGAGTCTACCAATGATCTTTGGAAGTCTTTGTTTGGTACTACTATACTTGATGTTGATGATGAACTATTGGTGACGGGTACCAACCTTCATCATCATTTTAAGTGGAACGTACATCTGAATCAGTTACTTAAGGCTCCTCGCTCTGATGATTGATATGGTCATATTACAACTGGTCAATTGAAGATGGTTCCTAGGATTTTGCTTTGTCTTATGTCTCATGTTTTACGTCCAAAGAATTGAGGGTTATCAAGAATAAACGGTGTTGAAATTCATCTGGTCTATATCCTTTTGAATAAAATTAATATTAATTGGGAAAATTAATTTGTGTCTCAAATGTTCTTCACTAAAGACTGCAACAAAGGGACTTCATTCTGCTATGTTTCCATGATTGCCAAGATTTTGAACTATTTTAACATTGGGATGCTGAATCTTCAGTATAGATCTCCGATCCAGGCTCAAGAGTTCTCCCAACATACACTACCCAATATGGGTTACTTTTGGGATGTAAATCGTCGGGTGTACTACTTCGTCTGGGCAAGAATGGTAGGAAGATATATAATTTCGATGATCCTCCAGAGTTTGGTGATGATGCTACTATGAAACATATGATTGATGATCAACCAAGTGGTACTTCTCATGGTATTCATGAGGGTGGTGATTTTATGCAAGATGCTACTCATGAGGATGCTCATGGTAATAGTTTTGGTGTTGGATTTGGAAATCCGTCTTCCATCATGACTATGCTAAAAAACATACAACTTAGGCAAGATGAGCGTTATAAGGAAGATTGTAGGAGATGAGATGCCTTTAAGGGTGCTGAAATGAAGATATTTTGTCTAATGCAAGAGCACATGACTGCATAAGATGCCAATTTTGAAGCCTTTGCTTCTTATGTGACGAAAAGTCTTGTGTCTATGCGCAATGAGATGGATGCAAGTCATGCATCTATGATTGCTAGGATTAACCATATGATATCGACCCAAAATAAGAATCATTACCATTATGCTCAATTTTACTGAGAAACGTGTGACTTCTTGGATCATCATTTTGTTAATAATGGGTAAAGTTGGCATCAAGGAGTGAGACTAATTCCTAGGGACCGTGGAGGACGAAGAAGTGTTGTCTTTTTGTGTTTTTGAGTCACATGTCTTGTGGTGAATCTCTTTCATAGAGTTCATACTTTGAGTGATCATGCATTATATTCACAATATATGGCTCAAATGAGCAAAGTGAAAATGGCATAAAATATAAACAAGTTAAATGATATGTAAATGACAAATGGAATGGTAAATGACTTGAAATTAAATTGCATAAAGTAAATGACTTGAAAGATAAAAGCAAAGTTAATACAAGTTAGTCAAATGTTAGTTGATTAGATGTTAATGATGTTTTTCTTTTCAATTGATTAAGTCATTCTTTGGAGAATACTCAACCCTCTATTCACAAGCATGGATCCTTGAACCAAGACATCTTCCAAAGCAAGGAAAAAAGGCAAAGTTTCCATACAACACCATGAAAGGGGGGAGACTTACAATCCCACTTCCTAGAATGTTATGCCTTTAGGGTCAAAATTTAGCTCTATGTTAAGCAATCGTAATTGGACTTATGTAGAAGTCACAACTATCTGAGGTCGAGCAATAGAAATTTAGGTGCTAATGCATGTTAGAGATTTGATATAATGAACCAAACTCCTAAAACCACTACAACAAACAAGACCTTAGACAGCGCTTTTTTTAGCCTTAGACAGCGCTTTAAAGCGCTGTCTAAACCTCCGCTGCTAAAGGTTTAGACAGCGCTTTTTTAAATCTTAAAAGCGCTGTCTAAGCCCCCCCCTTAGACAGCGCTTTTGAAAAGCGCTGTCTAAGCCCCACCCCCTTAGACAGCGCTTTGGCCAAAAGCGCTTTCTAAGACCCTCCTATTTTAATTTTTTTAGGTATACCTTAGACAGCGCTTTTCAAAAAGCGCTGTCTAAGCCCCCCCCTTAGACAGCGCTTTCTAATCCCCCCTTAGACAGCGCTTTTTACAAAAGCGCTGTCTAAGGTATACGAAAATTTTTGAAGCTTTTGTTTTAAACCACATTTTTTCCAGGTTTATAAACCAGAATTTCTACCTGTTTTCAACCAGATTTTATCACATTTTATATATGCCATTTTGGCCTTTTTTCTACAATTCACGTAAACTAAGAAAAATTAAACACACGGTGAATGAATGAGACTATTTTATTAATCATATCAAGATTCATAATACAACTATACATATTTTATCTTATGTGGAGAAAAGACATTCCTAGAGACTTAGAAATTATTGATGTGAGGTAAAATAAGATACAAATTATACAATAATAACTTAAAGCTTTGATTACTCCTTAACAAAAAAATAATCAATGGGCGTATATCGGCCCTCTCTCTGCGACAACTTTTGCTTCTTGGATTTGCTTTGTCTATTGATTCGGTGCTTTTGATCCTGACTGAAAAAACATAGACCTATCACATTTTTCCCCTCAAACTTCCCCTGGAATGAAGTTGATCCAAGCATCTCTGTACATGCACTGTGGTGAGAACTTGCAGCATCATTACCAGAAGTTTGTACCTGGTAAATACGGCAGAGATGATAAATAGTAGCGCTAAAAAACATCAACATGCTCCTCAATCCGCCAAAGCAATTATTCGATTGCGGAAACTGACCTATATCAATATATGTCAGCTACTTCGAAAAATAAAGAGAGAAAAGGAGATATACCTTCTCTGCACCATCATTTTTCCAGAGAGTGCAGCTTTGGTGATTTACATCTAATGAATGATTACCATCAAAAGGATCTCTGCTATCAAGCTGGCTTGTGTGCCCAACATCAATCGAAGGATCAGTTTCTATATCACTGATAAAGTCATGATCTGTAACATCTGAAAAAGGGTCCTTTTTCCTATTGGCTTCTCCTGAAGTAATGAAATTGGTAATAGTCTTCTGTGTACGATCAGGGGTAGCACCACTACCACTTTTATCTCCGTTAAACTGTGATACTCTAAGACCTAAGAGGAGAAGAAAAATCTGTTATGCACTGACTTATACAAGGAACTAATGTGAACTTGCCCAAAGACATATACGACCTTCCACTCAGTTTACCAACACTCGTTCATATCATATCATTACCAAGAAAAAGTGTTCTAACAAATGCAATTAATGATATAACTATAATTTCATCCTCAGCAACTGATGTGGAACTAACTTGACTCTGAACTGAAGTATCAATACAAAAAGCTATAACTTTTTCCACAATTCCAAAACTATTCTTATAAAAACTGATTTGTACTTTGACCAATCTTTCCAGGGTAATAACATTACAATTTCATCTAGCGCTGTTTTATTTCTATTTGAGAAGCATTTCTTTGTTTCACTCATTGGTGAAGAAATTTATCACATAGGAAGAAGTAAACAACATACACTCCATACCTGATTTAGAACTTGAATGATGGCAACGGCGTCATTAGGTTTACGTTCCAATAAAAGGCCCTGCAAAATCATAAAAACAGGCTTAGACTTGCTATCAAAGTGGAACTCAGCTATAACATAATCAGCACTGGGAAGTCGAAACACATATCAGCATCGAGAACATATTTGAAGCAAAATCATATTAGGTAAAGATTCTCAAACTGGGAAAATTAAAAATGTTTTTCCATTATTTTTCTTTCAAAAATACAATTGATCTCTTTTTAAAGAACAGATTGATGAATACAAACATGTTTTAAAAGCAAAATAATTATGTACAAGATTGAGCAAAACTGAAAGATAACACACAATAAGTTACAAACACAGGTGTGAATGGATTTGCTACCTTGGCGCAAGAAAACCCAGTTGCCAAAGTGTGCTGCTTCATTGAATCAGATCTCAACTTTTCTATTTTCCATAATGACTCAGTGTCTCCTGCAGACATGAAAATGAAAGGCATAAACACTTAGTTCATCATAAGCAGAAAATATTTTTAAAAGCCCAAAAATCATATATAGCATGGTCTTGAAATCACATGATACTACTAATGTACTATATGTATTCATTGCCATCAAATTTGTCAAGAAGTTACTAATATAGTTGAACTAATTTATTTCAAAAATGATACAGACAGAGCAAGTCAAGGCACATTAGTCACAAAGTAATCTTTTTTTAGCATGATTCCTCAGTCCAAAATGCAAATGTGCAAAATGATCAACAGTATAACCAAATTCACAAATCTGGATGTGATTATAGTCTCCCTTTTGGGTTTCTTCCAATTTCCTAAAAGCTGAGAAAACACAGCTAGCCAACATTTGGGAAGATGCAAGTTCGGAGAGAAAGAAAAAATAAAGCCATTAAATACTAGGCAAATTATTGTCTCCATAGTTTTATGGATAGTTTAGTGTTCAATTTAGGAATAGCAATCCTCTTTAACAAACTTATGTTGAAGTTCAATAGAAGCTTATAGAATTAGGCAGACAAAAGACATCAAGTATGAGCACCTCTTTTGGCAGCAAATCTCATCCATGTATCAAATGAGGTTTGTCGTAGTTTTACACCAGCCTTAACAAACCTTTTCGCGTACTTATTAATCAACTCCCATTCATCTGTATTGTAACAAATGCTGCAAATGGTTGACCCAGGTAACAGGTCAGAAAAACATACTTAAGAGAACAAAAGCAACATAACAAGAAAAGGTGAGATTCATAATTTGTCTAGTGTTGGACAATACTAAAAACCAAGCAAACTAACTGCATTGTAGGCTTGTAGCCTAAGGCACAAAGAGGCACCAAATTGCCTTCATACAATCAAATAGAGCTTTGGGGGAACTAACAACAGATCATGATTTGAAAATGAAGCATGCCAGCCAGTTTAAAGGGAATAACAATGAAATCAACAAAAAGTTCAGCAACTCCTTTTAGAGGTAAACACCATATTAAAATCTTATTCACAGAAGACCCTTTGTACTGCAAAACAAAATCATGAAAATGCAAAAAGAATGACATACCTAAAAACTATATCTGCCGTGCCCGGTTGCAATGGTAAATCATTCCTCTTCAAAAGTTTCATTACTTCCACCAATAGATTAGTATCATTGTGATTCTTAGCATACGTCTACAACAAAATAACAGTAACTTATCAATTGCAAACAGGAGAGAAAATCAAAGAAATTAGAGCATTAGAATGTCAAATAATACCAATATATGGTGTGCCGATGCAACACTTGGCGCCAACCCATAGACATTATGCTTCCACAGAGCCTTCTTTCCTGCTCACACATTAAAATCAAATAACCTTAAAATGCCATTTCATATCTTCAAATTTCATAAATGAAACAGCACAGATTAAAAATAATAAAATGCAAACACAAACAAACCATACCAAAAAAACTAGTAACAAAAAAGGATGCAAAAAAGTTCAACAAAGATTCATTTGAAATCTGTTTCCATAAAGAACACACCCTTTTCAGACCAAAAGCAATCCCAGTTTTTAAAAATAAAAAGTCTATACACTTTTCAGAAAGAAACCATGACTCCTCACAAATCCCAGTTTAAAAACCCACTTTTCAGAAAGATACCTTGAAATTGAATACTCAAAAAAAAGTTATATAAAGTAGCACTACCTTATAAACTAAATCAAATAATTTAATCCTACACAAACACAAGAATGCATTACAGTACTATCATAACGTGAAATTCCTGCATGATTCCTGCATGCTCACATATTCAGAAACTTCATAATCACTTTTTCTACATAAATAGTAAATCAGTAATTAAAACCTAAAATTTTTCACTTTCCTTATAACCTAAAAATTTCAGCTAAACACAATAACAAAGCTCACAATTGCTACAAAACTCACATGCAAGCTAAAATTTTGATCCCAATCCACATAATCAAAATCAAAAACCCTAAATATAAATCACAACATGAAAGCTAAAATTTAGACCCCAACCCAGAAAATCAACAAACACAAGAACATAAATCCAATAACCAAAAACAAAAAACCCTAACCTGAAGAGCAGACAACTGTTCAGCATGAAATTTCTCAATATTATCATTCAAAAACTTGAAATGATATTCAGAGCAAAGCTTCCCCGATTCCAAACAACCCCTAATCCTCTCCCAAGTATTCCCATTCGTAACCTTATTCTGCAACCAATTCGAATAATCCCCAAGCCTATACTCCTTATACCCCCGATTCGACAAAGCTTCACCCGCACCTTTGTTAGTAACAACAAACGCAAAGATCGTGAAAGCGAAAAGAAGAACAATAAGCAAGAACATGACGAGAAGATAGAACCACAGAAGCCATGAGACTCTGCAACAAGCACCGATTAAACCCATGAGAGAAACAACCAAGAGGAAAACGCCAAGGGCAATAATGGGTTTTTCTAAGAAGCGTTCGCATTCAGTGGTGGATTGTTTGTGGAGCCATACTCCCATGACTAGAATTGGGATTGAGAGGAGTAGGGTTAGGAAATTGAGGATTCCGATTAGGTTGTTACTGAATCGAATTAATTTTACACGCTATTACTAAGAAAGAGACGCGTTTCTTGTTTGGTTTTTGAAACGACTTATTCTCTATTTTGTGGAATAATACAGATTTTTCTTAAAGAAGTTGGGGATACTGGTTTTATTTTAGTTAGACCTTAGACAGCGCTTTTGGTTTTAATTTTTTTTTTTAATTTAAAGACTTTAGACAGCGCTTTATCAAAAGCGCTGACTAAGGTAAATATTTAAAAGCGCTTTCTAAAAGCGCTGTCTAAGGGGGGGTCTTAGACAGCGCTTTTAGAAAGCGCTGTCTAAGACCCCCCCTTAGACAGCGCTTTCATTATTTTTTTGGAACATTTTCCGTGTTTTATTTTAAATTTAACCTTAGACAGCGCTTTCTTTTAAAAGCGCTGTCTAAGATGCGCTGTTAAAAGTCATTTTTGGCGTAGTGAACATATCACACACTAAAAGAAAAAGATCAAAGGGATGGACTTATCTCATCCATACTTGTATTTGTTCATCTAACATAAAGTTATTGATGAACCAATTAGCCTTAGGATGTTGAGATGTCATTGGTCAATGAAAGGGATGAGAAAGAATGGGATTGAAGATGAAGAGGGAGGGGATATGAGATAAACACAAATTGGTCATGGGAGGAATTTTATCAATTTAAAACCATCCATTCATTTTGGGAGATGAAATGTACATTTCGTCAATCCCCTAAATCCAATGATTTTAAATTAACAAAATTCAAATCAATCTTTAACAAGGCCCAAACACATAGTCAAACATCACAAGTCAATAAAAATGGCTCCACATAATTTCTATACAATTAATCAATTAAAAATCAAATTCAAAATGAATTAAATTTCAATTTAAATTGGCCAAAACCTAAAACCTCTTCAAAACACCAAATAAATGGCCAAGAGATTTATCCTAGGTCAACGAAGGTCAAAGGACCTTGGACAAAAAATTTCATGATTTTTGAAAAGTCAGAAGTATTTTTAAACAATTAAAAATATACACAAAAACAATTAATTCATGAAAAATATCAAATTAATCCAAAAAATAATTTTAATTCAGAAAATGAAAGAGGAAAATATTTAAAGATTTTTTATGAAAGTCCCATATTTCTTGGATTAAAAATGAAAATAATATGAATTAATCAAAATAAATGGATTAAATGAAAAATCAGAAAATAAAAAGATATTCAAAAAAACAAGGCCCATCAGATCTCCCTCATTCATTGAGGTGGCAGATCTGATGGCCACACACATCATGTCCATTGTGTTCCAAAGTCAGCGCGTGTGTACATGTGATAATCAGATTGGATGGATGAGATTAAAATGTGGGACTCAGATCAGATGGTTCAGGTTAAGCCAACACACCACCGGAGCCCTAGCTCCGGTCATCTTCTCCAGTGTGGGCCACCAGACTGGTCCAACCAAAACTTCATGAAAAATGGAAAATAAATACACTAATTTGAAGGAAAAATGCTCAGGAGCACGAATCTGACCTCACTTTTCTCCAATTCCAAGTATATGAAAAGATACAGGGATTTGAATTTTGAGGATCATGAACTGAGTTACTTCAATTTGATCTCAAAGTAACTCAATCTTGTTGCCTATGTTTATAGGACTTCAGACAACCAAAAATCACAAAGAATTGTGAAGAATTGAGGGAGAATCGAAGAGAAGAAAATTCTGAAAATTCACCTTCAATGGAGCTTCAGATTGGCACGATCTTGATTCCAATTGTGCTTGGCCTTGCTTCAGATGCTTGTTGGAAGTGATTAGGATCAAGAAAAGGTCTGGACTCTTAGATTTTCAATCTCAAAACAGATGGAGATTTGAAACTCGATTTTCAAAGGAAACCTTCAAGGTTATCCTTCAATGGTGAGAGTTTGGGATTGCAGATTCAAAGCTTGGGCATGAGGTCCTTAATTTTGAGCAATGAGGGTCTTATTTATAGCAAAAGAGATTCATTTCCACACACTTTCAAATTTGGAAAAAATGAGAAATTCCCTTTGCATGCTTGCATGGGCATGTGATAGGCCCATGAAGTGATGTATTTGGTCCAAAATTGAGCGTGAATCATGCTGAAATCATGTTGTAAGGCCATGCATTCGTGTATGAAATGTGGAAGTGGAAATCATCCAAATGGTTCTTCATATTGCACCCATGTGCAAGTCCTTCATCCTTTGGCCAAATGAGACGATCTTTGACTTTTCGGAAAGGTGAGATAAAGGCAAACGGCTTTCACGTCGAACACTTTTTCATTTGAAGCTTGGATCATGATGAATTTTGAGGTGGAAGTTTGGGAAATCAAACATGTTTGAAAATTTTCTAAGTATCAAGCCATATGTTCACTTCTTCCACCTTGAATAACTTTTGCTATGAACTTCAAATGGGAAAAGTTCCTTCATCAAAGTTGTAGATATTTCAAACCTCTTAAATTTGTTCACAAATTTGACCTCATTTGGATTTGTCATGAAGGATTTATGCATTTTAGAAGTTGAGAAAAATCATTTGTTCAATGGTATTAGTCCAAAATGACCTATAATATTTCCTCTTGGAATATGCATTTTCAAGTTGAATTTGAACTTCCTCCAAACATAAAAGTTGAAGTAGATATCTTGAACTTGATCATGGAATTTGAATGGATTTCATCTCATAAAAACTGAGTAAGTTATGGTCTTGGGAAGTTGACCTCCAAACTAGGGTTCAGACAAAATGACCTATAATCTTTCACCATAAAAAATGGATTTCCAAGTAAACTAGATCTTGACTTCAACATTAAAGTTGTTTGGAATGTCATTTGAAGTAACTTTGATCTTGGAATCATTTTCATATGACAAAAATTGTAGGAGATAGGGTCTAGGGAACCATAGTTTTGACTAGTTGACTTTCTCTGATCAACCACCATGAACCGTCTTGCTAGCTTGACATTCTCTTGAATTTTGGGACGCATGGAGGATCATATATGTGTAAGATGATATAATATGAAATATCCCTTGAAATATTTGATCAATTGTTGAAGAAACTTGTTGAAGAAGTCACATAAGATACCTAGATGAATTAGGGTTTCTAAGACAAACAATCTCCAAACTCTTGATGAATTCTTGATCAAAATGACATGTGAAGATCATGGGGATCCATATATGATGCTTAGAGCCAATGTGAACCATTTCTTGATTGAGCTCCTTGCATTGAGGGTCTCAAGCCCTAGATATGAGTTTGATGAAGCTTAGGTGAACATACATACTACCTACAAAAGAGTTAAACTATACATTGACATATTTTTGATATTTTGGTTAGTAAATAATGAAAAACAAAGTATGATACAATCAAAATGCGCTTGGTAATCTCTCCCAATGCAAACCCAATGAATGAAGGGGTAAGGAGGATGCCAATGTGTGATCCCAAAGCTAATGCATATGATGAGATGACATGAGGGATCTTAGGGTCAAAATTGGGGTCTTACAAAATCTAAATAGAATGAATGAAACACATGATAAACATTATTTTCAAAAATACCTCAAAACAAAACTGAATTAAAAAAACATAACAAACTTAAAGATTAGAGATTGTATCTGAACTTTGAAATTCATAAGACCTATCCGAATTTTGATATTTGTACACATAATTCACTTTGAAATTTGTATAAGACAAAAATTCATATCTGACTTCATACTAGCATAAATCCTAATCCCCAAATATCCCAAACTCAAACCAAGATAAATTAGGACGAAAATTATATAACATTTCTATTAGATAAAATATAATGTAATATGACTAAAAATTATGAAGAAATTGCATACATCAAAATAAAATTAAAAAAAGCAAGGTGAGGATGAGAAAATTACTGAATATTATTCAAATGTGAGAAAAAATTATTATAATTGATTAAGGTACAAATATTGAATGAAAAATATTAGAGAATAGAGAGAGAGAAAGACAAATCGTGTTATCTTAAATGACGTATTTAGAATTTAATATTTAAAAGGTATATCCAAAAATCAATTTCGAGACATAGATATTTTAATATTAAATAAATATGTTTACGATGGACTTAGTTAACTATATATTTTATATAATGCGTTTAGATTTTAAAATTCAAACATTGCTGAGTGGACTTTTTTTATCACTCAAGTCATGTTGAAATACATACCCGGACTACGAGAGGGCATTTTTTATCACTCAAGTCATGTTGAAATATATACCCAATGGATTGGCTCCATAGACCAGTTAACTTGTTGAAGTTTATACCCAATGGATTGGCTCCATAGACCAGTTAACTTGTCTCACATTCGTATATTTGGAAATCTAAATGCGAACACTTCAATACTCTTTCAATTTAGTAGAGCAGGGTAGATAGATGTTCATCATTTAATCAAACAATGCTATCGCAACTACATCACTTTTCAATATTATTAACTTTAAAATAAATTAAAATTTGAAAAGAAAATAAAAAAATCAGACAAATATAAGTAAAACTACGTGTTGATCAAAGAGGTAGTTCATTGTGTGTTGGAGGGTGTAATAGCTTACAAGTGTTTTCATCATGCAACAATCCAATCCCTTATAACCCTACAACACATCCCACCACCACTCTAATTCACTTTTCAAATTAAACACCACCCAATTAATTACATACGATCATTACACTGATAGAATATAAATCATCATGTCATCCTCAACAATCCCATCATTAGTCTCATACTCACTCCTAAGAAAAACAACCCCCATCACCAAACCTCTCCACACCACAGACTTGCCCACAAAAAAACCTCTCCCCATCATAAACGCCATCACCATGTGGAGTCTTTCCTCAAATAATGACAACACACCCAACTACCCCGGAAAAGCCCCACCCGAAATTCCAATCATACCCAAAACCGAACCTCCTTCAGTTCCTAAAGAGAATCCCACCATGCCAACCCGTAAACCCGAACTAGACCCGGATGTTCCACCCGAAATAGTTACTCCTCCTCCCGAGTTCACACCGTTTCTGAATCCGAATCCGAAACCGAAACCGGAAGCTCCAAAACCTCCACTATCTCCTCCGGGACAAGATACGCCGTTCCCGAGACCTGATGTTGTACCGCCTCGGCCACCTGATGTTGTTCCTCCGCGTCCTCCTGGACCAGATATTGTTCCGCCGCCATCTACTCCACCGCCACCAACAGGACCAACGATGATTCTGTAGCTATTACGGTATTATGGAAGAATAAGTTGGAAAATGAAAGTTATCTAGTAGTAGTATAATAGAAGTATATATATATATATTCAATATATTTATGTTTTTTTAATGTGATAAGATTCTTTACTACTTTATTTACTAAAATAAATAAAAGACATTTTCAGACACTAAAAGAAGATAATCACAAATTTTGGTTATTGTTATACATAAAAAGTTAACAATTTTTTTACTATTTAATATTAATATTTATTGAATGTTAATATCATTTAAATTTATTAAATGTCAACTTTATTAAATCAGTTTAGCTCAACTAACATTTTTTAATCAATGTAAAATATTACACATATAAAAACTATATCAGCGGTTCTAATATATTTTATTTTTGAAAAAAATTAAGAAAACTATACATTAAAACAATTGTAAAATGTCTCATTATAAAACTGCGTGAATAAAAAATAAATGAAATGTGTATATGTTAGAGACATTTGAAGATGCATCACAAAAAATTATAAATATTTTTAAATTTTTGTATGGTGCCTAACAATATACATTGGGTTTTAATTTCTCACTACAATGCATATTTACAATATTTTTAAATTAAATTAACATTATTTTCATTATTATAAAATATTTAAAATAATAAATATATTTAAAATAAATATAGTAACAAAAAATATAAAATTATTTAGTAACTACTATCAAAATATATAACAAATTACTAATAAATGATAAATTAATTATATTAAATTCACATCATAAAAAATTACTTGAACACCTTAAAAATTTTACATGATAGATTGACGAGCAGGATTATAATTTTCATTATCTTCATATCATTGTTTACTTGTACTAGTAAATGATAAATTAATTAATATTAAATTAACATCATAAAAAATTACTTAAACACCTTAAAAGGTTTACATGATAGATTGATGAGCAGGATTATAATTTTCATTATCTTCATCTTCATTGTTTACTTGTTGTGTCGTAAACAATAATAGTGTGTAACGATGTTTTTGTTGCAGCCATAATAATATTTTATTTATGATTTTTTTTTTGCGTTAATTTTAATCCTAACTAATTTGGATTTGGACTACAACATGAATTATATCATAACATACTATTTATAATTTACAAATTGTCAAACACAAATTGATTATAGTCGATTTGAACTATTCCTAATTTCTTTCATAAAATTAGGAATTTGTTGATCTTCAATTATTTGGTGAAAATGTTATTCAATTGTGCTTCACTCGAACAATGTCGCACTTCAACTTCATCCTGGTTTACCTTCTCTCCTAGAAAATGAAACCTAGTCTCAATGTGTTTATCCCTTCCATGCAGATCTGGATTCTTTGCAAGGTTAATGACTGACTTGTTGTCGATATGCAGCACCTGAAGTTTCTTCACTTCGACCTCCATCTCTTCTCCAAATTACTTCACAAACATCATAGGATTTTGTTATATATTTAGCCTCTCACATGATGATAATGACACCACAAGTTATTTTCTCGAGCACCATGAGATTGGGGCACCAAATACTTGAAAGAAGTAACCACTTGTGCTTCTTTGATCTTCCTTGTCTCCTGATCGGGAAAATAGCAAGTGTACTATTTTGCGATGTAGTAATAATAGGGATGTTTCTCAAAGATCGATTTCGAGGATTGCGCAACAATATAGGTGTAAATTGTTACTCAATTGAACAAAACTAAGAATTGGGATTTTGTAAAAAGTCACTGCAAGAGAAAATAAAATAAATCTTTTCACAAGTTATAATAATATGCCAAGGATGATGTACGAGAATCTCCTGTAATGACCCTTGAGTGTATATCTCCTTAATAATGAAAATTGTTTCAATTACCAGATCTTAAGAATGTTTCCCCCTAAGTCCTCAGAGGCAAACCTTTGGTCATTCAATCTAACCTCTAAGTCCTTAGGCGATTATGATGAAACCAATCAATTATATTTTTAACAAGAATAAACCGGTAACCATAGGGTATCCCTAGTCCTAGTGATATCTATTATGGTTTCACTGTGTAAAAACCTTAACAATTGCAATCCTGTTAATTGTTAACCATACATCGATCTTGATTTTTCTGATAAAGAAAGTATTACGCAAATTACACAGTGAAATTAACAACAAATAACATGTATTAAGGAAATTATAACTTCAGAGTCATTACACGATCAATTCAGGGACACCCCCTGGCATTGAGGGGTTTAGCCTCTCATATCATTCAAATAAGATACAAAATAAAAACGAGACATTACAAAAGGATGGGAATTCCGTTGATCTTCAATCGCATCCGCTCTTGAAGGATCTCCGTCTTCGCCACTTTTGACCGCTTCAATCTTTATTGTCTCCAATTCGTGATCGCCAAAAAGTCTCTTTCTCCATATTCAAAAATCCCCTAAATAGTTCCTGATGACTAATTTGATGTAGCAAAAGTCCAAAATGCCCTTCGGGATCAGCCGTGCAAAAATACAGCAAAAAATGAAAAATGAGGTGTCCAAGCCAACACTGGCCGTGTCAGGCAACACGACAGGCCGTGTTGGCTGTCTGGTGAATTGGCCCTGACACACCCCTCCAGGGAGGATGACACTGGCCGTGTCAGCTCCCTGTTTTCTTCTCCTTGCTTTCTTCTCCTGACACATCCCGTGTTAAGCAATACGGGTGGCCGTGTCAGGACTACTGTGTTGCCCAATTTCTTCTTTCGACGGGCCCGGAACGTCCGATTCGCTTGGCTATCCCTCCGGCACTCTTGCTTACACCTGAAACTAGTAAAACTACCACAAAGAGACATAAAATGGAGTAAAATGATGCAAACCAAATATAATCAACAACTTGAAATAACAATGTAAAACATCTAAATTACTAAACAGAATGATAAAACAGGTAAACTAATGTGTTACAGACTTCGTGAAAAGGTGCCAAATAAGTGTCAGAAAACAAGTAGAATTGGAGACTGATCATCTCCACATCAATCATTATCTGAATATCAATTAATCACAACTTCTTTCCTTTCAGAATCTCGTTGAAATAGAATTTCGCAGTTCATTGATCCTTTTAAGTATCTCAGAATTCTTCTTGCAGCCTTTATGTGTGACACCTTTGGTTCATCCATGTATCTGCTCAATAATTTGACTAAGAAACATATATCAGGTCTGTTATTGCACACATATCTCAGAGATCCTACAATTTGTTTGAACAAAATAGCGTGCACTAGTTCTCCTCTCCATATTTCTTCAGTTTCAAATTTGATTTGATAGGTGACGATGCAGGATTTGAGTCTTTCATCCTAAATCTCTTCAGTATTTCTTTGACATACTTTCTTTGATGTGGCATCATATCTTGCTTCGAAATTTGAAATTTCATGCATAGGAAATAAGACAATTTTTCTAGATCCGACATTCCAAATTCCCTCTTCATTAGTTCTTTAAACTTCGACAAGTTCTCCATGCTATTTCTAGTTACTAACAAGTCATTGTTAGACGAGGGCAACGATCTAGAAGGGGGGGGGGGATAGATCACCAAATACAAAATTTCTGTTTGGAAAAATATTTTTCTTATGGCAAGCGGAAGCGATTCCGGATCGACTCTCGTCTATCCAAACCGTTATTTGTAGAATCAGATATACATTAAACCATAATATAAGGTACGCTAAAGATGAGAAAAACAAATCAACAAGTTCAATATGATTTTCTTGAATATAAACCACACTAAGATAAACGATTTTCAATGAAATGTAAAAATAACTTGACTAAGGATTTTTATCAAACACTTAGTCTGCAGTCAAACTATCAAACACTTGGTGTACAATACACCAAGCTTAATTCTCTTTGTGTTGAAGGTGTGACAAATCAATTGCAATGGTTTCACAAAAATAGTTTAAGACACCTCAACACAACCAGAATTTTCAGCAAATCAAATTACACACTAAGTATTATTAAAATGTAAAGAGAGGGAGAGAGAGAGAGAGAGAGAGAGAGAGAGAGAACACCAAGATTTGTTTAAGCAGTTCCCCGATTATCCTCACTATGGGTACGCTTGTCCTTAATTTGAAATCGAATTGAGATATTGTAATTAACCTTTGCAATATCAGTTTACAAGAGAAGTAGTAGAAATTCAAACCCCTAAATCCTATGTTTGATGTTGATTCTAGCTTCTTCTCTTCCCTTAAGCTTAGCTAGATCAAGTCACACGAAATCTCAAATTTAATCCTTTGGTTATCGTTACTCTTTTGATTGAATCTCCGTCATTCAAAGATTTCACTCGACTGACCCAAATTGTGAAATCTTGCCCCCAAGTCTTTCAATTGATCTTCCGGTTACCATTACTCCTTTGAAAAAAAAAACCGTTCTTCAAAACTTTCACTCGACTGAATCTAAGTTGCAAAGACTTTTACAAAACCCCCAAATCAACCCTTGATCTTGGAGGAAAAACCCTAACAGTTTTATCGATGAATCCCCCAAAGAAAAACCCAACCCAATTTGATTTACATCAATCTAAATTAGACCTTATCAGTCTTATCTTGATGACAAACAACAAAAATAATTATGTGTAGTTGTTGAATGCATGAAAAGAAAAGTTGAAGATGATGAGAATGCTTTTTCTCTTTCAGGTTTCAATCTATGAAAAATGATGCATGGATGCATATTTATATGTATGTGTGTGTAAAAGAAATAACAAACAAAACAAATTATTTTTGGCAAAAATTGGAAGTTTTGAAAATATTAAGTCAATACATGTATTTGCTCAAGAAGAGATGTATTGACTCTAAATTTGAATTAGTCAATACATAACGCTAATGAGTCAATACGAAGCCCGAATACATCAAGGGAAGAAAAATCTGCATTAAAAATTTGCTTCAGTTTGAGTCAACTCCAAGATAAGATGAGTCGACCCATTTGTGCTATGTATCGACTCAATCACACTATGTATCGACTCATAGAGGGCAAAGCCACTTTGTCAAAAAATGCTTTCAATTTGATTCGACTCCAATAATGGATGAGTCGAATCATTCGCAACTTGTATTGACTTAATAAGCCTTTATATCGATACAAGAGAGGTAGGGACACAATTTTGAAAAACCATTACAGTTGGAGTCGACTCCAATACAGGATGAGTCGACTCAACCGCATCATGTATCGACTCAAGTTGCCTTTGTATCGATAAAAACAAGGCAGAGATGAGCATAATCATTTTTCTCAAAAAACTTTCATAATGAATCGACTCATTCATGACTTGTATCGACTCAAACATGACAGGGAGGTGTTTTTTTACCATCCTTCATTATGCATTGACTCATAGATTAAATGTGTTGACTTATAAACTTTTTTTGCATAAAAAATCATAAATTTTACTTATAATGGCTAATCTAATATGTTTTTGAATGTCATACTATGATGATGCACATCTAGACATAGACGGTAAGGTCCAATATACATAAAGAACTAAGTGAACCTAATTTTGATATCATTCTAAACATATATAAAAGAATCGTGCACTCACTACTCCTCCTTTTTTATGATGGAAGAACTTACTAAGCACTTGGTGTCTTTGTCAAAGCTCCCATTTAATATGTGCATCATAAACCTTGTATTTCTCCTCCTTAGACAACGTCGAAAAGAGTCAGAGACATAAAATGTTAGAATCATCATGAAAATTACACAACAACATATAACTCACTCAAAGGCATTGCAAAGAGTTAAAAGATTGAACTTAAACGTGCACTCATATAGAATTACGTCAAATTGAACAACGCTTAAACATAATTACACAACCAAGTATAGCCTAAGGAGATAATATTCATTACACATTTTTCATAAAATGTTGCAACATAATAGTACAATAAACAAAAATACATGAAAACATAAATGCATTTTGCATGTAAGAATAAGATAAATAACATGTTCAACCGCAAGTATCATAGAAATTACTTCATTGGTTTCAATTAGGTGTGTGGAAGAATTTGAGCAAAAACATCAACACCGGCTTGTTGTGAAGCAATATGTTTGGAAGCCTGTTTTGGCTGGTGTCTTACTAAAGGAGAATTGCGATCCAAAACGCAGCGGAAATTAAAATTTTCTCCTTTAGAGATCCTTACGAATGGTCATGATCAGTGATAGAATATTTACCTCTTGTAATGATTGAAACCTTTGGTGCAGATCTCTTGTGACGATCAAAACCTTTGATGCAGATCCACGGAGCGATCACGAACGTTGAACGATGACAACGTCTCTACTCAGTCCACACGAACGGAATCCTTCAATCTCAGTGCTAGCTGATACAAATGAAGGCTTTGAGTGAGAGAGAGAGAGAGAGAGAGAGAAAACGAAAATAATGCAACCGCAATGAATGCTTCTGCGCAAGGGTTCTATTTATTGAACCACTTGTGTGGGCTTCAAGCTAAAAGGCCCACTTAAGTGTATTTTGGCCCATATCTTATAATATGCCCAAAATCACTTAAGCCCATGGCACCTTACCATATTTCGTATTCTACTTAAGTACACTGTACCTTACTGTAACACCTCAAAATTTGCCCTCCTCTCTTGGGACTGGCTTAACATATTGCATTGCATTTTTAGGGCATTAGGCATTGCATATTGCATATCATGTGGTTACATTGTGCCAATCATCCTCCTAAGTCTTGGTCAGAAGATGAAGAGTTCATGATGCAAGCTAGGGTTTGAGTGGACTGATCATTAACTATCTTAGGGTGGTGGTTCAAATTAGGGTTTTGATTCTCAAGGGAGATTGATCTTCATCTTGATTGAAATGATATATCATCATCATCATGGTCTTGATATCATCCAGAAGGTTCAAGAGATTGATAAGATATCTTGAGATTAGGGTTTTGACCACTGGTCAACCCTAATCAGTTACATTGGGCCAATCAGGGCATGGCAGGGAGATGGGGTCTATGATGGATATGGGGATCATTTCATGATTGTATTGAGCTTATTGAGGCTAGGGTTTCATCCTTGAGCCATTTCATCAGAAGATTGGGGATCAACTTGATCAGTGCATTGCCAAATTCATCTATCAGCTGAAGAGTCAACTGTGGTCAACTGTGCTTGATTTTATGGATTTGGAGGTGGGAGAGAGTTGGATACACTTCATTCATGTTGAAACAAGCTTCATTTGACATGTCAAAGCTCAAGAATGAAGAAAATAAAGTCAGACAAAAATTGCCAAAAATGGAAAGTGACTTGTAATGGAAGTTTCCAAAAATGGGAAGTTTTTCACCACAAAATTACATGTCCAAAAAAGCTTCAAATGAAAATTTGTCCAACATGAAAGTTGTAGATTTTGTTCTCACCTTTCCAAAAAGTCCAAGAACTTGAAATTCCCATGTATGGTTGACAAGTTATGGTCCATTCGTTTTTCCAAAAATGCCTATAATCAAAGTGGCATAACTTTCACATGGAATGTCCAAAATGGGTGATCTTTTTGTGAGCAAACCCCATTTCACATGTACTTTCATGGTGTATGGTCCAAATTCATCAAAAATGGTCAATGCAAAAAGTCAAATTTCAAGTGGACTTAAGTGCATTTTTGGTGTGAATATGTGATTTTGAGCAATACTTGGAATTTGAACATGAGAACCATTCCAACACACTCCAAATACCATTTAGAAGTTGTGTGAACTGTCATGAGCTGTCACATTGCAATATTTGGCAAGGTCATTTTTGACATAGCACCTAAAAATGCAATTACACTAATCTTCCAAATTTTGGATAATTAAGATTAAGAGATGGATTAGTGTGAGGTATAAATGGTTAACTGTAACAGAATTTGTTAATCACAATCACAATTCTCAAGATTTGTAACCAACTTTCTCTCCATTTTCACAAGAACTCTTCAATCTTCATCAAGCATTTTTCAACTTTTCTCCACGAATTCTCAATCAATTGGCGTGATTCTTCTTGATTCATCTTCCACAAACCTTGAGGAAGAACTGTTTTGCTAAGCCATTGCCAAAAACATCCAGAATCTCAATTGTCCAAAGCAAGGTCATTAATGGAGTTTTGAAAATTTTCGCATCTGGAGCATGCTGGAGTTGAGTCAATCGTTTCAACCAATTGCTGCAGCTTGGAACTGCTTCTGTTTTGGTGATTGGAGCCTTGAAGCTCGTGAATCCTCATCTGCCATTTCTTCAAGGTGCATTTTCGAAATTCTCAATTGTTGCAACTGTTATGTGTTTCTTGTAGATCGTTTAACATAGATCATCGTGCTTTGCTTGGTTTTTGAATTGGTTAACTGTGGAGAGAATAATCGCGTTTGGAAGTTTTGTGTTCATAACTTTTTTTGATCGATCTCGTTTGTATGTTAGGAATTAGGTTAAAATAGTTAGGTATTCATCATGTACATGTTCATACGGTTCTAATGATATATCGTTTGCCAATTTTGGTGGAGTTTTGATGTTATTGATTTTCTGCAATTTCTGGAAAATTTTCTTGTGTTCTTGAACAAGAACACCTTCAAACACGCGCTCAGATCTTCATTTCATGGCCTTGGTTCAAAATTCGTGTTTACCGCCTGTAGGAACCAATCAGCGCGCGCCATTGCTTCTTTTTGAAACTACGTCGTTTTGCTCAATGTCATTAGTATTACAAAAATGCCACTGATTCAATAATTATTTATATTATTTCATTTCCTTTTTCTTTTGTTATTTTCATTTGATTACATGAACTTGTAAAATTCATAACTCACTCATTTTTTATCCAATTTTGGTGAGATTTTTTCCATGATACTCCTGATGATGTGTAGAAGTTAATCATGATTTTTGTGGAATTTTTGCACGTGTAGAAAATTAATTGGCTTAGGGATTGAGTTAATGTGTCCATTTTGTACATGTTTTGCCAAATCTCTCATGAAATGATGATGCCTTCACATAAATGGATGAAAATTTTTGTGTTTGTTCTGGACATGTTGATGGTGATTTTCATGTAGAGTTTGTGATTTTTGGATACTTGGTTGATTAGATATGAATTTTTGATTAGAGGTGTGACAATTTGTGTCACACCAAGCTAGGTCAACTTCATGATTTTATTTAAAATGCTTAGGGATGTTGATTTGAGCTGAAAATTTGTGTGGATGATCATGGATATGTCAAGATTACATGTGAATTTTGCTGGATTTATTGGTTGCATTTTCTAATTGATTGAATATTTTCTTCCCTGTGTGCTCATTTGGTAACATTGTGTGACACATGTTAGTAATTCATTTGTGAAATTCTCATGGTGTATTGGATGAAGATGAAATTTGACATGTGGATTGTAGACACATTATAGGACATTGTGGTTTTGATCCCATTCATTTCTTAATTGTTGTCACTGTTTTATGATTTTTGGAAGTTAATGCTTGTTTGGATGCCTTGTTTTGGCTTGTATAAATGTGTCTGGACTTCTTGATTTTCATTGACCTACTTCCTTTTGTCCAATTGAGCTGAAAATTGACATGCTATCCATTGAATGTGTCCTGTTTAGGTGTGAATTTTTATGGAATTAATTGAATTGTTTTGGTATGCTTTTGATTGAGATAGTTCTGTTTGGTCATTGGAAGTTGCAAATTGCATGTTTGTGATATTTTGTGCATAAAATGATAATGGTGATTGATATGAGCATGGGACCAATTGCATTTGCTTCTAAATTGGTTGAATGTGATTTTGGATAAATTTCACTTGCTGTTTTGATTTTTTTTATCTCCTTTGGACCCTAGGCTTGGCCTAGTGGTCTAGTTTCTCACATTTGGTTTGGATTTTCAGGTTGAAATGCAAAAGGCATAAGGAGAACAATGCAAGTTATAAATTGAGTTTGTTTGATGTTGTCAACTAACATTAATTTTGTGTTGTAGGATTTGATGCTTGAGCTTGGCCTCATGGCTTGCACTTATGTGCATTAACTTGTGTTGTCTGTATAGATTGACTTTTGCTGTTTACTGTTGATTTGTCTGAGTACTGATGATACTTGATTGATTTCAGGTACATTAAGTCGCTTTAGTTCTTTAAGAACTTGCTTGCTGCTGCTTGGTTGTGTAAACCAGTTGAGGTAGACTCTCTCGTCTCCATGTAGTCTGGAAGACCTGGCTTGTTATTTAGCCAGGCAACTGTCTGAAGTCCTCCTTAAGAGGCGATGTTTGTGATTGTTTACTTTTGTGCCAAGCAGGTAAAGACCTCTATGAGGCAATTGGCGGAACCCAAGGGATATGCAATCTATCCCCCGCTATTCTGTTGAGTCGTCCCTCTGCTCACACCACTGTGTTGATGCATTGGGACACAAACCCAAGATCTTGTACTTTGTACAGTTGTGTCAGAGTCTTGAGCGTAGAAGGGTCCCTCCATTCTGGACCCACGCTCCTTTGTCTGAAGCTCTCCCTGATCAGGGATAAGAGCTGTGAAGTCTAATCTTCACTCACCTTTCATCAGCTTCACCTTAGCCTCTCAATGGCAAGGTTAAGAGCTAACTCTACCCTTGTACAGATGACTTGTCTCGGCAGTCCACCCTTTGTTTGAGCCTCACTTGACTGGATATAGTGTGTGCTATGTGAAATGTTTGTTTTATTTTGATTGATGCTTGCATGCTTGTTTTTCCTGGTTAGGATTAGCTTGCTGTTGTGCAAGTAGGTAGAAACCATAACATAGGGCAATGATGCATGATAACACTAGGCTCGAGTACAGCTCCCTGGTAGTGTGTCTCCCCTTGGTTTCTGGCTAGAACTTCTTTCCCTTTCAGGGGAACTACGTCGCCCTGATCCTCATACCAGATGAGGTACGTAGGCAGGAGACCGTGCGAGGTCTCTCCGGGCACTTTTCTTTCTTTTTGTGGGTGTGCTTGACAGTTATAGGCTCGAGTTCCCGACTCCCTATTAACTTGTTGGTTGTTGTGTGCTTGGGAGCTGATGTAAGTCCATCGAGTGGCCTTCGGGTTCCAGTGTGCGTGTGTTTGGTTCGGATGCCGATGTAAGTCCAGTGATTGGCTTTCGGGCTCCACGTTTGCCTTCTTGTGTGTGTCTTGGTTCGGATGCTGATGTAAGTCCAGTGATTGGCATTCAGGCTCCATGTTTGCCTGTGTTCGTGTTTGTTTGTTTGGCGTGCGTGAGCCGAACTACGGCAGCTCTGATTCTCGTTCCAGACGAGATACGTAGGCATAGGATGCGATATCCTAGCGAGCCCTCTCTTCCTCTTAACCCCACCTGTGTTGTCTTCGGTGCGTGTATGTGTGTGGTATTTTAGCAACCTTTTCTTTTCTTAGAGCGTGGATCCCGTCGAGTACGACGGACGTGAGGGGTGCTAATACCTTCCCCTTGCGTAACCGACTCCCTTACCCTTTCTCTTTGGTCGCGAGACCATGCTTTTTCCAGGTTTACTCTGAGCGTTTCCTTTCCCTCCTTTGGGATAAATAACGCGCAGTGGCGGCTCTGTGTGTTTTTTTTGTTTCAGCCCGCCGGTTGTTTTTCGCGGATGCGACAGCTGGCGACTCTGCTGGGGAATTTCAAGATGTTGACCTGTGCTGGTCCATCTTCCCTAAGCGAGTCTCTCCTAGCGTTCTAGGATAGTTTAGGTTGCTTATGCTGTTATTTATTGCATTTATTATTTTGATTGTGTATATATTTGCATATATGTCTGCATGCATCATACTATCATGTTGCCGTCCTCTGTGCAGGTGGTTCCTCTGTTTTGGGGTGGGTGTTCTGAGTGGGGCTAAAACCCAGGCCCGAGTATACACCTAGGATTAGTGTGGTCTCATGTTGCCTCCTTCATGTTAGGTCAACATGTGCCTGGCAACATGATGTACCACAAGTCGGACGAGGTTCATTTGATAGTGCTTTCCTCTGTGGGGTACTCCACTTTGGTTGAGTTACTTCATTTGAGCTGTTGACTCTGGTGACCGATCATTTCCCGGATCTTTGGTTTAGACGATCTTAAGGGAGCTACAATGGCACACCCGAAAGGGCAAACCCATTGAGTATCTCTGCCCGATTGTCGAGACTATTATCCGCCTTAGGGTGACCTGATTAGAATTTACCTGTGAGCGGGGGGTGATTCTTTCAGATGCATGTTCAGATGGTGACATTGATGATGACTATTGATTCAACAGTTGATCAGAGTCCTATTTATAAGTCGGATTTATGGTCATTTATTTCAGAGACGCCGAAATGATGTCCGTGTTATTTATTAGTGGGGATCCGTTTATTTCAGGATTCCCCGGGCCGATTCAGATGGTTGTGGTTATCTGTTCAGTGGATCTCTGATGGCGATGATGATGATGGTGTATCTTGCAGTGCCGTTTATTTCGAAACCTTTGAGGTGGATTTGTGGTTACGTTTTCCCTCAGATGGTTGTGATCAGTTCAGAGTCAGAGCCGTGATTCAGAGCAGCAGATGATCAGATGACTTGGAGGATGGCAATGCATTTCATTCATTCATCAGCATCATTACATCTTGCATTTACTTGCATCTAACACATGTTTATCCATATGCAGGGACATTTTTGATCAAGATCCTGGTTGAGAGACTTTCTGTTCAGATATGAGGACCGGTTTAAAGCATGATGTTGCCTACAGTTTCTTCGATCCAGAGATTGGTGTGCTGAAGGAGATGATAGCATTGATTACACCCGACCATGTGGGGATGTTCAGAGAGGCATACGGTAGTATTTTGAAGATGGTTTTCAGACTCACTGATAGTGACAGGAGCGCCATTCATACTCTTCTCCAGTTCTATGACCCGGGGCTGAGATGCTTTGTATTTCCGGATTATTTGTTGGGGCCTCTGATGGAGGATTATGCCAGCATCCTAGGTATGCAGATCCGTGATCAGATTCCATTCCATGTTACTAGGGTGGAGCCCGATGTCCTTGGGATTTCCCGTGCTCTTTATTTGAGTCCGGAAATGATCAAGGAGGGTTTGAAGGAAAAAGGGAAATTACCTGGATTTCATTTGAGTTTCTTGGAAGCTAATGCCAAGGAACATGCTGCAGTGGGTAATTGGAAGACGGTTTGTGCTTTGATAGCTGTAAGCATTTATGGGATTATTCTGTTTCCTAATCAGAAGAGCTTTGTAGACCATAATGCTATCAGATTGTTTATGCAGAGGAACCCTATTCCTACTCTGATCGGAGATGTTTACTACTCAGTTCATAACAGGAACGAGAAGAGACGTGGTGGTTTGATCAGATGTTGTGCTCAGTTGCTATTCAGGTGGTTTATGGGGTATTTGCCTTCCCGAGGTGCTTTTGCTCATCTTGATCCTACTGTCAAGTGGTCCTTCAGATTGATGGGTTTGCGGGCTGATGATATAGCATGGACTCATAATGGTATGGCTGGACGGGATTTTATATACAGTTGTGGGAGTCTTCCTAATGTGCCTCTTGTGGGAGTTCAGGGTTGCATCAATTACAACCCGGTGCTTCTCAGGAGACAGATGGGGTTTGCTGTAGAGGGCCCTCCTCTCGGGCGGGAGATCCAGGAGTCTTTTTACTTCCCGATTGATGGCAATCAGGCCAAGCTAAGGCAAGTATTGGATGAGTGGCGTGATATCCAGAGAAAGGGTAAAGTCCCTTATGGCAAGGTCAACAGTCAGTATTTTCCTCTATTTGATGATTGGTTGCGGAAGAGAATTAAGATTACACATCTACCATTTCCGGGAGGTGATCCTCGGTGTCCTATGATTGAGGGTCCGACTTCCACTGTTAGTATGGAAGAGTTCCTTGAGATGAAAAGAGCCAGAGATCAGTTGCTTACAGAGAAAGCGGAATTGGAGATGAGTGTTGCTCGGATTCAGATGGCTAACCAGGAGATCAAAGTGAAGATGGAAGATCAAGACAAGCGACATGCCTTGGAAGCAAAGCGCTTTGAGATGGATACTGCCTACTATGGGAAGGTCAGCCAGGCCTTAGCGTCATCCACCAGAGAGCACGACGTCATCAAAGAGAGATTGGCTAGAGCTTCAAAAGTCATCGAAGATCAGAAGAGGAGGCAGATTCTCGTGAAGGATCAGAGAGACGACAGAGTCCGAGTCCTCATTGCTGAGTGGGAGGCAAAGCTGAAGATCAAGGAAACAGAGAATGTGAAGATCATCGCCGAGAGAGATCATTGTATAGCTGAGAGAGATCACTACATGGCTGAGAGAGATCATTACTTCAGGCAGATGAAGATTCACCAGAAGGAAGTGGGGAGATTACAGTAGGAGAACACCGAGCTCAGGTTCACCGTAGAGTTCGCGAAGATGGAAGCTGAGATAGGGCCGTCTGTGGGACCCTCATCAGGCTAGACCTTTCATTTGTGTGGGATTACCGTCAGGCTTGTTGACGGAATTCATTTGTTTGTATTTCTTTCCCGATTCTGGAGATTTGTATCTGATTTGATATATGACTATGGCACTGATTGTGCATTTTGATATGTGATGGTGATTTTCATTCAGTGATTGATCTTCAAGCTTTATTTGCTTTACCGTATGCACTCACACAAGCACACACATTGGTTGGGGTTATTTTCGCTAAATCATATATCTCTGATCTGTATGATGAATCAAATGCTGAATATCAAAATATTGTTGCCGGATTATTGTTTGTCTCGATGAAGCCAGGGTCGAGAAACAAAGTGTTCCTCATGTGGATAAACACTGCATCCATGCATAATCATAATAACTTGTGTTTTATTTTGCAGGAATTTGTTGCTAATGTGCTTGATTGTTTCAGGAATCATTGCTCGCGCTCGCAGAGCTGTACCTTTGCACTCAACCCGTCCTCACAGATACTTCACGAGACGCAATACTCCTAGACTGATGGATCTCCCGAATACAGATATCCTCGAGCTGAAAGACAAGATGAACGAGCTGATCAACATTATGCAAGGCTTTGCGGTTGGTCAGAAAGCTCTGGCTGATAAAGTCGAGAAGCTCGAGCGGGCTTCAGCTGCTAACAGTGGGGTTAACCTGGATGGTGTCTCCAACCAGGGGCTCGGTGGATCCAGAGACGGTGAAAAAAGAGCAACCGTAGGTATGGTGAACAACAAGGCTGGTGGATTTGGTGTTGCTACTGGTGGTGGGCCCGGTCTGGGGCATAATCTGAAGGATAGTCTGTTCCCGCCTTTCTTTGGAGTCGATGATGACAGAGAGGAAGACAGAGAGGCTGATCAGTTCTCAATGCACAACGAGCCATTTGGTCAGTATGGTGCTCCGCCGCAAAATAAAGAGATTCAGCTGCTGGCTGAAAAAATCAGAGCTTTGGAGAGTTACGCCACTCCTGGGGTGGTCAACATGTCAAACATGGGGCTGGTAGAGGGGATTGTGATCCCGCAAAAGTTTAAGGCGCCCGCGTTTGATCGGTATAATGGAAGTTCCTGCCCTGAGACTCACCTGCAGGCCTTTGTCAGAAAGATTTCAGCATACACCATGGACCAAGAGCTGTGGATGTACTTCTTTCAGGACAGCCTGTCCGGAGGCTCATTGGAATGGTACACCAAGCTTAAGTCCTCAGACATTAAGAACTGGCAAGATCTTGGGGACGCATTCTTTAAACAGTATCAGTTCAATGCTGATATGGCCCCGAGTCGTACCCAGCTGCAGGGTATGTCTCAGAAGAATAACGAGGGGTTTAAAGAATATGCCCAGAGATGGAGGGAGTTGGCTGCCAGAGTGCAACCTCCACTTGTTGATAGGGAGATGTCTGATCTCTTCATGGGGACTTTGCAGGGGGCATATGTTGAGAGGATGGTTGGTTGTCCGGTGACCAACTTCTCTGACATTGTTGTGGCTGGAGAGAGAATTGAGAGCTGGCTGAAGCTTGGTAAGATACAGGGCAGTGCCTCTTCTTCAGGGTCGAAGAAACCTTTTGGCAATGGTCAGAGAAAGAAAGAAGGGGATACCAGTGCTGTCTATGCACAGAGAGGACCCAGTAGGGATCGTTACTTCCAGCACACTGCTGCAATAACTATTCCTGCTGAGCAATCGCAACAGCAACAACAGCAGCAACCTCAACAGCAAAGACAACCGTTTCAGCAGAGGCCACAGAGGGCCGGGTACCAAGTCAAGGGCCGAATGAATGACCGTCAGTTTGACAGGCCACCAGTGACTTACTCTTTCTTGTTCAAGAAGTTGATGGATTTGGGGTTAGTACAGACCAGAACGCTGGCACCTTTGAGACCGGATCAAAGGCCAGCTAACTATGATGAGAACGCAAAATGTGAATTCCATTCGGGTGCTCCCGGACACAATATAGAGAACTGTAAAGCTTTTAAGCACACAGTTCAAGACCTGGTGGATTCGAAAGCAATCAACTTTGCACCATCTCCCAACGTCAATGCTAATCCCATGCCTGCGCATGGTCAGAGGGGAGTGAATGCTATCTCTGAGGAGAATAGGGTTGGGCTGTCTACTGTTGATCAGTTGAAGACTCCTCTGGCTGAGGTTAAGAGGCAGTTGATGCTGAATGGGGTCTATCCGGGTTGTGGGGGTGATTGTGTTGAATGCACCGTTGTTCAGAATGGGTGTTCATTATTGAGGAAGACTGTCCAGGGTCTGATGGACGAAGGGAGTATTTTAATCGAGAAGATTGATTTGGGGAAAGATGAGGTCTCCACCATAACAATATATTTTAATCCGGTGGATTTGTCTACTCTTGCTGAAGCGGCTCCAGTTACCATCACGGTACCTGGACCAATTCCATATGACAAAGATGATACCGTGCCATGGCATTATGGTGGAGAGGTCTACTGCAATGGGGAGAAGATAGATGACCAGACTGCTAGTGAAACCACCGTTTCAAAGGTGGATAATGCCGGTACCAGCGGTTTCACTCGCAGTGGAAGATTGTTTGCTCCGGAAGCGTTGAGGGGAGGAGAAGGAGGGAAAGAGAAAAAAGAAAAGGCCGAGGCTTTAGCCAGGGCAAAAGGGAAGGCGGTAGTTAATGATAGTACTCCAGTGGTGACACCGGCGCCGGTTGGGTCGGAAGAAAAACTTGATGATGATGTAGAGGAATTTTTAAGAATCATCAAGAAGTCTGAGTACAAATTGGTTGACCATCTGCAGCAAACTCCCTCTAAGATATCCATTTTGTCGTTGCTATTGAGCTCTGAGGGGCATAGGGAGGCTTTGATGAAGATCTTGAAGAAAGCCTATGTTCCTCAAGAGATAACAATTAACCAGTTGGAGACGGTCGTGTCTAATGTGCATGCCAGCCATGGGTTGGGCTTTACAGACATGGACCTGACTGTGGATGGGAGGAATCACAATCGGGCGTTACACATAGCAATGGAATGTAAAGGAGTTGTGCTTTCGCATGTGCTGGTTGATACCGGCTCCTCTTTGAATGTGTTGCCAAAGAAGGCTCTGGCGAAGCTGAACTGTGATGGGCTGATTCTGACTCCGACTGATTTGATTGTGCGGGCTTTCGATGGGTCAAAGCGGGCCGTGTTTGGAGAGGTTGAGCTGCCTGTGAAGATAGGCCCAGAGGTGTTCAAGTCGACATTCTACGTCATGGATATTCAGCCGGCATACAGTTGCCTGTTGGGTCGACCATGGATTCATGCTGCTGGGGCAGTGACCTCGACTTTACACCAGAAGCTGAAATATATCTGGGAAGGCCAAGTCGTCACGGTGTGCGGAGAAGAGGACATCTTTGTCAGCCACCTGTCCTCATTCAAATATGTGGAGATGGACGGCGAAATCTGGGAGACGCCGAGTCAAGCATTCGAAACCGTTAAGGTGGAGAATGCTCTTTTTGCGAAGGAAGAGGAAAAACCGTCCATTGCTTCATACAAGCAGGCCGCTGAGGTGGTGAAGAATGGAGAGGCTCCTGGTTGGGGCAGAATGATGGATGTCTCCGTGAAGAAAGACCGTTTCGGAGTGGGGTACCAGCCGAACAGAGGCTCAGGACAAGGCAGAGGACGTCGTACGTCAGTCACATTCACTAGTGCCGGAATGCTGGATCCGGATCACATCTGCATGATGAGTGAGGAAGCTGATAGCGACTGCGACATGGACCAATGGATAAAGCCGTGCACACCAGGGATGGAAATCCAGAACTGGAAGGCTGAAAAGATCATCCGGGTCACTCCGCTGGAAGAGTAATATTTTTCTTGTTTTGATTTTATTTGCATGAAAGCCATACGTGTTGCCCGACACGTAATGGTTCATTGTAAGGGCCACCTCATGTTTAAATTTGCAAATTCGCATCATTAATAAAAGGATGTTTATCAATTAAAAGCGGTGTTCCCTGTTTTTCATTTATTTTTGCAGTTTAAAGATAAAAACAAAATAAAAATGGAAATGTTTTCATTTTTCATTTTTTTTTTCATTTTGTCTCACACCGGTTCTAAGCAATGCATGAATCAACATTCATGCAGATGCGTTTCTTCTCCGGATCTCATTGATAACAATCCTGTTACACCCTCGTATGACTTCGACAATCCAATCTATCTTGCTGAAGAAGAAGACGAAGAAGATTGTGAACTGCCAGGGGAATTAGCCAGGTTGTTGAAACAAGAGGAGAAGGTGATTCAGCCGCACGAAGAGCAGATTGAGGCGGTGAATTTGGGTACCGACGAGGTCAAGAAAGAAGTGAAAATCGGGGCTGCTTTGGAGGCAAGTGTCAAGAGTAGATTGGTAGTGTTGTTGAAAGAGTATGTCGACATCTTTGCCTGGTCTTATCAAGATATGCCAGGGTTGGATACCGATATTGTTGTGCACAAGCTACCGTTGAGATCAGATTGTCCTCCAGTGAAGCAGAAATTGCGCAGAACTCGACCTGACATGGCAATGAAAATCAAAGAGGAAGTGCAGAAGCAGTGGGATGTTGGTTTCCTTGCTGTCACTAATTATCCGCCATGGGTTGCAAATATCGTGCCAGTCCCGAAGAAGGATGGGAAAGTGAGAATGTGTGTGGACTACCGAGATCTGAATAGAGCTAGTCCGAAGGATGATTTTCCGCTACCTCACATTGACGTGTTGGTAGACAATACAACTCAATTCTCGGTGTTTTCCTTCATGGATGGTTTTTCTGGCTATAATCAAATTAAAATGTCGCCAGATGATATGGAGAAAACAACGTTCATCACACCGTGGGGCACCTTTTGTTATAAGGTGATGCCATTTGGTCTCAAGAACGCCGGTGCTACTTATCAGAGGGCCATGGTGACTTTGTTTCATGATATGATTCATCATGAAATTGAATGCTATGTTGATGACATGATAGCAAAGTCCCAAACAGAAGAGGGGCATTTGGTAGATCTGGCCAAGTTGTTCGACCGGCTGAGACAGTTCAGACTGAGGTTGAATCCGAACAAGTGCACTTTCGGAGTGCGGTCCGGTAAATTTCTGGGGTTCATTGTAAGCGAGAAAGGAATCGAGGTTGATCCTGCAAAAGTAAAAGCAATAAGAGAAATGCCTGAACCGAGAATAGAGAAAGAGGTTCGTGGATTCTTAGGAAGATTGAACTACATTTCACGGTTCATATCTCACCTAACAGCCACGTGTGAACCAATATTCAAGTTGTTGAGAAAAGATCAAACGGTCAGGTGGAATAATGATTGCCAAGTGGCATTTGAAAAGATAAAAGAGTATTTGCAGGAGCCTCCGATTCTGATGCCTCCTGTGGAGGGAAGACCGTTAATTCTGTACCTGACAGTCCTCGAGGGGTCTATGGGGTGTGTATTGGGGCAGCATGACGAGTCTGGTCGAAAAGAGCATGCCATATACTACCTTAGCAAAAAGTTTACCGACTGTGAAACAAGATATTCACTGCTCGAGAAAACTTGCTGTGCTTTGGTCTGGGCTGCTCGTCGACTGAGGCAGTATATGCTGGTTCATACCACTTTGTTGATTTCCAAGATGGATCCAATCAAGTACATTTTCGAGAAGCCAGCATTGACCGGACGGGTTGCGAGGTGGCAAATGATTTTGACAGAATATGATATACAGTATACCTCTCAGAAGGCGATCAAGGGGAGTGTATTGTCTGATTACCTCGCCCAGCAACCTATTGATGATTATCAACCGATGAAGTTTGAATTCCCTGATGAGGACATCATGTTTCTCAAATCGAAAGATTGCGAGGAACCAATCCCGGAGGAGGGGCCTGACCCTGAATCCGAATGGATTCTGATGTTTGATGGGGCCGTTAACGTGAATGGAAGCGGTGTTGGTGCTGTTTTGGTTACGCCGAAAGGATCTCACATTCCTTTTGCTGCCCGGCTAACATTTGAGTGCACCAACAACGTGGCTGAATACGAAGCTTGCATATTGGGGATTGAGGAGGCGATTGATTTGAGGATCAAGAACCTTGTCATATATGGAGATTCAGCTCTGGTGGTAAATCAAGTTAACGGAAAATGGTATACGCATCAATCTCATTTAGTGCCGTATCGAGATTATACGAGGAGATTGTTGACGTTTTTCACCAAGGTGAAGCTGCATCATGTGCCCAGAGAGGAGAATCCTTTGGCAGATGCTTTGGCTACTCGGGCCGCCTTGATTAAAGTGCAGAGGTGGAATCAGTTCCCCAGTGTGGAAATAGGTCGTCTGGATAGACCGGCTTATGCGTTTGCTGTTGATATAACGCCTGATGATGAGAAGCCGTGGTATTATGATATCAAGCGCTATCTGGAGACTCAAGAGTATCCTGAGGGAGCATCTAAGAAGGACCGAAAAACTCTGCGGAGGTTGGCCATGGTGTTCTACCTGGATAAGGATGGGGTTCTGTATAAGCGGAATTTTGATTGGGTCTTGCTCAGATGTGTTGATGATAGAGAAGCAAGCCAATTGATGAAAGAGGTTCACGAAGGATCATTTGGTACCCATGCCAGTGGGAATGCGATGGTAAAGAAGCTGCTGAGGGCAGGTTATTATTGGATGACAATGGAGGCCCAATGTTTCAATTTCGTGCGGAAGTGTCATAAATGCCAGATTTATGCTGACAAGGTGCACGTGCCTCCAAATCCGTTGAGCTTAATGTCGTCTCCATGGCCGTTCGCTATGTGGGGCATTGATATGATTGGAAAGATTGAGCCTACGGCTTCGAATGGGCACAGATTCATATTGGTGGCTATTGACTACTTCACCAAGTGGGTAGAAGCAGCCTCTTATACGAATGTGACAAAGCAGGTCGTTGCCAGGTTTCTCAAGAGAGACATCATTTGCAGATATGGGGTTCCCGAGAGAATCATTACTGATAATGGTTCTAATTTGAACAATAAGATGATGGCGGAACTGTGCCGGGAATTCAAGATTGAGCATCACAATTCTTCTCCCTATCGTCCGAAGATGAATGGGGCGGTTGAGGCAGCCAATAAGAATATAAAGAAGATTGTGCAGAAAATGGTGGTAACCTATAAGGACTGGCATGAGATGTTGTCGTTTGCATTGCATGGGTATCGAGAGTCGGTGCGTACGTCTACTGGGGTAACTCCTTTCTCATTGGTATATGGAATGGAGGCTGTATTACCTGTTGAAGTTCAGATTCCCTCTTTGAGAGTCCTGATGGACGTCAAGTTGCAAGAGGCTGAATGGGTAAGGACCCGGTATGAAGAGTTGAGCCTGATAGAGGAAAAGAGGCTAGCAACCATCTGTCATGGGCAGTTATACCGGCAAAGGATGAAGCGTGTTTTTGACAAGAAGGTGCGACCTCGGGTGTATCACGTGGGTGATATGGTGCTGAAAAGGATCCTTCCTCCTCAAAACGATCGAAGGGGCAAATGGACACCTAATTATGAAGGTCCATTCGTGGTCAAGAAGGTTTTCTCTGGCGGAGCCTTGTTGTTGACGACCATGGATGGCGAAGATTTTCCATCCCCTGTGAATGCGGACGCAGTTAAAAAATACTTCGTATAAAGAGACCCGCTGGACGAAAAGAATAAAATATTCCAGGCAAAAATGGGCATCCCGGCGAACCAAAAAACAGAAAGAAAGGTTCGGGCAAAAGTTAGGGATAAAAGAAAACTGTACACCCGGCAAGTCGAAAACCTGAAAAGGCGACTTGGGCAAAAAAGGGTATCCTGGTGGACTGAAAACCCGAAAGGGCGGTCCAGGCAAAAGAGGGATTGAAACGAACAACTGCGTCCGGCATGATCGTTTGCGCTTTGGTCAAGGCATCATGGATAATACCCGGTAGGGATCAAGTGGAATCGTCTTGTTCAGAAGGCAGAAAGCAAGGACAGTCTGAGGACATATGGGGTGTAACCGAGTTGGAACTCGATGAGATCGCGGGTTTCATATTGCCATTAGGATAGATTTTTCCTTTTGTGCGCAATTACCTCTTTTCAGGAATTGCTTCCTTTGTATTGCTCAGTTTGAGCCACACATTTTTCAATCAATAAAATGCATATTCAGTCAAATAATTTTGTTTTTGTTTTTCATTACCGCTTTGATTGCAAAAACGTCCGATTATTTTTGATAAAGAATCTTTGCATTTTTAAGACATACAGGTCCCTTCCAATGCATGTTTATAAGATTGAAATCTTGAAATCTTATTCGGAAGGTTGAGTGACTCAAGTGTTGAAATCTTGACACGCCTGGGGCATGGTTTTATCTGACGGTCTGTTTTGCAAGTGCTGTTAGATATTTTCACTCGCTTGCAGGTCGTGACGAGGAAGCTTTTGACAAAGCCAATCCCCGTGGGGTCCAATCAGGGACGAATGAATATGAAGGGATGATGAAGCGGCGTTGAGACGTGCGACGATCCTTGGATGATATCAAGAAGACTCTTCAAAATCGGAAGATTGGAAAGTCTGTAGAAGTTCCCCGCGGAGTCCCATCAGGGACAAGCAAGTTGGAGAAACGACGAGAATACGTTGAGACGTACGACGATCTTTGATATTAATCAAGAAGACTCTTCAAAGTCTGAAAATTGAAAAATCTGTATAGGCCCGAGGAGTTCGCTCTCCGTCGAGCGCGGAGCGGTTGGGAGTACAAGATGATGGAGCAGAAAAGGTCCAGACGAGTCTAGGAGTTCTCAAAAGTGGAAGGCTGATATGAGATTGGGAGGCGGATACCATGGTTTGACGAGTCGACGGGTGTTCTGTACCAACTTTTCTCATTTCCCCAGCTAGGTTCCCAAGCAGAGTTGTGAGGGTTAACTACCCAGCAGATCCAAGGTCTGTGGATCCCCTAGCTGAGTCAGGATGGTTATCCCCGGCAGGTTTAAAACGGTGTTTCCTCAGCAGCCAGGCCTGGAGGTTGCTATTCCCCGAGTGGAGCGGGTTTCAATGAAATATATCTCCAGCAGTGTATCCTACAGGTGGATTGGATGGGTTGTCCCCAGCGGAGTAGCATTCGTTTCCCCTAGCAGGGTCGGGATGGTTATCCCCAGCAGGTGTCAAATCAATGCTTCCCCAGTCACCAGGCCTGGAGGTTGCTGTTTCCCCAGCAGAGCTATCTGTGAGCATTTCCCCGGTGAAGTCGACAGGTATCTGTGAGGGTTCTCCAAGCAGAGTCGGGATTGATATCCCCAGCAAGTCGAAGACTGTTGTATCCTCACAGAGTGTTGGTGGTTCTTATCCCCAGCAGTTTCCCGAGCGGATTGGGTGCAAAGGAGGTTCTTCCCCAGCAAGGGTTACCTTTTCCCAGCAGCATCAGTGCTATTCCCCACCGGGGTGGAGATCGGAGTATTGACGAGTTCCTCAACGGAGTGTCTCGTGCTCCCCAGCAGAATCCCTTGAGGGGGACGTTTTTATGCATTCATCATGAAAAAAATAGCATAGCATGTTGCATAGAAAAATAATAAATCGCGTAGCATTTCCATGATTATGGAGCATTACGCAGAGAAAAAACAATCATGCATCATGTTGCAAGCATAAAGCTAGTTTCAAACTGTGGTTACTGTTTGAGAGGTGATTTTATCTGCAAAGCAAGATGTTACTCCGAGGAGTCTAGCATCGTGGTTTTAATCAAAGGTATTCCCCAGTAGTGCGATACTGGAGGAATTTGTTTCTATCAGACAGAGATGGAAATATTGCGCGATCAGCACAGTTCAAGCCGTGGTTACCGCTTGAAGTTTTGTTTCGCCGGATGGTTAAGATGTTACTCTGAGGAGTTTAGCATCATGATGCCAGATCAGCAATGTTCTCCAGTAGTGCGATACTGGATGAGTTTTTTCCGTCGGACGGAGATGGAAGTGAAGTCGAAGGATGTTACGCGATCAGCGCAGTTTCGGGGTTCAATTGGAGAAAGGGAAATGTTGAGACATTTTCTGGAGAGCGGGGTTCATATGGAGATTGGAGATGAAGATTATATCCTGGATGAGGTCCTCAGGATTATCTTCTGTTCATGTGTCACCTAAGGCTTTGGCGAATGCCAGCAGAGGTCGTTATGGGTGTCTTCGGATGAAGAGATGCACATGTTACCTTCCTTTGTGAAGGTGTACCCTCTGATATGTCGCCCTCAGAGTGGTGTTTGGTGTTATTTCCGTCGTTGCCAGCGGAATTATCACGAGAGTTGGGAGAACGGGGTTCAACTGGAGAAGAGGAAATGTTGCGATATTTTCTGAAGATCGGGGTTCAAACGGAGAAAAGGAAGTGTTGAGGCATTTTCTGGAGAGCGGGATTCAAATGGAGAAAAGGAGACACGAGGTGTTTTCTGGAGAATGGGGTTTACAATGGCGATCGCAAGTAATCGTCAGGCGACTGGGGTTCAAACTGGAGATTGGGGTTCATTATTTTGGCAAACAGGAGAACGGGGTTCAAATGCAGTGATCGGGGATCATTTGCGCCGAAAGAAAATTTTGGGGTTCAAGAAAATAAAAAAAAGGGGAGATTATCAGAAAAATTTCGGGGTTCAAGAAAAGCATAAAAAAGAGATATAATCCCCAGCGGATAGGTGGTGTTCAGGCCATGGTTGTCCCTGCGTTACCATTCATTTTGGTATCCAGGTTGATGTTGATGTTTCGGTGATCAGGCCGACTTTCTCCGTTCCACACGGATTCTTTCAAGATTTTGTTCTTCGCCGATTCTGACAGGCGTTGTTAATTATATCCCATCAGAGTGCAAATTGTTCGTCTGTTCTTGGTATTCAATCACTCTTCATCCTGATCATTTGAAAGTCGAGGCTATTCATATCGACAGGTTCACAGTGGATTGAATAGGGGCAGCTGTAACACCTCAAAATTTGCCCTCCTCTCTTGGGACTGGCTTAACATATTGCATTGCATTTTTAGGGCATTAGGCATTGCATATTTCATATCATGTGGTTACATTGTGCCAATCATCCTCCTAAGTCTTGGTCAGAAGATGAAGAGTTCATGATGCAAGCTAGGGTTTGAGTGGACTGATCATTAACTATCTGATGGTGGTGGTTCAAATTAGGGTTTTGATTCTCAAGGGAGATTGATCTTCATCTTGATTGAAATGATATATCATCATCATCATGGTCTTGATATCATCCAGAAGGTTCAAGAGATTGATAAGATATCTTGAGATTAGGGTTTTGACCACTGGTCAACCCTAATCAGTTACATTGGGCCAATCAGGGCATGGCAGGGAGATGGGGTCTATGATGGATATGGGGATCATTTCATGATTGTATTGAGCTTATTGAGGCTAGGGTTTCATCCTTGAGCCATTTCATCAGAAGATTGGGGATCAACTTGATCAGTGCATTGCCAAATTCATCTATCAGCTGAAGAGTCAACTGTGGTCAACTGTGCTTGATTTTATGGATTTGGAGGTGGGAGAGAGTTGAACACACTTCATTCATGTTGAAACAAGCTTCATTTGACATGTCAAAGCTCAAGAATGAAGAAAATAAAGTCAGACAAAAAATTGCCAAAAATGGAAAGTGACTTGTAATGGAAGTTTCCAAAAATGGAAAGTTTTTCACCACAAAATTACATGTCCAAAAAAGCTTCAAATGAAAATTTGTCCAACATGAAAGTTGTAGATTTTGTTCTCACCTTTCCAAAAAGTCCAAGAACTTGAAATTCCCATGTATGGTTGACAAGTTATGGTCCATTCGTTTTCCAAAAATGCCTATAATCAAAGTGGCATAACTTTCACATGGAATGTCCAAAATGGGTGATCTTTTTGTGAGCAAACCCCATTTCACATGTACTTTCATGGTGTATGGTCCAAATTCATCAAAAATGGTCAATGCAAAAAGTCAAATTTCAAGTGGACTTAAGTGCATTTTTGGTGTGAATATGTGATTTTGAGCAATACTTGGAATTTGAACATGAGAACCATTCCAACACACTCCAAATACCATTTAGAAGTTGTGTGAACTGTCATGAGCTGTCACATTGCAATATTTGGCAAGGTCATTTTTGACATAGCACCTAAAAATGCAATTACACTAATCTTCCAAATTTTGGATAATTAAGATTAAGAGATGGATTAGTGTGAGGTATAAATGGTTAACTGTAACAGAATTTGTTAATCACAATCACAATTCTCAAGATTTGTAACCAACTTTCTCTCCATTTTCACAAGAACTCTTCAATCTTCATCAAGCATTTTTCAACTTTTCTCCACGAATTCTCAATCAATTGGCGTGATTCTTCTTGATTCATCTTCCACAAACCTTGAGGAAGAACTGTTTTGCTAAGCCATTGCCAAAAACATCCAGAATCTCAATTGTCCAAAGCAAGGTCATTAATGGAGTTTTGAAAATTTTCGCATCTGGAGCATGCTGGAGTTGAGTCAATCGTTTCAACCAATTGCTGCAGCTTGGAACTGCTTCTGTTTTGGTGATTGGAGCCTTGAAGCTCGTGAATCCTCATCTGCCATTTCTTCAAGGTGCATTTTCGAAATTCTCAATTGTTGCAACTGTTATGTGTTTCTTGTAGATCGTTTAACATAGATCATCGTGCTTTGCTTGGTTTTTGAATTGGTTAACTGTGGAGAGAATAATCGCGTTTGGAAGTTTTGTGTTCATAACTTTTTTTGATCGATCTCGTTTGTATGTTAGGAATTAGGTTAAAATAGTTAGGTATTCATCATGTACATGTTCATACGGTTCTAATGATATATCGTTTGCCAATTTTGGTGGAGTTTTGATGTTATTGATTTTCTGCAATTTCTGGAAAATTTTCTTGTGTTCTTGAACAAGAACACCTTCAAACACGCGCTCAGATCTTCATTTCATGGCCTTGGTTCAAAATTCGTGTTTACCGCCTGTAGGAACCAATCAGCGCGCGCCATTGCTTCTTTTTGAAACTACGTCGTTTTGCTCAATGTCATTAGTATTACAAAAATGCCACTGATTCAATAATTATTTATATTATTTCATTTCCTTTTTCTTTTGTTATTTTCATTTGATTACATGAACTTGTAAAATTCATAACTCACTCATTTTTTATCCAATTTTGGTGAGATTTTTTCCATGATACTCCTGATGATGTGTAGAAGTTAATCATGATTTTTGTGGAATTTTTGCACGTGTAGAAAATTAATTGGCTTAGGGATTGAGTTAATGTGTCCATTTTGTACATGTTTTGCCAAATCTCTCATGAAATGATGATGCCTTCACATAAATGGATGAAAATTTTTGTGTTTGTTCTGGACATGTTGATGGTGATTTTCATGTAGAGTTTGTGATTTTTGGATACTTGGTTGATTAGATATGAATTTTTGATTAGAGGTGTGACAATTTGTGTCACACCAAGCTAGGTCAACTTCATGATTTTATTTAAAATGCTTAGGGATGTTGATTTGAGCTGAAAATTTGTGTGGATGATCATGGATATGTCAAGATTACATGTGAATTTTGCTGGATTTATTGGTTGCATTTTCTAATTGATTGAATATTTTCTTCCCTGTGTGCTCATTTGGTAACATTGTGTGACACATGTTAGTAATTCATTTGTGAAATTCTCATGGTGTATTGGATGAAGATGAAATTTGACATGTGGATTGTAGACACATTATAGGACATTGTGGTTTTGATCCCATTCATTTCTTAATTGTTGTCACTGTTTTATGATTTTTGGAAGTTAATGCTTGTTTGGATGCCTTGTTTTGGCTTGTATAAATGTGTCTGGACTTCTTGATTTTCATTGACCTACTTCCTTTTGTCCAATTGAGCTGAAAATTGACATGCTATCCATTGAATGTGTCCTGTTTAGGTGTGAATTTTTATGGAATTAATTGAATTGTTTTGGTATGCTTTTGATTGAGATAGTTCTGTTTGGTCATTGGAAGTTGCAAATTGCATGTTTGTGATATTTTGTGCATAAAATGATAATGGTGATTGATATGAGCATGGGACCAATTGCATTTGCTTCTAAATTGGTTGAATGTGATTTTGGATAAATTTCACTTGCTGTTTTGATTTTTTTTATCTCCTTTGGACCCTAGGCTTGGCCTAGTGGTCTAGTTTCTCACATTTGGTTTGGATTTTCAGGTTGAAATGCAAAAGGCATAAGGAGAACAATGCAAGTTATAAATTGAGTTTGTTTGATGTTGTCAACTAACATTAATTTTGTGTTGTAGGATTTGATGCTTGAGCTTGGCCTCATGGCTTGCACTTATGTGCATTAACTTGTGTTGTCTGTATAGATTGACTTTTGCTGTTTACTGTTGATTTGTCTGAGTACTGATGATACTTGATTGATTTCAGGTACATTAAGTCGCTTTAGTTCTTTAAGAACTTGCTTGCTGCTGCTTGGTTGTGTAAACCAGTTGAGGTAGACTCTCTCGTCTCCATGTAGTCTGGAAGACCTGGCTTGTTATTTAGCCAGGCAACTGTCTGAAGTCCTCCTTAAGAGGCGATGTTTGTGATTGTTTACTTTTGTGCCAAGCAGGTAAAGACCTCTATGAGGCAATTGGCGGAACCCAAGGGATATGCAATCTATCCCCTGCTATTCTGTTGAGTCGTCCCTCTGCTCACACCACTGTGTTGATGCATTGGGACACAAACCCAAGATCTTGTACTTTGTACAGTTGTGTCAGAGTCTTGAGCGTAGAAGGGTCCCTCCATTCTGGACCCACGCTCCTTTGTCTGAAGCTCTCCCTGATCAGGGATAAGAGCTGTGAAGTCTAATCTTCACTCACCTTTCATCAGCTTCACCTTAGCCTCTCAATGGCAAGGTTAAGAGCTAACTCTACCCTTGTACAGATGACTTGTCTCGGCAGTCCACCCTTTGTTTGAGCCTCACTTGACTGGATATAGTGTGTGCTATGTGAAATGTTTGTTTTATTTTGATTGATGCTTGCATGCTTGTTTTTCCTGGTTAGGATTAGCTTGTTGTTGTGCAAGTAGGTAGAAACCATAACATAGGGCAATGATGCATGATAACACTAGGCTCGAGTACAGCTCCCTGGTAGTGTGTCTCCCCTTGGTTTCTGGCTAGAATTTCTTTCCCTTTCAGGGGAACTACGTCGCCCTGATCCTCATACCAGATGAGGTACGTAGGCAGGAGACCGTGCGAGGTCTCTCCGGGCACTTTTCTTTCTTTTTGTGGGTGTGCTTGACAGTTATAGGCTCGAGTTCCCGACTCCCTATTAACTTGTTGGTTGTTGTGTGCTTGGGAGCTGATGTAAGTCCATCGAGTGGCCTTCGGGTTCCAGTGTGCGTGTGTTTGGTTCGGATGCCGATGTAAGTCCAGTGATTGGCTTTCGGGCTCCACGTTTGCCTTCTTGTGTGTATCTTGGTTCGGATGCTGATGTAAGTCCAGTGATTGGCATTCAGGCTCCATGTTTGCCTGTGTTCGTGTTTGTTTGTTTGGCGTGCGTGAGCCGAACTACGGCAGCTCTGATTCTCGTTCCAGACGAGATACGTAGGCATAGGATGCGATATCCTAGCGAGCCCTCTCTTCCTCTTAACCCCACCTGTGTTGTCTTCGGTGCGTGTGTGTGTGTGGTGTTTTAGCAACCTTTTCTTTTCTTAGAGCGTGGATCCCGTCGAGTACGACGGACGTGAGGGGTGCTAATACCTTCCCCTTGCGTAACCGACTCCCTTACCCTTTCTCTTTGGTCGCGAGACCATGCTTTTTCCAGGTTTACTCTGAGCGTTTCCTTTCCCTCCTTTGGATAAATAACGCGCAGTGGCGGCTCTGTGTGTTTTTTTTGTTTCAGCTCGCCGGTTGTTTTTCGCGGATGCGACACTTACGATGTTCTACAACTCACTTAAGTGCACCGTACCTTACGGTGTTCCTTAGTTACTCTATCTCTCATCAATCCGTCCTTTGTGTGTGACCCTGTAGGTTTTCGCAGCATTGATAATTATATGAAATCATGTATTTAACATAATAAACAGTGAGCGGTATTGTTAGATACCCAAAAGTGCTAATTTGAGCTATCAAATATGGGTATCTTTCACTCCATTTCCTTGCTAAAGTGTTCGAAACCACCTTTGTTTTGGATGAAATGCAATTCAATGATAAACGATCTTGGTACCTTTGATTTGTGTGTTATTGTGCAGGAAGTAGGCATGAAATAATAGAAAGTGAAGACACAAGAAATTTGGCAAAGGGATCAAATAAAACAAGCATTCATCAGCTTGCTCGCTAGGCGAGGGCTGTGGCGAAGGACTCGCTAGGCGAGCGTCCAGCGAGAGCCCAGCGAAAAGCTCCAGTATTTTACAGTGGCAAACATGACCACACTCGCTAGGCGAGCTTCCAGCGAGGTGTGTGGCGAACACGTCCAGACTTGGTGAAAAGCGCATCCAGCACTCACTCGCTAGGCGAGCCTTTAGCGAGCTCCCAGCGAGCATTCCAGTAGCAAAACCTCTCAACCTCGCTGGAGCGAAGGTTGAAGCGTGGCCTTCGCTAGGCGAAGGTTTTGTTCGCTCAGCGAACATGACAGTCTGGCAATGGTTGTTTCTCTGGGCGCAGGTGCCTCAGGTGCCTCATTTAGGGGCTCGCTAGGCGAGCCATTCTGCTCGCCTAGCGAGCATGACAGCCCAGTAGCAGCTCTATAAGTAGCAAGGGCTACTTTTTGGAGCCATACCTTATTTTTCCATACTTTTGTACTTTTTCTAGAGATTTTTACAGCATTGTTCTAAGGATCTTTTGTGACCTAGAAACCATTTTTCTTCATCTCTTAACCATCTTTCACAAAAAGAAGGTGGATTCCCATCCAATCTCGATTATTCGACTCGGATGTTGATCAGCCTTCTTCCGAAACTTGTTGACCAAGCTACCATGAAAATGAGTAGCTAAGTCTTTCATTTTGTCAAGGTTAGATGTAGATGATCATTAGCTTTGTGTGTAAATGTAAGGATCTTCATTTGTAAACTCTTTAATGGTGAATATATGGTGAAAACTTTGTTCTTATTGAAAACTCTTTGTGTTGGTTTATGATCGAGAGATGTTTACCAACTCTTAACCTAGGTTTTCATCCAATCTTGTTTGTTAGCTAGAGATAGTAATGAATGATTTTGTTCACCATAAGGTTGAACTAAAAAGTTGTCATTTTGATAGATTGTGTTAGAGATAAACAATGGGTCAAAATGGGAAAACTCACAATGTGTGTTAGAGATAAACACATTGGGAGGACTTTGTGAAATAGTTTATCATCTAAAGGAGTTTATAAGTTTTGTTGATCTAACATATACATGCAAAGTGATCGTCGAACCCTAACTTTGGCAATATTTCTCAAATATTCAAACCAAAACTTTTCCCGCATTTTATTACACTTTTATGCAAGATACCGTGACAAATACCAAAACCCCATTGTTACCTTAAGCTAAGAATTAAAACAACTTTCGAAAGGCGATGATATCTCACAATCCCTGTGGATACGATAACAAAAACCCGACACTTAAAATTACATTCAACAGGTATCTAGCAACACATCACTGCTACCCAAGACACGAAAATGTCATGTGATCTGACAAATCCTTCTGTGATAATACTTATGTGTATAATTACCCTTTTGCCCCTTATGTCTATATTGAACACAAGGCATAGACCGTGTCATCCTTGTCCAGTTCAATATTGGGCCCATAGACATTTATCCTGTTACGCAGGATGGACAAATTCCATCTAGGTCACTCATGTCCCTCAGCATGCTTCGTGGAGTACCCATCAACTATCTTTATGGTTATCCAGTTACGGACAACGTTTGATCAGCAATAAAGCACTCGACTCTACATCTAGGGTCCATAGTGGTTTCAGGTCGAAGAGTGGTATACACCATTATCACCATGAGAATAACATATGACACTTTGCATAACTTTCTATATAGTATTCTCATAGCGGGTCAATCCGGTATAAATATTACTCTTAATATTCATACCTATGTTTAAGACTTGATAACTCCTTATCCATGATCCATGAGATGTGATCATCAATCTATATACATAATAGTCTTAATGCTTTAATGTTATCCCACTTCACAATAAAGCTCGACTACGGATACTTTAAGAATAGTTTCCTTATGTTTAATGTGATCTCATGATTAAGTCATACTTGATACATTAAACGGACTAGCTATTCTAGGGACTTTATTAAACAAACATAATAAAGAAAAAACCTTTTATTATTAATAAATAATTCGATACAAGTACCAAAAGTATTGGCCTCTAGGGCTTACACCAACAATCTCCCACTAGCACTAGAACCAATCAAGCATACCCCTAATGCCCATAGATCTAGTATGGCCATCATGCTTCTGCTGCGCAAGAGGCTTTGTCAGTGGGTCAGCAATATTGTCAAGTGTAGGTACTCTGCATATTTTCACATCTCCTCTATCTATTATCTCTCGAATGAGGTGATAACGCCTAAGTATGTGTTTGGATCGTTGGTGAGATCTAGGCTCATTGGCTTGTGCGATAGCACCACTGTTATCACAGTAGATACCAATGGGATCCACAATGCTAGGAACTATGCCAAGTTCACTAATGAACTTTTTGATCCAAACAGCTTCCTTTGTTGCACTTGAGGCAGCAATATACTCGGCCTCGGTTGTAGAATCAGCAATTGTATCTTGCTTTGAACTTTTCCAGCTCACAGCACCATCGTTCAAGCAAAACACATAACCAGATTGCGATCTAAAGTCATCCTTATCTGTCTGGAAGCTAGCATCGGTGTATCCAATTACAGCCAATTCTTCCTGACCTCCATATATCAAGAATGAGTCCTTAGTCCTTCTTAAATACTTAAGGATATTCTTGACAGTTACCCAGTGAGCATCACCAGGATCAGATTGGTACCTACTCGTTGCACTTAAAGCATACGAGACATCTGGTCGAGTACATAACATGGCATACATGATAGATCCTATTGCTGATGCATATGGAATATTATTCATGCGATCCCTTTCTTCCTTAGTTGAAGGGGATTGTGTTTTTGATAGACACATGCCATGTTGCATAGGTATGAATCCTTTCTTGGAATCATGCATATTAAAGCGTCTCAGCACTTTGTCTATGTACGTACTCTGACTTAGGCCAAGCAGTTTTTGTGATCTATCTCTATAGATTCTGATTCCTAATATATAGGCTGCTTCACCTAGGTCCTTCATAGAAAAGCATTTCCCCAACCAAGACTTTACTTGTTGCAGGGTAGGGACATCGTTTCCAATGAGTAATATGTCATCTACATATAATACTAGGAAAACGATCATGCTCCCACTAACCTTCTTGTAGACACAAGGCTCATCTTCGTTCTTGATGAATCCATATTGTTTTACTGTTTCATCAAAATGAAGATTCCAGCTTCTGGAAGCTTGCTTCAATCCATAGATTGATCTTTGTAACTTACATATCTTTTGGGCTTCCTCTTGTATGTCAAATCCTTCAGGATGTGTCATGTACACATCCTCAAGAAGATTTCCATTAAGGAAAGCAGTCTTGACATCCATCTGCCATATTTCATAATCATGATATGCAGCGATAGCAAGTAAAATCCGAACAGATTTAAGCATTGCAACTGGTGAAAAGGTTTCATCATAGTCAATCCCATGAATTTGTTTATATCCTTTTACAACCAGTCTTGCCTTATAGGTATGTACCTTACCCTCCATGTCAGTCTTCTTTTTGAAGACCCACTTGCATCCTATATGGTTAACTCCTATAGGAGGCTCTACCAAGGTCCAAACCTGGTTTGTGTACATGGAACCCATTTCAAATTTCATGGCTTCTAGCCACTTCTCAGACTCGGGACCAGTTATGGCCTCTTGGTAGGTCACAAGCTCATCTTGATCCATGAGTAATACATCACCTTGATCAGTTATGAGATATCCATATCTCTCATGTAGTTGACGTATCCTGCTTGACCTACGCTGGTCTTATTCTACTTGAGCAGGTTGCTCTTCCACAACTACTTGTGTTTCCTGCTCTAATTCCTCCATAGGTGTATCTATGCTTTGTGATTCTTGAATTTCTTCAAGCTCTACTTTCCTCCCACTGGTTCCTTTGGAAATAAAATCCTTTTCTAGGAAAACTCCAATTCGAGCGACAAACACTTTGCCCTCAAAAGGATTGTAGAAATAATACCCTCTTGTTTCTTTAGGATACCCCACAAATAAGCATTTGTCAGATTTGGGCTCAAGCTTAGTTGAAATTTGTCGTTTCACATAAACTTCACAACCCCAAATCTTCATGTAAGACATATGTGGTTTCTTACTGTAACACCTCAAAATTTGCCCTCCTCTCTTGGGACTAGCATTAACATATTTGCATTTCATTTTAGGACATTAGGCATTTCATATTGCATAACATGTGGTTACATAGTGCAAGCTATCTTCCCAAGTCTTGATCAGAAGATGAGGAAGTCAGAAAATGCAAGCCTAGGGTTGTACTGATTGATCATGGGCCATCTGAGGATTGAGCTGTGAATTAGGGTTTTGTGACTCCCAAGGGTATTGGTCTTCATGTTGATTGAATCGATACATCATCATCACCATGGTTGGATGTCATCAGGAGATTGAAGAAGATTCCTTGAGATTAGGGTTTTGACCACTGGTCAACCCTAATCAGTTGTATTGGGCCAATCAGGGCTGGATCAGGAGATGGGGTTTGTGGATGAGATGAGGATCATTTTGTGATTATATGGTGATTATTGAGGCTAGGGTGTCACCCTTGAGCCATTTCAGTTGGAGATTGGGGCTTAAATTGATCAATGCATTGCCAAATTCATCTATCAGATGAAAAGTCAACTGTGGTCAACTGTGCTTGATCTGATGGATGTGGAGGTGGAAATGAGTTGGATACACTTCATTCATGTTGGAACAAGTGTTAAATGACATCTCAAAGCTTAAGAATGAAGAAAATCAAGTCAGGACAAAAACTGCCAAAAATAGCAACTGACTTGTAATAGAAGTTTCCAAAAATGGAAAGTTTTTGACCTCAAAAACAGAAGTCCAAGGAAGCTTCAAATGAAAAATTGTTCAACATGACAGATGTAGATCTTGTTCTCACCTTTCCAAAAAGTCCAAGAACTTGAAAATCCGATGTACGGTTTGCGAGATATGGCTCAGTGAATTTCAGAAAAGACCCGTAATCAGGAGGCCATAACTACCACATACTTTGTCCAAATTGCAAGTTCTTTATATGCACAAACTCCATTTGACATGTACTTTGAGGGTGCATCATTGGATTTGTCCAAAAATGGCCAAGGCAAAAAGTCACTTTTCAACTGGACAGCTGAATTGGACCAGGGGCAAAATTGTCCAAAAGTCAAAATATCGGGAATTTTTGAATGGGACTTTTTCCAACACCTCAGGAATGGCATTTTAAATGTGTTTGAATATTCACTTCATGGTTAATGCACATGGTTTGAGTTTTGGGTTGAAAAATGAAATGGTGAAAATTGGACAATTACCACACATATGTGAATTTGAGAAATACAACACCAATGAGCATGGGACAAGTTTCTATGGTTCACATATGACATTTGGAGTTTGCATGAGCTGTCAAAACAGCTGGAAATGAGCTGTACATGGAAATTACATTTTTGCCCTTATTTGCAAAATAACCAATTTCATTAACAATTCCATTTTTGCTAATTAACATGATTAGTGGATGATTAAGCTCAGGTATATAAACCAAAACACTCTCTAATCATAACAGAATTTCATTTCACCAAAATTCAGATCTAAAAACTCTCCAATTCTCTCACATTTTCTCAAGAACATTCAAGAACACATCACACAAAAACCACAAAAACTCTTCCAATTCTTGATGAAATTCGGAAATTCTTGTTGATCCAATCTTCATTCCACTTCTTCTTCTACTGTTTTGACAAAGCAACTTCCAAATCCTCAAGATTCACAACTGTCCAAAGAATGCTCAACAATGGTGAATTGGAATTTCTCATGATTGGAGCAAATTCGAGCTAGGCTAACACCTCCATTCATCTTCCCTATCATCAAGCTTGGACTGTTTTGAAGAATCACATCCAAATTCATCACGAATCGCAACTGTCGGCAAACAAAGGTGCGAATTCGAATCTCACGGTTTTGTAAATTGTTATATGCATTGTGTAGATCGTTCATCGTAGGTTAGCGTGAAACTTGCGGTTTATAAAACGGTTGAGCGAGTTGAGAGAAATCGCGACTCGAAGCTTTGAGTGAGAAACTTTATTCGATCGATCCGTGAGTTGTGTTAGGAATTAGGTGAAATTGATTATGTATTTGAGATCCTCACACTTAGACCTTTCCATCGGTGTATCATTTGCTTGATTTGGTGGAGAATTTCTTGAGGCCGAAGCTGGTGTTGATGGAGGACGAAGAACACGCAACGTTCTTCACGATTCTGGAAAAAGAGCCCGTGTTCAATCCTGAATTTTCGCATGGCCTTTTGAACTTTTGTTTACCGCCAAGACCATCCATTCACGCAGCGCCAGCACATTAAAATGCTGCTGTGTCGTTTTGGCCAAAACTAGAATATTACCATACTGCTATTAACACATTTAATTAATTAATGTTAATCCAAATAATTATTAAAAAATCATACACACCTTTAAAAATCCATAAAAAATAGTAAAAAAATCCAAAAATATGGAAATTTTTTCTATAGCTTCCTTGTTGAGTGTAGGTTTTTTTTTGACCTATTGGTCAAAGTTGTGCTTGGGGAATATTTTATTTGACCTAGGGTTTTCCATTGTATGTCCATTTTTGATACATGTTTGTAATTTGATCATGAAATACTCATAATGTAGAATAAATTCTTGAAAATTTTTGTGGTGGTTCTTGACTCATTGAGGATTATTTATATGTAAATTTCATGAATTTTGGATACCTGGTTAGAGAGCAGCAAATTCTGGAACTTAGGTGTGACAATTTGTGTCACACCTCTTGATGTCAACTTGCAGGATTTTTTTGAGTGACCTATACATGTTAGAATTGGCTGAAATTTTGCATGATGACTTGTTGACATGTTAGGATGTTGTATGAATTTTTGTAGAATTTTTCACTGCATTTTCTATTTGATCATGATTTTTCATTTCTGGAGATCATTTGTGCAAGCTCATATGACATAGGTTGGTAGAATGATTGGGAAATGCTCACATTGTATTGTATGGCCATGAAATTTGATATGCATGAACTAGACACATTTTAGGACCTCCTTGTTTTGGTCTCATCCATTTCTTTTTTGTTTTCAATGAGATATGAATTTTTGAAGTGGATGTATGCATTGATGGTATGAATTGAAGCATGAAATGGTGTCTGTTTTTGTTGATTTTCATTGACATGGTTCCATTTGCCCAATGGATCTCAAATTTGACATGGTAGACCTTGACTGACCCCTGTTTAGGTGTATTTAATTTGAGAATTTTTGAATGTGTTTTGGTATGGATTTGAATGCAATAATTCTGTTTGTATGTTTGGTGCTTCATTTGAACCAATATGGATTGTTTTGTGCATGAATTGAACTTGATGGATGATATAAACATGAGACCAATGATGTTTGCTCTTGTTTGATGTTAATTTGATGTTGGATGGTGGATACCTTGCTGTTTTAATTTTTTTCTTGCTTTTGGACCCTAGGCTTGGCCTAGTGGTCTAGTTGCTAATATTTGCTTGATTTTTCAGGATCAAAAAAGCAATGTACATGGAGAATGATCCAAATCCAATTTTGATTGATGTTGTGGATGTTTGTACACTAACATAACATTGTTTTGTAGGTGTTGGAGTTTGGGTTTAAGCCTTGAGCTTGCCTTGTGTTGTGTATAGTTTGACTGTTTAACTGTTTGCTGTACAATTTGTCTGATTGAATACTGACTGAGTTTGATTGTTTCCAGGTACTTTAGTTGCTCAGTTCCTTGTGAACTATTGCTTTGCTTTGCTTAAGCAACTTGCATAGAGGTATAACCTTCTTACTTCATGTAGTCTGGAGACCCGGCTGTTACCGGGCCGGGCAAATTGTCTGAAGTCCTCCTTAAGAGGCAATGCTTGTGTATGTTTATTTTTCAAGCCCAAGCAGGTAAAGTCCTTCAAGTAAGGCAATTGGTGGAAGGTAGGGACAAGCAGTCTGTCCCCCACTATTCAGTTGAGTCTTCTCCTTGCTCCCATTACATGGTTGTAGCATTGAGATCAAAACCCCAAGATCTGTGCAGTGCACATTGTGTCAGAGTCATCGAGTATAGAAGGGTTCCCCTATTCTGGACCCATGCTCATTTGTCAGCTCTCCCTGGTTAGGGACAAGAGCTGTGAGGTCTGATCCTCACTTCATCCTTTCATCTGCTTCACCTTAGCCTCGTAATGGCAAGGTTAAGAGCAAACACAGCCCGTACAGACGACTCGCTTCGGCAGTCAAACCTATTGTGTGAGCCCCTTGTTTGGCTATAGTGCGTGTTATGTGGATATCTGATTGACATGCTTGTTTGAGATACCTGTTCTCATTTGATGATATATGATTGTATGCTTGTGTGCTAGCTTCTTTCCTGGTTAGGTTAGTTTGCTTATGCAAGTAGGATAGAAAACCGAACTTAGGGTTAACGATGCATGACAACATTAGGCTCGAGTCTCAGCTCCCTAGTTGTGTATCTTTCCCCGGTTTCTGGTTAGCAATTTAGTCCCTTTCAGGGGAACTACATCGCCCTGATCCTTGTTCCAGACAAGGTATGTAGGCAGGTGGTCGTGCGAGACCACTCCGGGCAACCTTTTTCTTTTTTGCGTGCGTTTACTTGTTATCTGACTGTGTGTTTTGGCTCGGATGCCGACGTAAGCCCAGGGATTGGCAGTCGGGCTCCACGTTTGCCGTTTTGAGTGTGTTTTGGTTCGGATGCCGACGTAATTCCATCCAGTGGTTGTCGGGCTCCATGTTTGCCACTCTTGCTTGTTTGTATGTTTTGTGTTGTTTGGCGTGCGTAAGCCGAACTACAGTGGCTCTGATTCTTGTTCCAGACAAGATATGTAGGCATAAGGTGCGATACCTTATCGAGCCCGTTCCTCTTAACCCCACCTGCGTTCCCCGTGTGTGTGTGATGTTTAGCAACCTTTTCTTTATTCTAGGACGTGGATCCCTAGGAGTACCTAGGACGTGAGGGGTGCTAATACCTTCCCCTCGCGTAACCGACTCCCTTACCCTGTCTCTTTGGTCGCGAGACCATTTCCTTTCCAGGTTTCTCTGAGCGTTTCCTTTCCCTATCTTGGGATAAATAAGGTTTAGTGGCGGCTCTGTGTGTTTTATTTTCGAGTCTCGCCGGTTGATTTTTCGCAGGATGCGACAGCTGGCGACTCTGCTGGGGAATAAGAGACATGTTGACCTATGCTGGTCCATCGTCCCTAAGCGAGTCTCTCCTAGCGCTTTAGGATAGGTTTGGTTGCTTGTTTTGTTTATTTATTGCATTTATTATATTAACCATTGTTTATATACTTGCATTAAATATGTGCATGCATCATTACTGTCATGTTGCCATCTTCCTCTGCAGGTGGTTCTGTTACTTTGGGGTGGGTGTTCTGAGTGGGGCTAAAACCCAGGCCCGAGTATACACCTAGGACTAGTGTGGTCTCACGTTGCCTCTTTCATGTTAAGTCAACATGTGCCTGGCGGCGTGATGTGCCACAAGCCGGACGAGGCTCACTTGATAGTGCTCATCTCTGTGGATATTCCGCTTTGTTTGAGTCACTCCATTTGAGTTGTTGACTCTGGTGACCGATCATTCCCGGATCTTTGGTTTAGACGATTTTAAGAGAGCTACAATGGCACACCCGAAAGGGCAAACCCATTGAGTATCTCCGCCCGATTGTCGAGACCATTATCCGCCTTAGGAGGACTTGATTAGAACTTACCTGTGAGGGGAGGGTTGTTCTGTCAGATGTTTGTTCAGATAGCCTTCAGATGGTGACTTTTGATCTGTGATTCAGAGACATAATTATAAGTCGGATTTATGGTCATTTATTGCCGTGACGCCGGAGTGCTGTCCGTGACTTATCAGTGGGGATCCGTTTATTTCGGATTCCCCGGGCCGAGATATTTTATCAGTGGGGATCCGTTTATTTCGGGTTCCCCGGGCCGATTCAGATAAGGGTGATGTGTCTACTCGGATATGGTTTGGTGATGATGGTGATGATGATGTATCTGTCTTCCGTTTATTTCGGAACCCGTGGGTCAGAATTGGGATTGTACATTCCTCAGATGGTTATGATCAGTTCAGAGCCCAGATTCAGTGCAAATGATCAGATGGCTTGGAGGATGGCAACGCATTGCATTCATTCATCAGCATCATTACATTTTGCATTAATTGCATCTAACCCATGTTTACCCATATGCAGGGACACTTTTGATCGAGATTCTGGTTGAGAGATTTCTGTTCAAATATGAGGACCGGTTTGAAAGACAATGTTGCCTACAGTTTCTTTGATCCAGAGATTGGTGTGCTCAAGGATATGGTAGCATTGATTACTCCTGACCATGTGGGGATGTTTAGAGAGTCATACGGCGGTATTCTGAAGATGGTTTTCAGACTCACTGACTGCGACAGGAGCGCCATCCACACTCTTCTTCAGTTCTACGACCCGGGGCTGAGGTGCTTTGTATTTCCGGACTATCTGTTGGGACCTCTGATGGAGGATTATGTCAGCATCCTGGGTATTCAGATCCGTGATCAGATTCCTTTTCATGTCACCAGAGCAGAGCCAGATGTCCTTGGAATTTCACGTGCTCTTTATTTGAGTCCGGAAATGGTCAAGGAAGGTTTGAAGGAAAAAGGAAAGCTACCCGGGTTTCATTTGAGTTTCTTGGAGGCCAATGCCAAGGAACATGCTGCTGTGGGTAACTGGAAGACGGTTTGTGCTCTGATTGCTGTGAGCATTTATGGGATTGTTCTGTTTCCTAACCAGAAGAATTTCGTGGACCGTAATGCTATCAGGTTGTTTATGCAGAGAAACCCTATTCCTACCCTGATTGGAGATGTATACTACTCAGTGCATAACAGGAATGAGAAGAGGCGTGGTGGTCTGGTCAGATGCTGCTCTCAGCTACTCTTTAGGTGGTTCATGGGATATTTGCCTTCCCGAGGTGCCTTTGTTCAGATTGATCCTAGTGTGAAGTGGTCCTTTCGATTGATGGGTCTGCGGGCTGATGACATTGCTTGGACTCATAATGGTTTAGCTGGTCGGGACTTCATCTGCAGTTGCGGGAGTTTACCTAATGTGCCTTTAGTGGGAGTTCAGGGTTGCATTAATTACAACCCGATGCTTCTCCGGAGACAGATGGGGTTTGCTATAGAGGGTCCTCCTCTCGGGCGAGAGATTCAGGAGTCCTTCTATTTCCCGATTGATGGTAACCAGACCAAGTTGAGGCAGGTATTGGACGAATGGCGAGATATCCAGAGGAGGGGTAAGGTTCCTTACGGCAAAGTCAACTGCCGGTATTTTCCACTATTTGAGGATTGGTTGCGGAAGAGGATTGAGTCTACATTTCTACCGTTCCCTGGAGGTGACTCAGTGTGTCCTAGGATTGAGGGTCCAAGTTCTTCTGTCAGCATGGAGGAGTTCCTTGAGATGAAGAGGGCCAGAGATCAGTTACTTGCAGAGAAAGCGGAGTTGGAGAGAAGTGTTGCTCATTTTCAGGCAGCTAATCAGGAAATCAAAGTGAAGATGGAAGATCAAGACAAGCGACATGCTTTGGAGGCCAAACGCTTCGAGATGGATACAGCCTACTATGGGAAGATCAGCCAAGCTTTAGCATCGTCCAACAGGGAACATGACATCACAAAGGAGAAGCTGTTCAGAGCATCAAAAGTCATCGAAGATGAGAAGAGAAGGCAAATCATAGTGAAGGATCAGAGAGATGACAGAGTCAGGGGTCTCATTGCTGAGTGGGAGGCAAAGCTGCAAGTCAAGGAGTCAGAGAAGCTAAAGATCATTGCAGAGAGAGATCACTATATGGCTGAGAGAGACCACTACTTCAGGCAGATGAAGATTCATCAGAAGGAAGTTGGAAGACTACAGCAGGAGAATACCGAGCTCAGGTTCGCCGCAGAGTTCGCGAGGATGGAAGATGAGATAGGGCCATCTGTGGGACCCTCATCTAGCTAGATCCTTCATTTGTGTTGAATTACCGTCAGGCTTGTTGACGGAATTCACTTTGTCTGTATTTCTTTTCTATTCTGGAGGATTGTATTTGATATTTGATCTGATGTATGACTATTGCACCGATTGTGCACTTTTTGGTTATGTAATGATGGTTTCTATTCAGTGATTGGTTGACAAGCTTTATTTGCTTTACCGTATGCACTTACACAAGCACACACATGGTTGGGGGGAATCATGCTAAATCACATATCTCCGATCTGCACGATGAAGTCAAACACTGCTAATCAGAATATAATGTCGGATTATTATTTGTCTCGATGATACCAGGATCGAGAGACAAAGTGTCCTTCATATGGATAGACACTGCATCCATGCATAATCATGATAACTTGTGTTTTATTTTGCAGGTGACTATTACTAACGTGCTTGTTTGTAAACAGGAACCATTGCTCGCGCTCGAAGAGTAGTACCCCTGCACTCAACTCGCCCTCACCGATATTACACAAGAAGAAACACTCCCAGACTCATGGAGCTTCCCAGTGCTGATATGCTGGAACTGAAGGAGAAAATGAACGAACTGATCAATATAATGCAAGGTTTTGCCATTGGTCAGAAGGCTCTCGCAGATAAGGTTGAAAAACTCGAGCGGGTTTCTGCTGTGAGCAGTGGGGTCAACCTGGATGGAGTCTCCAACCAGGGGCAAGGATCTCGTGATGGTGGGAAGAGGACAACAGTTGGTCTGGTGAATAATGCTGGTGGTGTTGGTGGCCAACCGGGGCAGAATACGAAAGACAACTTTGTGCCTCCGTTTTATGGGTTTGACGAAGATCAGGAGGAAGATAGAGAGGCTGACCAGTTCTCTATGCGAAATGAGCCTTTTGTGCCTTACGACATTCCTCCTCAGAATAAGGAAATCCAGCTGCTGGCTGAGAAGATAAAAGTGCTTGAAAGTTATGCCACGCCAGGGGTGGTTAACATGTCCAACATGGGATTGGTGGAGGGGATTGTCATTCCTCAGAAGTTCAAGGCGCCTGCGTTCGACAAATACAATGGCAGTTCTTGCCCGGAAACTCATCTCCAGGCATTTGTCCGCAAAATCTCGGCATACACCGCGGATCAAAAACTGTGGATGTACTTTTTCCAAGACAGCCTGTCTGGAGGCTCCTTGGAATGGTACACCAAGTTGAGATCGTCCGATATCAAAAGCTGGCAAGATTTGGGAGATGCTTTCTTTAAGCAATACCAATTTAATGCTGATATGGCTCCGAGTCGTACCCAGCTGCAGGGTATGTCTCAAAAGCATAACGAAGGATTCAAGGAGTATGCGCAGAGGTGGAGAGAACTGGCTGCAAGGGTGCAACCTCCTCTGGTAGACAGAGAGATGTCCGATTTGTTCATGGGGACCCTGCAGGGGCCGTTTGCAGAAAGAATGGTGGGTTGCCCTGTCACCAATTTCTCTGACATTGTGGTGGCAGGAGAAAGAATCGAAAGTTGGTTGAAGCTGGGTAAAATCCAGGGTGGTGCATCTGCGTCTTCTTCAGGAACGAAGAAACCGTTCGGTAATAACGGTCAGAGAAAGAAGGAAGGAGACACCAGTGCAGTTTATACACAGCGCGGACCCAGTAGGGACCGTTACTTCCAGCACAATGCTGCAGTAACAATTCCTGCTGAGTCTCAGTCAGCACAACCGCAACAACAACAACAGCAGCAACAAAGACAACCGTTCCAACAGAGGCCCCAGAGGGCTGGATACCAGGTCAGGGGCAGAGCAAATGATAGACAATTCGACAGGCCTCCGGTGACTTATTCGTTTCTGTTGAAGAAGCTTCTGGATCTCGGGCTGGTGCAACTGAGGACGCTGGCGCCTTTGAGACCTGATCAGAGGCCGCCCAGTTACAATGAAAATGCTAAGTGCGAATTCCACTCGGGTGCGCCCGGGCATAATGTTGAGGACTGCAAAGCTTTTAAGCACGTAGTCCAGGACCTAGTGGATTCCAAAGCAATCAACTTTGTGCCTTCTCCCAACGTAAATGCAAATCCCATGCCTGCGCATGGTCAGAGGGGAGTAAACGCTATTTCTGTGGAAGATAGAGTGGGGCTGTCTGAGGTCGATCAGTTGAAGACGCCTTTGGTTGAGTTGAAAAGACAACTGCTGATGAATGGGGTTTACCCGGGCTGTGGGTTTGAGTGTGCTGAGTGCACTATTTCTACGAACGGTTGTGAGCTTCTGAGGAAGCATGTCCAGGGTCTGATGGACGGTGGTGAGATTGTGGTCGAGAGGACTGAAGGAAGGAATGAAGAGGTCTCCACCATAACTATATACTATGATCCGGTGGATTTGTCTAACCTGGTGGAGGAGGCTCCAGTTACCATCACGGTACCTGGGCCAATTCCATATGACAAAGATGATGCCGTGCCTTGGCATTATGGTGGAGAGGTATACTGTAATGGTGAGAAGGTTGAAGAGTCATCTGCTAGTGAAACCACCGTGCTAAAGGTGGATAATGCCGGTCCCAGTGGTTTCACTCGCAGCGGTAGATTGTTTGCTCCCGACGCATTGAGGAGGGGGGAGGAAGAAAAAGAGAAAAAAGAAAAGGCCGAGGCTTTAGCCAGGGCGAAAGGGAAGGCTGTGGCAGAGAATGGAAATACTCCTGTGACGACACCGACGCCTGCGGGGTTGGATAATAAATTTGATGATGAAGCTGAAGAGTTTCTGAGGATCATCAAGAAGTCGGAGTATAAGTTGGTGGATCATTTGCAGCAGACTCCGTCCAAAATCTCCATTCTTTCACTGTTACTGAGCTCAGAGGGGCATAGGGAAGCCTTGTTGAAAATATTGAAGAAAGCTTATGTTCCTCAGGAGATCACAATCAACCAATTGGAGACGGTCGTATCCAACGTGCATGCTAGCCATGGGCTGGGCTTTACGGATATGGACCTGACAGTGGACGGCAGGAATCATAACCGGGCTCTACACATTGCCATGGAATGCAAAGGAGCCGTGCTTTCGCATGTGCTGGTTGATACCGGTTCCTCTTTGAATGTGTTGCCTAAGAAGGCCCTGGCAAAGCTAAACTGTGATGGGCTGATTTTGACCCCGACTGATCTGATTGTGCGGGCATTTGATGGGTCAAAGCGGGCTGTATTTGGGGAGGTGGAATTGCCAGTGAAGATTGGCCCAGAAGTGTTTAAGTCGACCTTTTATGTTATGGACATCCAGCCAGCTTACAGTTGCTTGTTGGGTCGCCCATGGATTCATGCTGCAGGAGCAGTTACATCGACTTTGCACCAGAAGTTGAAATATGTCTGGGGAGGTCAAGTCGTCACTGTGTGCGGAGAGGAGGACATCTTTGTCAGCCACTTGTCCTCATTTAAATATGTTGAGATGGATGGTGAGATCTGGGAGACGCCAAGTCAGGCATTTGAAACCGTCAAGGTGGAGAATGCTCTGTTTGCTAAAGAGGAGGAGAAACCGTCCATTGCTTCATACAAGCAGGCTGCTGAGGTGGTTAAAAGCGGAGAGGCTCCTGGTTGGGGCAAAATGATGGAGGTCCCTGAGAAGAAGGACCGTTTTGGGGTTGGATATCAGCCGGGCCGAGGCTCAGGGCGAGGAAGAGGACGTCGTGCGTCAGTAACTTTTACGAGTGCCGGAATGCTGGATCCGGATCACATCTGTATGATGGATGAAGACTCTGACAGCGATTGCTATATGGACCACTGGATAAAGCCGTGCGAACCAGGGATGGAAATCCAGAACTGGAAGGCCGAAGAAATCATCCGGGTCACTCTCCTCGAAGAGTAATATTTTTCTTGTTTCTTTCTTATTTGCATGCAAACCTTACGTGTTGCCCGACACGTAATGGTTCATTGTAAGGGCCACCTCATGTCATAATTTGCAAAATTTTGCATCATTAATAAAAGGATGTTTTTCAGTTAAAAGCGGTGTTCCCTGTTTTTCATTTATTTTTGCAGTTTAAAAAATAAAAACAAATAAAAATGGCAATGTTTTCATTTTTCCTTTTTTTTTTAAATTTCTCACACCGGTTCTAAAAGCAATGCATGAATCAACATTCATGCAGATGCGATTCCTCTCCGGATCTCATTGATAACAATCCTGTTACGCCTCTATATGATTTCGACAATCCGATCTATCTCGCTGAAGAAGAAGACGAAGAAGATTGTGAACTGCCAGGGGAATTAGCCAGGTTGTTAAAACAAGAGGAGAAGGTGATTCAGCCGCATGAAGAACAGATTGAGGTTGTAAATCTGGGTACCGACGAGGCTAAGAAGGAAGTGAAAATCGGGGCTGCTTTGGAGGAAAGTGTCAAGAGCAGAATGGTGGCATTGTTGAAAGAATATGTCGACATCTTTGCCTGGTCTTATCAAGATATGCCAGGGTTGGATACCGATATTGTTGTGCACAAGCTACCGTTGAGAACAGATTGTCCTCCAGTGAAGCAGAAGTTGCGCAGAACTCGACCTGACATGGCGATGAAGATTAAAGAAGAAGTGCAGAAGCAGTGGGATGCTGGTTTCCTTGCTGTCACTAATTATCCGCCATGGGTTGCGAACATTGTGCCAGTCCCGAAAAAAGATGGGAAGGTGAGAATGTGTGTGGACTACCGAGATCTGAATAGAGCTAGTCCGAAGGATGATTTTCCACTACCTCACATTGACGTGTTGGTAGATAATACTGCTCAATTCTCGGTGTTTTCCTTCATGGATGGCTTTTCTGGCTATAATCAAATTAAAATGTTGCCAGATGATATGGAGAAAACAACGTTCATTACACCGTGGGGCACCTTTTGTTACAAGGTAATGCCATTCGGTCTCAAGAACGCCGGTGCCACTTATCAGAGGGCCATGGTGACTTTGTTTCATGATATGATTCATCATGAAATTGAATGCTATGTTGATGACATGATAGCAAAGTCCCAGACAGAAGAGGGGCATTTGGTAGACCTGGCCAAGTTGTTTGACCGGCTGAGACAATTCAGACTGAGGTTGAATCCGAATAAGTGCACGTTCGGAGTGCGGTCCGGTAAATTGCTGGGGTTCATTGTAAGTGAGAAAGGAATCGAGGTTGATCCTGCAAAAGTAAAAGCGATAAAAGAAATGCCTGAACCGAGAACAGAGAAGGAGGTTCGTGGTTTCTTAGGTAGATTGAACTACATTTCACGGTTCATATCTCATCTAACGGCCACGTGTGAACCAATCTTTAAATTGTTGAGAAAAGATCAAACGGTTAGGTGGAATGATGATTGCCAAGCGGCGTTTGAAAAAATAAAAGAGTATTTGCAGGAGCCTCCGATTCTGATGCCTCCTGTGGAGGGAAGACCGTTAATTCTGTACCTGACAGTCCTCGAGGGGTCTATGGGGTGTGTATTGGGGCAGCATGACGAGTCTGGTCGAAAAGAGCATGCCATATACTACCTTAGCAAAAAGTTTACCGACTGTGAAACAAGATATTCACTGCTCGAGAAAACTTGCTGTGCTTTGGTCTGGGCTGCTCGCCGACTAAGGCAGTACATGTTGGTTCATACCACTTTGTTGATTTCCAAGATGGATCCAATCAAGTACATTTTTGAGAAGCCAGCATTGACCGGACGGGTTGCGAGGTGGCAAATGATTTTGACAGAATATGATATACAGTACACCTCTCAGAAAGCGATCAAGGGGAGTGTATTGTCTGATTACCTCGCCCAGCAACCCATTGATGATTATCAACCGATGAAGTTTGAATTCCCTGATGAGGACATCATGTTTCTCAAATCGAAAGATTGCGAGGAACCGATCCCGGAGGAGGGGCCTGACCCTGAATCCGAATGGATTCTGATGTTTGATGGGGCCGTTAACGTGAACGGAAGCGGTGTTGGTGCTGTTTTGGTTACGCCGAAAGGATCCCATATTCCTTTTGCTGCCCGGCTAACATTTGAGTGTACCAACAACGTAGCTGAATATGAAGCTTGCATATTGGGTATTGAGGAGGCTATTGATTTGAGAATCAAGAACCTTGTGATATATGGAGATTCAGCTCTGGTGATAAATCAGGTTAACGGGAAATGGTATACGCATCAATCTCATTTGGTTCCGTATCGAGATTATACGAGGAGATTGTTGACGTTTTTCACCGAGGTGAAGTTGCATCATGTGCCTAGAGAGGAGAATCCTTTGGCAGATGCTTTGGCTACTCTGGCCGCCTTGATTAAGGTGCAGAGGTGGAATCAGTTCCCCCAGTGTTGAAGTAGGTCGTCTGGATAGACCGGCTTATGTGTTTGCTGTTGATACGGCCTCTGATGATGAGAAGCCGTGGTATTATGATATCAAGCGCTATCTAGAGACTCAAGAGTATCCTGAGGGAGCATCGAAGAAAGATAGAAAGACTCTGCGGAGGTTAGCCATGGTGTTCTACCTGAATAAGGATGGGGTTTTGTATAAGCGGAATTTTGATTGGGTCTTGCTCAGATGTGTTGATGATGCAGAAGCAAGCCAATTGATGAAAGAGGTTCATGAGGGATCGTTCGGTACCCATGCCAGTGGGAATGCAATGGTGAAGAAGCTGCTGAGAGCAGGTTATTATTGGATGACAATGGAGGCCCAATGTTTTAATTTCGTGCGGAAGTGTCATAAATGCCAGATTTATGCTGATAAGGTGCACGTGCCTCCAAATCCGTTGAGCTTAATGTCGTCTCCATGGCCGTTTGCTATGTGGGGCATTGATATGATTGGAAAGATAGAGCCTACGGCTTCGAATGGGCACAGATTCATATTAGTGGCTATTGATTACTTCACCAAGTGGGTAGAAGCAGCCTCTTATACGAATGTGACGAAGCAGGTTGTTGCTAGATTTCTCAAGAGAGACATCATTTGCCGATATGGGGTTCCCGAGAGAATCATTACTGATAAGGGTTCTAATTTGAACAATAAGATGATGGCAGAGCTGTGCCGGGAATTCAAGATTGAGCATCACAATTCTTCTCCTTATCGTCCGAAGATGAATGGGGCGGTTGAGGCAGCCAACAAGAATATAAAGAAGATTGTGCAGAAAATGGTGGTAACCTACAAAGACTGGCATGAGATGTTGCCGTTCGCGTTGCATGGGTACAGAACGTCGGTACGCACATCTACTGGGGCAACTCCGTTCTCGTTGGTATATGGGATGGAGGTTGTACTACCTGTCGAGGTTCAGATTCCCTCTTTGAGAGTCCTGATGGACGTAAAATTGCAAGAGGCTGAATGGGTAAGGACCCGGTACGAAGAGTTGAGCCTGATAGAGGAAAAGAGGCTAGCAGCCATCTGTCATGGGCAGTTGTACCAGCAGAGGATGAAGCGTGCTTTTGACAAGAAGGTGCGACCTCGGGTGTATCACGTAGGTGATATGGTGCTGAAAAGGATCCTTCCTCCTCAAAACGATCGAAGGGGCAAATGGACACTGAATTATGAAGGTCCATTCGTGGTCAAGAAGGTTTTCTCTGGCGGAGCCTTGTTGTTAACGACCATGGATGGTGAGGATTTTCCATCCCCTGTGAATGCGGACGCAGTTAAAAAATACTTCGTATAAATTGACCCGCTGGACGAAAAGAACAAAATAGTCCAGGCAAAAATGGGCATCCCGGCGAACCAAAAACAGAAAAGAGGTTCGGGCAAAAATTAGGGATAAAAATGAAAATGTACACCCGGCAAGTCGAAAACCTGAGAAGGCGACTTGGGCAAAAATGGGTATCCCGGTGGACTGAAAACCCGAAAGGGCGGTCCAGGCAAAAGAGGGATTGAAACGAACAACTGCGTCTAGCATGATCGTTTGCGCTTTGGTTAAGGCATCATGGATAATACCCGGTAGGGATCAGTCAGAGTTGTCTTGTTCAGAAGGCAGAAAGCATGGAGAGTCTGAGGATATAGGGGGTGTAACCGAGTTGGAACTTGATGAGATCACGGGTTTCACATTGCCATTAGGATAGATTTTTCCTTTTGAGCGCAATTACCTCTTTTCAGGAATTGCTTCCTTTTGTATTGCTCAATTTGAGCCACACTTTTCCAATCAATAAAATGCATATTCAGTCAAATAATTTTGTTTTTGTTTTTCATTACCGCTTTGATTGCAAAAACATCCAGATATTTTTGATAAAGAATCTTGCATTTTAAGACATACGGGTTCCTTCCAATGCATGTTTATAAGATTGAAAGCTTGAAATCTTATGTGGAAGGTTGAGTGACCCAAGTGTTGAAATCTTGACACACCTGGGGCACGGTGTTATCTGACGATCTGTTTTGCAGGAACTGTTAGGTATTCGTCACTCACTTGCAGGTTGTGAGGCGGAAGCTTTGTAATAAATCCCCAGAGAGTTCGCTCAGGAACAAATGAATATGAAAAAATGACGAAGACGTTGAGACGTACGACGATCCTTGATGATAATCAAGAAGACTCTTCAAAGTCGGAAGACATGAAAGTTTGTAGTTCCCCGCAGAGTTCGATCAGGGACGAAGGAGGAACGGTGGAGAGAAGACGTTGAGACGTCCGACGACCTTTGGAATTAATCAAGAAGACTCTTCAAAGTCGAAAGATTGAAATTTCTGTATAAATCCCAGGAGTACGTCTCTCGTCGAGCGCAGGGCGATTTGAAATACAAGATGATGGAGCAGAAAAGGTCCGGATGAGTCCGGGAATTCTTATTTCCCAGCTAAGTCCCCAAGCAGAATCGTAGGACTAGCTCCCCAGCCGAGTCAGTGTGGTTATACCTGGCAGGTTTATAATGGTGTTTCCTCAGCAGTCAGGTCTGAAGGTTGCTACCCCCGAGTGGAGCGGGTCTTTTCCAAAGAAATATATCTCCAGCAGTGTTCATCTTACCGGAGGATTGAACAAATTCCCGTGGCGGACGGGTTTCTGCATCCCCAGCTGAGCCGATTCTACCTATGGATTGCATGGGTAATCCCCAGCGGAGTAGCAGTCGTTTCTCCTAGCATGGTCTGGATGGTCATCCCCGGTAGGTTGAAGATTGCCCATTTCCTCAGCGGGAGTATCGGTGAGGGTTCCCAAAGCAGAGTTGGGGCGTGTATCCCCAGCAAGACAAAGAGATTGTGGTATCCCCACAGAGCGCGATGATGGTTCTTCTGCCCCAGCAGGTCCTCGAGAGGGTTGGGTGCAAAGGAGGTATTCCCCAGCAAGGGTGGCATTCTCCCAGCAGCAGTACTATTCCCCGGCAGGGTGGAAATCGGAGCAGTGACGAGAGCCTCAGCAGAGAGTCTCGTGTCCCCCAGAGGATTCCCCAGAGGGGGATATTTCTTTTTATGCATTCATCATGAAAAAATAGCATGGCATATTGCATAAAAAATGAATAATCGCGTAGCATTTCCATGTTTATGGAGCATTACGCAGAAAAATCAATCATGCATCATTGCAAGCATAAGCTAGTCCCAAACCGTGGTTACCGTTTGAGGGGTGGTTTTGCTGAAAGATAAAGGTGTTATTCTGAGGAGTCTAGCATCAGAACGTCAGATCAGCAATGTTCCCCAGTAGTGCGATATTGGAGGAAATGTTTCCGTCGGGCGGAGAGGGAAATAAAATCAGAGGACGTTACGCGATTAGCAGTTTTCCGGAGTTCAGACCGAGGCGGTATCCAGACCGAAGTGGCGTTCAGGCCCAGTTTCCGATTCTCAGATCGAAGAAGTTTCCGACGATCAGGTTGATGTACTTGTGGTATTCAGGCCCAGTTTCCGATTCTCAGATCGAAGAAGTTTCCGATGATCAGGTTGATGTACTTGTGGTATTCAGGCCCAGTTTCCGATTCTCAGATCGAAGAAGTTTCCGACGATCAGGTTGATGTACTTGTGGTATTCAGGCCCAGTTTCCGATTCTCAGATCGAAGAAGTTTCCGACGATCAGGTTGATGTACTTGTGGTATTCAGGCCAGTTTTCCGGAGTTCAGACCGAGGCGGTATCCAGACCGAAGTGGCGTTCAGGCCCAGTTTCCGATTCTCAGATCGAAGAAGTTTCCGACGATCAGGTTGATGTACTTGTGGTATTCAGGCCCAGTTTCCGATTCTCAGATCGAAGAAGTTTCCGACGATCAGGTTGATGTACTTGTGGTATTCAGGCCCAGTTTCCGATTCTCAGATCGAAGAAGTTTCCGACGATCAGGTTGATGTACTTGTGGTATTCAGGCCAGTTTTCCGGAGTTCAGACCGAGGCGGTATCCAGACCGAAGTGGCGATCAGGCCAATTTCCCGGAGTTCAGACCGAGGCGGTATCCAGACCGAAGTGGCGATCAGGCCAATTTCCCGGAGTTCAGACCGAGGCGGTATCCAGACCGAAGTGGCGATCAGGCCAATTTCCCGGAGTTCAGACCGGAGTGGTTTTCGGACCAGGTAGAAGAAGAGAAAATTTTCGGGGTTCAAGAAAAGCAAAAAAAAAGAATGAGAATCCCGAGTGGATGTGGTGTTCAGACCCTGGTTATCCCTGCGTTACCATTTATTTTGGCATCCAGGTCGTCGGTTTTTCGAGTTTTTCTTCGCCGATGCTGACAGGCGTTGTTAATTATTATCCCATCAGAGTGCAAATTGTTCGTCTGTTTCTTGGTATTCAATCACTCTTCATCCTGATCATCCGAAATCCGAGGCTATTTCGTATCGACAGGTTCACAGTGGATTGAATAGGGGCAGCTGTAACACCTCAAAATTTGCCCTCCTCTCTTGGGACTAGCATTAACATATTTGCATTTCATTTTAGGACATTAGGCATTTCATATTGCATAACATGTGGTTACATAGTGCAAGCTATCTTCCCAAGTCTTGATCAGAAGATGAGGAAGTCAGAAAATGCAAGCCTAGGGTTGTACTGATTGATCATGGGCCATCTGAGGATTGAGCTGTGAATTAGGGTTTTGTGACTCCCAAGGGTATTGGTCTTCATGTTGATTGAATCGATACATCATCATCACCATGGTTGGATGTCATCAGGAGATTGAAGAAGATTCCTTGAGATTAGGGTTTTGACCACTGGTCAACCCTAATCAGTTGTATTGGGCCAATCAGGGCTGGATCAGGAGATGGGGTTTGTGGATGAGATGAGGATCATTTTGTGATTATATGGTGATTATTGAGGCTAGGGTGTCACCCTTGAGCCATTTCAGTTGGAGATTGGGGCTTAAATTGATCAATGCATTGCCAAATTCATCTATCAGATGAAAAGTCAACTGTGGTCAACTGTGCTTGATCTGATGGATGTGGAGGTGGAAATGAGTTGGATACACTTCATTCATGTTGGAACAAGTGTTAAATGACATCTCAAAGCTTAAGAATGAAGAAAATCAAGTCAGGACAAAAACTGCCAAAAATAGCAACTGACTTGTAATAGAAGTTTCCAAAAATGGAAAGTTTTTGACCTCAAAAACAGAAGTCCAAGGAAGCTTCAAATGAAAAATTGTTCAACATGACAGATGTAGATCTTGTTCTCACCTTTCCAAAAAGTCCAAGAACTTGAAAATCCGATGTACGGTTTGCGAGATATGGCTCAGTGAATTTCAGAAAAGACCCGTAATCAGGAGGCCATAACTACCACATACTTTGTCCAAATTGCAAGTTCTTTATATGCACAAACTCCATTTGACATGTACTTTGAGGGTGCATCATTGGATTTGTCCAAAAATGGCCAAGGCAAAAAGTCACTTTTCAACTGGACAGCTGAATTGGACCAGGGGCAAAATTGTCCAAAAGTCAAAATATCGGGAATTTTTGAATGGGACTTTTTCCAACACCTCAGGAATGGCATTTTAAATGTGTTTGAATATTCACTTCATGGTTAATGCACATGGTTTGAGTTTTGGGTTGAAAAATGAAATGGTGAAAATTGGACAATTACCACACATATGTGAATTTGAGAAATACAACACCAATGAGCATGGGACAAGTTTCTATGGTTCACATATGACATTTGGAGTTTGCATGAGCTGTCAAAACAGCTGGAAATGAGCTGTACATGGAAATTACATTTTTGCCCTTATTTGCAAAATAACCAATTTCATTAACAATTCCATTTTTGCTAATTAACATGATTAGTGGATGATTAAGCTCAGGTATATAAACCAAAACACTCTCTAATCATAACAGAATTTCATTTCACCAAAATTCAGATCTAAAAACTCTCCAATTCTCTCACATTTTCTCAAGAACATTCAAGAACACATCACACAAAAACCACAAAAACTCTTCCAATTCTTGATGAAATTCGGAAATTCTTGTTGATCCAATCTTCATTCCACTTCTTCTTCTACTGTTTTGACAAAGCAACTTCCAAATCCTCAAGATTCACAACTGTCCAAAGAATGCTCAACAATGGTGAATTGGAATTTCTCATGATTGGAGCAAATTCGAGCTAGGCTAACACCTCCATTCATCTTCCCTATCATCAAGCTTGGACTGTTTTGAAGAATCACATCCAAATTCATCACGAATCGCAACTGTCGGCAAACAAAGGTGCGAATTCGAATCTCACGGTTTTGTAAATTGTTATATGCATTGTGTAGATCGTTCATCGTAGGTTAGCGTGAAACTTGCGGTTTATAAAACGGTTGAGCGAGTTGAGAGAAATCGCGACTCGAAGCTTTGAGTGAGAAACTTTATTCGATCGATCCGTGAGTTGTGTTAGGAATTAGGTGAAATTGATTATGTATTTGAGATCCTCACACTTAGACCTTTCCATCGGTGTATCATTTGCTTGATTTGGTGGAGAATTTCTTGAGGCCGAAGCTGGTGTTGATGGAGGACGAAGAACACGCAACGTTCTTCACGATTCTGGAAAAAGAGCCCGTGTTCAATCCTGAATTTTCGCATGGCCTTTTGAACTTTTGTTTACCGCCAAGACCATCCATTCACGCAGCGCCAGCACATTAAAATGCTGCTGTGTCGTTTTGGCCAAAACTAGAATATTACCATACTGCTATTAACACATTTAATTAATTAATGTTAATCCAAATAATTATTAAAAAATCATACACACCTTTAAAAATCCATAAAAAATAGTAAAAAAATCCAAAAAATATGGAAATTTTTTCTATAGCTTCCTTGTTGAGTGTAGGTTTTTTTTTGACCTATTGGTCAAAGTTGTGCTTGGGGAATATTTTATTTGACCTAGGGTTTTCCATTGTATGTCCATTTTTGATACATGTTTGTAATTTGATCATGAAATACTCATAATGTAGAATAAATTCTTGAAAATTTTTGTGGTGGTTCTTGACTCATTGAGGATTATTTATATGTAAATTTCATGAATTTTGGATACCTGGTTAGAGAGCAGCAAATTCTGGAACTTAGGTGTGACAATTTGTGTCACACCTCTTGATGTCAACTTGCAGGATTTTTTTGAGTGACCTATACATGTTAGAATTGGCTGAAATTTTGCATGATGACTTGTTGACATGTTAGGATGTTGTATGAATTTTTGTAGAATTTTTCACTGCATTTTCTATTTGATCATGATTTTTCATTTCTGGAGATCATTTGTGCAAGCTCATATGACATAGGTTGGTAGAATGATTGGGAAATGCTCACATTGTATTGTATGGCCATGAAATTTGATATGCATGAACTAGACACATTTTAGGACCTCCTTGTTTTGGTCTCATCCATTTCTTTTTTGTTTTCAATGAGATATGAATTTTTGAAGTGGATGTATGCATTGATGGTATGAATTGAAGCATGAAATGGTGTCTGTTTTTGTTGATTTTCATTGACATGGTTCCATTTGCCCAATGGATCTCAAATTTGACATGGTAGACCTTGACTGACCCCTGTTTAGGTGTATTTAATTTGAGAATTTTTGAATGTGTTTTGGTATGGATTTGAATGCAATAATTCTGTTTGTATGTTTGGTGCTTCATTTGAACCAATATGGATTGTTTTGTGCATGAATTGAACTTGATGGATGATATAAACATGAGACCAATGATGTTTGCTCTTGTTTGATGTTAATTTGATGTTGGATGGTGGATACCTTGCTGTTTTAATTTTTTCTTGCTTTTGGACCCTAGGCTTGGCCTAGTGGTCTAGTTGCTAATATTTGCTTGATTTTTCAGGATCAAAAAAGCAATGTACATGGAGAATGATCCAAATCCAATTTTGATTGATGTTGTGGATGTTTGTACACTAACATAACATTGTTTTGTAGGTGTTGGAGTTTGGGTTTAAGCCTTGAGCTTGCCTTGTGTTGTGTATAGTTTGACTGTTTAACTGTTTGCTGTACAATTTGTCTGATTGAATACTGACTGAGTTTGATTGTTTCCAGGTACTTTAGTTGCTCAGTTCCTTGTGAACTATTGCTTTGCTTTGCTTAAGCAACTTGCATAGAGGTATAACCTTCTTACTTCATGTAGTCTGGAGACCCGGCTGTTACCGGGCCGGGCAAATTGTCTGAAGTCCTCCTTAAGAGGCAATGCTTGTGTATGTTTATTTTTCAAGCCCAAGCAGGTAAAGTCCTTCAAGTAAGGCAATTGGTGGAAGGTAGGGACAAGCAGTCTGTCCCCCACTATTCAGTTGAGTCTTCTCCTTGCTCCCATTACATGGTTGTAGCATTGAGATCAAAACCCCAAGATCTGTGCAGTGCACATTGTGTCAGAGTCATCGAGTATAGAAGGGTTCCCCTATTCTGGACCCATGCTCATTTGTCAGCTCTCCCTGGTTAGGGACAAGAGCTGTGAGGTCTGATCCTCACTTCATCCTTTCATCTGCTTCACCTTAGCCTCGTAATGGCAAGGTTAAGAGCAAACACAGCCCGTACAGACGACTCGCTTCGGCAGTCAAACCTATTGTGTGAGCCCCTTGTTTGGCTATAGTGCGTGTTATGTGGATATCTGATTGACATGCTTGTTTGAGATACCTGTTCTCATTTGATGATATATGATTGTATGCTTGTGTGCTAGCTTCTTTCCTGGTTAGGTTAGTTTGCTTATGCAAGTAGGATAGAAAACCGAACTTAGGGTTAACGATGCATGACAACATTAGGCTCGAGTCTCAGCTCCCTAGTTGTGTATCTTTCCCCGGTTTCTGGTTAGCAATTTAGTCCCTTTCAGGGGAACTACATCGCCCTGATCCTTGTTCCAGACAAGGTATGTAGGCAGGTGGTCGTGCGAGACCACTCCGGGCAACCTTTTTCTTTTTTGCGTGCGTTTACTTGTTATCTGACTGTGTGTTTTGGCTCGGATGCCGACGTAAGCCCAGGGATTGGCAGTCGGGCTCCACGTTTGCCGTTTTGAGTGTGTTTTGGTTCGGATGCCGACGTAATTCCATCCAGTGGTTGTCGGGCTCCATGTTTGCCACTCTTGCTTGTTTGTATGTTTTGTGTTGTTTGGCGTGCGTAAGCCGAACTACAGTGGCTCTGATTCTTGTTCCAGACAAGATATGTAGGCATAAGGTGCGATACCTTATCGAGCCCGTTCCTCTTAACCCCACCTGCGTTCCCCGTGTGTGTGTGATGTTTAGCAACCTTTTCTTTATTCTAGGACGTGGATCCCTAGGAGTACCTAGGACGTGAGGGGTGCTAATACCTTCCCCTCGCGTAACCGACTCCCTTACCCTGTCTCTTTGGTCGCGAGACCATTTCCTTTCCAGGTTTCTCTGAGCGTTTCCTTTCCCTATCTTGGGATAAATAAGGTTTAGTGGCGGCTCTGTGTGTTTTATTTTCGAGTCTCGCCGGTTGATTTTTCGCAGGATGCGACACTTACCACTCTATATCTCATATGGTGTCTTCTCAACCTTTTTGGATGGAACACGGTTAAGTGTGTAAGCTGTTGTCAATAATGCATGTCTCCAAAAGGAGTTTGGAAGATCGACGTGACTCATCATGGATCGGACCATGTCTAACAGGGTTCGATTTCTTCTCTCAGATACACCATTCCATTGGGGTGTTCCAGGAGGAGTAAGTTGGGATAGGATCCCACACTCTTTCAGATGGCCATCAAACTCTAGGCTTAAATACTCACCACCTCGATCTGATCGAAGAGTTTGAATATTCTTACCTAGTTGGTTTTGTACTTCATTCTTGAATTCCTTGAACTTTTCAAAGGACTCTGATTTGTGTTTCATTAAATACACATAACCATATCTACTGAAATCATCAGTAAATGTGATGAAGTACTGAAAACCTCCTCTGGCTGGTATGTTCAGTGCTCCACATACATCAGTATGTATGAGGGCCAAAAGATCATTAGCTCTTTCACCTTTTCCTGTGAATGGAGACTTTGTCATCTTTCCAATTAAACAAGATCTGCATGTCTCATATGATTCATAATCAAAAGAGTCGAAGAGTCCATCTTTGTGGAGTTTGGAAATGCGTTTCTCATTTATGCGGCCTAATCGACAATGCCAAAGGTAAGTTGGATTTAACTCGTTAGGTTTCATCCTTTTAGTATTAATGTTATAAATAGGCATTTCGAGATCAAGGACATATAGTCCATTGCTCATTTGTGCAGTAGCATACAATATATCATTCAAATAAATTGAGCAACAATTGTTCTTTATTATAAATGAAAAACCAAACTTGTCCAAACAAGAAATGGAAATAATATTCCTACTAATTGCAGGTACATAATAACAGTTTTCTAACTGAATTATTAAACCACTAGGTAAAGTCCACACATAAGTTCCTACAACTAAAGCAACAACCTTTGCTCCATTGCCAACTCGTAGGTCAACTTCACCTTTTGCCAAATCTCTACTTCCTTTTAGCCCCTGCACATTGTACAAAAGTGAGAACCACATCCAGTATCTAATACCCATGATGCAGAAGTAGATAAATTTATTTCAATAACAAAAATACCTGAAGTTGAAGTCTCTACTCCATTCTTCGTATCTTCCAGGTACTTTGGGCAGTTTCTCTTCCAGTGTCTGGTCTTACCGCAATGGAAGCAGATGCCTGCCTTTGATATGCCTCCACTAGGCTTCAAAGCAGCAACAATGGGTCTGGGTTTGGCAACTTCCTTGCCTTTCCCTTTATCACCCTGCTTGATGGGCCTTTTGTTTTGTCTCTTTCCATTTCCGATCATCAGAATGGACTTCCCTTTTGACTTCAGGTTCTGCTCAGCAGTTCTTAACATGCCTAGCAGTTCAGGAAGTGATTTGTCCATGTCATTCATATTGAAATTTAGGACAAATTGACTGAATCTATCTGGCAACGATTGCAAGATCAAATCAGTCACAAGTTCCTTTCCGAGGGGAAAACCCAACCTTTCAAGGTTTTCCACATACCCAATCATCTTGAGCACATGGGGACTTACAGGGGCTCCCTCAGCTAACTTGCTTTGAAAAAGGGCTTTTGAAACTTCAAACCTTTCATGCCTTGCTTGCTCTTGATAGAGCATCTTCAGGTGTTCGATCATATCGAACGCTGCCATGTTCTCATGTTGCTTTTGCAATTTTGAGTTCATGGTAGCTAGCATGAGATAAGCAGTTTCATTGGCATCATTGACATACTTCTTATAAGCATCTCTTTCTGCCTTAGGTGCAGAACTAGGAGGTTCCTCTTCAGGAACAGGTTTCTCCAAGACATACAGCTTTTTATCATGTTTGAGGACAATCCTCAGGTTTCGGTGCCAATCCAGAAAATTTTTCCCAGACAATTTTTCCTTGTCAAGGATTGATCGCAAGATGTTGTTAGAGGTGTTTGTTGTCATGGTAATCTACATAAGAATTAATGAAAATATAAGTATCAATAACATATTTAATTAGGCCTTTAATTAAATATGCTCCCACTATTTTACTCAAAAGAAATGACCCTCATCATTTGATTCGGAAAATCCCGTTGGAAGATTTTCTAGTGGGTCGAGATCCACATTTCACTTTGTTCTAAGTCCGCGTAGGCGGATTACACAAAACTAGGTTATTTAGGTAGGAACTCCTTCCAATTGTATCTAATACAACTCTCGAAAATTTCAGTTGGGTGAATAACTCCTTATTCCAATCCATCATATGGATCATTTCCAACTCTTGCTTCTAAACATATATAATCTTATTATAATTTGTTTAGTTAAGTTTGACCCATTGTTTTAGCAGTTGGATATTACAATTATCCCATCGCACCTTACTAATATAGAACATGCACATCGCGTAGGCGAAACCTACATTATCCGATACTAGTCTTTATGAGTGCTAAAACTTGGAAAGCATAAACTTAATATTTAATTTGAGGGAATTGTAATTGTTATGATCTCACCGGCTTATTTATCATATAAATCGTCTCTCACATGCATCAATATATATTCACATGCATCAACATACATACACATGCATCAACATACATAATGAAACAGTTATGGCCCCTAGCGCAATTGTTCTCCCAAGCCAATGAGAGAACCTAAGCTAACCTAATAATGATCTAAGCTTCTCCAAGCAAGATCTTCAAGGCTGTCCTCCTTTGATATTGAATTCTTCTCTTTCTTCATTTTTGTCCTCCTTCGATATTGAATTCTTCTCTTTCTTCATATCATTACATTACAGAAGAAACTCGTTTTACATACGAGGGATTGAGATGAGAAAAGAAGTTACATTAAGAGATTAAAAGGAGAGGCACGACACGCAGGTCGTATTTTAAAACCCAAAACAAGATAAAGGATAACTAAGGCCATAACTGATCACCACAAGGCAATAATAATAAACACATTATTATTATTAATTTTAATTCCTTTAATTACTTAGAACCAAATTAAATTTCGGCGATCGATCACACTACACAGAGTTAGCCGGGGTCCGCTACCCGGTCAGCGGGAACGGGTGTTCCGCTACCCGGTCAGCGGACGGTGGTTCCGCTGACCGTTCAGCGGACGACGGTCAAGGGGGCAGCGCCCCTGGCCAAAACTTTTAATGAACAATTCATTTGAAATCGGCGTCGTTTTGCATCGACACAACTCTTGCGCAGTCACAAAACAAAAACCCCGAGAATTCTGACTCTGTGAGTGTGACGACCGTCACAAGCATGTTACGACCGTCACAGGCCCATGACGAATGTCACGCGGCCAAAAACAGAAACGCCTAGAATTCTGGATCTGTGAATGTGAATACCGTCACAAAGCACGTGACGACCGTCACGTCCAGCTTGTTACGATCGTCACAAGTCCATGACGATCGTCACGCGGCCAAAAACTAGCGCTTTGAAACAGTCAACGGACGTGTTCCAACAAGTCCTTAATTCACAACTTCTTGACGGCACAACCCTTGCGCCGTCACTAACCCTAATGCACCAATTTCAGACCGTCAAACACACCTCGATTGTTGATTCAGTATGATTGATCAACAGGTCATTGCTTCACCATACTAATGTCGGATTCCGAAGCAAATGACCATTGATCGCTCAAAGGAAAACAACCATTTAGTGTTTGAATGAACGAAACAGAAACAGTATATCATATATATCGTACTTTGCATTAGGATTACTTATATCATATATAAGTTGATCGGTCTCAATTGCGTAACCTATAGACGATCGATGTATCACTGCTTCACCATACTAATGTCGGTCCCGAAGCATAGTCAACATCAATCATCCAACTCATACACTCATGATGCCAAATTTAATTACCCGTTTAATTAATTGATTCATTCTGTCTTTTAATCATATTAATACAGAAAATAAACAGCTATCTGATTCATGGTTTCGTAAGTGGCTCTGATACCACTGCAGGAGAATTGCGATCCAAAACGCAACGAAAATTAAAATTTTCTTCTTTAGAGATCCTTACGAATGGTCATGATCAGTGATAGAATATTTACCTCTTGTGACGATTAAAACCTTTGATGCAGATCTCTTGTGACGATCAAAACCTTTGATGCAGATCCACGAAGCGATCACGAACGTTGAACGATGACAACGTCTCTACTCAGTCCACACGAACGGATTCCTTCAATCTCAGTGCTAGCTGGTACGAATGAAGGCTTTGAGTGTGTGTATGTGTGTGTGTGTGTGTGTGTGTGTGAGAGAGAGAGAGAGAGAGAGAGAGAGAGAAAACGAAAATAATGCAACCGCAATGAATGCTTCTTAACAATGGTTCTATTTATAGAACCACTTGTATGGGTTTCAAGCTAAAATGCCAACTTAAGTGTATTTTGGCCCATATCTTATAATATGCCCAAAATCACTTAAGCCCACGGTACCTTACCATATTTCGTATTCTACTTAAGTACACCGTACCTTACGATGTTCTACAACTCACTTAAGTGCACCGTACCTTACGGTGTTCCTTAGTTACTCTATCTCTCATCAATTCGTCCTTTGTGTGTGACCCTGTAGGTTTTCGCGGCATTGGCAATTATATTAAATCATGTATTTGACATAATAAACAGTGAGCGGTATCTAGCAACACATCACTGCTACCCAAGACACGAAAATGTCATGTGATCTGACAAATCCTTCTGTGATAATACTTATGTGTATAATTACCCTTTTGCCCCTTATGTCTATATTGAACACAAGGCATAGACCGTGTCATCCTTGTCCAGTTCAATATTGGGCCCATAGACATTTATCCTGTTACGCAGGATGGGCAAATTCCATCTAGGTCACTCATGTCCCTCAGCATGCTTTGTGGAGTACCCATCAACTGTCTTTATGGTTATCCAGTTATGGACAACGTTTGATCAGCAATAAAGCACTCGACTCTACATCTAGGGTCCATAGTGGTTTCAGGTCGAAGAGTGGTATACACCATTATCACCATGAGAATAACATATGACACTTTGCATAACTTTATATATAGTATTCTCATAGCGGGTCAATCCGGTATAAATATTACTCTTAATATTCATACCTATGTTTAAGACTTGATAACTCCTTATCCATGATCCATGAGATGTGATCATCAATCTATATACATAATAGTCTTAATGCTTTAATGTTATCCCACTTCACAATAAAGCTCGACTACGGATACTTTAAGAATAGTGTCCTTATGTTTAATGTGATCTCATGATTAAGTCATACTTGATACATTAAACGGACTAGCTATTCTAGGGACTTTATTAAACAAACATAATAAAGAAAAAGTCTTTTATTACTAATAACTAATTCGATACAAGTACCAAAAGTATTGGCCTCTAGGGCTTACACCAACCCATACCCTAATTTTTAAGCCTAAAAGCCCACATCTCATTTGCATTCTTTTGCATACAAGCAAGGTCACATATTGGTCCTTCGCCATATCCATCTTTGGTTTTGATTTTGCAGGGATCACCAAGCACTTCTTTATTGATGTTTTACCTTTGTGTTTATATGATTAATTTCTCATCTAACCATTAACCAAATACCAAAATATGTCTTGTTTCTCTTAAGTTTATTGTGCAAGGTAGGGCTTCTCAAATCAAGAGCATCTCAATGTTTTGTGGCTTACTTCTCCAAGGAAAGTCAAAAGGTTCATATGTTTATTTTCATGCCTTCTTGAACAAGAAACTTTAAGCTTTGAACAATTTAATCAATAGGAAATCAAGGATACTTTATCATGAGTTCATATGATCACCCATGTGCTATGAAATGCAAGGAAAGTCCAAGTACACAAGCTTGTTCCAAGAGGTTTGACCTAAAAGTCAATAATTTGAATTCAAAGTTCCAAAGATCACAACTCCTTCAATTCCCAACATTTTTTAATGCCCCTTTTTTCATATGACTCTTATAAACATCCTCTATAACTTATTTTTACATGACAAGAGTCAATTATGCTTGGAGGATTATCAAACATTTAGAGACATTATAGGTCATTTGTGGACTTAGTGAAATTTAACCTATTTTCAAGTGAATTTTTCCCAACTTTCAAGGATCATAACTTCTTCAAATTTCAACATATGAATCTGATTCTTTTTGCACAATGTCATTTGTGACGCCCTCTACAAGTTTGTTTCAAGGACCAAGGTCAGAACTGAAGGAGATCAAAAATGCAACAGAAATTAAAATTTTCCTTTAGTGATCCTTACGAATGGGCATGATCAATGATAAAAATCATTACCTCTTGTGGCGATTGAAACCTTTGATGCAGATCTAAGGAGTGATCACGAGCATTGAATGGTGATAACATCTCTACTCAGTCCACATGAACGAATTCCTTCGGTCTCATGCTAACCGCTACGAATGAAGGCTTTGAGTGAGAGTGAGAGAAAAAGGAAATTTTATCAAGTGAAATGCTTCTACACAAGTGTTCTATTTATAGAACCACTTGTGTGGGCTGCAAGCTAAAAATCTCACTTAAGTGTATGTGGCCCATATCTTATGGCATTACCGAAAATCACTTAAGTGCGTGGTATCTTACCACATTTCTTATTCTACTTAAGTGCATCGTACCTTACGATGTTCCACAATTCACTTAAGTGCATCGTACCTTACGGTGTTCCTTATTTACTTTATCTCTCATCAATCCGTCCTTTTGTATGTGACCCTATAGTTTTTTGCGACATTGGCAATTATATTAAATCACATATTTAACATAATAAACAGTAAGCGATATTTAGAAACACCTCACTGCTACCCAAGGCACGAAAATGTCATGTGATCTGACAAATCCCTTTTTGTGATAATACTTTTGTGTAGAATTTACCCTTTTTCCCTTATGTCTATACTGAACACAAGGCATACCCTCTTGTTCATGATGTGTGGATTGCTACTTAATGAAGTTTCATCATTTCAAATCTACCTTCTAAGTGATCATGAATCACTTAAGGTACTTTGAATTGACGCATAAGTTTGTCCTAAGTGTCATGAAGTGTGGATTGAAGTAATGGACCATCCCCCTAGCCTTTATGCTTAATCATCCCCTTTCTTTCTTTTTTTATGTGGAATGGCTTTAGGAGAATGATTTACATATCATTTCTCTAGCATGAATTAACACAAACATTATTATTGACCGACCTCAGATAGTTGTGACTTCTACATAAGTCCAATTACGATTTCTTAACATTGCGCTAAATTTCTCCCAAAGGCAATGGCATTTTTATAAGTGAGATTGTAAGTTTCCTATAACTCATGGTATTGTGTGAAAATGTTGTTCCTTTTCCATTTGTGAGAGCTAGTGGCATACTTGTTGATTTTATCCAAGTTGGAGCCCTTCTCATAAATGTTGTATAGGTTCATATTTTCATGCTTGTGAGTGGATAGTTGAGTGTTCTCCAAAAAATGACCAAAACATATTTTCATCTTCACTAACATCTTTTACTAACTCTTCACTTGTATTAACTTCTATTTTAATGTATTTTACTTTATGTATTTATTTTATGTCATTTACTTTATACTTTATGTTTAGCATTTCATATCATATTGTTTGTGATTATGTCATTTTGATCTTTATCCATTTGGACATGCCCTTTATATCATTGTAAAGAAGACATTAATAAGGAAAAACCCAAAAGGAACTTGTTTCTCCTAACTCATGGACTTGTGGTTACTATCCTTGACATCATTGTGGAGTTATGGACTTAGAATTAGGATCTTGACCTTTGCTTTGGGACTTGTGACTTGAGACCTTGGAATTCATCTGATACCTTTGACTTTGGACTTCTCTATGAAGACTTGGCTTGGTTGCTTTGGGTTCATCTGATACATGGATTGTGATTTGCTTATCTTAGCTTGTTTGAGGCTTAATCTAAAGGAGAGAATTCTTGCTTGACTTATGTCGTAAAGATTGTTATTTCTTGGTTAGATATTTCCTCCCTAGCTTTTACTTTATGCTTTAGGATATTCTCTTCTTCTCCTCCCCTTCTTTAATTTTCAAAATCTTCCCTTCTTTTTAAAACCTTCTTATTTTTAAAACTTGAACCACTTTCTCAATAAACCTTGAATTTTGTCGAGTGATTTTTCAAATCCTTTTTCTCAATAAATGCCAATCCATCTTAAACATATTTAGACTAATTTCAAAACACTAAAAAATGCTCAACTCATTCAAACCATTTTGTGCCCTTGTGCATTTTTCCTTTTAAAATTTTTCTCAAGGCATTAAACATGAGCCATTTCCATAGTTGAGATATAATTCTCCTATCTCCATAGTATTGATGATAATCATTTTCCATCTATGGGAGCTAGTGGCATACTTGCTGATCCTTATCCAAGTTGGAGCCCTTCTCATGATGATGCAAAGTTCTCATACTTGTGGGTAACTAGTTGAGCATTCTTCTTAAAATGACAAAATGTCTTTTTCAAAAAAAAAAAAACAAACTCCCTTTATTATTTTTACCACGAACTACGAGGTTTTGATCCTCCATTGCACGTTGTTGGTGCGTAGGCATGAGACTTCAAAAGTCTTGACAAACACAAAAATAAGAAAAATATACTTCTTTTCCCATCTCTCCAATCTTTTAACAAACAACACATTTTTCAAACCAAAAAGTACATATTTTCAAAGAGGTTCCCATGGAGTATCATGGATGTTTAGGGTGCTAATACATCCCCTTTGCATAACTAACCCCCAGACCCTTGTTCTCTTTTTATTAGTTTTATTTTAAAACTTCTTTGGGTTTTGTTTGTTCTTTTTCCCTTTTCCTTTGGAAAAAATAAAAGCATAGTGGTGACTCTTGCTTTGCAAGTTAAGTTAATCAATAACTTAATCTCAAAAAATTTACCGCTACAGCTGGCTATTTGGATATCCCAGATGTTGTTAGTTTTGTTGCGCATCAACAAGTTGATTACTTTATGAAGCTTGCACACGACTATAATGAAGACCTCATTCATGTGTTCTACTATGTGTTACATGATAAGCATGATCCATCCTTCAAGTTTACCATAGGTAACACTGTTTATGTGTTTACCAATAATCTTTGGAAGTCTTTATTTGGTATTACTATTGTTGATGTTGATGATGAACCGTTGGTGACGGATATCAACCTTCATCAACATTTTAAGTGGAACATACATCTGAATCAGTTACTTAAGGCTCCTCGCTCTGATGATTGATATGGTCCTATTACAACTGGTCAATTGAAGATGGTTCCTAGGATTTTGCTTTGGCTTATGTCTCATGTTTTATGTTCAAAGAATTGAGGGTTATCAAGAATAGACGGTGTTGACATTCATCTGGTCTATATCCTTTTGAATAAAATTAATATTAATTGGGCAAATTAACTTGTGTCTCAAATGTTCTTCACTAAAGACTGCAACAAAGGGACTTCATTCTGCTATGTTTCCATGATTGCCAAGATTTTAAACTATTTTAACATTGGGATACTGAATCTTCAGTATAGATCTACGATCCAGGCTCAAGAGTTCTCCCAACATACCCTACCCAACATGGGTTACTTTTGGGATGTAAATCGTCGGGTGTACTACTTCCGTATGGGCAAGAATGGTAGGAAGATATATAATTTCGATGATCCTACAGAGTTTGATGATGATACTACTATGAAGCATATGGTTGATGATCAATAAATTGGTACTTCTCATGGTATTCATGAGGGTGATGATTTTATGTAAGATGCTACTCATGAGGATGCTCATGGTAATAACTTTGGTGTTGGATTTGGTAATCCGTCTTCCATCATGACTATGCTAAAAAACATGCAACTTAGGCAAGATGAGCGTTATGAGGAAGATTGTAGGAGATGAGATGCCTTTGAGGGTGCTCAAATGGAGAGATTTCGTCTAATGCAAGAGAACATGACTGCATAAGATGCCAATTTTGAAGCTTTTGCTTCTTATGTGACAGAAAGTCTTGTGTCTATGCGCAATGAAATGGATACATATCATGCATCTACGATTGCTAGGATTAACCATATGACATCGACCCAAAATGAGAATCATTACCATTATGCTCAATTTTACCAAGAAATGTGTGACTTCTTGGATCATCATTTTGGTAATAATGGGTAAAGTTGGCATCGGGGAGTGAGACTAATGCCTAGGGGCTGTGGAGGACGAAAAAGTGTTGTCTTTTTGTGTTTTTGAGTCACATGTCTTGTGGTGAATCTCTTTCATGGAGTTCATACTTTGAGTCATCATGCATTATTTTTTATTGGTTTGTTTTGCTTTTAGTTATGTCTGGACAATGTTACTATTTTTTAAATACGGACAATGGTTTTACTAAGTGTATTGCCTTAGATGAAAATTGTGTAATGTTGTTATATTGCCATTCTATTTATGTTGTGTTAATTTCCATTGTTTAACTTCATGTATGTTGTGTATGTGAGTGCATATTATTATCTTTTGTATGGTATATTGTATATGTGATATGTTGTATCTATGTGATACTGCTAATAACTTGTTTTGTCTCTTTTTGATATTGTCAAAGGGGGATAAGCATATGCAACTTTGAAGCTATGATGCATGTATTTAGGGGGAGCCTTCATGAAGACACAAAACACACATTGTCTCGAGTTTTGTCATCATAAAAAATAGGGAGTATGTGAGTGCAACTTTTCGATTAGATGTATTTTGTATGATATCAAAACTAGGATACTTTAGCGTTTATGTATATTGGACAATATCCTCTAAGTTTAAATGTGCATCTTAGCATTAAGAATCATAACAACATGTTAGAAAAGGTTTAGAGAAGAATCATGCATCAAAGAAAATGTTTCATGCATCAAAAACTGATTTTTATGTGAAAAACAACAATGTGTCGACACATACGCACTATAGGTCGACACATAGAAGGAATTTTTCTCTATAGATCAACACATACGTTTTTCAGGTCGACTTATGTACTCCATTTTTAAAGGCTGCAACTTATGTTTGATGTGTCGCCTCTACAGGTCGACACATACATCGTATGTATCGACACATGACTTACATAGGTCGACACATACATTAAACATCTTGAACTTTTGCATTGTTTTATATTCCTTTTGCTTGATACTTGCTTATATATATATATATATATATATATATATATATATATATATATATATATATATATATATATATATATATATATATATATATATATATATATATATGTCGACACATACATTAAACATCTTAAAATTTTGCATGGTAACTGCCTCTCACTTCTTTACGAACCCTCGATATTAACCGCTCCAACATGTTGTCGATGCTGCTTATCAAGGACTCAAGACTTATGAGTTTACTAAGTTCTTTTACATCACGTGGCTTAATCAATTGGTCCTCTTGAAGTTATAAAGGCATTTGTCGACTGCCTTTTTCAGGATTTTGGATATATTTCCCAGTGATCTGGATCTTGGGGGTTTATCCCTGAGAGTCCTCTAAACCATGTGTCGTGGTGTCGACAACTTGTCGATTCCCCATCAGTGATATGTCGATGACTTATAATTAATTATCTTTTAAAGACACTTCATTAATGCTTTCTCACAGTAAATATCTTTTCATTGACATTCTTTGTTAGTACCTAAAAATCCAAGTGTAACAAGATGATACTCCTAACTTGTACTTACTACCAATGTTGAAGCTTCTTTGAAGCTTCAAACTTCACCTATGGTGAAATGTATGAGCACATAAACAAAGAAGATGATAATGCAACGGATATAGGCCCCTTCTTAGGACGCTACCATATTGAATGAAGATTCATGCATATGTGTAAGGAAATAGATTAATCTCATGGTAGGAATAAATAACACAATCTTCATGCATTTCATTATTATCTTTACAAGAGTGAATACTTATCATATATAGTATCATTAATAATTCCTCTTTCTAACTAATTTCCTTTACATTATAAATACCTTCTTACAATTACTGTAACTAACTATAACTAACTAAATATTGAAGGTTGGGATTTTTTCAAAGGTTTGAATGAAGTTGCTTGAAAGGAAATGAATGAGGTGCCAACATAATATTGGACCGGGTCACACTTTAAGACCTACTCTAAATGTGACCTTCAAATAAACAGCATGTGTGTAGCATTTAATAGGGCAATCCTAGAATATAGGGACAAACCAATTATCCCCCTTTTAGAAGGGATTAAACATTACTTGACTAATAAGATTACTAATTAGAAAGGACTTATGATTAAGTATACTGGAAATGTGTGCCCTAGAATCCAATTAGTGTTGAAAATAATAAGAAATATGTAGAGGGTTGGATTTCAACATGGCATGGTGATGATGACATGGTTATATTTGGTGTAGAAAATGGTATTGAAACCTATTGTGTCAATATCAAAGAAGAAACTTGTGCTTGTAGGAAATTGGACTTATTTGAGATCCCTTGCATCCATGCCATAACATGTATATGGAATAGCAAGAATCAACCTGAAGAACTTGTTTCTGAGTATTATAAGTTTGTATGAACTGAGTATCATATTATGTCATGTTATTGTGTACATGATATGACTATGATATTAAGTATTGGTATTGTGTGCAGGAAATCAACTTTTCAAAAAACATACTCACACATCATCTACCCAATAAATGGTCCTCAATTATGTCCTGTGGATGGTGAATTAATGTTTAATCCATCATTGATGAGAAGGGCAATTGGACGTCCCAAGAATATGAGGAACAAAACCAATGATGAGCCCAAAAACCCACATGTTCTGTCAAGGAAGCTTGCAACTATTACATATCACAAATGTGGATTCATGGGACATACCATGAGAACATGTAAAGGAAAGAGGGAGCATATAGGGCCATGCTAAAGGGTGGAAATAAGACCAAGAAGTCAAAAACTACAAAGTAAAAGAAAAAGAAGTTAAAGAGTGCAACACAACCTACCCAAGAAATTGGATCTTGCTCACAAGGACCATAACCTACTCAAGAATATAATTTATGTTATCTCTTTGTATTTGGATTTTTGTGTCATGATCAAAGATACAAACTCTCATGAACATAGTTGAAATGTTTTGGTATGTATGAACTGGTATGAACAAAGTTGTATTTTGGTATGTATGCACAAAGTTGTATTTTAGTATGTCATGAACAAAGTTGCAACTATCATGAACAAGTTTATGAAATTTCATTGTTAATTTGTGTTATGAAATTTCACTGTTAATTTGTGTTATGAAATTTAAATTGTCATAAACATTACAATGTTACAAACCATGTTATAGGTCTGTTACATACTCTATTACATTGTTACAAACTAATGTTACATGTTTGTTCAACAGTCATGAACTTGTGAACAAATTGTGAAAATTATAGGCATGTTATTTTTTCATTTACATTGTGTACATTAGGTTTGTAACTTGTGAATAATACATAATCAATTTCATTTCATTCAACTTTACATAATCAATTTCATTGTACATAACATTGAACATAACATTACATTCCACATAACACGTCAACATAACATACCTAATCAACTTAACCTAAACAGATCCATGAATTTGTTACTAATCAACTTAACTTAATCAAACAAATTGGTACTAATTGATTACATTTGATATAACTAATCCTATTAACAACACAAATGTCATTTCCATGATAAACTTGTTCATCATCTTCAAGAACTTTATCTTTAACTTCAATTCATCCTTTTTGATTATGACATCATTCAGCTTGACTTTTTCTTGGTTTAATTTTTGGTGCAATTAAGATATTACTTCCTTAGCTCTTTGAGACATCTCTTCATCATGTGAGACGAAGTGATTACACCTCGTATATCCATGCATCTAGAATTAGATGAGAACAATGAAAAATGGATTAGATAAGAACAACGAAAGAAGGATTTTTTTGTTAATCACAAAATAAAATAGTTCACAGATATTACGTTTACAAACTAATACGTTATACATCCCACAACCAAAAAGTCGACGACCTGTGTTCAAATCCGTCCAAACAGACATTAATGGAGATGGAAGACCACATTTGCATTCGCCATTATTTGAGCGAGAAATAGAACAATTATTTGATGTTGAATATTGGGACATGGTGATGAGAGTCAGACCGTAATTATTTGTACGATTTTTAGGGTTTTCTAGGGAAGGTAAAGCAAAACGATGCGAAGGGGATGAAAGGAGGTAGAAGACGATGGCTAGGGTTCTTCTCTAATGGTTTTATAAACCAAATGAATTAAATTAAATTATTATTTAATTTAAAATGTATTTAAAATATTTTTATATGACATCAGTTTTTTCAAATTTATTTGTCATATCATAAATGAACATGCTATGTATCCAACTCTGGGAGAAGACCAAAAGAAACCTAATAAAATTCAAAACAAGGTACCTAAAACTTGATTTTTAAAAGAAAAATTTAAAAATTAAAAAATTAAAAAAAAAAAAAGAGATCAAACTGTATTTAAGTCTAATTAGAATCATTTATTTTTCATGGTGAATACAAAAAAAAAAAGAGATAATTACTGAAATGTATAGTATTGATTAAATGAAAAAATATTTATTACAAAGAATAATATATATACACACACGCTCTAGAAGCTTGTGACAAGTTGTTGAAAGTTTGTAAGAAATTACTAAAAACTTATAATTTTGTTAGTTTTCCATATTTGTTCTCCAAAGTATAAATATGTAAATATAAGAAATAAATAATGATGTATGAAAATCAAAACCATAAAATTAAATAAAAAAAGGTGTAAAAACTCCATAAAAATCTACAAGAAATGGCCTTATCAAACATGTCTTGTTTTCGGTTAGTGTTGGGCCTTTATGTGTCATTGAATTGTTTGAGTTTTTAATTTGGCATCGGCACCCCCAATAGCTGCACCCTTAATCCCATACAATTTTTTGGTAGAAAGAATGTTAGTCACACTATCTTCAATACATTAAACACATTTTTTTTATACTTATTTTATGGAAATTCAATTCATGTTTCTTCAAACTTGAAAACGTTTTAAAATGTGTGGATTTTTGTGAACCAATATAAAGTGAAACAAGAGCCTAAAGAAAAGTGTATTATTGACGTGGTAATTTCTGAATTTGAAATCCCCAACGCTGTCACACAATCAAAAGTTTATTAGCTGTTAAATTTTATAACACCAAAAATAACCAGTTTAGATCAAAACTGTTTGAAGTTAATCAGACGATTATCATTGCATGTCTCCATGATTGTGGGGTTTTTCAGACTAAAGAGAATCATATGGTTTGAAATTTCTCAATGTGACTCTTGTAAGTTATAGGAGAAAAAAGACTATACCCTGATAGTGTAAAATATTTTTACATTGTCAATCAATCAGAGACGTGAATTCCGTCAAATCACATTTAATTTTAAAATACTGGTATGACATAACCGAACGTTATAATTTTATTGAATGATGGTGTAAAAAAAATTTACACCGACAGGGCACTATTCTTAATATCAAAATATAATTTGACTATGTTTATTTTGATTTATTTTTTAAAATGATTTTTATTGTATGATAGATTTTTGTGTAAAAAAAATTATAAACAAATTTTTTAGAAAAATTTTAAATGAAAATTTAATTTGAATAGTTGTTATCAAAATATTATTTTAGATATTTATTATTTTATTAAAAAGATTTACATATTAAAATTTTAAAAAATCATTTAATTTTGAATCTATTCAAATAATTTTTCATAATAATCATTTTTGATATATAATTTTTTGAAAAAAATATGATTTCGAATATGTCTTGTTTTTCAATAGTATATGTTTATTGTATAAGATGTGAACTCCCAAATTAAAAGAACATTAAAAATATTTTTAAAATCATTTTTGTAATTTTTTTTAAAATATAAAAAAAGTTAATGTCAAAACAACCGAGCCCTTTATCCAAAATATACTACTGAAAATAAATAAAAAGATGAATTGAAATTTTATGATTGGACTTTAAGGCCCAAATTTGCAAACCCCATTACATGTTTAATTAGGAAATTGCTAGGGCGCAACCACAATAATATAATACTCTTAAAATCTAAAATTTAATTTCTGGACACATGCAAAATGCAAATAGAGCCAAGTCTCAGACCTGTGCAAGGAAAATACTGAAATAATTTAGACTCTAATTTTCGTATTGCTTATGGAGGTTAATTGTCGGTTGTTATCCATACCATAAACAATGGTAGAAATGGAAACAATAACATAAATTAACTCAAATCTTTGTCATGACATACATAAAATACGTAACATTACATGTATTTTCGTTAAGATGAGTTTAATATTATATTTCATCATCAAGAGATGGTCGAAGATGTTTCAATATCTTTAAAATATCTTCAATCAATCTTACCATTGTCGCATTTTCCTCAATCGAATTTTTTATCTTGTAACAATAAAATGTACTCCACATAAACGTCAAATTTTCATCCGTTGGATATACATTAAAATGTATCAAATGTACCTAGATTACATCATTAATAATAATCCAACATTACATATAAAAAATAGTCTCCACCTAAATGTATTGTTACCTAAAAACTAAAAATGCATTATAACACGTTTCAACACCTAAATCGATATTTATGCATAATTCGGCCTATGACTTTTGTTGATTTGTCTCTCCTCAACTTAGTTGCGCCGAATGAAACGTTCATTTTTCAACAGCTCAATCAGATTATATCAACCAATAATAAAGGAAATACATATACATTACCTTAAATTTCAGTTTTTTTTTCTCTCATTTTGATGTGTAAAACCAGACGAATATGATTTTGAAATACAAAATTTGATTGCGAATCGAAAAAGATATTTGTAGGATTTTGGTCGAATGGTGGTATGATCATGAAAGGGAGAGTATATACAATTCGGTGTTATATTTATTTTTCTCCTTCATAATTTCGAAAGTTAATTTTTGAATTATATAGTGAATTGTGAAATAAACACTGAAAATATATTCAAGGATTAATTTCAAGGATTATACTTGAACTTAACGTACAGATTCGCCCCACCATCAATGCGAAAATTGGGTTATAAATTATTTTTCAATATAATAAAGATAATTCACTTACAAAACATTTTTATATGTATTTGGAGCATCTGTAATTTAATTTTAAGTTTTCATTTTTAATTATACGGAGAAGGGTCAGATTCACAAGAGAGTGAAGCCAATTTACGTTGGAAAAAAAACTGATTAATATAAAACAAAATTGATATTAATATAGTACCTGAATACAAATAGGGTTGAATTCTACATAAGTTTATGGTCTACAGTTATTAAGATTCGGTGTATTCTTGTTTAATATTACCTCTATCCTTAAACATAAGATTTTTTAACTAAATTACGTTAATTAAAATAATCAATATTTATACAAGATTATTTATTATTGATTGCAGAAAAAATATATAATATAATTAGAAGGATGTTTGAAAAAAAAATTAATGCACTTTATAAAGTTAAGAGGATTTTATAAAAAGGGACGGATAATAGGGAGGATTTTGATAAAAATAATTAATACACTTTAAATTTTTTTTATTATGATTTAATGAAAAAAATTAATAACATGATAAAATAATATTTTAACACAAAATTTACTTAAATTAAGTTTTTAAATTTGATAGTAGGTCAGATCAGACTTTGAAAATATCAAATTTAAATTTAAAATTTAGTTTTTATTTTAAATAGATCTGATTTGCATACATTTTTAATACATATACATACGATTTTGCAGATATAAGAAATGTACATATGAATAGATATAACAAGATAATGCTAAAATTCATATAATATTAATAAAAATATATTAGATAAAAAAACAAAAACAGAAAGTTATGGTTTAGAATTCTCTCAGTTTGAACCAGTACCTTCCTTAGGTTGTTTGTTAATGTTTGCCTTTCAGGTTTGGCCCACACCCAAAAATATAAAAAGTAAAATTTAAAAAAAAAGTGTAAGAGAGTAAGAGAAGACATATGAAGAAGTTTAAGTGTGACCTTAAAATATGAGAAAAGTTTGTGTGTTCTGCCATACCAATGATAGTTTTGTGTGTGTCAGTATTTCAAAAAGATTCTTTTATATATGCTGCATCAAATTCCATGAACTCTCTAGATGGAACATGCTACTAGTAATAATACTATTAGGATTCAACTACTCCTTAAATAGATATTTTCTCTTTAACTTTGAACCTATACTATTATGATGAATGTTATATTGGAACACATTGGTATTATTTTGATAATAACATGTGAATTTGAGTGGAGGAAAAGAATTATTCATTGATGATAAAAGTTAGTACAATAGAGTAACTAGAGAGTAGGTAGCATATGTGTGTGAGAGAGTGAAGTGGGTTTGAAATTATTACCACACATTGGTTTGAAGTGTGAAACTCTCCAACTCCATAATGCAATGGACCCAGCATCACATAGTAAGGAATAGTAACTACTACTCTCACCATTATTGTAATAGCTGACACTATAAGGTCCTGTGCCTTGTTACTACTACCATTTAAATCAATCCATTTGTTTGTATCCTAGTTTGCATTTTTCTTAAGAAATCTGGTTCTGTGTGTTTAATTTAAGGACGGCAAAACGGATCCGACTCGTTGAAAATAACCGTTTTATCCGTATTATGATGTGGGGTGGGTTAAGGGTTTAGACTCTCATCATCTAATGTGTCTGTCCTGTCCCGATCCATTTTTTCGTGGACTTTCACGGGTACGAGCATTTATATAAATTTTTGTGTTTTTATGTTTAAAAGGTATAATGTCCGCAGACTTTTCTCGTCCCGCCCTCACATTTTTGTGAAACATACCTAGATTTAGACTCGCATTCTCAACTATGACTGCTCCGTCCTGTCCCATTTTTTTGTGGGAATGGTCTAAATGGGGAGGGCATGACCGTTTGTCACCTTTAATTTAACTAATTTTTTGAATCTATTAAGTTGAGAAGTTCAAAAGAATAGGTGATGCGCTGCCAGTATAAAATTTACATTGACTATCAATAATCAAAATGTATTTTATCAAAACACAAAAATATTTTAAAATTAGTTATATAATATAATAGATTGGTAATTTATTATTTAACGATGATATAAAACTATTTTAAAATTAAAATTATTTTGTAAAATAAATTATTTATTAGAAGATGATTCAAACTCAGTATATTGGATAAGGAGAAAAACTTTTCTATAAAAATTTAATAACATTGAATATTTGTGGGTCCAAATAATAATTGAAAACTTGTGGTGATTGTGCTCAAGTCATGGCACAAAATCGACCTGAAACCTTATTATTTTCCTTACATTTTATCATTTAAAATCAAAACACCCGTGGAGTTTATCTTGATATATAATTTTTTTAAATATTTATTGCAGAGAAACTGACATGACGCAAAGAAATGGGCCCTATTTGTAAACCCATTAGGTGGCCCACAGATTGATGATCAACACAATTGTTTCAACAAAATCATGACAACAGTAAATTGTGGCATGAGTTATGATCACAATAACCAAAACCTCAAAAATCAAATCAAATAAAGTGAACAATTTTAACATCAACCCTTGTTTCAGGCTTTTTCATATGGAAATATACATCAAAACCAAAAATGCCAAAAATGCTCTTAGTCACAACAATCATGCCATACCCTATATGGCATTCATTTAGCCTATGTTGCATTTTCTTTAATATCTTAAAACCATGAGTGATAAAAGAGGAAGAATTTTCTTTTGAGATTGTTAGAAATTAAAACATCAAAAGTAATAAAAAAAATCAATGATTTTTTTTAAAATAATAATTGATTTTTTTAAAAATAATCACTTTTTTTCAATTTAAATACCAAAATAATCAATTTTTTAAAATAATTATCAAAATAACCACTTTTCACTATTGATGCGTTTGTTGAACTGACGCATCCAATAAGCATTCAAAGGAGGCGCCACTGGAGCTGGCGCATGCTTGCAATTACATTGTATTTAGGCGTCATTGGAGATGGCGCATGCATGTGTGGTTGAGTGTGTGCGCCCATGCATCTGGCGCATGCATGTCTGCTTGTGTGTGGCGCGTAGGGCATTGACGCATGCATGCATGGTTTCATCTATAAATTCCATGCGCATCTCCCATATTTTTTTCGGACAACTTCTTACTCTCCTTTTATTTTATTTCATTTTCCTTCAATCTCCTTCAATTTTATGTTCTTTAACCATGTCTGAATACATTCACAAGAGAAATATCGATTTAATCTTTTCAGCAGTGCAGCCTCCGATAAAGATTCGACTTTAGAATATAGAATCGTTTGAACATCTTAATCGGACGTTGAACCGTTGGTTAGATGAAGAAATTGCAGATGGTGAAAGAATTAGAAGAACTCAATGACTTGAGTTCACGTTCAACCAAAATGGAGAAGTGCGTGTATGAGTGGATATTAGGACTGACAGAGACGTTCACAGGATGATGTATAATATATTCAAAATTGTTTTGATGGTTATAATCGCTTAGTTATAGTAATGGTATTTTATTTGTTGTAGTCTGTTGTGTTGTTGTTTATGTGTTGCTTGTGTGTTGAATGTGTTGTATTTGTTTGTGATGGTGTTTCCTCACAAAGTTATCATATGAAATAAATGTTGATTTTAATATAAAGCAAAAGAGGTACAATTAAAATTATCTTGTTGTGCTTGTTCCAACACTAGGACAATTAGTACGATTGTGACCGGGCTGGCGACATGAACTACATAATTGAACCATTTTTTTCGCCGTATCCATTTTGGCTCAAATACGGGTGTTGTTTGGGTGGTCCTTTTTCTTTCTTCATATTACTTCATTGTTCCAGAGAATGTCCCCTTGATATTCATGTCAGTAATCCTCTTTTGCTACCACTGAAAAGCTAATTTTGTAAATATTGGACAGACTTATGACTTTGTAAACATCAAATAATAAGTAGGATGGATCCCTTCAAACCTTTGAACATGCCGCAATGACATGGGAGCAGGGCATACGAAAGGCTTGGAACTTCCGCAGTCGCACCAATCTCTATCTAGTTCTACTCTATATTGTCCCATCGGAATTCCTTCATTGTGATCCATGGACTCAACAAAACTGTATCAAACTTTAGTACGGTCAAACACTATGACCACGTGTGTGTTAGCTTTGATAGCTTCGTGTCTAATGAATTTCATTAAAGCATCACTGAATAACTGCTCAGATTATAACACTGAACTCCATTTGAAACGTCTGGTCTCAAACAGCGCCCCTAGCCTGAAATATGTTGCTTGCACTAAAGCGGTTATAGGTAGGTTTAGGATGCCTTTGAAGACAGAGTTCATTGATTCCACAAGATTTGTTGTCATGTGGGCCCAACGTTGATCGTTGTCGTATGCCCTAGTCCATTTATCCAATGGAATATTGTCGATTCATCGTATTACATCTGTGTTTGACAATCTGATGTATTCACGATAGTGTTTGAAAGAAGGTTTTGTTAATGCATAACCTACATTGAAAACCTTCTTCTGCAACATTTTGTCTTTGATCTCTCGCATAAAATTTTGAGCGATATGTCTAATTCAGTAGGCATGCGTCGACGGAGGATCCTGTCAACCAAAATTTTGAGCGATATATCTGATGAAGGTTCATCAGCACCCAAATTCAAGCTTGTCATGTATTGAGGTGGATAATATACATGACTAGCTGGTAATGACTCCTCTTCTCCTTCATCGTTCACCATTGAATCAACCAATGACTCGACTTCTTCTTCTTTCTCATCAACAACATTGACTTCAGCTTGCTTGTCGTCATCAGTTTAACAAAACACTTGTGACTGATCAACGAACTGAGACACTTGTTGTTGTGGTGGTAATATATATATAACTCTATATCATTGTACCCAGATTATTCATGACTGACAAACATATGATGAACATCGTCATCATCTCGAATCTTCAACTGATAAAACTTTAATTGGTTGTCTGCAAACCACACCAGATTTTTATAGATGATTTGGCCCACCTGACTACACTGCAATTTCTTTTTTATTCTTTGTTTCAAATGTAAAAAAATTGATCGTCGATTTATTAAACCGAGTTACTTATGTGTTGCAAAAACAAAAACTGAATAATTGATGCTCAAATATTTCACCATTGGTATAGGCATTGATTATGTAATGTGGTGATGAAGACATTTTTTTAAATGGTTTAGTGTTTGATGGTGAATACATTGATTTGTTATTCTCATGCAATTAAATAGGGGAGACAGTGTATGTACTGGTCACGCAAATAATATGCAAAGACAAGACAATGCAATGCAAAGAATCCATGCTGAGACAAGACAATGTAAAGCATGTACCTGCATGATTCTCTTCCCTAATAATCCAAGACTAGCCAAAGCATGCGTCTGCAAAGAAGATGCTTATGCCCTAATAATCCAAGGCAGGTGCCCTTATCAATGGTGCATAAAGAAAGGCATGCGCCACTTGCCTTGGCGCCTTTTCCTTGCATGGATGAAAAGGCATGCATACGCCACTAGCCTTGGCGCCTATGACCATGCATGTCTTAAACAAGGCATGTGCCACTTGCCTAAGCGCCTACACCAATCCTCACATGCATGTGACCTAACCTTATCCATATCCAATGCTTCACATGCTGCATTCACATGTTATCTATCTCATCTATAAATAGGGCAGCATCTCACAACACTCAACATCTGCAACACTAACAATCAACATCTGCAACACTCAACCTTTACAACGCTCAACCTCTGCAACACTTAACTTACACAACACTCAACCTCTGCAACATTATATATCTATTGACTATGGGTGATGAATAACGAGGAACAATCGATAATATCGTAACATTTCTAAGTTATTACTTCCTTTTACTTATTTCTTACTTATGTATATATTGTTTATTACTTCTTCTTACTTTATTTCTTACTTATGTTTTATTAGGATCCAAAACGATTTCGATGTCGTGTACATTAATATATACCCCACGATCCTTTGATAGAACCATATATTCGAGGATGCGGTTTTGGTAATCTCCTCAACATAGTCTCATACTCGGTTGACTACAAATTCATTCTTGCTTTGTTAGAGAGATGGAGACCCGAGATCCGCATATTTCACCTTCCTTTCGGTGAGTGTATTATCACACTTAAGGACGTCTACATGTTGTTAGGTCTATGTATCGATGGTAAGGCCGTAAATGGTAGAGTTAACCAGGATAACTCTATATGCAATGAGTTGTTGGGTGCCCCTTTGTGTGACGACACAACTACAGGAGAGACTTCTGATCAAGTTAGGGGTCAAGGTATTAACTTAAAATATCTCAAAAAATATTATGCGAGTATAACATTAACCGAAGAATCTACTGAATATGAAAAAATAATTAAAACTCAGTGTTATATTATGATTCTATTCGATAATTTTTTATTTCCTGAAAGTACTGGTAATACGGTAAATATTGTGTATTTACCGTTGTTATGAAACATAAATAAGGTAAGAACATATAGTTGGGGTTCACCTATTTTGGCCCATCTATATAGTGCGTTGTGCAAAAATGCCAAAAAAAAAACTTGTACGTTTTATTCATGCGCGTATTTGCTACAAGCATTGGGTTAGTCAAGAATATCGTCACTCACCCCGGTAAACGAGAAACTATTCATATTCCCCTTTGCAACAAAGTAAGTTTAAAACTTTACCATCTAATTTATTAGACTTTATATTACAACTAACTATAAATAATATTTTTCAAATATTTTTGATCTAGGTGGTCAATTAAAGGGATAAACTACAACAGGTGTCAGAAACACGTTGTAGTAGTCTATCGCAGTCTATTGGACCACATTGAACCAAACGACGTAATACTACTACGCAACTCTACTTTTGATTTAAAAAAATTATCAAATTACATATCATCTAATCATATCATATTCTTGTACAGTTTATCCGGAGGCCATATCTGGGTCTTGATCATCAGGTTAACCATGATGATGATGCTGTTTGGACATCAAAAACACCAATTATCTAGTTCACTACCGTGGAGATGCACCAGAGTGACCGTGTAAAACTGAATTTCGGCATGCAACAACAAATTCCAGAACCTCCAGCATGTTTGGAAGATTGACATCAACAAAGAGTCGATGCCCAATGAGATTATTCCGACTAGAGAGACTTCACAAAAGAGATGTGTCGTCATTGCAGGAATCGACTGCAACACATCTTAAACAAACCAGTCATACGGGATGTTAGACCAACTCAACATTATATGGCATGGTTTTAGGTCGGTTACAACACCACAATTTGTGTCTGAGCCAAGGTATTTGATTGATCCATGCCACCTAGTTTCGTCATCATACGTCCAACAACAAATCCCCGTCCAAGAACAATGTCAACTCACTCAAACCCAACGAGCAACCTCACACCATCACCCTACCATATACACCCAACAACCAAACACCCAACCTCGCAACCCATTCATGCCATACACCCAAAATCAAAATCAAGAATCAAACCGTAACCACCAACAACCATGCGCAGCCACCACAACAATCTATAACTCAGATGATTCATACGATTTAGTGTCATGTCATCGTAGCCCCCCATCAATGACCACCCAAACATCCCATCGCCGCAACACCCAACCATTGTTTGACTATAGTACACCCCAAGAACCATTTATTCGTTTCCAAACCGATTTAATGTTCCAATTTGGGCAACCATACTGTCCACAATTCACCCAACCACAACGACCCAACTACAACAACATGAACACCAAACTTATTTTAACAAGAGATTTTAAAATAAGTTTATTTTTGCTAAAATGACAGTTATTTTAACAAGAGATATTAATATTATATTGGAAATTAAAAAAGAATTATTTATTTTAAAATAATTTTATTTTATAAATGAAATAAAAATTATAATAATTATAAGATAGAGGGAGTGTCATTTTTTCTTGTCTGTTCACATCAATTTTTTTAACAATTTATTATATTATTTGAAATTATTTATTTTAATTATTATTATTCTTTATTTTCATATATTAAAAAAATTATGTGTTTGAGCTTTAAACTATTCATTCAGTCTCTTATAACAGTTTTTTTTCTTTATGAAACAAATTTTCTTAAAAATATTTTATAAATTAATTATTATATCTTTATAGTTTGAAGACCAACTATGACTGAAAATGTTATATATTTAGTTGAATTAGATTCTAAAATACACCAGAATATTTGAAAAAAAATTATACATTTTGTAAAAAAAATCAAATAGATAACAATAATTGAATTCACAATTTTAAAGGACATGGACCATCTCCTCGACTGAACCAAGTAGCTGAGAGGGTATAATATTTAATTATTGTTGATTTGTTTAATGAAAGTATAGTATTTTTAATTTAACTTAGTAAAGAAGTATATATCAAACTATAGTCCTAAAATTTTGTTGGAATTGATAAGGACAAATATAGACATGTATAAATAACTTTAAGAATTAGGAAATAATGAAGCAACCATTCATCATGGATCATGAATGAGGTGTACAATCATTTTCTCCTACATTTAAAAGTAATTAAATTAAGAATTTATTTGGTGGAGTAAACCAACCCATATAAATTAATAATTTTGTGATTGTACTAAGCGATGGAATTAACAATGTTAAGCAAAATATTTTAGTTAGTTTTATACATCTCTTAGGTAAATCAGCCATTTGTCAATCAATTTAATTAGGAGGGACCATTTCCATTTAACATATTGTGTGAATATACAATAGCATATTATCAACCATTAGATTAAAATTAGTGGCTTATATGAAAATTCTTAATTTGGTGTCTCATGTACCTTAATTTATTTAAAGGGTTGAGATTTTTTTATTTTTAAATGAAATTTCTTCGAGTCAAATTGGGATGGTTTTTTTTTTTACTTAATTTTAAAATATAATTTATTAAATTTTATAACAAAATAAAAATAGATTTAACTTATGTTTAATTAAGGCTAAGACCGTGCAAATGGTTGTTGACTATTACTAGTTAACATTCTAACCTCCACTAATCACCATTATAGCCATTTTTATTACCATTTCATTAGTTAATAATTTTCAATGTGTTCACTAGCAACTATCATTATGATCAATACGTCCAAATCTCTAGATGACCACTTCATTCTTCTGAGATTACTAATATAACTATCATCGACCAATATTTTGATTATCATCTATCACTATTTTGATCACGGTCAATTGACAGTTTGAACTATTGGGAAAAAACAATCACAAGATAAGACACAATAAGAGAATTTGAGATAATAGAGTGGAAAATAGTGGCATAGTTTCATTAAACTTCAATGGGGTATTTATATAGTATTGCACACTATTACAATTAATTAACTTAATAAAAAAATTTATTGGTGATAACCGATTAATGTGGGCTCGTAACCGGTTACTAAACGCTGTTGACATGGATGGTAATCGGTTGCACTTAAGTATTAATCTATTTTTTATAGGCAAAAGTGGTAACCTGTGTACGAAAGGCTATTGGAAGTTGTGGTAATTGGTTACAGGCCCGAAGTAACCGGTTACATCCTACTTGAATTACTTTTATTCAACACACCACCTTAATTCAAAATTTTCAAATCTTTCATACTCACGTGTTTCTTCAACCTCTTAACACTTCAATTGACACTCCTTTGATTAGCAAATCGGCCACTTGATCTTCACTTTTGCAATACCCTAACTTTAATTTTCCTTCACTCACAAGTTCTTTCATGTAGTGAAATATCATCTTTATATGCTTGCTTCTCTCATGTACAATGGGATTCTTAGTCAGGTTTATAGCGGAAACGTTGTTAATGTCACAACTTCATTCTTTTCGCTGCACAACTCCTTCATGAAGATCACCAATCATACAGTTTGGCACACACACATAGACGCTGAAATATATTCAGTCTCACAAGATGAGAATGTCATAACAAGTTCTTTCTTAAAACACCAAGAGATTGGTGTTTCTCCATACATAAAGATGTGCTCCGGCCGTACCAATTTATAAGCAAAAAAACACTCATTTTTTAACAAATTATAAGCAAAAAAACATCTAACTTTATTTCATTTAATCATTTTATTCTAAAAAATTCATCTTTTTCAAGATAAAATTAAATACAAAATGCATTTAATTTGATTTCTCTTTCATTTTTCATAAACATCAACTAATCAAAATTGTTTTTACATCTTCCCATAAAACATATTCCAAAAAAGACACAAAAATGTAAGCTTTCTTAATAAGTGTGAAATATTGATTTTTTCTTTTAAATTGGTACAGAGGAAGTATCCCGTAGTTGATTTTCTCTCATCTTTATCTCTACACCAGTTTGCATAACCGACTCCCGAACCCGCTCTTGGTTGCGACCACCATTTCTTTCTTTTTTCTTTATGGTTTTTATCGATATTTTTTCTTTCCTTTTGAAATAAATAAAGTTCAGTGGAGACTCTGTTATTATTTCGAGTGTGCGATGCACTCGGGTATTTTTTGCGTCGCGACATCTGTTGGGGACATAATTCTCCTAAGCGAGTTCACCCTAGTTTAGTTAGGTTTTCGTTTGTTTGTTAGCTTTGTTGTTTCTTCTTCTTTGTATTAGGTTTCCTCTATTTTTATTTATCGCATTTTATATCCATGTATATATTCGTGTGTGGGAATTGAGAATTGTCATTTGAGTGAAACTCTACATCCAAGCTTTAAAAAAAAGAGAAAAAACATAAGTTATAAGGTGGTGCCAAGGAGCACACCTTGAATGACTAACACAAAGGTCCCACTTGGAGTAGATATTTTCGTGAAGTTTGTCATAAAATGGCTACCATGTTGCATGACGAAGTTCCGATTATGGTCAATGACTCTAAGGACCATTTTAGAACCTGATCCATCTATGGTGGTTGTGTAGTGTTGATCCCCAAGTGCGTCAATGCAAAGACCCCGCCTAACGTAAATCTCTTTCGCAAATATTGTCATAAAGAGGTCAACCTGTTGCATGATAAAGTTTCAATTAAGGTTCGTGACTCTAGATATCTGTAGATGTTTGATTGGCTGCATTTTATGTTAAAATACTAACTGGACTCTAATGTCTTGACTGATGTCATGACATGCTTTGGAGATGTTTGATTGGCTGCATTTTGGGTTAGAACATCTAATTGTACTCTGGTGTCTTGACTGATGTCATGACATACTTGAGTAGTATGCTGCAAGTTTAGCTAATACAGGACTTATAGAATGTCAAACTAGATGTTATGACATTCATTCCTGACAGCAGATATTGAGGTATAGAGCAGTTGGTTGTCTGTTATAACTCAGTATTTAAGTTCAGTCTGTTTATCAAGGGAATAACAGACCTGGCATAAGGCCTATTGTCTGAATGTCAAACTGGATGTTATGACATCCATCATTGACAGCATATACTGAATAATAGGCAGGTTGGTTTTCTACTACAATTCAGTATGTATCTCAGTCTGTTCTTCAGGAGGATAACAGACCATGGCATAAGGCTCTATGTGTAAATGTCAAATTGGATGTTTTGACATTTATTAATGTAAGCTGATACTGAAGTATGGACTGGTTGGTCTTTTACAGTACAAAATTTTGTACAGTCTGTTTTCAGAAAAATAACAGACTTAGCATATGGTCTATGTTCTGGACGTCAAACTGAATGTTATGACATTCATTCCTGACAGCTTATGCTAAATTGTAAGATGGTTAGTTTTTCTGTTTCAGTATTTTTCTCAGACTATTTTTCAGGAATCCAACAGCTGAGCTAAAATCCAGGAAACTAACAACTAAGCTACAATTAATGAACCTAACAAATAGCCTATTTGTTAGTATCCTAATATGTGGAAATTAGGTCAACTTGCTTGACCTTAATTTTAGGAAATACAAGTACAAGGCCCAAGTGCTGCAATATAAAAGGATGGCAATCCTTCATTCAGAACTCGGGGATTTTAGGCGTGAAGCTTTTAGTGTTCCATCATACTTCACTGCTGTATTTTTGTGTGTCTTGTATTAGGTGTATCTTGTGAGCCAAGCAATTATCACCTAGATGATTGCATTGGACTAGGGTGTTCATTGAGTTGTAAGTGTTGTGTCACTCTAAGCTTTTAAGCATGAGTGCTGTGTATCTTGATTAAAGCTGTTAAGCACAATCAAGAGTTGTTTGAAGTGTGACTTCACCATTAACTTTAATCTAATTAAAGGTTGTAATCACTGAGGTGATTGAGGGGGAGTGAGTAGGAACTCTGATCTTAGTGTAAGATTGAAATTGCATTGGGTAGGTATTAAGTGATAGGATTAAACAGTTGGTTTAAGGTCTGAATTAATACTACTAATAATGGATTTCCTCCCTGGCTTGGTAGCCCCCAGACGTAGGTGTGTGTGACACCGAACTGGGTAAACAATTCCTTGTGTTATTTACTGCACTTACTTTTTAAGTTCTGCATAATTCTTGTCTGCGCAGAATTGGATGTCATAACATCCCGTGTGACATCGAAAGTCTGTTAACTAGAATTTCAATTGGCATCAGAGCAGACATCTTGCCTGTTAATTTCTGGGTGAGATCTAGGGAGTTACTTTCTAGTACCATGGACAAGGATGTAGGATACTCAAATAGACCACCCATGCTGGATGGTTCTAACTATGATGACTGGAAAGCTCGTATGATAGCCTTCTTGAGGTCTCTAGATAGCAAGGTCTGGAGAGCTGTCAACAAAGGATGGGAATATCCAATGAAGACAGGTAAAGATGGAGTCAGTATACAAATTCCTGAAGAAGAGTGGGACAAGGAGCAAGAGGCATTAGCCCTTGGAAACTCTAAGGCCTTGAATGCACTGTTCAATGGAATAAGTAAGAACATCTTCAGACTGGTGCATCACTGTGAGCTGGCTAAAGAAGTTTGGGATACCCTCAAGATGACTCATGAAGGTACCTCCAAGATAAGGATGTCTAAACTTCAGATGCTGACCACCAAGTTTGAAAATCTGAGGATGAAAGAGGATGAGACTATTCATGACTTCCACATGAATATTATTGAAATTGCCAACACTTCTGGTGGCTTAGGTGAGAAAATGGATGAAGAGAAACTTGTAAGAAAGATTCTCAGGTCATTACCTAAGAGATTTGCCATGAAGGTCACTGCTATAGAAGAGGCTCAGGATATCTGCAATATGAAGGTGGATGAGCTTATTGGTTCTCTCCAAACTTTTGAAATGGGCTTGTGTGAGAATGTTGAAAAGAAGAACAAAAGAGTAGCTTTTGTATCAAATACTAGAGAGGATTCAGAAGCAGGAAGTACTGGTGGCGATGAAAGCATATCAAGCCATAGCCATGCTTGGGAGACAGTTCAACAAGTTCGTAAAGAAGATTGATAAAAAAGGTAGATCAAATGTCAAGAACATTTCGTCTGACATCAGGAAAAGATCAACTTCTGAAGAAAGGTTCAACCAAGGCAAGGGAATCCAGTGTCATGGATGTGAAGGTTTCGAACACGTTAGAGCTGAATGTCCTACTTACCTCAAGATGCAAAAGAAAGGGCTATCTGTCACATGGTCTGAAGGAGATTCTGAGAGTGAATCTGAAGGAGAATCTGCTAAACATGTCACTGCTCTGACCAGTGTCTGTGCCTCTGATGATGACTCAAGTGGAGATGAACTTACCTTTGATGAACTTGCTGCATCATATAAAGAGTTATGTGTCAAAAGTGCGGAAGTGCGTGTACAAGGAGAAAAGCAGAAGAAACTCATCAAGGAGCTGGAGGATGAGAAACAGAAGCATCTGACAGTCATAGATGGTCTAAATGGTGAGATAACCTTGATGACCTCCAAGCTAGATTAAATGACGAAATCCATCAGAATGCTAAATAAAGGAACGGACACCTTGGAAGAGATCCTAAAGGTGGGACAGAAGTCAGGAACCATGTCTGGTTTAGGCTTTGTGAAGAAATCCTCAGCCGAACTCAAACGCTCAAAGGCTGAAGTTCAGAAATTCAAACGGAGGTCACACCCAATGTCTCAACATCAGGGAACCAGGATGAGTGACCATCAGAAGAGGAAATTTCAGAGATGGAGATGTCACTACTGTGGTAGGTTTGGTCATATAAAAGCCTTCTGCTACAGGCTGCATGGTTATCCTAACCAAACCCCTCATGTCAGACCTAAGCATAAGGCATATAAGCATAATGCCCCCATCAAGAAACGACAATGGTTTGCTAGGTTAGCTCACACAACTCTAAGGGCATCTACCAGAGAAGACTGGTACTTTGATAGTGGCTGCTCAAGACATATGACTGGTATGGAGAATTTATTGGTGGATATACAACCCCACACTACCAGTTATGTGACCTTTGGTGATGGTGCTAAAGGAAAAATCAAAGGTGTGGGTAAGCTGGACAGCTCTGGAGTTCCAGAACTGAATAATGTGTTGTTAGTAAAAGGACTAACTGCGAATCTCATCAGCATAAGCCAGCTGTGTGATCAAGGGTTCTATGTTCAGTTCACTAAGGAGCTATGTATTGTGACGAATGGAGATAATCAGGAAGTTATGAGAGGATCCAGATCCAAAGATAACTGTTATCTGTGGGAACCTAAAGTCTCAAACTACTCCACAATTTGCTCCTCAGCCAAGGAAGAACAGGAGGTGAAGCTGTGGCACAGACGTCTTGGTCATCTCCACTTAAGGGGAATGAAAAAGATCATATCCAAGGAAGCAGTTAGAGGAATCCCAAAGATGCTTATTGATGAAGGAAGAGTCTGTGGAGAATGCCAGGTCGGCAAGCAAACCAAGATGTCACATCCTAAGCTGGGACATCCTACAACATCCAAAACTCTGGAACTTTTGCACATGGACTTAATGGGACCTATGCAGGTTGAGAGTCTGGGTGGAAAGAGGTATGCCTATGTGGTTGTTGATGACCATTCCAGATACACTTGGATAAGCTTCATCAGAGAAAAGTCAGATGCGTTTGATGTCTTCAAAGAACTGTGCATCAGACTTCAAAGGGAAAAGGACAGTTGTGTTGTCTGAATTAGGAGTGACCATGGGACAGAGTTTAAGAATTCCAAGTTTGATGAGTTCTGCTCGTCTGAAGGGATAAGTCATGAGTTTTCCTCTCCTATAACTCCTCAGCAAAATGGGATAGTTGAAAGGAAAAACAGAACTATTCAAGAATCTTCCAGGGCAATGATTCATGCAAAGAAGCTTCCTATGCACTTTTGGGCCGAAGCGATGAATACAGTTTGCTATGTTCACAATAGAGTTACCTTGAGAAAAGGAACCTCGTCCACTCTGTATGAAATATGGAAAGGCAGAAAACCCAATATGAAGTACTTTCATATCTTTGGGAGTAAATGTTACATTCTTACAGATCGTGAACAGAGAAGGAAAATGGATCCCAAAAGTGATGAGGGCATATTCCTAGGATACTCAACTAACAGCAGAGCCTACAGAATGTTCAACTACAGGACCAATGTCCTGATGGAATCCATAAATGTTATTGTGGATGATAAAGAGGAAGGAATCAATGTCATAGAGGATGTTGGAACATTCCTTGATACGTCAACAGACACTTCAGTCAAGTCCGAAGAGGTACAGGAGACTCCTCCTGAGTGTGAGGTAGATGCATCCAACAAAGTGCCTTCTATCAGAATTCAGAAGGACCACCCCAAGGATCTTATCATAGGGGATCCCAATAGTGGTGTGACTACCAAATCAAGGGAGAATAGCTCAAATTCCTATTTTGTATCCAAGGTTGAACCAAAAAATGTGAAAGAAGCCTTGACTGATGAATATTGGATCAATGCCATGCAAGATGAACTGGAGCAGTTTAAACGGAATGAAGTATGGGAGTTAGTTCCACGGCCTGAAGGGACTAACATCATTGGTACCAAGTGGACTTACAAGAACAAATCTGATGAGAAAGGAGTAATCACTAGGAATAAAGCAAGACTAGTGGCTCAAGGATATACTCAAGTTGAAGGGGTTGATTTTGATGAGACGTTTGCACCTGTTGCTAGACTTGAGTCAATCAGATTGCTGTTAGGTGTGGCCTGCATTCTGAAGTTCAAATTGTTCCAAATGGATGTGAAGAGTGCCTTTTTAAATGGCTACTTGAATGAAGAAGTCTATGTGGAACAACCTAAAGGGTTCTGTGATCCTAACTTGCCTAGAGTCTGGTATGAAAGGTTGACTGAATTTCTGACCTCTCATGGGTACAGAAAATGTGGGATAGATAAGACCTTGTTTGTGAAGGATGAAGATGGCAAAATCATGATTGCCCAAATTTATGTGGATGATATTGTCTTTGGTGGAATGTCAGAGCAAATGGTGAAATTGTTCACCAGATGCAATCTGAGTTTGAAACGAGTCTGGTTGGGGAATTGACTTATTTTCTTGGTATGCAAGTTAACCAAATGGAGGATTCTATGTTTCTCTCCCAAAGCAAATATGCCAAAAACATAGTTAAGAAGTTTGGTTTGGATAATGCTAGGCATAAAAGAACTCCTGCACCTACTCATTTAAAGTTAACCAAAGATGATGGAGGTCCCAGTGTTGATCAATGCTTGTATAGAAGCATGATAGGTAGTCTACTATACCTAACTGCCAGTAGACCTGATATATCCTGTGCAGTTGGTGTGTGTGCTAGATACCAAGCAGAACCCAAAGTGAGCCACTTAAATCAAGTCAAGAGGATTCTCAAGTATGTCAATGGGACCTGTGACTATGGTATGCTATACTCTCATGGCTCTGAGTCTGTCTTATCTGGGTATTGTGATGCTGATTGGGCTGGGAGTGCTGATGACAGAAAAAGCACATCAGGAGGATGTTTCTTCTTGGGAAACAATCTCATATCATGGTTCAGCAAGAAACAGGACTGTGTATCACTGTCCACTGTAGAGGCTGAGTACATAGCAGCTGGAAGTAGTTATTCCCAACTGGTGTGGATGAAACAGATGCTTACTGAATACAATGTCTCTCAAAATGTCATGACATTGTTCTGTGACAATATCAGTGCCATCAATATTTCCAAGAATCCCATCCAACACAGCAGGACCAAACATATTGACATTAGACATCACTTCATCAGAGATCTGGTGGAAGACAAAGTGATTACCTTGGAACATGTAGCCACTGAACTACAACTTGCTGACATTTTCACAAAGGCTCTGGATGCTACTCAGTTTGAAAATTTAATGGGCAAACTGGGAATATGCCTCTCTGAGGATTTATAGCAACCAATGATGTTTGGGATGTATTGTTTAATATCTCAACCTATTAAACAATTGAAAGTGTGCTATGACTGGACAACAGATCACAACTATGTTACTTGCTGCAAGTGTGGTAACAAGATGTTAAGGGGATATCCTAACATGAGACAGCCTATGTGCCTGCTGGACTTCAAGAAAGGGTTCATGCAGAAGTGGTTCAAGATGTCAGACTCAAAGTCATGGCATCTGATATGGGTGTACCTGCTGTAAAGCAAGAGTGTGTGACTACTTGATCAAAGCTGTGAAGCAAGATCAAGTGGGTGGTGTCTTGATCAAAGTTGTAAAGCAAGATCAAGAGGGGGTATTCTTGATTGAAACTGTGAAGTAAAATCAAGATTGTGTTTCTGACAAGTTTGTGTGTAATTCTGTTTATTTGGTCTGTAATTTATAGTGTTGCTTTGGCAACATTTTTGACAAAAAGGGGGAGTAACACCTGTGATGCCCCGGGACAACAGATATGTGATTAAACAGATATTGAAGATCCTCTAATCCAGAGGTTGTGCTGCAGCTGATGTTCCACTTCTATGAGTGTGAGTGTGTTTATGTGTGCTGCTATTAGAAGTTTTTATTTAGCTTCTATGTGTGATGAGTGTATGTGTGCTGCTGTTAGAAGTTTTTATTTAACTTCTGTATGTGTGATGATATGTGAAGTTTTTATTTAACTTCTATCTGTGGTGAGTGTGCTGCTGCTCTGAGTGTATTAGCTAGGTTAATTTCCCTGCTAGATGTGTGTTTTCCGCTGCTGTGAACTCTGTTGTGATGCCAAGTTGTTTTAGCCAAAAAATTGCCAAAGGGGGAGTTTGTAGATGTTTGATTGGCTGCATTTTATGTTAAAACACTAACTGGACTCTAATGTCTTGACTGATGTCATGACATGCTTTGGAGATGTTTGATTGGCTGCATTTTGGGTTAGAACATCTAACTGTACTCTGGTGTCTTGACTGATGTCATGACATACTTGAGTAGTATGCTGCAAGTTTAGCTAATACAGGACTTACAGAATGTCAAACTAGATGTTATGACATTCATTCCTGACAGCAGATACTGAGGTATAGAGCAGTTGGTTGTCTGTTATAACTCAGTATTTAAGTTCAGTCTGTTTATCAAGGGAATAACAGACCTGACATAAGGCCTACTGTCTGAATATCAAACTGGATGTTATGACATCCATCATTGACAGCATATACTGAATAATAGGCAGGTTGGTTTTCTGCTACAGTTCAGTATGTATCTCAGTCTGTTCTTCAGGAGGATAACAGACCATGTCATAAGGCTCTATGTGTAAATGTCAAATTGGATGTTTTGACATTTATTAATGTAAGCTGATACTGAAGTATGGACTGGTTGGTCTTTTACAGTACAACATTTTGTACAGTTTGTTTTCAGAAAAATAACAGACTTAGCATATGGTCTATGTTCTGGACGTCAAACTGAATGTTGTGACATTCATTCTTGACAGCTTATGCTAAATTGTAGGATGGTTAGTTTTTCTGTTTCAGTATTTTTCTCAGGCTATTTTTCAGGAATCCAACAGTTGAGCTAAAATCCAAGAAACTAACAACTAAGCTACAATTAATGAACCTAACAAATAGCCTATTTGTTAGTACCCTAATATGTGGAAATTAAGTCAACTTGCTTGACCTTAATTTTAGGAAATACAAGTACAAGGCCCAAGTGCTACAATATAAAAGGATGGCAATCCTTCATTCAAAACTCGGGGATTTTAGGCGTGAAGCTTTTAGTGTTCCATCATACTTCACTGCTGTATTTTTGTGTGTCTTGTATTAGGTGTATCTTGTGAGCCAAGCAATTATCACCTAGATGATTGCATTGGACTAGGGTGTTCATTGAGTTGTAAGTGTTGTGTCACTCTAAGCTTTTAAGCGTGAGTGTTGTGTATCTTGATTAAAGCTGTTAAGCACAATTAAGAGTTGTTTGAACTCTGACTTCACCATTAACTTTAATCTAATTAAAGGTTGTAATCACTGAGGTGATTGAGGGGGAGTGAGTAGGAACTCTGATCTTAGTGTAAGATTGAAATTGCATTGGGTAGGTATTAAGTGATAGGATTAAACAGTTGGTTTAAGGTCTGAATTAATACTACTAATAGTGGATTTCCTCCCTAGATTGGTAGCCCCCAGACGTAGGTGTGTGTGACACCGAACTGGGTAAACAATTCCTTGTGTTATTTACTGCACTTACTTTTTAAGTTCTGCATAATTCTTGTCTGCGCAGAATTGGATGTCATAACATCCCGTATGACATCGAAAGTCTGTTAACTAGAATTTCAATATCCTCTTATCCAAACACCTAGAGCTAACATTATGAATGAGTTTCATTGGTAAATAAAACTTAGAATTATCCCAATATAGAAATCTGCCCAATTAGGCTGTTTTGTTGTTACCGGTATTACCCCATTATCCACCTTAGCACTGCATCCATACAATACCATATTATGGCATACCATATCCTCCACCAGTTTGTGAGAGATATCAAGCTATATTAGCTGCGAGTTGTTTGTCAACATATATTTAGTTAGTTTAAATTATGTTACAAATTGTAACTTCTCTCAAAGTTATTGAGTGACTTTAAACTTGGGAGTTATGACAACTTTCTCTTTATTTTTTTAAACTAATAATTCTCTCGCATAAAAAAAAATTAATCTCATCTAAATATATTTTTTCCACCCATATCATCTAAATAATTAAAATTGTCAAAGTCACACAATAGTAAAATCAATTCAATTAATAAAGATATACAGTTTGTGACTATAAATATCATTTCCCTTACTTTGAAAAAAATGATAATCTTCAATTAAACCCATAAAGTGACTATATTATTAATTGTTTCATTTCTTTTTCTAAAATCTAATAATGTGTGAATTCTCATGTAAGCTTGTTCCTTTCTTCCCCTTTAAATGTATTGTATTTTTTATTATATATTTTTTTCTTTTCAAATGTAATATATATATATATATATATATATATATATATATATATATTATATATATATATATATATATATATATTGTGGACTGTGGAGTAGTACCTTGTTTGTTTTTCTGAAAGGTACTAATTTGTTTTGTTATAGACTTTGCTTATTTGTTTTCTTATATAAACTTAGCACTTGAATGTTCCATATTTCCCCCATAATTAACAAATATCATTGTCTAAAAAAAATTAAGAAATGCCATTTTCTGATATATTACTAGTACTAATACACATCAATTACTCTTAATCACTCCAATTTTTTTTCCAAATTGAGACATTAATTAATCAAATATGTGACCCCAACCTTTATTATTCTAGTGAGACCCAGCTTGTTGCAGCAATGATGATATAAAATTAATCATATAAACGTTAATGGAGTTCATTTATACTTTAATGATGATATAAGAAGCTTAATTATGAGTCATTTTTACCAGTCTGGCATTTAAATTTTGCATCAATATTTGTGGAAAGCTAGGTTGAATGGTGAATTGAAATGATGTGATGAATTGTCGTTTATGATAATTCAAAATAAAAGTTACTATAAAATTAAATAGCTATTAAATTGAGGAAGACTCTACGATAGTGCTCATGAATAGTCAATTTGTCATCATATTTATTTTACAGAATAGACATATCAATGTTACCATAATTTTTGTGTACGATTTTGAGTACACATTTTCCAGCCACAAGAGGGTTCGTCTGATTTAAAGGGGACATGAGACAATGGCTCTTCATCATAGCAGTCTTAAGCATACAATTTAACCATTGTTCGTAAAATAAAAGAAATCATATTTAAATATGATTTAATCTGAAAAATATTTTTTGAGATTTTATTAATTATAGTTTAACTTTAATAAATTTAAGATTAAGACGGTCTTTTATCGAAGACAATCTATAGCACATAGTCTCACACTTTTTCATAATTAAACTATGATTAAAAGAGTCTCTAAAAACATATTCAACTGTTAATTTACGGTTAGATAGGACTCCATAAAAATATTTCACGACTAAACTAAAGTTAACTTAGACTTCTTAAATAAGGTCTCTCACAAGTTAGAGATGACTCTGTTTGAGATCATGTGCGGTAGTTCTCCTTATACGCCCCAAAGACGGATTAACTCTTCATCAAGACCGTCTTTGAGAACGTGCAAGACGACCCACCACATAAGATCTCAAATTTTTCAACATTAAATTATAGTTGAATGGGGTCTCAAAAAATATTTGTTAGGTTAAATCGTGATTAAATGAAACATTTATTTATTTTATCATAGTTAAATTGTGACTAACTTACGTAAGATTTCCAAAAATTTATAACGATTCTGCTCTTTTTAATAAAATTTTGTCAGAAAATTATATGAATCCAATCAAACTATTGTTAAAGATCACTTGAAACAAATCGGATTATTTTAATTTACTCAAAATTGAATTAAATTAAATCATATCAAACTCTTAGAGGAATATTTTTTTTCAAACCGAACTATTGTTAAAAAATCAAATTGTCATGCCTTTTTTTTCAATTTTTTTTAATAAAATTGTTAAAAAAAATTTTATAGCAACTTTCATTTTCAATTTTAATTTGATTTGATTTAAACTTCAATTCGATTCATTTGTTATTTAGTACGATTTTAGAATTATTTGTGTCACATGATTTGATTCATTAATCAAATATAACGTTTCAATCATTTTAATTTTATTTTTCGTTATGTTGGAATTATTTTTTATCAAGCAATTGAATTTAAGTAGTTATTAAAGCCTAATAAAACACAAAATTATTTTGAATAGTTTGAGTTTAAGTTAAACCCTAGTTAGTGTGTGCTTTTCATTCATAACTCGTGTGTGTAGACGCACGCTATAGATAATGGATAATGATTTAAATGTGTAAGCAAGTAAAGTAATGTACACAGTAACTGAATTCTAAATAGGGGACAAGAAATGGAATCTTTTGGCCCAAAAATCAAAAGAAAGAAGAAAGAAAAAGGGAGGAAAAGGAAAGATGAAAGGGATATTTCATTTACCTTCATACAATGTTTGGGTGTTCTTGTACTTGGTGTGGAAAAAAGAGAGAGAAAATAAATAAAGGATAAGCTATAGACAATGCAATTGATTTTCATAGATTTCAACGTATGAATCCATCATTTTTTTTTCTCTTTTTTTATTTTATTTTGAAAAAGTGGAAAATAGAATCATTTAGGATTTGAAGGAATTGAAGCTTTGTCTAGCAGATACTAATGTCTTCCTACAAGCAATTAAAATAAATAATTAAATTTAAAAAATATATAGATATCTGTTAGCTCATATTTTCGACGCCCATTAAGAATTATCAAAATTGAAAATTATATGAACAACTGTTTTCGATCAGAAAGTAGTATTCGACCAGTTGGAGGTGATTCGACTGGGCTAAGTGAATAAGGGAGCATACAGCTGAGACTCCAGAGGGATCTCTTAAAGAAACAGTTGAAAACGGTTTTTGATCAAAGATTCAAAATTCAAATAAGGGAGGGAACTTCGCCCTCATCAGAAACTGTTAGAGCACACGTGGAGCATATTGGATGAATGCGCGCATGCAAGGCGCCATGTGTCTCGACGTAATTGAAGAACCATCAAAGCGGTTATCTCGACGCAGTATAAATATAGGGTCTTAGTGTTGGAAAAATGTGTGTCAAATTGTGCACAAAAATCTGTAAATTTACCAAGTATTCGTGTGAAAAAGAATCGTAAATCACAGAATGTACGTTGTTTACACCATTGTTAGTTATTTCAAAGCAATATAAATTTATCTTTACTTTTCCAGAAATATACTTTCTTCCTTCTTCATTTCAAACACCCTCATTTTACTTTGTCATTTGCAGTTTTAAGATTTCCTTATTTTTTCCTTACTTTCAACATTTACTTTACAGTTTTAAGATTCCTGTACTTTCGACATTTACTTTGTCATTTACAAATCATTTACAATTTCTCTCGTTCATATCACCCTTTTTATTAGTTTTCAAACTCTGATTTGACGCTTATTATTGAGCATTCGTTACTACCATAATTCATTTCAAAAACAATTAGCACATGCCCTAGGTTCAATCTGATCGATTCTGCAAGTAACCACATTTAGAAATTTGGAAGATCAGCGGTTGTTTACCGATTTTCAAGGTAAACAAATTGACACGCCTAGTGAGACCGGTGCTAACGTTATGTATTGTGCGTAGTTCTGGTTGTTAAGTTTTTTTTGGGAAAAGATTCGTTGTATGTTATTAAGAAGGGGTAAAATAGTCATAAACGACGAACAACGAACAGGGAGAGAATCCCATACGAGGATGACGAATGTGAATGCGCCAGAGACCCAAAACTCTCAAAATCCATCAACCAGTAACATAACGCCCCTTTCTTCTTCGATAGAGGCAAACATGGCCACAACACATGTGTCCGAAGTAGTTCCGTATATGGTGAGTTCGACGCCTACGCATTCGATCTCCCATACTGAACCAATTTTAACCTACATTGGGCCTATGGGACCTACTCATACTCCCCCACCAATTAGAGATATTCCAAATAGGTCGTTGGTACCCCTTGGTTTCTCAATACCATTTGGTAGTCGAGAACAACCGTATGGAATGCCAACTTCAGTGATGGCCAATTTACAGAATGCTGGTTCTACTTTTTCAGAACCGGTGGTCAACATAAATTCTCCAGTGCAAGGGTATGGGATTAACATTGGTCGAACCAACCAATCTTCAGGTTTGAGACACCCGACACAACTACCTACTCTTACCAATAACTCTGCAGTAGCATGGATGCAACAAATGGATGAAAGGAATCATGAAATGGTTCAAATGTTGACTCAGACTTTGACCATTGTGCTGAATCCTCTGATTTAAAATATGACTCAGTCGAATCAACAGATGACAACACATGTGGCTCGAATGTCTGAGTTTCTTGGTATACCTCAGCACCAACGATCTCCTCCTAGGGATTGGGTAAGAGAGAATCAAGATGTCACATTTGAAGAAGACCTCACCATTAACCAGATCCCACAAAACCAATGGGGAATAACAGTACCCCCTAGGATCGAACCACAAGTACCCAGGGAACCGAGGATATTATGGTGAATAGAAACCAAAATACTAATGATATCATACGTCAAGTTCGACATGACGATGTAACAGCAAATAATAACCTAGCAGCTATAGTCGAAAGAATCATGGTTCGAAATGGGGTAAATTTCGGCCTTAGAAGGCCAAATTATGCGTCGCCTTTGTCAGAGTATATCTTACAAGGAGAAGCACCCCTTAGAACTAAAATATCCAAATTCACCAAGTTTGTTGGGGATACTACTGAGTCTACTGTTGAGTACGTGGCGAGATATTTAATCGAGATTGGAGATATGTTAAATAATGAGAGCCTTAGGATAATTTTTTTTCCAAGTTATCTCACAAAGAATGCTTTCACATGGTTCACGACCTTGCCCCAAAATTCGATCCACACTTGGAACCAACTAGAAAGAATGTTCCATGAACAATTTTACATGGGGCAAACGAAGATAAGTTTGAAGGAGTTGGCTAGTGTTAGGCGAAAGTTCACTGAGCCAATTGATGACTATCTAAATAGATTTCGATTACTCAAAGCTAGGTGTTTTACGCAAATACCAGAGCATGAACTGATCGAAATGACCGCTGGGGGCCTTGACTATTCGATTAGAAAGAAATTAAATACTCAGTACCTAAGGGATATTGCCCAATTGGATGACATAGTTCGACAGTTAGAACGTTTGAAGGAAGAAAAGGCTAGGGCGAATAAACGTAAAAGGGTAGCCTATGTCGATTTCAGGAATGATGACAAAGGTTCATGTCATGAATTTTCAGACTTCGACGACAATGAGATCGACCTTGCTGAATTGACACAAGAGCCACCATATGTGATCGGAAAAATAACAAGTATACTATTCTCGCCGATGTAGTAATAAGAGGGAAGTTTCCCAAAGATCGATCTCGAGGATTGCGCAGCAATATAGGAGAAATAGTGACTCAATTGAACAAAAGTATGAGTTTTGGTTTGGTAAAATTCACTGTAAGGAAAAATAGAGCAGATAAATATTTTCACAGATTAATATGATATGCCAAAGAAGGTGTATAAAAATCTCCTATAATGATCCTTGAGTGTATATCTCCTTAATACTGAACATTGTTTCAATTACCGGAGCTTAAGATTATTTTCCCTTAAGACCTCGGAGGGAAACCTTTGGTATTCAATCTAACCTCTAAGACCTTAGGTGATTATAATGAAACCAAGCATTTTAAATTAACAAGAATAATCCGGTAACCATAGGGTATCCCTAGTCCTAAGTGATCTCTACCATGGTTTCACTGTATGAAAACCTTAACCATTGCAGTCCTGCTAATTATTAACCATACATCAATCTTAGTTTTTGCCAAAAAGAAAGCATTACGCAAATCATACAGTGAAATTGAAATCAAATAACATGTATTAAGGGAAATCAAACATCAGAGTCATTACATGATCAATTTAGGGACACCCCCTGGAATTGGGGGGTTTAGCCTATCATATTATTCAAATCAGATACAAAGTAAAATTGATAAATTACAAAAAGGTCGGAATTCCGTTGGTCTTCAATCGCGTTCGCTCTTGAAGGATCCTCGTTCTTCGCTTCTTGTCACTTCTTCAATCTTGATCGTTTCCACTTCTCTATCGTGTAAAAAAAAGTCCCTCTCTCCATCTTCAAATCCACTGTAAATAGTTCCTGATGACAATTTTCCTTGCGTAAAAGTCCAAAATGCCCTCCGTGATAAGTCGTGCCAAAAACAACAAAAAATTGGAAAATCAAGGGCCCAAGCCAACACTGGTCGTGTTGGCTTCTGGAAGCACTTATGCTGTGACACACCCTTTAGGGAGGCTAACACGGGCCGTGTCAGCTGACACGGGCACCTGTGTCAGCTCCCTATTTTCCATTTCCCAGCCTCCTCTCCTGATACGGCCCGTGTTGGCCAACACGGGTGGTCGTGTCAGGGCTATTGTAAGTCCATTTTTCTTCATATGTCATGCCCGGAACGCCTGTTTTGCTTGTCTATCCCTCCGGTGCACTTGTTCATGCCTGAAACCAAAAGAACTACCACAAAAGGACATAAAATGGAGTATGACAATGCATATAGCATGTACTCAATAAATAGAGACAACGATACTAAACATATAAATAACTAAACAAAACAAAAGATAAGTGAACTAATGTGTTACCGATTTCTTACAAAGGTGCCAAATGAGTGTCAGAAAACAAGGAGAATTGGAGACTGATCAGTATGCGTGCAAAGTTTTAGCCCCTTCGACTGGGAAAAATCCTGTTGAACCTGAAAAGAGTGACAAATTTCCTAAGAAAAGTTATACGTTCGACGTTACAAAATATGATGAAATTTTCGACTTATTAGTTAAAGATGGTCAGATGATAGTACCTCTGGGTGCTAAAGTACCCCCATTATAGCAAAGAAAGAAAATAGGGTTTTGTAAATACCATGGTTTTCTGGGTCATAAAACGTCTCAATGTTTTCTTTTCAGGGATCTTGTGCAGAATGCCATCCAGGAAGGAAGACTCAAGTTCGGAGACAAAACATGGAGCCAGATGAAGATCGACTTCGATCCTCTACAGGTAGCTAAGGCCCATTACACTGAACTAGAGGATGTGAACCTTATTGAAGTCGCTGATGATTTCAACATGACTGAAGTCACTGAAGACTTCATCAATGGACATGTTATGGCTAGGGTTCATGAGTACTTCGAGCAAATGCCTCTTGATGATTTTGCTCAAAAGGCTGCAGGAGATGTCAACAACAAAAATGTTGAAGCCTCCGATGCTAAGGACGCTGAAAGTTTAAAGTTAATGATGATCACTAAAGAAACCGCTGATGATTTTGTTCAGATGGACAAGGCCACTAAGGGCCTTCAAAAACAATTCCAAAGGTTGGATATTACTGAGGATATCGACATGGAGGTCAATATGGTGGAGTTATCTCAAGTAACCTCTATGGAGGTCGATGATGAATGTCGACAGGAGGAGTATGACAAGGTCGCCTTCCCTCAAGAGGAAGAAACGTTGTCAGACTTCCTCCGAAGGTGTCAGAAAAAGAAGTTGGAAGTTATGTTGTGCCCTGGGTGCAGTGTTGTATTCGACAAGAAAGCATCTCAGAATCTTGAAGGGGTTAGGAGAGTAAATCACTAAGATGGTCATAAAGCCATCCAAAATCATCAAGTGGGTAAGCCAGGAAGGGCTTTTGATCCCAGGAGATATCCTGATCCAAGACGCCCCATGTTGAAGCTGAGTGAAACCAAGTAAGCAGGGCGAAATTTCAAACCCATTTCCTTCAAGCCTAGTGTCGAAGGGTCAAATGGAAAGTGGGTCAAGCAAACTGATGGCTGGAAACGCGGTCATGGAAAGTGGCAGAACTTTGAGGTTGAAAGGGGTTCGTCACTGGCTTACCGCAAGGAATTTCGGATTGACAAAAGGACCTCACATGTGTCCGAGAACTATAAGGGAAAAAACCCTATGACCAGATCTTAGTGAAGAAGAGAACAAAGAAGGCGAAAAGCCCAAAGAGAAGTTAGTGAGAGGGATCAAGCTGAGTCGAGTGCCAATGTGATTGTGAAGAAAAGGGAGGACCCAAACTTCGCCAAAAGAAATCCCAATATCCTAGTTAAAACGGCCAGTGAAAAATACAATCAGGTGGCCGCCGAAGATGAATTGTTGACTGAAAATTTCGACTCTGGTTCAGAAGCTTCCTTAGACATATTAGTCGAGGTGGTATCCGTGATGCCAAGGGAATTCGATCAGATTACTAAATTCGAAGACAATGACATTATCACAGAGAGGGAGATGGTCACTCATAAGCCAGTATGTTACTATGTGATGGACAACAACTGTGTTGAAGAGCAAAATGCCTTTTTTGAAAGGCCTAGTGAAGCCCTGAAGAGCCATCTGAAACCCCTCTTCATCACTGGAAAAGTAGAAGACGTCCCTGTTAATAAAATATCGGTTGATTGTGGAGCGACTGTGAACTTGATGCCTCACCGCATGTTGAGGAAAATTGGAAAATATGATACTGATGCCAAACCTCATAATATGGTGCTAACTAACTATGAAGATAAAATGGGTTCCACCATGGGGGATATCCAAGTCAAATTATCTGTAGGGACAGTCACTAGGTCCACAATGTTTATGATTATGGAAACAAAGGCTAACTATAATCTGTTGCTTGGAAGAGAATGGATCCATGGGGTCGGATCTATCCTATCTTCAATGCACTAGAGGATAATAATTTGGCGCCCAAATGGCATCGTCGAAAACATAGAGGCGGATCAGGGGTACTTTAAAACCCCTATCAATCATGTTGACAAGCGCCAATTTGATAAGCACTTGGCCACTATAGCCCCCTATGATTCACATGAGTTTGCATTTACCCCTGACGACAATGCTTATTGTTCCTTGTAACTACACCCTCACTATGGTTTTCGTTGGGACAGAGAGATAGTAGGCGAAGACAACTTCAGATATTTGGGAGTGTCTGGAATTGACCCCACGGGATGGGGAAGTGAATTCAGTAATAAAGACCGAGTTTACAACGCTAAAGCGGATTTAGGCTTACATAGCCGAGAGCAAACAACAATTAGCCTTAGAGGCCGAAGTCAAAAATATGGTTGTCGAAGCCAGTGAAGTTTGTCAATCGATAGGTCCCGGGAAGGACTTTGACCCAATGCCACCTGATAAATGTCAGAATGAAGAGCAAGACCAGAGGCTCGATGCGATTTATTACGACGAGCCTTTGGGTTTCGAGAAGGATCCACTAGCAACAAACATTAAAATGCTGGCTCAGGATCCCCTTGAAGAAGTAGACTTGGGAGAGGGAGCAATAAAAAGGCCAACTTACATCGGTGGCAACATTCATCCTCAACTCAAGATCGAAGTGGTCCAGTTGTTGAGATAGTTTAAGGACTATTTTGCATGAGACTATGATGAAATTCCTGGTTTAAGAAGAGAGCTGGTCGAATTGAAACTGCCAATCAAGCCTGGAAAGAAGCCTGTGAAGTAGAACCCAAGATGATTTTCTCCAGCAATACTTTCGAAGATCAAAGAGGAAGTTGAAAGGCTTCTCCGTTGTAATTTCATTCACACGGCCAGGTATGTCGAATGGTTAGCTAATATTGTTCCAGTTGTAAAGAAGAATGGTACTTTAAGGGTTTGCATAGATTTTAGAGATTTAAATACTGCAACCCCAAAAGAGGAATATTCGATGCCAGTGGCAGAAATTCTAGTCGACTCTGCTGTAGACTATGAATATTTAAGCATGCTTGATAGGTATTCTGGGTATAATCAAATATTTATTGCTAAAGAGGATGTCCCGAAAACAACATTTCATTGCCCCGAAGCCTTAGGCACCTACGAATGGGTAGTGATGCCTTTTGGGTTGAAAAATGCTAGGGCAACCTACCAAAGAGCAATGAATTCGATCTTCCATGATTTCATAGAAACTTTTATGCAAATCTATATAGACGATATTGTCATTAAGTCTGTTTCAGGGAAGGGTCACGTAGACCATCTTCGAATATCTTTCGAGAGGATGAGAAAACATGGTCTAAAAATGAATCCTTTTAAAATGCGATTTTTGTGTGCAGGATGGGGATTTCTTAGGTTTTGTGGTCGACAAAAAGGGGATCGAAATAAACCAGAATAAGGCCAAGGCCATCATAGAAGCGAAAGCGCCATCGACGAAGAAAGGTTTGCAGTCACTGTTGGGCAAGATCAATTTCCTAAGGAGATTCATCTCAAACCTTAGTGGGAAGACGCAAGCATTTTCACCTTTGCTTCGACTCAACAAGGAAGGGTTCAAATGGGGGCAGGCTCAACAAGAAGCATTCGATAAGATTAAAGCATACTTGAGCCATCCACCAATCTTGACACCACCTTGTAGAAATAAAAGTATGAGATTGTATATATCTGCATCTGACAAAACTTTAGGAAGCATGTTAGCTCAGGAGGATGATAATGGTGTCGAAAGAGCCATTTACTACCTCAGTTTTTGAATGATGCAGAAACTAGGTATAACATGATCGAAAAATTATGTTTATGCTTAGATTTCTCGTGTACAAAATTGAAACATTATATCAAACCTGTTGATGTTTATGTTTCATCTCATTGTGACATTATTAAACATATGTTATCCAAACCAATTTTGCATACTCGAATTGGGAAATGGGCATTAACATTGACTGGATTTTCTTTAACATACATGCCATAAGAGTTGTTAAAGGGCAAGTGGTAGCAGACTTTATAGTTGACCACTCCATATGAGCAAACACATTGAACTATCTCGAATTGGGACCTTGGAAGTTATATTTCGATGGGTCTAGTCATAAAGATGGTACAGGCGTCGGGGTTGTAATTATTTCTCCTAATAAAATTCCAATAAAATTCCAGTACAAAGTAGAAGGTACTTGCTCAAACAATAAGGCTGAATACGGAGCCCTCATAGCAGGACTTGAAATGTTGTTGGAATTGGGGGTAACTCGGTTCGAAATAATGGGAGATTCGGAGTTGGTCATAAAACATATCACAAAGGAATATATATATGTTTAAGGAGAATTTGATCATGTATTTCATAATTTCTTGTCGACTACTAAAAAGGTTTGAAATGGTTTCTATTTGACACATACCCTGACTAGAAAACCAAGTGGCTAACGATTTGGCTCAGATTGCATTCGGGTATAAAATTTCAAAATAAAATTTGTATAAAGTCATTGAAGTCAGGGGAAAGTTCGTGGCAACCAGATTAATGCCCCTATATTTAGAAAAGACAAAGCTAGGATATGTTGGTGAAGGAAATTTCAAAATATTGGCAATAAACAATTTGATGGATGAAGATTGGAGGAAGCCAATAGTGGTGTATCTGCAGAATCCAACAACGTCTACTGATCAAAAAACCAGATATCGAGCATTGAGTTATGTTCTTTTGGGTACAGGGTTGTTTAAGAAATCTCCTGAGGGAATTTTGCTTAAGTGCCTCAGTGAGTCAGAGGCGTACTTTGCCCTTTCGACTGTACATAATGGAGCGTGTGGGGCACACCAAGTTGGTCATAAGATGAAATGGATTTTATTTCGCCAAGGGATGTATTGGCCTACTGTAGCGGTAAATTCATGATCATCAAGTTATGGATAAGCTAGACATCAAATAAACAAGAGTCGCCATCGCGCTTTTATTGTTTCCAAGGGAAAAGGGAAAAGTACAAACAAAACACAAAAAAATAAGAAGTTTTCAAATCAAAACTAATAAAATGCCAGAGATTACAGGTAAGGGGGATGGTTACACAGAGGGAAGGTGTTAGCACCCAAAGTGTCCTAGGTACTCCTAGAGAGCCTTTTTTTGTGTGCATATATTTTTGGGTATAAAAGATATTGCAAAAAAATAGAATGGGGGGATGAGAAAATAATTCATTAATTATATTTTTGTGTTTAACAAGACCTTCGGACTCGTGCCTACGTACCAACATAAAAATGAGGGATCAAGTAGTTCGTGGTATCAATTTCAAAGTGGATGCATTGCTTTTAACAAAATTTTAATTTTGAAAGGCACAAAGGCCTAAAAATGGTTTGAATGAGTTAATTCTTTTTGGCTTTTGAAATTTTAAGTCAAGTATAGTTAAGTTTATTTACAAGTTTGATTAAGAAAATGAGTTGAAAATGCAATGGCATAAGGCAAAGTTTCTAATTTGCAAAAGTGATCAAAGTTTAAAAATCAACAAACACAAGCAAAGAAGATTTTTGAAAGGAGGGAGATATTTTGAAATTAAATAAGCGGGGAGGAGATGAAGAGACTAATCCTAAGCACAAAATTAAAAGTTAAGAGTTGAAAAGATCTGACAAATTGGTTGCAGTCCAATAGACAAGAATGAAGTATAGAAACCCAAATTCCCTTGGACTTTTAGAATCAAGCAACAAACAATGCACAAAATATCAACTTGAAGAGCAAGGCATCAAATAAAGATAGTCACATCCAAGTTTAGTAACTCTATGATCTTCTTCAAATTTGTCCATGTAGCAGATGAATTCCATAATGCATAAATCACAGGTTCAAAACAACAAATGATCTTGTTGCAAATGAACTCAAATGGATCTTCAATGATGTATCAGATGAAGTTTCAAATTACAAGCACTTGGTTACATGAAAGTTGGCATTGGCCAAGTCCTTTGCATAGGGAATATTGCCTAAATTCTAAGTCCAATTGTCTCGGATCAACCAACAGTCCGCACAAGATATTTTTAGGGTTTTTTGTTCTTATTATGTACATTAATGGTCAAAGACCACACAAACACAATATACACAAACAAAATATATCACAAAAATATGGTCCAAATGGACAAAGTGGAAATGACATTAACATAAATAATTAGAATGGTATGAATAATGGCAAATGAATAAAGCTCAAAAATTAAATTGCATTAAAAGTAAATGACTTGAAATTAAATGTTAGTTGTTAATGAGTGAGAAGTTAGTATTGCTTTTGCTTTTCTTTTGTTTAAGTCATTCTTTGGAGAACACTCAACCCACTTATCACAAGCATAAATCCTTGAACCAAGACCTCTTCCAAAGGAAGGAAAAAAGGCCAAGTTTCCACACAATACCATGAAAGAGGGGAGACTTACAATCTCACTAACTAGAATGCTATGCCTTTTGGGTCAAAATTTAGCGTTATGTTAAGAAATCGTAATTGGACTTATGTAGAAGTCACAACTATTTGAGGTCGGACAATAGAATTTTGGTGTTAATGCATGTTAGAGACATAGTATGATGAACTATGCTCATGAAACATACCACACACAAAAAGAATATGCAAAGTGGGGGACCTAATCTCATCCATACTTATGTTGATTTTTCAATCAACTAGCCTTAGGATATAAAGATATCATAGGTCCATGACATGACTGCATAAAGAAGGGGAATGAGATGAAGAGGGAGGGGAAATGGATCAAACTCAAATTGGACAAAGGAGGACTTTTACCAAGCTAAGATCATTCATTCATTTTGGGAGATGGAATGTACATTCCATCAATCCCCTAAATCCAATGATCTTAACCTAACAAAGTCAAATAAACCTTGACCAAGGCCCAACAACACAAGTTAAACTCACAAAGTCAATTAAAATGGCTAAACACAATTAATTTGGCATTTAAACAATTAAAAATATTAAAAATAATGCATTAAATTAAATATGGTTGGTCAATTTCCTAAAACCTCATCAAAACACCAAAGAAATGGCCATGAGATTTATCATAGTTCAAACAAGGTCAAAGGACCTTGAAGAAAATTTTTCAGAATTTTTGGAAACTTAAAAGTATTTTTAAACAATTAAAAATAATCACAAAATCAATTAAATCATGAAAATATTAATAATAATCCAAAAAATAATTTTAATTCAAAAAATGAAAGAGGATTTTATTTAAATTTTTTTAGTGAAACTCTCATAATTTTTGGATCAATATTAAAATTAATTTGAATTAATGAAAATCAAAGGAATAAAAAAAAATCAGATAATCAAAAAAACGTGGACCACTTGATCTCCCTCATTAGTTGAGGTGGAAAATCAAGTAGTGGAGAGCGCGCGTTCCATGATGCGCTTGATTCAACTTATCACACGCTGGGTAATCACAATGTAAGCTCATGATTAAAACATTTTAAACTCATCTAATGACTCTGAACACTTCTAGCGCATCGCCGGAGCCAAAGGCCGCTCATCTTCTCCGATGACCCTGGCCGGACTGGTTCAATCATCACCACATCATAAATGAAAAATGAGGACACGATCTTAAAAAAAATGGCGTAGATCACGAATATCACCTCAATTTTAACTAACTCCAAATATATAGAGAGATATGTGGAGTTAAATTTTGAGGCGTGTCAACTGAGTTGCTTTGATTTGACCTCAAAGCAACTCAATCATCTTGCCTACATTGGTAGGACTTCAGACAACCAAGGATCCAAGAGAATTAATGAGAATTGAGAGAGAATCGAAGCGAAGAAAAATCTGGAAAAATACCTTCAATGTTGTGCATAACTGGATCTCTCTTTCTTCAATCCGTGCTTGATCTTGTTTATGGAGCTTGTGGAAGTGGCTTAAGAGTAATGCAAAGCTTTGGATCCTGGAGTTTTTGAATCTCTAAACAGTGAGATTGAAACTCAAATTTAAGTATAAATTTCTCAGGTTTTCCTTTGAATTGAGAGGGTTTGGAAGGTTGAGGGTAAAGCTGGCGTGCAAGGTCCTTTGAACAGAGGCATTGGACCTCTACTTATAGCAATGAGAAATGTTATTTGCACACTTGAAAAATTCTCCAAAAATGGCAATGCAATGCACATGCTTGCATGGGCGTGTGCAGGCCCATGAAGCAATCCAATTAGGTCCACAATCAACTGAAATGAGGTCTGCATAAAGCTTGGATGGTAAGGCAAAGTTGTTTGAACATTTGAATCATGAATCTTGCCAATTGATATAGGCATGTTTAAGCCATGCGCAGACCCATCAAACATTGTCTAAAATGAGTGAATTATGACTCTTTGGAAAGCTTAAATCAATAGGAACAACTCTTATGTTGAACACTTTTCCATTTGGGACTTGTATCATGGTGAATTTTGAGGTGGAAGTTTGGAAATTTCAACATGTCAAAATATTTTCTAAGTGTCAAATCACATATTCAATTATTCGACCTTGCCTAACTTTTTATGTGAGCTTCAAATGAGAAAAGTGTCTGTGTCAAAGTTGTATCTCTTTCAAAAACCATAAAAATGGTCACCAATTCGACATCATTTGGTTCAGGATGAATGAGTTATGCATTTTTGAAGTTGAGGAAAATCACTTGTTCAATGGTATTGGTCCAAAATGACCTATAATGTATCCTCATATCACATGCTCATAAAAGTTGATTTAACTCTTCCTCCAAACATAAAATTTGAATTAGACACCTTAAATTTTATTGTGCAACTTGGAAATATTTCATCTCATAAAAAATGAGCAAGTTATGACCTTGGGAAGTTGACTTTCAAATTATGGTTTAGACAAAATGACCTATAACCGTTCAATATAAAAAATGACTTTCCAAGTAAAACTAGCTATATACCTCAACATGAAAGTTGTTTGGAATGTCATTTAGAGTAAAGTTTCTATTAGAATCATTTTCATATGTGTAGCGGGGTATTCGTTACCATTAGACATATTGACTAAATCCAAGGTAAACCATACAAGTCGAGTCGCCACCGCACTTCTATTTATCCAAAGGAATGGTTAGAAAGCGAACAAAAACCTAAAAGTTTTATCGAATCAAAAACTAGTAAAAATGTCAGAGATCGGGGTAAGGGGGTTGGTTATGTAATGGGACGGTGTTAAGCACCCAAAACATCCTAGGTACTCCTAGGGAGCCCTTTTCACATTTGTTGTAAGGTTGGTATTTTGTGAAAATTTATTTGTGCAAACATGATTGAAGAGATGAGAAAAGAATATACAAGTTATTTATAATTTGTGTTTGGATGGATAAACCCATTGCCTACGTACCATCTTAAAAAAAGATTAGGATCAAAACCTCGTAGTTCGGGGTAAAAATCTCAAAACAAGTTGGTGAATTGATTGGTCCAAAAGCCTTAAGGTCTTTTGTTATCCAAGGGAGAAAACTCGACCTAAAACCACAAATCCACCATGTGAGGATAGCTTCAACATGCTAGTGAGGGGTTAACCCTATAATAAGCATGGAAGACTCATTTTCCATCACTAAGGATATAGGTGAGTATTACATCTACCTCAAGGATAACTCAAACCTAATAGCTAAGGGTTATGAAAAGTTTTAATAAGAAAGTGGTCATTGAAACCACAAAAAAAAATTTGAATGGGTTATATTTACCAATGAAAAGTATTTACAAAATATGGTCAAAGTTGACTTAGAGATTGAATTCAAAATAAGTGTTATGAAAAGAAAGTTTGAAAATCAAAAGCATAATGCTTAGGTTTCTAATGTTTGAAAACAAATGTTAAGTGTTTGCACAAAAGTTTTGGCTTGGGTTAGAGTGGAGGGAAGAAGAAGAATGGCTAAAGTTCTAATCATACAAGAGATGAAGGATAAGAAACAAGACCACAAATGGAGTTCCTCTCTTGAGATCATATTGATGATCCAAGTAGCTCCCATCCTTTGAAATATGCAAGCAAAATAAGTGCACTCAAGCAATCAACATAATCAAACAAGCTCTTAGAAGATCCCCAATGGCTCTTGTATCTTTTACTTTCGATGAACATGGCAATGGTTCTTCAATTTGCCTCAAATAGGATTCCCTAGCACAAAAGCACACACATCAAAAAGTTCCATGAAGTAAATCAAGAATGGACAAGAGTGAGTTTAGAGGTTTTGTCTTTCTAATCCATCTTCAACATTTATAGCACTCTAAAGGCCCAATGCCTAGTTGCTCTTTGACTCCAAATTTGCATAGGGAATGTCCTAGAAACTAAGTCCATTTGTCCATTTTTTGCATTTGGTCCACAACAATCAAAACAAAACACAAGCACAATAATATATACACAATTATGTGCTCAAGTGAGCAAAAGGCAAATTGCATTAACATAAACATGTGCTCAAGTGAGCAAAGAGCAAAAGCAAATGAATAATATGTACAAGAATAGTAAATTGCATAAATGTAAAGAGCAAGAATTAAATGTTAATGGTTAATGGTTAGTGTTAGAGTTAGTGTGCCATAAGGTAATTTAGCGCTATGTTAAGCAATCGTAATTGGACTTATGTAGAAGTCACAACTATCTGAGGCCGGTCAATAATAATGTAGGCAATAACACAAGTTAGAGATTTTGATTAGTGAATCAAACTCCTACAACTTGCCATGCCAAAAAGAAGATGAGAAATGATCTTGTATTGATTTAGGTTCTTTGCATGATTAGGAAGCAACCTATCCTTAATCTAAAGTCATTCACTTGATCCATGATCAAGATGAATTAGATTTGAATCAAGGAAGATTAAACCTCCATGTATCAATGCTAACCACCAATCTTTAACTCATTGATCAAAAAAGAAAAAGAAGAAGAAGAAGAAGAAGAAGATGAATATTAAAGTACATTAATGGAAATGGAATGAGATAATCAACAAGCATTGACCAAAGACAGAGAAGATCAAGGTCAAACAATAGAAAACAGAAGCAAGATGAAGATTAGAAGTCAAGAAACAAATAAAATATTTTTGGTATTTTTCAATATTAAAATAAAACTTGAATTAAAATAATAAAGAAAGGTCAAACTTCAAACTCACTTCAAATCAACTTTGAAAAGTCCAAGTGAATTATCCCAAGTTCAACAAGGTCAAACAAAGTTTGACAATTTTTTTTAGCATTTTTAGAAGTCAGAAACTATTTTAAATCAATTAAAAATGCATAAAAATAACCTAATTGAATTAAAATCTCAAATAAATCTCAAATAAATTAATAAATTGATGAGAATATTTTTCATAGATCTATCATCATTCAAAGAGGTTGGAAAAATATTTTTGTATTTTTTGGATATCAAAAACTATTTTAAATGAATTAAAAATATGCAGAAAAGAGAAAATTACTAAAAAATATCAAATGATAAAATAAAAAAAGTTAAAAATCATTTTTAGAAACTAGAAATTAAAAGGAGAAAAATGAAATTAGTCTCACATTTTTTGGACAAATAATGAAGGAGTTATGAATTTTTAAAAAGAAATGGAATTAAAAGAAATAAAAGAAATAGAAATCAGAAATTAAAAAAAGGAAAATGCGTGACCGTTTGATCTGAGCTCATTAATTGAGCTGGCAAATCATGAGGTCAGGAAGCGCGCGCCTACCATGTTCCTTGGTCAATGCAACACATGTAGCACTATTATAAGTCATAACATGGCACGACTGAGATTAAATCTGGAAAATGAAATGGAGGGTTATGATTAAATCTGGAGAACAGACGGTGACCAGCGCCACCGTCTTCTCCGGCCAACCTCCGGCCAAGCTCAAAAGTTGCAGAGAAAAAATGTTAACCAAAAGACACGATCCAGGCATCAATCGAAAGCTGGGGTGATGTACATCACCCCTGTACCAACCAAATCCATTATAGATTTCTACATTGAGAGAAATTAGAGATGGAAGATCTGTGGTGTTCAAATGAACTTCATGATTTTTGAAAATTGAAAGCTCAATAGTGTTGCCTCTATGCAGAAGACTTCAGATCACACAACAATAACAAGAAATAAGCACTATGCAAGCTGATTCGAAGAAAATAAAGTGTGAGGTGAACCTCTGATTTGCAGGGCTTGGAGTCACAATTCTTTTATGCTAATTCTTACAGTTCACACTATGGATCAAGGTGAAGAGGTTTAGGAACTTTTAGATCTGAAATTTCAATCGAGAAAATCAAAATCCAGATCTGAAAATTGAGAGAAAAGTGAGATAGTTCCTTTGGTGAGGGTTGTGATTTCAGTTCAGCAGCATTTGGGCGCCTTCAGGTTAGTGAAATGAAACTCATATGCATTGTATTTATAGGCAAGGCATGGCTGCAGTGCATGAACAAAAACTTGCATGAATGGAAAGGGCCTCCATGCATGGGCCTGTACAGGAACATGGAGGGCCCAATTCCACTTGGATTTGGCAGCTGATGCATGATAAAAGCAATTTGGACGTGCAGTTTGTGTATTAATGGATCATGCAATGCAAATTTAAATGGTTTTCCAAAATGTGCCATAATGTTCAAGCCTTCGAAAATGCAATGTCAAAAATAGAAACACCACCTCATGGGTAATGGTTGGAAAGCTTATTGCATAAGGATCATTTGTTATGTTGATCAAAATTCCATTTGGGCCTTGGAAATTGGTGAAAAGTGGACATGAAATGTAGGGTGCAAAACATGCACATGTGAGATTTTCAAAATTGGCCAAAGTTCAAGCCGTTCTGTTTCAATGATGCAAGCTCCAAATGACAAAATCTTCAACATCAAAGTTTTATATATTTTCAAGGCAATTAATTTGGACTTAAGTTTTGCATCATTTGGATTTTTGATGAAGAAGTTATGGGCACTTGAAGTTGGACTTTTTCACATTTCAATGCATTTGGTCCAAAGTGACCTATAATGTTTTGCATTATCACATGTATTTATTTTGAGATTTTGAAATTTTTCTCAATGTAACATTTGAAGTAGACATCTTAATATTTCCAATGCATTTGATCTCACCTCAAAATCATGAAAAATGAATGAGTTATGTTCTTGGGAAGTTGACCCAAAATTAGGGTTTCAGTCAAAATGACCTATAATGTCTTGGAATGGATGATGACCTTACAAGATTCAAATCAAATTTTGATAAACATGAAAGTTGTTCATATGGTCCTTAAGAACAATGTTGCTCTTGGGGTCATCTCCATTTGACAAACACATAAAAAGTTAGGTCTCAGTGTATTTCAAAATAGTTAGATGAATTGACTGGTCAACTTCTCAAGTTCAAACCTCATATCTTGATGAATTGATGATTGAGGACACTTAAATAAGTTCAAATATGCATTAAATGGTGAATGAAAGAACTTCCCTTGATTGTATTTGATCATGGGTTGAGGTTGCTTCATGAGCAAGGCACAGTTGATGAACATATGAATTAGGGTTTCCTTGGGAAACAAGCCTCAAACCCCTTGGTTTGCTTTGATTAAAAATGATGAATTGAGAGACTTGGGAGGCATATTTGATGGATGAGAGCTTTGGGAACCATTGCCATGCTTGCTTTCATCTTCAATTGGTCCTATCAATGCACATAGGATCTCCTAGAAGCTTTGGATCTTGTGACTGCTCAAACTACAAATAAGAGATGTTAGTGACATACTTTTGTGCTTTTGGTTAGTAAATAAAAATGATAAAAGTAATAATATACAATTCAAGCATGCTTGATGATATCAAACCAAACTCACAAGGGATCCTACCCAAAGGTAAAGATTCCAAGATGCTTAAGATCCTTGAGGCAATGCAAATGCAATGTTATGATGCCATGAGGGATCTTAGGGTCAAAATTGGGGTCTTACAATATGATGAAAATTGTAGGAGATAGGGTCTAGGGAGACCCAGTTTTGATTAGATGAATCCACCTGGCCAACCACCATCAACCAACTTGCTAACTTGAAATTCTCTTGACTTTTTAGGCTCATGGTAGATCACATATGCATAAGATGATGAATTTTGAAGTGTCCCTTGAGAAATTTGATCAATTGGTGAAGAAGCTTGTTGAAGAAGTTACTCAAGATACCTAGATGAACTAGGGTTTCCAAGGCAAACTAACTCCAAACTCTTGAAGAATGCTTGACCAAAATAACATGTAGAGATCATTGGGACTCATATATGATGCCTAGAACCATTGTGGATTATTTCTTGGTTGAGATTTTAGCAATGAGGGTCTTAAACCCTAGATGTGAACTTGATAGATCAAAGGTGATCATGCCCTACCTACAAAAGAGTTAGGCAAATGCAAAGACATATTTTTGGTATTTTGGTTAGTAAAATGATAATATACAAGTATGATACAATCACATGGTGCTTGGTGATCTCTCCCAAAACAAACCCAATGAAAGATGGGTATGAATAATGCCAAGGTATGATCCCAATGCTAATGCATATGATGAGATTGCATGAGGGATCTTAGGGTCAAAATTGGGGTCTTACAGTTGCCCCTATTTAAGGACATTCTAACTGAGGAGGTGAAGGTTAAAACCTTCATATTGACTCAGTAGAATGGTCTTAAATAACAACATATAGAAACAAATTTTGGTCCCTAAGAGACCTCATGATGCATATGATGTGAATATAAAATAAACTCTTTGTGGGGAAATATTGCCACAAAGGAACAAAAATCGGAGAGACTGATGGTCCGCATGAGCATAATGCATTCCATAAGGAAAACTCACTAGGAAGACAAAGACTCTGGGAGATAAAAAGGGTTATGCGTAGGCCAGGCTACGACTTAAAGACTGTTGGGAGACTAGAGGAAATCCATAAAAATGGAAAGACTCAGCCGGGGAAACAAAAGAAAATCTGCAGGGGATACAAATAGATCAGAATAAAACTGAAATACTTGAGTCATGCAGAAATAACCGATTCACTAAGGAAATGCGCACTCAACTCAGCTGGGGAATAAATAAACTTCAATGCAGGAGGAGTAGAAATTTATTATCCACTACCTGTTACTGGGTAAAGGAGATAATAAAATTCTGACAGAAAAGCCACCCGTTACCGGTTAGGGTAAACATATCAAGGATAACTCGCTGAGGGCCGTCAGAAAGTGCATTCATTACCATTTACTGGTAAGAATAGCCTTGCTGGGGAAAAGTCGAAAAACAGGATTTACAACTGCCAGTTACTGGGCAGAAGACCAAAAAGAGAGAATAGTCATCACTGGTTAAAGTGAACATATCAAGGATATACTCAAAGGGAAGAAAATCCGTCATCGGTTAGGATGAACATATCAAGGATATACTTTCCTGGAAATGTTAAGGAGGATATTCCTCATTGGTTAGGATGAACATATCAAGAATAAACTACCTTAACAAAAAGTAGGAATTACATCTATCGAAGGCTGGATAGAATACCAATCAAAGAGAATATCCGTCATCGGTTAGGATGAACATATCAAGGATATACTCCGAGGGGAGAAATAGTAATTATATCTATCACTTACTGGATAGAAGACCATAAAGAGGATATTAGTCACCGGTTAAAGTGAACATATCAAGGATAAACTCTGTAAGTGGAGAAAAGTAGGATTTACAACTACCGGTTACTGGGCAAAAGACCGCAAGAGAATGAAACCCGTCATCTGTTAGGATGAACATATCAAGGATTGACTCTCTGGGGAACAAAATAGGGATTACGACTACCTTTCTACTGGTAAGAATACCAAAGATGAGAATATCTGTCACCGGTTAAGATGAACATATCAAGGATAGACTCCAAGCAAGGGAAGAAAACATCCCTCATCGGTTAGGATTGTTAAGAATGTGTGATTAGGCCTAACTCAACCCTACAAAACCGGTTGGTAGAGTGAGGAATGCCTCCATTTATAAACACATGTTCAGACCATATATTGTTCGATGTGGGACTCTTAACACACCCCCTCATGCCCAGGATTGGACATCTGGAGCGTGGAAATAAATGGTGGGTGCCCCGATAGCGGAAACCATAGTAGGTGGCCCACCGGATCTTAGACGAGGCTCTGATACCATGTTAAGAATGTGTGATTGGGCCTAACTCAACCCTACAAAACCGGTTGGTAGAGTGAGGACTGCCTCCCTTTATAAACACATGTTCAGACCATATATTGTCCGATGTGGGACTCTTAACACACCCCCTCACGTCCAGGACTGGACATTTGGAGCATGGAAATAAATGGTGGGTGGCCCGATAGCAGAAACCATAGTAGGTGGCCCACCGGATCTTAAACCAGGCTCTGATACCATGTTGAAATACAAGAGACTAAGAGACATTTGAATAAACCGTATGTTTTGAAAAGCACTATGGAGACTTTATTATATATAGAGAGATTATAACTAATTACATGATATAGTTGATGTGGGACTATTCGATATACAAATATACTTAATACTATATTTACAAATATCAACAAGGATGAACATACCAAGGATATACTTCCTGGGGAAACATGAAAATGAATCCGCTGGGGAGAAAAAATGTTACTTTTGCCGGGTATTGAGCAAGAAATAATAAACTACAAACTAAGAAGAATATTACCAGTTACTGGGTAATAGACTCTTAGGGGACCCAAATCATCTATCTAGGTAAGATCTAGAAAGAAAAGGTCAATCAAGACTCAACCCGATGAGGACATAGCTCAAGGGGAGTGGTTCCATCCAGATGATCAACTGGGGAGGAAACTGAAACAAATCATCGTCCACGAGGAAATAACTCAGTGGGGAAAGGAGAAAGGTTAAACTCTTTCTGCTTAGGGGGCTGACACTCTACAATTGAAGGAGGACAAACACCAATCTTGCATGGGGATAAAGTACCACGATAATAGAGAATTAAAAATCACGAGAATGAATCAACAAGTGTGATGATGTGATAATTAAATTATATGAGTGTATATGTATATGTATATGTATATATGATGATTATGCTGACAAAACAATCGCAAAGGATACAAAAGTGTCGCAAATTTGAATCATCGATACAATTCTCGGTTAATCCACAAGAGAGGGAGACAACTGCTGGAGAAAAGAGAGATCAACCTCCCAAAGGCTCAACCCTAGTTGGGGAAGGATGAGATCTGTTGAGGAAAACTATTATCAAGCCCGCGGGGAATTTTAGGTCAACACCATATCAAATAGGAGATAACCATGCAGGGGATAAACACAAATAGCTGCTCAGAAACCAGGAGGAAACTCTGACTGGGAGTGAATCTGATGGCGATTGGTGGGGAAACCAAATATAAGATCGGCTGGGGAATAAATACTAAACTCTACAGGGGATCAATCAACCAACTCAGCTGGCGACCTCACTGGGGAAATGGAGAATAATAATCGTCTGGAGAAATCAACAAACACCGAGTGCTGAATAATGCTGTCGGGGATGAAAGAAAGAATGCGCCTACTGCTTAGGGAGAACCAATAATGCTCCACACTTAGGGCTTACTGCTTTCGAACCAATGTTGATATTCCCTTTAAATGAAATCGATTGCTTAAAAATTCATGCTTTTATATGCTTAAGAAAAATAATTTTGATTTAAAAATTAATTTTCAAAAAATGATCATAATAAAATTTAAAACTATTTGAGCTGAAATAAATAAGAGTAGAAACAATTGGATAAAAGCTCAACTTTATTTAATGGAATGGTAGTCTGTAAATGACAAGACACCATAGATCTTTACAAAGCTGAAAATGGTAATTTACATGGAAAAGGGTTACATTAAATACAATGATCACTAATCCTTGTGCCACCTCTTGATTTCTACTGTGCTCTTGGCTGCTGCCACTAGAGATAATGAATCAACATCGACTGTTGTGCTAAAAAACGTCTCCAAAACTGAAGATCAGCAGGATGCAGTTACTTGCCAGAATCCCTAATTTTTTCATAAATTCCCCCAAGGTTGAGTACTCAATTTATCGGGATAATTTTTTCTGTTTTATGTCTCTAATTTTTGCTTGGATCGCCCTTTCGGGTTTTCAATCCATCGAGACACTCTTTTTTGCCTAAGCCACCCTTTTGAGTTTTCAACTTAGCGAGCTGTTCTTTTTCTTTTTAGGCGGAGTATTTCTTGACTGCATCTGCGTTCACAGGACGAGTGAACTCTTCACCATCCATAGTTGTAAGAATCAAAGCTCCGCCTGAAAAGGTTCTCTTAACAACATATGGGCCTTCATAATTATGAGTCTATTTGCCCCTAGAATCTGGTTTGAAAGATAAGATCTTTTTGAGCACAAGATCACCTTCTCTGAATACGCGAGGTCTGACCTTCTTATCAAAAGCTTTCTTCATACTCTGCTGATATAACTGTCCATGACATATGACAGTCAATCTCTTCTCTTCAATCAAATTCAATTGATTATATCTGGTCTGACACCATTCAGCCCCAGTCAACTTGGCTTCCATAAGCACATGCAGTGATGGGATCTCAACCTCTACGGGGAGCACTACTTCCATACCATATACAAGAGAAAAAGGGATTGTCCCTGTTGAAGTGCGGATGGATGTATGATACCCGTGTAAAGCAAATGGGAGCATCTCATGCCAATCCTTATACGTTACAACCATCTTCTGGATAATCTTCTTGATGTTCTTTTTTGCAGCTTCAACAACCCCATTCATCTTAGGTCTGTAGGGAGAAGAATTATGATGTGCAATCTTGAAGTATTTGCAAAGAGCTTCCATCATATTATCATTCAAGTTTGATCCATTATCAGTAATGATCTTACTTGGCACACCATAACGATATATGATCTGATTCTTGATAAACCTCACAAGAACTTGCTTGGTCACATTTGCATATGATGCCGCTTCAACCCACTTTGTGAAGTAATCAATTGCCACCAAAATGAAACGATGTCTATTCAAAGCTTTGGGCTCAATCATACCAATCATATCAATTCCCCACATGGAGAAGGGCCATGGGGAGGAAATGACGTTCAACAGTGTCGGAGGAACATGATTATTGTCTGCATATATTTGACACTTGTGGCATTTCTTCACAAACTTGCAACAGTCAGATACCATTGTCAGCCAATAGTAACCTGCTCGCAACATCTCCTTTGCCATTGCATGTCCATTAGAATGAGTACCAAAGGAACCTTCATGGATTCCAGTCATCAATAAGTCTACTTCGTGTCTATCCACGCATCTGAGCAGAACCATATCGAAGTTTCTTTTGTACAGAACATCACCATTTAGGTAGAAATTTCCGGCTAATGTTCTCAAAGTCTTCTTATCTTTCAAATATGCCCCAGACGGGTAAACCTGACTTTGGAGGAAACACTTGATGTCATAGTACCACGACTTTTCGTCTTTGACCTCTTCAACAACAAACACATGAGCTGGCCTATCAAGACGTATCACAGTCAAATTGGGAACTTCATTCCAATATTTCACTACAATCATGGAATCCAACATTGCAAGAGTATCTGCCATCCGGTTTTCATCTCGAGGGATATGATGAAACTCAACTTTTGTAAAGAAAGTTAAAATCCTCCTCGCATAATCTCTATATGGTATCAAACCGGGTTGATTCGTCTCCCATTCACCTTTGATTTGATTCACCACCAAAGTTGAATCTCCATAGACATCCAAGTACTTGATTATGAGATTAATGGCCTCTTCAAGCCCCATAATGCAAGCTTCATATTCTGCCATATTATTTGTACACTTGAAAGTCAATCTAGCTGTAAATGGAAAATGCGTGTCTTGAGGAGTAATGATTACTTCCCCAATGCCATTACCATACTAATTAACAACTCCATCAAATACCATGCCCCAACGGGGACCAAGTTCTGGCCCTTCTCCAAGCAATGGTTCATCACAATCTTTCATTTTTAAGTACAAGATCTCTTCATCAGGAAAATCATACTGCACTGACTGATAATCTTCAATCGGTCGGTGAGCCAAATGGAGTCAGCCAAGACACTACCTTTAAAAACTCTTTGAGATTGGTATTTGATATCATACTTTGATAATAACATATGTCAACGGGTAATCCTCCCAGTTAAAGCAGGCTTCTCAAATATATACTTGGTTGGATCCATTTTGGATATCAACCAAGTGGTATGATTCAGCATATATTGACGCAGACGCTTAGTAGCCCAAGCCAATGCACAACAAGTCTTCTCTAGCACAGAATACCGAGTCTCACAGTCGGTGAACTTCTTACTAAGGTAGTATATTGCAAATTCTTTCTTTCCAGTCTCGTCTTGCTGACTAAGAACACAACCCATACTCTCTTCAAGAACAGTCAAATACATGATCAATGGTCTTCCTTCAATAGGTGGAGACAAAATCGAAGGCTCAAGCAAATATTCCTTGATACTGTCAAAAGCTTTCTAGCAGTCTTCGGTCCAATCGCAAGACTGATCTTTCCGAAGAAGCTTGAATATAGGCGCACATGTGGCAGTCATGTGGGAAATGAATCTTGAGATATAATTCAAGCGGCCGAGAAAACCTCTGACTTACTTCTCAGTTTTAGGCGCAGGTGTCGCATTACGCGAAAAACCGGCGGGAGAACAAGAACAACAGAGCCGCCACCGTGCGTTATTTATCCCAAAAGAGGGAAAGGAAACGCTCGAAGTAAACCTGGAAAAGCATGGTCTCGCGACCAAAGAGAATGGGATCGGGAGTCGGTTATGCGAAGGGAAGGTATTAGCACCCCTACGCATCCGTCGTACTCGACGGGATCCACGCACAATAGGAAGGAAAATGGTTGCTAAAACACTGTTCAAACACACACACACTGGCTGAAAGAGACCCAAGAAAACACACAAGACTGACTCGGCAGAACATCGCGTCCTGGGCCTACTTAGTCTATCAGGCATAGACATCAGAGTCAAAGTAGTTCGGACCGGGGAAACGACACATGCTCGCTAGGATGTCGCATCCTATGCATACGTATCTCCTTAGACGAAGAAGAATCAGAGCATTCGTAGCTCGGCTAACACGCACACAAACCAACACAGGCAAAGGCAAACATGGAGCCTGAATGCCAATTACTGGACTTACATCAGCATCCGAACCAAAACACACACAAGAAGGCAAACGTGGAGCCCGAATGCCAATCACTGGACTTACATCAGCATCCGAACCAAAACACAGACTAGAACCCGAATGCCACTCGATGGACTTACATCAGCTTCCAAGTACACAACAAGACAAAACAAAGACACAGGCGCCCGGAGAGATCTGCTTATCTCCTGCCTACGTACCTCATCTGGTATGAGGATCAGGGCGACGTAGTTCCCCTACGAAGGGACACAGGACTAGCCTAACCAGATGACAGAGGGAAATACAACTAGGGAGACTACGACTCGAGCCTAGCTGTTATCATGCAAGATTGTCCCTAAGTCAAGGTTTCTAGCTAACTTGCACCGGAAGCAAGCCTATCCTATTCAACACAAGTAAACAGCAAATCAAGCATTCACAAGTAGCACACACTATATGCACACAAATGGGGCTCAATCAAAGGGTAAGACTGCAAGAGCAAGTCATATGTAGAGAGGTATGGTTAGCTCTTAACCTTGCCATTGAGGGGCTAAGGTGAAGCTGATGAAAGGTGAGTGAAGATGAGACTTCACAGCTCTTATCCCTGGTCAGGGAGAGCTTCAGACAAAGGAGCGTGGGTTCAGAATGTGGGAACCCTTCTACACTCAAGACACGGACTCAACTGTACAATGTACAAGATCTTGGGTTAGTGTCCCAATGCATCAACACAGTGGTGTGAGCAGAGGGACGACTCAACAGAATAGCGGGAGATAGATTGCGTATCTCTTATATCCGCCGATTGCCTCATAGAGGTCTTTACCTGCTTGGGGACAAAAGTAAACAATCACAAATATCGCCTCTTAAGGAGGACTTCAGACAGGTGCCTGGCCAGGTAACAGGCCAGGTCTTCCAGACTACATGGAGACAAGAATGTTATACCTCAGTGCAAATTTCTTATCAAGCAAAGCAAAGCAATATTAGCAACTAATGTACCTGAAATCAATCAAATATCATCAGTATACCAATCACAGTACTAAACAGCAAATGGTTCACAATTAGCTATATACAGACAAACACAATCCAATGCACCAAAGTGCAAGCAACTCAAAGGAGCCAAACATCCTACAAAACAAAACAAGTTAGTGTACAATGTCAAATGATATCTCAATCAAAAGTGAATCCACCTCCTTAAGGTATTTTGCCCCTTAACCTGAAAATCACATTCAAACATGAGATACAAGACCACTAGGACAAGCCTAGGGTCAAAAGAAGGAAAAAAAAGTCAAAACAGCAAGTGAAACATGATCAAAACCAAGATTAATCAACTAAAAAGAGAATCCAATTAGTCTCACTTCAAAACTATGCACTAAATTTATTTCATGCACAATTTAAGTCAAGCTAGGCAAATGTGAATCATATATGAGCAAACAGAATGATCTCACTCAAACAAATACCTAAACAGCTCAATAAATTCCACAAAAATTCTAATCTAAACAGGACACATTCAATGAGCTACACATCAATTTTCATGTCATTTAGACAAGAGGAAGCAGGTCAATGAAAATCATAAAGTCAGCAGAAATCTAAACAAGCTCATACATGGTTGCAAAATGAGCATCAACTTCAATCAAATGTAAAACAGTGAAAACAATTAAGAAATGAATGGGACCAAATCCAAAATAACAATGAACATGTTAGGAACCACTCCATCAAATTTCACATTCATATGATATGGTATGAGCATTTCACAAGACATGGAAGACAATCACTCAAGCAAAACCCTAAAATGTCTAAACAGCAAACAAAAATCACAATCAAATAGGAAATGGCTCAACAATTCCTACACAAATTCATGGCAAAACTAGACATATACAAGACACAGAATGCAAAATTTGAGATCAATTGGAGAAGCATAGGCATGTCAAATAAATTCATGAAATTGACCTAACCTAGTGTGACACAAATTGTCACACTCAACTTGCACACATCATAACTTGCAAACCATAAATCCAAAATTCACAAACTACACATCAAAATCACCAGCAATGAGTCAAGAATCAGCATGTGAAATTTCATTCAATTTGGATAATGCATGATCATTTCATGTCAAAAATGGTAAAACATACACAAAATATACACATGAACAAGATCAATAGGCAAAGTCAAAAATTCTCCAGGCACAACTTGAGTTACTATGCCTATAAAAAACTAGATTAAATTTGGAATCCAACACAAAAATTCCCATGCAAATTGGATTAAAATTGGATTTGTTTTGATTTTTTGAAGTTTAATGAAATAATGAAATAATTATTTAACATGAAAAATGAATTAATTAACTCAGCGTGGCAAACTTGTAATTACCGTGCCAGAGCCTAAAACGCTGCCGTTTAACTAAATTACATGGCGCAATGCTATTCGCTGGCCAGGGCGGGAAACACAAAATTCAAAAGGAAACGCAGGAACATGGATCAAAACGCGTTTTGGAGCGGTACTGCATCGTCTTCACCAGCAGAATTTCCGGAAAATTCGTCATGACCAAATTCGCACCAAAACAAACAAATCATACGTCGTTGGAATCGCCTAAGCGTGTACATCATCAATATCAACATGAAACTTCTTAACTCCTAATGTACTGGACGGATCGATCAAGAAAAGGTTTTACATCAAAACTTTGATTCAAGATTACTCAATGAATATACAACGAAAATACGCGATTCAAGCTTTAGGTTACTCAGCGAAGAACATTCTATTGAATCCATATCCTAATTTAAGCAGTTATGAAGTTTGATTTCCGACCTTAGTTCGAAGTGCAGTTACGGATTTGATCGCGTCCGGCCTTGAAATCGTGAAACAGTTGTGCAGCAAGGTGTGACTAAGAGCATGGGATCCAGATTTTAGCTCGAAGCCGCTTGTACCAGTAGGAATCTTCAACTGTCATACAGAAAATGCAAATGCCATGGCCATGGTTCTTCAAGATCTTTCCACTGTGAGCTTCAACAGAAGTTACACTCCACCTGCCAATGATGATCAACAAGAGAAACAGCAAAAAAAATGGAAGGAATCTTGATGAACAATGAAAAAAATGGAAGTGCAAAGTGTGAAAAATTGAGAGAATGTGTGAGATTTTGCTTTGGATCTGAAAAAATGATTTGTGATTATGAAATACAGTTATAATTAAGACTATATACCAATGCCTTAATCCAAAATTAATCATGATTAGCAAAATGGAGATGATTAGTGTTAAGTGCATTTTCAAGTGTTAGGTCCAATATGCCCTTTTTCAAATTAAGCCACTATGACAGCAAAAACCAGTTCACACAAGTTCTAAATGGCATATGTGATGTGTTGGAAAAAGTCCCATGTGAAAATTCCAAGTATTTTGAGATTTGGACCATTTTGCCCTTGCTTTTTAATTGTTGCACTTGAAAATTGACCTTTTTATGTGAAGACTTTTGGCAAAATGTGATGATGGATTATGAAAGTACACATAAAATATGGTTTGCTCAAAGAAAAACCATCCAATTTGGCCATTCCATGTGAAAGTTATGCCACTTTGATTTTGGGCATTTTTGGAAAATGACTGGACCATATCTTGCCAACCACACATGGGAATTTCAAGTTCTTGGACTTTTTGGAATGGTGAGATCAAAATCTTCAACTTTCATGTTGGACAAAATTCCATTTGAAGCTTGTATGATGAAGTAATTTTGGGGAGGAAAACTTTCCATTTTGGGCAGCTGAAATTACAGGTCACTTGCCTTTTTAGGAAACTTCTTGTCTGACCTCCAATTCTTCAACCTTGGTCTTTGATATGTCAAATGAGACTTATATGGACATGAATGAGGCCCTTCAAACCATCTCACACCTTCCAATCCATAAAATCAGGCACAGTTGACCACAGTTGACTTTCTAGGGTTTCTGGAGAAATTCAGCTTGACTGTTGAGCTTTGATCATCCAATCTTTGTCCAAATGACTTCACAATGATCCTTAGACCATATGAACTTGATAAATCAACCACAGGGCTTTGTTCCCATGAAAATAGCACATGCTTGCTTGTTTGACTAATTCTCCTGACCAGTTTGACCTAATTTGTCAGTGGGCTTGCACTTGGGCAAATGGACAATGCAATGTCATGCAGTGAACCATATTATATTAATGACCTAATATGAAATGAATGTACAAAAGGTAGGGTGCAAATTCGAGGTGCTACAGCAGGCATCTCCTGTATTGCTTTGACCTTGGCAGAACCAACTTCAATACCCTTCTCGCTGACAATAAAGCCCAATAACTTACCAGAACGAACACCAAAAGTACATTTATTAGGATTTAAGTGGAGTTTATACTTCCTCAAATGCTGGAATAGTTTCAACAAATGTTCAACATGTTCCTCTTTATCAATAGATTTAGCAATCATGTCATCGACATAAACTTCAATCTCTTTATGCATCATATCATGAAAAAGAGTAGTCATTGCTCTTTGGTAAGTTGCACCAGCATTCTTTAAACCGAAAGGCATCACTCTATAACAAAATATTCCCCAAGGTGTAATGAATATGGTCTTATCCATATCTTCGGGTGCCATCTTGATCTGATTATATCCGGAAAATCCGTCCAGAAACGAAAAGATTTTGAATTTAGTTGTATTGTCTACCAACATATCAATGTATGGCAGAGGTAAATCATCTTTCGGACTGGCTTTGTTCAAATCTCTATAATCGACGCACATACGGACTTTTCCATCCTTCTTCGGAACGGGCACAATATTGGCCACCCATTACGGATATTCAGCGGTCACCAGGAAACCGACATCAAACTGCTTTTTCACTTCTTCTTTGATCTTCACTGCCATATCAAGATGAGTCCTCCTTAACTTCTGCTTGACTGGCGGGCATTCTGGCTTCAACGACAATCTATGCTCCACTATCTCAGAATCCAAACAAGGCATGTCTTGATAGGACCAAGAAAACACATCTGAATACTCTCGAAGAAGATCAACCAACCCCTTCTTAACCTCTGGACACAGTCGAGACCCAATCTTGACTTCCTTCACATCATCTTCGGAACCCAAGTTGACTAGCTCAATCTGCTCTTCAAATGGCTGAATGGCTTTTCCTTCACGCTCAAGAAGACGAGACAATTCATCACTCACTTATTCATCACTTTCCTCCTCATCCTCAAACACAGGGAATTCAAAATTTGGAGAAGGAGTAGGATCATTGTATTCAATGGGGTTAGAAACCAACCTGCATAATGATTTGATATTTTACTTTTAAAGAAGTGAATTTGTGACCAAATATTATGCAGATGGACAATTATATTATTTATTTATGTTTTTTGTGATTACCATTTTCAGAATAAAGCAAAAAGTAAAAACAAAACATCATAGATGTGGATGAATAGAATTATATTTTATTAATGATCAAATTGAAAATGCCTAGACAATGTTCACTTCTCCCTTAGGCATAAGAGAAGGATTTTCAAAAACAAATAAAATCAATTACTTAGATTGATGCATAATAACAGGAATATCAACAACAGTCCAATTGTTGCAAGCTTTTCCATGTGTCACAAAATTAGTGCAGTCTTCCTCTTCATCATCCTCTAGCACAACAACTAAGTGTTGTTCATTGCGATGAATGAACCCTCCACTAGGGAAGCTAGGTTGCGCATCATCAGATCTGACAACTGACGAACCTTGTTGGAAACCCAAACCGGTTCTGTTCTTGTTGTCGGAGACCTCTACCATTTGTCCCCACTGATCAACATTTCCATCTTCAACAATCTTCCTTGCATCTTTGAATGAGGACATGGGTGCCCCAACTCTCTTTTCAACAGCAATAGATAAGGCATGGAACGGAGTTCCAACCTTATCCTCAACTTCAATATAAGAGAAAGATGACAGGTGACTGACTAACAGCGCCTTCTCCCTGCCAACAATAACTAGCTTCCCATTCTTGACAAACTTGAGCTTCTGATGCAACATGGAGGTAACAGCTCCCGCCTCGTGGATCCATGGCCTTCCCAACAGACAATTATAGGCCGAGTGGATATCCATTACTTGAAAAGTAATTTGGAAGTCACTCGGACCTATCTTCACCGGAAGGTCCACTTCACCAATCACAGTTTTGCGTGAACCGTCAAAAGCTTTGACGATCACGCCACTATATCTCATAGGCGCTCCTTGATATGACAACTTTGACAATGTTGACTTCGGCAGCATATTCAACAAAGATCCGGTGTCAACTAGCACATTCGACAAAGCATCATCCTTGCAGTTCATGGAGATGTGCAAAGCCAAGTTATGATTCCTACCCTCCTCGGGGAGTTCTTCATCGCAGAAACTGAGATGTATTACAGGAAGTGAAGTTAGCTACAATATGATTGAACTAATCCACTGTAACATCATGTTCCACAAACGCTTGCTCTAAAACTCTTTGCAGTGCTTCTCTGTGCGTTTTTAAGTTCATCAATAGAGACAATACTAAAATCTTTGAGTGGATTTGGAGCAGCTGCTTTACTACATTGAGGTGAATCAACTCTACTGGGGATAACCAGGAAAGGATACAACCATACGTCAGCGGACGTAATGGGAAAAACTCGACGTTTACCGAAACCAACGGAGAGGTGAATCAGCTGGGACGACCAGGAAAAACTCGACGTTTACCAAGACCAACGGAGAGGTAGCCAGACATCATCGGATGAATGGGAAGACTCGACCAGACGTCATCGGACAAAAGGGAGACGCTCGACGTTTATCGACACCAACGGAGAAGGAGACCAGACATCAACGGACGATGGATGAACTGGGAAGACTCGACCAGACGTCATCGGACGAAAGGGAGAAGTTCGACATTTATCGACACCAACGGAGAAGGAGAAAGCCACTTCACGAGGGAAAGGCACCACAATCAGAAACCTAATAGGACGTCTACTGGGGATTCTGGCTGGGAATCAACCAGACATTAATGAATGACTGGGAATGGGGTATACAATCAGACGTCATCGGACGAATGAGAAAAACTCAACGTTTATCGAAACCAACAGAGAGGTAAATCCGCATGGGGAAGGGTACAGCTAGACATCATAGGATGAATAGGAAAAACTCGACGTTTATCGACACCAACGGAGAGGAGGAAACTTCTGAGGGGAATCAACAGTATTACCAAATGATCTGCGGGGAATAAGCAACTAGACGTCATCGGACGACTAGGAAAAACTCGACGTTTATCGACACCAACGGAGAGGAGGATTCTTCTGGGGACGACCCTGTGGGGAAAGATATCAACTATACGCCAACGGACGCATAGGAAAAACTCGACGTTTATCGACACCAACGGAGAGGAGGACTCTTCTGGGGAGAGTGAACACAACCAAATCATCAACGGATGATCGGGAAAAACTCGACGTTTATCGACACCAACGGAGAGGAGGACTCTTCTGGGGAGAGTGAACACAACCAAATCATCAACGGATGATCGGGAAAAACTCGACGTTTATCGACACCAACGGAGAGGAGGAAACTTCACTAGGGAAGAGACGACGTTACGAACATCGAAAGATGATGTTTACCGACATCAAAGAAGACCAAACACTACGCATGACTGGGAAAGCACCGAAAGATGGTGTTTACCGACACCAAAGAAACAACACGTGCGGGTGCTGACAGAATACTAACATCTACATGCCCGGACAAGGATAAACACTTGCAGGAGATCTCACTGGGGAACAAGGTCACGACAGCGAGCAAATAGGAAGGAACACCAAGGATACCGGGTTGTAGGTATGAGACGGGTGACCGACCAAACGTGAATTGGTTTGTGTTCCAAAACACTCAACATCCTGAAGAGGGCTAGAAAAGCAATCTTGTTAAAGGATGGACATTCGATTCCACAGGGAATACGAATCTTACTCTGCTGGAGAAAGCAATCAAAAGACTGACCAGAGAGTGCATGAGATATATTATCTATAGCCGTCGAAACGTAGATAACATACTCGCATGGAAGATTATCCATAACCGGATTGGAGGTTGTTAGATGGATAGATCGACCGACATCATCCTGAAGAGAGCAAAGGCAAACTTGTTAAAGGATGGACATTCGATTCCGAACAAAGGAATACGAATCTTACTCAACTGGGGAGGACGACTTCGACCCAAGAGCGCATGAGATACATTATCTATAGCCGTCGAAACGTAGATAACATACTCGCATGGAAGGTTATCCATAACCGGGTGGGTTGTAAAATGGATAAATCGACCGAAAAGAAAGGCATCGGGGTACCAGGACTAGGTATGCAAAGATGACCAATCAAAAGGGGATGAAGTTGCTTAATCAAAGCAAATATCCGAAAGGAAAGGAATATCAATATCGAAAACTGGATAATGATAACCACAAAGAGGGGATTACATCTACCGGTTACTAGGCAGAAAACCATGGAAAACAGTAACCGTCATCAACTAGGATATGCACAAAGGGTTAACTCCACCAAGGGGAGAACGTGGGATTTTACAACTACCAGCTAGTAGGTAGAAAACCACAAAGATAGGACTTACAACTACCGGTTTACAGGTAGAAGCCAACAAACAGAATGAACCACAAAGGCTACCTCTGCTAGGGGATGAAAGTGGGATTTTACAACTACCGGCTTGTAGGTAGAAAACCACGACGATAGGACTTACAGCTACCGGTTTGTAGGTAGAAGTCAACAAACAGTCAACGGGGAGCCAATTTAGGATCAATCCCAAAAGGCAGACTGAAACAAGACTCATCTTAATGAGGAAAGAACTCAATAGGGAAACCCATCCCGTTAGGGAGGGAACGGAAACAACCGTCATCCACGAGGATCTAACTCAGTGGGGAAATGCAGAAGGAAATGACAGACACTTTCTGCTTAAGGGGTCAACTCTACATGGAGAGATCAGACACACCCACATCTGCTAGGGGAATGGATCCAAGCTGGCAAGATGCTACCAATTGGGGAGTAACAATGCTGGGGATACCCACTCGACTAAAGAGTCACTTGTTGGGGAAACACCTCTCTCCACCCTGCTGGGGAACCCAACTCTGAAGCCGATCCAATGGCGCGATGCTAAACTCTTTCCAACAACCCAATCTCGGCTGGTCACCACTGCCTAGGGCTAATGGACATGTTTGCAATGTTGATGCATGAGTTTGTTTTTGTTTTACACAATGCCCCATGATCATGGAAATGCTATGCACTAATGATGCAATATGATATGCTTTTCTAAATGATGGATGCATAAAAATACGTCCCCTCCAGAGACAACACCGGGGAACTCCAGGAATTGTGCTGAGGATCTCCTTGCCACGTCAATTTCCACCCTGCTGGGGAAAGACAATCCTTGCTGGGGATGAACTCCATCGAACCCGAACTGCTTGGCGATTACCCTGCTAGGGGAGGCAACCCATGCTTGTCTCTACTGGGGATGATCCTCCGAACCCGGCCTGCTTGGGGGACCTCGCTGAGGGAAGACCATCATCACAAACTCTGCTGGGAAGGCAGTAACCTTCAGACTTGCTGAGGAGCGACTGATCTCAAATCTATTAGGGAGATAACACTCTCACACCCATTGGGGAGACACATCCTATTGGGCACGGGACATCTGTCGAGTTGTCGAACAGCGGCATCCATCGTCCGCCCACAATGTCAGCTTTCCACTTTTGAGAACTCCCAGACCCATCTGGACTTTTCTGATTCATCCCACGAAGATCGAATTCCTGGGATTCATACAAACTTTCCAGTCCTCAGACTTCGAAGAGTCTTCTTGATTAACTTTCCAGGATCGTCGTCGTAATCCTTCACCGTCCTTTCACTGTTCGTCTATCCCTTGCCCCTGGTTGGACTCTGTGGGGATATTTTGTCAAAAGATTTCATATCACTACTTGCCAGCGAATGAAGATATCTAACAGCACCTGCACAAGAGATTGTTAGATAAAAGCGTGCCCCAGGCGTGCCAACACTTCAACATCTAGGTCACTCAAACTTCCGAATAAGATTTCCAGATTTCAATCTTATCAGCATGCATCGGAAGGGACCTCTACGTTTCAAAATGCAACTATTCTTATCAAAACGAACGGATGTTTTCGTAATCAAAGCGGTAATGAAAACAAAAACAAACTATTTGACTGAACACACATTTATTGACTGAAACAAAAAAAAGTGGCTCAGAACTGAGCAACACACAGGAAGCAAACCCTGGAAAGAGGTGATTGCGCACAAAAGGAAAAATCTATCCTAATGGCAATGTGAAACAGTGATCTCATCGGGTTCCAACTCGGTTACGCCCCATATGTCTTCAAGACTTTCCGCACTTTCGGCCTTCTGAACAAAACGCTTCCAATCGATTTATGTCGGAGATTAGCCGTGATGTCTTACCAAAGCACAAACGGTCATGCTAGACGCAGTTGTTCGTTTCATTCCCTCTTTTGCCCGGACCGCCCTTTCAGGCTTCAGTCCACCGGGATACCCTTTTTTGCCCAAGTCGCCCTTGTGGGGTTTTCGACTTGCCGGGTGTACAGTTTTTTCCTTTTATTATCCCTAACTTTTGCCCGAACCTTTCTCTTTTTTTTTTCGGTTCGCCGGGATGCCCCTTTTTGCCTGGACTCTTTTATTCTTTTTGTCCAGCGGGTCTCTTTTTCGCGAAGTATCTTTTAACTGCGTCCGCATTCAAAGGGGATGGAAAATCTTCATCACCCGTGGTCATCAACAACAAGGCTCTGTCAAAGAAAACCTTCTTGACCACGAATGGACATTCATAACTGCTTATCCATTTGCCCCACGATCGTCTTGAGGAGGAAGGATCCTTTTCAACACCATATCTCTCATGATACCCACGAGGTCTCACTTCTTGGTTAACAATACGCTTCATTTACTGGGTACAACTGCCCCATGACAAGTAACTGTCAGCCCTCTTCCTCAGCCAGGCTCCATGCGTCGTACCGAGTCCTTATCCGCTCAGCCTTTTTCAATTCTATGTCCACCAAGACTTTCCACGATGAAACCTGGGTCTCAAATGGTAGTACAACTCTCATCCCATACCTGAGTGAGAAAGGCGTTGCCCCAGTAGATGCACGCACCGAAGTACGACACTCAGGATACCTGTCACATCACGCGAGAAACCGGCGGGAAAACAAGAACAACAGAGCCGCCACCGTGCGTTATTTATCCCAAAAGAGGGAAAGGAAACGCTCAGAGTAAACCTGGAAAGAACATGGTCTCGCGACCAAAGAGAATGGGTTCGGGAGTCGGTTATGCGAAGGGAAGGTATTAGCACCCCTACGCATCCGTCGTACTCGACGGGATCCACGCACAATAGGAAGGAAAAATGGTTGCTAAAAAACACTGCTCGCACACACACAACTGGCTGAAAGAGACACAAGAAAACAAAAGAGACTGACTCGGCAGGATATCGCATCCTGGGCCTACTTAGTCTATCAGGCATAGACATCAGAGTCGAAGTAGTTCGGACTGGGAAACGACACATGCTCGCTAAGGTATCGCACCTTATGCATACGTATCTCCTTGGACGAAGGAGAATCAGAGCATTCGTAGCTCGGCTGACACGCACACAAACAAACACAGGCAAAGGCAAACATGGAGCCCGAATGCCAATCACTGGACTTACATCAACATCCGAACCAACAAGCACACATAGGAAACCAACTGCCAATCGCTGGACTTACGTCGGACTCCAACCAGAAAAAGGAGAAACAACTCACGCAAACAAAACAAAAGGGCGCCCGGAGAGATCAGCTCAATCTCCTGCCTACATACTTCATCTGGTATGAAGATCAGGGCGATGTAGTTCCCCTACGGAGGGATAAAGGACTAGCCTAACCAGATAACAGAGGGAGACACAACACTAGGGAGACTACGACTCGAGCCTAGATGTTGTCATGCAAAATCAACCCTAAGTTAAGGTTTCTAGCTAACTGGCACAGGGAGCTAGCCTATCCTAATCATGACTTGCATAGGAAGCAAGCCACACACACACTTAACTTGCACGGGAAGCAAGCCAAGCAAAACCTATCCTGCACAGGGAGCAAGTCTAAACTAAACCTAACTTGCACAGGAAGCAAGTCAAACAATCACACAATCATAAGTAGCACACACTATACACAAGCAAGGGGCTCAAACAAGGCTAGGTTTTAGTCGAGGGGTCATATCAACCTCAACAAACAAACCTCTGGAACTGGGTGAATGTGCTCTTAACCTTGCCATTGAGGGGCTAAGGTGAAGCAGATGAAAGGTGAGTGAAGATAAGACTTCACAGCTCTTATCCCTGGCCTGGGAGAGCTTAAGACAAGAATGTGTGGGTTCAGAAAGTGGGAACCCTTCTACACATTTGATACTGACTCAACTGTACAATTGTACAAGATCTTGGGTTTGTATCTGCAATGCATCAACACAGTGGTGTGAGCAAAGCAGATGACACACAGAATAGCAGGGGATAGATTGCATATCCCTTGGGTTCTGCCAATTGCCTCTTCACTTAGGAGGTCTTTGACTCTATACAAGGACAAACGTAAACAGTCACAAGCATTGCCTCTTAAGGAGGACTTCAGACAGTTGCCTGGCCAAGTAACAGGCCAGGTCTTCCAGACTACATGAAGATTAGAAATATACCTCAATTCAAATTGCTTATATAAGCAAAGCAAAGCAAAAGTTCACAAGGAACTGAGCAACTAAAAGCACCTGAAATAGTCAAGCAGACATTAGTATGCAACTTCAAAACAAAGTAAAAGGGAACAGACATCAACAGTTAATTATAAGCAAGTGAATGTGCAAGGCACAAGGCTCAAGACATGTGAGCCAAGCCACCTACAAAACAAACAAGTTAATCAATGATATTCAAGCAAGCTCAATCAAAAAAGAATTGGTCTCATTGGTCATTTGTTGGTCAACCTGAAAACATGAGCTCAAAGGTGAGTAACAGAACCACTAGGGCAAGCCTAGGGTCAAAAGAGAATGAAAAAGTTAAAACAGCAAAGAGAAAGTATCCAAAATCATGTTCAAACAATCAAGAAACAAAACCAATTGGGTTCACATTCATATCAATCATCATCATCATTTCATGAACAAATTAGGTCAAAACAATGCAAACAGAAGCTCATAGGAGTCAACCGAAAGACTTGCATCAAAAGCAAACTCAAACATTTCCAAAAATCACCAAATAAATCATGATCAATCGCAACACATAGCATGGTAAGCATGTCAAATTTCATCACATTTGGACAAGTGGAAGGCAGTCAATGAAAATCAGAAAGTCAAAGCAATTTTGAACATGCTCAAAGAAGTCAACCAAACATGCATCAACTTGAAAAATTCATAAATCAGAGATGGCATATGATAAATGAATGGGACTAAACCCATGGCAAAGCTTAGGATGTCTAGTTATCTCATGTAAAATTTCATGTCCATCTAATAAAGTATGAGAATTTCACAAAACAAATGGGTACATGCATCACATAAGGTCAACATTTTGGTCAAACAGGGGAGAAAATCTCAAACAAATGGAAAAATGGCACAAATAATTCCAAGAAAAATCATGTGCAAACTAGACATACAAGAGTAGGCTCATGCAAAATTTTAGATCAATTGGAGGTCAAGAAGCATGGATACAAAAATCAGCAAATTGCACATCCATGGTGTGACACAAGTTGTCACACCCTACTTCAAAAATTCACAACTCTCAAACCACATAAGATAAGTTCATGATCTTTACATGAAAATAAACATGAATGAGTGTAGATTAAGCACAAAAAATTTCAGATCAAATGGATAATGCATCACAATTTCACAAGAGATTTGGCAAGATGTACAAAATTTGGTCACATTCTACAAACCCTAATGCCATTTAAAATTTACTCATCCAAAAAATCAGCAAAAATTATGATAAAAAACTAGGGATCATGATGAAGATGATGCAAAAATTCCCATGAAATTTGGAATTGAAATGAATGATTTATGAATTTCGCAAATGAGCCATGTCAAATGAAATAAAAATATGAAATTAAATGAATTAAAATGGATTTAATTAAATAAATTGGGGCGGAATGGCATAAGTGTAAATATGTGGTTCACTTATTCAAACAGTTGCGTTTTGGAGCACGGATTGGAATGTTTCTATTGGCTGGCATGGCGTAACAGTGCCATGCGCACGTACAATTCCAGAATTCTGGGCAAGGCTATGAATATTGCAAGAACAGTATGAATGTTCATCACTTCCAAATCGAGCTTCACAAAAATTTCCCAGAAATCAAAATTAAATACACAGAAATGATCATCAAACAAACACTAACATGAATCCAGCATCAATTTTCAGTAAAACATCACACACATCATGAATCGAGCAGAAATGTAAATCAACATCAAACTTCATTTCAGCATAACTCCAAAAATACATGGCCATTTCATGTGATTTAAACTTCAGAATGATCAGCACAACAAGATCTACACTAAGCATGGCATGGATTTGAGAAACAAGTGAATCGAAAACTGACCAATCTGGAAGCACAGTGATGAAATGGATGATGTTTGGTCGTTTTGTGATGAAACAGATGGAGCTTCAGCTTTGCTTTGATGAATGGCCAAGAGATTTCAACCCAAAAGGACTCCAAATAGCTTTAAACAACATCTGCCATGGAAGAGTTCTTTGAAAACCAGTCTGGCAAAACCCTCTTACAGATGTGGAATGATAGTTGAAATGTGTTCACAAGGTTGCTTGGATGATGAAACAACACTAGCCAGGTCGTGGTCTCTTGAGAGCTTTGGCAGATTTTGAAAGATGATGAAAATGAGTTTTTGAGAGCAAGTGTGAAATTTCTGTTAGGAGGCAGCTGCTAGGGTTTCATTTAGCAGAAAAATGATGTTTAAATACTCTGTTTAAGGGTACAAATCACAGTCCATGAAAAGGTGGGATGGAGTTGGTGAAAAATGTACTTTTGGCCAATTTTCAAGCAAGTTAGGGATGGCTGTGTGTACTGCACGAAAATGGGCTTCCAACAAGTCTCAAATGTCATTTCTGAACATATTCCAATGGCCAAAGTGATTACAAATGGTTATTTTAAAAATTTACTTTTGTACCACACTTGAAATCAATTCATGCAAGTCCAAAAATGCCATTTTGATTGGTGAAGTTTTGGTGAATGATGATGACATATTTGGAAAGAGGGGATCAAATGTGACTTGTAGGAAAAAACCCCACCCAAATTGGCCAAATGGTTTGAGAGATATGGCCTTTTGAAGTTCAAGAATTTCTGAAAATGAATTGATCATAACTTGCCAACCATACATGGGAATTGAGTGTTCTTGGACTTTTTGGAAATGGGAGAACAAGATCTTCAACTTTCATGTTGGGCAAAAATTCATTTGAAGCTTGTATCATGATGTAAGTTTGAGGATCAAGACTTTCCATTTTTGGCAGGTTTCAATTACAGGTCCAGTTTCTATTTTTGGAAATTACATGATGGTGTTTGCCATGATATATGAGGCCTATTGGGACATGAATAAGCTCTCTCAAACCAAATCCCACCATCAAAACCATAAAATCAGACACAGTTGACCAAGTTTGACTTTTTAGGGTTTCTGGCAAACTGTGCATTGACTGATGACTTCTGAACATCCAATCCTTGACCAAAACACTTCAAATGGATCCCCAAGTCATGTGAACATGTTGGACCAACCCTAAGGCCTTGGCTCAATGAAAATTATGCTTGCTTGCTTGATTGACTGATCTCCTGACCAGTTTGACCTAATTCTCTTGATGATCTTGCACTTGGGCAAAAGGGACAACGCAATGCTATGCAGTGGACCGTGTTATGTTATGACCTAATATGAGAATGTATGTACAATGATAGGTGCAAATTTGAGGTGCTACAATACCGACTTCGTACTCAGCCACCATCGTTGGTGCGTTCAAATGTTATCGGGGAATCACTAGCTTATTCACTTTTAAACTCCCCATCAGACATCAGAACCCGTTCGGATTCAGGGTCAGGCCCCTCCTCCGGGATCGGTCACTCTCAATCTTTCGATTTGAGTACCTCGAGATGTCCTCATCAGGGACTTCAAACTTCCTTGGTTGAGAATCATCGATGGGTTGTTGGGCGAGATAACCATACAATACCCTCTTCTTGATTGCTTTCTGGGAGGTATACCGAATATCGTATTCAGTTGACGCCATTTGCCCTCTCGCAACCCGTCCGGTCCATGCTGACTTCTCAAGCACATACTTGATCAGATCCATTTTGGACATCCACATGGTGGTATGAACCAGCATACTGTCTCAATCGGCGAGCAGCCTATGCCAAAGTACATCAAGTTTTTTCGAACAGTGAGTGTATTGTTTCACAGTCGATAAACTTTTTGCTTAGGTAAATTGCATGCTCTTTTCGACAAGACTAGTCATGCTGACCCACCACACACCTCCTAGACCCCTTGAGGGCTGTCAAGTACCAAATCAACATTTATTCCTTCCACGGGAGGCATTAGAATTGGAGGTTCCTGCAACTTATTCCTTTTTCATTTTTCCATGCCCCTTGGCAGTCATCATTCCACCTGGCCATTTGTTTTCTCTTTTTTGTTTTTGGTTCAGGCGTTTCTAGTACTGTTTTTTTTTTTTTTTTTTTTTTTGCAGGATCGACCTCGATTCCTCTTATCCGCTCATGATAAGCCTCGGCAGCTTACCGGATAGCACTCCATAAGTGCACTGATTCGAACTCAACGGTATGAGTTATCTCTACCTGTCAAACAACTTGATCAAGTCCACCGGATGCCCCTCTCTGCTTGGGACTTTGTCATCATGTCATCAACATGGTCTTTGCTTTCACGATGAGTCATATCATGAAACAAAGTCACCGTAGCCCTTTGATCCGTGGCACCGGCCTTCTTCTTCACTAGAGGGTAGTCTTCTCTCGATGGTAGCTCGTGCCCCACAACATGGGTATTCCACCCTGGTGTATCTGGATGCAACCAGGTGAAGATATCAACCTGCTCTTTCAACAGGGCTACCATCCTGTTCTTGACCTGCCTCTGAAGCGGCCTCAATTTTCATTTCCCTTCTGACCTCGGCGGGGATTACCATCTTGACTCGTTCCTCTTGCGGTTGAATCATTTTCTCCTCTTGTTTCAACAACCTGGCTAATTCCAGCAGATCACAATCTTCTTCGCCTTCTTCCTCGGCATGATAACTTGGATTGTCGAAGTCATATAGAGGTGTAACCAAATTGTTATCGATGAGATCAGGAGGGTGGTCACTTTTGTGGTTGGAACGAGATAAGTTCAAAAGAAAAACGAAAAACATTGCCATTTTTATTTTTTAAAACTGCAAAAAATGAAAAACAGGGAACACCGCTTTTTAATCACAAAAACATCCATTTATTACTGATGCAAAATGTTGCAAAAATGAGACACATGAGGTGGCCCTTACAATGGACCAGTACGTTTCGGGCAAAACGTATGGCTTTCATGCAAACAACAATTGAAACACAGAAATACTACACATCAGGATGAGTGATAGTGAGGCTTTTGGAGGCCTTCCAGTTGTCTGGTACGCACGACTTTATCCACAGCTCTAGCTCGCGGTCGCGGTCGATCTCTTCACTCACTGAACAAGCATGATCAGAATTCAGCATTCCTGCACTGACGAAGATGTACGGTGGACGACGTCCTCTGTTTGGTCTAGACGACTCTTGATCTGGATAACCGATCCCAAACATGTCTGCCTTCACCACTATGTCAATGATCCTTCCCCAACCTCGGGCCTCTTTGTTCTTCACCACCTCTAGAGCTTGCTTATAAGAAGAAATGGACAGCGTCTTCTCTTTCCCAATAACAACAGCATTCTCTACCTTGATGGTTTCAATTGCTTGACTGGGTGTTTCAACTTTTTCACTATCCATTTCCACTTCCATCGTCTTCTGGGTTGTATCTCTCATTAATGCACACCCCTCTGTGGCAACGGCCGCACAACAATTATCAACAACAGGGAAAGCTCCATCCTGCATCAGAGGTTTTGGGACCACAACCATGGGAACCTTTAACTGATCTTCCTCAGTCATCTCCATTCCTTTCTTGACCTTTTTCACCATCTTCATCTTTACAGGACCCTTCCTGGTTACAGGGTTGGCATCCCCATCCATGATCTGTGCCAAGCTGATGATCTTGGAGTCCACCATGTCCTGGACGACATGCTTGAAAGCCCTACAACCCTCAACACTGTGCCCGGGTGCCTCAGAATGGAACTCGCACCTGGCATTCTCATCATAGTGTGCAAGCCTCTTCTGTTGTGCTACGGGAATCAAAATCCTTGGCCGGACTAACCCCAAATCCCTCAATCTCCTGAACAAAAGGGTGTAGGTCACAGGTGGTTCCTCGAACTGACGCTCCTCCTTTTTCTTCTTCACCTGGCTCCTAGCTCTCGGTGCCTTCTGTTGAGGTGGTAGTTGTTGCGGTGGTACAAGTGGATTACCAACAGGAGCGGTTACAGCAGCAGCATAAGGATGATAACGATCCTTACTGCGTTTTTTCTTTACTGGCACACCACTGGAGTCAACCTCTTTTTCGAGCGGACCACTACCAGAGAGCTTCTTTGCTACAGAGTCAGAGGGGTTTGTCACTTCGGATGATGGAGCTTTTCCTTGAACTTTCTCCTTGATCATCCAACCCTCAATCCCTGCCCCAAGGCAAGCCCTTGCACAACACTGAACAAATCTCTCACCATCTCTTTCAGTTCGAGGATGTCGGCGTTGGGAAGATCCATCAGTTCGGATTTGTTGCCCCTAGCAGGATATCTGAGCAAACGAGCTATGCGCACCGGTTGACACCTACAAAACAGCAAATGGGTTAGTATGACTCACACATGCAATGTCTATCCGTACTAGGAAAATTCTGTCCTTGGATTCCGGTTTCATCGAGACAGATAAAATTTCATCAACAACATTCTGACATTTGGATGTCTCTCAACCTGAGTCTCAATCAAAAAAAAGTGGACCCTGAGTACGGCTAGACATGGGTGGAATGTAGATGAATGCGAAATGAGACTGATGCAAATGCATGAATGCAGGTCACTGTGCCATCTAGTCAGCTGAAGACCCTTTCTCTGAACCAGTCACGGTCAACTGAGTCACCATAAATCCGACTTGGGGAGTTCCGAAATAAACGGAACTGGAGATTACATCACTATCGTCACCAGAGGCTCTCTGAACAGATAACCACAACAATCTCTGAATCGGCCCAGGGAATCCTGAAATAAACGGATCCCCACTGATAAATACCGCGGATAGAATTCCGGCGTCTCGGAAATAAATGTCCATAAATCCGACTTATAAATAAGGCTCTGATCAACGGAACCAATAGTCACCATCAAAGTCACCATCAGAACATGCATCTGTAAGAATCAACCCTCCCCTCACAGGTAAATTCTAATCAGGTCATCCTAAGGCGGACAGTGATCTCGACAATCGGGCAAAGATACTCAACGGGTTTGCCCTTTCGGGTGTGCCGTTGCAGCTCTCTTAAGATCGTCTCAATCAAAGATCCGGGAAAGAACGGTCACCGAAGTCAACAGCTCAGATGAGATCATCCAACCTGAGTGGAATAACTCCAAACGGAAGGACTCCCTCAAATGAACCTCGTCCAGCTGTGGTGACACGTCGCAACAGCATGCCCAACCGGCATGTGAGGGACGTGAGACCACACTAATCCTAGGTGTATACTCGGGCCTGGGTTTTAGCCCCACTCAGAACACCCACCCCAAACAGAGGAACCACCTGCATAGAGGACAACTTAATGGCAGTATGATGCATGCAAACAGATATGCACATATATACAACATAATAATCATACATACAATAATTAACAGCAAATAGCAACCAAAACCCTAACCTAGAGAACGCTAGGAGAGACTCGCTTAGGGAAGATGGACCAGCACAGGTCAACTTCTCTATTTCCCCAGCAGAGTCGCCAGCTGTCGCATTACGCGAAAAACCGGCGGGAGAACAAGAACAACAGAGCCGCCACCGTGCGTTATTTATCCCAAAAGAGGGAAAGGAAACGCTCGAAGTAAACCTGGAAAAGCATGGTCTCGCGACCAAAGAGAATGGGATCGGGAGTCAGTTATGCGAAGGGAAGGTATTAGCACCCCTACGCATCCGTCGTACTCGACGGGATCCACGCACAATAGGAAGGAAAATGGTTGCTAAAACACTGTTCAAACACACACACGCTGGCTGAAAGAGACCCAAGAAAACACACAAGACTGACTCGGCAGAACATCGCGTCCTGGGCCTACTTAGTCTATCAGGCATAGACATCAGAGTCAAAGTAGTTCGGACCGGGGAAACGACACATGCTCGCTAGGATGTCGCATCCTATGCATACGTATCTCCTTAGACGAAGAAGAATCAGAGCATTCGTAGCTCGGCTAACACGCACACAAACCAACACAGGCAAAGGCAAACATGGAGCCTGAATGCCAATTACTGGACTTACATCAGCATCCGAACCAAAACACACACAAGAAGGCAAACGTGGAGCCCGAATGCCAATCACTGGACTTACATCAGCATCCGAACCAAAACACACACTAGAACCCGAATGCCACTCGATGGACTTACATCAGCTTCCAAGCACACAACAAGACAAAACAAAGACACAGGCGCCCGGAGAGATCTGCTCATCTCCTGCCTACGTACCTCATCTGGTATGAGGATCAGGGCGACGTAGTTCCCCTACGAAGGGACACAGGACTAGCCTAACCAGATGACAGAGGGAAACACAACTAGGGAGACTACGACTCGAGCCTAGCTGTTATCATGCAAGATTGTCCCTAAGTCAAGGTTTCTAGCTAACTTGCACAGGAAGCAAGCCTATCCTATTCAACACAAGTAAACAGCAAATCAAGCATTCACAAGTAGCACACACTATATGCACACAAATGAGGCTCAATCAAAGGGTAAGACTGCAAGAGCAAGTCATCTGTACAGAGGTATGGTTAGCTCTTAACCTTGCCATTGAGGGGCTAAGGTGAAGCTGATGAAAGGTGAGTGAAGATGAGACTTCACAGCTCTTATCCCTGGTCAGGGAGAGCTTCAGACAAAGGAGCGTGGGTTCAGAATGTGGGAACCCTTCTACACTCAAGACACGGACTCAACTGTACAATGTACAAGATCTTGGGTTAGTGTCCCAATGCATCAACACAGTGGTGTGAGCAGAGGGACGACTCAACAGAATAGCGGGAGATAGATTGCGTATCTCTTATATCCGCCGATTGCCTCATAGAGGTCTTTACCTGCTTAGGGACAAAAGTAAACAATCACAAATATCGCCTCTTAAGGAGGACTTCAGACAGGTGCCTGGCCAGGTAACAGGCCAGGTCTTCCAGACTACATGGAGACAAGAATGTTATACCTCAGTGCAAATTGCTTATCAAGCAAAGCAAAGCAATATTAGCAACCAATGTACCTGAAATCAATCAAATATCATCAGTATACCAATCACAGTACTAAACAGCAAATGGTTCACAATTAGCTATATACAGACAAACACAATCCAATGCACCAAAGTGCAAGCAACTCAAAGGAGCCAAACATCCTACAAAACAAAACAAGTTAGTGTACAATGTCAAATGATATCTCAATCAAAAGTGAATCCACCTCCTTAAGGTATTTTGCCCCTTAACCTGAAAATCACATTCAAACATGAGATACAAGACCACTAGGACAAGCCTAGGGTCAAAAGAAGGAAAAAAAAGTCAAAACAGCAAGTGAAACATGATCAAAACCAAGATTAATCAACTAAAAAGAGAATCCAATTAGTCTCACTTCAAAACTATGCACTAAATTTATTTCATGCACAATTTAAGTCAAGCTAGGCAAATGTGAATCATATATGAGCAAACAGAATGATCTCACTCAAACAAATACCTAAACAGCTCAATAAATTCCACAAAAATTCTAATCTAAACAGGACACATTCAATGAGCTACACATCAATTTTCATGTCATTTGGACAAGAGGAAGCAGGTCAATGAAAATCATAAAGTCAGCAGAAATCCAAACAAGCTCATACATGGTTGCAAAATGAGCATCAACTTCAATCAAATGTAAAACAGTGAAAACAATTAAGAAATGAATGGGACCAAATCCAAAATAACAATGAACATGTTAGGAACCACTCCATCAAATTTCACATTCATATGATATGGTATGAGCATTTCACAAAACATGGAAGACAATCACTCAAGCAAAACCCTAAAATGTCTAAACAGCAAACAAAAATCACAATCAAATAGGAAATGGCTCAACAATTCCTACACAAATTCATGGCAAAACTAGACATATACAAGACACAGAATGCAAAATTTGAGATCAATTGGAGAAGCATAGGCATGTCAAATAAATTCATGAAATTGACCTAACCTAGTGTGACACAAATTGTCACACTCAACTTGCACACATCATAACTTGCAAACCATAAATCCAAAATTCACAAACTACACATCAAAATCACCAGCAATGAGTCAAGAATCAGCATGTGAAATTTCATTCAATTTGGATAATGCATGATCATTTCATGTCAAAAATGGTAAAACATACACAAAATATACACATGAACAAGATCAATAGGCAAAGTCAAAAATTCTCCAGGCACAACTTGAGTTACTATGCCTATAAAAAACTAGATTAAATTTGGAATCCAACACAAAAATTCCCATGCAAATTGGATTAAAATTGGATTTGTTTTGATTTTTTGAAGTTTAATGAAATAATTATTTAACATGAAAAATGAATTAATTAACTCAGCGTGGCAAACTTGTAATTACCGTGCCAGAGCCTAAAACGCTGCCGTTTAACTAAATTACATGGCGCAATGCTATTCGCTGGCCAGGGCGGGAAACACAAAATTCAAAAGGAAACGCAGGAACATGGATCAAAACGCGTTTTGGAGCGGTACTGCATCGTCTTCACCAGCAGAATTTCCGGAAAATTCGTCATGACCAAATTCGCACCAAAACAAACAAATCATACGTCGTTGGAATCGCCTAAGCGTGTACATCATCAATATCAACATGAAACTTCTTAACTCCTAATGTACTGGACGGATCGATCAAGAAAAGGTTTTACATCAAAACTTTGATTCAAGATTACTCAATGAATATACAACGAAAATACGCGATTCAAGCTTTAGGTTACTCAGCGATGAACATTCTATTGAATCCATATCCTAATTTAAGCAGTTATGAAGTTTGATTTCCGACCTTAGTTCGAAGTGCAGTTACGGATTTGATCGCGTCCGGCCTTGAAATCGTGAAACAGTTGTGCAGCAAGGTGTGACTAAGAGCATGGGATCCAGATTTTAGCTCGAAGCCGCTTGTACCAGTAGGAATCTTCAACTGTCATACAGAAAATGCAAATTCCATGGCCATGGTTCTTCAAGATCTTTCCACTGTGAGCTTCAACAGAAGTTACACTCCACCTGCCAATGATGATCAACAAGAGAAACAGCAAAAAAGATGGAAGGAATCTTGATGAACAATGAAAAAAATGGAAGTGCAAAGTGTGAAAAATTGAGAGAATGTGAGATTTTGCTTTGGATCTGAAAAAATGATTTGTGATTATGAAATACAGTTATAATTAAGACTATATACCAATGCCTTAATCCAAAATTAATCATGATTAGCAAAATGGAGATGATTAGTGTTAAGTGCATTTTCAAGTGTTAGGTCCAATATGCCCTTTTTCAAATTAAGCCACTATGACAGCAAAAACCAGTTCAAACAAGTTCTAAATGGCATATGTGATGTGTTGGAAAAAGTCCCATGTGAAAATTCCAAGTATTTTGAGATTTGGACCATTTTGCCCTTGCTTTTTAATTGTTGCACTTGAAAATTGACCTTTTTATGTGAAGACTTTTTGAAATTCTAGTTATTAGACTTTGGATGTCACACTGGTTGTTATGACATCCAATTCTGCACAGACAGGGATTATGCAGAACTTAACAGTAAGTGCAGTAAATAACACAAGTAATTGTTCACCCAGTTCAGTCCAACATGACCTACATCTGGGGGCTACCAAGCCAGGGAGGAAATCCACTATTAGTAGTATCAATTCAAAGCTAAACTCACCCGTTTACAACTTATCACTTAATCCCTACCCAATGCAATTTCAATCTTAACCTAAGATCAGAGTTCCTACTCACTCCCCCTCAATCACCTCAGTGATATTAAAGACACTTTGAAGTCACACTTCAAAAACAACTCTTGATTATGCTTCACAGCTTAAATCAAGATACACAGCACTCACGCTTAAAAGCTTTGAGTGACACAACACTTACAACTCAATGAACACCCTATGCCAAAGCAATCATCTACTTGATAATGGCTTGGCTTACAAGATACGTCTAATACAAGACTCACAAAATACAGCAGTGAAGTATGATGGACACACTGACTCTTCACGCTTCAAAATCCCCGAGACTGAATGAAGGAATGCCTTCCTTTTTATATTGCAGCACCTGGGCTTTTGCACCTGTATTTTCCTGAATTTTAGGTCACACAAGTTCCCTCAAATTCAACATTTAGGTTGCTAACAAATAGGCTATTTGTTAGGTTCATTGAATGTAGCTTGGTTGTTGATTTCCTGGATTTTCTCTCAGCTGTTGAATCCCTAAAGAATAGCCTGAGAAAAAGCTGAAACAGAAAACTGAACAACCTACAATTTAGCATATGCTGTCAGGCACGAATGTCACGACATTCAGCTTGACATCAAGGTCCATATGCTGAGTCTGTTTTTCCAGAAAACAGACTGTACAATTTGCTGACCTGTACATGATCAAAATGACCATACTACAGTAACAGCTTACATTAATAAATGTCAAAGTGTCCAACTTAACATTTATACATTTGGCCTTAAGTTAGTTCTGTTATTCTCTTGAAGAACAAACTAAGTTTTATGCTGAAGTATAGCAGAACACCACTCTGCCTAATCTTCAGTAGCTGCTGTCAATGATGAATGTCACAACATCCAGTTTGACATTCAGTCAGTAGGCCTTATGCCAGGTCTGGTTCTTCCTTGATAACCAGACTGCAAATGAATACTAAGTTCTAACAGAACTTCTGTTCCTTAGTATCTGTTGACAGGTATGAATGTCACAGCATTCATTCAATAATCCTGTGTTAGCTAGTCCTGCAGTAACTACAATGTAGTCACATATACATGTCATGACATCAGTCAAGACATTAGTGTTTTACCATATAATGCAGCCAATTAAACACCTACACTTTTGGCAAAATGTGATGATGGATTATGAAAGTACACATAAAATATGGTTTTCTCAAAGAAAAACCATCCAATTTGGCCATTCCATGTGAAAGTTATGCCACTTTGATTTTGGGCATTTTTGGAAAATGACTGGACCATATCTTGCCAACCACACATGGGAATTTCAAGTTCTTGGACTTTTTGGAATGGTGAGATCAAAATATTCAACTTTCATGTTGGACAAAATTCCATTTGAAGCTTGTATGATGAAGTAATTTTGGGGAGGAAAACTTTCCATTTTGGGCAGCTGAAATTACAGGTCACCTGCCTTTTTAGGAAACTTCTTGTCTGACCTCCAATTCTTCAACCTTGGTCTTTGATATGTCAAATGAGACTTATATGGACATGAATGAGGCCCTTCAAACCATCTCACACCTTCCAATCCATAAAATCAGGCACAGTTGACCACAGTTGACTTTCTAGGGTTTCTGGAGAAATTCAGCTTGACTGTTGAGCTTTGATCATCCAATCTTTGTCCAAATCACTTCACAATGATCCTTAGACCATATGAACTTGATAAATCAACCACAGAGCTTTGTTCCCATGAAAATAGCACATGCTTGCTTGTTTGACTGATTCTCCTGACCAGTTTGACCTAATTTGTCAGTGGGCTTGCACTTGGGCAAATGGACAATGCAATGTCATGCAGTGAACCATATTATGTTAATGACCTAATATGAAATGAATGTACAAAAGGTAGGGTGCAAATTCGAGGTGCTACAGCAGGCATCTCCTGTATTGCTTTGACCTTGGCAGAACCAACTTCAATACCCTTCTCGCTGACAATAAAGCCCAACAACTTACCAGAACGAACACCAAAAGTACATTTATTAGGATTTAAGTGGAGTTTATACTTCCTCAAATGCTGGAATAGTTTCAACAAATGTTCAACATGTTCCTCTTTATCAATAGATTTAGCAATCATGTCATCGACATAAACTTCAATCTCTTTATGCATCATATCATGAAAAAGAGTAGTCATTGCTCTTTGGTAAGTTGCACCAGCATTCTTTAAACCGAAAGGCATCACTCTATAACAAAATATTCCCCAAGGTGTAATGAATATGGTCTTATCCATATCTTCGGGTGCCATCTTGATCTGATTATATCCGGAAAATCCGTCCATAAACGAAAAGATTTTGAATTTAGTTGTATTGTCTACCAACATATCAATGTATGGCAGAGGTAAATCATCTTTCGGACTGGCTTTGTTCAAATCTCTATAATCGACGCACATACGGACTTTTCCATCCTTCTTCGGAACGGGCACAATATTAGCCACCCATTACGGATATTCAGCGGTCACCAGGAAACCGACATCAAACTGCTTTTTCACTTCTTCTTTGATCTTCACTGCCATATCAAGATGAGTCCTCCTTAACTTCTGCTTGACTGGCGGGTATTCTGGCTTCAACGACAATCTATGCTCCACTATCTCAGAATCCAAACAAGGCATGTCTTGATAGGACCAAGAAAACACATCTGAATACTCTCGAAGAAGATCAACCAACCCCTTCTTAACCTCTGGACACAGTCGAGACCCAATCTTGACTTCCTTCACATCATCTTCGGAACCCAAGTTGACTAGCTCAATCTGCTCTTCAAATGGCTGAATGGCTTTTCCTTCACGCTCAAGAAGACGAGACAATTCATCACTCACTTATTCATCACTTTCCTCCTCATCCTCAAACACAGGGAATTCAAAATTTGGAGAAGGAGTAGGATCATTGTATTCAATGGGGTTAGAAACCAACCTGCATAATGATTTGATATTTTACTTTTAAAGAAGTGAATTTGTGACCAAATATTATGCAGATGGACAATTATATTATTTATTTATGTTTTTTGTGATTACCATTTTCAGAATAAAGCAAAAAGTAAAAACAAAACATCATAGATGTGGATGAATAGAATTATATTTTATTAATGATCAAATTGAAAATGCCTAGACAATGTTCACTTCTCCCTTAGGCATAAGAGAAGGATTTCCAAAAACAAATAAAATCAATTACTTAGATTGATGCATAATAACAGGAATATCAACAACAGTCCAATTGTTGCAAGCTTTTCCATGTGTCACAAAATTAGTGCAGTCTTCCTCTTCATCATCCTCTAGCACAACAACTAAGTGTTGTTCATTGCGATGAATGAACCCTCCACTAGGGAAGCTGAGTTGCGCATCATCAGATCTGACAACTGACGAACCTTGTTGGAAACCCAAACCGGTTCTGTTCTTGTTGTCGGAGTCCTCTACCATTTGTTGAAACACATGAAGGAACCTTGTTGGAAACCCAAACCGGTTCTGTTCTTGTTGGGACACCTTGGTTGAAACACATGAAGGAACCACCGAAGTGAAGAGATCAAGGCTAAACACCCTAAGTCAAGAATATGAGATGTTCCGCATGCAGCCCGGTGAATCTATAGTTGCCTTACAAAAGAGATTCGTCCATCTAACAAATCACTTGATCGCTCTGGGTAAAACTTTCACTAATGATGATCTCAACCTGAAAGTCCTAAGATCTTTGACAAGAGAATGGCAACCGAAAGTGACCGCTATTTCGGAAAAGAAGAGTCTCTCAACGATGACATCCGCGTCTCTATTTGGAAAACTTCAAGAACACGAATTGGAACTTGGAAGGCTCGAGAAGCACGAAAGTCAAGAAAAGAAGTCCAAGGGAATTGCCTTGAAGGTTGATTCAAAAAGGGACAAAGATGATGAGACATCCGAAGATGAGAACTTTATGCTTCTTGTAAAGAAGCTTGGTAAGTTTTTTAATAAAAATAAAAATTCCTCTTATCCTAAAAAGAATAACCATTTCAGGAAAAAGGAAGCATCCACATCAATGCAAGACGTTACGTGTTATGAATGTGGACAGCAAGGTCACATAAAGCCGGACTGCCCAAAACTTGCAAAGAAAGGAGGATTCAAAGGCAAGAAGGAATTCAAAAACAAAAAGGCTTACGTTGCTTGGGACGATAATGAGATCAGTTCATCTTCGGAATCGGAAAGCGATGAATGTGCGAACATGGCTCTTATGGCTTCACATCACTCCGATGAAGAAATCGATGAGGTTAGTAGCAATTTTTCAGTTTATGACAATGACGCACAAGATGTTATAAATGAACTCTTAAAAGAATGCAAGACATTGTATAAAAGTATTTCATCCCAAAAGAAACAAATTTCATCCTTAGAAGAAAAAAATACTGCTTTGGAAAAATATATTGAAAGTGGAAAACAAAAGTTGATGGATGAAAAACAAAGTCTTGCATGTAAGAATTGTGAATCTTTATCTTTTCAAATTGTTCAACTTAAAAGAGTTTTAGAAAGATATGAAAAAGGTCAAATTGGGTTGGAAGAAATTCTTAAACACCAAAGGTATTCTAATGACAAAAGTGGATTAGGATATTCTAAGTTTTCTAAACCAAGCACAAATAAGACCATCTTTGTTAAAGCAAGTGAACAAGTTGCAAAAGAGAAAGTAAACAATTCTAAAATTATGCATCAAAGTCATAAAAAGAAAATGATTGCTAAGAAGAAGAATTATATTCCTAGATATAGAAGTGATTTTCAACCTACTTGCTTTTATTGTGGAATCAAAGGGCACACACCTAATGCCTGTTATGTGCGAAACTTTAGCGTTCCAAAAGGGCATTATGTGTGGGTTAAAAAGGGTACTAACTACCAAGGACCCAAAGCAATTTGGGTACCTAACAAAACTTGATTTTGTTTTGTAGGTATGCTTGAAGACAACCTCTAATCAATGGTATCTTGATAGCGGTTGTTCAAAGCATATGACGGGCGACATCGACAAATTTTCACATCTATCTTTAAAGGCCAAAGGATATGTTACATACGGTGATGACACCAAAGGGAAGATCCTTGGAGTAGGAACCATTGGAGCACCTCCTTTTACCATCATCGAAGATGTCCTTTATGTTGAAGGCCTAAAGCACAATTTACTTAGTATAAGTCAATTGTGTGACAAAGGGTTCCGAATCAATTTCACAAAAGATGAATGTGTGATAGAGCATGAAGTCACCCATGACATCTTGCTAAAAGGTAAAAGGGTTAATAATATTTTTATGACTTCTTTTGATGACTCTTCCTTGAAGGTAAAATGCCTAATGACGAACAACAACGAGGCTTGGCTATGGCATAAAAGATTCGCTCATATACACATGGAGCACATGAACAAATTAATAAAGAATGATCTTGTCGTTGGTCTTCCAAAGATTAAGTTCATCAAGGATAAACTGTGTGACGCATGCCAAAAGGGAAAGCAAATCAAGACAACTTTCAAATCCAAGAATGTTGTATCTTCGTCGAGGCCACTTCAACTCTTGCACATGGATCTCTTCGGTCCATCAAGAACGAAAAGTTTCGGAGGTAATGTTTACGGTTTGGTAATTGTTGATGATTTCTCTAGATATACGTGGACTTTGTTTCTTGTGCAGAAAAGCGATGCTTTCAAGGCTTTCAAAAAATATGCAAAACAAATTCAGAATGAGAAGTCTCTTTCAATAACCTCCATTAGAAGTGACCACGGGGGAGAATTTCAGAACACATTCTTTGAAGAATTTTGCGAAAAGCACGGAATTTCCCACAACTTCTCCGCACCACGAACACCACAACAAAACGGTGTCGTAGAGAGAAAGAATAGATCCTTGGTGGAACTCGCAAGAACAATGCTCAGTGACTCCAACCTTCCTAAATATTTTTGGGCGGACGCAGTTAGCACAGCATGCTTTGTTAGCAACCGTGTCAACATTCGGCCGATTCTCAAAAAGACTCCGTATGAACTTTTCAAAGGAAGGAAGCCTAATATATCTTTCTTTCACATCTTTGGGTGCAAATGTTTTGTCCTCAACAATGGAAAGGACAACCTTGGTAAGTTTGATGAGAAATCCGACGAAGGTATCTTCCTTGGCTACTCCTTATCTAGTAAGGCTTTTAGAATTTTCAATAAAAGAACTCTTTCTATTGAAGAATCAACGCATGTATGTTTTGATGAAACTAACCCCTCGAAAGAGGATAACCTTGTTGTTGATGACGATGATGATATAATAGATGTATCTCAAAAGGAACTTTCAAATGTTCAATCAATTCCACAAGAAGATGGCTCACCAATCATTGAAGAACATCATGATCTACCGAAAGAATGGAAAACTCATAGAGATCACCCCATCGATAAAGTTATTGGTGATATTAGCCAAGGCGTTGCAACACGACTAAATCTCAAAGATGCTTGTCTCAACATGGCTTTTGTGTCTCAAATAGAACCAACCAAAGTCGATGAAGCCTTAGGCGACGATCAATGGATAGTAGCAATGCAAGAAGAACTCAACCAATTCGACAGAAATCAAGTTTGGAGTCTTGTACCAAGACCGGACAACAAGCACATCATTGGAACAAGATGGGTCTTCAAGAACAAACTTGATGAGAATGGGATCATAGTTCGTAACAAAGCAAGATTGGTCGCACAAGGATACAACCAACAGGAAGGAATTGATTTTGATGAGACGTTCGCTCCGGTAGAAAGGTTAGAAGCAATTCGATTATTACTTGCTTTTGCTTGTTCTATGAACTTTCAATTGTTTCAGATGGATGTCAAAAGTGCTTTCCTAAATGGCTATATCAATGAAGAAGTCTACGTCAAACAACCTCCGGGTTTTGAAGACTTCAAGAACCCTTCACATGTTTACAAGTTGAAGAAAGCACTATATGGTTTAAAGCAAGCACCGAGAGCGTGGTATGACCGCCTCAGCAACTTTCTATGTGAAAAGGGATTTGTAAAAGGAAAGGTTGACAAGACTTTATTCATAAAGAAGATCAAGGGTAACACCTTATTGGCTCAAGTCTATGTCGACGACATCATCTTCGGTTCAACAAATAAAGATCTTTGCGAAGAGTTTTCAACCATGATGCAAGGAGAATTCGAGATGTCCATGATGGGAAAATTGAACTATTTTCTTGGACTACAAATCAAGCAAACCAAGGATGGCATCTTCATCAACCAATCCAAGTATTGCAAGGAATTATTGAAAAGATTTGATATGGATAGTTGCAAAGTGATGTCCACTCCTATGGGATCCGGAACGTACGTTGATCAAGATGAATCCGGAATGTCAATAGATATTACAAAATATCGAGGTATGATTGGTTCATTACTATATTTGACGGCAAGTCGTCCTGACATTATGTTTAGTGTATGTTTGTGTGCACGCTTTCAAGCAAACCCGAAGGAATCGCATCTCACCGCCGTGAAGAGGATTATAAAATATCTCAAAGGAACAACGAACGTCGGACTATGGTATCCAAAAGGTAGTACATGCTCCTTGATTGGTTATTCTGATGCTGACTATGCAGGCTGTAAGACCGATAGAAAAAGCACAAGTGGTACCTGTCACATTCTCGGGAATGCACTAGTGTCGTGGGCATGCAAGAAGCAAGCATGTGTCGCACTTAGCACGGCCGAAGCAGAGTACATTGCAGCAGGCAGTTGTTGTGCACAAATTTTATGGCTCAAGCAACAACTTCTGGATTTTGGTATAGACCTCGGCTGCATTCCTCTTCGATGCGATAACACAAGTGCCATCAACATCACAAAGAACCCGGTCATGCATTCAAGGAAGAAGCACATAGATATCCGACATCATTTCCTTCGAGATCACGTGCTTAACGGAGATGTAGGTGTTATGTTCGTGGATACACATAACCAACTCGCTGACATATTCACAAAACCATTGGCTAAAGAGAAATTCTTCAAGATTCGGCGAGAACTTGGTATTCTCAATGAAGGTGACATCTAACCTTGTCTTCAAATTACTTGTTATGTGGTATAGTTGCTAAAAATGTGTTTACTTTCAGTTTTTATGTTATGCATGCTAGCACTCCTTTTTCGCCGTTTTCCGTTTTTCTTACTTTCGCATGTCCAAATATCATCCGTTTTAAAATATTTTTAAATCGAAAATTGCGTATTGATAAGTGCTAATACTTTGTGCAAAATTTTTGTAAAAATCTTTTCCCGGTTCTTCAAAACGGAGCTGCTGTTTTTTCTTTTATTTTTGAAAAATTCAGTCCGTTAACCGGTTAACGGTATAGGTTAACCGGTTAACACCTCCCAACAGCAACTCTGTTTTCGCTTTTAAAATACCAAACTTTTAAATTAATTGTTTTTTTTTATGTGGGTTTATGTTCATTGCATGTGCTTTACTCTTTCACCTACTCCTCATAACTCTCTCCTCCCTCATTTCTCACCATAAACCCTTCATCTCTTTACATTCAACTTTCATAACTCTCAAACCCTTTTCCGAAAATCCATCTCTAAACCCTAGAATCTTCATCTTCTTCATGGCTCCACCAAGAATGGGAAAGGCTCCTGTATCATCATCTAGCAGTGAAGAGGAAGAGTTGAAAATGGAAACCGCCAAGAAAAGGAGAATGGATTTCAAAGTCAGGGTTAGACATCTGCTTAAGGGTAAGTATGTGAATCTCAAATCCTTCACTACTTTCTCTTTCCCTGAGTTGTTGAGATATCAAGGATTGCATACGTTCATCACTGATAATGGGAAAATTTACACTGATTTGGTAAAATCTTTTCTGAACCATTTTACTTTAAATCTGAATGATGATGAACAACATATGCTGTCTGCAACTGTAAGGGACTGTGAAATTGTTACAGACCTAAGGACGTTGGCTGCGTCTCTTAAGATTCCATATTCAGGTTTTTTCCTTCGGAAAGGTGTTAATCATGATGAAGGACAATGGGCTCAGTATGATAAGATGGACTACTACTACTCTATCTGCAGATTTCCTAGGGAGGTTGTTGTGTCGGGACAGCGCACTTCTCGCATACTCTATTATGCTAAGAACCTGTCGGTTGATGATCGTATGCTGCATTATGTTATCTGCCATGTCTTGCTGCCCAAGGATTCAAACCTGTCTCAAATCAATGATTTGGAAATGCAAGTCTTATTTGCGGTGAAGAACAAAATCCGAGTTAATTGGCTGCCCACTATGATGTATCATCTGAGACAGTAACTTTCTCTCAAAACAAGGCTGCCATGCGGTCGCCTTATCTCAAGGATTTTGGAACTCACAGACATGGAAATTGGGAGAGAACCGTTTTTGGCTATGACCACTACCGCCAATGAAATCAACGGCGTTACCATCATGAAAAATACCGGAATTATTCAAAGCAATGACGGCTCCTACAAGTATGATGATGGGTCCTCCTCTTCAAATTTCCCTATTCCGGAAGGTGGCATTACAAATGAGTTTCTCTATACCACCATGATGAGCCACCACCGTGAAACCACTCGCGCTATCAAGAGTCTTCGGAACCTTGTGTTGAGTTCCCGCAACCTTCCCGTAGAAGATGATGAAGGTGAAGACGGTAGTGAAGCGGATGGCGAGGAGGATGAGGCCGGTTCGGAAGAAGAATAAAGCACTATGTTTTTTCTATGTTTCTGTTATATGTTGTTCTATTGTTTTTGTTGTTAAACTATGTTTATGCTATTTATGTTTACCAAACACTTAACTTTTAATCCAGTTTCTTTCTGTCATAATATGTGATTCAATGTTTATCTGATATGTGTGTATGCTTGTATGTTTTTCCTTTTTCATCAGTCTCTTCCTTTCTGCTAATGACAAAGGGGGAGAAGACCTGTTTCTCTAATGATTTCTCTATGCAGAATTGTTGTATACCTCTCATTTAGGGGGAGTACTTAAACTTAGGGGGAGAATCAACTTAAAGAAACTTCACTTTCTGCATCTATCTCAAAGTGGTTGTCATCATCAAAAAGGGGGAGATTGTAGAAGCAAGCTTCAATCCAAGAAGTATTTTGATGAAGACAACATGCATCAATGCAAAAAGAGAAGAGCTACAAAGTTATTTCAAGCATCATGTATTCAAAGCCGCATATGCATTTTGATCAAGCTTCATTTTCAAGTCAACCTTTTGCAAGATTGTTGATTCACTTCTTAGGTATATCTAACTCACTCTTAGATTAGTATACAAGTGTTCAACAATCATGATCTGCATTTGCATCTTTTAACATAACCATTTGTTAACACCTTGAAATGCAAGACACATTTATTTTTAAGTATTTTTCTGCATTTCAACAGTGTTAACCGGTTAACCATATGGGTTAACCGGTTAACAACCCACTTTTTCAAATTCTCTGTTAACGTTTGTATGCGTTAACCGGTTAACCCATATGGTTAACCGGTTAACACTGTTCGTTGCAGCAGAAATATTTTTGAAAAATTATATCTTTTCATCAAAGTTCATGAGAGAAATGATACCTCTTTGAAAAGGTATTTTGGCAATATAAATTATTAAATTTTCAAAATGAATTTTCACCTCCAAGAATTTTCATACAAACTTCAAATAATCACTCTCTCATATTCTTTTCTTAAATAATTTTTGAAAGTGTTCATAATAAAAATTGTCATCTCATTCTATTGTTGAACACTTGCATATTATCTTTTGAGTGACTTATTTGTCTAAGGAGAAGATCAATCAAGAGAAGATTGATACTATTACGTCTTTGTTAAAATCATTCATAGAAATTATTTCTGTTTGACTTGTGATCCAGGATTGTTGGACACAAGGGTTGGTGTTGAAGAGGATTGTTCTTCATACACTTGTTTGTCTATAGGTTAGATAGTAGGCATCACCATTTGTGTGAATAGGCTGTACCATTTCTAACTATAGTGAAATCTCTTTCGTGTGAAAGGGGAGTGGATGTACCTTCGGATTGTGAAGGGAACCACTATAATTTCCGGTGTCTTTTACTTTCCGCATTTTATTTTTCCGCACTTAAACACAAATAACCAAAAACCGGAAACTAGATCGCAGAATTTTTTATCACCTAATTCACCCCCCCCCTCTTAGGCGCATTTACAACTTACATTGCGCATTTTTGCTATACAGTAGTTATTATCATTCAGTGATTGGTCTCAAAGCTTTATTTGCTTTTCCGTGTTGCACTTACTTAACACACACATGGTCGGGTGATATCTTTGCTAAAGCACAATTTTCTGTTCTGTATGGCAAAGCCAGATGATTTACATCAGAATGTTGCCGTCGAATTATTATCCGTCTCAATGAAGCCAGGATCGAAGGACAGAATGTTCCTCATACGGATAGACATTTCATTCATGCATGAATCATAATAACTTGTCTTCTATTTTGCAGGTGTCAGTATCTAACATGTTTGATTGACTCAGGAATCATTGCTCGCGCACGCAGAATCATTCCTCTGCACGTAGCTCGTCCGCACAGATACTTTACCAGATGCAACAAACCCAGAATGATGGATCCACCCAACGTTGACATTCTCGAGATGAAAAAGAAGATGAGTGAGTTGATCAACGCCATGCAAGGGTTCGCCTTGGAACAGAAAGCAAATGCCGAGAAGGTTGAGAGGCTAGAGCTGGCTTCGATTGTCAATAATGGCAATAGTCATGAGGGTAACTCCATCCATGGTCCTGGTGGTTCTAGGGGTGGTGGCGATCTCAGAAGGAAGGAAATGAATGTTGGTGTATTCATCAACAATGGTGGTGGTTTTGGTTTTGCTGCAGGCGATGGTCCAGGTTCTGTTGGCAACACTCTGAAGGATAATCAGTTTCCTCCTTTCTTTGGGGCTGTGGAGGATAAAGAAGAAGATAAGTTCTCTGTGCTGAATGAGCAGTTTGGTCAGTATGGTGTTCAACCGTCGAACAAGGAGATTCAGGTATTAGCAGAAAAGATCAGGGCTCTAGAAAGCCATGCTACTCCTGGGACTATCAACATGACAAACATGGGGCTGGTTGAGGGGATTGTGATCCCACAGAAGTTCAAAGTGCCCACGTTTGATAAGTACAATGGAAGTTCTTGCCCGGAAACTCATCTTCAGGCCTTTGTCCGAAATATATCTGCCTACACCATGGATCAGAAACTCTGGATGTACTTCTTCCAGGATAGCTTATCTGGTGGGTCTCTTGAGTGGTATACCAAGTTGAGATCATCAGATATAAAGAGCTGGCAGGATTTGGGAGATGCTTTCTTCAAACAGTACCAATTTAATGCTGACATGGCACCAAGCCGTACCCAGTTGCAGGGAATGTCTCAGAAGCCGAACGAAGGGTTTAAAGAGTATGCACAAAGGTGGAGAGAGTTGGCTGCCAGAGTTCAACCTCCGTTGGTAGATCGGGAGATGTCAGATTTGTTCATGGGTACCCTTCAGGGGACTTTTGCTGAAAGGATGGTGGGATGTCCAGTTACTAGTTTTGCAGACATAGTAGTGGCTAGTGAGAGAATTGAAAGTTGGTTGAAAATAGGAAAGATACAGGGAAATGCTTCGTCGTCTAGATTGAAGAAGCCCTTTGGGAACGGTCAGCGTAAGAAGGAGGGCGACACGAGTGTTGTATATGCCCAGAGAAGACATGGTAGGGATCGTTACTACCAGCATACTGCTGCAGTAACAATTCCTGCTAATAATCAACCCGCACAACAGCAACAGCAACGACAACCTTTTCAGCAGAGGACACAAAGGGCCGGGTACCAAGTGAGAGGAAGGATGACTGATCGCTAGTTTGATAGGCCACCCATTACGTATGCCTTTCTGTTGAGGAAGTTGAAGGATCTTGGGTTGGTACAGCTGAGGACGTTGGCTCCGTTAAGACTAGATCAGAGGCCTTCTAGTTATGATGAGAACGCCAAGTGCGAATTCCATTCTGGTGCTCCCGGGCACAATGTTGAGGGTTGTAAGGCCTTTAAACATGTGGTTCAAGACCTGGTGGACTCCAAGGCCATCAATTTTGCACCATCGCCGAATGTTAATGCTAATCCCATGCCAACGCATGGTCAGATGGGGGTGAATGCAATTTCGGAGGATAAGAGGAAAATTGGGGTGACGGACGTGGATCAGTTGAGGACTCCAATGTCTATGGTCAAGAGACGTCTGATAGAAAATGGAGTTTTTTCTGGTTGTGATACTTGTTGTACTGCTTGCACTGTCACTAAAAATCGGTGTGTAATGTTGAGGGAGACGGTTCAGAAGATGATAGATGAGGGAAGTCTCCGATTTGAGAAAGTTGATTTGGAGAAGGAGATGTTTCAACAATAACCATTTATTTTGATCCTGTCCACTTGTCAGTGCCGGCAGATGCGGCTCCAGTTACCATCATGGTGCCTGGACCTATTCCATATGAAAATGATGATGCTGTGCCGTGGGACTATGGTGGGGAGGTGTATTGTAATGGAAAAAAGAGGGAAGATCAGGCTGCAAGTGATACCACCGTTTCGAAGGTGGATAATGCCGGACTTAGTGGTTTCACTCGCAGCGGGAGGTTGTTTGTGCCCGATACGTTGAGAGGTGGGGATGGAGAAAAAGAACAGAGAGATAAGGCCGAGGCTTTAGCCAGGGAAAAAGGTAAACAGGTGGTGAATGAGGGTACTCCTAGAGCGGCACCGGCGCCTGTTGGGCTGGAGAATGAGCTTGATGCTGAAGCCAAGGAGTTTTTAAGGATTATCAAGAAGTCTGAGTATAAACTTGTTGATCATTTGCAGCAGACTCCGTCCAAAATTTCAATATTATCTTTGCTGTTGAGCTCAGAAGGCCACAGAGATGCTTTGTTAAAAATCTTGAAGAGGGCCTATGTCCTGCAGGAGATTACGGTCAATCAGTTGGAGACAGTGGTGTCAAATGTCAATGCCAGCCATGGGTTGGGTTTCACTGATCTCGATCTTACTCTGGACGGGCGTAATCACAATAAGGCATTACACATTTCGATGGAGTGTAAAGGAGTTGTGCTTTCGCATGTTCTGGTTGATACAGGCTCGTCACTCAATGTGTTGCCTAAGAAGGCCCTGGCTAAGTTGGACTGCGAAGGAGTGGTTTGAGGCCGACTGATTTGGTGGTTAGAGCGTTCGATGGCTCTAAGAGGGTTGTGTTTGGGGAAGTTGAGCTCCCTGTGAAGATTGGTCCCGAGGTGTTCAAGTCTGTGTTCTATGTCATGGACATTCAGCCGGCATATAGTTTCTTGTTGGGTCGACCGTGGATACACGCTGCTGGAGCAGTAACTTCGACTTTGCATCAGAAGTTAAAGTATATCTGGGATGGGCAGGTCGTAACGGTTTGTGGAGAGGAGGATATTTTTGTCAGCCAGTTGTCATCATTCAAATATGTGGAAATGGACGGTGAAATATTTGAAACACCGAGTCAGGCGTTTGAAACCGTTAAGATGGAGAATGCCGTTTTTGCTGAAAGAGAGAAGAATCCGTCCATTGCTTCTTATAGACAGGCTGTAGAAGTGGTGAAGAGTGGAGAGGCCCCAGGTTGGGGAAGAATGATAGACATTACGGCGAAAGAGGACAGGTTTGGGATTGGTTATCAGTCGGGCCAAGGCTCGTCTGGACAGAATAGAGGTCATCGCCAACCGTTCACGTTCACCAGTGCTGGAATGCTAGATCCAAATCGCGTCTGTGCGGTGGGTGAAGAGACTGACAGTGACTGCGAGCTCGACTCGTGGATAAAACCGTGCGTACCAGGGATGGAGATCCAAAACTGGAAGGCCGAAAAGATCATCACTGTCACTCTGCGTGAAGAGTAATATTTCTGTTTTTTAATTCTGTTTGCATGAAAGCCATACGTTTTGCCCGAAACATAATGGTTCACTGTAAGGGCCACCTCATGTGTTTCATTTTTCAATATTTGCATCATTAATAAACGGAAGTTTTCACATTAAAAGCGGTGTTCCCTGTTTTTCATTTATTTTTGCAGTTAATAAAAATAAAATAAAAATGGCAATGGTTATTTTCATTTTCCTTCCTTTTAATTTGTCTCGTTCCGGCTCTAAAGCAATGCATGAATCAACATTCATGCAGATGCGATCATTCTCCGGATCTCATTGATAACAATCCTGTTACACCCTCATATGACTTCGACAACACGATCTATCATGCCGAAGAAGAAGGCGAAGAAGATTGTGAACTGCCGGAAGAGTTAGCCAGGTTGTTGAAACAAGAGGAGAAGGTGTTTTAACCGCACAAGGAGCAAGTTGAGGTTGTCAATCTGGGCACCGAGGAGGTCAGAAAGGAAGTGAAAATTGGGGCGCTTTGGAGGTGAATGTCAAGAGCAGAATGGTAGTACTGTTGAAAGAGTATGTTGATATCTTCGCCTGGTCTTATCAAGATATGCCAGGGTTGGATACCAATATTGTTTTACACAAGTTGCCATTGAGAGAAGACTGTCCTCCAGTGAAGCAGAAGTTGCGCAGAACTCGACCCGAGATGGCCATGAAAATCAAAGAGGAGGTGCAGAAGCAGTTGGATGCTGGTTTCCTAGCTGTCACTAATTATCCGCCTTGGGTCGCGAACATTGTGCCGGTGTCGAAGAAGGATGGAAAGGTGAGGATGTGTGTGGACTACCGGGATTGAACAAAGCTAGCCCGAAAGATGATTTCCCATTACCTCACATCGACGTGTTGGTAGATAATACAACTCAATTCTCGGTGTTTTCCTTCATGGATGGCTTTTCTGGCTATAATCAAATTAAAATGTCGCCAGATGATATGGAGAAAATAACGTTCATCACGCCGTGGGGCACTTTTTGGTATAAGGTGATGCCATTCGGTCTCAAGAACGCCGGTGCCACGTATCAAAGGGCTATGGTGACTTTGTTTCATGATATGATTCATCATGAGATCGAATGCTATGTTGATGACATGATAGCAAAGTCCCAAACAGAAGAGGGGCATCTGGTAGACTTGGCCAAGTTGTTTGACCGGTTGAGACAATTCAAATTGAGGTTGAATCCGAATAAGTGCACTTTTGGAGTGCGGTCTGGTAAGTTGCTGGGGTTTATTGTAAGTGAAAGAGGAATTGAGGTTGATCCTGCTAAAGTAAAAGCGATACAAGAAATGCCTGAACCGAGAACAGAAAAAGAGGTTCGTGGTTTCTTAGGTAGGTTGAACTACATTTCATGGTTCATATCTCATCTAACAGCCATGTGTGAACCCATATTCAAGTTGTTGAGAAAAGATCAAACGGTCAGGTGGAATGATGATTGCCAAGCGACATTTGAAAAAATAAAAGAATATTTGCAGGAGCCTCCGATTCTGATGCCTCCTGTGGAGGGGCGACCGTTAATCCTGTACTTGACAGTCCTCGAGGGGTCTATGGGGTGTGTACTGGGGCAACATGACGAGTCTGGTAGAAAAGAGCATGCAATTTACTACCTTAGCAAAACGTTTACCGACTGTGAAACAAGATATTCACTGCTCGAGAAAACTTGCTGCGCTTTGGCATGGGCTGCTCGCCGACTGAGACAGTATATGCTGGTTCATACCACTTTGTTGATTTTTAAGATGGATCCGATCAAGTATATATTTGAGAAGCCAGCATTGACCGGACGGGTTGCGAGATGGCAAATGATTTTGACTGAATACGATATCCAGTACACTTCTCAAAAAGCAATAAAGGGGAGTGTATTGTCTGATTACCTCGCCCAGCAACCCATTGAGGATTATCAACCGATGAAATTTGAGTTCCTTGATGAGGACATCATGTTTCTCAAATCGAAAGATTGTGAGGAACCTATCCCGGAGGAGGGGCCTGACCCTGAGTCCGAATGGATTCTGATGTTTGATGGGGCCGTTAACGTGAATGGTAGCGGAGTTGGTGCTGTTTTGGTTACGCAGAAGGGATCCCACATTCCTTTTGCTGCCCGGCTAACATTTGAATGCACCAATAATGTGGCTGAATACGAAGCTTGTATCTTGGGTGTCGAAGAGGCGATTGATTTGCGAATCAAGAACCTGGTTATTTATGGAGATTCAGCTTTGGTTGTGAACCAGGTTAGCGGGAAATGGCTTACGCATCAATCTCACTTAATTCCATACCGGGATTATACGAGGAGATTGTTGACGTTCTTCACCAAGGTGGAACTACACCATGTACCGAGAGAAGAAAATCCTTTGGCAGATGCTTTGGCTACTCTAGCCGCTTTGATTAGAGTGCAGTGGTGGAATCAAGTTCCTAGTGTTGAGGTGGGACGGCTGGATAGACCGGCTTATGTGTTTGTTGTCGAAACAGCGTCTGATGATGAAAAGCCATGGTATTATGATTCAAGCGTTATCTGGAGACCCAAGAGTATCCCGAGGGAGCGTCTAAGAAGGACTGAAAGACTCTGAGGAGGTTGGCCATGGCGTTCTATCTAAATAAGGATGGGGTTTTGTACAAGAGGAATTCTGATTGGGTTTTGCTCAGATGTGTCGATGACAAAGAAGCAAGCCAATTGATGAAAGAGGTGCACGAGGGGTCGTTTGGTACCCACGCCAGTGGAAATGCGATGGTGAAAAAGTTGCTAAGGGATGGGTATTATTGGATGACAATGGAGGCTCAGTGTTTCAATTTCGTGCGGAAATGTCATAAATGCCAGATTTATGCTGACAAGGTGCACGTGCCTCCAAATCCGTTGAGTTTGATATCGTCTCCGTGGCCGTTTGCTATTTGGGGCATTGATATGATCGGGAAGATCGAGCCTACAGCTTCGAATGGGCACCAGTTGATATTAGTGGCTATTGATTACTTCACCAAGTGGGTGGAAGCGGAATCTTATGCAAACGTGACAAAACAGGTCGTAGCCAGGTTCCTGAAAAGAGACATCATTTGCAGATATGGGGTTCCCGAAAGAATCATCATTGATAATGGTTCTAATCTCAACAACAAGATGATGGTGGAACTATGCCGGGAGTTCAAGATCGAGCATCACAATTCTTCTCCTTATCGTCCAAAGATGAATGGGGCGGTAGAGGCGGCTAATAAGAATATTAAGAAGATTGTGCAGAAAATGGTCATGACCTATAAGGATTGGCATGAGATGTTTCTGTTTGCATTGCACGGGTATCGAACCTCGGTGCGTACATCTACTGGGGCAACGCCTTTCTCGCTTGTGTATGGGATGGAAACTGTGCTACCAATTGAGATCCAGATTCCGTCATTGAGAGTTCTGATGGATGTGAAATTGGAAGAGGCTGAGTGGGTAAGGACTCGGTATGAAGAGTTGAGTCTGATTGAGGAAAAGAGGTTGGCGGCCATTTGTCATGGGCAGTTGTACCAGCAGCGAATGAAGCGTGCCTTTGACCGAAAGGTACGACCTCGTGTGTACCATGTGCGAGATATGGTGTTGAAAAGGATCCTTCCTCCTCAGAACGATCGTCGGGGCAAGTGGACACCCAATTATGAAGGTCCATTCGTGGTCAAGAAGGTTTTCTCTGGCGGAGCCTTGTTGTTGACGACCATGGATGGTGAGGATTTTCCATCCCCTGTAAATGCGGACGCAGTTAAAAAATACTTCGTATAAAAGACCCGCTGGACGGAAAGAATAAAATAGTCCAGGCAAAAATGGGCATCCCGGCGAACCAAAAAAAATGAAAATGAAAAGGTTCGGGCAAAAATTAGGGATAAAAAGGAAAAACTATACACCCGGCAAGTCGAAAACCTCACAAGGGCGGCTTGAGAAAAAAAGGGTATCCCGGTGGACTGAAAACCCGAAAGGGAGGTCCAGGAAAAAGAGGGAGTGAAACGAATAACTGCGTCTAGCATGGTCGTTTGTACTTTGGATATGACACTGGATAATCTGAAAGCGGAGATCGGTCGGAAGCGTCTTGTTTCGGAAGGCAGAAAGTGCGGAGAGTCTTGAGGACATATGGGTTGTAACCGGGTTGGAACTTGATGAGATCACGGGTTCTCATTGCCATTAGGATAGATTTTCCTTTTGTGCGTAATTTCTTCTTTTTAGGGATTGCTTCCTGTGTACTACTCAGTTACGAGCCACCTTTTTCAATTAATAAAATGCATATTCAGTCAAATAATTTTGTTTTTGTTTTCATTACCGCTTTGATTGCAAAAACATCCGTTTATTTTGATAAAGAATCTTTGCATGTTTATAGGATTGAAAACCTGAAATCTTATTCGGAAGGTTGAGTGACCTGGGTGTTGAAATTTTGGCACGCCTGGGGCACGTTTTATCTAACGATCTCTTTTGCAGGTGCTGCTGGTTATTTTCACTCACTTGCAGGTTGTGGTATGAAGCGTTTCTTTTTGACAAAAGATTCCTTTGAGGTCCAATCAGGGACAAGGAGTTGAGGAATGGTGTAAAGACGGCGAAAGAATTGCGACGATCCTAGAGGGTTAATCAAGAAGACTCTTCAAAGTCTGAGGAAGTGGAAAGTTGACGCTATGGTTAGATGGTGAATGCCAGTGTTCGACGAGTCGACAAGTGTTCCGTGCCAAATATTCCGTATCTCCCCAGCGGGTTCGAGGTCGGTGTTTCCTCGGCAGCCAGACCTGAAGTTTGCTGTTTCCCCTAGAAGGGTTGAGATTGTTATTTCCCCAGCAGGTCTGAAGGTTGTTGTTCCCCCGGCAGGGGTGTGCGTTGGTAGTTTTTTTCCCCAGTAAAGTCCCCAAGCAGATCAAGTTCAGTGGAGGTCATCCCCAGTGAGGGTTATTCTTTCCTCAGCATCAGTGTTATCCTAAGCAGGGTTGGAGATTGGAGTGATATCGAGTTCCTCAGTAGAGTTGCTCGTGTCGTCCCCTGAGGGGGATATTTTTTATGCATTCATCATTTAGAGAAGCATAGCATATTGCATAATTAATTGCGTAGCATTTCCATGGTTATGGAGCATTACGCTGTAAGGCTCATGCATCGGCATTGCAAGCATAAACTAGTCTCGAGCCGTGGTTACCGTTTGAGAATTGGTCTAGCAGGGTTGGTGAAGATATTACTCTGAGGAGTTTGGCATTGTGACGTTGGATCAACCGTATTTCCCAGTAGCGCGATATTGGGGGGAAAAAATTTCCGTCGTTCGGAGATGGAAGTGAAGATTGGAGAATGTTACGCGATCAGCGCGGAGATCGGGGTCCATCAGGAGAAAAGGAGACGTAGAGTGTCTTCTGGAGAACGGGGTTCAAATGGAGAACGGGGTTCATTTTTTGGTAGCGAGAGTGACATGAAGTTGTCGGGGTTCAAATGCGGTGATCAGGGATCATCCGTGCAAAAGGAAAATATTTGTGTAGGGGTCCAAGAAAGAAAAATCAAAGAAGTTTTAGGGGTTCAAGAAAAGTAAAAAATAAAAATAAAAATAAATAAAAAATAAAATAATAATAATAACAAAGAGAAAATCCCCAGCAGAAGTGGCATGCAGGTCAATTTTTCAGGTATTCAGACCGAAGTGGCATTCAGGCCAGTTTTTCCCGATGTTCAGATCGAAGAAGTTTCCGACGTTCAGGTCGACGTAACTTGTGGCATTCAGGCCAACTTTCCGGTATTGAGACCGAAGTGGCATTCAGGCCAGTTTTTCCCGATGTTCAGATCGAAGAAGTTTCCGACGTTCAGGTCGATGCAACTTGTGGCATGCAGGTCAGTTTTTCAGGTATTCAGACCGAACTGGCATTCAGGCCAGTTTTTCCCGATGTTCAGATCGAAGAAGTTTCCGACGTTCAGGTCGACGTAACTTGTGGCATTCAGGCCAGCTTTCCGGTATTCAGACCGAAGTGGCATTTAGGCCAATTTTTCCCGATATTCAGATCGAAGAAGTTTCCGACGTTCAGGTCGACGTAACTTGTGGCATTCAGGCCAGCTTTCCGGTATTCAGACCGAAGTGGCATTCAGGCCAGTTTTTCCCGATGTTCAGATCGAAGAAGTTTCCGACGTTCAGGTCAACGTAACTTGTGGCATTCAGGCTAGCTTTCCGGTATTCAGATCGAAGTGGCATTCAGGCCAGTTTTTCCTGATATTCAGATCGAAGAAGTTTCCGACGTTCAGGTCGACGTAACTTGTGGCATTCAGGCCAACTTTCCGGTATTCAGACCGAAGTGGCATTCATGCCAGTTTTTCCCGATGTTCAGATCGAAGAAGTTTCCGACGTTCAGGTCGACGCAACTTATGGCATGCAGGTCAGTTTTTCAGGTATTCAGACCGAAGTGGCATTCAGGCCAGTCTCTCGGTGTTCAGACCGATATTAATAATCGCATATCGTCCGATGCTCAGATCGAAGTCATTTCCAGTATTCAAACTGATGAGTGGCATTCAGGCCATGGTTATTCCTGTGTTACCATTTATTTTGGTATCCAGGTTAACATTCTTTTTCGGTATTCAGACCGACTCTCACCGTACAAGACAGATTCTTCTTTCAAGACCACCTCTTTGCCGATTCTGATAGGCATTGTTACTTCACTTCACTTCAGTGTGAAATTCTAATGGAGTGCAAATTGTTCGTTTGTTCTTGGTATTCAACCACTCTTCACCCTGATCATCTGAAAAGCCGAGGCTGTTCATATCGACAGGTTCACAGTGGATTGAATAGGGGCAGCTATAACCCCTCAAAATTTGCCCTCCTCTTCTTGAGACTAGTTTGACACATTGCATTTCATATTTTAGAGCATTAGGCATTGCATTTTGCATATCATATGAAAATGAGAAGGTCATCCTCCAAGGTCTTTTCAAAAGATGGAGAAGTTACATGATTCAAGCCTGAGGGTCTCTATGAATTGATTATCAACCATCTGAGGGTTTGCATTTCATTAGGGTTTCTTGATTCTTCAAAGGTCTTGAGCATCATCTTGTCTGCAAGGATATATCACCATCATCATGGTTCTATCATCATCAAGACATTTCAAGGTCATCTGAGGACCAAAAGTCAATTGTGCAGTCAACTGAGGGCTATGAGGTGGGGAAATGAGTTGAGACACCTCAATCATGTTCAAATGGGGTTCATTAATCATTCTAAACATCCATCTTGAAGGTTCAAAAGTCATGGCAAAAGTTACTAAAAATGGAAAGTGACATATAATTCAAAGTTTCCAAATTTGGCAAGTTTTTGGTCCATCTTCAACTTGAATTTTCAATATCAAAGAAGTTTCAAATGGATTTTTGGTGAACATGAAAGTTGTAAATATTTGTCTCCCCTTTCCAAAAAGTCCTAATTCATGTCCATATGATGAGTGGTTGAGGAGTTATGGTCATTTGATTACAAGGTGTGCATGGAAATTCAAAATGGCATAACTTTTGATACAATGCTCCAAATTGGTTCATTCTTTTGGCAAAATGTTTCTCATGTTCAATACATCTCAAATGTGCTTTTGCCATGCATGGGAAAAGTTTGTATGCTCATTATTTCACACATGTTCAAATTAAAGTGAATCTTCACCATTCATTTTTTGCTTAAGATACAAGCAAAATAACACTTCAATCTTGACCCTTGGATGTCCACAAGTGAATTAGAAGCCATGCATGGGATGTCTTACGTGCATTATGGCCATGAGAGCTCATTATTCATTTTTTTTGCAAATGGTTTAAGAATTCACTAATCATGATTAATGGATGGTTAAGTTGATTTTCAGTGTGATTAGCATGAAGTATAAATACCAAAACCCTAGCCATAACTGCGATAACTAACTTTTCAGATCTGAAAATTCAAGAACTCTCTCAATTTTCTCTCTCTTTGAATTTCCATTTTCTCCACATAAACCTCAGATATTCTTGCATATTCTTGATCCTCATGCTTCACTGATCAAGAATCATCCATCATTTGGTGCAATTCTTCAAGAATACGAGCAGATCAAGAGCTTTCGCATAGTGAACGAATTTGGAAATTGAAGTAGATCCAAGGAGTTTCATCCAATTCTTTTGCACAAAGCTTCAAGAGAAGTTCAAAGGAGTAGATCTGAAGCATATGAGCTTGAGAGGACGCGAATTCAGAGATCTCCATTTCAGGTGAGTTGAAATTCACTTCCTCCTTTTGCTGATTTTAAGTCATAGATTGGTAGATCGTGTTGTATAGGTCATGGATATATGCTTAGAATTGAAATTGGTTGAGAATTGAGGTTGTAGTGTTGAATGGAAGTTTGGATCTACAAACTTTTTCTCTTCGATTCGCAAAACCTAGGGAGATTTAGGAGAAATGGATAGGAGATTTGGATGCAGCATGAAAAGACGTGTCGAACGGTATAGGTTTGGTGGATTTTTGGGCGGTTCCGTGGTGGCGCCACCGTAGGGCTTGCTGGAGAAGACGACCGGAGCTTAGCTCCGGCGTCTGGGTGTGTTTTAGGGTTTGTTGAGGTGTGTTCCAGGTGTTGCCTTGCGTGGACGTGTGGTTGGCTGAGGATTGTTTGACCAAGCCACGCGTGTGAGTTGAATGTTAATATGTGTGGTGACTGGATTAATGAAACGCAGCGTTTCATTAATTCAAATGTGAGCCATTGATCTTGGCACGCGCCAGATCCTGTGGCTTGATTTTTTTCTGGTTTATTTCAAATAAATTCATTTCCCTCCATTTTTATATTATATTTCAATTACTTTGCTTGTTTTGATTAATTCATAAAAAATGCAAAAATGGTCCAAATGAGTCCCAATTTTTTTTCATGGTTTTGTATTGATATATATATTTTTATGGTGTTAATTTCATGAATTGTTGATGGCTGGATTTTTATGTGTGAAGTTTTGAATCCATGTGGTGCTAATTTGATATGGTGTATTCAATGTGTTGTGAAATTCTCTATGTTGAACCTTCTGATCCAATTTTTTGTATGCATAATATTCATACACGATGTGAATTTTTGGTCACTGGTTTGGATTTTTTCTCATATGTTATCATCACTTTTGACACATAGAGAAAAATGCGACAATTTGTGTCACATTTTTGACATTGGATTGGTGCATTTTTGTTCACATATCATTTGAATCATTCTGGACTTGATTTTTTGCATGTCGAATATCCATGGCATGTGGAACTTGTACAAAAAATCTCAAAGTCATTGCATGCATTTCTGATTTGATATGAATTTTCTAAGTTGGAAGTTCATTTTGTGCACATTTTTGATCCTTGCATGGCATAGGCCAGTTGAGATATTTGATTATTGATTTGATGCTGGTCCTTTTGAGGACATTGGATGGAGTGTTTGAATGTGTAATATGTAGAAGGATGGGTTCTGTTTTGGTCATTTGGTTAGGTTTTGGATCTTGTCTTTGCACTAGGGTTTTGTACATAAACTAACTTTGTCTTGTGTTTCAGGTTTGGACACTTATCATTGATGGTTGGATTTGTTCTCACTTTGTGAGATACAAAATGAATTGAGTTCTGACTTATGTTTGTTTTGTAGGGTTTTAAGTGATGTGGTGAGCTTATGAGTTCATTTGAGTGTTTGGGCACTTATTCATTGAATTGTCTAACTATTGGAAGGATTCACTGTTTGTCTTCTGGTTTTATGACTGAAGTACTAACTGTTTAGTCTTCGTACAGGTACCTTAGTTGCTTGCTTGAGCTTTGGATTGTGGTTGATACACCACTCAGGTAGTTAGCTTCTTACTTCATGTAGTCTGGAAGTCCTGTCACCTTTTTGGCAGGCATTTTGCTGGCAAGTCCTCCTTCAGAGGCTCTGTTTGTGTTTGTTTAAGATTGTGCCAAAGACCTCCAAGGAGAGGCATGGATATTTGATAAGACCTCCAAGAGATGAGGCAATTTATGGATAAAAGGGATTAGTAGCCAATCCCCTATTATTCAGTGTGTCGTTCTTTATGCTCGCACTATATGCTGATGCTTCTGAACATGTACCCCAGATCTTTTGTCCAGAGTCTGTCAAGTGGAAAAGGATCCCACTTTCTGGATCCCCACGCTTTTTGTGTCATGAGCTCACCCTGGCCAGGGTTAAGAGCATGAGGTCTCAGACTCATTCAGACTTTGATCAGCTTCACCCTAACGTTCAATGTTAGTGGTTAAGAGCTACAGATTACCTCTTACAGTTTGGCTTGTTTGTCGAGGTTGATATGACCCCTCTTGACTAAAGCCCACCCATTGTTTGAGCCTTTTGTATGGATATAGTGTGTGATGCTTGTTCACTTGTGTTGGTGTGGTTATTTGCTTTTTGAGTTGACTCGCTTCCTGTGTGAGTTAAGTTCTTATTAGAGACCTCGACTTAGGGATATTGATGGCATGACAACTATTAGGCTCGAGTCTTAGTCTCCCTATTAGTTTGTTGCTTCCCTGGTCTCTGGTTAGGAGAGTGTTTTACCCCTGTTAAGGGGAACTACGTCGCCCTGATTCTCATACCAGATGAGATACGTAGGCAGGAGGTTGAGTGCAATCTCTCCGGGCACCTTTTTTTTTCTTTTGTTGTGCGTGTGTTCAACCTTTTCTTTATTTCAGTCATTTGTCTTCTTTGGTGTGGGTACCTGTGTGTTCAGCATGGGTGTGTTGTATGTCCATACCTTGGGGATCATCTTTGGGGTGCATTTGTGATGATTGTTATTCATATTGGGGTTCATTTTCGGGGTTCATTTGTGATGATTGTTACTCACTTGGGGTTCATCTTCGGGGTTCATTTGTGATGATTGTTATCATTTGGGGTTCATCTTCGGGGTTCATTTGTGATGATTGTTATTCATGTGGGGTTCATCTAGGGGTTCATTTGTGATGAGTGTTATTCATTTGGGGTTCACTTCGGGGTTCATTTGTGACGATTGTTAGTCACTTTGGGGTTCATCTTTGGGGTTTATTTGTGACGATTGTTAGTCACTTTGGGGTTCATCTTTGGGGTTCATCCTTGGGGTGCATTTGTTGTGATTGTTATTCACTTTGGGGTTCATCTTTGGGGTTCATTTGTGACGATTGGTAGTCACTTTGGTGTACGCTGGTTAGCGTTTGCTATTGTTGGGAGTCGGGTGGAAGTCCATGTATTGGCATTCTGTTTCCTTTTGTTTGCTATTGTTGGAAGTCGGGTGTAAGTCCATGTATTGGCATTCTGTTTCCTTTTGTTTGCTATTGTTGGGAGTCGGGTGTAAGTCCATGTATTGGCATTCTGTTTCCTTTTGTTTGTTATTGATAGGAGTCGGGTGTAAGTCCATGTATTGGAATTCTGTTTCCTTTTGTTTGTTATTGTTAGGAGTCGGGTGTAAGTCCATGTATTGGCATTCTGTTTCCCTTTGAGTGTTTCTTTTGACGTCTCAGCGTCCCGTTTTGGTGTCTTGTTTCAGCGTGCGTTAGCCGAGCTACGAGTGCTCTGATTCTCCTCTGGATAGAGAAGATACGTAGGCATAGGACGCGATGTCTTCGCGAGCATGTCTCCTTTCCCGAACTACGTTGACTCTGATGTTTGTTTCTGACAAACTACGTAGGCCTAGGATGCAACATCCTGCCGAGTCCATTTCCTCCGTCTTCTTTCTTCTTTCACCTGTTTATAGTTCAAGTTTGTGCAGTTTCTTTGAGCAGTTTATTAGCAACCCTTTTCCTTTCCTTTGAGCTATCTTTTGAGCGTGGATCCCGTCGAGTAAGCGGACGTGAGGGGTGCTAACACCTTCCCCTTGTGTAACCGACTCCCGTACCTTGTAATCTCTGGTCGTAAGACCGTTCCTTTCCCTTTCTTAGGTTAGTCCTGTGCTCCCTTTCCGTCATAGAATGAATAGCATCGGTGGCGGCTCTGTATTTTTCCCGCCGATTGTTTTTCACGTTGCGACAGTAGGCACAAGCTGATAATCCAGAAAAGTGAAGCAACGACTGAGAGGGTCATAAAACTGCACCAATACACTCAATAGTCCTTCAACCATATCAACAGACAAGGTAGACAAAAGCTTCAAATGGCGTTGTTTGAAGTCCAAGGGATCTAATACAAAAGATGCTAGCTTCCTTAACTCTTTCAAGTCCGGACATATGAAACCGTACTTCTTAGTGTTCCTTCGTCCACAATTCATGGTCTGAAAATATTTGCAAATAACACCTCAGTGCCTTGAAAAAAAATTGGTGTGATGAATGTTATGATGCGCATGAATGCAACAATCACAAATATGGGACCACACACAAGGAAAACAAACAAAGGTCAAGGGATGAATCAAGTCATTGTCAAGATCAATCATCCATTTTGGTGGATTATGATTTTCACCTTATCAACACCCAAGTTCCATTGATATTGACAAGTCTTGATTGGATCAACCAAGAATCAAGGGTTTGTTGTGAGTCACGAGCATGGAGTCTGGGTAAGAACCATCCCAAAGGATAAAAACCTGTAGATTATGTTCTAAAAAGTTCCCAGAGTCTTAATTCCATCTATTGGATATTACAGGTTAGGATGATTGACTCATCGACCCATAATATTCTCAAGAGAAACTCGCTTGAGTGTAGTATCGCGTAACAACTGTTATAAAGTCTACACTTGAACAGTCTCCGCACTACGTCCTAAATAGGCCAAGAGGGGTTAAATGTTCTACGGTTCTCAGCTTCTCGGACCCCAAATCAGAGATAGTAATGCCTAACCACAAATACCTATGTGACATTTCCAAATCCAAAAGGGTCTCCACTGAGCACATGGGTCTCAAGCCAACTTGTTAAGGACTACTCCGCACAAGTCGAACATGACTATACCATCCTCCTATCTTAATTGCACTCAAGTTTGGGGTAGAATTTATCTCACCACTCTGAGATCACCAAGCACAACAAGCAGATTATATCACACAAATAGACATACATCACATATATACAATAATATACACACAAAAAAGTAGGCTAAACCCACTGGAGACTACTCCCCAATAGAGTCACCACTTAATTTATGTAGCAATAAATTCATGATCATCGAGCTATGGATAAGCTAGACATCAAATAAACAAGAGTCGCCACCGCGCTTTTATTGTTTCCAACGGAAAAGGGAAAAGTACGAACAAAACCTAAAAAATAAGAAGTTTTCAAATGAAAACGAATAAAATTCTAGAGATTACAGGTAAGGGGTTGGTTACACAAAGGGAAGGTGGTAGCACCTAAAGTGTCCTAGGTACTCCTAGGGAGCCCTTTTTTGTGTGCATATGTTTTTGGGTATAAAAGATGTTGCAAACAAATAGAATGGGGGGTGAGAAAAGAATTCATTAATTATATTTTTACATTTGACAAGACCTTCAGACTTGTGCCTACGTACCAACATAAAAATGAGGGATAAAAACCTCGCAGTTCGTGGTATCAATTTCAAAGTGGATGCATTGCCTTTAACAAAATTTTAAGTTTGAAAGGCACAAAGGTCCAAAAATGGTTTAAATGAGTTAATTCTTTTTGGCTTTTGGAATTTTAAGTCAAGTATAGTTAAGTTTATTTACAAGTTTGATTAAGAAAATGAGTTTGAAAATGTAATGGCATAAGGCCAAAGTTTCTAATTTGCAAAAGTGGTCAAAGTTTAAAAATCAACAAACACAAGCAAAGAAGATTTTTGAAAGAAGAGAGAGATTTTGAAATTAAAGAAGTGGGGAGGATATGAAGAGACTAATCCTAAGCACAAAATTAAAAGTTAAGAGTTGAAAAGATCTGACCAATGGGTTGCAATCCAATAGACAAGAATGTCATATAGAAACCCAAATTCCGTTGGACTTTTAGAATCAAGCAATAAACAATGCACAAAATATCAACTTGAAGAGCAAGGCATCAAATAAAGATAGCCACATCCAAGCTTAGTAACTCCATGATCTTCTTCAAATTTACCCATGTAGCAGATGAATTCCATAATGCATAAATCACAGGTTCAGAACAACAGCTTCATAATGATCTTGTTGCAGATGAACTCAAATGGATCTTCAATGATGTATCAGATGAAGTTTCAAATTACAAGCACTTGGTTACATGAAAGTTGGCATTGGCCAAGTCCTTTGCATAGGGAATGTTGCCTAAATTCTAAGTCCAATTATCTCAGATCAACCAACAGTCCACACAAGATATTTTTAGGGTTTTTGTTCTTATTATGTACATTAATGGTCAAAGACCACACAAACGCAATATACACAAACAAAATATATCACAAAAATATGGTCCAAATGGACAAAGTAAAAATGACATTAACATAAACAATTAGAATGGTATGAATAATGGTAAATGAATAAAGCTCAAAAATTAAATTGCATTAAAAGTAAATGACTTGAAATTAAATGTTAGTTGTTAATGACTTAGAAGTTAATATTCCTTTTGCTTTTATTTTGTTTAAGTCATTCTTTGGAGAACACTCAACCCACTTATCACAAGCATAGATCCTTGAACCAAGACATCTTCCAAAAGAAAGAAAAAAGGCCAAGTTTCCACACAATACCATGAAAGAGGGGAGACTTACAATCTCACTAACTAGAATGCTATGCCTTTTGGGTCAAAATTTAGTGTTATGTTAAGCAATCGTAATTGGACGTATGTAGAAGTCACAACTATTTGAGACCGGGCAATAGAATTTTGGTGTTAATGCATGTTAGAGACATAGTATGATGAACTATGCTCATGAAACATATCTCACACAAAAATAATATGCAAAGCGGGGGACCTAATATCATCCATACTTATGTTGATTTTGCAATCAACTAGCCTTAGGATATAGAGATATTATAGGTCCATGACATGAATGCATAAAGAAGGGGAATGAGATGAAGAGGGAGGGGAAATGGATCAAACTCAAATTGGACAAAGGAGGATTTTGACCAAGTTAAGATCATTCATTCATTTTGGGTAATGGAATGTACATTCCATCAATCCCCTAAATCCAATGATCTTAACCTAACAAAGTCAAATCAACATTGACTAAGGCCCAACAACACAAGTTAAACTCACAAAGTCAATTAAAATGGCTCAACACAATTAATTTGGTATTTAAACAATTAAAAATATTAAAAATAATGCAGTAAATTAAATATGGTTGGTCAATTTCCTAAAACCTCGTTAAAACACCAAAGAAATGGCCATGAGATTTATCATAGGTCAAACAAGGTCAAAGGACCTTGGAGAAATTTTTTTCAGAATTTTTAAAAACTTAAAAGTATTTTTAAATAATTAAAAATAATCACAAAATCAATTAAATAGTGAAAAATATTAATAATGATCACAAAATTATTTTAATTCCGAAAATGAAAGAGGATTTTATTTAAATTTTTTTGGTGAAACTCTCATATTTTTTGGATCAATATTAAAATTAATATTAATTAATGAAAATCAAAGGAATAAAAAAAAATCATATAATCAAAAAAACGTGGACCACTTGATCTCCCTCATTAATTGAGGTGGCAAATCAAGTGGTGGAGAGCGCGCGTTCCATGATGCGCTTGATTCAACTTATCACACGCTGGGTAATCACAATGTACGCTCCTAATTAAAATATTTTAAACTCATGTAATGGCTCTGAACACTTCCAGCGCATCGCCGAAGCCAAAGGCCGCTCATCTTCTCTGATGACCCTGGTCGGACTGGTTCAACCATCACCACATCATAAAGGAAAAAAGAGGACATGATCTTAAAGAAAAAATGACGTAGATCACGAATATCACCTCAATTTTAACTAACTCCAAATATATAGAGAGATACGTGGAGTTGAATTTTGAGGTGTGTCAACTGAGTTGCTTCGATTTGACCTCAAAGCAACTCAATCTTCTTGCCTACATTGGTAGGACTTCAGACAACCAAGGATCCAAGAGAATTAATGAGAATTGAGAGAGAATCGAAGCGAAGAAAAATCTGGAAAAATACCTTCAATGATGTGCAGAACTGGATCTCTCTTGCTTCAGTTCGTGCTTGATCTTGTTTATGGGGCTTGTGGAAGTGGCTTAAGAGTAATGCAAAGCTTTCGATCTTGGAGTTTTTGAATCTCCAAACAGTGAGATTGAAACTCAAATTTCAGTCGAAATTTCTCAGGTTTTCCTTTGAATTGAGAGGGTTTGGAAGGTTGGGGACAAAACTGGCGTGCAAGGTCCTTTGAACTGAGGCATTGAACCTCTATTTATAGCAATGAGAAGTGTTATTTGCACACTTGAAAAATTCTCCAAAAATGGCAATGCAATGCACATGCTCGCATGGACGTGTGCAGGCCCATGAAGCAATCCAATTAGGTTCACAATCAATTGAAATGAGGTCTGCATGAAGCTTGGATGGCAAGGAAAAGTTGTTTGAACATTTGAATCATGAATCTTGCCAACTGATACAGGCCTGTTTAAGCCATGCGCAGACCCATCAAACTTTGTCCAAAATGAGTGAATTATGACTCTTTGGAAAGTTTAGATCAAGAGGAATAACTATTATGTTAAACAATTTTCCATTTTGAACTTGTATCATGTTGAATTTTGAGGTGGAAGTTTGGAAATTTCAACATGTCAAAATATTTTCTAAGTGTCAAGTCACATATTCAATTATTCCACCTTACCTTACTTTTTATGTAAGCTCCAAATGAGAAACGTGTCTTCATCAAAGTTGTATATCTTTAAAAGACCTTCAAAATGGTAACCAATTAGACATCATTTGGATTAAGGATGAGTGAGTTATGCATTTTTGAAGTTGAGGAAAATCACTTGTTCAATGGTATTGGTCCAAAATGACCTATAATGTATCCTCATATCACATGCTCATAAAAGTTGATTTAGCTCTTCCTCCAAACATAAAAGTTGAATTAGACACCTTGAATTGTATTGTGTAACTTGGAAATATTTCATCTCATAAAAAATGAGCAAGTTATGGCCTTGGGGCGTTGACTTTCAAATTAGGGTTTTGACAAAATGACCTATAATCTTTCAACATAAAAAATGACTTTCCAAGCAAAACTAGATCTAGACCTCAACATGAAAGTTGTTTGGAATGTAATTTAGAGTAACTTTTATCTTGAAAGAATTTTCATATGATGAAATGTGTAGGAGATAGGGTCTAAGGAGACCCAGTTTTGATCAGATGAATCCACCTAGCCAACCACCATCAACCAACTTGCAAACTTGCAATTTTCTTGACTTTTTAGGCTCATAGTAGATCAAATATGCACAATATGATGAATTTTTAAGAATTTTGATCAATTGGTGAAGAAGCTTGTTGAAGAAGTTACTCAAGATACCCAGATGAACTAGGGTTTCCAAGGCAAACTAACTCCAAACTCTTGAAGAATGCTTAACCAAAATAACATGTAGAGATCATTGGGACTCATATATGATGCCTAAAACTATTGTGGATTATTTATTGGTTGAGCTTTTAGCAATGAGGGTCTTAAACCCTAGATGTGAACTTGATGGATCAAAGGTGATCATGCCCTACCTACAAAAGAGCTAGGCAAATGCAAGGACATATTTTTGGTATTTTGGTTAGTAAGATGATAATATACAAGTATAATAAAATCACATGGTGCTTGGTGATCTCTTCCAAAATAAACCCAATGAAAGAGGGGTAAGGAGAATGCCAAGGTATGATCCCAATGCTAATGCATATGATGAGATTGCATGAGGGACCTTAGGGTCAAAATTGGGGTCTTACACCTACCATGTTGAAATACTGTATTGAATTTGCAAAGGGTTGCCAAGAATGTTAGATGCATGCAGGCATACAACACGTCCCTGCAAGTGAATTACATTATATCATCAAGCCTTGGCTATTTAGGTGTTGAGCTTTAGATTTGATTGGGGAAATTCGACCTCCATCATCTAAAACTCAAAGATATATATTGGTGGGAGTTGATTATTTTACAAAGTGGATTGAAGCTATACCCTTACCAAATGTGAACCAAGAGGATGTGATCGAATTTATCCAAAAGCACATTATTTATAGATTTGGAATCCCAGAGATGATTACAACGGATCAAGGGTTAGTATTTACTGGTCGGAAAATGCAAGAATTTGCCAAAGAAATGGGCTTCAAATTGTTAACGTCAACGACCTATTATGCTCAGGCCAATGGAAAAGTCGAAGTTGCCAATAAAGTTATCATTGGTTTGATTAAAAAGCATGTAGGGAATAAGCCTAGGAATTGGCACAAAACTCTGGACCAGATTTTTTGGGCATGTCGTACCTCTCCCAAAGAGGCCACTAAGTTGACCCCCTTTCGTCTAACTTTTGGCCATGATGCTGTTCTACCAGCAGAAATTCACCTACAATCCATAAGGATTCAAAGGCACCATGAACTTCCAACAAAGTCATATTGGAGCATGATGTTGGATGAATTGGTTGACTTAGATGAAGAAAGGTTAAATGCCTTAGAATTGCTAAAATGACAAAAGAAGAGAATCGAAATCTCTTATAATAAGAAGGTAAAAGTCACAAGTTTTGCACCTGAAGACTTGGTATGGAAAGTGATCCATCCAATGGATCGAAAAGATAGAGCCATGGGGAAGTGGTCCCCAAAGTGGGAGGGCCCTTTCTAGATTTTACAAATATTCTCTAATAGTGCCTATGAAATCGAAGAGCTTAGTGAAGATAAAAGGATTCTAAGAGTAAACGGGAAATATTTGAAAAAATATAAACCGAAAATCTAAGAGGTAAAAATAAGAGACGAATAATCATATAAATAAAACAATGCCAATATGGTAAGAATGCCAAGATGGTTATATTGAAGTCGGAGGTCCAAATGACCAATATTCATTACAAAGAAAATTTCATTACATTGCAAAATAGATAAAGAAGCACTAGAAAAGGAGGTTGGCCTTGATCTAAAGATACTTGGCCTTAAGAAGCTCTAGACGTTTTTCGCACAAAGATCTCTTCGATCGCAGGAGTTTAACGACAGACTCAAGTTGTCGAGCCTTTTCGATAAACTCCATGCCAAATGATAGCTCTTGAGCCATTAAAGCTTCGTCAAACTCCAAGAGTTAATTTTTGCTTTTTTTGGCATCATAGATCTTCGCCCGAAGTTCTTCTATTTGTTTCCTCCAGGAAGCAATGTCACAGTTGTGAGATTCGACCTTTTCCTTGTTCTTCTGTTTGGTATGTTCCAATCCCATTGCCCTATTGATAGATTTGGTGGAAGCATCCTAGGCAGCAGCATCGGAACCAGACTTCTTCCTAATTTCCCATTTGAGCTGAGGTAGAAATTTATGATCTGCAACAGCTTGGTCGATCATAGTTCCTATCTCCAAGATAACGTTTGTCACTTCAGGATAAGCTTCTAACATGTCGACTTGGCTGAGAAGAGCCTTTAGAGTCAAAGGGGCAGAAGGATCAGCCAACAGCAACAGAAACAAGTCACCTTTGAAGACTTTGTCTTTGATCTTAGAGAGAACCTCGCATGTAGGAGTGCTCGAAGGTTGATCTTCAGACACTGTATTACTAAGGCTTTTGTTAGGGGAACTTTCCCTGAAGTTTAACATAGCTTTAAAATACTTAAGGGGTTGGCTTCGTTTCAGGATAGCCAATTTTTCTGTAGAAAGACCCCCGATACTACTCGACGAAACTCCGGCTGTTGCAACATCAACCATATTAGGAGTGATAGGAGTTTGAGTTTGAGCTTTCTCTTCACATGCATTAGCCTCTCCCACTTCAAAGCCTTCATCATCACCAGGGTTTGTGATGGGTTTGCCTTCATTCGCCACCTTCATAACCATATCTTCGACATCTCTACATTCTCCCTGAAGATCGTTCACTCCTTCAGCTATATCTAAATCATCCTCAGGGGTTTCCTCGTCTTCAGATAACTCATCCTCAACCATGGTGTCTGGATTGCCTCCAGCCCCACCTTCTTCGCTTGAATCAGTTTCGTGACCAGAATCGCTAGTTTGAGAATGTAGAGTAGCAGTCTTCAGTGGTGAAGCATCGAGGTCACTAGATGGAGGTTTGTTAATCTCACTTATAGACCCCTTTTTAGATGATGGTCAATAAGTAGGTTTGCCAACACTATTTAAAACATCAGGTGCGGAGACAGACGCGAAAGAGGTTTTCTTCTTGGTTCGAACAAGAATGCTTACACCACCCTGAAATCAATACGATCGAAAATTATAAATGGCTAAAGGAGGTAAACAAGTTATGTGAGGTAGAGAGAGCGTTTCAAATCAGTATTAATGATGGACTAGTTAGTGGGACATGTGTCTCCCTTGGGAAGTGTAATGAAGATGACAATTAATGTTGTAGCCCATGATTTCATAGAAGCTATGAAACATAATAAGTAAAAAAGATTTGGTTGTGGGCTGAAAAGATGTGGGTAGGAAAAAGACAATGGTGACTCTGACGTCACCAGAAAAGTTGAAGAAACTGAAATTTTTTGCTAACATTGAGACACTTGGCGCAATGTCAGAGTTACCAAGGCGTCGAAGCAAGGTCTCAAAAATTTCTTTTTCTCACAAGTGTCGAAAATAACATTTTTTTGGGGTAATTTGTTAGCTCATATTTTCGGCGCCCATTAAGAATTACCAAAATTGGAAATTATATGCACATCTGTTTTCGACCAGGAAGTAGTATTCGACCAACTGGAGGTGATTCGACTGAGCTAGGTGAATAAGGATCAATGTACAGCTGAGACTCCAGAAGGATCTCTTAAAGAAACAGTTGAAAACAATTTTTGATTAAAGATTCAAAATTCAAATAAGGGAGGGAACTTCGCCCTCATCAGAAACCGTGAGAGCACACATGAAGTATAGTGGATGAATACGCGCATGCAAGGCGCCATGTGTCTCGACGTAATTGAAGAACCATCAAAGCAATTATCTCGACCCAGTATAAATACAGGGTCTTAGTGTTAGAAAAGTGTGTGTCAAATTGTGTACAAAAATCTGTAAATTTACCAAGTATTCGTGTGAAGAAGAATCGTAAATCACAGAATGTACGTCGTTTATACCATTGTTAGTTATTCCAAAGCAATATAAATTTGTCTTTACTTTTTCCAGAAATATACTTACTTACTTCTTCATTTCAAACACCCTCATTTTACTTTGTCATTTGTAGTTTTAAGATTTCCTTGTTTATTACTTGCTTTAAACATTTACTTTACAGTTTTAAGATTCCTGTACTTTCGATATTTACTTTGTCATTTACAAATCCTTTACAATTTCTCTCGTTCATACCACCCTTTTTATTAGGTTTCAAACTTCGATTTGGAGCTTATTATTGAGCATTCGTTACTACCATAATTCATTTCAAAAACAATTAGCACATGTCCTAGGATCAATCTGATCGATCCTGCAAGTTACCAAATTTAGAAATTTGAAAGATCGGCGATTGCTTACCAATTTTCAAGGTAAACAATACCACAAAGGACGACTTAGACAGAGAGTATTACACTACAAAAATGTTGTTTTGGAACAATATATATACCTCATTTGTTAAGAAATAAGGTTTTAGAAATTCGTAGTGCACAATTAAAGAATTAATTTGTATATATGTATGCTCTAATGAAGCTAACTATTCACATAGTAAAGAGTAGAAATGATTTTTGATACTAAAAACTTGAGAATGATTTATAAAAAAATTAATTTTAAAAATATTTATGTTAATATAAAAAAACAAACAAATGAATAATAGTAAAAAAATTGAAAAAAAAGAGAAATAAGAGATAGAAAGATTACAAAAGAAATTTATTATGTTTTGTCATAAGCTATATGGCCTACTTCGTCCTAGTTTTCTCTTAAGATTTCTACTAAAATCAATTTTGACTTTTTACAAGATTTGAAATTGCATTACAGTCGATATCATTTATTTGATGTTCTGTCCATTTTTTTATCTTTGTGTGTGTAATTTGATTTATCGCATATGTATAACTCAATTATAATTTTATCACTTTATTTGTTTAGACATGTACATTAAGACATGTCTACATTTAATCAATTGGAATTGGAACAATATGAATGTGCTTTTTTTTAGCATTTGCAATTTGATATAAGTCAAAATATTGAGTGAAGTTTGAATCACAAAAACAAAATCATTAGACAAGATTTTTGTAAAGCTTGATTAAAATCAAACAAGTCGTGATTTGAATCAAACACCTACTTGGAAGTGAAGATATTTCCTCTGCCAGCCTGATTCGAATCAGGGAAATATGTGATACGAATCACAATACTTCTTGATTTGAATCACAAGCAAGTTGATTTGGATAATGGAAATCAAACTTTCTTCAAAATTAAGTGTGATTCAAATCATACTTTGTTTGACTCGAATCACGCATCCATATATGAATCAAATAACAAACTCTTCACTTTACTTCATTTGATTAAAATCATTCATTCTTTGATTCAAATCACAAACTCATGATTTGACTCAAATCACATTGTATATTTTCCTACCTTTTGTACCTTATCTCTAGCGCCTCTTTAAACCTTTTTCTTCCCTCTTTTACAAGTGATGTCAATTGATGAAATTATGATGAATACGAGTGATATCATTCGTAATCATGAAACATCAAGTGATGTCAAGTGAAGAGAAATTTTGTTGATAATTTGTTGAGTATTTCTGATTGAAAACCTAGAATATTCATTAAGAATTCAATCTTTTATTTTCAAGAACCTTAAGAGAAACCATTAAAGTTTCTTCATTCACAAAAACACTATCTCCTTGATTCAACCTTATGAAAAACTTTCTAGAATATTGAGAGTGTGAGAAGTTTGTTGTTGTATTGTGTGAGATCCTTTAGATATTATTCATCATCTTCAACCTTATACCAAAAACTCATTATCGTGGTGCTTAGCTTTAAAGATGTAGTATGAGAGATAGGTTAAGGTACATTAGGGAATCTAATGTTTTTATGTGAAGTTTTGTTGTTTGTATGTAAAGGAAGGATCATATCTTGTTCACGTTGTTGATTGGTGCTTATAAAGTAAGAGAAGAGTTTTCTCAGTACTTCAAGAAAGACTTTGGTATATCAGAGTAAAGGTTGCTACATAACAATGTTTGGAGTTGCCCAACCACTCGTTGTTATAACAATCGCTCATAAAAGTCTCTGTCAGAATTGAGTAAACGATGCTATAAAATTGAAGCTTAGAGAAGGACTATTGTGTCTATCAAGCTTGTTAGATCAAGATCATTGAAGATATTAAGTTTTAGCAGTTTAGTAATCTGCATCAACATAAGGGATTATTGCTTTACATCCGTGTTGGCTAAAGATTTGATATGTTAGTGCCCAGATTGATGATAATTTATTGTATCGAAATACTTGTATCTTTTACTTTAAAAATTAGTGGAAGCGTTACCATTTTCGATAGTGAAAATCATCGAATAGTGGAGTAGGCATGGCAATGATGAATTGTGCATATTATCTTGTATGTTAGTGGTGCTTGAAAATGTTTTATGTCACATGCAAGTATACATGTATGTTTAAAGTAGCAAGTGATGAATTAGTAAGGACGTGGAACCCATAGGGAGTGGAAAACTATCTTTTGCGAATGAGCGTGAGCAAGAATAAAGATAATTTATGGTTGTCAGAGGTTTAATTTGGTGGAAATAATGTCATAAATAAATTAAAGAGAGTAAATGAGTTCAATAATGGAGATAATGTTGGGAACTGGTCTGTTAATATAACTTGTCAGTTGCGTGCACATGACGTGTTGTTTCGTGCCAGAAGAGGTCAAAAAGTGATATTATGGTGTATCTCCAGGGGTGTACGCGGGTTGGGTTGGATCGGGTTTGACCTAACCTGTTACCCATCCCGTTCAAACTTCAATGGGTTGGGTTTGTCGTCCAACCCGCAATTCCATTGTCAAAACCAACATGAATCAGCCCGTTCATTAATGGGTTGGGTTAGTTGGGTTCGCAGGTTGTGTTTCAAATAAAAATATATATTTTTTATGATTTTTTTGTCAGTTTAAAAAAATGTAGCACAACTCAATACAATCATAATCATTTATAACACTCAAATTCAATGAAACACTCATATAATGTCTAATAAAATTGATCAATATAACATAACACTTCATAATAGTATAAAATTCAACAAGACACATTATTTCCATAAAATACATAAGTTAGAAATGATATAAAAGAAGATAAGAAACAACATTTAATCTTAGAATTACGTAAACTCATTGGTCTAGTAGTATTATTGGTTAATAATAATTATTTTTTGAAAAAATTATTGTTAGTAGTGAGATATTAATTTTATATTTTTATTTAAAATAATAATAAAAATAATAAAAAATTATCAAAGCCACATCAATGGATTGGGTCAATGGGTTTCAAAACTCAAACTCGATACCCAAACCAAAACTATATGGGTTGTTTTGGGTTGGGTTGGGTATACTCGTAAATGAATGGGTTTGGATAATTTATGGGTTGGGTTGGTTTGGGTCAGCGAGTTTGTGGATCGACCCGCACCCATGAACACCCTTGTGTATCTCTATAGCATCATAAACATATACAATAAAGCAAGGAGAAAAATCTATAAGCCTCACTTGTAACTTTAATGCACGTCTGATTTTATTTGGAATATGCTCAATGATTGTAGCTCTTTATCTCTAAAGTAGCTAATCTAGCGAATATCTTTATCCTACTATTTTCAATCACTTTTATCATTAAATCCACTTGTTGTTGGATATCTCACAACAACAAACTTGTATCTTTTCCTAAGTTTATCATTAAAAGAATCATATTTATAACATTTTAACTCATGATAAAACAAAGAGCTAACAACACATTATTTAAAACAAATGACTAGTTCGTATTAACTTCACATTGTTCAACATAAAATGGTTTAGCTCATGATGAGCTTAGTACATACATCAATATTGGATCATAAGCTAAACATTCTTAAACATATAACAAAAATGGAATGAAAACCTAAGAGTAAATTCCTTGTCTTCTTGCAATGGTTAATCACCAAGCGAAGACTTCTGTAATGCCAGATACTGGTAGTATACACTTGAAATGATGAGAATAAGAATCTATCCATATTCTTTCGCTCGCTCTACTCACTGATTTTCACTAAGTGTTTCTTTCTCTGGAATCGCTAAACCTCCTTGTATTTCCTCAAAGATGTCCTTTTATAGTCACTTACAACTAGGATTTTTGTATTGTCATGGATGATGGATTTGTGGATATTTGTGAATTATGGCCCAAATGAATCAACATAATTCCATATAATTCTCTCATTTCGTACCAATGTAGAGTCATGTGCAATCATCATATGGGAGACAAGGTGTCTTGTGGCAGGCTAGTGGCATAGGCATTCAGGTAACAGTGTCTCTCATTTGTCCTTTTACAGCAGACACGCAAGCATAGTGTTGTTGTGGGGTACTATGGTGCATATTTTTATCCTCTAGCGCCTTGATCTTATCTCTTTGCATTTTTTTTTCAAGCGCCCTCCATTATGCATATGGTTTCCACGTATGCCCAAGAAAAGCAAATGACATCTCTCTTTAACTTCAATAACATCTAACTATCCACTTTTAGATGGGGGAATAATCGTACTGTCGTGCCATATCTCATCAAAAGTTATCTCTACACATGTAACAAATTCATAAAAACTAACTAAAGAGAGAACCTATTGTGCTATGTATAAACTACTCAAAAACAACAAAATGCTTTAAAGTAAACTAGGAAATAATTAAATGAACAAGACAAATTCGAGTATTAAGGTTTATAATAATAAACAAAATGTGAGTTATCACACCCCAAACTTGAATCATTACCTGTCTTCAAGTGATACGACAAAAAACATTAAAAAATAATTTTTTTAGCTCTCTCGGTCCCCTAATATAACAACCCATTTCTCATTCAACTCAGAATTCATCTAAGGGGACTACTCTCAAAAGTTGGAATAACTTGGTCTATTTGTACTTTAGTTATCTCTCTGTGTGTGTGTGTGTGTGTGTGTGTGTGTGCACGCACGTGTGTGTGTGTGTGTGTGTGTGTGTGTGTGTCCATGCGTGCGTATGTGTGTGCACGTGTGTGCGTGCGTGCGCTTTCTGATGTTTCCTGTCATGCCAGAACTCTTGACTTTTACCTTATTTTGAACTTGAGGCTTCCACATGCACTTTTATTACTATTGATAAGTCTTGCTTGATGTTTCACTTTTTCACCTGACGGTATCTCACTTGTAATGAGTCAAACCTGATACTAATGGGGAAGACATCCATTGTTCCTCCATTTTCGGGCACATGAACTTATTTGAATTGCTTTTTGGCTTACTTCCTTCTTTTTTTTATTACACACTTTTGTGTGTTTATTTATTAATGCAGTGTATCCTTTGTGCTAGCCTTAAGCAATAGTATTTTCCTCCCCATAACGAAACCATATAATGAATTTTATTCCATATTTTAAAATGATTCAAACTCCTTAAGTGGCTAACTACTTTCCTGACTACTTTTGGAACAACATAGGTTATAAAAAATCATAACCAAGTGCGTTTATTTCTTATCAAGACCTTATTTCCAACATTGTCAATAGTATAGTCATATATTTTCCAAGTATTTAGAAACTCTATTATTTTTAGGGACAAAGTTAGTTATTTTTCTTTTGATTCGATTGAAGTTTGTTTTGTTTTGTTTATATTAACTCAAACAACTTAACTAACTACACCATCACATCAGTAACACAAAACATAAACTTTTAATTAAAATGAAACTAGACTTACAAAGACAGAATTGAAATTGTAGGAATTAAAATTGCCTGAAATAGAAATTTGCAAAAAACTAAAACTAAACTAAGAGATATATGATTATGGTTGATTGGATTTGTAAACTAAAGTCATGACAGAAGCTTCCTCACTCCCAAACATAGAGTAAGGACAAGGTCCTCACTGTTATTTGGTGAGTTATGACATGCCATGACTCGTGAACCTAAAGAGATCAGAAATACCAGGTAAGCTTTAAGGTTTTTTCTCTTCCTGGTGGCTTTGTCCTCGTCATTCTTCTTCCTTTTCTTTCCATAAACTTTCTTCACTCCATCTTTGTTCTGTGCCTTAGTTTTTCCTTTCACTTCTTTCACTTTCTTAGAAACCTCGCTGACACCTTTTGTCATGACAACAGTAGTGGGTTCTTTTATTTTCATTGGGCACTTCAGCTTGGTTGGGTTTTTCTCCTTGGTATGGATTTTGATTACAATTGAGCTAACAATTTTTTCTGGAGTCTTTTATTTTCGGGATTGGCTATCTCTTGCACGACGGGGATCTTCTCATGGTCCTCAGTATCATCATCCTTATCATACTCAATTTCAAACTCAGACTCTTTAGCATCAGCTTTCTCTGTCTCAATTTCAACATCATTTGTTTTGTCACCTCCTTAGCAGTTTCTTTTTCAACAACTTTATTTTTCTTCAGCTCCTCAATATGATTGGTTACTTGTTTGATTAGGTCTGTAATTGTTATATCATCATATGACTCCTCTTCTGCATGCTCATTTATATCAAACTCCTTCATTGGACTTGTTTCTTTAGCAAATGTCTTCACGTGGGTTTTTGTTTTCTTGGTCTTCTTTGTCTTTTTTAGGGTTTCTATGTTATATCCTCTTCAGGCACGTTAGAGCACTTCTCTGGATGTGCCTCAAAATTATCTCTTTCTTACCCTTCCTATTTAGCTTATTGTCCAGGTTTTCTTCAGATTCGTCATTCCTTTTAGAATGGTGCTCCTAGTTATCTTCTTTCATCCTCACTTAACAACTCCCCAAAATATTCTATGGAAATGAAAGTGACCTATTCATGACTCCCCCTTATGAAGGGAGTACAACTTCTTGTGCCAAGCATGATGGTCCATAACAAATATGAATAACTCTCGGTGGTCCTTGTGCATTTGGAGCAAAATTCTCCACAAGAGTCTTTCACTATCAAATGAAGTACTACCTTCGGATGTCTTCTGGCGCGCCTCCTATTGCCTTTTCTTCCCTTTTGGCTTAAGTAATGTTTGCATAGTAGCTCAGTCAAACCCAACTTATGGGTAGAAATTCTCGTCTGTAGACCTTCCAGGAACACCTTTCTTCTTGTACAACATAGTGACCAAACATGGAAAATAGATAATTCCATCCTTTTTATTTGAATATGTTTGAATCTCTTACATTATTATCTTTGCAACATTGATTATGCTGAAGGTTGTGATACAATGAAGTAAATCCAATATGACTTTGTTGACAATTTCATTATAAGCAGTGGGCTTGAGGGAGTGTTTAATGAACTAGTACCAAATTTTAGGCTCCGAACGGAGGTCCATTCTCAACACAGCCTTCCCTGAGCTCTAGTCAGATTCCATCAATCTTGTGTTTGGTTTACAAAGAAAGTCTTGCACAACGTCCAGGTCTTGATCATCCATGGTTACCAATAGATGTTGGTATGTGTCCCCAACATTTTTTAGCTACAACATCATCTTGATTGTAGCTTGAGAGTACTGAACCTTCGCTCCACGCACCTTTACCTTTAACCTTTTGCTCGATGTGTCCACCAAAATGGAGTAAAACTCTTTTGCATGTTGTAAGGATTTGGATGCTTAGAAATCTTACTCCATTTCATTTTTTTTATGATGCGCCCGCTGTAGGAAGTAAGACCTAGATCATCATCTTCCATGTTGTAAGTGAAGCCTCTTTCCAAGTGAACACTCTTTGCAACAAAATAATTAGCAAATCTCTAATGAGCATCACTATTGATGAATGTTTCAATGTAAGAGGTTTCAGAGTCAGAGTAGAATATGAAAGGGGTTGCGTTCTTCCTAATGCACATTTTAACTCTCTTTCCTATGATTTTTGTTCCCATGGTTGGTTTAGTGTTGGAGGTTTGAATGAATGCAGAGTAGTGAGAATACTTTGAGTGAGAGCAGTTGCAGTTTTAGAGATTTTTTTTAGATTTTAGAAGATTATGGTGGGTGATGATGATGGTAAGGCAGATAGCATGTAAATATAGGAAAAAGAGAGTTATAAAAATTGTAATTTGAAAATTAAAAGCTAAAATTGGAAGAGGTATTTCTTTAGGTTTTACAGTGTGGTAACTTGTTGCAGTTACCAACCTGGTAAAAAGTGGTAGACAAATGATTAATGTGCCTATGATAAGACACCATTGATGATGTTAGGGACGTTGCTCTAGGGCTGTCTTTTCCTGGCTTTCTCTCCTTCTCCCGAACTTTTCCTTTTTCATCAATGTTTAATATTTCCTTTTTATCTTCTTTTTTTCAATCTCTCATTTTGATGTAGCTAAATGCTTCCCTTTCTCATGATCAGTCACACGCGTGACATGAAATCTCATAAGACATCAGTTTTCACCAATTCGCCATTTCATCATCTAAAAACAAAATAAACAATGAAAAAAATTTATTAAGCTGAGTTGCCTCCCAGTAGCACTACTTTAGATTTTTATAACACAACTTTCAACACAAATGAATTTAATCATTCAAATTTATGATGATCCTTGTGTTGTGTAAGGAACCCCAAATGTAAGTTTTGAATCTTTGTCCATTAACCTTAAACTTCTCACTTGTTTTATTATTCAAGAGATCTACAACCCCATGTGGATAGATTTTCAGAAGCTTAAACAGGCCTCGCCATCTTGACTTAAGTTTTCTAGCGAATAACTTTAGCTTGAGTTAAACATAAGGACTTTTTGGCCTTCTACCAATTATATTTTTTGACACTCCCATGTGGATAATGCATTGTACCGAAATACTTATATATTTTATTTTAAAAATTAGTGGAAGCATTACCATTTACGATGGTGAAAATCCTCGACTAGTGGAGTAGGCATAACGAGGACAAATTGTTGAACTACTATATATCCGGTGTACATTTTTCTTTCTTTATTTCTTTTAATTTTTTATATATTATCTTGTATGTTAGCTGTTTTTCATTATTAGAAAGTCATCTATAATTAGGTATTGGTTATAGTGTTTTATCGTATAAGTGTGGCTTTGAGATGCATTTAACTCATTGAGCATTCATTGTTCAAATTAAGAATGTATTGTCTATAAGTTGTTGGATTTAAATTTTTTGCCAAAGAAACTTAAATTTCTTTAGTTGTTTATGATATTGATTGAATCATTGTTCTTATGATAGTAAGGAAACATATAGCTTTTGAATTCATCCACTTATTTTTTGCTTCCGCTTATCACGTTTTTCTTCCGCACTTTTAACTTTGATTTTGTAAAACAAAATGTTTTTGAATTATGTTTCAAAGGGGGACATGTCTATTCAACACCCCCCCCCCCCCCCCCCCCCCCCCCCCCCCCCCCCCCCCTTTCTAGATTGTCTCGTCTCTATATTCACACTTAATAGGATCAACCAAAATAACCTTCAACTATAAATCGAGCTTTTCCATATGATCAACAGACAAACTTTTTAACAACAACTAAAGCTTTTACACAAGTTTAACTCACGCACATTCACCCAATAAATTTTTCAGTTTTAGCTTCCAACCTTCAAATCTTTAATAAAGATATTACACAAGAGAATCATAGTCTTAAATAAAATAAACTTTAGCACACCACTAGTATAACACAACTCTCATAAAGAAGTTTTCAATATATTGACACTAGGGAAACTCTAGTGAAAAAAAGATTTTAAGAATGAAAGAGAGTAAAAAGAATAGTAGAAATGTTTCTTTTTAGAAAAACTATTGTGTTATGATATGAGGAAAAACCTCCTTTATATAGGAGAAAATTGTGGAACCATGTTTTCCAGGTTATTTAAAGAAGTGATCAAAGCCAAAGACAATCATGATATGCCTCTGTGATGTGATTTTGATGATGACAACTTGGAAAATATGACATTATTGGACAACATGGATACAACTTGGTGAAACCTTCAATGAAACCTAAAGATTCAAGTCAAGCAATTATGATGAGCGTTTAAAGATGAACGAGGATGAATTAGGGTTTGATGAACACTGTAAACATCCTGTTACGATGGCATTTGACTGAAAGATACTCCAAGCCTCATATCCAAGAAAAATCGAGCAAGGGCTTATAAGATTGGTATATTTTGCAAGTCTTAATGCTTCAAAGTATAAAAATAGATGACGTGTGAAAGCTCGCCCAGTCGCGTATGAGTGAACCATATTTGGTAAAAGCACAAGGGTATTATCCTAAAGTATTATGGCTAAATCACATACACACACCCACATACACACCTACACGCACATGCACACACACACACACACACACACACACACACACACACACACGCACATACACACACACGCACACACACGCACATGCACACACGCACACGCACACATACACACACACACACACATATGTACACACACACATATGCACACACACACACACACACAAATGCACGCGATTTAAGGCCACTAATTCTCAAAGAAAACAAGTTAAAAGCATTTTGTAGCATAACTAGTTGAATAAGTAACTATCATAATGTTTTGGACAAAATTTTGAATTGGACAATAGATTGACATATTTACCCAATAGATTGGGTCAATGCAAACATTGTCCATAAACGATTGTGATAATGTCTTAATGAAAAGAAACATCTATGTATCCATATTTTCCATTTTGAGCTTTTGCAATCGATTATATAAGTCTCCCAAACGATTGGCTTAAAGTCCCGATCAATTGGAACATTTATTTTGGTCCATGGATATTTCCTTTCTTGTGTCAACCTCTAGCCTATAAATATAGGCCTCTCCCTTCATATTTTAATATCCATGAATGTGGGCCTTCTATGACACACCTTACTCTCTCTAAAAATATTTTCATTTTCTCTCACTTTAATTTAATCATAGCACTACGAGAAAGTCTTTGTATTTAATTGAGGTTATTTGTGTTCTTGAAAAGGGTGTTATTGTAAATTCACCAAGGATTGTTTTTATCTTGGTTGAATAAGTTATCCTTAATAGAGTGTTTATTTTGGTTCAAAGCTAAACCCATTAGAACCTTTGTTTAGGTATTTAGATTCTTAGGTCACCATTTAGGTTTGTAAGCTTAGCCTGTGTAAAAGCTTACTTCGGTTCAAGATCACCCTGGTTTAAAATATCAACTTGGTTTATGGTTAGTCTGTTCAAAATCCTTGTTCAGTTTATAGGCTCATCCTGTGTAAAAGCTTACATTGGTTCGAGATCGTCCTGGTTGAAAATCTCAACCTAGTTCGTGGTCGGCCTGTTCAAAAACCCAGTTCGATTAAGATGATAGCCTGTTCAAAATTCCGGTTTGGTTCTAGATAAGCTCGTAGAAAATTTCAATTTAACTTAGGGACTAACCACTTCAAGTTTGTGTTTGGAAGGAAGACTAACCACTTCAAGTTCGTGCTTGAAAGGAAGATTAACTGCTTCAAACTTCCGTTTAGAAGGAAGACTAACTGCTTTAATCCACTATTCTTTATTTGTTTGGAAGTTAGTATGAAACTTCAGTTTCCATGTATAAGGGGGTTTGAGCGTTTAACCTACTAAAAACTCTTAAGTATTACTGAATACTCTCAAGATCAAATCATGGAAACATGATTATGTCTTCTTGGTTGAACCTATAATAATTCTTTGATGTCATTTCTCTTACTCTAAACTCTTTATTTTCCGTATATTTATTTTTCCATTTTAATTTCTAAAACGTTTTTAACAAAAAAATAAATAAATATGAAAATGTTAAAAATTTGATTTCAAACCAATGTTTTTTATAAACTCCGCAATTCACCCCCTCTTTCTAATAATTTAATCAATAAACCCTAGGAGATAATCAATTAACCAACCCAAATTAGAAAAAAATTGAGTTGACATCACATAATCATTTAACATCTTATTTAATTGATTAAAAGGCATTTCAAATAGATTTAATTGATTAGAGGAAACCCTTAGTCGATTAACTAGTATAAAATACCTTCCTAATTGATTAACCAATCTATGACCCAATTAAATGTGTAATCAAAATGGTTTTAAGAGGCTTTATCAAAAGAGGAAAGATGTTTGAGAAATATTTTGTGTTTGTGTGCATTGTCTTAGTACCTCAAGACTTACTCTTGTGTATTTTACAAAAAAATATCAAGACTAGGAAATATTCTAAGCGCATAAACAGACAATCTTTCATGCTTATACAACTTCAAGTCTTCAAGCTTAATGATCATATTTTGAAGTCTTCAATTCCCTTGCTTGAATTAACAAGGTCTAGCCCTTTTAACTAGAACTTAATATCTTTGACTGATGAGACTTATAGTATCTTGTTTGGATGTCATCATCAGGAACCATTGACTAGTTGCAATCAACCCCCCCCCCCCCCCCCCCCCCCTTATAGTTGTCACCAAAAACTTTTTGACCTGTTAACATCAAACATCTTATGACTTATGGAGTTGTCATGTGTTAAACTGCTTGACATTTGTCACGATAAAAAAACAAATGATGGTTATACCTACACAATACATAGACTCACTTTCTCCTCCATTTTGATGAGGACAACACATCTTTCAGGGATGTGGTAAAACATAAAAAGATGGATAAAAAGATCGAAGTGGTTAACTCTCTCTTACAGATACAGAGAGTATACTATACTTTTCTTGAGAGTATACTTCTCCTCCTTTGGCATTACCAAATAGGTAGAAAAAGAAATAACATAGATCACATATATCATAAACTTGGAAGCAAACAACTTATAATTAAAACGGAAAAAAGGTTTGATTACAATAAAGCAATAAAGATTGAAAGATGAAGCACATAAAAATAGGAAATAAAATATTGAATAAGACTACTACTCATTGTTTCTATCATCATCAACATCATAAGACATTTGAGATGCACTTTAGCTATAGTTTATAACATAGTGTGATAAGATTCTGGTTTGGTGGAGTATGCTACTTGGATGACAAAAGGACCTGCAAAATTAACGCTCCAACATTCAATTTAGTGAATGAATGAGAAGTTATCTGAGTGTGAAAATAAGTCGAATATCCTATACGTGAAGAGTTTTATATATGGAAGACCGTTGAAACTACCCCAAATCACTTGGAATAAAATGTGGATGACCCTTTGATTAAATTTGATGACAGACAATCATCATAGATTGGAGATTGAACGTTGATCCCTAGACTATATGATCATTCGACCTTCAAGTACTCTGTGTACATACTTTGAAATTAGACATTTGTGATTGAGTTTTTTTTATCCAGGCCTAAGGCGGACCCGAAACAAAGATCCATGTTAAAGAATTTAAAATTAGTTTAATTTTACAATATAAAAAACTAAATGCAGGATCTTTCAAACAATAGTTTTCTGTTGAACTTTTCTCTTAAATAAATATAAACATTTTATAGGTTCTCTCAATGTCGGTGCCACTAAAAACGAAAAGTGTAGCACTAAGTAATGTTAAATAAATTATCTTATTGACACTAAACACTTGTATTTAATATTCCATAATGCAAGACTAGTGATGCCTTATTTAGTGAACTTATTTCGATGATGTCTTCTTTTTTGTAAAAATAGGAAAGAAAACAAAAACACCATAATTTGCTTTTTAAACGTTTTTGGAACATGGGCTGGTTATTACTTGTTAGTTTTAAAGTTAATTAAAACGCTCTAATTTTAGGTTTACTTTTATGAGATTTGAGGAAAAGTTACACTAAGTATCTTAGGTGAAATATTGAGGATAACACTAACTTTTTTTCAAATTTATCATCAGTTTGGGATTAAAAAAAATTAGTTAATAAAAAAAGTAAAATAAGTATGAATCATAACATTAGTTTCTTTTATTGGTTCCCAATTTTGTGGAAATAGATAGATTGATGGATAGGAGTATATGATCCAGCCTATTTCAAACTTTACATTATGATTAATATTTATAAATAAATAAATAAACAGATCATGCTTTTACTTTTTTTTTTTTTTAAGTTTGTTAAAAAGATGATACTCTGGTTTTTGAAAAGTGTCTTTTAGGCCAATCAAATATCATTTAAAAAAAAAAATAAAGTATTCAAAATTTTTGAAAATAGATTGAAGGGTGTTGTTATTGGCAAGTAAATTTTAGAAACTCTAATGAATTTAATAAAAGAAACAAATTCGCGTCATTTTAATCGCGAATAAAGGGGTGGATGGAGAAAAAGAAAGAAGAAGAAGGTTTTATTATTTAAAGTTGATTTTGAAAAGTCATAACGTTATGAATATATTTGGAAAGAATGATACAATCCATGAAATTTAGGATTTTTTGAAGTGACAACTAAGGCATTAGATCCATTATGATATAAGGATTGTATAATGAAGATTATCCTTTATTGTATAGGATTGTCTAAGGGTTTAGATTACTTGATAGTGTTTTAGGACTAAAAAGGTTTTGAAAAGTTTTAAATATGATTTTCTCCATAGATTGGATGTCTTTTTCCATTCTGAAAATTATATATATATATATATATATATATATATATATATATATATATATATATATATATATATATATATATATATATATATATATATATATATATATATATATATACATTGTTCTGGAACGGTCAAAAAGTCTAAATAATCAAAATTCAGTCTATCTCAAGTCCATTATATTTGACCTAATATATAAAAACAGTTCACATGTTATGAGGAGGTATACAATCTCTGATCTTCAATTTCACTATACTCATCTTGAATCTTGAACTGATTTGAGCGTTGGAGTGCTAACAATGTAGGTCCACCCTGCACCACCGTAAAAGAGATCAGAGCCACTGTTAAAGATAAACTGTTATCCAACTCTCTTCACTCCTGCTTCCCGAACGGAAAAGTGGCACCGTATATGGGAATTAACTTCTGATTCTTATAATTTCTATGATTTTAGATCCTATTTTTGATTCACAAGTTCGTAGCCTTTTAAGGTTATGAAATCAGAAATGCACTCAAATTTCTATTACAACGATATCTACGAATCACGTTCAATTTTCAATTTCATCTATCACAGCTTCCTCAAATATCCAAATTCAGAGCACTCTTAAATGAACATGGAAATCCGCCGTAGCTAATTCAGTTAATCGTCGCCTCAATATCTCACTATCAAGGGCTACGATTTCCTCGAGAAATCCAAAAAAAATAGCACAAGAATAGACCTCAGATTCAAATCTAGGGTTGCGTCGGGGTCTGAAGGCGATCTCCACGAAGGTCAGACCATAAGTTCACAACTCCTCTACCAACTTAACGTTGCCCTCATGTCTTCATCCTACCGGGGTTCTTACTGAGGTGGTGCCTTCAAGATGCCACAAGTTCGTAGCTAATGGCGCCAAAATATTACAAATCTGTAGTTAACATCATATGTTGGTCTGACACCAGGGTGCATCAAAGGGGTGCCACAGGATTTCCACTTGATGCATCAAGGTCTCCACCGACCGGATTATGGAGTAGAGGTACACAAACAGTGTATAAAGAAAGATACACTAGATCCTAGTTGAAAAGAGACTGGTTGGTTACAACATCCAACTGTCACTATGCATCCTCATTTCAAAGGAAATACTAGAAGGATCTGTGAAGGAACATCGTCCATGTTCGAACATAATTTCGGGTCTGAGGAAAGCCAACTAGCAAGCCAGATTTACCACAGGTCAACCTCGGATATACTTGAGATGAATACCCACTTTGGAACAAGAAGGAGTCTGGGAAATCTAAACTCTAATGAGCGAAAAACGCTCCGCCAAAGCATCAGACAAAGGGATTCAACAAGTCTAAATCCAAAGGCCTACCACATGTGATACCCCAATTTTGTTCGAGCATTTTAAAACTTCCATACATATGACTTTACTTTACTTTGCATCACCTGCATAACATAACATGGGTGAAGTCTAAATCCAAAGCAAAAAGATTAAAGCATGCATTTGATCCCTTTTTTATAATGCACATTGGCAACTCATACCACTGATTTCTCAAATCTCCCTCCACTCACAGTCGGATGCGCATCCGCCATTTGATACTATCCACTCACATTTTTTAGTTAAAAAGAAAGGACTTATTTCATTTTGTTTTGGGGAAATAAGAGACCACTCACACGGACACTTGGAAAACACTTATTTGTTTGTTTTCAAATTTGAGGAAAAGGGAACCAATGGGATTCATACACGCGTCCACCTACTTATCCAATTGTCTCTTTCACATAACGAAAAATGATAGAAAAAAGAGAGACAAAAAGTGGAAAGGAGGAGCTTTTTTTTTTTCTGACTCAAAAAAGTTTCCAATTGAGAACAAAAGGTTTTGTTCCTTCTTCGATGAGTTGCAGACCATCACAACTCCCCTATTCACGTTTATCAAACCACCACGAAGTCATCCTTGAAACCGTCATTTCTCAAACACCTTTCCTCTCCCAGCCACCCTTAACAACCTTCTATGATGGTCATCACACTTAGCCCTTACTCATCGTCAACGAAACTCTTACTCCCTCCTTCGATTCACACTCTCTCACGCCACTATCAAACCACCCGTCCATTTTCTCCGCCTCACCTTCTAAACTACAAACCATCACCAACATGATACCTTCCATCTAACATCATTCAAACGCCTACATCCTCCAACCCTCTCTCACGATTCACATGCAAAAATTGAACTCACTCTTTTAAATAACCTCTCGCCTCCTTTATATACAACACAAGTTCCGCCTTAAACCATAGTTCATCACTACTTCCTCCGCCCTTCCACAACTCTTACTTCCACATTTGAATCTCAACCATGACCCAAACATTGCATCCGTCCACGCTCACGACACCCATCCTTCTTCTTTGTATGAACACCGACAACCACGAAAACCTTCCATCTCTGTCGTGTAACAACTCTCAACAATAACAACCTCTGCAACTTCAAATCGAGACTCCCCCTCATGTCGCCACATTCGATTTCAATCCAAACTAATGCTACAGTAACTCACCATCTTATCTGACTTCTTTTTTATTTTATATATATATATATATATATATATATATATATATATATATATATATATATATATATATATATATATTTATTTATTTATTTATTATATATATATATATATATATATATATATATATATATATATATATATATATATATATAATTTTTTTATATAAGTTTTTTTAAACACATTAATTTTTTATTTTAATTTTAAAGTTGTTATGAGTAGTAGATTTTATTCTACTGTTGCTTTAATTTTAGTTAGTTTTAATCATTTTAGTTACTATTTTATTAAATATTGTTTTGATATACTTATTTTTTTTTCTTTTTTAGATAGTTTTTGTGCATCCATTGAACCTATTTTCATTTTGTTTTGGATTAATTTGTTTCGAGTCCAAATGGAATTATGTGCATTGATTGATATTCTTCTTTGCAGTATTATTGTATCAATTAAATCAGATTCAAATGATCAGTACATTTGACACGATTTGATTATGGGCTCTAACGAGATTTTACCGCTTGATTTGATCACTATAAATAACTTTGTAATATTGTAAATAATATTAGATTGTTGTTTGGTTTACTTTTATTGCATTGCGATTTCGGAGCATAAAATTGATTTTTTGCTTTCGAACATATTTTGGTGCATAGAACTTATTGACTGACTTCTTATAGAGTGATTCCTGCATGAATTCACCTGGACCTTCTTACAATGAGATCTATTATTTATACTTGTTTAATGGTCTTGTATCTTAATCACCTCTCTTTGGATTGCTTTGTTATCTTAGTTAACTTTTAACTCAAGATTAAAATCAACCATTCTCAAAATGAACAAATAAGCACTCAACCCAACGTCGAGTAATTCTCTTAAATCAAAATCATTTTCATTATCCCAACTTCTTAATCATTTTCAATAAGCAAAACCCTTGGTCCAACGCCAAACGGGACTTTTCTCGAACTTATTTCAATTAACCCTCAATGTAAATCAAACCTCGATCAACATTGAGTGTATTTTCTTAATCAATTTTAAATACTTATTATCCTATTTTTACAAACAAGATGGATGAAAAAGGAAAGATGGTGTTGACTTTATCCTTCCCCAAATGGTTAGGCAATGTTGTAGAGCTCTATGTCTGAATGTTCGTCCTCCATATTAAAATACAATAATTACTTGAATCGAGTTTAGTTATCCTATAGAAGAAAAAGGAAGGATGGTATAGACTTCTCCTTTCCCTATTATTTAGGCAACGTTGTAGAGATCCCTGTGTGAATAATTGTCTTCTATGCAATGAACCTCAACTCAATTCGCTACACAATTTTTATAGTCAATGAGAAGAAAAAGGAAGGTTGGTTTAGACTTTCCCCTTCCCCAAATATTTGGGCAATGCTGTAGAGCCATATGTATGAATACTCGTCTTCCAATTCTAAAACATTCTCAAACACATTAAACTTAATTTCTTGCCCCTGTATGATCATCAACTTCTTTTTTTAAAATAACATTATTTAGTCCGTTCTAATGCAAATACAAACTAGCACTTAAGTCTCCACCGCGAGGAAACTAGCCAATGTTTAACCGTTAAAATGCGATCTAAACACTTGTTCGATAAAATAAACTTCAACCAATCAAACCTCTATTTTCTCGCCCCGTGCAATCGAAACCTTTTGAAAATGGACAATGTTTAGTCCTTTCTAATGCGTATACAAACAAGCGCTTAAAGCCTCGCACGCACGAGCATACAACTAAATCTTTAAACTTCTATAACGCAATCAAACAAGATCCCTTCTAACGCAAGACAAACAAACGTTAAGTCTCCCATCCGCGAGCAAACAAGTCAATGTTTAACCGTTAGAATGTGACCTAAACGTTCGTCCATTAAAATCAATCAACCAACACTTATTTTCTACCAATAACTACATAGCTTTGAGTTCTCCATCGTACCTGGAGATACGTAGGAGTGAGACACACATCTTTTGTCTTGCGTAGAACTACGTTTCGTTGAATTCATCATCGCACCCGAGGATACATATAAGCAAGGCTCACAATCTTGTCAAGCACATTAATAAAAAACTTTTTGCGACCCCTTTCTCTTTTCTCTTTAATCCTTACCACTCGAAAGAAACAAATAACATAAGCTAACATTCTAATCGCAAGTCTAACTAAAAGGTTCTCGTTGAGTACAACAGATGTGAGAGGTGCTAATACCCTCCCCTTGCATAATCGACTTTCGAACCCGAATTTGGTTGCAATGATCATTTTCTTTTTTAGGTTTTATTGATATTTTCCTATTCATTCATTGGAATGAATAAACTTTGGTGACGACTTTGTTCGATCATTTTTTCCGTGACTTCATGAAGTTTCGTATTTTTCGAGATGCGACACCTCCCAACATACACCTACATACAAATTCAAGGCAAGGTACCTCAGACGTCACCTGATCAAGAAAGACGCTTCAAAACACAAAGTTTATTCAGCTTGGAGACCTAGAGAAAGACAATGGCCGAAGAATCCGGACACCGTCTGGCCAATCTGAGGTCATCGTCGAGGGTTATCCACCCTGACGGTTATTTATTAATTTGGAATGAAGTCAATTAATTATTAACATGAATTCCATGCACGAAGTTATAAAAATTCATGAACAATGACAATGTTAAAGCAAAGGCCATCACAAAGCTCTAAAGTTAACAACACTTGAAATACCAAGCTAAAATATTTCATTAAATATCAAAAGTAATTGCACATAAGGCACAAAAGCCTGAGAAACATTGCAGGAAATAAATAATACAAAAGGAAAACCAAGCTAAGGCATTTGAAGTAGAGATACCGGGGCCACCCCTTGAGTTCCCTAGGGAACGAACTTAAAAGGATCCAGCGCTTCAGGAGAAACCACAACATTAGAGCAAAAGTTCCCCGTCTTCTCCACAATTCACTCTAAGACTCCGAGAATGTCCCACATAGTCTATTGAATAACATCATGAAGCTTCTACCTTAAGCCTACAACCTTGTGTTGGAGAGCTTTCAAAGCCTCTACATCTTTCTGATACTTTTCCACTTGGAGAGCCTTTTCCTTAACAGAATCATAAGTGGCCTTGTATTGCTTCTCTGCATCTTTGAGAGAACCATGCAATTCAGCCACATGAGCCGCTAGAGTTGAAGAAGAACCATGTATTTGTATTGCCTCTTACAAAGAGTTAGTGGCTTAATATCATCTTGCAACGTAGCTAGCTCCTTATGAAGATTAGTGAACCTCAACTCCATAGATTTTGTATTCCTTATCCAAATATCCGTTTTCTTGAAAGGACTACCTAGGAAAAGAACGAAGCATCTTTTAACATGATATGAGCAAGCTTAGTGGCCATTTCCATCTTATCCCCTTCATGGAGATTCTGGACGAAGGATAAATATGGCGTTGAGACGATATCAACAACCTTCTCATAAGTGCAAGAAAGTGAGGAAGAAAAGACGTATGGTATCTATATAAAATGAGTCACATCCCAATAAGCGTCATCACAGCGACCTGAGTCGTTTTGGACGACTCTGAGTCCGGGAAAATTGTTGTTCCTCTTCCCAATCCCTTTTGGTTGAAACTGGAAGAGAAATTTGTTCCCCCACCATCAAAGTGGATGTGGCATCCACAAGATGATCCACCTAGAACACATAAGTTGAAGCTTCTAGTGTCTGAGTAGGATAAAGGGCCAAAGAAGGATTGGGGGAAGAAGAAGAAGAAATCCCTGCATTCATCACAACCTAAATAATTAGAGCATCAGTAAGGTTGTAGACCATGTTCAACTTGGTTATTTTATCCATGCTATCTGCAAAATGAAATGTACGCATGTTCAAAAAAAGAAGCATGAAGACTCCTCTCTATCCAAAAATCTTCATCCTCTCCTCAAGAGTAATTGCACTCAAGATAGCATGAGTATCAATTTGCCTCTTCCTCATATGGTTAAAAGGCACCTCACCATGGTTCAACACATCCTCATAGCTAAGCCCTTGAAACTAGGATTACATTTCCTCATTCATCATCACCTCGTCCAGAGAAAGAGATATCGACTTGGTACAGTAGGAGAAAATAAACCAGTTAAAATGAAGCTTGTACCAATATTTTGGATACAAAACCCGACAAGGGAAATGTGGATCAATAGGAAGGTAACATAAACCAGAGTGAGTCGCGAGAGTGAGGGGCTCCACAAATAAAAGCAGTCCTAGAAAAGGGTCGAACCACTAATGGAATAGATGGAACTAAATGAACCCATGATTACAAAAATTATTCGGGAGGTACACCTCAGATGGAAAAGACAAACATTTAATTGAGAAATTTTTAATCGATGGATTCTTCTTAAGTTTTGTCTCACTTATTTTAACCACGGTTGGAATTCCAACCCTAGTGATAAGTGGCGTTTGGTCATGGTTCAAATCCCAACACCAACACTTTTGTTTTTTTACTTATTTTTAAATCACTTATAACCTCGGTTGGAATTCTAACCATGGTGAAAAGTGATGTATGGTCATGGCTTCGAATCCCAACACCAATATTTTTTATTTTTAACTTATTTTTAAGCCATTTCTCACCATGTTTGGAATTCCAATCGTGGGGAAAAGTCGCACCTTTTTTAAGGATATATAACACTCTTAGTTCTTTCACTTTTTCCCTATACGTACTTAGACAATATTCTTCCATCTTCTGCCTTCAAACTTTTTCCATTTCAAGTTTCTGAACTCCATCATCTCTTCTCTTAATCGAATGATGCATGGAAAGCATGGATTAAACTTAGTAAAGTTAATTGTTGTTGTGTCAGGTAATGCTATTGTTTAACGATTATATTTATTTATTTTGTCGTTTTTCTTGTCGTTCTTGTTGTTCTTGTTGTTGTTATTCTTGTTATTGTTGTTATTGTTGTTGTTCTTGTTGTTATTGTCGTTGTTGTTATCATTATTTTTGTTGTTGTTCTTCTTGTTGTTGTTGTTTTTGTTGTTGTTGTTTATGTTGTTGTTGTTTTTGTTTTTGTTGTTGTTGTTGTTTATGTTATTGTTGTTTATGTTGTTGTTGTTGTTGTTTTTGTTGTTCTTGTGGTTGTTCTTATTGTTGTTCTTGTTATTCTTGTTGTTGTTGTAGTTGTTATTATTATTCTTGTTGCTATTCTTATTGTTTTTGTTATTATTGTTGTTGTTCTTGTGTTGAAAATATTTAATATTATATATTGTGATGAAATTTATCAACGTAGTTAGGAAAAATATGTGGCAAAAATGAAAAATGAATACTGGCCTTTCACAATGATTGTTTATTACAACTGTGGTTATCTATAACGCATTTTTCAGTTTATTTCCACGACTAATAGGTCGTGGTTATCAATAACTTACTTACAATCCCATGCTAATTTACCACAGTTGCTCAACCGTGATTATAGGGCTTTTACAACCGTGATTATAGGTGTTTCTCATAGTAGTGATTCAAATGTATAATAATCATTACACTAATTTAATGGAAGGAAACAAAATAGTGTATCAAATATGTTGGAATAAAAGTTTTCAAGAAATATAAAAAACAGAGAAGAAGAAGAGAGAAAAGAGAGAAAACTGTAAACTGAATTATGAAAAAATAGGATTGAGTGAAGTTATGTTTACTTCATCCATGACCCTTTATATAGGCAACTAAAGCCCAGACTCATACCATACAAATCGACCCAAGCCCAAAACGTATAAAATGTAAAATACAAAACTACAAGTTACATTTCAAGACTAATCTATGTTGTATTCGACTCTGTCGAATACAATTGACTACGACAACTTTGACTAGCTGTTTTGACCTAGTTGAATGCTAGCTCTCAATCAAAACTTCGAATTACAACTTCTAACACCCCCCCTAATTCATGTTCTCGAGACTTCTCATCCCAATTCTTGTCTTTAACTCGTTAAACCTAACTTTCTCCAGGGGTTTGGTGAGTATGTCAACTAGTTGCACTTCTGTCTTGCAATGCCCAAGTTCAAGCTTTCCTTTATTGACTTGACCCCTCGGAATATGATATCTTCTCTATATATGCTTACTTCGACCATGGCACACTGGATGGTTCGCTAAGTCGATAGCTGACTTGTTGTCAACAATCAATTTCATTTTCCTAGGTTCCATTATCTTAAGCTCTTCGAGCAACATCTCTATCCATGTTGCTTTGCATGTTGCATATGATGCAGCCACATACTCAACTTCACACGATAACAAATCCATAATGCTTGGCATCCTTGAGCTCCATGAGATGCTGTCTTTTCGACCATCCTTCCTAACACAAAATATATCTCCTATTCCACCTGATGTGATCTGCCTGCCATCTGTAAACTTTATCACTTTCTTGACTGATTCATTTAGCGTGGTGAACCAGGTTTTATTACCAGCCATGTGGTAACTGCATCCTGAATCCATGTACAACATATTGATTTGCTTAGTGTTCGACTGGGTGTTGGCCATGAGTAGCACATAATCAGAATCAATATCTTATACATATGCATATTGCAACTCATCACTATCTTTCACTCGTGTTTCCTTCTTTCTTCGACAGTCTCGAGCATAGTGACCAAATCCTTGATAATTGTAACGCCACACCTCTTTCATGTCAACTTTCTTCCCAGAATACTTGTTGCCATTTCCTTTCTTGATAGAATCATAATGATTCTTTGAGTTCTTGCTTAATTTCTTATCATTAACAAGATTCTTACCCTTCTCTTTCCTGTACTTCTTGATGAAATTCTGGTATTCAGATATCAAATTTCGTATGTGATGTCACGACACTAGTATCAGGACTCCACACAATAATAATAGTAAGTAGATAACAGATGTCGTATACGATGTCACGACACCAAGACCAGGACATGTCACACCAGAGACAATTATAGTGTAAAAACAGGAAGAAAATAACACAGGTCAATTGTTAACCCAGTTCGGTGCAACAACACCTACATATAGGGGCATCCAAGCCAGAAAGGAAATCCACTATAACAATATTAGTTTGAAGTTCTAAACAACCTCTGGTTTTACAAACTTCTCACCTAATCACTATTCGTGGAATTTCTATCGAAGTCTCTCCTAGATATGAGACCCTTCTCACTTTCCTTCAATTACAATAGTGATAAGAACTGAAAAACAATCAAAAAATAGAAGACACATTTCCAATGAAACAAAATGCACTCTTGCTTAAAAGCTCATGAGTGATTCACAATTACAACTCAATAACTCAGTCCAATTTAAGCAACAAAGAGATACTAGAATGACTAACAAATAATAATGACAACTAAACTCTAACAATAACAATTTCCAGCACAACTCTTTCTTCTGTCCTTTAGGTTTAGTAACACCCTCTTCAATAAGCCATTGGTAAGCATGGGCTTAGGCATAAAAAATCAGTAGATCCAAAACAAATCAAATCAAATCAGATGTCTCATTAAATGTTTTGATATCTGTCTGCAGAATCAAATCAAATTTTTCCTTAAATGTTTCGACATCCATTATGCACAATCTTCTGCAGAATTAAACCAAATTTGATCTAATGTTTCCTTAAAATGTGTCAACATCCCTTTTTATGAAACAAGTGAACAGTTGGAAACGAAACAAGAGTTCCTAAAATAAACCTTCTTGGACAGTCAGATATGATAGCTAAATATTCAGAGAATCTTCAGATATCTCATAATAAAATAAGTCTTCCAAGAAGTAAAACAAAACATGCAAAATGTATGATCAACATGTCACGACATCTTGCTCAACTTCTTACTGTGATACAAGTTTTAACAAAATTGCTGCCAATCATAAAAACACAGAACTAACAACAATAATCACAAGCACATAGCTGGAGAAAAGATAAAACAACAACAATAATCACAAGCACAAAAACCAAAAACTTGGTATAACACCAAGACATATCAGAGGCACAGACAACAGAAATATGTAGTAGAAACCCATCCTCGTAGAAAAGACATAAAGAGAAATAAACTCTCACACTCCAAGCCTCCTTCAGAAACAAAATTTCAAGACATTCGGTCTGACATCACAACAATCACACAACAACCTAAGCACAATAAAAAATATCTGAAATAAAATGTCAAGACAACCAATATGACATCACAACAAGTACACAACAGCCTAAACAAAAACAAAATTCTCTGAAACAAAATGTCAAGACATTCTGTCTGACATCACAGCAAGTACACAACAGCCTTGGTACAAACAAATCAAATTCCCCCTGAATGTCATGATCAACAACAAAAAAAAAAACCTCCCCTTGTCACACAGGAAACATACTCCTCCTCAAAGAAGCAGCCTTCACACAGATAATACAAAAAAATCAAGAGCACAACTAGACATCTCTACACTATCTACTCCCCCTTTTTAGCCAGAATATGACAAACCAAGCAGACCTTCACCAATGGCAACAAAGCAATAGAGCAAAGAAGTAGCAGCACATGTGAGTTAAAGGTACAAGTCATGGCACACAGAGGTGCAATACTCATGGAAAAGGCCCACAAAAAACATTCAAAATCAAACAAAAAAACAAACAGCTTAGATGTCAGCAAAAGCATCTGATTCATACCTTGCTGGCTCAATGTTTTACTTACTGTTTTCCATATTTTCTGAAGAATCAGTCTACTGAGATGATGTTCCAACATCTTCATCAACATCATTTCCTTTTACAATAATTGAATCATCAACCACAACATTAATGGATTCCATCGCGCCCTTGGTTCTGGAGTTAAATAGTATGTAAGCTCTACTATTTGTAGAGTAACCAAGAGGTATCCCTTTGAGATCCAGATGTCCAAGCTTCTGGTGCCACAACTTGACTTCATCTTCCTTGGACATTAGGCATGTGGAAGAATAAGTAGTTTCATGTGGAACAACCTTAGGTTTCCACTCCTTTCTAGTTTTAATCATTACATGATTAGCCCTAGGATGTGTTGGATGTTTTGGATAACCATGTAGTCTGTAACATAAAGGCTTTATATGTCCATATTTAATACAATAATGACATTTCCAAGGCAAAAAGTTGACTTTAGTTTGAGTTTTCTGATGTCTGGAAGGATATTGTAACACTTTGTCGGACATCATGGGCTCATACTTCCTTTCTGGAGGAATAAATTTTGTCATAGGGGTTTTTCCTTGTTTATTTTGATATTGGTAATTAAAACATATACCTTTTAAGTTTCCAGCCTCTTTTCCAACTTGAATAATTTCATCTAGTATATCAGACCCATTGTTCAACATTCTTAAGGATTTAGTCATGTTTTCAAATTTAGAAGACAATAGAGTTACCTCATTTTCAAGATCAGTTATAGTAGATAAAAGTTTCTCTTTTTCAGCTTGTAGTTGACCTATGATTCTCTTCTGCTCTTCTCATGTCTTACATACCTCTCCATTTCTGACACAAAGCTCTTTGTAGGAAGCAACCAATTCTTCATAAGAGACATCCTCATCACAAGAATCTTCATCAGATTCATATCTACTAGTGAAAGTTATAATATGCTTAGCAGTTTCATCATTAGTTTCACCTTCAGAATCATCATATGGAGAAACAGACAAGCCTTTCTTTTGTTTCTTGAGATACGTGGGACATTCTAATCTCATGTGACCAAAACCCTCACATTCATGACACTGAATACATTTTTCCTTGATTGGGCTTTTCTTCTGTTCTTGCTTTTCTCTGGGAATCACTATTCTTGCTGATGTCAGATGAGATGTTCTTGACATTTGGTCTCGACTTCCTATCCATTCCCTTCAGCGCCTTATTGAATTGTCTCTTAAGTAGTACAATAACATTATACATTCCCTTATCAGTATCCAAGTCACATTGGCCCTCTTCATCTTTAGTGTTGGATACAAAAGTTATGCTTTTTTTCTTCTTTTCAGACCTGTCACTAATATCCAATTCAAAAGTTTGGAGTGACCCAACAAATTCATCTACTCTCATGTTGATGATGTCTTGGGCTTCTTCAATGGCTGTGACCTTCATGTCAAATTTCTTAGCTTGGGACCTGAGAATTCTTCTAACCAACTTTTCTTCTGACATCTTCTCTCCCAAGGCACTAGATAAATTTGCAATTTCAAGAACATTCATATGAAAATCATGAATGCTCTCATCATCTTTCATCTTTAGATTCTCAAATCTGGTAGTGAGAAGCTGGTGTTTTGAATGCTCTCATAATTTTTTTTTTGTAAAATTAACCTTATCATTTTCATATGGCAAAGTTAGTTTTTAAAAAAATAACTTTATAGGGTTAGTTTTGCAAAAAAAAAAAAATTTACAAAATTTAAAATAACAAATTTTTCATATGACAATATTAATTTTTTAAAAAGACAATTTTACAATATCTAAAATAACAAAATCTTCGTATGACAAACTTAATTTTATAAAATAAATTTACTAAGCATAAAGCAAAATTAGTCTTATATGGTAGTGAGTAAAATAATATTATTCCTTTATCCCCAAAATTAGTCTTATATGGTAGTGAGTAAAATAATATTATTCCTTTCATAATTTATAAAATATTAACTTAAGAATCATAATATTCATTATGCATCTTGAATTGCTATTGATCATCGAAAATTAACAAACAGAAGAGATAGGAATCTATTTTCTTTTGGTTAAGCATACATATATATCAAATTCAAAGACAATAAAAAACCAATATTTTTCGTTGATTTCATATGCCCTCTTAATAAAATACCACACTGTGCTACTATGGTGAACTGTTTTGATATAGAAAAATAGTGAAACAATTCCGAAGCAAATTTTACCAAATTAAAATTCCAACAGAATACAATTATATTCAAATCTAATTTTATAAACCATTTGATCCATATAAAATCATTATACATCAAACACATTGAATTTAATGATTTAATCTGAACCAGACTATGACACTATAGGGATTTAAGAAGAGTTTTTCGAATCTTTTGATTAAATAAATAAAATATTAATCAACAGTTAATTCTCATTTATTTAATTAAATTATATTTAATCAAATAGATTATATATGTGTTAATGTATTAAATAATTTAAATACTATTAACACAATTAAATTAAATCTTATTTAATTTTATCGGTCATTCCACTATTAGTATTATATGTGTGTGATACTATAGGTTATTGTAACGTTGATAATATTATTAAATTACTTATTTAATATTATAAACACTAAACAGTATGTAACAACACATCACTACTAACCAAATAACGATAATGTTGTGTAATATGACATAACATTTATGTGATAATGATTATGTGTACAATTACCCTTTTGTCCTTATATCTATATTGAACACAATGCATATAATGTGTCACCCTTTTATAGTCAATATTTTATTCCTTGATCCCCGAGTATACTTGATAACAACAAATAAGCTCAATATCTCATATCGACTTATTTGAGCACAATCATGCATTTTATAGTCATACTGTATCAAGGGACTCACATATATTACTCTTGTATGTGTATGAGGGGCAAATCTCATCTATGTCATTATGTCCCTCAACGTGATTTATAAAATACCCATCAACCATCTATATGGTCATCCTATTACAGACAACATTTGATTGATAATAAAGTATTTGACTCCAAATCTAGGGTCCTTGGTGTAACACCTTATTTTCCCAACTTGACATTTAATAAAGTAATTCAATATAAATCAACAAATAGAGTGTCACGCATGCTTCACCATAACATAAAAGAACAACAAATAAAACTTTCAGAAATAAGTAGCGAAAACCGATAAGTTTAACATATAATCCTCAACGACAATAAATGAGAAAGTGGATGGACAACTCTCAAAAGAAATAAGGCATGCAATAGAAGAAAGCATAGAACAACTCGTTCCCTGGTGTTACATATCAGGCGACTCCACTAAGATCCAAACTATAAATAACTAAATAGGCACAACACCATCTTTTAGCATTAATCATCTACTCTTGTACCTAATCGTCTGTACCCTAGAAGAGTACACACGCAACAACAAACAGAAAGGGGTGAGAATATGCTCAAATAATTAACGGTGCAAAACATAGCACGTGTAGTAACACATATAATAATGAACAACATACAACTACTACACAAAACACCACATATTCATCAATCATCCACAGACCATTAATTCATAAACCACATACATCATTTACCATAACAATAATAACAATCAATCACAATGCATGTATATATATGCAATATATAAACACCTTAACTCTATATGAAAATGTGGTACAGACTCAATTGGATATTAGAGGTTTGTTACTGATTTTTCCCCAACTCACTCCCTATTATACCACTAGACCAGAACGCACCAAAATCATTACTGATCATCACCATAGAAATAGTAATGCATCACCGAATCCCCATTTGTATCAGAGCACATCATCAAATCGAAGTTCATACACCAGGATGCATGAACTCGACAACATCATGCAAATATGATCGCTCACAACTGACCCCACTTCTGACTGTGCACACCGCCAATAAGGCCATCACCTCAACACAATAAGTATGATATGAAAATATATTCAACAATACATAATCATACAATCATACACACATTTCAAATATTATTCAACTCATCATAATACTTTATCACAACGTTTTGTCACGCTCTCCGACAACACATAACAATCCTCAATTTCATGATTATATAATTATTCAATAATCATCTCATAATACTTTCACAAGAAAAATACATCATTCATATTTTCATGTACATGTTTAATTTCTAAAGCATTATTATAAGGTAGAGTTACGCGTCAGCTATCCAACATTTTGAACTGCGTCTCAAACAAGGTCACAAAACTCAACTTACGCTCAAAACGACTCACTTGGTAAAAAATCCAGGGAGTTGCTACTACCATTTGTATCAGCTTCTACAGCTCGCAGCAGTACCTAGGACCCAAAAATGTTGTTTTGCAATTTTCCCCCATTGTCGCACTTTTGGAGCTCTGATTACGATTTTGATTTCGTAAAAACCATAATGTTCATAATTCATCATACAATAATTATAGCATGATTTTAACATCAAAAAACGTTAAATATACAGAATGAACATCAAATAATCATCAATTAATTATCATTTTTCAACATCCAAGTCAACATTATCTCATTAATTGACCATATTCATCATACCTCAACCCCAAATATGAACAACAATCAAATAACTATGTACATACAAATACATTCACACATCAACATTAGAGTTACCATGCCAATTCATATTCATCATAGCATATGGATTAAGTTTCACATAATCTTCCTCAAACACATCGTGTATTTAATAATGGTGAAAAAGATAAGAAAACCTAGAGAAGTGTGAGGATCCCTCTCTACCCTTCATGAAATTGATGCCTATATTAAAGTAATCCCCCTCCCTTACCTTAGATTTCCAGCAAGAAAACTCTCTATATGAATCAGGCTCTTCTTCTTCCTTAAAACTTGTGTTGTTCTTCTCTCCCAAATTCTCTTTTCTCCAAAACTCTAATTTTCACGTAAAGTCAAACTAAAATCTAATTTCCATTATTTCTTTTAAAATTCATATTAACCTAATTTATCTTTTAACTATTACACTTAGACCCAACGTTCCCTTAATCTCTCACCACTTTACCACATTAATTCATTATTCTCAATTTCAACCCAAACTCCTCAACTTCATATTTTTTTTATTATTCTAATTATTTAAAATAACCAAAATTCTCATTAATTCTTTATATTCTCCAATAAACCCCCTAGAACCACTAAACATGCCAAAAACACTAATAACCAAATAAAATTAATTTTAATTTAATTAAAAATAAATATACTAAAATCGGGGTGTTACACATAGTAGTTTCAGGTCGAAAGGTGGTGTACACCAATATCGCTATGAGAATAACTTATGACACTTATATACAAAACTATGTAGTATTCTCATGGTGGGTCAATCCAGTATAAATATTACTCTTAATATTTATATTTACATGAAGACTTGATATCTCATATACATGACCTATGAGATACAATCATCAATCTACTCACATAATAGTCTTTATGCATTATTGTTGTTCTATGTGACAGTAAATTTGGACTACATATACTTTAAGAATAACGTTCTTATGTTTAATGAGATCTCATGATTAAGTGACACTTAATGGATCGTTAAATTGACTAATTATTCTAAGAACTTTATTATGTCATATACAAATAACATAATAAATATAATTCCTAATAATAAATACATATTAACAAATAATATATATCAAGGTCATGATACAAAAAATATATATAGCCAATACTGATTGGCTATTAGGACTTACTCTAACACCCTCACCCTGGGTGTTATCCCTCATCTAGAAAAGGAGGACCCTGATACAACAAGTGGGGGTCCCTAGTTAGGGGTAGAAAATTAAAGGCTTACCCCAATAGAAGATTTGAAAGAGGTCCAAATTAGGCCTTTGTGCCAACAAGTCACTAAGTTAGGCACCTCATTCTCCGAATATGAAGAAGAAAATTTGATTTCCATACTCTGAAGGACCATTGACATGTTCGCCTAACCCCCATTAGATATGCCTGACATAGATACTAGAGTGGTATATCATCGCCTCGTCATAGATCCCTCAGTTAAGCCAGTGTCTCAAAGAAAGCACAAGGTTGGTGAGGAGAAGAGAATAACCATTGATGAGGAATTCAGAAGCTAACAAGCTCCAGTATCAAAATAAAGGTAAACCCTTTGTTGCTTGCTAATATGGTCTTAGTGAGAAAGTCATCAACCAAATTAAGATGGATCTCATAGATACACCTAAAATGGTGTTCTTGTCCAACCATGGAAATTATTACTACAACATTATGCCTTTTGGGCTTAAGAATACTGGCACCACATATCAGAGGCTCATAGGCACGATGTTCCCAAAGAAAACAGGGTAAAACTTAGATTCTTACTTTGATGACATGATAATGAAAACATCAAAAGGAGAGATCCATGCAACATAATTATAAGATATCTTGGGGTCAATCAGGAATTACAACATGCATCTGCATCCACCCAAATGCTCATTCAATGTGAAAGCAAGCAAATTCTTGGGTTTCATGCTCACCAAGAGGGGTATAGAGGCAAACTCATACAAATGCTAAGCCATCATAGACATGACGATCCCTTCCAATGTCAAGGAAGTTTGACAACTAATTGGGAGTTTAGCTACCCTCTCTCGTTTTTTATCATATGCAGGTGACAATGATTTCCACTTTTTTTCCAAGTTAAAGAAAAAGGAGAGGTTCAAATGAATGAACAAATATGAGTACGCATTCTCAAATTTGAAGGTGTTCCTAACATCTTTTGTTCCTTGTGTATTGGCTACATTTTATAAAACAATAACATGGAGAAGTGTTCAAAGTGTTCAAGATTAATGTTGCTTGCTTAAGTTGTATGGAGGTGCAGAAAGGACACATGTTGGACGTGTTGTCACAACATATTTGTACGACATATGGGCCTTATGCAACAGGTTATTACTGATGCATTTTGGAAGATTTTATGGTCAAAGATTGGATCGGATTTCATTGCTAATTGGTTTATCAATATGAATAAGTGATTTGTTTGACACCTGAAGAGATTTATGGAAAAGATAATGTCTTGTTGGATTTAAATTTGAATTTAAATTGAAATAAATCATATCTTGTTGGAAAGATTTATGGAACAGTTAATATCCAACAGATTCTGCATTAATTCTGGATGAAATTAAAGCTAATATCCAAGGAGAAAATCCCCGAGCTATTATGCTATATAAGGAGCTCAAACCTACATTAGAAATCATGCATTCACATTGAAGTTTTTAGAGTGTTAGGGTTTAGAAGATTTCTTGTTATTTTATGTAAACCTCTATGTTTCAGTAACTAGGCATAGAAGTTTTGTCTAGTTGAGTTGTATATTCAACATCTTTATGTGCACCTCTATGTTTAAGTAACTTGGCATATAAGGTTTGTCTAGTTGAGTTGTAATATTCGACATTCATAATTGGGTTAATCATCAACCACTAAGGTTTAGTGATCGAGACAAAGTTATAGGGTTTCTCATATTTATTGGGAGTCTTAAAGAGAAAGTCATTGGGTAGTGTTAGGAAGAGGCATTTAACAACATAGGGTTTTCTGTTTCCTGTAAGACTAGTTGTACTAAGCTACTAATAGTGAATTTCCTTTCTTAGATTGGAAGCCAACCCTCTAGACGTAGGTGTTGTTGCATCAAACTGGGTTACCAATTATTGTGTTCTTTATTCCTTTTTTGCTCAATCATATTGTACCACTTAATCTGTTAAGGTTATAGTTTATCTTGTCGAACTAGTTGTCTATGACACCATGTTAAACATTTGTCTCCTGAGGTACAGAAATCCAATTGACATCAGGGCAGTCACCCTAGCTTGTTTGGTGAGCTCAAGGGAATATAAATTCAGCTCAAATGGAGACAATTAAGATTGAGGATCAGTCAACAAAACACTTATCTTGGATGACACAAATTATGATTATTAGAAGGATATGCTGGTGGTGTTTCTCAAGTCCATGGGCAACAAAGCATGGAAACATCCAGTGGTCACTTCTGAAGATGGAACTACTAGCTTAAAACCAGAAGTTGAATGGAAGAATGTTGAAGACGGGGAAGCTCTTGGAAACTAAAAGGATTTGTATGTAATCTTCAATGGTGTGGACAAGAACATGTTCAGGTTGATCAACACATGTTCAGTATCTAAAGAAGCATGTGAGATTCTCAAAACTACACATGAAGCCGCTTCCAAAGTCGGTATGTCAAGGTTGCAGCTCCTTACAACTAAGTTTGAGAATTTTAGGATGAATAAAGATGAATCTATCTATGAATTCCATATTATATTGTATGATATTTCCAATACTTCCTTTGTATTAGGTGAAAAGATGGGCTGGAAAATTCTCAGATCATTACCTAAGAAGTTTGATATAAAAGTGACAGTTATTAAAGAAGCTCCAGACTTGAGTAGCATTAAGGTTTATGAACTCAATGGTTCCCTACAAATCTTTGAGATGTCCATCAATGAAAGGTATGAAAAAAAGAATAAAGGGATAACCCTTGTCTCCTTATTAAAAAGTTCAACAATTCCTTGAAATATCTGAACAGAAAGTGGAGAATAAATATCCAAGACAAAAGGTCTGACACCAGTCACCAGATCAAAGGCAGGAGAGAAGAAAAACTCAATAGTGACAGGGGTACTCAATGCTTTGAGTGTGAAGGCTTTGGACACATTAAAGCAGGATGTCATACCTTTCTATAGATTAGCAAAAATGGACTTTCTGCCACTTGGTCTGATTCAGAAAGTGAGGAAGAAACTACCAACATTGTGATGGCTTATTCTGGTCGATGTATGTCTGATGGTGAATCCAGTACTGAAGACCTATGCATATCATACAGGATCCTACTCTCTAAGTGTGAAGAAGAGTGCTTAACCATAGACAATAAGAATAAAACCATAGGAGTGCTTCGGGAGGGAACGTAAGAGCTTACCTCAACCATCACATGTGTAGAAAATGATATTTCCTCTCTAAACTCCAAGCTAGGAGACTTGATTCGATATGAAAGGAATATGCTTAATGGAATGGTGGTGTGTACAGAAATGTCTAGAGACATGAAAAAGATAAATATTTTTGACACACATGAAAGAACAATGCATGAAGATTCCCTCAACGATGGTTGGTCCACCTAATATGAAGATTCGGGTTCAAAAGTCGAACCACATGTCACAACATCGTGTGAAACATGTATAACCTTTTCACATTAGTAGCAAAAATGTGCCTCTAAAATGTCATCATTATGGTAAATTTGGACAAATAAAGTCTTATTGTTATGATTTTCATGGATATCCTCGGCTTGATAATCCATCAAAGCTGATGAACAGAAGATACAAGAAAGTCCAAGAAAAGAAGAATTTGGCATCCAGTGCTACTTCAAATAGCCACATAGCTTATATAGAACAAATAGGTGCCTCAATTGAAGGACGATATTATAATAGTGGGGATATAAAGGACATTTATAAGGAAAGGACTAGTCACGTAACTCCTAGAAATAGAGCAAAGGGAAGATTAAATGACTTGGGGAGCTTGGAAAATCCTAGTCAGGTGTTACTGAGGAAATGAATATCTACCAAAAGGATCAACATAAACCATACGAGTGATCAAAAGTGGAATATAAACTTCTATAATTCCATATGTTGTGTCACCAACAAAGGTAAATAAGTTCTTATGAAAAAGTTCATATTTGTATAAGATATCAAGGGCTTACAAGGTTTCAAGATTGATAAAAGGATGACCTTTCAAGATGTCTCAACACCGTACTCTAGAGTCTGAATTGTCTCATGAGGATTGTGTCATTAAAGGGAAGGTTATGACTCAAGAATTACTTTTCTTATGATTTGTGAAAATCATGATAGGGTGGTTGGTAAAGCTGTAACTGCTGATTCTCTCCACAATATTACTCTTGTTGTTAAGTCTGATATAGATGCTGGTGGAAATATGAGTAATGTTCATCTCAAGTCTGGACCTATGAGAAGTCATCATGAAATTATAATGTCTTCTAGTAAAGATTCCCAGGAAACAAATTTAAGTAGCCTAGATGACGATGACGATGTGCCATATATCATGTCCGAAATGTTGACAAAGTCTCGAGGACATAAGGAGAATGATGATCAAGTTCGTGAAGATGTTGAAGTTGATGCAACCTTAGCTAAGGATGGTGGTATGAGTATGAGGGTGAGAAAAATACACAAGAAGGGGGTTGAATTGTGTATGTTATTTCTTTTCAAGTTCTGAACAAAACCAACTTCAGAGACTGAAAACATAGTTAGTTTACAGCGGAATGATAAACAATCAGAAGCAAGAGTAAAGCACACAAAAACTTTATCTTCTTCCTCTCATAAACTGAGAGTAGTCCAGCCCCCTTGTCCAACAAGAGATTTTCACTATAATCAATCCTGATTATAACCTTGCTTAATTAAACCAGGAAGAGACTTCAACTGCTCAATCACACCAGAAAGAGAATTCACCGCTCAAGCACACAGGCAAGAGACTTCCGCTAAAGCAATCCTACAAGAGAATTTTGCATAATCACACTAGAAAGATACTTCACTGCTCAAGCAACCTCGCAAGAAACTTCCTCTACTTTAAACAAATAGTTTAGTAGAAATAATTATAACTATACTTTGATACACAGTCAGAAGTATAGAAGTATTGCAACAACTATAATGTTTCTAAACACTTAGTATTTCTAAGATATACAAAGATAAGAAATAGTAAGAGCTTGTGCAAATGGACAGATGAAACTTTAGCTTAAAGTTTATACTCAACGCATTCTGTTAGATTGTGTGGTAGTTGCTATCCTTCCTTCAAATCTTCAACTCCCTTTTATAGAGGCAGAGAAAAGAGTGGTTGGAAAGTTGTTTACACAAGTGAAATAATTGAAATGCAGCAGCTCCAAGAGAGAGACGTTTGAAGATAAATCATATAAAGATCTTCAACCAAAGTGTAATAAAATGGTTAACTGCATAATAGGTATAGACTAGACGAGGAGGGAGAACTAGACAAGTCACATCAGCTTTTCTTGAGCCTTGTAGTAAGGGACTCTAGTTGACTTTTACCCTAAGTATGGTTTTAACAAGATAGGTCTGCTATGAGGATAAAGTACGGACCAGAGGTTGAGCTTTTCAAGTTGAGGTCTCTAGAGTCTAAGTAGTCACCAAAGGCAGAAGTATCATAATCAGAGTTTGATCCTTTAGAGGTTGATCCTTCAGAGTCATCAGATTCTGATCCATCAGAATCTGAGACATTCAGTTTGTCAACAATTGTTTTGAGCAGGGTTATATCTGATTTGAATTTAAGCTTTATGATCCTTCATACTTAAACATATGTTAGTATACCTAATTATTCTTTAAGTAATTTGTTATCATCAAAACCAAGGGATATTAATAAATCTTGTTCCAACAATCTCCCTCATTTTGATGATGACAAACTATTGTATTTAAGAATAATGGTTGGTCAGTTTAACTATCTTGAAAACATAAGTGTTTGAGGTTTGTAAGCTCCCCCCGAGTCTAATAGTCCAAAGGTTGAGTTTTGTAATCCCCCTTAAGTCATATCCAAGTTAATTAAATTATCATGTTCAGATTTAAGCATTAAAAAAGTTCAGACGAGGGTTCAGGTGAATAAAAGTATTTCAAAAATACTTTTAATCCTCTTAAATACTCCCATAATTTTCTCCCCCTTTTATCGTCAATAAAAAGTGAATAAATACATGTCATCATAGAGAGAATAAAGATATTTGAGAAAATAAATATGTGGGAAAATTTAATTTCTGATAAATTTATTTAAAAATAGCTTTTGCACTTCCAGAAAATTAATCACAATTTTCAAAGGAAAGAGAAATGGCTCAAATTGGTTGAAAAAATTTCTCCACTTCTCAAGACGGTTAAACCCACGTCTTTCAGTTTCCAGAAATTTGAACCATAAGAACTAATCATTGTAATAATGATCTAGAAGACCTAGAGTGTCATTAAGGATCATAAGTGATTTAACCTCCATAAGCAACCTAAGAGATACTCAAAATCCTCTATAAAAGCACATCTCCATAGTCTGAACACTCACATCCTCATCCATCTCTTTTGCTTGTTAATCAATATGAGCACTCCTTCTGAAGCTGTCAACGCCATCATCTCAACAGAGACCATAATGGTGAGGGAAACCAACACAATTGTGGAGCACCAGCAAATGAAAAATGAAGAAGCCCGAACTTCTGGGTCAACCATTGTCATGGGGCGCTCAAGGTGAGGAAGGCTTCCAAGGCGAATAGGACTCTTAAGAAGAAGGAGAAGGTGCCAAAGAAAATAGTTTATTTTGACTCTGATGAAGGTTTTGAGGAGAGAGATATAAAATGGGAGACGCCCTTATGTGCTTGAGGATATTGTTCAGATTTAGATAAAATTGTCTAGATCAATCCTCTTGTACTCTTCTTCCAAAATTAATGAAATATGAGTCTTTTTGCAATGATACTTACTGAATAGTCATTTGGTTCCTATCAATGATCCAATAGTCAAAGACAAAAAAATGTTCAACCAATTGAGCACAAATAAAAAAAGGTTTTTAATTTTATCAAAAGACATAAATATTTCCAAAGAATATAGATCATAGTATAACACACATATAAGCAAGTGAAACATAAATCAATGACATATATGATTTTAAGTAAATATTAACATTTAATAAAACCAAAATTTAAGAAGATGAATGAAAAAACACAAAACAAGTTTTGGGTCCTAAGCCAATGTTTCTCCAGAAGATCCAATATAGATTTAAGATCAGCACCCATGATGTCTTGTCTGGCATCCATAGACTTCATCCTCTCATGCCTTTCAGCTAGCTTGATAGCCATGGCTTATTGAGTAGCAACAACATAGGCCAAATTTTCTTCCAAAATCTCTGGTCTCTTGCTGGAAGAGGTGACAGGTTTTTCAGTCTCAACAGACTTTAACCCAATAATAACTTCAGCATCCTGAACCTCGTCAGTCTCCAGAACTGTTCCAATATCAGTAACATCTTTCACCATAATAATAGAGGATTCAGGATGCTTCTCTGCATGCTCCAAAATAGTAGAGGCCAACAATTAGGCACCCCTAAAAATAGGTTCAACAACATTCTCCTCAACTTCAACATCTACACTCAACTTCCTTCTCACTAAGTGAACACTAATAAGCTCTTCATCATATTCCTCTTCAATAACATCAGGAACTACCAACTTCCTTAATTCCTTCTTCTTTAAAGGTGCATTAGTAGAGACATAAGAGGATTCCTTCTGAGGAGTTCTTCCACTTCTGGTCTTAGAAGGCATTAACTCGGTAGATTCAATAACTTATTCAATCACTTTCTCAATATCCTTCCTTTTCTTAGAAGGCTTCTGAACTACCTTATGAGGATTTGAGCACTTCAGCAGGTTTTTCAGGTAAGTCTTTGGATCTTATAACCATTCATTCTTTGAATGCCTGTTCGATATATAATTTGATTACTTCAGGATTGTCCATCATGGTGATGACAATATAATCCTCAAGATAATAGGGATTATTACATCTAAATGAGATATGCACTTTTGAGGCCACCACTTCACTATTCTTCAGAAGCTTCATGTTTGCAAGAATAGAAGCAGACAAAATGTTTCCATGGATCTCTTCCAGATCCTCAATGTCAGGAAAAGTTTTAAGGTCTTCAATTAGATGACCCTAATAAAACAATTCAAACAACAATATAGCATATGGCACATTCTTCTTGTGATGCTTAGTTCTCTCCTTTATAGCTTCACGGAGATGATTGAAGGAATAGGCAGAGAGATTGATTTTATCTTCATTCTTCAGGTAAAAGATGAAGTGTTTGTGATCCCATGAAATCTGATAAATGATGCCTTCTCTGGGGATCAGACATCAAATAAGAATTTTGAATAGTAGCTTAAAATATTTCTTCATGTTCTTGACTTTTCCAAAATCAGAAAAACACAGACTCAAGAGTTTTCAAACAACATCTTTTGATGGCTTCTACTTCAGGACTATTCTTATTAGTATTCAAAACAAACCTTCCAGAGTTTGGTACCTTCAAAAGCTTATCAGTTGTATTCTGAGTGATGTCAACTTCAACACCCATCATTGTTTATATGATCTTTACTTCTTCAAACTTCTTCAAACCCACTTCTTTTATACTATTTCCTTTTACAGAAATGTCATTATATACCAATAGACTTTGCTCCATAGACGTAGCATATTCATAAATTTTTTTAGCTCTAACCCAGAAATGTTTTACTATATGAGGGTAAGTTGTTCCATTTAGCATATCAAATAATAAAGACCACTATTGTACTCTAAAGTGGATCCAAAGGTCAAACCCATTCTGATTGAAGGAGTCGGTGTCAATAATTTGTTCCAACAAAAGCTTTAGATCATTCAAATTGATATCCATTGTCTTGGGGTTGATAGTCATACTTTTGCCATACTCGACAACCATGTGAGATTGTTGAGCAGTAGATGAGGATGCCATTGTAGAAAGAGTTTTAGGGTTTCTTTTTGAAAAGGGGTTTTTCGAAGGAGGTTAGAGAAAACAAGAGTGTGGCAAGTGAGAGATAGATAGTGTGTGCGTCTGATATGTAGAGTGATTATGAATGTAAAATAATTTCTAATCAAAAATAGAAATACATAAACAAACAAGAAAGAAGAATATTAATTGAGACAAACACAATAAAGATGAGAGGATTTTTTACCCAACATCAATAATCCACGAGTCAGAAGAAATTCCAGATTAATGATATGTAAGAGGATAAGTGCCAGAGGCATATACAACAATTTTGTCCACTTGTGTGCATATGAGAGGCATTTAACCTTATACTTAGTTTTAGAGGATGAGATGGTTCAGAGGCTACTATACATCATCAGACTCTGCTACTCCAATCAGATGTAAGTACAGATTAATGTGTATTAACTTTGATGAAGTATAAGATTCTATGTCATTCTGATAGAAGTAGAATTAACATAGTGAAGTGTAATTCTTCTTTCATAAAAGAGAAGATCTTCTAAAACACATTAGAAACTGCTGCATAAAAGCACGAAGATGGCCATACCTTTCTTTACTCATTTTCAGTTCTGCTATTGAGATTGTTGTTTTAGAAGTAGTCTTGTTCCAACAATACTCTTCAGAAAACCATCAGGAATCTTCTTATTCCAAAGAATTTGGATGAACTTCAAAGATGAATCAAGAGTCTGGAGCACCAACACTTTAGGACAACCTCAGTCTTCCTAGTACCAGTAATCTTGTCTTACTGGTTTCTTCCAGATTCCACATTTCCTTCCTCCTTCGGAGTTAGGATTTGGAATATAGGCATTCTTCTTATTGTAAGTTGTAAGCAACCACTATCCTGGAAAAAGATTTGTTTCTTGACATTTTCCCTTTAGTACATCTGCAGCAAAAATAATTTCACTCTTTGGTACCCATATTCTTATCGATCATTTGAGGTTAGTTTTACAAGTCTTCTTCTTGCTTTGAGCCTTAGCCTTATAGTGAGGTCTAGACTCATTCCATACTTTTTATTTATAAATATTTTGTCTTGGATAAGTCTTGACCTTGACTTCTGAACCTCTTGGAACCTTTGATTCAACAACCTTGAGTTCTAAATTTTTCAGAACCTCTAACATGAGAGTCTTAGATTCTAGTTTACTTAGAACTTTTGACGTTTGAGTTTGAGATTCTGATTTCTTTAGAACTTATGAGTTATCCATCACATTAAGTAAAGTAAGCATTCAACCCATTTTGAGTAGTGCTTGAAGAAGAAAGATCTGATGGTTTCATCAAGATATCAGTTCTTGATTATAAGGTTTCTGATGATAACCAAGGCCTTCTCCTTAGCTCTTACTTACACCATAGATCATGAATGCAAGTTTAGTTCTGTTTAGCTAGATATGACAAATTCTTGAAGATATGATTCATACTTATTAAGATGTTTGTCAGACATATTTTTTATTAAACCAATTTGATATCTTTCAATTTTTTCAATTTTATCTTTAGAGAAGATTAGTTCATCTCTTATAAGACCATATTGCTTCTTTATAATTTTCATATGTCTGGCTTTCTACCGACATCTTTCCATAAGATCTTGACACAAAGTAATTAAATCATATTTAGAGAGTTTAGAAATAAACATCTTATGTGTGTTCTAAATCTGAGTTAGAACTAGCTTCTGATTCTGAGTAAGAAAGTGTTGGGGCCATCAAAGCAAGATTGGCTTCTTGTTTATCAGCTTCTTCTTCATTATCAAGTTCTTCCCATGTTGCCAGGAGACTTTTCTTGAACTTGTTTCTGAAGTTGTTTTTCTGGAAGCTTTCCTTTTCGACCTTGTCCTTCTGCAGATCAGGACATTCACCAATTAAGTGATCAGGCTTCTGACATTTAAAGCAACCCTTCAGATCATCTTTATCACTTCTAGAACTTGACTCTTTAAATCCACTATTTCTACTAGAGTATCTATTCTTTTTCTTGGTCAAGTGTTGAAATCTTTTGATGATGAAAGTCATTTCATCATTATTAGATTCTTCATCAAAAGCTTCATCATGAGTGGCTTTTTTATGTTCCCGAGTATGATAAGATTTCTCAAACCTTCCAACAAAATTTAAAGCCAGAGTTTTAAATTGCTTTACAGGCTCATCTCCATTTAGCTTTATCTCATGGCCTTGGAGATTGCTAAAAAGACTTTCAAGACTAAACATGTTTAACTTTTTAGCCTCTTGAATAGCAGTAAATTTGGGTCTCTATTTAGTAGGAAGACTCCTAAGAGTCTTTTTACATGATCCGATGTAGTGTAGCTCTTGTTCAAGATCTGAAGTCCATATACAAGAAATTGAAATCTTGAGAACATAGTATCAATGTTATCATCATCTTTCATTATGAACAACTCATATTTTTGAACTAGAAGATTTTCTTTAGCTTCTTGAACCTGTTGATTACCTTCATAGGTAGCACATAAAGGTTTAAATATAGTTTTGGTAATAGACTTATCAATAATCTTTATGTAATCTGAATGAGTCAAGGCATCAACAAGAATGCCTCTCACTATATGATGTGTTATGTATATATATTTTGATCGGTAGTGAGAGACTTTTTGTTAGAAACCATACCAACACCCTTGAATTGAATGTTAATGCCATCTTCCAAGATATCCCATAACTCATCATCCAGACCAATGATGTGAGTGTACATCTTACTCTTCCACTATTCAAATCCAGTAGAGTCTCCATTGAATGTTGGTGGTCTGGAAATATAGTTATTTTAACCAGATGTACTTTGATCATGGTTATTATTACCACGAGGAGAACCTCCAACATGACTAATTGTTTCAGGACCATCAGGCATGAAGAATGATGTATTTTTCTCAAGATCTTTTCTGCACCACTGTTAAGTGTTAGCATAGACCATGCTCTGATACCAACTGAAGGTCAGAAAAATACCTAATAAGGGGGTTCAATTATGTATGTTATTTTTTTTCAACTTCTGAACAAAACCAGCTTTAGAACTTGAACAAGTTCGGAGACAGGGCACAAAGTTAGTTTGCAGTGGAATGATAAATAATCAGAAGCAAGAGTGAAGCGCACATAGAGTTTATCCTGGTTCCTCTCCTAAATTGAGAGTAGTCCAATCCACTTGTCCAATAAGAGATTTTCACTATAATCAATCCTGATTACAACTTTGCATAATCAAACCAGAAAGTTACTTCAACTGCTCAATCAATCCAGAAAGAGACTTCCGCCCAAGCAATCCTGCAAGAGACTTCCGCTCAATCACACCACAAAGAGACTTCATTGCTCAAGCACACAGGTAAGAGACTTTCACTCAAGCAATCCTGCAAGAGACTTTTGGTCAATCACACCGAAAGAGACTTCACTACTCATGCATACAGGCAAGAGACTTCACTGCTCAAGCAACCTTGCAAGAGACTTACTCTAATTTAAATAAATAGTTTAGTAGATATAATTACAACTATACTTTGATACACAATCAGAAGTATATAAGTATTGTAACAACTACAATGTTTCTAAACACTTAATACTTCTAAGATATATAAAGACAAGAAATCTTAATAGCTTGTGTAAATAAACAGATGAAACTTTAGCTCAAAGTTTATAAACATGTGATGTTAAATTGTGTAGTAGTTATTAACCTTCCTTCAAATATCCATCTCCCTTTTATAGAGGCAAATAAAAGAGTCGTTGGAAAGTTGTTTGCACAAGTGAAATGCCGCAGCTCGAAGAGAGAGACGTTTGAAGAAAAATCCTATAAAGATTTCCATCCAAAGTGTAATAACATAGTCCTCTGCATACTAGGTATAAACTAGACGGGGAGGGTGAACTAGACAAGTCACATAAGCTTTTCTTTATCCTTGCAGTAAGGGACTTTAGTTGACTTTTACCCTAAGTGTGGTGTTGACAAGATAGGCCTGCTATGGGGACAGAGTATGGACCAGAGGCTGAACTTTTCAAGCTGGGATCTCCAGAGTCTAAGTTGTCACCATAGGCAAAAGTATCATGACCAGAGTCTGATATTTCAGAGGTTGATCCTTCAGAGTCGTCGAATTCTGATACATCAGAATCTGAGACATTCAGCTTGTCAATAAATGCTTTCAACAGGGATATATCTTAGTAGACTTTAAGCTTTATGATCTTGCACACTTGGACATATGTTAGTATATCCAATTGTTCTTTAAGTACTTTGTTATCATCAAAACCATGAGATATTATTAAATCTTGTTCCAATAGGATAACCATGATCAGACACTAAATGAAGGAATGATAAGTAAGAATAAGAGCATTCTTTTGGTCCGTGCTACAAATAGCAATGAGTATAGATTGGTTACTTCAAGAACATAATCTATAAAGGATATATATTTCCATATTGAAGAAAATCTTGATCAAGTTCTTGGCGAATCAAGAAACTCTTTGGTATTTTCTAATTAAGATGGAAGCATTTCTGGTCCTCTCTTACCTCTTGGAACCATCAGATTAAGTCCAAGTCTGTCAGGTTTTCTGAAGTTAAAACTCTACCAGACGGATGTTTATAGTGCCTCTCTTAATAGGTACTTAAACAAGGATGTTGAAGATCTTCTTTTTTCCAACATCATAAGAAAAATCATGGAGAATAAGTTGAGTAACAACATTGATAATTTTGTTAATAGCTCTGTCAGTTCCAATGAGGGTTCTATCCTTATGAGCAAGGATGTTCATGATAGGTCTGAACTAGTCAATGAAGGTATTACTAAGGATGTTGATATTGGTAACATGTATCTCCTTAATGGGCGTATCATGCTAAAGTATTTATGTCGAATGAGAATATCCCTTGAAAGGACGCTGTCAAAAGAAGCATTGATCCTTGAAGAGGATGTCCAATTGTTAGAGAAATTCATTGTGAAAGACAATGATAAAGGTCTCATGTGTGTTATTGACTTGTCACATAACATGGTGGAACATGTTGTTCATCAGATTCAGTCTGGCCTTGAGTTAAGCATAATAGAAGATGATAGATACCTTCATGGGTTTCAAGTAAAGGACTATACAAATGATTCCTAAGGTTTGCATACTAGAAGAAATTACTCTTAACTTGTGTGGGTTAACTAGATGCACAAAGATGTCATTAAAGATAATAAGGGAGATATTTTCCAAGATGTGTTAGACATCTTAAGTAACATAGTGGTAACTAAGGATCCAGCTCAGAGGACGGATGAGCAAGTTGTTGGATTGATAAGATCATAGTTAGATACTGAAGAAAATGCCTTGGTCATTATGTTTATCATTCATAAAAGGCCAGTGATATGGTCGTCTCAAATAAGGATATGACTTGAAAGGAGACTGTCCAAAGAAGTTTTGACATTTGAAGAAGTGGAACTACTACTAAAAAAATATGTGTGATGGTGTAGCGGGGTATTCGTTACCATTAGAGATATTGACTAAATCCAAGGTAAACCATACAAGTCGAGTCGCCACCGTACTTCTATTTATCCAAATGAATGGTTAGAAAGCGAACAAAAAACCTAAAAGTTTTATCGAATCAAAAACTAGTAAAAATGTCAGAGATCGGGGTAAGGGGGTTGGTTATACAATGGGAAGGTTTTAAGCACCCAAAACATCCTAGGTATTCCTAGGGAGCCCTTTTCACATTTGTTGTAAGGTTGGTATTTTGAAAAATTTATTTGTGCAAACATGATTGAAGAGAAGAGAAGAGAATATACAAGTTATTTACATTTTATGTTTGGATGGATAAACCCATTGCCTACGTACCATCTTGAAAAAGATTAGGATCAAAACCTCGTAGTTCGGGGTAAAAATCTCAAAATGAGTGGGTGAATTGATTGGTCCAAAAGCCTTAAGAGCTTTTGTTATCCAAGGGAGAAAACTCAACCTAAAACCACAAATCCACCATGTGAGGATAGCTTCAACATGCTAGTGAGGGGTTAACCCTATAATAAGCATGGAAGACTCATTGTCCATCACTAAGGATATAGGTGAGTATTACATCTACTTCAAGGATAACTCAAACCTAATAGATAAAGGTTATGAAAAAGTTTTGATTAAGGAAGTGGCCATTGAAACCACAAAAGCATTTGAATGAGTTATATTTACCAATGGAAAGTATTTACAAAATATGGTCAAAGTTGATTTAAGGATTCAATTCAAAATAAGTATTATGAAAAGGTTTGAAAATCAAAAGCATAAGGCTTAGGTTTCTAATGTTTGAAAAGAAATGTTAAATGTTTGCACAAAAGTTTTGGCTTGGGTTAGAGTGAAGGGAAGAAGAATAATGGCTAAAGTCCTAATCATACAAGAGATAAGGGATAAGAGACAAGACCACAAATGGAGTTCCTCTCTTGAGATCATATTGATGATCCAAGTAGCTCCTATCCTTTGGGATATGCAAGAAAAATAATAGTAAGCTCAAGCAATCAACATAATCAACCAAAGCTTCTTAAAAGATCCCCAATGTCTCTTGTATCTTTCACTTTGGATGAACATGGCAATGATTCTTCAATTTGAGCTCATATAGGATTCCCAAGCACAAAAGCACACACATCAACAAGTTCTATGAAGTAAATCAAGAATGAACAAGAGTGAGTTTAGTGGTTTGGTCCTTCTAATTCATCTTCAACATTTAGGCCTCTTTTACTCCAATTTGCATAGGGAAAGTCCTAGAAACTAAGTCCATTTGTCCATTTCTTTGCATTTGGTCCACAACAATCAAAACAAAACACAAGCACAATAATATATACACAATTATATGCTCAAGTGAGCAAAAGGAAAATTGCATTAACATAAACATGTGCTCAAATGAGCAAAGGGCAAAAGCAAATGAATAATATGTACAAGAATAATCTTGTATTGATTTAGGTCCTTTGCATGATTTAGGAAGCAATCTATCCTTAATGCAAAGCCATTCACTTGATCCATGATCAAGATGAATTAGATTTGAATCAAGGAAGATTAAACTTCCATGTATCAATGCTAACCATCAACCTTTAACTCATTGATCAAAAAGACAAAGAAGAAGGAGAAGAAGAAGATGAAGAATTAAAGTGCATTAATGAAAATGGTATGTACTAATCAACAAGTGTTGACCAAAGATAGGGAAGATCAAGGTCAAACAATAGAAAATAGAAGCAAAATGAAGATTAGAAGTCAAGAAACAAATAAAATATTTTTGGCATTTTTAATATTTAAAATAAAACTTGAATTAAAATAATAAAGAAAGGTCAAACTTCAAACTCACTTCAAATCAACTTTGAAAAGTTCAAGTGAATTATCCCAAGTTCAACAAGGTCAAACAAAGTTTGACAAAAAAATTTCAGCATTTTTAGAAGTCAGAAACTATTTTAAATCAATTAAAAATGCATAAAAATAACCTAATTGAACTAAAATCTCAAATAAATCTCAAATCAATTAATAAATTGATGAGAATATTTTTCATAGATCTATCATCATTCAAAGAGGTTAGAAAAATATTTTTGTATTTTTTGGATATCAAAAACTATTTTAAATGAATTAAAAATAAGCAGAAAAGATAAAATTACTAAAAAATAGCAAATGATAAAATAAAAAATATTAAAAATCTTTTTTAGAAACTAGAAATTAAAAGAGAAATAATGCAATTGGTCCCGTAATTTTTGGACCAATAATGAGAGAGATATGAATTTTTAAAATAAAATGGAATTAAAAGAAATAAAAGAAATAAAAAATCAGGAAAATCCACACGCGTTGGATCCAAGCTCATTAATTGAGCTGGCGCATCAGACGGTTCCCAGACGCGCATCCATCATACACGTGAGTCAAACTAATCACATGGAGCATTAAAAAAAAGTCATAACAAGGGATGCATGAGATTCAATCTGGAAAAGGCCAAGAACGGATGTGATTGAATCTAGAGACCAGACGGTGGCCAGCGCCACCGTCTTCTCCGGCCAACTTCCGGCCACATCCTAATTTGCAGAGATTCAAAAGGCAACCAAAATGCACGATCCAGGTATCATTCGAAAGATGGGGTGATGTACATCACCCCTGTACCACTCAACTCCACTCTAGATCTCTAGATTGAGAGAAATCAGAGGTAGAAATTTTATGGTGTTCAAGTGAACTCAATGATTTTCAAAAATTGAAAGCACAATAATGTTGCCTCTATGCAGAGGACTTCAGATCACACAATAACAAAGCAAATGGAACAATATACAAGCTGGTTCGAAGCAAAAATCAGTTGAAGAAAACCTTTGAATTACAAGGATTTGAGTCAAGATCTTTGGATTCTTTTGCAAACAGTAAGCACTATGGATCAAGTAAAGAAGGTTTAGGAACTTTGAGATCTGAAGATTGATCAATGAAATCAAAATTCAAATCTGAAAAATTTGAAGAGAAATGCAATAGTTCCTTTAGTGAGGGTTGAGTTTTCAGTTGAGCAGCAATTGGGGCGCCTTTAGGTTGATAAATTATGAAGCCAAGGCCTTGTATTTATAGATGAAGGGAGCTGCAAGCATGAGCAAAGTGTGTGCATGGGTGAAGAGGGCCTCCATGCATGGGCCTGTACAGGCGCATGGAGGGCCCAATTCTGATTGGAATGGCAAGCTAAACATCACCAAATATGTTTTGGACGTGCAGATGAGGTGTATTTGGATCATGCATGGCAATTGAAGTGATTTTCACAAAATGCACTATTACATTGAAGTCTTCGAAAATGCCATGTCCATAATTAAAATGCAACCTTATGAGTAATGGTTGGAAAGATTGTTGCATAAGGAACAAATGTCATGTTGATCAAAACTCCATTTGGGCCTTGGAAATTAATGAAAATTGAACTTTAAGTGTAGGGTGCAAAACATGCATATGTGGAATTTTCAAAATTGGCCAAAGTTCAAGCCCTTCTGTCTCAATGACGCAAGCTCCAAATGATAAAACCTTAAACATGAAAGTTGTATATCTTTTCAAGAAAAGCAATTTGGACTGAAATTTTACATCATTTGGATCTTTGATGAAGAAGTTATGGGCACTTAAAGTTGGTCTTTTTCACATTTCAATGCATTTGGTCCAAAGTGACCTATAATGTTTTGCATTATCAAAAGTATTTATTTTGAGATTTTGTAATTTTGAACAACATAACATTTGAGGTAGACATCATAAGCTTTCCAATGCATTTTATCTCACCTCAAAATCATGAAAAATGAAGGAGTTATGTCCTTGGGAAGTTGACCCAAAATTAGGGTTTCAGTCAAAATGATCTATAATGTCTTGGAATGGATGATGACCTTCCAAGCTTCAAATAAAATTTTGATGAACATGAAAGTTGTTCATATGGTTCGTAAGAACATTGTTTCTCTTGGGATTATCTCCATTTGACCAACACATAAAACGTTAGGTCTCAGTGTATTTCCAAATAGTCAGATGAATTGACTGATCAACTTCTCAAGTCCAAACCTCATATCTTGATGAATGGATGATTGAGGGCACTCAAATAAGTTCAAATATGCATGAAATGATGAATTAAATAACTTCCCTTGATTGCATTTGACCATGGGTTGAGGTTGCTTCATGAGCAAGGCATAGTTGATGAATAGATGAATTAGGGGTTCCTTGGGAAACAATCCTCAAGCCCTTTGATTTGTTCTGATCAAATTGACAAATTGAGATACTTGGGAGGCATATATGATGATTGAGAGCTTTGTGAACCATTGTCATGCTTGCTTTCAACTTCACTTGGCCATTCTTTGAGCATAGGGACCATCTAGGAGCCTTGGATCTTATGATTGCCCAAGCTACAAAACAAAAGATGTTAGTGACATATTTTTGTGCTTTTGGTTAGTAATTAAAATGAGAAAAGCAATAACATATAATTCAAGCATGCCTGGTGATCTCAAACCAATTCACAAGAGACCCTACCCCAAAGGTAAGGAGCCAAGATGCTTAAGATCCTTGAGGCAATGTGAATGCCATGTTATGATGCCATGAGGGATCTTAGGGTCAAAATTAGGGTCTTACAGATGCCCCTATTTAAGGTCATTCTAGCAGGAGAAGTGAAGTTTAAAATCTTCGTCTCGACGAGGTAGAATGGGATTAAATAATAACAAAGAGGCGAATTTTGGTCCCTAAGAGACCTCATGATGCAAATGTATGCATGCAAAATGTATCCTATATGTGTCCACAAAGGGGAAAAGAAATCAGAAGAGACTGAAAATCCATATGCGTAATACACTCAATGGGATAGAGACCCTGAGGATTCTAATGGGGATAAGAAAGGGAATAAATTGCATGATCAGGTCACGACTTAAAACTTGGTGAGAGACACGAGTAGAATTTCATGAAAATAAATCAATGGAAGGACTCGAGATGACTCAAAGATGCATGTATTGGGGAATATACCAATACAGCAAAACTATCCACAAAGGATACTTCGGATGAAAATCCGGACTTAGATGAGGAAAATCCAACGAGGAACTTCGCTGGGGGATATCCAAACAGGACTCATCTGAGGAAACAACAGGATGAGGTATTACCGGTTACTGGGTAATAAGCTCAAGGAGACATGTGATCGAAACACCGGTATAAGGGTGAGAGAACAACATGTTAGGGAGAATGAGTATCTAAGACCGGTATAAGGGTGAGAGATATCAAACATCCAAAAATCATCTGAGGAGGACCTAAAAAGTATGTCTCGACTCAGGAAATCTGACTCCACAGGGGACAAAAGGTCATAATAGGGAGCAGAAGGGAAGGAACACCAGGGATACCGGTTACTGGGCATATAATAGGTGATCGACCAAGCGTGAATAGGGGAATATTCCCAAGACACTCATCATCCAAAAGAGGGCTAAAAAGCAGACTCGATTACAGGAATGGTATTCGACTCCGTAAAATGGAATACGAACCTTACTCGACTGGGGAAGAACAGAAGACTTCGACCGAAGAGCGCATGAGATATATTATCTATTACCGTCAGAATGTAGATAATATACTCGCATGGAAGATTATTCACAACCGAAAGGAAAAGGGCATCGGGATACCAAATACTAGGTATAAAAATGATGATAAAATTAAAGGGAGAAACAATCATTACTGACAATCGGCAAATGAAAGATGACTCGCTGAGGGATATATTGACAAAGGCAATGATCCGGGAGATATGTCACCGGTTACTGGGAGACATACTCAAAAAGGGGAAGGGCTATCAATATCGAATATTGGATAAAGATAACCGTCAAAGAGGGGATTACATCTACCGGATACTGGGTAGAAAACCATGGAAGAGTAACCGTCATCGGTTAGGATGAACAAAAAAGGTTAACTCTACAAGGGGATAGAAATAGGATTTACAGCTATCGGTATGCGGGTAGAAAACTACAGACTTCGTCGGGGAAAAGATGGACAATTACTGGTTATTGAGCAATCATTCATCTAAACTACAGGGAAGCGCAGGGAAAATCTCAAGAAACCAATCTAGGAACAAACTAGATAGGCACAATGAAACAAAACTCATCCCTATGAGGGTGTAACTCAGGGGAAACTCCATCCCAATATATGTGTTGGGAGGAAACAAAAACAACAATCATCCACGAGGATATAACTCAGTGGGGAATACGGAAGAAAGGGTAGACACTTTCTGCTTATGGGGCTGACTCTACATGGGGAGATCAGACACCAACGGCTGCTTGGTGAAGAATGTATCACCGAATAGCAGGAGACAAACAAGCAAAAGTATTTATGGCAAACAATGCGACATGAATATTTGAATGTTGAAATTATGCATATATGCGTGGTTTATGTATGATGAATGTTGACAAAACAGACATATCTAACACCAACAGGTCCACAAAATTAAACATCCGGTACTACATCTCGAGAGAGAAAGCCAGGTCCACTGGGGAACATCCTGTCTAATGGGGACCAAAGATACCAGGAAACAAAGATCTCTGCAAGGGAATGAGCATCCGTCATCCCAGCCGGGGAAAAGATCAACATACAGATAAAATTCGTCGCGGAAGCACTCTACTGGGGAAAATATCAGAGGGGATAATGGAACTCTGTGGGGGACAACCACCAATCAGAAGTCTCCAGGGTCACCACCATATCGTACTACTGACGAAATCACATCTGCCGAGGAGGAAGGATCATTACTCCGCTGAAGGAAAGAAAGATGAATACCTTTACCAACCACTTTGCCCGGGAGAAAAACGCACACAGGCTTCGAAAAAAGAGGATACAAACATGTTGGCAATAGGACCCAATGTCTTACTCTGTTGGGAATCATACCATCTTTGGGAGAGCACTGAAGACATCCCAAGTATCCTTTCATCATTGTGAATGTTCACTTTGTTTAAAACACATTATAAAAATTTTATTATTTAACAATGATATTTCTCCATTAAAACATGCAAAACATTTGTAGAATAGAAACAAATAAGAGTGTAAAATAATTGGATAAAGACTCAAATTTATTTGATGGAATGGTAGTCTGCAAATGGCGAGACTCCATATATCTTTACAAATTTGAAATTGGTGATATATATTGGAAAATGGCTACATTAAACATAATGACCATTTCTCCACCAGCCCTGAATCCGATGTATTTGAAACTTCAGTTGATGATGACTGAGCGAGAATCTTTGACAGATGACAATTTGTAGAACAATGTCTTGTCAGGATGCAGTTACTTGCCAAATCCCTAATTTTTTCCTAGATTGCCCCAGGGCGAGGTATTCAATCTAGCGGGATACATATTCATTTTTTTATGTCTCTAACTTTTGCCTGGATCGCCCTTTCGGGTTTTCAATCCACCGAGACGCTCATTTTTGCCTAAGCCGCCCTTTCGGGTTTTCAACTTAGCGAACTATTCTATTTTTATTTTAGGAGAAGTATTTCTTGACTGCATCTGAGTTCACAGGACGAGTGAAATCCTCCCCATCCATAGTTGTAAGTATCAAAGCACCGCCTGAAAAGGCTCTCTTAATAACATATGAACCTTCATAGTTCGGAGTCCACTTGCCCCTGGAATCGGGCGCGAAAGACAAAAATTTCTTGAGCACAAGGTCACCTTCTCGGAAGATACGAGGCTTGACCTTCTTATCAAAGGCTTTCTTTATCCTTTGCTGATATAACTAACCATGGCACATGGCAGTCAATCTCTTCTCTTCTATCAAATTCAGCTGGTCATAACGACTCTGAACCCATTCAGCATCAGTCAACTTGGCTTCCATCAAGACTCTCATTGATGGGATCTCCACCTCTACTGGGAGCACAACCTCCATGCCATAAACAAGAGAGAAAGGGGTTGCCCCTGTTGAAGTACGGACAAATGTACGATATCCATGCAGAGCAAATGGCAGCATCTCATGCCAATCTTTGTACGTGACAACCATCTTTTGGATAATCTTCTTGATATTCTTATTAGCAACTTCAATAGCCCCATTCATCTTGGGTCTGTAAGGAGAAGAATTATGATGTGCTATCTTGAACTCGCTACACAGCTCCTTCATTATCTTGTTGTTCAAGTTAGATCCATTGTCAGTAATGATCTTATCCGGTACACCATAACGGCATATGAGTTGATTCTTGATAAACTTCACAACCACCTGCCTGGTCACATTTGCATATGACGCCGCTTCAACCCACTTGGTGAAGTAGTCAATTGCTACGAGAATAAATCTGTGACCGTTAGACGCTTTCGGTTCTATCATGCCAATCATGTCAACTCCCCACATTGAGAAAGGCCATGGTGATGAAATCACATTCAGAAGTGTCGGGGGAATATGAATCTTATCCGCATAAATCTGACACTTATGGCATTTCTTCACATATTTGCAGCAGTCGGACTCCATTGTCAGCCAATAGTAGCCTGCTCTCAACATCTTTCTAGCCATGGCATGTCCATTGGAATGAGTATCAAATGAACCCTCATGGACCTTAGTCATTAACAGGTCTGTTTCGTGTCTATCCATGCATCTGAGCAGAACCATGTCGAAATTTCTCTTATAAATCACATCCCCATTGAGGTAGAAACTGCCTGATAATCTCCTCAAAATCTTTCTATCTTTCACAGATGCCCCAGGCGGGTAAATCTGGCTTTGAAGAAAACACTTGATATCATAATACCATGGCTTGTCATCTTGTACCTCCTCTACTGCAAATACATGAGTTGGTCTATCCAAACGCATAACAGTGGTATTGGGAACCTCATTCCAGAGTCTCACCATAATCACCGAAGCAAGTGTAGCCAGTGCATCTGCCATCCGATTCTCATCTCGAGGAATATGATGGAAGTCAACCTCAGTAAAGAATGTTGAAATCTTCCTCGCATAATCTCTATATGGGATGAGGCCAGGTTGATTCGTCTCCCATTCACCCTTAATCTGATTAACAACAAGGGCCGAATCACCATAAACATCAAGATGTTTGATCCTAAGATCAATACATTCTTCCAATCCCATAATACAAGCCTCATACTCAGCCATATTATTCGTGCATTTGAAAGTTAGCCTTGCGGTAAAAGGAAAATATGTGCCTTGAGGAGTAATAATCACCTCCCCAATATCATTTCCATATTGATTTACAGCGCCATCAAACACCATGCTCCATCGGGAACCAGGCTCTGGCCCTTCATGGAGCGTAGGCTCATCACAATCTTTCATTTTCAAATACAGAATCTCCTCATCTGGGAAGTCATACTGAACTGATTGATAATCCTCAATCGGTTGGTGTGCCAGGTGGTCAGCCAAGATACTACCTTTTATAGCCTTCTGAGCTCGATACTCAATATCATACTCAGACAACAACATCTGCCAACGGGCAATCATCCTAATTAAAGTAGGCTTCTCAAAGATATACTTGATTGGATCCATTTTGGATATTAACCATGTCGTATGATTCAACATATACTGGCGTAAGCGCTTAGCGGTCGAAGCCAAAGCACAACATGTTTTCTCGAGCATCGAGTATCGAGACTCACACTCGGTGAACTTCTTACTCAGGTAGTATATAGCATACTCTTTCTTCCCTGATTCGTCTTGTTGACCAAGGACACAACCCATCGTGTCTTCAAGAACTGTCAGATACATAATCAAAGGTCTCCCTTCCACAGGTGGAGACAGAATCGGAGGCTCAGACAAATACTCTTTAATACTGTCAAAGGCCTTTTGGCAATCCTTGGTCCAATCATGAAACTGATCTTTCTGGAGGAGCTTGAATATCGGTGCACATGTGGCAGTCATGTGGGATATGAATCTGGAAATATAATTCAAGCGACCAAGAAAACCTCGGACTTGCTTCTCAGTTTTGGGCGCAGGCATCTCTTGTATTGCTTTGACCTTCGCAGGATCAACCTCAATATCTCTCTCGTTGACAATAAATCCCAATAACTTGTCGGAACGGACTCCAAATGTACACTTGTTCGGATTTAGACGAAGCTTATACTTCCTCAAACGCTGAAAAAGCTTCAACAAGTGCTCTACATGCTCAACTTCCGTTCTTGACTTTGCAATCATATCATCAACATATGCCTCGATCTCCTTGTGCATCATATCATGAAACAAGGTAGTCATGGCTCGTTGATACGTGGCTCCGGCGTTCTTCAAACCGAAGGGCATCACTCGATAACAGAATGTTCCCCAAGGTGTGATGAATGTTGTCTTCTCCATATCCTCGGGTGCCATTTTAATCTGATTATATCTGGAAAATCCGTCCATAAACGAGAAGACATTGAAATTAGCTGTATTATCTACCAACATATCAATATGTGGTAGAGGGAAATCATCTTTCGGACTGGCTTTATTCAAGTCTCTATAGTCCACACACATTCGGACTTTTCCATCCTTCTTAGGCACGGGCACAATATTGGCCACCCATTGAGGATATGTAGAAGTCACCAGAAACCCCGCATCAATTTGATCTTCACTGCCATATCGGGATGAGTTCTTCTGAGATTCTGCTTCACAGGCAAGCACTCAGGTTTCAAAGGCAGGAAATGTTGCACGATATTTGTATCCATACCAGGCATGTCTTCATATGACCAGGCAAAGACGTCGACATATTCTCGTAGCAACTCAATCAACCCCTTCTTAACAGATTTTTCTAGGAGCGCCCCAATCTTCACTTCTCGCACACAATCTTCAGACCCCAACTTGACTGTTTCCATATTCTCAAGATACGACTGAATGATCTTCTCTTCGTGTTCAAGTAGACGGGTAATCTCGTCAGGAATCTCTTCGACATCATCTTCTTCGGCCTCAAATACAGCAAACTCAAAGTTGGGAGATGGTGTTGGATCATTATGTTCAATGGGTTTGATCAACCTGCATAAGGATTTTGGATATAAAAGAGATTTTAGAATTCAAACAAGGCAAATCATTATGCAGATAAAAAGATTGATTTTTATTCTTTTTATTTTTTAGGGTTTTATGTGATCACCAATTTCATGCAAAAGCGAAAAGGGAAAATAATTGGAAAAACAAACATTTAACATGAATTTATTGAATGAAAATATCATTGTATTTATGCGCTAACAATGTCATCACTTCTCCTTTTGGCATGGGAGAAGGATTTTTAAACACAATGAACATTACTTTGACTTATGGATAACTTCCGGAACATCAACAGCGACCCAATTATTACAGACCCCTCCAGGGATGACAAAGTTGCCAGAATCTTCCTCTGTATCCTCTTCCACAATAGCAGCAGCTTCCTCATCTCGACCAGTGTGGATGAATCCACCACTCTTGAACAACCCTTGCTTGTTGAAGACACCAGAAGAATACCCTATGCCAGCCCGGGATTTGTTGTCTTCCAGCTTAATCATTTGCCCCAATCCAGCAGTTGCACCATGCTCAATGGCTAACTTAACATCTTTATAGGACGCAAATGAAGAATTTCCCTTCTTAATAGGCTCAGCAATAGATAAAGCTTGGAACGGAGTTCCAACTTCATCCTCAGCGTCTATATAAGAGAAGGAAGACAAATGGCTAACCAGGAGAGCCTTCTCTCCCCCTACTACCACCAGCTTCTTGTTTTTGACAAATTTTAGTTTCTGGTGTAGGGTGGATGTCACGGCGCCTGCCTCATGAATCCATGGTCTGCCCAATAGACAACTATACGATGGGTGAATGTCCATGACCTGGAAGGTGATCTGGAAATCACTTGGTCCAATTTTGACTGGGAGCTCAACCTCTCCAATCACAGTTTTACGGGACCCATCGAAAGCTTTCACTACTACTCCACTCTGCCTCATGGGAGGCCCCATGATATGACAATTTTGCAAGAGTGGACTTTGGCAACACATTCAATGATGACCCAGTGTTCACCAGCACATTGGACATGGCATCATCTTTGCAGCTCATAGATATGTGTAATGCCAAGTTGTGGTCTGTTCCCTCCTCAGGGAGATCAGCATCACAAAAACTCAAATTGTTACAAGCGGTAATGTTTGCAACAATACTATCAAATTGTTCTATTGTGACGTCATGATCCACATACGCCACATCCAACACCTTCTGCAAAGCTTCTCGATGTGGTTCTGAATTCATCAACAATGATAGTACGGAGATCTTTGATGGTGTTTGTAGAAGCAGATCTACCACGTTGTACTCACTTCTTTTGATGAGCCTCAGCATCTCATCATAGTCTTCTTTCGCATTGCCACTCTGGCCAACAGAGGCAGAAGTTCTCAATGTAGAGGCAGGTTTAGCAACAAGTGTCGGACTCGGAGCATTAACAGCAATCCCAACCGGGCGTTCAGCATAATCAGCAGCATCAGCTCTTCAAACATCAGCTTGGGGTTTCGGCGGAGCCGAGAAGACACGACCACTACGGGTCAGGCCGCTAACGACGACAATATTAACAACAGATGAAGAGGGTAGGGGCACCTCTTTCCCATCCTCTAAGGCTACAACATTGTAGCGATAGGGAACCGCTTTCTCAGAAGAGTATGGCACAGGGCCAGCTGGTTTGATGATCAAAGAATGAGAAGCCTTTTGCTTGCTACCACCGTACTTGATAATAACAGGCTCGGGAATCCGAAATACCGGAGAAATTACGTTGACTTCATCAGCATCTTCGTCAACATTTCTGTTCTGAAGTATCTCAATGACTCCTTCATCCAGCATTTCTTGAACATCTTTGCGCACTTGGCGACATCCTCTTCGATTGACAGTGCAAACTCGGCATCTATCGTGGTCGTGCTCGTAATAGCTGTACTCACACAACAGTCTATGCATCTCGACCAGAGATTGTCGAATATGACTGACATATTTGACTTTGTGTTTACCAGGGCAACCCTGGACCATGTTGACAGATTTCCCATGCTCGGGAAATGGGTTCTTCTTTACATTAGGACCTACATCCTCGAAACACAAAATACCACATCTCACAAGGTCTTGAACCTTGGTCTTCAGTGGGTATCAATTTTCCACGTCATGTCCGGGAGCACCGGAATGATAAACACAATGCAATTCGGGCTTATACCACCACTGAGGGTTGGTAGGTATAGCCCGTGGGTCTCGTGGAGTAATCAACTTCCTCTCTATTAAAGAGGGATATAATTCTACATATGTCATAGGAATAGGATCGAAGGTGACCCTCTTCCTCTCATAACTTGTATTGGCCTGATTACTGTTTCGAGGCTGGTAGGCCTGCTGTTGAGGACGGTGCTGTTGTTGTTGATATTACGGATGTGGTTGTTGTTGATTACTGTTGTGATGCTGATACTGTTGATTATCTCTGAAAACGGGTGCTATGTGAGCCACCTGATGCTGGTTATCGGCAGGACACACGGTATTCCTCCTCACGGAGGGTCTTCTTTGTTTAACATGGGAGGTCACGGCATGTGCCTCGCCATCTTTCTTCTTTCCAAACGTCCCATACTATTTGGCAGAAGAGCCTTCTTCTCTGGTCAGGCGCCCTTCCCTGACTCCCTCTTCCAGTCGCATCCCCATGTTCACCATCTCGGTGAAGTCAGAAGGAGCGCTGACAATCATCCGCTCGTAATAAAAAGAACTCAAGGTATTCAGAAAGATCTTGGTCATTTCTTTCTCCTCTAGCGGGGGCACAATCTGTGCTGCTACCTCTCGCCACCTCAAGGCGTATTCTTTGAAAGTTTCCTTGTTCTTTTGGGACATGGCTCTCAATTGATCCCTATCGGGAGCCATATCCACATTATATTTGTATTGCTTGACGAAGGCCTCGCCAAGGTCGTTGAAAGATCGGATGTTCACACTGTCCAAGCCCATGTACCATCTTAGGACAGCACCAGACAAATTGTGCTGGAAGTAGTGAATGAGAAGTTCGTCGTTGGCGGTCTGAGTCGACATTTTCCCGGCATACATGATCAGGTGGCTGAGAGGGCAAGTATTTCCCTTGTACTTTTCAAAGTCAGGTACTTTGAACTTTACAGGGATTTTGACATTAGGGACCAAATAGAGTTCAGCAGCAGACTTGCCGAAAAGGTCTTTTCCTCGAAGCGTTTTCAATTCCTTGCGGAGCTCAAGAAACTGATCATTCATAGAATCCATCTTTTCATAGACATCTGGGCCCTCAGACGGCTCAGAATGATAGATGGTGTCGTCTACTCTGGGCATAGTATGCACGACAGGAGGAGGAACGGCTAGGACTGGGCTAGATGCCGGCAGAGAAGCAAAAATTGGTGCAGGACCCTCGGGCACAAAGTTGGGAGGCATCCCCCACGGAAACCGGGCTGGCATGGTGTCGCACCTCAAGAAAAATGGGGATACGACTTTAAAACGAAGCGCGATCGCACGCTCGCAATGATGGACTGAACAGAGTCGCCACCGAACTTTATTTATTCCTAAAAAGGAAAGGGGAAATATCGATAAAACCTCTAAAAGAAAGGATAAAATATGGTCATCGCAACCAATATCAGGGTTCGGGAGTCGATTATGCAAGGGGAAGGTATTAGCACCCCTCACGTCCGTTGTACTCAACGGGAACCATTAGGTTAGTTGTGTGCATTAGTGTTAATTGAAATGTTAGGCTTCTCGAGTTATTAAGTGGGAAAGAAAGAAAGGAAGAGAGGAAAATGTTTTTGGATTTTTGACGAAGGACTAAACCTAAGTTTTTTATTAGTGGGCCTGACAAGATTTACGAATCCTGCTCCTACGTATCTCAAAAGAGAAATCAAGGCTTACGTAGTTCTTGGGAGATTAGTTCATTTGTGGGATATTTCACACAATCTAAAACATGAGGATGCCGAAAACCTTTATGTTTCTCCTCCTCTACCAAATCTTTTAGCTCGGGTGTCAAGGAGCTTGAACCAGTATGTGCATTACTTTTTCTTCAACACAAAGTTCGGTTTGTAAACATCTTAGAAAATCTTTCTCATGCTTTTGCGGTTCATTGTAAACAAAGGTAGCATTTTCCTCCTTGTAATTGAAATTCAAGTGCCATTTTGCAAGATTAGGTGACTGTTTCTTATCAGTCTCATGTTTGGTTCTTTTGGGGCAAAACAAAGTTATTTCCTTGTACCTTAGAATTTTCATGTGTATATGTGAGGTACTTTTAAAACTATGAACTAATCATACCGTGCGTATGAATGACAATGATTGAATGAATGTGAGAAGGTCCTTGGTCACGAATGAATGATTGGAATATGAATGATTATGTGGGAATCTTTAAACATGAATGAATGGAAAATCTCAATGTGAAATGAAGAAAATATGAATGTAAATTTTAAAATGTGAAAAATGTAAAAATATGAAATAGTAAATATGAACATGGAATGGAGGACATGAATGTGAATGAAGAAAGAATGCAAACAAGTGATTGATGGGGAAAAATTTTCAGGGCCAAAATCGGGGTATGACACATGGCTGTTGGTGCGAAGTGGGCGCTGGCCACAGGCATAGTTGAAGAGACAATCTCGGAGATGACTGTCCTCTAGGGAGGAGTTGAAGGTGTCAGAGACGATTGACTTTGGGCAGCCAGGAATGACTCCAGTAGGGAAGTCAATCTGGCTACTCCCTCCTTAATCTCACGATTCTCTTGTTCCAAATGATCCATTAGTCTTGATGCGTTGGCTCGGGTGTAGTTACGGTGAGTCAGCTTGTCTTTAAAATAAATGAAGAACATAGAGTTAGACCATAGAACGAGAAGCCTGGAGCAAAACCTGCTTATGCACATGATGCATGCAATGCTTGTGCATATGATTTGTTTTTTTTTTATCATAGGAACTTTAGAGTTCTATTTGCAAATATTGGAGCATTTATCACATATGGAAATATTATATCAATAACATTTGGAAATATTTTTACACCAAAGAAGTACAGTATTGGTAACCAAATACAATACAAGGGAGAAGGAAAATGATCATCCTATGGAACCCTAGAAGCAATCATCTAAAGCTCTGGAGACTGGAAGATAAGATGCACGGAGCCTCTTCACCTCCCTCTCGTAGGCTGCCTCCATGTTCGCGTTCTCTTTGGCGAGTCGATCGTACTTCCTCTTCCAAAACTTGGATGACTGAGGAAGTAGAGAAGTTCATGCATCATCAGGATCATCAATAACCTGGTGCTCGAGGAACTCTATCAAAGCATCCTTCTCCTTGATCTGCTGAAGCAACTCCTCTCGTTCACGGATCCAAGCACGCGAACAGTCTTCGTCTCTCGACTCCTCTAGTCCTTGGTCAGGGAGGGTTGGAGGCCCAACCACAACCAAAGGTGTAGGGATCGGATACTCGTAAGGCATGAGGTACTCGAAAGCTCTCTTCCTAACCCAAGTGGTATAGGGTTCCAAAGCGATACAGTTCTTTGGACCTAGCTCTTTCCTTCCTTTCCTAGGGATCTTGCGCCAAGCGCGGACCATCCTGCCCTTCAAACCTTGGGGATCTTTACCCTCCTGAAAGAACACACCCTCTAACAGAATGTTATTAGGTTTATCCCTTAGGGGGAACCCAAGCTGACGACGTGCCAAAATAGGGTTGTAGTTAATCCCACCACATGTACCAAGAAGAGGCACATTGGAGAATTCACCACAAGAGTCGATAATCTGCAAACCATCATATACACGGTTGTACCAAAAGATATCATCATTAGTGAGAGACATAAGTCTCGTAGACCACCATAGACATCCTTTGTTTTCCTTGAAGGCGACAGTCTGTGGCAAGTGCGAAATAAACCACTTGTACAACAGAGGCAAACAACATACAATGGTACCTCCACCCTTTGCATTCCTCATATGCAAAGAAAATTAAGTGTCACCCAATAGAGTCAAAACGGGATTAAGGGTAGAGAAAATCCTAATAGCGTTCACATCCACAAACTTGTCGATGTTGGGGAATAGCACTAGCCCATAGATGAGAAGTACAAATATGGCTTCAAAGGCGTCCTCACTCATGGCCTTTCCATACATAATAGCTTGAGCAATGAGGAACTCAGAAGGGAGACCTTGAATTCCACCTTTGGTAGTCATATGAGCACCAACCAGAGATTCATCTATATGCAACATATCAGCTATCTCTTGAGAAGTAGGAACACTCTCTAAGCCATTGAACGACAACTGGTCTAGAATAGGTATACCCACAAGGTAGGTATACTCCTCAAGAGTGGGCAAAAGCTGAAAATCCGGAAATGTGAAGCAACGGTACAAGGGATCATAAAACTGCACCAATACACTCATCAATCCTTCGTCCACCTGAGTAGTCAGAACAGATAGAAGCTTCCCAAAACGAGCCTTGAAACCCAAGGGATCTAATACATAGGATGTCAAATTCCTTAGCTCTTTCAAAAGTCGGGTTGTCTGAAACTGTACTTCTTTGTATTCCTTCTTTGTCTTTCCATGTCTGAAAATTTGCAAATAGACCTCTTAAGTTCCTTGAAAATTTTCTCATTATTGATGATATGTATGCAAATGGGTGCATGAATGCATGAATGCAACAATCACACTCAAGGATCAAGCAAAACACACCAAACAAAGGTCATGGGATGGATCATGTCATCCTTAACATCAATCATCCATTTTGATGGATTATGGTTTACACCTTATCAACACCTAAGTTCCATTGATATTGAGGATACAAGAACGGATCATCCATGAATCAAGGGTTTGTTGCAAGTCACGAGCATGTAGTCTCGGTTAAGAACCACCCAAAGGGAGTTTACTAGGATTTAAACCTGCCAAACATGTTCTACAAGAGGTTCCCATAGTCATCATCCCATCTTTCGGATATTATCGGAGAAACGACTACTCGTATTCCAAAAATATTCTCAAGAGAGACTCTTATGAGTGTAGTATCGCGTAACAATCGTATCAAATCTTACACTTGAATGACTTTCGCACTACATCCTAAGAATAGGCCAAGATGGGCTTGGTAAACTAAGGTCCTTGGCTTCTAAGGTCTACATTGGAAAGAGTAATGTCTAACCACAACTACTTGTGTGACATTATTGATCCCAACATGACCTCCACCAAGTGAATGGACTTGCAAGTCAACTTGCTAAGGAATAACTCCACACAAGCCAACAAGACTATGCCATTCTCCTATCCTAAGTGCACTCGAGTTTGGGTATAAAACTTATCTCACAAAGATCACCAAGCATACAAGGAATTAATATTCAAGCAATTCAATCATTACATACAATACAGTAATCCCAAATTGCACAAAAATATGTCACAAAATAATATAGAATACAATACAACAAAAATGAAAAGTAGGCAAAACCCACTAGTCAAATTTCCCCAGCAGAGTCGCCACTTTCCTGTAGCGGGGTATTCGTTACCATTAGAGATATTGACTAAATCCAAGGTAAACCATACAAGTCGAGTCGCCACCGCACTTCTATTTATCCAAAGGAATGGTAAGAAAGCGAACAAAAAACCTAAAATTTTTATCGAATCAAAAACTAGTAAAAATGTCAGAGATCGGGGTAAGGGGTTGGTTATGCAATGGGAAGGTTTTAAGCACCCAAAACATCCTAGGTATTCCTAGGGAGCCCTTTTCACATTTGTTGTAAGGTTGGTATTTTGTGAAAATTCGTTTGTGCAAACATGATTGAAGAGAAGAGAAGAGAATATACAAGTTATTTACATTTTATGTTTGGATGGATAAACCCATTGCCTACGTACCATCTTGAAAAAGATTAGGATCAAAACCTCGTAGTTCGGGGTAAAAATCTCAAAATGAGTTGGTGAATTGATTGGTCCAAAATCCTTAAGATCTTTTGTTATCCAAGGGAGAAAACTCAACCTAAGACCACAAATCCACCATGTGAGGATAGCTTTAACATTCTAGTGAGGGGTTAACCCTATAATAAGCATGGAAGACTCATTGTCCATCACTAAGGATATAGGTGAGTATTACATCTACCTCAAGGATAACTCAAACCTAATAGCTAAAGGTTATGAAAAAGTTTTGATTAAGGAAGTGGCCATTGAAATCATAAAAGCATTTGAATGAGTTATATTTACCAATGGAAAGTATTTACAAAATATGGTCAAAGTTGATTTAAGGATTCAATTCAAAATAAGTATTATGAAAAGGTTTGGAAATCAAAAGCATAAGGCTTAGGTTTCTAATGTTTGAAAAGAAATGTTAAATGTTTGCACAAAAGTTTTGGCTTGGGTTAGAGTGGAGGGAAGAAGAAGAATGGCTAAAGTCCTAATCATACAAGAGATAAGGGATAAGAAACAAGACCACAAATGGAGTTCCTCTCTTGAGATCATATTGATGATCCAAGTAGCTCCCATCCTTTGGAGTATGCAAGCAAAATAATAGTAAGCTCAAGCAATCAACATAATCAAACAAAGCTTCTTAAAAGATCCCCAATGTCTCTTGTATCTTTCACTTTGGATGAACATGGCAATGATTCTTCAATTTGAGCTCATATAGGATTCCCTAGCACAAAAGCACACACATCAACAAGTTCTATGAAGTAAATCAAGAATGGACAAGAGTGAGTTTAGAGGTTTGGTCCTTCTAATCCATCTTCAACATTTAGGCCTCCTTTACTCCAATTTGCATAGGGAAAGTCCTAGAAACTAAGTCCATTTGTCCATTTCTTTGCATTTGCTCCACAATAATCAAAACAAAACACAAGCACAATAATATATACACAATTATGTGCTCAAGTGAGCAAAAGGCAAATTGCATTAACATAAACATGTGCTCAAATGAGCAAAGGGCAAAAGCAAATGAATAATATGTACAAGAATAGTAAATTGCATAAATGTAAAGAGAAAGAATTAAATGTTAATGGTTAATGGTTAGTGTTAATAGTTAGTGTGCCATAAGGCAAATTTAGCGCTATGTTAAGCAATCATCATTGGACTTATGTAGAAGTCACAACTATCTGAGGCCGGTCAATAATAATGTAGGCAACAACACAAGTTAGAGGTCTTGATTAGTGAATCAACCTCCAACAACTTGCCATGCCAAAAAGAAGATGAGAAATGATCTTGTATTGATTTAGGTCCTTTGCATGATTTAGGAAGCAATCTATCCTTAATGCAAAGCCATTCACTTGATCCATGATCAAGATGAATTAGATTTGAATCAAGGAAGATTAAACTTCCATGTATCAATGCTAACCATCAACCTTTAACTCATTGATCAAAAAGACAAAGAAGAAGGAGAAGAAGAAGATGAAGAATTAAAGTGCATTAATGGAAATGATATGTACTAATCAACAAGTGTTGACCAAAGATAGGGAAGATCAAGGTCAAACAATAGAAAATAGAAGCAAAATGAAGATTAGAAGTCAAGAAACAAATAAAATATTTTTGGCATTTTTAATATTTAAAATAAAACTTGAATTAAAATAATAAAGAAAGGTCAAACTTCAAACTCACTTCAAATCAACTTTGAAAAGTTCAAGTGAATTATCCCAAGTTCAACAAGGTCAAACAAAGTTTGACAAAAAAATTTCAGCATTTTTAGAAGTCAGAAACTATTTTAAATCAATTAAAAATGCATAAAAATAACCTAATTGAACTAAAATCTCAAATAAATCTCAAATCAATTAATAAATTGATGAGAATATTTTTCATAGATCTATCATCATTCAAAGAGGTTGGAAAAATATTTTTGTATTTTTTGGATATCAAAAACTATTTTAAATGAATTAAAAATAAGCAGAAAAGATAAAATTACTAAAAAATAGCAAATGATAAAATAAAAAATATTAAAAATCTTTTTTAGAAACTAGAAATTAAAAGAGAAATAATGCAATTGGTCCCGTAATTTTTGGACCAATAATGAGAGAGATATGAATTTTTAAAATAAAATGGAATTAAAAGAAATAAAAGAAATAAAAAATCAGGAAAATCCACACGCGTTGGATCCAAGCTCATTAATTGAGCTGGCGCATCAGACGGTTCCCAGGCGCGCATCCATCATACACGTGAGTCAAACTAATCACATGGAGCATTAAAAAAAAAGTCATAACAAGGGATGCATGAGATTCAATCTGGAAAAGGCCAAGAACGGATGTGATTGAATCTGGAGACCAGACGGTGGCCAGCGCCACCGTCTTCTCCGGCCAACTTCCGGCCACATCCTAATTTGCAGAGATTCAAAAGGCAACCAAAATGCACGATCCAGGTATCATTCGAAAGATGGGGTGATGTACATCACCCCTGTACCACTCAATTCCACTCTAGATCTCTAGATTGAGAGAAATCAGAGGTAGAAATTATGTGGTGTTCAAGTGAACTCAATGATTTTCAAAAATTGAAAGCACAATAATGTTGCCTCTATGTAGAGGACTTCAGATCACACAATAACAAAGCAAATGGAACAATATACAAGCTGGTTCGAAGCAAAAATCAATGAAATCAAAATTCAGATCTGAAAAATTTGAAGAGAAATGCAATAGTTCCTTTAGTGAGGGTTGAGTTTTCAATTGAGCAGCAATTGGGGCGCCTTTAGGTTGAGAAACTATGAAGCCAAGGCCTTGTATTTATAGATGAAGGGAGCTGCAAGCATGAGCAAAGTGTGTGCATGGGTGAAGAGGGCCTCCATGCATGGGCCTGTACAGGCGCATGGAGGGCCCAATTCTGATTGGAATGGCAAGCTAAACATCACCGAATATGTTTTGGATGTGCATATGAGGTGTATTTGGATCATGCATGGCAATTGAAGTTATTTTCACAAAATGCACTATTACATTGAAGTCTTCAAAAATGCCATGTCCAAAATTAAAATGCAACCTTATGAGTAATAGTTGGAAAGATTGTTGCATAAGGAACAAATGTCATGTTGATCAAAACTCCATTTGGGCCTTGGAAATTAATGAAAATTGAACTTGAAGTGTAGGGTGCAAAACATGCATATGTGGAATTTTCAAAATTGGCCAAAGTTCAAGCCCTTCTGTCTCAATGACGCAAGCTCCAAATGATAAAACCTTAAACATGAAAGTTGTAGATATTTTCAATAAAATCAATTTGGCTGAAATTTTGCATCATTTGGATCTTTGATGAAGAAGTTATGGGAACTTGAAGTTGGTCTTTTTCACATTTCAATGCATTTGGTCCAAAGTGACCTATAATGTTTTGCATTATCAAATGTATTTATTTTGAGATTTTGTAATTTTGATCAACATAACATTTGAGGTAGACATCTTAAGCTTTCCAATGCATTTTATCTCACCTCAAAATCATGAAAAATGAAGGAGTTATGTCCTTGGGAAGTTGCCCCAAAATTAGGGTTTCAGTCAAAATGACCAATAATGTCTTGGAATGAATGATGACCTTCCAAGCTTCAAATCAAATTTTGATGAACATGAAAGTTGTTCATATGGTTCGTAAGAACATGTTTTCTCTTGGGGTCATCTCCATTTGACCAACACATAAAAAGTTAGGTCTCAGTGTATTTCCAAATAGTTAGATGAATTGACTGATCAACTTCTCAAGTCCAAACCTCATATATTGATGAATGGATGATTGAGGGAACTCAAATAAGTTCAAATATGCATGAAATTATGAATTAAATAACTTCCATTGATTGCATTTGACCATGGGTTGAGGTTGCTTCATGAGCAAGGCACAGTTGATGAACAAATGAATTAGGGTTTCCTTGGGAAACAATCCTCAAGCCCTTTGATTTGTTCTGATCAAATTGACAAATTGAGATACTTGGGAGGCATATATGATGATTGAGAGCTTTGTGAACCATTTTCATGCTTGCTTTCAACTTCACTTGACCATTCTTTGAGCATAGGGACCATCTAGGAGCCTTGGATCTTATGATTGCCCAAGCTACAAAACAAAAGATGTTAGTGACATATTTTTGTGCTTTTGGTTAGTAAATAAAATGGGAAAAGCAATAACATATAATTCAAGCATGCTTGGTGATCTCAAACCAATTCACAAGAGACCCCACCCCAAAGGTAAGGAGCCAAGATGCTTAAGATCCTTGAGGCAATGTGAATGCCATGTTATGATGCCATGAGGGATCTTAGGGTCAAAATTAGGGTCTTACATATGGATGCTACACTAGTGATACACTAGTGATGGATGTTTCCCTCTTGTGTTACACTAGTGATGGATGCTTCCTTCTTGTGTTACACTAGTGATGGATGATCCCCTCTTGTGTTACACTAGATCAATTACACTAGGAAGTCTGTGTTACATTAGTGATGAATGCTTCCCTCTTGTCAATAGCAGGATATCTCGGGTCAGCAAGGAGAAAATCTATGTAACCTTATCTTTTGATGAAACTGAATACATTACTGTAGAGAGCACTGGTAAGAAATTACTCTGGATGAAGCAGATTTTGAAGGAGTGTAATATGGAAGAAGATGTCATGACATTTGTCTCTAACATTTTCACTAAGCCATTAGATGCAGTACACTTTGAAAAACGGGTATGCATTTGTGAGAATCAATAGAAATTAATGCTAGAGAGTTGTGCCAAAATAGAAAAAAACACTTCTCTCTCCTAAGACCAATTTGACACAAATACTAAGGCTGATTATTTTTTATATGAAGTGTGGTATAACTGGGATGTCGTTCCAAGCAAGAAAAAAAAAGTGTCTTGCTTTACCCTACTACCAGATTACAAATCTCTTTCTTCATCACAACATGAATCAAAATTATGATGATTCGACTAGTGGGAGCACTTGACATAGAATTTAAGGTTCCCAAGGATCTCGCGGATATGTTGGAGTCTAGGTTAAATAAGGCCAATTAAACTAGATATGTTAGGAACAATATCACCATCTTTGAACCATTCAGTTGAACAGCTGGCCTTAAGAAGATAATGATCTCAAATATGCATCCTGAGAAGACAAGAAGGATAGAGGTTGCACTTGTATAGCTAATGGAATCAAGTGACTTAAGTGATTATGAGTCATGTGAGGACAACTTAAATTGGCTTTTGATCTAGGGATCTGAAGTTTGGAGATTTCTTCCTTAAGATTTCCTGGTTATTATCTTTGTTGTTTTGGTTCTTGTATCTGGGATTTTTTTATTTATTTGTGAAGTCTATATGGCCTTTTTGAAATTATGTACAGTAAAACAAATGCAGTTCTTGTGCATATCTGGATGATGTTATAGTTATTCTTCTCATGTCTTGGTTGTGTATGTGCTAACATACTAACTTATGCATGGCTGACATCTAGGTACTATTTGAAGTACTAACCCTTTGCCAAATTATGACAAAAAGAGGGAGTTTATTGGTGTTGCTAAGGTAACGTAGGTATTTGCTAATATGGTGATAATACGCAGCAGCATCGGGCAAGACATCTGGCCCTTTTGATGTGAGCTTTTATGTTAGTAGGATTTTGCATATTCTGTTATTAGCTACTAAGTGTTTGTCTTATGCATGACTAAGTATGTGAAAGATTGCATGTTGATAATTGTTTCTCCCTCCGTCCCACAATGAGTGACCCAGTTGACCATTTCACACATATTAAGAAAAAGGAATAAATGAAAGAGGTATAAAGATATTTTTACTAAGTACCCTTATTGTGTATTGGGAATGATGAAGCTAATACTCCTTATAGGGTAAAATTAGAAAGATGTCTTAGAAATTGAAATGGGTCATTCATTTTGGGACACTATTTTATTCCAAATGGATCAATCATTGTGGGACGGAGAGAGTAGTTAGTGGGATTATCTGCTATTAACTATGAGCTGATTGAGTGCCATGCATGACTAAGTTGTGAATGATTGCATGTGTATCTAATTGATTCTATGGCATTCTTTTGTGTGGAATTTATGATGAATGCTAATGATTTTCCAGTGTTGAGCTTATCTTTGATATTTGGAAGATTGCTGATGATTGTATGCTCTGAAGTCTATCACTTATTTTGGTCTGAATAAGTTTTATGTTTTGAAGAGTTATTTTGCCACAACTTTCCAAAGGGGGATATTGTTGTTCCTTGTGGATTGGCTGCATTTTTCAAAATAACAACATGGATAGGTGTTAAGAGTGTTCAAGGTTAATTTAGCTTGCTTAAGATGTAAGGAGGTGAAGAAGGGTCACATTTATGACGCGTGTAGCGGTGTATTCGTCGCTATATGATTTATCGATTAAACCATAAGCAAAGCATACAATGAAATTTTCGAGTCGCCACCGCACTTTTATTTATCCAAAGGACTGGCTAAAAAGCGAACAAAAGCCTAAGAAGTTTTACACGTAGAAAACTAATAAAAAGATCAGAGAGTCTGGGTAAGGGGTAAATTACGCAATGGGAAGGTGTTAGGCACCCACTACGTCCTAGGTACTTCTAGGGAGCCCTTTTCACACTTGTTGTACTAAATATTGTTATTTGTTATGACATAAACATTGTGCAAACATGATTGGGATGATGAGAAAAGAATGTGCAAGTTAGTTATTTTTGTGTTCGAACGGATGAACCCGCTGCCTACGTACCTTCCATCAAAGGTAAGGATCAAAACGCCGTAGTTCGGCTAAAAGATTTCCAAAAGTCGGTGGATTCAATTTTAAACGATAGCACTGAGGCTTTTCATTATCAATGGGAGAACACTCGACCAAGACCAACATCCACCATGTGAGGATAGCTTCGACGCACTAGAGGGGTTAACCCTGTTTTCAGTACGGAAGTCTTATAGTCGACTCACTAAGGATAGGCAAGATTTACATCAACCACAATGATAATTGAAACCTATGGCTAATGCATGAAAAGATTAACAATGGACAAAGCCAAAACAAGTGAATGGGTGAAGTTAATTGATTATGATTATGAAAATGGAGTCAAAGTATGATTAAGATTGATTCAAAAGAAGTATTATGAAATGGAGTTTGAAAAAGGTCAAGGACTTGGGGTCCAGGTTTTTAGTTTGAAAACATGAAGATGTTTGCACAACACTTATCTCAAATTTGAAAAGTAAAGTGTGAAAAGGTTTAGGACATCATGAATGATGAATGGATGAAGATGGATTGTAAAACTTCTTAGAGGATTCACCTCTTGAGATCATATAAGAGATGATTCAAGTGTGTCCTTTGGAATGAGCAATGGATAATAACAAACAAACAAAAAAATCAAAAGGGCGGATACCGGATGCCAATCACTGGGCTTATACCAATCTCCTAAAACAGAACTGGATATCAGATGCCACTCAATGGTCTTACAATAATCTCCTCAAAAGAAAACAAAGATGAAATATGGAAGTCAACTGCCAATCTATCTGGACTTAGGTTAACCCCACAGATGCTCATAGGAAAACCAATGCCACATTACAGGGACTTACAATGGATCCTCACATACAAGAACAGAAGCAACACATGATCATAGGAAAGCAAATGCCAACTTACAGGGACTTACAATTGTATCCTCACATACAACAAACAAAACAACAGGATCACAGGAAAGCAAATGCCAACTTACAGGGACTTACAATTGCATCCTCACATACAATCAAATGCATCAAGCAAAGATAAGATGAGTGGCCAAGGTGATGGTCTTATACTCACCTCCATATCATAGGAGCAATGGCCAATGGATGGTCTTACAATTGTCCTCAATGGGTAAACAGCAATGATAAGTCACAAAGACAAATGAGATGATTATGCATTAATGAGCAATTAATGATGATAAATGCATGGAGCATACAAGCAAGCATGTGCATATGAAACAATCAAGCAATCAATGAAGTCAATCAGCACACACTATAACCAAACAAGGAGGCTCATACAAAAGGGTTAGGCATTGAAGCCAACTGGAATAGGTTAATGGTGCTCTTAACCTTGCCATTGAGGGGCTAAGGTGAAGCAGATGAAAGGATATGAGGGGTGTGCCTCATTGCTCTTATCCCTGATCAGGGAGAGCATATCAGAAAGTGTGGGAGCTCAGAAAGATGGAGCTCTTTCCACATTAGACTCGATAGATCTTGGGTTTTGATCTCGATGCTACAACCATGTAATGGGAGCAAGGAGAAGACTCACTGAATAGTAGGGGATATGTTGCTTATCCCTTTGATCTACCAATTGCCTCAAATGAGGACTTTTCCTGCTTGGGACAAAATTAAACACACACAAGCATTGCCTCTTAAGGAGGACTTCAGACAGTTTGCCCGGCCAAATAACAGGCCGGGTCTCCAGACTACATGAAGAAAGAGGGATTACCTCAAAGCAAATTGCTAAATAGCAAAGCAAAGCAAATCTAAGCAACTAAAGGGTACCTGAAATAGTCAAACAAATCAGTACACAGTTCAACAGTTTAAATCAGAAGGAAATGAATCAAACAGTCAACACAGAGGGACAGGTGTGCAAAGCACAAGACTCAAATCATATGAGTCAAACCACCTACAACACAAAGAGGTTAGCACATGATATATACTCAAACTCAATCAAATTTGTATGATCTCTTTGAGGCATTGTTGCTTAACCTGAAACAATGAACTCAAACATAAGCCAGGAGACCTCTAGGACAAGCCCAGGGTCAAAAATAAATGAGAAAGTCAAAACAGCAAATGAAAGTCAACCAAAATCAAATTCAAACATTTAAGAAGCAAGCTCAATTGGTCTCAAGTTCATATCATGCATCATCATCATTTCACAAACAAAAGAAGGCAAAGCATGGCAAAAGAGAGCACATAAAAGTCAACAGAAAGACTTGCATCAAAAGTCAACTCAAACATTTTCAAAAATCACCAAATAATTCATGATCAATCCTAACACCTAGCATGGTAAGCATGTAAAATTTCATCACAATTGGACAAGTGGAAGGCAGTCAATGAAAATCATGAAGTCAAAGCAAATTTGAATATGCTCAATGAAGTCAGCAGCAAGACTTAGCTCAAAACCAAACATAGTCAATTCCAAAAAAATCACCAAATAATTCACGCTCAATCACAATCCATAACATAGCATGCATATGAAATTTCAGCTCAATTGGATCATGGGAGGATGGTCAATTAAAATCAGGAAGTCAAAACCATTTCAAGCATGCACAAAGAAGTCAAACAAACATGGGTCAACTTCATAAAATCATAACTAAATGAAAACAGATGAGAAATGAATGGGATCAACACCAATGCAAAGCTTAAGATGTCTAGTATGCACATGTGAAATTTCATGATCATCCAACAATGTATGCGAATTTCACAAATGAAATGGCAAGATGTATCACAAAAAGTCAACAATTGACTAGGCAGGGAAGAAAAATCTCAAACAATTATTAAATGGCATAATTATATCCAAGAAAATTCACACACAAACTAAACATATGAGAGAAGATTCATGCAAAATTTCACATTAATAGGAAGCCAGGAAGCATGTCAACAAAAATCATGAAATTGCATAACATTGGTGTGACACAAATTGTCACACCCTACTTCAAAAATTCATAACTCAGCAACCAAGTAAGATAAAATCATGAACTCTATATCAAAATCACCATGAATGAGTGTAGATTAACCACAAAAAATTTCAGGGGCATTGGATACATCCTCATCATTTCACAAAAGAATTGGCAAAAGGTACAAAATGTGCATACATGTTAAGAACCCTAATACCATTAAAAATCCAGCCATCCAAAAAATCAATAAAAATCATGATAAAATAATAGACATTCATGTGAATATGATGGAAAAAATTTCATGAATTTTGGAATTGAAATGAGTGAATTAGGAATTTTGTAAGTTGAGTAACAATTTGGAACAAATAAACAAAATGGACATGGTTTACTAGGTCAACAAGGTTGACCGAATGGCATTCTGGTAATAACACCCTCATTAACCAAAACGGTGCGTACAGGGGAGGCAGAACGAAATGTTCTGATTGGCCATCACCAATGAAACAGTAACATGAGCAGGCAATACACGTGAAAACAAGTTTTCTGGAAATAGCTAGGGTTTGTGAATGGAACAGTGCTCCATCTTCATCATCATCATCATAAAAACGAAATTCCAACAGTATTACACAAACAGCATGGCAGTGATACATTAGCATTCATGCAACATCAAACAACAATAAAACAAACACGATTCATGCAAATTTTTCTGGGCAAATCCTAGGGTTTATCATAAACAGCATAGCTTCATCATCTTCATGCAAACGAAATTTCCAACATGCCCAGAACAACAAATCAAGTACACCATTCGAACAAGTGAAGCAAGCAAATGCATAATCCAAACATGGTTTTCATGAAATCATCATCAATAGAGCAAATCGACTAAAAACAAGTTTGAGCACAAAAATGAAAATCCAGATTTCTCACAGCATAGTTAACCAATTAGCATGATACAAGTTTCACAATACTCAGCAAGGTAAGAACTACACAAAACATGGCAACATTTTGAGAAAAGAAATGGTCGAAACCTTACTTGTTTTTGAAGAAAAATGTGAAACAGTGTTGTTTGGATGATGTTGGCTCGAACAGATGGAGATAATGGTTGATGTTGATGGATTCTTGAAGCACTTTAGCTCAGCCCACTTAAATCCAGCTTAAATCGAGTTTGGCCATTGAAGATGCTTGAAGAAAACAGAACATGAAATGATCTTCCAGCTGGTATTTTATGCTCCAAATGGTTTCCAGATGATGGCTAGGTGATGAAAGAAGCAAGAGTGGCTCGAGTGTTTTGGGAGTTTTGCTCAGAAATTGCAAATCGTGAAAATGGTGATTTTTGCAAATGAGAGAATTCTGGTGTTTAGATGGCTGCAGCTAGGGTTCAGAATGACAGACAATTTCCTTTATATTTGCTGTTTAGCATTAGTTAATGAAGTGTTAAGCATGGTTAACTTAAATGAAGCCAATTTGCATTTTTGCTAATTTGAACCAATGTGCACATGGAGGTATAAGTTCTGGCCGAGTTTGGGCCTTGAACAGACTTCAAATGTCAATTAAAACAAGTTCCAAATGGCCAATTATGCTGAAAAGGGCTAAATCAAAAAGTCAACTTTTTTTCACACTTGAATTCAAATAAGACAAGTCCAAAAATGCCATTTTGCATGGTGAGGTTTTGGTGAAAGATGAATGCATTTTTGGAAAGAGGGGAACAAATAGAGCTTGTAGGAAAAAACCCCACTAAAATTGGCCAAATGGTTCATGAGATATGGCCTTTTGAAGTTCACAAATTTTTGAAATTGAATTGATCATATCTTGCCAACCATACATGGGAATTGAGTGTTCTTGGACTTTTTGGAAATGGGAGAACAGGATCTTCAACTTTCATGTTGGGCAAAAATTCATTTGAAGCTTGTATCATGATGTAGGTTTAAGATCAAGAAGTTTCCATTTTTGGCAAATTTGAATTACAAGTCAAGTTTCTATTTTGGGAAATTTCTGATTTTGCTTCAAATTCTTCCATGATGGTATTTAACATGATATATGAGGCTTGTATAGACATGAATGATCTCCTTCAAATCAATTCCATCCATCAAATCACTGATTAAATCCACAGTTGACCAAGTTTGACTTTCTGTTGACTTTTCTAGGGTTTTGCATGATTGAACCACTTCTGATGGATTCCAAACCCTAATTCCTTGAGAACATTGATTCCAAGTGATGTCCCAAGTTATATGAACTCTTGATTATTGATCATGGTGCCCAAATTCTGCAAGAATGGCCACCATCCACTGCAATGCCTGATTTTGACTGATTTTGACCTAATTGCTGATGATTGCTTCAACTGCAAGCAACAAGGTTAGATGACAATATTTTTGTACTTTTTGATTAGTAAACATATGAAAAGCAAATATATACAAATGCAAGGCATGCTTGGTGATCAAGAACCAACTCACAAGGTATCCCACCCACTAGGAGGGAAGCTAGGGCATGCAATGATCCTTGAGGCCATGATATGATATGATATGGGCCATGAGGGATCTTAGGGCCAAAATTGGGGTCTTACAACGCGATGTCACAACATGTTGGTACAACATATGGGCCTTGCGCAACAGGATATTACTGCTGAATTTTGGGAAGACTTTCTGGTCAAAGATTGGATCATATTTTATTTCTAATTGGTTTAGAAATATGAATAATTGATTTGTTTGACAATTGGATAAAGATTGATTCAGATTTAAATGTAGATTTAAATTTGATTTTAAATTGAAACAATCTAATCTTGTTAGAGGGATTTGGGGAGCAGATAATATCCAATAGATTCTACATTAATTCTAGACAAATTTAAAGCTAATATCTAAGCATTCACATTGAATATTTTAGAGTGCTAGAGTTTACAGGAGTCCTTGTTATTTTATGTACACTTATATATTTTAGTGACTTGCATATAAGGTTTGTCTAGTTGAGTTGTATATTCAACATCTTTATGTACACCTATATGTTTCAGTAACTTGGTATAGAAGGTTTGTCTAATTGAGTTATAATATTCGACATTGATAATTAGGTGAATCACCAATCACTAGGGATTAGTTATTGAGAGAAAGTGAGAGGGTTTCTCATATTTAGGGGGATTCCTAAATAGAAAGTCATTGGGTGGTGTTAGGAAGAGGCATTGAACAACATAGGATTTGTTGTTACTTGTAAGACTAACTGTACTAAGATACTAATGATGAATTTCATTTCTTGGGTTGGAAGCCAACCCTCAAGACATACATGTTTTTGCATTAAAACGAGTTACCAATTATTGTGTTCTTTATTGCTTTTCTGCTCCATCATCTTGCATTAAAACGAGTTACAAACCCTCTAACATGAAAGGGAGTGGCACTTGGAGACTCCTAGAAATATCATATGACCTATTGATAGAGCAGTCGCTAAAATTTTAATTCAAGGCTAGCAATAATCATGCTAAGTACGAAGCTCTCATTGTTGGCATGTCCCTCGCCCTATAAGTAGGTGTGTCGACTCTAAAAGCCAAGAGGGACTCTCAGCTGGTGGAGAAGCAACTCGCTAATGAACATCATATGAAGGAACCACAACTCATAAAATATTTGAATAAGGTACATGACTTGTCCGAGCATTTCAAAACTTTTGAGATAATGCATGTGCCAAGAGAATATAATTTCCATGTAAAACATTTGTCTAAGCTTGATAGTTCTAAGAAACCAGGGTTCAATCACATTTCAATACAAGAAACACTCGTCATCCTTAGCATAGAGGAGGGGGAGGCGAAGAGTATCGATATCTCCCTAACTAGCAGTTGGATGACACCTATAATCCATTATCTACATTCGGGCAAATTACCATATTTAGAAGCAAAACAACACTGTAAACATGTAGTAAAGTACATTCTTATGTCAAGAAAGCTCTATAAAATGGGAAGAGCCATTTCTATATTAAAGTTTATGGGGAACACAAAATCACCATAGTCTTTGTTGAAGTTCATCAAGGGGCTTGTGGCAGCCATATTGCTGAGTAAGCCTTGGCCCACAAGTTGTTAAGAGTAAGTTACTACTAGACTTGATTAACGAGAGACAATAGAAATTTCATCAATAAATGTGACAAATTCCAAAGATATGATAATCTAAACCATGAACAAGTTGAACTCCTCCACCCCGTGACAAATCATTGGCCATTTAATAAGTGGGGTGTTGACATTCTGGAACCTTTTCCTTTAGCTATCAGCTAACTAAAGTTCATAATTATGAGAGTAGACTACTTCACGAAGTGGATCAAGGCAGAGGTTGTGTCCAAGATTACAACAGAAAGAGCGTGTCGCTTTTATTCACATAAGATTATGTGTAGGTTTGATTTATAAGGAATTATTTTTAAGATAATTAAACTCAATTTTACAGTACTACTGTCATCGATTTTTACAATGACATGGGAGTACGAACCAAGTTCATATCAGTCATTCACCCACATATGCACACAAAAGCAGAATGAGCATATAAAGTGATATTCAAAGGGATCAATAAGAACTTGGATGCCTCTAAATGATTTTGGGCCAAACAACCAAATGACGTGATATAGTTATATTACACTACGCCTCACTCCACCCCCGAGGAAATCCATTTTGCACTAATGTATGACTTGGACACCATGCTTCCAGTCAAAATTGACATGCTATCATAGCTATGCCCATAATTCAACGAGGAAGAAAATGAAGTAGAGCTAAGATATGTTGTTGGCCTAATTTAGGACATAATAAATGTCGCCTGTATCCGAGAGTCTGCTTCTATACAAAAAGAATCCATGCAATATAACTCTAATTTAATTTGAAAATAGATGCAGGAAGGCAATTTAGTACTACAACAAGTCGTAGTGCCTACCCCGCAAGGAAAGCAACAACCTAACTAGGAGGAATCATATTGTATATATCAGAAGTTGCCAAATAGAGTCTACAAGATCTAATAATTGAATGGACGACTCATTCTTAGAACTTGGAACTCAACCAAATAGAGATATTATTATAGTTAATTTGTAAGAAACTGAGTCACATGTGTACAAAAACTCTCATAAAATATTCTAATATTAAAAGCTAGTTATTATGGTTTGACTATTGAAATTAAATTATTGGACTTCCACGGGAAGATCCTTTCCTCCCTATAGGGTATTTAAAAAATTGGCCTTCATAGGAAGATTATTGTCGCCTTATAGGGTATTAAAATTTTAGGACTTCCACATAAAGATCATTGCTGCCTACAAGGTATTTAAATTGTAGGACTTCCACATAAAGATCATTGCTGCCTACAAGGTATTTAAATTGTAGGACTTCCACAGGAAGATCCTCGCCCTATGGGGTAATTATATTAGTAGACTTCAATGGAGATATTCTTGCCACCTTACGGGGTAATTAAACTGCAGAACTTCACAGGAAGATCATTTCTGCCTGTGGGTAACTACACTACGAAGATCGTTTTCAACCTCAGGAATGTGGAACCTTGTTTTGCATGTGATCGACCTTTAACAAGGACAACAACTTTTGTTGAACTTTTGATAATGACAACTAGTTTATGATGTCTACAATATCTTATAACAAGTCAAACATAAGTGATTAAGTGGATAAAGATGCAAACCTAAGTATTACTGTTTGTTAGACTTGACTATCTAATAATGGAAACCTAAATGGAATACTAGCTCAAACTTTTGATGATGACAACTCATTGATGATTATTCCAATGTCTTCTAAAAAGTCATGCACAAGTGATTAAGCGGATAAAGATGCAAACCAAAGTATTAAGGTTTTATGGACTTGACTATATGATGATGGCAACCTAAATGGAATATTAGCTCAAGCCTCATCTAAAGTGAACTCAAGAAAGTGTCTACAAAAGAAAGCACCTGACAAAGTCTTAAAGTACAAGAAAGTCCTACATTAGTCTGAGTGAATCTTTTGTAAAATCAAAAGAGAGTTCTCGTAAAACTGCAAGGCTAAAACACATACACACACACACACTAAAATTTATTTTCAAACTGATTTTTTCAAGAAAATATTTTCTAAAATGTTATGAAGTTATGCCAGATAAATTGGGAGCAGCCAAAATTGCTCTCGGGTAAGTTTTGTCTTTTCTAATCAATTGGAGCATTTGTCTAATCAATTAGATCGGTTCAAAATTGAGCTATAAGCAACTACGAAAGTGCCTTAATCATGTATAACAACTAGATATATTTTATTTCCTCTTTGGAACTATTAATCGGTTAATATTGAAGTTTCTAGTCGATTAGTATTAGGCTCTAATCAACTAGATTGTCTTAAAATCTATTAAAGCCAATTTCCTTTTTGAGAAACCTCTAGGCTATAAATAGAGGTCCCTTCCCTCATTTTATTTCATATAGAATTATGTTTTGACAACTCTCTCTCTCTCTCTCTCTCTCTCTCTCTCTCTCTCTCTATATATATATATATATATATATATATATATATATATATATATATATATATATATATATATATATTATAAGTTTAAGGAGTGCCTTAGAGTGGGGGTGAATGAGGCACTTAGAGTATTTTCCGGATTTTTGACGGTTTATGACTTTTACTTTTTGAGTTGCTTAAGTGATGTAAAAGCGGTAAAGTGCGGAAAGTAAATGACACGGAGATTTATAGTGGTTCCCCTCACAGATTGAGAGTACTCCACTCCCCTTTCAACACGAAAGAGAATTTCACTAAAATGTTAGATTCCTAGACAAGACACCTTAAGGTCTTTCTATCTATTCTAACACACCAAGAACAATCCTCTTGGATTTACACTGTTTAAAGTCCAAACGAGACTCAATTTCTCACAAATGGACCTCTTGTATCCACACACCGGATAACAAGGATAAACCTTACAAACTTATCCTTAACAATCCTAAGAGTAAGTTGTAATCAAAGAATATAATTCTGAATAATTTGTATAAGATGAAATAGATGAGAATTGAAGTATATCAATTAGATAATTGATCTTCTCCTTTGTAACACTCAAATCTCACAATAATTAAACAAGTGTTCTTGGTATGAAATGAAACTATAATGCAGAAAATGGCAGTTTGTGCAAGGTTTCACTTTTAAGAAAGTTTGGATGAACACTTAGAAAGTTTGAGAGAATGTGTGTAAAATGATTTAAAATTTTGCAAGGAGGTAATTTTGAAGTCTGAAAAATTATGTTTATATAATGTCTAAAACACCTTCTCAGATGAATGCAATAATCCAAAAGATGTCATGTTTCATGATGAAGAGACCTTAGGAGTTTTCATGAAAAGATGCAAGTATTTTTCATTCTGGATCAGTGGTAATCAGTTACCTAAAATAGGGTAACCGATTACATGCATTCAACATTACAAAATAATTTGAATTTTGCTTGAGGTAACCGGTTACTACAAATAGGATAACCGGTTACATGGTTCCAACGTTTAAAAAATATTTGAAAATTACAGAGTAATCGGTTACTCATATATTGATAACCGATTACTCTAACACAGTTTTGAAAAATACCTTTAAAAATGAAGTGTGGTGGTTTGAAGATGCATAAAACTATTTTTAATGATTATGATATGAATGCAACATGTTGTGAACACTTGTATAACTATCTAGAGTTCAAGTGTTACCTTAATCCATGTGACAGCCGAATCTTCATGTGATTTACGAGACTTGATCATTTGATGGAAACTTCATATGCGAGCTTTAAACCTTGATCAATCTTTTTGTTAATCCGACTTGAGCTATGAAGCAAGGTTTGTCGTCATCAAAATATCTGAGCAGTCATATATATATATATATATATATATATATATATATATATATATATATATATATATATATATATATATATATATATATATATATTATTAAAATTCTAGAAGGGTAGAATTGTAAATTCAGCAAGGGAATAATTTGTATACACCTTGTTTGAATATTATTCCTTTATGGATTGTTTGCATTAGAAGCTAAACCCATAAAAGCTTAGGTTTGGATATTGTTTGATCAAACCCTAGTTTAGGTTCAAGCTCAGTGCGTGTAAAAAGCTTGATAGGTTTGAGATTAGCCCGTGATAATATCCCATAGGTTCTTGGTTAACACGTGGTAAAACTAAGGTTATATTAAAGCTTAACATGTGATAAGAGCTTGGATAAGGTCTGAGACTAGCCTTATATTAAAATCTCCCAACTTATTGATTAGCCTATAAACCCAAGGTTTAAGGTTCGTGAGCTTAGCCCGTGGTAAAAGCTTACAAAGTTTGTTTAAAAAACTTGAAGACTAACTGCTCCAAGATTCTAGTGTAAAAAAGACTCACTGCTTCGATATACTGTTTGTGGAAAGAGGACTAACTGCTTTAATACACTATTTTCCAAGTCAACCTATTTAGGTTGGAAGTCAACCAGTTTTCCTTGTATAAGGAGGTTAGTGGGTTTTACCTACTAAAAGCTCTCAAAGTTTATTGGATACTTTCAAGATCTATTCTTGGGGAGAGAGTATGTCGTTTTCTTGTTTGACCAAACCTCTATAACTATTGGTGTTCATCTATTTCCTTTAACTCTTTAGTTTTTTCAATTTACATTCCATAATTTATTTTCCACAACTTAATACTCAAACATTTTCAAAATGCTTTTAAACTCTGATTTTAATCTACAAATTTTTTTAAAACTATGTTTTTCGAGACCACACATTTCACCCCCGTCTTACGTGGAAAGTCACATCTCCAACAAGGAATACTCAACTAAGTCTCATTAGGAATACTCAACTAAGCCTCACCTGATGGACTCAACTAACCTCATCCATAAGGTTCATCTGAAGCTTCAAGAACTGAAGGTAGGAATAAACCTTCGACTAGGTTGTTGTAAAACACATGAAGATGAGTATGGTATTGAAACACTTTGGCCTTAACATATCCTTGTGCTTAAGGTATTGCTCAATGGTGTAATTGGAAGATACCTTGGATCGTGGTGAAGGCTTACCCTTAGCCCATCATTCTTCCCAAGTTGCCCTTTAATTGGTTCGAGTGCCCTTTTTTTGGATATGGCGCCTCTTCACCGAATGCATTTCTCTAAACATTAGTGTCTCAATCCATAACGCCTGATCATGCATAAAACATGTATTGATCCAACAAACGTTACATGGGAGTCGTGGGATTTAACTATTCTCCCTATATTTTAGGAACAACAACCCAATTTGGAACATTGGATATTATAAATACCTCAATGCCATAATATAATGGAACTACAAAATATGGAATACACACATATAATATGTTCTCACCTCATGTGAGTTACCTCTCAACACCACAACAACCTTAAAGTTAATGACATCCCTTATTCGTTTGGGGTTGTCACACATTTGTACTTTTAGAAAGTACAAAAGCTATTATATTAAATGCAAAGTATAAGGATGAAATGTTTGAATTTCTTGAATTTGCTTAAAGAAAACTTCCTAAAAATAATGGAATATTTTATTGTCTTTTTATTTTATGTGAGAATAATTTTTTTTTGAAAAGAAAGTAGTATTCATTCATCTATTTTGTGATCGAAATAGACAACTTTATACAATATGGACGTTACATGGTGAAGCGGATAAAAACCCAACTACATCATAGAGAGATGAAGTTTATGGATGATCGACTAGAAGATCTGACTCATGATATTGGATAAGATTCTTTTAGGAAAGCCTATATGTATGACACTTTATGTAGTGACAAGGAAGAGCCAATTATCCTGGGCGCACATGCTTTACATGATTGTCAGTGATATTAAGACTATTTAATTTGAAGGCAAAAAATGGGTGGACGAGTAAAATTTCCATTGAATTGCTTGAATTGTAGAAGACTAAAAGTTTCACTAAATTGATTTTAAGGGTATACAAATAATTATCACCACCTGTAAGCTTCAGTCATTTAAAGGTACATCACAACATATGCTATTGAGTTTTATTCAAACTATTTTGTAGAAGCAAACTCTATAGGAATTCTCAAGTCTCGTCAGGATGAAGTAGATGAAGGTAGAAGTACTTAAGGTTTAAATTTTAAGTCAATAGTTTGGGATGTAGTTCTTCAAGCACATTTGTATATATTGAATAACATTGATGAAGTTTAACCTTACTTATTCACTCACAAAAGACTTATCAAGGAAAAATTCCCCCGAATGACTGACTAGTGGTTGTTGATCAAACATAAAAACAACTTCATAAATTGGTTTAATGAAAGGATTTCTAACTTGGACTGCATACGACATTAACAAATTTTAGTTTTATACAAAATTAAAGGATGATGGTAGTAAAATGAAAAACAATGGGGGCTATGGTTGAGGCTGAATCCATGCACTTCTCTAGTTCCAAAGATAAGAATCTTGTAATGGTATCTAGTTTGTACTTTATGGTCATTTAAAAGACTTGGGATATTGATTATATGGTATTCAAGGTTCCTTTATTTAAATCCAAGTGGATTGACAATAATACTAGTATACAAACCGATGAGTTATGATTCACACGGGTTGACCTTCGCAAGATAGCTTGTATGAACGAACCATTTTTCATGGCATTCCACAAAAAAACAAAGGTTTTATATCATTGATCCTCTTAATAATAGATGATTGATTTTATAATAAGATATGTGTAATTCAAATAAAGAAAATGATTTAGATGATGTGCTTACTATTCAATATGATCATCAATAAGGGATATAGGAAAACTAACAAATAAATGTTTTTTTATTGTTTGTTCATAATTTATTGTTTGTTATTATTTCTAAGTGTTTTTACATGTGTGTAAACAAGTGTTATACTAACAGGTGTTATTATTTCAACTTATGGGTGTTTAATGGCCAGACACTAAAAGACGTCAACTCAAGTTGTGTATCTTGCTTCCTTTAGATGTATGAGTCAAATTCACATTAATTTTGTTTGTTGTAAATTTTCTTATTTGATGTAATAATGTATAGTTTTAGTTCATAATGTGTGCCATTTTAGTTTTGGTTCACAAATTTTGTCTGTTCTATTTTTGTTTTTGTTTCATAAAAAATGTAGATTATAATAAAAATTATGTGAAATTAAAAACTTTATATTTTTAAAAAAAATCATGTATTTCCCCACAATTGGATATTCCAACCTAGGGAAAAAGTGATCCCCCTCAACCTACCCCGCGGGTTAAAGACGCAACTATGGTGGAAAGTTAAGCTTTTTACCTCAGTGAGTATTCCAACTGTGCTGAAAATTTAGTACAACGCGCCATTTTGAATATGTGAAAACTTTTTTGCTCAAATCCAAACTCATGCCCATGCAAATTTTCACTTCGATCAGTATTCCCACCACGGGGAAAATGGCGTGCTATCCAGTTTTTCACTTCAACAAATAGCCCGAGGAGAAAAGTAACGATTTTTTCCAATCGAGGTGAAAGATTTTTGTTGTTGTAGTGTTAAATTCCTTAATTGATTAAAAACATTTATTAATCAATTCCATACATTCCATGATAGGTTTTTAGAAGTTTTAATAAAAATAAAAATGGTTTGAAAAACTTTGTGTGTGTGTGTGTGCGCGCTTATGTGTGTGTGATTTCCTTAATATTTTTAAGGCCTATTCTTTAACTTTTACAATTTACATTGATCACTCTAAGACGCTAAGTGAAAGAGCAAGTGAGTTTTCACACTTTCTATTTTTCACACTTCAAAAACCTCTGCTTGATTTAGTAGTTAATTAAGACTTGAATTGAGTCTTTGAATTTACAAATTACTGAGGTTTGAGATATATTCTTCATGAACAGATACCATCATCAGGAGTTTACTTGATAATTTATATATGAAGTATATAGAAATGTCACTGGGGGGGCTTAATTGTGACCCTTTTAAAATTTAGCGTTGCTTGAATAAAAAACACAACCTATCAAGGAAGCCTTTGAGAAGAAAGGTTTTTGTAAATCTCAGATTAGATTTAGTGTTATGTATGTGTGAATGTGATTGACACAAGAGATTTATAGTGGTTTACCAAAGTGGCTGTTTCAGTCCTCACAATCTATGAGATTTCTTTACCGATGCTTGACAACTTTTCTTCTTGTATGCTCTTTTTCAACTTTGTATTTTCTTAGCCTCTCCAAACTTACAATACTTTTTAATATATCTTCAGTAAGCTTATGAAGGAATGAACAGAGTTTTGTATCACTTGAGAATATACGATTTTAAGAAAGTTTGTCAGGATCAAAGAAAGACAAAAATTTCATCATATGATAGTGAGAGACTTGTAAAGAGATCTCTGATAAGATATGTTTGTGATATTGATTTTTGATGGAATTGAGAAGGAAAATAAATTTCTTTGATGCTTAATGTCTTTGTAATCTTCTTTCTCTTTATAATAAAAATGATACATCATAATAACAATGAAATGTTTATATCTACATATGAAGATTAATATCGAATAAGTGTTGAAATAAAGAGAGATGACTTTACCCATGAAATTATGTTAATTTCAAATAAGCCATTGATGCACTGTGGCTCATCAGATACAATGATGAAACCCTTCTTGTCTTGGAACTTTCATATTTAAAAAGACAACAAATATTATTGTTCTGTGTTTCTTACTATTTCTTTTCAACCTTATGACATAAAATACACAATGTCTAGTCATATAAATATTTTTAAATATTTTTCAATTTACTATGTGTCTAAGTAATATTTGTATTCTCGAATTTTGTTTCACAAAATTTGTATCTTCATCTTTTGTATCCTCAGATATATTCTTTCTTCTTCTTTCAATTTTGAAGAATGTTATTCTTTTAAGGATCATTATACCTTAGTATAACATCACGATCTTTATTTTCGCTAAGACTTGCAATTTTGAAATAACCAAACAGACCAATGTAAAGTAGTTCAAGAGGTTTATTTGTAAAAATTATGTTTTTGGAATGAAAACTACTCTTTACTTATTTTTCTTTGATGCAAGTTTCACATATTTTGTCTTTATCAAAACTAGTGTTGGGAAGATTTTTAACTAGATAAATATTAGATGATTTAGAAATAGTTTTCATACTTATATGACCAAGTCCTCTATGTCCTATGATTTTTGTTTTTCAATGAATATGAAACATGAATCATATGAGAGTTCATCTTGTTGTGTAATTCTTTGTGTCAAAGCAGTATTTTCGACAGAGTCTGTTGTCGACGAGATTTTGTGTGTCGAAATTTTGTGAGTGTCGAAGTTTTGAGGAGTTAGCCTCGACATGGATTTAGTTTTAAACGTAATTTTGTAGTGTTGGCATAATTAGGTATTTTGCGATTTTGTTTTGGGGCTTTGCTTAGGGTGCAAGCAAGCAAAATCTATAAATAGAGAGTAACCCATATTATTGTAAACACTTGAATTTTGTAGTTGCAAAAAAAAAGAAAGAATAAAGAATCACTATTTGTGAGAAGAGGGGAACTCTGCAGAAAAGTCATCTTCTTCCTTTTCTCGATAAACCCTAACTCTTTTCTTCTCAATTCAATCTCCTTTTCTTCTTTTTCATCACCATTATGCAGTGATACAATCTTGCAACCAAGGTTGGTTGATTCACTCGAGTGAAGAGTGAAGAACAAGAGGGAGTTTGATTGGTGCGATTGAATCTTGTTCATCAAGATTGATTTATAATTACTCAAAGTCTTAGGTTTAATTCCAACATCTGGTATCTAGAGCACATGTTGAGCGATTCTTGGGAGCATAACATGATGAATCGTCCTAACGAGCATATTCTAGCGAGTCTGACAATTATGAAGAAACAAAATTACGAGAATTGGTGCAAGTAGATAAAGTTTATTTTTCTATGAAGATCTTTGGGATCTTGTGAAAGAGGGAGTGACACCACTTACAATAAACGTGACGTATGAAGAAAAACCTACACACAAAGAATTAAAGAAGAAAGATTATAAAGCTCTCTTTATAATCCATCAATGTGTTGATTCTAATAATTTTGAAAAGGTTAGTGAGGTTGAATCAGCGAAAGAAGCATGTAAATTCTTGAAAATTTGTTTGGAGGCAGAGAGAAGGTGAAAGAGGTGAGGTTACAAACTTACAAAAGAACATATCAATTGCTTCAGATGGAAGACAATGAAAGCATAACTAATTTTTTCACTAGCGTTACAAAACTGGGGAATCAAATCAAGGTATATGGAGAAGTGTTGACATCAAGATCAGTTGTTTCAAAGATCTTAAGGTCATTGGCTCCAAAGTTTGACCACGTTGTAGTAGCCATAGAAGATTTGAAATATTTGTCAATATTGACAAAGGAAGAGCTTCAATGGACGCTTGAATATCATGAACAAATAATGACTGAAAGAGTTAGAGGAAATTCGAAGAGTGATACGGATTTGTAGGCGCAATCAGCAAGAGAAAAGAAAGGAAAAGGGAAGTGGCTCGACAACAAAGGTAAATGAGGCTACAACAATTAGACTGCTCGAAATCAGCAAGAAGGAGGTTTGTCAAATTTGAGGAGACCCTTATACGGAAGTAAACAAAGAGGTTGTGTTGTAGGTAGAGGAAGAAGTGGTGGTCAAAAACATGACAAAAGTCACATTCAGTGTTTCAATTGTCAGAAGTATGGTCACTACTCAAGTAATTGTCTTGAAAAACAGAAGAATCATGAAACTGATGCAAAGTTTGCAAAGCATGAAGAAGAATAAATGTTGTTGACGGTCATAACAAGAGATGAAGAAAGATTCCATGACCAATGGTACTTGGACTCAGGATTCTCATCACACATGACTGGTAGGAAAGATTGGTTTATCAAACCCTCAATGAAGAACATGGTAAAATTTGAAAATGACAATACTCTAGTAGCTAAAGGTATTGGTGATATTATGATTATGAGGAAAGATAGAAAGAGGTCAGTAATTTTTAATGTATTGTACATACCAGACGTGAAAATTAATTTACTCAACGTAAGGGAATTGGTCGTAAAGAACTACAAAGTGTCGATCAAAGACAAGATGATGGGAGTTCTCAACTCAGGTGGAATGTTAATCTTGAAGGCACATATGTATCAGAATAGAACCTTCAGGATTGAACTTAATGTGATGGAAGTGCCTTACAACTGCAACTAGTAAGGATGAATGAATCTGGCACTATAGACTTGGCCATCTCAATTTCAAAGACATCAGAGATCTAAAAAAAAGAAATATGGTTTCAGGGTTACCAAAAAACGGCATTCCAAATGAAGTGTGTGAAGAATGTGTGTAGGAGAAGCAACACAAGAACAACTTCAGCAAGGATGCATGAAGCAAGTAGAAGGAAATTCTTGAAGTCATATACTTTGATGTGTGTGGTCCTATCCAAGTGGATTCGATTGGAGGTAACAGATAATTTGTCACATTCACAGATGATTTTAGTCAAAAATTATGGACTTACCTAATCAAGAAGAAAAGTGAAGTGATTGAGGTATTTGCCAAGTTTAAATCTATGGTCGGAAGACAAAGCGGTTGAAAGCTCAAGATTCTGAGGACTGATGGTGGTGGAGAGTATGTGTTGAAAGACTTCGACAAGCTATGTGAGAAAGAAGGGGTTATGCATGAGGTGGTGCCACCATACATTCCACAACAGAAAGGAAGAATATAACCATCATGAACATGGTGAGAAGTATGTTAAAAGGCAAACATCTACCCAAAGAATTATCGGGAGAAGTAATGTCGACAACTACATATATTTTGAACAATTGTCCGACAAAGTAGCTAGAAGGAGTTACACCAGAAGAATGTTGGTCTGATGTCAAACCTAGCTTGAGTCATCTGAAACTATTTTGATCTATAGCACATAGACATGTGCTAGATCAATTGAGAAGAAAACTTGATGACAAGTTGATAAGTGTAAATTTTGACTATTTTTGTACATAAAAAATTAGCATTTTTCAGCTCTAATTTAAATTTTCAATGATTAATTTCCCCGAGTTTTTTTTATAGAATGTTAAATATTTTGAATCTGGATTTGGTATCCTTGATGTGTGTGCTAAGTGTGCAGGAAATCAAATAATAAAGGCACAAAACGAAGAAGAAGGAACAAAGCTGAAATTTGTTGAAAATAAAGCTTGTTCGTAGGGCGAGCATTGGCGAAGAGGAAGCGAGCTCGCCCGGCGAGCGTTGGCGAGCTCAGGGCGAGGCCTTCGAGACTTTGGGCAGATGCAAAACTGAGTCATGGTCTTCGAGCGAGGATCTGATATTTTGAGTTCTCCAGGCGAGGTCTTGGTTGCCGGGTGAGGAAATATATTTTTGCCAATGATGGTTTGATGCATTTCTGAGTGAGAGACGGGTAATAAAGTGAATTTCACCAGGATAGGAAGAGTTCGCCGGGCGAGATAGAAAATTCACAATTTGTTATAAATAGGACCAAATCATATTTTTAGGTTATGGTTTTGGGAAATTTTAACTCCAATTCCATCACCATCATTTTTATAGTTAGGAGAGATAGATACTTAGAAAACAACAAGTGAGTGTGCTTCTTGAAGATCTTGAGTTGGATTTGCCTCTATCATTGGGAATTTGCAGTCAATGTTTGTTCATCTTCATTCTTCTCCTTGTAATCTCTCTCTTATTGGGATTGTATATAAGTTCACTTTTATAGTATGTACTTTATTAATCATGGCGTTATATTTAATTTATTCACGAATCTATATCAATGTTATCCTTGTTTACTCGTTTATCTATTGATTTGAACTGTTATTGAGAAATACTCTTTGAATCTAGATCTTGGATAATCATCTATTAGACGCTAAACTCTAGACATAGATTTAGGTTAAACATTCGCGTGAGTATCGAATCTTAATGTTCTGTATTATTTGATAGGCAAAGAGATCGTCGATTAAACAATACGGTAGAACTCTTAAAAGAAGTTTAGACATGACCCCTATTGTGAGCGATACATGATGATATTGACCAATGTTTAGATTCTGTATAACTGGTTGTTAAAGCACGTGTTCATATGGTGGATGAAATTCAATCCTGTAAAGCTCTCAGATTTCGAAGCTTTATTAATTTATTTATTTATTCATTAGTTTTACATAGTTTATCTTTAAAAACAATTTTGCAAAAATAAGCTTAAAATCATAGTGACCGTTGAACGATATTGATATCACACTAATCCCTGTGGAGACGATAAAAATCAAAATACTTACTTTTGCTTGCTGCTTTGCCGCAACCAACAAAATGGCGTTGTTGTCGGGGATTGATGTTTAGATATTCAAAGTATCACAATAGTTTTTGTCTTTTTTAATCTTTGTACGTTTGTGTATAATGTATAAATACTTGTAAATAAACTTGTCTAAATTGTATAGATACTTGATTTGTACTTGTTTTCCATACTTGTCTATATTGTATAGAAATTTTTGTGTTTGTTCTCAAAGTTTATTTTTGAAATGGCTTGAAAAAGCATTGAGTGATTATTCTAAGTTTGAATGTTTCAACTTGCAATTGTATGGTAATGATATGAACTAAAAATTTGATACATTGTCAAGGTGCATGTTTAATATTTTTTATAACATAACATGAATATGAAACTTAGGCTCTGTACAAATGTCATGCCATTCATTCTTTTGCAATACTATTTCATATTGGAATCACTTTATATCATAACCAAAGGTTAGGAAACTTCCATTGTTTACTATATGCATGAGATACCAACAATCCTTGTTTTAACTCGGTTTTATTATGTTTAATATTTCATTTGTGTTAAATTGTATGAAAGCGAGAAAATGATTAAGGCATTTTGTTTGATTTTAAGCACAACCACTTGAGCAAAAAAGTAAGCTACCTTGTGAGTGAGAGAGAATTTACTTACCCCCTTTGAGCCTTGTGTCACGATCCATTTTAATGTTAATTTTTGGAACTTGTACATAACTAATTAGTTCATTTTTTATTTTAGATTGGATTTTGAACTTTTTTCTTCAACCTTCAACCATAATTTTTATCCTTGCCTTAGAAAGTTTGGGAGCATTCACATTACAATGTTTGATTGTATTCAAGTTGGGGAGAAAATGTTGGTTGCTAAGAGGTTGAGAAAGAAAAATAAAAAAATTGAAAAAAAAGAAAGAAAAGAAAATCAAAAGAAAAGAAAAATAAAAAGCCTTGAAAAAAAAATAATAATGCTAATAAGTTGTGTGCAATGGTGTAACAATTGTGTAAAGAGAAAAATGTGAATGAAATTTGTGAATGCTTGAGATTGTAAGAAATGACCACTCTAATATGTTTAGGCATATTTTTGTTTCAATTACCTTTAGAGATGACATTTCTTTGTTAACCAAGTCACACTAAAACCCTTGAAGTCATTGTGATTTGTGTTTTATGCTTTCAATATGAAGTTTTTGGATAAATACATAATTTTGTATAGATGCTAGCAAGATTGTTGGGTGTGAGTCAAGTCCCTCATGTTTGTTTTGCATCCCTTGATGAATTTGTATGTTAGGTGTGATTCATTCTTGAATATGTATTGCATTAGAACTTTGAGATGTGTTTTATTCTTAGAATTTATTTCATAATCATGGTGTCGTTGTAGTATATTAGTAAGCATTGCCGTGCTTGTTGTTTTGAAATTTGAACCATGCATTTGTTTCTGTTTGTAAAAAATATGGTGATCATGATTTCTTGGTAGTTGCTCTTGTTTCTCTAGGTTTGATTGACCATTTTTTGAGGACAAACAACGTCTTAAGTTGGGGAGAGTTTGATAAGTGCAAAATTTGACTATTTTTGTACATAAAACCTCTTGTGATTTACGATTTCAATGATTAATTTCCCTGATTTTTTATAGAATGTAAAAGATTTTGAATTTGGCTTTGGTATCCTTGATGTGTGTGTTAAGTGTGCAGGAAACCAAATAATAAAGGCAGAAAACAATGAAGAAGGAACAAAACTGATTTTTTTTGAAAATAAAGCTTGGCCATCGGGCGAGCATTGACGAAGAGAAAGCGAGCTCCCCCAACGAGCGTTGGTGAGCTTGAGGAGAGGCCTTCCAGACTTTGGGCAGAGGCAATATTGAGTCATGATCGTCGGGCGAGGATTTGAGATTTTGAGTTCGTCGAGCGAGGTCTTGATTGCCAGGCGAGGATAAATATTTTTGCCAATGATGGTTTGATATATTCCTGAGTGAGAGATGGGCAATAAAATGAATTTCGTCGGGCGAGGATGCGTTTGCCAGGCAAGATAGAAAATTCACTATTTTGTATAAATAAGACCATATCAGATTTTTAGGTTATGGTTTTGGGAAATTTTAACCCCAATTCCATCACCACCATTTTTATATTTAGGAGAGATAAATACTTAGAAAACAACAAGTGAGGGTGCTTGTTGAAGATTCAGAGTTGGATTTGCCTCTATCATTGGGAAATCGTGGTGGATGTTTGTTCATCTTCATTCTTCTCCTTATAATCTCTCTCTTATTGGGATTGTATGTATGTACACTTTTATATTATGTACTTTTATTAATCATGGTGTTATGTATAATCTATTCACGAATTTATATCGATGGTATCCTTGTTTACTCATTTATCTATTGATTTGAACCATTATTGAGAAATACTCTTCGAATCTAGATCTAGGATAATCATATGTTAGACATTAACTCTAGACATAGATTCAGAGTTAACATTCGCGTGAGTATTGAATCTTAATGCTCCGTATTATTTGATAGGCTGAGAGATCGTCGATTAAACAATACAGTAGAACTCTCGACGTAAGTTTAGACATGACCCCTATGATGAAGATAAGTTTTAATGGAGTTTTTGGTTGTTTTGGAGAAGATGATTTTTTTTGTTTTAGAGCACAAAAGAGGCATATTTTTCGGCTACTAGGTTAAAGAGAGGTGTAAGACCCCAATCTTGACCATAAGATCCCTCATGCTATCTCATCATTTGCATTGGCTTTGGGATCACACATTGGCATCTTCCTTACCCCTCACTCTTTGGGTTTGCATTGGGAGAGATCACCAAGCACAATTGATTGTATCATACTTTGTTTTTCATTATTTACTATCCAAAATGCCAAATATATGCCTATGTATAGCTTTGTTTCTTTTGTAGGTAGTGTGTGCATCCATCAATGCCTTGTCAGGCTCACAACTAGGGCTTGAGACCCTTAATGCAAGAAGATCAATAAAGATATGGTTCACATTGGTTCTAGACATCATATATTGATCCCCATGATCTTCATTTATCATTTTGATCATGAATTCACCAAGAGTTTGAAGCTTGTTTGCATTGGAAACCCTAATTCATATGGGTATCTTGTGTGACTTCCTTAACATGTTTCTTCAACATTTGATCAAATATTTCAAGGGATACTTCATTATACATCATATTATGCATATATGATCCTCCATGAGTCCCAAAGATCAAGAGAACTTCAAGTTAGCAAGTTAGTTCATGGTGGTTGACTAGAGAAAGTCACCTGGTCAAAACAGGGGTTCACTAGACCCTATCTCCTACAACTTTTGTCATATGAAAATGATTCCAAGATACACGTTACTCCTTATGACATTACAAACCACTTTCATGTTGAGGTCAAGAGCTACTTTTTCTTGGAAATTCATTTGTTTATGGTGAAAGATTATAGGTCATTTTGTTTGTGCCCTAGTTATGAGGTCAACTTCCAAGGACCATAACGTGCTCATTTTTTACGATATGAAGGGAATATAAGTTTCATGATCAATTTCAGTATGTCCTCTCCAACTTTTATTGTTTGAGAAATTTCAAATTCAACTTGCAAGGGCATGTGCCAAGGGAAAACATAATAGGTCATTTTGGGCCATTACCATTGAACAAGAGATTTTCCTTACCTTCTAAAATGCATAACTCCTTCATTCCAAATCCAAATGAGGTCAAACTTGTGACCAAATTGAATAGGTTTGAAAGATCTACAACTTTTATGAATGAACTTTTTCCATTTGGAGCCCATAGCAAACGTTATTTAAGGTGGAAGAAGTGAACATTTTACTTGGTACTTAGAAAATTTTCAATTATGTTTGATTTTCCAAACTTCCACCTCAAAATTCATCATGATCCAAGCTTAAAATGGAAAACTGTTCAACATGAAAGTTATTCCCCTTGATCTCAACTTTCCAAAAAGTCATAGATTACTTCATTTGGCCAAGGATTATGTGACTTGCGCATGGCTTTTCTTCAAGGTTCCATTTGGATGAATCTCATTACCATTTCCCATTTCCAATTGCATGACTACATGACACACTTTTAACATTGCTCATGATCAATTTTGGACCTTTTGACATCATTTTATGGGCCTATCACACTTCCATGCATCCATGCAAGTGGGAATTACTATTTTTGGCATTTTGATGGAAGCGTGTGAAAATCAATTGCATTGCCTATAAATACAACCCCTTCTGCTCATAATTGGGGACACCTTGCCCAAGCTTTGATCTTGCAACCCTACCCTTCACCATTAGAGGATAAACTTGAAGGTTTTCAATTGAAAATCAAGTTTGAATTTCACTACTGTTTTGAAGTTGAAACTCCAAGAATCCAAGCCATTCTTTGATCCAATTCACTTCCTGCAAGCATCTAAAGTCAAGCCAAGGCCAATTGGAAGCAAGATCAAGAAAGATTCAAGCTCCCTCGAAGGTGACTTTTTAGAAACTTCATCTCTTCGATTATCTCTCAATTCTTCACCATTCTCTTTGATTTTTGGTTGGCTGGAGTCCTACCAATGTAGGAAACAAGATAGAGTTGCTTTGAGGTCAAATCGAAGCAACTCAGTTTATGATCCTTAAAATTCAAATCCCTGTATCTTTCTATATACTTGGAATTGGAGAAAATTGAGGCCAGATTCGAGCTCCTAAGCATTTTCTCTTTGAAATAGTGTCCTTGTTTTTCATTTTCATTAAGTTGAAGGTGGACCAGTCCGGTGAGGTTCACCGGAGAAGACAATCGGAGTGTAGTAGTAAATTTATGACCATCAAGCTATGGATAAGCTTAACGTCAATAAAACCAGAGTTATCACCGCACTTTTATTATTTCCAAAGGAAAGGGGAAAAGTACGAACAAAACCAAAAGATAAGAACTTTTCAAATCAAAACTAGTAAAATGTCAGAGATTACAGGTAAGGGGGTTGTTTACACAGAGGGAAGGTGTTATCACCCAAAGTGTCCTAGGTACTCCTAGGGAGCCCTTTTTTATGTGTGTATGTGTCTTTGGTATAAAAGATGTTTGAAATAAAAATAGAGTGTGAGGGTGAGAAAAAGAATTCATTGATTATATTTTTGTGTTTGACAAGACCCTCAGACTTGTGCCTACGTGCCAACATAAAAATGAGGGATCAAAACCTCGTAGTTCGTGGTAAAAATTTCAAAGTTGGTGAATGGCTTTTATCAAAAAGTTTAAATGGAAAGGGCACAAAGGGATAAAAATTTGAATGAAGTTGTTAGTTATTTTTTGTATTTTGAAAGTGTAAGTCAATATGATTAAGTTCATTTACAAATTTGATTTAAGAAAAAGTTTGAAAAAATCCATTGGCATAAGGCCAAAGTTTTTATTTAAAATAAGGTCTGAGTTTGGAATCACAAGCAAAGAAAGTTTTTGAAAATGGAGAGAGATTTTGAAATTTAAGAAGTGGGAGAAGATGAAGAGGCTACCCTAAGCATAAAATTAAAAGTTAAGAGTTGAAAAGATCTGACCAATGGGATGTAATCCAAGAGACCAGAATGTCATATAGAAAAACCCATTTTCCCTTTGGACTTTGAATCAAGCAATAATCAATAAGAAATTAGAAATATCCAGATATCATGAAGATCAAGGCATCAAATAAATATAGCCACCTCCAAGCAAGCAAATCCCATAGCTAGCAGTCTTTGTTGTCTTCTCATGTACCAGACAAAATATTCCTTGATCAACTTAGAACAAAGCATCAGACACAAGATCAAAATAACAATTAGCACTAAGACAAAGTAATAGATGAATTCAAACAGAGTCCAAGGCTTGCATCAGATGAAGGCTCAGTTCACAATGTTGGCATTGGCCAAGTCCTTTTTGCACAGGAAATGTTGCCTAATCCTAAGTCCAATAGTTCAGATCAAATCAACAGTCCACCAAATATTTTTTTAGGGTTTTTGTTATTTAATAAGTTTTTTAAGGTCCTAAGACCACAAACAAAAATCAAAATGCACAAACAATATATAATCATAAGATGTGGCTCAAATGAGTAAAGTGAAAATGACATAAACATAAACCAGTTAAATGAAATGTAAATGGCAATGAATGATAAATGATTTAAATTTAAATTTCATAAAGTAAATGACTTGAAAGTAAAACAATATTAATAAGAGTTAGTCAAATGTTAGTCAAAGGTTAGTCAAGTGTTAGTGATGTCTTTTAATTGATTAAGTCATTCTTTGGAGAACACTCAACCATCCATTCACAAGCATGGATCCTTGAACCAAGACATCTTCCATGGGAAGGAAAAAAGGTCAAGTTTCTGTGGAGACATGACTTCTCAGATATTTTGATGACGACAAACCTTGCTACATAGCTAAAGTCGGATTAACAAAAAGATTGATCAAGGTTTAAAGCTCGTGTATGAAGTTTCCAACAAATGATCAAGTCTTGGTGAATCACATGAAGATTCGGCTTTCACATGGATTAAGGTAACACTTGAACTCTAGATAGTTATACAAGTGTTCATAGCATGTTGCATTCATATCATAATCATTGAAAATAGTTTTATGCATCAATAAACCACCACACTTCATTTTTTAAGTTATTTTTCAAAACTGTGTTAGAGTAACCGGTTATCAGTTTTAGAGTAACCGATTACTCTGAGTAATTTTCAAACATTATTTTTAACGTTGAAACCATGTAACCGGTTATCCAATTTAAGGTAACCGGTTACCTCAAGCAAATTTCAAACTATTTTGTAACGTTGAATGCATGTAACCGGTTACCCTATTTAAGGTAACTGATTACCACTGATCCAGAATGAAAAATATTTGCATCTTTTCATGAAAACTTCTATGGTCTCTTCATCATGAAACATGGCAACCTTTGGATTATTGCATTCATCTAAGGAGGTGTTTTAGACATTATATAAACATCATTTTTCAGATTTCAAAATCACCTCCTTGCAAAAAATTTAAATCATTTACACACATTCTCTCAATCTTTCTAAGTGTTCATCCATATTTTCTTAAGAGTGAAACTTTGCATAAACCTTCATTTTTCAGCATCATAGTTTCATTCCAATACAAGAACACTTGTATAATTACTATGAGATTTGAGTGTTACAAAGGAGAAGATCAAATATTTATATGATATACTTCAATTTTCATCTATCTTATCTTATACAAATTATTCATAATTATATTCTTTGATTACAACTTATTCTTAGGATTGTTAAGGATAGGTTTGTAAGGTATTATCCTTGTTATCTGGTGTGTGGATACAAGAGGTCAATTTGTGAGAAATTGAGTCTCGATTGGACTTTAAACATTGTAAATCCAAGAGGATTGTTCTTGGTGTGTTAGAATAGATAGAAAGACCTTAAGGTGTCTTGTCTAGGAATCTAATATTATAGTGAAATTCTCTTTCATGTTGAAAGGGGAGTGGAGTACTCTCAATCTGTGAGGGGAACCACTATACATCGTTGTGTCATTTACTTTCCGCACTTTACCGTTTTTCATCACTTAAGCATTTCAGAAAGTAAAAGTCATAAACCGTCAGAAATCCGGAAAATACTCTAAGTGCCTCATTCAACCCCCCCCCCCCCCCCCCCCTAAGGCACTCCTTAAACTTACAATTGGTATCAGAGCAGGTTATAGGTAACCTGTTCCTAAAAGATCCGCATGGCTTCCGCAAGCACGAATCTGGTTTTTAAAGACGGTGGAAGTAGTAACAAACCACCACTATTCTCTGGAGAATATTTTGATTTCTGGAAGATCCGTATGAAGGCACATCTAGAAGCCCAAGGAGAAGGCATATGGGAATCCGTTGAAAATGGCCCACATAATCCTACGAGTGTGATCAATGGCGTTGGTACTCCAAAGATAAAGAGTTCGTACGATGAAGATGATAAAAAAAATATCTTAAAAAAGAAATCAATAAACATTCTTCAAAGTGCTTTAAGCATGGATGAGTTCTTCCGCATATCTCAATGTAAGTCGGCAAAAGAAATATGGGACACCTTAGTGGAGACACATGAAGGCACCGCCGAAGTAAAGAGATCAAGGTTGAATACATTAAGTCAAGAATATGAGATGTTTAGAATGCTGCCCGGAGAATCCATCGTGGCGCTACAAAAGAGATTTGTTCACTTGACAAACCACTTGATTGCTCTCGAAAAAACATTTACAAATTACGACCTCAATCTTAAAGTACTAAGATCATTGACTCGAGAATGGCAACCGAAGGTGACGGCTATCTCCGAAAAGAAAAGTCTCTCAACAATGACGTCCACATCTCTCTTTGGCGAACTTCAAGAACATGAGTTAGAACTTGGTAGGCTTGAGAAACATGAAAGCCAAGAAAAGAAATCTAAAGGGATTGCCCTGAAGGCAGACTCAAAAGAAGATAAAGATGATGACGCATTGGAGGAAGATGAGAATTTCATGCTCCTTGTTAAAAGGCTCGGTAAGTTCTTTAACAAAAATGATAAATCCTTTAACGCTAAAAAGAATAGACATTTCAGGAAGAAGGAGGCCACCACATCTACGCAAGATGTAACATGCTACGAATATGGAAAACAAGGCCACATAAAGTCGGAATGTCCTAAACTTTCAAAGAAAGGAGGATTCAAGAGCAAGAAGGACTTCAAGAATAAAAAGGCATATCTTGCATGGGAGGACAATGAAATTAGCTCTTCATCAGGATCAGATAGCGAGGAATGTGAAAACTTGGCGCTAATGGCTTCACATCATTCCGATGATGAAGAAGAGGTTAGTAATAATTTTTCTCTTTTTGATGATGATGCACAAGATGCAATTAATGAATTGCTAAATGAATGCAAAATTCTTTATAAAACTATATCATCTCAAAAGAAACAAATCTCTTCCTTGGAAGAAAAGATTGAAGTCTTTGAAAATAAGAAACAAGAGATGATTAGTGAAAAGAAGAATCTTGTATGTCTAGAGTGTGAGTCTCTCTCGTTCCAAATTGTCCAACTTAAAAGAGTCCTTGAAAGATATGAAAAAGGACAAATTGGTTTGGAAGGGGTTCTTAGCCAACAAAGGTACTCAAATGACAAAAGTGGACTTGGTTACTCCAAATTTTCTAAACCAAGTACAAGTAAAACTATCTTTGTAAGGCCTAAGGATCAACCTCCAAAAGAAAGAGTCAACACACCAAAAGTAGTGCATCAATATCCTAAAAAGAAAAAGTTCATCAAGAAAAAGTCTTTCGTTCCTAGATACAAAAGCAATTTTGAACCAACCTGTTTTTATTGTGGTATTATTGGCCATACACCTAATGCTTGCTACATTAGAAATTTTAGTGTAGAAAAATAGCATTATGTATGGGTTGAAAAAGGTACTAAGTATAAAGGACCCAAAGCAATTTGGGTACCTAACAAAACTTAACTTTGTTTTGTAGGTTTGCTTGAAGGCCACAATAAATCTTTGGTATTTGGATAGTGGGTGCTCCAAGCATATGACCAGTGATGTGCACAAATTCTTGGCATAGGCAAAGTAGGTGCACCAAATTTCATATCCATCGAAGATGTGCTATATGTCGAAGGACTAAAGCACAATCTCTTGAGCATAAGCCAACTTTGTGACAAAGGATTCAAAATAAGGTTCACAAAAGATGAATGCTTAATCGAAGACGTAGTCACACAAGAGGTAATGCTTATAGGTAAGCGAATTAATAATATTTTCATGATTTCCCTTGACGATGTCTCTTTGAAGGTTAAGTGTCTTGTGGCAAATAACAATGACTGATGGTTATGGCATAAGAGATTCGCTCACATTCACATGGAGCAATTGAATAAGTTAGTAAAACATGACCTTGTCATTGGATTGCCAAAGATAAAATTCATCAAAGATAGGCTTTGCGATGCATGTCAAAAGGGGAAGCAAACCAAGTCAACTTTCACATCCAAAAATGTGGTGTCCACTTCTAGGCCACTACAACTGTTACACATGGACTTATTTGGTCCATCAAGAACAAGAAGCTTCGAAGGTAACTTATATGCTTTAGTTATTGTTGATGATTATTATAGATATACTTGGACTTTCTTTTTAGTGCAGAAAAGTGATGCATTCAAAGCATTCAAGAAGTATGCAAAACAGATTCAAAATGAGAAATCATTAACAATTGCCTCCATAAGAAGCGATCATGGTGGAGAATTCCATAATACCTCCTTTGAAGATTTTTGCGAAGATCAAGGAATATTTCACAACTTCTCGGCTCCAAGGACTCCACAACAAAATGGAGTAGTTGAAAGAAAGAATAGGTCATTGGTGGAACTTGCAAGAACAATGCTTAGCGACTCAAATCTTCCTAAGTATTTTTGGGCAGATGCGGTTAGCACGGCGTGCTTTGTAAGCAATAGAGTTAACATAAGACCTATCCTAAAGAAGACTCCATATGAACTCTTCAAAGGAAGGAAACCCAACATCTCTTTCTTTCACATCTTTGGATGCAAGTGCTTTGTCCTAAACAATGACAAAGACAACCTTGGTAAGTTCGACAAAAAATCGGATGAAGGTATCTTTCTTGGTTATTCTCTTACAAGTAAGGCATACAGAATTCACAACTATCTGAGGCACTCCTTAAACTTACAGTTTCCACACAATACCATGAAGGATGGGAGACTTACAATCTCACTTACTAGAATGCTATGCCTTTAGGGTCAAATTTAGCTCTATGTTAAGCAATCGTAATTGGACTTATGTAGAAGTGACAACTATCTGAGGCCAGAGAATAAAAATTTAGGTGTTAATGCATGTTATAGATTTGGTATGATGAACCAAACTCCTAAAACATACCACACACTAAAAGAAAAGATCAAGAGGGATGGACCTATCTCAATCATACTTGTATTGGTTCATCTGACATAAGGTCATTGATGAACCAATTAGCTTAAGACATTAGAGATTTCATTGGTCAAATGAGGGAATGGGAAAGAATATGGATGAAGATGAACAGGGATGAGAATGAGAGAAACACAAATTGGTCATGGGAGGAATTTTATCAAATTAAAACCATTAATTGATTTTGGGAGATGAAATGTACCTTTCATTAATCCCCTAAATCCAATGATTTTAATCCAACAAAAGTCAAATCAACCTTGACCAAGGCCCAAACAAATAGTCAAACGTCACAAGACTATAAAAATGGCTCAACATAAATTTTTACACAATTAATCAATTGAAAATCAAATTAAAAAATGCATTAAAATATAATTTAATTTGGTCAAAACCTAAAATCTCTTAAAAACACCAAATAAATGGCCAAGATATTTATCCTAATTCAAACAAGGTCAAAGGACCTAGACAAAAAAATTCATTGTTTTTGAAAAGTCAGAAGTATTTAAACAATTAAAAAGATGCATAAAAACATTTAATTCATGAAAAATATCAAAATTAATCCAAAAAATAATTTTAATTCAGAATATGAAAGAGAACAATATTTCAAGATTTTTGGTGAAAGTCCCATATTTTTTGGATTAAAAATGAAATTTCTATGAATAAAATAAAATAAGTGGATTAAATGAAAATTCAGAAAATACAAAAAAAAACAAGGGCCATTAAATCTCCCTCATTAATTGAGGTGGCAAATCTGATGGCCAAGCGCGCGCGTTCCACAAACAACTTAGTCAACTGTGCCACACACTTGGTAATTAAAAGGAAAGGCTGAGATTAAAACCTGAGGTGACGATCAAATGGTTCTGGACATGCCAACACACCACCGGGGCTAGGGCTCCGGTCATCTTTTTCGGTGGACCACACCGGACTGGTCCACCTTTAACTTAATGAAAAATGAAAAACAAGGACACTAGTTCAAAGAGAAAATGCTCAGGATCATGAATCTGGCCTCAATTTTCTCCAATTCCAAGTATATAAAAATATACAGGGATTTGAATTTTGAGGATCATGAACTAAGTTGATTCGATTTGACCTCAAAGTAACTCAATCTTGTTGCCTACATTGGTAGGACTTCAGCCAACCAAAAATCATAAAGAATAGTGAAGAATTGAGAGAGAATCGAAGAGATGAAAATTCTAAAAAAAATCGACTTTGAATGAGCTTCAACCTTGCTTGATCTTGCTTCCAGTTGGACTTGGCTTAACTTCAGAAGCTTGTAGGAGATGAATTGGATCAAAGAAAAGCTTGGACTCTTGGAGTTTCAATCTCAAAAGAGAATGAGATTTGAAGCTCGATTTTCAAATGAAAACCTTCAAAATTATCCTTTAATGGTGAGGGTTTGGATTGTAGGTTCAAAGCTTGGGCACCAGGTCCTCAATTCTGATCCAAGAGGGTTGTATTTATAGACATTGCAATTCATTTTCACACACTTCCAAATTTTTCCAAATTTAGCAATTTCCTTGCATTCTTGCATAAACATTGCAATTCATTTTCACACACTTTAAAATGATGCTATCAGGTCCAAAATCACCAATGTGCAATGCTGAAATCATGTCATGTACTCATGCAATGGAGATTGAAAAGTGAATGTGAAATCCAGCCAAATGATCCTTTGAAAAGAACCCATGCACAAGTCCTTCATTTCTTGGCCAAATGATATGATATTGGTATTTTTAGAAAGGTGAGATCAAGGGAACAATTTTCATGTTGAACACTTTTCCATTTGAAGCTTGGATCATGATGAATTTTGAGGTGGAAGTTTGGAAAATCAAACATATTTGAAAATTTTCTAAGTATCAAGTCAAATGTTGACTTCTTCCATCTTGAATAACTTTTGCTATGGGATTCAAATTAAAAAAGGTCCATCATTAAAGTTGTATCTCTTTCAAACCTATTGAATTTGGTCGCAAATTTGACCTCATTTGGATATGGAATGAAGGAGTTATGCATTTTATAAGTTGAGGAAAATCACTTATTCAATGGTAATGACCTAAAATGACTTATAATGTTTCATCTTGGCACATGCATTTTCAAGTTGAATTTGAACTTCTTAAAAAATTAAAAGTTGGAGAGGACATATTGAATTTAATCATGGAACTTGAATGACTTTCATATCATACAAATTGAGAAAGTTATGGTCTTTGGAAGTTGACCTCGTACTAGGGTTCAGACAAAATGACCTATAATCTTTTACCATAAAAAATGACTTTCCAAGCAAAAATAGATCTTGACTTAAACATGGAAGTTGTTTGTAATGTCATTAGGAGTAACTTTTCTCTTGGAAGCATTTTCATATGATAAAAATTGTAGGAGATAGGGTCTAGGGAACCCCAATTTTGACTAGTTGGCTTTCTCTGGTCAACCACTATGAACCAACTTGCTACCTTGACATTATCTTGATATTTGGGACTCATGGAGGATCATATATGTTTAAGATGATGTAATATTAAGTATAACTTAAAATATTTGATCAAATGATGAAGAAACTTGCTGAGGAAGTCACACAAGATACCCAGATGAATTAGGGCTTCCAAGGCAAACAAGCTTCAAACTCTTCAAATTCTTGATCAAATGATGGGGATCCATATATGATGTCTAGAATAAATGTGAACCATCTATTGATTGATCTCCTTGCATTGAGGGACTCAAACCCTAGTTGTGAGCTTGATGAGGCATTGGTGGATGCACACACTACCTACAAAAGAAACAAAGTTATACATAGACATATTTTTGGCTTTTTGGTTAGTAAATAAAGAAAAACAAAGTATTATACAATCAAATGTGCTTGGTGACCTCTCCCAATGCAAACCCAATGAGTGAGGGGTAAGGAGGATGTCAAGGTGTGATCCCAAAGATAATGCATATGATGAGATAGCATAAGGGATCTTAGGGTCAAAATTGGGGTCTTACACGAAGCTAGGGCTCCGGTGATGTGTTGGCAAGGTTCCAACCATTTGACCTTAAGTCCACGTTCTAATCTGGTCCTTTGATTCTGATTACCACTTGTACATGCGCGTTGACTGTGGACTATGGTGGATGATACGCGCTTGGCCATCAGATGTGCCACCTCAATTAATGCGGGAGATCTGATGGCCCTCATTTTTTCCAATTTATTTTTATTTTCTAAATATTCATTTAATTGCTTTATTTTGTTTAATTCACAGAAATTTCATTTTTAATCCAAAAAATATAGGACTTTCACCAAAAATATTTAAATATTTTTCTCTTCCATATTCTGAACTAAAGTTATTTTTTGGATTAATTTTGATATTTTTCATGAATTAAATGTTTTTATATATATTTTTAATTATTTAAATATACTTCTGACTTGTCAAAAATAGTGAAATTTTTTGTCTAAGGTCCTTTGACCTAGGATAAATCCCTTGGCCATTTATTGGGTGTTTTGAAGGGATTCTAGGTTTTAACCAAATTAAAATGTATTTTAAGTCATTTTTAATAGGATTTTTAATTGATTAATTGTTTAAAAATATTGTGGAGCCATTTGTATGGTCTTATGATGTTTGACTTTTTGTTTGGGCCTTGGTCAAGGTTGATTTGACTTTTGTTAGATCAAAACCATTGGATTTAGGGGATTGATGAAAGGTACATTTCATCTCCCAAAATGAATAGATTGTTGATGAATATCCCTCATTTGACCAATAAAATCTCTAATGTCTAAAGGCTAATTAGTTCATCAATGACCCTGTGTCAGATGAACCAATACAAGTATGAATGAGATAGGTCCCTACCTTTTGATATTTTCTTTTAGTGTGTGTCATGTTTTAGGAGTTTGGTTCTACATACCAAATCTCTAACATGCATTAGCACCGAAATTTTTATTGCCCGACCTCAGATAGTTGTGACTTCTACATATGTCCAATTACGATTGCTTAATATAGAGCTAAATTTGACCCTCAAGGCATAGCATTCTAGCAAGTGAGATTGTAAGTCTCTCATCTTCATGACATGGTATGGAGACTTGACCTTTTTTCCTTTCATGGGAGCTAGTGGCATACTTGTTGAATTATCCAAGTTAGAGCCCTTATCATGGAAGATGTCTTGGTTCAAGGATCCATACTTGTGAATGAATGGTTGAGTATTCTCCAAAGAATGACTTAATCAAATTAAAAATCTTCATTAAGACTTGACTAAACTTTGACTAACATTTGACTAATTCTTGTTAATGTTGCTTTACTTTCAAGTCATTTATTTTGTGCAATTTAAATTTCAGTCATTTATCATTCATTGCCATTTACGTTTCATTTAACTTGTTTATGTTTATGTGATTTTTACTTTGCTCATTTGAGCCATATCTTGTGATTGTATATATTGTTGTTGTATTTTTGTTTTGTTTGTGGTCTTAGGACCTTAAAATACCTAATAATAACAAAAAACCTAAAAAATATCTGGTGGACTGTTGATCTTGATCTGAACTTTTGGACTTAGGATTAGGCAGCATTCCCTGTGCAAAAAGGACTTGGCCAATGCCAACGTTCTGAGACTGAGCTATTAAGAAGTGTGCTTTCATCTGATGCAAGCCTGGGGATTTGTTTGAATTCATATGCCAACGTTCTGAGACCCTTTTGGAGTTACTGATGTCACACAAGTCATTTGTGGATAGGCATTACTTTCTCTGATTTAGGGTCCGAGACTCTGGGGACCGTAAAACATTTAACCCAACTTGGCCTATTTAGGACGTAGTGCAGAGACTGTTCAGGTGTAGACCTGATAAGAGCTGTTACACGATACTACACTAAGGCGAGTTTCTCTTTAGAATATTATGGGTTGAAGAGTCAGTCATCCTAACCTATAATATCCGATAGATGGGATTAAGACTCCAGGGACTTTTTAGAACATGATCTACAGATTTTTATCCTTAGTAATCTCCTTTGGGATGGTTCTTAACCCGACTCCATGCTCGCGACTCACAACCCCTTTGATTCTTGGTTGATCCGATCAACTCTTATCAATATAAATGAACTTGGGTGTTGATAAGGTGAAAACCATAATCCACCAAAATAGATGATTGATCTTGATGATGACTTTTTCCATACCTTGACCTTTGTTTGTGTTTGCCTTGTGTTTGATTATTGCATTCATGCATACATGTGCATCATGAAATTCATAATAGAACATAAATTTCAAGGAATTGAGGTCTTGTTTGCAAATATTTTCAGACCATGGATTATGGACGAAGGAACACTAAGAAGTACAGTTTCAAATGTCCTGATTTGAAAGAGCTAAGGAAGTTGTCATCCTTTGTATTAGATCGCTTGGACTTCAAGCAAAACCATGTGAAGCTTTTGTCTGTGTTATCTGCTGATGTGGTTGAAGAGCTTCTGAGTGTTTTGGTTCAGTTATATGACCCTCTCTACTGGTGTTTCACTTTTCCAGATTATCAGCTTGTATCGATGTTAGAGGAGTATGTCTAACTCTTGGGAATACCCGTATCTGACAAGGTACCTTTTAGTGTATTAGAGGAGATTCCCAGATCTCACGTCATAGTTGAAGCTCTTCATATGAAGAAGTTTGAGATTGACACTCACTTCCGAGTTTCTCATTGGTAAAGCTACTTTTTTGCTTAAGCAGGTAGCATGGATGCTTTTGAAACCATCTTTGTGTTTCTCATATATGGTTCAACTTTGTTCCCTAACATTGACCGTTTTGTTGATGTTAACGCCATTAGAATCTTCTTGATTAGGAGTCATGTTCCTACTTTGTTAGGTGACATGTATTTCTCTTTCCATTTGAGGAATTCTAAAGGTGGTGGTAATGTTGTGTGATGTGTTCCTCTTTTGTACAAGCGGTTTATTTCGCACTTGCCTCAGACGCCGGCTTTCATGGAGAACCGGCAATGTCTACGGTGGTCCTAGAGACTTATGGCTCTCACTAATGAAGATATCTTCTGGTATGATTCTATATTAGGTAGCTTGGATATTATTGATAGTTGTGGTGAGTTCTTTAATGTGCCTCTTATTGGTACACAAGGAGGAATCAGCTACAACCCTTCTTTGGCTCGTCGTCAACTTGGGTTCCCCTTGAGAGATAAACCTAATAACACTCAGTTAGAGGGTCTATTTTATCAAGAGGGTAAAGATCCCCAACATTTGAAGCAGAGGATGATACATGCTTGGCATAATATGCATAGGGAAGGAAGATCCGAGCTTGGTCCACGCAATTGTGAAGCTTTGGAAACTTATATTATTTGGGTGAAGAAGAGAGCTTTGGAGTTGAAGATGTTGTACGCCTGTGAAAGACCTATGTCTATGGTTATGGTTGAGCCATCAACTCTCCCTAACCAAGATGTAGAGGAGTTGTAAGACGCACTCACCAAGATGAAGCAAGAGAGTGATATATGGGAAGAGTGGTTCCATGCTTTGAGCCAAAGGCATGAAGAGTTGCCACTTGAGTCGAAACACAAGGATGCAGTTATTGAAATTCTTGAAGACCGAGTAGTGAAGAGACAGAGAGATCCAGAGGGTCTACCTTCCTTTAGTATGCCTCAGCCTTCCGGTGCTTGGAAGAACATTGTTGATTAGCTAGTCCTCGAGAAGGCTCAAACGAAGACATCCTTTGAGTCTGAGATCTGTGCATTCGAAGGAAGTATGCACCCATAGCCAAATCATCTGATGCAGTTGCTAAGGGATCCTTAGGATGATAGTTTCCTTTTCTCTTTTATTTGTAATTTGATTTCTGAAATTGTACTCAGTATAATCCTTCTAAATTCTATGAATAAAAAGAGATTTTATTATTATTATTATTATTATTGTTATTTGAATATATATTTTCAAATAGGACTTCATATGTTCCTTGAAATTAAAAACAATAAAAAACATTGCATTTCATGCATCATTTGCATAACAGGTTTTCTTCTGCCAGATGTCTTATCGGTTCTTCTTCTGTGCGTCAGCCAAGCTAACTCACCGTTACAATACTCGCGCTAATCAACCAAAGATCATGGAGCATCTAGAGCAAGAGAATCTAGAGCTGAAGGAGGAGATCGCCAGATTAACATCACTGATGGAATATGTGATTACTACGCAGAATCAATCGTCGCTAACTCCCCCAACTCCTCCTCCTCAAAGGACTGTCATTTTTGAGGTTACTACCTCGAATGTTCCGGTTGCTGCTGCCAGTCAGTCCATGCCTGCTGGGTTCCCTTGAGGAATGCCATCTAACTTTATGCCAGAAGGGTATGCGCCCATATTTGTTTCTAGCCTGCATCTAGCCCGATCATGTCGGTGCCTCTTCCAGTTGTTCACACTCTGCCTCGTGTTAAGGATAGTATTTATCATTCTGAACCGCCTGAAGGCCCAAATGTATATGAGAAGATGGATGAGATGAAAGATCAATTCCTCGAGCTGCGTAAAGAGTTGAAGACTCAAAGAGGGAAAGACTTGTTTGGAAAGAGTGTTGTTGAGCTCTGCTTGGTCCCCAATGTTAAAATCTCAGTGAAATTCAAGGTCCCAGACTTTCAAAAGTACAAGGGGAATACTTGCCCACTAAGCATTCTTGTGATGTATGTCAGAAAAATGTCTACTCAGACTGATAATGATCAGTTGCTGATGGGGACGTGATTTTGTGTGTCTCGAGGGAAAAAGGAGACGTTCGTCATGATTATATGACGTCATCAGCATGGGGAAAACAGAGGTCCCACTAAGTAGAAGTTGAAGCAGTAAGGGGTAAGTCGACATCTCAAAGATGCCATCATCTTACCAACATCGACAGTCAAAAATGGCATCTCTGGGGGGGCATTTTGTTACCACGAGAAATCTCTAAAGCATGCTGAAAGCATAGCTAGTGATAGAGTCCTATGAATTTGGGGGTTATACCCCATTAAAGGATGAAGATGTGCTTGAGACGAGCAAGAGTGGAAAAAACACAAGTCAAGGGATGAAGCCGACAGGAGAAGCATGCTTGGTCGACAGGCCATCCCGTCGACTAAAATGAAGTTTTGGACTTAAAAGATTTTCTTTCAGGCCAAATGCGTAAAAGCCAGTATCGCCCTAAACGTCTGGGCGGGAGAAATTTGAAATTGGAAAATGACCAGCAGTTACAATAAGAATATGAGCGCCAGAATCTGGAGCAGTTTGCAAGACGTGGGTATAACGGTTTGCAGATCGTGTGACACGACATCTGCTAGTTATTAGGAGTTTTTAGCATGTGTGCAGTGTCTTTAGTATAGTATAAATAGAATATCCCTTGAGGGGCTCGAGGTGTTCACTTTGTACTAAAAATCACTTGTAAGAAACTTCTCATTCCCAGCGCGAGGAAGCAAGAGTTTTTGGGAGTGCTATGTACGTGAATCACCACATTTATTTCAATGCAACTTCCTTACTTTTCAATTGTTCCCGTTGAACATTTTATCTTAATTGCATTTACTTTTGAGCTATCACTTTACGTTGTCGTTTACGCTATCGACACTGATTCTATTACGATAATAGAATTCACCAAAAGCGTGTTCTTCGTGTACGTCTTTTGAATGTTGTAACGCTGTCGGTCCCGAGTCACCCATAGGCTATAACATCGTTCAAACCGTTCGTGTGGAAAAACCTACGCTTGTTCATTACTTTGTAACGAGCCGATCCTCACAAAGTTATTCCGTCGAAATTGGATAAGCCTCACTTGCACTAGCACATGTCCTAGGATCAATTGGTCGATCCTGCAAGTATCCCTTAGTCTTAAGGCCTAAGGAGGACCAGCGGTTGTTTATCGATTTCCAGAGTAAACAAAATGGCACGCCCAGTGGGACGGTGCTAGCGTAGTTGCGAAATTGCATGAAACTTAGAAGTGGCAAACTGTATAGTAAGCCACGAGAAACTTTGAAAATTTCAGATTCTAACACATATGAAGTGCCACGAGGAACTTTATCCACTACGGAAACAGTAATCTCACAGGTTGCCACTTTTCCACCGATGACAAGTGCAGCCTCAACAATGTCGACCACGGGTGAGGTTGGAACATCAATTCCTCTACCTCCACCGGGGGGTTCAGGATCAACGATAACGACGTTCAGACCTTATGTGCCTCGCTTTGGCACCACATATCCTCTTTATGGAATGCCGTATTACTTAGTGCCAGGATATCAGTCGACATCAAATGCAGCAATGTTTTCAGACAACGCCCAAAACACAAATCCATCCTTGCAAGGATCAGCGCAAGGGGGCATCATTCGGAATAATACCCAGAACAGAACCATGCCGTTGTCGAACACTTCAATGGCGGTGTTGAGACAACAAATGGATGATAGTAACCATGAATTGGTTAACATGTTAACCAACCAAATGGGCACAGTTTTTAATCCAATTATACAAGAATCTGTTGAAACAAATAGGCAGGTGGCAAATCAATTGACACGCTTGTGCAATTTTCTGGGGGCACCGGCTCGACAGATGGCACAAGTGGTTAGGCAAACTGTTCTTGTTCAGATGGAGATAGGGGCAACAGAAGATGAGACAGTCCACGAAGGATAAATCCTTAGACCCCTTCAAAATCAAGGTGTTAAATCAGGAGTCGCAGGACGTAACCAGATGGTACTGGTTAACCGACACCAGGATGTTGATCAAATTGTCGATCAACATCGACAAGAAAACCTAGAAGTGGAAAATAATTTGACCACTATCGTCGAAAGGATTATGGCTAGAAATGGTATGGGTGCCACATTGCAAAGGCCATTGTACGCCTCCCCGTTAGCTGAATTTATTCTCCAAGCCGAGGCGCCCAGGGGAATGAAAGTGCCTAAGTACACTAAATTTGGGGGAGAATCTGGTGAATCGACAATAAAGCATGTTGCCAGATATCTAACAGAGTCAGGAGATCTAGCTCATAATGAATGTTTGAGAGTAAAAAACTTTCCCTCCTCTCTGACTAAGGCTGCCTTCAAATGGTTTACTTCTTTGGCCCCAAGTTCATTCGATTCATGGGCCAAATTAGAAAAGAAGTTCCATGAACTGTTTTACGAAGGACACTCCAAAATTAGTTTGGCAGAATTGTCTAGTATCAAGAGAAGGTTTGTTGAGAGCATCGACGATTATCTGAATCGATTTAGGTCATTAAAGGCTAGATGTTTTACACAAGTGCCGGAACATGAACTTGTTCAGATGGCTGCAGGGGGGTTAGATTATTCCATTAGGAAGAAAATAGACCCAACCTTTGTGAAAAGTATGTCACAATTGGCCGATAGAGTTCGACATCTCGAACGGCTAAGGTTAGAAAAAGTTAGACACAATAAGGCTAAGAAAGAAAAAGTAGCGTTTGTAGACTACGATGCAACAGACCCAATATATAAGGCTTATTATGCTTCATCAACGGAATTAGAAATTGACGTGGCTGAATTAAAGCCAGGATCCGCCTACGAGTGTCGATCATTACTTCCTGCGCAGGGAAAAAATCCTGTCGAACACAACTCAAAATTCCCTTCGAAAATTTATACTTTTGATGTGACAAAATGTGAGGAAATTTTTGACTTGTTGGTCAAAGATGGTCAAATGGTGGTACCACCTGGTACTAAAATACCACCATTAGATCAAAGACAGAAAAGAGGTTTTTGTAAGTATCATAACTATCTTGGTCATAATACCTCTAATTGTTACCTTTTCAGGGATTTGGTTCAAAAAGCGATTCAAGAAGGCAGGCTGAAATTTGTTGGCCGCAGAATGAAGATCGACGTTGATCCTCTCCACCAGAAGAAAGCCCTATTCGTGGAACCAGTCGAGATCAACATGGTCAAGATCACCGAATACGATGAGGCCGACATGCTGGAGCAAACTGGTGAAAGCCCAGATGTCGATATCACTGAACTTTACCCAAGGGCTGATGAAGACTTGGTGGATTTCCTGTATCGCTGCAAGAACAAGGGTTCACAAGTTTTCCTGTGCCCTAGATGTGGTGCTGTCACCGACAAAATAGCGACGGAAAATTTCCAGAAACTGGAATTGGGAAAAAGCAAAAGAAACAGGCTGACCAGAGAGTACCAGAACAAAAGAGGCTCAAAAAAGGCTGTGGAAAATACCAAAGCAAGGCCTAAGAGCTTTGTACTGTCGGCAAGTGTCCCTAGAGGCACTTGGATCAAGCCTCCGGAAAAACAAGACACACCACCAGGGGTCGTTGCTGCTGCTAGAGGAGTCTAGCAATTAACTACAAGCATGAGTTTAAGTCTGAGAAAAGGACTCATGTCTTTGAAATTTATTTGGGGAAGAACCCCATGTCAAGGACTCAATGGAGACGCTTTCAGAGGCGTAAGCAGGCCGAAAGAGAGGCTGCTAGAGGAATCGTTGGAAGAGGCGTGGCCAGTGGGGCGAATGCTGGGAAGAAGGTTGTTGTGAAGGTCGACACAGCAGCAAAAAAGCAGATCAAGGAGTATGTTCGCCGACCAACTGAGAGATGTTCTGATGAAGTTACTGATGACTTCAATTCAGAGTCCGAAGCAAGTCTAGACATCTTGGTCAACGTGGTGTCAATTCTACCAAGAGAATATAATTGTGTGACTGAAGTGGAGGAGTCGGTAGACGATGCTGACGCTGAAGAAATGGCTTTGCACCAGCCAAGATGCTATTTTATGCTAAACGATGGCTCTGCTGAAAGCCAAGAGGTAGTGTTCGAAAGACCAACGATGACTATGAAAAATCATTTGAAACCACTGTTGATAAGGGCCAAAGTGGAAGGGTAACTGCCAACAAAGTCTTGGTCGATTGTGGTGCCACTGTCAACATCATGCCGCATCATATTATGAGGAAGATTGGTAAGTATGATGCTTACATCAGATCCAACAACGTAGTTTTGTCTGACTACGGGGGAAAAACGAAAAGCACCATGGGTGTGATTATGGTGAACATCACGGTGGGTTCAATAACTAGACTGACATTGTTTATGGTGATAGATGCTAAGCCAAGTTACAACTTGTTATTTGGCAGAGAATGGCTCCATGGTGTCGGAGCTGTACCATCTTCAGTGCATCAAAGGTTGGTGATTTGGAGAGAAGATGGAGTGGTCGAAAATATCGAAGCCGACCAAGGGTACTTCATGGCTGACGTAAATAATGTCGGCAAGAAGGAATTCGAGAGAAAGTTGGCCAACATTTCTCCTTGTTTTCCAACTGAGGATGTATATGCTAATCTGAGTGAGGCTTTCGTTTCTCTAACTCTGCACGAGACTCATGGCTTCATTTGGGATGTGGAACGTCTGGATGATCCACCCTATACACGTATCTGGCCAACAGGCTGGGGAGATGTCACTGATGATGACTGAGCTAGAAGCTCTAAGAAAGATTTCGGCATACGTTGCCGAGAACAAAATAAAGTCGGCTCTAGAGGCTGAAGAAAACATGGTTGTCGAAGCATATGCGTTAAATAAAAAGAGTTATATGCCTATTGGGCCAGAGCCCACAGATAAGCCAGTTTTGGCTAAAGGAAACGTCAACATGCAGCGTTTGGACTGCATTTATGACAATGAACCTTTAGGGTTTGAAAAAGACCCAAAGGCACCAGAGAGAATCCGACCAAAAGACCCCTTGGAAGAAGTCGACCTTGGCGAAAATGGCGAAAAGAGGCCAACATACATCAGCGCCAACCTCGAGGAAGAACTAAAGTCTGAGGTAATATCCATACTTAAAGAATTTAGGGACTTTTTGCTTAGGATTATAACAAAATGCCTGGTTTAAGTAGGGATTTGGTTGAGCTAAAGCTGCCAATAAAAACTGGAAGAAAGCCAGTAAAGCAGACGCCCAGGCGTTTCGCCCCAGAGATCATGCCAAAGATAAAAGCAGAAGTTGAAAGACTCCTGAAAAGCAAGTTTATACAAACTGCAAGGTATGTCGAATGGTTGGCCAATATTGTGTCATTCATCAAGAAAAATGGGTCTTTAAGAGTATGTATTGACTTTAGAGATCTAAATGCTGCCACCCCCAAAGATGAGTGTGTCATGCCCGTGACGGAAATGCTGGTCGATTCGGCCGCTGGTTTCGAATATTTAAGTATGTTAGATGGTTATGCTGGATATAACCAAATTTTAATTGCAGAAGAAGACGTGTCGAAGACGGAGTTTCGATGCCCAGGAGCCTTAGGGACATATGAGTGGGTTGTCATGCCATTTGGCTTGAAAAATGCCGGAGCAACATACCAGAGGGTAATGAACTCAATGTTCCATGATTTTATTGAAGATTTCATGCAAGTATACATTGATGATATTGTGATAAAATCAAATGGTCGACATACTCACGTCGAACTTCTTCGAAAGGCCTTTCTAAGGATGAGGAAATGTGGATTAAAAATGAATCCATTAAAGTGTGCTTTTTGTGTACAGGCAGGCGACTTCCTTGGCTTTGTGGTGCATAAAAAGGGTATTGAAGTAAATCAAAGCAAAACAAAAGCCATTATGGACGTCAAGCCTCCGTCGACCAAAAAGGAACTACAATCTTTATTGGGCAAACAAAAATTCTTAGAAGATTTATTCAAATTTAAGTGGCAAAACAAAAGCTTTTTCCCCACTACTTCGACTGAAGAACGAGGATTTTAAGTGGCAGGATGAGCACCAAGAGGCTTTTGACAAAATCAAAGAGTATTTGACTAGGCCTCCAATACAGGACCCTCATGTTAGGAATAAGCCAATGAGACTGTATATTGCAGCCTCAGAATCGACTATAGGAAGTATGTTAGTCCAAGAGGATGAAAAATGTGTCGAAAGACCTGTGTATTACCTTAGTCGAATGCTTAATGACCTTGAAACTAGGTATAGTGATATAGAAAAACTATGTTTATGCCTGTATTTCTCTTGCATGAAACTAAAGCAATATATTAAGCCTATTGATGTGTACGTATCTTCCCACTTTGATATTATTAAACACATGTTGTCTAAACCAATTTTGCATAGTCGAAATGGGAAATGGACTTTGGCGTTAACGGAATACTCCCTGTGATACGTACCCTTCAAAGCAATGAAAGGGCAGGTAGTGGCAGATTTCCTTGTCGACCATTCAATGGTCGAAATGGCGTAAAATTACGTAGACTTAGCGCCATGGAGGTTATACTTCGACAGTTCAAGACATAAGCATGGGTCTGCGGTAGGAGGAGTCATAATTTCTCCAGATGGAATTCCAGCAGAGTTCAAATACAGAATTGAAGGGGTATGCACAAATAATGAAGCAGAGTATGAGTCACAGATCACAGGACTTGAACTACTGCTAGAATTGAAGGGGTATGCACAAATAATGAAGCGAGTTGCATACAATTGTGAAGCCATGGCCTTTTCGAGTGTGGGCATTGGATGTTACCAGAGAAATAAAACCAGCCTCGTCGAAACAACAAAGATATGTTTTGGTCGGTATCGACTATTTCACAAAATGGGTCGAAGTCTTGGGATTAACAAATGTAGACCAAGAGGCTGTGATAGATTTTGTCCAAAGTTATATCATCTGCAGATTTGGCATCCCAGAAACAATCACAACCGACCTGGGGTCAGTTTACACTGGTCGAAAAGTTCAAGATTTTGCAAAAGAAATGGGAATCAAATTACTGACTTCTACCCCCTATTACGCACAGGCGAATGGCCAAGTCGAAGCTGCCAATAAGGTGATCATCAGCCTAATAAAGAAACACATAGGCAAGAAGCCAAGAAATTGGCATAAGACGTTAGACCAAGCTTTGTGGGCATGTCGAACGTCACCAAAAGAAGCAACTGGAACAACTCCATTTCGACTAGTATATGGGCATGACGCAGTGTTGCCAGTAGAGATTCAGGTTCAGGCAGTCAGAACCCAAAGGCAATATGAAATACCTTCTGAAGATTATTGGAGCATGATGGTAGATGAACTGGTCGACTTAGATGAGGAGAGAATGTTATCCTTGGATTCCCTACGAAGGCAAAAATAAAAAGTCGCCAGAGCCTACAATAAGAAGGTGAAAGGAAAAATGTTTGCTGTCGACGATCTAGTTTGGAGGGTGATCTTACCTACGGATAGAAATGATAGAGTTTTGGGTAAATGGTCCCCTAATTGGGAAGGACCGTTTAAGGTTTTGCAGGCCTTTTCTAATAATGCCTACGAGATCGAGGAGTTGGCACCAGATAGGAGAATCCTAAGGGTGAATGGAAAGTAATTGAAAAAATATAGGCCTCTCCTTCAAGAGGTCAAGATTTCGACAGAGTAAATGACGGTCGAATGAACTATGTTGGAGAAAACTATGTTGAAAACCAGCTATAAAAAGCACAGAAAATATAAACAGTGCTAAAATAAGGATGATAACATTAAAGCGGCAAAAAGCCATTGTTCAAATATTACACAAAAAATTACACAAAATAAAAAGCGGTCAAAGTTGGCTGAACTTGGATTGAAAAGATTTAAGCTCAAAATTATAATGTAGAGACGTAGGCTTCAAGGTTTCGGCCTGGGCTTTAAGTTGTTCAAGCTTCTTCTCAACAGTCGAAAACTCTTCAGCTACCGCTAAGGCATCACCGGTAGTTTGCTCCACAGCGGCCTTGGCAGGTTTCAGAACTTCGTCGATAAAGAACGACTCCTCCTTGGTGATTGACTCCAACTCACTGTCCAAAGCAGCAATTTGACGTCGAAAGGCATCAATTTTTTGGCGTATTTCAGTGGCCCTCGTTTGTTTGGAGATCAACTCTCTTCTCTTCTCCTCCATATCCCCCAGCAGTTTGGTGACCTCCGCGTCGGTGTTAATCACCAACTCCCATTTTTCCTTCACAAAGGCCTCAGTAGAAGCAATTTGGCGTTCAGTTTCCCTAACGCTGTCGAGATGGCGCAACATGGGAACCAGGAGTTGTTCTAGAGCGGTCGTTGCACGCTTGGCATATTCTGAAAGCTGAAGATCTTTAAGTTGGGCTAAAACATGCAAGATCTCTGGACCGACAGTAGGTTCATGAATGAGCACAAAAGGGAGGTCAGGATTCAAGGCGTGAAAGCGGACTTTGTCCATTAAAGCTTCGGTCTTCGCTGCTTCAGAGCCCATTTTGCCAGAGTGAAGTTGTTCAGAGTCAGAGGAGACATCACGTGATCTCACCAGGTTACGGAGCCTAGCAATTGCTTCTAAAGCAAAAGGCTTTATCGCCAGCCCCGAGAGAGATGGAGGAGAAGCGGCCGACAGAGGAGTAGCTTGAGAAGAAGGAGAAGCAGTTGAAGAAGGAGTAGTGTGAGAGGGCGGTTTCTTATTGGTGTCGACACCCACTGGTCCCCAAGGAAGCTGAAGAAAGACTAGAGTCAGAACTAGTCAAACTGGATTCCATATGCGTTGCAGGACTAGTGGCTGAGTCAGAGTCACTATCACTAATCTGGATAGGGAAGTCAATGAACTCACCAGCGGTGTCAACAGACTGTAGTGGGTGAGCTGGAGAAGAAACCGGCGACGAAGGAGTATAGTCGGCAACAGGTTGCGACGGCTCAGCAGAGGCATCAGCCTGCTGTAAGGAAAAGATGTGTGTAAGAGAAGTACAATATTCCAAGGGAGTAGACATGAAAACAAGTAATTACCTGTGTCGACGCAGGGGAGACGGCATCCTGATTTTCTTTCCCCAAGGCAGCAGCAGGGGAGGTGCTAGTCGACTGTGAAACCCCCACAGCAGGATCAGGGACCTCGTCGAGAATGGAAGTGTCGACCACAATGGTGTCGACATCTACAGCAAGAGCCTCTAGAGTGAGCGCTTTATGGTGCCTCATTTTCTTGGCTTCTCCATTCCTAGAGGGAGAGTCATGCTTCTTCCTTTTGTGGCCATGGTGGCTTTTTGATTTGTGCTGAGAAGATGGCTGGGAGGTTGGCTGAAGATACGAAGAGAGGTTATAAGCAGATATTCTAGCTAGAAGATCAGACAAGCCGACAAGAAATACCTCAGAGCCTGTGGCGGTAGAGCGTTTGTGTTTTTTGTATTTTTTGGAGTGAGAGGAGGCAGTGGGGTCTGTCGAACGTGGTTGACCCTACACATAAGTAAGAAATTAGAGACCACGTAGTGTTTCCCTTAAAAAATCACAAGAGTAAATGAGACTGCTTCATATAGGTGCATACCGAAGAACTAGGTTTTTTCAAGACTTGAGCAATATGGCGCTCATCATCATTAGAGGATTTCTCAGGAGCAGCCTGCAACAAGGGAGATGGCGGCTAAGAATAAAAAACAAAAAAAAGCTAAAGGAAACGGCAACTCAGTCTGAGTCAAACCTGAGCCTCTTGTGTCGAAGGAGTAGGTTCTTTGGCAGGAGCAGGATCCACAGGGTCTAGAGGGGCTGCAAAAATTAGAAGAAATACAAGTGAGCGACGAAATCTAGCTGAAAGGAGGTGTTAACTTTCCAGAAAAGTGTTACCAAGTTGTGTGGATTCGAACACGCTAACATATTGAGGATCAATATGAAGTGGCCCTGAGTAGTCAGGCAGATAATGCTTCGTCGGGACCACTCTATCGGCCTTTTCCTTATAGGTATTTTGTACATGTGAAATGGGACAATAAAACCACTGCAGGACCAAATGGCCAAAGGCCAAACCCAAAGGGGCTAGATGGCAAAGGAGGGAACTTGAGGTTTCCAAAATGAAGGGCGTAAAGATACTTGTCTTTCGCGTAACCAGGGATTTTAAGTTTTGGGAGCCTGTCGGTTACTTTCTCCTTTAGTTCGACCGCGGCTTCCCAGATGGTCCGACGAAGATTATCTGGTCGATACACAACTTGGAAATAATTCTGGAAAGCGCGAATTTGTTTGACGTGGAGAGCCTTACACTTGGTCGACTTTGCCAGCAAGTAAACAAAAGCTTGAGTTAGTTCAGATAGTTTGGCCTCAGGAGCGCCAACATAAACAGCAAAATACGACTACCATCAATCATCGAATTCCTTGGTGCAGAAGAAGGTTGGTCGAAAGGGAACGGAGGGGAGTCGTGGTCGGTTTTCCCAGATGGTTTCAAGATCCTCCTGGATCTCACTCCAAGGTTGACCACAGAGGATATTGGTGAGTAATTCTTGAGATGAGAATAGGGACTTGGGAATAAATTGGCAAAGGCCAAATTGTCTGGCCACCAAGTTAGGTTGATAAGCCACTAAGCCAGGATTGCTACTGGAGGTTTCAGCCGACAAGAATCGAGGGAACAGAAGACGTCTCCAGATGAGGAAGTTTTCATCTCTATGCTCATCTTCAGTCGGAGGAAAATGCCTGGTGAACTATGTAGGACCCTCAGTTCGACGGCTGAAAGCGGCCATAGAAGGTAGAAAATTGGCACGGGTCAGCATGATGTTGAATAAAAGACGAAACACTTGGAGGTCAGGGAATTTTTTGTCGATGGGTGTCAGAGGGATCAGTCGTTTCCAAATAAGGTGTCGTTCCTCTGGGGGACACGCAACCCTCCTCATCCCGTAGGGGGCTATATCTTTAGAGAAAGTGGCATTGAGCCATAGTTGCAAGAACCAAAAAGGTCCATGGACCAATACATTTTTCTTTCTGGAATTCTCAAGGTCAAAGAGTCTAATTTGGCAGACGACCTCAGACAGAGACTCATAGAGAGAAGCTAAAATCAATTAGCCCAGGGCGATGTCACGCTCTTGGTGCAGTTGAGTTGCTAGGAGAGCAAAGTGCTTGGCTATCTGCATAGATCTGGAGCAGAAAACAAAGCGAGATAGCCAGAGGGTCAGGAAAGCCACATGTTCCTCGTCGGTCACAGGACTTGAAGAGGTGGCATGGTGATCAATGAAATTGTTGTACGTTGGCTTGTGAGAGTCACCAACGTCGAACCGCAGGGAGATTCGCGCTACAGCTTCACAGTCGAAGACTTTGCCAGTCGGTTTTAAGCCAGTGATGGCAGCGATGTCCAGGAGTGTCGGCGTGATCATGCCACACTTGGTATGGAAAGAGTTGGTCGAACTCTCCCAAAATTGGAGGGTAACTAATAACATGCCACAAGATTGGGGAGGGCCACAACGGACAATATGTAGAAGGGTGTAGATGCATGTCCTTTTCCAATGGTCGATTTTCTCTGATTCTAACCGATCCATCCAGGCAGAAAACTTAGGACAGTTCTTGGGAGGAGCAGTCCTGAAGTTCCTGCCGACGTAGCGAAGGGAAAAGGGTTTTTGAGCAGAAACCAAGGGTTCAGAGATATGACTGGAAGGGAAAAGGGAAGAATCTGTTTTGGTAATCTCTGGGTGTCGGTTTTCTGGAAGAGGACCTAAGAACGCTAAAGGTTCGTCAGCCAAAGAAAAAGGAATCAATACCTGAGAACGCCAGATTTTTGCCTTCTCTTCTACAAATGGAGGCTCAGGAACATATTCCTTACCATCAATGGTGAGAGGATGTGTGAGTTTAGTAGCGGAGGATTTGTTGGAGCTGGCCATGAAGAAAATGGAAGTTTTTTTTTGGAGACGAAGAGTTCTTACACAGAGTGCAGGAGATGATTGTATGCTGAAGCAAAAGGGCGAAAAAAAGGGAAGAAGAAGAAATAACTAGGGTTTTATAGGGGTTAAACCCTGAGCAGAGAAGAGTGAGCGACTGATCTTCCATCTTCGACACGTATGCCCATGTTCCCACGTTTGCAGACACGTGGAGGAGAGAAGGCAAGCATGATAGCAAACACGTGTCAGTCATAAAGACGTGAAGTGATGGGGACGTGATTTTGTGTGTCTCGAGGGAAAAAGGAAACGTTCGTCATGATTATATGATGTCATCAGCACGGAGAAAACAGAGGTCCCACTAAGTAGAAGTTAAAGCAGTAAGGGGTAAGTCGACATCTCAAAGATGCCATCATCTTACCAACATCGATAGTTAAAAATGGCATCTCTGGGGGGCATTTTGTTACCACGAGAAATCTCTAAAGCATGCTGAAAGCATAGCTAGTGATAGAGTCCTACGAATTTGGGGGTTATACCCCATTAAAGGATGAAGATATGCTAGAGACGAGCAAGAGTGGAAAAAACAGAAGTCAAGGGATGAAGCCGACAGGAGAAGCATGCTTGGTCGACAGGCCATCCCGTCAACTAAAATGAAGTTTTGGACTTAAAAGATTTTCTTTCAGGCCAAATGCGTAAAAGACAGTGTCGCCCTAAACGTCTGGGCGGGAGAAATTTGAAATTAGAAAATGACCAGCAGTTACAAGAAGAATAAGAGCGCCAGAATCTGGAGTTGTTTGCAAGACGTGGGTATAACGGTTTGCAGAACGTGTGACACGACATCTGCTAGTTATTAGGAGTTTTTAGCCTGTGTGCAGTTTCTTTAGTATAGTATAAATAGAATATCCCATGAGGGGCTCGAGGTGTTCACTTTGTACTAAAAATCACTTGTAAGAAACTTCTCATTCCCAGCGTGAGGAAGCAAGAATTTTTGGGAGTGTTATGTACATGAATCACCACATTTATTTCAATGCAACTTCCTTACTTTTCAATTGTTCCCGTTGAACATTTTATCTTAATTCCATTTACTTTTGAGTTATCACTTTACGTTGTCGTTTACACTGTCGACACTAATTCTATTACGATAATAGAGTTCACCAAAAGCGTGTTCGTCGTGTACGTCTTTTAAATGTTGTTGCGCTATCGGTCACGAGTCACCCATAGGCTATAACATCGTTCAAACCGTTCGTGTGGAAAAACTTGCGCTTGTTCAATACTTTGTCAGGAGCCGTTCCTCACAAAGTTATTTCGTCAAAATTGGATAAGCCTCACTTGCACTAGCACATGTCCTAGGATCAACTGGTCGATCCTGCAAGTAACCCTTAGTCTTAAGGCCTAGGGAGGACCAGCGGTTGTTTAGCAATTTCCACAGTAAACACCAGTAAGAAGTACGGTGGGTATTTCTACAAATGGAAGGAAGGAGAGACTATTTCAGTGTCAGTGGGGAGGCAGAGGAGGCCTCATGTCAAAAAGAGTTCTCAACCTCGTCAACATCAACTTCAAGTTTCTTTAGTAATTCCGGTTTTTTTCAACAATTCCAATCAATCAGTTCCAATTCAGCAACAATAACAACATCAACAACCGCAACAAAGAACCAACTACAACAACAACAACAATAATCATCATCAATAAAATTTCGAGAGGAAGAAGGTCTACTTTGCCCCTATTCCTATGACGTATGCAGAATTATACCCATCATTGGTTCTTAAGAACCTCATTCAACCAAGAAATCCTCCGCAAATTTCTGAGCCACTACCACGGTGGTTCAAACCTGACCTTCATTGTGCTTTTCACAAGGGAACCCCTGGCCAAGACCTAGAGAACTTCTATCCATTGAAGTATGAAGTCCAAAAGCTGGTAAAGAGTGGTATTGTGTCCTTTGAGGATATAGCGTCGAATGTGAAAGTTAATTTGTTGCCTGCTCATGGTAATGCTTCTGTCAACATGGTGGGCGGTTGTCCCGGGAATTTCTGACTATTTGATGTGTGACGTACTCGTAGGTCTTGGTGGAAATGCATAGAACTTTGTGTTTAATCAGTGACTATGAACATGACCATGATGGTTGTGCAATCTGTAGCGTGAACCCCCGTGGGTGTGTGGTTCTTAAGAGAGATATCTAGAAGTTGATGGATGAGAATATAATCCAGATTCAACAGTTGAGGGATATAGATGATGTGAATGTGATTGTGCCAGTGTTTAAAACCCCTGAGCGGGTAGTTATTTAATTTGATAGTAGCAGCAACAACAATGTCAATAGATCGATATCATCGTTGGTCATACGGTTAGCGAGCACTGTCCCCTACTCATCCGATAAAGCTGTGACATATCAATACAATGCCACAATGATGGAATATGGTCAAGAGGTTCCTCTACCAATCACAGATTCAGTGGTGAACATTGCAGATATAGCAAAGGTGACCCGTTGCGGTCGTGTGTTCAGTCCAGTATTTCCCAAAGCAGTAGAAGATGTTGCAGTAAGTAAGAAAGCAGAGATTCCAGTGGTGAATCCGGTTAGTGCTCCAACATGTCAGTCTGGTGAGTCCAGCAAGTTGAAGACTAGCGAACATGATGAGGTGGTAAAGTTAATAAAGAGAAGTGAGTTCAATGTGGTAGAGCAGTTGCTCCAGACTCCGTTAAAGATCATTTTGATGAAGAAGTTATGGGAACTTGAAGTTGGACTTTTTCACATTTCAATTCCTTTTGTCCAAAGTGACCTATAATGTTTTGCATTATCACATGTATTTATTTTAGTATTTTGAAACTTTGTTCAGCATAACAATTAAATTAGACATCTTAAACTTTCCAATGCATTTGATCCCACCTCAAAATCATGAAAAATGAAGGAGTTATGTCCTTGGGAAGTTGACCCAAAATTAGGGTTTCAGTCAAAATGACCTATAATGTATTGAAATGTATGATGACCTTCCAAGCTTCAAATCAATTTGTTATGAACATGAAAGTTGTTCATAAGGTTCTTAAGAACATTTTTGCTCTTGGGGTCATCTCCATTTGACAAACACATTAAATGTTAGGTCTCAGTGTACTTCAAAATAGTTAGATGAATTTACTGATCAACTTCTCAAGTCCAAATCTCATATCTTGATGAATTGATGATTGAGGACACTCAAATAAGATCAAATATGCATGAAATGATGAATTAAAGAACTTCCCTGGATTGCATTTGATCATGGGTTGAGGTTGCTTCATGAGCAAGGCACAGTTGGTGAACATATGAATTAGGGTTTCCTTGGGAAACTAGCCTCAAACCCCTTGGTTTGCTTTGATCAAAATGATGAATTGAGATACTTGGGAGGAATATTTGATGGATTAGATCTTTGGGAACCATTGTCATGCTTGCTTTCATCTTCACCTAGCCATATCAATGAGCATAGAATCTCCTAGAAGCTTTGGATCTTGTGACTGCTCAAGCTACAAACAAAAGATGTTAGTGACATATTTTTTGTGCTTTTAGTTAGTAAACAAAGTAATAAAAGCAATAATATACAATTCAAGCATGCTTGGTGATTTCAAAATAACTCACAAAAGTTCCCACCCTAGAGTAAGAGCCAAGATGCTTATGATCCTTGAGGCAAGATGCAAATGTAATGTTATGCTGCCATGAGGGATCTTAGGGTCAAAATTAGGGTCTTACAATGCCCATGTCCCCCACTTTACCTTATTGTCATTTCCAAACCACAACTTCTTTTGACCCAGTTCTTTTTTAATTTGATCAAGGGTATGGCAAAAAAACATTTGGCACAAGTTTCATGCAAAATTCACGAGTCAATTTCATTTGGCCCAAGTTCAAAGTTGTTGACTTGCCATGTTGCACAAACCAGGCCACACATGACCAAATTTTGCATTTTGATTCACCAAGCCCCAAACCACATTGTTCTGATTCCTTTTGAATCATTACAAACTTCATAACATTATGTGACATGTTTAGAAGTCAACTTGAGTAGAATTGTATCACATGGAGGCAAACCGAGTCATGTGCAAAAGTGAAACTTTTCCCAAAATGGCAAAAACAAGAACCGCATACAACTCTGATCAAACCTTCCTTGTCCCTCCCTTTTCATGCTAAGGTGCAAACTAGTTGAGCTGTAGGGAAAAACAAGTCATAACCACATTAAACTTTCCTCTACAATGTGAGACCCCAATTTTGACCCTAAGATCCCTCATGATATCTCATCATATGCATTGGCATTAGGATCACACTTGGGCATCCTCCTTACCCATCATTCATTGGGTTTGCATTGGGAGAGATCACCAAGCACATATGATTATATAATACTTTGTTTTTCATTATTTACTAACCTATGCTCCATCATAAATACCAAAAATATGTCAATGTATAGTTTGTTGCTTTTGTAAGTAATGTACATGCTTACCTATGCTCCATCAAGCTCAAATCTAGGGTTTAAGACCCTCGGTGTAAAGAGCACAATCAAGAATTGGTTTACATTGGTTCCAAGCATCATATATGGATCCCCATGATCTCCACATGATATTTTGATCAAGAACTCATCAAGAGTTTGGAGTTTGTTTGCCTTGGAAACCCTAATTCATCTTGGTATCTTTGTATGACATCTTCAACAAGTTTCTTCAACAATTGATCAAATATTTCAAGGGATACTTCACATTACATCATCTTATGCATATATGATCCTCCATGAGTCCCAAAAGTAAAGAGAATGTCAAGCTAGCAAGATGGTTCATGGTGGTTGACCAGAGAAAGTCAACTGGTCAAAACTGGGATTCCCTAGACCCTATCTCATACAAGTTTTGCCATCTAAAAATTGTTCCAAGATAAAAGTTACTCAAAATGACACTGCAAACAACTTTCATGTTGAAGTCAAGAGCTAGGTTTTCTTTTAAATTCATCTTTTATGGTGAAAGATTATAGGTCATTTTGTTTGAACCCTAGTTAGGAGGTCAACTTCCCAAGACCATAACTTTCTCATTTTTATGAGATGAAAGCCATTTCAATTTCATGATCAAATTCACGATGTTTACTTCTACTTTGATGTTTGCAGGAAGTTCAAATTCAACTTGGAAATGCATGCGCCAAGACGAAACATTATAGGTCATTTTGGGCCAATACCATTGAATAAGTGATTTTCCTAAACTTCTAAAATGCATAACTCCTTCATGCCAAATCGAAATGAGGTCCAATTTATGACATAATTTAATAGGTTTGAAAGATATACAACTTTTATGAAGGGACTTTTCTCATTTGAAGCCCATAGAAAAAGTTATTCAAGGTGGAAGAAGTGAACATTTGACTTGGGACTTAGAAAATTTTCAAATATGTTTGATTTCCCAAACTTCCACCTCAAAATTCGTCATGATCCAAGCTTCAAATGAAAAACTGTTCAACATGAATGTTGTTCCCCTTGATCTCACCTTTCCGAAGAGTCTAAGATGAAGAACCATTTGGATGATTTCCACTTCATGGGTGCAACATGAATAACCATTTGAATGATTTCCACTTCCACTTTTTATACACGATTGCATGGCTTACTAACATGAATTCAGCATGACTCTCACTCATTCTTGGATCAGATTACTTCACTTGATGGGCCTATCACACGCCCATGCAAGCATGCAAAGGAATTTCTCAAAATTGGCCAAATTTGGAAGTGTGTGGAAATGAATTTCATGGCCTATAAATAAGACCCTTATTGCTCATAATTAAGGACCTCATGCCCAAGCTTTGAACCTGCAATCCCAAACCCTCACCATTGAAGGATAATCTTGAAGGTTTTCTTTGAAAATCGAGTTTCAAATATCCATCTGTTTTGAGATTGAAACTTGATCACACTAAAATTTACGTATTTTTGACTCCGATTTCACATGCATCCTAGTTGTTTTATTATCATTTTATTGTGTTATTTCTATGTTTTTCTTTGTTTACAGGTTTTTACTTTAATCGGAGCCCCGATCGAGAAAAGGAGTGAAAAAGGGCTAAAAACCCTAAAATTCAGCATTTTGTGCTTATGGCCTACCCCATGGCGGGCGCCACAGACCATGCCATGACGTGTCCAAGTCCAACTTCCTTAACTCCCACGTTTCCCCACTTCATCCACTAAGGCGCCCCACTTTGTGCTTGTGGCGGGCGTCATAGCCTTGTGGCGGGCGCCACAAGAAGGAAACGGTTTCCTCTATTTTCAAGTTGAAGGGCATCCAAGTCAATTCCACCTTTTTTATTTGCTTATAAATAGAAACGCGAATTCAGTTTTACAATCATCCAAACTTAGAGCAAAGGCAAACTCAGAAGCAACTTTGTTTCACTTAGGCATATATTCAGTATTTTATAGTGGTAATCGCTTCGCATTGGAGTGTTACCACAATTGTGTCATCAAGTCTGTGATAGAGTCTGTAATCGAGTTTGGAGCACTTTGGAAGGAAGTTAATCCTGCCGCCATTTTCTTTTCCGCATTGCAATTTACTCAGCCCTCCGATTGGAGCAGGTTTTTGTTTCCTGTCTTTACTTTATTTATTTCCCGCACTCGCCTTTACTTTATTTATTTCCCGCACTCGCTTTACTTTATTTATTTCTCGCACTCGCTTTACTTTATTTATTTCTCGCACTCGCTTTAAATTATTTACTTTCCGCACTCGCACTACTTTTATTTATTTTCCGCACTCGCACTACTTTTATTTATTTTAATGCACTTTTACTTTACCATGTCTAGCTAAATTTATAAGGTTAGAATGTAAGGATCGTAATTAAACCAGTAATCCGTACAATTGTTCGTAGAAATACTTAAAGGGCTATTTTAACTTTCAACTTAAGTTTTCCCGCACTTCAATTCCGTTGGGTAAGATCGAAAGCCGTCCAACGTCTTTATAAACTTAATTATTTTTAACTATTTCAAAAACAGCGAAAGCTCTTTGTCTAGTTCATTAGGAGTTTTTAACATCAAGGAGAAAAGAGATTTTAAAACTATTTTCGGACGCGTTTATAAGTTTAGAGTCTGGTTCGTAAGAACCTCTTTTAGTTAAGAAATCTAGGTTATAATACTTTTCAACTTAGTTAAGATACTATATTTCTTAAAAATAGGTTTACTACTCTAACGCAATGCGCGCCTTTTTATAAGTGACAATAAGAGGATTTGATTAGGGAGTACAACTCGGTTCTGAATACGCGAAAGCGACAGTTCCTATTAAATTGGTTCTTTTCAAAGTAGGAAACATTTCCCATAAGTAGTTCTATTAGCAAGTACTTGGATTATCAACTGATTACGTGAATTACATTCGACCCTGTCTTTATAAATTATATTCTATTTTCAATACTTTACGTTTCATTGCACACTACAAAAAACACCTATTTTGACTGCCTTTAATAAACACCATAACAACAAATAACGATAGATTGACACTTGGTCTTTGTGGTTCGATAATCTTTTATATTACTTTGACGCGTTCGTACACTTGCGAACACCAAGTTTAACAACGCATCAAGTTTTTGGCGCCGTTGCCGGGGACCAATTTCGTCAAATTTCATTTTCCTGTCGTTATATCGTTTAGACTTAGGTTATTTCCCACCGGTCAATGCGAAGAACTCGCAGTACCGGAAGTTTAAGCTTAGTAAACCCTCTGGCGGAACCTGAACATTACGCTCGCGCACGTTTATTCTTTCATAGAATTAAGAGAGCTATGGCCGAAGATCAAAACCAAAGACCTCTTAAAGATTTCTCTCAACCATCTAACGAAGAACCTAGTTCTAGTATAGTAAACCCAATCATCCCAGCCAATAATTTTGAACTTAAACCATCCCTGTTGCAACTAGTGCAACAGAGACAATTCGCGGGTCTCGCTACCGAGAACCCAAACCAACATTTAAAAATATTTCTTCAGTTAGCAGATACTTTTAAAACCAATGGAGCTTCTCCTAAGGCAATACGTTTAAGATTATTCCCTTTTTCCCTCAGAGATAAAGCCCTATCATGGTTAGATTTCCTTCCACCCAATTCCATCACGACTTGGGATAACCTTAGAAGAGTTTTTCTTGCTAGATATTTTCCCCCGAGTAAGACCGTCGTTCTTCGGAACCATATAACTAGATTTACCCAAAACCAAGGAGAATCGTTGTTCGAAGCTTGGGAGAGATATAAAGAGTTGTTACGAGCATGCCCACATCATGGTTTAGAAAATTGGTTAATCATTCAAACCTTCTATAATGGACTTCATTATAACACAAAGATGACCATCGACGCTGCCGCAGGCGGTGCTCTGATGAACAAACCTTACCCTGAAGCTAGTGCCCTCATCGAAGACATGGCTCAAAACCATCAATCATGGGGAGTCGAACGAGCGACAGTGGAGAAGAAGGAAGCCCAAGGAGGAGTGCATGAAATAAGCTCTATAGACATGATGCAAGCTAAAATGGACGCATTAGCCCTTAAAGTCGAGCATATGTACACAAACCCGAATACTGTAGCCGCAGTTTCGTCGGATTGTGAGATATGTGGAACCCAAGGACACCAATCTGCCGAATGCAGTCTATTGAACGAAACCCACTCCGAGCAAGTGAACTACACCCAAGGGAACCCATATTCGAATACCTATAACCCTGGATGGAGGAATCACCCTAACTTCTCCTATAGAAACAATAAACCTATTCAAAATAATGCACCTCCGAGACCTAGTTATCAAGCCCCTAGATCAAATCAACCTATGCAACCTGTACCACCAAAAACCGAGCCTTGAGAAAATTATGGAAAATTTTATCACCGCTCAAACCCAACAAAACAAGGAGTTCATGAATCAAAACATTCATGTTAACGAATTGATTACTCAGTTAGGAACCAAGGTTGATCAAATAGTTACTCATACCAAGATGCTTGAAACCCAGATCTCTCAGGTAGCTTTAAACCAAGCCCCTCAGATTACACCTGGAGGATAATTCCCTGGACAACCTCAACAAAATCCGAGAGGACAAGCCAATGCCATTACCCTAAGAAGTGGGAACGCTTATGATGAGCCACCAAACCCTAGATTGAGTGAACCCGAAACTTCTAAGGAATGTACCAAACCCCCGGACGAAGTAAAGGAACCAGAAGAATCTGAAAACCAGGATGGTCGAGAGAAAGGAGAAGAACCTAAAGATAAAATTTATGTACCGCCCCCGCCATATAAACCACCTATACCATATCCCCAAAGACTCAAACAAACCCAGATCAATAAACAGTACCAAAAATTTATTAAAGTTATAGAAAAACTTCATGTAGAAATCCCTTTCACAGAAGCCATCACCCAAATACCTTCTTATGCAAAGTTTCTCAAAGACATCCTTACCAACAAACGTAGACTTGACGATCCGAAGCCTTTGGAATGTAATGCTATTTCCGAGGACAAATTAGCAAAGAAAGATAAAGATCCTGGAAATTTCTCCATTCCTTGCCTTTTGGGTAATCATGTCATCGAAAAAGCTTTTCTAGACTTAGGAGCTAGTGTGAGTTTAATGACTTTAGCAGTTTGTGAGAGGTTAAACTTAGGAGAATTACAACCCACTAAGATGTCACTTCAGTTAGCCGATAGATCTGTTAAATATCTGATAGGCATTTTAGAAGATGTTCCTGTTAGGATAGGTCAACTATTTATCCCTACTGATTTTGTCGTCATGGACATCAAAGAGGACAATGATATACCAATTCTTCTAGGTAGACCATTCTTATCGACTGCAGGAGCCATAATAGATGTTAAGAAAGGAAAGTTGACATTTGAGGTAGGTGACGAGAAAATAGAATTTATACTTTCGAAATTTCTTATGGCACCTGTGATGGGAGACTCGTGTTATGCCTTAGATATCATTGATGAATGTGTTAGAGAATTAGAACAAAAAGAAATTATCAAGTTACCATCAACCCCCAAAAAGAAAGATGATGACTTTAAAGAACCTTACATCGATGATAACCTTTACGAATGTTTATCCCTTACTCCAGATCCTATGCCATGCCCTAAGAAACCAACCTTAGAACTTAAGGAACTGCCTAAGAACCTGAGATATGAGTTCCTCGATGAAAAGATGAACCGCCCAGTTATAGTCAGTGCTACCTTGAGCCAAGAGGAGACGAACCAACTTTTAGACGTTTTACGAAGATATCCCTCAGCCTTAGGATATAATATCTCTGACCTGAAAGGTATAAGCCCATCTGTATGCATGCATCGGATTTCGCTTGAAGAAGATTCAAAACCCTCTAGGGAGCATCAGAGAAGAATAAACCCTATAATGAGTGATGTTGTTAAAAAGGAAGTTCTTAAGTTACTTGAGGCAGGTATAATCTATCAGATCTCGGATAGTAAGTGGGTGAGCCCTGTGCATGTAGTACCTAAAAAGGGAGGCATCACAGTCGTGCAAAACGATAAAGGCGAACACGTAGCAAAACGTTTAGAAGGAGGATGGCGGATGTGTATAGATTATAGAAAATTAAATAAAGCAACTAGGAAGGACCATTTCCCTTTACCATTCATAGACCAGATGTTGGAGCGTCTAGCCAGACACTCTTACTTCTGTTATTTAGATGGATACTCTAGATTCTTCCAAATACCTATTCACCCCGAAGATCAAGAAAAAACTACCTTTACATGCCCTTATGGAACTTTTGCCTACAGACGAATGCCTTTCGGCCTCTGTAACGCCCCAGCTACTTTCCAACGCTGCATGATGTCAATCTTCGCAGATTACCTTGATGGTATCATGGAAGTGTTTATGGATGATTTCTCGGTTTGCAGATTCAATTTCCACAATTGCCTTGCTAACCTTGAGAAAATCCTGGAGAGATGCGTGGAGGTGAACCTCGTGCTAAATTGGGAAAAATGTCATTTCATGGTGACCGAAGGCATAGTTTTAGGACATATAGTTTCCGAAAAAGGTATAGAGGTAGATAAAGCTAAAATAGAAGTTATAGAAAACCTAAAACCACCAAAAACAATCAGAGAAGTCCAAAGCTTTCTTGGACACGCTGGATTCTACCGGCGTTTTATTAAGGACTTCTCCAAAATAACTAAACCGTTAACCGGACTTTTAATGAAAGATGCTGAATTCATTTTCGATGAAAAATGTAATGACGCATTTAATCTTTTAAAGCAAGCATTAATCTCTCCACCTATTATGAAACCGCCCGATTGGTCGGAACCTTTTAAGATAATGTGCGATGCTAGTGATTATGCAGTTGGAGCCGTTCTAGGACAAAGAAAAGATAAAAAATTACATGCCATTTATTATGCCAGTAGAACCCTAGATGCTGCCTAACTTAACTACGCAACAACTGAAAAAGAATTACTCGTTGTAGTTTTCGCTATAGACAAATTTAGATCTTATCTAGTAGGAGCAAAAATTATTGTTTACACCGATCATGCTGCCATTCGTTACCTATTAAGTAAAAAAGATGCCAAGCCCAGGTTACTCCGATGGATTCTATTACTACAAGAGTTTGATTTAGACATAAGAGATAAAAAAGGCACAAAGAATGTAGTAGCTGATCACCTTTCTAGGCTAGAACATCTAAAACCTGAACTAGTACCCATAAACGATGATTTCGCCTATGATAGACTGATCACTAAAGTAGAAACCATTGAAGACAATAACCTAGACCTTTAAGAGCACTCCCAAAATTCCTTAGCAATAAGTAACGTACCCTGGTATGCAGATTTCGTTAATTACCTAGCTGCTGATATAGTACCCCCTGATCTTGACTACCACCGCAAGAAGAAATTCTTCCACGATGTGAGAAACTTCTACTGTGACGAACCGCTCCTTTTCAAAAGGGGTAAAGATGGCATCTTTCGCCGTTGCGTCCCAGAAGAAGAGGTAAATAGTATTATCGAGCATTGTCATTCTGAACCTTATGGTGGACATGCAAGCACCTCTAAGACATACGCCAAGATTCTTCAAGCTAGCATATTCTGGCCTACCATGTGGCGTGATGTCTATGCTTTCATTGTCAAGTGTGATACCAACGCACTGGAAACATTTCAAGACGTAATGAAATGCCCTTAAGAAACATTCAGGAAGTAGAACTCTTCGACGTATGGGGTATAGATTTCATGGGACCCTTTCCAACATCCTTAGGAAATAGGTATATCTTAGTAGCTGTAGACTATGTTTCTAAGTGGATTGAAGCTATAGCCGCACCCACAAATGACACTAGGGTAGTAATCAAATTATTTAAAAACTATATATTCCCTAGATTTGGAACACCACGTTTAGTCATAAGCGATGGAGGATCACACTTTATATCGAGAATATTTGACAAACTTTTAAGAAAATATGGAGTTAGGCATAGAGTAGCAACACCATTCCACCCACAGACTAGTGGCCAAGTAGAAGTATCTAATAGGGAGATAAAACAAATCCTAGAGAAAACTGTTTCTATTTCTAGGAGAGACTGGTCTCAGAAGCTTCAAGAAGCATTATGGGCCTATAGAACCGCTTTCAAAACCCCTATAGGAACTACTCCTTACCAACTAGTTTATGGAAAATCATGTCACTTACCATTCGAATTAGAGCATAAAGCCTATTGGGCCATTAAAATTTTGAATTTAGACTACCTAGCCGCTGGAGAAAAGCGTATCCTAGACATTCATAAATTAGAAGAACTCAGGCAATCTGCCTACGAAAATGCAAAAATATATAAAGAGAGGACAAAAACCTATCATGACAAAAGAATAGTAAAGAAAAACTTCAATGTAGGCGATTCTGTTCTCCTTTTCAACACTAGGTTACGACTTTTCCCTGGAAAGCTACGTTCAAGATGGACTGGCCCCTTCGAAGTATCCAAGATTCTGAGATCCGGAGCCGTAGAAATCAAGAACAATACCTGTAGTCCATTCATTGTAAATGGACAAAGACTGAAACTCTATGAAGGAGGAGACATTCCAGCATACTACTCAAGCCACACCCTGATTGATCCACCGATTCATACTATTACAGGTGTATAAATTCTAACCGTCAAGCTAATGACGTTAAACAAGCGCTGCGTGGGAGGCAACCCATGGTTTTTCTTTTCATTTTACTTTTTTCGCATTTATTTACATTTATTTTTATTTTTATTTTATTTTATCTTATTTTGCATTGAGACTAAAGTTTGAATGGTTTGTATTTTCAGGATCACTTTCCTAACTTTTACAGGATGCAGGGTTTTGATGACATGCATGTTGCCTATAGAGACAATGCTCAGAGGGAGCGCTACATTGCTTTATACCAACGCCCTATGGCACCCACACGTTACCCTGATCAGCATTGTATGGAGGCATTGGGTATCGAGCCTAGTATCCGATTCATTAGCCACCAGCTCCACTGGGACGAATTTGCTGATGACTTGAGTAACACATATAGGAACCTGACTTTGGAGTTCCTGAGTTCATTCGACTACGACCCATATTCTGGACCAGATGGGTATGCTGCTTTCAGGCTCTTTGGAGTTGAGTACTCCTTCAGCCAGAAAGAGTTCGGCGACTTATTAGGTTTCCAGACTACTCCTGATGCTATCCCGAAGACACCTTTGGGATATTTCCTGGGTAAGGAAGTGGAGAAGTTTTGGAGTGATATATCAGGTGGCGGAAGCCAGGATCCATCTACACAGTTATCTTATGTCATACATAACCCAGCCTTCAGATATTTTCAGATGATGTTAGCACATTCCTTCCTCGGAAGACCGGATGCAGAGACACTTCTAAGTGAAGAGGAGATCTTCCTATTATTTTGCGCATCCCAGTCTCGCCCAGTAGCATGTGGGAACTTTTTATTGAATAGTCTCAGCGGTATCTCTAGATCCACCGAAGGAGTCATCCACGTTGGTGGAATCATCACACCGGTTGCTGTCGCTTTAGGTCTATCTCGCAAGCTGTTGCATCTTCGGATCTACTGTGGACATACTACCATGGACATCGATTTCTGTTTGACCAGAGGATTGATGAGGAGAGCCTCTTTCCACCCATGTCAGTTCCGATTTCTAGTCGACAGTGAGGCCATCCATTACTTCACATTGCCAGACCCTATGATGACCAGTGTGCATGATCCAGCGAATTGGAGTTATGCTCTAGAGGGCCAGGGAGAGACCGTTGAGGAGCCGAGATCGCCCCCAGTTGCTGAATACACACCTGTACCACCATCTCCTAGAATCACTATTCTCTCTAATAATCATTCATTAGAGACACCCGACATACGCACCCAGATTGCTGAGTGCCGTAGAGAGATTGCAGCGCTTAGACAGGAAGTGGCGGACCTAACTTTATAGATTGGAGTGTCTGATCTCACCCATGCTACTGAAGCCGACTGTCTATATCAGGAGATCATAGAGCTCAGGCATGAGATAGCTGTGCTCCGTGGATCCACTCAAGCAGACGACTCCCCTGATACCTGATCTCACCATTTCATCTGAGCTTTTGGACTTAGAATTAGGCAACATTCCTAAACAACAAAAACCCCTAAAAAAATGTTCGTGTGGACTGTTGTATCTGATCTGAGCTTTTGGACTTAGAATTAGGCAACATTCCTTATGCAAAAGGACTTGGCCAATGCCAACTTTTCTGAGACCAAGTTATTGTGATTTGAGTTTTCATCTGATGCAAGTATTGGGATCCACATGAATTCATATGCTACATGATCTTGATGTAACTGTTACTTTGAACTTGTGTCTATTGCCTTATTCTAAGCTAATCAAGGAGTATGTCATTTGATACATGGGAAGACGAGAAGACTATCAGTTGTGAAGTTGCTTGCTTGGATAGGGTTATCTTTTTTTGACGCCTTACTTTTCATATTGCTATTTGCTTGTTGATTTTGCTTGATTCAAAGTCCAAAGGGAAGTGGGTTATCTATATGACATTCTTGTTTGTTGGATTGCATCCCATTGGTCAGATCTTTTCAACTCTTAACTTTTAATTTTATGCTTAGGATTAGTCTCTTAATCTCCTCCCACTTCTTAAATTTCAAAATATCTCCCCCTTTTCAAAAACCTTCTTTGCATGTGATTTCAAAACTTAGACTATATTGCAAATTAGAAACTTTGGCCTTATGCCATTGCATTAATAAAATCTTTTCTTAAATCAAACTTGTAAATGAATCTAATCATATTGACTTAAAATTTCAAAAGACAAAAAGAACTAACACTCACTCAAACTCTTTTGGGCCTTTGTGTCTCTTTTAAATTTAAAATTTGATTAAAAAATCCACTCATTTTGAAATTGATACCACGAAATACGAGGTTTTGATCCCTCATTTTTATGTTGGTATGTAGGCACAAGTCTGAAGGTCTTTTCAAACACAAAAATATAATCAATAAATTTTTTTCTCATCCCCACACTTTATTTATTACAAACATCTTTTATGCAAAAATACATACACACATAAAAAAGGGCTCCCTAGGAGTAGCTAGGACACTTTGGGTGCTAACACCTTCCCTCTGTGTAACCAACCCCATTACCTGTAATCTCTGGCATTTTATTAGTTTTGATTTGAAAACGTATTATCTTTGGGTTTTGTTCGTACTTTTCCCTTTTCCTTTGGAAACAATAAAAGCGCGGTGGCGACTCTGGTTTGATTGATGTTAAGTTTATCCATAGCTTAATGGTCATGAATTTACCGCTACATACAAGTCTCCCATTTTGTCATTTTTGACCTCAACCATTTTCTGAAGAGAACTCCCTCTTTCTCTCACAGAACACTTACATCACCTTCCATATAAATATGGGAAGGTATTCCATGAACTTCCTAAGATTTTCAAGCCAAAATCACCCTGCTTCAAAACCGAGTTTCTCCATCATAAACAGAGTTCCTCTTTTTAATTTCTAAGTTATTTCAATCCAAGCCAAGCACCCATAAAGCTTCCCTCGACCTCCCTCAAACATCCTGAAACACTAAAACACCTTGCAACCTCCTTCCCTGAGTTGTCAATAGCCATTAGAGTTCCCTTCTGAAACTGATTTCGAACAGGTAATTCCATTCAGATTTTTCACTCAAACAAGTTACCTCTTCCTCGAAATCACTCACTGATGCTTAACCCCATGGTCTAAACCTTGATTAATTTGTATCCACCATTTAATTTTATTTTTAGGTCAACTTATTTTTCTGTGTTCTTGAGAAATCATCCATACACATAGCCAATCAATGGTTCATGAGTACGGAGATGACAACGGTGAAGTGTGGGGAGGTTGAATCCATGAGTGATTCCCTTTAAAAACATGAGTTTCAGAAGCTTGATTTTGGATGTTTGGAGGTTGAAGACAATTTTCCCTTCGTGCGTTTGAATTTTAAAATATTTGTTGTCATGTTTTAATTAGTTTGTTTGCGCACGTATTCATTTATTGTCTTGTTTTATTATTTTATTTATTGGATGCACTGACTAACACCAAGAGCGCTTGACTTATTTGGTAAGGTACCACGTGCTTAAGTGATTTTGGCATATTATAAGATATGGGCCGTATACACTTGAGTGGGCTTTTTTTAGCTTGCAGCCCACACAAGTGGTTCTATAAATAGAACCCTTGTGTAGAAGCATTTGTGCAATTGCAATTTCATTTCTCTCTCTCTCTCTCTGACTCAACGACTTCATTCGTAGCAGCTAGCACTGAGATTGAAGGAATCTGTTCGTGTGGACTGAGTAGAGGCGTTGTCATCGTTCAACGTTCGTGATCGCTCCGTAGATCTGTATCAAAGGTTACAATCGCCACAAGAGGTAACGATTCTATCACTGATCATGCCCATTCGTAAGGATCACTAAAGGAGAAATTTTAAATTCCGCTACGTTATGGATCGCTCTTCTGCTTTAGTGGTGTCAGAGCCACTTACGAAACCATGCATCTGATAGTTGTTTATTTTCTGTATTTTCTGTATTAATACGATTAAAAGAGAGAATGAATCAAAGAATAAACGAGTAATTAAATTTGGCATCATGTGTGTACGATTTGGATGATTGATGTTGACTATTCTTCGAAATCCGACATTAGTATGGTGAAGCAGTGATACATCGATCGTCCATAGGTTACACAATTGAGATCGATCAAGTTATATATATGATATAAGTAATCTTGATGCAAAATATGGTATATATGATATACTGTTTCTGTTTCGTTCATTCAAACACTTAATGGTTGTTTTCCTTTAGGCGATCAATGGTTGTTTGCTTCTTGATCCGACATTAGTATGGTGAAGCAATGACGTGTTGATCAATCATATTGAATCAACAATCGAGGTGTGTTTGATAGTCTGAAATTGGTGCATTAGGGTTAATGACGGCACAAGGGTTGTGTTGTCAAAGGGTTATGCGATTAGGGTTGTGATTATGCAAGAGTTGTGCTTTAAAGTATCAAGTGTCGATGCGAAAAACAACATCGATTTCAAATGAATTGTTCATTAAAAATTTCGGCTTAGAGAAGAATTCAATATCAAAGGAGGATAACCTTGAAGATCTTGCTTGGAGAAGCTTAGATCGTTATTAGGTTAGCTTAGGTTCTCTCATTGGCTTGGGAGAACAATTGCGCTAGGGGCCATAATTGTTTCATTATGTATGTTGATGCATGTGAATGTATGTTGATGCATGTGAATGTATGTTGATGCATGTAAGAGACGATTTATATGATAAATAAGCCATTGAGATCAGAATAATTGCAAATTACCTCAAATTAAATATTAAGTTTATGCTTTCCAAGTTTTAGCACTCATCAAGACTAGTATCGGATAATGTAGGTTTCGCCTACGCGAGGTGCATGTTCTATATTAGTAAGGTGAGATGGGATAATTGTAATATCCAATTGCTAAAACAATGGGTCAAACTTAACTAAACAAATTATAATAAGATTATATATGTTTAGAAGCAAGAGTTGGAAATGATCCATGTGATGGATTGGAATAAGGAGTTATTCACCCAACTAAAATATTCGAGAGTTGTATTAGATACAATCCGAATCAAATAGTGAGGGTCATTTGTTTTGAGTAAAATAGTGGGAGCATATTTAATTAAAGGCCTAATTAAATATGTTATTGATACTTATATTTTCATTATTTTCATGTAGATTACCATGACAACAAACACCTCTAACAACATTTTGCGATCAATCCTTGACAAGGAAAAATTGTCTGGGACAAATTTTCTGGATTGGCACCGAAATCTGAGGATTGTTCTTAAACATGATAGAAAGCTGTATGTCTTGGAGAAACCTGTTCCTGAAGAGAAACCTCCTAGTTCTGCACCTAAGGAAGAAAGAGGTGCTTATAAGAAGCATGTTGATGATGCCAATGAAACTGATTGTCTCATGCCAGCTACCATGAACTCAGAGTTGCGAAAGCAACATGAGAACATGGCAGCGTTCGATATGATCGAACACCTGAAGATGCTCTATCAAGAGCAAGCAAGGCATGAAAGGTTTGAAGTTTCAAAAGCCCTTTTTCAAGGCAAGTTAGCTGAGGGTGCCCCTATAGGTCCCCATGTGCTCAAGATGATTGGGTATGTGGAAAACCTTAAGAGGTTGGGTTTTCCCCTCGGAAAGGAACTTGCGACTGATTCGATCTTGCAATCTTTGCTAGATAGATTCATTCAATTTGTCCTAAATTTCAATATGAATGATATGGACAAATCTCTTCCTGAACTGCTAGCCATGTTAAGAACTGCTGAGCAGAATCTGAAGTCAAAAGGGAAGTCCATTCTGATGATCGGAAATGGAAAGAGACAGAACAAAAGACCCACCAAGCAGGGTGATAAAGGGAAAGGCAAGGAAGTTGCCAAACCCAAACTCATTGTTACTGCTTTGAAGCCTAGTGGAGGGATAGCAAAGGAAGGCACCTGCTTCCATTACGGTAAGACCGGACACTGGAAGAGAAACTGCCCAAAGTACCTGGAAGATAAGAAGAATGGAGTAGAGACTTCAACTTCAGGTATTTTTGTTATTGAAATTAATTTATCTACTTCTGCATCATGGGTATTAGATACTGTGATGCGGTTCTCACATTTGTACCAATGTGCAGGGGCTAAAAAGGAGTAGAGATTTGGCAAAAGGTGAAGTTGACCTACGAGTTGGCAATGGAGCAAAGGTTACTGATTTAGCCGTAGGAACTTATGTATTGACTTTACCTAGTGGTTTAATAATCCCGTTAGAGAACTGTTATTATGTACCTGCAATTAGCAGGAATATTATTTATGTTTCTTGTTTGGACAAGTTTGGTTTTTCATTTGTAATAAAGAACAATTATTGCTCAATTTATTTGAATGATATATTCTATGCTACTGCACAAATGAACAATGGACTATATGCCCTTGATCTTGAAATGCCTATCTATAACATTAATACTAAAAGGATGAAACCTAATGACTTAAATCCAACTTACCTTTGGCATTGTCGATTAGGCCACATAAATGAGAAACGCATTTCCAAACTCCATAAAGATGGACCCTTGGACTCTTTTGATTATGAATCATATGAGACATGCAAATCTTATTTAATTGGAAAGATGACAAAGTCTACATTCACAGGAAAAGGTGAAAGAGCTAATGATCTTTTGGCCCTCATACATACTGATGTATGTGGACCACTGAACATACCAGCCAGAGGAGGTTTTCAGTACTTCATCACATTTACTGATGATTTCAGTAGATATGGTTATGTGTATTTAATGAAACACAAATCAGAATCCTTTGAAAAGTTCAAGGAATTCAAGAATGAAGTAAAAAACCAAGTAGGTAAGAATATTAAAACTCTTCGATCAGATCGAGGTGGTGAGTATATAAGCCTAGAGTTTGATGACCATCTGAAAGAGTGTGGGATCCTATCCCAACTTACTCCTCTTGGAACACCCCAATGGAATGGTGTATCTGAGAGAAGAAATCGAACCCTGTTAGACATGGTCCGATCCATGATGAGTCATGCCGATCTTCCAAACTCCTTTTGGGGACATGCACTATTGACAGCAGCTTACACACTTAACCGTGTTCCATCCAAAAAGGTTGAGAAGACACCATATGAGATATGGAGTGGTAAGAAACCACATATGTATTTCATGAATATTTGGGGTTGCGAAGTTTATGTAAAAAGACAAATTTCAACTAAGCTTGAGCCCAAATCTGACAAATGCTTATTTATGGGGTATCCTAAGGAAACAAAAGGGTATTACTTCTACAATCCTTCTGAGGGCAAAGTGTTTTTCGCTCGAACTGGAGTTTTCCTAGAAAAGGATTTTATTTCCAAAGGAATCAGTGGGAGGAAAGTAGAGCTTGAAGAAATTCAAGAATCACAAAGCATTGATACACCTATGGAGGAATTAGAGCAGGAAACACAAGTAGTTATGGAAAAGCAACCTGCTCAAGTAGAACAAGACCAGCGTAGGTCAAGCAGGATATGTCACCTACCTGAGAGATATGGATATCTAATAACTGATCAAGGTGATGTATTACTCATGGATCAAGATGAGTCTGTGACCTACCAAGAGGCCATAACTGGTCCCGAGTCTGAGAAGTGGCTAGAAGCCATGAAATCTGAAATGGATTCCATGTACACAAACCAAGTTTGGACCTTGGTAGAGCCTCCTGTAGGAGTTAACCCCATAGGATGCAAGTGGGTCTTTAAAAAGAAGACTGACATGGATGGTAAGGTACATACCTATAAGAAAATACTGGTTGCAAAAGGATATAAACAAATTCATGGGGTTGACTATGATGAAACCTTTTCACCAGTTGCAATGCTTAAATCTATTTGGATTTTACTTCCTATCGCTGCATATCATGATTATGATATGGCAGATGGATGTCAAAACTGCTTTCCTTAATGGGAATCTTCTTGAGGATGTGTACATGACACAACCTGAAGGAATTGACATACCAGAAGAAGCCCAAAAGATATGTAAGTTACAAAGATCAATCTATGGATTGAAGCAAGCTTCCAAAAGTTGGAATCTTCGTTTTGATGAAACAGTAAAACAATATGGATTCATCAAGAACGAAGATGAGCCTTGTGTCTACAAGAAGGTTAGTGGGAGCATGATCGTTTTCCTGGTATTATATGTAGATGACATATTACTCATTGGAAACGATGTCCCTACCTTGCAGCAAGTAAAGTCTTGGTTGGGGAAATGCTTTTCTATGAAGGACCTAGGTGAAGCAGCCTATATATTAGGAATCAGAAACTATAGAGATAGATCACAAAAATTGCTTGGCCTAAGTCAGAGTACGTACATAGACAAAGTGCTGAGACGCTTTAATATGCATGATTCCAAGAAAGGATTCATACCTATGCAACATGGCATGTGTCTATCAAAAACACAATCCCCTTTAACTAAGGAAGAAAGGGATCGCATGAATAAGATTCCATATGCATCTGCAATATGATCTATCATGTATGCCATGTTATGTACTCGACCAGATGTCTCGTATGCTTTAGGTGCAACGAGTAGGTACCAATCTGATCCTGGTGATGCTCATTGGGTAGCTGTCAAGAATATCCTTATGAAGGAGAATTGTGATCCAAAACGCAGCGGAAATTAAAATTTTCTCCTTTAAAGATCCTTATGAATGGTCATGATCAGTGACAGAATATTTACCTCTTATGACGATTGAAACCTTTGGTGCAGATCTACGGAGCGATCATGAACTGTGAACGACGACAACGCCTCTACTCAGTTTACACGAACGGATTCCTTCAATCTCAGTGCTAGCTGGTACGAATGAAGGCTTTGAGTGAGTGAGAGAGAGAGAGAGAGAGAGAGAGAGAACGAAAATAATGCAACCGCAATTAATGCTTCTGCACAAGGGTTCTATTTATAGAACCAATTGTGTGGGCTTCAAGCTAAAAAGCCCATTTAAGTGTATGTGGCCTATATCTTATAATATGCCCAAAATCACTTAAGTGCATGGTACCTTACCATATTTCGTATTCTACTTAAGTACACCGTACCTTACGATGTTATACAATTCACTTAAGTGCACCGTAACTTACGGTGTTCCTTAGTTACTCTATCTCTCATCAAATATGTCCTTTGTGTGTAACCCTGTAGGTTTTCGTGGCATTGGTAATTATATTAAATCAGTATTTAACATAATAAACCGTGAGCGATATCTAGCAACACATCACTGCTACCCAAGACACGAAAATGTCATGTGATCTGACGAATCCTTCTATGATAATACTTATGCATATAATTACCCTTTTGCCCTTATGTCTCTATTGAACACAAGGCATAGATCGTGTCATCCTTGTCCGGTTCAATATTGGGCCCATAGACATTTATCCTGTTACGCAGGATGGGCAAATTCCATCTAGGTCACTCATGTTCCTCAGCATGCTTCATGGAGTACCCATCAACTGTCTTTATGCTTATCCAGTTACGGACAACGTTTGATCAGCAATAAAGCACTCGACTCTACATCTAGGGTCCATAGTGGTTTCAGGTCGAAGAGTGGTATACACCATTATCACCATGAGAATAACTTATGACACTTTGCATAACATTCTATATAGTATTCTCATAGCAGGTCAATCCAGTATAAATATTACTCTTAATATTCATACCTATGTTTAAGACTTGATAACTCCTTATCCATGATCCATGAGATGTGATCATCAGTCTATATACATAATAGTCTTAATGCTTTAATGTTATCCCACTTCACAATAAAGCTCGACTACGGATGCTTTAAGAATAGTGTCTGTATGTTTAATGTGATCTCATGATCAAGTCACACTTGATACATTAAACGGACTAGCTATTCTATGGAATTTATTAAACAAACGTAATAAAGAAAAAGCCTTTTATTATTAATAAGTAATTCGATACAAGTACCAAAAGTATTGGCCTCTAGGGCTTACACCAACACCTTAAGTATTTGAGAAGGACTAAGGACTCATTCTTGATATATAGAGGTCAGGAAGAGCTAGCTGTAATTGGATACACCGATGCTAGCTTCCATATAGATAAGGATGACTTTAGATCACAATCTGGTTATGTGTTTTGCTTAAATGGTGGCACTGTGAGTTGGAAAAGTTCAAAGTAAGATACAGTTGTTGATTCTACAACCGAGGCCGAGTATATTGTTGCCTCAAGTGCAACAAAGGAAGTTGCTTGGATCAAAAAGTTCATTAGTGAACTTGGCATAGTTCCTAGCATTGTGGATCCCATTGGTCTCTATTGTGATAACAATGGTGCTATCGCACAAGCTAAGGAACCTAGATCTCACCAATGATTCAAACACGTACTTAGGCGTTATCACCTCATTCGAGAGATAATAGATAGAGGAGATGTGAAAATATGCAGAGTACCTACACTTGACAATATTGTTGACCCACTGACAAAGCCTCTTGTGCGGCAGAAGCATGATGGCCATACTAGATCTATGGGCATTAGGGGTATGCCTGATTGGCTCTAGTGCTAGTGGGAGATTGTTGGTGTAAGCCCTAGAGGCCAATACTTTTGGTACTTGTATCGAATTATTTATTAATAATAAAAGGCTTTTTCTTTATTATGTTTGTCTAATAAAGTCCCTAGAATAGATAGTCTGTTTAATGTGTCAAGTGTGACTTAATCATGAGATCACATTAAACAGAAGAACATTATTCTTAAAGTATCCATAGTCGAGCTTTATTGTGAAGTGGGATAACATTAAAGCAGTAAGATTATTATGTATATAGACTGATGATCACATCTCATGGATCATGGATAAGGAGTTATCAAGTCTTAAACATAGGTATGAATATTAAGAGTAATATTTATACTGGATTGACCCGCTATGAGAATAGTATATAGAATGTTATGCAAAGTGTCATAAGTTATTCTCATGGTTATAATGGTGTATACCACCCTTCGACCTGAAACCACTATGGACCCTAGATGTAGAGTCGAGTGCCTTATTGCTGATCAAACATTGTTCATAACTAGATGACCATAAAGACAGTTGATGGGTACTCCACGAAGCATGCTAAGGGACATGAGTGACCTAGATGGAATTTGCCCATCCTGCATAACAGGATAAATGTCTATGGGCCTAATATTGAACTAGACAAGGATGACACGGTCTATGCCTTGTGTTCAATATAGACATAAGGGCAAAAGGGTAATTGTACACATAAGTATTATCACAAAAGGATTTGTCAGATCACATGACATTTTTGTGTCTTGGGTAGCAGTGATGTGTTGCTAGATACTGCTCACTGTTTATTATGCTAAATATGTGATTTAATATAATTGCCAATGCCGGGAAAACCTACAGGGTCACACACAAAAGGACGGATTGATGAGAGATAGAGTAACTAAGGAATACCGTAATGTACGGTGCACTTAAGTGAATTATAAAACATCGTAAGGTACGGTGTACTTAAGTAGAATACGAAATATGGTCAGGGGTTCAACCCCCAGCGTGCTCATATTATTTTTATGCCTTTCCTTATTTTATTTCCTTTTTTCTATTTTTAAACTATTTATTTTCATTTTGATTTTAATTTTTTCACCATCCATTTTAATTCTGATCAAAATATTTTCAACACAAACTATCATTATTTTTCTCCCTTTTATTTTATTCCACCCCTTGGTTTATTTTATTTGGACTTATTTCGTTGACTTTTCATGACTTGATTAATGTGGGTTGATGAAATCTATTAGGTCATGACCAAGGTTACTTAGGGTTGATAAAACCTTCAATGCTTCAATTCTATTAATGAATCATCAATGAATTATTTATGATACTTTGAGGCATTCATAGGTTGCCTCTATTTAACCAAACTTGAGTCATTTGATGCATAGATGAAATCATGTTTTTCATACTAACTTATTAATCCATTTAACTTGTTTTGTTGCCTTTGTTTCCTAACCCTCTAACACTTATGTTTCATTGTTTAACTTGTATACTATTAACTTGTTAACTTGTAAATAATTAGTTATACAATTTACCATTTGTCAAATCATTGAAAGATGGACTTGGGATTGTATAAATTTCATTATTTCAAATCTATTGTTAGTTTATCAAAGATCATCTTCAGTACTCTGCATCAGTAATACTTAAATGTTGACCTTGTACATCCTTATTAACCACTAACTATACCTCACTAATATTGACTTTGTCAACCTTTGTTATTGTGATTTTTTTATCATTATCTTGTGGTTTATTTTATGTCATCCATATCACTAACCATTGTTATTGTGATCTTGTCATTATTATTACCTTGTGTTTTACTTTTATGTCATTGCATTGTAATTTACATTCAAGCACTCATTATCATCATCATTGTATACACTCCTCATGCATATTTATCATTGTCATTTATTTATTGTCATCATACAATTAAAAATAACAAAAATAGGATAAAATTATAAGACCAACAAAAAATGCATCTCTTGTAATCAACCATTGGACTTAGAGGATTTCACTTAGGACCCTTGCTTGGAGACCTTATCCTTTATCTTTTGACACTTTGCCTTAACTTTGGAATACATATATAACTTATATTCCTGTTATAATAATGGCATCATCGCTCTACCCTAGGGAGACATGACGATAAGACCATTCTCCTTTGTTAACTTAGGTCACTTTTGCACACACAGGGCTTTCTCTTGAGCTACCTTACAATGAGACCATTTACTTTATTGCTTGGTTACTTTGTATGTCAATTTTATAATAAAATAAACAAACCCTTGATTCAATGTCAAATGACATTTTCATAATCAAACTCAAAAAACAATAAAACTACGATTAGTATTATGCCCCACGGGCCTTAAGTGGTGGGGAATGAGTAAGGATGGAGCACTCATACCCTTACTCTGATTATTTTGGACATAAGACGCTTGGCTTATTTGTCTAGAATATTCACCTCCGCCCATAGGCTTTAGTGCAATCTAATCACAAACACCTTTTTCATAAACCCTTGTTCAAGGTAAAATTAGCACAACCCATCAAACTCATTTTTTTTTGCCTTAGGGCATCACACCGAAAACCCTTTTTCAAGGAAAAATCAACCAACACACAAACATTTTCTACTCTGAACTACTTAGCTCTGATTCTTCATCACCCGATAAATGATACGTAGGCACAAGAGCCTCAATCCTTGGAGAGGACAATAATAAAAAACCAAAAATCTCATTCTTTCACACTCTTTTGAAAATAAAGCAGAAACAAACAGATAAATACCCACGTACGCACACAACTTGAATGGTTCCCATGGAGTACCATGGACGTGAGGGGTGCTAATACCTTCCCCTAGCATAATCGACTTCTGAACCCGATCTCGGTTGTGATACTGATTCTTTATCCACAACTTTGCACTTCCTATGTGAATTTATTTTTCTCTTGAGGGTTTTATCGACTATTTCCCCTCTCCTCTCTTAACGAGGAAATAAAATAAAATTCGGTGGCGACTCTTCTATTTTGTTTCTTTGCAAACGGTCAAGTCCCGGTTTCGCTTCTGATTATTTAAAACCTCGGGCACGAAAGTGAGCAAAGAGGAACTCTGCAAAAAAAATCATTTTCTTCCTTCTCTCGATAAACCCTAACTCTTTTCTTCTCAATTCAATCTTCTTTTCTTTTTTTTCATCACCATTGTGCAGCGATTCAATCTTGTAACCAAGGTTGGTTGATTCACTCGAGTGAAGAGTGAAGAACAAGAGGGAATTCGACCGGTGCAATTAAATCTTGTTCATCAAGATTGATTTGGAGTTACTGAAAGTCTCTGGTTTAATTCTAAAACATCTAAGTCTAAGATATACAAATTTTTCTATCTTGATCTAGAGAAATTTTTTCCCGGGGATAATTGTTTTACTTCACACGTGTTAGGTTTGAAAATAACTTCAAAACCATTATCAAATATTTGAATCATACTACCAAAGTATATTGCAAACCTTCCATGTATTGAACATCCTCATTTTAAACAGAACAAATCTTAACAATGATATCAATAAAATTTCATATTTGACATTGTTTCCAAAAGTTGCTGACCTGCCCTTATTTTCTTGGAATGATAGGAAACATGTTATATTTTTAGTCGCATGCCTTAAGCAACTTGTAAGACCCCAATTTTAACCCTAAGATCCCTCATGGTATCTCATCATTTGCATTGGCTTTGGAATCACACATTGGCATCCTCCTTACCCCCCATTCATTGGGCTTGTATTGGGAGATATCACCAAGCACATTTGATTGTATCACACTTTTTTTTCTTTGTTTACTAACCAAAATACCAAAAATATGTCTATATATGTCTTTGTGTCTTTTGTAGGTAGTGTGTATGTCCATTTATGCCTCATCAAGCTCACAACTAGGATTTGAGACCCTTAATGGAAGGAGATCAATCTAAAAATGGTTCACATTGGTTCCAAACATCATATATGGATCCCCATGTTCTTAATTTTTCAATTTGACCAAGAATTCATAAAGAGTTTGAAGCTTGTTTGCCTTGGAAGCCCTAATTCATCTGGGTATCTTGTATGACTTCCTCAGCAAGTTTCTTCAGCAATTAGTCAAATATATAACGCTATACTTTACTTTACATACTCTTATGAATATATGATCCTCCATGAGTCCCAAAGATCAAAAGAACTTCAAGTTAGCAAGTTGGTTCAAAGAGGTTAACCAAAGAAAGTCAACTAGTCAAAATTAGGGTTCCCTAAACCCTATCTCCTACAATTTTTATCATATAAAAATGATTCCAAGAGAAAGGTTACCCCTTATGACACTCCAAACAACTTTTATGTTGGCATCAAGATCTAATTTTTCTTGGAAAGTCATTTTTTATGGTGAAAGATTATAGGTCATTTTGTTTGTGCCCTAGTTAGTAGGTCAAATTCCAAGAACCATAACTTGATCAATTTTTATGATATGAAGGCCATACAAGTTTCATGATCAATTTCAATATGTCATATACAACTTTTATTCTTTGATAAATGTCAAATTCTACTTGCAAGGGTATATGCCAAGAGGAAACATTATAGGTCATTTGGGGCCATTACCATTGAACAAGCAATTTTCCTCAACTTCTAAAATGCATAACTCCCTCATGACAAATCCAAATGATTTTAAATTTGTGACCAAATTTAAGATGGATGAAAGATCTATAACTTTTATGAAGGAAACATTTCCATTTGAAGCTCATAGCAAAAGTTATTCAAGTTGGAAGAAGTGGTCATTTGACTTTGGACTTAGAAAATTTTCAATCATGTTTGATTTCTCAAACTTCCACCTCAAAATTCATCATAATTCAAGCTTCAAATGAAAAAGTGTTCAACATCGAAGTTGTTCCCCTTGATGTTACCTTTCTAAAAAGTCAAATATCACTTCATTTGGAAAATATTTGTGGGACTTGCATATGGTTCCTTTGTTGGGTTTGTTTTGGTAAGTTTTGAATGCAAGTGATCATTTCTCTTTGCATGCTTACATGTGCTGATTTCAGTATCCATTATGTACGAATTAGAGTGGGATTACATCATGGTTTGGGCCCAAATTAATGCTCATGCATTCGATGCGCCAATGTTACTGTTTTTGGCCAAATTTGAAAAGGGTGCAAAACTGAATTCCATAGCCTATATATACCATTGAATTGCCTCAAGATCAGTACACACATTTCCCAAGCCTTGCCAGACCATTTCTGAACCCTACACCATAGAATACCTTGAGGATTTCTTTGAAATCGAGTTTGAATTTTAGCTTCTGTTTTGAGATTCAAACTCCAAGGATTCATTGCCTTTTTCATCTCAATTGGTCATTGCCAGCAAGAGAGGGAAGAACCAAGTGAATTCAGATCAAGATTAAGCCAAATTAAAGCTACCCGGAGGTGAATTTTCTCAAACTTCTCTTCTTCTATTCTTCCTTATTTCTCAACCATTTTGCTTGATTGTTGGTTAGCTGAAGTCCTACCAATGTAGGCAACAAGATTAAGTTGCTTTAAGGCCAAACCGAAGCAACTCAGATCATGCTCCTCAAATTTCAAATCCATGTAGTTTTCAATATACATGAAATTGAAAGAAATTGATGCCAGATTCGAGCTCCTGGGCATTTTTCCTTTGAAATAATGTCCTTGTTTTTCATTTTCCATTTGGTTGAGGATGGACCAGTCCAGTGAGGTCCATCGGAGAAGATGACCGGAGCTTGGGCTCCGGTGGTGTGGTGGTAAGGTCTTATCCATTAGATCAACTCTCCACGTTTTAATCTCAACCTTTCTTCCTGATTACCACGCGTGTACACGCGTCGACTGTGGTATTTGGTGGAAGCGCGCGCTTGGCCATCAGATCTGCCACCTGAATTAATGAGGGAGATCTGATGACCCTTATTTTTTAAATTTTATTTTAATTTTTGATTTTTCATGTAATCCATTTATTTTGTTTAATTGATATTAATTTTATTTTTAATCCAAAAAATATGGGACTTTCAGAAAAAATCTTTAAATATATTTCTCTTCCATATTTTGGATTAATTTTGATATGTTTCATGAGTTAAATGTTTTTGTACATATTTTTAATTGTTTAAAAATACTTCTGACTGTCCAAAAATCATGAATTTTTTTGTCAAAGGTCCTTTGACCTAGGATAAATCCTTTGGCCATTTATTTGGTGTTTTGAAGGGGTTTGAGGTTTTGACCAAATTAAAATGCATTTTAATTCATTTTTAAATTAATTTTTAATTAAATAATTGCCTAAAAATTATGTTGAGCCATTTTAATGGTCTTGTGATGTTTGACTTTATGATTGGCCTTGATCATGGTTGATTTGACTTTTATTTAATCAATACTATTGGATTTAGGGGATTGATGAAATGTACATTTCATCTCCCAAAATGAATGGATAGTATTGATCAGATAAAACTCCTTCCGTGATCAATTTGGATTCTATTTCCCCTTCCCTTTCCATCTTCATACCTATTCTTCCCCAATCCATCATTGACCAATGAAATCTCTTCATATATAATGCTAGTTGATTCATCAATGACCTTGTGTTAGATGAATCAACATGAGCCAAACTGAGATAGGTCCTTCCCCCATTGCTTTTAGTGTGTGGTATGTTTTAGGAGTTTGGTTCTTTGTACCAAATCTCTAACATGCATTAACACCTATAGATAAATTTGATCAAGAAGACTTATATAGTTGTGACTTCTACATAAGTCCAATTACGATTGCTTAACATATAACTAAATTTGATCAAGAAGGCATAGCGTTCTAGTAAATGAGATGGTAAGTCTCCCATTCTTCAAGGCATTGGGTGGAGACTTAACCTTTTTTCCTTTCATGAGAGCTAGTGGCATACTTGTTGAATTATCCAAGTTGGAGGCCTTCTCATGGATGATGTCTTGGTTCAAGGATTCATACTTGTGAATGAATGGTTGAGTTTTCTCCAAAGAATGACTTAACAAATTAAAACTCATCACTAACATTTGACTCACACTTGACTAACTTTTATTTATTTTGCTTTTAATTTCAAGTCATTTACTTTATGCAATTTAAATTTCAGTTTATTTATCATTCATCTGTCATTTACATTTACATGAAACTTGTTTATGTTTCAGTTCTTTTCACTTTGCTCACTTGAGCCATATCCTGTGATTGTATATATTGTTTGTTTGTTTTGTTTCTGTTCATGGTCTTAGGACCTTAAAATACATAAATAACAACAAAAAACCCCTAAAAATATGTTGGTGAACCGTTGGACTTGATATGAACTTTTGGACGTAGGATAGGCAACTTCCATATGCTTTGAGGACTTGGTCAATGCCAATATCTGAGACTGAGCTATCCTTACCGATACTTTTCATCTAATGCAAACCTTGAGTGCTTCTGGCTCAGCTGTCACTCTAACTTTGTGCTTACTTGTTATACTATCATTATTGTTAATGTCTGATGATTGTTCTGAGTTGATCAAGGAATATTTCATTTGATGCATTGGAAGAAGTTGAAGATTGCTAGCTATTGGAGTTGCTTGCTTGGATATTCTGGCTATATTTATTTGATGCCATGGCCTTCATATAATTGTTTGGATATTGCTTCTGATTGTTGCTTGCTATAGTCCAAGGGAAATGGGTTTCTATATGACATTCTTGTTTGTTGGATTACATCTCATTGGTCAGATCTTTTATACTCTCAACTTTTAATTTTTTTGTCTAGGATAGCCCCTTCATCTCCTCCCACTTCTTAAATTTGAAAATCTCTCCCTCTTTTCAAAAACCTTCTTTGGTTGTGATTTCAAACTTAGACATGTTTAAATGATTAGAAACTTTGTCTTTATGCCAATGAATTTTCAAACGTTTCTTAAATAAAACTTGTGAATGAATCTAACCATATTGACTTTAATTTCAAAAAGACAAAGAGAACTAACAACCTCATTTAAAGCTTTGGCCTTTTGGTGCCTTCTTATTAAATTTTTGTTAAAATCAATTCATCAACTTCTTTGAAATTTTTACCACGAACTACGAGGTTTTGATCCCTCATTTTTATGTTGGTACGTAGGCACAAGACCGAAGGTCTTGTCTCACATAAAAATATAATCAATAAATTCTTTTCTCATTCCCTCATTCCTTTTTATCAAACATCATTTTGACCAAAACACGTGCACACAAAAAAAGGGCTCCCTAGGAGTACCTAGGACACTTTGGATGCTAACACCTTCCCTCTGTGTAACCAACCCCCTTACCTCTAATCTCTAGCATTTTATTAGTTTTGATTCGAAAATTTCTTATTTTTGGGTTTTGTTCGTATTTTTGCCATTTTCCTTTGGAAACAATAAAAGCGTAGTGGCGACTCTGGTTTTATTGACGTCAAGTTTACCCAAAGCTTGATGGTCATAAATTTACCGCTACACAACCATTATACAAGTGTCAAAGTTTTCTCTTGTTTTACAATAGATATTCATGTATCACAAGTTAAATAGTAGTGATTTGGGTACCCGTAATGATTTGGGTCCTTGATGGCTAATGGTTTTATGGAGTATTTCCTTATTATAACACTTTAATTCATGATGTCCATTCTTGTCACAAAAAAGAACATCTTATCTTAATTTTCTCAAACAAAATTTAATAACTCTTTGACTCATGATGGTTAGGAATACCACAATGGAAACATCTTTTTTTGAAATTTTCAACTTTTTTTATGATATCAATTTGACACAACATGTTAATATTTTATGCACTAGGCATGGCAACAGGACGAATCAGGGACGATTTTTATCTCCCCCAAACCCAAATATGAATCACAAAACAATCCTTGTTCTCCGCCTCAATCTCCATCGAGGATGGATAATTAAAACCCATACCCATCCCAAACAGGTTCCGGCATCCCCGCCCTGCCATTATCTATTTAGTGAAATCATGTTTTTTAATAAAAATATATATTTTCCAAAACAAATTACATTACAAATAATAAAATAATAAAATATCAAAAAATTTCATGCATACATTTCAAATATTTTAAATAATAAATACAAATCAAAATATTAAAATACTAACCACATATTTAATATTATAAATTATCAAAACTAAAATAATAAAGTACATAATAAAATAAACAGGACGGATTCGAGGATGAGTTTGGGGTGGGTACTAGTGTCCCCATTAGTCAACCTGTCTCTATATTTTATAATCGGAGAAAATCCAAACCCGAATCCAAACTCAGTCAAAGCGGGTTTTCCCCGTAAAAAAAGAGGGGATATGGTTGGATTTTAACCCTATTAAATATATATATGTACCTTAATAAAAAACAAAATCTCTCAAAGAATCCTTTGATGAGAAATGTTAATGTAAATCTCAAATAATAAATAGTGTTTCTTATGTGACAATGTGATTGTCAACATAGTAAGCATATATTATAGAGTTTAATAGGGATCACACAAGAGATTTATAGTGGTTCACCATAATGGCTAGTCCAGTCCTCATAATTGATGTGATTTCTTTACTGATGTTTGACAACTTTTCTTCTTATGTGCACATTTTCAACTATGAATTTTCTTATCCTAACCAGACTTACAATACTAATTAATATATCTTCAATAAGCTTACAAAGTAATGAATAATATTTTGTATCACTTGGAGATATACAATTTTGAGAGAGTTTGTTAGAATCAAAGAAAGACTAAAACTTCACCATATGATAGTGAGTGGTCTGTACAGATATCTTTCATAAGATATGTTTGTGATATAAATTTTGTGATGGATTAATAAGGAAAGGCGTTTTTTAATGCTTTGATGCATTTGTATTCTTATTTTGATGTATGCCTTCACCCATTAAAAGATCTTATACTTCCAAAGCCTATAAGAGAATTATCATTCAACCAAAAAGATTAAGTGATTTTGTCGACAACATCATCCAAACAACTTTATCATATCCACCTATCCACACCACATTTCCCATTCAACCTTACTTCGATCACTTCAACTTATCTTCAACCACAAAACACAATATTTTTGTTGTCACGTCTCAAACATGATCAACCACTTACAAATAAGCCTACCAACATGATTGTTGGAACCAAACCATGATTCCTAAAATGTAGACTTTGTATGATAATAAAACTTGGATATTTACCACTCTTCTTGTAAATAAAAAGGTTATAGGCTACAACTGTGTATATAAAAAATTAAGAGAAACACATATGGCTTTATAGAACAATAATAGACACGATTAGTTAGAAAGGGATACACATAGAGTGAGGGCATTGATTACTTAGACACCTTCTCTCGTGTGGAAAAATGCCCATTGTCAGACTTTTCTTAGCAAATGTTGCTTCACAAGGTTGGCATCTACTATGATTATATCTCAACAATCCCTTTCCTTCATGGCACTCTTCACGAGGAGGTTTGCATGCACTTTCCTCCTCGCTTAAAGTTCAATTCATCCTAGTTAAACTTTCCAACTAGAAAAATTATTACATACCTTGAAACTAGCCACTAAAAATAGGGGTTTTCAAAATTCTCTACCTTACGCATTTCAGTTAATTACAAACAATAATTTTCTCACCATTCGTTATACTCCAAGATAAGCCAACAACACTTTACAACTTTAGTCATATATGTTTATGATTTAATCCTCTCAAATAATAACATTGATGGAATCGTCTTTATCAAATCCTAGTTGAATATTGCATTCAAGATTAAAGACCTTGGAAATTTTAGATTATTCATAGACATTGGGGTTGTTATATCCAATCTTGGCATCACCATTTTCCAAAGAAAAATATGCCTTATTGCTCCTAAATGATATTGTTTTCATTGCTGCAAAACCTACATCTACTCCTATGGTAAAAACACACAAGTTTACCACCACTGAGGATTCTACTACCATTGATCCTACTAAATATAGGTTCCTCACTGGAAAATTTCTATACTTAATAACTACTTGACTAGACCTAAGTTATATAGTTCAACAATTGAGCCAATTCATGTCCTCACTGTTTATTCTTTATATGCAAGCTGTCACCCAAGTGCTTAGATACATTAAGAAATCTCCATGTCAGGGCTTATTATTTCCTTCTTGTTTGAAACTACAGGTTGAGGCCTTTAGTGACTCTCATTGGGCCTCTTGAATTGACGCAAGGTGTTCCGTAATCGGTTTTTACATATTTTTGAGAGACTCACTTATCTCTTGGAAGTCAAAGAAGTAGCTCACAATATCTATGTCCACTTATGAAGTTGAATATAGAGTCTTAGGTTCCACAGTCTATGAATTACAATGGTTAACTATATATTAACATATTTGCTTGTTTCTTCGTCCCTCTTACTATTCTATATTGAAAATCATATTGCGCGGCATATTGCAACATATTCCATTTCCACAAAAGAACAAAACATATAGAAATTGATTATCACATGGTTAGAGATAATCTTATTACTAAGTTGTTTCCATTATTACCTATTTCAAGTTATGCAGAATTACCATAAATCTTGATAAAGTAATTAAATCAACTACAATTTTCGACAATTTTATCCAACCTTAAAAGTTTGAGGAACTATAGTCCAACTTGAGGGACCATAATGAAATATTGTTAAATTTTTAGGGTTTTCAATTCATGTTATAACTTTTTTAGGTCATTATGTTAGTTACAACAATTATATTTTGTCTTTTATCTTCTAAATAATTATTTTCTTATGATTCGGTTATTTCACTTGTATAAATAGTTACTCCCTCTGGTCCTATTTGTATTACCCAGTTTTCTTTAAACTATTTATTTAATTGGATTTATGCTTTATTTATTTATTTAAATGAATTTTATGCATTTGATTGATGATTTGGAGTTTTGGCATGTTTATGCTAAGTTGAGATTGGTAGAAATGTGTTTAGTTATTTAATTAAACAATTAGATAATTAAATAATGTTAAAATTAATAAAAATATATGTTTTTGGTGGAAAATATAAATTATGAGGAAAATGAGGTAAGTTGTGAGAATTATAATAAATTGGGGCCAAGGTAAAATTACTAGAAGATTAAATTAGGTTTTTAATAAAAAGAGATTTGAAAACCTAAGAGTAGTTAGTACATATTTTTGGGAAAAGAGACAAAGTGAGTGTAAAGTGAGAACAGGAGATGGGAAGAAATCACCATAGCCAAGGCTTAGAGTTGCTGTTAGATATCTTCATAGCAGAATGTGAATTCTGCTTCTGTTAACCAGGTGACGGGTGTCACCTGCATGACGTACTGGTCATCATGTTCCTTAGAATGTTGATGGACGTCAGCGGTCCGACGGAGACACTGTCATGGTCTCCAGGATAGTGTTGAGCCTTTTCGGTCATCACAGGGGTGACAGTTGAGGGAAAAGGGTGATGACGGGCATCACCCAGGTGACGGGCTACCCGTCATCATGTCAGTGGGTGTGTTTTGGCTTGATGAGTTGAATTTTAGGTGTTATTTTATTGTGCGGTCGATGTTTGGTTGTTGTTTGGTGTGCTTTGGTGAATTTGGTTGGTTAATTGTATTGTTTTATTAATCTGATGATGGGATAATTATGTGATGAACATATAATTGAGTTGTGGTGGGTAATCCAGATGTGGGGATTACTGTGATGTTGTTATTTACAATTAGATGTGGAACTGTAAAAAACAATTGAGTTGTTGTGATTGTCCATTATAATTTAAATGCATCGTATGTTATCGTTTTGTGAAAGAGGCAAACCAAAAGTTCAGATGTTAGGAGTTGTGATTTGTCTGGAGCTCATATATGGGGCCTTGGGGTTCAGCTGTTGGGACCTAGTTTGTATGAAGAACCTTTGTTGAGTTAATACCACATGCATGAGTTGAGTCGTTGTTGCATTGCATTACATAAAGATTGTACATATGGGTTGCTTGGGTATTGTTGAGTAATTGTGGTATTGATTTATGTAATTGAAATGTATGAAAGTTGATGTTTTTCCTTTAGGCTCCCTAGAATTCTTTTTCACTATTATATATTTTGAGTGTATTCTCACCCCTTCATTTTGTTGTTCTGTTTTGTGCTCCTTCTTGGGGTTTAGACAAACAGGTAGATGACTAGCTACTTTAGAGCTGAAGGATGGTGTTAAGGCTATTCTTCTTTTGCATTTTTATGCATTTTTAGATTATCATTCCTCTGATCTATAACACTAGGCAGGCGAACGTTCTATTTTACTTATTTTTGATTTATTGTTGCGGGATAAAATGTTATAACTCCTAGTTTCGAGTTACTTTGATGTTGAAGGCATATTACCCTGATTGAGTATAATTTTAAATAAAAGGGATATTTGAAACTATTTGATTGAGTAGTTGTTTTTAATGACTAATTTCACTGTGATGAGCCTAAGTGAAGGCAGGCATGTGATGACGGGTTTTTTGAATTAAGTGTTTTATTTTAATAAGTATTATATAGCAGGTTGAATGTGGAGATTGGATGACATCCTATGTGAATAGTTGTTTATAATTTTTATTCTGCATAATTTTGTGGGGGGGTATTAGGGTGTTACATTAGTTGTACCAGAGCAGGTCGGTCCATCCAGCCAGGTTTTTGTCATATTGTTCGTTCCCTAGTATGTAACATGTGTGTGAACACTATCGGTGCAACGTTTCTTCTAATGGTTATTTACTGATGTGCAAAAAATATGACAGGAGGAAGAAACGACTGAGCTATTGTTGATGCTTTGAAAGAAATGTCTCAAGCGTTGCAGAATTAGCAAGGTAAGGATGATGAGTTGCGTGGATTATGGAAGTTTCAGAGAAACAATATGCCAACCTTTAAGGGGAGGTATGATCCAGAATGTGCACAAACTTGGCTTAGGGAAATTAAGAAGATTTTCCGGGTGATGACTTGTATTGGGGACTAGAAAATGTTGTTTGATACTCATATTCTATCAGAGGAGGCCGAAGACTGGTGGGATGATGCGCGTCAGAGATTGGAGGCTCTTGTTGCTAAGATTAATTGGGTTGTGTTCAAAACAATTTTTCTAGAGAAGTACTTTGCAGATGACGTGCACAGTAAGAAAGAGATCGAGTTCCTTGAGCCGAAACAAGGAAATTTGACAATTTTTAAGTATGTTGCTATGAAGATATGATCAAGTTTTGTCCACACGATAATAGCACGGATGTTGAGGGGTCAAAGTGTATTAAATTCAAAAGCGGCTTGTGTCCTAGATCAAGCAAGGTATTAGGTATCAAGAGATCTACCAGTTTTTATGCTGGTGAATAAGTGCATAATATATAATGAGGATAATAGATCCCGATCTACTCACTATAAGAGTTTTAGTGACAAAAAAAGGAAGGATCAAAATTGTGGGAAACCTTATGGGAGTCCAGATGACAAGGGAAAGTTGAAGGTTGATCAGAAGTTTATAAGTGTGAAAGAGGAAAGTGGGGGAGGGACTCCTATTTCTGTGATATATTTTAGATGTGGTGAGTTTGGACATCGTATTTTCTGAGTGCAAAAGCACAAATGTGAATTGCTTCAAGTGTGGGAAGCCAGATCACCGAGATACTGAATGTAAGAGTAATAGTCTGACTTGCTATAATTATGGAGAGTAGGGTCATATTAGTACTCAGTGTGACAAAACCAAAGAAGGCTCAGTCTGGAGGGAACATTTTTTCTTTTTTCTAGAGCAAGGACTACTTCCTCGGATAACTTGATTTGAGGTACGTGATTTATTAATAGTATTCCTTTGATTACTATTATTGATCTGGGTGCGACACATTCGTTTATATATGTTAAGTGTGTTAAAATATTGAATTTGGAAGTGTATGTTATGAATGGTAGTATGGTCATTGATACTCTAGATAATGATTCAATGACTACTTTGTTGGTGTGTTTGAATTTTCCTTTGACAATTTATGGTAGAGATTTTGGAATTGACATACTTTGTTTGCCTCTAAGTCAACTTGATGTTATTTAGGGAATGAATTGGTTGGAGTTCAAACATCTACATATCAATTGTTTTGATAAATCGGTGAAGTTTCTTGAATCCGGGGAGAGTACGGAGTCTAGTTTCATGACCGTGAGACAGGTAGAGATTACCTTGAGAGAGTGTTCAAGTTTTCATGGTGTTCGCGTCCTTATGAAGGGGATGAGAGAGAATGATTACGGGTCTACCTATGGTGTGTGATTTTCCTGAAGTATTCCCATATGACCTTAGTGATTTGTCGTTGGAGCGTGAAGTTGAGTTCACTATAGACTTAGTACATGGTATTATCCCTATGTCAATGGTGTCGTATAGGATGTATGCTTCAGAGCTAAGTGAGCTGAAGAAACAATTAGAGGATCTACTCGAGAAGAAGTTTGTTAGACCGAGTGTTTCACCGTGGGGAGCGCCAGTGCTGTTAGTTAAGAAGAAAGATGGTAACATGAGGGTGTATGTTGACTATCAACAGCAGAATAAGGTTACTATCAAGAATAAGTATCCTCTTCCAAGAATTGACTATTCGATGGATCAGATGGTTGGTGCTTGCTTGTTCAGTAAGATTGATTTGCAGTCGAGTTATCATCAGATTCGTGTGAAGTCACACGATATTCCGAGATTTCTTTCAGAACGAGATATGGTCACTATGATTATTCTATGACGCCGTTTGGTGTGTTTATGGAATATATGAATAGGACTTTCCATCCTTATCTAGATCAATTTGTGGTTATGTTCATCGATGATATTTTGATATATTCTAAGTTTGATGAAAAGCATGTGAGGCATCTGAATAATTGTGTTACAAAATTTAAAAGAAAATAAGTTGTATGAAAAGTTATCTAAGTGTGAGTTCTGGTTGAAAGAAGTGAGTTTCCATGGTCATGTGATTTCTAGTGGTGTTGTTGTTATTGATTCATCGAAGATAGATGCAGTGTTGCAATGGGAAACTCCAAAGTCTGTTACTGAGATAAGAAGTTTTAAGGGTTTGGCTAGTTACTACAGGAGGTTTATTGAAGGCTTTTTGAAGTTGGAATTGCCTTTGACTCAATTGACTCAAAAAGGACAAACTTATATGTGAGGTGTTCAGTGTCTAGAAAGTTTTCAAGAACTAAAGAAGAAGCTAACATCAACTCGAGTTTTGAATTTTCCAAGTCCAAGTGAATCCTTTGTTGTGTATTATGATGCTTCGGAGATGGGTTTGGGTGGTCCATTGATGCATAATGGTCAGGTTGTGGCTTATGCTTATAAATAATTGAAAGTTCATGAGGAGAATTATCCTACGCATGATCTAGAGTTGGAAACCGTGGTGTTTGTGTTAAAAATTTGGAGGCACTATCTATTTGATTCCAGGTTTGAAGTGTTCAGTGACCACAAGAGTTTGAAGTACTTGTTCGATCAGAAAGAGTTGAATATGAGGCAAAGGATGTGGCTCAAATTTCTGAAGGAGTATGATTTTGATTTGAGTTACCATCCTGGTAAAGCCAATGTCGTAGTTGATGCTTTGAATAGGAAGTCTTTGTATATGTCGGTGCTTATGATTTAAGAATTAGAGTTAATCGAGCAATTCAGATATGTCATTCTATTGTGTGAAAGGACTCCTAATAGTGTGAAGTTGGGTATGTTAAAGCTAACTATGGGTATTCTAGAAGAAATCAGAGAAGGTTAGAAATCGGACTTAGGATTGATTGACCAGCTAATGTTAATCAATCAAGGTAAAATAAGTGATTTCAGAATAGATGAGAATGGTGTTATGAAATTCCATGACAGAGTTTGTGTACCTGATGTACCAAAACTTAAGAAGAGTATTCTTGAAGAAGGTAAGATAAGTAGTTTGAGTATTCATTCTGGTGCTACTAAAATGTATCAAGACTTGAGATAAATGTTTTGGTAACCAGGAATGAAGAAGGATGTAGCCGAGTTTATTTATGTATGTTTGACTTGCCAAAAGTCAAAGATTGAACATCTGAAATCATCACGAATGATGCAACCGTTGAGTATTCCTGGGTGGAAGTGGGAGAGTATTTCCATGGATTTTGTGAAGTGTTTGCCTAAGACTTTTAAAGGGAATGATTAAGTTTGGGTTATAGTGGATAGATTGACTAAATCAACTCATTTCATTATGATTAAGATCAGTTATTCATTGCATAAGTTAGTTGAAGTGTATATTGAGAAGGTTGTTAGCTTGCATGGTATTCCTTTGATTATAGTTTATGATAGAGATTTGAGATTCACATCGAGCTTCTGGGGAAGTTTGCAGGAAGTCATGGGTACTAAGTTGAACTTGAGTTCTACTTATCATGCACAGAGGGACAGTCAGACAGAGAGAACTATTCAGTCTTTGAGGATTTGTTGAGAGTTTGTGTTTTGTAGATGGAGGTAATTGGGACAGTTACTTACCATTGGTTGATTTCACTTACAAAAACATTTTCCATTCTAGTATTGGAATGACACCATTTGAGGCTTTGTATAGTGCTAGAAGGTGTAAGACACCTTTGTGTTGGTAAGATTCTGGAGAAAGAGTTCTACTTGGACCTAAGATTGTTCAGTAGACTACCGAGAAGATCAAGATGATCCAAGAAAATATGAAGACTTCATAGAGTCGCGAGAAGAGTTATCATGACAAGCATAGGAAGGAACTTGAATTCCAAGAGGGAGATCAAGTGTTTTTGAGATCTCGAATGCTCGCACCATGTTTCATTGGTGCTTATGAGATTATGAATCGAGTAGGAGAAGTGACCTACAGAGTTATGTTACCACCGTCTCTTTTGAATCTTCACAATTTTTTTCATGTTTCTCAACTTCAGAAGTATGTGTCGGATGAGTCTCATGTGATTCAAATGGATGATGTGCAAGTGGGAGATAACTTGACTGTGGAGGCATCACCATTATAAATTGATGCACAAGAAGTGAAACACTTAAGAGGTAAATAGATAGTATTGGTAAAGGTTGTTTGGGAAGGACATGATGGTGGCAACATGACGTGGGAGCTAGAAAGTCGGATGAGAGAGTCTTATCCAGAGTTGTTTAGTTCAGGTAATTTTCGAGGACAAAAATTCTATAAGTGGGGGAGAGTTGTAACACCTTATTTTCTTTAAATTATTTATTTAATTGAATTTATGCTTTATTTAATTATTTAAATGGATTTTTATGCATTCGATTGATGATTTGGGGTTTTGGCATGTTTATGCAATGTTGAGATTGGTAGAAAAGTATTTAGTTATTTAATTAAATAATTAGATAATTAAATAATATTAAAATTAATAGAAATAAAGGTTTTGGATGGAAAATAGAAATTATGAGGAAAATGAGGTAAATGGTGAGAATTATAATAAATTGGAGCCAAAGTAAAATTACTAGAAGATTAAATTAGGTTTTTTATTAAAAATAAGAGTATTTAGTATGTATTTTTGGGAGAAGAGGCAAACTCAGAGCAAAGTGAGAATAAGGGTTTGGAAATAAATTACCATAACCAAGGCTTACATTTACGGCTGGAAATCCAAGATAAGGGGGATTACTCTAAATATGGTGTTAATTGCATGATAGATAAGGAGAAGTCCTTAATCTCCATTAGTTTTTTCCTTATTTTCTTCCATTGTTGAATGTTTGATGATATTGATAAAACTATTATGATAACATGATGTAATTGTTGTAATTGTTCTGAATTTGTGTGTTGATTTACCACAAAAGTTAGATGTTTGTATTCATGAAACTGGTATGTGTTGTGTTCATATGGTTGGCTTGAATATGATTAATAAAGTGTTAAAAATTGTGATTAATTGATGAAATTGTGTGTTAATCGATAGGTATATGATGTTGTGGTGATAACATGTTATTGCTATGATATTTATGATCGAGTGGAGGATATGGGGAAGAAAATCAGAGTTATCAACCGAACACCATAGCAAAACGTGAATTCTACTTCTATTAACCAGGTGACAAGCGTCACCTGCGTGGCGACATGATCGTAATGTGTAACACCCCTAGTTTATTATAATACTTTAAGTAAATATGAGGATATTTGTTTATTGCATGTGGTATAATTTATTTTGATTAATTGTGTTATTTTTTATGATTTGAGTGTTATAAGAGTATTTTGGTAATTTAATCATTACCAAAATAGTTGAATTCAAAGCGTAGAGTTTAAAAATTAAAATTATTTGAATATTAGTGGTAATTAGTTACTTTTAAGATATTTAGTAATAATATAAATAATTAGAGCTTTTGAATTTAATTATAGGTTTTAATTAAATAATCTTTTAAATTAAATATTTATTTAATTGAAATATTTTAAAATAATTATTTAATTGAGATTATTTTTAATAATAAAAAGAAACAAATTGTTTTAACGTTAAAAAAATTAACGGTAACATATGGGGGTGTAGGAGTAAGTAGGGGTGATGGGATTTGGGGTTATAAATCCTAAAGTGAGTGCGATAGCTAGGGCGATAGAAAAAAATCTCAAAATTTGGTTAAATGGCACATTTGAGAAACGAAAAGAGGAGCTTTGTGAAGGGAGAGGGAGGAACATCAAGAAATTGTGAAAAAACTTCGATTAAGGTAATGGAAAATTACTTACTATAAGGTGAATATTTGGGTAGCAGGATGATGAGGATTCCCCTACCCTCTCATCAGCGTCAAGGGTTTGTAGTTTTGTAACCCTATTTTTTTATTGATCGATTATATGTGTTATTTTCACTATCTCTGTATTTTGCCCAAATGGGGTTTGTATAACCCCTTTGGTCATCAATCTATGGTAATATCTCAAAAGTGTTATATGTATGTATGATTGTGAATTTGGTATAACCTATGTTATACATGTGTGATGTTGATTGTTTCTTGCATGGACCGTTCTTACAATCTGTGACTAAATCACATTTGGTCACTATTTGGCGATCAATAAGTATATCGAGATTTTAGGCGATCAAATGAGATTTGGGAAAACCCCATTTGGTTATTGTAGAAATCACGTATGATTTATGGATTACGTAAGATTGCTCTTTTTTTATAAAATATCTGAAAACTGTAATCTTTTTACAAAAAGTTAAAAAAATTCAATTTGATCGCGAAAATTGATTTTTGTATGAAAAATGCTCAAAACACGGAAATCACTTTCAGAAATCAAGAAATTTTTGAAATCATAATATTGCATAAATCGAGAAGTCGTGGAAATCAAAAAATCGCTGAATGTCGGAAAACCCGAAAGTCGGAAAATTGCAAAAAACAGAAAATCACAGAAAACGAAAAACCAACGAGAAATAGGAAATCGGTGACTACTGGCATTTACATGCATGCATATACATTTGAGTTAGGTGGGACTTCGGTCCCTTTGGTGGCCTCAGATCTATTTGGTAGGATCGTTGGCCTAGTTGAGAGACTAGAGGCGGGTCTCAGATCTATTTGGTGGGGATCTTCGGTTCAGGTGAGGGGCCGGATACCATGGAAGAAATCAGTAATATACCTCTGATATCTAAAAAAACGGGTACCACATGCATATAGCTTAAGGAATTGGTGCATAATAGCATTGCATATGATGAGAATGATATATGTGTTTGCATTGGTGTATGTGTTTGTGTACTAAGATTATTGTGCGTTATCATCTTATTTCTAAATTTCACTGTTTTTATTTATAAGTGTATTCTCACCCCTTGTTTATTTTGTTGGATTGGCTTTGTGCAATCTTGTACAGGTAATCAGCAAGAATGATAGATTGTGATGATCGTAATATGGCTTTTACGCCCTCTCAACATTTACTATTTTTATTTATTTAGTCGAATAAATGCTCTGGTCTATAACATCGAGAATTTGAGCGCTTGTATTTTCATATTTTGAGTTGTAACTCTCTTTTATGGAGTCTCTCAGAATTGTTTTTATTAAGACTAATGATATGTTTTTCTTTTATCTTCCGTTGTGAATTATTTAGTTGCATGTTTATGTATGAGAGTTTTCGTGAAGCAACACCATATGTCTGAATTTATCATTAAAAATTAGAGTCTGGGGTTTAGGGTGTTACATAGTGGTATCAGAGCAGGTTCGTCCGGCTGGCCAGGTTTAGTGATTTTCATATGTTTCCTAGTAAGCGACATGTGTGTGAAACATTGTCGGTGCATGTTTATTTTCTTACAACTTTCCAGCAGGAGCGGGATTGAAACAAGTGGGGAGAAGCTTTGGCTTCTCTGAGATGCTTCTAGTGTGGACGATTGGTTCAATATACCACTGATTGTAAAAGTAAATGTTGTTTTATGAGACAGTGCAATTTCTTGAGTTTGAAGAGGAAGATTTAAAGTTCATATTTTCTCTCCAAGTGGAAGAGTTCTTGAAAGATGAAGCCCAAGTGTTTGCGATGTTTGCTTCTGTGAAAATTGAAAGTAAAGTGACAATGGTTATTCAACTTGTAGCGTGTGAATTTCTAGATGTTTTTCCAAAAGACATTATTGATCTACCTCCAGAGAGAGAAGTTGAGTTTTCTATGGATCTAGTGTTAGGCACCAGACCTGTATCAATGGCACCTTATAGAATGTCTCGAGAAGAATTGAATGAATTGAAGAAAAACTAGAAGACTTGCTTGAGAATAAATTTATTATACTAAGTGTATCTCCTAGGGGAGCTCTGGTGTTATTAGTTAAGAAGAAGGACGGTAGTATGAGATTGTGCATCGACTATTTCCAGCTGAACAAAGTTGCTATTAAGAATAAATATCCTCTTCCCATAATCTATGATCTTATGGACCAATTGGTTGGAGCATGTGTTTTTTGGGTCATGTAATTTCCAGTGGTGGTATAGCGGTGGATCCTCCGAAAGTAGACGCAGTATTAAAGTGTGAATCTCCGAAGACAGTTATTTAGATCAGATGTTTCCTTGGACTAGCCAGTTACTACATGAGATTCATCGAGGGTTTTCCAAGCTAGCTTTACCTTTGACTTAATTGACCCGAATGGGCCAAGCATTTGTGTGGAATATCTAGTGTGAGTAAAGTTTCAGAGAATAAAATAATAAGGCGACTATTGCACCTGTTTTAACCTTACCATATGTGAAGGAACCATTTGTAGTATATTGTGATGCATCCAATATGGGTTTAGGCGAAGTATTTATGCAGAGTAGCAAAGTAGTGGTATATGCTTTCCGACAGCTGAAAGTTCATTAGAAGAATTATCCTACACATGACTTAGAGTTGGCCGCAATGGTTTTTATATTGAAGATTTGGAGACATTACTTGTATAGTTCTAGGTTCGAAGTATTCAGTGATCATAAAAGCCTAAAATATCTTTTTGATTAGAATGAGCTTAATATGAGGCAGAAGAGATGGTTAGTATTTTATGAAGGACTACAACTTTGGTCTGAATTACCACCCTGGTAGAGCCAATATTGTAGTCGATGCTTTGAGTCGGGAATCGTTGCACGTGTTAGCTATGATGGTGGGAGAACTGGACTTGATCAAACAATTCAGAGATATGAGCTTAGTGTCGTGGCTGGAAAATTACATAGTCGCCATCATCCTTTATCCATTCCTAACGAACAGGGAAATAATGATAAAACCTAAAAGGTATGGATAATACTTAGGGTTTAAGAGTCGATTAAGTGAGGGGAAGGTGTTAGGCACCCCTCACCTCCATTGTACTTAATGAGATCCTTCTCTAATTCTAGGGTTATTATGTTATCTATGGGATGCTTGCTTATTACATTCTTCTGCTTAATTATTTTTTTATCATTTACTTACAACAGAATTATGTTATTGTTTTAATAAAATATTTAATTGCAAAAGGAAACAAAAAAAAAGATTTTTATTATCGTACTCGGCAGAGTGTTACAACTCTGTGCCTACGTACCCTCAAGCATTATGAGGGATCACAATATCATAGTTCGTCTAGAAAAATATTGTGTGTTTCTTGTTTTTTATTTGTGAAAAGATCTCAACACACAGGCGCGGAGAAAAATTTATTTGGAAAAGTGTATCATCACACAAGGGAGGAGAAAACAGTATTTGATGTGTTAGAATTTGATTTTACGTTCTGATTTGAATTATTGATCGATAAGGCGTGACGCCAGCCAACCAATTTAGTTTGCCAAAATGCAGTTTTAGTTTTGATTTACTAAATTATTTGACAATAGATAAAGTTAAGAATCATTTACGTGAGAAAAAATAGTTTGATGATATACATACATGGTCATTAATTTTTGTTATCTTTATTAAACTATATTATTATTTTGGTATTTTTGTAACTTAAATGAGAAAGGAAAGCTTAAAATGAAATAAAATATATTTTTGTATTTTTTATTAATAAACTAAAACTAAATTAAATTAATTTAATTTAATAAAATGAATTGAATTGATTTGATTAATTAGATTAAATAGGTTGTATGTAAAGGTGCAAGAGTTAGGGAAAGGGTATGCAAAGTAATTGGATCAGGCCCAAGGCCCAATCTATATAAAACCCTAATTTCAACACTAATATTTATAAAATAAAAATGATATAAATAAAAAAAACTCGGTCCATGTTAGGGAGGGGCGCCGCCCAAGTCCCCCACTTAGTCTAATCATACACCGCCACACGGCAGTCAAAAGGAAGGCAAGAAAATAAAAATTAAAAGGGGAAAACATTACTTGGTCCTCTCTCTCTCTCTCTCTCTCTCTCTCTCTCTCTCTCTCTCTCTCTCTCTCTCTCTCTCTCTATCTCTCTCTCTCTCTCTCTCTCTCTCTATCTATCTATCTATCTATCTATCTATCTATCTATCTATCTATCTATCTATCTATCTATCTATCTATCTATCTATCTATACATCTATCGTCCATCTATCTATCTATCTATTTATCTATCTCTCGTCCGCCCTCTTCTTTCTCTGTTTCAAACAAACAAACAAAAAGAATTAAAAATACATTTCCTTTTCTTGCTCTTATCATTTCTCTCGGCCATAAAAATATCCAAACAATCAACATTCAAACACTGAATTTAGATCAAGCGAAGAACAAACCAAAATCATCGCACAAATTCGGAAGATGAAAAATGGATTTGGGAAGATGAAAAACGATGATGGAAGCGATATAGACGAGTGACAGTATGAACGGTGGTTGAGGAGGTCCGACGCAGTGAGATCGGAGGAATTCAAGAAGTTGGTGTTGTGCGGTGGTTTAGAAGTGACGCACGGTGGTGGTGATATAAGGGAGGTGACGAATCTTAAGGTGTGGGGTTTTCGGCCGTTCTGAGGTTGTTCTTGGTGGTGCGATGTCCGGTCGGAGGGTGCTTCGATTCTAAATCGATTCTTGTTTTCCTCAGGATTGTTTTTATGTTCTGATTTTGGTTTGTTTGATATGTCTATTCGATATGAATGTTGGTGTGATTTGTAGTTTATTGTAGAGTTATTTGTTATTGTTACATATTTGAAATTGTTCTTCATGAAGGTCTTGCTTTGTGAGAGAAAGTAGTGTTGTTACTATTTTTGTTTTATAACAGGTTCATGATAATGGTTTCAAGGCCGATTGATGCATTGACAAAGAAGGGGTGGTGATTTATAGGTTTGAGGGTCTGTGAATATGTCTTAATGGTGATGAAAAATGGTTGTGTATGTTGAAAGTGGATTTCAGTTGAAGATGTTTGGTGATGTTTGATGAAGTGTGAAAATGACAAATGAATTTTTCGTGAATGTTTTTTTTGTTGAAAGAGAGTGTGGGTTTTGAGTGTGTTTTTTGTGTGTGTATTCAACATGTAATGAGGGTGGTATGTTGGTGTTGATTTGAGTTGAAAGATTTTTATGTAATTATAATAATTTAAAAATTAACAATTAGAATAGGATAAAAACTCAATTGTATAAAAGTAACTTTTACTTTGTGATAATTTTTATAATGATAATTAAAAAATTAACTATTAAATAATTATAAAAATTAATTATTAAAACAGAATAAAAAAAACAAAAAAATAACTCAATTGTATGAATCCAAAAATGAAATAAGTGAAATTATATTAAACGAATTAGGGAAAATATAAAAATAATCAAGACGACAAGCAAAGAAATCATTCACCATATCAACATAACCCACAACAAACTAAAAAAAACCAATACCCTAAGTAAGTATCAAGCATCAAACAAGAAATAAAAAGTCAAACAATTATATAAGTGAGGGAGTAAGAGAAACCGACATACAGGAAGGAGATTGTCCCCGGTGAAAAGGTAAGATTCGCCTTTTTTTATTCCTTCTTGCTTTTTATATTTTCGATCCTAGTCTTCTCGTAATTCTTCTTTGCCCGCACCTTTTTTAAAAGATCTATGATGATGGAGACTTTAGGTTTTTGGTGTTGTTGTTCTTCAGTGTGAAAAGCATGGACTTCTTAGATTGAATTTTATAAATTGTGGATCAAAAGTGTGAAAACTATGTACTATTTACTAATGAAAATTAGGGTTTGAATTGAATGATATTTATCTATGTTTGAAAAAAAATTATCTGATTTGGTTTTATCTATTTCTTCATGACCAAGTCAATGAATCTGGATGGATTCATGGCCTGTGTGAAATGGAAAATTGATTTAATATTGATAAATAATAATAATAACAAGAAAAAGATTTTGATTTTTTTTTAAAAATTCGATTTTGATTTTTTAGACTAAAAATGCATTATAAATAAATAATAAAATAATTATTAAAAATAATATAATAAAAAGTTCAAAAAAAAAAAAAAAAAAGTACAAATTTTAAACATAAAAAAGAAAGGAAAAAAAAGAGTAGGGAGTGGGATTCGAACTCAAGACCTCTCATGTGTAACTCCTTACACATGCTCTTCTACATACTGTGTCATTTCATTTATTCAAAATAAAATGACATTAAAATACATATGAAGGATGGGCGAAATTTGGGGTACGACAACTGCCTCTATTTAGTCAACTTTAAATTGGGATGATGATGACGGCGAGTCTTCATCCTCTCGGGGGGAAGACAGTTAAATATAGAGAGGGACCCTAATTTTGTCCACGGACTTATATTCCTTGGGGATGTATAAGGACTTGATGTCTCTAGTACTCTGTTGGTATCCAAACCAATCTTTGGTGGAACCCTCGTGAAACTCAACCTAATCTGATGGGACCCGGGTAATACCCTTAGTGGAACTCCGATATCCGAATCACTTCCTTGGGGAATCCATGAAATATTTTAATGGAACCCTAATTATTGATAAGTTTTATCCACTCCTGGTGGAACCTGTGTGTGATTTTGATGATCATTCGATCATTCTTGACGGAATTCTGGTAGGACTCTAATGATCATTTGATCGCCACTAACAAAACTCCTGATGAAACCTCTTAATAAAACTCTGATGAAACCCCTTGATAAAACCCTGGTGGAACCCTTGATAAAAAAACCTTGATAAAACCTTTGTTGGAGCCCTTGATGAAACCCTGGTGGAACCCTTGAAAAACCATTTAATGGAGTTGTTGATGAAACCCTGGTGGTACCCTTGATGAAATGCTTAATAAACCCATTTAATGGAGCCCTTGATGAAACCCTGGTGGAACACCTGATGAAATCCTTAAATTTAAACCTTGATAAAACCCTGATGGAACCCTTGATAGAGACCTTAGATGGAACCCTTGATTATTTTGATGGAACTTATCCAATATGAGGGATAGGTTGCTAAGTCGGGCATGTGAGAGGTGGAAATTTGCTCATTGATCGGTAACAATCATTCAGGATGACTTGTTACTGGGTAAATTCTCTTGAAGACTCACCATGAGTGAGTTTGCTAGAGAAATCCTTTATTGAAAAGGCTTCACGGAGATGTTACTTAATGGGAAGGCCAATAAGTATTCCTTAAGGGGAATCGTACTGGTATAGTTGGGGATTAGACTTCTAAGAGCGTTCATAAATCCTATGTTATGTATGGATATTTATATTAATGCATGTCTTGAATCAGTGTATGTGTTTTATGAATTATGTGTTATTTTGGGCTGACGACTCTTTTTATGATATGCATGGTAAATGCATGAATGGGGGGACCAGTATTTTTGTAACAATCTGACTCTCCAACCTTCGAGACTCTGATATGATCATGGTATGGACCATGGTGCTCTTGATTTCTGGAATGTTCCATATGATTTGAAAGGAATAGACTTCCGTGTTGATCAAGTTGTCATTGTTGATTTGGACTTTGTGTCTTGCTTGGGATGTATTGCTAGGGGACTACGGTCCCTTTGATGTTTCCAAGTAAAATACATTTTCAAAAGTTTTTTATTATACTCGATGTTTCATGCATTATTCTTAAATAACTAACACTTTATAATCAAACAGAAAAATTTTGAAAAATAAAGAATAAGGCTCGGGAAACAAAACTTCATTTATTGAGAATTTGACCCGTAAATGGGTGATATAACATGAGGAAGTAATTCTTGGAAGAGGAGATTACCAAAAAAGTATTAAAAAATGGCAATAAACAGATTATTCATGTTCCTACGTAACCTAACACATGCTGTTATCCCTAGAGCTTTGAGGTTACAATACTTCGCTTTTGAAGATGATGATTGGATCGATTACTTTTGTCTGAGTTCATGTTGTAGTAGAGCCTTAAGTGTCACAGTCATATGCCTTTTGGATATCCCTAACTTTTTCCTGGGAGGCTCTTTTCGAGTCTTAGTCCATCAAGATGATATACCTTTTTATAGCCTAAGTCTCCCTTTTGGGTTTTCAAATTATCGGATTCTATTTTTTTTATAAGTCCCTAATTTTTGCCTAAGTCGCCCTTTTAGGCTTTCGACTTAGCGGGCTTTTTATCCTCTTTTTCTAGGCATAGTATTTTTTGACTGCATCAGAGTTCACTGGTCGTGGTAACTCAGATTCATCCATGGTTGTAAGGATTAAGGCTCCTCCAAAGAAGGTCATCTTCACGACGTACGACCCTTCGTAGTTAGGGGTCCATTTTCCGCGGGGATCTATATGGATGGGTAATATCTTTCTTAGCACTAAGTCTCCTTCTTCGAATAGACGAGGACAAACCTTTTTGTCGAATTCTTTCTTGAGTCTCCGCTGATATAATTGCTCGTGACATACTGTCAACATATGTTTCTCTTCTATGAGGTTTAGCTGGTCAAATAATGTTTGTACCAATTCCGCCTCTTCCAGTTTAGTCTTCATCAGGACTCTCAAGGAGGGGATCTCAACCTCAAAACGGAGTACTGCCTCGGTGCCTTATACCAAATAGAAAGGGGTTGTTCTTGTCAAAGTGTAAACTGAAGTTCTATAGACATGTAGTACGAAACGGAGAATCTCGTGTCAATCTTTGTAGGTTTTTACCATCTTCTGGATAATCCTTTTGATATTTTTGTTGGCTGCTTCTATTGCGTCGTTCATTTTTTGTCAGTAAGTTGACGAGTTATGGTGTTTAAGTTTAAAACTATTGCATAACTTATCCATTACTTTGTTGTTTAGATTCAATATGTTATCAGTGATAATCTTATTGGGAACACCGTAACGACTCATCATCTCTTTCTTGATGAACCGAAGATCACTTATTTTGTCATGTTGGTGTAGGAGGAAACTTTTACCCACTTGGTGAAGTAATCAATGGTAACTAGTATGAACCGATGTTCGTTTGCTGATTTTTGTTCGATCATTTCAATTATGTATATATACCATATGGATAAAGGCCATAGAGTAGTCAAGACATTCAAGGGAGTGGGTGGCACATGAACTTTATCCATATAGATTTGGAATTTATGAAACTTCTTGATGTACTTGAAGCAATCGGTTCCCATAGTCAACCAGTAGTACCCTGCTCTTAGAATTTTCTTGTCCATTGGCGTTAGTACCAAAGGATCCTTCATGAATCTCCTTGATAAGCATGTATACTACATGTCCATCCATGCACCTGAGCAAGATCATGTTGTGGTTTTTCTTGAAGAGTACGTCACCATTGAGGAAGAAATTGGACGCCAATCTTCTGAGTGTTTTTTATATCCACTTGAAGTATTTGCAGGGTACTCTTATTTTTGAAGGAGTTGTTTGATGTCGTAAAGCCAGAGTGTCGCAGTTGGAAAAATACAAAGTCTGCATCATCCTTTATTTGTTCCTAAGGAAGAGGGAAATAATGATAAAACCTAATAGATAAGGGTGAAAGACTAATGTTCGGGAGTCAGTTAAGCAAGGGGAAGGTATTAGAAACCCCTTACCTCCATTGTACTTAATGGGATCCTCCTTTAATTCTAGGGTTATTGTGTGTTTCTAAGGAAAGTTTGCCTATGTTACTTATTCTTGCTTGAGTTATTTATTTACAAGGTAAATGTTATTATTCAGAGATAATGTTTAATTAATAAAGAAAGACACAGAAAATGTATTTTTTTTGGTATTATACTCGCTATAATGCTATGACTCTATGCTTACGTGCCTCCATGTTTGATGAAGGATCATAGCACCTAGTTCTTCTAAAATATATTTGTTTGTTTGTTTGATTGATTTTAGATCTTGAAAAGGTTCTTAACGCATCAGAGTGGAGAAAGTATTTGATTTGGAAATGCCTTAATGCACAAGGGCATAGGTCTTAAAATTTGAATGTGTGGAGTTGATTTTAGTTGATGTGTTAATTGCAAAGGTGTTATAGTTAGTTTGATTTGAAAATCATATTGAATGTCATATATACATAATTACTTTTATATTGAGAAAATATTAAACATAATCGAAAAGAAAGATTAGTATTATTTTAATTAAACCCTAATTGTCATTATCTTAACCCTAATTATATCTAAAAATTAGTCCAAATAATTAATCATAAAAGTTATCTTAATTAAAACCCTAATTATAATAAAATTTGTTTTCTTTTTATGTTTTTATTTATTGACTTATAATAAAATAATTTTTAATTAATAAAAAGTTGTTATTAACATATTTAATTGAAATTACTAATATTAATCCTAGATTAATTAACCTAATAACATAATTTATTAAGAAAATAAAACTAAGAAATTAAATCAATAATTTTATTAAAAAAACGCAAGGGGGTGTATATATACATAATACTAGCAATGGCCAGTAACTAAGGGCGTGAAAAGTAAGGAATATAGGCCAATTTTTGTTTGAAGCCCACGCTAAGGGGGGTGGTCCACGGAGAGAAAGTCAATGGTTAACTCTCTCTTGGCCATGAGATTGGGATAAGAGGGATCATGTGGTGTGAAATCAAGGTCTTTGATATTGATTATTAGTCAAAGTACACAAGAGGGATGGTTACGATGTGAAGTCAAACTTGGCCTAGGGTGGAAGCGCGCATAGGGAACAAACTCAGAGCCAACTAATCGCGTGGCTATCAGGGGGCCCCGTTTTGGTGACGTAGGCACTAAAGGAAGGGGTATAAGACCTCGTTCCCTTCAGAAATCGATCATTTTTATCCTTATTTCTCTCTCTTATTTCGCTTTCTCTCTCTATTCTATGTGCTTCCCTTCGCTGCTCAACCCCCCGGTCACCCTTCTTACCACTAAAAGCCATCGTGAAAAAACCCAGCTCCGGTTGAACTTCAACCGGAGTGATCCTACCTCTAGAAAACCTGCATCATACCTTCAGCTTCTAGGTTCCCCAGATGAACCCTCAGAATAAACCCTAAGAACCCTAACCCTTCAGATAAACCATAAGGTTCATCTGATGAACCCTAACCCCAATTGATACGAACCTTAACCCTAAAACTACCTAGAAAGCCTCAATCTGATCCAAATTAAACCCCTAATCACCTTAACTCATACATAAAACACAAATCACCCCTTCCCTAACCCTTAACAGAAAACAAACAACAATAAAACCAAGATCTAGCAATCAAAAACAGATCCAGAGCAACCAAACACAAATATGCGATTTGAATAAACAAAAGAAGGCAAAGGAATCACGAATCCAACCAACCTACGAAGATGAGAGATTCTCTTGTAAAAAGGTAACTGCTTCGATTATTTTCCTTTTTCTTAATCTAGTTTATTCTTCCCTCTCTTCTAACTTCTCCAATTCCTTCTTGTGTGAGGTATCTTTGGTTTATGATGAAGGTCTAGCTCAGAGGAACTAGGGTTTGAATGTGAAACCTTAATTATAATGAACACAAAGAATAACCTTCTTTGTCTTCTCAAGGATCCAACTAAACCTTAGTCTCCTTAAGAACTCACAGAGAATAACTTTCTTTGTCTTCTCAAGGATAACCTCCTTAAGGAATCAAACAAATAGTTTGTGTGTTACAAGATGCTTCTACACAATTAGATTTTTACATAAATGAATAACAAACACTTAAAGAAAATTGTATACAAAGAATGATAGTTTTTCACAAAGAAAAATAGCTTGTCAAATACTTGTGCAAAATTAGTGTTTTCTTTTAGTCTCCAATGCATGCTTATATAGATAAGCATGTGACCCTTGGAGGTCAAAATGGGGAAATCTCCTTGAGCGGTTGTCCACTATTGGATCGGAAAGGAATGAAACTGCATGTTGTTCTTTCGCCCACAAATTCAGTGATAGGTGTGATGTATATTACTGTCCTTGCCCATGAAATCGGATAGTGGAAAGGTTGTTCGATTTGTACTATGTATTATTTGATCATGTTCCCGTTTAATCTTATCTTCAAATTCATTAGCTTCTGATGAAAGATGATTGAAGCATGAAGTGAATAAGTAGATAGTGTAAGACCCCAATTTTGACCCTAACATCCATCATGCAATCTCATCATAAGCATTAGCATTGGGATCATACCTTGGCATCCTCCTTACCCCTCTTTCATTGGGTTTATTTTGGGAGAGATCACCAAGCATTATGTGATTGTATCATACTTGTATCTTATCATTTTACTAACCAAAATACCAAAAATATGTCTTTGCATTTGCCTAATTCTTTAGTAGGTAAGGCATGATCACCATTGATCTATCAAGTTCACATCTAGGGTTTGAGACCCTCGTGACAAAGAGCACAACTATGAATTGATCCAATAATGGTTATGATCATCATATATGAGTTCCATTCATTCCTACATGATATATTGATCAAGTGTTCTTCAAGAGTTTGGAAGTGATTTGCCTTGGAAACCCTAGTTTGACTAGGTATCTTAAGTAACTTCTCCAACAAGCTATCTCACCAATTGATCAAATTTTTCAAGGGACACTTCAAAATTCATTATCTTATGCATATATAATCTACCACAAGCCAAGAAAGTCAATATGATTGAAGGTTAGCAAGTTGGTTGGTGGTGGTTGGCCAGATGAATTCATCTGATCAAAATTGGGTCTCCCTAGACCCTATATCCTTTCCTCCATTTTTGATCATGGCTTTAACAGGGTTGCATTTTTGATCAGGGACGCCATTTTTTCTTTCAGATCATTTCCTCCTTTTTTATTTTGGTGATGGTTGAGGGTGGACCAGTCCGGTGAGGTCCCCCGGAGAAGAAGACCGGAGTTACAGCTCCGGCGGTGTATGTGCATGTATCCTAGCCATAGGGTCCAGTTGATTTGTTTTAATCTCATGTGTTGCTTGTAATTACCATTTGTGTTACGCATTGACTCGTGATTATGGTGGAAAGCGCGTTGATGGCCACTTGATCTGCCACCTCAATTAATGAGGGAGATCAAGTGGTCCACATTTTTTTGATATTTTCTGATTTTCTTTTATTCTTTTTATTTTTATTAATTCATATTAATTTTAATATTGATCCAAAAAAATATGAGAGTTTCACCAAAAAATTTCAAATAATTTTCTCTTTCATATTTTGAATTAAAATTATTTTTTGGATCATTATTAATATTTTTCATGATTTAATTGATTTTGTGTTTATTTTTAATTGTTTAAAAATACTTTTAGGTCTTTAAAATTCTAAAAAAATTTCTCCAAGGTCCTTTGACCTTGTTTGACTTATGATAAATCACATGGTCATTTCTTTGGTGTTTTGATGAGGTTTTAGGAATTTGACAAACCATATTTAATTTAAATGTATTATTTTAGTCTTTTTTAATTTGAATAAATGTCAATTAATTATGTTGACCAATTGTGATGACTTGTATGAGTTTGACTCTTGTTGTTGGGCATTGGTCAAGGTTGATTTGACTTTGTCAAGTTAATATCATTGGATTTAGGGGATTGATGGAATGTACATTCCATCTCCCAAAATGAATGGATGATATTAATTTGGTAAAAGTCCTCCTTTGACCAATTTGAGTTTTGATCCATTCCCCTCCCTTTTCATCTCATTCCCATTCTTTATGCATTCATCTCATTTGGCCTATGATATCTCAAAGTCCTAAGGCTAGTTGATTGAAAAATCAACATAAGTATGGATGAGATTAGGCCACCTCTTTTGTATATTCTTTTTGTGTGTGGTATGTTTCATGAGCATAGTCCATTATACTATGTCTCTAACATGCATTAATACCAAAGTTCTATTGCCCGGCCTCAAATAGTTGTGACTTCTACATAAGTCCAATTACGATTGCTTAACATAGCGCTAAATTTGTGACACAAAAGGCATAGCATTCTAGTTAGTGAGATTGTAAGTCTCCCCTCTTTCATGGTATTGTGTGGAAACTTGGCCTTTTTTCCTTCCTTTGGAAGATGTCTTGGTTCAAGGATTCATGCTTGTGATAAGTGGGTTGAGTGTTCTCCAAAGAATGACTTAAAAACAAAAAGCAAAAGCAAAACAATACTAACTTCTAACTCATTAACAATTAACATTTAATTTCAAGCCATTTACTTTAATGCCATTTAATTTTAGTCTTTATTCATTTGCCATTGTTCATACCATTCTAATTGTTTATATTAATGCAATTTTCACTTTGTCAATTTGGACCATATTGTGTGTTATACCTTGATTGTGTATATTTTTTGTTTATTTGTGTGGTCTTTGACCATTAATGTACATAATAAGAACAAAAGCCCTAAAAAACTTTTGTGTGGACTGTTGACTTGATCTTGGACAAATGGACTTAGAACTTAGGCAACATTCCTATGCTAAAGGACTTGGCCAATGTCAAATTTAAAGTAACCAAGTGCTTGCAATTTGAAACTTCATCTAATACATCTTTGGAGATCCCTTTGAGTGCATATGCAATATGATCATTGTGAAGCTGTTATTTTGAACCTGTGACTTATGAATTTATCTGTTACTTGGGCTATCTTGAAGAAGATCATGGAGTGGCTAAGCTTGGATGTGGCAATCTTTATTTGATGCCTTGCTCTACAAGATTGATATAATTGTACATTTGTGTGTTGCTTGATTCTAAATGTCTAAGGGAATTTGGGTTTCTATTGACATCCTTGTCTATTGGATTACTACCCATTGGTCAGATCTTTTCAACCCTTAACTTTTAATTTTGTGCATAAGATTAGTCTCTTCATCTCCTCCCCATTTATTTAATTTCAAATTCTCTCCCTCCTTTTAAAAATCTTCTTTGTTTGAACTCATTTTGTTCTAAACTTTGACCACTTTGCAAAAGATAGAAACTTTGGCCTTATGCCATTGAATTTTCAAACTTCCTTTTCTTAATCAAACTTGTAAATAGACTTAACTATGCTTGACCTAAACTTTCAAAAATCCAAAAAAGAACTAACTCATTCAAATCATTTTTGGACCTTTGTGCCTTTTAAACTTATTTTTTGTTAAAAGCAATGCATCCACTTTGAAATTTGTATCACGAACTACGAGGTTTTGATCCCTCATTTTTATGTTGGTACGTAGGCACAAGTCCGAAGGTCTTGTCAAACACAAAAATATAATTAATGAATTCTTTTCTCATCCCCACATTCTACTTGTTTGTAAACATCATTGTACCAAATACATATGCACACAAAAAGGGCTCCCTAGGAGTACCTAGGACACTTTGGGTGCTAACATCTTCCCTCTGTGTAACCAACCCCCTTACCTGTAATCTATGACATTTTATTAGTTTTGATTTGAAAACTTCTTACTTTTGGGTTTTGTTTGTACTTTTTTCCCTTTTCCTTGGAAACAATAAAAGCGCGGCAGCGACTCTTGTTATTTGATGTCTAGCTTATCCATAACTTGATGATCATGAATTTACTGCTACAGATAGCTAGATTCAGAAACTTCAGAACCTTGGGTCAGAACCTTGACAATGTCAAGAGTCTGGCTTGAGCTCTTCAATATCTTCAGAATCTTCAGAGTCTTATAACTTCAATCATCTGTCTTGAGATCTTCAGAATCTCCAGCTACAAAATACAACTTCAGAAGCTTGCCATTCTTCAGAAGTTTGGTGATCAGAGTCGCGTCTAGAAGAAAGAATTGAGAGAACATTGCAGCAGTAACATAGAGTCTCCTCAGAAGTTTCTTATGGATGAATTAACACATAAGCAGAAAGAACATTACAAAAACAATATTAACATTTTCAGGACTTCTAATTGTGGCGCGGAAGCGGATTTGGAATGCAATGTTCAGAAACTGACGATGTCGCACATCATATGATCAGAATTAGAACTAGTTATTAAAGCTACACAATAATAAACCATTAGGATAGCAGAATTTTTCTCACATAAATACAATGTTATTATCATCAAAACTCAACGTATATATGCAGAACCAAATCTTGTTCTAACAATCTCCTCCTTTTTTATGATAACAAAACATGTATCTTGATGAACAGTTTTGTACAGGGTAATCATAAAAGAATACATCTTACAGAAGCACAAAGCTCCTCATGTGATGTATAGTCCTATAAAGATAAAATCATAATGAAAGAACACCTTTATGTTTACCTTTTGAAGTACCAGAGTGAATATTTAGTCAGAATCTGGTTTATCTTTAGAAGTTAGTTGATGTTGTCCAGAGCACTGGTTGATAACATCATCATTTTGATAGGCTTTACTTAAGAATCTTTTCTTAAAAAACTTTTCTTCCTTGAAGGATAAGGTTTTCAGAACCTTGATTTTTCAGAAGCATGATTTTCAGAAGTAGCACCTTCATAACCATTCTGATTCTTGAGAATTAACCCTTCAAAAAACTACAAACTTTTCTCGAAGTATTTGTTAACAGAAGCATTTAAGCAATGTTTAGGTCTTTACTTAGGAAATTAGATATCAAAATAAACACTTAATTCTTCCCCTTTAGAACTTTATTTTTCTCCCCCTTTGTCATCAATCAAAAAGATAAAAGACAAAAATAAATAAAGAGAAACAAAACAATTTTTAATTGATTAAAAATGCCAACAAGCAGTGCAGAGATACAATTGGTAAACATCAAAATGGAATAACAAAATACTGAAATGAATTACAATCAAAATGCAGCAAGAAAAACAGCAACAAAAATACACACACATGTGAAGATTTTTTAGAAAAACTAAGGGTTTGGGGAAGAAGGAGGAGGCGGCAGAACAACTAGGTAGTCATCTGGAAGATTAATGGGATCTACCAAAGGATCAATACCCTCTTCGAGACAGATCTCCATGTAATATGCTAAAATTTCTTGTGGATTGATCTTTTTGAACATATGATAGTTATCCATGGGAATATTACAGCCGTTTATTTCTTCCTCAAATGGAGGAGAGCCTTCACTAGAGACAGATCTAGGAGGAGATCAAGTATGAGCTAGTTGCAGTTGTTGAAACTGTTGTTGAACCAGTTGTTGTTGAGCAGCCTTTGATAAACTTGGAGATAGATATTGTTGTTAATCCATTGATTTAAGGAGGATGAAGATGAAGATGAAGACGAAGAACAGTTGAAGAGAGAGAAAAGAGGTTGTTTGAAATTTGAAAACTTGAAAGTGTGGGAGAATTGTGTGCGTAGTGTGAAAATGTGAGTGAAGTGGGTTTAAATATTTTTTCTTGAAATAATGATAAAAATGACTGTGCAGTCATAGGGGGAGTGTAAAGTTTTAGACCTAATTCCAATAATTATCAAACACAATGTGTCACGTCTTTACCACACATGCTTAGAAAGTGGAACAACTGTCTCCACTAAGAACCACATGAAATCAAACGACAACCATTAAATGCAGCAACTTTTCAGAATTAGGAAGAAAAATCGATAAGATTACTTCTGATCAAAACCTTTCTGATTCATGAAAACTTCCTTACTTCAGAAAGCTTCATGTTTCAGAGTCAGAAAGCATAACAATCTCACAATCTAATCTAGAGTGCTAAAGACTTAAAATTCTGAAATACATCTTTTCATTCTGAACGCGATTTCATAAATATATTTTTCAGAATGAATATGAATATATCTTCAACAAGGGGTTTTGAAAAGATATCAGCCCATTGATGGTCTGTATCAACAAATTTTAAGTGAAAAATTCTCTTCTAAACATAGTCATATAAAAATTAATGTTTTATTTCAATATGCTTATTTTAATACCCCAAAATTGACCCTACTTTTTTTCCCTGAGAGCATGGGATTTTGTTTTGCATTTCATTAGCATCATACTAGGTCATACTCATTGCATACTGCATTAGTGACTGGGAAATCAGGTTTTGATTGATCACTCCTTAATAGAAGGAGCCCACACAAATCAAGATTGAGAATTGGACTTTATTTTCTAAGTATACAAGTCTCAAGGGTCTCAGGGGGGTCCAAGTATCTTATTATGATCCTCAGTTCATCAGTGAAGGATTCAAAGCTATCAGAGTGTTCATCTGGATTTAATCAGAAATTAGGGTTTCATGGCTACCTGCAACAGGCAATGTTTGGTTGGAAGTAGAGGAGCTCATCCATGTCATAATTAGAGAGGCATCTTGTCCTAGGAAGACTCACAATTATCTCAGAAAGATCCATTGGCAAGCAGTGCAATCAGTTCTTGATCATTTTGCCCTAAAACTAGGGTTTGGTATAAAATCAGTTTATTTCTAATTCTTTGGGTGAAACTCTTTCCCATGGCCCTCCATATGTACACAAGGGTGTACATACAAAAAATCAGCTTTTTATTTGAGCCAGAAGTGCTTCAATTGATCAATGGAATCGGGAATCAGACAACTTGGGAAAAGTCAACTGTGGGGCCAAAAAAGTCAACTTATGACTTTTTGAGAGTGGAATCTCAAAATCCATGCCTAAGGGAGCCTACATGTGAAATTTGATCAAGGTTGATCATGGATTCACCATTTAATCAGGAATTAGAAAAGTTACTTAATTTGGAAATGGTTGACTTTCCATTTAGGGCAAGTTTTCATGATCGTTGCACTCACTTTAATCCCATTTTGCATCAAGATAAAAGCTCCATTTGAAACTTTCTACAACATCAAAGTTGTTCCTCTTGTTCCAAGCTTTCTATAGATATAAAGTTTGCTACATTTGGATTAGAATTGATAAAGTTATGCTTAGTCAAAGTGAGACATTTTTTTAGGACACTTAGAAAAATTTCTAAGTCCAAAATCTTCAAAATTTGTCAAGACTTCTTGGCCAGTTTTCTTGCTTTTCAAGACATTATTTGAAAATACTTTATTCACAACAATTGTACCTTGTCATGTCCTATTTCACATCCTTTTGGAATCATCTCATTTGGATCCATGGTTTGAGAGATACCTTCGTTTAAAGTGGGCACCATGACTTGATTTTCTAGGCAGATTTTGGGTCTGGCTGACCCAATCAGATTTTCTAAGCATGCTGCACAAACCAGTCACGTTTTTTTTACCTATTTTGGCCATGCATTAGACATCCATTCACTTAAGTTTGGCCCAAAATAATAACATTTTACACCTCACTTCACACTTTTATTCTTATGGATAAATCACTTATTAAAAAGCCCATGAGAACACCTAATTCACCCTATTTAAGAAGCTGAAACCCTAACCCTAAAGGAGCATTGGAATTTCGTGGTAAGGAGGCAAAGCTTCATCACATATCAGATTCCATTCCTCTTCCATTCCACTTCTATTTTCCATTAGGTAATCATCTCTTCCATGGCCATGTTTTGATATATCTACGCTTGCTTACCATGTTCATCACCATATATCCTTCCATTTTCATATTTCTTTTTCTTATTTAAAATACTTTCTTCGTCCATAAAATTACCCAAAAATATTTTTCACTTTTCTTAACATTTTATTTAATTTTATATAATTTTTATTTTCGTATTTTTTTAATATTAATATTTTATTTTAATTATTTATTCTAAATGGTCCATTTTAACACACTTTTTTTATTGATTTTATTTTTATGACTTCAAATTATTGTTAGCATTTGACTTTTGGGATGAAGATTAACCACTGTCTCATGATCAACCTGACATTTTCTTGGAATTTCATTTCACATTTCCAATTTGTTTTGGATTTATTTTTGACCTAGTTTGGTTGGTTGACTTTTAATTTGACTTCTGTTTTATTTTAATTAATTCACGTACCAATTTTCATTATTTTTAAAATCTTTTTGGGAGATGATGATTTCCTGACCCCACTTTATTTAGTTTAATTTTTTATAATTTTCTTGATTAATTTACTATTTATTCTTGATTTATTTCTAACCTAGACTTATTAATTGACTTTTGGTTTGACCTATGTTTTATTTTAATTAATTCACGTGCCAATTTTCATTATTTTTAAAATCTTTTTGGGGGATGATGATGCCTTGACCCCACCTTATTTAGTTTAATTTTTCATAATTTTCTTGATTAATTTACTATTTATTCTTGATTTATTTCTAACCTAGTCTTATTAATTGACTTGTGGTTTGACCTATGTTTTGTTTTAATTAATTCACGTGCCAATTTTCATTATTTTTAAAATATTTTGGGGGATGATGATGTCCTGACCCCACCTTATTTAGTTTAAAATTTTCTTGATTAATTTGCTATTTATTTTTTATTTTTTAAGTTGACTTGAATTTTCAGTTGACTTCTTTATGATCGATGTTTGACTTAGGGATTGCTTATGGCAATTGAAGATATCTTTTGGTCCTCCCTCGTTCATCTCATATGCCATGTATTAGAGGCCTTTTACCTTGATTTTATTTGGTCCTTACCTCATTTCCTGATTAAATTATTCAGTGGACCCTTCGTGTGCATATTTTCATCTGTTTGATTCATCTGTTATCTTTTATACTTGTTTCTCTCATTCATGCTTTCTATTGCTTGATTATTTAACATGTTCATACTCCCATACATTGTTTAAATGCTCCATTATTTGATTCTTTTGTTTGATTGTATATTGTTTATTTATCCGATCTAATTGATAATTGTTGCCTACTTGTATGATGTATGAGGCATATATTCTTATTGTTTGTTTGCCATGAACAATCCCCATTCATAAAAAATGTACCCCTCTCCCATAAAGTGTATAATATTTATTTCTTTATTTCTTTAGTCACCTGTTAATACAAGAATTAAAACGAACATCCGATAACCATTTCAAAATAAGATCAAAAGCTCGATCCAACGTCGAGTAATCATTTTCAAAACTTAACAGAACCAGCACGCATTCATTCATCCTCTTGTAAGTCGATTGCCTCCGGCATCGCCATCTACCCTTATCCGTAACTCCTCTCCGCGCTCCATCCGTCGACTCTTGTTCCGTTTAGGTAGCACTCATTAGGTAGAACCCTTTGTATGATAACATAGGTAGAATTCCCCTATTCTTTGCATGCTAACATTAGGTAGATGTTCCCCTTTGTAAATCCTAACACATAGGTCCATATTGCATGACAACTCTAGAGCAGAGCTTCCCCACTTTTAGACCTTCCGTGCGTCTCCGATCTTGTGGCATGTCAGTCCGTTCTATTGCAAAGAGGTAACTGCCTAAGACTCGATTCAGCGAGCTGCGACACCTACTGCTAGGAAGTTGAACACACTGCCCACCCTCCTTTGACACAGTTGGTGTCCTCTTTTGTAAGTCCATGTTCAGATGGCAATCCTTAACCCCTAGTTAGTCGAATTACGACAACTCTGATTCTCATGTTCATATGAGATACGTAGGCACGATATGCGATGTCTTACCGAGTTTGACTGACGACTAACAACTAATCCTTGTTTGTCTTCGCCCTTGCTGCGATCCATGTCTCTTGCCCCAGTTGCAATCGAGACCCTTTGTTCCCGTAGTTAGCTGAACTACGTTTTGCTCTGATTCTCATTCCAGATGAGATACGTAGGCATAAGACGCGATATCTTACCGAGCACACTTCTCTTTAACCCATAGGTAGCCGAGCTACGAAGACTCTAATTCTCATACCCATATGAGATACGTAAGAAGTGGATGCGACATCCTTGCGAGTCATTTTCTTTTAACCTTCCTTTTAGTAAATAGTACTTTAGATATACCTACACCCTTTAGACTAGAACAACACTTATGAAAAGAGCTCCCTAGGAGTACCTAGGATGTTTTGGGTGCTTAAAACATTCCCATTGCATAACCAACCCCCTTACCCAGATCTCTGACATTTTTACTAGTTTTTGATTCGATAAAACTTTTAGGTTTTTGTTCGCTTTCTAACCATTCCTTTGGATAAATAGAAGTGCGGTGGCGACTCGACTTGTATGGTTTACCTTGGATTTAGTCAATATCTCTAATGGTAACGAATACCCCGCTACACTTATCCCTAGAATGCAAGATAGGATTCTTAGATAAACAGATAGTATAAGTATTATCACAAAGAATAGGAATGTTACTCTTAGATATCTGATAATCTTCCAGCTAACTCTTCATCTAGAGTATCTGAGTGTTGCATCCAAAAGCTGCAATGTATTCAACTTCAGCAATTAAATGAGTTTCCCTAGGATATGATTGGAAGCGAGCATATAAGTAGACACTAAATAAGATATCAGGTCTAGAAGTTGTTAGATATAAAAGGGAACCTATCATACCTCTGAAAAGCTTCTGAATTACCTTACTGCTTACCTTTTCTTTCTCTAGAATACATGTCGGATGCATTAGAGTCTTTGCTAGCTTACATTCTGATAAGTTGAATTTCTTTAGAAGTTCCTTTGTATATTTGCTTTGATGAATATATGTGCGTTCTGGTCTTTGATCAATCTGGATTCCGAAAAAGAACTTTAGTTCTCCCATCAGACTCATTTCGAACTTCGCCTGCATAGACTTAGCAAAATCCTTGCATAATGACGCATTAGCATAACCAAAAATAATATCATCAACACATATTTGCATAACCAGAATGTCATTTTTGAAGGTTTTGCAAAAGAGAGTTATGTCCACTTTCCCTATGGTAAAATTATTTTTCAACAAAAAGTTGCTTAGTTTATCATACCAAGCTCTTGGAGCTTGCTTTAGACCATACAAAGACTTTTTTAGTTTAAAAACAAAATCATGATTTTGAGAACTCTCAAAACCAGAAGGTTGATGCGCATAAACTTCTTCAGAAATATAACCATTCAGGAATTCACTCTTACCATACATCTGATAAAGTATGATGTTATGATTGACTGCAAAAGAAATTAAAAGACGAATAGACTCTAACCTGGCAACTAGAGCAAAGTTTTATGTATAGTCTATACCTTCTTGCCGACTATAACCTTGTGCTACCAGTCGAGCTTTGTTTCTGACAACTTTGCCTTTCTCATTCAGCTTGTTTATGAAAACCCATTTGGTTCCAATGACATGGAAGCCTTTTGGTTTCTGAACAATATCTCAAACTTCGTTTCTGATGAATTCATTAAGTTCATCTTGCATGGCCATAATCCATTCATTATCCAAAAGAGATTCATCAATTGATGTGGGTTCTATCAGAGACACCAAACCTAGAAGAGTCTCTTCAGAAGTTCTGAATGAAGATCTAGTTCTGACTAGAGCATTCTTGTCTCCTGGAATCAGTTCTTCGGAATGAGAAGTTCTTGATCTACTCTTATTCTGATGAGTTGGATCAACGATTGCTTCTGGATGAGTCATTTCTTCAGATTCTTTTGCTTTTCCTTCTGAGTCTTTTTCTCTAGAGACAATATCTTTGGATTCTGAAAGGTTGATCTTCAGATCTGCAAATTTCTCAACTAGCTTTGACTTTTCAGGGCCAAGCTTACCATTGAATCTAACATGAATTGATTCCTCAAAAATTCGTGTTTTTGTATTAAAGATTATATAGCCTTTAGAGCGTTCAGAATATCCTAATAGTAAACACTTTTGTACCTTATTGTCAAACTTGCCAAGATTCTCTTTACTGTTTAACATAAAACATTCACATCCAAAGGGATAAAAGTAAGAAAGGTTGGGCTTTCTGTTCTTCCATAATTCATATGGAGTCTTACCTAGAATAATTCGTATAGAAATCATGTTCTGAATATAACGCATTGCGTTGACCGTTTCTGCCTAGAAATGTTTTGCCATATCAATTTCTTAGATCATGGTGCGGGTCATTTCTTGCAACGTTCTATTCTTCCTTTCTACAACTCCATTTTGATGTGAAGTTCTAGGACAGGAGAAATCATGGGAAATACCATTTGAATCAAAAAGATTTTCAAAATGTTTATTTTCAAATTCTCCACCATGATCACTTCTGACTTGGACTATTTTTCAATCCATTTCTGTTTGCACTAGTGAGCAGAAGGTAGAAAACACAGAGTGTGACTCATCCTTGTGTTTCAATAACTTTACCCATGTCCATCGACTGTAGTCATCAACTATGATTAATCCATACTTCTTTCCATTGATAGAAGCAGTTGTCACTGGTCCAAACAAATCAATGTGCAGAAGTTATAACGGTCTAGAGGTAGAAACAATAGTTTTTGCTTTGAAAGAAGTTTTAGAAAACTTTCCTTTCTGACATGCTTCACAAAGAGCATCTAAAGAGAACTTCAATTTGGGTATACCTCTGACTAATTCAAGCTTATTTAGCATAGAAATCCTTCTCATGCTAACATGATCCAAACGTTTATGCCAAACCCATTGCTCCTCATTAGAAGACATCAGACATTTTACATTTTGATCTTTAAGATCAGAAAGTCTAATTTTATAAATGTTGTTTTTCCTCTTTCCATTAAAAAAGTTTGTGTCATCTTTCTGACTAACAGCCTTACAAGACTTTTGACTAAAGATGATATCATAACCATTGTCACTAAGTTGGCTAATAGACAATAGGTTATACATCAGACCATCAACTAAAAGAACATTAGTAATAGAGGGAAGTTTATTGTTACGAATGGTTCCAGAGCCAATCATCTTCCATATCTGATTTCCTCCGAAACCAATAAAACCTCCAGGATTAAGTTCCAAATCTTAGAACATATACCTTCTTCCCCTCATGTGCCGCAAGCATCCACTGTCCACGTACCATGACCGGTGTCTTAGCTAAGCTATTAAGGATGTCTGTAACATAAATGATTTTATCCTTAGGTACCCACTTTCGGGGTCCTTTTTTGTTAGTTTTCCCAGAGTTTCTTACAACTTTGGGTCTTTTAGTAGAAGGATAATCATGAGAGATTTGTGCATGATACTTAGGTTTCTGAACAAAGTTCTTATCCTTTGTATGCTTCTGTGTCTGCACAGAAGTATCAGACTCAGTGCCAGCAGGCACGAAATTCACATAGAGAGGTTTTGGTTTGACCTTCTAACTTTCGTCAGGTTTTGTAGTTTTTGTACAACCCAAACCTTTCCTACCATTTCTAATAACTCCATAAATCAAGGAAGCCATTTTGATTCTATCTATGCTTTTATCCAGAAAGTACTGGAATGCTTTGTCATATCTGATGATGCAATCAGTACCAGAAGCTTCTAAAGTTATTTCCTTCTCTAGTTTTGAAATTTTGATTTTCAAAGCAGGGTTATTACTTTCTAAAGAAAATACTTTTTCATTTAGAGATGAAATTACGTTCTCAAGCTCTTTTTGAGTTTCAGAAGCAGTTACTTGGACTTGTTTAAGGTCCTTGTATTTACTTTGAAGACTCTGGTACTTTTCCAGCATTTCAGAAAGACAAATTTCCATATCAGAATGAAATAGATTAGAGAATACCTCTTCAAAATTGGAGTCGAGTTCTGATTTCTGATAAGAACATGTCTTCTGGTTCCTTAGAGCTTGTGGGATCCTCTGTGATTGACATTAGCGCAACGTTGGCTTTTTCTTCATCATAATCTTCTTCTTCAGATTCTGAGTCATCCCAGGTAGCCATCAACACCTTCTTGACTTTGGAGAAGTTCTTCTTGTGCCTTATGTCCTTCTTCAGTTTAGGACAATCATTCTTGTAGTGGTTTGGCTCCTTGCACTCGAAACATATAACTTCTTTTCCAGAAGTTTTCTTCTTTTGACCAGACGAGGATTCGACGCGAACATCACTCCTTCTGACTCCTTTGAATTTCCCTTGACTAATTTGCCTATGTTTCTAGAGTTTTTTGACTCTCTTTGAGATTAGAGATATCTCATCACCCTCTTCTGGGTCTTCATCAAATCCTTCTGATTCTTCCTAAGCTTGATATGCTTTAGTCTTCTCATGCTTGGATTTAAGAGCTACAAATTTACCTATCTTATGAGGTTCATCTTCTTCTAGCTCAATCTCGTGACTTCTTGAAGAACTAACAAGTTCTTCAAGATTGATGTTGTTGATATCCTTATCCAGCTTCAAGGCAGTTGCCATAGGTCTCCATTTTTTGGGAAGACTTCTGATAATTTTCTTGACATGATCAGTTATAGAATACCCTTTGTCCAGAACCTTAAGCCTTGCGACAAGCATCTAAAACCTTGAGAACATAGTCTCAACTTTTTCATCATCTTCCATTTTGAAAGCCTGATATTTTTGGATTAAGGCCAAGGCCTTTGTCTCCTTTACTTGAGTGTTTCCCTCATGAGTCATCTCAGAGAGTCAAAGATGGATATATAAGAATCTCTATTTGTTATCTTCTTATACTCCGTATAAGAGATAACATTAAGCAATATGGTTATGGCCTTATGATCATTTTTGAAGTCTTTCTTATGTTGATCATACATAGCACTTCTTGTTAAAATATTTCCTTCATCATTTACTGAGTGAACATAGCCATCGGCTACGAGATCCCAAAGATCAACATTGTAACTAAGAAAGAAACTTTTTATTTTATCTTTCCAATAGTCAAATTTCTTACCATCAAAAATAGGTGGTTTTTCACTATAATGATCTTTATCATTATTATTAACAATATTAGCAGCGTTAGCCACAACCATTGTTTTTGACACAACTGGATCGGACTGAACACTGTGAAGTGGTTATAAAACTATTATCATAATCATAATCAGAGCTCTGATACCAATTGAAGGTGTGAAAAACACAAGAAATGGGGGTTTGAATTGGGTTTTACAAGAAAAAGCTTTTTCCAAAATAAAAACACCACTAACAAGTTTAATAATGAAGAGATAAAAACACAAAGATTTTTATCTTGGTTCGCTTGAAACTCAAAGCTAATCTAGTTCACGCGCCAAGGTGATTTGCCTTATACCCAAGGACTTAATCCACTATAATCAACAGATTACAATAAACACAAAGAATAACCTTATTTGTCTTCCCAAGGATCAAACTAAACCTTAGTCTCCTCAAGGACTCACAAAGGACAACTTTCTTTGTCTTCTTAAGGATAACCTCCTTAAGGAATAAAACAAATAGTTTGAATAATAGTTTGTGTGTTACAAGATGCTTCTACACAAGCAGATTTTTACACAAATGAATAACAAACACTTAAAGAAAATTGTATACAAAGAATGATAACTTTTCACAGAAAAATATCTTGTCAAAATACTTGTGCAAAATCAGAGTTTTCTTCAAGTCTTCAATGCATGCTTATATAGATAAGCATGTGACTGTTGGAGGGGAAAATGGGGAAAGCTCATTGAGCAGCTGTCCACTGTTGGATGGGAAAGGAATGCTATTGCATACTGTCCTTTCGCCCATAAATTCAGTGGCAGGTGTGATGTATAGTATTGTCCTTCCCCACGAAATCAAGTAGTGGAAAGGTTGTTCGATTTGTACTATGTACTATTTGATCACGATCCCATTTGATCTTATCTTCGGATTCATTGGCTTCTGATGAAAGATGATTGAAGCATGAAGTGAAGAAGTAGAAAGCTAGATTCAGAAACTTCAGAACCTTGACAACGTCAATAGTCGTGCTTGAGATCTTCAGAATCTTCAATGTCTTCAGAATCCTCAATCAGAACCTTGATAACTTCAATCGTCTGTCTTGAGATCTTCAGAATCTTCAGCTACATAACACAACTTCATAAGCTTTCCATTCTTCAGAAGTTTGGTGATCAAAGTCACGTCCAAAAGAAAGAACTGAGAGAACATTGCAGCAGCAACATAGAGTCTCCTCAGAAGCTTCTGATAGTTGAATTAACACAGAAGCAGAAAGAACATTGCAGCAGCAATATTGACGTCTTTTTTAGAACCTCCAATTGTGGCGCAGAAGCGGATTTGCAACGCAAAGTTCAGAAACTGATGATGTTGCACATCATATGATCACAATCAGAATTGGTTGTTAAAGCTACACAATAACAAACCATTAGGGTTCTAAAATTGTTCTCACACAAATACAACATTGTTATCATCAAAACTCAAGGTATAGATGCATAACCAAATCTTGTTAGAATAGATTTTTCATGAAAAACAAGTCTAAGAGTCGATACATTATGTCTATGAGTCGATACATACAGAAGGATTCTTAAAACAAAAATTATGCATTCTATGTAGCGCTACATAGGAGCCTTGAGTTGATACATACTGCATATGTAGTGCAACATCCGTGTTTGGAGCTGATACATATTGAAGCATCTTTTTTAAACAATTTTTTTTGCCTTCTATGTAGCGCTACATCCGTATTTTGAGCTAATGCATACTGAAGCATATTTTTTTAACAAAAATTATGCCTTCTATGTAGCGCAACATATGAGCCTATGTAGCGACTCCCAGATCCTATGTAGTAACTCCCATAGTCTATGTAGCGACTCCTACTGAAGCTTATTTTAAGAAAATAATTCTACATAGAGCCTATGTAGCGGCTCCCAGGTTTTATGTATTGACTCATACAAATTTGGCTAAAAAAACTATTTTTTTGTTATTTTTCTGCACACACACATACACACAAAGATATAGATATGCATTCATGCATCATTTCTTAAAAATTGAAACCAAGAACATATAAAGAATTTTCTCATCATCTTCAACATTTTCTCTTCATACATTCAACAATTACACATAATCATTTTTGTTGAGTGTCATATAGATTAGATTGATAAGGTCCAATTTAGGATTGTTGTAATCAAATTGGGTTGGATATTCTTTGGGGGTTTCATTGATACATCCATTTAGGGTTTTCCCTTTAAGGTCAAGGTTGATTTTGGGGTTTTGCATTTGGATTCAACCGAGTGAAAACTTAGAAGAACAGGGGTTCTGTTAATGGAGTAGCGGTAACCAGAGGGTCATTTGAAAGGTTTGGGACAAGATTTCACAATGAGGGTTCATCCAAGTGAAAGCTTTGAAGAACGAGGTTCTGTCAAAGGAGTAGCGGTAATGGGAGGATCGACTTGGAAGACTTGAGTCACTTGATCTTGCTTAAGATCAAGGTGAGAGAAGAAGTTAGGATCAACATCAAACATAAGATTAATGGGTTTTGGATTGCTACTTTTTTCTTCTATACAACTCTTACAAAGGTTAATTACATATCTCAATTCTATTTGGAATTGGGGGCACCAGTACCCATAATGAGGATAATTGGGGAACTGCCTAAACAAATCTTGGTATTCTCTCTCTCTCTCTCTCTCTCTCTCTCTCTCTCTCTCTCTCTCTCTCTCTCTCTCCATTTTAATAATGCACAAAGTGTGCAATTTGATAAACTGGATTTTTTGGTTGTGTTGAAGTAATTCAAACTATTTTTGTAAAGATTATTACAATCTAAATAATTGCAATTGGTTTTTCATTTCTTCAATACAAAGGAATATTAGCTTGGTGTTTATTGCACACCAGGTGTTCAATAAATTGTTTGTGTCAATTTTTGTTTTCAAATACTTTGGAAATTGACTACAATGTGTGATATTGGTTAAACAATTATTTTATAAAACATATTGATTTACTTTCTCATCATTAGTATACGTTTTGTTACAGTTTAAATGTATATTTGATTCTTCTGATAACAGATCGGGATAGATGAGTGTCGATTCAGAATTTTTCTGCTTGCCATAGTAAATATTTTCAAAATAGAATTTTAATTGAAGAAAATTTTATTTGTGAATTATTCACCCCCCCCCCCTCCCCCCTCCTCCCTCTAGATTGTTGCCTTCGTCTAACAGTTTGGTTGTTGTTTGGTGTGTTTTGATGAATTTAGTTGGTTAATTAAATTGTTTGATTAATATGATGATGTTGAATTATGTTGATGATGGGATAATAATGTGATGGACATACAATTAAGTTGTGGTGGGTAGTGCAACTGTGGGGATTATTGTGATGTTGTTATTTACAGTTAGATGTGCAACTGTAAATTTGTTATTGAGTTGTTGTGGTTGTGCATTATATTGTATATGCATCATATGTTGTGTTGTTGTAAAAGAGGCGAGTCACAAGTTCAGATGTTGGGATTATTGATTTGTCTGGAGCTCAGTTGAGGGGGCTCGAAGTTCAGATATTGGGACCCGAATCGTATGAAAAACCTTTGTTGAGTTGGTACCACATGTATGAGTTGAGTCGTTGTTCCATTTCATTACATAAATATTATGTAGATGAGGTGTTTGCGTGTTGTTGAGTAATTGTCGTATTGATTTATGTAATTGAAATGTATGAAAGTTGATATTTTGTCTTAGGCTAACCTTGCATTCTTTTGTACCATTATATATTATGAGCGTATTTTCACCTATTTGTTTTGTTGTGGTGTTCTGTTCTTCTTCTTGCGGTATAGACAAGCAGGTAGATAAGTAGCTGCTTTAGAGCTGAAGGATGGCGTTGGGGCTAATCTTCTTTTCCAATTTTATGCGTTTTTCGATTATCGTTGTTTTGATCTGTAACACTAGGCAAACGAACGTTATGTTTTGTTTATTTCTGAATTATTGTTGCGGGATTAAATGTTATAACTTCTGGTTTTGAGTTACTTTAATGTTGAAAGCATATTACCCTGATTGAGTTTAATTTTAAATAAAAGTGATATTTAAACTTAGTTGATTGAGTTGTTGTTTTTAAATGACTAATCGCGTTGTGATGAGTCTAACTGAAGGCGAGCATGTGATGACAGATGTTTTGAATTAAGTGTTTTATTTTAATAAGGGTTACAGAGCTGGTCGAATGTAAAGATCATGTGACATCTTATGTGAAATAGTTGTTTATAATTGATTTATCCTGCATAATTTCGAGTGGGGTTTTTAGGGTATTACACTATTTATAAGAAAAAAATTGCTTTTTAGATTAATTAAATAAATAATGTATTTAGATAAAATATAGACCAAATACATTAGTTATTGAATGAATCTAAAAAACAAGCATTTTCTTGAATTACCTCATTCACCCTATAAATAATAATTTTAATAAATATTCATAAAAAAATGGACTCTTTTTATTTTTAGAATTTGATTTTATTTTTTAATTATACTATCTTCAATCTTATTTATAAGAGAAAAATTATTTTTAGATTCATTAAATAATTAATGTATTTAGACGGTATCATGGATCATATTCATTGATTATCCAATGAAATTAGAAAATCAATTTTCTCTTATAAATATGATCTAAACTAGAACTAGTTAATTAATGTTACAATTTTTAATCAAATATATTTTTCTTTATATTTATTATAAAAATAAATACATATTTAAAGACTATGATACAAGTAAAATAATTTTTTATTCATAATTGTTTTCTTAAATTGTGTGAAAATCTCAAATAATTCATGTATTATGAAAACGACAAATTATCATCCAATCAATAAAGCCCACTGTCCCAACAGAGTATGGATGGTTTTTGATATTCCATAATCCATCCATAGTTTCATACAAACAACCACTACCAGACGAAACAAATAAGGGTCCCATTGTAATTTCAATCCTGCGAAGAAACAATCATTCAGGACACGCGTCACAGAACGAGTGCCCCAATCAAACAGCCTACAGTACCACTAGGGTAGTTTTATCAAAACCATACTACCCAAATGATGAACGCCACATAAGAATCCACGTGGCACAAAATCCAAATCAGCAGCTATTACAAGTTATAAAACCCAAACTCACCCACTCACCTAATCCAAAACGCTCTTGTACGAAAACTAAAACCATTTAGAAAAAAAAACCTCTCTTTAATCTTTTTTCCAACCACCGCCGGAGAAATGAACATTCCGGCGAAGTTAACTTCACCGTCGATTAACAATGCTCGTCTCTCCGATCACCGTCGCCATGTCTTCCACGAAACTCCTCTGAATCAAATCATTACTCTCTTAGCCTAGAAGAAATTAACACGTATATATACATAGATATAATTTAATTTTGTTTTTCTCTTTTTTTCTTTTTGATTTTGTTTCGGTGAAGAACATGCATAACTTGTGACTCTGAGTCATTGACTGTGTTGACTGGCTAGTAATTTTGACTCGTGACTATGATAATGAATTTCTGAATTTTGAAGCTCCAAAAAAAGTATAGTTCGTAGAGAGAGATAGAGTAATTGTTTTTGTTGAGAGTTTTAATGGCTCCATTGAAGATCCAACCGATTGACATAGATTCAGAGAAAGTTACGGGACTTGTTCGAAACGAACCAGTATCGAAGTGGCGTTTGAGGAGATTCTTCGCGTTTGAGAAACAGTTTCCGAAGAACAACAACAACAACAAAGATGGAGGTGGAGGAGGAGCTGAGTTGGAACCGAGCTCTGTTTGCTTGGCGAAAATGGTTCAAAGTTTCATGGAGGAACAGCCGCAACCGCAACCTCAACCACCTCCTCTTAGATGCGGTCGTAACCGCTGTAACTGCTTTAACGCGAGTAGCTCCGACGAGGACGATTTCGATCTCTCCGGTTTTACACATGAATCAGTCGCCGATTCCAATGACTCGCTCAAGGTAAAATTAAAATTCATTTTCATTATTTCAATTTCTATTTCAATTTCAATTTCGATTATATTCATTTATTTATCTTAATTTTAATTCTGCTTTTGGATTATTGTAGAGCTTGATTCCTTGTGTAACTGTTGAAGAGAGGAATTTACTAGCCGATGCGGCGAAGATTGTTGAGAAGAATAGCAAGGTTTACAAAAGGAAAGAAGATTTGATTAAGATAGTTTCAGAAGCACTTTCCTCTCTGGGATACGATTCTTCAATTTGCAAATCGAAATGGGAGAAAACTTCTTCCTGTCCTGCTGGTAATTAAACTCTCCGAATCTACTAATCGGATTCGAAATTGACTCATTCTGACTCAATGACTCGTTTACGGTTTACTGACTCGTTTTTCAATTCGGTCTTGTTTAGGTGAATATCAATTCATTGATGCGATTGTGGAAGGTGAAACACTGATAATCGACATCGATTTTCGATCGGAATTTGAGATCGCGCGATCTACAGGAACCTACAAGACAATCCTTCAATCGCTACCGTACATCTTCGTTGGTAAAAAGGAACGACTGAAGCAGATCGTGTCCATCGTATCGGAGGCGGCGAAACAGAGTTTGAAGAAGAAAGGGATGCATGTTCCACCGTGGAGGAAGCGCGATTACATGCTTGCCAAATGGATCTCTCCCTCTGCTGCTAGGTCAAAGCAAGTCGCCGATGCGGCGGCTCAAGAAACACCGACGCAAGATGTGAATAACGATTCTGGAGAATTGGAGCTGATTTTCGGTGAAGTGAAAGCAACGCCGGAAGAGGTAGTTACGGTGAGTCCAGCGTGGCAGTTACCGGCGGTGAAACCGAAGAGTGTTGAAAGAGGAACGAAGGTTGTGACCGGATTAGCCTCTCTGCTCAAGGAGAAACCGTAGAACAAAATTTTGTTCACTTTTTTTTTTTAATTTCTTTTTTGAATCCTGAATTAAAAATTAAAAATTAAAAATATAAAGAGGACATTTCTGATAAGGCTCGTTTATTTTATTTTTTCATTTGAAATATTTTTGGTTTTCATGTCCTTGTTTTTTTGTTTTACAAGGAAAAATCTCTGTAAGAAGCAACTTTTTCTTTTTTTTTCCTTTTCTTTTGGCTTTTTGGACACAATGTAAGAAGGTACTATATTCTCTGTAATAAAATAAAATAGTTAAAAATAAAATTAGTATTATCTCTAAAGTTTAATTCGAACTAGTATGATAAAGTACTATAAGGCTCTTGGATTCCTTAAGGATATGGATTATGTTTATTAAATGTTTCATTTAAATGCTTTAAACTTTTACTATGAACTGGATTAAAATAATAATAAAAAATGCGTGAAGTTTATAAAACACGGAAAAACACCTGAGGTTGCATGCATGGTTAAGAGATTCTCTTGCTTCGATTTCCCAAATGTCAGTAGTACTCTGCTCCTGCTATGATCACATTGATGAGGATTTTATTATTTTTTTATAATTAATGGTCTTGATTTGAACAACAATTACTCTTCTTTTCTTAATTTACTTAGCAGTAGTAGTAGTTTAACTGAGATAGTGCAGAGAGGAGTTATTCTTCCCACCTTACAAAATTTAATTAATCTTTTCGCATTGAGGAGTTACTTCAACTTACAATGCTTTGGTCGCTTTAAGGGAGACAAAGGAGGATGAAACTTTCCTTTCTTAAGTTTTTCTCATCTTTTAATGAACCTTGGATTAATTATTTAAGTTAGTGACTCTTTATTTTTTCACTTTTCATTTTTCTACTAGTATGTCCTTATTTCACAATTTTAAATTCGAATCTTGCTGAGTACAAATAGTTATACAATGTTTTTTCCGGACTTGAAACAAATTTCTGCAAATAGACGGTGAAATTAAATGGACGATAAAATTGATCTCTAAATTAGTTGATCCTGAAGTCAGATGATAAATTTTGAAAAAATTATAAAATAATTTGGGAAATTTGTTTTGGAATGGTATGATGAGGTGTGATCAAGATGTGGAGGAAGGAAGAAGGCTCGTGGTATCTCGAATTTCGTGAACAATGGGGAACTTGTGAAAGCAAACAAACCAAATGAAAAATAAAAATAAAGGGGAGGATGGGATGGGGACAATAAATCATTATTGGTGATACAATAAATAACAAATGTATTTCTTTATTTATTTTTTATCTTAAAACCTTTTTAACTGCTGCAAAAGTAAAAGGAAAAAAAAAGTGAAAAAGCGAAAATCTCTGCCTTCTTTCTCTTTCTCACCAAACGAAGTCTCCCATAAAAGACTCTGACAGAATATGCTTAATTTTATTTATTTATGCCTTTATTGTACTAGTACTCCATTTATCTCTACAAGAATTGAATCATCCATTTGCCTTAAAATAATTAAAAAGGACTGTTTAATGTTTTAAATTAAATAAATACTCTTCCCACCTAACAATACAAATTATTTTAAAAAAAATATACGTCACTTTATAATAGTAAACAATTCTTAAAATTATTTTTTCAAATCATTTTCTTGAACAAAATCTAACAAATTATTTTCATTTGTCTTTTACTCCCTGCATTCCTTTTTAATATATTTTTTCTTTTATATATATATATATATATATATATATATATATATATATATATATATATATATATATATATATATAATTTTAATTATTTATTATATTTATTTAATTTTTTTCTCTCCCTATATAATAATTATGTAGGGATAATTTTGACAAAAATACAATTAAGACTATCTTGAACTTTGCAAGTGACAATTATAAAACTCACGCATAATCGTTTCTTATACGATTGTTAATGTGATGTTTAACGTTGTTATGCTCTAGAACTAGGTGATGATCAAAGACGGAGAATTCATGATCTATTGCAGTGATTCAATGTTTTTGATGTGGTGGATACAGGGATGAACAATATTAGCATTTTAACACTCAAATCAGTAAGAGAATGCGAAATGAAGTTTTTGTGGTAAAAGATTTGAGTACCTGTATAATGGTACATTTTTCTCTTTAAATAGTTCGTAACAGACTGCACTCGTGTTGCACGGTGTGTGTTGGTCCTTTTGGGATTGACTCCATTATGCAAAACAACATGGAGTTTGTTCAAGTTGTTATGTTGTAGAAAGGACACATGTCAAACACGATGTTCCAATATATGTGCTGCAACATATGGTCTCTTTGAACAGATAAATGTGTTACAATTTTGGTTCAAAATTATTTATCCAAGAGTCACTCGACAAAGAAGATCTAATATTCATGGATAATAGTTAATTTGAATGTACTGGTGCAACATGTGTAACACGATGTTCCATCATGTGTGCAATGTAATATCAGGCCCTGGTCAGCAGGCCATGATGGACGTTGTTTGGTCCAAAAATTCTGGTTGAGATTCAATCACATTTAATGCGTTTTTTTAGCAACGTGTGGTTGATTTGTTTGACAACTGTTGAAGATCAAATCAAATTTAAATTGAGATATAAATTTGAATTTGAATCATAAAAAGTCATACCTTTTGAAGATTTTTGTGGAAGAACAAATCACAACCAAATCTTCTATTTTTCTGGACGAAATCAGAGCTGTCAAAGGCCAGTGGAAAAAATCCAGAATTGAATTTCTATTTAAGGAGACTTAATTCTCATGTTTTATAAAGAGTTTTGTATACAAGATTAAGTTCTTTATGTCTAGGGTTTGTGAGTCTTTTGTGTCTTGTATTCCACGCTAATGTCATCATAAGGATTAATGTTGAATCTTATTGGTGTACACAACACTATGTTTCAGTAACTTGACATGGTTTTTTGTCTGTCTTATTTGAGTTGTAAAACTTTGTTCCAAGACACTAATTATACAAGTTTAAGAATAATGTTTTGATTGTACATCACGTTATTGCTTCAGTCACATAGTATAGTGTTGATATTGTTTAATTGAGTTGTATTCAACATTCTTTAAAGTGTTTATTGTATTGATCACTTGGGATTAGTGATATGTTTATTGAGCGTGTCACTTGGGATTCATGATTAAAAGAAAGTGAGAAGAGTTCTCATATTTAGGGGAAACCAAAATAGAAAGTCACTAGGATTAGGAAGAGACATTGAATATCATGAGGTTGATGTTCCTATAAGACTAATTGTACTAATTTGAAGGAGTGAATATCCTTTTCTTTGGTAGAGTGCCCCCAAAAGTATGTGTGGTTTCACCCAACTGAGTTACCAATCTCTTATGTTATTTTGCAGCTTTCTGCATAGTTTTTTATTGCTGTCAAACTGTTCTTAAACTAGTTTTTAAAAGTTGGACAAGTTTTTCCAACATCGTATCTAACATCAGTCTCCTCAGGAACAAAATTTCAGTGTGGGGTGCAGTCAATTGTTGGATTGAGTTGGGAAGATTAGCATGTCATCCTTTTGAGCGGTATTCTTCATATTGAGGGAGGAAAGGGAGTACTTGTTCCTCGTGTAGAAATTTATACCTTGTAATTAGGCTTTCACCTTCTAGGCTTCACGAACCGACTATCCTCATTCCCTTATCTCTGTTTTGTGGGACAAAGGTTTGTGACATGTATTGCTACTTGACCACGAGATCTTAGATAGTGGAAATCTCGGATGAAACATCGCTAGTCTTGGGAAAAAGCGCATTAAATTCCTACCTCGGGAGTCGCAACGTGATTTAGGGAGCGCATGACACATCTTTACTTGTTAGTTAGCAATGATGTTTCTCCTTCTTTAGAGTTCCTCAATACTTTCGAACTATTTTTTGAGATGACCCTGACTGTTGGTAGTGGGTAGTGGATCATATGATTCTAAATGTTTAAAAGCATAAAGGGTTTTTGAAATGCCTTCTTGCCTTTTTTTGCTGCAAGTTATATACGAAGAAAGTGTTTTTATTTCCTCTATCTTTCTTCCTTGGGAGTGTTTCTTTTCGATGTTGATCAAACTTTAGGGTTTTCAAGGCAGGGTCGATCAAACTTTACTGTACATACACTAATTCTATTAACAATATATATCTTTTAATCATGGTGATAATGTTAATACCAACCAAAAAAGCTGGAAAGGATTTTTCGGGCAATTGGGTGCACCATAGCATATTAGGGTCTACTTTTACCTTTGCTCGTGAATGTCTTTGACCAAGTTATGACTAATGTGGATCCTGCAACCAATTGAGGGTGTTTTCCTATATGAAGATAAGAGAATCTACAAACAATATAATATATTTCTTATCCCTTTCCAAAAATGTTTTTCTCCATCATAGTGTATCATTTCCCTTTCAACAAATTCGAGGTTAGCATTTTGAACCATCTATTAATCACTCATTCACAGTTGCATATTATGAGTAGGGAGTTCATACTAGTCTTTCTACACTTTGGCGAGTATAAAGTTGGTAAGTTGATTGTGACATTATTTTTCCATCTTTTTAAGATTCAAAACATCCCCATCCAAGCAGATTGTTCTAGTTTGTTTTTTTAGAGGAAATTTATCCAGTATTTCAAAGCTTATTCTGAAAGCATATAGGATTTTGACAATCATTTTTACCTGGTTACACCTTTGATTGGCGAAGCATACGCGAAATTTTTTCGCTTAGGCCTCGATATTCCCTCTATTTATTAATATATCTTTCATAAGTATTAGACTTAGATGACATGTCCTTGGAGGAGTTATACTTGAAAAGTCCTTGGAGGAGTATTGGTTCGTATATTTACAAGGAAGATCACATGTCCTTGGAGGAGTTACACTTGAAAAGTCAATTAGTAGCTTTTTGCAAGGAGCTTAGCTATGTTAGTGGCGCTTCAAGAAACTGACCAAAGACGTGCATCCAGATTTACTGGCTAGTGGATGCCAAATCAAGGGGGGATATTCATTGGTGAGTGATGCCATGGCCTTATTTTCCTAGTTCTTTTTTCCTTGAACCTGTCTTGATGTTTATTTTCTTTCCCGTGTAGATGCAATGAAGAACGAGGACACCATCCCGAAATTAAGGAAAGAGATTTGGGTGGGTATTACTTTGGTCGGAATCCCAAACACTATTTTTGTTGGGAGAGCCTCTACATCGGGCACACCTAACAGAACACCTCTAGTATGGTTGTCAGGCGGTTTGTTCAGACATTTACTTCTTCCTCTCGGGTAGATATTCAAGATTCCATCACCCGAACAACAGCTTGAAGATTAGCCCCAACCCTGGAGGTAGAGGAAAGTTAGGAGGAAAGGCCTCTTCATAAATGTCCCCAGGATATACTTGTAAAGAGGAAAACCTTCGCTCAAGGCGAACGACATATAATGTTCTTGGCTCGTATGGGTCCGAGGAAGGATAGAAAGTTCAAGTATTCAGTTTCCTGTTGAAGATTATTCTTTTTTTCTACGGCCTTTCGAAAGAAACTCGACAAAGGGAATTAGCCGAGTTGGATTTCCATACTCGTTGAGTGTCGGCTATCTTGGAGTTTTAGGTTTGTTGGTCGAGAAGAAGTTTTCTTGCCTAACCGCCTTCGAAGAGAAAGGGAGAGGCTCAAGGAACAATTCAAAGCTCTTACACTTGAGTGGTATTGATATTTGGAAGAAATTTGAGGCATTTTCAAAAATGTCTTGGCAATAGAGGTTGTTGTGGAATCTTTCAAGTATCCTGGTACTCTAGTAGAAAAGGTACTAAATCTTTCTCGGAAAATGGCCAGGGAAAATGAGGTTTTGGCCTCTATTTCAGAATTTTCTTCCAAGGCATGAGCTATGGATTATTATCAAAAAAGGATTGGATAACATGATAGGTTTCTAGAAGATTCTCGGGAAATTCGGAAGAAGGTTGAGGAAGGTCTTCGTGTGACGTTCAAAGAGAACCATGATCTTTCTAAGGAACTAGCTAAATCTTTTTAAGAGGGTTTCTTAATCACCTAATGTACTTTTAAGAGTATTTTGAAGTAAGTGAAATTATGTTACCTTGGCATTCGTGTCTCTTGGGGTCGAGTTCGTTTAATCAAACTATTAAGGACATGAAAATGGTCTCTTTGACGGACTAGCTCCTCCATTGTTTGTGTGCTTGTGTCTGGCGCCTTTGTAGTTTTTACGTTTTTTTCCTGTAATTTATATGTGTATTTTTATTATTTATTCGTACTTTACATTCTTTATGGACTTTATTCTTGGTCACAAGTTTCTTTCTCTGGGAATCATCTTTTTTCCGAGTTTCGCTCAAAGTTTATTTGACGTCTCTAGGGACCATGACAGAATAAAGTTTGGCATCCCTTCCCATGCCTCTAGTTGAAAACCTATTTTTGGCTTGTTTTCTTTGAGTGCATGTGTTGGAATCATATGGTTTGGATTACTTTAGTCACATGTCTATGGCTTTTGTCACAACACTCCCGAGTCTTAGTGATGACGCTTCAATATCTCTGATCGTACCCAGACTTATCGTTACCTTTCATAATCACAAAAGAAAGAAATGAATTAGTGAGGGAAATATCCTTTCTTCTATAACTCAACGAATATAATACATCTTGATTTTACAAAAAGGGAAATTGAATTTAATATTACCGAGCAACATAACTGATGTTTGTTGGATGTGGAGTTCATGGCAGTTGTTCTTATCCCAATCAATCAGGATCATATACTTCTTCTTGTCTGACCAAGACAACCTACTTTACTCTGAGGATGCTGAATGGACATGTTTTTTAGTTGCTCGATCAAGGAGACCATATTAATCTCCATGGCTTTAACTTCACTTTCTTTATGGCCTGCTGCAAATCCTTGTAGGTCATATTTTCTCTACAAAGATCAATGATGGTTGTTGCCTACTTGTCGTGCATGTTATGGTACTTAGCTTTAGGAGAACTCTGGAAGCCACTTCATTCAGAATTGCTTAAGGGCCGACCTAGGATGTTGTTGTAAGCACTCCTGCAATAAGCGACTAATAATTGGGAATAGATAGTCATGGTATCTCTTCCTTACCCAAGGTACCCATAAACTCTAATTATCCCCACAAGCAGGTTTCATTACTGTTAAAAGCTTGCCGATCAAACCGTTCATAAGACCACAGTTTTTCTTTCTTCAATCCCATCTTCTCGAAGAGATATGAGTACATAATATTGTAGGAAATTTTGTCATCGATCAGTATCATGGATACGTCAAAGTTGGAGATTATGACCATTATGACCAAAGTAAAGATCTTGTTAGGAATTCCCTTAACCTTCTCGATATTCTGGAATCCAAGGATTTGTGACTCGGGGCAATTGGTTGAGGTATTTCATTCCTTATTGCTGACGACCATCAACTTAGTGATCTTTCTCTTTACCATACTCTTGGATGAATTGCTTACTCTTGGGGCGCCTCATGTAGTGGAAGCAATGTATTGGCATCTCCCTTTATGTCTATTATCTTCTCTGGCACTTGCCTTTTTGCCATTGTTCTTGTACATAACTTCAATAATTTTCTCAGGGGATTGCTTCCTCTTGGGGGAATCCTCTCGGCTCCTTTTGTCGCCTTTGGTGTATTCGAAAAACCATTCATTCTTGATGAGCCCTTCAGTTGGATGTAATTGTTTGTGTTATGGCCGTGGCTCTTATGGAAACAAATGTACCTGAACCCGTCAGTCACTGCAGATTCCCTGACCGAATATGGAATCTTTATCTCGACCTCCTTATATTTGGCACACTCCTTTAATATTCTCTCCCACAAAGTGTTCAATGGAATGTATGATTCAAACCTTGGGTGGCGTATGCGCTTGTTCTCTTCGTTGGATCGTCCAAACTCTTTATCTAATAGCCGACTAAACCATGCATTCCCCTACGCTCGACCGCATGCGTTAGCTAACTATTTTTCTTCGTAGTTGATGTAGGGTTACGTCACACCCAACAAATCCTTTAGACTATAGTCATCATTACACTATAGATTCTCCCAAAATGCATAGTAAGATCTGAGGCCTTTCTCGAAAATCCAACATTTTAGACTCTTATCTGAGTTTCCGACAATCACTGCCACCTTGTTGAAATGATCAATATAGCCATCTAAGGTCTCCCTTTTACCTTTATTGACTTTTCTAAGCACGTCTATGAGGGTTGGATGCCTCTTCTTGGTGGTGAAATAAGCGGTAAAAGCTCCACCATATCAAACCAGGAATATATGCTCCTATCCAGGAGGAACTTGTACCAAGCTAGGGTCGACTCAATTAAGGTTAGTGAAATGAACTTTCACTTTACATCTCCGTCTGCATGGTAATAGTCCAATTGGCCATCCACATGCTCATATGAATGGCCAATTTCTTTAGAACTCTGGAGTTTCACAGGCTTCTCTAGTGACTTTTGAATCCTAGTGTTTAGGATACGAGCAGACAGGGGGTTCTTCTCCTGCGGATGGGTGAAAACATCTTCTTCATACCTTTCTATCCTCCTTGGGCGAAAAACTTTGGGAGGAGTGAGGCTACCCCTTTCTCCTTCGGGATAAGGGGAAGGAGTATGATGTATATGTTATCGGTGACTTGAAAACTTTTGGATCTCTTTTGGATCTCATCTTGGCACAAGGGCGAAAGTTTTGTGCGAAGCCGCCTCTTGCATAATGTTATTCTTCGGGTGGACGTTGTACATACTTTCTTTTATCCGAGTTTGTCTATTGAACCATCTAGTACACATTGTTCAACTATTCATTAGCTCTTTGCAAGCCAAGATTAGCTTGCAAGAGCTGAAAACAAGGGATCGTTTCGCGTCTGATCATGGTATAGCTTCTTTGCAAGATGTATGTGTTTTGTAGATCCTAGATTTTTGTTTTGTTTTTTTACTTATGATTAAAGGGTTGGAAAATAAGGTGAACCAAGTAAGACTTTCTCAAACCTAAGTCTGACCTACTAAAAAATTCAAAGTCCAAGACTAAGTTGTAGCTTGTCAAAGACTTATTTTTAGATCTGAGTTTGGCCTGTAACTTTCATTTGAACATATATAAATAAGCAATTAAACTAAATTTTAAATAAAATAACAAATTAAAAGAACAATGAAACTAAATATTCATTTACATCGACTTATCTGAGCCTACCTATCAACTTAAGTTTTGTGAGACTATATATTTTTGAAAACTTATAAAAACAACTTATGACATGTTATAAGGGCTTTTCAACTTATTTTCACAATTTTTTCAAGATAATTAAGTTTATTTTTGTATTTTAATTAAAAATACAAAATGAAATACGATAATAACATTTTTTTTCATATTTATTTAAATAAATCGATTTGATAGATTTAAAAGGCTTTTTATAGTGTATGTGATTTAGTCTTTTTAACTAAATATCATTTTAAAAAAAACTAATTTTTTTTATTTAAAAAAAATTAATGGTTAGTTTGTCTGACTTATTCTCATCCTCTTTATGATACAAAAATATTGATTTTTTTTTTAATTTAGAAATATGTTGCTAATATATAGGTGAGCTATCTTAGGACCAACTCATCATCGTCTTCGTATTATCATGTATTTATTCGATTCGTTATTAATTGGGTTTCAACGAATTTAGAGTTGGATTTGAGCCTAAAAAATTGAACAAATGTTAGGGTCGGGTTCGAGTTACATACTACCCGGTATAAAATTTAGGTTTAATAAACTAAAAATTAATAATTAAAATTTCTAAAAAGAAAATGCATTCATTGCATAAGTCACTATAGTAAGAGGAAGAAAAAAACAAAGATAATGGTTAGTGTGACAAGTAAGAAAATTGACTAGTGGTTAGCTCTTAACCTGATTTTACTTATGCTTTAATTGACCATAGGAAGGTATCTTGACAGCCATAACATCAAAAATACCTATTACTGTTCTTTTGGCTTTTCCTTTTTTTGAAACATAGTTTGGCTCTTACTCTATACCCAATTTTGTCCTTTGTAATTTTACCATGCAAAACACCTATAAATAATTTGCTTTCAATGCTTTTATTGCGATTTAAAATTGAACATTAAGACTTTAAGGAAAGTTCCTTGAAATAAATAGGTAACATTACTTTGACTTAATTTAAATTTCTAATTTATTTTATTTATTTTCTCTTTTCTCATACTTTAGGATACTTTGCTTCTTTCATGATATTATTATTTTTGGGTGAAAAAGCTTGCTTCTTGCTAGAGTTATGACAACATTATGTGTAATGTGTAAATAAATATAAATAATTCATAATCATTGTAGTGGGTCCCATTGTAATCCATTATGTGGTGCAATGTTCAGGATAATACTATACTGGGAAATAAGCATTTTTAAAAAATGACTTATTTTGGGGAGATAAGTCATTTATAAAGTATGTTGGGCCCATCATAAAGCTCTTCTGTCAGAGCATGGCCCCCCTTCCTTCACACAAATAAATTAAATATTGATTGATTGAGAAAAAGTGTTTCTTCTATATAAAATTGAGGATAGATTAATTTTTATTTTGGATTGAGTTATTTGTCTGATAATGAATTATAAATATTAATTTTATTAATATAAAAAAAATTGAAAATTTATTGTTATTATGTGATAAAAAAAGTCATCCCTTGTTTGTTTAAAATGTTTATTGCATAAATTGACATTAAATAAAATATTGAAAAATCCGAACTCTTGTTAAGTTGGAAAATAGTATTATTTTGATTTTGATGGAGCTTACCCAAGCCACACAAAACCATGATGTTTATGGGTTTCATGTACTCATCCCCATGGTAAGCATTTGTGGGAGTTTGATATTGGCCCTTTGATAAAAGCTCTTTTGAAAAAATAATAATTGTGATTTATTTATTTGGAAATACGAGTATATTAGTACTGTATAAATGAAGTGTGCACACTTTGCAGAGTGTGGCACAAATACCGAAGAAAAGTGAAAGGTTGAAAAAGAAAACAAAGTGTTTAGACTTTATCCAATAGTGATTGTACTACCTGTCTCTTTGTAGAATAATTATGCCTTATCTACATATATTTATATGTTAGAAATTGTAATTTATTGCTGAATATAAAGTTGTGTTCAATCGAGTATCTAATTAAGTCGAAGTAGGAAGTTTGGTGTGTGTATAATAAGGTTGTTTAACCTTGTTGATATTAGTGTATTTGATATAGTCGAATATAATATATAGTTGTTAGGTTGAAGTTAAAACGTAATTTTGTATATTTTCGACTTAAGTTGTATGTGTTGGGCTTGAGCCTTGATTTCTTATACATATGCACACCTTTGTAGTTTTTAAATTTTAATTTCGTTGTAATCACTTCAATCTTTTTACTTAATAATATTCTCTCTTTTCTTCTTTTCTTGAAACTCTAATTGTTTCATCAGTTCCAACAAATTGTCGTCAACGAGTCCGGTTACAATTCAGAGAGAATTTAAAATGACAAGCGGTAACACAACATCAACGCAATTTTCAACGAATTTATCGATTTTCAAAGGGGTGAACTAGAGAGGTGGATTGCATAGATGAATGTCATCTTCAAATTTTAAGATATGGTTGCAATCATGAACGATGGAGTATCTGCATTGGAAGAGAATGTGAGTGATGCTTAGCAAGTTACGCACAAGGAACAAAGAAAGAAAGATGGAAAAGCTATCTTTTTGAGCCATCAATGTGTGGATCCTAACGTATTTGAAAAGATAATTGAAAAAGACACAGCTAAAGGAGTGTGAGACAAGTTAAAGAACTTGTACGACAAAGATGAAAAGTTGAAGATGGTGAAGTTGCAGACGTTGAGAAAGCAATTTAAGATGACTCAAATGGAAGAAGATGAGTCAGTTTCATATTTCTTTACACGTGTGGTATCGCTAACAAACTAGATGATGGCAAATGGTGAATTAATCACTGATTCGTAGAAGATTGGGAAAGTGTTGAGATCTATGACTGCAAACTTTGATTACATTATCGTGTCCATTGAAGAGTCTAAGAACCTAGATGAGATGATAGTGGAAGAACTCCAAGCTTCACTGGAACTCAAAGGGGAAGAAAGCAGTTGAACAAACAATGCAAGCAAGATTCACCAAGAAATATGGGAAAGAAAAGGCGAAGTAGAGAAAAATATTGCTAATGATGAGAAGTCAATCAATAACTCAAAGAATCACTTTGATTCAATCAAGAAAGTCATTGGCAACAAGTATTCGGGGAAAAAGTTTACATGAAGGATGTGCAATGTTACAACTGTCAAGGCTTTTCTCATTATGCTTGAGACTGTATAAGAAAGAAGGAATCTAAAGCAAAAGATGATGATGAAGTGCAATATGCACATGCTGGAGAAAACGACTATGATGATATGCTACTCATGGCAAATACTCATTCAAATAATGAACAAACCAATATGTGGTATTTGGATTTCAGATGCAGCAACCACATGAATGGTAATAAAATCTGGTTTACCAAGTTGGATGATTAAGTCAAGAAGGTGATCAAGTTTGCAGATGGCAGACATGTTACGTCAAAGGTAAGATGAAACATATATGTGGCGAGGAGGGATGATCACAAAGCAAGCATTACAGATGTATTGTAGAATGATAAGTAACTTAATAATCATATGTCAATTTCTTGCCAAAGGGTATAACATGAAGTTGGAATAAAATTTGATGAAGGTGTATAATGGTGAATGAAGGGTGATCCTAAAGACACCATTGGTAGATAACAAAGCCTTCAAGATTGAGATCAACATAGTTGGTCATCAGTGTCTTGCTTCGAATGATGTCGAAGATAAGAACTGGTTATGATATCACAAGTATGAACACTTGAACTTCAAAGGTCTAGGTTTGCTCAACCAGAATAGGATGGTGTACAACTTATCTCAAGTGAAAGAACCAAGTCATATATGTGAGGAATTCTACAAAGCAAATCAGGCTAGGAAGGCATTCAAACATGAATAGTCCATGAAGTCGAGAGAAATATTGGAGCTTGTTCACTCTGACGTGTGTGGACCTTTTGATGTAAGGTCGAATAGAGGTAACTGTTATTTCCTAACTTTCATAGATGAATTCACTAGATATATGTTGATTTACCTTATCGAAAGGAAAAGTGAGGTATTCACACAATTCAAGAAGTTTAAATTACTTGTCGAGAATCAAAATGGATGCAAGTTAAAGAAACTGAGAACTGATGGTGGTGGTGAATACACCTCTAAAGAGTTTGCAAGATTTTGCATAGATGAAGGTATAGAGCATGAGGTCGTTGCACCCTATACACCTCAGCATAATGGTATAGCTGAGAAGAGAAATAGAAGTATATTGAACATGACTATAATCATGTTGAAAGCTAAAGAAGTGCCAAAGAGATTTTGAGTTGAAGTAACTTCGTTAACAATATATATTCTAAACAAATGTCCAACGAAGAAGATAGTCAAGAAGACACCTTATGAGGCTTGGGTATGTACTTGAACAATTGAGGAAGAAACTAGATGATCGAAGTCAGGCTATGATGCTCATAGATTATCATTTGGCTGGTGCATACAAACTATATTCATCAAATGCTGATAAACTTGTGATCAATCAAGATGTGTAATGGATGAAAGTAGAGGATGGGATTGTAGTCAAGTGTCAGTTTGACAAGTGCAAGAAACAATCATAATTGTGCTTGATGAAGACCAATAAAATGAAGTCACAACCAAACGAATCAAAGAACCACCTGAGCAGAATGTTAGGAGATCGACTAGAGCAAGAACTGAGTCGACAAGGCTAGCTGGATATGAGAGATTTCAAAATCAAGCAGTTGATGCAGATGGTGACTTATTAGAAGAAGTAATGATGATTGATAAATCAAAACTAATTAATTTGGATCAATCCATGAATGATTCGAATTGGTTAGCCACGCAAGAAGAACTCAAGGCAATCGAAAAGAACAAGACCTGGGAATTTAACGAAAAATCAATCAAGAAGACAATTGACGTGAATTGGGTCTACAATTTGAAGCTATATCCAAATGGTGAGATTGGCAAGCACAAAGCAAGACTGGTGGCAAGAGGTTTTCTGCTAAAAAAACCTGGTATTGATTTCGACAATGTTTATGCACTTGTGGCAAGGCTAGAAACCATTAAAATTATTGTGTCGACTGCAGAATACAAAGGGTGGAAGATACATCAACTAGATGTAAAGTCAACATTTCTGAGTGAACCTTTAGAAGAAAAAGTTTATGTTAGTCAACCACCAAGATTTGAAATCAAAGGGCAAAAGTTGTAGGTATACATATTGAGGAACACTCTCTATGGTTTGAAGCAAGCCCCAAAAGCTTGGAACAAAAGAATAGATAGTTTCCTAATGAATACCAGTTTCTCAAAATGTGTCTTAGAACATGGAGTGTATGTTAACAATGCAATCATGCCTAGTTAAGTCATCATATGCTTGTATGTGGACGATTTACTAATTATATGGGCAAAAGAGGCCGAAATCAAAGGAGTCAAGTCAAAGCTTGTTAGACTATGGCACGGATCTAGAAGGGGGGGTTGAATAGATCCCAATTAAAAACTTGAGTCGGCGCTGCCAATTTGAAAGAAAATTGGTTTTGAAAATTTGTTTTAAGTGCGGAAGCAGCCTAGGAAAATTTTAGTCTAAAAACGAACCGTTATTGGAAAATCGGATATGCGTTAAGCTAATGGATTAGAGATAAAATGAAATACAAATCACTACACTATTTGCACACTCAATTGATATATTTCACTAACTAGCAAGCCTAGTTCCAATGATCCGAAATACCAAATTAAACTGAATGTAAACTTAAGACAACTTTGGCTTATGCAAATTCACAAACACTTGGTGTGCATACACTCCAAGAGATATTTGAGTTGAGTAAGTAATTCAAATTTATCTAGTACAATATACTATTGTACTTTGTATTCAAACAGCAGTTTTAATCTCTTACTCAACTTATATCAACGTTTGGTAAAATTGCTTAAACTAAAATCACTTAATTTTTAAGCTGAAAAACACTTATGCAGAAAATTAAAGAAGACAGAGATTTGATGAGGCAGTTCCCCCGCCGTCCTCGCTTCGGGGTACGTCTGCCCTCAATTCTAAAATTAGAATTGAGATGATTAATTAGATATCACCTGTGAAATTTAACCGTTTATACAAGGATTGCAAAGCACGTAAACAACAGAATTTCCAATGTGTTGAATGATGCTTCCTCTCCTTGCTCCTTGATTCAAGATGAATCAAGACCTTCGATCGTTGTTGCTAGACCTCCGATTCCAGCCCCTTTGTTGAAGAATCTTCCGTTCTTCAAACCCTCGGCCCGGCTGATCTCAAACACAACGAGTCGAACCCGAATCCTTCACTTCAGTGTCACCGAATCCGCTACTAGACTGATGAAGACTTCCTCTTCTCAATCACCTTCGCTCGGCTGAATATTGATGAAGCGATTCGTCCAAAAACCCCCAAACACAAACTGGTATTGGAGGACAAAACCCTAATGGTTTTATTCAAGAAAGAACCTGCCACAAGCTTCAACTCGAACTGGATTCTTCGATCACAGCTTCGAACCTTATCACCTTTAATCAATCACGAACCACATCAAAAGTAATTGTGTGCAGTTGATGTGATGTGAAATGTTGAAGATGAAGATGATGAGTCTTGGACACCTTTTTCACTCTTTCTTGTTTCCTTGAACACTTGAACTCAAATTGACAAATGTTAGTTAATAAAAGTGTTTTGACTTCTATATATAGTAACTGACAAACCAACCAAAATTAACAGACTTTCAAACAGTGGAAAGAACTCAGAAAACTGAGTCTACGCACGAGCGGTCGACCATAGGTCGGCGTGCGCTGAGCCGTGAGAGATGCGCCGACCCCTATGGTCGACCCATGGTTCCATGCGCTGACCCAGGATAGCCTCATTGTGCCATGCGCTGACCTCTGGTCGACTCAAGGGATTTATGCGCTAACCCGTGAGTTATGCGCCGACCCTTATGGTCGACGCAAGGAAGTATGCGCTAACCAATCTCCAGTTTAGCTGAGTTTTGCGCTGACCCGTGAGCTTTGAGCTGACCCCTATGGTCGACTCAAGGCCTTCAAATCTGCATAAATCCGTGTTTTGTGATTTTCATGCATTTCGTCATGATCACACTTTGTCCACATATGTTTTTAATCATTATAATAGGTTTAGACAAACGTAGAAAAGGATATGATGGGTAATGTGTTGCATTTGTTTGTAGACGTGCATGATGGTCTTTTGTCATCATCGAAACTTGCGATCGTATGTTGTCTGACACTTTGTCTTTACATACTCCCCCTTTTTGATGATGACAACCTGTATAAATCAACATGACAAACAACATGCGATATTGACACATTTTGCACACTCCCCCTTTCTTTTGTAATCTAAGGCTATCTGCAGAAAGCGACTGTTAGTTGTGGGCATTTTTGGCTGCCTGCTTTGTACACTTTTCTCCCCCTTTGACAACATCAAAAAGAGAGACAGAGTGAATATTCAAGATAACAAGGAAATTTCACAGGAAATAATCATAAACAGATAATAAAAAAACACACCAATGTCATTTCTGAGCAATACAATTAAGACAGAGAGCTAAATACATTCAAAATAACAATCAAACTACAAAATGCATGTGAATGGCTATGTCCTAACGACGATGGCCTGGATGATAACAAATGCCCGGGTTTTTGTAAGGGTCAGCCAGAGATGATAAGTATTCGGTGACACCGTTCAGATGCTTGAGACTCTCGTCGATCGACCTTTCCTGAAGTTCAAATGATGTCGAAAAGGCTGCAAACCGGTCATTCATGCTTGTAGAGAAGGTGTCGAGACGCTCATTTTGGGCTTGAAGTTGCTCGTTAATATGAGCATAGCGCTCATCTTGAGCTTGCATGAAGGACTGTTGAGCGATATGCATATTGCGTATCATATCCAACAGTTCTGAAGATTCTGCTTGCTGTGGAGGGGACGGAGGAGATTCTTCATCCTCTTGGTGATACGGCTGGTAAAATTGACGTTGAGTTGACCAGCCCATATGTTGCCAGTCACCCCAGCCACCCCAGCGTGGAACATCTTCTTCAGTTGTATGCGACTGCTGAACCCAAGCGGAGTCGGAGTAGTCATGAGTGTCAACGGGTGGAGGACTATCATCTCCACCATTGTGATCAAAATCGTGCCTGGCTTCTTCTTCTTCATTTTCCTCTTCATCTTCTTGTTCTTCGCTTTCATCACTGTCATCATCTGCAGGAACATTTCCTCTTCTAACAAACTTATACGTTCTCCGCTCATTGCACCAAAGATATCCCATCATAGACATAGTTTTTGTGCTAAACTCTTTGTCAGATGAGATGGAAGTGTACAGGAAAGACGGATGATTAACGTCGGCTGCTGTAAGGACCTCTTGAATGAAGGATCCGTAGGCAAGAGCAGTTCCACGTCCGGAATCACGTAGATTATACATTCTACTGGCAATGTAGTACGGCCAGTTGATTTTCTTCTTATTTTTCAGAATGTAAATCAGATGAACCTCGGCCTGTTCGACTCTGGAGAGACCGCCCTTCTTGGGTCGCAGGATGTGTGAGACAATCCACTGAAGAATCCTTTCTCCGGCTTTCAGCTTGCCGGCAGTGACAGTTCGTGGGAACGCGTCACTGTTCACAAACTCATCAGGATATGGCCGTTTCAGCATGTCATTCAATGCACTCTTAAACTCGTAGCCATATATGTGGTGAGAGTCAGTTACCTCAGGTAGAGGATTTTCAGCATCATCCACAGACATATCAAAATATTGGTTCCAGATATTTGATTTAAGCGATACCTTTGTCGGACCAATTCTGGAGGAAAACTTGTGCCCGCGAAAGTTGTCATGAAGACCGGCATAGAACACTCGGACAAGGTCTTCACTGTATTTAGTGTTGCACTCCAAGAAGTTGATGAAGCCTTGATGCTGCAGCAGAGCCATGATTTGAGCGAGGTGCATGCGTTCAGCGGTAAGTTTGTAGAACGCATGTTGTTGCACAACTCCTCGTTTGCCGATATCTTTGTTGAAGACTTCGACACGAGCGGGTGGAACGAGTGATACAACAGATATGGGAAGAGATGCGGCAGATGATTCTCGGGATCTTTTGCCGGAAGGTCTGCGTGATGTGGAAGCCATTTGAGCAGGTTTGAAACTAAGTATTTGGGTATAGAGAGAAGGTTTAAGGAGTGTTTTGAGAGTGATTCTGCTAGAGAGAGGTTTCTCCCTATTTATAGTGGAAAGGTTAGGGTTTTGGGAAGATGGAAGATCAAGGAACAATAGCCACTAGGTAGATGCAAGTTACAAAGTAGTGGGTAGTTTGAAAGGTGATGGAATGTAAATGCACACTTAATGCTGATTTTTGAATGGGAATGCATGAAAAACGATTTAAATTTTTCTGCAGAAAAACGAAATTTTCGAGCGATGCGTCGACCATACCCTGTATGCGTCGACGCATACTGTTTGATTTTTGAGAAAATGCAAAAATTATTTAATCGTGCGTCGACCATAGCCCTGCTGCGGTCGACTCATACAGTCCAAATTTCAATTTTTCATTATTTGGCACATGCAATGACAGGTTTGATGCATAATTAACAATTCATACAGCAATAAACATCCAAAGAGAGATATCATATATATATATATATATATATATATATATATATATATATATATATATATATATATATATATATATATATATATATATATATATATATATATATATATATATATATAAAAGCAACATCATTATGAGATATAACTATTTTAGTCATGAGACTTTGCAGAGAGAGAAAAAGAGGAATAGTATCACCTCAATGCCGGAGTGACTTAGTGAACGGTAGACTTGTGCTTACAACAACATAGATTTGTCAGAAGTACAAGATTAAAGTCTTATATGGAATAAGGTAAAACAGCAGATTATAGTGCCCGTTCCGAAATATCGAGAATGCCAAGTTCTCGGCGGATATGAAAGAAAGGTTCAGTGGCTAGCGGCTTTGTGAAAATGTCCGCTAATTGATTTTCAGTATTGACATGTTCAAACACAATGTCACCTTTCTCTACATGATCCCGAAGAAAGTGGTGTCGAATTTCGATATGTTTGGTGCGAGAATGTAGCACAGGATTCTTGGTCAGGTTAATGGCACTTGTATTGTCACAAAAAATGGGAATACGTTCAAGTTTGAGGTTAAAATCCAATAGTTGTTGCTTAATCCATAGGATTTGGGCACAACAACTACCGGCGGCAACGTATTCCGCTTCGGCGGTTGACAAAGCAACAGAAACCTGTTTCTTGCTATGCCAACTGACCAAAGAGTTTGAAAATAAGTGACAAGTGCCACTGGTGCTCTTCCTATCCGATTTGCAACCGGCAAAGTCGGAATCGGAAAAACCTACCAAAGAACAATCATTACCTTTGGAATACCACAGTCCATACTTCGGAGTACCGGATAGGTATCGAAGTATTCGTTTGACGGCTTTTAAATGGGATTCCTTGGGACATGATTGATATCTTGCACACATGCATACGCTAAACATAATATCGGGACGAGAAGCAGTAAGATAAAGGAGTGAACCAATCATACCTCTATACCGTTTTACATCTACTTCCTTACCGTCTTCATCTTTGTTCAAGTTGGTACACGTAGGCATGGGGGTGTCTATGGCCTTAGCTTTTGCCATGTCAAATCTCTTGATAAGGTCCAAACAGTACTTTGTCTGGCTCACGAAAGTTCCTTCTTTGAGCTGTTTAATTTGCAGACCGAGAAAGTATGTGAGCTCCCCCATCATACTCATCTCGAATTCACCCTGCATAAGGTCAGAAAACTCTCTCACAAGATTCATGTTAGTAGATCCAAATATGATATCATCTACATAAATTTGCACTAATATCAAGTGCTTTCCTTGACGTTTAATGAAGAGGGTTGTGTCAACCTTTCCTCTTGAGTATTTTTGATCGAGTAAGAATTTGCTTAGTCTCTCATACCAAGCTCTAGGAGCTTGTTTGAGGCCATACAAAGCTCTTTTTAGTTTATAAACATGATCAGGATACTCATGGGATTCGAAACCCGGAGGTTGTGCGACATAAACCTCTTCATTTATGTGACCGTTAAGGAACGCACTCTTGACATCCATTTGGAATAGCTTAAAGTCTTTCGCACAAGCGAAAGCAAGCAGAAGGCGTATAGCCTCGAGTCGGGCAACCGGCGCATAAGTTTCCTCATAGTCGATGCCTTCCTCTTGGTTATACCCTTGCGCGACTAAACACGCCTTATTACGGGTTATTACCCCGTTTTCGTCCAGCTTGTTCCTAAACACCCATCGGGTGCCGATTACTCGATGATCTCGCGGAGGAGGGACAAGGTCCCAAACCTCATTTCTGGTGAACTGATTAAGTTCCTCCTGCATTGATAAAAACCAGTGTTCATCGAGTAGGGCTTCTTTAGGGTTTTTAGGTTCCATCTGCGAAACGAAAGCGAAGTGATAACAGAAATTACTTAGCTTAGATCGAGTTGTTACACCCTTTGAGATGTCCCCGAGAATGTTGTCGATTGGATGGTCTTTGGAAGACTTCCAAGCTTGAGGGAGATCATCGTTTGAAGGCGGATGAACTACCTCGGTTTCCTCATGGTGTACATCTTTGTCCTCCTCAATTTTGACTATGTCGGGTTGATCAATCCCCGAGTCGCCACCTTTGAGTATGTCTTCGGTAGATGTACCTGCACCATGAAAAACACTACCCTTTCCGACGTTTCTCGGATTGGATTCATCAAAAGTGACATGTACAGACTCTTCTACAGTAAGTAATCGTTTGTTGTATATTCTATATGCTTTGCTAGATTGAGAGTATCCGAGGAAGATACCTTCGTCGGCCTTGGAATCGAATTTCCCTAAGTTTTCCTTTCCATTGTTCAATACAAAACATTTGCAACCAAAGACATGTAAGTGAGAAACATTTGGCTTTCGCCCTTTTAACAGTTCATACGGTGTTTTGTTTAGAATGGGGCAAATGAGCACCCTATTCAGAACGTAACAAGCCGTACTAATGGCGTCAGCCCAAAAATATTTCGGTAAGCCACTTTCATTGATCATTGTTCTTCCCAGTTCTTCCAAAATTCGATTTTTACGCTCCACAACCCCATTTTGTTGAGGAGTACGTGGAGCGGAGAAGTTATGATCAATACCATGGTTACCGCAATATTCTTCAAATAAGTGATTTTCAAACTCACCTCCATGATCACTTCTAATTGCAACAATGTTTGTATTTAGTTTATTTTGGGAAAGCTTAGCAAATCGTTCAAAGGCGGAGAATGTGTCACTCTTACTTACTAAGAAAATAGTCCAACAAAATCGAGAAAAGTCGTCCACTATTACGAAACCGTAATAGTTTCCTCCTAGACTTTTAATCCTAGATGGCCCAAATAAATCCATATGGAGAAGCTCGAGAGGTCTCATTGTTGAAACGATATTTTTGGATTTAAAAGAGATCCTCGTTTGCTTCCCTTTTTGACAAGCATCACAAAGGTTATCCTTGGTGAACTTAATTTTGGGGAGACCTAGGACTAGATCTTTTGAGACTACTTTGTTAAGTAAGTCAAAGTTAACATGTGCTAAACGCCTATGCCATAACCATGAATCTTCACTCATTGTTACAAGGCATTTGTCACTTATTAACGATACTTCATTTAAGTCAAGCATATAGACATTGTTCACACGAAGACCATTAAACATACTCTTCTTATCATCATTATGTACAATTTTGCAACAATCTTTTGAAAACGATACATTGTATCCTTTGTCACATAATTGACTGATGCTAAGTAGATTGTGTTTAAGACCTTCGACAAGCCAAACATCAGAAATAGTAGTAGAGGAGGGATTACCTACACTACCTTTCCCAAGTATTGCTCCACGGTTGTTGTCACCATAAGTTACATATCCCTTCTTCTTAGCCACAAAGTCAATGAAGAGAGATATGTCACCTGACATGTGCCTTGAGCATCCACTGTCGAGAACCCATCTTCTCTCGGTAGTCTCGAGGCATTGTACCTGTGACAAGATAATTAACAAGAGAAGGTACCCAATTGCTTATTGGGTCCTGAGTGGTGAGGAACGAAATGGTTGCATTTGGGCATCCATTGATAAATGCCTTTAGGAACTAAAAACCTCCTAAATCTACATTTAGCAATGGAATGGCCTTTCTTGCAACAATAGAGACAAGAGAAATTTACATTTGGATTGCTTTTGCTATCTTCATCCTTTATAACATATTTATATTTTTGATATGAATTAACCATACTTTTTCGAAAATTTGATTTGTCGATAGCAAAAGTAATCTTGGGCTCAAGAGCCTTGTCAAGTTTGGCTTTTAGGTTTCTTACTTCACCTTGCCAAATGTAACAAGTATCACACCCAAAGTTCATCAATCTACTTTTAAGGTCCTCATAACTTGTTTTTGTGCTTTCCACTATAGAAGCTTTAAGTGCCTCAAGTTTCCGTTCGGATTCTTGAATTTTATGTTCCAAATGAGAAAAAAATTTCTTATTTGAGGCAAGCCTTTTAAAGGCCTCTTTCGCTTCATAGTGTAAAGTATCAAAAGCAGTTTGCAATTCATGATGAGACATACTAGAGGATTTTTCATATTTAGCATGTCGTACCTGTTTCTTTTTGTTCTTTTGATGAGCAGAAAGACATAGATTTGCATTTTCATCTTCATCACTAGAACTTTCATCATCGGAGGAGTCGCTATCGCTTTCCCAAGCTATGTATGCTCTCCTTGGCTTTGATGGTTTCTTGTGTGATTTGTATGAATCTTTTTCTTTTGTCTTTTTGTTCATCGGACAGTCCGGTTTGTAGTGACCCGACTTTCCACACTTATAGCACGACCCTCTAGTTGTTTTTCCTTTTGAGTCATCATTTTTAGAGAACCTAGATTGCTTCCGGAAGTTTACCTAGTTCTTCTCGGAATGTTGGATGCCGTTCTTTCTCACGTAACGGTTGTAGCGTTTGACGAACAGCCCCATATCTTCACTCTTGTCCTCTTCTTCTTCGTCACTCGATGAATAATCACTTTGCTCTTTTGCTCGAGACTTTGAGGAGGAAGTCTTTAGAGCTATTGATTTCTTTTCACTCACCTTTGCTTTGTCTTTCTTATCTTTCTTTTCGTGTTGTTCCAGGCTTAAGAGAACTTGTTCATGCTCTTGTAGTTTATCGAACAATGTTGTCAAGTCCAATGTGGTAAGATCATTTGCCTCTTTTATGGCGGTCACTTTCGGCTGCCATTCCCTGTTAAGACATCTTAAGATCTTATTAGTAGCAATATCATTGGAAACAGGCCTACCAAGTGAATGTAATCGATTGATGAGATGAGTGAATCTCTTTTGCATGTCAGCAATGGTTTCCCCTTGCTCCATGAAGAAGAGATCAAACTCTTGTGTTAGTGTATTGATTCTAGCCAATTTAACATCATTCGTCCCCTCATGGGCAATTTGTAGTGAATCCCACATAGCCTTAGTAGTAAGACAATGGGATACACGATAGTATTCATCTACGCCTAATGAGGAGATTAGGATATTTTTGGCTTTCCAATCATAATTGTATTTCTTTTTGTCATCATCGGTCCATTGTGCTTCGGGCTTAGGCACCACTTCGTTGTTCTCATTGGTCATAGTTATTTGAATTGGACCATTGAGAATAACATTCCATATTTTTCTATCTATGGAATTTATGTGCACCCGCATACAGTCTTTCCAATAACTATAATTTTCACCATTGAACACGGGAGCTCTATTGTAAGCCCCTTTAGGTTCGTTAGCCATTTTCTATCAACGTTGTATTTTGAAGCACGGAGTGAACCGGAGCTCCTGATACCACTTGTTAGACTATGGCACGGATCTAGAAGGGGGGGTTGAATAGATCCCAATTAAAAACTTGAGTCGGCGCTGCCAATTTGAAAGAAAATTGGTTTTGAAAATTTGTTTTAAGTGTGGAACCAGCCGAGGAAAATTTTAGTCTAAAAACGAACCGTTATTGGAAAACCGGATATGCGTTAAGCTAATGGATTAGAGATAAAATGAAATACAAATCACTATACTATTTGCACACTCAATTGATATATTTCACTAACTAGCAAGCCTAGTTCCAATGATCCGAAATACCAAATTAAACTGAATGTAAACTTAAGACAACTTTGGCTTATGCAAATTCACAAACACTTGGTGTGCATACACTCCAAGAGATATTTGAGTTGAGTAAGTAATTCAAATTTATCTAGTACAATATACTATTGTACTTTGTATTCAAACAGCAGTTTTAATCTCTTACTCAACTTATATCAACGTTTGGTAAAATTGCTTAAACTAAAATCACTTAATTTTTAAGCTGAAAAACACTTATGCAGAAAATTAAAGAAGACAGAGATTTGATGAGGCAGTTCCCCCGCCGTCCTCGCTTCGGGGTACGTCTGCCCTCAATTCTAAAATTAGAATTGAGATGATTAATTAGATATCACCTGTGAAATTTAACCGTTTATACAAGGATTGCAAAGCACGTAAACAACAGAATTTCCAATGTGTTGAATGATGCTTCCTCTCCTTGCTCCTTGATTCAAGATGAATCAAGACCTTCGATCGTTGTTGCTAGACCTCCGATTCCAGCCCCTTTGTTGAAGAATCTTCCGTTCTTCAAACCCTCGGCCCGGCTGATCTCAAACACAACGAGTCGAACCCGAATCCTTCACTTCAATGTCACCGAATCCGCTACTAGACTGATGAAGACTTCCTCTTCTCAATCACCTTCGCTCGGCTGAATATTGATGAAGCGATTCGTCCAAAAACCCCCAAACACAAACCGGTATTGGAGGATAAAACCCTAATGGTTTTATTCAAGAAAGAACCTGCCACAAGCTTCAACTCGAACCGGATTCTTCGATCACAGCTTCGAACCTTATCACCTTTAATCAATCACGAACCACATCAAAAGTAATTGTGTGCAGTTGATGTGATGTGAAATGTTGAAGATGAAGATGATGAGTCTTGGACACCTTTTTCACTCTTTCTTGTTTCCTTGAACACTTGAACTCAAATTGACAAATGTTAGTTAATAAAAGTGTTTTGACTTCTATATATAGTAACTGACAAACCAACCAAAATTAACAGACTTTCAAATAGTGGAAAGAACTCAGAAAACTGAGTCTACGCACGAGCGGTCGACCATAGGTCGGCATGCGCTGAGCCGTGAGAGATGCGCCGACCCCTATGGTCGACCCATGGTTCCATGCGCTGACCCAGGATAGCCTCATTGTGCCATGCGCTGACCTCTGGTCGACTCAAGGGATTTATGCGCTAACCCGTGAGTTATGCGCCGACCCTTATGGTCGACGCAAGGAAGTATGCGCTAACCAATCTCCAGTTTAGCTGAGTTTTGCGCTGACCCGTGAGCTTTGAGCTGACCTCTATGGTCGACTCAAGGCCTTCAAATCTGCATAAATCCGTGTTTTGTGATTTTCATGCATTTCGTCATGATCACACTTTGTCCACATATGTTTTTAATCATTATAATAGGTTTAGACAAACGTAGAAAAGGATATGATGGGTAATGTGTTGCATTTGTTTGTAGACGTGCATGATGGTCTTTTGTCATCATCGAAACTTGCGATCGTATGTTGTCTGACACTTTGTCTTTACAAAGCTGACGCGGGAGTTTGAAATGTCTGACCTAGGAAATTTGTCATATTTATTAGGGATGGAATTTAAAGACACAAGTGAAGAAGTGTTTATGCACCATACAAAGTATACCCAAGACATCTTGAAGAGGTTCAAGATGAGTAACTGTAATGAAACTGTTACACCATTAGAGATTGGAGCAAACTTGAGAAAGGAAACAAATGACGAGTTTTTAAGTGAAACATTGTACAAACAAATCATTGAATCCTTGAGATATATTTGCAATACCAGGCCAAACATTTGTCAAAGTGTCGGATTATTGAGAAGATTCATGGAGAAACCTCAAGAATTTCATCTAATAGTAGTCAAGAGATTGTTGAGATACATCAAACGTACGATTAATCATGGTCTATTGATGTCGAGGAAAAAGAAGACTAACACAAATGTAGAGATATAAGGCTACACAAGTTCATATTTTAGTGAAGATAAAGAGAAGAAGAAGAGTATTGCATGCTACACATTCATGATTGGAGTTGCGCCAATCTCATGGAGTTCAAGAAGGAAAAACATTATGGCTTTGTCATCTTGAGAAGCTAAGTACGTGGCTACACTATAAAAACACGATTTTGTTCTGCATGTGGCCTTATGTTTTGATGATAACAATATATAGATTCATAGAGAATAGTTTTGTACCCTAATGGTTTTATTTAGTGTGCAGATTCTATATATAAGTTCTGATTATGAAGAAGTGATGTGTGATCTCATCAGACTCTGAACCTAGTGCACTCTGACTCTAAGATGTGTGTTCTACAATATAATCAAGCTATGGACTACTATATTCAATTTTTTTTAACATTGCATATCCAAAGCTTTATGACTCTGACAAGAGAAGCCTCAGATGTTGTCAAGCTCTAAAGTCTTGCGCTCAATCAACTTTGGTGAACTGTGTCACCATACTCTAAATACCGGGTTTTGATGAACTAGATCAAGACTCTGAAGACCAAGGTAATGAAAACTCTCTTATACAAACTTTGTTCTTCTTCCATGCATGCTTCATCAAATCTCTATATGAAGCCCCCTAAATACTTGAAGATAAGATAAAAGAGGTTTTACGTGAGAAAGTAGTACACAATAAAATATCAAATATTCTTTCCACTATACTGATTTTATGGAAAAGGATTGTACTATTGTTCCATTGTGTCTCCCGTTTTCATAGACCATTATGCAAAGATACAACTACATTTGTGTATTTCATTTCTACCCTTCAATAGATCTTTTCATTGCCTATACAAAGGAGACTTGGAGGAATAGAATAGTGCCAACACTAAGAGAATGTCATTTATGTGAACATTGCATATTACGAATACACTTCATAAAAAATATTGTGTGAAATTATTTGTAATTCATTTGTGTATTCTGCTTTCTTAGAAGCGTTTTGTAACATACTTTGTATCTCGTGATTGTATTTCCTTGAGTGACTAGGGTTTAGTCAGAATTACTCAAGAAGACATTAATGCTTGGTTTTTGGGGTTATAATCAAGTTTGGTTATAGTGGATTAAGTCCTTGTGATAAGGAGAAATCACCTTGGTGGGTGGACTCGAGGTAGCTTTGTTAACAACGAACCAGGATAAAAATAATTGTGTTCATTATTTTTGTTCTAAGTTTTCTCCTTGTCATTTTGGGTTGAAAATTTTTCATTCTAGAAACCCAATTAAAAACCCTCATTACTTGTGTTTCCAGTATCTTCAATTGGCATCAGAGCTCCGATTCTGGTATTGCTTATTTCTCAAACATTTCACTGCGTCAGAAAAAAGTCCTGATTTGTGAAACACAATGGCAAGAATCCCTCTACCATCTGCACCCGTTGTTAACAATGACAGAGATCACTATAGTGCCAACCCCCAGTTTTTGATGGAGAAAAATTTGACTATTTGAAAGATAGAATATAAAGTTTTTTTCTTGGTCATGATGTGGATCTATGGGATATGGTAGTTGATGGCTATATTCATCCTGTTGATGGCAGTGGTAATAAGGTAGAAAGAAGAATAATGGCTTATCAACAAAAGAAAGATTACAAGAATCATAATAAATCTATAACCATTCTGTTGAATATTATATCATACTCTAAGTATGAGAAGATCACAAAAAGAAACACATTTAAGTCTATATTTGAGTCTTTAAGGATGACTCGTGAAGGAAATGCTCAAGTGAAAGAAACCAAGGTGCTTACCTTGATACAAAAGTATAAATCCTTCCAAATGCATGATGATGAAATAGTTGAGATAATATTCTCACGGTTTCAGAATCTAGTTGCAGGACTGAAGGTTCTGGACAAAGGTTACTCTACTGCAAATCATGTTAAGAAAATTATCAGAAGATTACCCAAAGAGATGAAGGCTTATGGTAACTGCGTTGAAGCTGTCTAAAGATCTTACAACACTACTCTTGAAGAATTTTTAAGTTCTTTAAGAAGTCACGAGATCAAGCTTAAAGAGGATGAGCCTAAAAGAAAAGTTAAATTTGTGGCTCTGGAATTTATGGGAAAGTATGAAAAGACTAAAGCCTTTCAAGTTGGAGAAGAAGACAAATATGAAAAAGATTATGAAGAAGAATATGAGTTGTCTCTTCTTTCCAAAAGAGTTAACCAACTATGGAAGAAAAGACAAAGCAATTCCAGAGGAGCAAGAAGTACCAGTGGTCGCTCTGAGTCTACATATGAACTGAAGAAGTTAGGTGTTGGAAAATATGTTACCTGCTTTGAGTGCAAGGATCCAAGTCGCTACAAAAATGAATGTCCCAAGTTGAGAAAAGATATACTCAAATAGAAAGACTTTAGAGGGAAGAAGAAAGGTCTAATGGCTATCTAGGATGACTCTAAATCCTCAAGAGATGACTCTGAGGAAGAGCAAGCTAATGTGGTGTCAATGCCAAGCACATAAGCATCTGATGATAAGGCTTAGTGATAATCAGAATTTGAGTCAGACTCTGAAGAGGTATTTCCTAATCTATCTCGTTCAAAATTAGAATCTTGTTTATCTGAAATTCTGGAAAAAAATTCAGAAGCTTCAAAACAAATACAAGGATCTGAAACAAGTCCAAGTATTTGAATCTGAAGCACATGGTAAGCTTAAGAAAGATTTCTCCACTATGAATGAAGAAAAATTTATTCTTAAAAATGACAACTTTGCACTTCAAAGTAAGAGTTCTAAACTTGAGGAAGAAATTCTTTCAGAAGCTTCTGTGGATTCTGAATATGTCATAAAGAAATATGAAAATTATTTTTAGAAATTTCTGGCTAGAAACATAGATAGAAACAAAATGGCTTCAATGATCCATGGATTTAGCATAAATGGAAGAAGAGGAATTGCTTATGTAAAGACAAAGTGTCAGACAACATACGATCGCAAGTTTCGATGATGACAAAAGACCATCATGCACGTCTACAAACAAATGCAACACATTACCCATCATATCCTTTTCTACGTTTGTCTAAACCTATTATAATGATTAAAAACATATGTGGACAAAGTGTGATCATGACGAAATGCATGAAAATCACAAAACACAGATTTATGCAGATTTGAAGGCCTTGAGTCGACCATAGGGGTCAGCTCAAAGCTCACGGGTCAGCGCAAAACTCAGCTAAACTGGAGATTGGTTAGCGCATACTTCCTTGCGTCGACCATAAGGGTCGGCGCATAACTCACGGGTTAGCGCATAAATCCCTTGAGTCGACCAGAGGTCAGCGCATGGCACAATGAGGCTATCCTGGGTCAGCGCATGGAACCATGGGTCGACCATAGGGGTCGGCGCATCTCTCACGGCTCAGCGTACGCCGACCTATGGTCGACCGCTCGTGCGTAGACTCAATTTTCTGAGTTCTTTCCACTGTTTGAAAGTCTGTTAATTTTGGTTGGTTTGTCAGTTACTATATATAGAAGTCAAAACACTTTTATTAACGAACATTTGTCAATTTGAGTTCAAGTGTTCAAGGAAACAAGAAAGAGTGAAAAAGGTGTCCAAGACTCATCATCTTCATCTTCAACATTTCACAACACATCAACTGCACACAATTACTTTTGATGTGGTTCGTGATCGATTAAAGGTGATAAGGTTCGAAGCTGTGATCGAAGAATCCGGTTCGAGTTGAAGCTTGTGGCAGGTTCTTTCTTGAATAAAACCGTTAGGGTTTTGTCCTCCAATACCGGTTTGTGTTTGGGGGTTTTTGGACGAATCGCTTCATCAATATTCAGCCGAGCGAAGGTGATTGAGAAGAGGAAGTCTTCATCAGTCTAGTAGCGGATTCGGTGACATTGAAGTGAAGGATTCGGGTTCGACTCGTTGTGTTTGAGATCAGCCGGGCCGAGGGTTTGAAGAACGGAAGATTCTTAAACAAAGGGGCTGGAATCGGAGGTCTAGCAACAACGATCGAAGGTCTTGATTCATCTTGAATCAAGGAGCAAGGAGAGGAAGCATCATTCAACACATTGGAAATTCTGTTGTTTACGTGCTTTGCAATCCTTGTATAAACGGTTAAATTTCACAGGTGATATCTAATTAATCATCTCAATTCTAATTTTAGAATTGAGGGCAGACGTACCCCGAAGCGAGGACGGCGGGGGAACTGCCTCATCAAATCTCTGTCTTCTTTAATTTTCTGCATAAGTGCTTTTCAGCTTAAAAATTAAGTGATTTTAGTTTAAGCAATTTTACCAAACGTTGATATAAGTTGAGTAAGAGATTAAAACTGCTGTTTGAATACAAAGTACAATAGTATATTGTACTAGATAAATTTGAATTACTTACTCAACTCAAATATCTCTTGGAGTGTATGCACACCAAGTGTTTGTTAATTTGCATAAGCCAAAGTTGTCTTAAGTTTGCATCCAGTTTAATTTGGTATTTTGGATCATTGGAACTAGGCTTGCTAGTTAGTGAAATATATCAATTGAGTGTGCATATAGTGTAGTGATTTGGATTTCTTTTTATCTCTAATCCATTAGCTTAACGCATATCCGGTTTTCCAATAACGGTTCGTTTTAGACTAAAATTTTCCTCGGCCGCTTCCGCACCTAAAACAAATTTTCAAAACCAATTTTCTTTCAAATTGGCAGCGCCGACTCAAGTTTTTAATTGGGATCTATTCAACCCCCCCTTCTAGATCCGTGCCATAGTCTAACAAGTGGTATCAGGAGCTCCGGTTCACTCCGTGCTTCAAAATACAACGTTGATAGAAAATGGCTAACGAACCTAAAGGGGCTTACAATAGAGCTCCCGTGTTCAATGGTGAAAATTATAGTTATTGGAAAGACTGTATGCGGGTGCACATAAATTCCATAGATAGAAAAATATGGAATGTTATTCTCAATGGTCCAATTCAAATAACCATGACCAATGAGAACGACGAAGTGGTGCCTAAGCCCGAAGCACAATGGACCGATGATGATGAAAAGAAATACAATTATGATTGGAAAGCCAAAAATATCCTAATCTCCTCATTAGGCGTAGATGAATACTATCGTGTATCCCATTGTCCTACTGCTAAGGCTATGTGGGATTCACTACAAATTGCCCATGAGGGGACGAATGATGTTAAATTGGCTAGAATCAATACACTAACACAAGAGTTTGATCTCTTCTTCATGGAGCAAGGGGAAACCATTACTGACATGCAAAAGAGATTCACTCATCTCATCAATCGATTACATTCACTTGGTAGGCCTGTTTCCAATGATATTGCTACTAATAAGATCTTAATATGTCTTAACAGGGAATGGCAGCCGAAAGTGACCGCCATAAAAGAGGCAAATGATCTTACCACATTGGACTTGACAACATTGTTCGGTAAACTACAAGAGCACGAACAAGTTCTCTTAAGCCTGGAACAACACGAAAAGAAAGATAAGAAAGACAAAGCAAAGGTGAGTGAAAATAAATCAATAGCTCTAAAGACTTCCTCCTCAAAGTCTCAAGCAAAAGAGCAAAGTGATTATTCATCGAGTGACGAAGAAGAAGAGGACAAGAGTGAAGATATGGGGCTGTTCGTCAAACGCTACAACCGTTACGTGAGAAAGAACGGCATCCAACATTCCGAGAAGAACTTGGTAAACTTCCGGAAGCAATCTAGGTTCTCTAAAAATGATGACTCAAAAGGAAAAACAACTAGAGGGTCGTGCTATAAGTGTGGAAAGCCGGGTCACTACAAGCCGGACTGTCCGATGAACAAAAAGACAAAAGAAAAAGATTCATACAAATCACACAAGAAACCATCAAAGCCAAGGAGAGCATACATAGCTTGGGAAAGCGATAGCGACTCCTCCGATGATGAAAGTTCTAGTGATGACGATGAAAATGCAAATCTATATCTTTCTGCTCATCAAAAGAACAAAAAGAAACAGGTACGACATGCTAAATATGAAAAATCCTCTAGTATGTCTCATCATGAATTGCAAACTGCTTTTGATACTTTACACTATGAAGCAAAAGAAGCCTTTAAAAGGCTTGCCTCAAATAAGAAATTTTTTTCTCATTTGGAACATAAAATTCAAGAATCCGAACGGAAACTTGAGGCACTTAAAGCTTCTATAGTGGAAAGCACAAAAACAAGTTATGAGGACCTTAAAAGTAGAATGATGAACTTTGGGTGTGATACTTGTTACATTTGGCAAGGTGAAGTAAGAAACCTAAAAGCCAAACTTGACAAGGCTCTTGAGCCCAAGATTACTTTTGCTATTGACAAATCAAATTTTCGAAAAAGTATGGTTAATCCATATCAAAAATATAAATATGTTATAAAGGATGAAGATAGCAAAAGCAATCCAAATGTAAATTTCTCTTGTCTCTATTGTTGCAAGAAAGGCCATTCCATTGCTAAATGTAGATTTAGGAGGTTTTTAGTTCCTAAAGGCATTTATCAATGGATGCCCAAATGCAATCATTTCGTTCCTCACCACTTAGGACCCAATAAGCAATTGGGTACCTTCTCTTGTTAATTATCTTGTCACAGGTACAATGCCTCGAGACTACCGAGAGAAGATGGGTTCTCGACAGTGGATGCTCAAGGCACATGTCAGGTGACATATCTCTCTTCATTGACTTTGTGGCGAAGAAGAAGGGATATGTAACTTATGGTGACAACAACCGTGGAGCAATACTTGGGAAAGGTAGTGTAGGTAATCCCTCCTCTACTACTATTTCTGATGTTTTGCTTGTCGAAGGTCTTAAACACAATCTACTTAGCATCAGTCAATTATGTGACAAAGGATACAATGTATCGTTTTCAAAAGATTGTTGCAAAATTGTACATAATGATGATAAGAAGAGCATGTTTAATGGTCTTCGAGTGAACAATGTCTATATGCTTGACTTAAATGAAGTATCGTTAACAAGTGATAAATGCCTTGTAACAATGAGTGAAGATTCATGGTTATGGCATAGGCGTTTAGCACATGTTAACTTTGACTTACTTAACAAAGTAGTCTCAAAAGATCTAGTCCTAGGTCTCCCCAAAATTAAGTTCACCAAGGATCACCTTTGTGATGCTTGTCAAAAGGGGAAGCAAACGAGGATCTCTTTTAAATAAAAAAATATCGTTTCAACAACGAGACCTCTCGAGCTTCTCCATATGGATTTATTTGGGCCATCTAGGATTAAAAGTCTAGGAGGAAACTATTACGGTTTCGTAATAGTGGACGACTTTTCTCGATTTTGTTGGACTATTTTCTTAGTAAGTAAGAGTGACACATTCGCCGCCTTTGAACGATTTGCTAAGCTTTCCCAAAATAAACTAAATACAAACATTGTTGCAATTAGAAGCGATCATGGAGGTGAGTTTGAAAATCACTTATTTGAAGAATATTGCGGTAACCATGGTATTGATCATAACTTCTCCGCTCCACGTACTCCTCAACAAAACGGGGTTGTGGAGCGTAAAAATCGAATTTTGGAAGAATTGGGAAGAACAATGATCAACGAAAGTGGCTTACCGAAATATTTTTGGGCCGACGCCATTAGTACGGCTTGTTATGTTCTGAATAGGGTGCTCATTCGCCCCATTCTAAACAAAACACCGTATGAACTTTTAAAAGGGCGAAAACCCAATGTTTCTCACTTACATGTCTTTGGTTGCAAATGTTTTGTATTGAACAATGGAAAGGAAAACTTAGGGAAATTCGATTCCAAGGCCGACGAAGGTATCTTCCTCGGATACTCTCAATCTAGCAAAGCATATAGAATATACAACAAGCGATTACTTACTGTAGAAGAGTCTGTACATGTCACTTTTGATGAATCCAATCCGAGAAACGTCGGAAAGGGTAGTGTTTTTCATGGTGCAGGTACATCTACCGAAGACATACTCAAAGGTGGAGAGTCGGGGATTGATCAACCCGACATAGTCAAAATTGAGGAGGACAAAGATGTACACCATGAGGAAACCGAGGTAGTTCATCCGCCTTCAAACGATGATCTCCCTCAAGCTTGGAAGTCTTCCAAAGACCATCCAATCGACAACATTCTCGGGGACATCTCAAAGGGTGTAACAACTCGATCTAAGCTAAGTAATTTCTGTTATCACTTTGCTTTCGTTTCGCAGATGGAACCTAAAAACCCTAAAGAAGCCCTACTCGATGAACACTGGTTTTTATCAATGCAGGAGGAACTTAATCAGTTCACCAGAAATGAGGTTTGGGACCTTGTCCCTCCTCCGCGAGATCATCGAGTAATCGGCACCCGATGGGTGTTTAGGAACAAGCTGGACGAAAACGGGGTAATAACCCGTAATAAGGCGCGTTTAGTCGCGCAAGGGTATAACCAAGAGGAAGGCATCGACTATGAGGAAACTTATGCGCCGGTTGCCCGACTCGAGGCTATACGCCTTCTGCTTGCTTTCGCTTGTGCGAAAGACTTTAAGCTATTCCAAATGGATGTCAAGAGTGCGTTCCTTAACGGTCACATAAATGAAGAGGTTTATGTCACACAACCTCCGGGTTTCGAATCCCATGAGTATCCTGATCATGTTTATAAACTAAAAAGAGCTTTGTATGGCCTCAAACAAGCTCCTAGAGCTTGGTATGAGAGACTAAGCAAATTCTTACTCGATCAAAAATACTTAAGAGGAAAGGTTGACACAACCCTCTTCATTAAACGTCAAGGAAAGCACTTGATATTAATGCAAATTTATGTAGATGATATCATATTTGGATCTACTAACATGAATCTTGTGAGAGAGTTTTCTGACCTTATGCAGGGCGAATTCGAGATGAGTATGATGGGGGAGCTCACATACTTTCTCGGTCTGCAAATTAAACAGCTCAAAGAAGGAACTTTCGTGAGCCAGACAAAGTACTGTTTGGACCTTATCAAGAGATTTGACATGGCAAAAGCTAAGGCCATAGACACCCCCATGCCTACGTGTACCAACTTGAACAAAGATGAAGACGGTAAGGAAGTTGATGTAAAACGGTATAGAGGTATGATTGGTTCACTCCTTTATCTTACTGCTTCTCGTCCCGATATTATGTTTAGCGTATGCATGTGTGCAAGATATCAATCATGTCCCAAGGAATCCCATTTAAAAGCCGTCAAACGAATACTTCGATACCTATCCGGTACTCCGAAGTATGGACTGTGGTATTCCAAAGGTAATGATTGTTCTTTGGTAGGTTTTTCCGATTCCGACTTTGCCGGTTGCAAATCGGATAGGAAGAGCACCAGTGGCACTTGTCACTTATTTTCAAACTCTTTGGTCAGTTGGCATAGCAAGAAACAGGTTTCTGTTGCTTTGTCAACCGCCGAAGCGGAATACGTTGCCGCCGGTAGTTGTTGTGCCCAAATCCTATGGATTAAGCAACAACTATTGGATTTTAACCTCAAACTTGAACGTATTCCCATTTTTTGTGACAATACAAGTGCCATTAACCTGATCAAGAATCCTGTGCTACATTCTCGCACCAAACATATCGAAATTCGACACCACTTTCTTCGGGATCATGTAGAGAAAGGTGACATTGTGTTTGAAGATGTCAATACTGAAAATCAATTAGCGGACATTTTCACAAAGCCGCTAGCCACTGAAACTTTCTTTCATATCCGCCGAGAACTTGGCATTCTCGATATTTCGGAACGGGCACTATAATCTGCTGTTTTACCTTATTCCGTATAAGACTTTAATCTTGTACTTCTGACAAATCTATGTTGTTGTAAGCACAAGTCTACCGTTCACCAAGTCACTCTGGCATTGAGGTGATACTGTTCCTCTTTTTCTCTCTCTGCAAAGTCTCATGACTAAAATAGTTATATCTCATAATGATGTTGCTTATATATATATATATATATATATATATATATATATATATGATATCTCTCTTTGGATGTTTATTGCTGTATGAATTGTTAATTATGCATCAAACCTGTCATTGCATGTGCCAAATAGTGAAAAATTAAAATTTGGACTGTATGAGTCGACCGCAGCAAGGCTATGGTCGACGCACGATTAAATAATTTTTGCATTTTCTCAAAAATCAAACAGTATGCGTCGACGAATACAGGGGTATGGTCGACGCATCGCTCGAAAATTTCGTTTTTCTGCAAAAAAATTTAAATCATTTTTCATGCATTCCCATTCAAAAATCAGCATTAAGTGTGCATTTACATTCCATCACCTTTCAAACTACCCACTACTATGTAACTTGCATCTACCTAGTGGCTATTGTTCCTTGATCTTCCATCTTCCCAAAACCCTAACCTTTCCACTATAAATAGGGAGAAACCTCTCTCTAGCAGAATCACTCTCAAAACACTCCTTAAACCTTCTCTCTATACCCAAATACTTAGTTTCAAACCTGCTCAAATGGCTTCCACATCACGCAGACCTTCCGGAAAAAGATCCCGAGAATCATCCGCCGCATCTCTTCCCATATCTGCTGTATCACTCGTTCCACCCGCTCGTGTCGAAGTCTTCAACAAAGATATCGGCAAACGAGGAGTTGTGCAACAACATACGTTCTACAAACTTACCGCTGAACGCATGCACCTCGCTCAAATCATGGCTCTGCTGCAGCATCAAGGCTTCATCAACTTCTTGGAGTGCAACACTAAATACAGTGAAGACCTTGTCCGAGTGTTCTACGCCGGTCTTCATGACAACTTTCGCGGGCACAAGTTTTCCTCCAGAATTGGTCCGACAAAGGTATCGCTTAAATCAAATATCTGGAACCAATATTTTGATATGTCTGTGGATGATGCTGAAAATCCTCTACCTGAGGTAACTGACTCTCACCACATAGATGGCTACGAGTTTAAGAGTGCATTGAATGACATGCTGAAACGGCCATATCCTGATGAGTTTGTGAACAGTGACGCGTTCCCACGAACTGTCACTGCCGGCAAGCTGAAAGCCGGAGAAAGGATTCTTCAGTGGATTGTCTCACGCATCCTGCGACCCAAGAAGGGCGGTCTCTCCAGAGTCGAACAGGCCGAGGTTCATCTGATTTACATTCTGAAAAATAAGAAGAAAATCAACTGGCCGTACTACATTGCCAGTAGAATGTATAATCTACGTGATTCCGGACGTGGAACTGCTCTTGCCTACGGATCCTTCATTCAAGAGGTCCTTACAGCAGCCAACGTTAATCATCCATCTTAACTGTACACTTCCACCTCATCTGACAAAGAGTTTAGCACAAAAACTATGTCTATGATGGGATATCTTTGGTGCAATGAGCGGAGAACGTATAAGTTTGTTAGAAGAGGAAATGTTCCTGCAGATGATCACAGTGATGAAAGCGAAGAACAAGAAGATGAAGAGGAAAATGAAGAAGAAGAAGCCAGGCACGATTTTGATCACAATGGTGGAGATGATAGTCCTCCACCCGTTGACACTCATAACTACTCCGACTCCGCTTGGGTTCAGCAGTCGCATACAACTGAAGAAGATGTTCCACGCTGGGGTGACTGGCAACATACGGGCTGGTCAACTCAACGTCAATTTTACCAGCCGTATCATCAAGAGGATGAAGAATCTCCTCCGTCCCCTCCACAGCAAGCAGAATCTTCAGAACTGTTGGATATGATGCGAAATATGCAGATTGCTCAACAGTCCTTCATGCAAGCTCAAGATGAGCGCTATGCTCATATTAACGAGCAACTTCAAGCCCAAAATGAGCGTCTCGACACCTTCTCTACAAGCATGAATGATCGGTTTGCAACCTTTTCGGCTTCAATTGAACTTCAGGAAAGGTCGATCGACGAGAGTCTCAAGCATCTGAACGGTGTCACCGAATACTTATCATCTCTGGCTGACCCTTACAAAAACCCGGGCATTTGTTATCATCCAGGCCATCGTCGTTAGGACATAGCCATTCACATGCATTTTGTAGTTTGATTGTTATTTTGAATGTATTTAGCTCTCTGTCTTAATTGTATTGCTCAGAAATGACATTGGTGTGTTTTTTTATTATCTGTTTATGATTATTTCCTGTGAAATTTCCTTGTTATCTTGAATATTCACTCTGTCTCTCTTTTTGATGTTGTCAAAGGGGGAGAAAAGTGTACAAAGCAGGCAGCCAAAAATGCCCACAACTAACAGTCGCTTTCTGCAGATAACCTTAGATTACAAAAGAAAGGGGGAGTGTGCAAAATGTGTCAATATCGCATGTTGTTTGTCACGTTGATTTATACAGGTTGTCATCATCAAAAAGGGGGAGTATGTAAAGACAAAGTGTCAGACAACATACGATCGCAAGTTTCGATGATGACAAAAGACCATCATGCACGTCTACAAACAAATGCAACACATTACCCATCATATCCTTTTCTACGTTTGTCTAAACCTATTATAATGATTAAAAACATATGTGGACAAAGTGTGATCATGACGAAATGCATGAAAATCACAAAACACAGATTTATGCAGATTTGAAGGCCTTGAGTCGACCATAGGGGTCAGCTCAAAGCTCACGGGTCAGCGCAAAACTCAGCTAAACTGGAGATTGGTTAGCGCATACTTCCTTGCGTCGACCATAAGGGTCGGCGCATAACTCACGGGTTAGCGCATAAATCCCTTGAGTCGACCAGAGGTCAGCGCATGGCACAATGAGGCTATCCTGGGTCAGCGCATGGAACCATGGGTCGACCATAGGGGTCGGCGCATCTCTCACGGCTCAGCGTACGCCGACCTATGGTCGACCGCTCGTGCGTAGACTCAATTTTCTGAGTTCTTTCCACTGTTTGAAAGTCTGTTAATTTTGGTTGGTTTGTCAGTTACTATATATAGAAGTCAAAACACTTTTATTAACGAACATTTGTCAATTTGAGTTCAAGTGTTCAAGGAAACAAGAAAGAGTGAAAAAGGTGTCCAAGACTCATCATCTTCATCTTCAACATTTCACAACACATCAACTGCACACAATTACTTTTGATGTGGTTCGTGATCGATTAAAGGTGATAAGGTTCGAGGCTGTGATCGAAGAATCCGGTTCGAGTTGAAGCTTGTGGCAGGTTCTTTCTTGAATAAAACCGTTAGGGTTTTGTCCTCCAATACCGGTTTGTGTTTGGGGGTTTTTGGACGAATCGCTTCATCAATATTCAGCCGAGCGAAGGTGATTGAGAAGAGGAAGTCTTCATCAGTCTAGTAGCGGATTCGGTGACATTGAAGTGAAGGATTCGGGTTCGACTCGTTGTGTTTGAGATCAGCCGGGCCGAGGGTTTGAAGAACGGAAGATTCTTCAACAAAGGGGCTGGAATCGGAGGTCTAGCAACAACGATCGAAGGTCTTGATTCATCTTGAATCAAGGAGCAAGGAGAGGAAGCATCATTCAACACATTGGAAATTCTGTTGTTTACGTGCTTTGCAATCCTTGTATAAACGGTTAAATTTCACAGGTGATATCTAATTAATCATCTCAATTCTAATTTTAGAATTGAGGGCAGACGTACCCCGAAGCGAGGACGGCGGGGGAACTGCCTCATCAAATCTCTGTCTTCTTTAATTTTCTGCATAAGTGCTTTTCAGCTTAAAAATTAAGTGATTTTAGTTTAAGCAATTTTACCAAACGTTGATATAAGTTGAGTAAGAGATTAAAACTGCTGTTTGAATACAAAGTACAATAGTATATTGTACTAGATAAATTTGAATTACTTACTCAACTCAAATATCTCTTGGAGTGTATGCACACCAAGTGTTTGTTAATTTGCATAAGCCAAAGTTGTCTTAAGTTTGCATCCAGTTTAATTTGGTATTTTGGATCATTGGAACTAGGCTTGCTAGTTAGTGAAATATATCAATTGAGTGTGCATATAGTGTAGTGATTTGGATTTCTTTTTATCTCTAATGCATTAGCTTAACGCATATCCGGTTTTCCAATAACGGTTCGTTTTAGACTAAAATTTTCCTAGGCCGCTTCCGCACCTAAAACCAATTTTCAAAACCAATTTTCTTTCAAATTGGCAGCGCCGACTCAAGTTTTTAATTGGGATCTATTCAACCCCCCCTTCTAGATCCGTGCCATAGTCTAACAGCTTATGTGCCTAAAAAAACCTATTTTAAAACCAAAGACAAAACCAAATGCTCTTTATTTTGATTTCTCTTATGCACATACACAAAATGATTATACTGTACAAAGACCCAAGTTCTTTAAGAAATCTGGGAGAACTAACCATAAAGGACCAAAAAAGATATGGGTACCTAAGGACAAGATAATATATGTTACAGACATCCTTAATAGCATAGTTAAAATACCAATCATGGCACCTGGACTCTGGGTGCTCTCGACATATGATGGGAAGAAGACATATGTTCCAAGATTTGGAACTTAAGCCAGGTGACTTCGTGGGTTTCGGAGGTGATCAGAAAGGGAAGATCATAGGCTCCAGAACAATTGGTAATGCTTTTCTCTCTTATATTTACTAATGTTTTATTTTTTGATGGATTAATACATAATTTATTATCCATAAGTCAATTAAATGACAATGGTTATGATATAATCTTTAATGAAAAGTCTTGTAAATATTTTAGTCAGACGGATGGCTCCATTCTTTTCAATGGCAAGAGCAAAAATAAAATTTATAAAATTAGACTTTCTTATCTTAAAAATCAGAATGAAAAATGTCTCATATCTATTAATGAAGAGCAATGGGTCGGGAATAGACGATTGAGCCTTGTTAGCATGGGAAGAATTTCTCAGCTAAATAAGCTTAATTTAGTCAGAGGCCTTCTAAATCTAAAGTTTCTCTTCAGATTATCTTTGTGAAGCATGTCATAAAGGCAAGTTTTCAAAAACCTATTTCTAAGCAAATGATGGTATTTCTACCTCTAGACCTTTGGAACTCTTGCACATTGACCTCTTTGGACCAGTGAAAATTGCTTCTGTGAATGGCAAGAAAAATGTTTTAGTCATTGTTGATGACTACAATAGATGGACATGAGTTAAATTCTTAAGACACGAGGATGAGTCACATTTTGTGCTCTCTACCTTCTGCTCACAAGTGTAAAACGAGAAAGACTTTAGAATTGTTAATGTCAGAAGTGATCATGAAGGTGAATTTGAAAATAAAGATTTTGAAAAACTCTTTGATGAAAATAGAATTTCTCATGATTTCTCTTGCCCTAGAACTCCATAACAAAATGGAGTTGTAGAGAGGAAGAATAGGACTTTGCAAGAAATGACTAGAACCATAATTAGTGAGACAAATATGGCTAAGCACTTATGGGCAGAGGAAGTTAACACAACATGCAATATTCAGAATATAATCTCTATATGACATATTATGGGTAAGACTCCTTATGAATTGTGAAAGAATACGAAACCCAAGATTTCATATTTCCATCCTTTTGGATGTAATTGTTTTATTCTGAACACTAAAGACAATTTGAATAAGTTTGATTCTAAGGCACATAATTGTATAATGTTAGGATATTCTGAACGCTCTAATGGCTATAGAGTATATAACACCGAGACACAAATTGTTGAGGAATTAATTCATGTCAGATTTAATGATAAGCTTGACTCTGAAAAGTCAAAGATAGTTGAGAAGTTTGCAGATCTGGAGATTACATATTCAAAATCTAAAGGTAAAGAATCATAAGCTAAAGAATCTGAGGTAAAAAACTCTAAAATTGTTAAACCCAAAGCTGCTGAAGCTCAGCCTCTTTTGGGGAAGCACAAACAAATATCTTCACATTCTGAAGAATTGATTCTGGTAGATAAACTTGAACCAGTGAGAACCAGATCCTCGTTCACACCTTTTGAAGAGACACTTATGGGTTTGGTGTCCCTCATAGAACCTACATCTTTTGATGAAACACTTTAGTACACTGAGTGGATTTTGGCAATGCAAGAAGAATTGAACCAATTCTTCAGAAATGATGTGTGGAATCTTGTGCCTAAACCCAAAGGAATTCAAGTCATTGGGACAAAACGGGTCTTCAGAAACAAACTGAATGAAAAAGGATAAGTGGTAAGGAACAAGGCCAAACTGGTGGACAAGGTTATAGTTAGTAAGACGGGATTGACTATACTAAGACCTTTGCACTAGTTGTCAGGTTAGAGTATATTCGTCTGTTAATTTCTTTTCTTATTAATCATAATATCATCTTCTATTAGATTAATGTTAATAGTGCATTTCTGAATCGTTACATAACTGAAGAAGTGTGGTACATCAACCTCCTGGTTTAAAAAAAAATCCATGTTACATTTTCAAACTTAATAAATCTTTGTATGGTCTGAAATAAAATCCTGAAGCATGGTATGAAAGACTAAGAAATTTTCTTTTAGAAAATGATTTTACCAGAGGAAAGGTTGATACTACTTTGTTCCATAAGATATTCAAAAATGATATTGTTAGAACAAGATTTGATTATGCATTTATATCGTGAGTTTTGATGATAACAATGTTGTATTTATGTGAGAACAACTTTGGTACCCTAATGGTTTGTTATTGTGTAGCTTTAACTTTGGTACCCCATATGATGTGCAACATCATCAATTTCTAAACTTTGCGTTCTAAGTCCTCCTCTGTGTTGCAATTAGAAGTTCTGAAAGACGTCAATATTATTGTTGCAATGTTCTTTCTGCTTCTGTGTTATCTCACCTGTCAGAAGCTTCTAAGGAGAATTTATGTTGTTGCTGCAATGTTCTCTCAGTTCTTGCTTCTGGACGTGACTCTGATCACTAAACTTCTAAAAAAGGGCAAGCTTCTAAAGTTGTGTTATGTAGCTGAAGTTTCTGAAGTACTCAAGAAAGACGATTGAAGTTATCAAGGTTCTGACTGAGGATTCTGAAGATTATGAAGATACTGAAGAACTCAAGCTAGACTCCTGACACTGTCAAGGTTCTGAGCCTAGGTTCTGAAGTTTCTGAATCTAGCTCTCTATTTCTTCACTTCATGCTTCAATCATCTTTTATTAGAAGCCAATGAATATGAAGATAAGATCAAATGGGAACATGATCAAATAGTACATGGTACAAATCGAACAACCTTTCCACTACCTGATTTCATGGGCAAGGACTCTACTATTCATCACACATGTCACTACTTTTGTGGGCGAAAGAACAGTATATGGTATCATTCCTTTCTCATCCAACAGTGCACAACCGCTCAAGAAGCTTTCCCCATTTTGCCCTCCAACGGTCACATGCTTTACTATATAAGCATGCATAGGATACTTGAAAAAAACGTTGATTCTGCACAAGTATTTTGACAAGTTGTTTATCTTTGTGAAAAGATATCTTTCTTTGTATACAATGTTCTTTAAGTGATTTGTTATTCATTTATATAAAAATCTGCTTGTGTAGAAGCATCTTGTAACACACAAACTGTTATTCAAACTATTTGTTTGATTCCTTAAGGAGGTTATCCTTGAGAAGACAAAGAAAGTTGTTCTTTGTGAGTCCTTGAGGAGACTAAGGTTTAGTTGGATCCTTGAGAAGACAAAAAAGGTTATTCTTTGTGTTTATTGTAATTTGTTGATTAGAGTGTATTAATTCCTTGGGTATAAGGCAAATTACCATGGGGGGTGGACTGGATTAACTTTGAGTTTCAAGCGAACCAGGATAAAAATCGCTGTGTTTTTATCTCTTCATTATTAAACTTGTTAGTGGTGTTTTTGTTTTGGAAAAAGCTTTTGTTTATAAAACCCAATTCAAACCCCCATTTCTTGTGTTTTTCACACCTTCAATTGGCATCAAAGCTCCGATTCTGATTGTGATAATAGTTTTATCAACACCTCACAGTGCTCAGTATCGATCCAGTTGTATGAGAAACAATGGAAGTTGTTAACGCTGCTAACATTGTTAATAATAATGATAGAGGTCATTACAGTGTCAAACCACCTATTTTTAATGGTGAGAAATTTAACTACTAGAAAGATATAATCAAAAGTTTCTTTCTTGGTTACGATGTTGTTCTATGGGATCTTGTAAGTCGAAGGCTATGTTCACCCAGTAAATGGTGAAGGATATACTTAGCAAGAAGTGTTATGTGTGATCAATAGAAGAAAGATTTCAAAAATCATCATAAGGCCAGAACCATATTGCTTAATGTTATCTCTTATACGGAGTATTAGAAGATAACAAATAGAGATTCTGCCAAACCCATCTTTGACTCTCTGAGAATGACTCATGAGGGAAACGCTCAAGTAAAGGAGACAAAGGCCTTGGCCTTAATCCATAAATATAAGGCTTTCAAACTGGAAGATGATGAAAAAGTTAAGACTATGTTCTCAAGGTTTTAGATAATTGTCGCATGGCTTAAGGTTTTGGAAAAAGGATATTCTACAGCTGATCATGTCAGGAAAATTATCAGAAGTCTTCCCAAAAAATGGATACCTATGGTAACTGCATTGAAGCTGGCTAAGGATCTCAACAGCATCAGTCTCGAAAAACTCGTTAGTTCTTTAAGAAGTCATGAGATTAAGCTAGAAGAAGATGAACCTCAGAAGAGAGGAAAATATTTAGCTCTAAAATCTAAGCCTCAGAAGACTAAAGCATATAAAGCTGAGGAAGAATTAGAAGGATTTGATGAAGACTCGGAAGATGATGATGAGCTTTCTCTAATCTCAAAGAGAGTCAACAGACTCTGGAAACGCAAGCAACGTGGTCAAGGGAAATTCATAGGAGTCAGAAGGACTGTTGGTCGCTTTGAATCCTTATCTGGTCAAAATGAGAAAACTTATGGAAAATAAGTTATCTGTTTCGAGTGCAAGGAGTCAGGCCACTACAAGAATGATTGTCCTAAACTGAATAAGGTTTTATCAAGAAGGCGCTGATGGCTACCTGGGATGACTCAGAATCTTAAAAAGAATATTTTGAAGAAGAAAAAACAATGTTGCACTAATGGCAACTACTAAGATTCCACTAGTTCTTAGGAACCAGAAGGCAAGGTTTTATCAGAATCAGAATCTGACTCCAATTCTAAAGAGGTATTCTTTTATCCAGTACTTTCTGCCTAAAAGCATAGATAGAAGCAAAATGGCTTCCTTGATCTATGGAGTTAGCAAAAATGGAAGGAAAGGTTTGGGTTATACATAAACTACAAAACCTGACAAAATTCAGAAGGTTAAACCAAAACCTCTCTATGTGCATTTCGTGTTTGCTGGCACTTAGTCTGATACTTCTGCATAGACACAGAAGCATATTAAGGATACAGACTCTATTCTGAAACCTAAGTATCATGCAACAAATCTCTCATGATTATCCTTATGTTAAAATACCCAAAGTTATAAGAAAATCAGGGAAAACTAACAAAAGAGGACCCAGAAAATGGATACCTAAGGATAAAATTGTTTATATTGCAGACATCCTTAACAGCTCAGCTGAGACACCAATCATGGTACCTGGACAGTGGATGCACATGACACATGACGAACAGAAGGTCTATGTTCCAAGGTTTGGAACTTAAGCCTTAAGACTTTGTAGGTTTCAGAGGAAACCAGAAAGGAAAGATCATTAGCTCTGGAACCATTGGTAACGGTAAACTTCCTTCTTTTACTAATGTTCTTTTAGTTGACGGTCTGATGCATAACATGTTGTCTATTAACCAACTTAGTGACAATGGTTATGATATCATCTTTAATCGAAAGTCCTGTAAGGTTGTTAGTCAGAAAGATGACACAATCCTTTTTAACGGAAAGAGGAAAAACAACATTTATAAAATTAGACTTTCTCATCTTGAAGATCAAAATGTTAAATGTAAAATGTATGTTAATAAGGAGCAATGGGTCTGGTATAGACGTTTGGGTCATGTTAGCATGAGAAGGGTCTCTCAGCTAAATAAGCTTGAATTAGTCGGAGGTCTACCCAAACTGAAGTTCGCTTCAGATTCTCCTTGTGAAGCATGTCAGAAAGGCAAGTTTTATAAAACTTTTTTCAAATAAAAACTATTGTTTCTACCTCTAGACCGTTAGAACTTCTGCACATTGATTTGGTTGGACCAGTGAAAACTGCTTCTATCAATGGAAAGAAGTACGGATTAATCATAGTTGATGACTACAGTCGATGGACATGGGTAAAGTTCTTGAAACACAGGGATGAGTCACATTCTATGTTTTCTACCTTCTGCACACTAGTGCAAACATAAATGAATTGCAAAATAGTCAAAGTCAGAAGTGATCATGGTGGCGAATTTGAAAATAAACATTTTAAAAATCTTTTTGATTCAAATGGTATTTCCCATGATTTCTCCTGTTCTAGAACTCCACAATAAAATGAAGTTATATGAAGGAAGAATAGTATGTTGCAAGAAATGGCCCGCACCATGATCCAAGAAACTGATATGGCTAAGCATTTCTGGGCAGAAGCAGTCAACATAGCGTGTTATATTCAGCACAACATTTCTATCTGACCTATTATGGGTAAAACTCCTTATGAGTTGTGGAAGAATAGAAATCCCAATATTTATTACTTTCATCATAAGTGTTTACTGTTAGGATATTTTGAACGCTCTAAAGGATACAAAATGTTTAATATAAAAACACAAATTTTTTAGGAATCAATTCATGTTAGATTCAATGATAAGCTTAACCCTGAAAAGTCAAACCTAGTTGAGAAATTTGCAGATCTGAAGATTAACCTTTCAGAATCCAAAGAAATTGTCTTTGAAGAAAAAGACTCAGAAGGAAAAGCCAAAGAATCTGAAGAAACGACTCAACCAGAAGCAATCGTTGATCCAACTCATCAGAAGAAGAGTAGATCAAGAACTTCTCATTCTGAAGAACTGATTCTGGGAGACAAGAATGCTCCAGTCAGAACTAGATATTCATTTAGACCTTCTGAAGAGACTCTTCTAGGTTTGGTGTCTCTAATATAACCCATATCCATTGATGAAGCTCTTCTGGATAATGAATGGATTATGGGCATGCAAGATGAATTGAATCAATTCACCAGAAACGACATTAGGGATCTTGTTCAGAAACCAAAAGGCTTCCATGTCATGGGAACCAGATGGGTTTTCATAAACAAGTTGAATGAGAAAGGCAAAGTTGTCAGAAACAAAGCTCTACTGATAGCACAAGGTTATAGTTAGCAAGAAGGTATAGACTGTACAAAAACCTTTGCTCCAGTTTCTATGTTAGAGTCTATTCGTCTTTGAAATTCTTTTGCAATCAACAATAACATCATGCTTTATCAAATGGATGTTAAGAGTGCATTCTTGAATGTTTATATTTATGAAGAAGTTTATGTGCATTAATCTCCTGGTTTTGATAACTCTCAAAATCCTGATTTTATTTTTAAACTAAAAAATTCTCTGTATGGTATAAAGCAAGCTCCAAGAGCTTTGTATGATAGACTAAGCAACTTTCTATTGGAAAATGATTTTACCAAATGGAAAGTGAACACAACTCGTTTTTGAAAAAACTTCAAGAATGACATTCTGGTTGTGCAAATATATGTTGATGATATTATTTTTAGTTCTGCTTATACGTTGTTGTGCAAGGATTTTGCTAAGTCTATGCAAGCAGAATTTGAAATGAGTCTGATGGGAGAACTAAAGTTCTTTCTAGGAATCCAGATTGATCAAAGACCAGGTGGCACATATATTCATCAAAGCAAATATACAAAGAAACTTCTGAAGAAATTCAACTTATCAGAATGTAAGCTAGAATAGACTCAAATGCATCCTACATGCATTTTGGAGAAAGAAGAGGTAAGCAATAACATAAGAGAATCTTTAGGTATCTTAAAGGTACTACTAATCTTGGTTCATTTTATAACAAATCAAGTGAATATAAATTAGTAGCCTATTGTGATGATGATTATGCTGGAGACAGAATCGAAAGAAAAAGTACTTCTGGAAGTTTCCAATTTCTGGGAGACAACTTGATCTCATGGTCCAGCAAGAGACAATCAACAATTGCACTATCAACAACCAAAGTTGAATACATGCAGCTTCTGGATGCATCACTCAGATACTTTGGATGAAGAGTCAACTAGAAGATTATCAGATATCTAAGAGTAACATTCCTATTCTCTATGATAATACTTTTGCTATCTATTTATCTAAGAATCCTATCTTGCATTCTAGGGCTAAGCATATTGAAATAAAATATCACTTTTTTACGTGACTATGTTCAGAAGGGAATTTTTCACTTAAAATTTGTTGATACAGACCATCAATGGGATGATATCTTTATAAAACCCTTTGCTGAAGATAGATTCATATTCATTATGAAAAATCTATTTATGAAATTGTGTCCAGAATGAAAAGATGTATTTTAGAATGTTAAGTCTTTAGAACTCTATATTAGATTCTGAAATTGTTATGCTTTCTGACTCTGAAACATGAAGCTTTATGAAGTAAGGAAGTTTTCATGAATCAGAAAGGTTCTGATCATAAGCAATCTTATCAATTTGTCTTCCTGATTTTGAAGAGTTGCTGCATTTAATGGTTGTCTCGTTGTTTGATTTCATGTGGTTCTTAGTGGAGACACCTGTCTCACTTTATGAGCATGTGTGATAAATGCGTGACACATTGGGTTTAAAAATTATTGGAATTAGGTTTAAACCTTTTCACTCCCCCCCCATGACTGCACACTCCTTTTTGTCATCATTGCTAAAAAAAATCTATTTACACCCGCTTCACTCACATTTTCACATTACGTGCATAATTCTCCCACACTTTCAAGTTTTCAAACTTCAAACAACCTTTCTTAACTGTTCTTTAACTTCATCTTCATCCTCCTTAAATTAATGCCTGAACAATAAACTTCAAAGGCAAATGAAAGTAACTTGATGGAAGGAATTCCTGAGTTAACTCTCCACACTCTGATCAATGAGCTAACTGTTCTATGGGAAACTATAGTTGATTTCCAAAACCTAAAGGATAACGATTTTGATTTCACGGAGACGTTGAATGTTCAAGGTTGGAACACATTCTTCGAGAGACTCACAGACCTAGTTTACCCTGTGTTGGTAAAACAATTCTAGGTTCATGCTACATCTGAAAGGGAACCCATAACATTTTATGTTATGAACATGAATATCGTCATTACTGAGAAGTCCATTGCAAACCTTTTTGGTCATGATGGCAAAAGAAATAGGGTTCACAGTGCAACCATCACTATTTAGAAAGATGTTAATATCCCTCCTTCCATATTCAAAGAAGGAATAAATTTCACTGATGAAAAGGGTCCTACTACCAAGGACTTAACAAGTAACCTAAGGGTGTGGTTCAAGATCACCTTGGGATGCATCAATCACAGGCCAAGTAAAAAAAAATCTGACTACATCAACACATGTCAGAAAACCATGCTATTTTTTATGGAAAAAAGGTGTTAAGGTGGGACTGCCATCACTTTTGTTTAAGTTCATAAGAGATTCTATTAGAAGGCCAGAAGTAAGTTCATTCCCAATGGCAGATTAATTTCGGATATTCTAGTAGAAAGCGGTGTGGTGGATGATCTTCTGGCCAGTGGCTTAACAGAAGAATTGGTAAAGGACGCTAGGAAAGTTTTCATGGGGAAGAATCTGAAGATTATGAGTATAATCTCCAAATTTCGAAGACCAAAAATCATTTTGAGCAAGGATGATATTTGTGGTACAAGAAATCCAATTGATAACTACCCTATATTCACCAAAGTTGATCCTCCACAGGTTCTGATTGCTTATCTGGAAAGCTGTCTGAAGGATGAAATAAACCCATTGGTGGATCCTTTTAACCTTCCAGAAACTTACCCATATGTGCATGGAAAAAGAAAGAAAGAGTTCAGACGAGAAGGATCTTCTAGGACTCAGAAGAAGAAGATAATTATCTTTCATGACGAACATGAGGTGCCTCTAAGTGAGCGCCAGAAGGCCATGATTTTGAAGGATACGTCTGAGGTCGTCCAGTCTTCAAGAGTTTCAGGTAAGCTTCCGTCTACTGACATTTCTTTATATTTTTTCTCAATGTCTTCTAGAATCTTACCAAGTCCTACTCCATTTCAATCTACCATTTCTGAACCAATTCCCATACCACCACTAGAAAAATCCACAAATATCAACACCTATCATAAAAATTCCACCACCAATATCTACTCCCATTATAGAAACACCTGTAACAAAAACTCCTCTAGTTTCTGCTCCTGTTTTGAAACAACAATCGATACCACCACCATTATCTCCTCCACAAATACAAAATACACCCATATCACCACCACCAATTTTTTTTGCTCCCCAACCAAATAATCCAAATGTTATAACACCTAGAATATCTCCTGCTAGAAATGTTTCTGACGGACATGTTTCCGAAGGCACTCCTGAAGGAATGTTTGACTTCGAACCAGAAATCACCTCACTAGAATCATCTCCCATTATTCAACCATCTCATCCCTCCGTTTTTGGTACTTACTTTGATGAGTCCATAATCAACCTCACCATAACATACCCAAAAATACCAACACAATCCTCTCATGACCTTGGTAAAGTTCTAACGAACTTTGATTCTGAATTTAAGAGACGTTTGGAGAAAGCAATGACTGTCAGTCATTCTTCTGCAAACCCTGCTGCAGGTGATTCAGCTTGGGAAGCTTATAGAAGCTGGATGAACTTCGAGATTTCCAAGATGAAGGATCTTGGGTACACTCTTGTTAAAAGAAAATTTTGTTATGGGTTCGTGCCCTTAATGGAATTATGGAACCTGAAAAAATTCCTAATTATGCCTTCCTGCACCCGAAATTAAGGAAGCCTTTCGAGAATCTATGGAAGAAGAGAAGAAGCTCTAGAAACAGAAATTGTTCAACACATTGAACTTGTTGTTCCAAAACCTGCTGCTCCCGAACCTCAAGACTCTTTTATGGAAGAAGCTCCCAATCAGATAGTCGTCTTAGAAGCTTCTGCTTCTCAGCCTATTCTAGTTTCTCTTCTAAGAATAATCGAGCAGATTAAGGCTGATAATGCAAATGTCAACGAGCGTCTGGATAAGCAAGATATGATGTTTCAGTTGATTCTGTCAAGACTTCATCCTCCTCCTCCACCTCCTCCCAGGAACCCCTGGATTTTATTTACCTTAACTTTCTTGAAATTTTTCTTTTGTTTCTTCTCATTGTACTCTGCACTTCCTGTTGGCATTTTTTATTTAATGAAAAATGTTTTTCTTCTCTTTATTTTTGTAGTCTTTTATCTTTTTGATTGATGGCAAAGGGGGAGAAAACATAACATTCTAAAGGGGAAGAATTAAGTGTTTACTTTGATATCTAATTTCCTAAGTAAAGACCCAAACATTTCTTAAATGGTTCTGTTAACAAATACTTCGAGAAAAGTTTGTTAAGTATTTTTACAGGGTCAATTCTCTAGAATCAAAATGGTTCTCAAGGTGCTACTTCTGAAAATCATGCTTCTGACAAATCACGGTTCTGAAAACCTTATCCTTCAAGAAAAAGAAGTTTCCGAAGAAAGGTTTCTAACGAAAATATTCTTAAGTAAAGCCTATCAAAATGATGATGTTATCAACCAGTGCTCTGGACAACATCAATTAAGTCCTGAAGATAAACCAGATTCTGACTAAATATTCATTCTGGTACTTCAAAAGGTAAATCAGGAAAGTGTTCCTTCATGCTGATTTTATATTTATAGGACTATACATCTCAAGGGGAGCTTTCTGCTTCTATAAGATGTATTCTTTTGTGATTATCCCGTACAAAATTGTTCATCAAAATACATGTATTGTCATCATCAAAAATGGGGAGATTGTTAGAACAAGATTTGGTTCTACATTTATACCTTGAGTTTTGATGATAACAATGTTGAATTTGTGTGAGAACAATTTTGGAACCCTAATGGTTTGTTATTGTGTAGCTTTAACAATCAGTTCTGATTCTGATCATATGATGTGCAACATCATCAGTTTCTGAACTTTGCGTTCCATATCCGCTTTTGCGTTGCAATTAGAAGTTCTAAAAGACGTCAATATTGTTGTTGCAATGTTCTTTCTGCTTCTATGTTATCTCACCCATCAGAAGCTTCTGAGGAGAATATATGTTACTGTTGCAATGTTCTCTCAGTTCTTGCTTATGGACGTGACTATGATCACCAAACTTCTGAAGAATGGCAAGCTTCTGAAGTTATGTTATGTAGATGAAGTTTCTGAAGAACTCAAGAAAGACGATTGAAGTTATCAAGGTTCTGACTGAGGATTCTGAAGATACTGAAGAACTCAAGCCAGACTACTTACACTGTCAAGGTTCTGAGCCAAGGTTATGAAGTTTCTAAATCTAGTTCTCTACTTCTTCACTTCATGCTTCAATCATCTTTTATCAAAAGCCAATTAATATGAAGATAAGATAAAATGAGAACATGATCAAATAGTATGTGGTACAAATCGAACAACCTTTCCACTACCTGATTTCGTGGGCAAGGACTGTACTATTCATCACACCTGTCATTGCTTTTTTGTGGGCGAAAGGATAGCATGTGTTATCATTCCTTTCCCATCCAACAGTGGACAACCTCTCAAGGAGCTTTCCCCATTTTGCCCTCCAACGGTCACATGCTTCACTATATAAGCATGCATTGGAGACTGAAGAAAATGTTGATTCTGCACAAGTATTTTGACAAGCTATTTTCCTTTGTTAAAATCTATCATTCTTTGTATACAATGTTCTTTAAGTGTTTTGTTATTCATTTTTGTAAAAATCTGCTTGTGTAGAAGCATCTTGTAACACGCAAACTATTATTCAAACTATTTGTTTGATTCCTTAAGGAGGTTATCCTTGAGAAGACAAAGAAAATTGTTTTGTGAGTCCTTGAGGAGACTAAGGTTTAGTTGGATCCTTGAGAAGACAAAGAAGGTTATCATTTTTTATCGTAATATATTGATTATAGTGGATTAAGTTCGGGTGTTTTGGTGGTGTTTTTGTTTTGGAAAAAGCTTTTACTTGTAAAACCCAATTCAAACCCCTTTTTCTTGTATTTTTCACGCCTTCATATATTCTAGTTGTTCAAATTTATGTGGATGATATCATATTTGGTTCTACTAATGCTACCATGTGCAAGGATTTTGCTAAGTTAATACATGCAGAGTTTGAGATGAGTCTAATGGGAGAACTCAAGTTTATTATGGGTATCCAAATTAATCAAAGTTTATAAGGAACATATATCCATGAGAGAAAATATACCAAAGAACTTCTAAAGAAGTTTGACATGTCAGATTGTAAGATAGCTAAAACTCTCATACACCCCACTTGCATTATGGAGAAGGATGATGTAAGCAATAAGGTAGAGCAAAAGGTATACAAAGGTATGACAGTTCTATCTTATACTTAACTGCCTCTATACCTGACACTTTATTTAGTGTTTGTTTATGTGCTCGCTTCAAATCAGATCCTAGATAATTCTACTTAACAGCTCTTAAAAGGATCTTTAGGTATCCGAAAGGTCTACTAACCTTGGATTATGTTATAGAAAATCAAAAGAGTACAAGCTAGTAGGTTATTGTAATGCCAATTACACTAGAGATATACTAGAAAGAAAAAGCACTTCTGGAAGCTGTTAGTTTCTAGGAGACAACTTGATCTCATGGTCCAACAAGAAGAAATTAACAATTGCACTATCAAAAGTTGTAGCTGAATATATTGCAGCATCTGGATGCAACACTCAGATCCTCTGGATGAACAGTCAACTAGAAAATTTTCAGATATATGAGAGTAACTTTATTATTGTTTATGACAATACCTGATCCATTTGTTTGTCTAAGAATCTCATTTTACATTCTAGAGCTAAACATATTGAGATTAAACATCCCTTTATAAGATACCATGTTCATAAGGGAATTTTAAATTTATTGATACATACCATCAATAGGTTGATATCTTCACAAAACCCATTGTCGAGGATTAATTTGTTTTCATTCGAAAGAATTTGAAAATGGACTTATGTCCAAAATTATTAAAAAAAAAGTATATCCTAGAATGTTTAATTTCTCAAAATGATTAAATGAGACTCTGGGATTTTTGGCTCTAAACAATGAGTCTTTTGAAGTGAGAAGGTTTAATGTATCATAAGTATCTAGTCAGAACCCATTTGCAAAAAATTCCGCCTTCTGGATTCTTAAGAGTTGTTATATTAACCAGTTGTCAATCAACCTTAAGCTTGTGGTTCAGATTAAAGACAACTATTTTAAACTAAAACTCTTCTAACGGTCGAGTGACACATTGGGAGAAGAGATTTCTTGGGAATAAGTAAAATCTCTCTACGCCTTCCCCTATGTCAGATTTGTTACATTATTTATGATTTTGTCACCATTGCAAAACTTTGTAAAACCCACTGCACTCACAAATCACACACTTACGCTACTCACAAACCTACACTTTCTTTCTTTCAAACCGAATTATGTTCAACACTAAAACCCATTCTTCACCATGGTATATTCTCAACAATAACAAGTTTCTCAATAACAACAACAATAGTCTAATCAAAATCAACAACAAGAACAAGTGAAAGAAGTACTTCAATAGATCATTCTTTCTACTTCGGTCACTGAATTAGAGGTTCTCGGTGAAACGATCATATATTTGACACCATTAAAGCAAATGGGTTTGATCTTATTGAAGGTGTGAAATCTCAAAGATATGAGGAGTTCTTCAATCGCCTTAAAGGTCCAATTTATCGTGAATTGGTCAAGTAGTTTTGGATTTCACGTTGTTACTTCAAAACTCCAAGTTACTTCATATGCTTTAGGGAACAAGATCAGCATCTATGAGAAGTTTATTGCTAAGCTTCTCAACCATGATGGATGTAGAAAAAGGTGTTTAGATATGCCTAGAAAAAAAGGCTAAGTTAGAAGAAATCGCAGTTGTGATATTTCAGGATGGAAATAATTCATATAACTCTAAGAATTTGCACAACCATCTCAGAGCGTGGTTCAAGATTCTTCGTAGTTGTATGCATCACATGCCCTTAACAAACTCATTAGACTACATCAACACTGATCAGAAGTATATGCTCTTCTACATTTCTTCCGGAACCAAGATGAACCTCCCCTCTATTCTCTTTAAGTATTTGAGGGAGCTGGTCAAGGAGACCAAAGATGGAAGTCAAAAAGCCAGAAAGTCGATTCCTATTGGAAGACTTATTTCATACGTGCTTTTTGAAAGCAAGTTGGTTCATACTCTGATAGAGCTAGGTTTGACCAAGGAAGTTGACATTGACATTGGTGAAGTCTTCAATGGAAAGAATCTAAAGAATATGTCTTTGATATCTTTAGTTATTGATCACTCAGAACCTCTGGATAGGAATACAGTAGCCTCCAAATGGATACTTATTAATGATTATCCAATCGTTACCAAGGAGGATCCCATAAAAGTTATGGAATTATACATTGTTGATCGTTTAGCCACATGTGTCACTCCTGTAGCGTACTCATGCGACGAACTTCCAAAACATGCCCCTGATGTTTATTCTCTCAAGAGGAAGAGGAAATAAAGAAGTTGGGTGATGGACCCTCTGGAACTGTGAAGTCTCCAGCCAAGGTGGCCAAGACTTCTGCAGCTTTGAGAATGCCTCTAGGGACTATATTGGAAGCAAAAGGTACATGCTCTGAGAATGATAAGCAAGTTGTAGTTCCTCTTCCTCAGAAACAACCATATGGTAAGTCTCATATACCTGAGACCTCTTTGACTTTTGATAATATTGTTAATACTACTTCATCTACTCCTCTTCAACCTACCCCAAGACCTTCTATTAACATACCTTTTGGAACCATTTCCAACCAAAAACAAAACAACCAACTATATCTGAAACAACTACTACATCTGTACATGAACCAGTCAAGCAACCTGAACAATCCAACTCACATGAAACCATTATATCTTAACAACCACAAATCCCAAAAAAATCCTCTCACAAATTCAATCCCAACCTGATGATACACCATCTGACCATCCCACTATTGGAACCACTAAAAAACCATTTGAACCTACACAACCACAAAGTTTCTAAAATAGTCACCTCAGAACCTCACCAAATCAACCTCAAAATCCCCCTTCTGAAACTATTCATTTAATTCATACATCCCCTTCGAAAAATATCCATTCAATTCATACATCCTTAAATATCATTATTTCTGAAGCACATGTTTTTCCAGAAGCAACACTAACACCACCAACTCCACCCCCTCAACCTAACAAAGATGAACTTGTTATTGACACCTTTATGGAACACATCAGAAACAATTAACCCTTAACCCCTAATTCCTCATATCAGACTATTACAATTTCATATGAAATTGAAAAATAACTTAAACATGAACCTGAAATTGACCCTGAGGAGGTTAATGAATTAGTTAGACAGTTTGAATCTGAGGCAAATGAGAGTCTCCACTCTTTGATGCAAGATTACAAAAGTTGTGTAAATTCTGCTGAGAGTGATGCTATCTGGGCCGAATTCAGAAGATGGATAAATTCTCATTCCTGGGAGTTGAGAGAACGCTGTTACAAAGCTACTTAGAAGAGATTCCATGACAAGCTTTCTGGTATCATGGATCCACTTTTGTAGATGTTCACTCCAAAACCTCCACTTACACCAGAAGCCGAGTAAGAGACAAAAGTTACTCCTCCTCCTAAAACTGAGACTGAAACTGTTTATGGAACAAAACATGTGGTAGAATCTAAACCTATTCCTCTTGTGCTGAAGGCTCTTGAAGAACTTAAGCAAGAGAATGAAATTGTTAGGTCTCGCTTGGACAAGCAAGAAGACATGTTCAAGGAACAAGCTCAGACCAACGCAAAGATAAAAGGATTGCTTCAAGTGATCTTGTCAAGACTTCCACCCCCAAGTTAGAAACCAATTTTTTTAAAATGTTTCTTTCTTCTATTTTAATTTCTATTTCTATTTTTATATCTTTATCTTTTTAAGTTAAATGAATTTTCCTCTGTCCATTTTATCTTTATCTTTATCTTTTTTATTGATGACAAAAGGGAGAAAAGTAAATACGATTTTCAAGTATTTATATCCCTTCTAAATCCCAAACATCTAACTCTGACTCTGATATTTAATTATTTCTGACATTTGAATCTATTAACTAATTTATGAACTTTGATAAAGTTCACCAATGTCACTAAGAAAACCCTCTTCAGTTAACCAAGCTACTTAGAAGTTTAGTTAACCATACCATCTTGATTTTAGCTTCACAATTAACCATGCTATCTAGAAAGAAGAAACTGAGATATGGTTTTGAACCAAGCTTTCATACAAGCCAGTTTCCAATCAGGCTCTGATACAATGAGTCAAGAATTTCTAACCAAGCTCTGATACAAGGAATATGCTTCAACACGATTTGACTAAACCAAGCATAAAAGTATAACCAGACTATGATACAAGAAAGATTCTTGATAACCAGACTTTCTGATACATGAATCCAAGGAAGTTCAAATCAGAAGAAACTTCAACCAGGATTTCTCGTGCAGGGAAGTTATTACTTTCATGTTGATTGAAATGTTTTATGTATTAAAATTATTTTGAGTCTTAAACTCAGGGGGAGCTTGCAAACCTAACTCTGAGGATTTAAGTTGAGAAATATTTTTAATATTATAAAACTCAAGGGGAGCTTACAAACCTCACTTTGATGTTTTTATGTGATTAAACAAAGTAAAATTTGTTCATCAAAATATATGGTTTTGTCATCATCAAAAAGGGGGAGATTGTAAGAAGAAGATTTTATTCTGCATCAGGCCTTAAGTTTTGATGATAATAATACATATATTAATAGAGAATAATTTTGTACCTCTCACATCCGTCGTACTCGATGAGAAGCATCTAGATTATATTTCGCTTGAATGAGTGTTATTACCTTAATGCTTATTTGCTAAAGGTTTACGAAGTGGAAGTGAATTTTTTATTAGTGTGCTCGCCAAGGATTTGGGTCCTTGTGCCTACGTATGCTCACTTGTTGAAGTGAGAAATTGGAGCCTCGTAGTTCATGGTAAAAAATGCTCATGTATTGGTTGTTTTTACCTTAAAAAGGGATTTTCGGAATTATGCCTTAAGGTGCAAAAATAAGTTTGATGAGTTGATGTTGTTTTTATATTTTGAAAAAGAGATTGTTTTAATTTTAATTTCACTAAAGACTATGAGTGGATACGACTATCTCAAATAACCAAGACAAGCGTCTTGTGTTCAAAATAATCAGAATGAGGGTAGGAAAGCTTCATTCTCACTCCTTCTCCACCACTTAAGGCTCGTGGTGTGCAATCCTAATCATATTTTATTATGTTTTGAATTTGATTGGAAAAAGGCCACTTGAAGTTGAATCAAGGGTTTTTGTCTTTGATTGGTGAAATGGTGAGAGATTGAGAAATGAGGTGGAATATAGTGGATGAGATACTTGACGTTGGATCAAACACTCGCGTTGCTTTGTGTGAGTTTGTTCGGAAAACACTTGACGTTGGATCAAGTGTGTTTTTTTTCTTTTGAAAAGATCTTTTTTATCGTTTGGTTTTATCTTTGTAGTTAGTATGCATGGAAAGATATAAAAGAATGTAAACTTAATCTATTACACTTGCATGGGAAGGGGGACATGTGACCCACAATGGGGGGATGATACCAAACAATACAAGTCATAAGAATGGAAATCATACAAGTTACAAACCAAGCACCATGCCTAAAACAATCAAGTGGCATGGTGTCCTCAAATAATACAAGGTAAAAATAATCAATGATGATGATAGGAAAGTAGCTTGGATTAAACTTGAAGTCTCAATGGTTCATGTAGTCACACAAACAAATGGAGTTAGTATGGATTAAAACAAAATGAGAATAGTTCATCAAATGGAAACATGTTTAATGGAATTTTATTAATTCACATGGCAATGTATCAATATGGACAATTAATCAAAGGTAATAAATTATGAACAATTATGCAAAGGATGAAATCTTCATCAAATGAGAATTAAAATCAGCAAAGTTCTAAGTGAAATTAACCGCATACTCATGGTAAAAATATGTCAATACTATATTAAAATGAATGGAAAATTAGAACATAATTAATCATGAAAAAATATGCCAAAAAATCAAGAAAAAGCAAGAATTAAAAGGGGTTCAGTTGGTAATGACCATGCAGCGTTCAATTGATTTTGCTTTAAGCCTAATACAAGGGCCCAAACGAAGCAGCACACACTCATGCAATAATGGAAATGGGTAGTGGATAAGGAGAAAAATGTGTCCATGGGGTAAGGTGTGAGTCAACAACATGTGTAAATGAGTGTAACTAATGGATATGTGCATCAAATGGATAAGTCAACGCATGTGCAATAAATGGAAAATTAATGAGCAATCAACACACGTGTAAAAAGCATCAAAACATGCATATTGAAAATGTGTAGAGGAAGATCATAACACAACACTCGTGTCTCTCTCTCTCTCTTCTAACTCAGTTCATGCCCCGTTGCTCCCTCCACCGCGTCGGAGGCAGTCCTCAGTGGAGGAGGCCCTAAAAATGAAAACAACAACCTTTATCCTACCAAAATTAAGAACTAATCATGAATATAGACTGGGATCCTTCTAATGTCTCAAGAACCAAACGAATCATGGAACAATGTGCGAGAACCCTAGGGTGAAGAATCTTAAATTAAATTACCCCATTTCCTCAAACCGTCCCAATACCAAAGGGCTAATTGTACTTAACCTTCAAACAATCTACCGGTAACGAAAATTTGAGAGAGTGGGATGAAATTGAAAAGATCTAGTGGGGCAGATATAGGCTGAAGACGATGTTGAAATCTCAGGTAACTCGAATCCTCCATCTCTTTGCTCTTATCTACTTTTTCTTCTCCCGTATCTCTTCTTCTTCAAATTCCCTAGTCTTTAGGAATTTTGGATGCTCTGTGATTGTATTGTTCTTCGTGTGAGAGAAGTTTGAGATTGATACAGAGTGAAATATGAGGTTTTAGTGAGGGATTGTTGAGATGGTGATATTCAGAGTGAGGAAAATATGGGTAATCTAGGTGATTCAAGAGAGTGATTGAGAGGATTGAGCAATGATTGGCCGGAAAATATGATGAGTGAAAAGGATGATTTATAAAGGTTCTGAGATTAACCGAGATTAAACTTTGTTAATCTGAATCGAGTGTGAGCCAGTTCTATGTTATGACCTTGTTAAGCTTAGGGATTAGTGAAGTTAGTTAGGACCTATAGATGTGGAATTAATCAGTTAGAATGAGATGGATTTGTTAGTTAGGTTAGTTGTGAATTTCGATAAGGTAGTTCGAAGTGAAAGATGAGCTATGTTGTTAGACTGAGTTTTGTGATAAAAAGTTCTGTTATTTAAGGGTTGAACATTTGGTTTGAAGGGTGAAGTCTTGTTGTTTAAGTTATCAACATTAGGGTTATTGACCTAGGTGATTATTTCGAATGGTAGGGTAAATTTTAGGGTATGACAACGTGTGACATCATCAGACTCTGAATCAAGTGCACTTTGACTCTAAGATATGTGTTCTACAAGATAATCAAGCTCTGGACTACTATACTCAACACTTTTTAACATTGTTCATCCACATCTTTATGACTCTGATAAGATAAGCCTCTGACCTTGTCAAGCTCTAAAGTCTTGTGCTCAATCAACTCTGATAAACTATGTCACCAGACTCTGAAGACCAAGTTCTGATGAATTGGATCAAGACTATAAAGACCAAGATTATGATGAATTGGATCAAGACTCTAAAGACCAAGATTCTGAAGATTCTCTCATACAGACTCTAATTCTTCTTCTATGTTTGCTTCATCAACTCTCTAAATGAAGCCTTCTGAATAAATGAAGATAAAATAAAAAAGGTTTTACATGAGGAAATAGTACATGATACAAGATCAAATATTATTTCCAACACACTGATTCTTTCCACTTACATAAACCGTTATGTAAGGATACAAATACATTTATGTATTCCATTTCTACCCTATAATAGATCTTTTTATTACCTATATAAAAGAGCCTTGGAAGAATGGAACAGTGCCAACACTAAGAGAATATCATTTACGCGAACATTGCATACTATGAATATTTTTGAGAGGAAGAGAAGCAAACATACAAGGAACTTTTGTTCATACACTTCGTAGAATTTTTTTGTGTAAAATTCTTTCTAATTCATTTGTGTATTCTACTTTCTTAGAAGCATTTTGTAACACACTTTGTATCTTAACCTTTGTGATTTTATTTTCTTGAGTGACTAGGGGTTAGGCAGAATTATTCAAGAAGACATTGATGGTTAGTATTTATGATTGTAATCAAGTTTGGTTATAGTGGATTAAGTCCTTATGTCAAGGCGAAATCACCTTTACGGGTGGACTGGAGGTAGATTTATCAACTGCGAATCGGGATAAAAAAATTGTGTTCATTATTTTTGTTCTAAGTTTTCTCCTTGTCATTTTGGGTTGCAAAAGTTTTCACTCTAGAAACCCAATCCAAATTCCCTTTCTTGTTTTCCATTACCTTCATACATCGTATGCAACATGTCAAACAACATGGATAAAGATGCTTCTCAAAGAGCTTAAGATAATGGAATCTAAGAAAATTAATTTGTTTGTCGATAACAAGTCAGCTATTGATCTGGAAAATCATCATATGTGTCATGGTCAAAGTAAACACATAGAGAGAATGTATCATTTTTTTAGGTATCGAGTTAACAAAGGAATGCTTGAACTTGAGCATTGCAAGATAAATTGGCAACTAGCTGACATACTGACCAACCCCCTGAAAAAGTCAAGTTCGATGAGTTAAAGAGAAGCATCAGGATGAGAAGTCTCAAAAGAATGAATTAAGGGGTGTCTTAGAAGTTGTAATTCATTGTTTAGTAGAAAGTTGTTTTTGACTGAGGAGTGTCTAACCTAGTCGAAGTAGGAAGTCTAGTTTGTGTCCAACAAGGTTGTGTAACCAAGTTGATGCAACTGTAACGTTAGATGTATTTGACATAGTCGAATTACAATATATTTTGGGCTTGGATTGTATGTGTTCGGTTTGGGCCTTGGTTGCATATATATAGGCATACAATTATAGTTCTCAAAATATATCTTCATTGAAATCACTTCACTACTCAATAATATTCTCTCTTTTCTCTTCTTCTTCTTGAAACCCTAATTACTCTATCAGTTCCAATATTATTCAAACTCGTTTCGAATTTGATAGAAAAATCCATTTTAATTAAGTTTAGATCTTTGTTTGAGTTTTCTATGATTAAAAAAAATAGAAACGGGTAATATGCATTAATATCCACTTCTTCGAAAATGTCTCTTTTATATTGATTTGTATTTTATTATTTTATTTTAAAATTTAAATAGTTTAATTTTTGATAATTTAAAATATTAACTATATGTGTAATAATTTGAGATTTTTGCGTTATTGTTTTGTCCTAGAATCAAAAATGGAGTGAGGATTGGAAGTAATAACAAATTTAAGCTTCTGGCACGGTGAGAGGAGACTGATCTACAAGGTTTGCACTCTGATGCTCAAGTCAGTATGTGAGGAAGAAGAATAAATTAAAATTGAGTTTGAAATTTATTACATGAATTGACGTCTCGTCTATATAGTAGAGATATAATTTGCTATTTGTTAGACGTGAATAGCTAGAAATCAATGGATGCACTTGAAATTCATGTCTCTTGTGACACACGTAGGATAGTTCTTGTATGGGGAAAAGATTCCAAAAATATTGTAGTGTCTTTAGAATGGTCGATCGGAACCAACAGAGCAATAATATTGATTAGAATTTAAGATAAATTTTGATTTTATGATAGATTTTGAATTATAGAAAAAAAAATTTATTTTTAAAATGTTTTAATTGTAAGGATTAGGGGGCTCGAACTCAACTCAAACTTATTTGGAACGAATTTGAGGTTCACTTCATCATTTTTGAAATTGAATCCCCTATTTTTAGTTGTTCAATCTTGATCGCATGGTTTAAAGAAAAAACAGACTTATTTTATATAACAATTTTTAAACTATCTTCTTTAAATCAGAATCGTTTGATTTTAATCGGATAATTACCGACGCTTCAATGCGCGAATGTAAGGGCTACGAGTGCATGACCATAATTACCGACGCTTGAATGCGCGAATGTAAGGGCTACGAGTGCATGACTGTAGTGGATCTCAATCCGTTATTTCTTACCATTATCAAGACAAAAAAATAAAATTAGTTAAATTTCAGCTATTCCATTCCATGGTGTCATGCCTAATGAGGAGTGACTAGAGAGAGAGAGAGTATTTCTCTTTATTGAATTATGAAGATTCATTTTACTATTAGTTTTATAAGAATAAATAATTTATTTGATTATTTCATTCAAAATTTTAAAATATATAAATAGATATGTGAGAATAATACCTTTATTGAACTTTATTAAAAATGAATTCATCCAGATGATAAGAGATTTGAGTCTTTCAGACAAATCTTCAAGATTTCAATCCTTAACTATATATGAAAAAGTGACAAGCTATATTATGAGAGATATAGATATCAAAGTAGATTTATGTATCTATTCCTCAAAGTGAACCCTACAATTATTTTGTATATCAATTCAATTCTCATTTTATATCTCTCTTCAAATGAATACTACCACTAGTCTATTACTTTATTTATTTATTTATTATTATTATTATTATTGAAAAATATCATTTCATATCATGGGTAAGAAAAATGGTTTTTAATAGATAACGAATTCTTAATAGTCCATGAGCTTGCTTTTAAATTTGGTTTACGTGTTAATTTGGCAATGGATATTTGACATAATATAATAGAAGGCTCTTTCTCTTATTAGAAAAAGTTCAAGACTTTTTCATGGTGAAATCCATGGTGTTAATATCAAGGGCTATCTTTGGATTGCTTACAATAGTTCCCACCATTAATGGTTTCTCCAAATTATAAAGCAAAAGAAAAGGAGATAAGATAAATAACTTCAAATTCATAGAGCAAGGAAACTATTGAATATTGATTCTTGAAATTTGGTTTATATCTTACTCAATTCCCTAAAGTAATTTGTAATATTATCAATATATTTCACTTGTAAAAATTTTAAAGTTATACATTGGAGAAAAGTTTTAAAAATAAACTCAATCATCGATTTGACAATATCGTGAGATGAAGGAAAATAAGATTGATTATTTGATAGATTTGGATTTTATCTCAAAAACTAGTTTAAATAACGAGAATGATCAAAATATTTATACGACCGACAACTTATGAACAAATCACTCATTCTTGCATTTGGGAAAATGTACAAACGACAACTCCAAACATCACGCATTCGTCACCTACTTACCGTTTAGATGGCATCATCAAAATCTAACTAAGGTAAGGAATTTTGTCTCACGACTGTTTTACTCCTCCGTGATCTCATGAGCTAAACTTCATAGCATTAATTCGACTATGTTGTGGGTTAACTTTGGGTTGCACTCCTTAATTCAACTCTGATACAATGTTAAATAACTTTGAATCTCATCTCAAAAGATAATTCAAAGGATGAGGTTGTACAAACATATTTATACAACCGATTGTCCAAGAATGGATCATTCACTCTTCCACCAGAGACAAATGCACAAATGACAATTTCAAACGTAACACTTTCGTCGCCTACATGTCGTTTAGGTGACACTAATGAGATTCAACTAAGATACAAAACCTTGTGTCGCGGTTGGTCCACTCCACCATGGTATCATGAACTGAACTTTGTTTCCCTTCTCGCGAGCAAAGCAAGTTGGTGTTGTGTTGTGGGTCAATTTTGAATTACAACCCTTAATTTGACTATGATAACATACTAAGTAGTTTTTGGACTTCATCTCTTAAAGATAATTTAAAGGGTGAGATTGTTGAAAATAGTTATACATTCAAACATTAGAAAACTTTAACAAGTGTAGAATTTCAACAACATTTTAACATTGAATTTCAAAATTCTACTAATTTTTAAATTATTTTTTTATTTATATATTTTATAAATAATAATAATACTAAAAATATTTATAATAAAGCATCAAATAATATTAATAATAAAATATCATCGTTTTAACTCTCTATTTGAAAAATTTCTCATCAGATAATCACAATTCAACATGTTTAATCAATGATTCAAACTAAATTTTACCACACTCAGAATAATTGTCATATTTGTAACCAAAAAAAACATCTTAAAGTTAGTTTTATTTTTAAAAATTACTACTATGAGGAAGTGATTTTACCTCAGTTAAAAAAGAGTTTTTATCTCTGTTTGTTGGATGAGGTAAAGAAGGGTGTCATGAAAAATATATCACTTTTTTTCTTGATTGAGATTCTAACCGAGGGAAAAGATTTTATTTGATCCCCAACAACAATATTTTCGTATTTTAACACACACATTCACACACTCACGCACGCACGGATAGACGCACACACGCACACACAACCATACACGCGCGCGCACATACACAAACACACAAATTCTCATTATTTTATATATTTTTGTTTAAATCTAGGAGTACAAATTTGTTGACAGACTCAAAATCTTCTTCGTCGCCATCCTTTTGAATTTTGGTGAATATCAAATGCACAATTTTGTTGCACACCCAGATGCAATATATTCTTAATAGTTTGTATGCATTTATTTCTATATAAAATTGTCGAAGATTAGATAAAGAAAATAATTTATTAGTGACAAGATAAAAGATTATGCAAGGATAACCAACTTTGAATTAATGTTTCTTTCCTGATCATGCAATCCATCTTAGATATCATTTCCACGCGTCTTTATGTTTTACTATTTCAATCTAAATGAATTCATTATTAATGTTTATTTTTCACAACGTAGCATCCAAGATATATAGTTGTGGCGTTGACATTCTGATTGGCTGATGAGAATTTCATACAGACCTTTGATGTTTTTTGTGGATTGATGTGTTGACAATGTCTTGAGGATTGTTACTTTATAAATTGATGGCATAAACTTTTTATAGACAAAACTGTGTTACTTTTCCTCTCGAATTTTTATGAATATCAAAAATATGTTATTTTTTTAAAATAAAAAATAAATAAAGACTTTTCTCCTCAAATTTTTCCGAACACCAAGGTAATGTGTTATTTTAAAAAAAAATTAAAAAAAAATAAGAATTATATCCCGCGGTTTTCAGCCCACTCGAGAAAATATATTATAGACCCCAAAAAAAAATGGCGAACTGTAAGAAATATTACTTATACCTTCTTACCATTTATCATTTTCTTTTTCAATTGAATTATCTTTCTAGTATGATTACGAATAAGTTTTTAACTATTGTCAATCAAGAAAATAATTAAATTATTAAAAAAAATTCTTGGATGACAACATCGAGAAATTATTTCGAAATATCATGGATTACAATAGGTGGAATTTGGGGTGGAAAAATGGGTTCGACCCTTTGGGCATGTTCGTTTTGCCCTCACTTTAGTGCGGGACGACCTAAGGGTTTAGGCTATCACCCTCTAATGTGTCTGTCGCGCCCCGCTTTCTTCGCAGACTTTTGCGGGCGCGTACATTTACTTAAATTTTTGCGACTTTAGGCTTAAAAGGTGCGGTATCCACAACCTTCCCCCTCCCCCCTCACTTTTTTACAGGGAGGGCGTAGGTTTAGACTCGCATCCTCAACTATGTTCGCCCTGCTTCGTCCCATTTTTTTGCAGTCTTTTGCGGAGCGGGTCTGAACGGGCCGACATGCCCATTTGTCACCCTTAGGTGGAATTAACAACAACATCATTCTATGATATTGATGGCTAGAGAAGAAAAAATAATCGTATAAAATTGATGAAATTATTTTCTCCAATGCATGAATGTAACAAAAACAGCAACACACAACCTTAAAAAAAATCTAATTGATTAAAATTTTCTAAAAAAATTATGTCTTGCAATCCATCACGGATAATTATATTTACGAGTTTTAAGCAACAACAAATAATTTATGTTAGGACAAAATTGAATGAATTAATATTTTATAGACAAAATTAAATAATCTTTATCGAAAGAATAAATAATTTAATCTTTAAATAAATAAAAATAGTGTCATTATATATATATATATATATATATATATATATATATATATATATATATATATATATATATATATATATATATATATATATATATATATATATATATATATATATATATATATATATATATATATATATATATATATATATATATAATTGTGGAGATTCAAAATATGTATCTTAATTAATTTTTTTCTCGATTATTTATATCAACGAGAAAATATATGGTATTAAAAAAAACTTAAAACGCAGTCGTCTAAAGTTTATAACTTCGATTTTTTATTGATTAAGATTTATTATAAAATATATTATTTATAATAATAAATTTGTATTATTAATTATCTACATGTATCACTTCTAAGTCAAAGATTAATGTTTTTGTATTTATAGTGATAAAAAAAAACTAACATTAATTTTGTAAAAATATTATTTTATTTATGTAATCGAATTGTTTTAGTGTATATAAATTGCAAGAATGTGGGAGTATCATAGTCAACGTAGTACTTACGTAATATATATATATATATATATATATATATATATATATATATATATATATATATATATATATATATATATATATATATATATATATATATATATATATATATATATATATATATATATATATATATATATATATATATATATATATATATATATATATATATATATATATATATATATATTCTCAACGTAGTACTCCTAGCAATCAAGATTTTCATTAATATAGATGTATATGAAGACACTAAAATTTAATGGAAAAAGTTTTAAATCAAAAGAACAAAATTTGTTGCTCATAGTTCATTATCCAAAACTAAATTTTAGACTTATCGTGCCACTAGCTAGTTGCACAAACTAAACTACAAGACATATCATGATTAGGTAAGACTTATTACAAGAGAATTCTTCTAACTACTATTTTACATTATTTTAGTACGTTATTTAAAAAATGGATTCTTATGCATTTATTGCGTGAAGCAAACACATTAGTATTATTTATATCAAACCACGCAGTACGATCTAATCTTAGAAAATTGGGATGATTGATATGTCAATAGGTTGCTTGTATCAATATATATAGCACAGCTTAATTGTTGGTTACGTACTCATGTATTTGTGTATAATGTTACAATCTTTTTAGATCTAGGTTCCAAACTTCATCACCACTCATCTTTTGTACTTATATTAATGCTAGCGACAAAATGTTGTTATCCTATGAGGATTTTTTTGGGTTATAGTTCTTAGTTGGAATTTAATATGAATTTATGATAGCAAATAGGGAAATTTTTATCACACCTATAAGATAAATTAACATTGTTGACTTTGTCATGAATTTGGATAAGTTCAACACTTGGATCGTTGTTTCAAGATCGTGTCTATATTGCCCAATAATAAATTGCCACGTGTCTTTTAGTAATATTTTTATTAAGAGATTGATGATAAAGTAATTCATTCCTTTGAAATTAGAGTTTTATTTAGACCGAAAATGCTATGGCGTTGCTTTCACGAGAAAGTTTTCTCTGAAAACTCATTGACATTCTCTTTCATCTTCCTTCGATTATGAAATTGCATTGAATCAACCACCACACCATTAAAAATAATCTAAACTCATATTATCGATTTAACATGCACAAAACAAATTTTTTGCAAAGCCTTAAAATATTTGTTCCATTCTATTAAGTCCATTGCCACAATCAATTATGAAAGATAATAGAGTTGCAATCACAATATCAAAATAAAAATACTTTGTTGAGTTCGAAAATTACAAATATTGATGAGTCATCATAAGGGGGAAGTATTCACATTGGATCAAACACACATCTAAAGGTCAAAGACTCACCCAAACAAGTGAGAGATATACCAGATATTCACCCAAAACCTTAAGGTGATAGGTGTATGGATTCTCGTACTTATAAAGTGTTTAACCTCCACTTTTCTAAATAATGTGGGACTTAGAACTCACATTTGTTTCTCAACACAACTCACACTTATTTCTCAACAAACATAACCTTCACGGTTGAATTATATGGCCAAGGAAAACAATCCACCTGAAATTTGATGTCTTGTCAAATTAATTGGTAAATGAGACCTTATTTCCCTTGGTAAAGGGTTCTTCGAATTCTCATTTTCAAAGGTAGAAGATAGTCTCAATCCTGATATGTTAAAGCTTTTAAATATATATTGGAACCTCATTAGCTGTCGTTCCTTCTACTTTTTTGTTAGAGATTTCAAGTAAGGTAAATTATTTGCAAGCATATTCTTTGGATACTTAGTTATATTATAATTTTCTCCCTCATTATTTCCTTTATTCATCTTCTTTTCATCATCTTTTTCTATAAACGTACCTTATCATTATCATCATTTTCAACTTCTTCCTCATTTTCATTTTCTTAACTCACAAGTCTTTCACTTTCTAAATTATCACTGATTCCCTTACATATCTCCTTCTCCCTTCTTCTTGTAATAATTTGACAATGTTTCTTCAATTAATTGGTTATTTGTTACAAATGTGTTTGTAAGATCAAGATGGAAGTGTATGTCTCTTGTTGGTAGGATATGTGTGATTAAGGGTGGAAAAGCGAGTAAGGTCCCCTCGTTTAGTCCACCATTCTTGGAGGGGTGTGCCAAGGTTTGCGGCTCACCCCTCCAATTTCCCCGACCCGTCTCATATTTTGGCGAATATTGATGGACGCGAGTTTAAGCTGAACATTAATGGCTTTGTGTCACTTTTAGGCTTTATGTGTGGTAAGACCTACCGACCAGCCGCATTTTTGTGGATCAATGTGCTTGTGGGTATGACGATTGCATCTAATATTGACTTGGTTTTGATGTTGACAACGCTCTTTAGAGAAGTCTTTATCAGTCTTGTTGTTTAAAGCTATGATGATTCAATTGATAGTGCTTGAATATTAATCAAGTAATGGTGCTTGACATATTGATTCAAGTGATTGGGCTTGAAGATTAAAAAGTGTTGGTGCTTGATATGTTGATTAAGTGGTGGTGTTTGATGATTTACTGAACAAATGATGATACTCTATATGTTTATCAAGTGATGGTGCTTGATATGACCAAGTGATGATTCTTGGTGCTTGAAGCTTAAGATATGTTGATTAAGATGAAACCTAAAGATCATTTGATACACTGATTAATTTGATATGCTTGAATATCAAGTTGTAAAGACCATGATGTGGTGATCAATTATGATTGGAGATCAAGTTATAGTTGGTTAATTATGGAGACAACACCTTATGTAAAGCGGTGTTAGGTGAAGTCCGCAAAGATCTGTAATAAAGTAGTTTGTCTGATGATGGAGATTATCATGAAGAGTCATCTCAAGCCTCATTAGAAGAAGATTCAAGGCTTCAGTTAAGTGCTAAAGTCAAAGATAATATAGCAAGGAACCAAAAACTTTAGAGTTGTGAAAGAAAAGAAGTGTGAAAGCTCGTCGGGTCTAGGTCAACCGGACAAGGTATGTAAAGGTATAAGACTAACTCTCGACTATATTAAAGAAAATCACACACACACACACTATAAACCCTTTGAAAAACCTATCTTTTTATGGAATTATGTACTTGCAACCAAGAAGATATCCAAGATGGTAAAGTCAATATATTGCAAGATTCAAGAAGCAACTGCTTAACTTTGATGGTGACTTAGTTTTAATGATGACAACGCCTGAAGTTGTAACAAAACTTGAAATGGTTTTGATGTTAACGACTCATGAAGCCCATAAATTACTAAACCTAACTCAAACAGTCACAGATGCACAAGATGGTTGATCAAGATCAAGTTATCCTTCTGAATCGAGCTAAAAACTATAGGGTTTATGATCACTAGTGATATCTTTATAACTCTTTGATGATGGTAACTAACTTAAATATATCTCAAGCCTCATCTAATAGAATATTCAAGTGAAGTGCTTATATGATTGATAACTCCAATAAAGAAATTTGAAAGCTTCAGAGTGTGAAAGAGAGGAACTGTGAAAGCTCGCTTGATCGTGTCTGTCAAAGTCACAAGGGTGTTTTTGGAAGTACTATGGCTAAATCACAAACACACAAAACAAATTATATTAAATCCTCACTTTTAAAAAAATTAAATCACCAAAAAAGAGTTTTTAGAGCCTAGTCAATTGATTAGGAAATTGCTCAATTGATTAGAAGACTTTTTGTAACTGTCTGATCGATTATATACTTGACCTAATTGATTAGATAAAGGATAATTCAGTCTATATTCGATTGTGGCAGTGTCTTAATGAGTGGTAATAATTGTATATCATAATCTTCTAATTTGGGCAGCAGTAATCGATTAGTGCAAGTACCTAATTGATTAGGTCACTTATTTGCCGCATGGATTATTTCTATAATTACATCATTTATTGGCCTATAAATAGAGAGGTTACATACCATTTTAAAACGTCCATAAAAACTGTTAGTACCTTAAGATTGGCATTAATTTTGTAAAACAAATAATGTAATCACCTCTGTTGTTTTAATATGTTGGGTTGAAGAAGTTCAACATCTGGACCAACATGTCATGTAAGATGTCACGACATCGGGACTGTGACATCTCACATGTGTATAAAACTGAATCAGTTAATTCTGGTTTGGTTTGTGATCAATTAGGAGATCTGGTGAATATCCTAACTCCTATTGAAGATCTTGAAGATTCAATCAGAAGATTTGGTGAATATATTTGGTGAAAATACAGTTTCCAAATATGGAGATCTTTTAGGAAATAAAAGATTGAAGACCTTGATTGTAGCAGAAGAATCCTGCCAGCTCTGTAACAGCAAAGGAAAGATTTGCTGCGATTTCTGAAGGCCCAAATCCAGTTGGGTGGTTAGGTTATAAATAGCAGAATGTAACCTAGATTTTGTAAGCCTCAAATAATGTAAAAATTAGGGGTATGTGTGAGGTAAACCTCCCAACCTGTGGGAATGTTACCAAGTGTTTCTCAGTGCTTGAAAGCATGAGATTATTTGTAACTCAAAGCCTGTAGGCAAGAGTTGTTATGTTCTTGAACGAAGCTATGAAGCATGTTCAAGTTGTCTAAGAATTACATGGTATTTGTAATGATAGGAATGGAAACTGGAGGTTTCTATCTAGGAGTGCCTAGGTATAGATTGCATTGGGTAGGGATTAAGTGAAGAGTTGTAAATGGGGGAGTTTAACTCTGAATTAATACTGCTAATAGTGGATCTTCTTCCTGGCTTGGTATGCCCCCAGAGTAGGTAATGTTGTACCGAACTGGGTTAACAATTACTGGTGTTTTTACCTTCTGCACACTATATTTTGTCTGTTATAACTCAGTCTGTTTCTAGTCTGTTTATGAAGAGAATAACAGACTTGACACATAGCCTGCAGTCTGATTGCAAAACAGAATGTTATGACATTCATTATTGACTGCTGATACTGATAGACTGGTTGGTTTGTTACAGTTCACCCATTTGTAATGTTGGGACAGGTGATGTTCAAATCAATGTTGAGACATCATGCTGATAACTGGGCAGGATAAATAAACATAAGGGCTATATTTGATCTCTACTGTGTCTTTGCACTAGATGGATAAAAACTGGATGTTCTTCTTTCCATGGTGGTATATTGGCAGATGTCTTGACATCTGTGACTGAGTGTGTATGAGTACTGGGTTTTAATGTTTATAACTGTCTTGCTGTATTAGTAACAATGTTAGATCAGATGTCATGACTTCGTGTAGAACATCTGAACTCTGACTATACCAGAATTTCAATTGGTATCAGAGCAAGTATCCTGTTCTGTTTCTGGATGAGATCCATGGGTGATACTTTCTGGTATCTTGCAAGGAGTTATGCCAGTACTGATGTTGGAACCTGTGGAAGGTTCTGTGATTTCCCTGAATGGTCCCTTGAAGTAGGTGGATGGACTATTCATGACAGGAACTGTGTGTGCCTGTCTCTGGAGGTTGGCAATTGGCCTTTGTGTGGAACAACTGTGCTAGTATTGAAACATATTCAAACTTGGTATGTTCTTGGAGGCTGATCTGGTGAAGTGCGTGGTCATAGGTTGAGTTGTATTATGATTTCCGCTGCATAATACCTGGCTAAACTCAAACTCTGATGAAGGTTCCCCTCATGTGGATGAAAGGCTGTTGTATTCAAGATTTCATCATAATCAACTGAAGATGTCAAAGATACTTGAGTGTCCTATAGTCCACTCATCATGACGTTCTCACTTCAGGATTGTAAGAATCACCTGATCACTGATTCTTTTACTCTCTTGGGTAGTGTATATGAAGACCTTGAAGACTTTCAAGGAGGGTTTGTTCCAAGGAGGTGGAACTAATGTTCTATGCGATGTTAGAACATGTTGTTCAACAAGTATGCAGCTACTGGTTGAAAAGCAAATGGTTTTAGGTGTCAAACAAAGGGATACATGTGTTTGGAACCTACTCCTGACCTGGAAGAGGAGACATCTGTGGGTGCTAAGTTGACAAGGGTAGGGTCAACTGTTTGTGTGCTCAAAAAGGTCACTTTTAGACGTTTGATCTCTAGAAGTGGAGCTGGTTGAGATGTGACACGGTGCAATTTCCTGCTGTCTGTCTTATTCCTATAGATTGATCAAGATTGGATAGTTGTTCCCTGAAGTACTATGTTGTGTTGGAAGACAAGTTCCCTGGATGTTAGAAGTCAGTAATGGGGTAACCTGATTGCTATTTCATTTAAGAGGATTGGGACCATGAATCTTGTTATTCAAACACCACGCTCAGAAGTGGCAGTTCTTTCAAGGAGTGAGAATATGAAGATTCAGAGGTTGGTTGAGGTAGTATGCTCTGGCAATGCATATCTACTATTGACTGGTGTTGTTTTCTTTCACTAGTACTGATGGTCAGTTGGAGTCTGATTGGTGTGATTGGAGCATGTATAGGTATAACTCATAGAGTTAGTTGCCACTGGTAGGGATGGTGTATGTCATGTCGAGACATGTCTGTACAATGCATGGATATTGGTGTGGAGTTTCCATGATTGTTAATTTGAGGGGGAGTTTTGGTTAACCTCCTCACGTTCGGTCAAGCTAGGGTTTGGTTGGCTGTTGACCTGTGTCACATGGGTTCTGGTGGTTGTGTGACACATTTGCAAGGAAGAATTCATCTCTCTCATTCCTAAGGGTGAATTTAATCTGGGAAGATTTTCAAAACTGTTGAGGTGCTTACAAGCAGAAGATGTTGACACTAGAAGAGTATTTTCAACGTAGTCTTATGGTGGAAGTATCTGAAAGGAATATTGGGAAAGGATTTAAGATCAATGTCTACTTGTGCCAAGTACAAGTATTTAATTGATTATTCTTGGAGCTCAAGATAAATGATGTTTTAAAAGATGTTGGAACATCTCATCTTCAAGATCCTGTGCAGAATCACAAGAAGGATAGTACATTGGTTTATGATCTATCACTTTGGTGGCAGCAAAAGCATATGATCTCTGAAAAGGTTTCCTGGCAAGAAACATGTTCAACCTTGGTGTGTACAAGAAGAAGAAAACATCATAGTCCTGATGGTGGTTACTTGGATCAGTTTACTTCTGATCTAGGTAAGGAAGTGCATTAGCTAATGCACACTATGGAGTCAAGAACAAGTGGCAGCAGTCTTGACATCATGGAAACAACTTTGCTTTAGGAAGTGGAACCCTTGGTATAGCTGAAGGGATGGTTTCTAACTGGTCCTTCTGAAGACTCATGCATCAGAGTGTCTGATATCTTTGGAGAAGAAGCAGGGATTCATCAAGGTGTGAGCTTGGATGAGTTAACTGCAAACCTGCAGGATGGAGGATGTTTACTCAAACTTGGTTCCACAATCAAGTCCATGAGAACATTGAACTCTTGTTCTGAGTAGGGAGGAAGTTCTTTCAAGTGGCAGAAGAAGGAGTTGAATTCAACAGCTAGATGTCAAAACACAATGTTATGACATTTGGTTCAACATCAGAATCTTAGTTGGTGAAGTGGCACATCAACTTAAGATAGAAGGGTCTACAGGGTTGCAGATTGGATACTTCAAAAAGGTCGTTCTCATTGCAGTTCTTTGGAGTTGCTGGATAGAAAGGATGTTACATGTTCATGTCTTAGAAAATCTAAGTTGTGTTCAACATGTAGCTTGAAGTTCAAGTCTCACTTGGAAGGTCAGAATATCTTTGGGAGAAGTTTGATAAACGTGGAGAGGTCAAAAAAAATGACATTTGACTTTTTCATATGAGGATTCATGAAGGAGGTAGTCAACCAGTGGCATTTGGTTTATCTCAGAAGTGATTTCGAAGAATCAAGATAATCTACATATGGCAACTGATTATTCTTGAGGATAGTCTGAGACAAGTTACTTTTGAGCAGAAAAGTAGTATGTTGAAGACAAAAGGAGGTGTTTTCTATTCATCTCTTGGAGATTGTGGAAGGAGCTCTGAGCTATCTATGGAAGATTATCTCTTGTAATGGGATGAGAATGTATATGTCCCAATTTGTGTCTGGATCAAGCTTATGATTCAGTGATATCTGAAGAATATCAGATGGTGTTATGTTGTTTACTGTTCTGGTTAGAAGAGAGATTGTCACAGGGTGTGGATGTGTTCAGCCAAGAAGGTTGAACAGGGAGTGTGCTCTTGAAGACATGAAGATGCGTCTTATGTTTTCCATTCATCAAGCTGTCTGGGTTCTCTTTGAATTAGGAAGTATGTGAAGGTCCAACTTTGGGGTGTTGGATATGTTCATCTCCAAGTTTCAAGAGGAGAGTTGGTTGTTCATGACAGGGGGAGTTCTGTCTTTGCACTGCAAGTGATCATCAAGCTTGTGGTCTATGGGTTCTCAGATAACAAGGTATGGCACCTTGTTAGTTTATGAGATGATGGGGCGTGTGTCAAGGCTGAGTGAGCAGAAGAATGTCTGATTGGATGTCATGACATTTCCTTGGACAATATTGTTATTTCCTTCTGAAACTTCAGTCATAAGGAAATATGGATGTGGTGCACAGGTGCTGATGTTATAGCAGATGTCAGTGTGACATTCTGGCTGGTACAGGTGCTGGAGTTACAGTAGCTGTTTTTTGGTGAATGCACAGATTTAGGGAGAGAAGAAGTACCCTTGTGCATTGTGCATTTGTGTGTCTTACTAGTTGCATCCATAACTAGTAATTCTATTTATTGTTGCACAGTTTTAGGGGGAGGAGAAGTACCCTTGTGCATGTGTGTATTACTAGTAGCCATAACTAGTAATTGTTTTTGCTTCTGCTGCTGATTAAACTACTGTTAAGGTGTTTAACTGCTGATAGTTGGCCCTGTGAACAAAAAAAAAGGACAGAGTGTTCACAAGATGTCATATGTGATGTCTTAACATAAGATATCTTATGTACCTGCTGGAAGTTACATAAGGAAATGTGGGTGTGTGGTGCTAGATGTCAAGCTACCATTGGAGGTGAGAAAGTGGTTTTAGAAAACGGTGATAGGGAGAATATATGAAGTATGCAAACACAAGCAGTGTCAAATGTTAAGACATAGCTTGCAACGTGTCTGACAACATTTATGGAATAGTCTTGGAACTGTTGTTTCTGAAAAGAAACAGTCAAGAGCTGTAAAAGGTATTCAAAGATAGTCTGGGATATTGGTGGTGATTCTCTGACGGATTCTCAGCAAATATTTATGGATCTTGACCAAGTATTTACTCCTACCGTTAATTCCTAAGCATGGTCTGGCCTATTTAAAGGATGCATCAGCACTCCTCTTCTCACAAGAACGACATTTCATTCCCTCTAAACCATGGGGTTTGTTAAGATCTGGGCATACTGCTCCTGGATCTGGTTGTGTGAGGGTGTCATTTATAAATTTTTAGCTAAAAAGGGGGAGAGAAACAGTGTCCTGAGGATACACCAGAAGCAAGCAATATCTGGTAGCAAGGAGAAAATGGGTTCAGACACAAAAGTCACTAACTGGGTATATCAGTTGTGTCTTGTGATCTGAGTTAAGAAGACAGTTGTGTCTTGTGATCTGAGTTACATTATCTATGTACTCAGCATTACATATTCTTCAGGAAGCCCTCTTGTTGAGGGGAAGGGTTGTGATGCAGCTGTGTCTTGTACAGCTTCTTCCTCATGTACACCAACAGTGGTGGTGGCATTGGGGCTGTCAATGACAAAGAGGAAGTGCAGACCCATATTGGGTTATTTGTTTTAGCTAAAATTTGTCAAAGGGGGGGATTGTTAGTACCTTAAGATTGGCATTAATTTTGTAAAACAAATAATGTAATCACCTCTGTTGTTTTAATATGTTGGGTTGAAGAAGTTCAACATCTGGACCAACATGTCATGTAAGATGTCACGACATCGGGACTGTGACATCTCACATGTGTATAAAACTGAATCAGTTAATTCTGGTTTGGTTTGTGATCAATTAGGAGATCTGGTGAATATCCTAACTCCTATGTGAAGATCTTGAAGATTCAACCAGAAGATTTGGTGAATATATTTGGTGAAAATACAGTTTCCAAATATGGAGATCTTTTAGGAAATAAAAGATTGAAGACCTTGATTGTAGCAGAAGAATTCTGCCAGCTCTGTAACAGCAAAAGAAAGATTTGCTGCGATTTCTGAAGGCCCAAATCCAGTTGGGTGGTTAGGTTATAAATAGCAGATTGTAACCTACGTTTTGTAAGCCTCAAACAATGTAAAAATTAGGGGTATGTGTGAGGTAAACCTCCCAACATGTGGGAAGGTTACCAAGTGTTTCTCAGTGCTTGAAAGCATGAGATTATTTGTAACTCAAAGCCTGTAGGCAAGAGTTGTTATGTTCTTGAACGAAGCTATGAAGCATGTTCAAGTTGCCTAAGCATTACATGGTATTTGTAATGATAGGAATGGAAACTGGAGGTTTCTATCTAGGAGTGCTTAGGTATAGATTGCATTGGGTAGGGATTAAGTGAAGAGTTATAAACGGGGGAGTTTAACTCTGAATTAATACTGCTAATAGTGGATCTTCTTCCTGGCTTGGTATGCCCCCAGAGTAGGGATTAAGTGAAGAGTTATAAACGGGGGAGTAAACCATTCTTCTTTAGGAAGTAATTATTTTAATTTGGAGATAAACTAGTGTAAAAACTATTTTGGGGATTAATATAAGTCTCGGTTTGAATCGTGAGCTCCACCAATGAAGAAAAGCTCTCTTTCGGGGTTCGTGAAGAATAACTAGAGAAAAATATTCACAATGGTTCTTGAGCTTAGATCGGTCAAAAGCTCTGAGTTTAGCATGTGTAAAAGTTCAGTAGGTTTGAGACTAGGCACGTAAAAATCTTGGTTCAGTTCGTGGTTAGCCCGTATAAAACCTCAGTTCGATTAGGAGGATAGCCAACTCTAAACTCCATCTTGGTTTGATATCAGCCTGTGCAAAATCTCAGTTTGGCTTAGAGATTAACCGCTCGAAGCCCAGTTCTTTGTTTGGTGTGAAGATTAGTTGCTTCATTCCTCAACTTTTTTTTTTGTTTTGAAGTTAGTTTGAAACTTCATTATCTAGTATAATGGGGTTCATGGTCTTAACCTTCTAAAATCTCTCAATATTAGATACTCTTAAGATCGATTCTTAGGGAGAGGAGTCTGTCATTTCCTTAAGACCAAACTTATATAAACTTTTTGTGTTGTTCTCTTATTTCCTAGCCACATGCTCAATAAGTAGTATCAGAGCCTAACTTAAAGACTAGTATTCTTTGGAGGAAAATAACTTCCAACACTGCTTTTAACAATGACTTTCCTAAGGACACTGCTACCATTTAATAGTGACAAGTTTGAATTATAGAAAGCTAGATTTAAAATATTCATTCAAAGTCTTGATTTTAAATTATGGAAAATAATAGTAAATGGTATGTTTATCCCTACTTATTACATAAATGGTGAACTAGTAGGTAAATCAGATTTCCTTTGGACCATAGAGGAAAAAAGTTTGAAATGGATTTTAAAACGATTTTTTTTTTAGTTATGTCCTTAGATGAAAATGAAGTCTTTTATGTCCATAATTTTAAATTCGCCAAGGAAATGTGAGACATTATTTAAATGGTCTATGGAGTTTCTCCAAGTATCAAACAGGAGCGAATAAACACACGAGGCGAAGAATATGAATGTGTCCTTTATAAGTGTTTTTAAATCCTTAGAAATCTTAGAAATAATATAATAAATTTCATCACTAACATATAAGAATTAAGAGTTGGAATCAAAAACCTTATCTAATCCTTAAATCAAGAAATAATAATCTTTACAACTTTCAGGAAAAATCCAAGAAGGAATAAGTCTTCAAGAAATTGAATGAGTTTATTCAATTGTTAAAAGATGAAGGCATGAGCTCAAATATGAAATAATCTCTAGAAACTTCATCAATGAATTCTTGCAAAGAACAATCAACTCCAATAATCGCCTTTGAAAGAATAATTTTGGTAGTTCAACAATCCTCTGAAGATTCAACATCAAATGGAGGAACTTTATCAAGAGTAGAATATGAATAAGAAGTCTCGGCTAATGGACTATTTGAAAGAAGAAAGAAGAAGAAAGTCTCAATAAACTATACATTCATAGATTTAACATCAACGAGAAACCTTAAAGAGTCAACCTCTAATAGAACCTTCGAAGAATCTTCTTCCAACGAGGAAGATGAAATTTGCTTAAAAGCATCTCACAAATAAGATGAATATGAGGTAACAAAGTTATCATACAAGAAATTATTTAAATTAAGTGTTAAGTTAATAGAAGAAAATGACAAAATTAAAGAGTGTAATCTAGATCTTAATGATTATATTGAATATTTAGAGAAGAGTAATGAAGCATTAAAATATGAAATGTCCAACTTTAGAAACCAAGATGATTTTTGTGAGACTTGTGTCTCAATGGAAAATGAAGTAAAAGATTTGCATGAAACCCTAAAAAATTTTACTAAGGAAACGAAAACACTGATTTGATTCTATCAAGTCAAAGGAATTCCTTAAATAAAACTATATTAGGGTTTTAATATGGTATAACACATAATAAAGGATTTAATAGGAAGAAAATGAGTCTCCATATCCATAAAAGTTCTTATTGCAATAGATTTAGCCACCTAGAGCCATTTTGCTTTGATAAATTGAGAAGGTCAAAAGGTAGTAACCTTAGACCTCTTAGAACTACTAACGCACCAGGACCCAAGAAAATATGGATACCAAAGGTGAAAACCTAGTGAATTTTGTTGGAATGCTTTGCAACTTTAATAAAGTCATAGTGCTTCTTAAATGAATTTGTTTGAATCAAAGAGTATATCTTCGAGTATACAACAATATTTGATTAAATTAACACTTGTGATCCAAGGTAGCAGGTACTTCATAACTAGGTACCTAGTGGAAATAATCACCCATAACACATTCATGGCACGTCTTCCCATAGTGGTTTTATAGGGAAATAAAGCATCCATTATAAGGTAGTTGAATTAAATTGCTTTAGAATATGATCCCACGTTATAGGTTGTTTCGAGGGATACATACCCCTTATTTGTAGTTGTTTGCCAGATAAGCCCACTAACAATACTTAGAACACCTGGATGTTGCTAGGATCGAACTTGAGTTTCTAGAAAGAATCCCAAAATAGGATGTCAGTTGAACTCCCGGGGTCTATAAATATTCGTTTGATATTTGAGTTGTACTGTTTCACAATGATGATCATGAGGTCGTTATTGTGAGAGAGGATTCTCATGGCGTCACTGCTAGAGAAAGTGATGTTAACTCTTGACTTTCTCCGGTCAGCTTCAGAGAATCTCGGGGATATCAAATTCACAACCAAAACTTGCGTTGCATATCCGGGAGGAGTTTGATTTTCCTTCATCAATGAAACCTCCGATTATGGTGTTAACCATGAAGTGTGGATATTTTGTTGGTCATCTTCAAGGGAAGGTGGGGAGAATGGTAACGATGAAGGTGTGGCCCATATAAGTTTCACCGGGGCCACATGATGGGCACCATTATTTATCAAAAAGTATATGAGTGTGTGGTACCCCAAAGCTAGTAGGGGTTGCCAGATGCCTTAGTAGTTTTCTAATGGTTAGTGTTGGAAAAAAATTGTTCACATCCATTGGGTTTTGATGATAACAAAGTACTTATATTCAAGTGTGTGGGATCATAAGCTTAAATTCAACTCAGAAATGACCCTGATAAAAGCATTTGTTGACAAGCTTGTAGTCTCAGATTATGATGGATCAAAATCTGATGACTCTGATAATGGTGTTTCAACCTTTGAGGGATCAGACTCTGAATGTGGTGTTTCAGCTTCTGAAGGTTCAAATTGTGATCATGGTATCCCTACCTCTAGTGACAGCCCAGACTTTAGAGACTTCAACTTAAGGTTCTCATCTCCTGGTCTGTACTCTGTCTCCATAGCAAACCTATCTTGTCAACACCAGACTTATGGAAAAAGTCAACTAGATTCTCTTAGTGTAAGGCTCAAGGAAGGCTGATGTGACTTGTCTAGTTCACCCGCACGCCTAGTTTATACCTAGTACGATAAAGATGAAGTGGACTATGTTATTACACATTAGATGCAGATGTTAACAAGATTCATCTTCCAACATCTCTCTCTTAGAGTTGTTGCATTTCAAAGATCACATGTGCAAACAACTTTTCCTGGGGCTCCACGGTGGACACCATTACTCGTCAAAATGTATATGAGTGTGTCGTTCCCTAAAGCTAGTAGGGATTGCCAAAGGCCTTAGTAGTTTTCTAATGGTTAGGGCTTTCCCGCGTCGACGAGATGCCCTGTTTGATGGTGTTTACAATGATGAGAGATGGCCAACACAGGTGAGGTGATATATTTTGGGTTTATTCATTATGCTGGGTAATTTATGATATGTCTTCTCAACCCTAAGGTTGGGATATTTATATAGGCACCTTGGGTCTAGGGTTTCCTTGGGAATGATAACCGTCAACTCAATGAATGTTGGATTGTTGAATCTCTACTTTTTAGGGAGATGGTGGTTAGATTGTTGACCTTGACTTCTCTTTAATCGAGGAATGTCTTTTCCCACTTTTCTCAAGACTAGGCGAGTAGGAAGTATCAGGGTGAGGCGGTCTCTAATGGTGGGCAGTAGATACGAGTCGCCCCTTAAGGGAATTTGGCACCCCCCACCCTCAATGAGACTTCTATAAATATATCACTACACGATATACCCCCCTTATTTATAGTAAGAAAATACGTGTTTGGACATTTTAGTATGTATTAATTAAAAACAGGTAATATTAATATCTGGGGAGAAGAGCATATTACTGACCTATGGATATGCATGATAACTACATAATGATGAAATCTCCCCCTAGCAAGCATTCTTACTATTAACAATGAAATCTCCATTTTACTTTGTGTTATTTGGTTTTATGTTATTTATTTTCATGCATCACAATTAATACACAACTTATTCTCTACTTAAAAATATGAAGAAAAAAAACTCTTGAATGGTCTTTGAAACCGCCAGTATCTGTAGATACGATAATTACAAAACTTACTTTTGTTGCAAACACAACAATAATCTATTATATAGTTTACCTAATCGATTAGATATGGGATAATTGAGTCTATAATCGATTGTGAAAAATGTCTCAATGAATGGTAATGGCTCTCTATCAAAACCTTCCAATTTGGGCAACAATAATCGATTATTGCAAGTACCTAATCTATTAGGTCATTTATTTGACCCATTGATTGTTTTCAAAATTACACAATTTGTTGGCCTATAAATGGAAAGGTTCTCTAGAATATCTAAACGTGCATAAAATGTGAAAATTCTCACTTTTCTTTTCTCTTAGACTCTCTCTAAATCATTTTAATTTTTTCACACATTTTAGCCATAGTGCTTTGAGAGCGTTCTTGAGTTTAGTGAGGATTTTGTTCTAGGTGAGGGTTTTATTGTAAATTTATCAATAGTAATTTTTATCTTTAGTAAATCATTCTTCTTTAGGGAGTAATTATTTTGGTTTGAAGTTAAACTAGTGTAAAATCTCTTTTAGGGATTATTATACATCTCTATTTGGCTCGTGAGCTCCGCCATTAAAGAAAACTCTCTTTTGGGTTTCTAAAGAGTAATTAGAGATATTCACAACGGTTCTTGAGTTCTCCCTAGTGGAATTCTCTATTGGTTCGAGATCAGACTGATATAAAATTTCATTCGGTTTCTGAGTTCATCCTGTGTGAAAGCTCGGTGGGTTTGAGACCATCCCAGTAAAAATATCAGTTTTGTTCATGGTCAGCCCGTGTAAAATCTCAGTTTGGTTCGGAGGATAGCCAACTCAAAACTCCATCTTAGTTCGAGATCAACCTGTGCGAAATCTCAGTTTGGCTTAGAGACTTACCGCTCAAAGCTTTGTTCGTTGTTTGACATGAAAACTAACCGCTTAATTCCTTAGTTCATAGTTTAATTGAAAGATAGTATGAAACTCAATTTCCTTGTATAAAGGGGTTCGTGGGCTTAATTATCTAAAAGCTCTCAAGAAATATTGGATACTCCCAAGATCAGTTCTTGGCGAGAGGAGTAGGTCACTTCTTTAAGACCAAACCTCTATAAATTTCTTGTGTTTTCTATCTTCCCTTAACTCATTTACTTACCACTTAATTTATTTAATTGATTTTCCGTTGAATATTCAAACATTTTGTTAAAATGTTTTCGAACTCTGATTTAGAAAATGATTTTTTTAAACTATCATTTTCAAACCTCCGTGACTCGCCTTCCTCTGCATGGAGTCACATGTTCAACACTTTTAAGAAAATCACCTTAAAAAGTTTTAAAGGCTTCGTGAATCGATTGAGGAATTGTATGATCAATTAAAAGCATGTTTTATAAAGGGATAATTGATTGCTCCATTTGGTTAGTTGATTATTTCACTTTGTAACGCCTAATGTTTTTTGGAAAAATCCATTAATGGTTGGCAACGACTAGAAATCAATACCTTCCATTTTAGGGGTGTCATGATCGATTATGCACTTGTGATAATTGATTATGAACTTTCAAAGGCCTATGGATTGTTTCCATATTTGAGTCACCTTATGTGGTATAAATATAGGGCTCCTTTCTCGTTTCTAACACATTAGAAATGTGTATGAGATACCTCTCTCTCTCTCTCTCTCTCTCTCTCTCTCTCTCTCTTTCTCTCTCTCTCTCTCTCTCTCTCTCACACACACACACACACTCACTATCTCACGCACACACATACACACATACACACACATATACAAACACACACGCACATACATACAGATGCATACACACACACGCACACACACGCACACGCACGCACACATGCACCCCCTCCCCCCACACACACGCATACACACACACACACACATACCTTAGGACTTTTGAGAGTGGAATCTATATATCTATGATATAGTCTAGTATGATGTAAATGTAAAAATTATAATTTCTCATTGAAGGAAATTTCTTTTGGTTGTGAGTTAAACCAAGTGAAAAGCTCTCTTTTTGTTGTTAAGGTAAATCAGTTAAAGGCTCGTATTGGTTAGGGAGCTCTCATGTTGCTTCGTCCATTTGGAGCAACATTAAGAGTGGGGTGAGTGGGGTGTCTAAGAACATTAGAATCATTCTGGGCGACGACAATAACACTAATGTTTGACTTGATCATTGGTGTGATCCCCCTTTGATTTCTAGGATTCAGGATCCCGTGGATATTAATACTAGTTATTTGGTTTCTAATTTTCTACATAACGGTTCTTGAAATTTTCCTTCTAACATTATCAATAAAATTCCTAATGTGTCTTTGATTGCGGATAGAATTAATATTCCTATGGATAGCATGGATGATAGCAAGATTTGGATTCACTATACTTATGGGAATTTAACTCCCAAAGAGGCTTACAACTTCAAGTCATCTACTCAGCATTGGTTTAAACATATCTGGAATGTTGATACTCCTCCTTCTAAGGCGTTCATTGTATGGAGGTTGTGGCATAATCAGTTGCCTACCGATGATAATCTCATGAAGAGAGGTTATTTTTATCCATCGATGTGCAACCTCTACAACGACAATCAGGAATCAGCGGAGCATCTTTTCTTTCATTGCCATTTTGCTTTACATATTTGACACTGGTTTTTTAATATGATTAAGCTTCCTATCATGTCTAACATTCTTAGCATCTTGAACATTTGTGACAAAAATTTGAGTCCTCAATGCAGAGTTATCATTCAGTCCTCCATTATGCTCATCATCAGAAGTATTTGGTTGACCCGTAATCAAGTCAGATTCAACAATGGCTTCAGGCACTGAAAGATGACCCTTAACCAAATTCTTATTAAGGTTGCTTTCATAGGAAATATTACTTATAAAATGGCGAACTCCTTCATTTATGAGTTTTCCATTATCAAGACCTTCAATATTAATCTATATCCGCCTAAGGTGCCTAGGATTATTGAGGTTTTGTGGATGCGTCCGATTAGTGGTTAGTTGAAGTGTAACACAAACAACTCATTCTCCTCTGATTGGCCATCTTGGGGTGGCCTGTTCAGAAATCATTTGGGTGACTTTGTTTTTGGTTTTGCTGAGAAGATTGTCCGCTCTTCCTCGATTATTACAGAGTTTTTTAGAGTTATTAAGGCAATTGATTTTGCTTCTAGCTTTGGTTGGAGTAATATTTGATTGAAAACTGATTCGTCTTTTGTTTTGTTGGTTGTTAAGGATCTCTTTGTGGTTCCTTAACATATTAGGATCATATGGCTCAATTGTTTAGCCAAAATTAAAATTTTGAGATTCATATTTCTCATATTTTCAAAGAAAAAAACATATTTACGGATTTATTAACTTTTCAAATCATAAATTCCCCTTTGCCTCTTTCTTAGGTTGAGCCACCTGGGACCATTATTCTAAAAATAGTTAGGAATGCATTATTTCTTCCTAATTACATATTTGTTAACCTCTAAAAAGGTTTTGATCGGATCCCCCTCTTTTATATCTTAGCTTTTTCTTTATTTATATTATTGTTCCGTTAAAAAAACTCATAGTAAATTTACTTGTCTTGTTTTCTCTCAAACTCTTTAACTTGACTTAATTTTAACTTACTCCAACGTATATAATAAGTTGCGTAAACTTAGAATATATGCTCTTTTCGTCGTCAAAATATCTCCGTCTCTAATATTTATAACAAATTAAAGAATTTCTTAAAATAAGTTGCAAAAACAAATTAATAAATATCATGATAATATAATAAAATTTAAATAAAATTAGCACATATCACTTACATGTATATCATAATCATGTTGATACCCACCAATCAATGACATACCCTTAAACAAAACCACATCACATTGATCGAGTCAATAAAACTTTCATTTTAGTAATAACTAAAATCATATCATAAAATACTTTTTCTAATTCCCTAAACATTAAAAAAAAACACAATTACTCACACTCATAACATACACTCTATTAACTTTGAATATTAATAAATAAAAAATACCATTTACATTTATTAAGAATATTAGGTTGCTCATATATATTTCTTTCACTAAATTTTTCAAGTAAATATTACACCATCATCGAACTCTAAACTAACATGTTAAACCTATTTAACACAACTATTACATATAAGGTAATTTACCTCACAAACACTATAATATTATTCTTAAAGGAAGTATCAATTTAGTTTTTCTTTTTTGACAAATATATCTTGGTCACCAAGTTTTTATATTCCAAACGATAAAGTAGAAACACAAGGCTCTCAATCATGTTCAAAAATCTTGTCAAAAATGAAGTTCAAAAATCAACATTTGGTGACCCTACACAAGCAAAATGTTATAATCAATATATAATATATTAGTACTATACAATAAAAAATATATAAATATCACCTCTCTTATTTGTTAGGTTATTTTATTATTATTATTATTATTATTATTATTATTATTATTATTATTATTAATATATTTAAATTTGTTGTGAGGTGAATAATTTATGATTGGTCCACTCTTATTTTGTTCTGACCACAAGATGCAAAACCATAATTTTACTAATCAATGTTACTGTGAAGCCATAACTATTCATATGTGACAAAATTGATGACAAATTGAAGAAAGAGACTTTTTTTCTTGAATAATTTATTTTCAAGGACGATCATATTAAATTATATTTATGTTATTTCACCCCACCTCAAACGTATATCAATGGCAACATAACATTATCTTATATTATTTATCATATACAAAAATTATTATTATATTTATTATGTTAAGCCAAAACACAATTCGAAATGGTAAAAAGAAAGAAAAAAAAAGTTGTATGCGGAAAACCACCATTGAGAAAAACCCTAAACCAATAAGCTATAATTTTGGTAAAATGTTGCTTTCTAATAAATGAGATAATAATAATAATAATAATAATATAAGTAAAATGTTGTTTTCATTAAAATAAAAAATGAAATTTTAACATACTAATTAATGTGACCCCTATGAAGAAATTGAATGCTTTGAGTTTATCTTGTATTGGGTGATGAGCTATGTACTAATAGTTAGTGTGGGGAAACAATACAATCAACATCAATAAAAAAAAAGCATAAAATTCATTAATTTAATGAAATGAGGACAGCTTGCATCACTTTTTAAGGAAAATATGTAATAAAAATGGAATCAGAAATTTGTTAGAGAAATTAAATTAGGCTTAGGATTAGGATGAGCATGATGAGTCTCTCTGCTTTTGCATATAATGCTTGTCTTCAATGTTCTTCTGTTGCAATAGCTATAGGAATCCTAGAAACTAGTGGTATATTATAATATACTAGTATGTATGGTATTAATTAACTTACACAAACATAATTAAAATTTAAAAAAAAATATATTTTTTTTTCTCTACAAATAATTCTACATGTCAAAATCAACTTATTTTAAAAGCAATTTTACTTCCACCAAAAGTGTAATAAAAAATCACTTTTTACAAAAAGCTTCTATCTGTGTGCTATATAGTGCTAGTGCTAGTGATTCCGTTGTAATTATCTGAATACCTTTATGCATGTTTGCCATAATGAAATAAGCATTATCTTAATGTTATCATTTTCATATTTTAGGACCACCATATTTTTTTTCTATTTTTGAATTTAATTTAATTTTTATAAAGAATCAATTTTCTGGTACTGAGAATATACCAAAGAAGGAGTGATGTCACATTGATAGTACAGACCTAGAATTACTCTCCAGTTCCTATTATGTTATCTCCTTAATTGCCTTTTCAGGCACTGCCATTAGCCACTGCTGCTACTGAGATTTCATTGTTTACAAAGGTTAAATTAGAGATGAAATTACTAATATATCCTTTGAGATAGCTTTTTTTTTATTCTTTAAATTAAATAGAGATTGAATTTATACCACTATATTTGAATCTGCGTCGTTATATCTGATGTTCGTGTACCACTGTCAACTATGAAAAATTATGTTTTTATTTATTTAATATGTTAAAAAGGTATTGGTTGAGTTATCTCTATCATATAACGCTATGTTATGTGAGTTGGTTGAGCCAATTATTCAACATTAAACTGACATTTAAGTAAAGTTCTAGATGAGTTTGAATTTCCTTAGAAAGACCATTAATTGGTTGAGAAGAAATTTCAAACATGAAAATCACTATTATTATTATTTTATTATTTTATTTATTTTGATTGAAAGTGATTTAACAAAGACATTGTAATCAACCCCTTTTTATAATATTTCTAGTCGCTGTTAAAACTTGGAGTTTTATTTTCTTGGGAGTACAGGTGGAGTTTGAAATTTGTATTAATTATATTATTATTTTATATGTGTGTGGTTGAACCTCCTCCACATATTCATTTAGAAAAATATAAGAAAATTAAGCCACACAGTTATTTTAGTTCTTATAACTATTTATTTAATTATGCAACAGCGGAATATATTAATTTAGTAACTACAAAACTTAGCTGATTTTGTTTAACATCTCTTGGCCAATTTCTTTTTCCTTGAAATGTATGAATAAATTTGTCTACAACTCAATAAAACTTGTGATTTAGAAATATAAAAAAAAAATTGTCTTGAAGGTTGATTTTAAAAAGAAATTGTCTTGAAGGTTGATTTTAAAAAAAAAAATTGTCTTGAAGGTAGATTTAAAAAAAAATCATTTAGTTGGAGCTTTTTGAATTCATCAAATTTAGGTTTAGTGAGAAGTTGAGGTCTTAGATAAGAGCTTGTATGTTTGTCGATATTCTTGCACTATTGGTTTATGGGTGTCCAACCGTATATATTAGCATTCAAAGAGAGTTGAAATAAATGTATCAGTTATCTCTTTTCCTTTTTCTACAAGTGGTTGGGGGCGTAGTGACTTAGTTTTTAGAGTTGAAGAGCTCGATATCTACTCCGGTTTTAGATGGGATTGTCTAATTTAGTAGACTTTCACCTTTAGTATGTAAATGATACCCTCCTTGTGGCAGACTCTTCTCATGAAAATTTGTTGATTACTAAGACAATCCTGAGGGGTTTTTAGATGGTTTATAAGTTTTGGTTAACTTTTTCAAGAGTGGCCTTATAATGGTTAACGTGGATCCTGTTTTTTATCTCTACATGTGAATTTTCCCGCTGTAATATTGAGACCCTCCCTTTTAAGTACTTTGATTTGTTTGTAGGGGTTAATCGTAGGCTCAAAACTACTCTGGACCCTTTAGTCAATTTGTTGACTATGAGGCTTCATTCTTAGAAGCACATATATTTTATCTAGGGGTCGGGTGGTTCTTCTTAATTCAGTGTTTAATGTCATTCTCATTATCTTCTTATCTTTTTCTGAAGATGCAAGTTAAGGTTTTGAAGAAGCTTGTTAGGTTATAGAGAAAGTTTATTATTATTTTATTTTTTGGGGGAGGGGAGTGAAGGGTGATTTTTAAATTTTCTAGATTAAGTGACATATTGTTTGTAAACCTAAAAGTAGAATGAGGTTAGGAGTTAGGGATCACAAGCTGGTTAATCTAACCCTTTTGACCAAATAGAGATGGAGGTTACCTATAGGTGCTTAGGGCCTTTTGTGTGGTATTATTGTAATTATGTATGGTACTCTAGTTTTTTCCTCACTTCGGGGTGTGGTGTGGTGTGGGTGGGAAGATGTGTCTCTTCTTAGGTTCGAAAAGGATGATATATTTGATTGGTTTGTCGATGGTAACCTAAAGGAAGTGTAATTGAGCCTTCAAACTTCCTTTTGGAATGATCCTTGGTTGAATTCCCTTTCCTTAAATAATAAGTTTTGTAGTTTGTTTTTTAATTATATTCAAACTCATGAGTTGGTGGATGAGCTTGGTCTGGTGGAAAATGGGGACTTGGTTTGTGATCTCAGGTGGATAAGACTCTTCTTTCTCCTTAAGGTACATGTGATAGATAACCTTCTATTTATGCTTCAAGGCGTCTCTCTCTCTCTCTCTCTCTCTCTCACTCACTCACTCACTCAGGATAGAGATAAATAAATTGGAAGCATACTAAATAGAGTATTTTCTCAATTTCATCTGCTTACCATGTTCATTTGGATATTTCTACCACTTCTTTATCCTCTCATTTACCTGAGAATTTTACTATTCCCTTCATTTGGGTTAGTTGGGATCCTTATAAGGTGTTGGTCTTTCCTTGGTAGCTTTTCCAAGATGTAATTACTTCTAAAGAGAACGTGTTTAAATGGTGTAATCTTTGATTATATGGAGGTTTCTTGTCCTTTGTGTGGGTATTCAGTTGAGTAGGTGTCTCATCTTTTTGTCACTTGTGATTTAACTCTATATGTGTGGTATATGATCTTCTAGTGATTGGGTTAACAAGTTTATGATTATTTTAAGTTTTTCCCTCTCTTTAGGTTGTAGGGGTAAGTCTATGGATGACTTTTCTATGATCTGGTACGTTGTTGTCTAGTGTATTTGGAGAGCTTACAATGATGTCATCTCTAACGGTGTTTTTAAAACTCTGAAAGAAGTGGAGGAGAAGAGTATTTTTTTTGCCTGGAAATGGTTACTACAAAGTGTAGGGTGAACTTATATACTTTATCTAAGTGGATTCAAAACCCTATCCTCTGCCTTAATCGTACCCGATTAATTATTCGCCTTGGTTTCATGGTTGGGACCGGTTTATGGTTTTGTTGCTCTCTTGGTGGCTTTTGATCTGTTGATGGTGGTTTTGGCAGTTTGAGCTCTAGCGTGAGGCCTAAGGGATTGAGCTTCTTGGCTGCTTAGGATTTTAGTTGTGGGGTTACTTTGGCCTACTTAGTTGTAGTGTTGTTTATGTTGGTTGTTTAGGTTCTTTTATGTTTCTTTTTGCTTTTTTGGTTGTATTTTTTACACTTATTGTGGTCAGGGACGCTTATTTTTGTACTTTGGTTATTCTCACCTTTTATTATATTATATATTATTTTTGAAATTTTTGAATTTTTTTTGAATTTTTGAAATGTGGAAGAATTTCCATGTTTTCCCTATCAATTCAAGATGAGTTTTATAATTGTTTGCATAAAGCAACAACAATATATATCAAAATGAAAGTGAAAACACGGAGAAATGGCGAGGGGGCATTAAACTAAAACCCTCATAAGTTAGCATAAATGAAAACATGGTAAATCTATCCAATTACAATTAAATTCTTCTTTAGATGGGATTGGGAAGTCGTTCCACCAAAATTCATCTTGAATATACATACTTAGGAGAAACGTTATTGATGTACCTTGTGCTATTATTGTTTTAGTGAACAATGATAGTATTTCTTGTGGTTTCTGGTCTCACTACATTATACTATGTTGAGATATTTTTTCCCAAGTTCTTTTAATAATATTTTGTCACTAAAAAATGGTTAGCCACTTTATCTACACAATGATTTTCTTCTCTGATGGTGTGAAAAGCTATGAAAGATATAGTGGAAATAATATGAAAACAAGCCAACCATCTAATTTTTAATTGCTAAGGCATTATATAAAGATTCTCACGAGCTTGATAAACGAGTTTGTAATTTGTTTCGAGTCAAATACTATGTAAAGAAAGCGTTGTTAGCTTTCTAGAATTAATGTCACCACTCTATATGAAATGTATAATCCAAAAAAACACCTCTTAAAGAATAGGAACTATCCAGAAATAAACAAAACACTAAACAACTATATACTTTTGGTTGTCACATAATAGAATGCAAAGATAGAGTTTTCAATTCTATTGTAACAAACTTTTTGATTACTGGAAAGTTAGTTACAAATTGATGCAACTATTTTCATTTATAACAACAAACACTTGATTTTCTATAGCAGGTTTTGATACACTCAAGCTTATAAGTGTTATTCTTGTAGATATATACAGTTCTAAACTAAGCTTTAACTAGTCTTACTCTAATATCCCCCCATTCCCCCATAAACTCATGGAGAGCTAATAACCCTGAGTTTTTGTCTTAGCACAATAAATCTAGTGGATGCTATGGGCTTAGTAAGGGAACCCACACACTAGCAAGTGCCATGTATATAGATAACTTGAAGTTACTTGGATAAAAGTTTATCCCTGACAAAGAATAGACCAACCTTCATATCTTTTGTTCTTGAGTACATTATATGATATTGAGCCAGTAGAACTGTTGATTGGTTATCACACAAAATCATATGGGTCTCAATGGAGATAAATAATTGTTCAAGAAGAGTCTAAACCCAAAGTATATCAGTAGTTTCTTAAGCCAAACATCTATATTTTTCCTCGGTGTTTGACTTATCCCTAACAGGTTGTTTCTTGGACCACCAGGATATAAGATTAGTGCCAAACTAAATTGCTGCCTTAGAAGTACTTCTTCTGTCATAAGGGTATGAGGCCTAATAAACATCACAAAAAACTATGAGAGATGGAAAAATTCTAGTTGAAAGAGAAGAAATATGAAGTCCATGTCCAGTCACACCTTAAGGTGTGGAACTATATACTAAAAAGGTTAATCAAGTAGTGACCAAAGCTCATAAGTAAGTAAAATATACTTATCCCTAATAACATCATGGTTTTGATGATGACAACAACTGAAGATGAAACATTCATTAAGATGACTTTGATGACATCAACGCATGAAAACAAGCAGGTGTTAAAGTTGGTTTCAGCGGTTAAAGATGCCCAAGATAGTTGATCAAGCCATTCCTCCGAATGAAGCAGAAGAATTAGGGTTTTATGATCACCAGTGATATTGTCTAGTGATGGAATTTGACTCAAAGCTATCTCAAGCCTCATCTCTTAGAAGATTTAAGTGGATCGCTTGTCTGATTATTTTATCCAGCAAAGAACTTGAAGCTTGAGAGTGTGAAAGACCATCTGATTATGTCTAGTTGAATGATCAGTGTTTTGTCAAAACATAATGGCCATTTCATAAAAGTAGTATGGCTAAATCACACATTCACGAAAACTATTTTTGAAGCCTCTATTTTTCAGATAAAATCACCTTAAATGTTTTTGGAGCATAGTCAAATGATTTGGGAACTGTCAGATTGATTAAGGCAAGTTTTTAAATTGCCTAATCGATTAGACCAAGTGCCTAATCGATTATACAAGGGAAAAAGAATCTTATAATTGATTATGACATTGTCTTTATGATTGGTAACAACTTTATATTAAAACCTTTCATTTTGAGCTCAAATAGTCATTTTTGTGTGGTACCAAATCGATTAGTCGTGGGACCTAATCGATTAGGCAACTAATTTTGCCCATGTATTTTTTCCTTTTCTGAACCACTCTTTGGCCTATAAATTGAGGTCTTACCCTTCATTTCTAATAATCCATAAAACGTTAGAAACACCTCACTTCTCAATATCTCTCAATTTCTCAAATCATTTATGTTTCTCTCACATTTTTAGCCATAGTGCTTTGAGAAACATTCTTGAGTTTAGTGAGAAAGTTGTTATGGAAAGAGTGTCATTGTAAATTTATCGAGTTATTTTTCCTCTTGAGTAAATTGTTCTTCCATTGGAATTCATTGTTTAAGTTTAAAGCTAAACCTATATAAAAGTTCTTTGGAGGATTAATGTTAGTCTCAGTTTGGTTCGTGAGCTTTACCGTTTGATGAAAAACTCTCATTTTGGGTTCGTAAAGAATAACTAGTTAAAATTCTCACAACGGTTTGAAACATCTTGGTATAAAATATCTATCAGTTTAAGAGTTCTTCCCATGTAAAATCCTAGTAGGTTCGAGATCAACCCGATAGAAATTCTGGTTTGGTTTGTGGTCAACCCATGTAAAACTTCGGTTCATTTTGGATGATAGCTAACTCAAAAATCCAACTTGGTTTGAGATAATTCCTTACAATATCTCACTTTTGCTTAGAGATTAACCGCTCGAAGCACTGTTCGTTGTTTGGTTAGCAGTAAGCCTAAAACTTAGTTTCTTTGTATAAATGGGGTTCATGGGCTTAACCTACTAAAAACTCTCAAGTATTATTGGATGCTCTCAAGATAAATTCTTGGATAAAGGAGTAAGTCACTTATTTAATACCAAAACTACATAAATCTTGAGTGTTATGTCTCTTCCCTTAACTTTTTACTTTCCGCTTATTTTCTTTACCTTGATTTTTCCGATACACGTCCAAATGTTTTTAAACTTTAGTTTAGAAAATGTTTTTTTTTTCAAACCAATATTTTTCAAACCCCAAAAAGTCATCACCCTTCTTGTGTGTTGAGTCACATATTTAACATGTGACATTAGAGCCTCACTCTTGTTCAAAGACTAATCGTCTCAGGAGGAGGATGACTTTCAACACTATTTTGAACAAGGGGACTTTCCTAACCACACTTCCCCCATTTAATGGTAATATATTCGAATTATAGAAATATAGATTTAAACTATTCATTCAAAGTCTTGATTTCAAATTGTGGGAAACCATAAACAACAAACTGTTTATCCCTACTCACCAAGTAAATGAAGAAGTAGTGGAAAAGAAAAAGTTTGAAATTGATTTTAGAACTAAAAACTTTTTAGTTATGTATTTATATGATAATGAATTATTTTATGTCAACTCTTGTAACTCCGCCAAGGAAATGTGGGATACTCTTGAGATGATGTATGGAGTTTCTCCATGTGTTGAACAAGAGCGAATAAACACACGAGGCAAATAAGATAGATGTTTTTTTATAAATGCTTCTATAAACTTAGAAATGTTGTAAATAATATTATAACCTTTATCGCTAACAAATATCTAAGAATTAATAATTGGAATCAGAATTATGATCAAATTCTTAAATTGAAAGATGAGAATGTTTGTGATTCTCAAGAAAAGTCCAAGAAGGAAGAAATCGTCAACAAGTTAAATGAGTTAATTCATCTACTCAAGGATGAAGGCATGAGCTTAAGTCTAGAATAATCTTTAGAAGCTTCATCAAACTACCATGAAAGTAAATTAACTCCAAGAATTTCATTCAAAAGAACATTCTCGATAGTTGAAAATCCTTAGATAATTCAACATTGAATGAAGAGACTCCGTCAAGAGAATATGAAGAAGAAGTTTTATCTAGTGAAATATTTGAAAGTAAGAACCTCAAAAAATTAACCTCTGGTAGAACATTCTAAGAATCCCTGTCCAACAAAAAAGATGAAGTTTATTTGAAAGTATCTTATGAAGATGATAATCATGAGCTAACAAAGCTATCATATAAGAAGTTGTTTAAATTAAGTATTGAATTAATCAAGGAAAATGATGATATTAAAAATAGAAACTTAAACCTTAAGAATCATCTCGAGTTTCTAGAAAAGATTAGTGAGATGCTTAAGTATGACATAACTAATATTCGAAACCTAGTTGGAACATGTGAGACTTGTGTATTGATGAAAAAGGAAGTGAAAGATTTGCATTAAACCCTGAGTAAATTTAGTAAGAGGAAAGAAAACCTTGACTTGATTTTGTCAAGTCAAAGGCCTTCCTTAAGTAAATCTCGATTAGGGTTTAAATTCGATAAAACACATACTAAAAGACTTAATAGGAAGAAAGAAAATCAACATGCTTATAAATGTTCTCACTGAAATAGATTCAGCCATTTAGATCCATTTTGTTTTGATAAATTGAGAAGTTCTAAAGGTAATAGTCGTAGACCTTTTAGAACTACTAACACATCAAGACCTAAGAAATTTTGGGTACCAAAAGTGAAAACCTAGTGTGCTTTAGAGGATGTTTTGTAGCTTTAATGAAGTCTTAGAGAATATTAAATGAAGTTGTACAAACAAGAGTGTATAACTTAAAGTATACAACAATATTTGTTTTGATGTTGAAGCTGGTGATCCATGGAAGTTCATTGATAGTGTATATCAACGATCGTAATAAAAGTAAGTGTTCATTGAGAATGGTTTTAACATTTATAATCTGTGAAGATCAACTAACCTCTTAGAAGGTTGAGAAGTTAAGTTTGTAGGGGATATATATATATATATATATATATATATATATATATATATATATATATATATATATATATATATATATATATATATATATATATATATATATATATATATATATATATATATATATATATATATATATATATATATATATATATATATATATATATATATATATAACCAACTCTTATTTCTCATGAGCCAACAGAAGTATTTCCACCTCATATAGGTCCCCAAAACCAAACTTGCTCTCAATATCTAAGAAATTTTGGGTACCAAAGGTGAAAATATGGTGTGCTTTGGAGGATGTTTTGAAACTTTAATGAAGTCTTAGAGAATATTAAATGAAGTTGTGCAAAGCAGAGTGTATAACTTAAAGTATACAAAAATATTAGTTTTGATATTTAAGCTGGTCATCCATGGAAGTTTGTTGATAGTGTATATCAAGGATCGTGATAAAAGTAAGTGTTCATTGAGAATGGTCTTAACATTTATCATCTGTAAAGACTAACTAACCTCTTAGAAGGTTGAGAAGTTAAGTTTGTAGGGGATATATATATATATATATATATATATATATATATATATATATATATATATATATATATATATATATATAACCAACTCTTATTTCTCATGAGCCAACAGAAGTATTTCCACCTCATATAGGTCCCCAAAACCAAACTTGCTCTCAATATCTGAGACAACTAGTGCAAATTCAAAAGATAATCCCTTAAGAATTACATATATATGGTGAGAACAGGGAATAAGATCACCAATTAAGGCTAGAGCGTCAATAATAGTACAAATCTTGTAAAAATAATCATGAAAAATAGATTTATCGAGATTTAACGTGCACAATTTCACCCTAAGATGAAACGCCCGTGCACAAGTTTATTTTTTAAATTAGTTGAATAAACGCTCCCACAATTGATGTGCATTAGAGAAACTAAGGACATGTGAGAGAATTTCACTAGGGAGTGTGGATTGAAGCAGGAATGTAGCATTTGATAATTTTGAAGCCACCATGAGTACTCAGTATTAATAGTTCTAGTATGGCGAGCTTCATCATCAAGAAATGAGGAGGAATTTTAGTACATACCACAAGATTAGTGAGATTATGAGCCTTGATATAAGGTTCAACTTGTTGCAGCCACATGAGAAAGTTATTTTCCTTAAGCTTTTGCATAATCTTGAGAGAAAAATGAAGATGGCTAGATTCTTTAGTGAAGTTCGCATTTGTTGGTGCCATAGTTGTATAGATCTGAGCGGAAGAGGGAGACGAACTCGATGGAGGCGTTATCATAGCCATAGAACAAACCTAGATTTCACCTTGCAATCTGATACCATAATAAAATGCAAATATAGAGTTTTCAGTTATGTTGTAACAAACTTTTTAATTAATGAAAAGTTAGTTACAAGCTATGTAATTGTTTGCATTTATAACCACAAATAATTGTCCTGCTATAGCATAATTTGATACATTGTCACATGTGAAGGTTCAAGAAACACAAGAAGTTATGGGGGTTGAGTTGGGTTTCAGATATGACAAATGTTTGCAAGCCAATGACAAGAACAACAATGATAGAAATACACAGGATTTTTATACTGGTTCACGGTTAACTAAGTTAATCCAGTCCATTCATCAAATTGATTTTGCATTCTCACAAGAACTTAATACACTAATCAAACATATTACAAGCTCAAAAACCAACCATCAATGACTTCTCAAGGCTACAGACTAAACTTAGTCCATCAAGGAATTTAACTAAAGTTAAAATACAAAGAAAGAGTGTTTACAAGAATGCTTCTAAACGAGCAGATACACAAGATGAATTGCAGAATTTACACTTAAGAAAAAATAAAAGTAAAAACTCTAAGTGTAATGAGTGTTATAATTGCTATTTTTTTTCTTTTACTCACTTTGTTATTACTCTTATTCTTCATATCTTGTTCAAAATTCCTTGTATTCTTTAAATAGATGATGAATAGTATCGTTGGAGGATAGAATTGGAAACTTCTTCAATTTCACTGATGTTATAATGGTGCGAGGTTGAGCCGTGAATTGTGGAGATCTGTTGGTAGTATATTCCTTAATAATTCGAGCATATTTGTCCTTTTAAAGAAACATTTAATTTTTCCGCTTGAATGTATTGTTTTCAAGAACATTCCTTCAACATTATCCTCTAAATCATTGGCTTTGTATTTGAGATTATTTGATTGTTGATCAGAGTTCAGAGCCTTGAATATTAGAATTCATAGTCTAGTGAAAATGAGGCCTGGGTTATAAGATTAAATATGAATTATTTTTTCCAGAACTGTTGACTTGGTTATCTAGATGATTGACTATCAGTTAAACATTTCTTCATATTTCAACTTTGTTTTAGAATATGTTGAAGTACAAAGTCCAGAGTCCAGAGTCCACTCTGTCTAGAATCTGCTATATGCAGAGTCTATTTTATCTAGAGTTTGCTTTGTCCAGAGTGTGTTTTATCCAGAGTCTGCTTTGCATAAAGTCGACTTAGTCCAGAGTCCAAACTTTTCTTTCCATATATTTAAGATTTTGCACACTTAAAAAACTTACTAAAATGTACTAGTAAAATTCTAGAGAGATTTTCTTTATCTTCTCTTTAGATAACATCCCCCCAAATCTTTAGGATTTAATGGTGACCGCCTCCCACCTTCATGGTGGATTTCACCTACCACCCTTATAGTGGTCACCTCATCTTATATGAAGGGAAATACATATTTCATCTGACATCACTCTCATGCTTCCACCTAACTCTCTCATTGGATTTTCTGTTTCTCCATCATGAAACACTGTCAAGCTGCTTCTTTCTCTACTGATCTGGATGCTATCGGAGCCACCACCCCTAGAAGATGGAAAGCTTGTTAAGGTTGTTCTTATCATATCAAACCTAATAATAGTGTGTGTAACTCTCTTTTATGTTTCTGCTCCCACGTCCTTGATGTCGCCCACCCCTAAACGCGTAGTGGATTTACGACAGGTTGTAGTTTATCCCTCTTTTAGATCTTCCATATTTGTTTTTGTGTTGTCTATTTTATGCTTTTATCTTTTGGGGTTAAGTATACACTCTTGGTGTTTGATAAAAAGCCTCAAAGGATTTTTGTATCTTAGAGCACCACTATCTCTAGTCATCAATTAAGTTTTGGACATTCCATAAAAATGGACAATCTCGAGATCAAAGACAGTCCAAATGCACTGGACAAAGTCAAAGAAATCATCCTTAATTGAATTTGGAAAAAGTATATGGGTTCTCATTCCTATATTTCCACTAATGGAGTTCTTAATAAAGTTGATGGATGAATGATATGTTATTGTTTCTAGTTTGGTTGTTTTATTTTAGTTTGTGGTCAATCTATGTGTAATGTCTTTTATTCTATGGTTTTTTTAATTGTAGAAATGCTTGTATACTATGGATGGGGTATGTCCTATGTCATTCTCTTGATTTTTTTTTCTTCTTAAAGCAATATTTCATTAATATAGAGTACAACAAATACTCTTACCCATTTACAAGCCAAAAGAGACAAGGAAAGTTCCCAAACAAACAAAAACTAAGATAAGCAATACAATGGAGCCATGAAAATATCTATAAAATTAAAGTTGGAATAAGAAATATCTCCCACAACTAACCTTCTCCAAACTACCAGTTTAATAGACCACACGATATTATTCAAATTATGAACCGCTTCGTTAAAAATGATATCATTTCTAGACTTCCAGAAACACCAAACAACCGCAAACCAAATGATTCTATACGAAATTCTTTTAAAGAACCTGCTCAAAATGAAAAAAGCTTCCAAGGAGGACCTACAAAATATAAAGATTAATCAATCCAAAATCCCACGAGCTCCCAAACTTTTAACAACACTGAACAATAAAAAAGAAGATGATTTAAATCTTCCTCCGATTGGAAACACAAAACACAAAGCTCTTCTTGATTCGAGAGGCATAAACCTCTTTTTTTCAGTTGATCTTTTGTGGCCAATATGTTCAAGAAAACCCTCCAACCGAAAGCTTTAACTCTAGCTGGAACTGACAATTTCCAAAGAGAGCGGAAAACCTTACAAAGATCCTCCTCAATTATTACTTGTAACTTAGCCTTCATGAATCATTTATAGTCGTGATTTGCTGAGTAAGGAGTGGATTCAACATTACCCCAAATTACCGCATCCATTGCACATGTGACATGAATAAAAATAGGTAAAAAAATCCTACAACTGCTACAGTTTACTACCAGCCACAACAAGATATTGATATTGTATTCCACAATCACCCCAACTCCAAACAGAATTAAACCAACTTCCTGTATCAATCACGAAATCCCATTTAGCCTTGCTGAGAGCAAACAAATCATAACATAATTCGCCAGCAGTGTAGTACCGCACCATTTAGTTGACCAGAAGGAGGTATGGTATCCCTCTCCGAGATTGTAAAAAACAGAACCTACAAAACCAAAACCCAAGTTAGTATATTATACTCTAATTTTTGTCACGTCCTTCCACCAAGTAGATGACGGAATTTTTCTGCTGCAACATTGATCCGTAAGGATTTGATGTTTGCAATCACCGTATCTCGCCTTGATAATCTTCTTTCAAATGGCCTCATTTTCAACTAAAATTCTCCATTTCCATTTAGACAAAAAAAGAGGCCAAATTGAGTTCTTACATGCTCTTGATACCAAGACCTCCTAATTTTTTCAGTTTGCGCACAAGGTCCTGTCTAACCCAATGGATCTTCGATTTCTCGTCCGTTCCACCCCAAAGAAATCTCTGACGAATTTTATCAATTTGTTTCCAAACTTTCAAAGGGATTTTATAGAAAGAAAAGATGAAGATAGGTAGACTTCTCATAACCATATTGATGAGAGTAATTATGTCTCTAAAAGAGAGAAATCACCCTCTCGACAAAGCCAACTTCGATTTCTCGTCCGTTCCACCCCAAAGAAATCTCTAACGAATTTTATCAATTTGTTTCCACACTTTCATAGGGCCTTTATAGAAAGAAAAGATGAAGATAGGTTGACTTCTCATAACCATATTGATGAGAGTAATTATGTCTCTAAAAGAAAGAAATCACCCTCTCGACAAAGCCAACTTCGGTTTAAACTTATCAATGATAGAAGACCACATTTTTATCCTCCTCGGGTTTTAGCCAATAGGAATCCCAAGGAAGTTAAAATTCGGTTCCTGTAACTTGCAATCCAAAAAATTAGAAGCTGCAAAATAAAATGATTGCTGACATTGATATCGATCAACCTACTCTTGTGAAATCAACTCCCAATCCATAAATAAGTTTGAATCCTCTTAAGATGACTTTAATGATCCATAAATTGTTCCAACAACCAAATTCAATCATAAGAGTATCATCCATAAATTGAATTAAGTTAACCGATAACCCCTCATGCACACTGAATCCTTCGAAATCTCCTATAATAGAAGCGATTATGAACAACTTTGATAAACCTTCGATAACAATCACAAAAAGGAAGGGAGATATAGGATCTTCCTGCCTTAATCCTCTCTCTACCTTAAAATCCTTCATCAGACTCCCGCTTACCAAAATAAACAAATGGCTATTGAAAATTCAAGCCTTCATCCAACCCATCTGAATACTACCAAACCTCATTCTCCTCATCATAAATATTTAAAAAAAACAAATAACATAGTCGTAAGCCTTTTCAAAATCCACTTTGAAAAGCACACAATCCTTCTTATCTCTAGTTGTTTTATCCACTACCTTATTAGCAACTAAAACTCCATCCAAAAGTTATTTTCCAGGAACAAAAGTCGATTAGCATAAAGAAATCACTCCTTCTAAAACATTATTCAACCTGGTCGCCAGAAGTTTAACAATAATATTGTATAGACAACCAACAAGGCAAATAGGTATATAGTCTTCTAAGTTTAGAGGTTGGGGGATCTTTGGAATTAAAGTAATAAAAGATGAAGTAATTTCCTTAGAAATAACTACCTTACTATGAAAACCCTTCACAAAATTAAGGATATCTTCCTTAAAAATCCAAAAACATTTTGATGAAAAATAAATTGTATCCTTCAGGGCCCGAACTCTTTGCTCCATCACAAGACCAAACCGCATCTTTGATTTCCTCATCTGAAAAGGGGGCCTTCAGGTAATGGACATCAACCTGACTAAGAGTTCTAATAGGAAGACCTTCCAAGACAGGTCTGATAGGGTCGGGTTCCATGAATTTCAAGTTGAAAAAGTTCCTAACAACTTTCTTGACATCTTCAATCATTTCCACCACTCTATTAACCGTGTTGACATCCCCAATGAACTTCCTCCTAGCCTTCCCCTTGACCAAATTATGAAAATACCTAGAGTTTAGATTCCCTTCTTGGATCCACTTCACCCTAGATTTTTGGATCAACATGTTGTCTTTGATAGATAAGTTTCTCCATATTGAACTAATAGCCTTGCTTCTTCTATCGACTAGCTCCTTTACTTCGTTATCCATACAACTAGATAAAAGTTTATCCACCGTATTGATCTCTTCCACTCCTTCTTCAACTTTCAAATCATACCACCCAAACACCTCTTTGTTCCATCTTCTAAGGCTGACTTTCAGGATCTTGAGTTTCTCTTTGATGACGTAATCACTATTTCCTTCCACTTTCATACCATTCCACTCCTTTCCATGAAATTCGAGAAATATTTGTTTTCGAAACAACTGTTGTTAACCAACTATTGTTGGTTTTGAAAGGCTTGGGACCCAATCTACCTTATTGCTCTTAAACCAAATATGAAAATGATCAAATATATCCCTTTTCCCTATAAATTGACCTATCACTCCCAACCTCTCTATAAGAGAACTAGAAAGTAAGAATCTATCAATCTTACTCATTGATTTCCCATTTCCATTAAACCAAGAAAAGGAATTTCGATTACAAGGTAAATCCACCAGATTCAATTCTTCAATGAAATCCTTAAACTCCCTTTGTTTAGAACTTCTATTCACAAAAAGACTCCCCTTTCTTTCACAAGATCTAGATATAGAAGTTGAAATCTCCCCCAATAATCCACAATCCATCGACCATCTTCTTTTTAAGGACCAAAAGCTCTCCCATATTTTCCTCTTCAGATTAATGCAACGTGCATAATAAACATTGATAACATAATACAAGTTATTCTTCCATCTAATCTTCAGTCCTAAAAAAACCTCCCATTTGAAAGAGAAAATATGTTCAACTGAATTAATGTTCCGCAAAGTGATAATCCCTCATGACTGACCTATCGCATTACTGCTAGACCACCCAATATCTTGGTTCCTCCATAAACTACTAATAGTAGCAAAATCTACATATTTGAGTTTAAACTCTTGGATAAAGAAAATCTCTGCATTACCAAAATGAATTATGTTACTTATTCTCTTTCTCTTGGAAAAATTGCCAGCCCCTCTGATGTTCAATGTTCCAATTATCATGATGCAGAATTGATAAGCGTTTTTTGCCCTGATTTCTAACCTTATCCTTTGCCTCGATGTCTGAAATTTTCTTTGAATAATCCTTCTTTTTGTCCATTGCAACTACTCCAAGATTAGAGATCCCATTCCACACTTTGTCTCCAATATTTGAATCCAAGTTCTCCCAAAATCTAAAATTGCAGTGTCGAACATCAGAGTCCGACGTAGGATCGCAACATAAAATTGTCCCTACCGAGTAGCTATCAGCTCCTTCCAAGCGACCATGATCAGAGGTGTTATGCAACGAAGAAGAAGACAAACACAAAGCTTTTTGTTTCTTCATAAATATCAAAGAAAGATGGTTGGGAAAAGAATTCAATCGGATCTTCAAACAGGGTTTCCACTTCCAATTCAACTAAGCCCAACACTCTCTTATTGGGCCTAGAATGCTTCCTTCTTGAAAACCAAATAACTTCTTTCACACTTCTGACTTTTTGCTTCTTTTTAAAATATGATTGTAATGTCTTCTAACTTTTCAATTAATGAAATGGTATTTTCTCTAAATAAAAAGATCGTAGATATATAACCAAACTTATTCCAACAATATTATCGTCGTCTTGAAGATAGACATACCTAAACTATGCTTCTGGCCTTACTCTAATATCAACTATAAATAAAATGCATTTTTTTCAATGCATGGACAAGTTTCATAACTACTTACCTAAGTTTAGGACAACAAACTTATTTTTTGAATTTTACATTTAATTGTATTTTAGTTTAGCTTTAAAAAATGATTTAAAAATAATTCAATAGCCATGACACTTTTAAATTATAATTTAATATATTCAATTGAATAAATTATACTAGTTTATCAATGATTCAATCGATTCAAGTATAGTTGAATTGTTATTCAATTAATTCAACTTCAAATCAAAATTAATTTAATTAGATTTAACTAAACTATAATATAATTGACGAACCGATAAGTTTACCCATTGAAATGATAATTATATACAATTTTAAAACATAATCTTTAGTTTCAACTTCAATTTTGCTATTTAAATACTAATCACCACAAACAATAACCCTACACATCACACTTAAAAGTCTTAAAACAGATATAGATGAGAACAAAGGAGTGCACGTCTCCCATAATAATAGGTAAAGTCATTATTCTGATTTATTAACAAGAATAGTATAAGGATATGCATGAAGTAACATTGAAAATAAGTAACAACTAATATGTCCCAAGACAAGGTAGGTCAAGAAAAGTCCCTTTTGCAAAAACATCAATCAACATTACATGCTTGGAACATCATAAGTTTTTATATTAAGAGGGCCCATAATACAACCTAGTTGATAAGGTTCATTATTAATAATATATTGTAATCGGTGATTAAAAGATTAACAAATTAACAACTAATAATTGGTTCATTATAAAAAAAATCACCATTCTCTTATTCATTAAGAGAACTCAATTGATAATTGAATAAATATATTGAATACAGAGATACGCGTTCGAACCTACGACTTCTTACGTGTTTATGAGTCCACCATTGAATTTCTAATGAGTTCTGGAATTCAAGTTAGTAAAAAAATGCATTAATAATTTTGAAAAACTTAGGACCCGCCATTGAAATTCGTAGGAACAATTATGATGAATTGAAACTTTAGGGCCATATAAGCAGAAACCTAAGAAGCCAGAGTGGTGTGAAATTTAGTGGTCCCTTGGTCTCATAGAACTCTACCTCACATCTTTACCCTACATGCCTACTTTGTCATTTTGTGAGTAAACTATAGACATTGTGTTGTGTTCTGCTTTAACCTCAATCATTTACTTGAGAATATTTCAGAATTTGCATAGTCCAAAACAATCAAATAAGATAATCGTTTAATCAAGATTAGACAGTTAAAATTTAAATTAAATATTTTTATTTTATATATTAAAAATTATATTTAAATTTATTTGATATTATTCAACTAAAAAAATATTAAAAATAAGTCGAATGCATGAAATGTTGACGGTAATAAATCTGATAATAAACCTTAAAAACCTTAAGTTATTTAGTTGAGGATTTCTTGAATAACAAGTTGTTGGTTTGGCTTTCTAACCATATAAGTTAGTTGTAAATGCCAATTTTTCCACCACCTTGTATCTAACTCAAACCAAACAAGTATCAAAATATCATATATTAAATTGACAATTTTAAATCACATTATATGTATATAATTATTTTATATTGAATATACTAGAAAGGATTTTGAAAGTCGATATCTTAGAAAAGCTTAGTTATAGACAAGTAGGTCCACATGCATGATCCTACTTCAACTGGAAAAATTATGATATCTTGTACAATTATAATCAAACAGTTGAGGCAACATAAGGTCCACTTCATTATTAGTATGGTAGGATTATTCCATAAAAAAATGTGGTAAGATTAGTGTCCTCTATTCAATCATATAGTCTTGAATTTTACATGTTTGAAAAAGGATGAGAGATTGGGGGCTGAATATAATTTCTCAAGTTGGGTCCAATGTATTTTAAACCTTAGTTGCTTTTAATCGAACGTTCAAAATTTCAAAATTTAAAGTAAATGGTTGGTTCAACTAAGGCTATGTATGACGAAGGTGTTGGATCAAAGTAGAAAAAAAAGGGCTTGAGAAATTTCATGTGACGTTTCTATTCATTAAGTAAGTTGAAATGAAGGTGAAAAAATATGCACATAATGTTGAACACTTAAATCAATTCCGTGGCACCTCAATTTTATCGGGTTTAATTTTCTTAAAATAAAAATAAATTAATTTTTTTGTTTATTTTTTATTTTCACTAATATTTTTATTTTTATTTTTGAAAATCAAGAAAAAAAGTTTAAAAAATTAAGATTTTTGTATTTTTTCCCCACAATTTTTCCATTTGAACAAACTTTTATTCTCTATTCTTTTTTGCCATAGTTTGTCTGCGACAACTTGCATCTAATCTAATCTAATCTAATCTATTGTGATGTAGGAGGTCTAAATATTCTCTATGGTGGCTGGACTTGATTAGTAATAATGGTAATGGGATTGCTAAAGATTTCATAAATTAATTGTTCTTTAAGTTGGGATTAGGAGCGAACATACCATTTTGGTCTGCAAAATGGTGCAATCGTGTTCCATTGACAACCTTATTCCCTCACTTATACCAATTACAAATCAATAAGAATATTGAGCTTGGAAAGATGAGAAGTTGGACTTCGCAGGTCTGAAACTGAGATGTTTATCATAATATTATTGATGAAGGTGTTCTTGCAAATTCTGTCGTGGAAGAAATAGTGAGATTGAATCAATTACTATGTGAAATCTCTCTAGTTTTTTAAGTTTCTGATTGTGTGGTATATATTAGTGCAGGGGACAAATCTTTTTCTGTCAAAGATTGTTATACAAAAATCATGCAGGGTGTAGATGCAGTTTTGATTGAGGATCAATTAGGAAAGCTTTTAAATTTATGTGGGAAACAAAAGCTCAGGAGAAAATCAAAACCTTATGTTGGAGGCTTCTCCAAAACAAACTTTCAACTCGTCTGCAACTTAGAGCCCGCAATGTCTTACATGATCCACACGACTTGGTGTGTTTTTTTGTTTTCATCAGGATGAAGATCATGAACATCTCTTGCTCCATTGCCCTGTCGTGATGACTATTTGGCTTAACATTTGTTTATGGATAGGTATAGATGTAGGTGAACAAGTCAACATTGTAGAGCATTTTTTCAATTCGAGGACATGTTGGTTGGGGGAGATTGACTGCAAATGGATAAGTATTATTTGGATGGCATATTGTTGACTGATTTGGAATATAAGGGATGACATTATCTTTAGAGGTGTTATAGCTAATGTGAATGAGATTACTTTTAAAATTAAAGTTTTGTCTTAGTTTTGGATTAGTGAGGAGTTTAATTCTAATCATAATTGCAAGTTCTATGATTGGTATAAAATCATTTTCTTTGTCTTAAACTTCTTTGAAGTCTATGTATTTGGGTTAGAGTACCCCTAATACGCTTTGATCAATACATTATTTGGTTATTAAAAAAATAGTTTGTCCACTACCATTCGTATGTTGGAAATTTTACACACTAGGAAATATATTGTGCTCTTGGTTGATGCATAATGGAGCCACTTTTTCACATTAAAACCACACAAAAAAACCCTAAAAAACACAAACCCTAACATGGCACTATATAAATTAACTCATGGCCTTTGAAGGGGAAGGTCGGAAAAGTTGAAAGAGAGAAGCTTAGAGAGTTCTAGGAGTGAGTTTACAATATAAGAAAAACACCAAAAACCCAGAAAAAATATCCACCAAAAAAACACCATCACATAACACTATTCATCATCCTTACATCATTACAACCACCTTCTATTAAAATCACATTCCATAAAAACCATCATTTTCACCTTTGACAACAACAACTTTATCTTCTTCAACGTAGCTTGTTAGAGTTTGAAAGTCCTTTTATCATTCAAAACCTTAGCTTATGTAACATGCCTGTTTGGATAGTTTAGGTTTTGTAATAACCATGTTTGTAATATTTTGTAAATATTGATGCACATGTTCATGTAAAGTAGGTATGATCATGTTATCATGGTAGTTTATGGTTAGTTTATAAGTTATTATTATGTAGATATCCTTTGTATGCTACTGTTTCAATGAATAAATGAGAAAAGATAGGGATAGCTAGTTATTATAAGTGAAAAAACGTAGAAAACACAACTTGGGAGCGCTGACGAGCGTTAGCGCGAGGTGACGACCATCACCATGGTTTGCTTCCGTGACGGTTTGGTCGTCAGCACAGTGACGATTGTCATTGATGCTTGCTTCCATAACGGCCTGACCTTCGACACAATGACGACCATCATCACTGTGGGTCTAGTGACGGTTTGACCGTCACCAGAGGTGGACGACCATCACCCTAGTCTGAACCGCCACATACCTAAAAAAATTGTAAAAAAAATTATTTTTATTTTTATTTCACCTTTTAACTCATATTTATTTTCTTTTATTATTTTTGAATTTTCATAAATAAAAAATGGATTAAAAAAGAATAATCGAGTGCACACCATTTTATTCCTTAGATAATCAAACGCGAGGCGCACACCTTATTTTAGTTCGAACATTTTTCTTCTGCATGATAATAACGATCTTTAATCCTCATAAAAATTTGGATTAAAAATGAAATGATCAGGTGCACAAACTTTTACCCTCGAGTAAATGAAAGCAACACATACACATTGTTCCATATCAGCTATTTATCTTCGCATAAAAAAAAACATAACTGATCAATTTTATTTTTGCCTATGCGCAATCAAACTATATCTTAAACAAACTTTTACCGCTCAAGCGAGAGTATTTTTATTTAATTAACAAGTCTTTTTCTGCCATAGTGTGACTAAACTCCTTTTTGCAATTAAAATCAACCAACCCATAAATTTTTGCTACAAGAACTACGTAACTTTGAATTCTCCATCGCACCGGGAGATACGTAGAAGCAAGATTCAACCTCTCGTGAAGCACCCTAATAAAAAAATTTTTATTATTTTTTATTACATTTAAATACTTTTAATAATTATAAGAAACACAACATTTTAAGCTATCATATCTTCAAAAATTAATTAAACGGTTCTTGTTGGTTACAAAGGATGTCGCAGGGTATTAATATTTTCCCTGCGCATAATCGACCCCTAAATTTGGTTGCGATGATCTTATTTTTGTTCCTCAAGGGTTTTATCAATGTTTCCCTTTTAAAAAAAATTGGTGGCGACTTCATTGTCATTCGAGTGTTTATACGCTTGGGAATATTTTGTGTTGCTTCAGGTGGCGACTTCACTGGGGACCATAGAAGGTCAAACCTAGTTTAGTTAGTTTTAGTGTTTAAATGTTAAATTTGTTTATATTTCCTCTTGTGTTTTTATGTTTTCTTATTATCTTGCCTTATTTTTTTTAATCATATCTTTTGTATATTTTTGTATATATTCACCATGTTATGGGTTTGAGATTCTTACTCGAGCAAGGCATTCTACTCATGATCCTAGAGAAGAACCTAAGTTTAAGTTCAGAGATTATGTAGTGTTTTCCCCTGAGGTGCACACCTTGTATGGTTAACCAGAAGAATCCACCTAGAGTAGATCCTTTTCGAGAATCTTGTCGTAAAATGGCTAGCCCGTTATGACAAAATTCTGACCAATTTTGTTTACTCTAGGAAGCTTTTAGAGTCGTTTTAGAATATGAAGGTTCTGTAGTGTTAGACCCAAGGTGCACACCTTGTATGATTAACATGAAGACTCTGCATAAAATAGATCTTATTGGAAGTGTTGTCATAAAATGGATAACCCATTATTATGGCAAAATTTTGACTAAGTTCTATGACTCTAGGTACTTCATCAAAAACTCTGTAGTCAACCTTTGTGAGTTATTTGAATAGAAAGCACTTATAACTATCCTATCACAATGAGCCTTCCAATTTAGGTTGTTTTATCGCCCAACTACCCGTACAATCATGAATTCATGTCTTCTTAATAGCACATGTGACTTTGCGTTGTATGCTTCATCATGACATTTTTTTTAGGCCTAAAAAATATGTTTTCAAGGAATTATAAAGGCTAAGATGAGAGTCACAGGATGTCCCCATTCTCTATGCAAACAAAGTTTCTCTCTCAGAATCACTCACTAAGTTAACTGTACGATCACTCATCATGACTAGAAAATAGGAAATGTTGAAGATAAAAGCTTGAGTCGAGGAGGAAACCTGGTTGTGTAAGATTGATGAAGCGTAGAAACTCTGGTCAAAGAACTACAATAGTCCTATATAACGCTCTTAAAAAGGAAGAGGCAAAAGTGTTTGTCAATAAAGTGTATGTGAATGAACCTGAATGCCAAAGATTGTGAAAAAGTTTCCAAAATGCTTAACTCCTCCTATTTATAGGTGAGAACAATTGGACGACCCAAATTAGTTAAATAAAGGAGTTACGAAATCAACGATTAGATTTCTCCTCGGGGATATATGTAAACTCGAGTGCACTAAGAGTCGCTCAATTCCCTAACTGGCTGCATAATCACAAACGTCAGAAGAAGACGACAAAACATTTTAATGATGTAAATATATTTAATGCCCTTGTTCCCCATTACTCTTTCAATTTGTCAAAGCATTTCAATTGTAGTTCACATCGGATAACGTCTTGGAGGCTGAACAAAATCACTAAAGGCTTCCTCGACTCACTTAGTGCCCGACAAAACCTTGGAGACAATTATTCTGGGCCGTCCAAACGCCTAAATAGCTAAGGCCCAATTCATCTCAAATCCGCTCCACTTGGCACAAGGTATAAAATGAGTTCACACGAGAAAGTAATATGCACTTTTTGATCTCCGCTTTCACTATACTCATCTTGAATCTTGAACTGACCTGGGCATTGAAGTGTTAACCATGCAAATCCATCACGCGTCTCCACTATAGAGATCAATACCCCCGATTTGAGATATTCATATCACATACATCACTGATTTCTAGTTCTTCAACGGAAAAACTGCATTTTGTATAGTTTTTATTTTTATGTTTATTTATGTTGATTTTTTTCTTCTAATTTTGTTATCTATATTAAAAAGTTATTTTACGTATTTGTTTTTTAGATGATTTATCACGATTTAAAAGTTTCTACCAACACATAGTTTAATTTGTGTAGGAGAATTATAATTTGAGTTAAGTGTACTCAATTATTTTAACGTTAGGTGATAAGTTATAATTTTTTAATCACTCAACATTAGAAAATTTGTATTTATTTATTTATGCATATTTTATTGCTAAAAAAATATTTATAATTTTTTCATCTTTGAATATCATATGACTTATATAAGATCATAAGGATAAAAATATAAATTATTAATACAATTCATCTCCTTCTCATATGAACCAAAATTATTTATAATTAAATGTTCACCATTACCATTCCGTTAAGCCAATTCAAATGGTAGTTGTACACACATTATATGCAGAGGTGCGGGTTTAAATTCGTGACATTCCAATTGTTCACCTTTAAAGGGTGAACTTCATCCACTAGACTATTTGAAAAAAATCACCCTTTCCCTCTTAGGGATGACAATTTGACTCATCCCCAAAGGAAACATGCAAATTTACCCACAACGAGTAGGGTAAAAACCCGCAAAAATGGGTACGGGCATGGGCTCGGGTAATTATCCATAAAAATAAGCGGGTATGAGCGCGGGTATGTGCACCTTGGTATCCACCCCACCTCATACCCGCACACTATATATTTATGTATTTATATTTATATTTATATATTTGAATCTATATTATTATATAAAAATGTATGTCTATCAATTATAAAATGTATATCAATGTTAAACCATTATGTATTTAATATAAGTGTTCGTTCATTTCAATAATAAATTATTTGAAAACTTTTTAATGTTTGTAAAAACTTAAACTTATATGATATTTTATAATTGATCTATTTATTTTTAATAAGAATGAGGGTCATGGGTACGGGTATGGGTACTTGCATACCCATAAGGTACGAGTACGGATGCTAACTTTAGCACCCAAGCGGGTATGAGTTCGGGCACATGGATTTTTCAAATCACGGGTACGGGGATGAGTACTATAGTACCCTGCCCAAACCCTACCCATTGCCATCCCTATTCTCTCCCCTCTCATTTCATTTCCTCTATTAAAATCCCTCATTTCCTTCTATTATAATCCTTCTCTTCCTCCCTCGTATTAATCAAATAGGTCCTCTTTAAATGATTTAAAATACATTTTTTTAATAATTTATTATGTGTGGCATTATAAATAAAACATGATATGTATAAAATATTTTTACTATAAAAGTGCTAATACTCAAATTTTAGAAAATATTTATTTTAGCATGTCAATTACCAATTCACTAATTCATGTATAGTAAGTAAGAACATTGTTTGTCTCAAATTTGACAGGTGAATTCAAAATGTATTGATATTTCTATTACAAAACAATGAAAGTTTAATTTTCTATTTCATAATTTTCTCTCTCTCAAATTCATTCATTTAAATATAAAAATAGCAATATTCCCCTCTAGATGGTAAATATGAATGAACGTAGTTTTTAGAAAGAGAATTACTCTTTTTACCCTTATGTCTTATCCCACACTACTATGAAAAGTCCATATCGTTCATAACATTCGAATATGCATCTCATGACGCTTCTATTTTAGTTAATTTTCAGACCAAATTAAAGAGACACTCCTTTTACGTTAAAATTTAATATGAAAATGCATATCCGTATGTGTAAAAAGTGCGTATGAATATACATCTCTGTAACCATCATTTATTCAAACATTTGTGGGTGGTCCGGAGATGTATCTTTGAACGCTTTTCTTTCATATCCCGCGCCAGACCCTTCTTTCTTCCTCCTTCTTCATTTTCTCAAAAGTTCTTACAAAAAAACACTTGACCTCCCCCTCTCCCAACAATTGAAGCATCTCATCCTTTCGTTGAAGTATCAGTGAAACTCTTTCTCATCCTTTCTAGCATCCCATAACATCTATTCTTCTCCTTCTCATCAATCAATTTCATTTGGTAAGTTTTTCAAATTTTATTTTCTTTTTATGTTTTGATTTGTATTTAGTTTTTTTAGAATACATTAGTTGTTTTAAGTATGTTAGGTAGTAGTGTAAACGAAATTGACAGGCTAGAAGAACAAACCCTTATATCTTATCCCAAACTAACATGAAAAATCCAAACTGCCCATAGTGTTCGGAGATGCTTCTTATCACGCATCTATTTTAGTCAATTCTCATATCAAATTGAAGAGACACCCCTTTTACGTTAAAATTTAATATGGAAATGCATATTTGTATGTGTAAAAAGTGCGTCTGAAGATGCATCTCTGTAACCATCATTTAGTCAAATATTTGTGGGTGGTCCAGAGATGCATCTCCGAACGCTTTTCTTTCATATTCCGCGCCATACTCTGAAGGTGTGAAAAACACAATAAAGGGGGAGGGGGTGAATCGGGTTTTACAAGCAAACACTTTTTCCAAAATAAAAATACCACTAACAAGTTAAATAATGAAGAGATAAAAGCACAATGACTTTTATCCTAGTTCGCTTGAAACTCAAAGTTAATCCAGTCCACCCGCCAAGGTGATTTGCCTTATACACAAGGACTTAATCCACTATAGTCAATAGATTACAATAAACACAAAGAATACCCTTATTTGTCTTCTCAAGGATCCAACTAAACCTTAGTCTCCTAAAGGACTCACAAAGTACAACTTTCTTTGTCTTCTTAAGGATAACCTCCTTAAGGAATCAAACAAATAGTTTGAATAAAAGTTTATGTGTTACAAGATGCTTCTACAAAAGCAGATTTACACAAATGAAAAATAAATACTTAAAGAACACTGTATACAAAAGATGATAGTTTTTCACAAAGAAAAATAGCTTGTCAAAATACTTGTGTAGATCAATAATTTCTTCAAGTCTCCAATGCATCCTTATATAGTGTAAGCATGTGACCGTTGGAGGGAAAAATGAGGAAAGCTCCTTGTCGCAACCTGAAAAAATACAGTGCGAAAAAAGACAACCGGCGAAGAAAAAAGACAGGAGAGTCGCCACCGTGCGTTATTTATCCCAAAGGAGGGAAAGGAAACGCTCGAAGTAAACCTGAAAATAGGAAAGAAAAAGACAAGGTCTCGCAACCAAATCTTGGGTTCGGGAGTCGGTTATGCGAAGGGAAGGTATTAGCACCCCTACGCATCCGTAGTACTCTACGGGATCCACTTATGCGGTTTCTGTTTAAAGGGTATGGTTTTGCCTAATGTGCTATTTACTAAAAAGGTTAAGAGAAATGACTCGCGCGGATGTCGCATCCACTGCATACGTATCTCATCTGAATATGAGAATCAGAGTCTTCGTAGCTCGGCTGACCTATGGGTTGGGGGTAATTGTGCTCGCTAAGACATCGCGTCTTATGCCTACGTATCTCATCTGGAATGAGAATCAGAGCAAGCCGTAGTTCGACTAACTACGGGGTTATGGATTATGTTACGGGGTGAACAACGTTACTACGCAATCTACCGGATGCTCGACCTTTGGAGACTTACTCGCCTGTAGTAGAAGGAGTAAACGTGTTGCTTTGGGTTTTAGGTTTTGTTTGCGTTGTAGGAACGCGCATGCAAAGAGGAAGTCCTAGGCGGAGGAACAGTGCTACCTAAATTGGCATGCAAACGGGAGGCTATGCGAAGCCTCGCATCCTATGGGGAAACAATCACATCACACAAAACATATATCTTGAAATAGAAAAAATGCCACCAAGGGGCTCAAACATTGCCTCCTATCGAGGTCTTCCAGCTAAGAAACAGTAGAAATAAAAGGGAAGAAGTAAAATACCACACGGATCAAGATCCGAAGTTACAGCAATTAAAGGATAAGCGACCCTGAGATTCTCCCAAGCTGATGCCATCAAAGAAAACCAATCAGTACGGGAAATCGGAATAAACCTCCGGAGGGTATCCCTGCGAGAATATGTGAGCCCTCACAAAAACTCAACAAAAGGGGTTAGGCAAACAGGATGAAATCAAAAGATGACAAGGCCATGGCAACACAAAGAACAGGTTAGAACAAAACGGAATAAAGCAGATACTGTCACATTCGCGACTGCTTCGCCTAGCGAAAGCCTAACGAAGCTTCGCTGCATGCTCGCCTAGCGAAGCGGCTAGCGAGCACCTGCGGGATTTGGATTTCCCATTGGTACCTGCACGATGTTAAAGATTCCAGATCCTATGGCATTCACCTCATAAACGAAATTGTTAAACAGTCAAGGCATAAATCACATATTCATACACAAATATAACCCTGTGGGCCAAGCCTGAGGTTACCTCATATATTCAGTATTCAACCCGAGGCATAGAGTAATAGGAACAGAGGCATACCTGATGAGAGACCTGTTAAAATTGGAAAGCAAGGCCGGATTGGCGAAGCAACGTTTAGGGTTTGCGTGAGGCGGAATGAACTCCTCAGGGCTGCCCGAAGGTTGCTGCAGAGTAGTTCCTAGGTTTGAAACTCCACGTGAACTCCAAGTCTATTTCTCAGGGAATTTCCAAGTGTCTGAAACCCTACTGAAACTCTTATATTTATAGCTGATTTTCGTGGACTTGTGGGCTTGGAATGAGGGAGACCCAAAATTTGTTATATTTTAATTATTTATTTATTTTTTCTTTTTTTCTTTTTTTTTTTGGAAAAACTGAAGGGTAAATTTTGGGGTATTACAGCTGCCCCTATTCAATCAACTGGAGACCCGGAAGGAAGATGACAGCTGCTTTCGTGCTTTCGAGGTATCAAGGGATTGAATACAATAAAAGCCCAAAAAATTTGCACTGAAGTGAAGTGAAGTAACAATGTCTGTCAAAATCGGCAAAGAGGTGGTCTTGAAAGAAGAATCCGTCTGGTACGGTGAAAGTCAGTCTGAATATCGAAAAAAGAATGTTAAATTGGATACCAAAATAAATGGTAACACAGAAATAACCATGGCCTGAATGCCGCTCATCAGTCTGAATACTGGAAAGAATTTCGATCTGATCATCGGAACACTGGCCTGGACGCCACTTCGATCTGAATATCGGAAAACTGGCCTGAATGCCACTTCGGTCTGGATACCGGAAAACTGGCCTGAATGCCACTTCGGTCTGGATACCGGAAAAGTGACCTGAATGCCACTTCGGTCTGGATACCGGAAAACTGGCCTGAACGCCACTTCGGTCTGGATACCGGAAAACTGGCCTGAACGCCACTTCGGTCTGGATACCGGAAAACTGGCCTGAACGCCATTTCGGTCTGGATACCGGAAAACTGGCCTGAACGCCACTTCGGTCTGGATACCGGAAAACTTCATGCCTGTCAGCATTGGCAGAAATAGGGAATGATAATAGAGGCGGCGCATGGGCCAATGACACTTGCTGGGGATAACAAAGGTAAGTCATGAACAATCTTCAGTCTGAGTACTGGAAACAACTTCTAGCTTATCACTTGGGATACCGAGAATGTTTTATGCTTACATGCGTATGTTTGAATTTTTCAATGGCGTAATGCTCCATGAAAATGGAAATGCTACGCGATTTAGAAGGATGCAATGCAATATGATTCTACATGCAGGGATGCAAAATGCTGGGTAGAATGCCAAGCTGAGGCAAGGGATCTGCTGGAGAAATGATCACCATCTTCTGGACCCTGGCAAGGCTGTTGGAGATGCACAGCGCAAAGGATTTTGTGGGGAGATGACTAGCCATGCGGTGTTCTGGCCATACCGAGACTCTGATCGGGGAAAGAATGGCATTGGAAGCCTGCTGCTGAGGAAAGCTACAATGGTTCTGGCAACCACGATTTGCGAGAGATGACTCAGCAGGGGGAGCAAACACTGATACGGTACCGAGGTTCTGCTTCAAGGAAAGAAACCATGGATCTGGCATTGGGATTATCGATCTGGCATCGAACTCTAAGGAGCGGCCACTTCTGCTGGGAAGATAAAGTCTGGCACTGTTAACCCCGTTGGGGATATGTAGTCTGGTACTGTCAACTCCGCTGGGGATATATAGTCTGACACTGTCAACTCTACTGGGGAGTGTATGTCTTGAAACAACCGCTTGGGGAAGTACAATGGTGAGAACCTGCTGGGGATTGAAGAATCCAACACTCTGATCAGCTCTACAGGGATAAGACACCGAAGTCCGTTGGTGACTTCTGGGGAAGATATTCACGATCATCTGCAAGGGGATTTTAAAGAAATGCCCCGAGGGTATCTGTTCTGAATAGACGATCCAAGGCACTCAAAATTTACAGCAATTTTAAATGTTTACTGAGCATGTACCTGTAAAGCCCTTATGTGTCATGATGCAATGTTTATCAAAAATTCGGACGTCATTTTCGCAAACAAAACAGTAAAATGAAAATGAAAACAGAGATATACTGAATAACATGATTTTATTGATTGAATGGCCTCTGAATAGGCATTTACATTAAGAAGCAATCCCTGGAAAGAGGTAATCGCACAATAGATAAAACAAAAATTAATCTAATGGCAATGTGAAGTGGATTTCTATTGGGTTCCAATTCTGCTATGACTTGCCCGTCTTCAAGATCCTCCAGATGATCAGCTTTCTGAAAGAGTGATTGGACTGTTTCCTATCCTTCAAAAATTTCCAGTCATTGGCACGAGATGAGATTCAGAGCTACTCAGAACGCAGTCATTCGCTTAATCCCTAACTTTTGCCTGGATCGCCCTTTTCGGGTTTTCGATCCACCGGGATACCCATTTTTGCCTAAGTTGCCTTTTCAGGTTTTCAACTTATCGGGTGTACAATCTTTTTTTTATTTTTGTCCCTAATTTTTGCCCGAACCCTTTCATTTTCTTGGTTCGCCGGGACGCCCATTTTTGCCTGGACTACTCTTTTTACTGTCCAGCGGGTCTATTTTATGCGAAGTATTTTTTAACTGCGTCTGAGTTCACAGGGGAAGCGAAGTCTTCACCCTCCATAGTTGCAAGCATTAGGGCCCCACCATCAAAAACCTTGGTGACAATATACGGTCCATCATAGTTAGGAGTCCACTTGCCCCTGTGATCTGTCTGAGGAGGAAGGATCCTTTTCAACACTAAATCTCCGACTTGGAAACAACGAGGACGCACCTTCTGATCAAAAGCTCTCTTCATCCGACTCTGATACAACTGCCCATGACAAATGGCTGCCATTCGCTTCTCTTCGATAAGACTCAACTCATTGAACCTTGTCCGAATCCATTCAGCTTCATCTAACTTGACATCCAACAGGACTCTTAGAGAAGGAATCTCCACTTCAACAGGTAGGACCGCTTCCATACCATACACAAGGGAGTAAGGGGTTGCCCCTGTCGATGTACGTACTGAAGTGCGGTACCCATGCAAGGCGAAGGGTAGCATCTCATGCCAATCTCTGTACGTAACGACCATCTTCTGCACAATCTTCTTTATGTTCTTATTTGCCGCCTCAACAGCGCCGTTCATCTTAGGGCGGTAAGGGGAAGAATTGTGATGCTGAATGTTGAAGTTCTGACACAACTCCTTCATCATTTTGTTGTTGAGATTAGAACCATTATCAGTAATGATTCTTTCGGGAGTCCCATAGCGACAAATAATTTCTTTCTTGATGAAACGGGCAACCACATGTCTGGTGACATTCGCGAACGACGCTGCCTCGACCCATTTGGTGAAATAGTCGATGGCAACAAGGATGAAGCGATGCCCATTGGAAGCAGTCGGCTCAATCTTTCCAATCATGTCAATACCCCACATGGCAAACGGCCACGGCGAAGACATCACATTCAGAGGATTCGGCGGTACATGCACCTTATCAGCATAAATCTGGCATTTATGACACTTCCGAGCATACTTGAAACAATCTGATTCCATGGTCATCCAATAATAACCCGCTCTCAACAATTTCTTAGCCATTGCATGTCCACCGGCATGAGTACCGAAGGAACCTTCATGAACTTCCTGCATTAACATGTCCGCCTCGTGTCTGTCCACACATCTGAGCAAAACCATGTCGAAGTTCCTCTTATACAACACATCGTCTTTGTTCAAGAAGAAACTACCTGCCAATCTTCTCAAAGTCTTTCTGTCATTGTTGGATGCCCCTGCAGGGTACTCTTGATTCTTCAGAAAGCACTTGATATCGTGATACCAGGGCTTGTCATCGACTACCAGTTCAGCAGCAAACACATACGCGGCCCTGTCAAGGCGCATCACATCGATCCTGGGAGCATGGTTCCAACGAATTACCTTGATCATGGAGGATAGAGTAGCAAGCGCGTCTGCCATCTGGTTCTCATCACGAGGTATATGATACAATTTTACCGTTTGTGAAGAAAGTCAACAGTCTTCTCGTGTAATCTCTGTAGGGGACCAGAGTGGGCTGGAGAGTATTCCAATCACCATTCACTTGATTAATCACCAGAGCTGAATCTCCGAAGATGTCCAGAGTCTTGATTCTCAGATCAATGGCTTGCTCAATGCCCAAGATACAGGCCTCGTACTCAGCTTCATTATTTGTGCACTCAAAAGTCAAACGAGCGGTGAAAGGTATGTGGGCACCTTTCGGAGTTGTAATGACAGCACCAATTCCACTTCCTCTAGCATTGACAGCCCCATCAAACAACAAAGTCCACTTTTCGTTCGGATCAGGTCCCTCCCCAACAACTGGCTCTTCACAGTCTTTCATCTTGAGAAACATGATGTCTTCATCAGGGAATTCAAACTTCATCGGCTCATAATCATCAATCGGCTGCTCGGCAAGGTAGTCTGACAGAATACTACCTTTGATGGCCTTTTGCGACGTGTACTGAATATCATACTCTGTTAAAATCATTTGCCAACGAGCGACCCTTCCGGTGAGAGCTGGCTTCTCGAATATGTATTTCACTGGATCCATCTTAGAAATCAACAAGGTAGTATGGTTCAACATATACTGCCTCAGTCGGCGAGCAGCCCAGGCCAAAGCACAGCAAGTTTTCTCAAGCTGCGAATATTTGATTTCACAGTCGGTAAACTTTTTGCTAAGGTAGTATATGGCATGCTCTTTTCGACCAGACTCGTCATGCTGTCCCAATACACACCCCATCGAGTTCTCAGTCACTGATAGGTACATTATCAGAGGTCTCCCAGGAACTGGAGGTATAAGGATCGGAGGTTTCTGTAGATACTCTTTTATCTTCTCGAAAGCCCTTTGACAATCTTCATTCCACCTGATAGCCTGATCTTTCCTCAGCAATTTGAAAATTGGCTCACACGTGGTTGTTAGGTGAGAGATGAACCTTGCAATGTAGTTCAACCTCCCTAAGAAACTACGGACTTGCTTCTCTGTTCTTGGCTCAGGCATTTCCTGTATTGCTTTTACTTTGTCGGGATCCACCTCAATCCCTTTTCCGCTAACAATAAAACCCAGCAATTTTCCCGATCTCACCCCGAAAGTGCACTTGTTCGGATTAAGCCTCAGCTTGAATTTCCTCAAACGCTCAAATAATTTCTGCAAATTCACCAAATGTTCTTCTTCTGTCTGAGATTTGGCAATCATATCATCCACATAAACCTCGATTTCATGATGAATCATATCATGGAACAGAGTTACCATAGCTCGTTGATATGTTGCTCCGGCATTTTTCAGACCAAACGGCATCACCTTGTAGCAGAAGGTGCCCCACGGGGTTATGAAAGTTGTCTTTTCCATGTCTTCTGGTGCCATCTTGATTTGGTTATAGCCAGAAAAGCCATCCATGAAGGAGAATACCGAGAACTGAGCTGTATTATCCACCAAAACGTCGATGTGAGGTAATGGGAAATCATCTTTAGGGCTAGCTCTGTTCAGATCCCGGTAGTCGACACACATCCGTACCTTTCCATCCTTCTTAGGTACTGGGACGATGTTTGCAACCCATGGCGGATAATTGGTGACTGCTAGAAACCCTGCATCCAACTGCTTTTGCACTTCTTCCTTTATCTTGACAGCCATCTCTGGTCTTGTTCTTCTGAGCTTCTGCTTGACCGGAGGACAACCTTCTTTGAGAGGCAAGCGGTGTACCACGATGTCTGTGTCCAGCCCAGGCATGTCCTGATAAGACCAGGCGAAGATGTCAATGTATTCTTGCAGCAATTCAATCAGCCCTTTCTTCACATTGTCTTCTAAAGCAGCCCCTATCTTGATTTCTCTCTTGGCGTCTTCGGTGCCGAGATTAATCACTTCAACAAACTCTTGATGCGGTTGAATAACCCTTTCCTCTTGTTTCAACAACCTGGCAAGTTCTTCAGGGAGTTCACAATCTTCATCATCCTCTTCTTCAGCTTGAAAGATTGGATTTTCAAAGTCGAAGCGAGCCATAGCAGAACCGTTATCAATAGGATCCGGTGATGTGCATCTGCATGAGTGATGGTATGTGCTTATGAGTGTGAAAAAAAATATGGAAACTAAACAAAACATTGCCATTTTTTTTATTATTATTTTTTTTTTATTATATATTTTTCTTTGAAAAACTGCAAAAATAGAAAGACAAGGAACGAAATATTTGAATGCGAAAAGACGTCTTTTATTTATGATAAAAAAATGCAAGTGTCACATAGACGGGCCCTACAATGAGTCGTTACGCCCTGGGTGGAACGTAAGACTTGGATATGCATGAATAAACAAAGAAAATTACTCTTCAAGAAGAGTGACTTGAACAATCTCTTCAGAAGACCAATTGTTGATGACTTCACCCGGGATCCTCGGACGCACCCAGTTGTTGATGTCGCAGTCACTATCCCCATCTTCTTCGTTGACTGCAGAGACTTGACCATACTGAATGATGCCAGCACTAGAGAAAGTGATCGGCCCCTGAAGAGTCTGAAGTGCTGAAGTTGTAGAAGTCAGAGTTGGCTGGTACCCAATCCCGAACTTATCCTCTTTCACTGGTAATTCCAACAGACGCCCCCAACCAGAAGCAACACCTGAATCCACCACGGCCCGTGCCTGCTTAAAGGATGAGATAGAGGCACCCGCTTTAACTTCTTCCACCGGAGCTGCATCCTTGACTTGAACTGACTCAAAAGCTTGACACAGAGTCTCATGAATTTCACCTTCTACTTCTACATACTTGAATGTAGACAGGTTACTGACCAGGATGTCCTCCTCACCACAGACGGTGATAATTCGTCCGTTGACCGGAAACTTAACCTTCTGATGTAGAGTTGAAGAGACTGCCCCAGCATTATGGATCCAAGGCCGACCCAGCAGGCAACTGTAGGAAGGACTGATATCCATCACGTAGAAGACAGTGTTGAAGGTTTGTGATCCAATCAGAATTGGCAATTCCACCTCTCCAAACACCGATCTCTTAGAACCATCGAAGGCTCTCACCATAAGATCTGAAGGTTTCAAGACCAAACCCTCTACTTCTAACCTCGACAGGGCCCTCTTGGGTAGCACATTGAGAGAGGAACCTGTATCCACCAGAACATGAGATAACATGGTGTCTCTGCATTCCAATGAGATGTGCAGAGCCTTGTTATGATTGCGTCCAGCTGGTGTTAAGTCAGAATCAGTAAAACCCAACCCGTTGCTTGTATGGACATTGGCAACGATCCCTTCTAGTTGGTTCACTGAGATCTCCTGAGGTACATATGCAGCATTAAGAACCTTCAGAAGTGCCTCCCTGTGTGCCTCCGAACACAATAGGAGTGAGAGAATGGATATCTTGGACGGAGTCTGAATCAACTGATCGACTACCTTGTAATCGCTTTTCTTTATGATTCTTAGAAACTCGTCCACGTCCTTTGCAAAAGTGGGCTCAGAACCATCTTGGGGTGCAGAGGTACCCTCATTCACGACTTGCTTGCCTTTGGTTTTCGCCACAGCATCAGCATTATCAGCTTGGGTAACCGGTGGTGAGAGCAATCTACCACTCCTGGTGAATCGCCAGATTCCACCAACATTATCCACTGCGGGACCTTCAAGTTCAGGCTTCTGACCCTCTTCTACTTTTAGTGGCCGTTCCACCTTATGATCGTGCGTATACACGCTCCCCCCATAATGCCACGGAATGGCCCTTTCACTGGTGAAGGGTAAAGGACCAGGGGTTGTGATGGTCATAGTAGGTCGTCGCATTGGTGGCGCGGGTTGCGCTTCTGGCACACTGATCTGATTAGTTGGATAGAAAATAGTTATAGTTGCAATGTCACAGTCGTACTCAGAAACCTCATTTGTTGGAGCATGAACATCCGAAACATCGGAATCAAGTTCAAATACAAAAGAGTCAACCGTATTGGAAAGAGTAAATACATCATCATGGACTGCAGAATCAACAGGAACAACATCTAGGAACTCAGTAGCACCTTCAAACCCTTCTTCCTCGACCCCTCGGACAGACAAATCTTCAACCTGGAGGATACCCTTGTCGAGCAAGGCCTGAATACCTTGCTGTAGTTTCAAACAACCCTTCTCCTGTGCAGCACAATCCAAACAAACTTTCCCACAACCGGGGAAAACATCGGCCTTCAGCAAGCATCCTTTGATATCCAACAATGGAGTCTTCAACTTCAACACATCCTTAATGGACTTGGCTTCTCCTTCTATCATGTTAACGTTCGCACCACCATGCTGGGGCATGGGATTGTTAACGACATTCGGAGCCGGTGCAAGGTCGATGGCCTTTGAATCTATGAGGTCCTGAACTACGTGCTTAAAAGCTTTGCAGTTCTCAATATTGTGGCCAGGTGCCCCAGAGTGGAAGCTACACCTAGCGTTGGCGTCGTAACCCACCGGAAGTCTACCAACAGGAGGAGCCAGAGTGCGCAGTTGCACAAGCTGTAGTTGTTGAAGACTAGAAAGTAACTGGGCGTACGACATTGGAATAGTGTCGAAACGCCGGTCCATCATCCTTTGTCTCTGTTGATAAGCGGGTCTGTTACCCGGTTGTTGCTGCTGTTGGTACTGAGCTGGTTGATGCTGCGGTGGTTGTTGTTGTTGTGGCACTGCAGCTGGAATGGTCACTGCCGCAACATACGGTTGTTGATGATAATTCTGAAAATTATTCCTTCTAACACCTCTGTTCTGATAGGAAGCCAAAGAATTCACTCCCCCCTCTCTTTGCTTATGCCCTCCAACGAACGGCTTTTTTACCCCTGACGAAGATCCTCCTCCACTTTGGATCTTGCAGGTCTTCAGGTAATTCTCCACCCTCTCTCCGGTAGAGACCACATCAGCAAAGTTGGAAGCATTGCACCCCACCAGGCGCTCCAGATAAGGTCCAGGCAACGTATTCATGAACATGTTGGCCATTTCTTTCTCCAGCATAGGGGGCTGAACACGGGAAGCTGTCTCCCTCCAGCGTTGAGCGTATTCCCTGAAGCACTCATTGCTTTTAAGAGACAGATTCTGAAGTTGAGTTCTGTCCGGAGCCATGTCTGCATTATACTGATACTGCTTCACGAAGGCCTCCGCCAAATCCCTCCAGCAACGGATGTGGGCTCTGTCCAGTCTCATATACCATTCCAAGGATGCCCCAGCTAGGCTGTCCTGGAAGAAGTACATAAGTAGCTTCTCGTCATCAGAGTATGCAACCATTTTACGGAAATAGGCTTGCACGTGAGTCTTGGGGCAAGAGTTGCCCTTGTACTTGTCAAAGACCGGGACTTTGAATTTTGGTGGCACTCTCACACCTGGGACCAGCCCTAAGTCAGCAACGTCTACTCCCAAAGGATTCTGTCCTTCCACTGCCTTCAACCTCTCTTCCAATCTCCTGAACATGGGGTCTACGCCATGACCCATGCCAAAGTCTTCCTGAAGTGGGGGAAACTGATCGTCCTGATCATCATGAACGGTATGTTGACCGGGGTTGGCATGCGGGATCGGGATAGGCCCCGGTCCACTGGGTCCGTTAACCTCTCCAGCTGGAGGTTCAGTCACTGTCTCTGGTTGAGCAGGGGGATTCCCCTGTATCATCTGCCTGAGCTCTTGTTGTCCCTGAGCCACCCCTTCAACCACATCCATGAATTGGGTCATGCGGGCCCTCATCTCAGCGAGCTCTGCTTGTACACCTTCCATTGCTCTCTGTTGATTCCTCCGGGTACCGTATCGGTGAATGCCTGAGTCAGCTATCCTGCTAGTGGAACACCAAACAATATGAGAACACCGCAGCGGTACCTGTTATGCAAGATATGACAATGAATATGTAAATGTAATGACATGTTTATCAATTCCAAAAGGTATTCTACCCCCTTGATTCCAGTCTCACATCAGGTGGGTAGTGCAAGAAGGCCGAGTCATGGATAAACTTCTGAGATCAAGATGTAATAAAGGGAAACCATCATACAAATGAGTTCAAGGAAAGGGCCTTAGCCAAAAAATACATCAAAGGAGGATCTCCACAACAAGCCTGTGGATCATCACTACACAGTACCAAAGCAATAAGTAAAGAGAGGAACAAACAAATCAGAAGTCAGCCTCCTGTATACAACCCATAAGGACCGTTCCTCACTTCATCCAGTAACGCCACCGTGTCAGGATGATCTGGAGATTCTGTCAAACGCCGGATAAGCAGATTCCTCTTGCGAATGTTCCTATCCAGTTCGTTGATGTGTTCTTTGTAGTAATTCCCATCATCTTCTCCAAATACCTCTTCAAGTCTGGATTTCTTCAAACTTGCCAGCGTCTTGAGTTCTTCGATATATCCTTGAGCCTCATTGAGTTGATCTGTGATATAACCATTAGTTGATCGGGTACACAGCAGCTCATGGTTCTTCCCCTTCAGCAAAGTCTTCAATTTCTCTATCTGACCAGTCAGTTCAGCCACCGTCTCTTCCTCCTTTGTCTTCCGAGAAGTTGAAAATGCATCCCATCGCTCTTGCCACCCAGCTAATTTACCACGAGCATCCATTAACTGCTGCTTGACTCGCCTCAACTCAGAACTGGATGATCTCAAGGCTTCGTCTGTCTTCCTGAAGAAATTCACCTCCACAGCAAATTTCCTTTCAGCTTCCTCTTGCAATTTGACGGTTTCCTCCTTCTGATATTCTGACTCATGGAATCGATGCATACAGTCTTGCAATTTCTCCCTTAACTCCGAGTTCTCGATTTGAAGTCCTTCTGTGGTGTTCTTCAACTTGTCATACTCCTCTCGGCTCACCGTTGCTGACTGCTCGAGAGTAGGTGAATACAAGGGTTCTTCAATAGGAAACGGTAGACCAAACTCTTCGATTCTTCCTTGAAGCCATTCTCCATACTGAGGGTAAGCTCTACAATCTCCTTTCCCAAGAACAATTCTTCCTTTCTTGATCACCTTGAGCCAGGCCTCAGCTGCCTTACGGGATACCGTCAAATCAGGCGAAGAATGGAAAAACAGAGACTCTTCCACATCCTTTTCCACCGGCGGAGTTCTTAAGGCATATCCAAACTGTCTAACTGCCAGAGAAGGATTATAGTTGATTCCTCCTTTTCTTCCTACCAACGGAACATTCGGGAAGTTCCCACAACTGTGAATAATATCTGCCCGAAGCAAACTCCGGTCAGACCACCAAGAAATATCTTCAGCTCTCAACCCCATCAATCTCTTTGACCAACTCAACGAGTCCTTGACATCAATGAATGCTCCTGACTTGGGTAGGTGAGAACTGAACCACTTATAGAACAAAGGCGCACAACAATTCAACAATCCTCCTTTTCTATTCTTATTCTTGTGGTGCACTGAATGAAAGAAATCTCCCAGCAAGGTCGGCACTGGATTTCCCAACACGAAGAGGCGTATGGCATCTACGTCTATAAATTTGGCGACATTAGGGAACAAGACAATCCCATACACACAAAGAGCCAACACAGCATTGAAACCCCTCTGGTCACCATCTTCAAGCTTCTTCTTTGCTTCTCCCAATAAGAAACTCAGATGAAAACCGTTAACTTCTCCCTTCTGACACATATTAGCCTTCAAAACTGATTCCCTCAAATATGTGGTTGAAGCAACCATGCTGAGATCGGGCAGACACTCCGAGCTGTAGAATAGCAACTGTGACTTGATGGGAATTCTGAGAAAACTGGCAATCTCCTCCAAAGTAGGGACCAAAACATAATCCGGGAATGTGAAGCACCTCAATGGAGGGTCATAGAACTGCAGTAGTGTGAAGAGAGCATCATGTTGATCTTTGGAAAGGACCGCGACGAAACTTAGAATTAAACCGTAATCCTCTCGGAATCCTTCTAGAGAACCAGGATCCATTAACTTCATCAGTTGTTGGATGGGCTCCAAACAGACCACCGGAAACTTGTAGGCGACGAGTCTCTTTCTGCCAATATCCATCTTAAGAGAACCAGGAAAAACCCCGACCGGAATCAAGAAGAAGATGTAAACCCCCTAGAAATGGATAAACATGTGTTAAATGATATGAATGCAAATGATGTGATGATGTGAATGCAATGCAGCGGCATGTCAATCAGGATCGCTGTATCTGCTTGAGCATTTGTCAGGTTGCACTGTCTGAAGAGAAAACCACTGAGGAATATAATACGAGATCAAAGCACTGCTCCAGAAAACCGGGTTGGTTGGAGGTTAAGGTTTCCTGAATTTAGCCCGCCCCTCACTTGTAGGTTCTAAGAACAGAAGTTCGTCAACTTCAGCCCTTCAGTCGCGAATAATACGTTTACCATTGAAGGTTTGGCATTATTACGGAATAAAAGACCTCCACTGACTCCCCTCAACAGGACATCCTAAAGCAAGTTCCCAGTCTCGGGGTCCTCGGATTGATCAGCGAGAATGTGCCCACCAGAGCTAACATAATCACGTCTCGGAGGAGAGGCCTCGACTGAGTTCTCGGGAAATGGTCACCAGAGTCGACAATTTCTAGGGGAATATTATGTCGTTACGGAACATCCGTAGGACATAGTATATCCAAGAGAAACCTCGTCTGGGTGTGGTTCTTCACGAACGACTTAACGCAGCAACATACCACGCAAGCCTCATGAACATCCACTCTAAAACCTGTGTGTACACTCAAGCCTGGGTAATGGGCTTATCTCTCGTAGAACATCCCATCCCAACAAACAAACAAACAGCAGCAGATACAGCAAACATATGTACATGAATGCAATTAGGCAAATAAGTAACTGCACAAAAGAATGAACACTCAATAAACAAGAAAACACACAAGCTAGGAAGGACTCGCTTAGGGAAGATGGACCAGCAAGAGGTCAACTTCTACACTCCCCAGCAGAGTCGCCAGCTGTCGCAACCTGAAAAAATACAGTGCGAAAAAAGACAACCGGCGAAGAAAAAAGACAGGAGAGTCGCCACCGTGCGTTATTTATCCCAAAGGAGGGAAAGGAAACGCTCGAAGTAAACCTGAAAATAGGAAAGAAAAAGACAAGGTCTCGCAACCAAATCTTGGGTTCGGGAGTCGGTTATGCGAAGGGAAGGTATTAGCACCCCTACGCATCCGTAGTACTCTACGGGATCCACTTATGCGGTTTCTGTTTAAAGGGTATGGTTTTGCCTAATGTGCTATTTACTAAAAAGGTTAAGAGAAATGACTCGCGCGGATGTCGCATCCACTGCATACGTATCTCATCTGAATATGAGAATCAGAGTCTTCGTAGCTCGGCTGACCTATGGGTTGGGGGTAATTGTGCTCGCTAAGACATCGCGTCTTATGCCTACGTATCTCATCTGGAATGAGAATCAGAGCAAGCCGTAGTTCGACTAACTACGGGGTTATGGATTATGTTACGGGGTGAACAACGTTACTACGCAATCTACCGGATGCTCGACCTTTGGAGACTTACTCGCCTGTAGTAGAAGGAGTAAACGTGTTGCTTTGGGTTTTAGGTTTTGTTTGCGTTGTAGGAACGCGCATGCAAAGAGGAAGTCCTAGGCGGAGGAACAGTGCTACCTAAATTGGCATGCAAACGGGAGGCTATGCGAAGCCTCGCATCCTATGGGGAAACAATCACATCACACAAAACATATATCTTGAAATAGAAAAAATGCCACCAAGGGGCTCAAACATTGCCTCCTATCGAGGTCTTCCAGCTAAGAAACAGTAGAAATAAAAGGGAAGAAGTAAAATACCACACGGATCAAGATCCGAAGTTACAGCAATTAAAGGATAAGCGACCCTGAGATTCTCCCAAGCTGATGCCATCAAAGAAAACCAATCAGTACGGGAAATCGGAATAAACCTCCGGAGGGTATCCCTGCGAGAATATGTGAGCCCTCACAAAAACTCAACAAAAGGGGTTAGGCAAACAGGATGAAATCAAAAGATGACAAGGCCATGGCAACACAAAGAACAGGTTAGAACAAAACGGAATAAAGCAGATACTGTCACATTCGCGACTGCTTCGCCTAGCGAAAGCCTAACGAAGCTTCGCTGCATGCTCGCCTAGCGAAGCGGCTAGCGAGCACCTGCGGGATTTGGATTTCCCATTGGTACCTGCACGATGTTAAAGATTCCAGATCCTATGGCATTCACCTCATAAACGAAATTGTTAAACAGTCAAGGCATAAATCACATATTCATACACAAATATAACCCTGTGGGCCAAGCCTGAGGTTACCTCATATATTCAGTATTCAACCCGAGGCATAGAGTAATAGGAACAGAGGCATACCTGATGAGAGACCTGTTAAAATTGGAAAGCAAGGCCGGATTGGCGAAGCAACGTTTAGGGTTTGCGTGAGGCGGAATGAACTCCTCAGGGCTGCCCGAAGGTTGCTGCAGAGTAGTTCCTAGGTTTGAAACTCCACGTGAACTCCAAGTCTATTTCTCAGGGAATTTCCAAGTGTCTGAAACCCTACTGAAACTCTTATATTTATAGCTGATTTTCGTGGACTTGTGGGCTTGGAATGAGGGAGACCCAAAATTTGTTATATTTTAATTATTTATTTATTTTTTCTTTTTTTCTTTTTTTTTTTGGAAAAACTGAAGGGTAAATTTTGGGGTATTACACTCCTTGAGCGGTTGTCTACTGTTGGATGAGAAAGGAATGATACCATGTACTATCCTTTCACCCACATATTCAGTAACATGTGTGATGAATAGTATAGTCCTTGCCCATGAAATTAGGTAGTGGAAAGGTTGTTCGATTTGTACTATGTACTATTTGATCACGTTCCCATTTGATCTTATCTTCAGATTCATTGGCTTCTGGAAAAAAAATGATTGAAGCATGAAATGAAGAAGTAAGGAGCTGAATTCAGAAACTTCAGAACCTTGACAACGTCGGAAGTCTGACTTGAGTTCTTCAGTGTCTTCATAATATTCAGAGTCTTTAGAATCCTTAGTCAGAACCTTGATAACTTCAATCGTCTGTCTTGAGATCTTTAGAATCTTCAACTACATAACACAACTTCAAAAGCTTGCTATTCTTCAAAAGTTTGTTGATCAGAGTCACATCCAGAAGCAAAAACTAAGAGAATATTGCAACAACAGTATAGAGTATCCTCAGAAGCTTCTGATGGGTGAGATAACACAAAAGCAGAAAGAGCATTGCAACAACAATATTGACGTCTTTTAGAACTTCTAAAAGCAGCGCAGAAGCGGATTTGGAACGCAAAGTTCAGAAACTGATGATGTTGCACATCATATGATCAGAATCAGAACTGGTTATTAAAGCTACACAGTAACAAACCATTAGGTACCAAAATTGTTCTCACATAAATACAATATTGTTATCATTAAAACTCAAGGTCTAGATGCAAAACCAAATCTTATTCTAACACACCCTTCCATTTTCCTCCTTCATTTTCTCAAAAGTTCTTACAGAAAAAACACTTGACCTCTCCCTCTTCCAACAATTGAAGCATCTCATCCTTTCTTTGAAGTATCAGTGAAACTCTTTCTCATCCTTTCCAGCATCTCATAACATCCATGCTGCTCCTTTTCATCAATCAATTTCATTTGGTAAGTTTTTCAAATTTTATTTTCTTTTTATGTTTTAATTTGTAGTTAGGTTTTTAGGAAAAATTAGTTGTTTTAGGCACATTAGGTAGTAGTGTAAACAAAATTGATAGGCTAGAAGAACATGCATTGAGGTTTTTTGGGACTGTTAGGGAATAAATGGCGTATCTGCCATGACTGAGAGAATTGTAGGTGTGTTCGGAGATGTATCTCCAGATTTACTCTGCATTATTTTCGGAGATGTATCTTCGGATTAGACCCAGGCAAAAAAATGGGTGATTTTATGGAGTTTGTGAATTTCTTCGAACAAGTTATTTATATTTGTCTCTATTTCTAACGTAGGTGAAATGGCTTAAAGCAACACTAGTCGGGCGTGTGTCCCACACTATGTCGGTACAACGTCAGAAGGCCGCAGCAAGGACCACAAGGTCACGAGTTACTGATATCTCATTTGATGGCACATCTTCTTCATAGCCCCGTGGTTCCCACCTGTCTGGTTCTCGTAGCCGACTCTCTCCGACCTCACAAGCAGTAGAACCTGAAGTTACTGAAGCACATGTTGACCCTGAAGTATATAAAGCCCATGAGGAAGCCGCTATCAGCCCCGATGCTCCATTAGAGAGTTACCCAAGAGGCCTATTTGATACCTCTTCACTTCATCTTTTTGCAGTCCACGCTGCTAGGCATGTCTAACATGGAGAGGTATATTTCTTTTCTTTTGTAATACATATGTTGCAGACTAATTAAATCCATACTAGTGGTTATATTTTCTCTTTAGAAAAGTCTGATTATTTGAAATTTATTAACTACGACAAGAAGATTTTGGAGCTTCCATACTAGTGCTTCTTGTTTCATTGATGTTATTCGCTATTCCGGGCTTGCCAATTTTTGTTCTTCAGCTTACATGACCATAAACCATGATGTGCTGGCGGCTTTTAGTGAGAGGTGGAATTCATAAATGTTATCTTTCCACCTACCTATAGGCGAGATGACTATCACCTTAGATGACGTTTCATGCTTCCTACATCTTCCCATCAGGGGGAGATTTCTGGACCATGGTGAGAGGAATAGGTCGATCTGATGGTTACCCATTTGGGTGCTGACCCTGGTAAGGCCTCCAAGGAGGCAACTAACACTAGAGGTGCTCATGCACGATTTAGTTTTTTGGAAAAGCTTTATAAACACCATTTGCAGAGGCCCCTTGATGCCTTAGCCGATAATATCCAGGTTAAATACCACCAATATTGCGCATTGAGGTGTTACCTCTTGTTCCTAGTTGATACATCCATGTTTGTGGATAAACATGCAACCTATGTCGATATGGTCTACCTTAATTACTTCATCGACATGACTTTTATTCACGAGTACAACTAGAGCCCGCCTATTTGGTCTACCTGTACTCGAAAATGGGCGAGAGTTATCTTTGGAAGACAAAACATATGACATGGAGCTGTATGCTTGTTATGATAATTTCTCGTCACTAATATTTTCATAATTCATTTGTTATACTTGTTATTAATATTGTATCCGAACCATTTGTAGGAAAGCTGCGTCTGCCTACGATGACAACTGACAACCACTTTTGTTCCATATGGAGGGGATTTGTGCGGTCGAGTCATTTAGAGTCTCTCTTAACCGTATGGTACCAGATGACGTTTACTTTTGCCCATACGGGGGTCATCTCCATACACATCAATTTGACGTCATTTTCTTATACTCTAGATGACTGACATGTGGGTCATCTCTTATGTATCCCTATCTATCCGAGCGAGCAATGCACTAGTTTGGTTACTTGCAGATCATTTTGAGACCTCCCCATGAGTCCGCTCTTCCCGACGTCCGCTGCAGAGATAATTGATAATTTCGAGAGTCACTTGGTACCAGAGGAGTATTGTAGGGAGCCAACTCTTGTACACTTGACTGTTGCTAAGGGTTACATGACATGGTTCTATAGGGTGTCACACCTTATCATGACGTCAGACGCTCCTAGAAGACCACCTAGGTCAGTTAATCAGGAGGTACTTGAGGTCTAGGATGAGCAGGCAAAGAGCGTGATGGAGGTCTGTCGGCGTGTTGTAAAGATAGGTAGAGCTGCCATAACATCAGGACTATTTGAGGATGTCAGTCCCTAGTTGTCCCTCGTGGAATGCATGGTTGCCGAATTACGATATGACTGTGCAATACATGCGAAGGAGGAGGCATGGGATTAGACATATCCAATAGTTAGTTTATGTTTGGATGTATTACTTTTTAGTATTTTTGAACAAATGTTATGTATGGTCTTGACTTTTTGGATTAATGTATGACTTTTTGCTTTCATTTAACTTTAATATAACTTCATTTTACTTTGCTTTTACTTTAATATGCAGACTAAAAAAATTATGATGTTGGGACAATGTGATGTTTTGAAATGATTCAGGAGGTTAATCGGAGATGCAAATCCGGATGCATCCAAATAATATACAGAAATGCATCTTCAGACCATAATTTTTTAAACTGGAGTGAAACTCAGAAAATAAAGGATTGACGTGATTTTGGATGCATGCAAAGATACATCTCCAAACACATGAAGAACAATTTTAGATTTTCAAGAATGTGGTATGCAAATGTAAGGGTCTAATGAGCAATCCCTTCAAGATATTACCGTGTTAAAAGTAGCTCTCCAAAACCATTCTTAATTTTACGTGGCCCAATACGATCCAATAGGCCCAACAAAGATAAAAAAATTGAAATTGCATATCAAACTGTAAAATCAAATTGAAATCCCTAAAAAGAGAAATGCAGAAGAGAGACCAAAGCAAAGCCGGTGGAGCCACCGGCGGTGGATCATCAACACCGGCAAAGAGAGGCCGTCCTTTTGGAAGCGGAAACAACAGTGCAGCTGCCGCCGCCGCAGCTGCTGAATCGGCTGCTCCGTCAACACTTCTCGGCCCTTCTCTTCACGTTCATAGCGCCTTTGCCGGTTAGTTCACAGCTTCTTCTCCTTCCATTGTTTTGATTTTTGAAATTGCTTTAGTGTTCCTTTTAGGTCTGAATTTTCTGGTTAACACAATGATGTTGAAAATGTCTCTAAATTTACTGTATTTTAATAATTTAATTTTTGCAGATCAAAACAATAAAAGAATTGTTTTGGCTCTTCAGAGTGGTCTGAAGAGTGAGCTGACGTGGGCATTGAATACTCTCACATTGCTCTCTTTTAAAGAAAAGGATGACATGCGCAAGGATGCAACTCCCCTGGCGAAAATCCCCGGTTTGCTTGATGCACTTCTTCAAGTTGTATGTTCTAATAAACTCGTTTTACTCTACTGTTTTATTTCTCTTTGTTGTGTATGTTAAGATGTTTGAATATTTAAATATGACCGATTGTGTGATGACATTAATCGTATAAATATTTTGTTGTGACAACATGGGATAGATTTAGATCAAACTTGAGATTGTTTGTATCTTAGCTCACTTCCTGTAGGTCTGATAAAAAAACCCAAGTCTGAAACAAATCTGCATTATCTTTCATGTTATTGGGCAAGTCCTTTATGAGTTCTTTCCTATCGGAGAAACTCATAGAGAAGAAATACATTGTTTGGCAAGCAAGGTTGTCAAGATTGGGATTTTGCGTAAGATTGAGAAGGGATAGTAAGACTGTAAAACATTAGATTGTAATTAAGAACGGAAGATTCTACCCAATTATTTTTTATGATTGAGAGGGGGCGGCTAGATCGTAAAACACAAGATCGTAACAAAAATTGTAAGATAATACTAAAACATAAAATAATACTATATATTTTGGCAAGCAAGTGTATATTTGGGGAAATGTTTTTTTTTCATATTCTTTAGACATGTATTAGTTTTTATACCTTATTACCATTTATCACAGGAAGCATTTGTTAGACATTAGTGACATAATTGGTCCATTACTTGATTTATCATGAGTCTAGTTTAAAACAAACCCTACGACTAATATGTTTATTCTCTAAACCCTAAATCTAAAACTTCAACATTTCAAAAGGCATGCACTCATCACCACCAAACCGAAATTGTTGTGCCTCTGCATCTTGGTGGTGGCCTAAAACGGCCGATCATGGTCGGAACTGGCTAAGATCGCTCACAATCAATGGTTTTACGGATTTTTTTTCTTCACAATTTAGCTACAACACACGATTCTACTTAAGATCTGGATCGTTGGAGGTGAGTGAGATCGTAAAATCTTAAGATTTTATGATTTAGATCGTGATTTTGACAACCATGCAAGCAACTGTTGAGATGTGATTCTATGCTCAAGTTATGTTTGATCATTTGAACAAGGAAGTAGATGGTATTTACTAAAACTGAACGTGAAGGATTGAAGAAAGCTGTCGATAAATCAAAATCTTCCTTGGTAACACAATAGAGCACAGTCTGCAATTTCTGAGGTCAAATTGCTCTTGATACATGTGTACGCATTAGTCCTTCACTGCTGTCACAAGGTTTTCGAATCCGCACAAAACCAAATTCACACGAAGCCTAGCTTTCCCACCATGAAGAACTTGTTAGTCTCTTGTTGTGACTCCCTCATCTAGAGGTTATGTTAGGACTTGGCTCTCAACCATGTTTAGATTCATATGCTTTTCTTATATATTTAACCTCATCTAAGTCCATTAGTCCAAACTTACTTTCAACAACCGAAACAACTGAAGCAAAATCCGATGGTAAGCCTTCAAGAATAACATCAATATGATGAGAAACAGGAACTGGATCATCAATTGAAGCTAACGAGTCCACAATAATGCGAATTTTGAACAAATATTCCTGAACCGTTGAGTTTTCAAGAGTTGGGTACGAAGTTCAACACGAAGTTGTATGGCGCGCGCACAAGTCTATCTTTGAAAGTAATTGAACAGGCGATCCTAAAGCTGATGTGCATGAGTACAACCAAGAATACACGAGAGAATTTCGTTCAAAAGTGTAGATTGAAGCTAGGAAAGCAGCATTTGATCTTTCTGCAGCCAACGCGAATATTCAGGATTAACATTACCTGAAATTCGAGCATCATTATCCACGAATTGCTGAGGAATTCGAGCACAAACAACAAAATCAGTGAGATTATGAGCAATTATATACGGTTCAATCTGCTGGTGCCATAGATAAAAGTTCTTCTCATCCAGTTTTTGTGTGAGTTTGAGCCAAAACTGGAGGTGACTGGTTTCTTCACAGGAATTCGACAGCACCAGTGTACGTGCGGTGGAGACATGAGCGGAAGCCGTCTGCCACTGCGACGGTTGCGGTGGGTCAGCCATGGTCAGGTCCTAGATCGTGATCTAGCAATCTGATACCATGTTAGATTAGTTAGAGAGGTTAGTTAGAGTTCTCATTTCAGAATATAACTAACTTTTGATTTTTGAAAGATTAGTTACAATTGACAGCATGCATTACTTTATATAGTAACTGCATGACCTGCTACACCAGGTCAAGATTACACTCAAGCTGACAGTTGTCAGTCTTGAGACTAAACTAGTGTTAAGCTAACTTTCTCTAAATCTTACACTGATATAATTAATAGTCAATATTGGTTATTTATGTACATAATATTTTATTATATAACTTGGTAGTGTTAATTATTTTTCTTATTTATAATATAATTTTGTCTTCCTTGATGGGATCTTACTATCTGTATTACGTTCCCATGGTTTACTATTTTTCTACTCTCAAACGATCTTAAGTGAGATCTTGAGTTTGAACATGTTATTGATAATAACTTTATAATAGCTTGATACGAAAGACTAAATTGTAATCCCTATTTATAATTTTAGACAATAACGAAGAAAATATTACTGATAATGACTTAATAATAGCTTGATGCATAGATTGAATTCTAAATAAATTGGGAAGTCAGAAACAAATCATAATAGTAACAAGTACAGTAATATAGATAATCTAAGATTATAAACTGATCTTTGGAAATAAACTAATATATTCTAATATAATATCAAAGATACATTTTCTTATATTCTATTAGTGTAAAAATATTCAAAGAAGATTTGTAGATGTTCTTTCTCCTTTTATTGTCAAAATAATTACCGTCTTTAATACTCTGTCATGTTGTAAACCAAAACAGATTGATGACTGGCGTGACATAGCACTCCCGAAGGATCTAGTTAGGATATCGAGGGTCAGGTCATTAGGTGCAAATTCTGTTGCAACTGGATTTGGAAATGGGTATCAGGCATTGGGCTCTACTGGTGCTCTCCAGCGGCCTAGGTAAACATGTCCTTAAATGTTGCCTTTGTTTTTGGCTGTCCAAATTTCAATTGGTTTTATCTTTTCATTTTGAAAATGTGAAGCTGGTAGAGAGAATAAGTCACATTGTAGGATATTGCTCTTAAATATGCAGTCTAGGATCTGGATCTGCCAGTACAGAATCAACACAGCAGAATGGCACAACAAAAACTCGCTTTTCAGAGTTGCGGTTTGATGAAGAGGGTCTATTTAACTTAGATGACGAAGGGCGAGCAGAAAAACAGCAATGTGCTGTTGCTGCTTCAAATATCATTAGGAACTTCTCTTTCATGCCAGATAATGAAGTTATAATGGCCCAAAATCGTCATTGTATGGAAACAGCCTTCCAATGCATCGAAGATCATACAATAGGTGAGAGTTTTTGCTAGTCGAATATAACTTGTTCATTTTTAGTTTTGCACAAATGATTGATGGTTACAAATTACAATGGTAACAGTACCTTCATGGTTTAAGCTATAATATGTTTTGGTTTGTATTCGTTTTTATTGTTTCCACCGAGTTGGGCTTTGGTCCCTACCATTGAGTATTCTTTTTTGTTTTAGTCCATATTTTTGTTCTAATTGAAATTTGATCCCTATAAAACTATAGTTGAGTTATCAGTCTTAGATAGGTACATGCACCAACAACAACCATGCTTTATCCCACTTAGTAGGATTGACTACATAGATCGAACAGTGCCATAATGTTCTGTCATATATTACATCTATATCCAACTATTTAATTGCTAGGTCTTTTTTAATCGTTTCTCTTACAGTTTTTCTAACATCTTCCTCTACCTTTCATGTCTCCTTCTACCTTCTGTGATTTGACTATCCTCCATCTGATCTATACTTTTAAGTACATATTCTATATGGCTTCTCTTCACATGCCCAAAGCACCTAAGCCGAGCTTCCACCATCTTTTCTACAAGAGATGCTACCCCAACTCTCTCTAATATTGTCATTAGTAATTCTATCTCATCTAGTCTTGTACACATCCAACACCGTTTAAAGCTTTCTAAATATCGTGTTGAGTTATGACGTTTTTCTTTCTCATTACTACCATCCTATCATGCACTGCCACATCATTAAAAGTTTGTATTGGGTTTTGCTATAAACTGTCTTTCGTAATATTGATAGAGGATGAAGAACTCGTCACAAATGCTCTAGAGACAATTGTTAACTTGGCTCCATTAATGGATCTTCGAATATTTAGTTCGTCCAAGCCTTCATTTATTAAAATAACGTAAGTCATTATTCTACCTTCAATGTTCTTGCATTCCATTGTATTTCTCTATAACTGATTGATAAATGGCTGTATTACTTACAGAGAGAAACGCGCAGTTCAGGCCATCATGGGGATATTGAATTCTCCTGTCAAAGCCTGGCATTGTGCTGCTGCTGAGTTACTTGGCCGATTGATCATTAATCCTGACAACGAACCTTTCTTGCTATCATTTTTTCCACAGGCACTACTTCTTTTTATGCATGTTTTACGTTGTTAATTTGTTAGTTTAAACATGTTCTATGTTTTTTGTCTCTGCAAATTTATCACCGTTTGTTTGTTTTTTAGTTTGTGAAACATATATTTTTTTGCTTTTGGATGATTCTTATTATTTTGTTTTTTCTTTCTTTCGCTATAATGTTTGTTCATGTTAAAGTTTTGTTCTTGTTTGTAATCTTTGGTCCATCTTTATTTTAATGAAATATGAATCATATATGGACAAAATTCATATGGTTGATATGATATTGTGACTCATTTCAAAACAGACGATTATTATTTATAAACAAAACAACTTCCAAAAGCAAAAATTGTATATTTGTAAGGACAAATAACGAAATTTATTAGTGAGTAAAAGCAAAAAATGATATATGTTTTTGGATGAAAAAAATATTTAAGCTTATGCTGCAAAGATAATCATCATCAATTGATTACTGCAGATACACAAACGTTTGATTGACCTTATCAGCTTACCGGCAATTGATGCTCAGGCAGCTGCTATAGGTGCACTCTATAACCTTGCTGAAGTTAATATGGATTGCAGGTTGAAGATTGCTAGTGAGCGATGGTAATCTACTTATTTTGTTTGTTTTTTCCCCTTAAAATAAAACAATATATATTATTTGTGCATCTGTGAATAGTTATAATCATATGATATGACAATTTTCTCTAAAATTTGCAAAGAAATTTGAAAATGCACAATAACAGAAACTGATTAGAATTCCTCAAACTCAGGGCAATAGATCGATTGCTCAAAGTAATTAAGACACCACATCCTGTTCCAGAAGTTTGCCGGAAAGCTGCCATGATATTAGAGAGTCTTGTTTCTGAGCCACAAAACAGAATTTTGTTGCTAGCCTATGAGAATGCTTTTTCTGAGATACTTTTCACAGATAGCAAATATTCTGACACGTTTGCGAGGATATTGTATGAACTAACATCTCGACCAAGTAACAAAGTGGCAACAGCTCGTGGCATCTGGGGCATGTAACTTCTATCCATGTAAGTGTAGATCTTTGATTTGATGCATCTGCAATTAGTGATCAGTGATATATATATATATATAGCCCTAGTTTCACAACTTGAATAGCTCTTTAATATCTGATTTCATTAGAAGTTTCAAAATGTATATTATGTTATGCTGTATGATTGTACCATAATGAATGTAATGAAGTTGTATGATGACAAGCTGATGCAAAATGACTTAATTTTTGGAAGCTATGAACTATTGCTTTGCATTTGCTGCATGCTTGTTGTCCTGCTACTGTGAAAACAAACATGACATTTATTTGCCATTTGCACTGTATCTTCTTTTTAATGATGGTTGGTATAATTTTTTTTGAATTGAGAATTAAATTTTATTGTGAACCATTGTTTCTGAATTATGATTTAAATTTTATTAAGAACAATGTAATGTATTGTCAATTAAAATTTCATTTTAAAGAAGAAATTAAGGGGCATAACAAAATTATAAACTAATATATCAGATACAAATTTCAAAATAATTTAAGAATCAAGTTGTGTATCAAATAACAAAAGAAAAGTGGTTTGTAATTTAAAGTTGTTAATAAAGTGAATGAATAGAAATTCATCATGGTGAATTTGAAGTATTAATAAAAGAATAACAAAACAAACATGGGAGTAAGTTTAAAAGTAATATATTAAGTAATTTTAAAATTAATTATTTTAAGTTTAATTTAGTGTTATGATAATCATTAAGGGACATCAGTGTTATGATAACAAAACTCTGGCGCTTCTTGATCATTTGAAAATAGCAAAACTCTAGTTTTGGCTTCTTCTCAATCCCTCTTCAATGGAGTCTTTCACAATTTCTTGGTCTTGCGTTTCTCTATTGACAACAGAGCCTGCCCTGAAGTCGATACAACATCCCCAATTCAAAATTAGAAATCTTTTAGTCGGTCTGAAAGCTTGTAAAAACAACTTCCATGGTTGCATCTTCGATCGATGACTTTCTTAGTTAAATCAGAGTGATTATTTGAATTATTGCTTGAATTTTCATCATTTGTAAGATTCTTTCTCTGCTTCGTCTTTTCTTTTTCATATTTCTTGATGAATTTTCCTTGCAATGCCTATTCAACCACATTTTTCCCTTTTTGAGTCTCTCTACTTCAGCCTTATCTCATGAGTTTCTAATGAATTTTTTTTCATCTGTGTTATCTAAAACAACTTTCTCAGCGCCTACAATTTTATCATCTTCAATTTTCCATCTTCGCTGTACAAGTTCTTTAGCTTGTCCCACACTTCTTTGGATGTTTCTTCTTCAATGATCTTCTTAAACACGTTAGGATCCACACACCGGTGAATCAAGAAAATAGTTTTTTCATTTTCTCATTTGTTCCTTGTGCGTAGTCTTCTGAACATCATTTGAATTTGCTTTCAATGCAGGTACTACGTCATTCACGATTTTATTCGTTTGTGCAACCCACCTCTTATGGTTTTCCCTTTTAAAAATCAGTAGATTCAATAAAAATTGCGTTGATGTTGTATTACCGTTTGCCATTATATATTCTCTCTGAATCGTAATCGGACTCGTTGAAATCAATTTGTTAGAACAATTAGGATTTTCAAAAATGATGAAGAAGAGAGAATAAGAGAGAGAAATTATATCGTGAAAAAAAAGAATTTATTGAAATAAAATTGTTGTATTTTGATTTACAAAGTTACCGGTATGTGTAGACAACCAAAATACAATTCACTTCTGTAGTGTTCGACTATGTCAAATACTTGCTTGCACAATACAATTCACTATTGTAGTGTTCGACTATGTCAAATACTTGCTTGCACACTTCGACACATACTGTATTCGACTAACACAATTACGTAGAATACAACTTTTCTAAAAACACTGAATTATATCTTCTAACAAATTTGTCATTTTAAAATATTGGTGAAACATCAATAGAAGGGTTCACATTTCACCTCTTACGAAAATGGTCCTCTCTAACTATAGTCATTTAACCAAACTCATTTAATAGAAAATACTTAGCTAGTACTTTTATTGTACTATACTTTTTGTCATTCAAACCTAATATTCAGGCGAATGACGGTTAGGATTGTCCAAACATTAAAAGAACTTAGGTTTGGTAACAAATTAAAGAATAAAAGTTCCATAGCATCTTGTTCTATGGTCCAAACTTTCTTTGGGACTGATTTATGATTCAATTTTTTTTATCAGTTCTTGTGTTTCCAACACAAAATATGTCCAAATTTAAATATTGATTCGCCACTTCACGTAGACCAACTTATATGTTATGAAATAAGTTGCCAAGTTAGCTCAATTTTCATGAGACAAAATGTAAAGAATTGAAAAAGATAGTAAAATGTTCACATTAGTTTTTACTAACACAAAATGTGCGCTGATTTTGAAAAGGTAAAGTAAAATAACAGTGATTTAGATATTCAGTGTTATACTAACATATTGATATATTAAACTACTTTATATTAAAATAAATACATTATTAACATATTAAAATTGAAGGTTCTCAACTTACAATGGTACTCTCTTCCATATATACATCAATTTAATGGAAAATTAAGATACAATAATAGACAAATACGTCACGGATATAAAATTTCTCACATTTGTTGGAATCTTAAGTATCAACAATAAATATAAGATGGCAAATCGAACAAATAAAGACATAAAAGAATACCGATACTTTAACGTGAAACCCCCCTCAATATGAGAGTAAAAATCACGAGTCGTACAAACCAAAGAAATAACTCCACTATAATCAATTAAGGGTACAATAAAGTCTTAAAGTGATTCACAAGTTATTGTCAACAACCACAATTACAAAATAAACTAGCTTACAAATAAGAATAAAAAAGCTGAAAAATTATCCAAATCTGCAGCTTCAGTGTGAAAAAGATATCTCTCGGATCAAACATTGTTTTGAAAATTTGAACGGTCAAATGTTAGATACAGGAATTGCAAACCTGCCCTCCAAATTTGAGCTCGATCCGACGACTAACAAATCGGAGATCGTCGATTTAGTGAGACTGGTTGTAGAAAAATGGGAATAAACTTCTCTCATCTTTTCTCTCTTTGAAATCCTTATTTCTCTCTATCTCTCTCAACCCTAAGTTGATCCTCCCCACTTAAATATGATAAATAATATAATCATATTTGAGCATTTCTCCACATAGGAAGAGAACCCAAACCCAACAAAATTCCCTCTCATAACTATGTGGAGGAAATCACCAAACCGACAATATCACAATAAATTTCAAATCTCTCTCTTGGTAATGCTTTAGTCATCATATCATAATCATTATCATTTGTATGAATTTTTGCTAACTTCAACAACTTAGCATCCAAAACATCACGTATCCAATGATATCTCACATTAATGTGTTTGAACCTATTATGAAAAGTCGAATTCTTACCAAGATGAATAACGCTTTGACTATCAACGAATAACACATATTTGTCTTGAACAAAACCAAACTCCTGCAATTTTTTTCAACCACAGTAACTTTTTGAATGCTTCGGTATTGACAATGAACTCAGTCTCTGTAGTAGACAATGCTACACACTTTTGCAATCTGGATTGCCAAGCCATAACCCCATATGTAAATTTAATCATGTAGTCGAAGTGGACTTTCTGGAATCAATGTCTCTAGCCATATTAGAGTCATAGTATCCCACTAGAGTGACTTATCTCCTCCAAAACAAAGCCTCACAGAAGTAGTACCGCGAAGATACCTTAAAATCTATTTTACAACGTTCCAATGCTCTCTACGTGGATTTGACAAAAATCTACCGACTGTACCAACATCTTGTGCTATATCTAGTCTGGTACAAACTATTGCATACATCAAACTACCCACAACAGACACATAAGGAACACATTTCATACCAAACGCTTCATCTTCACTTGAAGGACTTTGAATAGAACTTAACTTGAAATGAGTAGTAAGAGGAGTGCTTACCGTATTAGAACTTTCCATTTTGAATCTTTGTAGCACTCTTTCGATATAATTTTCTTATGACATCCAAAGTTTCTTCTCTTTTCTGTCACACATGATTCTAATGCCAAGAATCTGCTTAGCTACTCTAATGTCTTTCATGGAAAATGACTCTCCCAATTGCTTCTTTAACTTGTTAATGTTAGAAATAATTTTCCCTACAATAATCATATCATCAACATATAACAACGGGATAATGAAGTCATCGCTAGAAAATTTCTAACAAAGACGCAATGATATGAAGTAGTTTTCTGGTATCCTTGATCACACATGAAAACTTAAACTACTTATACCACTGCCTTGGAGCTTGCTTCAACCCATATAAACTCTTTCTCTATATACAAACATGATCTTCTTTGCCTTTAACTTGAAAACCATTAGGTTATTTTATGTAGATCTCTTCCTCTAAATCACCATGAAGGAAAGTTGTTTTCACATTCATTTACTCAACCTATAAATCAAGAGTAGCAACCAAACTCAACATGGTTCTAATTGATGACATCTTTACAATAAGTGAAAAACTATCATTAAAATCAACACCCTTTCTTTGACGTAAACCTTTCACCACTAATCTGACTTTATATCTTAGAGACTTAGAGTTGCTCTCATGTTTAACTCTATAAATCCACCTATTTTCCAAAGCCATTTTGCCTTTAGGAAACTTCACTAAATCATAAGTGTGGTTATCATGCAATAATTTCATCTCATTATGCATTGCATCCAACCACTTTTAATTTTCATCACTTTCCATTGCCTCTTGAAAACACTTGGGTTCACCCTCTTTAGTCAAGGTCACATACTCATCATAATTATACCTTATAGAAGTCCGTCTCTTCCTATTAGACCTCCTAAGTTGAACTTGAGAAGATTCTGGAGCTTCACCAAAATTCTCATCCTATGACCTATCAATCTCCCTTTCACCATCATTAGTTGGAATATTTACCTCATCTCCAAGTTGTTAATCATCAAAATAATTATATGGCTCACCATTGTGATCATCACCACTAATAGCATCCAAATTATGACTAGGTAACTGAACTGGATTAACATTAGACAAACTTATATCTTTCTTGGGTGTAGCCTTCTCTACCTTATTAATGTATTCAATAGTTTGGTCTTCCATAAACACCACATTGTGACTTTGAATAAGCTTCTTCCCTACAAGATCATACAACCTGTAACCAAACTCATCTTGCTCATAGCCGATAAAGATACATTGTTTTGACTTTTCATCTAACTTGGATCTTTCATCCTTTGGAATATGCATAAAAACCTTACAACCAAAGACTCTCAAATGATTATACTTGACATTCTTTCCAAACCAAAATTTATCTAGAACTTCACTGTTCAAAGAAACAGTAGGAGTGAGATTAAGAACATGCACTGCCGTGTAAAGTGCCTCGCCCTAATATTGATTAGGCAACTTAGTTTTAGAGAGCATACACCTTACTCTCTCAATTAGTTAGATTCATCCTCTCAGCTAAACCATTCAATTGAGAGGTTTTAGGAAAAGTCTTTTCATGTGCAATACCATGCTGCTTGCAATAGGAATTAAATGGTCCACAATACTCTCCACCATTGTGTGAACGAACACTTTTCAGCTTCTCGCCTGTCTGCCTCTTAACCAAAGCATAAAATTATTTGAACTACTCAAACACTTGGTCTTTTGTCTTCAAGGGATAAACCCATAATTTCTTAAAGCAGTCATCAATAAAGGTAACAAAATAAAGTACACCACTAAAAGATTTTACCTTTAATGGACCACAAACATCAGAATGTATTAATTGAAGCAACTTTGACTTACTTAAGGGGTGATGTATCTTGGGATACCCCAATCTGTTTACCAGCCATGCAATGAGAACACTTCTCCAAATCTGCATTATTTAATCCAGGAAGAACATCCTTTTGGCTAAAACATTCAGCCCTGTCATACCCCAATTTTGTCCAACCCATTCCTAATTTTTCATCTGCATTAACATGACCATTGCATTTGGTCATGCTTTCCTCCATTCATAAGTCATCTGCATACAATCAAAATAAAAGTCAAGGACAAAAGGTGGCTCTTTTATGATTTTGATTTTTCAATTTTTCATTGTCACTGGTCTTTAGCTTGGATTTTAAGAAAGTCAAAGTCAATAAGCTTGACTGTTGACTTTGACTTCTTTAGGCCTTATTTGCAAAGGTCCATTAATTGCATATTTGTCTTGATTTTTCTCTTAAGTTTGTTCTAATGCCTAAGTCCATTCTTTAGTCAAATTTATTTTGATTCATATGTGGATAGAAGAGCAGTTCAAAATGAATGAGTTGTTGTTTTTATATTATATTGGTCAAAATTTACAAAATACAAAAAAGTAGTTTTAGTCATACAAGTTAATTTTGATGCATTTCCCTTAATAGTGGACTTTTTTCATATCACATGCTACATCATTTTCACATTGCGTTTATATACTTTACAAAATATCGAAAAAAAGAGAATTAAAATAAAATAATTTTTATTAATAAATTAGTTTAGTCTTTTTACATAGGACAAAAGAAAAATCAATACATAATACATTTATTTTACATTTGTTTTACAAACTACAAAAAAGAATTGAACAAAAGTCCCAATTTGTTGGAGGGCAGTCCCACGCACATCCTAATCCCCAACCCATCATCGTTTCATCACCATCATGATATTTACCACCCTACAAAATGCAAAATTAAAGCATTATCTGTTGGTGTAAGCCCTAAAGGCCAATACTTTTGGTACTTATATCGAATTATTTATTAATAATAAAAGGCTTTTTCTTTATTATGTTTGTTTAATAAAGTTCCTAGAATAGTTAGTCCGTTTAATGTATCAAGTGTGACTTAATCATGAGATCCCATTAAACATAAGGACACTATTCTTAAAGTATCCGTAGTCGAACTTTGTTGTAAAGTGGGATAACATTAAAGCATTAAGACTATTATGTATATAGACTGATGATCACATCTCATGGATCATGGATAAGAAGTTATCAAGTCTTAAACATAGGTATGAATATTAAGAGTAATATTTATACTGGATTGACCCGCTATGGGAATACTATATAGAATGTTATGCAAAGTATCATAAGTTCTTCTCATGGTGATAGTAGTGTATACCACCCTTCGACCTGAAACCACTATGGACCCTAGATGTAAAGTCGAGTGCCTTATTGCTGATCAAACATTGTCCGTAACTGGATGACCATAAAGACAGTTGATGGGTACTCCACGAAGCATGCTGAGGGACATGAGTGACCCAGATGGAAATTTCCCATCCTGCGTAACAGGATAAATGTCTACGAGCCCAATATTGAACTGGACAAGGATGACACGGTCTATGCCTTGTGTTCAATATAGACATAGGGCCAAAATGGTAATTGTACACATAAGTATTATCACAAAAGGATTTGTCATTTCACATGACATTTTCGTGTCTTGGGTAGCAGTGATGTGTTACTAGATACCACTCACTGTTTATTATGTTAAATACGTGATTTAATATAATTGTCAATACCGCGAAAACCTACAGGGTCACACACAAAAGGAAGTATTGATGAGAGATAGAGTAACTAAGGAACACCGTAAGGTACAATGCACTTAAGTGAATTATAGAACATTGTAAGGTACGATGTACTTAAGTAGAATAGAAATATGGTAAGGTACCACGCGCTTAAGTGATTTTGACATAATATAAGATATGGACCACATACACTTAAGTGGGCTTTTTACCTTGCAACCCACACAAGTGGTTCTATAAATAGAACCATTGTGCAGTTGCAATTTCGTTTCTCTCTCTCTCACTTAAAGCCTTCATCCGTAGCAGCTAGCACTGAGATCGAAGGAATCCGTTTGTGTGGACTGGGTAGAGGCGTTGTCACCATTCAACGTTCGTGATCGCTCCGTAGATCTACATCAAAGGTTTCAATCGCCACAAGAGATAACGATTCTATCACTGATCATGCCCATTCGTAAGGATAATTAAAGGAGAAAATTTTAAATTCCGCTGCATTTTGGATCACTCTTCTCCTTCATTATCAACCAACAAACAAATCATGCCATACGCATGAGAGTCATCACCAACATCACATACAACATCCAAAATCAAACTAACGAACTTAACAAATATCTCAGCAATATAACCATCCATACACATACATACCAATTGACAAAATCAACAAACCCAATAGAAAAGAGAAAAACGTGACTCAAGCCACATCAAATCACACACTAATTCATACATACCACATACATAGCCACTAACAAATTCAAAACATAAAAACAAAGTAAGAAAGAAACTCAACAAGGACTAAAATGCGTGAACCACATTCCATCCATATACCATTCATCTTCACTTATACATGAAAAAACACACTTAAAGAATCATAAAATGTAACATATTTCACTCCCACAAATGAATCACAGCCTCTCATCTTTGATCATCACACAAATTGCAAAATTATTCCCTCTAATTTCTTCACTCACCTTACTACATTTCCTTCCTAAAATCTCACACTCCTATAAATTAACCCTCACACTCGTTCATTTTCATCAACAATCATATCACTAAACCCCTGCTAAAATTCCCCAAGATCCCTACACTAAAGCTCAAAACCCACACTACTCAGAGCTTCACACTAAAGCTCTGAAGCAGTGGAGCTTGGCCCAACAACCACACACAATACATCAGAAGCATACACTTAGAGAAACACACTAAACAATCAACACAAATAAAAGAGGGAAGAAGAGAGTTTAAGCAGAGTGGAGGAAGAAAAAGGATAGAATAAAAGAGTAAAAAACTTACTTGCTGGAGAAGTCACTGGAGTGCCGCTGATCAATCACCATTTTCATTAAGTTTTCGTTACTGATCCGACAAGAAACCGAGACTTTTGAAACACTGTGCAATAATTTTTGATACTTTTCGAGTCAAATTTACTTCCGGTATTATATTTAAGCATTTTCAATCATTGTTATATTTTAATTTTATTTTCGTGATTTTATGCATGGGATAAGTGTGTTTTTGTACGATAGGTCCAGGTAGAAAAACCAGGGAACTCAGAACGAGACAGTGCGAGATTCCAGCAAGCAAAGGAGCAGAAAACCCCAGTACAGGAGGCCTGACACGGCCACCCATGTCACCTGACACGGGCCGTGTCAGGCAAAGGAGGGCGTGTTGTAGAAAACAGTAGCCTGACACGGCCGCCCGTGTCAGGCACCATACCCAGCCGTGTCACCCATGCCAGGGGCGTGTCAGCCAGGACAGTAGGCTGACACAGCCACCCGTGTCAGCAGACATGGGCCGTGTCAGCCCAAGCCCAAAATTTTAGTTTTCTCGGGCTTTTGTTCATCGGGCTTTTTTAGAGATATTTTTGGACATGTCCAACTGTTTCTTGGAATTTTCACTAGAAAAGAGGACCTTCTGCCTAAGGAAAAATCATCTTGGAATACAACAAAATACAATATTGTGAAGCAATCAAGTATTACAGAGAGCAAGGCATTCGGAGAGCTGAAGGTTTTCATGAGCGGGAGCGATGGAAGATCAAAGTCATCCAATTACTTGTAATGTGTAATTTTTATCTTGCATTTGTTTTAAACAATATGAGTAGCTAAACTCCCCAATGCTAGGGGGGGTGTCCCTGATTTAAAATTGTAACGAATTTGAGTTTACATTTGCATTTATAATATTATTTTTACGGTAACCTTTTGATGTGTTTATATGGGTTTCTCTTTTGGACCAATCGAGATTGATTTGTGGTTATCAATTAGGCTGGACCACCATTGATAAGGTTTTCATAAGGTTACTCTACAGTAGATATCACCTAGGACTAAGGATACCCTGTATGAACTAGAGTATTCTTGATATTATAAAGCTTAACTTCACCTTAATTGGCTATGGACATATAAATTATGGTAGATTAATTAAAGGTTTTCTCACCAAGGACTTGGGAGAAAATACCCTTAAGAACTGATAGTAATTGATATTTGTTGATGCAACAGTGACTCAGAGTTGTTACAGGGATAAATCATACACCTTCCCTGACATTGTTCATTTTTCTCTATAAACCCTTATTTTCATTCTTGTTTACCTTTACCTTTATTGGTATATTTTTACACCTAAAAACCAAATTAATACTTTTTGTTTAATTGAATGATAATTTAAACTCGATATTGACTTGTAGTCCTTGAGATCAACATTCGGGGAATTTCCCCATTATTACTATAAAAGGCAAAATAGTACACTTGCTATTTTCCCGATCAAGTTTTTGGCGCTGTTGCCGGGGACTGCCAAAATATAGAGTTTAATTTTAAATTCAATTAAAATTTTATTGCTCTGCAATAAAATTATTTTTCTGTCATTTATAATTTACGAATTTGTATGCGAGGAGAACCCTCAGGTGAATTTCTTTTTGACGCAGAGATCGAGAGAACCCTTCACCGAAGACACAGAAATTAAACAGTGGATTCCAAAGAAGAAAGTACCTATGATCACTCCGAAGTCAAAGAACCAATGGTTGAAGTTCCTCCAATTCCACCTCCTCCACCTTTGGAAAGACTCCTGGGTGACTATGGAGGTGCAAACGCACCGGGTGGTCGATTGACCATTGTCAACCAACCGGTGAATGTGACGAATTTTCAACTACATCCTAGCACAATCAATCAATTGGAAAGAAAACATTTCACCGGAAAGGTTAACGAAGATGCCAACAAACACCTACAAAGATATCTGACCATGAGCACCACGCTGAAAATTGATGGTAATACTGATGAAGCAAAAAAATTAAGAATGTTCCCGTTCACTTTAGCTGAAGATGCGGAAGAATGGTTCTATTCTCTTCCCGCCGGCAGTATCACATCATGGGAAGAGATGGAAACTGCATTCTTAAATGAGTACTTTCCAGCATCAGTATTCCTGAGAAAAAGGTATGAAATTCTTAATTTCAAATAGAAGGATGGTGAATCATTGGGAGACGCCTACAAAAGATTCAAAAGGGTCTTAGTAGCGTGTCCAAATCACAATATGGATCAGACCGAACAAATGCAGATGTTTGTTAATAGGCTGGAAATAAAAACAAAGCAGTTGATTGATACAGCAGCCGGTGGCTCAACAAATTTCTCAATAGCCACTGGTATTAAGAGGATTGTTGAAGCAATATTTGTCAATGAGCATCTAGAATTATATGACAGGTGTACTAGTCAGCCAAAGGGGGTGATTGATCTAAAATTAGAAACAATTAAAATCCGTCTGGAAGACACAGTTGCTGTCGAAGTAGACAAGAAGTTGAAAGCTATGAATATAGGTACTCAACAGATAGCGCAAGTCCAGCCAGCTCAGGCTAGCACTTGGGAAATCTGTAATGGACCTCATCACACGATCTATTGCTTTGCTACTCCACAACAAATTAAAGATATCAAATTCTTGAAGTAGAATAATCCCTACTCCAACACTTACAACCCAGGTTGGAAGAATCATCCAAATTTCTCCTGGAAAGATCAGAGAGGGAATGTTTCGCAACAAGGTACAGGGCAATATCATACTCAATATCAGCAACAACAACAACAACAACAGGCACCTAAAAAGGCTGAATGGGAAATCTCTATTGAAAAATTAGCAGCCAACAACATACAGTTTCAAGAAAAAACCAGGACTAATCAGAAAAACACCATGACCTCCATTAAAAATCTCGAAGTCCAAATGGGTCATATAGCACAGCAGTTAGCTTTCAAATTCTCAAGCCCCGGGCACCCTGCCTAGTGGTACGGTAACAAATCCGCGGGAACATAACACTGTTAACACTATCGTAACCCGAAGTGGAAAGTCAACGGAGGAAAATAGTGCTGAAAAAGATGGATTGTTAGAAGTGGATTTAAAAATCAAGGAAACCAAGGACCAAGATGAAGAAGTGATACTACCACCTGTCAAGGAGAAAGAGAAGGTTTCAGAACCAGTCATCAAACTCCCTTACCCTCCAAGACAGAAAAAGAAAGATCAACATGAGAAATTTTTTGAGAGGTTCCTAGAAATGTTCAAAAAATTGGAAATAAACATCTCTTTTTCTGAGGCATTAGAACAAATGCCAATATATGCCAAGTTCATGAAAGGCATCATCTCCAAGAAGCGTTCCACTGATAGAGACCCGATCATCCTAACTGAAACATTCAGTGCCATTCTCCAAGGCATGAAAATTCCAGTGAAAAAGAAAGACAGGGGATCAGTTACTATTCCATGCACTATTGGTGATAGAAAATTCAAGAAGGCTCTGATTGACTTAGGAGCGAGTGTAAGCTTGATGCCACTGTCCATCTATAAAAAATTAGGCATCGGCATTGTTCAAGATACTCGAATGACACTTCAGTTTGTGGATCGCTCTGTGAGGTGACCCTATGGGATTGTGGAATATGTTTTTGTAAAAATTGACAAGTTTGTTTTCCCAGTTGACTTTGTCATTCTGGAAATGCCTGAAGATGAGGAGATTCCTCTCATATTGGGCAGACCTTTCTTAGAAACAGGACGGTGTATGATAGACATCGAGGAAGGAACTATGACCCTCAAGGTCTATGATGAAGAGTTAAAAATAGACGTGAGGAACACAATGCAATACAAAGATGATATTTGCACAAGCAACACTATAGAGATAATAAATCAAGTAATTGCTCAAGAAAATGAAAGGCATAAACCTCAGTCACCACTAGAACGGGTCTTAAGTCTATCAATTTTTGAAAGTGATGAAGATGAAGGAGAGTCTGAGGTGCTCGCTATGATTGAAAAACAACTTGAATGGATTAGATCTAGACCACACCGGTGGGAAGATTTAAGACCACCACCATCAGATGTCATTGAAGAACCAAAAACAGGGGTAAATCTGAAGCAGTTACCAACAAATCTAAAGTATGTATTTCAGGACACTGAGAAAAAATGTCCAGCTATTATCAATGTCAGTCTACAAAGTGTCCAAGAAGCAGAACTCATTCAAGTGCTAAAAAAATACAAAGGTGCAATCGGATGGGCAATCGAGGACTTGAAAGGTATAAGCCCGACCGTTTGCATGCACAAGATCTTAATGGAAGATGATTACAAACCGGTGGTGTAACCACAACGAAGACTTAACCCAGCCATGAAAGAAGTGGTACGCAAAGAAGTTGTAAAACTCTTGGATGCGGGCCTAATTTATCCTATTTTCGATAGTTCTTGGGTCAGTCCAGTGTATGTGGTACCAAAAAAAGGGGGCACTACGGTGATAAAAAATGAGAAGAATGAGTTGATTCCAACCCGAACTGTTACATGTTGGAGAGTATGCATAGATTACAGAAGACTAAACGTGGCAACACGGAAGGATCACTTCCCATTACCATTCATTGATCAAATGCTGGAAAGGTTAGTCGGCCACGATTACTATTGTTTCCTAGATGGTTACTCGGGGTACAACCAGATTGCTGTTGCCCCCTAAGATCAAGAGAAGACTGCATTCACATGCCCCTATGGTATTTTTGCTTATAGAAGAATGCCATTTGGGTTGTGCAACGCACCAACCACTTTTCAAAGGTGTATGACATCAATCTTTGCTGACATGCTCGAAAAGCATATGGAAGTATTTATGGATGACTTTTCAGTATTCGGTTCTTCATTTGATAATTGTTTGACTAACTTGTCACTTGTGTTAGAAAGATGCCAGCAAACAAATTTGATCCTGAATTGGGAAAAGTGTCACTTCATGGTACGTGAAGGAATAGTCTTGGGACACAAGATCTCCAACCAAGGTATCGAAGTGGACATAGAAAAAGTGGAGGTAATAGCAAATTTACCACCTCCGGTAAATGAAAAAGGCATATGAAGCTTCTTAGGACATGCGAGGTTCTACCGCAGGTTCATAAGAGATTTCTCCAAAATCGCAAAACCACTAACTAGTCTACTGGTGAAGGTTACACCGTTCTTATTTGATAAGGAGTGCATGCAAGCCTTCGAGACCTTGAAGAAGGAACTTGTGTCAGCCCCCATAGTTATTACCCCTGATTGGTCTCTTCCTTTTGAGATAATGTGCGATGCTAGTGATAACGCAGTAGGGGCAGTACTAGGGCAACACAAGGATGAGCTCTTGCATGTGATCTATTATGCAAGCCACGTATTGAACCCTGCTCAAATGAACTATGCAACCACTAAAAAAGAACTCCTAGCAGTTGCGTACGCGTTTGATAAGTTCAGATCCTATCTGTTGGGATTAAAGGTAATTGTGTATACTGACCATGCTGCTTTAAAATATCTTTTCGCCAAACAGGAATCAAAGCCAAGGCTGTTGCGGTGGATCCTACTACTACAAGAATTCGACCTGAAAATCAGAGACAAAAAGGTAGTGAAAACACTGTTGCTGATCACTTGTCTTGGATGACTCCGATTCAAGAAACAGAAGAAACACACCCCATCAGAGATGAGTTCACAGACGAACGTATCCTAGCCGTTACGCATATCCCATGGTTTGCCGATTACACGAACTTTGTGGTAGGTGGACTAATACCTGATGACTTTGACTCTAACAGAAGATTTTTTTTGCATGATTGCAGGTTTTATGTGTGGGATGATCCATTCCTTTACAAAAAGGGATTAGATGGCCTGGTCAGGAGATGTGTTCTAGAGGAAGAGCAAAGGGACATCCTAAAAGCCTGTCACAACTCAGAATATGGAAGACATTTTAGCGGAGATAGAACCGCAACAAAAGTCCTCCAGTCTGGATTGTACTGGCATACACTGTTCAAAGATGCACAAGAAGTGGTAAAAGAGTGCGACAGATGTCAGAGAACATGAAACATATCTAACCGAAATCAGATGCCTCAGAATGCCATGTTAGATGTAAAACTGTTCGATGTGTGGGGAATAGATTTTATGGGACCCTTCCCACCGTCCTTTGGAAAGAAATACATTATGGTCGCGGTTGACTATGTGTCGAAATGGGTGGAAGCAGTAGTACTGCCCACGAATGACATGAAAGTGGTAATAAATTTCCTCAAGAATTATATCTTTGCACGGTTTGGGGTACTAAGAGCATTGATTAGTGACGAAGGTACCCACTTCCTCAACAAGCTAATGGAGAACCTGCTGAGGAAATACAATGTCAAGCATAGAATCGCCACACCATACCACCCCCAGACTAGTGGACAGGTTGAGGTATCAAATCGGCAGATCAAGAAAAACCTAGAAAAGACTGTTAGTGCCTCACAAAAAGATTGGTTAATCAAGCTAGATGATGCACTCTGGGCATACCGAACAACATTTAAAACACCAATAGGTATGTCCCCGTATCAACTGGTCTATGGTAAAGCTTGTCATCTACCACTCGAACTTGAGCACAAAGCATTCTGGGATACCAAATTCCTCAACTATGATCTTTCCAAGTTGGATAAATCTCGGATCCTCCAATTACAAGAGCTGGAAGAATCCAGAAATCGAGCATATGAGAATGCCAAGATATACAAAGAGCAAACCAAAACATGGCATGACAGACACATTAAGAAGAAAGAACTTCAAGAAGGACAACTGGTCCTATTATTCAATTCACGGTTGAAGCTATTTCCAGGGAAACTAAGGTCAAGATAGTCGGGACCCTTTGTGATACAAAAAGTATTTCCGCATGGAGCCGTTGAACTAAGAAATCCCGCAAACGGAGACATGTTCAAAGTGAATGGGCAGAGAGTCAAACGGTACCTACAAGACCAGAAGGGTGGTCTAATAGACAAAATTCGTCTCAACTAAACAGACGGAGAACTGTCGAGCCATGCGACGTTAAACAAAGCGCTTCGTGGGAGGCAACCCATGCATTTTAAATTTAATCAGTTATGTATGTTTGTAGGTTTACACAGGAGCTCTACAAGGAGGGAACATCACGTCAACAAATGTCTAAGTCATGCAAAAGGATAATCAACGTGGCTAGAGGTACCGGACGGTTGAATAGGAGAAAAAGCCAAAAAAACGGCCAAAAGGGAAGCCTGACACGGGCCGTGTCAGGAGGATGCAAAATCAGGCCAAAAAGTGGAAAAACAATGGCCTGACACGGGCCGTGTCAGGAACACTGAAGGTGAAAGGAAATTTTATTTATCAACAGTAGCCTGACAGGGGTGGCCGTGTCAGGATCACTGAAGATAATACCAAAACCGTGGTGAGGGACAGTAGCCTGACACGGTCACCCGTGTCAGGCAGGCGGAAATTTTGAATTTTTTTTGGAAATCCGAATTTTAAGTGGGACCCACACATTTAATCCACCATTAACCACAAATTTTCCCCATTCACCTTATCATTATCAGATTTTTTTTTACCATCTCATCATTCTCTCTCATCACTCTTATTCCCTTTCTCTCAAAACCTTCCAACCTCCATTTAAACTCACAAACCCCACTACCTAAAACCTTCCATAACCCACACTTCCACTCACCTATCGTAAAAACACCCTTCACAAATATTACTCTACTCGCCGTCCCCGTTCTAACCACGGTTTCAGAATTTCCTAACTCCATAGTTCAAATAATTTCTATTTGTGTAGGTCCAAAATGCCCCCGAGGAGAATTCTCACCGGAAAGCAGCAGCTCGCGGAGATGGCGAAGTCACGGATGCGCCCGAGTCGGAATGCAAATCCACACAACATCGTGTTTGATAATCCGGAACAAGAAAAGAGATATCAAATTCACCGGAAGTGCAAACTCACGCCGATGAGGTACATGTGTGAGCATACTCTGAACGCACTAGGGCTCAAAATGGAGGTATACTGGATGTTCCACGTTTTAGGAATGCTAGAGTTCATGAGCCTGGAAGCGCCGACATACGAGCGCATCACTCTCGAATTCCTTAGCACGTTGGAATTCCAGCTCGAGAAGTGGTGGATAGACACGAACATGTATTATTTCGGCACTTTGCATTTTCGATTGTTTAAAAATTATCATGAACTGTCTATTGGGGAGTTAGCAGCGATACTCCGACTCCCTCTGTACGGACCAGGAGCGGTCCCAAATGGGTTCTCACCTAAGGATTTATAGATTGCCATCACCAGGAGGACGAATTACACCTCCAAAGGTGCTAAGGCCTCGGGCATCCAGAATCCATGTTTCAGGTATGCTCAAAACGGTTTGGCCTACACCCTGTTTGGAAGAGGCAATATCACAAGGGTAGCTACTCAGAGAGAGATATTCTTTATGTACTCGATGACACAAAACAAGGCCATCAATGTAGCAGCTGCCTTTGCAGCGGACTATCTGGGAAGAGTTGGCCGAGCCGACTCCAGAGGCATATCTGTAGGTGGGATGATCACCCAAATCACTGAGCATTTCGGGTATCAAGCTGTTTTACTCGAAGACACGCCAATTGCAGGTAAGACCAAAATTGACATGTCTGCTCTAATTTCACAAGGTATGATTGTTGTTGCCCCTACTTACTATTCTGTGCTTATCCATAAGAGATTTATTATCGCTCTACCGGGTCCGGACAAAGTTGCTATTACTGACTGTGCCAATTGGCTGTATGTGAGTGCTGACCCCGACACGGAGGAAGGCCACGAAACTGACCATTTTACTGCAGGTGATCAATTTATAGATGACCAGGTGGAGGGCACAGAGGCAGAAGAAGAAGAAACTCAAGCACCTTAGGAGCAGTTTGTACCACCACATCGAGAACCTACCCAGCAGGAGGCAGGTTCATCTTCCTGGTCCACTGACCAATGGATCTGGGTACAAACCGAAATAGGTGACTTGAGGACGGAACAACAACGACAAGGCATTGAGCAAGCCCGTCAGGGGGCAATGTTGGATGAGATGAGCAGCATGATGCGACAGTTGATGCTGCATTTCCCACAGCCACCTCCTCAGTAGGGTACTGTGAGTGTCCTTCTTCGCTATTGTTCGCAAACATTGAGGCCAATGTTGAGTTCAAGTGTGGGGGAGATTTTATGTCTTTTACTGTTATTTTATTTTCAGTATTTTGTTATTTTATCTCAGTATTGTGTTATTTTACTTTTGTGCATTCTAGATTTGGTTTTTCTGTTTGAAGGTACATTATACTGCAAGTGTTTCAAGTCGTGATATGTTGGAAATAGTAATTATCACGATTGGGAGTGGATGAAAGGATCATGCCATTTACCATTGCTTGTTGTGAAGGATCTCCCCAGGAAGTTGACACTGTTGAAAGTAAGATCGGACGCAACGTATACAACTTAACTAACATAAGTGTCCTGTACATTCCGAAGTGAGGAAGAAGTCGCACCACGCTAAAGAGCATTATGGATACTGTCAAAGCTTAACCAAACAGGGTGAGTCATAAAAATCCAAACACATGTGATCATCATGAGCGATATTCAGGTTTGTCTTTATCACTCTAAATTTGCGTAGATTCTCTAGGACTGTCACTGCATGATACACACACTGAGGCACGTTGTTTGAAATTAACCCTGAGCCTTTCTAGCCATCCTAAATGATTATATCCCTTGTTAACCCTATTTGAGTCTGTATCCATTTGTTTGTGTAAACCCCATAAATGTACCCCTTGGCCAAAACACTTCCGTACCCTGTTCATAGTCATGTTAATGCATTTAAACTGTGTTGAAAAGCTAAGTTTGGGGTAAAAAACCCCAAAAGCTCCCAAACCCCAAGAAAGTGCGGAAATAAAAAGAAAAAATGAATGAAATAGGAAATCATCGAGAGAAAGAAAAAAGAGAAAAATTTTATAACTCGAAGATTCAAAAAGAAGCACGAAAAAGGGCACTCGGTAGAAAAATATAAAAAAAAAGAAAACCGAGCAAACAAAAGAAACAAACACAGTATGTAACATCGACTCTGAACCAAAAATACACTTGTTTCCCATTTTTGTTTGAATATCCACACCCTAACCCAAGCCAGGTTACAATCCGAAAGACCTCAAAAGTGTGTGTATTATGTGTATGTGATATGAAAAGAGAGACTATTCAAACTTACGTGTTGATATTGCATATTCTGAATTATGAGTGCAAACACTTAACCCCGAGAGAATTGGTGAGAATGTGATTTAAGCTGACAGGTGAAATGGTACTTTGAAGTGGAAGTGCGATTGAAAACATACAAGGAAAAAGCAGGACTTATGGAAGGAAAAAGGGAAGACATCAGCGAATGATCTCAACAATGGTGGGAAACATAAAGAATTCGGGGGAGTGACAGTGTTGTCTGAAACATTACTTGCGGACAAGCAATGAGCTAAGTTTGGGGTTGTGATCAGTCACCATTTACATTAAATTTTCGTTACTGATCCGTCAAGAAACCGAGGCTTTTGAAACACTGTGCAAGCATTTTTTATACTTTTCGAGTCAATTTTACTTCCGGTATTATATTTAAGCATTTTCAATCATTGTTATATTTTAATTTTATTTTTGTGATTTTATGCGTGTGATAGCTGTGTTTTTGTCCGACAGGTCCAGGTAGAAGAACCAAGGAACTCAGAACGAGACAGTGCGAGATTCCGGCAAGTAAAGGAGCTGAAAACCCCGATACAGGAGGCCTGACACGGCCACCCGTGTCACCTGACACGGGCCGTGTCAGGCAAAGGAGGGCGTGTTGTAGAAAACAGTAGCCTGACATGGCCACCTGTGTCAGCTGACACGGGTCGTGTCAGGAACCAAACCCAGCCATGTCACCCATGCCAAAGGCGTGTCAGCCAGGAAAGTAGGCTGACACGGCCACTCGTGTAAGCTGACACGGGCCGTGTCAGCCCAAGCCCAAAATTTCAATTTTCTCGGACTTTTGTTCATTGGGCTTTTTCAGAGATATTTTTGGACATGTACAACTGCTGCTTGGAATTTTCACTATAAAAGAGGACCTTCTGCCTAAGGAAAAATCATCTTGGAATACAATAAAATACTGTATTATGAAGCAATCAAGTATTACTAAGAGCAAGGCACTCAAAGAGCTGAAGGTTTTCATGAGCGGGAGTGATTGAAGATCAAAGTCATCCAATTACTTGTAATGTGTAATTTTTATCTTGCATTTGTTTTAAACAATATGAGTAGCTAAACCCCCCAATGCTAGGGGGGTTTCCCTGATTTAGAATTATAACGAATTTGAGTTTACATTTGCATTTATAATATAATTTTTACGGTAACCTTTTGATGTGTTTATGACTTTCTCTTTCGGACCAATCGAGATTGATTTGTGGTTATCAATTAGGCTGGACCGCCATTGATAAGGTTTTCATAATGTTACTCTACAGTAGATATCACCTAGGACTAGGGAGGCCTGTATGAACCAGAGTATTCTTGATATTATAAAACTTAACTTCACCTTAATTGGCTATGGACATATAAATTAGGGTAGATTGATTAAAGGTTTTCTCACCAAGGACTTGGGAGAAAATACCCTTAAGAACTGATAGTAATTGATATTTGTTGATGCAACAGTGACTCGGAGTTATTATAGGGATAAATCATACACCTTCCCTGGCATTGTTCATTTTTCTCTATAAACCCTTATTTTCATTCTTGTTTACCTTTACCTTTATTCGTATATTTTTACACCTAAAAATGAAATTAATACTTTTTGTTTAATTGAATGATAATTTAAACTCGACATTGACTTGTAGTCCTTGAGATCGACATTCAGGGAATTTCCCCATTATTACTATAAAAGGCAAAATAGTACACTTGCTATTTTCCCGATCAGCCGCCATAAGTAACACCTCCATAACTCTTTTTTCTCTTTTCTTAATGCCAATTTATGCGTGGGGACCTGGGGGAGTAAGACCCCCATGTTCCCAAGCTTCAATTCCATATATTGGTCATTTAATTTGAGTTTATTTGGTTAGGGTTTTTGAATTCTTAAGGTTCAATCTGAGAGATTGAGAGATGTTTAGGGAAATCTGACCCCATATTTGGGATCAAAAGAAGAAATTAGGGGGGGGGGGGAGGGTTATATTGTTTGTTTTGGATTCTGGGTGGAGGTTACTGGAGAAGACAATGGCGGTCACAGTGGCCCGCCGACATCGTCAACTCCAGTGGAGCTTTAGAAGGAAGATGAGTTGCAGAGGAACTTGAAGAGAGAGAAAGGATTTGAGCAAATGAGGATGGTGGACTCTAGGGGTGGACAAGTTTTCTCAAAACCGCATATACCTGTCTGACCCATAAAATCCGCTTACATGCGGTTCGGTTTTAAATGGGTATCGGGTCTATAAAATAAAATAATCCTGTTCTTAATGGTTTATATCGGTTCAGTTTGGTTGGGCTAATTCAACCCAATGAAAATTGAACCCGACCACCTTATTATATATTACTTTATTAAATTGGATTGAACTGAATTTTTTCAAGGCCCAATAAACTTATTCATCATATCCAAATATCAATATATCAATTAGAAATCCTATCCATCTCATATTTCTCTCCTTTTTTGCATCGCTCACTTTACTCTATCTTCTCCACCTTTCTCCCTCTTCATTCTTTCAATAAGGTTGACGATTTTAGTTCTTCTTTGTACCAAGGGCGCCGTCATTACGACTCACAATTCTAAAGAACTGCCACCATAATTTCTAATTTATTTGTTCTCTTCTTTATCTAAAATCCACTGTACTTGATGATTTGTTTCTCCAAATTTATTTGACAAAATATTTCTCAAATCTTTGCAAAGCTGAAAATTTGAAGATTTCCAGATTGTTTCCAAATCCTTTTGCAATTTTCCAACAGCTCTCAACAAGCCAAGGAAGATTCAATTTATGTTTCAAGAAGAAGAATAAATGCTTTCTTATTGTTTCTGTTTTTAAGGAAATGCATTTTTTAGTTTTTATTCTCATGATTTTTAAATGGATCACCGGATTAAACCGATCTGAAATCCGTCAAACCCATAAATCTGTAAACTGATAAAACCGAAAACATAAGTGGTCGAAATTGGGCGTTTATTCTGGACCCGCGGTTTGGGCCAGATTGGGTTTTAGGACCCGAATCCAGTCCAATCCGACCGATGTCCAGCCCTAGTGGACTCCCCCCTCCTTTCTCTTTCTTTTGGTCTGAGAGGTGATGACAAGTGGCGTCCTTTGACGCCCTTGGTCCCACCATGTGCCACAAAGGTGGCACATCCTCAACCGTGGATCTGGTGGACTTTCCCACCTTTGACCTTGATCCTATAGGCTTTCCCCTATTCCCTTATCATACTCTAGCGCGCTTGATGACATATGATCCCTCAGTCAACTCATCTAAGGGCCTAGAGGTTGAGTCAACCTTGGTTGACTCCCTCCTCTCTGACTTACGTGCTGGACCTACTCTGTTGGGCTTTGCTACTTTCACACACACCTTTATTTTATTTTTATGCAATTTTTCTTTAGTCTTTATTTCTTATTTTGTTGGGCCTTGAGCCTCCTTTACCGTTTACAATCCTGGTTATATTTTCTGCACCTCCTTCATTTATTTAATGTTATTATTATTTAACTTATTTAATTTAATTATAACTGATTAAATAAATGAATAATAATAATAATAATAATAGTAAATAACAAATAATCATATGATAAAATAATATATTTTCACAATATAAATTTTGTTTTTTATTTAGTTTTATAATATTTAATCTTATTTATTTATTTCTTTAATTGTTTTAATTAATTAATTAAATAAATTCTAATAATAATAATAATAATAATAATAATAATAATAATAATAAAATTAGATAAATCATAAATGAATATTATCAAATACATTAAAAACCCTTGGTCCAACGTCAAGTGACTTTTCAAAACCTTAGTCCAACGCCAAGTGACTTTTTCAAAACTTGATTAATTTTGTATCGATGCGAATTCAAATTTTTTGCCGATCAAATGTAACGCGTTAAAATTCTTTTTCCAATAAACGTGAAAGAACAGGACCATTGGGGTTTCACATTCCATGAAAACCTCAAATGATAGGTCCTGAGGCGTACATCTTGTGATAACCGCTTATTCTTTCTTTCGTCCTAAAACACTTAATTCAAACTTGAACAAAAAAGGAACATTGGAGTCTAGCATTCCATAAAACCCTTGAACAATCGGTCCCGAGACACACACCTCGTTCTTACCGAGCGTTCATTGTCCATCAAACAAATTTCATAAACACCTTGAATGACAAAGGAACATTGGAGTCTCACATTCTATGAAAACCCCGAATAATCGGTCTCGAGGCACACGTCTTGATTCTACCGAGCATTTGTCATTCGCCTAAAAAACACTTAATAAATCAAACCTATTTTTCTCGCCCCCGCGCGATCGAAAGCCTTTTCAAAAAGAACATTGTTTAGTCCGTTCTACTGGGATACAAACAAGCGCTTAAGCCTCCCCCATGAGCATACAAGTCAACATTTAACCGCTAGAACGTGATCTAAACACTTGTTCAATAAAATAAACCAACCCACACAAATGTAGTTTTCTACACAGAACTACATCATTTTGAATTCCTCATTGTACCTAATGATACGTAGGAGCAATACCCACAATCTTGTCAATCACCTTAATAAAAACGTTTTTGCAACCCATTTTATTTTCCTTTTTGATCTCACCTGATCAGGAGGGCCTTCCACGGTCTTGGTTAATGGGCCGGAGAATGAAATGAGAGGGGGGTGTACCTGCAAGGTGCTCCAATGCTTAAGTCAGAAAAGGTACAGAATGAGGTTATCAGAGTGTGAGTTAGAATACCTGCCCCTTTGCCATGAAAGGGGTATTTATAGTGAGCCCCCAGCGCTGGGCCAAGGCTCCTAATGGGCTGGATTAGCTAGGCCCAAGGAGGAGCTGCCAGGGGACGCGTAAGAAGCGTTAAGACCTAGACCAAAGTCTGCCCCCTGGTCCAACTGCCCCTATCCCTAAGGCGACAATATAGGGGAGTTGGGTGACGTGGTGAGTGGGATGCCGTTAGGGCTCTGCCCGACACAACTGAGGTGCCCGCGACGTGGGTTGACGGTGAGTGGATGGAGATCGTATGAGGAGGACCCGCTCGCTGTCCGACACGTGTTTAAGGGGTCGGGGAGACGTTCGTCGGGCGGACTGTCGTCCACCTGACGTATCCTCGTGGTCGTGCGGACATGGTCGTTTGGATGTGGGCTTGGCGAGCATTGGGCCGTGCCGTGCCTAGGGTCATGGCCCAGTCCGGAACAGGAGCCCCCCAAGTCGAGTCTCTGAGCCAGAGGGATGACTTATGTTTCAACTAAGGGTTCCCCGAGACGATGGGGAAGCTTGATCGTTAGATAGGCGAGGTCGTACCAGACCTATTCATGACCGACCCTTTCTTCGGGAATGTCGGGGATGGAGGTGATCGGTTGATCTGCGCCTTCCTTGTAGTAAACGTGGGTATGACGCGGGGAGGTGGCGTCTTGGTGAGTCGAGGAGACGGATAGGTGCTCGGGTCGTTTCAGCTTCTCATCTTTGACAGACGTGTCTCAGAATTAGTGGGGTCGCTTCGTTTCGCGTGCAAAGACGGCGTAGGCAGGCTAGGCAATGATGACCTAGCGTGTTGGTCCACGTGCCAAGCCCTATAAAAGGGGGTTGAGTAACTTCATTTCCACTTTTTCTTTTTGCTCACGCGTTCATCGGAGTTCTCCACATTCTCTCTCGTTTGCTCTCTCAACCGTCTGGACCGCCGTCTCCGCCCGTCCTCCTATCTGAACCACCGTCTTCTGCTCGGACACCACCGTACCTTTTCAACTTAACTATGTCAGGTATGGTTTTCCACTGTGACCCATTCTTTTTCCTTGTTGTTTTCTGTCAAACGCATGCTATTTTCGTAGAAATGTGGTTAGGTTTAACTTAGGGACAGTGTAGTGGACTGTAGGTGTATATTAGATGGTAGAAAATAGGGTTGGGATCCTACTATACCGGGCATAAACTTCATATGCCGGGCAACACCTGCGTAGGTTGTATGAAGTTTATGCCCGGTCTCCATAGAATGCGCGGGCCACCGAGTTGAGCACGGTTAGTGTCCGTCGCCGCTACGCCCTTTCACTTGACCTGCGGTGGAAGGGTGGATTTGATACGACGTCGAATTCACTCTTTCTGTCTGCGTTTCAGGTGTTACCGGGCGCTTACGACCGAGGAAGGAAGATTCTGGGTCCTCCACCGACGACGCGACAATCGCTCGTCTCCCTGTCGGGGATGGGAGTGTCCGAGATGGTACCGAACACGCCTCCTCTTCCGGGCAGGTCGACTTCTCCTGGGTTGCGGACGAGCCCTTGGAGGAGGAATCAGACTTCTGTGACGAAGCCATCACTGCTCACGCTATGGTCGAGGCCATAAACCGGGAGGGTCCACCGAACTGGTATTGCTGCGCCCCCAGGGAAGAAGACCGCATTTGTCATCATTTCCCGGGGAAGCAGTTCACCATGTATGAATTTGCTTTTCGTGAGGCGGGGATGAGACTGCCCTTCAGCTCCTTCCAGATGTCGGTCTTCAAGTGGCTCCGGCTGGCGCCGTCCCAACTACATCCTAATGCCCTCGCATTTATGCGGGCATTCGAGTTAGTTTGCCAGTTCCTCGGCATTGGTTGCACCCGGGCTCTCTTCTTCCACGTGTTCCATCTCCAGAGGTCCGGTTCCCGTGGCCGCCACAGTTGGGTTTCTTTCAAGCAGCCCGTGCGTCTGTTCAAGACGTACGAGGATTCTGTTCGCCATTTCAAAAGCCGGTGGTACGTGGTGATGCCGATTACCCGGGCTGCCCTTCACTCTCTCTACTACTATCAACGGGAACCCAACGGGGAGGAGACGCTGATGTCGAAGATACCGCTGAGGTGGCAGCGTGATCATTTCGATCTCTCCACAGCGCATTACCGGGTCAAGTACGCGATGCTCGGCGAGGAGGATAGGCTCGCGTACAAGAAGCTGGTCGATTACGTGCAGAGCTTCAGCTTGGCGTTCTGGGCGAATCGACAGGGCGTGCCCTACCTGGATGAGGCCGGGGAGCTAATCACCGAGACGCGTTATATCAATACGAAGGCTCTGCTCGAGTGTGATACCGAGGAGGAAGCTCTGGCGTTATTGAGTAGGCAGACTTTGTTTAGCTTTTTATTTCTGTTTATGACTTCGGTCGCTAACGTTTGTGTGTAATTTATTTGCAGGTGCCATGCCCAATGCTCGTGATCGGGTGCTGAAGCTGGCGAATCAGGTCGGCGCTCCTGACCGAGTGCCCAAGAAGAAGAAGAAAACTGCGGCCCGTGTCTCGGAGATTGCTGGCGATGCCGGGGTCGGTCCCTCGCAGGCGGCGAGCGTGATTCCTTCCTCTCCTCCTCGGCTTAACCCGATCACCATTCCTGATAGCAGTCCGTCGCCAGCGGCTTCTCCCCTCCATAAACGGAAGCGTCCGGCTGGGGGCCTTACCAGGTCGTCTCCAGGAGGTTCGCATGGACCGGGCAGCTATCTTCTGCCTCCCTGCTATTTGGAACGGTCGTTCTTCAAGGCCGAGGAGTCGATTGCTGTGCCTGCGCCTGAGGCCAAGGCTATTCTGGACCAGGATGTTGCTGCCCGGAGGAAAGATCTGGCCAGGGATATTGCTGCCGTCATCCGGGTGATGGAGACGGCCATGGTTCTGACCGACACTTCGGTCTCCACCGCCTCGCTGGAGGAAGCCCTTTTGCAGGTTCGGACAGAGAAGGAAAGACTATCTCAAGATCTGTCGGACTACAAAGAAGAGCATCAGCTGCAGGAAGGGCTGCGCCAGAAGCTGGAGGAGGTGGAAAGGGAGAGGGACCAGTTGAAGGCTGCTAAGGCGAGCCTGGAAGAGCAGGTGGTCGACCATCAGAAGCTGACCGAGGACAACGCCTACCTACGGGCTCAGGTTGAGTCTCTCGAGGGAAAGGTCCGTCCTCTGGCAGATGAGACCGAGGAGGAACGCGCCTTTGGCTCGCGCGGTGAGCTGCTAGGGCATATTCGGACTCTCAACCAAGATCTTGTGGCCTGCTTCAAAGAGGGTTTCGACAATGCTGTCGAGCAGCTCGGGCTTCTGAACCCTGAGTTGGTGACGGAAGGGTCGGCCTATAACTGCTGCGTCCGGGATGGTGAGATCATCTGCCCGTTTGAAGTGGAGGAGGAGCTGGGGGGAGAAGAAGAAGAAGAGGATGAAGAGGAGCTCCGAGCGGAGTCTTAGTTTATATGTTTTTCTTATCATGGCCTGCGTGCCTTATGTATTTTGGCCTTCGGGCGTTGTAATATGGCCTTCGGGCGTACTTGGCTTCGGCCACTCTTATCGTTTTTAATGCATGAATATTTTCGTTATCATTCATTGTGCTCGTTTGTGTCTGATACTTGTTTGTATGAATTCGTACTCTGCTCGACTTTGTTAATCTCCTCGGTTTAGGGAACCGACGAAGTGTCGGGCTTTGTGCCCGTGGGTATCGAAGCCCGGGTCCGTTGTTCGAACCCTGGTCCCGAGGCTTGGGTCCTCCCATCGCGAGCTGGGTGCCCTGCCAGTCTTGGTACTTCGACGTTGAGCCTTGGTCAAGGTCCCAACCGTCGGGGAGGGTTGTGTTTGTTATGTGACCCCGGATCGTTCCCGGGTCTCGTGGTTCCTCCCTGGGGTTTTGGGGACGAAGAGCGTGGTCGTACCTGCCACGTCTCCCCGTGGTGTATTTAGCTGTAATATTGTCTAAGTTTTTCTGCGTTCCATGGTCGAGCGAGTTGTTCTCCTTGTAGGTTTTCTAGGTAATAGGCCCCGTTGCTCGTTTTGTCGCGGACGCGGTAAGGGCCTTCCCAGTTGGCCGCCAGTTTGCCCTCTCTCGGGTTTTTCTGGTTTCTTCTGAGGACCAGGGTGCCGACCTGGAACTCTCTTTTTATGACTTTCGCGTCATGGCGTAGTGCTATCTTTTGTTTGAGGGTTGTTTCCCGGAGAGCTGCTTCGGAACGTATCTCCTCGACTAGGTCGAGCTCGGCTCTAAGGGTTTCATCGTTCATTTCCTCGTCTAGGGGCTCCTCTGTCCTCCTCGTTGGCGTCCGTATCTCCACCGGGATGACTGCCTCGGTGCCGTAAGTTAGTCGGAACGGGGTTTCCCCGGTGGTAGAATGTGGTGTCGTGCGGTAGGCCCATAGGACGCTATGTAGCTCCTCGACCCATGCCCTCTTTGCCTCGCCGAGTCTGCGTTTGAGGCCACGTAAGATTACCCTGTTGGCCGCCTCTGCCTGCCCGTTCGTCTGCGGATGCTCGACAGACGTGAAATGCTGTGTGGTGCCCAGGCTGGCGATGAAGTCCTGGAATCCTCCGTCCGTGAACTGTGTCCCGTTGTCTGTGACAAGTGCCTGGGGTATACCGAACCGAGCGAGGATGTTGCGTTTGAAGAACCGGAGAATGTTCTGCGCGGTTATTTTAGCCAGTGCCTCCGCCTCGATCCATTTGGTGAAGTAATCCACCCCGACGATGAGGTATTTATTCTGATATGATCCGGTGACGAAGGGTCCGAGGATGTCCATGCCCCACCACGCGAAGGGCCATGGGGAAGACAGTGATTTGAGGTCGTTCGGGGGTGCGAGGTGCATGTCGGCATGTCGTTGGCATTTGTCACATCTTTTGACGTGCTCTTTCGAATCGTTTTGCATGGTCGGCCAGTAGTAGCCTGCTCGAAGGGCTTTTCGTGCGAGCGATCGTCCGCCGAGGTGCTGAGCGTTAATTCCCCGGTGTATCTCTCCAAGTATGTCGGGGACTTTCTCTTCCTCGACGCATTTGAGTAGTGGGATGGAGAATCCTCTCCGGTAGAGTTTGCCTTCGAGGAGTACGTACGAGCATGCGCGTCGTTTGACAGTGGTCGCCTCTTTCGGGTCAGCCGGGAGTTCGTCTCGTGTGAGGTAATTGTAGATGGGTGTCATCCAACAGTGGGCATCTCCAATAGCGTTGACCTCGAGTGGAGGCGGTAGTTTGTCGATGCTGGGCCGCGGGAGAATTTCTTGGATTACTGATTTATTCCCACCCTTTTTCCTCGTGCTGGCTAGTTTCGAGAGAACGTCTGCTCGTGTGTTGTGCTCGCGGGGTATGTGTTGAACTTCCCATTTTTCAAATCTATCAAGTTTTTCTTTGACGAGGGACAAGTACCCGAGGAGGTTGTCGTTCTTGGTTTGGTATTCTCCTCGCACTTGTGAGGCCACGAGCTGGGAGTCGGTGGATATTTTTACCTCTTTTGCTCCCAGGTCCTCGGCTAACCTCAGGCCTGCGAGGAAGGCTTCGTATTCGGCTTGGTTGTTTGATGTTGGGAACGCTAGCGCTAACGATACCTCTATCAGGATCCCTTCTTCATTTTCGAGGATGATCCCGGCCCCGCTGCCTGATGTGCTAGAGGCGCCATCGACGAAGATCGTCCATTTGTGGGCGCTTTCTGCTGGAGTCGGGCAGTGGGTCATCTCCGCGACGAAGTCGGCCAGCGCCTGAGCTTTCAAGGCTTTCCTACTTTCGTATTGTATGTCGAATTCGGAGAGTTCTAGTGACCACTTGAGCATCCTCCCGGCCATATCCGGGCGCCCGAGCAGCTGTTTGATTGGCTGATCGGTCCTCACCTTTATCGTGTGTGCGAGGAAATAATATCGTAGTCTCCTCGCTGCGTTGATGAGGGCCAGGGCGACCTTTTCGATTTGCTGATATCGGAGCTCGGGACCTTGGAGTGCTTTACTCGTAAAATAGATGGGCTTTTGTCCTTCGTCGGTTTCTCTTATTAGAACGGCGCTGACGGCCTCGGTCGCCACGGATAGGTACAAGTATAGGGTTTCCTTTTCTGATGGCCGTGACAAGACCGGGGGTTGGGACAGAACCTTCTTTAGATGGAGTAGCGCTTGCTCGCATTCGTCGGTCCAGTCGAAGGTAGCCTCTTTGCGAAGGAGTCTGAAGAATGGCAATGCGTGCTGGGCGGACTTGGCGATGAAACGGGAGAGTGAGGCGAGCACTCCATTGAGCGACTGGATCGATTTTTTGGTTTTCGGGGTCGGAAACTCCGAGAATGCCCGGCATTTGTCGGGGTTGGCCTCGATCCCTCTTTCGGTGAGATAGAAACCGAGGAACTTGCCTGCCCGGACTCCGAACGTGCATTTCTCGGGGTTGAACCTCATTTTACACTGTCTCGCCTGTTCGAATACCTTCGTAAGGTGTCGAGCATGGGTTATTTCCTCGTGTGATTTAACGATCATGTCGTCCATGTATACTTCGAGCATGTCCCCTATTTCGTCCTTGAAGACTTTGTTCATCATGCGTTGGTATGTAGCGCCAGCGTTCTTGAGCCCGAACGGCATCACGTTGTAATAGTAGTTGCCCGTTGGGGTCATGAACGCTGTGTGTTTCTTGTCCGCGGGCGACATAGGGATCTGGTTGTATCCACTATATGCGTCCATGAAGGACAAGAGTTTAAAACCTGCAGAGTTGTCAACGAGCGAGTCTATATTAGGGAGGGGGAAAGCATCTTTCGGGCAAGCCCTATTAAGATCAGTATAATCAACACACATACGCCATTTTCCATTATTTTTCTTAACGAGGACTACATTAGAGAGCCAGGTTGTGTACTGGGCTTCAGAAATAAAATTTGCCTCTAAGAGGTCTTTTACAGCTCGCTCGGCAGCCTCTGCCTTTTCGGGCGATTGCTTGCGTCTACGCTGTGCTATGGGCTTGGCTGCCCGGTCTACAGCTAGCTTATGACACGCGATCTCGGGGTCCAGCCCGGGCATTTCTGCGGCATTCCACGCGAAGAGGTCGGAGTTCTCTTTGAGGCATGCTACTAGCTCTTCTCTTGTTTCCTCGGGTAGTCCCTTACCTATTTTCACCGTCCTTTCCGGATCGTCCCCAAGAGGAATGAGTTCGAATTCCCCGTCGGGGATTGGTCGGACCGGGTGTTCGAGAGAGCGTTCCTTGGGGAACCTCCCCTCTTCGGTCTCGTCCAGCCCGACGCGACAGTCGAGGTCGATGGCGTTGACTCCTCGGGCGGGATCCTCGGTCTTGAGTTTTTTGTTGTTGCAGTTGCTCTTCGTGCTGACTACGGCCTGTCCTTTTACTGCGGCGTCGTAGCATCGCCGGGCTGCTTCGATGTCACCATGGATGGTGACCACACGTCCCAATTTGGTGTAGTATTTCATCTTCAGGTGGACGGTGGACGGGACCGCAGTGAGTTCGGCCAGTGTCGGGCGTCCAAAGATGCAATTGTAGAGAGACGGACAGTCTACGACCAGGAATTGGATTTTGACTTCCCTGGCCGTTTCTTGTTCGCCGAAAGTGACGAGGAGCTCAACATATCCCCACGGTCTGGTTGTTGCTCCGTTGAATCCTTGGAGATCTGATCCGACGTAGGGGGCTAAGTTGGTCTTGTCTAGCTTCAGAGTCTTGAAGAGGTGGACGTACATGATATCCACTGAGCTGCCTTCGTCGACCAGGATGCGTCGTACGTCGAATCTGGCCATCTTTGCTCTAATCAATAGTGGGATGGCCGAGTTCGGGGATCCGCCCGGGAGTTCCTCCAGGAAGAAGGATATTGGGTTGGATTTTCCCCGGTATTTTGTCAATGTCGCTTTCTGCTCGGGGGCAGTCAGTAGGAGTTCGTCGAACTTGCGTTTGACGGAGAGGGCCGCGGATTCCCCGTTAGTTCCTCCTCCTGATATCACCAGTGTGGTAGGGAAGTCTTCCCAGGGGCTGAGTGCAGTGATCTTGCCCTCGGGCAATGGTTCGGGGGGGAAGAAATCTTCCGGTCGTGACACGCAGAGGGCCACTTGATAGGGAGAGTTGTCGGGGGGTGTGTTTTCCCGGGGTCTCTTCTTCTCTGGCTCGTCGTGTCTGGGAGCTTCGTTCTTCCTCGTGTACTGCTTCAGGTGCCCTTCTTGGATTAAAATTTCAATCGCATCTTTCAGGTGGACGCAGTCTTCGGTCACGTGTCCGTGACTTCTGTGGAACCGGCAGTACTTTGATTTGTCGGTGTGGGGCTTTGGTGCAGACGGTTTTGGGAACCTGACCCTGCCCTGCTTAAATTCAGAGTTGATACATTCTGCGAGGATACGCTCTCGAGGAGCTGTCAGTAAGGTGTACTCGCTATATCTGCCCGCGGGGCCTCTTCCTTCCCGGAGCTCGCGAGGTCTTTCTTCTCTTCGTCTGTCTCCGTTGCGACGGGAAATGCTCGTGTCCTCGCGTTTTGAGTGCTCGGTCTCCCCAGCGTTACGTCCGCTGCGGGCATTGTGTGCCACCTGCTTTTCCTCGTATCTGATGTAGGCCTGGGCTTTATGCAGGAGCTCGTTTAAGGTGCGGGGAGGCTCGATCCCTACGGCTCTGCTAAGTTCACTGCCGGGTAAGAGACCTCTCTCGAGGAGATACTTCTTCATGTGCTCGGTGGTATCTACCTCGACAGCTTCCTGGTTGAATCGCTCGATGTATGAGCGCAGTGTTTCATTCTTCTTCTGCACTATGGCTTCAAGGGTCGCCTCAGTCTTGGGGTGACGACGGGAAGCTGTAAAGTGCCGGGTGAACATGGACCTCATGACTCTCCATGACGTCATGGACTCAGGGGCCAAGCTTTTGTACCAGGCCATGGCCCCTTTCCTGAGGGTCGTTGAGAACAGTCGGCATTTGAGGTGCCCGGTTATATCATTGCGGTAGTCGAGCATCGCGTTGACGTTGTCGACGTGATCGTCGGGATCTGTAGTCCCGTCGTACACAGCTAGGTTTGGCGGTTTCTCCATGCCTTTGGGGAGCGGGGCTTCCATTATTGCCCGAGATAGGGGGCAATGCAAATCTTCCTCGTCGCTCCTTAAGGGAGACAGTTCGTTGTTGTCGGGGCTGTGCCCGCGCCTTGGTGATGTTCTCGCTCGACCACCGTCACGATGGGCGCGTGCCCTGCTGGCGTGGGGTTCGGGAGAGCGACGTCCTCGCTTCTTCGTTGGCTCCGGACGTTGTTGTATCCTACTCACCGGCTGGGGCCGGGCCTCTTGTCGTTCGGCTTCGAGGGCCATGATTCGTTCGTGCTGCTGGTGGAGCATAGAACCGGCCTGATTGAGGGCATTCACCATGGCAATCATTACGGCGTCTCCTTCAACGGGAACGGGAATGGGATGAAATGTCTCTGCCCCTAAATTGTGGGCGTGAGAGACATCTCCGTTGTTTTGGGGCTCTGGAGACGGGGTGGATGGATGACCGTCCCGAACGTCCGCCTCATGGGATGGCGGGCCGTCGTCCATGTTGTAGTTGACGAGGGGACGGCTGTGATCGCTATGTTGTTCTCCGGCCATGTTGGAAGGACAGAAATGAATGAGCTTTTGATCCTCGTTTGATGAAGATGGGGATAGCTAGTTCCCACAGACGGCGCCACTGATCTCACCTGATCAGGAGGGCCTTCCACGGTCTTGGTTAATGGGCCGGAGAATGAAATGAGAGGGGGGTGTACCTGCAAGGTGCTCCAATGCTTAAGTCAGAAAAGGTACAGAATGAGGTTATCAGAGTGTGAGTTAGAATACCTGCCCCTTTGCCATGAAAGGGGTATTTATAGTGAGCCCCCAGCGCTGGGCCAAGGCTCCTAATGGGCTGGATTAGCTAGGCCCAAGGAGGAGCTGCCAGGGGACGCGTAAGAAGCGTTAAGACCTAGACCAAAGTCTGCCCCCTGGTCCAACTGCCCCTATCCCTAAGGCGACAATATAGGGGAGTTGGGTGACGTGGTGAGTGGGATGCCGTTAGGGCTCTGCCCGACACAACTGAGGTGCCCGCGACGTGGGTTGACGGTGAGTGGATGGAGATCGTATGAGGAGGACCCGCTCGCTGTCCGACACGTGTTTAAGGGGTCGGGGAGACGTTCGTCGGGCGGACTGTCGTCCACCTGACGTATCCTCGTGGTCGTGCGGACATGGTCGTTTGGATGTGGGCTTGGCGAGCATTGGGCCGTGCCGTGCCTAGGGTCATGGCCCAGTCCGGAACACTTTTTAAACTCTTTATCACTCGAAGAAAACAATTGACATATGCTAACATTCAATCGAAAATTTTACTAAATGGTTCCCATTGAATACAACGGACGTGATGGATGCTAATACTTTTTCCTTGCATAATTGACTCCCGAACCCGAATTTGGTTGCGACGATCATTTTCTTTTTTAAAGGGTTTTATCTATATTTTTCCTTTCTTTTTGGAATAAATAAAGTTCAGTGGAGAATCTGTTCAATCATTTTTATGAGCGTGCAAACGCTCGCGAATGTTCGTATTTTTTGAGATGTGATAAGCCTCTTTTCACTAATATGACTAAGTCTTTGGTGCCACAAATATACTTCCATATCGATAACATTCACATTATCCCTAACAACTAAAGCTTTTGTTCAATACAATTTACAAAGATTTCCCCTCTAGCCATAACCAAGTTACTTTTGTTGTGTTGCCACTTTCTAGAACTAAGGTGATTGTCATAATCACAATTATCAAGCATATGCACATAGATCAAATCAAAACGGATGTCTGGACCATGTTTGACACATCTAAGCAACAATTGCATTACCATGTTGGTTTGCAAGCAAACACCACAATCTCACTTAATTGCAACCCCTTAATATGAGAGTAAAAACCACGAGTCATCCAGAACAAAAAATTAACTCCAGTATAATCAATTAAGGGTACAAGAGTCTTAAAGTGATTCACAAACTATTGCTAACAACCACAAATCACAAAATAAACTAGCTTACAAATAAGAATAAAAAAGCTGAAAAATTACCCAAATTTGTAACTTCAGTGTGAAGCATATATCTCTTGGCTCAGACCTTGTTTTGAAATTATGAATTATCAAAAGTTATATATAGGTGTTACAAGTCTGCCATCTAAGTTTGAGCTTGATCCTACGGTTAACAAATTGGGGATCGTCGATTTAGTGAGACTGGGTGCAAAAAACGGGAATAAGTTTCTCTCATCTTTTATGTCTTTTGAATCCTTATTTTCTCTCGATATCTCTCAATCCTAAGTTGATCCTCTCTACTTAAATAAGAGAGACAAATGGACTAATCATATTTGAGCATTTCTCCACATAGGAAGGAAGCCCAAACCCAACACAACTAACTCCCATATCATTGTAAACTTACACTTAAAACCAGAATGTGCAATAGATTCTTACTCGTGAAAACATATCAAGCATGATAAAATGTGTTCTCCTTGCGATTCATTACAAGTTAATATATGCCCCAATAAAAGCCTCTTGCCAAAGACTTGAACTTTTGACAACACATTCTCCTCCCAAAAAACCTTCATTGCTTCCTTTGAATTCACTCCCAAATTCTATTCATATTCTTGATAATATAATCTATTTAGAACTGATGACTCACTAAATCCCCTTGTTTTATCATGAATCCATATGAATTTATCTTGGCAAGAATTATTTAGTTTAATTCCCTTTAAAGTCTTCTACAACTCAATGAGTTGTTCGTGAAAAACATCGGCCATCCCAACATTAGACAAGTAGGAAAACCAATGTACATATATCATCCACAAAAACATTGGATTTCTAAGTTAATGAAAATAAACATTGGGTATAAGTTAAACTTTTTTGCTGGCGGTTATTTCAAGACATGTTTCTAACAAAAAGTCAGTTGCAATTTAGGAACATTATTCACAATCCACATGACATGGTGTGTGTGATGTGCTTTCAATAAGTGGAAGACCATGTTCATCTACTACTTAGATGCTCGTTAGTGCAAAACGTGTGGCAAGAGGTGTGTCTAGGCACATACTATCATACAAGTTCTGAGGAGAATTTAATGGACCATTTCACGCAGGCAAGAAAATACTGGTTTAAGAAAGTTGATTGGAGGAGATTAAGTATAAAAGAAATGAAATTTTATTCAATAATGTTGTGGCATCTGTGGCCGAACAGAAGTTTAACATTAAAACCATCTCTTGGCTTTTGGTTTAGTCTAGATTCTAGAATCAATCAAAAATGTAATTTCTATGATTAGTATAAAAATCATCTTCTTTGTCTCAAATTGCTTTGATCATTGTTGTAAGATTAGACCGTGCCTTATTTTGTATTTGGGTTAGAGTACCCCTAATACTTAAAGTTAATACAATTTTTCTTATAAAAAAAATCACAAAAGGTATAGTTCTGTAATACAAAAAATTACGTGTCTAAAATAATAATTTGTGGAATTAAAATTTGGTACAAGATGCATTAAATAAATCTAAGTATGAAATTAATAAATAAATTTCATGAATACAAAAATTCTAAATACATCATGATCTAACAAAATAGACATAAACTCGTCAGTGGAAAACATCATCCAACAGATCTTCCACTAAAAACCCAAATCTATCACCTGCTAATTTGAAGAGATCATAGAAACAACGTGAGGTATAAGTAGGGATGTAAATAGGGAAGGGAGTGTGCGGAGGATGCTTCCTCGCTTCCCGCCCCTCCCCTAATGATTTCCCCATCCCCTTCCCCGATCCTCGCCATGGGGCAATATTTCCCCCCATCCAGATCCCCACAAATTCCCACGGAGAAACGAAGATCATGGAGATTCGGTCTTAAAAAAATTTCTATTTTTTTTGATCGAAACATGACACTAATATTCCGTTATTATTATTTAAAAAAACATATATTTTACATCTTTCTTTTTTTAAAAATGAAAACACATCTTGCATCAATAACAAAAAAAATGCAAAAGCACTTGCAGTTACGAAATTATAACCACTAGTTTACTAATTGAATCAAAAATAGGTTGCTAATTAAAATATAGTGAAGTTGAAGAGTAATTACTATAAGTACATTGAACAAAGGAGAATGATTGTTGTGATGATGATGTGAACAGATGAGATGGAGAAAAAAGGAGATAAAGAGAATCGAGAAAAAAGGAGGAGGACATGGTGTGTACACTATATGTAATGAGTGTCCTTTTTTAGGGTTGAGAAATTGGATATTGAAACAATATATTATACAATGAAGCAAAAATAAAATAAAACAATCTACTAATGACTCTTCATTTTTTAATATATTGATTATTTAAAAAACCATGCAAAATTATATAAATATATATTATATAATATATTATATAAGAAAGTTAAATAATATGATCAGGTTCGGGGAATCCGCAGAGTGGAGGGTACTTCCCCGATCCCCGCCCTAAAGTGTCATCGGGGGAACTTTTCCCTTCATTCATGTCCCACGGGAGAAAAAATCCCCGACTTTGAAGCTGCAAATAGATAATCCCTATGGGGATCCTCGTTAACAGATGCAAATTGACATCCCTAGGTATAAGATACTAATATCAATGGGTTTTCTAGTTACAACCACCGAACGTCTTACTATCAACTACTTGGGTTAAGGTACGTTTTACATATTCAACAACAATTTATTCGTACCCTTTTTAATATGCACTATCAACTACTAGAGGTAAAGCATGAGCAATCCACTTCTCCTTCTTCTAACATATACACCATGTTCAGTTGTGCACTTTACAAAATCCTTTTCCCTTATAAAATAATCTATCTTCATATTCCAAGCTCTTGGAGCTTGTTTGATTCCATACGGAGCTTTATGCAACTTGTATACCTTGCTTTCTTGGTCTTTCTTCACAAAACCAACTAATTGTGCTACATAAACTTCTTCATCTAAGTGACCATTCAGGAATATACATTTCACATCCATTTGATACATATACCAGTTGTTTATGTTTGATAGGCCAATAACTAACCTAATTGTTTCAATACTAGCAACTGGTGCAAAAACTTTATCAAAGTCAGTTCCTTTTCTCTGATGAAATGCTTTGGCTACAAATCTTGCTTTATTTTTGGTCACTTCTCCTCTTGGATCCAGCTTCACATTGTGCACACACTTCACATCCATTTCCTTCTTACCTTGTGGAAATTTGACTATTGACCAGGTTTTGTTGACCTTTATAGATCCTCCATCATGACTTGCATCCACTTTGAGTCCTTCAATACTTCGTCTACATTGACTGACTCACTATCTACATATAAAACATAGTGTACCAGCTCACCTTCATCATTGAACATATCATCTGATGTGATCACACATTCTTGCAGTCTTGATGGCATGTTTCTTGTCCTTTGAGGTCTTCTTATGCCTGTTTGAACCCTGCCTACTTCTGGTCAAATTTCCTTGCCAGCTTCACTAGTTGGTTCATCACATAAGACTCTTACTAAATCCTTGTTGACATTGTCATTGCAATCCCATTCTTCTAGCTCATCTATGATCACATCTCTTCTGATCACAACTTGCTTGTTTGCAGGGTCAAACAACTTGTATCCACCAGTTGAGTGATATACTATTAGGATCATCTGGCTTTACTTGTCATCAAGTTTTCTTGTCAACTGAATTGAAACATGTTTATATGCTATGGATCCAAACACCTTCAAATGACTTAAGCTAGGCTTGGCATCAGACCAACATTCTTATGGTGTGATTCCTTTTAGCTTCTTCGTTAGACATCTATTCAAAATGTATGTTGCAGTCGACACAACCTCAACTCATTTGGTATATGTTTTCTCTTTAACATACACCTCACCATTTTCATGATGGTCCTGTTTTTAATTTCAGTAGTTCCACTTTGTTGATGAGTGCATGGTGGTACCACTTCATACATGATCCATTCTCTTTCACATAGTTCATCAAAATATTTTGACACATATTCTCCACCACCATCAGTCCTCAAGGTCTTGATCTTGTGGCCACTTTGTCTCTCCACCATAACTTTGAACTTGGTGAATACCTCGATCGCACCCCTTTTCTTATTGATTATGTAAGTCCATAGTTTTCTACTATAGTCATCTATGAATGTAATAAAGTACTTGTTACCTCCAATTGAATCTACCTAAAGAAGACGACACACATATGAGTATATGACCTCAATGACGACTTTAGAATTACTTCTTTCATCTTTGCTGAAGTTGTTCTTGTGTTTCTTTTCCTGAACATATTCTTCAGACACTTCACTTGTAATGTGGTTTTATGGTAGATCTAAGACCATGTTTCTTCTCTTCAAGTTGTTGATGTCTTTGGAGTTGAGATTGTCAAGTCTATAGTGCCATAGCCATTCATCCATGCTAGCTGCAATTGCTAGGTACTTGTGTTCCATCAATTGGAGCTCAATCTTGAATGTTCTATTTTGAGACATAGGTTCCTCCAAGATTACCTTGCCACTTGAGTCAAGTACCCTCATTATCTTGTCTTCTATCAACACTTAGTAATTCTTTTCAATTAGTTTCACTATGTTGAGCAAGTTTCTTTTCATGCCTGGAATATACAACACATTGGAAATCACTTATTGTTTGCTATCTATCCTCGTTATCAAGACATCATCAATACCTCCAGCAACTATGGTATTGTCATTTTCAAATTTCACCTTGTTCTTCATGGAGGGATTAATGTTGACAAATCAATCTCTCCTTCTAGTCATGTGTGATAAGCACCTTGAGTCTAGGTACCATTGATATTCATATTTTTCTTCTTTCTTTGTTGTAACCATATACAACACTTCTTCTTCTTGTTTTGCATGCCTTGCATCATTCTCTTGGTTATTTCTGTTGTTTTCAGGGCAATCACTAGCATAACAATCACACTTCTGAAACTCTAGCACTGAATATGGCTCTTATCAGGTTTCCTTCCACCACTTCTTCCTCTACCTACAATACCACCTATGTGGTTACTTTGGTTTGTGAATTGTCTCTGATTTTAAGAATTTCCTTCTTCTTTGTGACTCCTACCATTTGAGTTTTTGTAACCTCCTCTACCTTTATTTTCGTTCCATCTTCCTCTATCTTTCTTTTCTTTTACTGATTGTGCTTACAGAGATACATCGACTTTCGTCTTGCTTGCAGATCTTTCAGTCATTCTTTGTTCATGAGATTCATTAATCCCTTGAAGCTCTTCTTTTTTCATGCTTGATAGGTCCTTCTACTCTTCTGTGGCTACAACCACATGATCAAATTTTGGAAGCAATTACCTCAAGATCTTTGCAACTATCGATCTGGATGTCAATACTTCTCCACACATCTTGATTTAATTCACCAGTCTTGTTACCCTAGTGAAGAAATCAACCACACTTTCACTTTTTTCCATTTAAACCAACTCATGCGTTCTTTTGTGAGTTTGTAACCTCACCTCTTTCACCTTCTCAACATCTCCAAAAACTTTTCCAAGATGTCCCAAGCCTCATTCGATGAATCTGCATCACCAAATTTCTCAAAGTTGTTTGGATCAACGCATTGATGGATATAAAGAGGGCTTTATAATATTTCTTCTTCAAATTTTCATGTGCAACATTTTGTTCATCCATGGAATTATCGCTAATTGGTGTTAGTCCATTCTTCACAAGATCCCAAACATATTGATAGCAGAAGACAACCTTCATCTTCTTACACCAATTATCATAATTCTTGCAATTCAATATGGAAATATTTTCTAAAAAATACCCATTTGTATGAGAAGACATTTCTATATGCTTCCTAAGAATCACAACCAGTGCTCTAGATACCAGATATTGGAATCAACCTTGATAGAACAAGATTCAACCATTTGATTGATTAAAAATTCTCGTTTTTTGCTATTCACTCGAGTGATTCAACCACACCTAATTGTAAGATGATTCATTCGCACAATGATTTGTAAAGAAAATAAATTTAAGTTTTTGAGAGAGAAGGTAGAATTGAGAGAGTATTGGTTATGGAGGTTGTCGCATCTCGAAAAATACGACCCCTCAATGATTCGAACTGAGTTGTCACCGAACTTTATTTATTCCAATGAAGGAATAAGTGAATATCGATAAAACCTTTTAAAAATAGAATAATGGTCGTCATAGCCATATTCGGATTCAGGAGTCGATTACGCAAGGGGAAGGTATTAACACCCCTCATGTCTGTTGTACTCAACGAGAACCTTTTAGTTAAAACTTGCGATTTAAATGTTAGCTAAATGTTATTTATTTTCTTCGAGTGAATAAAATATTGAAAAGAGAAATGAAAGAAAACCTCAAAAGGGGAAAATGGATGTTTTTTATTAGTATGCTCGCCAAGATCTTGCAATCTCATGCCTACGTATCCTTATAGTGCAATAAGGAAGTCAGAGAATTCGTAGTTCGGGGTAGCCAAGGGTGTTGGTTGATTGTTTTTAGAAGACGAGTGTTTAGGTTGCATTTTAAAAACATTGGCCAGTCTACTCTCGGTGGAGGCTTAAGCGCAAATTTGTACGTGTTAAAAGGGATTAGACAAATGTCATATTATGAAAGGTTTTCGATCGCACAGGGGCGAGAGAATAAGTTAAAGTTGATGTGCTGTATGATTTTTAGGTGAATGACGAATATTCGGTAAAAACAAGACGTGAGCCTTAGAACCAATGAATCAGGGTATTGTCGGAATGCTAGACTCCAACAGTATCTTTTTCATTCAATGTCATCATAAAATTATTTGATGGACAATGAACATTCAAAAGATTGTTCAAAGGTTCCACCAGAATGCTAGACTCCAATCATCCCTCTTTTGTCCAAGTAATTAGGTTAAGTGTTTTAAAAGCGAAAGAGTGAATGAATGGTTAACTCAAGATGCGTGCCTCGAGAACATTCATTCGAAGATTCAAGAAATGCGAGATTCCAAGGACCCATTTCTTTCGTATTTGTTAGGAAAAAAGTTTAACGAGTTGAGAAAGCGGAAGAGAAACTCGATGTTGATCGAGTGTTTTATCGCATTAGGGAAAATGATTTGTGAAATGATATGAGGTGCTTATTAAAGAAAAAAAGCTTAGTGGAATTTTGAAAAATGTACTTGATGTTGGTCAAACACCTTTTATCTTAGTATTTTTGAAAGGTTAATTTTAATGGTCATTTTGTCTTTTTAGATTAACAATTATGCATCAACTAAAAATACAAAAAAATAAACTAAAAACTAAAGCAAAAAAAAGGTAAAAGAAATAATAAAAAGGAGGGGGCACACTATCAATGCAAGAGGTAAAAGAATTAAAAAAACTAAAGGAAATAAAAGAAAGAAAATAAAACAATAATAAGAAAATAAAAAATAAAAAATATACACAAAAGACAAAAATATGCTGAAAATTGGGGGTGTAGCTAGGAAAATGCTCTAGACCCAAAGAAGGGAGCCTCACAAGGTGCATTGAGCAATTAGGGAGTGTGGGAGAGACTTCATCTTCCCAAATCTCATATTTGATTACTATTTCCGTAGCAACAAAAATGGAAGAAAATGAGTTTCAACGAAAACGTAAAAACACCATAATTTTATCAAATTTTCATGGAATTAAGCAAATAAATAATGAAAGTTTATCTAATCGATCTCACGAACATAATGGTACATTCAAAGTCAGAAAATAAACAACAAAAAATTTCAAAAATCAACAAAAATGCAGCAACATATATTTGCTTGATTTGACCATTTTGTTCACCCTCATGACAAACGAACTATAAATTCATGCTCGGGGTGATGTTGAGAAGTTATTGAATATATTATTTATGTAAAACAACCATCAATTTTTATTTGACCCTTTTTGTTCATGGAGGTTCAAAAACACTTTAAACTCTTGATTTTAAAATCAATTGAGTTTCCATAAAAAATGGTGATTATTAAGATACTAAATAAATAAAGCAAAAGTAAAAATACAATTGAATTAAATAAAGAACAAGTATAAGATCTATTTAAACAACAACAAATCACTTTTGCTCATGGAGGTTCAAGAACACTTTTCAACTCTTGATTTAAAATCAATTGAGTTTCCATGCAAAATGATGATGATTAAGGTACTAAATAAATAAAGCAAGAGTAAAAATGCAATAAAATTAAATAAAGAAAAAGCATAAGAGTCTACTTATTCAATAAAAAGAAAGAAATGTCTTGAAAGAAAATGAAGAGAAAAATGAAGAGAGTTTTGACTTAGTTTTTGTGAATGATTGGTGGTGTCATTTGTGAATGAAATATAATTTATTTAAAGCTTCTAGAAATGATAGTTTAGGAATTATGCAAAGAGTGTGAGTGCGTTCTAGAAACTTATTTAATTAAATAGTGAATAATGATGTAATATATGTATGAAATAATTATGTAATATATGATTGAAATAATGATGTAATAAATGAGAGATATTTTGGACCTTCTTAAAAAATTGATTTTTATTTTATGATGTATGAAAATGATTAATAAAATTCAAATGAATATTTTGATGAAACATTTATTTTTATTTTATGATGCATTAATAAATCAAATGATCATGATTTTTTTTCTTTTCAAAATACATAATGAAAAAAAATGCAATTTTAGTCAATTTCTTCAAAATGTAAAATGTTGACTTTATGTTGACTTTTTTTTACTATAATGCATATATGCATGATTATAGTGACTTTATTTGATGATAAAATACATATGGCTAAAAAATATAAAACTTCACAAATGGACATGTATTAGATGAATTTAAAATATCAGAATAAAATTGGAGTATGATAGAGATGAAAGGAAGAATGTTTTGATCTTTTCTTGATCTTACTGATCTACACTTTTAAAAATATAAAGTGTCTTCCTATTTATGACGAGACTATTTGAATATCAAACAATCTCAAACTCATTAACTAATTTCGACATATTGTATTCAACTCTGTTGAATACGTATAATTTAGACTAATACAAGTTGTATTCAACCCTATCGAATACATGCAAATTCAACTATTACAAATTTTATTCGACTCTATCAAATACATGCAACTTCGACTATGTCGAATCCTACATTTACAAACATATTTAATATAAAGAATTACATATTTAACAAAAATCACAAAAAATAATGGAGCGTCAAGATTCTCATAAATTACGATGAATTAAATGAAACATAACTATTGCTTTATTTTCACTAATGGAAAACTTTCTTTGTAAGCGTTTTTTAATGAGGCATATGTCACAAGTATGAGTACGTAAATAATTGTTTATGTGCCTACATTTATAAGAATTTTCAAAGAGCTAAAACATACATGGCCTAATCTTTGATGCAACAAGATTGATAATTGATAGTTGATAATCGGTAATGTTAATACCAGTATCGGAAATTTTAGAAGCGATATAAATCCTTTTGCTTGTGTTATGTGACCCTTAGAAACAGGTCCATACATTTTATTGTTGGATTCTTTTAATTTTCGGTGTTGAGATCCCTTCACTGGTTTATGTTATCGATTTCCTCACTAACAAGAGGATCATATGAAACAATTGTCGAATCATACCTAATTTTATTATAGTAACTTTTGATTAATCTATTTTTAACTTTTTATATAATAGATAGAAAAATAAAACTCAAATACTATTATATAATCGTGCCGATGTTCTATATTTTTTATATTATTTATGTCGTATCCTGACATCTGTGTCGGAGTCCGTGATTCATAGATATAACCTATAATTTTTTATTTATTTGTGTGAATATGTCACGGACATTTTATTAGGATCATGTTTGATATTTATAAAATAACATGGTTGAATACCAGGCCAATGTTTCTGTTGGTACTCTGATTGTAACATTAAGCATCTCTCACCGATAGTGTTCCACCTATTTCACTCTCATCCTCCCAAATCACAACCATCGACCATGTTTATGAAGGGTTGATTTGTCATTTTAAAATATTGGTGAAACTTCAGTAGAAGGAGGGTTCATATTTCACCTCATATGAAATTTGTCCTCTTTAACCATAGCCATTTAACCAAACTCATTTAATAGAAAATACTTAGTTAGTACTTTTATTGTACTATACTTTTTGTCATCCAAACCTAATTTAGCGCTTTGGATTGTCCAAACATTAAAAGAACTTAGGTAACACATTAAAGAGTAAAATTTCCATATATAACATCTTGTTCTAGGGTCCAAACTTTCTTTGTGACTGTTTTATGATTCAATTTTTTTTTATCAGTTCTTGTGTTTCCAACATTAATTATTAAATGTCCAAATTTAAATATTGATTCGTGATTTAATGTAGACCAACTTTTGATGATATATAGAAGTCAAATTTATATGTTATTTCTTCTGTCTCACAATAAATATTTTCTTTAAATTTTTTAAGATAATAATTAATTGAATTGATTTCAATGATAAAATAAATATTATTTATTAAAATAATTTTATTAATAATAGATAGTAAAATAATTATGTGATTTAAAATATAATAAATAAGAGTAAGTTAATGATAAAAAATAATAAATATCATATTGATTTATTTTAAATGAACAAATAATTTGAGACATATAAAAATAAGAAAAAAGATACCTGTTGTTGTGAGACAGAAGAAGAAGAAGTATAGCTCAATTTTCATAAGGAGGTAAAATGTAAAGAATAAAAATATATAATAATATCAGTTTTATGAAGATGCACTGAAAGTTTAAACTTTTTGTATAATATTATTTGATAAAAATATATTATTTATTACATCATACAACTAAATGTAATAGATGATATCAATGATTAACTGTATAAAATTAATTTATATTATCCATTTTTCTAATAATATAAGTAAAATATTTATTACATTAATTTTTGCTAAAATAAAATGTGTGCTGATTTTGAAAAGGTAAAGTAATATAATAGTGATTTAGGTTTTAGTGTTGATACAAATATAGTGATATATTAAACTACTTTATATTATAATAAAAAACACTATTTACATATTAAAATTGATTATTATGTCTGATTTTTTATAAACAAGTGAAAGTATAAGAGGTATTCAGAGAGTGTTAATCATTTTTTTGTAGTTTATGGATTATAAGTTAGTGTTGTCGTAAATTCTATCAAAGTTAAAGATATGCATGCCGTAGTCGAAGTTTGTTCTTGCATGTACATGTCTTAGTTAGCTTGTCGAATTATGTTAGCTTGTTGGTTAAGTTAGGAAATTTCTTAATGCACTATATATGTTAATTACGCACCACGCAAAAATACTAAAATGTCTCTCAGATTCCGGAAGTGCATCTCCGGACGTACCATGCACCAACGCTATAGCACACCAAATGAGTGCCATCTTAGATGAATACTAAATTTTTTTCCAGAAATGCATCTCTTGATATTTTCAACAAATATAATGAAATTTAATAAGCTCGATGGTTATTTCGGATATGCATCTTCAGAAGTTAGAGGTAAGATTTTGAAATTTGCTGTCACCTTTGCATGTCAAATATTTTCGAAGATGCATCTCCGAAATAATTTGATAAAATACAGAGCTGCATGATCACACAACCATACTTTTTCTCCTCACTCAAAATCCTCACCAAAAATCATTCCATTCTCAATCCACATTTTCACTCCAAATCTTCAATCTTATGTTTCATCACATCAAAGGAACAAAAGAAGTTGAAATTCCAGGTAAAGATAATTTATTTCAAGCCTCATTGCTCACATTAAGCTTGTTTTCGTTATGGAAAACAAGTGTTTATTCCGGAGATACATTTTCGGAACGAGTATGAAATCATCAGAAAATGCATTTCCCATATCTATTTGTGTTCATTTTTTCAGCTCCGTTTACAACATTATCGCTTATTTACTGTTTTATGGTAATTGTTTTTATTAGATATGGTGCACTCTGATGTTTTCCCAAAACAAGTTGTGTCTCCCACTATTAAAGGTGTTGATGTGAAGGCGGTAGATGTTGGCAACCAATTTAAAAATGAGCAAGAGTTTGAATCTCGTGATCACATGTTTCAATGGATTTGTACGAAGGCATCCAAACTAGGATTTGGTGTGGTTATCAGAAGGTCCGATAATGATTCAGATAGAAGATGTGCTTTTGTGACAATGACGTACGAAAGAAGTGGGAAATATCTACCTCCTCTCCGGAACTTTAAACGAGACGACACTGAATCAAGAAAATGTGAGTGTCCCTTTAAGGTATATGGTTATATGTTGGCAAACAAAAGCTGGAGATTTAATGTCATATATGGTTTGCATAACCATGATTTGTGTGAAAAGTTAGTCGTCCATCCAATTGTTTGTCGGCTCATGCCGGAAGAGAAGGAATGCGTTGCTGACATGACATTGACTTTGGTTCAATTGAAAAATATACTTGCAACTTTGAAACGTAAATGACCGGAAAATATCTCAAATATCAAGCAAGTGCACAATATTCGGTACCAAACAAACAAAGCGCTTAGGGGGGATAGAACTGAAATGCAACAACTCTTGAAATTGTTGGATGATAACAGTTATATGTCTAGGTACCGAACGTGTGAGGATGGAGTTACCGTTAGAGATATAGTTTGGACTCATCCGAATTCCACCAAGTTGTTCAACACGTTTTCTCTTGTGCTCATACTTGATTCCACGTACAAGACCCACAAGTATAGACTTCCATTATTGGAGATGGTTAGGGTTACCTCTATTGAGAAAACCTATTATGTCGGGTTTGCATTTCTAGAGAGAGAAAAATAGGAGAATGTTACTTGGGCCTTAGAGGTGTGTCAGGAAATGTCAAAGGACCCAGACAAGATGCCTAAAGTGATTGTTACCTACCGCGATACCACCTTGATGAATTCGGTTGCAAAGGTATTTCCTACTTCTTACGCATTACTTTGTAGGTATCACATAACAAATAATGTGAGAAGTTGGGTTAAACCCACGGTAGGGACAAAATAGATAAAGTCCGAAGATGAAAAAATGGTGAAGGAGGGTGTGGTTGTGGAAAAATAATGGATGCATGGAATCGTATAGTAAATTCTTCCACTAAAAAATTATATGCCGATTCCATTATGCATTTCAGGAAAGTGTGCGAAAAATATCCTGATTTGTTGAAATATGTTAAAAGTACAATTCTTGACTAGGTGAAGGAGAAAATTGTTTATGCTCAAGCTGATTAGGTTAGACAGATTGAAAATACAACAACTAACCAAGTTTAATCTGCCCATGCTACATTAAAGAATTGGTTGGGAAATAGTAAGGGCGGCTTGTGTAGGGATTAAGACTCCATGAACCAAATGATTCAGAACCAGCATAATGAGATACAAACATCATTTGGTTGGACCATCACAGCTTTGGAACACAGATTTAAAGACAACAATCTTTATTCTCAGTTGGTCGACAACATATTTCGAGCGGGTTTGAATTATATTTTTCACGAGGCTAAACGAGCTGATAATGTAGGCCCCAATATCATAAAGTGTGGATGCACAATTATGAAAACATATGATCTCACACGTGCTTGTTTTATTGCAAAAAAGGTGAAACTTGGTAGCCTAATAAGAATGGATGAGTTTTGCACTCACTGGAAGAGGCTTCAGTTTGATGATGATGGTGTCATGAAAGATGGTAAATCGAATATCTCTATCTTGACCGAATGGGAAGTGATACAAGAGATGTTTTTGAAAGCCGGTAACAACATGAAACTCCACATCAAAGAAAAATTGAGGAAGATTGATTATCTGGAAACCACCGACTTGAAACAACTGTCTCAATCGGTGAAAATAAAAGGTGCTTCGAAGAAGCTCAAGCATACACCGAATGACTCTTCGACGACACAACCTCCTTCATATTTTGAACATGTTGACAAAGTTTTTCCCGACTCACCAACTCAAAAATCTTTAAATATTGTCATTAAAGGAGCTCGCATTAGCAAACCACCTCTTTTGCCTCCTCCGCCAAAGATTCCATTCATTGACGAGATGCCAGTTTTTATGCACAAATACATTGAGCGGTTATCGAGCTAGTTTGGGGGATGATAATTACGATTATCGAGTTTTTTTGGCTTTACTTGGTAAAGGAGAAGATAATCATACACTTTTACTCTATCAACTTATCCAAGAGTTGAGGACTCATAAAGAATCATACACACGGTTGTACAGAAAGAAAGAACGATTGAATGAAGTTTATGAGTCTCTTGTTTCTTGCCTTAGTGGACCGACACCGGGGGGAAAATGGATGCGCTTCCCTGAAATGGGCCACCTTATAACATGTGTGTATGAGAGTATGTGTTGATCTTACACGATACGGTTTTTCGGAAATCTTTTTCCTACTGCACACTGCCCTACCTCAAAATCCAAATGTTCGTATTATGTGTATTGTGTGGCTTGCAAAATCACGATATTTTGTTCAAGTTTACTCGAAACTGGAATGCTCTATACCACTTACATTAGCGGAGTGGACGACTCATTCAACAACAAAAGCCAAAACTTGGCTGGACCATTTTATGGAAATGATACAAGAGTTCGAGAAATTGAGCAACATTGAAAGAGAGTCAAGTGCTCAAAAGTCAAAGGGGGTGCCACCCATAAATTTATCCGGCGACAAATGTTTTGATTCACTTTAATTTCCTGTTTAGCCGGACAAATAAGTGTATATAATTATGTCTCAATATTAATGAAGTGTGATATATTCAATTTCTTAATATTTTAATACATTTTTTGATCTTTCCCATAACATTTGTTCATTTGTCAAACAAAGTCTTCAAATATGTCATGTTTTCAAAGGTTCTATTTTCTGCCTGGTCTAGGAGAGGTTCCAGAGATGTATCTCCGGAACAAGATAATAGAGTGCGGAACTAGAGATATATCTCTGGATTCAGCATGCCCGATTTTGAATGGTCGAAATTTATCTATAGGTTCTATAAATTAAGGTGCTCTTGTTTTTTTATTTCACACAAACTGAAAATGTCTCAAATATCACAAATAAACATCATCTGGTATGTCACAAATGTCTCATTCTACAGTGCGACACCCAGACATAAGCTTAAGCTCACCGAGTAAACCTCTCATGTATATCTAAAATAAGAAGTCCATAATCTCCCATCATACTGAGACAATCGAAAAATTGTCAAGCATGAGTACCGTTCACCGCCGATTGAAAATAGAGGGAAGGTTGAGTTCAGCAACTTTGAGCTCAAGATGGATGCAGATGTAAGGGTTATGTGGAATACATATTTCTATTTCAAAACAAAAGTTCCTTTCGAGTTGGAAGCGATGATTTCAAGATCGGTCGAAGATATTGTGAAAATGTTGAAACCTCCACCTGGATATTGAAGTGTAATGTTATAATTTTTGTTGAAATCATCTATGTAATGCTTATGTTATATTATGAATGTTAATTTTATTTTATCATAATACACGTTTTTTGTTTCTGCCTTTGCTAGTGTTATGCATACGTTACAGAAATGCATCTCTCAGGTATTTAAAAAAATAAATAATAGAGCGTCACTCAGAATGACCTATGTGTGTGTGTGTATTGAGTACGCCCGGAGATGCATCTCCGAAACTTAAGGGGAATTTTAGTATTTTTTCATGGTGCATAAGTAACATATAAGGTGCATTAAAAAATCCTCTTAAGTTAACATGTTGAATTGGGTCAGTCTGTTGGGTCAATTGTTTATTATGTTAGTTGAAAGCTAAGGTTTAGTTTTTTTGTAAATAGCATATTAGTTCCCACTTCTCCTAAGAATCCCTGATAATCATAATCGAAGGGAGAAAATTGTGTTGTTGAGATTCAATTGTAAACATTGTTTTCTAATGTGTAACTGAATCAAGAATCCAATTTTTAACCACTTTGAATTGTATTTCTCTTCTCTTCTATCTTTTCTTTTACTTTGTGATTTTCTTGTTAATCAAGAAACCGATCATACTCTATTATCTTGGGCATTGTTTCACAACAATTTTTAATACAAATCAAAGGATTACAATACCTTTAAAATGTTAAAATTATAGCCCACTTGTCTTCAATTTATGTGTAATTCAAGTTTCTAAATAATTAGTGTAAATGTTAAACAAACTAAAACCCAAATCATTAACTCATAAGATAAAGAAGTAGAGGTTGTATGAAAAATAAAGTCACGCTCTATATTGATTCCGTACAACTTATTTTGTAAAAATTAACTCATATTCCTAATGCAAATTCAAACCTGCAAAGAATGTAGTTTAAGCTCCATAGATTGTTCCAAGATCCACCATCCACCTACCAATATGAATGTCTATAAAACGGGACACGGATGGAGGATGCATTATCATTTTTATTGTTGTCCTCAAATTTATTCCGCATCTCCGTTCCTTATCCTGTCACAAAGGGGATTTTATCCCCCATCCTCTTCACACATTCTTATAAACATAATAAAATAAATATAAAATTTATTATTTTTAATCCAATTAATAACAAAATTTTAATATTAACCAAAAAATGTCAAAACTAATAGTATAAATCTATGATTTTTATAATATTTAATTGTAAAAGAATATAATCAGAATGAAGATAATTATTAAAATAGATTGAATAATCAGAATTAAAATAAATACGGAAGTAAATGCATAAGTAAGGATGAATGTATTTGAAGACATAATTTTATTGAAAAACACTTACAAGAGGTGATTACAAAAGTTGATGGCAAGCTCAGGGTTTCTAGATTGAATCTCTCAATTTTCGAATGCCCTTCATCACAAACTGCATTCTCTTATATAGAGAAGAAAAGAAGACAGACTTCAAATAAAATTCAAACCAGATATTAGCAAGTGAATTGGGAAAGTATTTAAGAATACCTTTTATAGGTATAGGCCCTAAACAAAAGGACCACCAACACCTTATAAATCAAGTCAAGGTGAAGCTCACAAATTTGAAAGGGAGGCAACTTTCCTCTGCAGCGAGAACTATATTAGCAAAGTCAGTTATTGAAGTTATTCCCACTTTTCAATGATGATATGTGCTATTCCTAAAGCTTGTATTAAGGAGATTCAGAAAATACAGAGAGGCTTCATATGGGGAGATACATAAGAAGGTAAAAATATTCACTCTGTCAATTCAAGTACTATAACAAAATCTAAAAAGTTAGGAGGATTAGGTTTGAGAAACCTTGAACACATGAATAAGGCTTGCCTTCTAAAGCTGGGTTGGAAGTTAAAATATTGTGATGGCTCCTTATGGTGCAAAGTTATGAAAGGTAAATATGACAGGAGTAATGATGATTTTGAAAATGTTGATGGTAAAGGATATGAGTCAAACTTATGGAAAAATTTAGTCAAAGACTGGTCATGTATAAAAGAAAGGAGCCACTTGACTATTGGTAATGGTGAACACACCAATGTTTGGACTGATGCTTGGGTCCATTCAGATTTTACTATGAATGAGTGGAGATTAAATGTAGAAACTAGTAATAAAAATATAGAGAGTTATTGATTTGATTGATGGGAATGTTGATTGGAAAAGGGAGTGGATAAATCAGACTTTCCCTCAACACATTAAATAACATATCTTGGCAATTCATCCTCCAATACATGATCATGGCACTGATACCTGATCATTCTCTAATACTTGAAAATTAATAATGTTTTGATTTTGGCCAAGCTTGCATTATGGCCGTTGCAAAAAAATGTGGGAACTTATTGTTGGAAATCCACCAAAATCTATGGAGAATTTCAATCAATCTTGATGAACAAGATTGTTATCACCCACAGAATAACAATTAAAGAGAAGAACAATGGAGAAAGAAAAGAAAGAACGATGAAGGAGAAGAAGAATATTCTGCAGAGTTTCTCTCTGCCCACAACCTGTGGAAAACTTCTTATTCACTTTGCAACTGCAAAATTCTATGAATACAACATTACAAGAATAAAAGTTACTCCCTCTATTTATATATTTAGGTTAGCTTGCACCCCAAGTCAAATGCCAAAACCATAAAAGCCCAAAATAGTTAACACTACTAAAAATAGGCCTAAGTCGAAATCATGTTTGAAGCAACATGCTTCGACACTTTGGCACACTAATACAACTTGAGACACTAGGTGATTCGACACTTCCTTGTTATGTCGAGCAATCTGCTTCGACACAAGGAATCATAATTCAACACTTATATGCACAAATTTTAGCCACATTTGAACACTGGAATAACTAAAAAGGTTGGGAATTTTCATACATCGTTTTACCAAGGTAAAACCGTGTCTAATATTTTTTAACTATGTCTAAAATTGTTGTAGCTATATTAAAGCATGGGAAAAAATTTCAAACACTAAATGTTTTATTGTTTGACTCACTGGCAATTTTATTTGCTATGTTTTTTTCTTCTTTTTAGGCATTATTCCGACTATGGATAAACACCAATTTTTTTATCCCACTCCTCAGGTTCCTGTTGGTCATTCTCATTCAAATTGAGGAAGTTGTAGGCACTTGACACAGTGAAATTACCTTTTGTTATATCTTTCCACATACACATATTAGGTGCCATGATCAGGTCTTGGAGGATTAGTTGTCGGGATATGTTCTATAATGTGCTAAGGGAAAGTCTGATTTATCCACTCCCTTTTACAATCACCATTCTCATCAATCAAATCAATAACTCTCTCTATATTTTGATTAGTTTCTACACTCAGTCTTCACTCATTCAGAGTAATATCTTGATGGACCATATCATTAGCACTTATAATTATAACACATCATAAATAAGTTGATATGTTTTTCTATAGGCTCAGTCGAAGACTTTGCCTGGGTATCGACTACAGTATTTGGCTCAACGCTCACAGTCTCACCACTAGTTTTAGATTTCTTCCTACTAGCTATTGGTTTGGTTCGATGATAAGTTGGAAAGTACTCTGAGTTTTTCAGGATTGACATTAATATTTGGTAAAGGGCCTATGATTGCATGAGTTTTACCAGAGAGTGAGATAGGAATTAATACCTATGACTAATAAATGCGTCATTTTTCTTCCTCAAGAGGGGGCTCCGGGATGTATTATTGATTTCCCATGACTTTGGGACCTAAGATCTTGTGAACAAGAGGAATGTTTGTTTGTTTCTTGGAATCTTTGGAGTTCTTGGTTTTTGACGCCATTGATGGTAGAAAATTTGGAGGAAATCTATTGTGTTTAGAGTTTTATTAAGAGAAGAGGAAAAGTTTTTTGTGTGTGATAATGGAGAAAAGTTCAGAAGAATGTAAGGAAGAAGGTGAAGTGAGGTACTTATAGTAGGGTAAAAAACGTTTCATCTCAAAATGTTGGTAACTGTTGAAGATCATGGGATGCGTGTTGATCAGAGGAAAGATGATCGGACTGTAGCAGTTGGCATGACCCAGGATCTCCTAGGAAATAGAAGTGTAATGATTAACTGATATTTTTATGCGTCTCGATGAGACGTTTGAAGAAAGATGGTTGATCGGTAAAATAGCAAGTGTACTATTTGCACCAATTTAGTAATAAAAAGGGAGTTATCCCGAGTATCGATCTCGAGGACTGCGTAGTAAGTATCAATACTTATAATAATTCAATTGAACAAAAGAGCATATGGGGTTTGATGTTTGGTTTCACAGATAGTAAGAAATAAAAATATAAAGCGTATAAAAACAGTTTAACCGATATGAGAGAGAATGCTAGGGCCAGATGTATGAATTGCTTTGTATTACACTTCTTCCATATCATATAACATCTATGTTATCATAATTCAAAACCGTTTCTCAAGAGTTGTTTTCTCTAATTCCTTAGCCAAAAACCATTAACATGCAATTTCAATCCTAATTCCTTAGTTATTCAAATTGCTGTTATGAAATACGTAGTTTATTAAGAATTAACAGTAACCACAATTTGATCCTCATTTCTAAGTGATTAAACGTGGGTTTTATTATACAACAAGTGATAAGGCGGTTTGTCCGACCTAAACCTTAACCAGAGATCAGAATTTCATTTGTCCTATAAAATTAAGCATTAAGCGCGTTGTATAATAACTTGAATTAAGAATACATCAATGATTATAAGAACATGGATAAAATATTCATACAGTAGCAATTCAGGGACACCCCCCTAGCATTGGGGGGTTTAGCCTCTCATAATATTCAAAGACAATAGATTATAAATTAAAGACATTACAAGTTGTTGTTGATGAAGGTTGATCTTCAATTCTTCCGATCTTGAAGATCTCTTCTCCTCTAAACACTTTGCACAATCGCTTCTTCTTTCTGTCTCCTTTCTTCCACGATCAAAAAGTCCTTTTCTCTGTGCCCAAATTCAAACTAAATAGCTTCCAAACAACTAAAAACATTGTGAAATGCCCAAACTACCCTCCGGACATCTAAAGGGGTTAAAACATGAAAAATCAGCAAATGGGGCGAAATGGCCAACACGGGTCGTGTCAGGTGACATTGCTGCCCGTGTTGGCTCCACTGTAAGTCCATCCAGCATTCCATGCTGACACGGGCCGTGTCAGCTGACACGGGCACCCGTGTCAGCCCCCTGTTTTGTCTATTTTCCGCTTTTCATTAAGTCTTTGACCTCCATTCTTCCGGTACGCCACTTTCGGACTTGTTATCTGACCTGGAAACCAAACAGTCTACACAGAAACGCATAAAATGCGACAAAAGGAGAAAAGCTACTAATGCAACATAAAACAAGCGGAAATTCATAAAATGCAATAAACTAAAGAAATCACTAAAATAAAGAGCAAAATGTTACCGAGTCATGAAGATTCAATCCTGGATAGATGATGAAAACTGAGTGTAAATGGTGACCGATCAATGGTCATGATGACCATGACGTTACAACAGTAAAGATACTGTTATGCCGAAATATTTCAAAAAATGCCCTTTTCTCCATATATAGTCGAAAACGACATTTTTGGGGTGCAATTTGTTAGATGGAATTTTGATGTTGGAAAAGTATATTTGTTTTCGGCGAAGAAGGTAAGAAGGCGTGGTCAAAGAAGGTTTTGTCGAAGAAAGTTTGGTCTGGGACTTAGAAATATTTTAGAATTCAAATTTACTTTTCGACAACGGAGTCCGTTTGAAGTCGCATTCGAATAAGGCGATTTAGATTAAAGCTTTTAACCATTTTTTGGCCTTATCTGTTTCTTGAAGAGACGCATGGAATGCAGTAAGTGACGAAATCCATGCAAGCAAGAACATGTCATCTTTTGGAGAAGAGATCGTTCGTTACTGTTATTTTTGATTTATTATAAATAGGGGTCTTAGTGATTAGGATTGGGGTGTTCCATTTTGTGCAAAAACTTCTATGTTACTCAAAATATCCGTGTTGTTGAGAAACGAGTTCTTGAGTACAATGTACATGTGATCATTAATTCTACTTTTGTATCAAATCATTTATAATTTTGTTATTTACTTTCTTTGTAAAGTTACTTTAAAAGTTATTTACATTGCCCAAACTTTTATAATACATCTTAAGAAAAAGTTGTATGCGAGTTTGATGTCTGAGATAGATTTCAAGACAATTATATCATTCTTGTTGAATCAGAATCCTACTTGCTAGGCAAAGGTTTAAGTCGCAGACACCTCTATTTATGCATAATATTAGAAACGCTTTACGTTACTTCTAAAATTACTTTTTTAAATTCAAGTGGGAGACTGTTGAAAATCAAAGGATTAATGGGGAACTAGAAGGACTTGTTGGCTTTTTGTTGGTAAGAAATAAGCACAAGTATGAGCTAGTGCGTGAAGAGGTGAATTTGAAAAAAGTTCATTAAATTCCCACATGGATACCATACTTGAGTAGTACATATATATCGTAGGTTGATCTCTTGAGGTGTGCCCAAAGGCGTACAAAATTTTGTGAAAAGATGAGGATGTACCATTATACACCATTACACGTTTGCGCCTGCTACTCTTATTGTTAGTTCGGCCTGCTTGGCTCGCTTTGGGCTAGGCTAAGGCTTTGGCTGGGGTGATCCATTATTTTTTAGAGTTCAAAATGATGAAAATTAATCAATATTGATTAATCTAATTATTGATGTGCTGACCCTTAACGGTAACCCTAATTTTTTGGACCAAGTTTTCACGATCTACTTGCTTTCCATGTTTTCACGATTGCCTTGCTGACCAAGTTTTATAACGACTAGTTATGGGTCAGATTCAGTCCAATCTAGATTTATTTACTCCAAATTTCTTCATTCCAGATTTTTGAATTTCAGAATCTCTCTCTCTCTCTCTCTCTCTCTCTCTCTCACACACACACACACACACACACACACACCACACACACGCGCACACGTACACACGCACACGCAAACGCACGCTCTCTCTCTCTCTCTCTCTCTCTCTCTCTCTCTCTCTCTCTCTCTCTCTCTCTCTCTCTCTCCACTACGCCAAATAAGGGAAAAGAGGGCGCTTATTTTGGCCTATAACAGCGCTTTTAAGCGCCCTCTAAAGTGGCGCTGGCATAGGTAAAGACAACGCTTTGTTTTCCTGGAGAAAGCGCTCTCTAAAGTGGCCCTTTAAGGGCCACATTATAGTGCGCTTTCAGAAAAAAGCGCCCTCTGGAGTGGTCCATAAAGGGCCACCTTAGAGGGCGCTTTCTGGACAAAGCGCCCTCTAAAGTTGTCAATGTAAAGTGTTTAGAGGGCGCTTCCTACAGAAAGCGCCCTCTAAAGTGTTAGTTATTTTAAAAAAAATTGTTTGAAAAACAGTGGGTATTTAATTGGGAACCTGTTCGCATGCTGCAAAAGTGTAAAATTCATATTGATTTCATCCTTTAATCCAATGTTATACACCATTAATCCATTGATATATACAACATGAATCCATTTATATACAACATTAATCCTCCATATATACAACATTAATATATTGATATTCATGCATGTACAACAACATTCCATACATATATGTACAACAACTACAACCTATATGATTCTATGATCAATAATGAATTGACACAATTCATCCTTCATTTCATCCAAATGAGCTTTTGAGTAAGATTTGTATTCGTCAAAGTACTACAATTAAGAGAATAAAACATATTCATGATTTAGTAACAAATTAGATGAAATATCCGATAATATTAAAATAAACCCTAAGTTATTATTCCATACCATTTTTGGGATGTCTATATGATTCAACGCAATGATATCTCTCATAAATCTCAATACAAAAAATCCGCAATCGATCGAATTGTTTTGCTGAGGACACTACATAGAAAAACAAATAATATATATATATATATATATATATATATATATATATATATATATATATATATATATATATATATATATATATATATATATATATATAGTTAATTTCTTACAAACACTATTATAAGCAAAAATAAGAAACTTAATATATACCTGAACTCTGACCCAGGTAATGTCCTTCCTATTACGATAATTCTTTTTCGATCTAAATTTTAGTATTGCCCTAACAAAATAAAAACGTATATTGAGATCAATCTGACAGACATAATTAAATATACAAATACACACGAATATTTAGGGGAATTTCACTTACGCGTCAACCGTCTTCTTCATACTCGGATATTTACTCCAATCACCCGGTAACGAATCGAGATAATACACCATTAGTCTCGAAAGATCCATAGCAACCAACACCCAGTGACCACTGTAAAATAAAACAAAAATTTAGATGCATGAAAATTTTCTACGTAAAAGATATACATAGATTAGAATGAAATTATTAGAAAGAAAATCTAACCCGTTGCCAGAATTAAACGGTAAAAAATACAAACTGGGTGTAGTATTATCGCCGGCCACCATGAATCTATCGACTAGTTCATTCATTACGGATGTTGGATTTTTCGTTATAAACGTTGTGTTGATACGGGAAGCAGCAATAAAATTGAATCGGTTACACAATTCAGTTCCCCGCATCAATGTGTCATACATATACCTTAAATAGAAACATAATAAATATTAGACTACTCATTGAAATGTGTAAATAAATTGTTCAACTAAGTAAATAATAGATTGATCGGAGTACCATATGTATGTATGAATGACAGCGATGCCCAATTCTTCGTGTTCAAAAAGTTGTTGCATGTCCTCCTTTGCAATTAATTCGGAATGAGCAATTCCGAAAACACCTTCATCCATATCTACACTACGGATGGCGCCGTGCATAATATCTGACTCTTCCACCATTTTCTCAAGACGCATCATAATTTGAGATTTTGTCCCGGACGTCGTTGGAATTTCCTTACTAGCTTTGTCCAACATTTGACCGGGAACCTAAAAATATAAATTAAATCATGACTTTTTGTGATGCAACAGAATCTTGTGTATATAATTCAATGGGTATATATATTTGTACCTCTTTTTTGAGATTTAGGATTTGTTTTTGTCCCGGACTTCGTTGGAATATCCTTACCAGCTTTTTTCAACACTCGACCGGGAACCTAAAAATTCATATAAATTAAATCATGACTTTTTGTGATGCAACAGAATCATTGTGTATATAATTCAATGGGTATATATATTTGTACCTCTTTTTGAGATTTAGGATTTGTTTTTGTCCCGGACTTCGTTGGAATATCCTTACCAGCTTTTTTCAACATTCGACTGGGAACCTAAAAATTCATATAAATTAAATCATGACTTTTTGTGATGCAACAGAATCGTTGTGTATATAATTCAATGGGTATATATATTTGTACCTCTTTTTGAGATTTAGGATTTGTTTTTGTCCCGGACTTTGTTGGAATATCCTTACCAGCTTTTTTCAACATTCGACCGGGAACCTAAAAATTCATATAAATTAAATCATAACTTTTTGTGATGCAACAGAATCGTTGCGTATATAATTCAATGGGTATATATATTTGTACCTCTTTTTGAGATGCAACCGACTCGATGCGTCTTGAAATCCCTTTACCAACTTTATGTGTGGGTCTTGTAGGAGTCTAACATTACCATGTAATAAGGATTGATTAAATATCATAATTGTAGCTGAATTGAAATGTGAATACTAAATATTCATAATCATTTAGAACATATATACCTCGGCATCTGGGAAAATTAGATCTGACGGCCATCCAACAAAGGATCCGACTGCATCTCGCATCAACGTTGTCTCTGAAACAACGTCAGGTAATGGTAGAAGCGCGTCCGTAACTAATACAAGGTCAACCGAAACTTTCATATATCTCACCGGGAGGGGATTATGGTGAAGTAATTCACCCGAAGTGTTGTGCACTTTTCCCTTGCCAACTATGCGATAAGTTGGTGACGATAGATACAGCTGACAAGGTGTAATGCCCTAAACCAATAATAAATATGTTATTGTTAACGTGTATATGTGTCAAGTAAAAAAGTGCTATTTTAATTTCATAATAACATATATAATTACCTCGGGAAATTTCGGTTGACAATTGATACTAGCTCGGTCACTAGTATCTTTTGCCTCGGAACCGCGCCTTTCCTCTCTATACCTTGCATTCTCCTTTTGCAGTTCGAGTACTTGTGCCCTTAACTCTGCCAAGGTCTCCATCACCTCTTTGTTGGTAGGATTTTTGTTTTTGGTTTTTTATAAAATGACGACGGAGTCACACCAAAACCCTTACCCCTCACATGACCGGAATACTCAGGAACATTTAGTACTCGACTAAGTAGGCTCCTGCAATCCTGGACCTCGGTTGAAGGTAAGGTTTGGGATAAAGTCTCCTGAAATATTATTAGAGGAGATTAAAAATGAATTATATGTCTAACAAAATTTTCGATATAATTAAAGAAATAATGTTATATATACTTACACATTCGTCATAAACATTTTGAACCGCTTCAACGACAGCCCCATCCTTCCCAACCCGAGCAACCTTCCACAATATGTGCTCCGGAAGAGATGTTGCGTCACTTTTCTCCTCGTCTAGCTACACATTGAATCAGATTATAAGATCATCAATTATAACATATTGTGACAATGTATAAGCTCATAGCATTTGAATATACTCACAATTCTTTGTTGTAACCGTGCATATCCCGTACGCCCTTTTTTGTACGGATACGCGGGTTTTGATGCCCTTTTCCGATTTTTGTCGCTTACTTCCTGGATAAAAAAGTTTAAGGCATATTAGAACCAAGTAACTTAACAATTGTATAATACCATAATTAATAGACATTACATGGAATTTTTCGTTTCTTCGTTTGGCGACAAAGTTATCCCATTCTTCGGCTGAAATAATCTCCGCATACTTCATTGGCCGTTCTGCTTCAACAAATTTTCCTTCCTCATCCTTGAGAAATTTGTTGGACAAAAAGGATCGAAATCCTCAGAGTCTTTTTCCGGCCAATTGAATACAATATTTTTGCCGGCTTTCATCGATGTGAAAGGATCTCTAAAAAACATACACATGGAGTGTGTTATTATACGTAATATTATAACAATATATGGTCAACAAATAGTCAACAAAAAAAACATATAACAATATATGGTAAGTACCTGTATCTCGGACCATATTTTTTCTTTGCCAACCTTCAATTCCGGACTTCTCCAATTATCACATGTAATCGGAATATGTTGTCGAACAAGGAAACCAATGTAACTTGCCAACATTGAACCGTTAGGCTCAATTAGTTGGTCTTCAGCACTCCAATGTACTTCGAATTTTTCACCCTTGTCTCTTGCACGAATGATTGACTTCATAACAGTCAATCCTCGTTTGATTTCATTTTCAACATTGTTACGTGATCCACTCGCGTCATGGGTATCGTCTTGGTTACTAGCCATTTTATCTGTAATATAGAAATGATTCAATAAGACCCAAGTAAGACAATGACCATATTCGTGAAGCTACACAAAAAACACATTCATATACCTTCCATTTCTCTCATGTTACAACAATCTAAACTCTCTTTTTTTTTCATCATTATTGAATACAAACTCACACACACCTACTGCATACAAAAGACCAATGCAAATTTATGGTGTTTGGAACATGAACAAACTTGCATCCATAATCATCAAACTTCCAAGCACAAGCTCAAACACACTCCAAATGACATCAGTTTTCAATCAGAAATAAAAAAACCTTACATAACCATATAACATACAACATTCAGTGGTCAAAACCATACACAAAAAAATAACAAAAAATGATTTTCAACAAGGTGCTCATGAACACCATATAGTGCTCGTTTGCCCTAAACAACATTAATCAACATAATGCACAAAATGTAAAACTCAGTTTAGAAAATGCCCTAATCAAACACCTGAAAGTACAAACTATTGAGAGAAATACCTTCAAGGTGACGGTAACGATGGAGAAGAAAGTGAACAGCGACGGTGGACGCAGATAACTCAGTGAACGTGAACGCAGCAGCAGAAAAAGGCGACGACGACGACGACGGTGAGGGAGGGAGAACGAACGGAGGACGAGAGTAATCGCAGTAGAGAGAAAACCCAGTTATGTAAACGAAATAGCATATAGCGAGGGAAAATAAAGAGACATGCAGTATATGTTATAATTTTAATGTTTACTAAAGGGGACCTTAGAGGGCGCTTGTGTAAAAAAAGCGTCCTCTAAAGGGGGCCTAAGAGGGCGCTTCTAAAAGCGCTCTCTAAGGCTTTCCAAAAGCGCCTTATAAAATGGAAATGTACATGGACTTAGAGAGCGCTTTTTTAAAAGCGCCCTCTAAGGGTACCCTTAGAGGGCGCTTTCATAAATGCGCCCTCTATTGGTGTCCCTCCATTTTCTCATTATTTTTTCGCTTCACTTTAGAGGGCGCTTTGTTACAAAAGCGCCCTCTAAAGTGCGCTGTCTATTCCAGTTGTTCGCTCCTTATTTTTTCTCTTCACTTTAGAGTGCACTTTTGTAATAAAGCGCCCTCTAAGGTGCGCTGTCTATTCCAGTTTTTGGCGTAGTGCTCTCTCTCTCTCTCTCTCTTCTCTCTCTCTCTCTCTCTCTCTCTCTCTCTCTCTCTCTCCTCTCTCTCTCTCTCTCTCTCTCTCTCTCTCTCTCTCTCTCTCTCTCTCTCTCTCTCTCTCTCTCTCTTCTCTCTCTCTCTCTCTCTCTCTCTCTCTCTCTCTCTCTCTCTCTCTCTCTCTCTCTCTCTCTCTCTCTTCTCTCTCTCTCTCTCTCTCTCTCTCTCTCTCTCTCTCTCTCTCTCTCTCTCTCTCTCTCTCTCTCTCTCTCTCTCTCTCTCTCTCTCTCTCTATATATATATATATATATATATATATATATATATATATATATATATATATATAATTTTCTTTTATGTTCTTTTGTTCTTTTCTTTTCAACTGATATTCACTAAATGCTACGATTAGTATTTATACCATCAATGAGTGGTATTTGTGTTTTAGAGGCATCGTGGTTGATCGGCTGTTTTGCACAGTTTTGAACTCGCAAAATATTTTAAAGAGAGCAACCTAATCCGCGACTCGACCCGATAATTTATTCAATAACAAATTTTCAAAATCATAAAACAACAGAAAATAAATAAAGATAAATGAAGTTATCAAATATGAATTTTAACACAGCTGCATACATGATTTTAATTCACACCACAATTGTGGTCTAATGTCATTACATTGGAAACCTCATCAACAACTTATGGTCACAAATGCGATTACTAACTGCAATTTAACACATGAGACAATCATCTCCATTTCTCCAACAGAGCCAAATTGAAGACCAATAAATATCGGACCCAATGCCTCATATTTTCTTTGGGGAAGTAACTTATGACCACCTAACCTGACCGACATTATTTTCTGACAGACACACACACGGATCCCCCACGTAGGAACTCTTTATAAATGAATAATGGCATTTCAGGCATTGATGAATAACCTTTAAAAGATAGATAGAAGAAATGAATGCTATATAGAGCATAATTAAGAAGAATAACACTGTATAGATCTATAAGGCTAACAAACCTACCACTCTTAGAACTAAGCCTGTCTAAGAGAGCATTGAAAGTTTAATCGAATGAATGATATTTATGATATAACATCATAAAATACAGCGAAGTTAGTTAAAAATTATTTTTAGTTTGAATTAAAACAATAAATATTTTATTTATTTATTTATAATGAAGGTTAGAAGGAATACACATATACAAGCTTGACAAGTAACTTTGAAAATTAATTGGCATACATTTAACAAGTTATTTGATACAAACAAAACATGACCAACATGTCCAAATATTGAATCTACATTCAAAGAAAAAACAAAATACAAATTAAATTTGCAAAGTTATTCTTTTCTACTCTTGCAACATCTACTAAGAAATAACAAAAGTACCATAAACATGTTACTAGTACTTCATTTAAACAAACACATTCCTTAACATAGATTAAATAAATAAAAAACATGAAAATATTGATACTTAAGACTCAATAACTTTTGACACTTTAGGCACATGAACAGGAAACTCATGAATCTCATCAATCCAAGGACTCTTTTCCTTAGCAGGATTAATAGTCTTCAAAGCTTTCCAAACAGCACTGTTACACTTAAATCCAGAACCAAATGCAATTTGCCATGTTCTATCACCTTTTCTGATCCTCCCTTTAGCTTCTGTATAAGCCAATTCATACCATAAAGAACTACTAGAAGTGTTGCCAAATCTATAAAGTGTCATCCTTGATGGTTCCATATGCCAATCACTTAGGTCAAGATTCTTTTCAAGTTCATCCAAAACCGCCCTTCCTCCAGCATGAATACAAAAATGCTCAAAAGCTAGTTTAAAATCGGGAATGTAGGGTTTTATTTTCATCTTGAAGATTTTCCGCGCAACCAGCGTCACGAAAAATAAGAGCTGTTCTGACATGGGAAGGACTAATGGTCCCAATGTTGTGATGTTTGTTTTGAGTGCTTCTCCGGCGACAGCCATTAGGTCTTTTGAGAGTGCGACACCGACTCTTTTCGTTTCGTCTTCTTCTTGAAAGACGCAGCCGTAGGATTTGTCGTCCGCGCCTTTGTGCGTTCGGACCGTGTGGACTAGTTGGTATTTCGCTCGACCGCGGTCAGAGGGTTTGTTGGAGAGGAGGATTGCTGCTCCTCCCATTCTGAAGAGACAGTTTGAGACTAACATTGATCTGTTGTTGCCGAAATACCAGTTTAGGGTTATGTTCTCCATGCTCACTACTAAGGCATATGAGTTTGGATGTACCTATATAGTTATTTATCATATAGTTAGTAATTGAATTTTAAGGTAATGAAATCATATATATATATATATATATATATATATATATATATATATATATATATATATATATATATATATATATATATATATATATATATATATATATATATATATATATATATATATATATATATATATATATATATATATATATATATATATATATATATATATATATATATATATATATATATATATATATATATATATATATATATATATATATATATATATATATATATATATATATATATATTATATATATATATATTGGGACAACATCATTAAAGGGTCCAAAACTATGGGGTATTTGGGTTCATGCAAGTTAAGAGGGTATTAATTAGGTTGGCAGAGCCAACAAAAAACTGCCAACAACTTTACAACATGTAGTATGAATTGGATCACTTGTCCAATTAAATTTCTAATAGTATGCAATAAAAGATTTTACTAAAAAATTGACTTTTAGCCATTTAATGGCATAAATAAACTATATCCACCCATGTAAGCTACCTTCAAATTCACATGCACGTACTATCAATTTACTCTCATTTAATTATTTGCAAAAATAAAAATAAAAATTTTCTCTGTAAAAATTTAGACTTTCTCTGATCATATTTATAAGAAAAAATTTACTTTTTAAATTAGTCTGCGAACCTGAAGAAGTTGTTTGGCAAGATCGATAGAGATAAGTCCGGCACTACAGCCCATACCACCGAGATTATAGCTTAGAACATTCCCTCTCAAATTATAATGATTCACAATCATAGCAGACAAAGAAGGTGTTGGATTAAACAAGCTACAATTCACAACCAAAATTCCGATATCCTTAGCCTTCACACCAGTTTTCTCAAGCACTTCATCAATAGCACCAAACATAACCTCTTCAGCTTCTTTCCTTGCTTCAGCCATACAAGGATTTGGTGGGACCCTCAATATTGCTTTTGGCAAATATGTCTTTTGCCCTAAACCTGATCTCTCAAGTATCTTCTTCTGAAACAAAAGATTCTCTTCTGTAAAAGCTTTTGTTAAATTCGATTTCTCGACAAAAACTTCTCGTGTGCAAGTTAAATCTTGTTGCGGTTTATAACATGCAAAATCAACCAAGTATACGCCTCTTGGACGTGACATGAAGTAAAGCGTTGCGAGAAATACTACTAAACTTGAACATAGTGTCATTGAAAGAAAGTTGAACTTGAGAGTTTCATAGAGTTGGATTAAATCTTTGATCGAAATAGTTGATAAATGAGCTGAAGTTACTCCTAAGAGAGGTATTAAAATTAAGTACATAGCATTGGAAATTAAATAGTGGTAACCAAGTTTCACATATTTAAGCTTCACAGATATTAAAAAGTTGGGAAGTTTTCTTCTTTCGAAAGAAAAGGTTCTAGAAGAATGATTCTGTTGTTCTTCCATGAAAGAAATAAAAAGTTAATATGGGAAAAGTTGAAGGTAAAAAAATGGAGTTTGGAAAAGATGATGAGAAAAGAAAGAAGAGAAGGAAAAGATCATTGAGTTGTGAAAAATTTGGAAGATGAGAAAAGTGATTTTAAAGGGTGAAAGTTGGAGGAGAGAGGTTAGTTGATACAACTACCCCGTCCATCATTTAATTCATAACATGTTGGCATATTAATTCAATATTTTTGCCAGCCCGAAAACAGGGAGTTTTGTTAAATATTGTGGTATTTTTTTTATACAAAAGCTATTTTATAATTAATAGCTTATAAGGTACTATAAATTTAGATGAGTAAAATAAGAATAATAGAAATTGATGTGGAATTTTTCCATTCCTGAATTTCTGTCGGTGTTTCTTTTGTAATCGGATAATTCTAACTTTGCTTAACCAAAAAAGTGTAACAATATATTTTGGGTAAGAATTTACACTGTTTCAAATTATAAAATGATTTGTAATTTAAAAGAAAAATTCAATTCCAATACAATATTTATAATTTTATTCTTATTTAATATAACGTTAAATATTTTTTTTATGAGGGATATTACTGCAAAGTCTCACATAATTTTATCTTTTTCTATAAAGTAATAATTAAGTTTTATAATTTATGTGAAATGCTCAAAACTTTTTAAAATTTATAAAGAAAGTAGTAGTATTTTTAAATCAATCAATTGTCGATTTTTTTCTAAAATAACCACAATTTAAAAAAAATCTAAAATAACTAATATTTCAAATTTTTCCCTTCAAAATAATAATATTTCAATACAGATGCGCATTTTGAAACAAGAGGAGACGTTAGCACCACCGACGCATGCTTTAGAAGCATTGCATGGTGGCGCCAAGGAAGCTGGCGCATGCATGTAGTTGCATGTGCTTGCGCTAATGCTTCTGGCGCCTACATGTGTTGATATGTGTGGCGCCTAGTCCTCTGGTGAATACATTTTCTTACTCCTTCTATAAATACCTCGCCCTTCAGCCATATTTTTCACACAACTTTTACCCTACAACCATATTTTCTTTCATTCAACTTCACTCTCCTTCAAGTTTTTGAGTTTTAACCATGTCTGAATACATTCACAAGCGAAATGCCGATTTAATCTTTTCCGCCGTTGTGTCTCTAATAAAGATTCGACTTTGGAATATAGATTCGTTTGAACGTCTTAATCAGACGTTGAACAATTGGTTAGATGGAGAAATTGAAGTTGATGAAAGGATTAGAAGAATCCAATGACTTATGTCCATGTTCAACCAAAATGGAGAAGTGTGTGAATGAGTGGATATTAAGAATGACAGAGACGTTCATAGGATGATGCATTATATGTTCAAAATTGTTTTGATGGTTGTAATCGCTTAGTTATTGCATTTTAATTATTTTAGTTGTTTGTGTTGTTGTTTATGTAATGGTATTTCCTCACAAACTTATAATATGAAATAAATTTAGTTTTTCATACATTACAACAGAGGTACATGTGAATTTATCTGGTTGTGCTCGTTCCAACACTAGGACAGTTAGTACGATTGTGACCTGGCTGACGACATGAACTACATAATCTAACCATTTTGTTCGCCGTATCCATTTTGGTTCGAATACGGGTGCTATTTGGGCGACCCTTTTTCTTCCTTCGCATAACTTCGTTGTGTCAGACGATGTCCCCTTGATATTCTAGCCAATAATCCTCTTTTGCCACTACAGAAAAACTAATTTTGTAAACATTTGATAGGCTGGTGACTTTGTAAACATCAGATAATAAGTAGGATGAATCCCTTCGAACCTTTGAACATGCCACAATGACATGGGAGCAGGGCGTACAAAAGGCTTGGAACTTTCCGCAGTCGCACCAACCTCTATCTAGTTCCACTATATATTGTCCCATCGGCATGCCCTTATTGTGATCCATGGACTCGACAACACTATACCAATCTTTAGTACGGTCAAACACCGTGACCACGTGTGTGTTTGCTTTGGCAGCTTCATGTCTAATGAATTTCATTGAAGCATCACTGAACAACTACCTAGATTGCAACATTGAACTCCATTTGGAACGTCTGGTCTAAAACAACGCCCCTAGCCTCAAATATGTTGCCTGCACCAAAGTGGTTATAGGTAGGTTACAGATGCCTTTGAAGACAGAGTTCATTGATTCCACAAGATTTGTTGTCATGTGGCCCTAACGTTGACCGTTGTCGTATGCCCTAGTCCACTTCTCCAATGGAATATTGTCGATCCACCGTACTGCATATGCGTTTGACAATCTTATTTATTTGCGATAGTGTTTGAAAGAAGGTTCTGATAATGAGCGTTGACAACCTTCTTCCCCAACGTTTTGTCTTTGATCTTCCGCATAAAATTATGAGCACTATGTCTAATATAAAAGACATGTATCGAAGGAGGATCTTGTCATTCATTATCAATGTTATTATATGCATTGATGATTGAAGGGTGTCTGTCGGAGATCAAACATAAGTTAGGTTGAGGTGCAACGTGCAATCAGAGATTTTTTAGGAAAAAACTCCATCCCTCAGCAGTTTCCCCTTCAACAAGGGCAAATGTGATTGGAAAAATGTTGTTGTTGCCATCTTGTGCCACTGCCATCAGTAACGTTCCTTTGTATTTTCCGTACAACCATGTACCATCAATTTGTATAATAGGTTTACAGAAATAAAAACTTATGATGCATGGTTGATACGCCCAGAAGAGACGATGGAATATTCCATTTCCAATAGCACGCATCTCGTCTGGTGTATACGCGGGCAACGTTTCCAACTTGACAATAGTCCCTGGAGCATACTGTTTTAGAGTCAACAAGTATTTTGAAAGTTGTTTGTAAGACTCCTCTTAATTTCCATACACTTTTTCAACAGCCTTTGTCCTAGCTATCCAAGACTTCCTATATGATGGAGTGTAGTGGTATTGTGCTACAATATGCGAGATTATTGTACTCACCTTTAACGATGAATTGTTGCCAATGACAGACAATATTTCATCGCATATTAGCTGAGAGCTAAGTTTCTGATGGTCTTGCATTGGGTTTGTGAACATGCATGTGTGAATTGGACCCATGGATCTAATCTCCCAAGAATCGCTCCTCTTCCGGTACGAAGCTAACAACCTGAAAAGGCAGTGCTTATTCGGACAATAAATTTTGTACCTCAATGCATTAGTTCTATCAACTCTAAAATCAACTGATAGTTCCTTGTGAAACTTTTTAATGGCTTTTACACAATCTTCTTTTGTGCGAAATGTGTCTCCTTATTTCAAAGATCCTTGCATTTGTAGATAAGGATTGTACCATATATCTGATGAAGGTTCATTAGAACCCAAATTCAACCTTGTCATGTGTTAAGGTGGACAGTATACATGACTAGCTGGTAATGGCTCCATTTCTTCATCAGCGTTCACCATTGAATCAACCAAAATCTTGGATTCTTCTTCTTCGTCATCTACAACATTCACCTCAGCTTGCTCATCGTCATCAATTTTACAAAACACTTGTGACTGATCAATGAACTGAGACACTTGTTATTGTGGGCGTATGTGACCTTGCATGTGAATATTGGAATATTGCATGCATGCACCTAAGGTTATGGTGCCTCCTACATGCATGCACCTAAGGCTATGGCGTCTCCTCTATTATGCCATGCATGCATCCAATCACATGTTGCGTAGGTTGCAAATCTAGTAAAGACTTCTTCATCTATAAATAGGGCATCAATTCACAACATCTCATCATCTGCAACACTAACATTCAACCTCTGCAACACTCTATCTTTACGACATTCAACCTCTGCAACACTCAACCTCTGCAACATTATATCTTTGTTGACTATGGGTGATGAACACAGAGGAATACTCGACAATATCTCGACATTTGTATGTTATTAATCTCTTTTTACTTATTTTGTATTTATTTTGTATATCTTTCTTATCTATGTTTTTATTATATATTACTTATTTTTATTTTATTTCTTACTTATGTTTTATTAGGATCCAAAGCAATTTTGATGTCGTGTACATGAATATGTACCCCATGATCCTTTGATAGAACCATATATTAGAGGACATGGTTTTGGAAATCTCCTCAACATAGTCTCGTACTCGATGGACTACAAATTTATTCTTGCTTTGTTGGAGAGATGGAGACCCGAGACCCACACATTTCACCTTCCTTTCGGTTAGTGTACCGTCACACTTAAGGACATATATATGTTGTTGGGTCTACGTATAAATGGTAAGGTTGTGAATGGTAGAGTTAACCAGGACAACTTTATCTGCAGTAAATTATTGGGTGCCCCTTTGTGTGACGATCAAACTGAGGGAGAGTCATCCGGGCAAGCTAGGGGGCAAGGTATAAATTTAAAATATCTTAAGCAATATTATGTGAGTATAATATTGTCCGAAGAATCAACCGAGTACGAAAAAATAATTAAAGCTCGGTGTTATATTATGATTTTATTTGGTAATTTTTTATTTTCAGAAAGTAGTGGTAATACAATAAATATTATGTATTTACCGTTGTTACGCAACATTAATAAGGTAAACACATATAGTTGATGTTCAGCTGTGTTGGTCTATCTATATAGTGCAGTGGGTAAAAATGCCAAAAAAAATATGTGTACTTTTTATTTATGTGCATATTTGCTACAAGCATGGGGTTGGTCAAGAATGTCGTCACTCGCTCCGGTAAATGAGAAGTCATTCATATTCCTGTTTGCAACAAAGAAAGTTTAAAACTTTACCATATAATTAATTAGACTTTATATTACTATTAACTATACATAATATTTATCAATTGTTTATGATCTAGGTGGTCAGTTAGAGGGATAAACTACAATAGGTGTCTGAAAGGCGCTATAGTAGTCTATCGCAATTTATTGGATCACATTGGACCAGACGATGTAATACTCCTACACAACTCTATTTTAATTTAAAGATACTTATCAAATTATTTATCATCTAATCATGTCGTATTGTTGTATAGTTTATCTGGAGGTCATATCTGGGTCTTGATCATCAGGTTAACCATGATGATGATGCAGTTTGGACAGTAAAGACATCAATTATCCGGTTCACTACTGTGGAGATGCACCAGAGTGACCGGGTAAAACTGCAGTTCGGCATGCAGCAACAGATTCCAGAAGCTCCGACGTGTTCGGGAGATTGGCATAAAAAAAGAGTCGATGCACAATGGGATTATTCCGACTGGAGAGACTTCGCAAAAGAGATGTGTCGTCATTAGAGGAATCGACGACAACACATCTTAAACGAACCAGACATACATAATGCTAGACCAACTCAACAATATATGGCATGGTTTAGGTCGGTTACAATGCAACAATTTGTGTCTGAGCCCCAGTATTTGATTGATCCACGCCAACTAGCTTCGTCATCATACGCCCAACAACAAGTCCCCGTCCAACACCAATGTTAAACCACCAAAATCCAACAATCAACCTACCACATACACCCAACAACCAAACACCCAACTTCGCAACCCATTCATGACACCCACCCAACAACCAAACACCCAACCTCGCAATCCATTCATGCCACCCACCCAACCACAAAACCAAGAATCAAACCCTACCCACCAACAACCATACGCATCAACCACAACCGTCTATAGCCCAGATGATTCATATGGGTTACTTCACGTAGCCCCCCCACCAATGACCACTCAAACATCTCATCACCAAAACACCCAACCATTGTTTAACAATAGTACACCCCAGGAACCATTGCTTTGTTTCCAAAACGATTCAATGTCTCAATTTCGGACAACTATATCATCCATAATTCACCCAACCACATCGACCCAACTACCACAACATGGACGCCGAACTACATTGCGGAAGCGCCGTTGGCCAGAGCCCCCCGACTATTAGGAACAAATGATGACACATCTATCAAATATCGCTGGAACTTCCGCTGAACCTTCACATCAGCCATTGTTGGATCAGGTCAGCACGCAAAGACCCCAAACACCTCAGGAAAATCGTGGGAGACCTCGAAGACAAACTAAGGCACCTGGATGTGGAATAGGGGGACATTTCGATTGGACCGATCATTAAAGTTTTTGTCAATCCCATGTAATTTTTATTATATTATAAATATATTTATTTTAATATTATATTTTATTATTTATTAAAAAAAATTAAAAAAAATAATAATACAAAGGTGTATGCGCCAAATGCCAAGCATATGTGCCAGCTCCCTTGGCGCCACCATGCAATGCTTCTAAAGCATGCGCCAGTGGTGCTGATGCCTCCTCTTGTTTCAAAATGGATGCGCCAGTTCATCTGACGCATCTGTTTTGAAAGATGGTTATTATTTTGATTTTTTTTTGAAATATTAATTATTTTAAAATTATTTTTGAAAATAATGATTATTTAAAAAAAATATTCACAATTGTCCGATGTCTTTCTCTCACCTAACTATCTCTCATCTTATTTTTTGTATATTTTTATTTAATTTAAAAAATGCGAAGAATTGTCTAAAATTACTTCTCATTTGTTCGATTAGCTTCAGAATCGGAAGAATGAGGTATTTCAAATGATTTTTTTTTATTATTTGATTTTTTTTCTAAAATAAATCAAAATAAATATTACATATTTTAATGTTAATTTATATTGATAAGTTAACTAACAGTTAATTTTATTAAATACTCTAAGTTAAATTAATTAAACTATTTTTTATTATTGTCTTTTAAAAAATAACTTAACTCTTTAATTTTTAGGGAAAATGTGACCGTGATAATTCTGAGTCGGCGGTCATAAGATAATTTGGCCAAAAATATTTTTATTAAGATCATTTAAATGATTAATTTTTAATTGAAGTTTACTACTCCTAGAGTTTAATTAATTGAAATATGTATGAAGTTTCTTTTTTTTGTTTTATTTACTTTTACAGCATTAAGAAATTCAATTTGGCCATGTTAAGTTATCTTTTTGTTTTATTGTTGTTGTTGATGCATCATTTTCCAAATTTCTAGAAAAAAAACAAACACAGCCATAATTGATAGACAGATTGCCCAGACCAACTCTTTTAGGGTCAAAACGGTAAGTTTAATTTTTTTGACTCAGTCAACTCCATATATATATATATATATATATATATATATATAAAATTAAATTTTAGTTTTCAAAAATGAATGACTGAGATATTCTAAATCCAAATTGCTATTGGTGTTGTCTCTTATACGTCAATTTGATAGGTCTCTCATAATGTGAGATGTCAGACATTAAATTTTTTGTTCAAATTATTTAGGGAGACTATTTTGTAGAGTTTTAAATCTCACAAATACTTAAAAAACAAAAAAGAAATCTTAAAGTTCCAGCAAAATAATCCCTTTAAATTATTGAAAAATGATAAAAGTTGACGCACAGAAAATAAGGCTTTTGCTTTTCTGTAAAAGATGTTTCTAGAAAACTAACATCTGAATTGAGTCAACGAAAAGGAATAATATATACGTCCTTAATTTTTCTTTTGAAAAACACGGACGAAACACTACTCCCTCCAATTTTTTATTATAAATTATTTTTTAAAAAAATTGTATTATAATATAAATTATTTTATAATGAATAATTAATACTATTTGTTTATTATTTTTTTATAAATTTATAATTATATTTTTTTAATTATATAAATTTGTTTTTTCCATCTTATTAATAAAAGGTAATTTTATAAAAATATTTCTAATTTTTTATTTTCATATATTCATTATTAATTTTATTATTTATTTTTTAATACGTGTGAAAAATCTAAAACTATTTTTAAAAACGAATATAATATTTAACTATCTTATTAATGAAGTTTAACTCTATACCTAATTAAATATTTAGGATAATGAATATGATAATCCTACATTTTTCACATCTCAACTTTCTTCTCTTACGTAACTTTTTTTAAAAATATCCCAATATTTAAACATAAAAAGTATTTATTCTACATTTTACTTGCTCTTTTAAAGTTGACTAATTTACTTAAATTAATAAATATATAAATGAAAAATAATAATATTTATATTAAAACACTCTTATCATCATATATTGATTTATAGTTATTATAAATAAATAGAAATTATTGAAAAAATGTTAGTCTATTAATGAAAAAGTATTATATTGAAAGTAATGTTAGTTTATTAATGAAAAAGTATTATATAAAAAATAATGTTAGTTTATTAATGAAAAATATAACTAATTTTTTTTATATTAAAACTTATATATACTAGTTATTTAAAAAAAAATTATACAAAATATAGTTTAATTTAAGAGAATTATTTTGCAATTATTATTTTAGTTTGAGAGAATATCTTAAATAAATATAATTACAAAAATTAACATATGATCTTGAAAATCTCTTCATTAGATTTTTTTTTCAAAATAACCAATATTTTCAAAAATAATTTTAAAATAACAATTTTTTAATTTTTTTTCTCTCGAAATAACCACATTTAAAAGAAGATGCGTCACTTGAACTGACACATCCATAATGGGCAAAGAGGAGGCGCCTAAGGCTTTGGCGCCTGCATTGGAGGCCTCATGAGAAGACACCAATGCCCATGGCGCCTGCATTGTACCTCATGAGGAGGCGCCAATGGCTATGGCGCCTGCATGTCTTGACATGTTTAGGCGTCTAGCCTCTTGGCACATGCATTTTATCTCTCCTTTGTATAAATACCTCACCTTGGATGCAATATTTTTCACACAAAATCATTCCTTACTACCATATTTTCTTTCATTCAACCCCACTCTCCTTCAAGTTTTTGTGTTTTAATCATGTCTGAATACATTCATAAGCGAAATGCCGATTTAATATTTTCCGTCGTTGCGTCTCCGATAAAGATTTGACTCTGGAATATAGATTCGTTTGAACGTCTTAATCGGACGTTGAACAGTTGGTTAAATGGAGAAATTGAGGATGGTGAAAGGATTAGAAGAATCCAATGACTTGTGTCCACGTTCAACCAAAATGGAGAAGTGCGTGAATGGATAGATATTAAGACTGACCAAGAAGTTCATAGGATGATGCATTACATGTTCAAAATTGTTTTGATGGTTATAATCGCCTAGTTATTGTATTGTAGTTGTTTTAATTGTTTGTGTTGTTGTTTATGTAATGATATTTGCTCACAAACTTATAATATGAAATAAATTTAGTTTTTCATATATTGCAACAGAGGTACATTTGAATTTATCTGGTTGTGCTCATTCCAACACTAGGACAATTAGTACGATTGTGATCTGGCTGACGGCATGAACTACATAATCTAACCATTTTGTTCTCTGTATCCATTTCGGTTCGAATCCGGGTGCTGTTCGGGGGACCCTTTTTCTTCCTTCGCATAACTCCGTTGTGCCAGACGATGTTCCCTTGATATTCTGGCCAATAATCCTCTTTTCCCACTACGGAAAAACTAATTTTATTAACATTTGATAGGCTGGTGACTTTGTAAACTTCAGATAGCAAGTAAGATGGACCCCTTCGAACCTTTGAGCATGCTGCAATGACATGGGAGCAGGGCGTACGAAAGGCTTGGAATTTTTCGCAGTCACACCAACCTCTATCTAGTTCGACTCTGTATTGTCCCATCGGCATGCCCTCATTGTGATCCATGGACTGGGCAACACTATACCAACCTTTAGTGCAGTCAAACACCGTAACCCCATGTGTGTTTACTTTGGTAGCTTCATGTCTAATGAATTTCATTGAATCATCATTGAACAACTGCCCAGATTGCAACACTGAACTCCATTTGGAGCGTCTAGTTTCAAACATCGCCCCTAGCTTGAAATATGTTGTCTGCATCAAAGCAGTTATAGGTAGGTTACAAATGCCTTTGAAGACAGAGTTCATTGATTCAACAAGATTTGTTGTCATGTGGCCCCGTTGACCGTTGTCGTATGCCCTAGTCCAGTTCTCCAATGGAATACTATCGATCCACCATATTGCATCTTCGTTTGACAATCTTATTTTTTCGCGGTAGTGTTTGAAAGAAGGTTCTGATAATGTATATACCTTTGTTATCTATGTTTGTATTATATATTACTTCTATTTTTACTTATCTCGACATTTGTATGTTATCACTCTCTTTTTACTTATTCCATATTTAATTCGTATACCTTTGTTATCTATGTTTGTATTATATATTATTGTTTCTTATTGTATTTCTTACTTATATGCTATTAGGATCCAAAGCGTTTTTGATACCGTGTACATGAATATGTACCCCACAATCCTTTGATAGAACCATATATTAGAGGATGTGGATTTGAAAATCTCCTCAATATTGTCTCGTACTCAGTGGACTACAAGTTCATTCTTGCTTTGTTGGAGAGATGGAGAGCCGAGATCCACAGACTTCACCTTCCTTTAGGTGAGTGTACCATCACACTTGAGGACGTATACATGTTGTTGGGTCTCCGTATAGATGGTAAGGTCGTGAATGGTAGAGTAAACCAGGACAACTCTATCTGCAACGAATTATTGGGTGCCCCTTTGTGTGACGACAAAACTGAGGGAGAGTCATCCAGTCAAGCAAGGGGGCAAGGTATAAATTCAAAATACCTTAAACAATATTATGAGAGTATAATATTGTCCGAAGAATCAACCGAGTACGAAAAAATAATTAAAGCTCGGTATTATATTATGATTTTATTTGGTAATTTTTTATTTCTAGAAAGTACAGGTAATTCAATCAATATTATGTATTTACCGTTGTTACGCAACATTAATAAGGTAAACACATATAGTTGGGATTCAGCTGTGTTGACTCATCTATATAGTGCAATGTGTAAAAATGAAAAAAAGAATACTTGTACGTTTTTTTTTCATGTGCGTATTTGCTACAAGCATGGGGTTGGTCAAGAATGTCGTCACTCGCCCCGATAAACGAAAACTCATTCATGTTCCTGTTTGCAACAAAGTGTAACACTTTACCACTTAATTAAATATATTTTATATTATAATTAACTGTAAATAATATTTTTCAATTTTTTTTTATCTAAGGTGGTCAGTAAGGGGGATGAATTACAATAGGTGTCTGAAACACGCTATAGTAGTCTATTGCAATCTATTGGACCACATTGGACCAGACAATGTAATACTTCTACACAACTATATTTTAATTTAAAAATAGTTATCAAATTATTTATCATCTAATCGTTTCGTATTGTTTTACAGTTTATCTAGAGGTCATATCTGGGTCTTGATCATGATGTGAACCATGACGGTGCTGCAGTTTGGACATCAAAGACACCAATTACCCGGTTCATTGCTATGGAAATGCACCAGAGTGACCGGGTCAAATTGCAGTTCGGCATGCAACAACAAATTTCAGAACCTCCGACGTGTTTGGGGAATTGGCATCAAAAAAGAGTTGATGCCCAATGGGATTATTCCGACTGGAGAGACTTTGCAAAAGAGAAGTTCGTCAATGGAGGAATCGACGACAACACATCTTAAACGAACCAGTCATCCATGGTGCAAGACCAACTCAACAATATATGGCATGGTTTAGGTCGGTAACAACTCAACAATTTGTGCTTGAGCCGCGGTGTTTGATGGATCCACGTCAACTAGCAACTTTTTCATCGTACGCCCAACAACAAGTCCCCGTCCAACACCAATGTCAAACCACACAAACCCAACAACCAACCTCACAACATCAACCTACCACATACACCCAACAACCAAACACCCAACTCCACAACCCATTCATGTCATTCATCCAACAACCAAACACCCAACGTCACAATCCATTCATGCCACCCATCCAACCACAAAACTAAGAATCAAACCATACCCACCAACAACCATACGATTCAACCATAACCGTCTATAGCCTAGATAGTTCATATGGGTCACTTCATCGTAGCCCCCCGCCAATGACCACTCAAACAATTCAACACCAAAACACATAACCATTGTTTAACTATAGTACGCCCCAGGAACCATTGCTTCGTTTCCAAAATGATTCAATGTCCCAATTTGGGCAACTATACCATCCACAATCCACCCAACCCCATCGACCTAACTACGATGACATGGGAACCGAACTCCATTATGGAAGCGCAGTTGGCCAGAGCCCCTCCACATATTGAGAATAAACACATCTGTCAAATACCGCTGGGACTTCCGCTGGACCTTCACACCAGCCATCACTCGATCAGGTCAACACATAAAGACCCCAAACACCTCAGGAAAAACGTGGGAGACCTCAGAGACAAACTAACGCACCTAGATGTGGAAAAGGGGGACGTTTCGATCAGGCCGATCATTAAATTTTTCTCAATCCCATGTAACATTTATTGTAGCATGAATAAATTTTTTTTACATTATTTTTTATTATTTCATAAATAAATTAAAATTAAAAGAAAAAAAAATTAAAAATTAGAAAAACATACGAGGGTGTATGCGCCAGATGAATTGGCGCATACACCACATGCATTAACTAGGCGCCATGGGCATTGACGCCTCCTCATGAGGCCCAATGCAGGTGCCATGGACATTGGCGCCTCCTCACGAGGCTTCCAATGTAGGCGTTGAAGCCTTCGGCGCCTCCTCTTGGCACATTATGGATGCGCCAGTTCAAGTGACGCATATTCTTTTAAATATGGTTATTTCAGATTTTTTTTTGAAAAACTTGTTATTTTGGAATTAATTTTTAAAATATTGGTTATTTTGAAAAAAAATTCTCTTCTTTCTCCTAACATACATTAATGATCTTTCTTATTTGGTATGCTCTTCTTATTTTCTCTGATATTTATTTTTGTTCTTTTACTTCTTTCTTGACTTGCGGTGACAAGATTATAGTTTCTCTGGTGGTGGCTCTATTTTACTGGAGAAATTAGTTTTCTAAGTTATTTTACTCCCTTTTTTTCCTTTATTAATCTATCAAAGGGAAGCTAGTGTAGACGTTGCTTTAGAAGGAATATAAAAGGTCGGAAAATCATAATGTTCAACATTTTCTCTCTAAGTGAACTGGTGGGTCAATGAGATACTTTTTCTCAATCCGATTCTTTCTCTTTATGTGAATATGTGTAAATGATAGAACAATAAAATATCACACTTTAGGGCTAGTGGAGGAACAAACTTTGCTTTAAAGATATACATGGATATATAACGCTTATTTGGGGACATCTTCTGTATACTCTGGCCCATAAGAATCAAGATCTTATGAGAAGGCCACAAACATGGGCATACCTTCTTGGGACTGATTTGCCAAAGCTTCTTCTCCTTTTGATTGGAATTTCTCTAAATACCCCACATCATTCCTTTCAAATGTATGACATAGTTTCTCGGGAAATAAGAGTCTGTCTCCCATTTTTGAAGTTTAAGAAACAAATTTTGTAGTACTTAAGAGTAGTGTCATTGCAGTTATACTCTAACTGTTAGGCGTTCATCCAAGTCTTCCTAATAGTGTTCCTATATATGAACATTCAAGAGTCACTCCAAGTCTTTTTCTCTTTGTTTTATATTTTATGGGAGTCTGATTCACTCCCTTATGGATTGTTTTCATTCAAACAATTCTCTATCACATTTGAATTTATAACTGAATCACTCAAGAACTTCAAAATCATATTCTTAATTGTGCAACCTAACATGTTTTGAATATACAATAGAAAACAATGGGTTGGGAAATGTATGATATCAAGGGGATAAGTATTACTTTTTGTATGGATCTAAATCACATTGTTGAATATTTGTAATTGTTAATGATATTTTGTTATTGTGTTTAACGTTTCTTTGAAAATTTTCTTGAGATTTCATAGGTTTGTAAGGTGTGTGATGTTGTGACTGGTTTTGACAAGTCCAACATAAAAGAGAGATGTTCTTCTCTCTACAATTACTTTCGAAGTGTTATGTGGAAGCCTACAGACAAAGTGTGAGTTCTTCTCAATCTTTGGTTATATCAACACTCAAGATACCGATAGGATCGAGGAAACATCACTACTGAACACAATCATTGGAGAAAAAACATTTGGACTGGAAGATTCAATATAATTTCGAGTAAAAATTTCGTGAGAATTTAGTTTGGATATTGTGTACAAGTCAAGAAATCCAGATATATGATTTTTATATTTTTAGCATTATTTGGATATTGTGATTGTAATAAACATCATGCGATTGTAATAAACATCGTGTAATTTATCACAACCTATATTAGAAGACAATTTTTTTTGATGAGAAACCAATTGAGAGTAAAGTAGGCTTGACAAGGATGATAGTCGAACCACAATAAATCTGGCATACAATTCTCTCTCTCTCTCTCTCACACACACATATACTGTCTATTTTGATTTTTCATAATTTCATATTTAGGTTATTTTTATCATTTTCTTATAATTATATGCTGTTAGGTTTTGTCTCGAAAGCGATTTATCGATTAAGTGGAGGTTTTGTTGAATCGACACTTCAAAGCTTTTTTATTGTTGATTAAGGATGAAAATTCGGGTGTTAGAATCCATAACGTATCTATCGACTTTGTTCATTTACACACCACGTGTAAACTTAATATTTAATCTAATACTTCGTTTGATTGTTTTTTGCTAGTTGTTCCATTTGATCTATCATATTGTGTACCGATTAAGGTGTTACGTGTATATCCAGTTTGATAAGCATAATAAATTTATACACACATTGCTTCCTCCGTGCAAACAATTTTTGTTTTAAACTCTGATAAACTTTTCAAAACTATTTTTCAAATATGTCAATTTTACTTTGGAGGTCTATTCACCCTCTCTAGATCGTCTCATTCTCATATTCTTGTATTCTCTTTGCAAGGAATTTGTGAGTTTGATGCATAGGGAGTTTGAAATGTCTCTAATGGAAGACCTTACCTACTTCTTTGGATTGTAGATAAAACATACTAAAGTTGGCAAGTTCATAAGCCAAACAAAGTATTGCTTGAAGCTTTTAAAGAAATTTGATATGCAGAATTCAAAAAACACATCAACTCTCATGGCTTTAAATGGGTTGATAGATAAAGATGAACAAGCGTAGAGATCGACATTACCAATTACAAAGGTATAATAGGATATTTACTCTATTTAACTACGAGCAAGCCAGATATTATGTTTAGTATGTGCATGTGTGCTCAATTTCAGGCGTCATCTAGAGAATCTCACTTTAAGATTTTATAAATAATTTTAGGTATCTTAATGGAACCTCACATCACGATCTTTGATTTCCCAAAGGTAGCAACTGTAGCTTAGTAGGTTTTTACGATTCTAAGTTTGCAGGATGTATGTCGCACAAGAAAAGCACTAGTGGTAATTGTCAGTTGTTCGGAAGTTGGTTAGTTTCTTGGCACAGTAAGAAGCAACATGTAAGACCCCAATTTTTACCCTAAAATCCCTCATGTAATTCCATCATAAGCATAAGCATTGAGATCATACCTTGGCATCATCCTTACCCCTTTTCATTGGGTTTGTTTTGGGAGAGATCACCAAGCACTTTGTGATTATATCATACTTGTATATTATCATTTTACTAACCAAAATACCAAAAATATGTCTTTGTCTCTATCTAACTCTTTTGTAGGTAGGGCATGATCTCATTGATTCATCAAGATCACATCTAGGGTTTAAGACCCTCATGAACAAAGAGTACAACCAAGAATTTATTAAAGAATGGTTATAAACATCATTTATGAGTCCCAATGTTCTCTACATGTTATATTGATCAAGTTTGCTTCAAGAGTTTGAGGGTGATTTAGCTTGGAAACCCTAGTTTGACTGGGTGTCTTGAGTAACTTCTCCAACAAGCTATCTCACCAATTGATCAAATTTCTCAAGGGACACTCCAAATTTCATTATCTTATGAATATATGATCTACCATGAGCCAAGAAACTCAAGAGAATTGGAAATTAGCAAGATGGTTGATGGTGGTTGGCCAGATGAATTCATCTGATCAAAACTGGGTCTCCCTAGACCCCATCTCCTACAATTTTTACTATATGAAAATGATTCCAAGAGAAAACTTACTCTAAATGACATTATAAACAACTTTCATGTTGAGACCTAGAGCTAGGTTTGCTTGGAAAATCATTTTCTATGTTGAAACATTATAGGTCATTTTGTCTAAACCCTAATTTGAAAGTCAACTTCCCAAGTACATAACTTGCTCAATTTATATAAGATGAAAGATTTACAATTTTAACAATCAAATTAAATGTGTCTAATTCAACTTTGATGTTTGGAGTGGGAGATAATTCAACTTCTTTGAACATGTGATATGAGGCTACATTATAGGTCACTTTTGACCTATACCATTGATCAAGTGATTTTTCCAAACTTCAAAAATGTATAACTCTATCATTTCAAATCCAAATGACATGAAATTGGTGACCATTTTGAATTTCTTTGAGAGATATACAACTTTTATGTAGACACTTTTCTCATTTGAAGCTCCCATAAAAAGTTAAGCAAGGTGGAATATTGAGACATATGGCTTGACACTTAGAAAAATTTTGATATGTCAAATTTTTCCAAACTTCCACCTCAAATTTCTCCAAGTTCCAAACTCCAAATGAAAAAGTGTTCAACATAAAACTTGTTCCTCTTGATCTCACCTTTCCAAAGTGCTCAAATTCATTCATTTTGGGTAAGAAATGCATAGGCTGCGCATGGCTTAAACAGGCTGATATCATTTGGCATGGATCCAACTTCAAGTAACAATGTTCAATTCCCTTGCATTCCAAGCTTGCTTCAACATATATGATCATTCATTTTGGACTTCAAACCATCATTTCATGGGCCTATGCGCGCCCATGCACCATGCTATCATCATTTGCCAAATTTGGAAGGTTGAAAAGAGTGTGTAAATATCACATGGATTTGGCTATATATACAATTGCATTTGCTCAGAAATCACACACACATTGCGCCAGCTTTAAATCTCCATTGAAAACCCTTCACTCTAAGAAGATAACCCTGATAAATTCATTTGAATTTGAGCTTGAATCTCCACTGTTTTGGAATTCAATTCTCCAGGAGTCTATTGCTTCTAAACCTTTCCATTCCTCTCCTGCAAGCAAGTGAAGTGAAGCCAAGCACAATTCAGATAAAGATCTAGCAAGTTCAGACCTCCATTGAAGGTAATTTGCAGAAATTTTAAACTCTTCGATTCTCTTAAGTTGTTGCTCAATTATATTGATTCTTGAGTTTTCTGAAGTCCTACCAATGTAGGCAGGGAAGATTGAGTTGCTTTGAGGCCAAATCGAAGCAACTTAGATCATGAACCTCATTTTTCAATTCCACATATCTCTCAATATAGTTGGAATTGGATGAATTGGAGGTGATATTCGTGCTCAATTATGTTTTTTCTTTAAGATCATATCCCTGTTTATTATTTTGGTGGTGGTTCATCTTGACCAGTCCGGTGGAGCTCACCGGGGAAGATGACCGGAGCTCTGGCTCCGGCGATGAGGTGTCTCACCTCTGAACCACTTGATCCAAGTCCCACGTTATAATCTGGAGTGTTGATGTTGATTACTTCATTTTCCACGCGGTTGACTAGGACATTGGTGGAACGCGTGTTTTGGATCATTAGATCTGCCACCTCAATTAATGAGGGAGATCTGATGGTCCACGTATTTTAGCAATTTCTGAATTTCATTTTAATTCCATTTTATTCAATAATTCATAATAAATTTAATATTGATCCAAAAAATATGGGACTTTCACCAAAAAATTTCAAATATTTTTCTCTTTCATATTCTGAATTAAAATTATTTTTTGGATCATTATTAATATTTTTCATGAATTAATTGTTCCATTTGTTTTTAATTGGTTAAAAATATTTTTAAGTGTCCAAAAATTATGAAATTTTTTCTCCAAGGTCCTTTGACCTTGTTTGACCTATGATAAATCTCATGGCCATTTATTTGGTGTTTTGATGAGATTTTAGGATTTGGTCAAAACATATTTAAATTTAATGCATTATTTTACTATTTTTAATTGAATAAGTGTCATTTTAATTGTGTTGACCAATTGTATTAACTTGGTTGAGTTTGCTTATTATTGTTGGGCCTTGGTTAAGGATGATTTGATTTTGTCAAGTTAATATCATTGAATTTAGGGGATTGATGGAATGTACATTCCATCTCCCAAAATGAATGAATGATATTAATTTGGTAAGAGTCCTCCTTTGACCAATTTGTGATTTCATTCATCCCCTTCCCAATCCATCTCATTCCTCTTCTTCATTCATTCATTTCCATTTGGCCTATGACATCTCAAAGTCCTAATGCTAGTTGATTGACAAATTGACATGAGTATGGATGAGATTAGGCCACACCTTTTGCATATTTTTTGTGTGTGGTATGTGTAGCACCTCAAATTTGCACCTCCCATTTGTATATACATTTTCATTTTTAGGTCATTAACATTTCATTGTTCATTACATAGTTCATTGCATGTCATCAGTCAGGCAGGTCAGGAGATTAAACTGTACAAGGCAACAAGTGCATTCTCCATGAGATCAAAACCCTAGGGTTGGTACAATGAGCTCATATGGTTCAAGGATCATTTTGAAGTGATGTGGCCAAGTGTTGAAAGCTCAGAGATCATCAGTCAATGTGCAAATAATTTGAAACCCTAAAAAGTCAACAGAAGTCAACTGTCAGTTCAACTGTGGATTTGGAGGTGGGAGATGGTTAGAGATGCCTCATTCATATGACAACAAGTCTCATTTGACATTTCAAACACCAACATTGAAGGATTTGAAGTCAGATCAAAACTTTCCAAAAATAACAGGTGACCTGTAATTTGAATTTGCCAAAAATGGAAAGGTTTTCAACCCAAGATTATATCATCAAGAAAGCTTCAAATGAAATTTTGTCCAACATGAAAGTTGAAGATCTTTCTCTCCCATTTCCAAAAAGCCCAAGATCATAAATTTCTCATGTGTGGTTGAAGAGATATGGATCAATCTTGGCCAAGTGTGGTTTGAACTTCAAGTGGGCATAACTTTCAAACCAAAAGTCCAAATTAAGTGGTTCTTTTTGCATCATTCTTCTTTTGACCTATGCTTTCCAAATCATGCATTACATGCCATGCATTATCATCGCATAATCATTTGGAAATTCACTTGATATTTGGAGGGAAAATTAAAGTTTGAAATTGGTGCATTGTTCACACATTCTATCATGACCATTGGCTCCAAAATGGTTTTTTAAGTGAATTTGAACCCAAACCCGTGTACTGTTCATCCATAACTTTCATGCATAAGGTGAAATATCAAATTGGCATATGCACCTCATTTCTTGATAATTCCAATTACCATGGCTTAAACATGATTAGGAGAGTGATTAGGGAGAGGTATATAACACTAAGCATAACTGTTTTCAGCTAACCGCAGTCACAATTCACAGATCTAGATCAAAATCACAAAGTTTTCTCTCAAATTTTTCTTCAATTTTTTTCCAAACAAGATCCATTTCTCTTGAGCAATTCATCATCTGGAGGCATTATGGAGCAAGTTTGAAGGAAGATCCAAAGGAATTCGTGCAGTTTTGAAGCAGCTTGAAGCTTGAACTCAACAATGGTGGATTCAGATTTTTGAGAGATCGCGTGCAATTAATCCTCAATTCTTCATCCAATCAATCATACAAGCATACTGGAGGAGCATTGAAGCATCACAAGGCCTTGGATCCATCGAATTTCAGTTCTGCATTTCAAATAGGTTCCAAATCGATCCTCTTATTTCTCAATTTCATTATGCTATTGTTGTTCATCTTTTGATGCTGGTTAATCTGAGCTTTAGATCATTGAAATCCATGCAGAATTGAGTGAGTTAGGTCAAGTTAAAGATTCATGCATGAAAATAGATTGCTTCGATTCTCCTTGTATGTGTTGATTTAACCTTAGCTATGCATTGATTCGTGCTCCTTGTTGGAAGATCTACCTATTGATGTGCTTATTGTTGAAATCTGAGAAAATTGTTCTTGAGCCTGGCACTGTTCATGATGAACACGATGAAGATTGATGAATTTCATTTCCAGGCCGTGTTTGATCTTTAGAAGCTTTTTTTTTCTGCGCTTGCATGTGTTTTTCCAGAGCTTGATTCTGATTGGTGCATGTAATTGCCATGCTGGTTTGTGATTGGTCCATGCGTGTTGACTTGTGTTGACCTGGACAGCACATAAATGAAACGGCTGCGTTTCATGCAGCCTGGCGCCATAATTCAAATCGTGTTCCCCTTCGATTCTGGCTTGTGTCAAAAATTCAAATGCCATGCCACATTATTTCATTTCCCTCCATTCATTCATATGCTATGCTTCATCATTTTTTTAATTTTTCTCCAACTTCCAAAATTCATAAATAATTAAATAATGCTCCAAAAAATATGAGGTTTTTTGCATTGCATTCCATTTTCTGTCTAGTATTTTATGAACATTTTTCCATAAATTGTGCTTGGCTAGAAATTATTTTGTGCTAGGGTTTGTAAACATGTATGCATTTTGTACCTTGCCTTGCCATATCATTTGTGAAATGCTGAGCTTTTATCCAATGAATCTGAAATTTTACATGTTGAAACTAGACAATTTGCTTAAAATTATGGTGTTGATTTGGTATTTTTATCATGTGTCATTGCTGTTTTATGATCATGTTAAGGTAGGTGTGACAATTTGTGTCACACCTTGTGATGTTCAACTTGATTGATATGGTTACTATGCCAAATGATCTCCAATTGCCTTGATTTTCTGTATGATGCATGTTATAGATGTTCTGCTTACTCATGATTTTTGGTGGAATTTTTGGATTGATTTCTGATTTGATTGAGATTTTTCTTTCTGGATGGTCATATGTGAGCTTTTGAATTGCCTTGATTTTCATTTGATCATGAAATGCTTGTTCTTTATCCTATGAATGTGAAACTTTGCACACTAATTCTAGACAGGTTGAATGTTGTTTTGGCTTTGGTTTGAGGTTTTCACCATGTTTCATCTCTGTTTTATGCTTGTGCTAAGTTGGTGTGCCAAGTTGTGTCACATATGAGCTTGTTGTGCTTGCCTTGACTTATGTGATTTGATTACCATGCCTAATATGGTCCAATGCCTCTAATTTTTTGTGTGATGATCATGTTATATGTTCTGTTTGCTCATGAATTTTGTTGAGATTATTTGAATCATTTTTGAATTAATGTGCATTTGTTCATTCTGATGTCACAATGTGGTTACAACTTGCATACCTTGCCATATTTGGTTCATGAAATGAATTTGGTTGATGATATTGATATGGGACTTGTTGGATTGTGTTCTTGATTGAATGAAGTTGATCCATGTTAAATTTCATGTTCTGTTTTGAATGTTTGATCAACTTTTGACCCTAGGCTTGGACCTAGTGGTTTGGACTTATCATTTGGGTTGTGGATTTCAGGTTAAGAAGCACATTGCCATGATTGGAGTTGCTCACTCTCTTGAGTTGATTAAGTGGTTAATATTGACTAACTTTGAGTTGTTTTGTAGGTTGATGCCAAGTTACTTGTGTTGTGCCCATTGGCTTGTGCCTTGCACATTGCTTGCTTATCTGTCTGATTGTGTGATTGACTGTCTGTTTGATTGTTTGAATTGTATACTGATTGGGTTAGATTTTTTCAGGTACATAAGTTGCTTTGAGTTCTTTTGAACTTGCTTTTTGCTTTGCTTGGTTGCTTAACCACTAAGGTATAACTCTCTGACTTCATGTAGTCTGGAAGACCTGTCCTGTTACTTGGGCAGGCACCTGTCTGAAGCCCTCCTTAAGAGGCAATGCTTGTGTTTGTTTATCTTTGTGCCAAGCAGGAAAAGACCTCTATGAGGCAATTGGCAGATAAAAGAGATGTGCAATCCATCTCCTGCTAGTCAGTGTGTCATCCACTTTGCTCACACACCATGTGTTGATGCATTGTGGATATTAACCCAAGATCCATGTTGTGTCAGTCATATGTGGAGAAGAGTTCCTACTTTCTGAACTCCTACACTTTCATTTGTCTGAAGCTCTCCCAGGCCAGGGATAAGAGCTGTGAGGTCTTACCCTCACTTCCCATTTCATCTGCTTCACCCTAACTCTCAATGTTAGGGTTAAGAGCTAACTACACTCGATTCCAATTGGCTTGTGTTTCACAGCCTAACCTTGTATGAGCCCAATTGTGTGCATATAGTGTGTGTGCTTGCTTTGTGTGCTTGTATGTATTTGCCTGTGCTGTTTAGGATAGCTTGCTCCCTGTGCAAGTTAGATAGAAACCTTAACCTAGGACCATGGTGAATTTACATGATAACTATTAGGCTCGAGTCAGACTCCCTTCTAGTTTGTCATTTCCCAGTCTCTGGTTAGGTTAGAAGTTCTTTCCCTGTGTAGGGGAACTACGTCGCCCTGATCCTCATACCAGATGAGGTACGTAGGCAGGAGATGAGCTGATCTCTCCGGGCGCCCTTTTGCTTTTTCAACCCCTTTTGTGTGCGTTTGGAGTCTGACGTAAGTCCAACGATTGGCAGTTGGTTTCCTGTGTCTTGTTTGCTTGTTTGTGTGGAGTCTGACGTAAGTCCAACGATTGGCAGTCGGTTTCCTGTGTTTGTGTTCTGTTTGGCGTGCGTTAGCCGAGCTACGAGTGCTCTGATTCTTCTCTGGTTAGAGAAGATACGTATGCATAGGATGCAACATCCTAGCGAGCACGTTTTCCCCTGTCCCGAACTACGTCGACTCTGATGTCTGTGCCTGACAGACTACGTAGGCCCAGGATGCGATATCCTGCCGAGTTAGTTTCTCTTGTCTTTCTGTGTTTCCTTCCAGCCTTGTGTGCAGTTTGTGATCAGTTTTTAGCAACCTTATCCTTTCTTTTGTGCGTGGATCCCGTCGAGTACGACGGATGTGTAGGGGTGCTAATACCTTCCCTTCGTATAACCGACTCCCGATCCCATCTCTCTTTGGTCGCGAGGCCATGTCTTTTCCAGGTTTACTTCGAGCGTTTCCTTTCCCTCTTTTGGGATAAATAACGCACGGTGGCGGCTCTGTTGTTTCGTTTTCCCGCCGGTTTTTCGCGTAATGCGACAGCTGGCGACTCCGCTGGGGATATAAGAGAAGTTGACCTCCTGCTGGTCCATCTTCCCTAAGCGAGTCTCTCCTAGCGCTCTCTAGGATAGGGTTTGGTTGCTTTTTCTGTTTCATTTATTGCATTCATTTATTTATTGGTTGTATTTTTTGTTTGCATTTATGTTTGCATTCATCTGTTCATCTGGTTGTGCTGTGTTATCTCTCCGTTGGGGTGGGAGTTACATGAGGTAAAAGGCCCAATACCCAGGCTACGAGTGAACTCTAGGACACCTAGGAGTAGAGTGATTCATGAGAAGCGGGTGATATTGCGCCACTTAGTAGAACTTGATATCACGAGCAGTTCAGACTCTGATGGGGTATCATCGTTACATACTTCGGGTGTGTACATGATGATATTCTATGAAAGGGTTGTTTATCCTGCGTTTCTCTTGACCTTACCCTGGCCTAGATGACACCCGTGAGTGGGGAGGGGTTGAATCATTTGCAGGTACTGATGGTGACTATGGTTCAGATGGACTTATGGATATCTATCTCTGACACGTTGGAGTTCTATCCGTGATATCTATCAGAGGGTTCCGTTTATTTCGGATCCCTAGGCTGAATTTAAGGGCACTTGTTCAGAGGATCTTGTGACTACCTGTCCAGAGATTGTCCTGTGATGAGGGTGATATATCCCCTGTTCCGTTTATTTTGGAACTTTCCAAGTTGGACTTATGGTTACATGGGTCCTCAGATGACTGTGACTGGTTCAGAGACTTAATGGGTCTTCAGACGACTTGGAGATGGCACAGTGACCTGCATTCATGCATTTGCATCAGTCCCATTTCGCATTCATTTGCATTTAAACCATGTCTATCCGTACTCAGGGTCCATTTTTGATTGAGATTCTGGTCGAGAGATATCCGGAGGTCAGAATGTTATTGATGAAATATTACCCGTCTCAATGAAGCTAGAATCAAAGGACAATGCCTCATACGGATAGACATTGCATGTGTGAGTCATATTAACCTTGTTTGCTGTTTTGTAGGTGTCAGTATCTAACCGGTGCGCATAGCTCTTCCGTTCAGATATCCTAACTGATGGATCCACCCAACGCCGACATTCTCGAATTGAAAGAGATGATGAGGGAGTTGTTCAAAGTCGTGCAAGGGCTCGCCTTGGGGCAGAAAGCAATTGCTGAGAGGTTGGATAGGATTGAGAGCTGGATGATAAAGGAGAAAGTTCAGGGAAAGGCTCCGTCATCCATAGTAAAGAAGTCCTCTGGCAGTGGTCAGCTCAAGAAGGAGGTTGAGTCAAGTGGTGTGCAGGCAAAAAAAGAACGCGGCAAGGATCGTTACCACCCTTATGCTGCCATTGCAACCACTCCTGTTGGTAGTCCATCGATACCACAGCAACAACCACTACCTCAACAGAAAGCACAGAAAGCTAAGAGCCAAGTGTTATGCTCTTCTGTTCAAGAGGTTGAGGGATCTTGGGTTAGTTCGGCCAAGGATATTGGTTCCTGTAGAACTACGACAGAGGCCTCCAAACTACGATGAGAATGCCAGGTGCGAGTTCCATTCTGGGGCACCAGGACATAGCATTGAGGGTTGTAGAGCTTTCAAGCACGTCGTCCAGGATATGGTGGATTCTAAGGCTATCAGTTTGACACCAACACTGAATGTTAATACTAACCCCGTACCGATGCAGGGTCCTGTGGGGGTGGAAATGATGTCAAAGGACAAGAGAGGAATAAAGGTGACTGATGGAGATCAGTTAAAAATTCCAATGTCTGTGGTCCCAAATCATCCGATGAAGAGTGGAGCATTCCCTAGTGTTGATAACTGTTGTGCGGCTGTCGCCACAAATGGGTGTGTAGTGATGAGGGAAACGATCCAGAGAATGATGGAAGTAGAAATGGACGGTGGAAAATTTGAAACACTAGGTTAGGCAGTTGAAACCGTCAAGGTGGAGAATGCCATTCTTGATGAGAAAGAGAAGAAGCTGTCCATTTCTTCTTACAAACAGGCCATAGAAGTGGTGAAGAACGGAGAAGCCCTAGGCTGGGGAAAGATCATAGACATTATGGCGAAAGCAGATATGTTCGGGATTGGCTATCAGCCAGATCAAGAGTCGTCTAGGCAAAACAGAGGACGTCGTCCACCATACACCTTCATTAGTGCAGGAATGCTGGATCCAGGTCACGCCTGTACAGTGGGTGAAGAGATCGACAGTGATCGCGAGCTTGAGTCGTGGATAAAGTCGTGCGTACCAGGGAACTGGAAGGCCTCAAAGATCATCACTGTCACTCATCCTGAAGTGTAGTATTTCTGTTTTTCAAATTTGTTTGCATGAAAGCCATACGTTTTGCCCGAAGCGTAATGGTCCATTGTAAGGGCCATCTCATGTGTTTCATTGTGCAACATTTTGCATCATTAATAAATGGATATTTTTGTGATTAATAGCGGTGTTCCCTATTTTTCATTTATTTTTGCAGTTAAAAAAATAAAAATGGCAATGTTTATTTCCATTTTTCTTTCCTTTTGATTCGTCTTGTTCCGACCTCAAAAGTGATTATCCTCCTGATCTCATTGATAACAATTCGGTTACACCTTTGTATGACTTCGACAATCCGATCTATCATGCCGAAGAATAAGGCGAAGAAGATTGTGATCTGCTGGAATTAGCCAGGTTGTTAAGACAAGAGGAGAGGGTGATTCAACCGTACGAGGAGCGATTCAAGATTGATATTCCGGGCACCGCCGAGGTCAAAAAGGGAAGTGAAAATTGGGGCCGCTTCAGAGGCGAGTCGAGAGCAGGATGGTAACCCTGTTGAAAGAACAGGTTGATAGCTTCGCCTGGTCGTGTTAGGATATGCCAGGGTCGGATACCGATGTCGTTGTGCACGAGCTACCATGGAGAGAAGACTGTCCTCTAGAGAAGCAGAACGCCGGTGCCACGTATCAGAGTGACTTTGTTTCATGATATGATTCATCGTGGAATCAAATGCTATGTTGATGACATGATAGCAAAGTCTCAAGCAGAAGAGGGGCATCTGGTGGATTTGGTCAAGTTGTTTGACCGGTTGAGACAACTCAGACTGAGGTTGAGTCCGAATCAGTGCATTTGTGGAGGGCTGTCCGGTAAACTGCTGAGGTTTATTGTGAGCGGATAAGAGGAATCGAGGTCGATCCTGCAAAAAAAAAAAGAAAAAGAAAAAAGAAGGAAAAAGCAATGCAAGAAATGCCTGAACCGAGAACAGAGAAAAAAAGGTTCGTGGTCTCTTAGATAGATTGAATAGCATTTCACGGTTCACATCTCATCTAATAGCCACGTGTGAACCCACCCAAGCTGTTGAAAAAAAAGAGAGATCAAACGGTCAGGTGGATAATGATTGCCAAGGGGCATTGAAAGATAAAAGAAAAAGTTGCAGGAACCTCTGATTCTGATGCCTCCCGTGGAAGGAACAACTCTTAATCTGGTACTTGACAGCCCTCGAGGGGTCTATGAGGTGTGTACTAGGTCAGCATGACGAGTCTTGTCGAAAAGAGCATGCAATTTACCTAAGCAAAAAGTTTATCGAATGTGAAACAATACACTCACTGCTCGAGAAAACTTGTCGTACTTTGGCATAGGCTGCTCGCCGACTGAGACAGTATATGCTGGTTCATACCACTTCGTGGATTTCCAAGATGGATCTGATCAAGTATATGTTTGGGAAGTCAGCATGGACCGGACGGGTTGCGAGATGGTAAAAAAGTGAGTTTGACTGATTTGTGATATACGGTACACCTCTCAGAAAGCAATCGAGGGGAGTGTATTGTCCGATTACATTGCCCCGCAACCCATTGAGGATTATCAACCAAGGAAGTTTGAGTTCCCTGATGAGGACATCTCGAGGTCCTCAAATCGAAAGATTGTGAGGAACCGATCCCGGAGGAGGGGCCTGACCCTGAATCCGAACGGATTCTGATGTCTGATAGGGGGAGGTGAATATGGCGCTTTGGTTATGCCGAAAAGATCCCACATTCCCTTCGTTGCCTGGTTAGCATTTGGTTGCACCAACAATGGTGGCTGAGTACGAAGCTTGCATCCTGGGTATCGAACCTCAGTGCGTGCATCTACTGGGGCAACGCCGCGCTCGCTCATGTATGGGATAGAAGTGGTATTACCTATTGAAGACTAGATCCCATTATGGAGAGTCCTGATGGATGAGAAATTAGAGAAGGCTGAGTGGATAAGGACTCGGTATGACACGTCGAGCCCGACTGAGGAAAAGAGGCTGGCAGTTACTTGTCATGGAGCAGTTGTACCCAGTGAATGAAGCGTGTTGTTGACCGAAAAGGGCGACCTCATGCATATCATGTGGGAGACGTGTTGTTAAAAAGGATCCTTCCTCCTCAAGACGATCGTGGGGCCAATGGATATACAGTTATGGATCTCATTCGTGGTTAAAATGGTTTTCTCTGACATAGTCTTGTTGTCGACGACCATGGATGGTGAGGATTTTCCATCCCCTGTGAATGCGGACGCAGTTAGAAGATACTTCGTAAAAAAAAAAAGAGACCCGCTGGACGAAAAGAATAAAAGAGTCCAGGCAAAAAAGGGCATCCCGGCGAACCAAAAAAAAATGAATGAAAAAGGTTCGGGAAAAAGTTAGGGATAAAAAAGAAAAAAAACTGTACACCCGGCAAGTCGAAAACCCCACAAGGGCGGCTTGGGCAAAAAAGGGTATCCCGGTGGATCGAAAACCCGAAAGGGCGGTCCAGGCAAAAGAGGGACTGAAACGAACAACTGCGTCCAACATGATCGTTTGTGCTTGGGATATGACTTGGATAATCTCCGACAGAGATCGATCGGAAGCGTCTTATTCAGAAGACAGAAAGTGCGGAAAGTCTTGAGGACATATGGGGTGTAACCGAGTTGAAACCCGATGAGATCACGGTTTCACATTGCCATTAGGATAGATTTTTCCTTTTGTGCACGATCACCTCTTTTCAGGGATTGCTTCCTGTGTGTTGCTCGGTTTTGAGCCACCTTTTTTCAGTTAATAAAATGCGTGTTCAGTCAACTAATTTTGTTTTTGTCTTCATTACCGCTTTGATTGCAAAAACATCCGTTTATTTTGATAAGAATATTTGCATTTTGAAACATAGAGGTCCCTTCCGATGCATGCTTATAAGATTGAAATCTGGAAATCTTATTCGGAAGTTTGAGTGACCTAGGTGTTGAAATGTTGGCACGCTTGGGGCACGCTTTTATCTAACGATCTCTTGTGCAGGTGCTGTTAGATATCTTCATTCACTTGAAGTTTGTGATGGATAACCTTTTGACAAAAGATCCCTGCAGAGTCCGATCAGGGGCAAGGGAAAGAAGAACGGTGAAAAGACGGAGAAAGAAGGACGACGATCCTAGAGGGTAATCAAGAAGACTCTTCAAAGTCTGAGGACTGGAAAGTTTGTATGAATCCCAGGAGTTCGATCTCCGTGGAGTACGGAGAAGTCGGGAATACAAGGTGATGAATCAGAAAAGTCCAGATGAGTCTGGGAGTTCTCAAAAGTGGAAAGTCAACACTGTGGTGGGATGGTGAACACCAGTATTTGACGAGTCGACGGGCGGTCCGTGTCCAATAGGCTGTATTTCCCCAATGGGTTTGAGAGTGTTATCTCCCTGGAAGATTCGAGATCGGTGTTTCCTCAGCAAGTCTGAAGGTTACTGTCTTCCCAGTAGAGGTTGTGTTGATGGTTTTCCCCCAGCAAGGTCCCCAAGCGGATCGGGTCTGGTGAAATTATCCCCAGTAGAGATAAGCATTGTTTGCTCCCCTTAGCAGGGTAGTCCCCAAGTAGTTCGGGTTCGATGGAGGTCATCCCCAGTAAGGGTTGTCTTTCCCCAGCAGGGTGGAAATCGACGTGGTAATGAAATCCTCAGCATAGTTCGTTGAGCTCCTCGGTGTTGTCTCTGGAGGAGATGTGTTTTTATGCATTCATCATTTAGATAAGCATAGCATATTGCATCATTAGTGCGTAGCATTTCCATGATCATGGAGCATTGCGCTAAAAAAAACTCATGCATCAGCATTGCAAACATATCCATTAGCCCTAGGCCGTGGTGACCATCAGAGAATGGGTTGTCGGAAAGAGTTTAGCATCGCGCCATTGGATTGATTTCAGAATTGGGTTCCCCAGCATGGTTGAGAGGTTGGTGTTTTCCCAACAAGTGACTCCTTAGTTGAGTGGGTATCCCCAGCAATGTTACTCCCCACAAAATTTGTAGCATCTTGCAAGCTTGGATCGATTCCACAAGCAGATATGGGTGTGTCTGATCTCTCCATATAGAGTCGACCCCTTAGGCAGAAAGTGTCTGTCATTTCCTTCTGCACTCCCCACTGAGTTATATCCTCGTGGATGACGGTTGTTTCCGTTCCCTCCCTATACACATAATGGGATGGGTTTTCCCTATTGAGTTCTGTCCTCATTAGGATGAGTCTTGATTCAGTCTGCCTTTTTGGATCGATCCTAAACAGGCTTCCTTGTGGCTGTCTCTTGTGCTTCCCTGTGGTATAAATGAATAGTTGCTCACTAACCGGCACTCATTCATCTTATCCTCAGCGGAATTTGTTGGCTGCTACCTATTAACCGGTAGTTGTAAGTCCTATCTTTGTGGTCTTCTACCTACAAACCGGTAGATGTGAACCCTCTTTTCTCCCCTTTGTGGAGTCAACCCTTATGCTCATCCTAGTCGATGACGGTTACTTTTCTGTGGTTTTTTACCTACGAACCGGTAGATGTAATCCCCTCTTCGCGGTTATCATTATCCAGCTTTCAGTATTGATAGTCTTGTTTCTCTTGGATAATTGCTTTGATTAAGCAATCTTATCCCCCAGCGGGTCTTCCCCTTCCTTTTGGGTAATTGCTCCAAGTAAGCCATTTTATCCTCAGTGGGTCCTCTTTCATTCACCGTTTGCCGGTGATGTTTGTTGTTTCCCTTTTTGATTGGTTGTCCTTTACATACCTAGTCCTGGTATCCCGATGCCTTTCTTTTCGGTCGATTTATCCTTTAACAACCTACAACCCGGTTATGGATAATCTTCCATGCGAGTGTATTATCTACGTTTTGACGGCTATAGATAATATATCTCATGCGCTCTTTGGTTGAACCCTTTGTTTGTTTCCCCAACTGAGTAAGATTCGTATTCCTTGTGGAATCGAATGTCCATCCTTTAACAAGTTTGCTTTCGCTCTCTTCAGGATGATGAGTGTTTTGGAACACAAACCAATTCACGCTTTGGTCGGCCACCTGTTTTATGCCTACAACCCGGTATCCTTGGTGTTCCTTCCTGTCTGCTCCCTGTCGTGACCTTGATCCCCAGTGAGTCACCTCTCCGTTGGTTTCGATAAACGTCGAGTTTTTCCTAGTTGTCCGTTGACGTATAGTGGTATCCTCTCCACAGGTCATCCGTTGATGTCTGTGTCACCTCTCCGTTGGTGTCGGTAAACGTTGAGTTTTTCTTATTCGTCCGTTGACGTATAGTGGTATCCTCTCCACAGGTCATCCGTTGATGTCTGTGTCACCTCTCCGTTGGTGTCGGTAAACGTTGAGTTTTACCTATTCGTCCGTTGACGTATATTGATATCCTTCCCACAGGTCATCCGTTGATGTCTGTGTCACCTCTCCGTTGGTTTCGATAAACGTTGAGTTTTTCTTAATCGTCCGTTGACGTTTGGGTGTGATTAGCTTTTCCCCAGTAGGGTCACCTTCTCCGTTGGTGTCGATAAACGTCGAGCTTCTCCCGTTCGTCCGTTGACGTCTGGTCGAGTCTTCCCAGGTCATCCGTTGATGTCTGGTCACCTTCTCCGTTGGTGTCGATAAACGTCGAGCTTCTCCCGTTCGTCCGTTGACGTTTGGTCGAGTCTTCCCATTCATCCGTTGATGTCTGGTCACCCTCTCCGTTGGTGTCGATAAACGTCGAGCTTCTCCCATTCGCCCGTTGACGTCTGGTCGAGTTCTTCCCAGGTCATCCGTTGATGTCTGGTCACCTCTCCGTTGGTGTCGGTAAACGTTGAGTTTTTCCCATTCGTCCGTTGACGTCTGGTTGTACATTTCTTTTCCCAGTTCATCCGTCGATGTCTGGTCACCTCTCCGTTGGTTTCGATAAACGTTGAGTTTTTCCCATTCGTCCGTTGACGTATGGTTGTGTCCCTTTCTCCCATTCATCCGTTAATGTCTGGTCACCTCTCCATTGATTTCGGTAAACGTTGAGTTTTTCCTAGTCGTCCGTTGGCGTCTAGTTGTGATTCCTTTGTTCCCATCCATCATCCTTCGATGACGGGTCGTGGTTCCTTTTCTGAAAAAAAGTCAAAATCCCCCAGTGGAGTCGTGGGTAGACATCTTGTCTGGTTCAGTGACAAAAATCAAAATCCCGGTAGAAGTTGCCATTGGTGACCTTTCTTTTCTTGGATCCCCGCAGAGTGCAAATTTCTACGGTTCTTTGGTATTCAATCCCTGTTTACCCTGAAGGTCTGATAGCCGTTGCTCTCATCCGTTCGGGTTCCAGTTGATTGAATAGGGGCAGCTGTAGCACCTCAAATTTGCACCTCCCATTTGTATATACATTTTCATTTTTAGGTCATTAACATTGCATTGTTCATTACATAGTTCATTGCATGTCATCAGTCAGGCAGGTCAGGAGATTCAACTGTACAAGGCAACAAGTGCATTCTCCATGAGATCAAAACCCTAGGGTTGGTACAATGAGCTCATATGGTTCAAGGATCATTTTGAAGTGATGTGGCCAAGTGTTGAAAGCTCAGAGATCATCAGTCAATGTGCAAATCATTTGAAACCCTAAAAAGTCAACAGAAGTCAACTGTCAGTTCAACTGTGGATTTGGAGGTGGGAGATGGTTAGAGATGCCTCATTCATGTGCCAACAAGTCTCATTTGACATTTCAAACACCAAAATTAAAGGATTTGAAGTCAGATCAAAACTTTCCAAAAATAGCAGGTGACCTGTAATTTGAATTTGCCAAAAATGGAAAGGTTTTCAACCCAAGATTACATCATCAAGAAAGCTTCAAATGAAATTTTGTCCAACATGAAAGTTGAATATCTTTCTCTCCCATTTCCAAAAGGTCCAAGATCATGAATTTCTCATGTGTGGTTGAAGAGATATGGATCAATCTTGGCCAAGTGTGGTTTGAACTTCAAGTGGGCATAACTTTCAAACCAAAAGTCCAAATTAAGTGGTTCTTTTTGCATCATTCTTCTTTTGACCTATGCTTTCCAAATCATGCATTACATGCCATGCATTATCATCACATAATCATTTGGAAATTCACTTAATTTTTGGAGGGAAAATTAAAGTTTGAAATTAGTGCATTGTTCACACATTCTATCATGACCATTGGCTCCAAAATGGTTTTTTAAGTGAATTTGAACCCAAACCCGTGTACTGTTCATCCATAACTTTCATGCATAAGGTGAAATATCAAATTGGCATATGCACCTCATTTCTTGCTAATTCCAATTACCATGGCTTAAACATGATTAAGAGAGTGATTAGGGAGAGGTATATAACACTAAGCATAACTGTTTTCAGCTAACCACAGTCACAATTCACAGATCTAGATCAAAATCACAAAGTTTTCTCTCAAATTTTTCTTCAATTTTTTTCCAAACAAGATCCATTTCTCTTGATCAATTCATCATCTGGAGGCATTATGGAGCAAGTTTGAAGGAAGATCCAAAGGAATTCGTGCAGTTTTGAAGCAACTTGAAGCTTGAACTCAATAATGGTGGATTCAGATTTTTGAGAGATCGCGTGCAATTAATCCTCAATTCTTCATCCAATCAATCATACAAGCATACTGGAGGAGCATTGAAGCATCACAAGGCCTTGGATCCATCGAATTTCAGTTCTGCATTTCAAATAGGTTCCAAATCGATCCTCTTATTTCTCAATTTCATTATGCTATTGTTGTTCATCTTTTGATGCTGGTTAATCTGAGCTTTAGATCATTGAAATCCATGCAGAATTGAGTGAGTTAGGTCAAGTTAAAGATTCATGCATGAAAATAGATTGCTTCGATTCTCCTTGTATGTGTTGATTTAACCTTAGCTATGCATTGATTCGTGCCCCTTGTTGGAAGATCTACCTATTGATGTGCTTATTGTTGAAATCTGAGAAAATGGTTCTTGAGCCTGGCACTGTTCATGATGAACACGATGAAGATTGATGAATTTCATTTCCAGGCCGTGTTTGATCTTTAGAAGCTTTTTTTTCTGCGCTTGCATGTGTTTTTCCAGAACTTGATTCTGATTGGTGCATGTAATTGCCATGCTGGTTTGTGATTGGTCCATGCGTGTTGACTTGTGTTGACCTGGACAGCGCATAAATGAAACGGCTGCATTTCATGCAGCCTGGCGCCATAATTCAAATCGTGTCCCCTTCGATTCTGGCTTGTGTCAAAAATTCAAATGCCATGCCACATTATTTCATTTCCCTCCATTCATTCATATGCTATGCTTCATCATTTTTTTAACTTTTCTCCAACTTCCAAAATTCATAAATAATTAAATAATGCTCCAAAAAATATGAGGTTTTTTGCATTGCATTCCATTTTCTGTCTAGTATTTTATGAACATTTTTCCATAAATTGTGCTTGGTTAGAAATTATTTTGTGCTAGGGTTTGTAAACATGTATGCATTTTGTACCTTGCCTTTCCATATCATTTGTGAAATGCTGAGCTTTTATCCAATGAATCTAAAATTTTACATGTTGAAACTAGACACTTTGCTTAAAATTATGGTGTTGATTTGGTATTTTTATCATGTGTAATTGCTGTTTTATGATCATGTTGAATGTTGTTTTGGCTTTGGTTTGAGGTTTTCACCATGTTTCATCTCTGTTTTATGCTTGTGCTAAGTTGGTGTGCCAAGTTGTGTCACATATGAGCTTGTTGTGCTTGCCTTGACTTATGTGATTTGATTACCATGCCTAATATGGTCCAATGCCTCTAATTTTTTGTGTGATGATCATGTTATATGTTCTGTTTGCTCATGAATTTTGTTGAGATTATTTGAATCATTTTTGAATTAATGTGCATTTGTTCATTCTGATGTCACAATGTGGTTACAACTTGCATACCTTGCCATATTTGGTTCATGAAATGAATTTGGTTGATGATATGGATATGGGACTTGTTGGATTGTGTTCTTGATTGAATGAAGTTGATCCATGTTAAATTTCATGTTCTGTTTTGAATGTTTGACCCTCTTTTGACCCTAGGCTTGGACCTAGTGGTTTGGACTTATCATTTGGGTTGTGGATTTCAGGTTAAGAAGCATATTGCCATGATTGGAGTTGCTCACTCTCTTGAGTTGATTAAGTGGTTAATATTGACTAACTTTGAGTTGTTTTGTAGGTTGATGCCAAGTTACTTGTGTTGTGCCCATTGGCTTGTGCCTTGCACATTGCTTGCTTATCTGTCTGATTGTGTGATTGACTGTCTGTTTGATTGTTTGAATTGTATACTGATTGGGTTAGATTTTTTTCAGGTACATAAGTTGCTTTGACTTCTTTTAAACTTGCTTTTTGCTTTGCTTGGTTGCTTAACCACTGAGGTATAACTCTCTGACTTCATGTAGTCTGGAAGACCTGTCCTGTTACTTGGGCAGGCACCTGTCTGAAGCCCTCCTTAAGAGGCAATGCTTGTGTTTGTTTATCTTTGTGCCAAGCAGGAAAAGACCTCTATGAGGCAATTGGCAGATAAAAGAGATGTGCAATCTATCTCCTGCTAGTCAGTGTGTCATCCACTTTGCTCACACACCATGTGTTGATGCATTTTGGATATTAACCCAAGATCCATGTTGTGTCAGTCATATGTGGAGAAGAGTTCATACTTTCTGAACTCCCACACTTTCATTTGTCTGAAGCTCTCCCAGGCCAGGGATAAGAGCTGTGAGGTCTTACCCTCACTTCCCATTTCATCTGCTTCACCCTAACTCTCAATGTTAGGGTTAAGAGCTAACTACAACCGATTCCAATTGGCTTGTGTTTCACAGCCTAACCTTGTATGAGCCCAATTGTGTGCATATAGTGTGTGTGCTTGCTTTGTGTGCTTGTATGTATTTGCCTGTGCTGTTTAGGATAGCTTGCTCCCTGTGCAAGTTAGATAGAAACCTTAACCTAGGACCATGGTGAATTTACATGATAACTATTAGGCTCGAGTCAGACTCCCTTCTAGTTTGTCATTTCCCAGTCTCTGGTTAGGTTAGAAGTTCTTTCCCTACGTAGGGGAACTACGTCGCCCTGATCCTCATACCAGATGAGGTACGTAGGAAGGAGATGAGCTGATCTCTCCGGGCGCCCTTTTGCTTTTTCAACCCCTTTTGTGTGCGTTTGGAGTCTGACGTAAGTCCAGCGATTGGCAGTTGGTTTCCTGTGTCTTGTTTGCTTGTTTGTGTGGAGTCTGACGTAAGTCCAACGATTGGCAGTCGGTTTCCTGTGTTTGTGTTCTGTTTGGCGTGCGTTAGCCGAGCTACGAGTGCTCTGATTCTTCTCTGGTTAGAGAAGATACGTATGCATAGGATGCAACATCCTAGCGAGCACGTTTTCCCCTGTCCCGAACTACGTCGACTCTGATGTCTGTGCCTGACAGACTACGTAGGTCCAGGATGCGATATCCTGCCGAGTTAGTTTCTCTTGTCTTTCTGTGTTTCCTTCCAGCCTTGTGTGCAGTTTGTGATCAGTTTTTAGCAACCTTATCCTTTCTTTTGTGCGTGGATCCCGTCGAGTACGACGGATGTGTAGGGGTGCTAATACCTTCCCTTCGCATAACCGACTCCCGATCCCATCTCTCTTTGGTCCCGAGACCATGTCTTTTCCAGGTTTACTTCGAGCGTTTCCTTTCCCTCTTTTGGGATAAATAACGCACGGTGGCGGCTTTGTTGTTTCGTTTTCCCGCCGGTTTTTCGCGTAATGCGATAGTATGTTTCATGAGCATAGTTCATAATACTATGTCTCCAACATGCATTAACACCAAAATTCTATTGCCCGACCTCAAATAGTTATGACTTCAACATAAGTCCAATTAAGATTGCTTAACATAGCCTAAATTGGTGACATAAAAGGCATAAACATTCTAGTTAGTGAGATTGTAAGTCTCCCCTCTTTCATGGTATTGTGTGGAAACTTGGCCTTCTTTCCTTCCTTTGGAAGATGTTTTGGTTCAAGGATCCATGCTTGTGGCAAATGGGTTGAGTGTTCTCCAAAGAATGTCTTGAAATAAAAAAGAAAAACAAAACTAATTACTAACTTACTAACTATTAACTTTTAACTTCAAGTCTTTACTTTGATGCAATTTACTTTTAGCACTTTATTTCATTTGCCATTATACATATCATTCTAATTGTTTATGTTAATGTAATTTTCACTTTGTCCATTTGGACTATATTGTGTGATATTATTTTGTTTGTATATACTTTGCTTACTTGTGTGGTCTTTGACCGTTAATGCACATAATAATAACAAAAACACTAAAAAACTTTTGAGTAGACTGTTGGTTTGATCTTACCCAATTGGACTTAGAGTTTAGGCAACATTCCTTTGCTAATGGACTTGGCCAATACCAATTTGTTGAAGAACCAAGTGCTTGCAAATTTGAATTCATCTGATACATCATTCTAGATCCCTCCAGATTCATCTACAACATTGATCATTGTTAAACTGTTATGTTGAACCTGTGACTTGTGAAATTCATCTGCTACATAGGCTATTTTGAAGAAGATCATGAAATGGATAAGCTTGGATGAGGCCATCTTTATTTGATGCCTTTGATCTTCAAGATTGATATAATTGTGCATTTGTGTGTTTCTTGAATCTAAAAGTCCAAGGGAATTCTGGGTTTCTATTGACATACTTGTCTATTGGATTGCTCCCATTTGGTCAGATCTTTTCAACTCTAAACTTTTAATTTTTGTGCATAGGGTAGTCTCTTCATCTTCTCCCCGTTTCTTTAATTTCAAAATCTCTCCCTCCATTTTCAAAACCTTCTTTGTGTGAACTACTTTTATTCTAAACATTGACCACTTTTGCAAAAAGATAGAAACTTTGGCCTTATGCCATTGCATTTTCAAACTTATTTTCTTAAATTAAACTTGTAAATAAACTTAACTATACTTGACTTAAACTTTCAAAAAAGCCAAAAAGAACTAACTCATTCAAACCATTTTAGGCCTTTGTGCCTTTCAAACTTAAATTTTGTTAAAACCAACACACTCATTTTGAATTTTTTAGCACAAACTACAAGGTTTTGATCCCTCATTTTTATGTTGGTACGTAGGCACAAGACCGAAGGTCTTGTCAAACACAAAAATATAATTAATGAATTCTTTTCTCATTCCCTCATTCTATTTGTTTGTAAACATCACTTTGTACCAAATACATATGCACACAAAAAGGGCTCCCTAGGAGTACCTAGGACACTTTGGGTGCTAACACCTTCCCTCTGTGTAACCAACCCCCTTACCTGTGATCTCTGATTTTTATTAGTTTTTATTTGAAAACTTCTTACCATTTGGGTTTTGTTCGTACTTTTTCCTTTTCCCTTGGAAACAATAAAAGCGCGGTGGCGACTCTTGTTAATTGATCTCTAGCTTGTCAATAACTTGATGATCATGAATTTACCGCTACAGAAATTAAGTGGCGACTCTGCTGGGGAGTAGTCTCCAGTGGGTTTAGCCTACTTTTTGTGTGAATATATTTGTATATATGTGATGTTTGTATATATGTATGTGCGATATAATCTGCTTGTTGTGCTTGGTGATCTCTGAGTGGTGAGATAAGTTCTAACCCGAACTTGAGTGCAATTAAGATAGGAGGATGGTATAGTCATGTTCGACTTGTGTGGAGTAGTCCTTAACAAGTTGGCTTGAGATCCATCTGCTAAGTGGAGACTCCTTTGAATTTGGAAATGTCACACAAGTATTTGTGGTTAGGCATTACTATTTCTAAATTGGGTCTGAGAAGCTGAGGACCTTAGAACACCTAACCCCTCTTGGCCTATTTAGGACGTAGTGCGGAAACTGTTCGGTGTAGACTTGATAACAGTTGTCACGCGATACTACACTCAGACGAGTTTCTCTTGAGAATATTATGGGTCGATGAGTCAGTCATCTTAACCTGTAATATCCGATAGATGAAATTAAGACTCTGGGAACTTTTTAGAACATGATTCTACAGGTTTTTATCCTTAGTTCACTCCTTCGGGATGGTTCTTACCCAGACTCCATGCTCGTGACTTGTAACAAACCCTTGATTCTTGGTTGATCTAATCAAGTCTTGTCAATATCAATGGAAGTTGGGTGTTGATAAGGTGTAAACCATAATCCACCAAAATGGATGATTGATCTTGACAATGATTTGATTCATCCTTTGACCTTTGTTTGCCTTGTGTGTGATCCCTTACTTGTGATTGTTGTATTCATGCATTTCATGCGCATCATAACATTCATCACACAAAATTTCAAGGAACTAAGGTGCCATTTGCAAATATTTTCAGACCATGGATTGTGGACGAAGGAACACTAAGAAGTACAGTTTCAGATGTCCAGATTTGAAAGAGTTAAGGAAGCTAGCATCTTTTGTATTAGATCCCTTAGACTTCAAACAACGTCACGGGAAGCTTCTGTCCATCTTCTCTACTGATGTAGTTGAAGGACTTTTGAGTGTATTTGTGCAGTTCTATGATCCTCTCTACCATTGTTTCACTTTCCCAGATTTTCAGCTTGTGCCTACCTTGGAGGAGTATTCTCATCTTGTGGGGATACCTGTTTCTAGTAGAGTGCCTTTTAGTGGATTGGAGGAGATTCCTCGGTGTAGTATTATTGCTGAAGCTCTTCACTCGAAGAAGTCTGAGATAGAGGCTCATTGGGTGAAGAAAGGAGGATTGTTTGGATTGCCATCTGTTTTCCTCATCAAGGAAGCTACCACTTTTGCTCAAGCTGGTAGTGTGGATGCTTTTGAAGCTATCTTTGTGTTGCTCATCTATGGATTAACTTTGTTCCCTAACATTGACGGTTTTGTTGATGTTAACGCCATTAGACTTTTCTTGATTGGGAATCCTGTGCTTACTTTGTTGGGTGATATGTATTTCTCTTTGCATCTAAGGAATTCTAAAGGTGGTGGAACGATTGTCTGTTGCATTCCTCTTCTGTACAAGTGGTTTATTTCGCACTTGCCTCAGACGCTTTCTTTTGTGGAGAACAAACAATGTCTAAGGTGGTCTCAGAGACTTATGTCTCTCACTAATGATGATATAGTTTGGTATGATCCGTCCTTAAGAAGTTTGGAGATTATTGATAGTTGTATTGAATTCTCTAATGTGTCTCTCATTGGTACACAAGGAGGAATTAGCTACAACCCTGCTTTGGCTCATCGTCAACTTGGGTTCCCCTTGAGAGACAAACCTAATAACATGTTGTTAGAAGGTCTTTTCTATCAAGAGGGTAAAGATCCCCAACATATGAAGCAGAAGATTGTGCATGCTTGGCATAATGTGCATAGGAAAGGAAGATCCGAGCTTGGTCCGTGCAATTGTGTAGCTTTGGAAGCTTACACTCTTTGGGTGAAGAAGAGAGCTATGGAGTTGAAGATGCCTTATCCTTGTGAAAGACCTATGTTTATGGTTGTGGTTGAGCCATTAACTCTCCCTAACCAAGATGTAGAGGAGTTGGAAGACGCGCTCATCAAGATGAAGCAAGAGAAGGATATGTGGGAAGAGCGTTTCCATGTTTTGAGCAAGAAGCATGAAGAGTTGCTATTGGAGTCTATGGTCAAAGATGCACTGATTGAGCTACTTGAAGACCGAGTGACGAAGAGACAGAGAGAGCCAGAGGTTTGATCTTCTAGCATGCCTCAACCTTCAGTTGCTTGGAAGAAGATTGTTGACCAGCTTGTCCTCGAGAAGACTCAGGTGAAGGCTTCTTTTGAGACCGAGATTTGTCGCATTCGAAGGAAGTACGCGCCTTCAGCCAGATTTTTTGACATTGTTGTTAGGGATCTTTAGGATGACTAGTCTCTTCTTCTCTTGTATTTTTTATTTGGTTTCTAAAATTATACTCAGTGTAATCCTTCCAATTTATATAAATAAAAATAGATTTTTGGTCATATCAAAATTGTTGCATATTCGCAAATGATATAGTAAGTTCCTTGGAAATAAAAATAATCAAGCATTGCATTTCATGCATCATTTGCATAAGCAGGTTTTTGCCAGGTGTCTGATTGGTGTTCTTCTGTGCTTTAGCCAACCTGACTCACCGATACAACACCAGAGCTAATCGTCCAAGAATCATGGAGCACCTTGAGCAAGAGAACAGAGATTTGAAAGAGGAGATTACCCGACTGACTGCCATGATGGAGTCAGTTCTTGCTGCCCAGAGCCAAGCCTCTCCAACGCCCGTAACTCCTCTTGCGAGGACAATTATTTCTGAAATGGTTACCTCTACTGTGCCTGCTGCCACCGCCCACTTCGCTACGAACTTGCCTGCTGGATTCCCATGGGGAATGCCTCCGAATTTTGTGCCAAAAGGTTTCGCTCCTACTTTTGCTTCCATGCTGGCATCTAGCCCGGTCATGTCTGTGCCACCTCCAGTTGTGCATACTTTGCCTCGTGTAAGGGATATCATCTATCATTCCGAGCTGTCTAAGGGATCGGATGTCTATGAGAAGATGGATGAGATGAAGGACCAATTTCTTGAGCTGCGCAAGGAATTGAAAACGCTGAGAGGCAAAGATCTGTTTTGGAAGAGTGCTGCTGAACTGTGCTTAGTGCCCAATGTCAAAATCCCAGTGAATTCAAAGTGCATGACTTTGAGAAATACAAGGGGAATTCTTGTCCACTCAATCATCTTGTGATATATGCCCGCAAGATGTCAACCCAGACAGATAATGACCAGTTGCTGAGGTCCATGTCTCAGAAAGATAAGGAGACATCCATGGGGTTAGATAATGCAAGCATTCACACTTTCAATGACCTAGGTGAGGCTTTTGTGAAACAGTATAAGTACAACGTGGATATGGCGCCAGATAGGGACCAACTGAGGTTCATGTCTTAGAAAGATAAGGAGACATTCAAGGAGTATGCTCAGCGTTGGAGGGAGTTGGCTGCCCAGATCACTCCTCCTTTGGAGGAGAAAGAGATGACAAAAATCTTTTTGAAAACTCTTAGTTCATTTTATTATGAACGTATGATTTCCAGTGCCCCCAGTGATTTTACCGAGATGGTAAATATGGGGATGAGACTTGAAGAGGGGGTCCGTGAAGGACGATTGTCAAAAGATGAGGCGTCGACGAGCAAGAAGTATGAGAGTAGTTTCAACAAGAGGAAGGATAATGAGACCAATGCAATTTCCAGTGGGAGGCAGAGGAGGCCTCAAAACAGAAGAAATCCACCACCCTGTCAACATCATCATTATCAAGTATCTTCCGTCATTCCAGTATTTTCCAACCAGCAAACAATACCAATTCAACAATAATAACAACATCAATATCAAAACCAACGTCAACAACAACAACCACAATAAATAACAAATACTTACAGCAACAACCACAATAAATAACAAATACTTACAACAACAACAATTCCAACAACAATCATCACCAGCAACAGAACTTCGAGAGGAAGAAGGTCTCTTTTGACCCAATTCCTATGTCATATGTAGAACTGTACCCATCATTAGTCCTCAAAAATTTGATTCAACCAAGGAATCCACCACAGATCCCAGAACCATTTCCTTGGTGGTATAAACCTGAACTTCACTGTGCTTTTCACCAGGGTGCACCTGGGCACGATATTGAGAACTGTTATCTGCTGAAGTATGAGGTGCAAAAGCTTATAAAGAGTGGCATGGTGTCTTTTGAAGACCGCATGCCTAATGTGAAAGATAATCCTTTGCCCGCTCATGGGAATTCTTCAATGAACATGGTGGACGACTGTCCAGGTGAATTCAAGGTTTTTGATGTCCGGTTTATCCGAAGATCTTTGGTGCAAATGCATAAAGACATCTTTTTGGTGAGTGACTGTGAACATGATCATGATGGTTGTGATATTTGTGGTGTGAACCCAAGGGGGTGTGTTGTAGTGAAAAGGGACATCCAACGTCTGATGGATGAAGGCATGATTCAGATTGTTCAATTCCATCATATAGATGACGATTAGTACCCATTTTCAAGCAACCAGAGCGGTTGGTGATTCAGTATGATAGCAGCAATAACAAGAACGTCAACAATAGATCAGTTTCGCGGTTAGCGGGCCCAGTCCCGTATTCATCTGATAAGGCTGTACCGTATCAATACAATGCTACGATGATAGAGAAAGGTCAAGAGGTCCCGTTACCTACAACCAGTTCAGTAGTAAGCATTGCAGATGTTACGAAGGTGACCCGCAGTGGTCGAGTTTTTGGACCGGTGTTCCCAGAGAATAGAGAAGAAACAGTTGTTGGTAAGAAGGCGGAGGTGCCTAGTGTAGATCCAGTTGGTTGTTCAAAAGATAAGTCTGGTGAATCCAACAATTTGAAAGCCAACAATGATGATAAGGTACTCCGACTGATCAAGAGGAGTGAATTTAATGTGGTTGAGCAGTTGCTCCAGACCCCCTCAAAGATTTTTGTGCTATCTCTGCTTTTGAATTCTGAAGCGCACAGAGAAGCACTCCAGAGAGTTCTTGAATAGGCATACGTAGAGCAAGATGTTACTGTGGATCAATTTGATCACATTGTGGCTAACATCACTTCATGCAATAATTTGAGCTTTTATGATGAAGAACTCCCTGAGGAGGGAAGAAATCACAATCTGGCTTTGCATATTTCGATGAATTGCAAGGAAGATGCTTTGTCAAATGTGCTAGTTGACATTGGGTCGTCACTCAATATGCTTCCAAAGTCAACATTGTCAAAGTTATCTTATCAAGGAGCTCCTATGAGGTACAGTGGAGTAATTGTCAAAACCTTTGATGGCTCGCGTAAAACAGCCATTGGTGAAGTGGACCTCATAGTCAAGATAGGTCCGAGTGATTTTCAGATTACTTTCCAAGTAATGGATATTCACCCGGCCTACAACTATTTATTGGGAGGGCCATGGATTCATGAGGCAGGGGTTGTTACTTCCACTCTGCATCAGAAGCTTAAATTTATCAAGAATGGCAAGTTGGTGATTGTGGGAGGTGAGGAAGCACTGTTGGTTAGCCATCTGTCATCTTTCTCCTATGTGGAATCTGAGGATGAGGTTGGAACTCCGTTCCAATCCTTATCTATTGCTGCTGAGAAGAGAGTTGGGGAACCTATGTCCTCTCTGAAAGATGCACAGAAGATTGTGGAAGAAGGTCCTGTTGATCAGTGGAGGCGTGTGGTAGAGATCGCCGACAACAAGGGAAGAACTGGTTTGGGGTTCCAGAAGGGCTCGTCAACTGCTAGATCTGAAGAGATGCAACTCAGCTTCCGTAGCGGATGGTTCATTCATGGGAATGAACAACATTTAGCTGCTGTGCTAGAGGACAATGAAGAGGAAGACTGCACCAATTTTGTGACGCATGGAAAGGCTTGCAACAATTGGACTGCTATTGATATTCCTGTTATTTTGCATTGATCTAAGTAATTTATTTTATATTTTAAAATCCTTCTCCTATGCCTAAGGGAGAAGTGAACATTGTTTGGGCATTTTAAATTGATCATCAATAAAATTAATTCTATTCATCCACATCTTTGATGTTTGTTTTTACTTTTTGCTTATTTCTGAAAATGGTAATCACAAAAAACATAAATAAACAATATAATTGTCCATCTGCATAATATTTGGTCACAAATTCACTTCTCTAAAATCAAAATATCAAATCATTATGCAGGTTGGTTCCTAACCCCCATTGAATACAATGATCCTTCTCCTTCTCCAAATTTTGAATTCCCTGTGTTTGAAGCCGAGGAGGAAAGTTGTCATACCCCAAAATTTGCCTGTTAATTTTTATGATAAATTGATTCATGCATGACATTCATTTCACATTTGCATTCATTCATTAGCATACATTCTCATATAAATTATAAATTTTAATTTATTTATTATGTGATACAGATATAAAAAATAATAATAATTTTGGTTATCTGTATGATATAAATAAAAATTATATATATAAATAAAATAGTTTTAATTTAATGATAAATAAAAATAGATTTGAATTTTAATTATATAATTAAAATTTTAAATTAATTTTATTTGTTAAAGCTCATTAAATTATAATAACTATTTTTTATAATTTAGTGACTCATGTTCCATTTATTCATTATTTATAAATAGTATTTATTTAGTAATTCACGTTTTTTACTTAATAAAATTTATTTATAAGAGTAACATTTTTTAAAAAAGCCCATAAATTATAAAATCATTTTGGTTGATATAAGAATAATTTTGATTTTTTTTAAATGATGAAAGTAAAAATATAAATAGGTTTAAATTTTAATTCAATTATGTAACTAAAATTTAAATTAATTTTTATTTGTTAAAAGTCATTTAAATTATTCATTATTTATAATAATATCTGTATTTAATAAATATTTATTTATAATAATAGATAGCAAGGTTAAACCCTAATCCACACCATTATAGCTAACTCTCCTAAAGTATAGGAAGGGATCCAAATATTTAGCAAGGTTAAACCCTAAAGTATAGGAAGGGATCCAAATATTTAGCAAGGTTAAACCCTAATCCACACCATTATAAATACTTCATATGGCTGCAGCGAGAGGGAGGAGACGAAAAAGAGGAGAGATACAGTAGAAGAAGATACACAAGGCAAGGCAGAAGCAAGAAGATTCACGGGCAGGGAAAAGAGAAGCAACCATAAAGCACTCATAGCCTGAATAAGAACAACACACATACAGTGAGCAAGCCAGAAGAATCAAATCCCCAGTAAGTGTTCATTAGGGAATTTGCATCCAGCATGATTACCTTGCAATACTCTTTAATTCATGCATGAATAATATGGGTTTAATATATATATTGAGATGATGTATTCATGGTTTGGTGGATGTTGATATTGCTTTATTCAAGTATGCATCTGTTCTTGATATGTCATAGCATGTTGGAGAAATTTTGTTTGCATGATTAAAGAATTATATCTGCCATTTAATTATTATTATATGAGTGTTGTTTCTAGCATGATTATGTTTATTTCACATGTTGTTATTACATAATAATAATGATGATGAATTAATGGTGATAATATAAATCCTTGGTTGTCTTTAACATGTATGTGTAAGGTTTGTTTTATCATTATCACTTGCAGTAAAGAGAACTAATACATGAGTAAAATAATATAAGCTTCTTGATTTGTGCATGGCTATTTTTATTATTGCATGATGATTACATATGATTTTATTTTATGTGTGTGGTTTGATATAAGATGAAGTTACAGGTTTGTTATACTCACATGAAAGTAACAACATGAGAAAAAATAAAGTAGCTTGCCGTAAGAGAGAAAGTTGTAACATGCATGGTGGTGTTGTGTCAAAAATGGAAAAATCCATGTAGAGTTAATATATATTTTAATGAAGGCGAATAAATAACGAATGGACCAATATGGCTCGTTGGTAGCTCCCCCCTCACTGCAACATAGAGGTCTTGGGTTTGAGCCCCTAGGACCTATTTTTTAACTTTTCAATGTTTTTAATATGTTTAATCCCTTTCCACTATAATTAATTCACCACTATTTTTCTATTATTAAAATAAAACCCATTAATTAATTTTCTAATTAATATATTATATTAGTTATTTAAACTAGGATATAATTTAATCTAGTTTACTAATTAAATTTTCATATATCACTTAATTCATTCTTAAATTTAGTTTATTTAGTTTTTTTTATTTCTTTCTTTGTAGTTTAATTAGGTTTTATTATTTGGTATGCCCTTTTAATTTTGTACTCGTTAATTAAGATTTATATATTTTATATCCCCTTTTAAATTATGTACCCCCATTCCGAAGCCATGTAATAGCGTAGTCTTATTTTTTGCACTTTAATTTTTCCATACTGTGAATATAACTGTCTACATGTATGCTAATAGGATTGCATGGAAAGATAAATAATCAAACTTAGATAAATTAATTCAAGATATATATCCGAATCCAATCATTTCCACACTTGCACCTTTAGGGTAACCCTCTCTTTGTTGCCTTACGATATTACGGTCATGTCCCGCGAATGCGGGGATACCCTTAGCAAAGACCCTTTCGATTAAATCATCATCATCCCTAAACAGATAAGGCATAGTCCCTTCGATCAAAAGGTCAATGTCCCTATAAGATAAATCATAGTCCCTCGAACGTTGCCTTCGAATATATGACTTTGTCCCTCGATGACCCTATGTTGTAGCCTACGATTAAATGATGATCGTCCCTTCGAATGCTAAGGTATCCTTACAAATGTTGCCTTCAATGGCCAATCGACGACCCCACGATGTCCCTTTACATCCAAAGGATAAGAATACTTACTTCTCAATAATAAGGACAGTTTTACCCTCCTAAGGATAGGAAATACCTATACAGACCTTGGTTAGGTATAACTCTTAAATGCTTGCTCACAACTTAAAATACTTTTCAAACCTCACATTTTTCAAAACATCTTTTAGAAAATCACCATTTGGTATACATTCGCACCAGAATCATCGCCGAGTTATATTTTTCTAAACATCTTTCAAAATCAAACGAGATAAACACTTTGTCTACATGTATGCTAATAGGATTGCATGGAAAGATAAATAATCGAACTTAGATAAATTAATTCAAGATAATATATCCGAATCCAATCATTTCCACACTTGCACCTCTAGGGTAACCCTCTCTTTGTTGCCTTACGATATTACGGTCATGTCCCACGAATGCGGGGATACCCTTAGCAAAGACCCTTTCGATTAAATCATCATCATCCCTAAACAGATAAGGCATAGTCCCTTCGATCAAAAGGTCAATGTCCCTATAAGATAAATCATAGTCCCTCAAACGTTGCCTTCGAATATATGACTTTGTCCCTCGATGACCCTATGTTGTAGCCTACGATTAAATGATGATCGTCCATTCGAATGCTAAGGTATCCTTACAAATGTTGCCTTCAATGGCCAATCGACGACCCCACGATGTCCCTTTACATCCAAAGGATAAGAATACTTACTTCTCAATAATAAGGACAGTTTTACCCTCCTAAGGATAGGAAATACCTATACAGACCTTGGTTAGGTATAACTCTTAAATGCTTGCTCACAGCTTAAAATACTTTTCACACCTCACATTTTTCAAAACATCTTTTAGAAAATCACCACTTGGTATACATTCGCACCAGAATCATTGCCGAGTTATATTTTTCTAAACATCTTTCAAAATCAAACGAGATAAACACTTTGTATACATTCGTACAAGAATCATTACAAAGTTAAACTCTCCTTTCAAAATATTTTCTAAACACACCACATTTCTCAAACACTTTCTCAAACAAGGAAAACATAAGTGAGTTAAGCAATTAAGAGCCCATGGATAACCATGGATACAAAGGGTGCTAACACCTTCCCTTTGTATAATGTACCTCCCGAACTCAAAATCTAATCAAGGTCTTTCCTGTTCTTTTCCGCCTTTCCTTATTGGATAAAAGAAAAGTCGGTGGCGACTCTTGCTATCCGCAACATTGCTTTTCAAAGCAAAAACACAAAGTCAGTTCACCGTATCACAAAAGTGATGTAGAAATGAGTGAGTAATTGTCTCGTCTTCTTAGGCAAGATGAGAAGATTATTCAGCCGTTTGAAGAGCGGATCAAGCTAGTCAACTTGGGTTCCGAAGATGATGTGAAGGAAGTCAAGATTGGGTCTCGACTGTGTCCAGATGCTAAGAAGGGGTTGATTGATCTTCTTCGAGAATATTTAGATGTGTTTGCTTGGTCCTATCAAGACATGCCTAGGTTGGATTCTGATATCGAGGAGCATAGATTATCGTTGAAGCCAGAATGCCAAACAGTCAAGCAGAAGTAGAGAAGAACGCATTCTGATATGGCTGTGAAGATCAAAGAGGAAGTTCAGAAGCAGGTTGATGTTGGTTTCCTCGTGACTGCTGAGTATCCGTAATGGGTGGCCAATATTGTGCCAGTGCCAAAGAAAGATGGAAAAGTCCGCATGTGTGTCGATTATAGATATTTGAATAAAGGCAGTCCGAAAGATGATTTCCCTCTGCCACACATTGATATTTTGGTAGACAATACTGCTAAATTCAAAGTCTTTTCATTTATGGATGGATTTTCTGGATACAATCAGATCAAAATGGCACCCGAAGATATGGAGAAAACCACATTCATTACACCCTGGGGAACATTCTGTTATAGAGTGATGCCTTTCGGTTTAAAGAATGCTGGTGCAACTTACCAGAGAGCAATGACTACTCTTTTTCATGATATGATGCATAAAGAGATTGAAGTATATGTCGATGACATGATTTCTAAATCAATTGATGAAGAGGAACATGTTGAGCATTTGTTGAAGCTATTCCAGCGTTTGAGGAAGTATAAGCTCCGCTTGAATCCCAATAAGTGTACTTTTGGTGTTCGTTCTGGTAATTTGTTGGGCTTTATTGTAAGCGAGAAGGGTATTGAGGTTGATTCTGCCAAGGTCAAAGCAATACAAGAGATGCCTGCGCCCAAAACTGAGAAGCAAGTCAGAGGTTTTCTCAGCCGCTTGAATTATATTTCCAGATTTATTTCCCACATTACTGCCACATGTGCGCCTATATTCAAGCTTCTTCGGAAAGATCGGTCTTGTGATTGGACTGAAGACTGCCAGAAAGCTTTTGATAGTATCAAAGGATATTTGCTTGAACCTCCGATTTTGTCTCCACCTGTTGAAGGAAGACCATTGATCATGTATTTGACTGTGCTCGAAGATAGTATGGGTTGTGTTCTGGGTCAGCAAGACGAGACTGGGAAGAAAGAAATTGCAATTTACTACCTCAGTAAGAAGTTCACCGACTGTGAGACTCAGTATTCAATGCTTGAGAAGACTTGTTGCACATTGGCTTGGGCTGCTAAGCGTTTGCGTCAGTATATGTTGAATCATACCACTTGGTTGATGTCCAAAATGGATCCAATCAAGTATATATTTGAGAAGCCTGATTTAACTGGGAGGATTGCCCGTTGGCAGATAATGTTATCAGAGTATGATATCAAATATCGATCTCAGAAAGCGATCAAAGGTAGTATCTTGGCTGACCATTTGGCTCACCAACCAATTGAAGATTACCAGTCAATGCAGTATGATTTTCCTGATGAAGAGATTTTTTACTTGAAAATGAAAGATTATGATGAACCATTGCTAGAAGAAGGGTCGGAACCTGGTTCCTGTTGGGGCATGGTATTTGATGGAGTTGTTAATCAATATGGAAATGGCATTGAGGCAGTGATCATTACTCCTCAAGACGCGCACCTACCATTTACAGCTAAATTGACTTTCAAGTGTACAAAAAGCATGGTAGAATATGAAGCTTGCATTATGGGGCTTGAAGAGACCATGAATCTCCTAATCAAGTATTTGGATGTCTTCAGTGATTCGGCTTTGGTCGTGAATCAGATCAAAGGAGAATGGGAGACAAATCAACCCAGTTTAATACCATATAGAGATTATACGAGGAGGATTTCAACTTTCTTTACCAAGGTTGAATTTCATCACATCCCTCGAGATGAGAACCGGATGGCAGATGCTCTTGCAACGTTAGCGTCAATGATTGTAGTGAAGTATTGGAATGAAGTTCCCAATTTATCTGTGATGCGTCTCAATAGGCCAACTCATGTGTTTGCTGCTGAAGAGATCAAAGATGAGAAGTTGTGGTACTATAACATCAAATGTTTCCTTCAAAGTCAGATTTGCCCGCCTGGGGCATCTTTGAAAGATAAGAAGACTTTGAGAAGATTAGCCGATAATTTCTAATTGAATGGTGATATACTATACAAGAGAAACTTTGACATGGTTTTGCTTAGATGTGTGGATAGACACGAAGCAGACTTGTTGATGACCGAAGTACATGAAGGTTCCTTTGGTACTCATTCCAATGGACATGCAATGGCAAAGAAGATGTTGCGAGTAGGTTACTATTGGCTGTTAATGGAATCTGACTTTTGCAAGTTTGTGAAGAAATGCCACAAGTGTCAAATTTATGCTGATAAGATTCATGTTCCTCCGACACTATTGAATGTTATCTCTTCCCCATGGCCCTTCTCCATGTGGGGAATTGATATGATTGAGCCCAAAGCTTCGAATGGACATCGTTTCATTTTGGTGGCAATTGACTACTTCACAAAATGGGTTGAAGCGGAATCGTATGCAAATGTAACCAAGCAAGTTGTTGTAAGGTTTATCAAGAATCAGATTATATGCCGTTATGGTGTGCCAAGTAAAATCATTACTGATAATGGATCGAGCTTGAATAATAATATGGTGGAAGCTCTTTGCAAAGACTTCAAGATTGCACATCATAATTCTTCTCCCTATAGACCTAAAATGAAAGGGGCTGTTGAAGCTGCGAATAAGAACATCAAGAAGATTATCCAGAAGATGGTTGTCACATACAAGGATTGACATGAGATGCTCCCATTTGCTTTACATGGGTATCGTACATCCGTCCGCACTTCAACAGGGGCAACCCCTTTCTCTCTTGTATATGGTATGGAAGCAGTTCTCCCCGTAGAGGCTGAGATTCCTTCATTGCGTGTGCTCATGGAAGCCAAGTTGACTGAAGTTGAATGGTGTCAGACCAGATTTGATCAGTTGAATTTGATAGAAGAGAAGAGATTGACTGTCATGTGTCATGGTCAGTATATCAGCAGAGAATGAAGAAAGTTTTTGATAAGAAGGTCAAACCTCGTGTGTTCAGAGAAGGTGACCTTGTGCTCAAGAAGATTTTGTCGTTCAAGCTAGATATCAAGATTTTGTAGAAGGATTAAGGATCATTTGTATTCAATGTACCCCTTTTCCATGTAAATTACCATTTTCAACTTTGTAAAATCTATGGAGTCTTGTCATTTACAAACTACCATCCTAATAAATAAAGTTGAACTTTTATCCAATTGTTTCTACTCTTATTTACTTCAGCCAATAGTTTTAATTTTTATTGTGATCATTTTGAAATTGAATTTTTAAATCAAAATCAAGTTTTAAGATATATAAGCAAAAACTTTTCCAAAGCAAGTAAAAAGAATATCAACAACATTTCAGTAAGAAGCAAGTTCTTAAGTGGGAAGCATCTTAGGTTCCTCAAGCAGTTAACTCTTCGGGTATCCCTAGACGTTTGTGTTTTTTTTAGTTCCTCAGTGGAATGTTTGATTCCCTTTGGAGCTTATTTCTTTGTCCCAGCTAAGTTGGTTGCGGCGTGTCCTTGCCCCCAACAGAGTTTCGACCTTCCCAGCGAAGTTCATTTTTTCTCAGCAGATAGGTCATCATCAGAGATGTTTAATATTTCCCCAGTAGATCGTTGTGGTGTCCCCACCAATCGCCATCTATCTTTGCTCCCAGTCAGAGTTTCCTCCTGGTTCTTAAGCAGCTTTTGACTTCTTCCCTAGTATGGTTGTCTCCCATTTTTATGGTGATGACCTAAAATTCCCTACAAATTGGATGTTTTATCCTCAGCAGATCTCCTTCCCCAACCATGGTTGAGCCTTTGGGATGTTGATCTCCCTGTTCTCCAGCAGTTTGTATCCATGATTTGTGGATTGGCCGAGGGTTGTACCGGTGGTTCAATTTCTTTGCGACACCTCTGTATCCTTCGTGATCGTTTTGTCAGCATAATTGCCATATATACATATACATATACATTCATATAAGTTCATGTTTTGCATATCCTGCATCTTCATATTTGATTTGTTTGAGATTTTCATTCTCTGTTATGGCGGTACTTTATCCCCATACCAAAAGTTTGGTGTCTGTCCTCCTTCAATTGTAGAGTGTCAGTCCCTAAGCAGAAAAGACTTTAACCTTTCTCTGTTTCCCCACTGAGTTTGTTTCCTCGTGGATGATTGTTATTTCAGTTTCCTCTCCAGCAAATTTTCTGGATGGAATTCCTCCCCTTGAGTTATGTCCTCATTGGGTTGAGTTTTGATTGACCGTTTTCTTTCTAGCTCTTACCTAGATAGATATCTTGGTCCCATAAGAGTCTATTACCCAGTAACTGATAATATTCTTCTTAGTTTGCAGTTTGTTACTTCTTGCCCAATATCCGGCAAAAGTACCATTTTTCTCCTCAGCAGAATTCCCTAATGGAGTCCCCGGAAGTATATCCTTGATATGTTCATCTTAACCAGGTGACAGATATCTTTCTTTCCTCCGCAGAAGTCTATCCTTGATATGTTCACTTTAACCAGTGATGGATATTCTCTTCTTTGGTATTCTACCTAATAAAAAGGTAGTTGTAATTCCTATTTTTGTTCCCCAGAGAGTTAATCCTTGATATGTTCATCTTAATCGATGACGGGTTTTCTTCTCCTTGTTGGTCTTCTACCCAGTAACCGGTAGTTGTAAATCCTACTTTCTCCTGTGCAGAGTCTATCCTTGATATGTTCACTTTAACCATTGACGGATTTTCTCTCCTTTGGTATTCTATCCAGTAATTGATAGATGTAATCCCTACTTTTATTTCCCCATTTCAGAGTCTATCCTTGATATGTTCACTTTAACTGGTGGGATATTTTCTCTTTGATTGGTCTTCTACCCAGTAACCGATAGTTGTAAATCCTGCTTTGTCCCCTCGCAGAGTAAATCCTTGATATGTTCATCCTTACCGGTGACGGATTTTTCTCTTTGACGGTTTTCTATCCAGTTTTCGATAGATGTAATTCCCCCTTTTGTTGTTCAGTTGGTATATCCTTGATATGTTCATCCTAACCGATGACGGGTATCCTCCTTGACATCCCTAGGAAAGTCTATCCTTGATATGTTCATCCTAACCGATGACGGGTATCCTCTTTGACATCCCCAGGAAAGTCTATCCTTGATATGTTCACTTTAACCGGTGACAAATTTTCTTCCCTGTTGAGTTTATTCTTGATATATTCATCCTAACCGATGACGGATATTCTCACCCTTGGTCTTCTGCCCAGTAACCGGTAGTTGTAAATCCTATTTTCCGCAGTTTCCCCCAGCAAGGCTATTCTTACCCTGTAACCGGTAATGAATATTCTCCTCTGGCTTTTCCTCAACGAGTCATCCTTGATATGTTCATCTTAACAGATGATGGATGTTCTCTCCGTCAGATTTTATTATCTCCTTACCCAGTAACAGGTAGTAGATAATAGATTTCTGCTCCTCCTGCGTTAAAATTTTATTTTCTCCCCAGTTGGGTTGAGTGCGTATTTCCTTAGTGAAATCGTTGTTCCCCCTGCCCGAGTCGAGTATTTCAATGTTATCCTGACTTATTCGCATCCCTTACAGATGTTGTCATCTCCCCGGTCGAGTCTCCATTTTAGATGGATTTCCTCGAGTCCCAAGTAGTTTTAAGTCGTAGCCTGGCCTACGCATAACTCCTTTTTACCCCCCCCCCCCCAAGAGTCTTTGTCTCCCCAGTGAATTTTTCTTATGGAATGCATGGTGCTCCTGCGGATTTTCGGTCTCTCTGATTTCTTTTCCTTTGTGGTAGTATTTCCCCACAAAGCGTTAACTTTTGCATTCATATCATTTGCATCATGAGGTCTCTTAGGGACCAAAATTTGCTTCTCTATGTTGTTTTTTAAGCCCATTCGACTGAGTCGACATGAAGATTTTAACCTTCGCCTCCTCAGATAGAATGTCCTTAAATAGGGGCAGATGTAAGACCCCAATTTTGACCCTAAAATCCCTCATGTAATTCCATCATAAGCATAAACCTTGGGATCATACCTTGGCATCCTCCTTACCCCTTTTCATTGGGTTTGTTTTGGGAGAGATCACCAAACACTTTGTGATTATATCATACTTGTATATTATCATTTTACTAACCAAAATACCAAAAATATGTCTTTGTCTCTATCTAACTCTTTTGTAGGTAGCGCATGATCTCATTGATTCATCAAGATCACATCTAGGGTTTAAGACCTTCATGAACAAAGAGTACAACCAAGAATTGATTCAAGAATGTTTATGAACATCATATATGAGTCCCAATGTTCTCTACATGTTATATTGATAAAGTTTGCTTCAAGAGTTTGAGGGTGATTTGCCTTGGAAACCCTAGTTTGACTGGGTGTCTTAAGTAACTTCTCCAACAAGCTATCTCACCAATTGATCAAATTTCTCAAGGGACACTCCAAATTTCATTATTTTATGCATATATGATCTACCATGAGCCAAGAAAGTCAAGAGAATTGGAAATTAGCAAGATGGTTGATGGTGGTTAGCCAGATGAATTCATCTGATCAAAACTGGGTCTCCCTAGACCCTATCTCCTAAAATTTTCGCTATATGAAAATTATTCCAAGAGAAAACTTACTATAAATGACATTATAAACAACTTTCATGTTGATACCTAGAGATAGTTTGGCTTGGAAAATCATTTTCTATGTTGAAATATTATAGGTCATTTTGTCTAAACCCTAATTTGAAAGTCAACTTCCCAAGGCCATAACTTGCTCAATTTATATGAGATGAAAGATTTCCAATTTGAATAACCAAATTAAATGTGTCTAATTCAACTTTTATGTTTGGAGTGGGAGCTAGTTCAACTTCTTTGAACATGTGATATGAGGCTACATTATAGGTCACTTTTGACCTATACCATTGATCAAGTGATTTTTCCAAACTTCAAAAATGAATAATTCTATCACTTAAAATCCAAATGACATGAAATTGGTGACCATTTTTAAGGTCTTTGAGAGATATACAACTTTTATGAAGATAATTTTCTGATTTGAAGCTTCCATAAAAATTTAAGTAAGGTGGAATATTAAGACATATGGCTTGACACTTAGAAAAATTTTGATATGTCAAATTTTTACAAACTATCACCTCAAATTTCTCCAAGTTCCAAACTCCAAATAAAAAAGTGTTCAACATAAAACTTGTTACTATTGATCTCACCTTTCCAAAGATCTCAAATTCATTCATTTTGGATGAGAAATGCATGGGCTGCGCATGGCTTAAATAGGCTGATATCATTTGGCATGGATCCAACTTCAAGTAACAATGTTCAATTCCCTTGCATTCCAAGCTTGCTTCAACACATCTGATTATCCATTTTGGACTTCGAACCATCATTTCATGGGCCTATGCACGCCCATGCACCATGCTATCATCATTTGCCAATTTTGGAAGGTTGAAAAGAGTGTGCAAATATCACATGGATTTGGCTATATATACAACTGCATTTGCTCAGAAATCACACACACATTGCGCCAACTTTGAATCTCCATTGAAAACCCTTCACTCTAAGAAGATAACCCCGATAAATTCATTTGAATTTGATCTTGAATCTCCACTGTTTTGGAATTCAATTCTCCAGGAGTCTATTGCTTCTAAACCTTTTCATTCCTCTTCTGAAAGCAAGTGAAGTGAAGCCAAGCACAATTCAGATCAAGATCTAGAAAGTTCAGACCTCCATTAAAGGTAATTTGCAGAAATTTTAAACTCTTCGATTCTCTTAAATTGTGGCTCAATTCTATTGATTCTTGAGTTGTCTGAAGTCCTACCAATGTAGGCAAGAAGATTGAGTTGCTTTGAGGCCAAATCGAAGCAACTCAGATCATGAACCTCATTTTTCAATTCCACATATCTCTCAATATAGTTGGAATTGGATGAATTGGAGGTGATATTCGTGCTCAGTGATGTTTTTTCTTTAAGATCATGTCCCTGTTTATTATTTTGGTGATGGTTCATCTTGACCAGTCCGGTGGAGCTCACCGGGGAAGATGACCAGAGCTCTGGCTCCGGTGATGAGGTGTCTCACCTCTGAACCATTTGATCCAAGTCCCACGTTATAATCTGGAGCGTTGATGTTGATCACTTCATTTGCCACGCGGTTGACTAGGACATTGCTGGAACACGCGTTTTGGATCATCATATCTGCCACCTCAATTAATGAGGGAGATCTGATGGTCCACGTATTTCAGCAATTTCTGAATTTCATTTTAATTCCATTTTATTCAATAATTCATAATAAATTTAATATTGATCCAAAAAATATGGGACTTTCACCAAAAAAATTCAAATATTTTTCTCTTTCATATTCTGAATTAAAATTATTTTTTGTATCATTATTAATATTTTTCATGAATTAATTGATGTTTGATTTATTTTTAATTGTTTAAAAATATTTTTTCCAAAAATTATGAATTTTTTTCTCCAAGGTCCTTTGACCTTGTTTGATCTATGATAAATCTCATGGCCATTTATTTGGTGTTTTGATGAGATTTTAGGATTTGGACAAAACATATTTAAATTTAATGCATTATTTTACTATTTTTAATTGAATAAATGCCATTTTAATTGTGTTGACCAATTGTATTGACTTGGTTGAGTTTGCTTATTGTTGTTGGGCCTTGGTCAAGGTTGATTTGACTTTGTCAAGTTAATATCATTGGATTTAGGGGATTGATGGAATGTACATTCCATCTCCCAAAATGAATGAATGATATTAATTTGGTAAGAGTCCTCCTTTGACCAATTTGTGATTTCAGTCATCCCCTTCCCACTTTATCTCATTCCTCTTCTTCATTCATTCATTTCCATTTGGCCTATGACATCTCAAAGTCCTAATGCTAGTTGATTGAAAAATTGACATGAGTATGGATGAGATTAGGCCACACCTTTTGTATATTTTTTGTGTGTGGTATGTTTCATGAGCATAGTTCATAATACTATGTCTCCAACATGCATTAACACCAAAATTATATTGCCCGGCCTCAAATAGTTGTGACTTCTATATAAGTCCAATTACGATTGCTTAACATAGCGCTAAATTGGTGACGTAAAAGGCATAAGCATTCTAGTTAGTGAGATTGTAAGTCTCCCCTCTTTCATGGTATTGTGTGGAAACTTGGCCTTCTTTCCTTCCTTTGGAAGATGTTTTGGTTCAAGGATCCATGCTTGTGGCAAGTGGGTTGAGTATTCTCCAAAGAATGTCTTGAAATCAAAAAGCAAACCAAAACTAATTACTAACTTACTAATTATTAACTTTTAACTTCAAGTCTTTACTTTGATGCAATTTACTTTTAGCACTTTATTTCATTTGCCATTATACATATCATTCTAATTGTTTATGTTAATGTAATTTTCACTTTGTCCATTTGGACTATATTGTGTGATGTTATTTTATTTGTATATACTTTGCTTGCTTGTGTGGTATTTGACCATTAATGCACATAATAATAACAAAAACACTAAAAAACTTTTGCGTGGACTGTTGGTTTGATCTTGCCCAATTGGACTTAGAGTTTAGGCAACATTCCTTTGCTAATGGACTTGGCCAATGCCAATTTGTTGAAGAACCAAGTGCTTGCAAATTTGAATTCATCTGATACATCATTCTAGATCCCTCCAGATTCATCTGCAACATTGATCATTGTTAAACTATTATGTTGAACCTGTGACTTATGAAATTCATCTGCTACATAGGCTATTTTGAAGAAGATCATGAAATGGATAAGCTTGGATGAGGCCATCTTTATTTGATTCCTTTGCTCTTCAAGATTGATATAATTGTGCATTTGTGTGTTGCTTGAATCTAAAAGTCCAATGGAATTCTGGGTTTCTATTGACATACTTGTCTATTGGATTACTCCCATTTGGTCAGATCTTTTCAACTCTAAACTTTTAATTTTTGTGCATAGGGTAGTCTCTTCATCTTCTCCCAATTTCTTTAATTTCAAAATCTCTTCCTCCATTTTCAAAACCTTCTTTGTATGAACTACTTTTGTTCTAAACTTTGACCACTTTTGCAGAAAGATAGAAACTTTGGCCTTATGCCATTGCATTTTCAAACTTATTTTCTTAAATTAAACTTGTAAATAAACTTAACTATACTTGACTTAAACTTTCAAAAAAGCCAAAAAGAACTAACTCATTCAAACCATTTTAGGCCTTTATGCCTTTCAAACTTAAATTTTCTTAAAATCAACACACTCATTTTGAAATTTTTAGCACGAACTACGAGGTTTTGATCCCTCATTTTTATGTTGGTACGTAGGCACAAGACCGAAGGTCTTGTCAAACACAAAAATATAATTAATGAATTATTTTCTCATTTCCTCATTCTATTTTTTTATAAACATAACTTTTAACCAAATACATATGCACACAAAAAGGGCTCCCTAGGAGTACCTAGGACACTTTGGGTGCTAACACCTTCCCTCTGTGTAACCAACCCCTTTACCCGTGATCTCTGATTTTTATTAGTTTTTATTTGAAAACTTCTTACCATTTGGGTTTTGTTCGTACTTTTTCCTTTTCCCTTGGAAACAATAAAAACGCGGTGGCGACTCTTGTTAATTGATCTCTAGCTTGTCAATAGCTTGATGATCATGAATTTCCCGCTACACAACATAATGTTGATTTTTCTAACGATGAGGCTGAATATGTAGATGTTAGACAATAAACTTTGATCTAGAGGGGGGGGGGGGGGTGAATAGATCCCAAGTAAAAACTTTAGCAAGAATTATTTTGAAAACTTTTATGGCTAGAAAAGCTCGAATCGTCTAACTGCACCGTTATAAAAAAGCTTGGATATGCGTAATTACAATTAAAGTATGATACTGAGTATAAATTTGATCAGCAAAGTTTCAAGCACAACCAATTGAATTTTATAATAAAAGTAGAGTCTATTCCCAATGATAAAATACACAAAAATGTAGTAGAGGCAAATTACCAAATACCTTGTGTGCAATTGATTTCGTTTAGAAATTTGTATGAATTTGTTGATCTTCAAATCCAACCATAATCTAATAGATTGTGATCAACTCAACAAAACCTTTTTCAAATGATTATCAAAAGGATTAACCAAACATATTGATCTCACAATCGATGAATTCAACAATTCGCAAATGAGACGTAAAAGATATATATATATATATATAAAAGAGAGAGAGAGAGAGAGAGAGAGAGAGAGAGAGAGAGAGAGAGAGAGAGAGAGAGAGAAAGAGAGAGAGAGAGAGAGAGAGAGAGAGAGAGAGAGAGAGAGAGAGAGAGAGAGAGAGAGAGAGAGAGAGAGAGTATACAAGTATTTGTTTAGGCAGTTCCACCACTAGCAGCATCTAAAATATTGAGTGTTCCACCACTAGCAGCATCTAAAATGTTTCTATCCATTGGTATCAACCCTTTATAGAAGTACTGAATAAAAACATGTTTAGTGATTTGGTGTTGAGGACAACTAGACATTAACTATTTGAATCTCTCTCAATACTCAGCCAATGATTCATTGCCCTATCTAATATCACATATTTACTTTCTGATTGATGCAACTCTAGAGGCAGGAAAGTATCTTTCTAGGATGACTTTCTTTAAATCATTCCAGGTTCTAACAAAATTTGGCTCAAGATAGTACAACCAGTGTTTTGCAGCACCCTGTAGTGAGAATGGAAAGGCTCTGAGCTTAATATGATCTTCTGTTATTCCTTCAGGTCTCAATGGTGTAGAATAAACAACATGGAATTCCTATAGATGCTTATGCGGGTCTTCACCTGCAAGACGATTAAACCTTGGTAGCAAGTGTATTAAACTAGATTTCAATTCAAAAGGAACAACAACATCAACATATTTGATACATAAACCATTATAATTAACATCAAGACAAACAAGCTTTCTTAATGTCCTTTGTTTATCCATGTTATTATCAAAAGCAAGTTCATAATCAAATAAGTTATGCACATGCAAAGAATCAGAATTAGAATTGTTAACAAGTGGTGAACTAGTGCTAGCCTGATTTGCTCTGTGGTGAGTGTGCAAGGTTCTTTCAACTTCAAGATCAAAATCAAACAAGTCAGAACAACCAGACCTAGCAGCCGGAACTAATTCAACAATGCATCAACAAATGTGAAAATGCCAACAATGTCCCTATAGAACAAAATAGTTGGAAAACATAGAAAACGATTAAAAAAAGAAAAAAGAAAATTTAATCGAATGAAGCCAATTAAGAATTTTGAGAATTTTTTTGGATTTTCCAGAAACTATGAAAATAGTAAAAAAATTCATAAAAAATAGAAAAATGATGAATTTGGGGTTTTGAGGGTGTTGTCTAGCAACTCTTTCCAATAGTAGGGGACTTTGATTCCAGATTCTTTTCTACTAAATTGGCATGGAAAATTTTCAAAACAAAAACATTTTTTCTAAAATCAGGTTTTCGGACCGATTTTGACGAATACACACGACCAAAAGAGCAAGAACAGAGGGGCCAAAACGCAAGGGAGAACACCTAAGACTTTAATATTGGTTAAAAACAACAAGAGTCCCTGGTTACAGCGCCAATTTGATCCCCTATCGCACACAGGTCAAAATGTATTTAAAAATGTAGTAAAACGGAAGCGACACTCAAGTCGTATCACAATGACTCTTCAATGTTGTAACCAAAAAAATGAATATAAGGGGGTTTTTAAGGTTCAAAACTTAAATCGAAGATGATTAAAGTAAAAGCAAAATTGATAAATAAGTTAATCTACTGTATCGATTTCCGACTTATCATTGATTCTTATAATTTTAATTTCCTAAGTGAATTCGATCATATTCAGTTACAATACCCACTGATAAGTGCAATTGGTATTATATGATTTATGTTCCTAATTTCCGATGTAAGCAAACAGATTTAAGAAGTCGTGAATTAAACAAATGCGACTTAATCAAACACGATAACGAAAAAGCTACACTAACGTGATTATAGTTAAGGATCGAACAAAAACATCAAATTTGATAAACTCTATCCTATAATCAACAATTGAATTAAGCAAACAAAATTAATCGAATTAGGATAACGACTTTATAGGAAGAATTGAAAAGAAATCGAAATTGAACTAAAATTCATAAAAACCTCAAAGTGGAATTCGAATACAACAGATTAGCTCTTTGGGAATTATCTCTCCATAAGATTCATATGACCTATTTTCTATTTTGTGAATGCTGAAAAAATTAATCCTAAATCTACTCATTTGTTTAAATATAGCAAGGGAACTCGAGCCTAATAGCAACCGACCCGTAAAAATACAAAACCGGCCCAAAAACTTAGTATTTTCTGAAGTCTGAAAATAAAATGATTTATTCGAGTCTTCTACACTCTGAATTTGCTTCTTATTTCAACACAAAACGTGTAAGTTGTCTTTTCAGATTTCTAACGTATATTAGAACGCGTCAATCTGATTCTTGTAGCCTAGGTTATAACCTACGAAGAAAGAGGGTGTAAATAGTTTTTTATTCAGAAAATACCATACAAAATTAAAATAAATGTAACAATAAACTATGCTAAGGAAACACACTAAAATAGTTGAAATAATAAAAGACACTCTAGAATTATTGTAACATAATAGTGAAAGAATGTGCTTGAAAATACATTGATCACTAACCACTCCAAGTTTCTTGTGGATAGGATGCTAACTGCTTCAATCCATCATTTGGAAGGAAGACTCACCGTTTCACTTCTAATTTTTCTGTTTGGTTGAAAGTTAGCAACAAACTTCATTTTTCCTTGTATAAGGGGATTCGAGAGTTCAACCTACTAAAAGCTTTTAAGTTTATTAAATACTCTCAAGAATAATTCTTGGGGAGAGGAGTAGTTCTTTTTTCTTTTTCGTCTGAACCTCTATAAGCCCTGGTATCTTCTTTCTTCCATTAACTCTTTAAATTTCTGCATTTTATTTTCTACAATTTATTTTCCAATGCATAACACTAAAAAAATTTCTAAAATGTTTTCTAACTATGATTTTGATTCTAAATTTTTTTCAAATCCAAGTTTTTCTGAAACACACAATTCACCCCCCCCCCCCCCTCTTGTTTGTGAAGTGACATGTCCAACAAATGACATCAGAGCCTAACACATATTTTAGGACTAATCGTCTCAGGAGGAAGATGGATTCCAACAAGAGATATTTTTTAAACACACCACCACTCTTTAATAATATTAGATTTGATATATGGCAAGCTAGATTTAGAATTTTATTCAAATTATAAAGCATGAATTATGGGAAACCATAATCAATAGTCCGTTTATCCCTACTTACCAAGTAAATGGAAAATTAGTAGATAAACTCGATTCCCTTTGGACCAAAAAGGAAAAGATAAAGTCTGAGATAGATTTCAAAATCATGAGTTTTATAACAATGTCTCTAGATGATAATAAATTTTCTTATGTCATCATTGCAAAACCTCCAAGGAAATGTGGAATACTCATGAAATGATATATGTAGTTTCTTCAAGTATCGAGCAAGAGGAGATGAACACACGAGGAGAAGAAAATGAAGATACCATCTTTTGATGTTTTTCAAAGTTTTGAAATATTAGAAATTATATTAGAATGTTCTTCGCTAATCAATGTCCAAGAGTTAAGAATTGGAAGTTTAATCCAATCCTTAAATCGAAAGATGGGAACCTTCATGAATTTTGGGAAAAATCAAGAAAGAAAGAGATCATAGAAAAATTGAACAAAGTAGTTCAATTACTCAAAGATGAAGAAACAAAAACCAAAAAATCACCATCTTCACATACTCCTATCAAACGACTCCGATGGAATCCTTCAAAAGAACATACTCATTAGTTGAAAAATTGTCTTCAAGATTTGAAAGAAGAAAAGGAGGTGAGACATCAACCTCAAGGATAAATATAAAATAACCTTCTTCGAATGAAGAAGATGAAGTTTGCTTAAAGGCATTCTATGAGGAAGATACTATCAAGGTATGCTTTGCAGGTTGAAAGCTTTAACAATTATTAATGGAGTTGTGCAAGGAAAATTATACTTCTAAGTATGCAGTATGTATGAAGTCTCTGATCCAAGAATGTACGGTGATGGAAAATATTATAATGATCAAAGAAAGTGTTATCGAGTATATCTTAACATTTATGATCCTTAGTGATCACTTGAGTGGATATATCTCTAATGGACGTATTTATCTCATTGTTTATAGCAAATCCCACATCCAACGATGTGTAGAGAAGGACACACCATAGTATGATTGGTGTTCCCCTTTAGGGGAAGTTTTTTTATCAAAGTCTTTTGATATGAGAGGTAATACACTATTTTAAGGTTGAAATGTTTGGAAAACTTCGATTAATCCTTAAATTGTGGTTTTAATTTTTTGTCATCTCAGTAAAACATTTTCACTAACAAAAAATATAATTTTCTAAGTTTTTTTATAGAAAGGAGTGTAATAAGGGTGGAAAAAAGCAATGAAATCCAACACAAGACCCAAAAGGCACCAAGGGGACTGAACGATGAAAGGCCAATCAATTGGAACCTCATGGAAATCGATTGGAGAGGCTTGGTACTTTTATTTTCATATCAAATCCAAGCCAAACATGCACTCAAAGTAAATCAAATCTCAAAATTAATGAAGATCTCTCAAAATCCTGAAAGATTTGATTAACCAATCAATTGGCATCCCCAATTTGGAAAGATTTCTCCTTGATTTTCAATCATTATAATATCCATTGATTGCTTTCTAGAAATACACAATAAAATTATTAGATAGCATATTATAAATAGGTATCCATCGTTCATTCTTTTGCATTTCATATTTCCCTTCAAACTTTGTGATTATGAGATTATTCATTCAAAAATCATCATGGCTCCCAAAAGATTAAGCTTCTCCACTAGCCCCTTCTCAGGTTTCTTCACCACCAAACAGAAAAAAAGTGAGATTTTTCGAAGAGTTCTCCAACTGAACCCTACTCAGAATCCACACCCTTGATCCGAAAGATTTTAAAGAATGTGAGTTATTTAAGACCTTTGAAGAACTAAACCTCTCCACCTTCCTTTACAACCCCTCAAGAAATATTTATCTATCTTTAGTCAAGAGGTTCTTCTTAAATCTCTACCTCATTGATGGGATAGTTTAATCTTAAGTAAAAAGGCATAAAATAAACCTTTCTTTAGAAGAGTTTGGAAAGATTCTGAATCTTCCTCGAGAATATATCATCCTTGAGGCCAAAGATAACAGATACAAGTACAATTACAAGCTCGTTGCATCCTCTCTCATGAAAGATCTAATGCCTTCCATGCCAAAGTCACTCACTTCTTGATACATCCACCCTAAAAGTCGTATGACTTACTATGTGATCAATCACATACTTTTTCTAAGGAAAAGCAACTTTAGCCTTATAATCCAATTTGATAATGAAGTTGTATGGTATATAGAAAACAAAATCAAGGTGAATTGGGCAAGGAAAGTAATCGAGTACATGATAGAAACCAAGAGAGAAGAAGTATGTCTACCATATGGTAATCTGATCACAAAAATTCTAGAAGAGCAAGATATAATTTTTGAAATGAAGAGCACAAAGAAGGAACAACCATAATAGGAAGATATGTTCTACCATAAATGGAATTTAAGATCATCAATGGAAAAGTGACTTAAAAGCCCCCATCAAATGAGAAAAAAAGAAAAGAAAAAAATTCAAGAAGCACCCATAGAGATAAACAATTTTGACTACTTTATTCCTCAACCACCTCAATGAAGTAGAATAGCGATCCAAAACACAGCGAAATTTAAATTTTTTCTCCTTTAGTGATCCTTACGAATGGGCATGATCAGTGATAGAATCGTTACCTCTTGTGGCGATTGAAACCTTTGAGGCATATTTAGGGAGTGATCACGAACGTTGAATGGTGACAACGCCTCAACTCAATCCACACGAATGGATTCCTTCAGTCTCAGTGCTAGCTGCTACGAATGAAGGATTTGAGTGAGAGAGAAACGAAATTTTCATCTAAACAAATGCTTCTACACAAGGGTTCTATTTATAGAACCACTTGTATAGAATGCAAGCTAAAAGTCCACTTAAGTGTATGTGGCCCATATCTTATGATATACCAAAATCACTTAAGCGCGTGGTACCTTACCATATTTCGTATTCTAATTAAGTGCACCGTGCCTTACGATGTTCTACAATTAACTTAAGTGCATCGTACCTTACGGTGTTCCTTATTTACTCTATCTCTCATCAATCAGTCCTTTTGTGTGTGACCCTGTAGGTTTTCGCGGCATTGGCAATTACATTAAATCACATATTTAACATAATAAACAGTGAGCGGTATCTAGCAACACATCACTGCTACCTAAGACACGAAAATGTCATGGGATCTGACAAATCCGTTTGTGATAATACTTGTGTGTATAATTACCCTTTTGACCTTATGTCTATATTGAACACAAGGCATAAACTGTGTCATCCTTGTCCAGTTCAATATTGGGCCCTTAAACATTTATCCTGTTACACAGGATGGGCAAATTCCATCTAGGTCACTCATGTCCCTTAGCATGCTTCGTGGAGTACCCATCAACTGTCTTTATGGTCATCCAGTTACGAATAATGTTTGATCAGCAATAAGGCACTCGAATCTACATCTAAGGTCCATAGTGGTTTTCAGGTCGAAGGGTGGTATACACCACTATCACCATGAGAATAACTTATGACACTTTGCATAACATTCTATATAGTATTCTCATAGCGGGTCAATCCAGTATAAATATTACTCCTAATATTCATACTTATGTTTAAGACTTGATAACTCCTTATCCATGATCCATGATATGCGATGATCAGTCTATATACATAGTAGCCTTAATGCTTTAATGTTATCCCATTTCAAAACAAATTTCGACTACGAATACTTTAAGAATAGTGTCCTTATGTTTAATAGGATCTCATGATTAAGTCACACTTGATACATTAAACGGACTAGCTATTCTAGGGACTTTATTAAATAAACATAATAAAGAAAAAAGCCTTTTATTATTAATAAATAATTCGATACAAGTACCAAAAGTATTGGTCTCTAGGGCTTACACCAATAATCTACCCATAACTAACGTCCTACTCAAAGTCATAATTGGAAAGATAAATGTGATTAATGACAAGTTCGACTTCATAACTCGTCACTTCATACCATACCATACACAACTACGATGAGACATGTTCTTTGGTGATGATTTCAATAACGAATTGTCTTACCTAGATGTCTAAACGTGTACAATTTTATGTGGTTTTCTGCTTTTCGCATCTTTCAATTCCGCAATTTCAATTCTTGTACTTTGAATTACTAGTAATTTCTCTTAATGACTAAAACAATATTTTTCTTTCCTAAATGCTTAATTGCCAATGTTTGTATATTTAAACTATATTAATACATCTTTACCCTCCTTTTTTATTTTGACAAAAGAGGGAGAAGTGTACTCTCAGGGGGAGTAGAGTATATTCTCTACTTAATTGAGGGGAGGGGGCTTAATTACCCCAAACAAATACTTGTTATTTCTTTTTCCACCTCCATGAGATATGTGTTGTCATCATAAAAAAGGGGGAGAATGTGGAACCTTGTTTTGCAGGTCATTGAACATGCTTTTGACGATGACAACTATTAAATATGAACATGCCCTTGATAATGACAATAACTAAAGTCAAGCATAAAGTGTTTAAGCGGTTAAATATACAAATCGAGATATTAGGGTTTAATGAACTTGACTCTCTGATGATAGAAACGAAATGAAATATAACTCAAGGCTCATATCAAAGTAAACTCAAGCAAGTGCCCATAAGGATGAAGCATCTGACAAGTCTTGAAGTATATGAAAGCCTGCCTCGACACATGTGAGTGAATACATTGTAAAAGCACAAGGGATTTTCGTAAAAGTGCATCGCTAAATCATACATACATAAAAAAGTTTTCAAACTAATTTTCTCAAGAAAACATTTCTAAAAATTCCTTAATGTCGTGGCAGACAAGTTAGGAACTGCCAGAAAAGATATGGGCAAGTTTTTGCTCTTAACAATCAATTGGCACTTTATGTCAATCGATTGGAGAAGTTCAAAAATGTTACCTAATTGATTAGAAAAACTATTTAATGACTGGTAATGGCTAAATATATTTTCTTACCTTTTTTATCTTTCTAATCGGTTAACTCAGGCCTACCAATCCATTGGGACATGATGTTAATCGATTGTCACATCATTATTGGCCTTAATTTTTTTCTTTTTTGTGTCAACCTCTGGCCTAATAATAGAGATTCATTCCCAATTTCAAAATCATCTAGAAACGTGATTTAATTTCTCACTTCTAACTCTCTCTCTCTATATATATATAATATTTTTGTTTACTTTCTCTCACTAAAAGTGTAGTCGTAGTGCTCTCTGAGAAAGTCATTTTGTGAGTGAGGAAGTTGTAGTTCTGGAAGGGTAGTTTTGTAAGTTCACCAAGGAATTTTTTGGTTTTTTACCTTGGTTGAACATTTTATCCACTTACGGATTGTATGTTTGGATTTGAAGCTAAACCCGTAAAAAGATTTGGTTTCGGGATTGTGTGATCAAGCCTCCGTTTATGTTCGAAAGTTTAGCCTGTTCAAAAGCTTTCAAGGTTCGAGATCAACCCGTGACAAAATCTCATAGGTTCTTTGTTAGCCCACGATAAAACCAATTTTTGGTTGAAAGTTAGCAACAAACTTCATTTTTCCTTATATAAGGGGATTTGAGAGTTCAACCTACTAAAAGCTCTTAAGTTTATTAAATACTCTTAAGAACAATTATTGGGAAGAAGAGTAGGTTGTTTTATTTTTCGACAGAACCTCTATAACACCCAGTGTCTTCTCTATTCCTTAACTCTTTACATTTTTGTATTTTATCTTCTGCAATTTATTTTCCCATGCATAACTCTAAAACTTTTTCTAAAATGTTTTCAAACTCTGATTTTGATTCTAAAAGTTTTTCAAACCCAATTTTTATGAAACACACAATTCAACCCCCTCCCCTCTTGTGTATGAAGTCACATGTAGAACATTATGCTTAGATGAATAAAATGATAAGATGGATGATATGCTCAGATGATTTATGCTATACATATAATCACATAGACATAAATCAATTATACAACATACCAAGCACACATATAACTAGGGTACATTACAAGAAAAGAAAAAAGGAGATTGGAACGATCATACCAGTTAGCCGTTCTAGGCTTTAACTTGCTACAAAATAAACAATTAGTAAACGACTACAAAAATGACAAAAGAAAATTGCGGTCAATCATGTAAAATTGTATACTATTTCCTTTGCATTTTTGAAGAACATTATCAGACATTCCTTCCCAATATATTAGATGCAATTCTACAACATATGTTCAAAATATCTTTCATCATTATAATAATAATGAGAAGATGATTAACTACTTCATTGTTTGAATAAATATCTTGATAATCTAGGATAACTAGTTCAATACTTTGACAATGGTGTAGCTCCTTCAAGACTTGATGCCTTAACTTCTTAGGTGCTTGTTGAATAATTAGTGAACATGCGGAATTTCATAAAAATATCTTCATCTTCTTTCACGATAACCTTAGAAGAGTAGATCAACAAGGAGATGTTTCATCTTTCTTTCACAAACTTAACACATGTATACTATATGAAGAAATTGTTAGATTTTCAAATAATCATCATATAAATTTTTAGGCTATAGTGCAATGTTTCCGGTTACCCGTAAACAACTCAAAAGTTTGTTAGTTCAATCCTAGATGGATTTAACTTCAATGATTATTCACCTTGAAATTAAAGATTGATTGAAACACTAGAATTGGAATACTTCAGTTAACTCTAAGTCATTCAGATAATGATGTGAATCAAGTATTCAGATGATAATTAAACATATTAAAATTCTCTTTGAAAAATATTTCATAAAAGGCTTTTAGGATCAAGATCTACATACTCAACTTTTTAAGTAGCTTAGACTTATTCCAAATATCAGCTCTAAGGCCAATTGTTGGGAGAGAATGTAGATACAATAAGATCTATAATAGGGGGTTGAATACACTGTTCCCCTTAAAATAATCGAATTCAAATTATTATTTTTACAAATTTAGAGTTAGAGTACGGATGCAAAATATAATGAGCGGGAGCAAAACATGATGAATAAATCCAATATCATATGTTTCGTCATTATCATATATACAAGAATTCAAACAAACTCAATAATTCAAGTAAACTAGAAGTTGCTTTAATAAGTAATTTAAATCAAGAAACTTAGAGTAAATACAAGCTTAATTCAAGAGGTTAATATTCATCAAATTAAATGCATCACAAACTCACACATATATGATAAAACTCTATCAACAATATCTAATTATAGATGATATTTCAATGATGAATTATGCCTAACATACATGATAAAATGCAAAAAATTAAAGAGATAGAGATAGAAAAATGTACACAGGATATATAGAGGTTCAATAATTTGTCTTAGCTATGTCTACTCCACTATTTGATGATTTTCACCACCGACAATATTAACGTCTTCCACTATGATTAAATTTAAAGATACAAGTATTCTGGTAAATGCTCTATCAAATCGAACGCTAACAGCCTAATGATTTAACCAACACAAATCTAAAATAATAAGTTCTCATGTTCAATGCACTTTACTCAACTACTAACATTCAAGATCTTCAATGATCTTGGTTCACCAAACTTGATAGACCCAATGACTTTCTCCAAGCTCAATTCCGCAGCCTCTTTTACTCGGATCCTTCAAAGTCTTCCTTCAAGTATGAAGAAAACTCTTCTTTTGCTTGATAAGCACCAACCAACAATGTGATCAAGAAACTATTCTTTATTCGAGTACAAATATTAAAACTTCACAAAAAAAAACATTAGATCTCCAATTATACTTCAATCTACCTCTCACTCATAATCTTTATATTTATGACCTATAATAATGGTTTCTTGATATAAGGTTGAAGATGATGAATAGTATTCAAAGAATCTCACACAACACAACTTTATAATTCTCACAATCTCAACATTCTAGGAGGTTTTTCACAAGGTTGAATTTTAGAGATAATTTATTGGTGAATTAAGAAATATTTTCATGGTTTCTCTCAATATTCTTGACAAATAAAGGTTGTGTTTTTATGAGTTTTCTGGGTATTTAAAACAGAAAGATTCAACGACTTATTTTTACCGTGAAAATTGGTAAACAACCGCTGATGTTCCAAATCTATAAATTTGGTTACTCGCAGGATCGATCAGATTGTTCCTAGGACATGTGCTAATTATGTTTGAAAATGATTTTTAATAATCGTGAACACTTCGACAGTACTCGTGGGACTAATGATTATAACTTTACAGTAAAAGGCTAATATGGGTTTAAAGAGAGAAATTGTAAAGGGCTGATAATAAACAACTGGGAAAAGCAAGTGTTCAAAGCAAAGAAATTTAAGACTTTAAAATGACGAATTAAAGGAAGGGTGTTTGGAACAAAGCAGTAAAAAATGTAGTTATGGAAAGTGATGGGAAAATAGCAAGTGTACTATTTTTCTCACTGTAGTAATAAAAGGGAAATTCCCCGTTTGTCGATCTCAAGGACTGCTTGACGATACAGAGTTTATAGATTGTTTCAATTAGACAAAAGCCTTTGGTTTTTGTGTTGTGAGTAATTATACTCCCAATTGCAAATAAATAAAACAAGTAAAAAGGTTGAACGAGAGACAAATGAGAGAAGATTGCTAGGGTTCGGTGAATGAAACTTCCTGTAACAGATATAATTTATGAAGGCTTAGACAATAATCCTGTCCAATTAATTCCGGTCCTCAAGGGTATCTATTCCTAATTCCTTAGTGAAAAGACATTTGATTATGTAACCTAATTACTATGTCCATAAATAATCCTGTCCAATTACTATGTCACCCCCCTAGCAATGGGGGGTTTAGATACTCATAATAGAAATAAAAACAAAGATGAACATTGTTGTCATTACAGAATTTCTTGAGGAATCAATCTTCAATCGTCGGAAAACTCTTGAACATATGAATCCTCTGATAATCGTAGAGTCTCCAGGTCTCAAACGCGTCTCTTTTTTCTCCAAAAATTGTCCAACCCCTGGAAAATCGTGTTCTCCCCTCTAAATAGCTATTCAGTTGGACTTTTCCTGATTTTGGGCTTCATACGCGTATTGCCCAGTCTCAAACGCGTATTGCCCAGTCTCAAACGCGTACTGCACGTAAGACAGCCTCTGATACGCGTATTGCCCAGTCTGGTACGCGTATTGCCCAGTCTGGTACGCGTATTGCCTAGTCTGGTACGCGTATCACCAGAAGCTTGTCTTTTTGCTAGATTTTCCATCCCTCTGGTCATATACGTATGCTACGCATACTGGGAAGGTCCATACGCGTATCATGTAAGGCCATACGCGTATGGACAGCAGGTTCTCCAAGAATTGATTTTTTCTTCCGTTTTCTTGCTCGGGCTTAATTTCGCATCTGACGTTTGATTTCCTGAGCTTCCAGACTAGTTTTTGACCTGCTAACATACCCAAAAGTGTAAAACATCCTCAAGAAACTCATAAGTAACAACACACTTTATATTATAGAATTGAGCTTATATCTAACTAAAAATGCTTCAGTTTACACAGTTTACCTGACTTATTTACGGTTAAATAGTGAAATGTCTAGCATAAATGGTGACTGATCACAACCCCAAACTTAACTTGTTGCTTGTCCTCAAGTAACATTTTATTACCATCAAAGATCATGTCACCCCAAACTTACTATAAAACAGTTCTTACCACAATACTGCTGAAATCTTTCGCACTGGACCTCTTGATGTTTTTTCAGGTTTTCTGATTTTTCCACATAGCCAACGAGCTAGAAACTCTTTCCCTCAGAGATATGACTTTACCTGTCAGCTTATATCACACTCTCACCAAGTCTCTTTGGGTTAAAGTGTTATCACTCTCAAATCATAATATGCAATATCAAATCAGAAGTTTGAATAAATTCTTTCATCCTATCAACATTTACAATCACACACACTTTTTGAGGTCTTTTGGGTTGTAACGGGTCTTTGGTTTAGGTAGGGTATGAAATTGGAACAACGGTTTTTGGTCTTTTGGGTTGTAACGGGGCTTTGGTTTAGGTAGGGTATGAAACACCAGCTTTTTTACACAGCAAATGAATCACAGTCGCATGGCCTAATGATTTCTTTGGCGACTGAGCAATCTCATCCATATCAGCAGCGATGATCCGTCCAATATTCACCTGTTTCTTCTGCAGGATCTGATGAAGAAGTAAGGCACGCTCCGATATCAATTCAGACCCGCTCCGATTAGTGCTTAAATTGTGATGAATGAAATACGCCAATGCCTTAGGAATCAGAGCTAGATCAACAACCATAATCTTCGCCGGAGAAATTTTTGAAGTAGGTGCCCAATCATGACCCAGCCTAATCAGTGACTCTTTCATTTCATTGTATGGCCAGTAGTTTTTGTCAGAACGCTTTAATTCGGCAAAAGGGCAAACAGAATAATAGAATTTACATTTCAAGACACTGTTGATAGTTTTCCAATCATATTTAATCACCTTGCCCCTTACCCATGTAACGAAAGCTTCATTCCCTGTTGGGTCTTCTTCATCGGAGGTCACCCGTTGCGCGTTTGCATAGAATTCCCAAATCAAATCCAGCGCAACAGTTTGGATTTTATCATTAAAAAAGATTAACTTCTGCTTTTTGAGAAGATTAGTGACTTATGGAAATGTTTCATTTTGATACATTCAATGCTTCTCTTCAACCACATTTCGGCTTTTGATCTGATCATATCTGGCTTCATGGTATGTGGTGCGGAATGTGTTGACCTCTTATGGTGATTGAGACATGATATGGACCTGTAGCTGAGTGAAAGAGAAGAAACAGAGAGAAATCACAACAATACGCAAAAACACGTAAGGAGAAAAGTGAGAAAATGAAGTCCGTACGGACAAAAAATTATATAAACAGACCCCAAATACTCATACGCGTATGGTACGCAGCCAGTACGCGTATCAGGCTCCCATACGCGTATCATACGCTGCTGGAACTAGTGAAAAATGTGATTCACGTAACAGATCACGTATCAGAGCCTGATACGCGTATCACATGGTCCCATACGCGTACCATACGCGTATCACCAGAGGAGTGATATTTTTCTATCCCATACGCGTATCATACGTGTATCACCAGAGAAGTGATATTTTTCCATCTCATACGCGTATCACCAGAGAAGTGATATTTTCCCATCCAATACGCGTATTAGGAAGTTCATACGCGTATTGGCTTTTTTTTTTAAAAAAATTTCTCCCTTTTTTTTTCTTATCACTGTCTCGACAAAATTAACATAACAAAAATTTTCAAACCTTCCTTGGGTTGCCTCCCAAGCAGCGCTTCGTTTAACGTCGCATGGCTCGACGGGACACCTCATACTCAGATGAGTTTAACTGTGTCAATTGGTCCCCCTTCACCGAGATTATATGGTTTCAACCTCTGACCATTAACTTTGAAGGTGTCGCCATTCTTCTCATTTTTAAGCTCTATTGCTCCATGAGGAAGTACTTTGTTAATGACGAACGGTCCAGACCATCTTGACCTCAATTTCCCTTGGAACAGCTTCAACCTGGAATTAAACAACAATACGAGTTGTCCCTCCCGAAATTCCCTCTTCTGGATCTTTTGATCATGCCATTTTTTTGTTTGTTCTTTGTAAATTTTGGTATTTTCATAAGCTTGATTCCTGAACTCTTCCAACTCATGAAGTTGAAGAATTCGGGACTCACCAGCTTTGAAAAGATCACAGTTAAGGAATTTGGAGGCCCAGAAGGCTCTGTGCTCGAGTTCGAGTGGTAAATGACAAGCCTTACCGTAAACTAGTTGATAGGGGGACATACCTATAGGTGTTTTAAATGCAGTCCTGTATGCCCACAATGCATCATCCAGCTTTACTGACCAATCTTTCCGAGAAGCACTTACCGTCTTTTCTAAGATCTGCTTTATTTGACGGTTGGACACTTCCACTTGCCCACTCGTCTGGGGGTGATATGGTGTGGCTATCTTATGTTTGACATTATACTTTTTCAACAGATTCTCCATGAGTTTATTTATAAAATGCGTACCTTGGTCACTAATTAAAGCCCGTGGTACCCCAAACCTGGAGAAGATGTTATGCCTCAAGAACTTCACCACCACTTTAGCATCATTTGTTGGTAATGCCACAGCCTCTACCCACTTTGACACATAATCGACCGCAACCAATATGTAATTCTTACCAGATGATGGCGGAAACGGTCCCATAAAATCAATACCCCAAACATCAAACAGCTCCACTTCTAGCATGGAGTTTTGCGGCATCTGATTCCGCTTTGTAATGTTACCTATTCGTTGGCACCTATCACATTCTCGGACTATAGAATTTGCATCCTTGAATAGCGACGGCCAATACAAACCCGATTGGAGGACTTTTGCTGCAGTTCTATCTCCACTGAAGTGTCCACCATACTCCGAATTATGACAAGCTTTCAGAATGTCGGCTTGCTCTCTTTCTGGAACACATCTTCTAATCAAACCATCCACTCCCTTTTTATAGAGAAATGGATCATCCCATAGGTATAACCTGCAATCATAAAGAAACTTTTTCTTTTGGTGAGAATTAAAGTCATCAAGTATAACCCCACCTACCACATAGTTCGCATAGTCAGCAAACCATGGTATCTCCTGAACAGCAAGTATTTGCTCATCAGCGAATGTGTCCTGTATAGGATGTTCCTCCTCAGTTTCTTTGATTGGGGACATGCGAGATAAGTGGTCCGCAACCGTGTTCTCGCACCCCTTTTTGTCTTTGATTTCCAAATCAAACTCCTGAAGGAGGAGGATCCATCTCAAAAGTCTTGGCTTTGATTCCTGCTTAGCAAACAAATACTTTAAAGCAGCATGATCAGTATACACAATGACTTTTGAACCAAGCAAATATGATCTAAATTTGTCAAAAGCATAAACCACGGCCAACAACTCCTTTTCGGTAGTTGCATAATTCATTTGGGTCGGGTTAAGGACATGACTAGCATAATAAACCACATGCAATAATTTGTCCTTTCTCTGTCCTAGGACAGCCCCCACAGCAAGGTCACTTGCATCACACATTATTTTGAAAGGCAAGGACCAATCGGGGGCGATTACAACAGGTGCACTGCTCAACTTACTCTTTAAAGTCTCGAAAGCTACCATGCAGTTTTTATCAAAATTAAATTGCTTGTCCTTGACTAGTAAATCAGTCAATGGTTTGGCAACTTTTGAGAAGTCTCTGATAAACTTGCGATAAAAACCTACATGACCCAAAAAACTCCTTATCCCTTTTTCATTCACCGGAGGTGGGAGGTTAGCTATCACCTCCACTTTGGCTTTGTCCACTTCAATTCCTTTGTGGGAAATTTTGTGTCCTAGCACAATTCCTTCCTGCACCATAAAATGGCATTTCTCCCAATTGAGAATAAGGTTAGTTTCCTGACATCTTTGCAAAACAAGAGACAAGTTAGCTAAACAATTATCAAAAGAAGAACCAAACACAAAGAAATCATCCATAAACACCTCCATATACTTTTCAAGCATGTCAGAGAATATAGACGTCATACACCTCTGAAAAGTAGTTGGGGCATTGCATAGCCCAAATGGCATCCGTCTGTAAGCGAAAATACCATAAGGACGTGTAAATGCAGTTTTCTCCTGATCTTCCGGGGCTACAGCAATTTGATTGTATCCCGAATATCCATCCAGAAAGCAATAATACTCATGACCTGCAAGTCTTTCTAACATTTGATCAATAAAAGGGAGAGGAAAATGATCCTTTCTTGTTGTAGTGTTCAGTCTTCTGTAATCGATGCATACTCGCCACCCTGTCACTGTGCGAGTTGGGATCAGTTCATTCTTTTCATTTAAAATTACTGTGGTTCCTCCTTTCTTTGGTACCACATGCACAGGACTTACCCACGAGCTGTCAGAAATGGGGTAAATCATTCCCGAATCCAACAACTTTACGACCTCTTTCCTTACCACTTCTTTCATTGTTGGGTTTAACCTCCTTTATGGTTGTACTACTGGTTTCTGATTATCCTCCATCAGTATCTTATGCATGCATACTGTGGGGCTAATCCCTTTTAAATCCTCAATAGTCCAACCAATAGCACTTTTATGTTTCTTCAGTACCTGTATCAACTTTTCTTCATCTATGGCATTTAGCTCAGAACTGATAATAGCAGGACAATTTGTTCCAGATCCTAGAAAGACATATTTAAGGTTTACAGGTAATTGTTTTAATTCAAAATTTATACCTGGTTTACTTACCTTTTCATCTTCTAATTCTGGTGAAGCTCTCAGATCCTCCCACCTGCGTGGTTTGGATTTCATCCAAAGGGGTTGTGTATCCAGCATGGCAAGCACTTCTTTTTCTTTTTCATCATCATTCTCTTCAATCTCTCTGACCGACAGACTAAGAACTCTTTCCAACGGTAATTCAGGAAACTTTCTTTGCATTGTGCTAGTTACCATTTGATCAATTACTTCCACAGAGTGGTTTGTACACATATCCTCTTTATGTTTCATAGTATCTCGGACATCAATTCTGAGCTCTTCATCATATACCTTTAGGGTCAAGGTACCTCCCTCAATGTCTATCATGCATCTACCTGTTTCTAAGAAAGGTCTGCCCAGAATCAGAGGTATCTCTTCATCTTCTGGCATTTCCAAAATTACAAAATCAACAGGAAAAACAAATTTATCAACTTTGACCAGAACATCCTCAACTACCCCAAAAGGTCTCTTCACTGAGTGGTCAGCAAATTGAAGTGTCATTCTGGTATCTTGAACATTTCCAATTCCTAGCTTCCTGTAAATAGACAAAGGCATAAGGCTAACACTAGCCCCCAAATCAATCAGCGCCCTTTTAAAAGACCTATCTCCAATGGTACACGGGATGGTCACAGAACCTCTATCTGGCTTCTTCACTGGAATCTTCATACCCTGCAAAATAGCACTACAAGTTTCAGTTAGTATAACAGGGTCAGTGTCAGTGGTGCGCTTCTTGGAGATGATGTCTTTCATGAATTTCGCATAGATAGGCATCTGCTCGAGTGCCTCAGAGAATGGAATATTGATTTCTAATTTCCTGAACAACTCCATGAATTTCTGAAAATTTTTCTCATCTTGCTTCTTCTTTTTGTTTCTTTGTGGGAATGGAAGCTTAATGATGGGTTTTGGTTCAGGTAGCTTTTCTTGTACCACCGACAGTACCACATTTTCTTCCTCAGGTGGTGTCTTGTTTTCTAAGATTTCCAGGTCCACTTCAAGCAATTGATCTTCTTCTTCACCCTTCTTCTTAAGATCTTCAACAGATTTTCCGCTTCTTGTTGTTACCGCACTCACATTATTGTGCTCCCTCGGATTTGTCACTGTTGCACTAGGTAATGCGCCTGGTGTTTGGGAATTTGTTATCTGTTGTGCTATCTGACCCAATTGAATCTCCAGATTTTTAATGGATGCATTGGTGCTCTTCTGATTATTCCTGGTTTCTTCCTGAAATTGCATACTCTGAGTTGCCATCTTCTCTATAGCAATCTCCCAATCCGCTTCCTTTGGTACTTGTTGCTGATAATGTTGTTGTTGCGACTGATATTGTGGTTGGTAAGGTGGTTGTTGTTGTGGAGGTCCTTGCTTCTGAATATTACCTTGCTGATCTTTCCAAGAGAAATTAGGATGATTTTTCCACCCCGGATTATATGTATTTGAGTAGGGATTATTCTGCCTCAGGTAATTTATAGCTTGCACTTGTTATGCGATTGCAACACAATGCATGGCAAAGTGTGGTCCACTACAAATCTCACAAATCATGGTCGGAACCGGTTGAACTTGAGCAACAGTCTGGGTACCTAAATTCATCGCTTTCAGTCTTCTTTCAACCTCAGCTGCAATCTGGTCTTCCATTTTCACTACCTGATTTGCTAATTTCAAGTCAATTTTTCCCTCCGGCTGATTCACAGTACGGTCATATAATTCCAAATGCTCATTCGCTGCAATAGCTTCGATGATCTTTTTGATACCGGTTGCTGTTGAAAAATTAGATGAGCCACCAGTAGCTGTATCAATGAGTTGCTTAGTTCTCATCTTCAGCCCGTTTACAAAATTCTGCATTTGTTCAGTTTCGTCCAGATTATGTGTAGGACATGCAACTAAACATCTCTTGAATCTTTTGTATGCATCTCCAAGTGTCTCTCCGTCTTTCTGTTTAAAATTCACAATGTCATACCTCTTACGGATATACACAGAAGCAGGAAAATACTCGTTCAAGAATGTTGTTTCCATTTGTTGCCACATAGTAATGCTTCCTGCGGGTAGGGAATAGAACCATTCCTCAGCATCCTCAGATAACGTGAATGGGAACATTACCAATCTCTTTGCCTCTTCAGAATGCCCATCAATTTTTAATGATGTAGTCATAGTCAGAAACCTCTGCAGATGCTTGTTTGCATCCTCATTGTTCTTTCCTGCAAAAGGTTTGCTTTCTAACTGACGGATAGTTGAGGGGTGTAACTGGAAGTGAGCAACATTAACAGGTTGGTTAACAATGGTCAACCGCACTGCTGGGTTATTCTGTCTGCCATAGTCACCTAAAAGTCTTTCCGCTGGGGGTGGGTCTGCAGCCATGTTAACAGTGTCTGGATGTGACTCTGTGTCTGACTCAGATTTTTCGGAGTGAACAGACACTGGTGTGCCAGGTGTGGCTGGTTCTTCGGTGTCAGAGTTTGCCAGTTTCTTTCTTCTAGCTTCTCTGAGCTTTGCGCGCAATGTTCTCTCTGGTTCTGCGTCAAAATGAAAATCAGCTGAGGCCTTACCTCGCATACACAGATTAGACAGCAATTAGTTATAGTAACAATAAAAAAAAAATTAACAGTAAATAAAATATTGGATGCAGAGCAACAAAATTCTAATTGAAAATAAATTAATAAACTCTATTATCTTTGGCAGTCCCCGGCAACGGCGCCAAAAACTTGATGGGAAAATAGCAAGTGTACTATTTTTCTCACTGTAGTAATAAAAGGGAAATTCCCCGTTTGTCGATCTCAAGGACTGCTTGACGATACAGAGTTTATAGATTGTTTCAATTAGACAAAAGCCTTTGGTTTTTGTGTTGTGAGTAATTATACTCCCAATTGCAAATAAATAAAACAAGTAAAAAGGTTGAACGAGAGACAAATGAGAGAAGATTGCTAGGGTTCGGTGAATGAAACTTCCTGTAACAGATATAATTTATGAAGGCTTAGACAATAATCCTGTCCAATTAATTCCGGTCCTCAAGGGTATCTATTCCTAATTCCTTAGTGAAAAGACATTTGATTATGTAACCTAATTACTATGTCCATAAATAATTAAGTTCATACTCAAGCATTCGAATATCAAGAATTACCGGTCAGATAGAAAATCCCTAGTCCTAGGTTATTTTTACTATCCAAAGTTCTTATACAGATCAATGAATAATCGCTGTCCAGCTTAGACTATTCATATTAATCATCATTTGTTGGTCCGACGAATAAAGCATAAAGAACGGTAATATGAACAAATCAATGGAGAAGAAGAAATAGTCAATGCACTCATAAACATAAAATCTGTCACATTCAGAATCAGGGTCACCCCCCTAGCAATGGGGGGTTTAGATACTCATAATAGAAATAAAAACAAAGATGAACATTGTTGTCATTACAGAATTTCTTGAGGAATCAATCTTCAATCGTCGGAAAACTCTTGAACATATGAATCCTCTGATAATCGTAGAGTCTCCAGGTCTCAAACGTGTCTCTTTTTTCTCCAAAAATTGTCCAACCCCTGGAAAACCGTGTTCTCCCCTCTAAATAGCTATTCAGTTGGACTTTCCCTGATTTTGGGCTTCATACGCGTATTGCCCAGTCTCAAACGCGTACTGCACGTAAGACAGCCTCTGATACGCGTATTGCCTAGTCTGGTACGCGTATTGCCCAGTCTGGTACGCGTATTGCCTAGTCTGGTACGCGTATCACCAGAAGCTTGTCTTTTTGCTAGATTTTCCATCCCTCTGGTCATATACGTATGCTACGCGTACTGGGAAGGTCCATACGCGTATCATGTAAGGCCATACGCGTATGGACAACAGGTTCTCCAAGAATTGATTTTTTCTACCGTTTTCTTGCTCGGGCTTAATTTCGCATCTGACGTTTGATTTCCTGAGCTTCCAGACTAGTTTTTGACCTGCTAACATACCCAAAAGTGTAAAATATCCTCAAGAAACTCATAAGTAACAACACACTTTATATTATAGAATTGAGCTTATATCTAACTAAAAATGCTTCAGTTTACACAGTTTACCTGACTTATTTACGGTTAAATAGTGAAATGTCTAGCATAAATGGTGACTGATCAGAAAGATAAAGATAAAATTTGTATTGCTTTAAAATAACTAACAATGGTGTAAACAAACATACATTCTGTGATTTATGATTCTTCTTCACACGAAGACTTGGTAAATTTACAAACTTTGTACACACTTTTACACCCCCTATCCTAACACTAAGACCCTTTATTTATACTAGATCGAAATAACCATCTCTGAAGGCCCTTCAATCACGTCGAGACACATGGCGCCTTGCATGGATGTAACTATCCATTATGCTCCACGTGTACTTTCAACAATTTCAGATAAGAGAAAAATTCCCTCCTTTATTTGAATTTTGAATCTCTAATCGAAAACCGTCTTCAACCGCTTTAAGATATATTTCCTAAGTCTCAACTGCATGCTGACTCTTGTTACCCTTAGCCAGTCGAAACACCTCTATTTGGACGAATATCACCTCCTGGTCGAAAACAGCTATACATAGAACTTCCTTTTTTGGTAATTCTTAATAGGCGTCAAAATTATGAGATAACAAATTGCCCCCCAAAAATGTTACTTTCGACATATGAGAGAAAAAGACATTTTTTGAGACCTTGTTTCGACGCCTTAACAACTCTGACATTGTGCCAAGTGTTCCAATGTTACAAAACTTTTCAGTTTCTCCATTTGTCTGGTGACGTCATGGTCATCATTATATTTTTCCTAACCACGTCTTTTCAGCCTACAGTCGAATCTTTTCACTCATCACGTTTCCTAGACTCTAGGAAATCACGGGCTCAGAAATTAATTAACATCTCTATCACACTGCCCCAGGAAGACACGTGTCCCACTAACTTGTCAACCATTAATGCTGATTTGAAGCGTTTTCTCTTCCAAGCATGCCTATAAAACCCACAAACCTACCCATTTCACATTTTACGCTTTCTGAATCCCCAAACACTCCAGTCTTTCCTCTTTAAACAATCTTTAACCAAAACCCAGATTTCTTTCAATCTCCAAAAATGGCAACTTCAAGCAAAACCCTTAAAGAAACAGGTGTATCCATCAAAACCACTGCCACCAAGATAAAAGCTCCGAAGAAGATCTCAGAGCTTCCTCCTTTCACTACATTGTCTGCTCCATTCGCGGTTGGTAACCAACAATACATACCAGAGCCCAAAACGGAGGAACATCGCAGAATTTATGCTTCTCAGGTACTCATTCCCGTATCTGTTTCTGGAAATAATCATGCACTATTTGGACCTCTAGCTGATTTAGATATTGATTCTAGTAAGCTTAGAGAGTTTTTTCCTTCTTATCACAAATGCAAGCCTATAGGGCAAGCTAAAAACCCTAGGAATGGAATAACCACCGCCGAAAACCCTAAGGATAATGATGTTATAGATTTGAGATTTATGAATAATGGTTTCAGAGCTTTCCGTGCTACCCCCTCCTTCAAAGATCCGACTGATTATCTAGATTGGTTAAAGAAAGTGGAGAAAGCTAAGTCTCAGGATTGGAAAAACACAGGCATTTATGACTTGAGCATGCTTTCGAAGCTAGATTTAGAGTACAACACCCCTATGTTGGTTTCTTCATTGTACTTCTAAGACAGTACACACTACACTTTCCACCTTCCTTATGGTATGGTCATGCCAACCCTTTTTGACCTGGCCGTTATCACAGGGCTAAAACCTACCGGACACACCTATGATCTCGACATTGACGCTGCAGACACCATAGCCTTTTCGACCACCAGAGCAACATATTTGATGCACATTGCTCATTATCATGATAAATATATTTACACCGTCTTCGACGTGGAGCATGTAGATTTTTTGGCCTTGTGGTTGTCCCATTCTGTTTTCTGTTCAAAATCCTTGCAAGTTGCCAAGAAATATCTCACTTTGGCGAATCAACTACATGTTGAGCATGATATTTGTCTAAATGAGATGATATTAGCAAGTCTTTATGAATCATTGAGCGAAGGAGTTGCTCAATTGAAGAATTTGGGCGACAAAGGGAATCTTCTCCTTTCTGGCCCTTTCTGGCTATTATAACTCTGGCTCAATGCTACTTTCGAGGCTAGTCTGCCAAACAAAGGCCTCGTTGACGAAGACGCTGAGGAGATTAAGAACATAAGGGTCGAAGGCACGAGACTAGCTCAACTGACTCCTAATGATGAAGTACAAGCCCTTCAATCGACTTTCATGAGCTACATAATGATGTTTTCGAAGCGCCATGTTTTCACTTCGAGCATGGCCCCATTTGCCTTTAGAAAATGCGGTCCCAAATGGTTTCCCATGACTTTCCCATCCCATCCAAGAAACAAGAAACATAATCTTTGCTGATTTGGGAAGCCTTTTTGACCCCCAGGATTCTAACCCTTCGACTTAATCCTTCGAAGGTTCAGGTTACTTTGATAACCTATCAACCCAACCTTGTCGCTCGACAATTTGGGTTAGTTCAGGTTCTTCCAAAGTGTCTGTATGAAAAAAAGGGTAGTCTCCTTCTCCACAATGCAGTCCATAATGAAGCTACTGCCCTTAAGCAAATAGCCAGATACACTGGCAGAACCCAACTTACTCTGTTTAACTTCGAGCCTAACTTCCTCTGCAGTCGAGAGTTTGGGAGATGGTGGACTAAATACTACATTGAGAAATTCTGTGATGTCTCTTCCTTCATTTTACTTTTTAACAAAGCTTTTCTTCTTGTGTAGGAAAAGACCAGAAAAGGTACTTACATGCTTATAAAAGAAATCCAAGCTTTTCAAAACTACTTTGAAACTACCTATAGGCCTGATGATCTTAGTCGAACCATCCGCGAAGCAGCTGTCACCCTCAAATAGAAATTTTCAAAGAAAATGGAAAATCTAAAGATTCCTTCAAAGAAAATGGAAAATCTACAGAAACTCTATGAAGTGGATTTTGAATTGTTTCCCCCAAAATTTCCTCCACTGCCTAATGCTGACTTTGGAGTGGCTCTTGCCCCTCCATTTCCATATTGGTTTATTTGTGGAGACTCTATTAAAATACTTCGACAGCGGTCCCAGAAAAAGGCTCAGCGGGTGTTTGCGACTAAGCATACTCTAGACAGTTTCAAAGGGCATCTTCATATAGGAATCAAAGATGTCCGAATCGAGTCAGACATATATGAAGGTGTGACACAGGAGGTTTTCCTCAAAGCACATTCCTTTTTTGGGCTATTTACTCTTAGCTAACACTAACTGCTTTATGTTACTTTCTTGTTTAGCCATCAAAGTTCCTCCTAAGAAACCCACCAACAGGAGACCCGTCGAATCGAAGACTGAGGGAGGTAGCAAGCCTATAAAGGTATACATTCGCTTTCCTATTTCTTTTTGCCTTTGTTCTGTTTAATGATGCTAACATTCCCATTCTTAACTCAGGCTACTCGAAAACCTCCTGTAAGCCCCATTAAAATCCAAAAACCTGCTAAGATTCCTGTCATAATAGAGTCTGACAAAGAGGATCTGTCGCCAGTTCTCGACCTAACTTCCAGGAAGAAGAAGCAGAAACCAAAGGCCACCGATACTTCGAGCCAACCTCCAGCAAAACTCCCAAGGAAGAGGCCTTCTACACTCACTACCCAAGAGCCCACTCCTGAAGAGATGGTGAAGATAGCAGCGGCCCAAAGTGAGAGTGACAACTCTAGCCCTAGGGTCGAAGGTGACAAGCTAAAACAAACTTCACTCTGCCTTACATAGTTTATTTACCGTCTTTCGCCATTCATGGTTTAGATTGTATTAATTTTAGGGTGGCATAAGCATCTTCGTTTGAACTAAGACTACAACCTCCTTTGCGCCAGCCTCTATCGACCATCGTTTGAAAAAGGGTCTATGAGTGAGATTAACCAACCTCCCTCTGGTGACCTTGATGCTTCACCACCGAAGACTGCTACTCAACATTCTCACACTAGCGACTCCGATCATGAAACTGCTTTGATCGAAGAAGGTGAGGCTAGAGGGAATCTAGAACCCATGGTTGTGGATGAATTGGTTGAAGATGAAGATACTCCTGAAGATGATTTGCATAACATCGAAGGAACAATCAATCCTCAGGGAGAAAGTGGCAATGTCGAGGATACGGTTATGGAGGAGGAGAACGAAGGCAACCAAATCCCAGTCCCTGACAATGACGAAGGCTTTTAAGGGAGGGAAGCTGATACAGGCGAAGGGAAAGCTCAACATCAGACTCTTGTTACTCCAACTATTGCAGTTGTTCCAACGGGCGGAGTTCCGACAAGTAGCACTGGGGTATTTCTGCAGAAAGACTGGCTATTCTAAAATGAAGCCAACCCCTTGAGTATTTGAAGGCTATGTTAAGCTGCAGAGACAGTTCCTCTGACAAAAGCCTCATCACTACTTCGGTGTTTGAAGATCAACCTTCGAGCACTCCTGCATATGAAGTACTTTCCAAGATTAAAGACAAAGTCTTCAAAGGTGACTTGTTCATGCTGCTGCTGGCTGATCCTTCTGCCCCTTTGACCCTAAAGGCTCTTCTTAACCAAGTCGACCTGTTGGACACTTCTCCTGAAGTTGTCAATGTTATATTGGAGATAGGTACTATGATCGACCAAGTTGTCGCAGATCATAAGTTGCTACCTCAACTTACATGAGAAATTGAGAAGAAGTTTGGTTTTGGGGCTGCTGCTTGGGATGCTGCCACCGAATTTACCAACAAGGCGGTGGAATTGGAGCAGACCAAACAAAAGAACAACGAAAAGATCGAAGGACATGGTCGTGACATTGCTTCTTGGAGGAAGCAAATAGAAGAACTTCAAGCAAAGATATATGATGCAGAAAAAAGCAAAAGCCAACTCTTAGAGTTTGATGATGCTTTAATGGCTAAAGAGCTGGAATTTGGCATGGAGTTCGTCGCACAGGATCGACAACTTGAGTCTGACCTCAAACTCCTATGATCGAAGAGATCTTTATGTGAGAAACGTCTGAAGCTTCTTAAAGCCAAGTACCTTCAGATCAAGGCCAACCTTCCTTTCTAGTTTTTCCCTTTTCCATTTTGTCTATTTTTAATGTAACGAGAAATTTTCCTTGTAATGAATATTGGCCCTTTGGGCCTTCGAATCTAATATAACCATTTTGGCATTTTTACCATATTGGCTTTGCTTCACTTATATATAACTATTCGCCTCTTATTTTTATCTCTTGGAGTACTGGTCTATATTTTTTCAAATATTTCCCATTCACTCTTAGAATCCTCCTATCTTCACTAAGCTCTTCGACTTCATAGGCACCATTAGAAAATACCTGCAAATTTTGAAAAGAGCCTTCCCACTTTGGGGACCACTTTCCTAAGGCTCTATCCTTTCGATCCATTGGAAGGATCACTTTCCAGACCAAGTCTTCAAGCGAAAAACTTTTGACTTTCACCCTCTTGTTATAAGAGATTTCTATTATCTTCTTCTGCCGTTTTAATAACTCCAAGGCACTTAACCTTTCTTCATCTAAGTCAACCAATTCATCCAGCATCATGCTCCAATATGACTCTGTTGGAAGTTCATGGTGCCTTTGAATCCTTATAGATTGTAAGTGAATCTCTACTGGTAGAACAACATCATGGCCAAAAGTTATCCGAAAATGGGTCGACTTAGTGGCTTCTTTGGGAGAGGTACGACATGCCCACACAATCTGATCTAGTGTTTTGTGCCAATTTCTAGGCTTCTTCCCCACATGATTTTTAATCAAACCAATGATCACTTTATTGGCAGCTTCAACTTGATCATTAGCCTGAGCATAATAAGGCGTCGGAGTTAATAGTTTGAAACCCATTTCTTTAGCAAATTCTTGCATTTTTCCGCCAATGAATACCGACCCTTGATCTGTTGTGATAGTCTTTGGGATTCCAAATCTATAAATAATATGCTTTTGGATAAACTCGATCACATCCTCCTGATTCACATTTGGTAAGGGTATAACTTTGATCCATTTCATAAAATAATTCACGCCCACCAGTATACATCTTTGACTTTTAGATGATGGCGGTCGAATTTACCCAATTAAATCTAAAGCCTAGGCTCTGAATGGCCAAGGCTTGATGATAGAGTGCAGTTCTCTGGCAGGAACATGTTGTATGCCCGCATGTATCTGAAATTCTTGGCACCCTTTTGCAAATTCAATGCAATCTTTCAACATAGTAGGCCAATACATCCCTTGGAGAAATAAAAGCCATTTCATCTTATGACAACCTTGATATGCCCCACACGCCCCACTGTAGACAGTCGAAAGGGCTAAATATGCCTCTGACTCACTGAGGAACTTTAGCAAAACTCCCTCAGGAGACTTTTTAAACAAATATATACCCAAAAGAACATAACTTAATGCTCGATACTTGGTTTTCCGATCAGCAGACGCTGTTGGATTCTATAGATATACCCCTATTGGTTTTCTCCAATCTTCATCTGTCAAATTGTCTACTGCCAGTATTTCGAAGTTCCCCTCATCAGCATATCCTAATTTCGTCCTTTCTAAGTCTGAAGGGGTTAATCTGGTTTCCACGACCTTTCCTATGACTTCGATGAATTGTTGCAATTTTTCTTTTAAAAATTTATACCCAGATGCAATCTGAGCCAAATAATTAGCCATTTAATTTTCTAGTCGAGGTATGTGTCGAATAGTAGTCATTTCAAATCTTTTTAGAAATCGACTGGCTATTATGAAGTACATGATTAAATTCTCCTTAATACACCTGTATTCCTTTGTGATCTGTTTTATGACTAACTCTGAGTCACCCATTATTTCGACTCGAGCTGCCCTCAATTCCGACAATATTTCAAGGCCGACTATGAGGGCTTCATATTCAGCCTCATTGTTTGAGCATCGATCCTCCACTTTGTACTTGAATCCTGTTGGAATTTTATTATGAGAAATAATTAGAACTCCTATGCATTTCCCATCCTTGTGACTAGACCCATCGAAGTACAAATTCCAAGGTTCTAATTCGAGGTAGTCCAGTGCATTCGCATCTATGGAGTGGTCGACTAAGAAGTCTTCTACCACTTGTCCTTTCACAACCCTTAATGGCATGTATGTTAAAGAAAATTCGATTAACGCTAATGACCATTTCCCAATTCGACTATGCAAAATCAGTTTGGATAACATATGTTTAATAACATAGAAATGAGATGAAAAATACACATCAACAAGTTTTATATAATGCTTCAACTTTGTACAAGAGAAATACAAGCATAAACACAAATTTTCAACTATGCTATACCTAGTTTTTACATCATTTAAGACCCTACTGAGGTAATAGATAGCTCTTTCGACACCATTATTATCCTCTTGAGCCAACATGCTCCCTAAAGTCTTGTCAGACGCAGATATATATAGTTTCATACTTTTAATCTGATTAAATGCTTCTTGTTGAGCCTGTCCATACTCAAACCCGTCTTTGTCGAGTCGAAGCAATGGTGAAAAATCTTGCGTCTTCCCACTTAGGTTTGAGATGAATCTCCTTAGGAAATTGATCTTGCCTAGTAGTGACTGCAATCCTTTCTTTGTTGATGGCGCTTTCGCTTCCATTATGGCCTTGGTCTTATTTTGGTTTATTTCAATCCCCTTCTTGTGGATCACAAAGCCTAAGAAATCCTCAGCTTGCACACAAAAAGTTCATTTTAGAGGATTCATTTTCAGACCATGCTTTCTCATCCTTTCAAAGGATATTCAGAGATGGTCAATGTGACTCTTCCCTGAAACAGACTTAATGACAATATCATCTATATAGATTTGCACAAAAGTCTCTATAAAATTATGGAATATCGAATTCATCGTTCTTTGGTAGGTTTCCCCAACATTTTTCAAACCAAAAGGCATCACCACCCATTTGTAGGTGCCTAAGGCTCCAGGGCATCAAAATTTTGTTTTTGGAACATCCTCTTCTGCAATAAATATTTGATTATACCCAGAATATTCGTCTAGCATGCTTAAATATCCATAGCCTGCAGCGTAGTCGACTAGTATTTCTGCCACAAGCATTGGATATTCATCCTTAGGGGTTGCAGTATTTAGGTTTATAAGATCTATGCAAACCCTCAAAGTACCATTCTTTTTTACAACATGCACAATATTAGCTAACCACTCGACATACCTGGTTGTGCGAATAAAGTTGCAGCGAAGGAGCCGTTCGACTTCTCCTTTAATCTTTGAAAGTATTGCTGATGCAAATCGCTTTGGATTTTGATTCACAGGCTTCTTTCCAGGCTTGATTGGAAATTTCAATTCGACCAACTCTCGGTTCAAACCAAGCATTTCATTATAGTCCCATGCGAAACAATCCTTTAACTCTCTCAACAATTGGAGTACTTCGATCTTTAGTTGAGGATGGATATTGGCACTAATGTAAGTTGGCCTTTTTATCAATCCCTATCCCAAGTCTACTTCTTCAAGGGGATCCTGAGCCAACATTTTAATGTTTGTTGCTAGCGGATCCTTCTCGAACCCCAAAGGCTCATCAGCGTAGATATCATCGAGCCTCTGGTCTTGCTCTTCATTCTGACCTATGTCAGGTGGCATTGGATCAAAGTCCTTCCCGGGACCTATTGGATGAGAAACTTCACTGGCTTTAACATCCATGTTTTTTACTTCCGCCTCTAAGTCCAATTGTTTCTTGTTTTCACCTATGTAAGCCGAAATCCTTTTTAGCGCCGTAAACTCAGTCATCATTACTGAATTCACTTCCCCAACCCGTGGGTTCAATTCCAGACGCTCCTAAATATCCAAAGTCGTCTTCGCCTACTATTTCTCTATACCAGCGATAACCATCGTGAGGGTGCAGTGATAGGGAACAATAAGCATTGTCATCATGGGTGAATTCAAAATCGGCCGAATCACAGGGAGCTATGTTGGCCAAATGCTTGTCGAATTGGCGCCTGTCGATATGATTGATAGGGGTTTTGAAGTACCCCTGATCTGCCTCTATGTTTTCCACGATACCATTTATGAGCCAAATTATTATCCTCTGGTGCATTGAGGATGAGACAACTCCGACCCCATGTATCCACTCCCTTCCAAGCAACCCATTATAGTTAGCCTTTGTTTCCGTAATCATAAACATTATGGATCTTGTGACTATCACTACTGTTAACTCGACTTGGATGACTCAAAAAGTGGAACCTACTTTACCTTCATAGTTAGTAAGCACCATATTATGAGGTTTGGCATCAGTATCAGACTTGCCAATTTTTCTCAGCATGCGGTGAGGCATTAAATTCACAGTCGCTCCACAGTCCACCAATATTTTATTAATGGGGATGTATTCGACTTTTCCAGTAATGAAGAGGGGTTTGAGATGGCTTCTCATGGTCTCATTAAGTCTCTCGAAGAAGGCATTTTGCTCTTCAACGCAACCATTATTCATCACATAGTAACATACTGGCTTATGAGCAACCCTTCAAGATTTTGAGCTGCCTTCTTGTCGAACACAACACTTCACCGAGGGCATAACATAACTTCTGATTTCTTCTTCTGACACCTTTGAAGAAAATCAGACAATGTTTCATCCTTTTTAGGGAAGGAGATTTTGTTATATTCTTCTTGTCGACATTCATCGTCAACTTCCATGGAGGTGTCGTAGGACATTTCGACCATATTGACCTCCATGTTGACATCTTCAGTGATGTCCAACTTTTAGAATTGTAACTGAAGGCCTTCAGTGGCCTTGTCCATCTGTACGAAACCATCGGTAGTTTCTTTGGTGATTATCATCAGCTTGGAACCTTCAGCGCCCTCAGCGTCAGAGACATCATCATTTTTGTTGGTGATATCTCCCACGGCCTTTTAAATGAAATCATCAAGAGATTCCTGCTTGAAGTATTCAAAAACCTTTTCCATAACAGGTTCTTTGATAAAGTCTTCAGTGACTTCAGTCATGTCGAAATCCTCAGTGACTTCAACAAGGTTCACTTCTTCTGCTCCGTGTAATGTGCCTCAACTACTTGCAGAGGGTCGGAGTCGATCTTCATCTGGCTCTGTGTTTTGTCTCTGAATTTGAGTCTCCCTTCCTGGATGGCATTTTGCATAAGATCCCTAAAAATAAAACATTAAGACATTTTATGACCTAGAAAACCATGGTATTTGCAAAACCCTTTTTTCTTTCTTTGTTCTAATGGAGGTACTATCATTTGACCATCCTTAACTAACAAATCGAAAATTTCGTCACATTTTGTAATGTCGAAAGTATACGTTTTCTTGGGAAATTTGTCACTCTTTTCTGGTTCGACGGGGTTTTTTCCATTCGAAGGCGCTAAAACTTTACATGTATATGGTGGCCCTTGCGTCAATTCAGCAAGGTCGATCTCGTTATTGTCGAAGTCTGAAAGTCCCTGACAAGAACCTTCATCATCATTTCTGAAATCGACATAGGCTACCCTTTTACCTTTATTCGCCCTAGCCTTTTCTTCCTTCAAACGTTCTAACTGTCGAACCCTATCATCCAGTTGGGCCATATCTCTTAGATATTGAGTATCCAATTTCTTCCTAATCGAATAGTCAAGGCCCCCAACGGCCATTTCGACCAGTTCATGCTCTGGTATTTGTGTAAAACACCTAGCTTTGAGCAATTGAAACTTATTAAGATAGTCATCAATTGGTTCAGTAAACTTTCGTTTGATACTAGCCAATTCCTTCAGTTTTATCTTTGTTTGTCCCATATAAAATAGCTCATGGAACATTCTCTCTAGTTGGATCCAAGTATGGATCGAACTTTGGGGCAAGATGGTGAACCATGTAAAGGCATTCTTTGTGAGTGAACTTGGAAAAAACTTTATCCTAATGCTCTCATTGTTTGACATGTCTCCTGGCTCAATTAAGTATCTAGCCATGTGCTCGACAGTGGATTCAGTAGTATCCCCAACAAACTTAGTGAATTTGGGGATTTTGGTTCTAGGGGGTGTTTCTGCCTGTTGTAGCACCTCAAATTTGCACCTACCTTTTGTACATTCATTTTATATTAGGTCATTAACATAACATAGTCCACTGCATAGCATAGCATTGTCCTTTGCCCAAGTGCAAGTCCTTAGACAAGATTAGGTCAACTGGTCAGGAGATCTAGCCAAGCAAGCAAGCATGTGCAATTTCCATTGAGACAAAGCCCTAGGGTTGGGGTATCAAGTTAATATGATTATGTGATCATTTTGAAGTGGTTTGGCCAAAGATTGGATGATCAAAGCTCAACATTCAAGCTGAATTTCATCTAAAACCCTAGAAAGTCAATTGTGGTCAACTGTGGTTAACTGTGCTAGAATTCATGGATTTGAAGGTGGGAGGTGGTTTGAAAGGCCTCATTCATGTCCATACAAGTCTCATTTGACATTTCAAAGATCAAGGTTGAAGAATTTGAGGTCAGATGAAAAGTTTCCAAAAATAGTAAGTGACCTGTAATTTCAAACTGCCAAAAATGGAAAGTTCTTCTCCTCAAACTTACATCATCATACAAGCTTCAAATGGAATTTTGTCCAACATGAAAGTTGAAGATCTTGTGCTCGCCTTTCCAAAAAGTCCAAGAACATCAATTTCGCATTTGTGGTTGGCAAGTTATGATCAAATCATTTTCAAGAAAAGTTGAACTTCAAGGAGGCATAACTCTTGAACCATTTGGCCAAATTGAGTGAGGTTTTTTGCTACAAGTCACATTTGACATGTTCTATCCAAATCCTTCATCACATTTCATCAAAAATCATCACATCAAAATGGCATTTTTCAAGTGACTTGAATTTTAAAAGGGAGAGTTAAAAAAGTGACTTTCAAAATAAGCATTTTCTACACTTTCTACCAATTGCATTTGATTAAAAATGATATTTGGAGTATGCTTAGGCCCAATTTCGTGCACTGTAGCATGCACACCATGCATAGAGGTGGAAATATCAACTTTGCATAAACACTTGTTTCCACTAATTCCACTTGCCAAATGCCTAAACATGATTAAGAGCTTGCTTAACAGGTGATATATAAGTGAAACCCTAGCAGATTTCAGCAAGGGGGACTTCATTAAAAACAGATCTAGATCAAAAGTAAAAACTCTCTCAATTTTGGTTCTTCATTTTTCTGCAATTTCTTCAAGAACAGTGCATTTAATCTTCAAGGACCCATCATCTCCAAGCATTGTAGAAGCTTTTGCAAGCAGGAATCTTCCACATTCGAGCAAAAACTGGAACTGTTGCATAAAGGTTCATCCATGGCAGCTGGATATTTCTTCAAGCTGGAGCATTGTTGAGCTGAAATCATTCATCCATTCATCAACCTGGACCTTGTAGAGTTTCTGTTTTCACCTTTCAAAGCTCAAAAGTCACGATTCCACTACTGCCATTTCTTAGAGGTCAGATTTCAATGTTCTTGATTCATGAAATTAATGTGGGATTCTTGTAGATCTTTGAATGTAGGTTGTAATGAACTTTGAATCGTGGAATTTCATCATGTATTGAATGAGATATTATGAATTGAAGTTCGATGTCCAAATGTTATTCTGCTCGATCCGTGTTCTATAGTTCGATTTAGGTTAAATCATTGTTGTTTTGATGATGCACATGATGAGACGAACACAATGATATATCATTTGTCCATTTTTGTGAAACTTTGTTCATGTGCTGGAAAATCTGGAAGAACAATGATGAACACGTTCAAAACCCTAGCCCAAACCGTGTTTGATCTTCTGGAATCAAGTTGCATGCGTTTTCCATGTTTCCGCGCCATGAAGCCAGTAGCGATAGGACACGTCACTTAATGAAACGCAGTGTTTCATTAAGTGGGCGCTTCTTTTGAATTGCGCTGGGGTTCGATTCCCCGTTCCATCAATTTTCTCTTAGGCTTTGGCTTTTATGTCATCCATATTTCACATGTTCATCCATGCTCATTTCTCTTTTTTATTATTTTTCCCCTACACTAAAAAATTCATATCTCATTCAATAAAAATCCAATTCACATGCAATTTTTTTTGCCATGATCCTTAGGATGTCCTTCTCTTTTTGATGATTTTTAATAATATTGTGCACGTATAGAAAAAATATTTGGCTAGGGTTTGTTTTCATATGTCATTTGTTGCACCATGCTTACTCTTTTGGTCATGAAATATTGATGCTTCATTAGAAATTCTTGAAATTTTACATGTGTGTTCTACACATCTTAAGGGTCATTTTGGGATGTGGTTTGTGATTTTTGAGTTCCTGGATTGAGAGATATGACATGATCATTAGAGGTGTGACAATTTGTGTCACACCATGTCTTGCTTGACTTCATGATTTTTTGTTACCATGCCATATGAACTCTAAATGACCTGAATTTTTGCATGTTGGATCTTTTGGACGTTAAGTTTGAATGTGATTTTTTTAGTGCATTTCCTATTTGATTGAGATTTTCTCCCCTGCTTGACCAATTGTTGACTTTTTGTGAGTCATGTTTTTATATGATTTGGGAAATTCTTGTTGTTAATTGGATGGACTTGAAATTTGGCATGTGTATTATAGACATCTTGAAGTTTGACATGGCTTTGGTCTCATTCATTTATCATGTTTGGTTTCTGTTTTATGCTTGCTTGAAGTGGATGCATGTTTGGATGCCTTGTATGAGCTTGTTTAAACTTGTGTTGACTTGATGAATTTCATTGACTTGCTTCCCTTGGTCCAAATGAGTTGAAATTTGGTGTGTATGTCATGTTGTGAATGCTGTTTGACCATGATTTGTTTGTTGATTTATTGAAATGTTTGTGAGTTGAATTGAGTTGAATCATTCTGTTTGCATCTATGAGGTTCCAAATTGCATGTTTTGTACTCTTTGCTTCATGAAATGATAATGATGAATGATGTGAACATGAAACCACTTGGATTTTCTTCCTAATTGATTGATCTTGGTTTTTGATAAGTTTCATGTTCTGTTTTAGTTTTTTGCTATCATTTTGACCCTAGTCTTGTACTAGTGGTTTGTGCTCTCACATTTGAGCTTTGTTTCAGGTCAAAGGGCACAATTGCCATGCTTAATGATGCTTACTCAATTGGAGTTGACCTATTGATTGTTGATGACTAACTTTGGTTTATTTTGTAGGGTTTGAGACTTAAGCTTGTGCCTTATGGCTTGCACCTTTGTGCATTGACTGTTGTTTGCTTGTGTACAGTTGTACAGTTAACTGTTGACCTTTGCTGTTTGATTTCTGTTTGAGTTGAGTACTGATTATCTTGGATTGTTTTCAGGTACTTTAGTTGCTATAGTTCCCTTGTGAACTAGCTCTTGCTTTGCTTGCTAGCTTGAGCATTGAGGTATAATGATCTCTCTCCATGTAGTCTGGAAGACCTGGCCTGTTACTTGGCCAGGCACCTGTCTGAAGTCCTCCTTAAGAGGCAATGTTTGTGTTTGTTTACATTTGTCCTTGTACATATTCAAAGACCTCCTAAGTGAAGAGGCATTGGCAGATACAAGGGATGTGTAATCCATCCCCTGCTATTCTGTGTGTCATCTGCTTTGCTCGCACCACTGTGTTGATGCATTGCAGATACTAACCCAAGATCCATGTTGAGTCAGTCATATGTGTAGAAGGGTTCCCACTTTCTGAACCCACACTTCATTTTGTCTGAAGCTCTCCCAGGCCAGGGATAAGAGCTGTGAAGTCTCATCTTCACTCACCTTTCATCTGCTTCACCCTAACTCTCAATGTTAGGGTTAAGAGCTAACATTACCCTGTTACAGTGGTTTGTTTGTCGAGGTTGATATGACCCCTCGACTAAAACCCAACCTTGATTGAGCCAACTGATTGCATATAGTGTGTGCTATTTGTGCTTGTGTGTTTGTTTTTTAGTTCAGCTTGCTTCCTGTGCAAGTTAGGTTTGGTTTGGCTTGCTTCCTGTGCAAGTCATGTTTAGGATAGCTTGCTCCCTGTGCAAGTTAGCTAGAAACCTTAACTTAGGGATGATTTGCATGATAACATCTAGGCTCGAGTCGTAGTCTCCCTAGTTGTGTCTTTCTTTGTTATCTGGTTAGGCTAGTCATGTGTCCCTTCGTAGGGGAACTACGTCGCCCTGATCCTCATACCAGATGAGGTACGTAGGCAGGAGATTGAGCTGATCTCTCCGGGTAACCTTTTGTCTTTTTGTTTTGTCTTTGTGTGTGTCAGGAGAGGGATGTAAGCCCAGCAATTGGCATTCCGTATCCTCTTGTTGTATGCTTGGAAGCTGATGTAAGTCCAGCGATTGGCATTCGGGTTCCAGTGTGGGTGTGTTTGGTTCGGAAGCTGATATAAGTCCAGCGATTGGCATTCGGGTTCCAGGTTTGCCTGTGTGTGTTTCGTTTGGTTTGGCATGCGTGAGCCGAGCTACGGATGCTCTGATTCTTCTTAGTCCAAGAAGATACGTATGCATAGGATGCGATATCCTAGCGAGCATGTTTTCCCCCAGTCCGAACTACTTAGACTCTGATGTCTATGCTTGATAGACTAAGTAGGCCCAGGATGCGATATCCTGCCGAGTCAGTCTTGTTTGTTTTCCTGTGTCTCTTTCAGCCAGTGTGTTTGTTTATGAGCAGTGTTTTAGCAACCATTTTCCTTCCTTTTGTGCGTGGATCCCGTCGAGTACGACGGATGCGTAGGGGTGCTAATACCTTCCCTTCGCATAACCGACTCCCGATCCCATTCTCTTTGGTCGCGAGACCATGTCTTTTCCAAGTTTACTTCGAGCGTTTCCTTTCCCTCTTTTGGGATAAATAACGCACGGTGGCGGCTCTGTTGTTCTTGTTTTCCCGCCGGTTTTTCGCGTAATGCGACAGCTGGCGACTCCACTGGGGACTAAAGAGAAGTTGACCTCTTGCTGGTCCATCTTCCCTAAGCGAGTCTCTCCTAGCGCTCTCTAGGTTAGGGCTTTGGTTGCTGTTTGCTGTTATTTATTGCATTCATTATTCATTGTTTGCATTTATTGTTTGCATCTATGTTTGCATTCATGCATATTCATCTGTTTATCTGGCTGTGTTTCTCTCTGTTGGGGTGGGAGTTACCTGAGGTAAAAGGCCCAATACCCAGACCATGAGTGAAATCTATGATACTTAGGAATAGAGTGATTCATGGGAAGCGGGTGGTATTGCACCATTTAGCGGAACATTGATATCACGAGCAGTTCAGACCCTGGTGGGATATTATCGTTGCATACTTCGGGTGTGTATATGATGATATTCTACGAAAGGTTATTTATGCTGCGTTTCTCTCGACCTTACCCTGGCCTAGACGACACCCGTGAGTGGGGAGGGATTGATCATTTTTACAGGTACTGTTGCTGACTTGTTGTGGACTTGTTGGTGACTCTGGGTACTGATGGTGACGTTGGTTCAGATGAGCTTACGAGTACCTACTTCTGTCACGCCGGAGTTCTGTCCGTGGTTTGTCAGCGGGTTCCGTTTATTTCGGATCCCCGGGTTGAATTTGAGAGTACCTGTTTAGAGGATCTGGCTGTCATCCGTTCGGTGGATGTTCCTGCGATGATAGTGATATAATCTCCAGTTCCGTTTATTTCGGAACTCCCCAAGTCAGATTTATGGTGACTTAGTCCCTCGAATGACTGTGACTGGTCCAGAGATTTGATGGGTCTTCAGATGACTTGGTGGCACAGTGACCTGCATTCATGCATTTGCATCATTCCCATTTCGCATTCATATGCATTCAACCCATGTCTATCCGTACTCGGGGTCCATTTTTTGATTAAGATTCTGGTGGAGAGACATCCAGATGTCAAAATGTTGTTAATGGAATATTATCCGTCTCAATGAAGCCAGAATCAAAGGACAGAATATTCCTAGTACGGATAAACATTGCATGCGTGAGTCATACTAACATTTTTGCTGTTTTGTAGGTGTCAGTGACTAATTGGTGCGCATAGCTCTTCCGTTCAAATAGCTCAGACTAATGGATCCTCCCAACACCGATATCTTCGAGTTGAAAGAGATGATAGGGGATTTGTTCAAAGTCGTGCAGGGGCTCGCCTTGGGGCAGAAGGCGATTGCTGAGATGTTGGATAGGATTGAAAGCTGGATGACAAAGGAGAAAGTTCAGGGGGATGCTCCGTCATCTGTGGTACAGAAATCCTCTGGCGATAGTCAGCCTAAGAAGGTCGAATCAGGTGGTGTGCCTGTCCGAAAGGAGCACAGTAAAGATCGGTATCACCCGTATGCTGCCGTTGCAACCACTCCTGTTGGTAGTTCATCGGCGCCACAGCAACAACCACTACCTCAACAGAAAGTATTGAAAGCTAAGAGTCAAGTCAAGAAGGGGAAGTCAGATCGTCAGTTTGATGAGCCACCTATGACTTATACTTTTCTGTTCAAAAGGTTGAGGGATCTGGGGTTAGTCCGGCCGAGAGTATTGATTCCTCTAGAACCGCATCGGAGGCCTGCAAGTTATGATGAGAATGCCAGGTGTGAGTTCCATTCTGAGGCGATCGGACATAACATTGAGGGTTGTAGAGCTTTCAAGCACGTCATCCAAGACATGGTGGATTCTAAGGCCATCAGTTTGGCGCCAACACTGAATGTTAACCCTAACCCCGTGCCAGGTTCCGTGGGGGTGAAAGTGGTGTCAAAGGACAAGAGAGGAACAAAGGTGACTGAGGGGGATCAGTTAAAAACCTCAGTGTCTGTGGTCTCAAAACATCTGATGAAGGATGGAGCTTTCCCTAGTTTTGGTAATTGTTGTGCGGCCGTCACCACGGAGGGGTGTGTATTGATGAAAGACACGACCCAGAAGATGAAGGAAGTAGAAACGAACGATGTAAGATGTAAAGCACCCAGTCTGGCGGTTGAAACAGTCTAGGTGGAAAACGCCTTCGTTGCTGAGAAAGAGAAGAAGCTGTCCATTTCTTCTTATAAACAAGCCTTGGAAGTGGTAAAGAACAGAGAGGCCCAAGGTTGGGGAAGGATCATCGACATTGTGGTAAAAGCAGACATGTTTGGGGTCGGCTATCAGCCAGATCAGGAGTCGTCTAGACAAAACAGAGGATGCCGTCCACCGTACACTTTCGTCAGTGCAGGAATGCTGGATCCTGGTCACACCTGTACAGTAGGTGAAGGGATTGACTGTGACCGCGAGCTTGAGTCGTGGATAAAATCGTGCGTACCAGAGAATTGGAAAGTCTCCAAGATCGCCAATGTCACTCATCCAGAAGAGTAGAATTTCTGTGTTTCGATTTTGTTTGCATGAAAGCCATACGTTTTGCCCGAAACGTAATGGTCCATTGTAAGGGCCATCTTGTGTGTTTCATTATGCAACATTTTTCATCAGTAATAAATGGATGTTTTTGTGATTAAAAGCGGTGTTCCCTGTTTTTCAATTATTTTTGCAGTTTTAAAAAAATAAAAATGGCAATGTTTATTTTCATTTTTCTTTCCTGTTGATTTGTCTTGTTCCGACCTCAAAAGTGGTTATCCTCCTGATCTCATTGATAACAATTCGGTTACACCTTTGTATGACTTCGACAATCCGCTCTATCATGCCGAAGAATAAGGCGAAGAAGATTGTGATCTGCTGGAATTAGCCAGGTTGTTAAGACAAGAGGAGAAGGTGATTCAACCGCACAAGGAGCGATTCAAGATTGATACTCCAGACACCGCCGAGGTCAGAAAGTGAAAATTGACACCGCTTCAGAGGCGAGTTAAGGGCGGAATGGTATGAGCATACGGATACCCTCGCCTGGTCGTATCAGGATATGCCAGGGTCGGGTACCAATGTCGTTATACACAAGCTACAATGGAGAGAAGACTGTCCTCTAGAGAAGCAGGACACCGGTGCCACGTGACTTTGTTTCATGTTATGATTCATCGTAGAATCAAATGCTATGTTGATGACATGATAGCAAAGTCCCAAGCAGAAGAAGGGCATCTAGTGAATCCGGGGCAAGTCGTTTGACCGGGTTGAGACAACTCAGACTGAGGTTGAGTCCGAATCAGTGCACTTGTGGAGTGTTGTCCGGTAAGTTGCCGAAGCTTACCGTGAACGAAAGAGGAATCGAGGTCGATCCTGCGAAAAAAAAAGAAAACAAAACAATGCAAAACAAGAAAAGCCTGAACCGAAAACAAAAAGAGATCAAACGGTCAGGTGGATATTGCCAAGGGGCATTGAGAAATAAAAGAATAAGTTGCAGGAACCTCTGATTCTGATGCCTCCCGTGGAAGGAACAACTGTTAATCTGGTACTTGACAGCCCTCGAGGGGTCTATGAGGTGTGTACTGGGTCAGCATGACGAGTCTTGTCGAAAAGAACATGCAATTTACCTAAGCAAAAAGTTTATCGACTGTGAAACAATACACTCACTACTCGAGAAAACTTGCTGTACTTTGGCATAGGCTGCTCGCCGACTGAGACAGTATATGCTGGTTCATACCACCTTGTGGATTTCCAAGATGGATCTGATCAAATATATGTTTGGGAAGTCAGCATGGACCGGACGGGTTGCGAGATGGTAAAGAAGTGAGTTTGACTGATTTGTGATATACGGTACACCTCTCAGAAAGCAATCGAGGGGAGTGTATTGTCCGATTACATCTCCTCGCAACCCATGGAGGATTATCAACCAAGGATGTTTGAGTTCCCTGATGAGGACATCTCGAGGGGCTCAAATCAAAAGATTATGAGGAACCGATCCCGGAGGAGGGGCCTGACCCTGAATCCGAACGGATTCTGATGTCTGATGGGGAGAGTTTAAAGTGAATGAGTTAGTGCTTCCCCGATAACATTTGAATGCACCAACAATGGTGGCTGAGCACGAAGCTTGTATCCTGGGTATCCATCTTCGGTGCGTATGTCTATTGGGGCAGCGCCGCGCTCGCTCGTGTATGGGATAGAAGTGGTACCACCTACTGAAGTCTAGATCCTATTATGAAGTCCCGTTGGACGTAGACTTGGAAAAGGATGAGTGGATAAGGACTCGGTATGACGCATGGAGCCTGATTGAGGAAAAGAGGCTGGCAGTTACTTATCATGGGGCAGTTGTACCCAGTGAATGAAGCGTGTGGTTGACCGAAAAGTGCGACGTCGGGCGTATCCGATGGGAGATGTGGTGTTGAAAAGGATCCTTCCTCCTCAAGACGATCGTAGGGGCAAGTGGACATACAGTCATGAATCCCCAACATGGTCAAGAAGGCGTTCTCTGACACAGCCTTGTTGCTGACGACCATGAGTGGCGAAGATTTTCCATCCCCTGTGAATGCGGATGCAGTTAAAAGATACTTCGTGAAAAATTGACCCGCTGGACAAAAAGAATAAAAAAAGTCCAGGCAAAAAAGGGCATCTTGGCGAACCAAGAAAAAAAGAGAAAAGGTTCGGGCAAAAGTTAGGGGTAATAAAAGAAAAGAACTGTACACCCGGCAAGTCGAAAACCCCACAAGGGCGGCTTGGGCAAAAAAGGGTATCCCGGTGGACTGAAACCTGAAAGGGCGGTCCAGGAAAAAGAGGGATTGAAACGAACAACTGCGTCCAGCATGATCATTTGTGCTTGAGATATGACTTGGATAATCTCCGACAGAAATCGATCGGAAGCGTCTTGTTCAAAAGACAGAAAGTGCAGAAAGTCTTGAGGACATATGAGGTGTAATCGAGTTGGAACCAGATGAGATCACGGTTTCACATTGCCACTAGGATAGATTTTTTTCCTTTTGTGCGCGATCACCTCTTTTCAGGGATTGCTTCCTGTGTGTTGCTCGGTTTTGAGCCATCTCCTTTTTCAGTCAATAAAATGCGTGTTCAGTCAAATAATTTTGTTTTTGTCTTCATTACCGCTTTGATTGCAAAAACATCCGTTTGTTTTGATAAGAATAGTTGCATTTTGAAACATAGAGGTCCCTTCCGATGCATGCTTATAAGATTGAAAGCTGGAAATCTTATTCGGAAGTTTGAGCGACCAAGATGTTGAAGTGTTGGCACGCCTGGGGCACGCTTTTATCTAACGATCTCTTTTGCAGGTGCTGTTAGCCATGTTCACTCACTTGCAGGTTGTGAGGTGGAATACTTTGACAGGAGATCCCCACAGAGTCCAATCAGGGGCAAGGGATAGAAGAACGGTGAAAGGACGACGAAAGAAGGACGGCGATCCTAGAGGGTAATCAAGAGGACTCTTCAAAGTCTGAGGACTGGAAAGTTTGTATGAATCTCAGGAGTTCGATCCCCATGGGCGGGAATACGAGATGATGAATCAGAAAAGTCCAGATGAGCCTGGGAGTTCTCAAAAGTGGAAAGTCAACACTGTGGTAGGATGGTGAACACCAGTGTTCGACGAATCGAAGGACGGCCCATGTCCGATAGGCCGTATTTCCCCAATGGGTTTGAGAGTGTCATCTCCCTAGCAGATTCGAGATCGATGCCTTCTCAGCAAGCCTGAAGGTCACCATATCCCCAACGAAGTTGTGATTGTTTTCCAAGTCTGAAGTTGTCTTCCCAGCAGAGGTTGTGTTGATGGTTTTCCCCCAGCAAGGTCCCCAAGAGGATCGGGTTTGGCGGGGCTATCCCCAGTAGAGGTAAAGATTGGTTGCCTCCTCTAGCAGAGTAATCACCAAGCAGTTCGGGTTCAATGGAGGTCGTCTCCAGCAAGGACTGTCTCTCCCCCAGCAGGGTGGAAGTGGACGTGGTATTGAAATCCTCAGCATAGTTCCTGGAGCTCCCCGGTGTTATCTCTGGAAGGGTTGTGTTTTATGCATCCATCATGTAGATAAGCATAGCATATTGCATCATTGGTGCATAGCATTTTCATAATCATGGGGCATTGCGCTAAAAAAAAAAACAACAACAAAACTCATGCATCAGCATTGCAAACGCATCCATTAGCCTGAGGCCGTGGTGATCATCCGAGAATGGGTCGTTGGAAAGAGTTTAGCATCGCTTGGATCGATTTCAGAATTGGGTTCCCCAGCAGGGTAGAGGGTTGTTTTCCCAACAAGTGACTCCTTAGTTGAGTGGGTATCCCCAGCATTATTACTCCCCGATTGGTAGCATCTTGCCAGCTTGGATCTGTTTCCCCAGCAGATGTGGGTGTGTCTGATCTCTCCATATAGAGTCGACCTATTAGGCAGAAAGTGTCTATCATTTCCTTCTATGCTCCCCACCGAGTTATATCCTCGTGGATGACGGTTGTTTCCGTTCCCTCCCCTTGGGATGGGTTTTCCCTAGTGAGTTCTTTCCTCATTAGGATGTCTTGATTCAGTTTGCCTTTTTGGATCGATCCTAAATTGGCTTCCTTGTGGTTGTCTCTTGTGCTTCCCTGTGGTATAAATGAATAGTGGCTCACTAATCGGCACTCATTCATCTTATCCTCAGCGGAATTTGTTGGCTTCTACCTACGAACCGGTAGTTATAAGTCCTATCTTTGTGGTCTTCTACCTACTAACCGGTAGATGTAATCCCCTCTTTGTGGTTATCATTATCCAGTTTTCGATATTGATATGCCGTTCACCTTTCGGATATTTGCTTTGATTAAGCAACTTTATCCCCAGCGGGTTTTCCCCTTCCTTTTGAGTGGTCATCTTTGCATACCTAGTCCTGGTATCCCGATGCCTTTCTTGTGTCGGTCGATTTATCCATTTAACAACCAACCCGGTTATGGATAATCTTCCATGCGAGTATGTTATCTACGTTTTGACGGCTATAGATAATATATCTCATGCACTCTTTGGTCAATCTTTTGATTGTTTTCTCCAGCTGAGTAAGATTCGTATTCCTTTGTTCGGAATCGAATGTCCATCCTTTAACAAGACTGCTTTTCTAGCCCTCTTCAGGATGATGAGTGTTTTGGAACACAAACCAATTCACGCTTTGGTCGGTCACCTGTTTCATGCCTACAACCCGGTATCCTTGGTGTTTCTTCTTGTCTGCTCTCTGTCGTGACCGTGATCCCTAGTGAGTCTCCTCTCCGTTGGTGTCGATAAACGTCGAGTTTTTGCCTATTCGTCCGTTGACGTATAGTTGTGCATCTTTCCCAGCAGTAGTCCTCCTCTCCGTTGGTGTCGATAAACGTCGAGTTTTTCCCAATCGTCCGTTGACGTTTGGTTGAAGTCTTGTTCGCTCTCCCCAGAAGAGTCCTCCTCTCCGTTGGTGTCGATAAACGTCGAGTTTTTCCTGGTCGTCCGTTGACGGTTGGTTGTGATCATTATCCCCACAGAGTTACCTCTCCGTTGGTTTCGATAAACGTCGAGTTTTTCCTATGCGTCCGATGACGTATAGTTGTTTATTCCCCACAGATCATTCATTAATGATTGTTGATTCCCCTCAGAGTTACCTCTCCGTTGGTGTCGATAAACGTCGAGTTTTTCCCATTCATCAGTAAATGTCTGGTCGATCCTTTTTTTGGTGTCAGTAAACATCATCTTTCGATGTCGGTAAACGTCGAGTTTTCTCCCATTCATCCGTTGATGTCTGGTCGAGTCTTCCCATTCATCAGTAAATGTCTGGTCGATCCTTTTTTGGTGTCAGTAAACATCATCTTTCGATGTCGGTAAACGTCGAGCTCTTCCCATTCATCAGTAAATGTCTGGTCGATCTTTTTTTTTGGTGTCAGTAAACATCATCTTTCGATGTCGGTAAACGTCGAGTTTTCTCCCATTCATCCGTTGATGTCTGGTCGAGTCTTCCCATTCATCAGTAAATGTCTGGTCGATCTCTTTTTGGTGTCAGTAAACATCATCTTTCGATGTCGGTAAACGTCGAGTTTTCTCCCATTCATCCGTTGATGTCTGGTCGAGTCTTCCCATTCATCAATAAATGTCTGGTCGATCTCTTTTTGGTGTCAGTAAACATCATCTTTCGATGTCGGTAAACGTCGAGTTTTCTCCCATTCATCCGTTGATGTGTGGTCGAGTCTTCCCATTCATCAGTAAATGTCTAGTCGATCTCTTTTTGGGTGTCAGTAAACATCATCTTTCGATGTCGGTAAACGTCGAGCTTCTCCCTTCCGTCCGTTGACGTCTGGTCGAGTATTCCCATTCATCCGTTGGTGTCTGGTCACCTTTCCGTTGGTCTCGGTAAACGTCGAGTTTTTCCTAGTTGTCCGTTGGCATCTAGTTGTGATTTCTGTTCCCATTCATCGTCGTTGTGATGTCTGGATGTGACTGTATCCTTTGGAAGAAGAAAAAAAAAACCCCAGTAAATATCAGGTCCCAGTGGACGTTTCCGTTGGTGGATCCCTGCATTGTGCAAATTTCTACGGTTCTTTGGTATTCAATCCCTGTGTACCTTGAAAGTCTGACAGCCGTTGCTCTCATCCGTTCGGGTTCCCAGTTGATTGAATAGGGGCAGCTGTAGCACCTCAAATTTGCACCTACCTTTTGTACATTCATTTCATATTAGGTCATTAACATAACATAGTCCACTGCATAGCATAGCATTGTCCTTTGCCCAAGTGCAAGTCCTTAGACAAGATTAGGTCAACTGGTCAGGAGATCTAGCCAAGCAAGCAAGCATGTGCAATTTCCATTGAGACAAATCCCTAGGGTTGGGGTATCAAGTTAATATGATTATGTGATCATTTTGAAGTGGTTTGGCCAAAGATTGGATGATCAAAGCTCAACATTCAAGCTGAATTTCATCTAAAACCCTAGAAAGTCAATTGTGGTCAACTGTGCTAGAATTCATGGATTTGAAGGTGGGAGGTGGTTTGAAAGGCCTCATTCATGTCCATACAAGTCTCATTTGACATTTCAAAGATCAAGGTTGAAGAATTTGAGGTCAGATGAAAAGTTTCCAAAAATAGTAAGTGACCTGTAATTTCAAACTGCCAAAAATGGAAAGTTCTTCTCCTCAAACTTACATCATCATACAAGCTTCAAATGGAATTTTGTCCAACATGAAAGTTGAAGATCTTGTGCTCGCCTTTCCAAAAAGTCCAAGAACATCAATTTCGCATTTGTGGTTGGCAAGTTATGATCAAATCATTTTCAAGAAAAGTTGAACTTCAAGGAGGCATAACTCTTGAACCATTTGGCCAAATTGAGTGAGGTTTTTTGCTACAAGTCACATTTGACATGTTCTATCCAAATCCTTCATCACATTTCATCAAAAATCATCACATCAAAATGGCATTTTTCAAGTGACTTGAATTTTAAAAGGGAGAGTTAAAAAAGTGACTTTCAAAATAAGCATTTTCTACACTTTCTACCAATTGCATTTGATTAAAAATGATATTTGGAGTATGCTTAGGCCCAATTTCGTGCACTGTAGCATGCACACCATGCATAGAGGTGGAAATATCAACTTTGCATAAACACTTGTTTCCACTAATTCCACTTGCCAAATGCCTAAACATGATTAAGAGCTTGCTTAACAGGTGATATATAAGTGAAACCCTAGCAGATTTCAGCAAGGGGGACTTCATTAAAAACAGATCTAGATCAAAAGTAAAAACTCTCTCAATTTTGGTTCTTCATTTTTCTGCAATTTCTTCAAGAACAGTGCATTTAATCTTCAAGGACCCATCATCTCCAAGCATTGTAGAAGCTTTTGCAAGCAGGAATCTTCCACATTCAAGCAAAAACTGGAACTGTTGCATAGAGGTTCATCCATGGCAGCTGGATATTTCTTCAAGCTGGAGCATTGTTGAGCTGAAATCATTCATCCATTCATCAACCTGGACCTTGTAGAGTTTCTGTTTTCACCTTTCAAAGCTCAAAAGTCACGATTCCACTACTGCCATTTCTTAGAGGTCAGATTTCAATGTTCTTGATTCATGAAATTAATATGGGATTCTTGTAGATCTTTGAATGTAGGTTGTAATGAACTTTGAATCGTGGAATTTCATCATGTATTAAATGAGATATTATGAGTTGAAGTTCGATGTCCAAATGTTATTCTGCTCGATCCGTGTTCTATAGTTCGATTTAGGTTAAATCATTGTTGTTTTGATGATGTACATGATGAGACGAACACAATGATATATCATTTGTCCATTTTTGTGAAACTTTGTTCATGTGCTGGAAAATCTGGAAGAACAATGATGAACACGTTCAAAACCCTAGCCCAAACCGTGTTTGATCTTCTGGAATCAAGTTGCATGCGTTTTCCATGTTTCCGCGCCATGAAGCCGGTAGCGATAGGACACGCCACTTAATGAAACGCAGTGTTTCATTAAGTGGGAGCTTCTTTTGAATTGCGCTGGGGTTCGATTCCCCGTTCCATCAATTTTCTCTTAGGCTTTGGCTTTTATGTCATCCATATTTCACATGTTCATCCATGCTCATTTCTCTTTTTTATTATTTTTCCCCTACACTAAAAAATTCATATCTCATTCAATAAAAATCCAATTCACATGCAATTTTTTTTGCCATGATCCTTAGGATGTCCTTCTCTTTTTGATGATTTTTAATAATATTGTGCACGTATAGAAAAAATATTTGGCTAGGGTTTGTTTTCATATGTCATTTGTTGCACCATGCTTACTCTTTTGGTCATGAAATATTGATGCTTCATTAGAAATTCTTGAAATTTTACATGTGTGTTCTAGACATCTTAAGGGTCATTTTGGGATGTGGTTTGTGATTTTTGAGTTCCTGGATTGAGAGATATGACATGATCATTAGAGGTGTGACAATTTGTGTCACACCATGTCTTGCTTGACTTCATGTTTTTTTGTTACCATTCCATATGAACTCTAAATGACCTGAATTTTTGCATGTTGGATCTTTTGGACGTTAAGTTTGAATGTGATTATTTGTGGATTTTTTGAGTGCATTTCCTATTTGATTGAGATTTTCTCCCCTGCTTGACCAATTGTTGACTTTTTGTGAGTCATGTTTTTATATGATTTGGGAAATTCTTGTTGTTAATTGGATGGACTTGAAATTTGGCATGTGTATTATAGACATCTTGAAGTTTGCCATGGCTTTGGTCTCATTCATTTATCATGTTTGGTTTCTGTTTTATGCTTGCTTGAAGTGGATGCATGTTTGGATGCCTTGTATGAGCTTGTTTAAACTTGTGTTGACTTCATGAATTTAATTGACTTGCTTCCCTTGGTCCAAATGAGTTGAAATTTGGTGTGTATGTCATGTTGTGAATGCTGTTTGACCATGATATGTTTGTTGATTTATTGAAATGTTTGTGAGTTGAATTGAGTTGAATCATTCTGTTTGCATCTATGAGGTTCCAAATTGCATGTTTTGTACTCTTTGCTTCATGAAATGATAATGATGAATGATGTGAACATGAAACCACTTGGATTTTCTTCCTAATTGATTGATCTTGGTTTTTGATAAGTTTCATGTTCTGTTTTGGTTTTTTGCTATCATTTTGACCCTAGTCTTGTACTAGTGGTTTGTGCTCTCACATTTGAGCTTTGTTTCAGGTCAAAGGGCACAATTGCCATGCTTAATGATGCTTACTCAATTGGAGTTGACCTATTGATTGTTGATGACTAACTTTGGTTTATTTTGTAGGGTTTGAGACTTAAGCTTGTGCCTTATGGCTTGCACCTTTGTGCATTGACTGTTGTTTGCTTGTGTACAGTTGTACAGTTAACTGTTGACCTTTGCTGTTTGATTTCTGTTTGAGTTGAGTACTGATTATCTTGGATTGTTTTCAGGTACTTTAGTTGCTATAGTTCCCTTGTGAACTAGCTCTTGCTTTGCTTGCTAGCTTGAGCATTGAGGTATAATGATCTCTTCTCCATGTAGTCTGGAAGACCTGGCCTGTTACTTGGCCAGGCACCTGTCTGAAGTCCTCCTTAAGAGGCAATGTTTGTGTTTGTTTACATTTGTCCTTGTACATATTCAAAGACCTCCTAAGTGAAGAGGCATTGGCAGATACAAGGGATGTGTAATCCATCCCCTGCTATTCTGTGTGTCATCTGCTTTGCTCGCACCACTGTGTTGATGCATTGCAGATACTAACCCAAGATCCATGTTGAGTCAGTCATATGTGTAGAAGGGTTCCCACTTTCTGAACCCACACTTCATTTTGTCTGAAGCTCTCCCAGGCCAGGGATAAGAGCTGTGAAGTCTCATCTTCACTCACCTTTCATCTGCTTCACCCTAACTCTCAATGTTAGGGTTAAGAGCTAACATTACCCTGTTACAGTGGTTTGTTTGTCGAGGTTGATATGACCCCTCGACTAAAACCCAACCTTGATTGAGCCAACTGATTGCATATAGTGTGTGCTATTTGTGCTTGTGTGTTTGTTTTTTAGTTCAGCTTGCTTCCTGTGCAAGTTAGGTTTGGTTTGGCTTGCTTCCTGTGCAAGTCATGTTTAGGATAGCTTGCTCCCTGCGCAAGTTAGCTAGAAACCTTAACTTAGGGATGATTTGCATGATAACATCTAGGCTCGAGTCGTAGTCTCCCTAGTTGTGTCTCCCTTTGTTATCTGGTTAGGCTAGTCCTGTGTCCCTTCGTAGGGGAACTACGTCGCCCTGATCCTCATACCAGATGAGGTACGTAGGCAGGAGATTGAGCTGATCTCTCCGGGAAACCTTTTGTCTTTTTGTTTTGTCTTTGTGTGTGTCAGGAGAGGGATGTAAGCCCAGCGATTGGCATTCCGTATCCTCTTGTTGTGTGCTTGGAAGCTGATGTAAGTCCAGCGATTGGCATTCGGGTTCCAGTGTGGGTGTGTTTGGTTCGGAAGCTGATATAAGTCCAGCGATTGGCATTCGGGTTCCAGGTTTGCCTGTGTGTGTTTCGTTTGGTTTGGCGTGCGTGAGCCGAGCTACGGGTGCTCTGATTCTTCTTAGTCCAAGAAGATACGTATGCATAGGATGCGATATCCTAGCGAGCATGTTTTCCCCCAGTCCGAACTACTTAGACTCTGATGTCTATGCTTGATAGACTAAGTAGGCCCAGGATGCGATATCCTGCCGAGTCAGTCTTGTTTGTTTTCCTGTGTCTCTTTCAGCCAGTGTGTTTGTTTATGAGCAGTGTTTTAGCAACCATTTTCCTTCCTTTTGTGCGTGGATCCCGTCGAGTACGACGGATGCGTAGGGGTGCTAATACCTTCCTTTCGCATAACCGACTCCCGATCCCATTCTCTTTGGTCGCGAGACCATGTCTTTTCCAGGTTTACTTCGAGCGTTTCCTTTCCCTCTTTTGGGATAAATAACGCACGGTGGCGGCTCTGTTGTTCTTGTTTTCCCGCCGGTTTTTCGCGTAATGCGACAGCTGGCGACTCCACTGGGGACTAAAGAGAAGTTGACCTCTTGCTGGTCCATCTTCCCTAAGCGAGTCTCTCCTAGCGCTCTCTAGGTTAGGGCTTTGTTTGTTGTTCGCTGTTATTTATTGCATTCATTATTCATTGTTTGCATTTATTCTTTGCATCTATGTTTGCATTCATGCATATTCATCTGTTCATCTGGCTGTGCTTCTCTTTGTTGGGGTGGGAGTTACCTGAGGTAAAAGGCCCAATACCCAGGCCATGAGTGAAATCTATGATACTTAGGAATAGAGTGATTCATGGGAAGCGGGTGGTATTGCGCCACTTAGCGGAACATTGATATCACGAGCAGTTCAGACCCTGGTGGGATATTATCATTGCATACTTCGGGTGTGTATATGATGATATTCTGCGAAAGGTTATTTATGCTGCGTTTCTCTCGACCTTACCCTGGCCTAGACGACACCCGTGAGTGGGGAGGGATTGATCATTTTTACAGGTACTGTTGCTGACTTGTTGTGGACTTGTTGGTGACTCTGGGTACTGATGGTGACGTTGGTTCTGATGAGCTTGTGAGTACCTACTTCTGTCACGCCGGAGTTCTGTCCGTGGTTTGTCAGCGGGTTCCGTTTATTTCGGATCCCCGGGTTGAATTTGAGAGTACCTGTTTAGAGGATCTGGCTGTCATCCGTTCGGTGGATATTCCTGCGATGATAGTGATATAATTTCCAGTTCCGTTTATTTCGGAACTCCCCAAGTCGGATTTATGGTGACTTAGTCCCTCGAATGACTGTGACTGGTCCAGAGATTTGATGGGTCTTCAGATGACTTGGTGGCACAGTGACCTGCATTCATGCATTTGCATCATTCCCATTTCGCATTCATATGCATTCAACCCATGTCTATCCGTACTCGGGGTCCATTTTTTGATTAAGATTCTGGTGGAGAGACATCCAGATGTCAAAATGTTGTTAATGGAATATTATCCGTCTCAATGAAGCCAGAATCAAAGGACAGAATATTCCTAGTACGGATAAACATTGCATGCGTGAGTCATACTAACATTTTTGCTGTTTTGTAGGTGTCAGTGACTAATTGGTGCGCATAGCTCTTCCGTTCAAATAGCTCAGACTAATGGATCCTCCCAACGCCGATATCTTCGAGTTGAAAGAGATGATAGGGGATTTGTTCAAAGCCGTGCAGGGGCTCGCCTTGGGGCAGAAGGCGATTGCTGAGAGGTTGGATAGGATTGAAAGCTGGATGACAAAGGAGAAAGTTCAGGGGGATGCTCCGTCATCTGTGGTATAGAATACCTCTGGCGATAGTCAGCCTAAGAAGGTCGAATCAGGTGGTGTGCCTGTCCGAAAGGAGCACAGTAAAGATCGGTATCACCCGTATGCTGCCGTTGCAACCACTCCTGTTGGTAGTTCATCGGCGCCACAGCAACAACCACTACCTCAACAGAAAGTATTGAAAGCTAAGAGTCAAGTCAAGAAGGGGAAGTCAGATCGTCAGTTTGATGAGCCACCTGTGACTTATACTTTTCTGTTCAAAAGGTTTAGGGATCTGGGGTTAGTCCGGCCGAGAGTATTGATTCCTCTAGAACCGCATCGGAGGCCTGCAAGTTATGATGAGAATGCCAGGTGTGAGTTCCATTCTGAGGCGACCGGACATAACATTGAGGGTTGTAGAGCTTTCAAGCACGTCATCCAAGACATGGTGGATTCTAAGGCCATCAGTTTGGCGCCAACACTGAATGTTAACCCTAACCCCGTGCCAGGTTCCGTGGGGGTGAAAGTGGTGTCAAAGGACAAGAGAGGAACAAAGGTGACTGAGGGGGATCAGTTAAAAACCTCAGTGTCTGTGGTCTCAAAACATCTGATGAAGGATGGAGCTTTCCCTAGTTTTGGTAATTGTCGTGCGACCGTCACCACGGAGGGGTGTGTATTGATGAAAGACACGACCCAGAACATCTAGGCTCGAGTCGTAGTCTCCCTAGTTGTGTCTCCCTTTGTTATCTGGTTAGGCTAGTCCTGTGTCCCTTCGTAGGGGAACTACGTCGCCCTGATCCTCATACCAGATGAGGTACGTAGGCAGGAGATTAAGCTGATCTCTCCGGGCAACCTTTTGTCTTTTTGTTTTGTCTTTGTGTGTGTCAGGAGAGGGATGTAAGCCCAGCGATTGGCATTCCATATCCTCTTGTTGTATGCTTGGAAGCTTATGTAAGTCCAGCGATTGGCATTCGGGTTCCAGTGTGGGTGTGTTTGGTTCGGAAGCTGATATAAGTCCAGCGATTGGCATTCGGGTTCCAGGTTTGCCTGTGTGTGTTTCGTTTGGTTTGGCATGCGTGAGCCGAGCTATGGATGCTCTGATTCTTCTTAGTCCAAGAAGATACGTATACATAGGATACGATATCCTAGCGAGCATGTTTTCCCCCAGTCTGAACTACTTAGACTCTGATGTCTATGCTTGATAGACTAAGTAGGCCCAGGATGCGATATCCTGCCGAGTCAGTCTTGTTTGTTTTCCTGTGTCTCTTTCAGCCAGTGTGTTTGTTTATGAGCAGTGTTTTAGCAACCATTTTCCTTCCTTTTGTGCGTGGATCCCGTCGAGTACGACGGATGCGTTGGGGTGCTAATACCTTCCCTTCGCATAACCGACTCCCGATCCCATTCTCTTTGGTCGCGAGACCATGTCTTTTCCAGGTTTACTTCGAGCGTTTCCTTTCCCTCTTTTGGGATAAATAACGCACGGTGGCGGCTCTGTTGTTCTTGTTTTCCCGCCGGTTTTTCGCGTAATGCGACACCTGTAAGATATATTCTGACAGATGTGATGTATAATTTGGAATTCGTAGGCCAAATTTTACCCCATTTCGCACCATAATCCTCTCAACCATGGCTACTAAATTATTATCTTTTACCAAATCGTCATGTCGAACTTGCCGTATGATATCATCAGCATTTTGGTTTCTATTTACCATTACCACCCTAGGTTCCCTGGGCATTTGTGGTTCGATCATAAGGGGTAGTGCTCCTCCCCCCTAATTTGGTGGGATCTAGTTGATAGTAAGGTCTTCTTCAAATGTGGCTTCCTGATTTTCTCTCACCCAATCCCTAGAAGGTTGTCGCTGGTGTTGCGGTACACCAAGGAATTCAGACATTTGGGCCATCTGCGCTGTCATTTGTTTATTCGACTGAGCCGTATTTTGAATCAGAGGATTCAATACGGTGGTCAAGGTTTGGGTTAACATTTGGACCATATCATGGTTACTTTTGTACATTTGTTGCCTCCACGCTGATGCGGAGTTATTGGCAAGACTAGATAGTTGTGTCTGGTGCCTCAAACCTGAAGATTGGTTAGTTCGGCCCATGTTAACCCCAGACCCTTGTACTGGAGAATTTATGTTAACCACTGGTTCTGAGAAAGTAGAACCATCGTTATGTAAATTAGCCATCATTGAAGTTGGCATTCCGTATGGTTGTTCTCGACTACCAAATGGTATTGAGAAACCAGGGGATACCAAAGGCCCATTTGGAATATCTCTAATTGGTGGGGGAGTATAAGGAGGTTCCCTAGGCCCAATATAGGTTAAAATTGGTTCAGTATGGGAAATCGAATGTGTAGGTGCCGAACTCACCATAGATGGAACTATTTCAAACATGTATGGTGTGGTTGTGTTTTCCCTTATCGAAGAAGAAGGGGGCGTTATGTTACTGGTTTTTGGATTTTGAGAGTTTTGATTATCTGGCGCATTTACATTTGCCATCCTCGTATGCGATTCTCTCCTTGGTCGTTGTTCATTGTTTATGGCTACTTTACCACTTCTCAATAACATACAACGAATCCTTTCCCAACAAAAAAATGACTTAACAACCAGAACTAAAAATAATTCAAAATGTTAGCACCGTCCCACTGGGCGTGCCAATTTGTTTACCATAAAAATTGGTAATAAACTGTTGATCTTCCAAATTTCTAAATTTGGTTACTCACAGGATCAATCAGATTGATCCTAGGACATGTGCTAATTGTGTTTAAAAATAAGTTTTAATAATCGTGAACACTTTGACAGTAGTCGTGGGACTAGTGATTATAACTTTATAGTAAAAGGCTAATATGGGTTTAAAGAGAGAAATTGTACATGGATGATAATAAACAACTGGAAAAAGTAAGTGTTCAAAGCAAAGAAATTTAAGACTTTAAAATGACGAAGTAAAGGAAGAGTGTTTGGAACAAAGCAGTAAAAAATGTAGTTTTGGAAAGATAAAGATAAAATTTGTATTGCTTTAAAATAACTAACAATGGTGTAAAAAAACATACATTCTGTGATTTATGATTCTTCTTCACATAAATACTTCATAAATTTACAGACTCTGCACACACTTTTACACTCCTTATCCTAACACTAAGACCCTTTATTTATACTGGATCGAAATAACCGTCTCTGACGGCCCTTCAATCACGTCGAGACACATGGCGCCTTACATGGATGTAACTATCCATTATGATCCACGTGTACTTTCAACAGTTCCAGATAAGAGCAAAATTCCCTCCTTTATTTGAATTTTGAACCTCTAATCGAAAACCGTCTTCAACCGCTTTGAGATATTTCCGAAGTCTCAACTGCATGTTGACTCTTATTACTCTTATCCAGTCGAAACACCTCCATCTGGTCGAATATCACCTCCTGGTCGAAAACAACTATACATAGGATTTCCTTTTTTGGTAATTCTTAATAGGCGTCAAAATTATGAGCTAACACTTATCAAAGAGTTTATCTCAATTGTGATCACCACTTGTGATCAACAAGTGTCATTGACTTACATTGTCAACAATGACGTTTTCATCAGATGATTCATCATTATTTAAAGGAAGAAACAAAAAGGGTTCAAATAGGTGTTAGAGGTAAGACACAAAAATATGGGGAAAAAATAATGTGATTTGAGTCAAATTGTATGTTGTTGTGATTTGAATAAAATAAATAATGAAGTGAATCAAAGGTAGTGAAGTGAAAAAGTTTTTTACTAGTGATTTGAATCAAGTATGGAGGTGTGATCGAGTCAAGAAATGTGTAATTTAAATCACACTTAGTTTTAAAGAAATTTGGATGACTTTGATTCGAATGACCAATCTTGTGATTCGAGTCAGGAAGCACTGTGATTCGAATCACAAACATCTTTGATTCAAATTAGACTGGTAGAGGTAAATTCTTCACTTCCAATCAAGTTCATAATTTGAATCACAACATGTTTGATTCGAATCATAACTTTCAAAAACCTTGATTTAAGACTTCTAACATTAGATTCAACTAACACTCAATATTTTGACTTGAATAAAATTGTAAAAAGGCTAAAACACATTTATATGGATCCAAAACTAATGGAATATCTAACAATAACGCATAAAGTTACACGCAAATTATAAACAAATAATACAAGTGTGTTACATCAAATTGCAAACACACAAAGATTAAATAATTGACAGACATCAAATAACGATACCGACTGCAATGCAATTTCATGGTGTTTTTGTTTTTTGTTTTTGCCCACTAAAAAATTATAATGATTTACATGTATCCATTGACCTGCACATTCTCACATAAGAATCTTACTAGGGATTTTAAAGGGTTGTATGTGTTAGGGATCTAATTGTATCCGCTCAAAGGCGTCCTAGTAGAGAACGTTAGATGAACTGTGAGGTCTATCAATAATCAATTTATAATTCTATTAAACTATTGGATGTTGATAGCCACATCATCATCCTCGTAAAGAAGAAATATGGAGATGTTTATGTCTGTGAAATTGACTTGGGGCACCTAAGACAAACGAGGTTTTTCATGTGAATATTTAATGTGCATTACTTTGCGAGCATATCTTTTGTGTGACAAAATCGAGTCGCCTCCTCTAGCGAACCGCCCCACTCTAGTGTTTTGGGTATGGATAATTGGTTCCCTTTAGTGTCTACCTATTCATTATTGTTATTTGTACCTTCTATTCATGGTCAAATGATGACATTCTTGCATGAGCCTCTTGGTCTCCTTCTTTACTTGGTGGCAGTCATCTATGTCTTGGCCTTTTACGTTGTGATACTTACACCTTTTATTAGATTTGTTTCATATAACCTCCCACCTTGGGAATGATTTTTGGGAATGACCTTCGTATGATATACTTCTTTATATATTTTTTCTCTCTCTTTATAATCAATAACATGTAGTTCTTCGCATACCTCATTGGCGATGGTTTGAAGGTTCCTCTATCTCTGATTGATTGTGGATAATTGTTCTTGCATTGAATGGAGGAGTCTCACCCATCATTACTTCTTTAGTTGGCGTCTTTGGCTCTTTTCTTTGCGTTACTCTCCTCCACATTGATGTAATGTTTAGACCTCCATCATTATCTCCTTTATTGAATCAACAAATTTTTGGACGAGCTATTCATTGAAGTGTCTGATATTTAACCCATTTTCAAAAGATCCTATGAACATTTCTTTGTTAATATTCGCCACTTTAATAGTGGCTTCTTTGGAACATGTTAAGCATTCATGCAAGGACTCAAAATGTCCTTGTCTCACATTGAAGACCCTTAACCCCTCTTAACTAAAATCTAAAATTTCATAATCGTAGAAAATATTAAATGACGATAATGTTTGATGGAAAAATAACCCATAAAAACATATCACTCTTTCAACACATCAGATGGTGATCATCTATAGAGTGAATAATTCGCGATCATGATGGATGATGTGGTGAACTCGAGATTAACATAAGGAGTTGAGTCATTAATAGTCTGCAACAAATGGTATCAAAATATGTTTGGATTATAGTGGTTCAAAGTTCCTTAAGCACGAGGTTTATAAAGGTGAAGTAGTTTAAGAAAAAATATAACGGTTCATAGTCATTCATGTACCAGAATTGTAAGGGCAGTGTAGTTTGGAGGCATAAACATGACAATCATAGTCCTTCAAACACATGGTGTTTAAGAGTGAAGCAATCCATAATTCCCCAAACATGAGGTATTTTAAGGTGAAGTGATTGAGAGAAAAGATGTGATAGTCTATAATCTCTCAAGCGCGTAGCATTTAAGGGTGAAGACATGACATGCCATAGTTCCTGAAGCACGAGGCCTATAAGGGTGAAATGATTGAGGGCGAAGAGATGATGGTTCATAGCCTTTCAAGTATGTGGAATTTAAAGGCGAAGACATGACAGTTCATAGCCCCTCAATCACTAGGTCTGGAGAGCGAAGTGGTTGAGAGCGAAGATATTATTGTCCATAATCTCTAAAGCATGATGTCTGTAAGGGCAAAGTTGTTGAAGGCGAAGACATGAAAATTCATAGTCCCTTAAGTATGAGACATATAAAGAAGAAGTGGTTAATGGAGAATAAATGACAATCCATTATCCCTCAAGTACGAGGCCTACAAGGGCGAAGTGGTTGGGGCGAAATGTTAAAGGTGGTGTAACAATGATGTCACATATTGGTTTAAGATTGAATTTGATTGTGGTCGTCTAAGTAAATTAGACTGTTTATTTCCTGATCAATGAACCTATTTAGAAGACTAAGTGTGTCATTAATGATGGAAATGATTAAAAAAAATCTTCTGAAGGACTAGTTAATATGGCCTGCCTACCAACTTACATGCTTGCGAGAAAATCCATTCACTCTATATCAAACCAATGATGGCTTTCCTCGTGGCGACAAAGTATCAATGTCCTCCGAATGCTTCTCACGAATCCCTACCATAGGTATTGTCTTCATTTCATAGGGATTGTAAGTCTAGTGGTAATGCAGTTTAGCTTTATACCCGCGAGGGGAAGTGAGAGTTGTGGCACCATTGTTGTGAGATTTTGAGGCTAGCAGATTATGGAGTGATTTATATATTTGTTGAAATAATGATGTTTATGAGTTACATTAGTAGTTATAATATCTCTGACAACAAAGAGATTAACAATATTGATGTTATTTAGGTCTTTTCTTACCCTAGGTTGGTGGGACTCTGAAGGAGACATTAGTCACAAGGTTTGGGTGTCTTTTGCATTAAAGTGGAGTGCATTTACTCTTTATTTAATAGTGAATCAAGGGTAAAGGCCTTTTCATGGATATTTTTATATACGTCCACTGGGAATAAAAATTATGTTTTACTAGAGTCTTGCATGGAAGTCGATAAGGCATGTTGAGGCGTCCTTAAGGGGTTTTAAATGAGAATTTTTTATGTACAGTAGTGTTATAACTGATTTGGGGGTCAAAATCCCATTAACCATTTTGAGGCCAGTATACTGAAGGCGGTCAGCGTCACTCCCTCACAATGTAATCCCAACAAATGGTTCTTTATTAGGGGTTTCAAGATCCTTTACGGGGGCCCTTGAGATCAGGCATAATGTGAGCATTTTATTTTCATTTTATGGGACAAAAGGGTAGATATTGGTAGCATGGTTTTTCTAAGTGCCCTTTCTGGTAAGGGGCTTCTCACCCTTTACTCGTCAAATTGCAAGAATTGAAAGGATAATTTTTCTGAGTGTGAGGTGACAACGAATGTCCAATATTATATTTGAGTAGGAAATATTGTATTAATTTCCTCTTTACTGGTCAAACAAGCCTATGTCATTACTGGTTTTTGACTACGATAAACTTATTAAGGCAAAGAAGGATGGTGTTAAGTTTTTAGAAGATTTTTGCATTCGGAACGTTACGGAGTTGATGGAGTATGAAGGGGATAAGTCAGAGATTTAAATTTATTTACGTAAGTGTATTTTCTTTGTATCACCTTTAGTATTCCTTATTTATTCTCTTTTTCAATCTTGATGGTTTTATGCATACTAGATAACTCCATTTTCGGTTTCAAAAAATAAAGTGTTGTTAGAGAAGGCGATGGAAAAGAGAGGCGAGGTAGTGTTCGTTACTCAAAAAATAAATATGTCTAGTTTACTGACACATATTCCAAAAAAGAATATGTTTATGGACGAGAGCATAACATTTTGGCTACGCGTATCTCTGTTGTGAGACTCTTGCATGTGGACACTATATCTTCTCCTAGGGAAAAGAAACATAAGGCCAAGCCAGGGGAAATTTATATCGACTTGGAGGCAGGATCAGACGATGGTGTGGTGACCTCCTTCTTCTAGGATAAGGAATTTGACGACATCTGGTTCATAGATGATCACCATGATGCGTCGATTGTCATGGAGAGGACGATGAAAATGTGCTTGAGGCATCTCTTTCAAACAATGGTAACTTGTATACTCTTGAGCACTTTTATGGGAAAACCCAAGTTTGAAAACTATGACTTGACGGAGAGGAATGCGGGAAAGTGGAAGGTCGATCGAAGTAAGACAAAGGAGAGTTTTGTGTCAACAAGACGATGTTGGATACATCGTCTGGAAGGTTTGTTGTCCTTGAGAAGGAGCACGAGGAAACACATCAGTTTTGGCGAAGTTGGAGGAAGAGAAAAAGAAGAAGGGTGATGCTCATTTCGTGTACCATTGTTGTTGGTATTCTTACTCTATAGTTGCCCTTAGAAAGTGTTGAAATTTTATCCTAGAACCTTTGTCTTTAATGTGTAGACGTTATATATGCTTATGGTTGAATTATTCACATAATCCATCCACAAGCAATCTCTAATCATTTATTATAATCGGATATCATAACCAATCCACATAATTAATTTTGTTTTTACAAAATCGATTATATCCGTAAACAAATTTTAAAATCGATTATAGACTTCATAATCAATTTTAAAGTTTATAATTGATTTTCAATTTAAAATTGGCTTCAGGCATATAACTCTAATTTTTCAAACTCTATGTTATGTTTTTACAATTGATGTTTCAATCAAAACACCAATTTTTAAAAATGAATTTATATGTTAAAAAATAATCGCATAAAAATGGGTTGTAAAATTGTACTAAAACATGTATATCCTCGGACACTATTATAAGTAAATTTGACTTTTTTAATACATTTGACAATTAATGTATCTAGTCCATAAATACTTTAAATACATTAACGGTTAAATATATTAAAAAAATTGAATTTATTTATAATAGTGATCCGATGATATATATATTAAAATTACTTTTATACCAATGACACTTATAGTCAAATAAAAATATCCATTTTCTTATTTCATTTTATTCACTAAATATACTTCTTTCTTACTAACAACAAAAGTGAAGGTAACGAAATAATGATGACATTTATGGAAACTCCAAAATCCAAAGTAGTATTAGAAGTTGAAACAATCAACAAAATAATAGCAATGACAAAAGGGTAATTTGATTTTATTAGTATGATTATGGGTGTGACCTTTTATAAAATAATATCTCTTTTATAGTTTTAAAAATGATTTTTATAAAAATATTTTTGAAAATATTGTAAGTTTTTTAAATTTATTTTTTATAAATTAAAATGTTAATTTTGATATTCTATAACATAAATATATTATTGAAGATCAAATCATAGTTAAAATTATAATTTTTAAAAATATATATATTTAAAAAATAATTTTTTATAAAAAGGGATATGAAATAACTTAAAATTTAATTAATTTTTTAAAATTTTATCATCCAAAAAAAAGTTATTGAAAGAGAGATATTTAAAAAGATCAGTAGAAAATTAATTTTAGAAACTTTTTAAAACTTTAGACTTTTATTATTTTAAAAAATAAAGACTAATTTAGTTATATTTTTAAATATGGATGTCCAAAGTATTAAATTTGAAGGTCCATTTTATCTAAAATTAATCGGGTTTAAAAATTAAATTTAGATCAAGAAGATATGAATAACTTGTATTTCTGGTTAAATTGAACACCTTAGTGGGACGTTCGTCAACATCATTATTTAAAATGAAGTTTTTTTTTTCAAAAATGAAGTTCCTTTATATAACAGGAGGATGAGATATTGAGAGACAAATAGTATTAAAATAGTATAAAGATTCTATGGTGGTTCGTCATATGTGTAAATTAGGCATGGCAAAAGGAGTGGAGCGAGGACGAATTTTGTCCTTCTCGAACCTAAATCTAAATCTCAGTTAAAAACTCGTTCTTCATCCAAAATCTAAACGAGAATAAGTAATTAAACTCAAACCCCGTCTCAAACAGGTTCGGATATCTCCGCAAGTATCCTTATAACGTCTCATTCCCACATCATAATCAATATTATAGATTAAAATAATCAATTTCCCCAAACCAATGATTTATCCTGAACTTTAATTAATATTAGACATAATAAAATAAACAATCGTGAAAATATTTTAATTCAAATAATAAAGTACAAATTAAAATATCAATCTACTAATCAAACAGTTAATATTATAAATTATCAAAATGAAAAATTCCAAATTATAAATGGGGGTTCGTGGAAAAGTTCGGGGTGAATACTAGTGTTCCAATTACACGCCAAGTACCCATCTTTTAAAATTGGGAAAAACCTAAACTCATACCCGAACTCAGTCAAAACGGGTTTTCCTCATCAAACTTGGGGTGGATTCGGACGGGTACCCGCATATATGGATTTTATTACCATGTCTACTATAAATGTGATAATCGACTGCTACTTTACAAATCGTCATTGTATGAACTAAAGGTGTTTTAAGTAAAATTGCTTGCTCTTGCATTGTTGTTGTGCTATTTATACCCCCTGATGACTCTTTTGTACTAGTTAATACATCGCTCATGTATTGTTTTTGTATTATTTTTACCCTCTGATGACTCTCTTGTACTAGTTAATATGGTGGCACCCAATATGGGAAAATGGAAAACTTTCTTACGATGGTGCGTATACATTTTTACCTACTAAGAGCATTCACATCCATTATATTTATTTGAGTTTTTTAAATGGGTCTCACTATATTTTTATATTATTTCACTCTCTCAATTATTTAAGAAACTTATCTATATTTTCTAAATATTCATACAACCCATCAAGAAATTTAAAGTGTGTATTTATAAAAAAAAAGGTGTGTGTACTCCCACAGTAAGGTAAAGGAGACTCATAGGCCTTAGTAGGTATATAATATGTTTTGATGGTGAGGGCTTGTTCATAGCGGAAAAAGGTTTGGTAGGGTGGTGTTTGAGTATATTTAAGGGACCAGATCATGTGAGGTGAAAGGCCATGTTGGTGGCCAGCACTGCTTTATTGCAGGCGGGCAGTTAGGTTGATCGTGTATGTTAAGACGATAGTGAATGTGGTGTTATTTGAGTTGTGGAGAATGTCTAAGACCTAGGCTTTCCTCGAAAAAGACCACCATCCACTTAGTCAAATAGTGGACAGTTGAATCTCTATTTCCTAGGGAAATGGGTCATGGGTCAATAATAACTTTGACTTTCTTTTTATCCAAGACACATCTTATCCCACATTTTCCCCATATGGCTAGAAGGTATCTCCCTCTGAGTAACCTTTCATCATCGTCTTTTCTAGAGAGGTCCCAGGGCGTCTCCCTAGGTAAGGCCATTCGTAAATATAACACTGCATAGTCCCCTCATGCACGAGGTATTTGGCAGAAGGTGAAGTGTTTTCCATTTGCAACTAATGAGAGTATCCCGAGCACTGGTTTTTCCACTCGCGATTTTTTGGTCAGCCTTAGGAGTCTCATCTCTCTAAGTACAATAATGTCTAGCCTGGATGGCAAGACACTGCGTCTCTTAGGAAAGGTGTTTTACCCCTTTTAGGTGGTACTTTTATAAAGCCCTCTAGCAAGACTAGGAACCAAGTTTCTGAGCTTGACATAAGTTGCGCCTCTTTAAGAGTGAATTATTGGAAATATTCCCACCCACAGAGATGCTAATTCCTTCAGGAGAGATTTGAATTAGTTTGAGGAATCTAAGTTCCTCAGGTGATGAGATACATAGCCTAGATGGTGAGACACCGAGTCCCTCAGGGGAGGTGTTAACCTATCTCGCGAGACTTCTATTGAGCCCTAAAGCAGGACTGAAAATCAAGTTTCTGAATCTTGACATGGGTCAACCTCTTTAGGCATGAATTTTTGGAAATAACCCCGCCCGTGGAGTCACTTAGTCCCTCAGGAAAGAGTCTAATTAGTTGAGGAATCTAAGTTCCTCTGATGATATGATACATAGCCCGACTGATGAGATACTCAGTACCTCTGGCGATCCATTTAACCTTTCAAGCGGGACTTCTATCGAGCCCTAAAGTAAAACTGAAAATCAAGTCTCTGGGCTTGAGATAGGTCACTCCTCTTTAGGCGTGAGTTATTGAAAATAATCTCACCCACAGAGACACTAAGTCTCTCAGGAGAGAGTATAATTAGTTTGTGGAATGTAAGTTCCTCATATTATGTGATATGTAGCTCGTCTGATGTGACACTGAGTCTCTCCGGTAAGGCATCTACCCTTTTAGGATGGACTTTTGTCGAGCCCTCAAGCAAGACTAGAAATCAAGTCTCCATGGCTTGACATATGTCATTCCTCTTTAGGCGTGAATGATTAGAAATAACCCCTCCCTTAGAGACATTAATTCCCTCAGGAGATAATCTAATTAATTAAAGGAATCTAAGGTCCTCAAATGTTCTGATGCATAGCCCGACTGATGAGACGCTGAGTCCCTCAGGAAAGGAGTTTAACCTTTTAGGAGAGACTTATATCGAGCCCTAAAGCAAGATTATAAATAAAGTCTTTGGGGCTTAACATAGGTTGAACATCTTTAGGCGTGAATGATTGAATGTCTTGGTTATCTTACTTGCATAGCCATGGGGTCGAAAAGGATCTTCATGTGGAAGTCCAACTATGTAATCTCCTTGAGGGGCGACACATATTTGTTAAAACAAAATTTGGTTATGCATCTATATCTTGATTTTTGATGATGACAATGTTGTATTTGTGTGAGAATAATTTTGATACCCTAATGGTTTGTTATTGTGTAGCTTTAACATCAAATTATGATTTTGAGTATATGACGTGCAACGTCATCAATTTTTGAACATTGTGTTTCAAATTTCGCTTCTGCACTAATCATGAGAATTTCTGAAAGATATCAAGTTGTTGCTACAATGTTCTTTCTGCTTTTATGTTAATTCACTCCCGATAAGTTTCTAAAGAGACACTAGGTTGTTGCTGCAACATTCTCTCCACTTCTACGTATGGACATGAATCTGATCATCAAGCTTATGAAGAATAACAAGCTTCTGAAGTTTTGTTACTAAGATGAAGATTCTGAAGATCTCAAGGCAGACGTTTAGGTTATGACTATAGATTCTGAAGACTCTGAAGATTCTGAAGATACTAAAGATTTCAAGCCAGACTGCTGACGTTGTCAAGGTTCTGACTGAAGATTATGAAGTTTCTAAATCCATCTATATGTTTCTTCATTTCATACTTCATCAACTTTCATCAGAAGCCATTGAACTTGAAGATAATATCAAATGAGTACGTGATTAAATAGTACATAATAAATATCAAATATTATTTTCACTACCTACTATCGTGGGTGTAATACCCCAAAATTTACCCTTCATTTTTCATGGAAGCATGGGATTGTGTTTCACATTGCATTAGCATCATACTAGGTCATACTCATTGCATACTGCATCAGTGACTTGGGAAATCAGGGTTTGGTTGATCACTCCTTAACAAAAGGAGCCCACATAAAGAAAGACTGAGAATTGAATTTCATTCTCCAAATATACAAGTCTCAAGGTGGTCCAGGTATCTTATGGTGGTCCACAGTTCATCAATGGAAGATTCAGAGCTCTCAGAGTGTGCATCTGCATTTAATCAGAAATCAGGGTTTCGTGGCTATTTGCAACAGGCAATGTTTGGTGGGAAGAAAAGGGGGCTCATTCATGTCATGATTAGAGAGGCATCTTGGCCTAAGAAGATCCACAATTGTCTCAAAAAGATCCATTGGCAATCAGTGCAGTCAATTCCTAGTCATTTTGCCCTAAAACTAGGGTTTGGTATAAAATCGGTTTATTTTTGATTCCTTGGGTGAATATCATTTCCGTGGGCCTCCATATGTCCATAAGGGTCTACATGTAAAAAAATCAGCTCTTTATTTGAGCTAGAGGTGCTTCAATTGATCAATGGAATCACGAATCAGACAGATTGGGAAAAGTCAACTGTGGGGCCAGCAAAGTCAACTCCTGACATTTTGAAAGTGGAATCTCAAAATTCATGCCTAAGGGAGCCTACATGTGAAATTTGATCAAGGTTGGATCATGGATTCATCATTTAATCAGGAGTTGGAAAAGTTACTAAATTTGGAAATAGTTGACTTTCCATTTAAGGCAAGTTTTTATGGGTTTTGCACCCACTTTAAGCCTATATTCCATCAAGATGCAAGCTCCATTTGAACTTTTCTCCAACATGAAAGTTGTTCCTCTTGTTCCAAGCTTTCTAGAGATATAAAGTTTGTTTCATTTGGATTAAAATTGAGAAAGTTATGCTTGGTCAAAGTGAGACATTATTTTAGAACACTTAGAAAATTTTCTAAGTCCAAAATTTGCAAAATTTGTCAAGACTTATGGGCCAGTTTTCTTGAACTTCAAGGCATCTTTTGAAGATACTTTCTTCATGACAGTTGTACATTGCTATGTCCTCTTTCACATCCTTTTAGAATCATCTAATTTGGATCATTGGTTTGAAAGATACACTCATCTAAAGTTGGTATCATAGGCTGAATTTTTTGACAGCATTTAGGCCAAACTGGCCCAACCATTCTGCAGCTATGGAACCTGAACTTTATGGCCATTTTTCACCTATTTCCACTTATCATTTCAAGTTGTGTTCAACATGAAAGATGTTAATCTTCATTCCCTCTTTCTACTGTTTGCATTGCCTTGCCATTTGGACATGTATTCATCAAGATATAAAGCCTCAAAGTCACCTATTTGGTTTGTTTTTATGCTGCACAAGAAAACCAGTCAAACCACAAAATTGACCAACCCTTGCTTTTACCTCATTTGGCCATTTGCTTTATGGTCACTCACTTTAGTTTTGCCACAATTAGATTTCCTAATATCACCTCACTTTTGGCACTTTTTGCTCATGGATTAAAACCAACATTCCAAGCCCATTAAGACACATTAGACCTACATATTTAAAGTTTAGAAACCCTAATCTGAAGAGGGTGGATGTGATATTCTGAGCTAAGCAAGGCAAGGAGAGAAAGATCAAGTGTCATCCCATTTCCATTTCTCAGGATAAGGCATTGAAGCATTGGAACAACACTTTATTTCTTCTTCCACTCCTCCACCTTCAAGGGACAGTGGACCTTTTCCACTAGGTAACCTCCTTATCCCAACCTTCCATGGCCATGAGTATTTTGCTTGCTCATTATTGTTTTTTCATGCTTGCCATGTTTATGCTTATTATTGTTTTCATCCTATGGCCATGCTCTTATCATGTTGTTTTTCCATGTTAACATCGTGCACTACTTATCCATGAAACCCTCACCGTCAAGCTTTGTTTTAAGCTTGAAGTTCATGATATTATTTTCCACACATATCCATGTTCATGTAGCTCCCTTGTTGTTCACTTTTCTCTATGCTAAAGCCATTATTTTCATTGAAATAAAACACCATTATGTTCTACTCATTTAGTACTAGAAGTTTGCTTTTTACATCTTTCCATTTCATGAAACATAGTGTGAGCATTCTCGTGTGGAAGGTTGGAGGAAGTTGCTGCGTTTTCTTTCGCGTTTAGCTGCACCTGCATGTCGTTAGGGCTAGTTTGCATGAAAAAGTGGACGTGTCACGCCGTCATCCATTAGATCGCGTGCATTTCTTGTAATCTCCACCGTCCACTACTGTTTTGTCATCTTGCGTTTTAAAATGGCCATGACCAGTTGATATTGTCACATAGAATTTTAATATCAAATGTTATTTAAACTTTGGTGTCACGCTGATGCATTTGGGCCGGGCTTCCTCAGCTGTTGCTGTTCCCACCTCACTCAAGGCCAACTAACCCAATTCCATTTCATTTTTATTTTCTTTCTTACATCATTTTATTTTTTCTGTTTTGCTTTTTAATTAATAAAAATATTTTATTTGTTTATAAAAATACCAAAAAATATTTTTTACATTCTTTAGTATTTCATTTAATTTATTTAATTTTTATTTTCATATTTTATTTAATGTTAATATTTTAAATTAATTATTTGTTTCAAATAGTCCATTTTAACACACATATTTTTATTAATTTTATTTTCATAGCTTAAAATTATTTTTAACTTCTGATTTTTGGGATGAGGGTTAACCAATGTCTCATGGTCAAACTGACTTTTTATTGGAATTTTATTTCCCATTTTTAATTTATTTTGGATTTATTTTTGACCTAGTTTGCTTGGTTGACTTTTGGTTTGACCTTTGCTTTGATTCAATTAATTTATACACTAATTTTCATTATTTTTGAAACCTTTTTGGGAGATGATGATGTCCTGACCCCACCTTACTTAGTTTAATTTTTCATAATTTTTGTGTTTAATTTACTATTTATTTTTGATTTATTTCTTACCTAGTCTTGTTGTTTGACTTTTCGTTTGACGTTTGCTTTGATTCAATTAATTCAATAACCAATTTTCATTATTTTTGAAATCTTTTCGGGGGATGATGATGTCCTGACCCCACGTCATTTAATTTAATTTCTCATAATTTATTGAATTAATTTACTATTTATTTGAGAATTTTTAAGTTCACTTGACTTTTCGGTTGACTTTTCTATGATTGATGTTTGACTTAAGGGATTGCTTAGGGCGATTGAAGAGATCTTTTGATCCTCCCTTGTTCATCTCATATGCCATGTATTAGAGGCTTTTCATCTTGATTTTATTTGATCCTTGCATCATTTCCCGATTAAATTATTCAGTGATCCTTTTTGTGTGCATAGTTGCATTTGTCTGATTCATCTGATATTTTTTATACTTGTTTCTTTCATCCATGCTTCTATTGTTTGATTGTTTAACATGTCTATACCTCTCATGCATTGTTTAATGCTTCATTATTTCATTCTTTGATTATTTGATTTGATCATATACTTGTTTATATATCTCATTGTTTGATTAACTGTTGCCTACTTGTATGGTGTATGAGGCATATATTATTATTGTTTGATTGCCGTGAACAATCCCCATTCATAACAAATGTACCCCTCTCCCATGAAGTGTATAATGTTTATTCTTTCATTCTTTATTCATCTGTTAATACAAGAAATAAAACGAACATCCGATAATCATTTCAAAACAAGATCAAAACCTCGATCCAACGTCGAGTAATCATTTTCAAAATTTAACAGAACCAGCACGTATTCATCCATTCTTTTGTAAGTCGATTGCTTCATGCATCGCCATTTCTCTTGTAAGTCGATTGCTTCAGGCATCGCCATCTACCTGTAAGTCGATTGCTTTGTGCATCGCCATCTACCCTTTACCCCACTCCTCTCCTTGCTCCATCCGTCGATTCTTGTTCCGTTTAGGTAGCACCCATTAGGTAGAATTCCCATATTCTTTTGTATGATAACATAGGTAGAATTCCCATATTCTTTTGTATGATAACATAGGTAGAATCCCTTATTCTTTGCATGCTAACATAGGTAGATGTTCCCATTTGTAAATCCTAACACATAGGTCCACATTGCATGACAACTCTAGGGCAGAGCTTCCCCATTTTTTAGGCCTTCCGTGCGTCTCCGATCCTGTGGCATGTAGTCTGTTTTATTGCCAAGAGGTAACTGCCTAAGACTCGATTTAGCGAGTTGCGACACCTGCTGCTAGGACGTGAACACATTGCCCACTCTCCTTTGACACAACTGGTGTCCTCCTTTGTAAGTCCATGTTCAGATGGCAATCCCTATGCAGCCGAACTACGGAAACTCTGATTCCCATGTTCAGATGAGATACGTAGGCACAAGATGCGATGTCTTGCCGAGTTTTGACTGACAACTAACAACTAATCCTTGCCTGCTTTCGCCTTTGTTGCGATTCTTTTCTCTCGCCCTCGTTGCGATCGAGACCTTGCCTTTCTCTTGCTCTAGTTGCAATCGAGACCCTTGTTCCCGTAGTTAGCTGAACTACATTTTGATCTGATTCTCATTTCAGATGAGATACGTAGGAATAAGACGCGATGTCTTAGCGAGCACACTCCTCTTTCACCCATAGGTAGCCGAGCTACGAAGACTCTGATTCTCATATTCAGATGAGATACGTATGCAGTGGATGCGACATCCGTGCGAGTCATTTTATTTTGACCTTTCTTTTAGTAAAAAGTACATTAGATAAACACACACACTTTAGACAAGAACAACAAGAGTGGATCCCGTAGAGTACTACGGATGCGTATGGGTGCTAATATCTTCCCTTCGCATAATCGACTCCCAAACCCAAGATTTGGTTGTGAGACCTTGTCTTTTCCTTTCCTTTCTCCAGGTTTACTTCGAGCGTTTCCTTTCCCTCCTTTGGGATAAATAACGCACGGTGGCGACTCTTCTGTCATTTCTTTTCTCGCCGGTTATTTTTTCGCACCTTATATTTTTTTAGGCCGCGACAGTGGGCAAGGACAATATTATTCATCACACCTGTCATTGATTTTATGGGCGAAGGACAGTACATAATATGACTCCTTTCACATATCCAACAATGGACAACTGCTCTATTTAATATCCCCATTTTGCCCTCCAACAATCTCTTTTCTTATGCTATATAAGTGAGACTTGGAGACTTGAAGAATTGCTGAAGCGCTACAACATTTGACACGTATATTTCTTTGTGAAAAGCTATCAATTTTGTACATAGTTTTTCTTTAAGTGTTTATAATTCATTTGTGTAAAATCTGCATGTGTAGAAGTATCTCGTAAACATATAAAATATTATTCAAACTGTTTGTTTGATTTTTCTTAAGGAGACTAGGGTATAGTCGGATCCTTGAGAAGACAAATAAGGGTATTATTTATGATTATTGTATTCAGTTGATTATATGGATTAAGTCCTTGTGTATAAGGAGAAATCATTTGGCGAGTGGACTGGAGTAGCGTTGAGTTTCTAGAGAACCGGGATAAAAATACCTGTGGTTTTATCTCTTTGTTTTTAACATTGGAGTGGTGTTCTTGAGTTGAGTAAAAGCTTTTGTTTTTAAAACCCAATTCAAACCCCGCTTTCTTATGTTTTTCACACCTTCAATTGGCATCAGAGCTCCATTTCTGAATGTGGTAAAGTTTTGGTCAACATTTCACCTTGTTCAGTACCGGTCCAGTTTGTGTGAGAAACAATGGTTGTTGCTAATGTTGTTAACAACAATAAGAGAGATCACTACAATGCTAAACCACCAATCTTTGATGGTGAGAAATTTGATTATCGGAAAGATAGAATCGAAAGTTTATTTCTTGGTTATGGTGTTGATATTTGGGATCTTGTAGTCGATGGCTACCTTCACCCAGTTAATGCTGAAGGAAATAATATAGCAAGAAGTGTTATGACAGATCAACAGATGAAGGATTTCAAATATCATCACAAAGCTAGGACTATTTTGCTAAACATTATCTCTTATACTGAGTATGAGAAGATAACAAACAGAGATTCTGCCAAATCCATATTTGAATCTCTGAGGATGACTCATGAGGGGAATGCTCAAGTAAAGGAGACAAAGGCCTTGACCTTAATCCAGAAGTACGAGGCATTCATAATGGAAGATGATGAAACCGTTGAGACTATGTTCTCATGATTTCAGATGTTTGTTGTAGGGTTGAAAGTTTTGGATAAAGCATACTCTACGGCTGACCATGTCAAGAAGATAATCAGAAGTCTCCATAAAAAATGGAGACCTATGGTAACTTCTTTGAAGCTAGCAAATGATCTTAATAGTATTAGTCTTGAAGAATTTGTTATTTATTTGAGAAGCCACGAGATTGAACTCGAGGAAGATGAACCTCATTAGCAAGGTAAATTTGTTGCTTTAAAGTCATAGCCTGAGAAGACAGGAGCTTATCAAGTTGAGGAAGAATCAAAAGTTTTTGATGAAGACTCAGAAGATGATGATTAGTTATCTCTGATTTCTAAAAGGGTTAACAAATTCCCTGTGATTACCCTTCTGGACAAGGACCCAAAGTTGTAAGAAACTCCGGGAAAACTAACCAAAGAGGACCTAGAAAGTGGATACCTAAGGATAAAATAATTTATGTTGCAGACATCCTTAGCAGCTCAGTTGAAACACCGGTCATGCTACCTGGACAGTGGATGCTCGCGACATATGACAGGCAGAAGGTCTATGTTCCAAGATTTGGAACTTAAGCCTAGAGGCTTCGATGCTTTTGAAGGAAACCAGAAAGGAAAGATCATTAGCTCTGGAACCATTGGTAACATTAAACTTCCTTTTATTACTAATGTTCTTTTGGTCGATGGTTTGATGTATAGCTTATTATCTATTAGTCAACTTAGTGATAATGGTTATGATATCATTTTTAATCAAAATTCATGTAAGGTTGTTAGTCAAAAAGATGGTACAGTCCTTTTTCACATAAAAAGAAAGAACAACATTTATAAAATCATACTTTTTGATCTTGAGGATCAAAATGTAAAATTCTTAATTTATGTTAATGAGGAGCAATGGGTATGACATACACGTTTGGGCCATGTTAGCATGAGAAGGATTTCTCAGCTAAATAAGCTTGGATTAGTCAAAGGCTTACCCAACCTGAAGTTCGCTTCAGATGCTCTTTGTGAAACATGTCAGAAAGCTAGTTTTCTAAAACATCTTTCAAAGAGAAAACTATTGTTTCTACCTCTGGACCGTTAGAACTTCTGCACATTGATTTGTTTGGTCCAGTAAAAACTGCCTCTATCAATGGTAAGAAGTATAGATTGGTCATCATTGATGAGTATAGTCGTTGGACATGGGTAAAGTTCTTGAAACACAAGGATGAGTCACATTTTGTTTTCTCTACTTTCTACTAACTAGTGCAAATAGAGATGGATTGCAAAATAGTCAGAGTCGGAAGTGATCATGATGGAAAAATAGAAAATAAACATTTTGAAAATCTTTTTGATGCAAATGTAATTTCCCATGATTTCTCCTGTCTTAGAACTCCATAGCAAAATGAGGTTTTAGAAAGGAAGAATAGGACTTTGCAAGAAATGGCCCACACCATGATCCAAGAAACTGACATGGCTAAGCATTTTTTGGCAGAAGCAGTTAACACAACTTGTTATATTCAGAACAGGATTTCTATTAGACCTATTCTGGGTAACACTCCCTATGAATTATGGAAGAACAGAAAGCCCAACATTTCTTACTTTTATCCTTTTGGCTATAAGTGTTTTATGTTGAACACTAAAGAGAATCTTTGCAAGTTTGATTCTAAAGCATATAAGTGTTTATTGTTAAGATGTTTTGAACTCTCTAAAGGCTACAAAATCTTTAACATTGAAACAAAAATTGCCGAAGAATCAATTCATGTTAGATTCAATGATAAGCTTGACCCTAAAAAGGCAAATCTACCTGAGAAATTTGCTGATATGAAGATTAACTTCTCAGAATCTGAGGATAAAGACTCAGAAGGAAAAGCAAAGGACGTTGAAGCAAAAGAATCATAAGTGACTCAACTAGAAGCCACGATTGGTTCAACTCATCAGAAGAAGAGTAGATCAAGAACCTCACATTCTGAAGAATTTATTATGGGAGATAAAGACGCTCCAGTCAAAACTCGATCTTCATTCAGACATTCTGAAGAAACTCTTCTAGGTTTGGTTTCTCTGATAGAGCCCATAACTATTGATGAAGCTCTTATGGATAATAAATGGATTTTGGATATGCAAGAGGAAATGAATCAATTCACCAAGAATGATGTTTGGGATCTTGTTCAGAAACCAAAGGGTTTCCATGTCATTGGAACGATATGGGTTTTCAGAAACAAGCTCAATGAGAAGGGAGAATTCGTCAAAAATAAGGCTCGACTTGTAGCACAAGGTTATAGTTAGAAAAAAGGTATAGACTATATAGAAACCTTTGCTCCAATTGCTAGGTTAGAGTTTATTCGTATTTTAATTTTGTTTGCAGTCAATCATAACATCATCCTTTATCGTATGGATGTTAAGAGTGCTTTCTTAAATGGATACATTTCTGAAGAAGTGTATGTGCACCAACCCCCTGGTTTTGAAAGTTCTCAAAATCCAGATTTTGTTTTTAAACTGAAAAAGTCATTATATGGTATGAAACAAGCTCCCAAAGCTTGGCATGATAGACTAAGTAACTTCCTTTTGGAAAATGATTTTACTAGGGGAAAATGGACACAACTTTATTTTGCAAAACCTTTAAGAATGATATTATGGTTGTGCAAATTTATGTTGATGATATTATTTTTGGTTCTGCTAATGCTTCTTTGTGCAAGGGTTTTGCTAAGTCAATGCATGAAGAATTTGAAATAAGTCTGATTGGAGAACTCAAGTTATTTCTAGGAGTCTAGATTGATCAACATTCAGAAGGAACTTACATTCACCAGAGCAAGTACATAAGGGAACTTCTGAAAAAGTGCAACTTGTCAGAGTGCCAGCAAGCAAAGACTCTAATGCATCCCACATGTATTCTAGAGAAAGAAAAGGTAAGTAGTAAGGTAAATCAGAAGCTATTCATAGGTATGATAGGCTCTCTCCTTTATCTAACCGCTTCTAGACATGATATTCTATTCAGTGTGTTATTATGTGCTCGCTTCCAATCATATCCTAGGGAGACTCACTTAACCGTTGTTAAGAGAATCTTTAGGTATCTAAAAGGTACTAATAACATTGGTTTGTTTTATAGAAAATAAAGTGAATATAAATTAGTAGGCTATTATGATGCCGACTATGCTGGAGACAGAATAGAAAGGAAAAGTACTTCTGGAAGTTATCAATTTTTGGGAGACAATTTGACCTCATGGTCCAGCATGAGACAATCAATAATTATGCTTTCGACAGTCGAAGCCGAGTATATTGCGACTTCTGGATGCAACACTCAGATGCTCTGGATGAAGAGTCAGCTAGAAGATTATCAGATATTCGAGAGTAACATTCCTATTCTATGTGATAATAATTATTCTATTTTGTTTGTCTAAGAATCCTATCTTGCATTCTAGGGCTAAGAATATTGAAATTAAACATCACTTTTCACATGACTATGTTCATAAGGGTATTTTTCACTTAAAATTTATTGATATAGACCATCAATGGGATGATATCTTTACAAAACCCCTTGTTAAGGATAGATTCGTTTTCATTCTGAAAAACTTAATTATGGACTCCTGTCCAAAATGAAAAGATGAATTTTAGAATGCTAAGCTCTCAAACCTCTAGATAAGGTTCTGGAAATTTATTTGTTGATTCTGAAATATGAGCTTTCTGAAGTGAGGAAATTTCATGAATTAGAAAGGTTCTGATCAGAAGCAATCTTATCAATGTGTCTTCTTGATTCTGAACAGTTGTTGCATTAAATGATGGTCTTGTCGTTTGATATCATGTGGTTCTAAGTGGTGACAGTTATCCTACTTTTTGAGCATGCGTGATGATAACGTGACAAAGGACACCCTTTTCTCACATTTTTACACTATGCATACTACTCCCACACTTTCTTTTTTCAAGGCTAGAACTATTCATCCCCTCCTTCAACTTCAACAATGGATGCTCCTTAACAACAGATTCAACAACAACAACAACCTTCCAGTCTCTCCATGGGTGATGAAAATAATCATGTAAGGAAAGGGATCCCTGAATTAACTATCAACATCCATGTTGATAATGTTATGGTTCTTTGTGAGACCATCATGGACTTCAAAAATCTGAAGGATAATGGCTTCGATTTTTCTGAAACTTTGAAATTCTAAGGTTCGAAGGGATTTTTCAAAAGGTTAACTGGTCCTATTTATCCAGTGCTTGTGAAGCAGTTATGGATACATGCTATCGATACAAAGGATAAAATCACTTCCTTCGTCATGAACGAGAAGATTGTTGTCACTGAAAAATCAATCTTGAAGGATAATGTCCAATTCTAAAGACTTTTCGGATAAGTTAAGGGTGTGGTTTAAGATTATTCTGGGTTGTATTCATCACTAATCGAGTACGAACTCATCTGATTACATCAACTCTAATCAGAAGTTTATGTTGTTCTTCTTGGAAAAAGGGTTCATAATGGAACTTCCAGCTATCTTGTTCAAGTTTCTTAGGGATTCCATTCGATAAACTAGAACTGGAAGTACGTCCAAGAAGGGAAGGTATATTCCAAACAGAAGGCTCGTTTCTGACGTTCTAATTGAAAATGGTCTTGTGGATGACCTTCTGATCAATGGTTTAACAAAGGAGCTTGTACAGGATGCTGTTAAGATCTTTTGAGGAAAGAATTTGAAGATCATGGGTCTCATCGCCAAGGTAGTCAGGCCATATTTCACCTTCAAAGGATGATATATGTAGAATGAGGATTTCGGTTGACAACTTTCTAATCTTCACCAAGATTGATCCTCCGAAAGTTATAGAGTATTAGCTTGAGAGTTTTCTTAAGGATGGAATTGATCAATTGGTTGACCCATTCAACCTACCAGAAATTTACCCAAATGTGCATGGGAAGAGGAAGAAAGAGTCTCGTGAAGAAGGATCTTCAAGACCTCATAAGAAGAAGAAGAAGAAGGATGCTACTTTTCTGGATAAAGATGAGGTGCCTCTCAGTGAGGCCCAGAAAGTAATACTTTTGAAGGACACGTCTGGTATTGTCCAACAATCTTCCAAAGCTTTTGACACTCATATTCCCGGTAAGATTCCTAAGGCCATAAATCTTCTTATTTTCGGTTCTGTTAATTCTGAAAGGGACTTACCAATTCAACCACCTCCCATTTCACAACCAATTTCATCTACTTATCAAAGCATTCCAATCTCAACCATTCCACTTCCACCTCCCACAGAAAAACCTATCTTAGAACTTGTTACAGAAACTCCTACAGTTTCTGAAACTCAGTTACAACAACAACAACATATACCCAAAACACCACCTCATTCACAATTACCTTCATCACCCATTCCACCTCCATCTCAAACTGTTTCTGCTCCCCACATTGAAAATCAAAATATAACAACACCCATAGGATATCCCTCGAGATATTCTGGTAACCAAGTGTCTGAGGGTACTCCTGAAGGCATGTTCAATTTTGGACCTGAACCAGAAGTATCTGATTCAGAAACACCCAGGGTCATTCTCCCTTCTCTTCCAATTGTTTATGGTTCGGATCCTCATCCAACCATAACAGATATTTCTGTTAGAATCCCTATACAACCTAAACCAAACCTAAATATTGGTAAGATTATGAAGAATTTTGAGTCAGACTCGAGAAGTCGCCTTCACGCAACTATGACGACTAGTCGTTCATCAACTAATCTTGTTGAAAGTGACTCAGCTTGGGAAGCCTACAGAAGTTGGATAAACACCAAAATCTCCAAGCTAAAGAACTTTAGGTACAAAGTATCTGAAAGAAACTTTTGTTCTCGGTTTGTATCCCTAATGGAAATCTGAAGTTATGAAATATTCCATTGTGTCTTCCTACTCCAAAGGTTAAGGAAGTTGTTCCAGAAACTGAGGTAGATTTTGGGCATCCAAAATGTTTCATGGAAGAGGTTGTTGCTCATTGAAGAACATCAAATTGAGGTTTCGCATAATCAACAGTCTGCTTGAACCTCTTCTTGGGATATTTCTAAAGTTCTTCTGAAGACCATCGAGGAAATGAAAGTTGAGAATTCCCTTGTCAAAGAACGTCTGGACAGGCGGGAAATGATGTTCAGTTGATACTATCTAGACTTCTGTCGCCTCCTTCTCATAAACCTTAGCATTTTTTTTCAATTTTTTTTTTGTATTTTTTTGTTTGCTTAAGTGTTTTTCTGTTTCTATCATGATTATATCATTTATGCCTTTTGGCATACTTAATGAAAATCTTATTCTGTTTTTTTCCAATATATTCCTTACGTTTTATCTTTGTCGTTTTGATTGATGACAAAGGGGGAGAAAATGTATTTAAGGGGAAGAATCGTAATTGATTTTGATATACCTATATTCTTGAATAAGAACCCATACATTTATTAATGTTTATGATAACAACTACTTCAAAAAATAGTTTATTAAATTTTTTGCAGGGTTAAGTTCAAAACACCAGAAGCACTTGAAGTTTTTAGATCAGAATGTAAGTTACCAGTTTTTAAAGAAATGGTCTACTATCTGAGTCTGAAACTTTCACGTTGTTGTTTGAGAAAGATCTCAACTAGGAAATAGAACCAAGCATCAAGTCTTCAAGGAATTAAAAACTAGGCTCTGAACTTGGTATCGAGATTTGAAGAATTAAATATTCCATGGTAATCAGACTTGGCAATCAAGTTCTTTAAAGAAGAATTCATAACCAGGTTCTGAGAGCTCTTTCAAAGGTTCAAAGAGATTGTTCCAAAAGGTAATCATGCTCTGAAAGAAACTTTCAAAGAGAAATAGGATCTTAAGCTTCTTCAAAATAATTCAACCAAGCCTCTGAAGTGAAGTTCATCAGAATGTTGAGTTTGACAACCAGTGCTCTGGATAAGTTCAAGCAACTTCTGTAAGATAAACCAAATTCTAATGGAAGATCACTCTGGTACTTCAAAAAGGTTAATCAGGAAAGTGTTATTTCATTCTGATTTTATCTTTTTAGGATTATACATCTAGGGGGGGCTTTGTGCTTCTGTAAGACGTATCCTTCTGTGATTACCCTGTACAAAAATGTTCACCAAAATACATATTTTTGTCATCATCAAAAGATGGGAGATTATTAGAACAAGATTTGGTTATGCATCTATACCTTAAGTTTTGATGATAACAATGTTGTATTTGTGTGAGAACAATTTTGGTACCCTAATGGTTTGTTATTGTGTAGCTTTAACAACCAGTTTTGATTCTGAGTATATAACATGCAACGTCATTAGTTTCTGAATATTGTTTTCCGAATTCCACTTTTGCGCTAATCATGATAATTTCTTAAAGATATCAAGTTATTGCTGCAATGTTCTTTCTACTTATGTGCTAATTCACTTCTGAGAAGTTTCTGAGAGACGCTAGGTTGTTGCTGCAACATTCTCTCCACTTCTGCTTTTGGACGTGACTCTAATCGTCAAGCTTCGGAAGAATGGAAAGCTTCTGAAGTTTATTTACTAAGATGAAGATTCTGAAGATCTCAAGCCATACATTAAGGTTATCAAGGTTCTGACTGTAGATTCTGAAGACTCTTAAGATTCTGAAGATACTGAAGATCTCAAGCTAGACTACTGACGTTGTCAAGGTTCTGACCTAAGATTCTAAATCCAACTATATGTTTCTTTATTTCATGCTTCATCAACTTTCATCAGAATCCAATGAACTTGAAGATAATATAAAATAATACATAGTACAAATCAAATATTTTTTCCACTACCTGATATCGTGGCCAAGGACAATACTATTTATCACACCTGTTATTAACTTTATGGGCGAAGGACAGTATGTAGTATCACTCTTTTCACCTATCCAACAGTGGACATCTGCTTTATATGGTATCCCCACTTTTCCCTCCAATGGTCTCTTTTCTTATGCTATATAAGTGGGACTTGGAGACTTGAACAATTGTTTAAGCGCTACAACCTTTGACAAGTATATTTCTTTGTGAAAAGCTATCAATTTTGTACACAATTTTTCTTTAAGTGTGTGTAATTCATTTGTGTAAAATCTACTTGTTTAGAAGCATCTTGTAAACACACAAAATATTATTCAAACTATTTGTTTGATTTTCCTTAAGGAGACAAGGTATAGTCGGATCCTTGAGAATACAAAGCAGAGTATTCTTTGTGACTATTGCAATATGTTGATTATAGTGGATTAAGTCTTTATGTATAAAGTAAAAATCACCTTGGCGGGTGGACTGGAGTAGCTTTGAGTTTCAAGCGAACAATGATAAAATACTTGTGTTTTTATCTCTTTACTTTTTACATTTGAGTGGTGTTCTTGAGTTGATTAAAAGCTTTTGTTTTTGAAGCCCAATTCAAACCCTTTTTTCTTGAGTTTTTTACACCTTTAATATCTTCTTGTGGAGGTCCAGCAAATGTGATCGCCTTAAGGTGCAAAAAGGAGATTCATATAGAAGTCTAGCTATGTATTCACCTCGAGGGGCGGCAAGGATATTCCTGTGGAAGTCCAGCTATGTAATCACCTCGGGGGGGGGGGGGGGGGGATCTTTATGTGGAGGTCTAGCAAATGAAATCGCCTTGAGGGGTAGCAAGGAGCTTCATGTGGAAGTCCATCAATGCAATCGCCTCGAGGGGCGGAAAGGATCTTCCCGTGGAAGTCCAACAAATGTAATCTCCTTGAGGGGCAGCAATGAGCTTCATGCAGAAATCCAACTATGAAATCACCTCGAGGGGCGACAAGGAGATTCCTGTGGAAGTCCAACATGGAAAGTATTTTAAAGAGGGGGAGTCCCCGATAGAAACAAAAATACTTGAATAATTGTTAAGAGTTACATGGGCATAATGTTTATTAGAATGTTACAAAAATTCTTACTATAATAAAACCTAAGATGAAGAGCATTCCAAGTCATGAGTTGGAGAGGTCCTCCAAGCTCCTGCAACTTGTACACCGCAAGAGGGAGTTTTTGATATATGTGATATAGTTATTTCCATTTAGCTTGAAGCTTCCTTTATTGTGCAGGTATGACTACTTCGTTTAGCACTAGGTCACCCTCCTGCATCTCCCCCGACTATACCTTGGAGTTGTATCTTCTTGCGGCCCTATGTTTGGCAGTGAACTCTCGTACATGTGCGGCTTTTCATAATTCATCGATTAAATTCGCCATGCATTTTAGACCTATATCGTTTGTCTCTTCATTGAAATAGGTTTGTTGCCATGATGGTGTCTCGATCTTGAAGAGTAGCATTACGTATGCCATGTAGACCATGCACAACGGGGTTTCCTTGGTATTGAATTATGGTATGGTGCGATATGACTATAGTATCTCATGGAGTAGTTTCTCCCATAGGACTTTGGCTTCGTTAAGTTTCTTCTTGACCCCTTTGAGAATTACTTTATTCTCCGACTTGACTTGATCATTAGCTTGATGGTGTACCATATACACGAATTTCATATGCACGCCCAAGTCTTTACAAAAGTCAATGACCACGGTCCTAGCGGACTGGGTTCAATTGTCAGAGTAAATAGCACCAGGGAGTCCATATTTGGACATGATCCTCTGGCAATAGAAGCGTCGTACTCTTTCCATCGTGATCTTAGCCACCGTCTCCACTTTTATCCATTTGGTGAAGTAATCCACTCATACTCTCAGGAATTTCAATTCTCTTGGGGCCAGGGGGAATGTTCTCAGGATGTCCACGCCCCACTTGTAGAAAGGCCAAGGAGAGGTTATTGATTGAAGAAGCTCTATTGGGGCATGGTGAAGGTCAGTATGTCTCTAAAATTGATCACACTTTTTTATAAAGGCGATGTTATCTTTCATTAGCTTGGGCCAATAATACACTACTCTCAATTACTTATGAGCGAGGGCCTTTCCACTGATGTGATTGTTGTAGGCTTCCTTATGAACTTCTGAAAGTACTAAAGCAATAACGTTCTCTCCCAGGAACCTCAACATGGGAGTAACCTTCCCCATTATGTACCGTTTTCCCGAGAGTAGGGTATAATTGGTAGGTTTTCTTCTGATCTTTATTGCTTATCCCTCGTCTAGTTGGAGTTCGCTAGACTGTAGATAATACAGTATGAAAGATATCCAACTGGATCCAGGGATGAGTTCCACGGAGTATGCTTCATCCGTCTTGATGCTGGGGCAGGCGAGAGTCTATCTTCCCCTCACTCTTCATCTTCATCCCTATTCTTCCCACTCCCTTATTTGACCAATGAAATCTCTAATGTCTGAAAGATAATTGATTCATCAATGACCTTGTATCAAATGAATCAATACAAGTATAACTGAGATAGGTCCCTCCCTCTTAATCTTTTCTTTTAGTGTGCGGTATGTTTTAGGAGTTTGGTTCTTCATACCAAATCTCTAACATGCATTAACACCTAGATTTTTATTGCCCGACCTCAAATAGTTGTGACTTCTACATAAGTCCAATTACGATTGCTTAACATAGAGCTAAATTTGACCCTCAAGGCATAGAATTCTAGTAAGTGAGATTGTAAGTCTCCCATTCTTCATGGCATTGTGTGGAGACTTGATCTTTTTTCGTTTCATGGGAGCTAGTGGCATACTTGTTTAATTATCCAAGTTGGAGCCCTTCTCATGGAAGATGTCTTGGTTTAAGGATTCATACTTATGAATGAATGGTTGAGAGTTCTCTAAAGAATGACTTAATCAATTAAAAATCATCATTAACACTTGACTAACTCTTGACTAACATTTGACTAACTCTTGCTAATATTGTTTTACTTTCAAGTCATTTACTTTATGCAATTTCAATTTCAGTCATTTATCATTCATTGCCATTTACATTTCATATAAATTATTTATGTTTATGTTTATGTCATTTTCACTTTGCTCATTTGAGTCATATCTTGTGATTGTATATATATTTTTTTTGTGTTTTGATTTTGTTTATGGTCATAGGACCTTAAAATACCTAATAACAATAAAAACCCTAAAAAACATCTGGTGGACTATTGAATTTGATCTAAACTTTTGAACTTAAGATTACGCAAAATTCCCTGTGCAAAAAGGACTTGGCCAATGTCAACCTTCTGAGACTGAGCTATTGTGAACTGAGCCTTCATTTGATACAAGCCTTGGGATTTATTTGAATTCATCTGCTACTCTGTCTTTGTGCTTAATTGTTATTTTGATCTTGTGTCTGATGCTTTGCTCTGAGTTGATCAAGGAATATTTCATCTGATACAGGGGAAGACAATGAACACTGCTAGCTATTGGAATTGCTTGCTTGGATGTGGCTATCTTTATTTGATGCCTTGATCTTCATGACATCTGGATATTTCTCATTTCTTATTGATTATTGCTTGATAAAAGTCCAAAGGAAAATGGATTTCTCTATGACATTCTTGTCTGTTGGATTGCATCCCATTGGTCAGATATTTTCAACTCTTAACTTTTAAATTTGTGCTTAGGATAGCCTCTACATCTCCTACCACTTATTAAATTTCAAAATCTCTCCCCCTTTTCAAAACATTTCTTTGCATGTGATTTCAAACTTAGACTTTGTTTTAATGATTAGAAACTTTGGCCTTATGCCAATGAATTTTTAAATCTTTTCTTAATCAAATTTATAAATAAACTTAACCATATTGACTTAAATTTCAAAAGACAAAAAGAATTAATAACCCCATCCAAAACTTTGGCCTTTTGTGCCCTTTTACTTAAACTTTTTTTGTTAAAATCAATTCACTAACTTTCTTTGAAATTTTTACCATGAACTACGAGGTGTTGATCCCTCATTTTTATGTTGGTACGTAGGCACAAGTCCGAAGGTCTTGTCAAACACAAAAATATAATAAATGAATTCTTTTCTCACCCCCACACTCTATTTTTCTCAAACATCATTTATAGCAAAAATATATGCGCACATAAAAAAGGGCTCCCTAGGAGTACCTAGAACACTTTCGGTGCTAACACCTTCCCTCTGTGTAACTAACCCCCTTACCTGTAATCTCTGGCATTTTATTAGTTTTGATTTGAAAACTTCTTATCCTTGAGTTTTGTTCGTACTTTTCTCTTTTCCTTTGGAAACAATAAAACTGCGGTGGCGACTATGGTTTTATTGACGTTAAGTTTATCCATAGCTTGATGGTCATGAATTTACCGTTACAATACGCCCCCTTAGTGTCAAATCCCGATTTTGGTCCTGAAAATTTTTCATTTTTTCATTTGGCACTTGGCCTAAAGTTCATTTGCATCTAATATACATGGAACCTTAGTCCATTATTGCATTCAAATGTATCAATACATGAAGAAAAAAAACTACAATTTCATTTTCAAGTCCTAACTCATGTTCCAAGTCCTAACTCATGTTCATGTTCACTTTTAACCATGCTCATTATAAAGTCCATTTCTTTATTTTTGTTCATTTTCATTTTAGACCCTATTCTTCTTTCACCTTCTAAACCATTTTTATCCTATACCATACATAAACCCATTCAATTTCAATATGTGTAATCGACCACTCAATTTCTCTTCAAACCATACAATGTTGTATTAAACCATTAGTTCAAATTACAACATAAGTCATACATTCACTTTTCCATTTTATTAATCTGTAACCATCAAATTTCCAATTCAACCATACATACATTCATTCTCAATTTCATAAATAAATATATCCAACAATTATGAGCATGATTATGAGCATCTCAATTCCATAAACCATAATACATTCACATTTCTATTCTAATTACATCCAATTATAAACCACAACCACATATGTGTCAACATAAAAAAAAAGTATCTGAAGTTACAAGATTGCATTCCAAGCATTCCAATCCACAACATATAAAATTGAACCGAGAAACCATTGTTTGAACCAATTTCCAAACCTTCCATTTCATATATAAACCATACAAATACATACATTTTCATTCAAAGTTACAAATTTAACCATAAACCAATTATACAAATTCCTAACCATGATCCCATTCATTCAAGTCATCAAATTGCTTTTCAATTCAACCTTTGGATTCAATTCCAACATGTTATTTCATCAAAACCTCAAAGTTACATTCACCTATTCACATACATTTTACAATTCCAATCCAAAACTATAAGAATTCCAAACTTACATAATATTTACAATTTCATAAACCAACAACCCATTTCCATATACAAATCCAAACATTCCATTCAAATTCAAGGCTCAAGTACATAATCATGTCAATTGTAACACCCCGATAATAATAATATAATTATTTGAATTGAGTTAATAATTTAATTATTAATTTAATTAAATAATTGGAAATTTTATTATTATTATTATTTTTTTGAATTATTATTATTTTGGAATAATAATTATTATTTGGAAAATATATATAAGTTGGAATTAAGGAAAAAGTCCCATGGGGAGTAAAAACATTTCACGTGAAAACAGAGAAAATCGTGAAAAGGGAAAAGGGCAGAGAAGAGGAGAAAGGAGCTGAAGAGCAAAGGTTGAAGAACGGAAAGGCTTGAAGCTCAAAGATTCGCCGGATTGTTAAGGTAAGGGGGGTTTATCGTCGATTAATGGGTATTTTGGGATAATATGTCATGGGTAGTGATAAGCCGTTAATTTGACCCTAATTGGGATTTGTAAATGTTGAAATGTTGTTGGATGAACTGTGCTGAAAGTTGAAATTAAATCGGTATTTGTGTGAGTAATGTTTTCCCGATCGTATAGCTTTTTACGGTATCGGAATCGGAGATCCGTAAGTCCTCCAACGGCGGAATTCTGCATTCTGCCGTGTGTTAGCGCAGGAATTGTTGTTGGTCTGCGTTAACCGGTTAACCCAGGGTGTTAACCGGTTGACACTGTATTGAAATGTGAAAATATTGAGTTTTTGCCTGCGTTAACCGGTTAACCCAGGGCGTTAACCGGTTAACGCTGTTGCGTTTTGCCAGAAAGTGAGTTTTGCCTGCGTTAACCGGTTAACCCAGGGCGTTAACCGGTTAACACTGTTGCAGAGTGAAAAAAATTATTGTTTTTAAACGTGGTGTACCTAATTGAGGGTTGGCCTATGTTGCCTATGGTGTAATAGGGATAAATTCCCGCTGTTTTGAGCAGTATATGCAATATTGAAATGTACTAATATTGTGGTTGTTGTTTGGCATAATCTGACATGCTTATGTGATGAAAGATTGATGATGTATAATGATGTACATGATGCTGTGAATGTATATATTATGCATGTATGTGTGAATGGACTGTTGTATGGCTCAGAGTGTGAGCATATGTTTATTCTTGAATTATTGTTGATGTTGCATTGCTAGATGATTAGCATGCATGGCATAGCCTTCGGGGCTGTAGCTAATTCCCATAGTGAGGAATTAGTGAGTGAACCATTGTGGGTTGTTGTTGATGTTTGCATACTAGATGAGTAGTGTGCATAGTCTAGCCTTCGGGGCTGTAGCTAATTCCCATGGTGAGGAATTAGTGAGTGAGTCACTAGGTCTCAAATGAGTGGGACTAGTGAGCTTAGTAGCCGTATCTGGAGGGATCGGTGAGCTTGAACTATATGTTCAAGAATAGTCGGTACCGCATGTGTAGAGTCTCATTGCATAAAAATATGTATGGCGTGTAATATGAATGGATGTGTTCCAATATTATACGTGTGTTGTGTTGTTGTTAAGTATGATTTGAGATTATACTGGTATTGTATATTGATGTTGAGTATGATGTCTAAGCCAATGAGCTATTACTGAATGTGTATTGCAATTAGGGTGATTGATGTGTTAATTACTTGGCATTACATGTTGTTTTATAATGCTTATTATATTGATTGAGGAACTCACCCTTACAACTATTTTTCAGGTAACGAGAAATGAGTTGAGTAGAAGCAAATGCTTGGAGTCTAGTGTAGTCTCCCTAGTGGGTCATGCTCTGATAGATGTAACATCGGGCGGGAACACTTTGATTATTATTGTTGTTGTTGTTGAACTAAATTACATGTGATGTTACATGTTTTGCATGATTGAGTTGATCTCAAGATGTTGAATGCTTCTTCCTATCCTTGTTCCTTGATTCAAGATGAATCAAGACCTTCGATCGTTGTTGCTAGACCTCCGATTCCAGCCCCTTTGTTGAAGAACCTTCCGTTCTTCAAACCCTCGGCCCGGCTGATCTCAACCACAATGAATCGAACCCGAATCCTTCTCTTCAATATCACCGAATCCGCTACTAGACTGATGAAGACTTTCTCTTCTCAATCACCTTCGCTCAGCTGAATATTGATGAAGAAATTCGTCCAAAAACCCCCAAACACAAACCGGTCTTGGAGGACAAAACCCTAACGGTTTTATTCAAGAAAGAACCTGCCACAAGCTTCAACCCGAACCGGATTCTCCAATCTCAGCTTCGAACCTTATCACCTTTAACATAACACGAAGCACATCAAAAATGGTTGTGTGTAGTTGATGTGTTGTGAGATGTTGAAGATGAAGATGATGAATCTTGGACACCTATTTCACTCTTTCTTGTTTCCTTGAACACTTGAATCAATTTCACAAATGTTGGTTGATAAAATTGATTTTATTTCTATTTATAGTAACTGGCTAACCAACAAGAAATATAGCTTTTCAAACAGTGGAAAATACTCAGAAAACTGAGTTTACGCACGAGCGGTCGACCATAGGTCGGCGTGCGCTGACCCGTGGGAAATGCGCCGACCCTTATGGTCGACTCAGGCATTCCATGAGCTGACCCATGGCCAACTGAACTGTGCCGTGCGCCGACCTGTGGTCGACTCAAGCATTCCATGAGCTGGCCCGTGGCCAACTGAACTGTGTTATGCGCCGACCCGTGGTTCATGTGCTGACCCGTATGGTCGACTCAAAACCTGCACATCTGCACAATTTCATATTTTTGTGATTTTCATGCATTTTGTCATGATCACATCTTTTCCACATATGTTGTACGAAGTATGGAAGTATTAGATGAGTATAGAAAAGGATATGTTGCATTTGTTTTGTAGAAGAGAAATCAGCAATGCCAATTCATCCATGGTGGTCATTTGTCATCATCGAAACTTGTGAGTATATGTTTTATGACACTTTTGCCTTTACATACTCCCCCTTTTTGATGATGACAACCTGTGTACAGCCAAGGATAAAAACAACATGCAATATTTACACATATTATGCACACTCCCCCTTTCTTTTGTACTCTAAGGCTATCTGCAAAACCATCTGTTAATTGTTGTGGATATTTTGGCTGCTTGTACCTCTTCTCCCCCTTTGACAACATCAAAAAGAGAAAAGGAATGATGAATCAACGTAACAAAAGATTCCACAGGAAATAACACAAACAGATAATAATTAATAGAAGGAAGAAACACATTAAAATTAATGTTGCACAAACAAGCAAAACAGAAAAAAATGAATACATTCAAAATAACAAGCAAAATGCAAAGTGCATATGAAGGTCTATGTCCTAATGGCGGTGTCCTGGATGGTAACAGATGCCCGGGTTTTTGTAGGGGTCAGATGCTTGAGACTCCCGTCGACCGACCGTTCCTGGCGGTCAAATGTTTCCGAAAAGGCTACATACCGGTCATTCAAGCTAGTAGAGAGGGTGTCGAGCTGCTCATTTTGGGCTTGAATTTGACTGCTAATATGAGCATAGCACTCATCCTGAGTTTGCATGAAGGATTGTTGTGCTAGCTGCATGTTTCGCATCATATCCAACAATTCTGAAGAGTTTGCATGCTGTGGAGGAGACGGAGGAGATTCTTCATCATCCTGGTGATACGGCTGGTAGAATTGACGTTGAGTTGACCAGCCCATATGTTGCCAGTCACCCCAGCCACCCCAGATGGGGACATCTTCTTCAGTTGAATGTGACTGCTGAACCCAAGCGGAGTCGGAGTAGTCGTGAGTGTCAACACGTGGAGGACTATTATCTCCACCATGGTGATCAAAAGCGTTCCCGGCTTCCTCTTCTTCATTTTCCTCTTCATCTTCTTCTTCTTCACTTTCATCACTGTCATCATCTGCTGCAACAGGCGCAGGGACAAATCCTCTTCGAACAAACTTGTACATTCTCCTCTCATCACACCAAATATATCCCATCATAGACAGAGTTTTTGGGTTGAACTCTTTGTCAGATGAGATGGAAGTGTACGGGAAAGACGGATGATTAACGTTGGCTGCAGTAAGGACCTCTTGAATGAAAGATCCGTAAGCAAGAGTCGTTCCTCGTCCGGAATCACGTAGACTGAACATCCTACTGGCAATGTAGTAAGGCCAGTTGATTTTCTGTTTATGCTTCAGAATGTAAATGAGATGAACCTCAGCCTGTTCAACTCTGGAGAGACCACCTTTCTTTGGTCGCAGGATACGAGAGACAATCCACTGAAGAATCCGTTCTCCGGTTTTCAGCTTGCCGACAGTGACAGTTCGCGGGAACGAGTCACTGTTAACAATATTATCAGGATATGGTCGTTTCAGCATATCATTCAATGCACTCTTAAACTCGTAACCTTCTATTTGGTGAGAGTCAGTTACCTCAGCTAGAGGATTTTCAGCATCATCCAATGACATATCAAAATACTGGTTCCAGACATTTGACTTAAGTGATACCTTTGTCGTGCCGATTCTGGAATGAAACTTGTGCCCGCGAAAGTTATCATGAAGGCCGGCGTAGAACACACGGACTAAATCTTCGCTGTATTTAGCGTTGCATTCCAAGAAGTTGACAATGCCTTGATGCTGTAGCAGACCCATGATTTCTACGAGGTGCATGCGTTCAGCGGTAAGCTTGTAGAACGCATGTTGTCGAACAACTCCTCTTTTGCCGATATCTTTTTGTTGAAGGCTTCGACGCGAGCTGGTGGAACAAGCGATACAGCAGATATGGGTAGAGATGCGGCGGATGATTCTCGGGATCTCTTGCCGGTAGGTCTGCGTGATGTGGAAGCCATTTGGGCAGGTTTGAAACTTAGTGAGTGTGGGTAGAGAGTGAAGGTTTGTGAGGGTTTTTGAGAGTGATTTTGCGAAAGAGAGGTTTTTCCCTATTTGTAGAGGAAAGGTTAGGGTTTGGGGAAGATGAAAGATCAAGGGACAATAGACACTAGGTAGATGCAGGTTACAAGGTAGTGGGTAGTTTGAAAGGTAATGGAATATAAATGCACACTTAATGATGGTTTTTGAATGTAGATGCATGAAACGGTTTAAATTTTTCTGCAGAAAAACAGAATTTGTAAGCGATGCGTCGACCATACCTCTGTATGCGTCGACGCATACTGTTTGATTTTTGAGAAATTAAAAAGAATGTTAAGTGTGTGTCGACCATAGCCCTGTTACGGTCGACTCATACAGACAAAATTTCAGTTTTTCACCATTTTGCACATGCATTGACAAGTTTGATGCATAATTAAAATTCCATACAGCAATAAACATTCAAAGAGATACATCATGTATATATATACAATATCATTATGTGGTATAGCTATTTTAACCATGAAACTTTGCAGATAGAGAGAGAGAGAGAGAGAAGGGAACAGTATCACCTCGATGCCTGAGTGACTTGGTGAACAATAAACTTGTGCTTGCAATAACATTAACTTGTTAGAAGTACAAGATTATAGTCGTAAATGGAATAAGGTAAAACAGCAGCTTATAGTGCCCGTTCCGAAATATCGAGAATACTAAGCTCTCGGCGGATATGAAAGAAAGGGTCAGTAGCTAGCGGCTTTGTGAAGATGTCCGCTAGTTGATTTTCAGTATTAACATGTTCAAATACAATGTCACCTTTATCTACATGATCCCGAAGAAAGTGGTGTCGAATTTCAATGTGTTTGGTGCGAGAATGCAGCACAGGATTCTTGGTTAGGTTAATGGAACTTGTATTGTCACAAAAAATGGGAATACGTTCAAGTTTGAGGTTAAAATCCAATAGTTGTTGCTTAATCCATAGGATTTGAGCACAACAACTACCGGCGGCAACGTATTCCGCTTCGGCGGTTGACAAAGCAACTGAAACCTGTTTCTTGCTGTGCCAACTGACCAAAGAATTTGAAAATAGGTGACAAGTGCCACTGGTGCTTTTCCTATCCGATTTGCAACCGGCAAAATCGGAATCGGAGAAACCTACCAATGAACTATCATTACCTTTGGAATACCATAGTCCATACTTCGGAGTACCGGATAGGTATCGAAGTATTTGTTTGACAACTTTTAGATGGGATTCCTTGGGACATGATTGATATCTTGCGCACATGCATACGCTAAACATAATATCGGGACGAGAAGCAGTAAGATAAAGGAGTGATCCAATCATACCTCTATACCGTTTTACATCTACTTCCTTACCGTCTTCATCTTTGTTCAAGTTTGTACAAGTAGGCATGGGGGTGTCTATGGCCTTAGCTTTTGCCATGTCAAATCTCTTGATAAGGTCCAAACAGTACTTTGTTTGGCTCACGAAAGTCCCTTCTTTGAGCTGTTTAATTTGCAAACCGAGAAAGTATGTGAGCTCCCCCATCATACTCATCTCGAATTCGCCTTGCATAAGGTCTGAAAATTCTCTCACAAGATTCATGTTAGTAGACCCAAATATGATATCATCTACATAAATTTGCACTAATATCAAGTGCTTTCCTTGACGTTTAATGAAGAGGGTTGTGTCAACCTTTCCTCTTGAGTAACCTTGATCGAGTAAGAATTTGCTTAGTCTCTCATACCAAGCTCTAGGAGCTTGTTTGAGGCCATACAGAGCTCTTTTCAGTTTATAAACATGATTAGGATACTCATGAGATTCGAAACCCGGAGGTTGTGCGACGTAAACCTCTTCATTTATGTGACCGTTAAGGAACACACTCTTAACATCCATTTGGAATAGCTTAAAGTCTTTCACACAAGCGAAGGCAAGGAGAAGGCGTATACCCTCGAGTCGGGCAACCGGCGCATAAGTTTCCTCATAGTCGATGCCTTCCTCTTGGTTATACCCTTGCGCGACTAAACGCGCCTTATTACGGGTTATTACCCCGTTTTCGTCCAGCTTATTCCTAAACACCCATCAGGTGCCGATTACTCGATGATCTCGCGGAGGAGGGACAAGGTCCCAAACCTCATTTCTGGTGAACTGATTAAGTTCCTCCTGCATTGACAAAAACCAGTGTTCATCGAGTAGGGCTTCTTTAGGGTTTTTAGGTTCCATTTGCGAAACGAAAGCGAAGTGATAACAGAAATTACTTAGCTTAGATCGAGTTGTTACACCCTTTGAGATATCTCCGAGAATGTTGTCGATTGGATGGTCTTTAGAAGACTTCCAAGCTTGAGGGAGATCATCGTTTGAAGGTGGATGAGCTACCTCGGTTTCCTCATGATGTACATCTTTATCCTCCTCAATTTTGACTATGTCGGGTTGATCAATCCCCGGCTCGCCACCTTTGAGTATGTCTTCAGTGGATGTACCTGCACCATGAAAAACACTACCCTTTTCGACGTTTCGCGGATTGGATTCATCAAAAGTGACATGTACAGACTCTTCTACAGCAAGTAATCGTTTGTTGTAAATTCTATATGCTTTGCTAGATTGAGAGTATCCGAGGAAGATACCTTCGTCGGCCTTGGAATCGAATTTTCCCAAGTTTTCCTTTCCATTATTCAATACGAAACATTTGCAACCAAAAATATGTAGGTGAGAAACATTTGGCTTTCGCCCTTTTAAAAGCTCATACGGTGTTTTATTTAGAATGGGGCGAATGAGCACCCTATTCAGAACATAACAAGCCGTACTAATGGCGTCGGCCCAAAAATATTTCGGTAAGCCACTTTCGTTGATCATTGTTCTTCCCAATTCTTCCAAAATTCGATTTTTACGCTCCACAACCCCATTTTGTTGAGGAGTACGTGGAGCGGAGAAGTTATGATCAATACCATGGTTACCGCAATATTCTTCAAATAAGTGATTTTCGAACTCACCCCCATGATCGCTTCTAATTGCAACAATGTTTGTATTTAGTTTATTTTGGGAAAGCTTAGCAAATCTTTCAAAAGCGGCGAACGTATCGCTCTTGCTTACTAAAAAAATAGTCCAACAAAATCGAGAAAAGTCGTCCACTATTACGAAACCGTAATAGTTTCCTCCTAGACTTTTAATCCTAGATGGCCCAAATAAATCCATATGAAGAAGCTCGAGAGGTCTCGTTGTTGAACGATATTTTTGGATTTAAATGAGATCCTCGTTTGCTTCCCCTTTTGACAAGCATCACAAAGGTGATCCTTGGTGAACTTAATTTTGGGGAGACCTAGGACTAGATCTTTTGAGACTACTTTGTTTAGTAAGTCAAAGTTAACATGTGCTAAACGCCTATGCCATAACCATGAATCTTCACTCATTGTTACAAGGCATTTGTCACTTGTTAACGATACTTCATTTAAGTCAAGCATATAGACATTGTTCACACGCAGGCCATTAAACATACTCTTCTTATCATCATTGTGTACAATTTTGCAACAGTCTTTTGAAAACGATACATTGTATCCTTTGTCACATAATTGACTGATGCTAAGTAGATTGTGTTTAAGACCTTCGACAAGCAATACGTCAGAAATAGTAGTAGAAGAGGGGTTACCTACACTACCTTTACCAAGTATTGCTCCACGGTTGTTGTCACCATAAGTTACATATCCCTTCTTCTTAGCCACGAAGTCAATGAAGGGAGATATGTCTCCTGACATGTGCCTTAATCATCCACTGTCGAGAACCCATCTTCTCTCGGTAGTCTCGAGGCATTGTACCTATGGCAATATAATTAAGAAGAGAAGGTACCCAATGGCTTATTGGGTCCTGAATGGTGAGGAACGAAATGGTTACATTTGGGCATCCATTGATAAATGCCTTTAGGAACTAAAAATCTCCTAAACCTACATTTAGCAATGGAGTGGCCTTTCTTGCAACAATAAAGACAAGAGAAATTTACATTTTGATTGCTTTTTCTATCTTCATCCTTTATAACATATTTATATTTTTGATATGGATTAACCATACTTTTTCGAAAGTTTGATTTGTCGATAGCAAAGGTAATCTTGGGCTCAAGAGCCTTGTCAAGTTTGGCCTTTAGGTTTCTTACTTCACCTTGCCAAATGTAACAAGTATCACACCCAAAGTTCATCATTCTACTTCTAAGGTCCTCATAACTTGTTTTTGTGCTTTCCACTATAGAAGCTTTAAGTGCCTCAAGTTTCCTTTCGGATTGTTGAATTTTATGTTCCAAATGAGAAAAAAAAATCTTATTTGAGGCAAGCCTTTTAAAGGCCTCTTTCGCTTCACAGTGTAAAGTATCAAAAGCATTTTGCAATTCATGATGAGACATACTAGAGGATTTTTCATATTTAGCATGTCGTACCTGTTTCTTTTTGTTCTTTTGATGAGCAGAGAGACATAGGTTTGCATTTTCATCTTCATCACTAGAACTTTCATCATCTGAGGAGTCGCTATCGCTTTCCCAAGCTATGTATGCTCTCCTTGGCTTTGATGGTTTCTTGTGTGATTTGTATGATTCTTTTTCTTTTGTCTTCTTGTTCATTGGACAGTCCGGTTTGTAATGACCCGGCTTTCCACACGTATAACACGACCCTCTAGTTATTTTACCTTTTGAGTCATCATTTTTAGAGTACCTAGATTGTTTCCGGAAGTTTACCAAGTTCTTCTCGGAGTGTTGAATGTCGTTCCTTCTCACATAGCGATTGTAGCGTTTAACGAACAGCCTCATATCTTCACTCTTGTCCTCTTCTTCTTCGTCGCTCGATGAATAATCACTTTGATCTTTTGCTTGAGACTTTGAGGAGGAAGTCTTTAGAGCTATTGATTTCTTTTCACTCACCTTTGCTTTGTCCTTCTTATCTTTCTTTTCGTGTTGTTCCAGGCTCAAGAGTACTTGTTCGTGCTCTTGTAGTTTGCCAAATAATGTTGTCAAGTCCAATATGGTAAGATCATTTGCTTCTTTGATGGCGGTCACTTTCGGCTGCCATTCCCTATTAAGACATCTTAAGATCTTATTAGTAGCAACATCATTGGAAACAGGCCTACCAAGTGAATGTAATCGATTGATGAGATGAGTGAATCTCTTTTGCATGTCAGCAATGGTTTCCCCTTGCTCCATGAAAAAGAGATCAAACTCTTGTGTTAGTGTGTTGATTCTAGCCAACTTAACATCGTTCGTCCCCTCATGGGCAATTTGTAGTGAATCCCACATGGCCTTAGCAGTAGGACAATGGGATACACGATAGTATTTGTCTACACCCAGTGAGGAGATTAGGATATTTTTGGCTTTCCAATCATAATTGTATTTCTTTTCATCATCATCGGTCCATTGTGCTTCGAGCTTAGGCACCAATTCATTGTTCTCATTGGTCATGGTTATTTCAATTGGACCATTGAGAATAACATTCCATATTTTTCTATCTATGGAATTTATGTGCACCCGCATACAGTCTTTCCAATAACTATAATTTTCACCATTGAAAACGGGAGCTCTATTATAAGCCCCTTTAGGTTCGTTATCCATTTTCTATCAAAGTTATATTTTGAAGCACGGAGTGAACCGGAGCTCCTGATACCACTTGTTAGACTATGGCACGGATCTAAAAGGGGGGGTTGAATAGATCCCAATTAAAAACTTGAGTCGACGCTACCAATTAAAATTGGTTTTGAAAAATTGTTTTAAGTGCGGAAGCGGCCGAGGAAAATTTTAGTCTAAAACGAACCGTTATTGGAAAACCGGATATGCGTTAAGCTAATGGATTAGAGATAAAGTGAAATACAAATCACTACACTAATTGCACAATCAATGATATGTTTCACTTACTAGGATTCCTAGTTCCAATGATCCAAATACCAAATCAAACTAGATACAAACTTAAGACAACTTGGGTTTAGGCAAATTATCAAACACTTGGTGTGCATAAACACTCCAGGTGATATATGTGTTGAGTAAGTAATTCAAATTGATCTAGTACAATATACTATTGTACTTTGGATTCAAAAAACAAAGTTTTAATCTCTTACTCAATTTATATCAATGTCCGGTAAAATTGCTTAAACTAAAATCACTTAATTTTTAAGCTGAAAAACAATTATGCAGAAAATTAAAGAAGACAGAGATTTGATGAGGCAGTTCCCCCGCCGTCCTCGCTTCGGGGTACGTCTGCCCTCAATTCTAAACTTAGAATTGAGATGATTTATTTAGATATCACCTGTAGAATTTAACCGCTTATACAAGGATTGCAAAGCAAGTAAACAACAGAACTCTCAAGATGTTGAATGCTTCTTCCTATCCTTGTTCCTTGATTCAAGATGAATCAAGACCTTCGATCGTTGTTGCTAGACCTCCGATTCCAGCCCCTTTGTTGAAGAACCTTCCGTTCTTCAAACCCTCGGCCCGGCTGATCTCAACCACAATGAATCGAACCCGAATCCTTCTCTTCAATATCACCGAATCCGCTACTAGACTGATGAAGACTTTCTCTTCTCAATCACCTTCGCTCAGCTTAATATTGATGAAGCAATTCGTCCAAAAACCCCCAAACACAAACCGGTCTTGGAGGACAAAACCCTAACGGTTTTATTCAAGAAAGAACCTGCCACAAGCTTCAACCCAAACCGGATTCTCCAATCTCAGCTTCGAACCTTATCACCTTTAACAGAACACGAAGCACATCAAAAATGGTTGTGTGTAGTTGATGTGTTGTGAGATGTTGAAGATGAAGATGATGAATCTTGGACACCTATTTCACTCTTTCTTGTTTCCTTGAACACTTGAATCAATTTCACAAATGTTGGTTGATAAAATTGATTTGATTTCTATTTATAGTAACTGGCTAACCAACAAGAAAAACAGCTTTTCAAACAGTGGAAAATACTCAGAAAACTGAGTTTACGCACGAGCGGTCGACCATAGGTCGGCGTGCGCTGACCCGTGGGAAATGCGCCGACCCTTATGGTCGACTCAGGCATTCCATGAGCTGACCCATGGCCAACTGAACTATGACATGCGCCGACCTGTGATCGACTCAAGCATTCCATGAGCTGACCCGTGGCCAACTGAACTGTGTTATGCGCCGACCCGTGGTTCATGTGCTGACCCGTATGGTCGACTCAAAACCTGCACATCTGCATAATTTCATATTTTTTTGATTTTCATGCATTTTGTCATGATCACATCTTTTCCACATATGTTGTCCGAAGTATGGCAGTATTAGATGAGTATAGAAAATGATATGTTGCATTTGTTTTGTAGAAGAGAAATCAGCAATGCCAATTCATCCATGGTGGTCATTTGTCATCATCGAAACCTGTGATTGTATGTTTTATGACACTTTTGCCTTTATAATAGGAACTCCACAACTGACAGACTCATTAGAGATACCAGAAAATATGGAATTCTTGGGTCAAAAATTGATCTATCGCCTTTCAAAGGCATACTTACTTCTGTCCAAAGCACTGCTTCATCAGTTGTGCAAACAATTTCAAACACGGCCACCGTTTCTCGAAGCCAACAGCAAACACATTACGAACAACACATTCAACCGGAAACACCTACTAACCTGCAGAGATTAGTAAGCATAACATTTTTTCTTTTCACCAATTTTCACTGCAGTAAAACCAAGTAATTAGCAAGGCTGTAAAAAATTCAAAAGGTAACCCAAAAGAGAATCAAGACGAAATAAAGCGAGAAAGCGTAGATTTGCATTACCGTTCCAGACCAAACATCAAATAGGGCAATCAAAATCTGAGCACCCTAAAGGGATTTCGCAGAGATACTCTTCTAGATCTCCATAAGCCACCTGAAACCCTAGCAAGCTGGGTATAAAAGGAGCAAGGCGGAAAGGTGAGGGAGAAGGACGAAAACCCTAATTTCTTCAAACGGCGAAAAAACCCTAGAGCTAGAAGAATTGAGTGGCGAAAGAGAAGAACCTTAAAAAAGAAAACTTTGAGGCGAAGAAGGAAGATCCAAGCTTGTCGTCATCGTCGAACCACTGCCGAAGGTGAGCCTTCTTATTTGATTCTCTTTAAAGCCATGGATTTGTGCATTTGGGGTGAGAGTAGGGTATCGTGAGGTTGGTGCAAGCGATTGAGAGATGATGAGAGATTGGGAGTTTGAATGATGTCGAGGGTGAGAGAGATCGAATGAGGGCGGGTGGGATTGAGGAAACGAGAGTGGGTCTTCGTGAGGAAGACGAATGAGTTTCGTTTTGTTTCACGTATCTCCATTTCTGTTTTCTTTTATTTATTTTCAAAGAATAGTATTTAAAACCTAATTAAAAACCACTTACCCTTTGGTTTCCATTTCCTTTATTAATTTTTGGTATGCTGGTATTAATGTTCATTAATGTATGGTTATCCCCACCCATTAATCTCTCTTTTGGAAACCCAACAGCCAGGCGGCTAGGGTTTACTTTTTGGACTCCTCCATCGTTTTAATTAGTTGTCCATTAACAGACCACCTCATTTTAGTTTTTTATTTTAATTTTTATTTTAATCTATTCTGGTTCATATATACAAGTTATTATTAAGATAACAAATGACCATAAGTGGCCTAGTGGAGAGAGAGAGAGAGCAATTTCACTTGCTTTAGTGGGATGAGTTCGATACTTGGGAGTAGCATATCTCCATTTTTTATTTTTATGCTTATTATTTCATTTAAATTTTTATAATTTCTTGCTATTTATTTTACTTTCATATTTTTATCAATTTAATTTAATCGTTATTTAGTTGTTTGGATTTTTAAATGTTTACCTTTTAGATTTAATTAATGGTTAACTTTCCGATATTGGGCTTTATTCAATTAATCGATTTTTGTATGTTAGTTAATATAATTAGGTTATTGGTATCCATGTTCATACTTTTACACATGTAAATAATCACATTCAAATTCACTAAATTTTTCAATTTAAATTTCACTAACTTTCCATAGTTTCGACATTTAATTTCATTTCCTCCCATTTGAATCTATCATTCTGGTGGGAACTCGATTAAATATATAAAATTATTTCGATATACATATAAAATAGTAAAATTAATTTTATCCCTATAATTTTATTTTATTTTTAAACTATCTTCACAACCCGATTAAATTCCTTTTTTAAAAAAACACGAAAGAAGAGGACCAGTCAAATCTTGCATTCCGGTGGGAACCCTCGAATAATCAGTCTTGAGCCCCACGTTTTGGATTAACCGTTCATTCTCTTCCTTCGTTCTTAAAACACTTTAATTAACGTGGACAAAATAAGGGTCGTTGGGATCAAGCATCTCGGCGTAACTCTTTGAACAATTGATTATCATCAAACGTTCATTGTCCATTAAATAATTTTCTTAAATAATTCGAATGAAAGAGGACCATTGGAATCTTGCATTCCGGTGGAGCCCCGAGTTATCGATCTTGGGGCTTATGCCTCGTTCTTATAAACGTCCGTCTTTCAAACTCAAAAAATACTTAATTCCTACCTTAACACTTTTTCAATAAAGATGGAAATGGAACATGGTGTATACCGTGCACTCCTGAGATTAAGATTCAAGGTGGATGCCTTGCCTATCTTAACTCTCGTCATCGACTAAAATTGTCAACACGGTTTCTTCAAAACCCTTTCTCAATCAAACCTAAAAATACTTAATCTTTATTAAACACTTTTGTCAATAAAGATGGAAATGGAACATGGTGTATACCGTGCACTCCTGAGACTAGGACTCGAGATGGATATCTCGCTCATCCAAGTTCTTGTCATCACTCAAAAATACATCCAACTAATCAAACTCTTTTCTCGCCTCCGTGCAACTAATCCAAAACGTTTTTCATAAACGAAAGATATATTGTCTTAAGGTGATGCAAAACAATGTTTCGGCCACGATTGTTGAGTCGAGATAAGTGACACTTTTCCGAATGTAGATTTATAAATCCGTTCGATGTGTGGTGTACATCCACTCCTCATCTGTTTTTGGTAAAACAATGTTTTCGTCGATTAATACAATATAGCTTTCGCTAAAATCGACCAACAAACAAACATTTTCTACCCAGAACTACGTAAGCCTTGACTTCTCTATTGAGATACGTAGGAGCAGGATTTGTAAATCTTGTCAGGCCCACTAATAAAAAACTTAGGTTTAGTCCTTCGTCAAAAATCTAAAAACATTTCTTCTCTCTTCTATTATTTCTCTCCCTCATTATAACTGGAGAAGACTAACATAAGCTAACATTCAAAACGAAACTAACTAAACGGTTCCCGTTGAATACAACGGACGTGAGGGGTGCTAATACCTTCCCCTTGCGTAACCGACTCCCGAACCCTGATATTGGTTGCGACGACCATAATCATTGTCGTTTTGTCTTGGGTTTTATCGATATTTCCCCTTTCCTTTTTAGGAATAAATAAAGTTCGGTGGCGACTCTGTTCAGTCCATCATTGCGAGCGTGCGATTGCGCTTCGCTTATAGTCGTGTTCTCTCATTTTTCAAGGTGCGACACTTAGGATCGCCATCTTCCATCATATTCATAAATTTTGGATGTCGATTAGACACAATCAAAAGACCAACTCTTTATGCCAATTGTTGGGTGTGAATATAAGAGTAGAAAAATGGTCTAGAATGGGTGAATATACCCAAATAAAATTCAAATTCCGCTTAGAAAAATCATCATAGTGTTTTCAAATATTGCGAGCAGAAGGTTTGATGCAAAAATGTGAAAATTATATTATTCAAAATTTTGATCACGTTAACACTATATCGTTTCACAAACACCAAAGATAAATATGATAAAACACTAGATATTAGATTGATTCGATTGTGTAATCCATAAGGCGTGTTTATATAATGATTCAGTGTAGAGAATTCTAACATCAATTGTTTCTCAGAATATTAATCACCAATTCAGCTTAACAAGGTATCCAATTCCAAAAAAAAAACTAATGCTTACGTGTTAAATCACTATCAATTGAATCAATGATAAACTACGCTAGAATTAAAATACCTAAGCATGTAAATACTATGAAATTAAATGCAAGAGTGAGTGAGTGAGAGAGAGAGAGAGGTGACACCGATATTTATATTGCTTTGGTGTTCGCCTTCGCTTTGCCTACGTGCACTCTTCAATGGTTTCCCATTGGAACTTGCATAATTCCTTTTTATTTGATAAATATTTCCAAGAGTTCATACAATCACCAATCCACAATCACTGAGAAAATTAAACTCTCATATTTGGATCTTGAATTTTATATATCGCAATGTCAAACTCTTATGCATAATCTTTACTCAATTAATGCTTCTTGAATCTTCCAATATCTCCAATCTGCTCCAAGACTTTGTGTGTAGCAATTAACCCCTTGATCATACATATTCCTTGAGCAACGAATTATCCTAAGACTTGAGAAGAACTCTGCCTTATCCATAGCCTTCCACACAATCACTATTAAGGCAATTCTTGAGAGAAGAACCTACTTCTTTTCAATGAATTTGTCATCACCATTGACCATTACCTAAATCTTGCAAATAACCTAAAAATCTCAACCAAATCTTCAAAAATGATTATTTTCAAGAGCACACCTCCTTCAATCAATTAAATCTCTCATTATCAAGATCTTAATCAACTTGAATTTAAAGATGCAAAAATTTTGTTGCAAGACTTTGAACTTTCAAAACAAAGGAAATTGATTTTTCATATAATCACAATGTTGACTATGATACTCACTATGATTCGTTTCATGAGAAATGATGAAAAAAGGTTTTATATGTGCTTGAGATTAAGCACTGAAAATGGTTGAAAAAATCAATTAGATTCGAATCAAAAGCATTTCATGATTTGAATCAAATGAACAAGTGAAGTGGAATAAAAGAAAAACAGAGTTTTGACCCATTTTTTAGTTGATTCGAATCAAGAGTAAAGTGTGATTCAAATCAAACACCCCGTGATTTGAATCATTTGTTAAATTTAATTCAAATCAAACAAGATGAGCAACTTGAGAAAATGTGGAAAAATTATATGAGTAGAATCATGTGTAAATTGTGGTTAGAATCAATTGAGGCAGAGGTGGCCCAAAGTTTGATGATTCAAATCATGTGTTAAATTTTATTCGAATAAAATGGTTTGGAAATTTCTAGTTTGCCTCTGTCTAAAATGATTCGATTCAGTATTTGTGCTTGATTCGAATCAAACACCCAAAATCTCAAATTTTCAAATTTTCAAGGAGACTTTGAGATTTTTGTTTGCACTTAATTTGAATCAATATCATATATGGCTCTTATTCCACTGACTCATGCAATTTATCAAAAGCATCATGATTAACTTCAAACCTAACCAATGGTTTATGCATGCCAAAAACGTATCTTTTCAACACTTGATTCATAAATGTGTAATCATGAAGGAGACTCATTATTCAAAAGTAAATCAATGATGAAAGCAATAAGACAAGCAACAAAATAACTATATTGGGGTGCTCCCCCTTAATGTATTAGAGACATGCAACTACATACCACTCATACTACCATTATTCCTGCCAAGTTAGGTTTTTTAGAACATGTCGGACATGATTATTGGTTTTTACTAGGATGGTGTGCTCTTGGAAGAATGGGTTAAGCTTTCTTGCTACATATACAACGACCAACGCTAGTTTCTCAATCTTCTGGTAGTGTGTTTATGCTTATTTGAACACTTTGCTTACGAAATACACAGTTCTCTCCGTCATGTCTACTTCTTGTACGAGGTCTGAACTCATCGCCTGCTCTGTGACCGAGATATAGAGGATCAAAGGTGAGTCCTCTTTTGGGTGAGTGAGGATCGGGGGAGATGTGAGGAGTTACTTTAACTTGGTGAAATCCTCATTCAATTCTTCCATGGGTGTGAGCTTTTCCGCCTTGCGCCCAATCTAGGGTCTCAACCCTCGAAGTCAGTATTTGGAGCTTTAGAAGGATGAGAATCAACCAATGCAAGTTCTTCTCTAGTTGTATCTAGGATACTCAGATAGAAGTCATAAGCCACTTGTTGATATCCTCGGATGGTACCCACTCTGTCATCTAGGAGCGGATATTTCAAGGTTAAATACCGGATGGATACGACCGCTGCTGGAGTATTGATGGTTGGGCGCCCTAGAATGAAATTTTAAAGTGACATGGTATCTACAATGAGGTAGTTTACGTTAATGGTATTGGTGTTAGCTCCCTCGCCGCAAGTGATTTTTAGGACCACATAGCCCACTATTTGTACTTGTTTGCCCGATAATCCTATTAGAGAGTCGTTGAACCTCTGTATGTCCTCCAAATTCAGTTGTAACTTCTAGAAGACATCACAAAATAGAAGATTTGTGGAGCTACCTAGATCTATCAAAATGCACATGATATCTCAGCTTCCATGTTGAACATTAATCACCAAGGGAACATTGTCGTGAGGGTTGATGCTCAGGGAATCTTCTCCAGAGAAAATGATGTTTTCCCCTCACTACGCCAAATAAGGGAAAAGAGGGCGCTTATTTTGGCCTATAACAGCGCTTTTAAGCGCCCTCTAAAGTGGTGCTGGCATAGGTAAAGACAGCGCTTTGTTTTCCTGGAGAAAGCGCTCTCTAAAGTGGCCCTCTAAGGTGCGCTGTCTATTCTAGTTTTTGGCGTAGTGCCTACCATTCCTATGGTGTTTCCATGAAAACAAAGGGATGCGACATTTTTCGTGAACACATGCTTCACGTATCTTGTTCGGGCGGCCCTAGAGAGGCTTATCCAGGAGATACCTACTAAAATGACATTGGCTTCGTGACATAGGACCCAGTTAGTTATCTCTAAAAAAAGGGGGTGAAAAGGTTAGAGTGAAAGGTGTGGCCCAAGTTAGTTTTGCGGAGGTCCCACGGTAGGCACTACTGTACCGGTAAAAAAAGTACATATGTCACTACTACATAAAACATATATAATGACGATTATGAAACACATATAATGACGGCTTCACGTCCATTATTAGGTAGCGTGTGATTATATGTAAGCTGGTTTCCACAACGTGCGAGTGGTCCTGGTTATAAGTTAGGTAGCGCTACGTATAACAAGGGTTAAATAAAATAACCATTGTGAAATAATTTAGAGGTCATGTGTTTGAATCCATGCAACACCATTCTTGTGTTTTATTATTATGGATAACACTCTACGTATAAAAATGGTTGAATTAAAACCCATTGTGATATTAAGTGTTTTTTTAATATATTTTTCAATTTTCCAGTATTCCCAAATTTTTAACCTGAATATTTCTGAATCGTATCAGACCAGAAACAACAATACACCCATTTGTGAATTGAATTAAACAAAAAAATGCATTACATCAATGACCCAATTCCATTAGGAACCATAAATTGTATTATATCAATGACACAATTACATTAGGAACAAAAACTTGTATATTACATCAAAACCAAAATGGCACAAAACAACCTACAATGTGCATATTATTACATCAAATAATACTTTCTTGTTGTCTTGGTGTATTGACTTTAAACACCTATAATTTTGTTAGAAAATAACATCATTAGAAATTATAACATATAATAAATCATGAATGAAGAATATAAATACTTACTTGTTAATTTCCCCATATGCCTTCTTGATGACCGTTACGAATAGAATGTACTTCATCTCTATCAACTTATTCATATGAAGTAGGAACTTGTGTTGCATAAGAAGGAGTGGAAGAAATATCAAAACTTTCATCATCACTATGAGGAATGTGTTTTCCTTTGAGAACAATTGACCATCTCTTTGATAAGTCTGCAAGGTCTGTCACATGGAAAACTTCTTTTGCTTGAGTAGCCATGATTAATGGTTCGGTGTTATAAGTTGCCTTGCCAAGGTCAACCCGTGTGAATCCTAACACATCAGTTTGTACACCATTATTATTGGGAATCCACTTGCATTTAAATAAAGACACTTTAAATATAACATAATCAATCTCCAAAATCTCCTTAATGACACCGTAGAATGCGGTGGTTGCCAAAATATGATTCTTATCTTTTGAACTACAAAAATACATGGACTTGATCTCAACCATAACCCCATTATTTTGCATTGTAATATGATCATATTTTGCTTTTGTATAAAAGGAATAATTAGAAATGTCATATGGCGTCCAAGTATCATAGTAAATTTTGGCATGTACGACAACCATTTAATTATCTCGGGTGCACAATCATCGTTAGGAATCCTATTATTAAACCAACTTATGAATCCCCTGTTATGTCGTGTCAACAACCACTTGTAATTCATTCGAGGATGTTTTTTCTTTATAACTTTTTTGTGTGTAGCTATGTAAGTTTCAACTACACTAATATTATGCAATATATAGAAATGTGCTTGAAAAACTACATCCCTATTCATTGACTTCACATTTAAACCTTGAGTACCTCTACCTTCAAATCTGTCAGCATGACGAGACTTTGGAATTCCAATAGACTATGTTTTTGAAAAATAGTTTGAACAAAACCCAAGAGCTTCTTCTGTGATGTACCTTTCAACGATCAAAGCTTTCGGTCGATGATGATTCTTCGTATATTCTTTAAATATCTTCATGTATCGCTCTATAGGATACATCCACCTTAAATAAACTGGACCACAAAATATGATTTCTCTGACTAGATGAACAAGTAAGTGAACCATAATGTCAAAAAATGATAGAGAAAAATACATCTCCAATTGACACAATATTATTGTAGCTTCTTCTTCTAATTCATCTAATTTATTGAAATCAAGAACTTTATTACATATAGCATTGGAGAATAAGCATAGTCTGGTTATAATTACTCTTACATTTTTTGGAAGGATGCCACTGTTAGCCACTGGTAGAAGTTGTTGCATCAAGAAAGTTGATACCATGCAAACACTCGCAAAAAAAATTCTTTTCTTTTTTAGATAGAGTGTGACATGTCGGAGGAAAATACGATCTTTTTCCTCTATCTTCTGGAGCCAACTGTTGTCATATACCCATCTTCACCATATCTACATGGGAATTCTTATTATCTTTAGTCTTTCTTGGAATGTTTATAAGTGTTCCTATCAAACTATCACACACATTTTTCTCTACATGCATCACATCAAGACAATGTCTTACATCGAGTCTAGTCCAATATGGAAGATCAAAGAACATCGATCTCTTTTTCCAAATATTTCTCTCAACGGGACTATCTTTATTCTTTCTAAATACAACATTAAGTTATTCGTGTTAGTGATAAGCTTCATCACTAGTTAAAGGTTTAAGAGCACTTTAAAATCATGCTCTTTGTTAAAAGCCTTCCGCAATCTACAATAAGGATGATTGGGTTTTAAAAAATTTCGATGCCCAAAGAAAACATAATTTTTTCCAAAATCAAGTTTGTGAAAACAGGTATCAGATTCATATATAGGACACACTTTATGTCCTTTGACACTATCCAACCAAATTACCATATACAGAAAAGTCGTTGATTATGCAAAATACCATTGCACACATCTTAAACACTTCACCAGAATATGAATCATCAACGTCAACACCTTTATCCCATAAAATTTTTAAATCCTAAATTAATGGACTTAGATACACATCTATGTTGTTTTCAGGTTGTCTTGGTCCAAAAATAATCATATACTTGCGCTTCATGCACAAGCAAAGAGATAGGTTGTAAATCGTGAGAAGAACATGCCGCGAATAATGGTTAGTACTCAAATTACCAAAGGGGTTCATTCCATCTGTGGCAAGCCCAAGCCTAAGGTTTCTTGGCTCAAGGCCAAAATCAGGAAACAATGAATCAATTTTCTTCTATTGCAAAGAATCACCTACATGGTGAATGTTTCCATCATATTTTCTTTCATTTGCATGCCATCTGATATTCTTTGTGTCATTCACATTAGCAAAAAGTATCTTTAACCTTGAAATTATTAGCAAGTACTATAACACTTTAGCAGGAGGACACTTCTTATTGACACTGTTATTTTCATCACCATTGTTGTTCTTCAACTTGTAGCACGACTCACCATATTCTGGACATTGATCCAAATTTTCATATTCTTTCCTATATAATATGCAATCATTAGGGAATGCATGTATTTTGACATACTATAAACCCATTGGACATAATATCTTCTTGGACTCATAACAATGATCCGACAAATTTTTATCTTCTGGTAGCATTTGTTTCAATAAATCAAGTAATTATGCGAAACTTTTATCCAATCACTCACCTTTTTCCTTAAGATTAAACAATTTTAACAATGCAAACATTCGTGTAAAACTGATGCACCCCTTATATAAAGGCGCATCTTTGTCGATGCATAAAGTATTATAGATATGGGATTTCATATAAGACGATTATCCGATATCACAGATCATATCTTCTAGTCGATCATCTATATCTTCATCATCTTCATCCATTTGTGACATCACATTTTGATTATTATCCACTTCTCCATGCCGCGTCCATGTTGTATAATTTTTACATATTCCATCACAACATAGGTGATGTAATATTTATTTCTTTGACCATATTTTGATATTCCTACAAATAACATAAGGACAATAAAAAATACCATTATTGTCGGCAACATTTTTTTTGAAAAATTCAAGGAATTCAAGAACTGCATTATCATACACCGGACCTAATATATCATATTTCATCCAATGACGGACCATAACAAATTCTGAAATTTATATCAAAAGACTAATATGAATGGCACACTAATGCTACACGCATAACATCCTAATATGATTATATACACACAATCTGAATAAAACATGAACACGACCATATGAACAAAATGGAAAAACCTAAATCATATTCACAAAATTGCAACATGAACATGGCAACACCTAAAGCATATTCACAAAATCTGAATAAATCATGAACATGACAACATGAACAATACACATGACAATGCCAATGCCGAAAGCGTTGATTCATGAAATACAACAAAAGCCAACATCATTTATCTGTTAAAAAAAGAAACTAGTAACCCTAGTGAAGAACATAAACATTCAGAAGCTCCAAAGAGAGAGAGAATGGTAATGTACCATAATTCGAAGAGGATGACGATTTTGTTTCCAAAAATAGTATTCGTTTCCAGAAATGAATGAAGATGGTGAAGATTTCCCTATCGTCGTCGTATCATTTGCTAGGGCACCCTTATGTGTTATGAACGAAATAAGGTACCTGTTATATTTTAATTTTGTGGGAAATAATTTCACAGCGGTTGCAAGCTCCAACTGTAGTCAAATATGGAACATATAACTAGGTTGAATGAAACAATCGTAGTTATTATACTTTCAATTTTTAAATAACAATAAATATGAAGGGACACACGCTTATTTTTATTAAAAAATAGGAAAAATATTGATGTTGGGATTCAAAGCTTGTCATCTAAGTTCTATGACCATTGTTATTTACAGGAACCGTGATGTAAAGTTTCTTAATAAAATAAAATAAAACATGTACGTACAAAATATGAGATGACTACAGTGGAAAAATGTCTCTGTAATATTGTGTCATCAAAGGTATATTTTCTAGTAGTGTGTGTGTGTGTGTTTTCTCTGCAAGGGCGGGAAGACTCAGAGGCCTTAGTAGGTATATAAAAAATTTTGGGTGGTGAGGGCTTGCTCACGGCGGTGAAAATCCTTGTACGGTGGTGTTTAAGGCTATTTAAGATACCATCTTACGTGAAAGACATTGTTGGTGGTCGGCGCTGCTTGATTACAGGTGGGCGGTAAGGTTGATCATGTATGTTAAGACGAAAACAAGTGTGGTTCTCTTTGATTTGTGGGGAGTGTGTATGACTTAGAGTCTATCCCTTTTCCCTTTGAGGGGTGATGTATTTATAAGGGTCTATAAGACCTAAGTTTTGTTTCAGAAAAGGCCACCACATACTTAGTCAAATAGTGGATAGTTGAATCCCTATTTCTAAGGGAAACATGGGTCAATAACAACTCTAACTTTCTCTTTACCCAAGACATGTCTTATCCCATTTTTCCCCATATGGACGAGTTAATACCTCCCTCTGGACGATCTTTCAGCGTCGCCTCTTCTAGGACCGTCCCCATTTATAAATATAACACTACAAAGTGGGTCCCATTAGAAACTACAATTATATTTTACATTAATCTACAAAATATGTATTGAAATATAATAATTTAAATATATATTTTAAAAATGAAATAACATATATTTAAATTAAATCAAAAAAAAATTAAAATATATTAAAAATAACATAATACATGACACAAATATATTATAAATACATAAATGTTAAAATAAAATATTAGTACAAACTACATGAAAAATATAAATTAAATAAATTTCAAATTTTGATTATTCTCCGGACCAAAACGCTCTCATATATGATCTATCAAGTCTTGTTGTAGTTGTCATGAATTTTCTTATCACGAACATCAAATCTTTTACATAGAAATTCTTGAAAGTCAATATTAGAATCATACGATAGTGTTGCCTGGCCATTATCAAGATGATCATAAGAACAATCTAAATTTCATCTTCAGCAATCAAGTTGTGCAATATGATGGGTACATACATTATACGTTTGAGAGCATCCAAATGCCAAGGTCGAGTTGTTTGTGTACACTGGAGCTTTGAAAAAATAATCATTGAATAATCACTTGTGTCCCCCTTCACGATTCCTCTATATGTTCCTTCTTCGACGGCTAAACCTACTAGAGCTTGTGACTTCTTCTTGTGATTGACTTTTAAAAAAAAGTCTCACAATTTCATCCATGTCATCATTCATATAATCAATATTTTCTTTTTGTAATGTGATAAAGATTAGAAGGATTCATGTAAAAAAATAAGTTTGATATTGAATAAATGATAATAATAAATTGAGGTGAGGAGAGAAGTTGAAAAGAATTGTGAAGTTTATTATGCATGTTAAGAGTATTTATAAATTGATATTTAACGACAAGTTTGAATAACGGCTAGTTTGAATATTGGTTATTTTGAATAATGGCTAGTTTAAATAAAAGTCACTTTAAATAACGGCTAGTTTAAATAACAACTATTATTAATAAAGGCTAATTTAAATAACAACTATTTTAAATAACGACTAGTTTGAATAACAATTAGTTTAAATAATATTTTAAATAACGGATAGTTTGAATAACAACTATTTTAAATAGCGGCTAGTTTGAATGACGACTAGTTTAAATAATAATTAGTTTAAATAACGGCTAGTTTGAACAACACATTGCGCCTTCCAACATACATAATCGTATCAATTAAGTCCATATTTTCCTCTAGTAATGTTGAACAACAATTCATGAGCATGTAGTTGTCTTGGATTCATATTTGCACATCATTGATCTTCAACCTCTTCATTTATTCTCAGCCTTCTTCATCTTTGCATCGACCCTTTCCTCTTTATTTTGACATTTTCACCCTCAATACGTGCATAAACATGTGTGAACTCTGACATCAATTCGTTTTTTTAACTCATATTTCAAAGTATTAAATTTGAGATTGGGAGTAGATATTTCCACAAGCTTTTCTTTATCTTTTTTTTTTGCCGCCTTTTAACTAATTGGATGACGTAGCGATGTAGGTGATGATGAATTATATTTGTTGCTTGTTGGTGTCGGTTGGTTAGAGGGTGAAGAATATACTCCTGAAACTGAATTCTTTTTTCTTTTTGTAGAGGCTTCCAATGAACTTGCATGTCATTTTGATTCATCTTTCAATAATCTCTATACACCCTCAAATGTGAACTTTTCACCTTCATCTTGAAAATAAATATAGTATGCATCTGAAACAATATTGCTCTTTGAGCTTCTGCTTTCCTGTATTCAAGGACGGTGTGGATACGACTCCTTCATGGTTTCCAAATCACCTTGTTATGTTACAAGCTAACGGTTAATACAATTGTAATATTGTAACTAAATCAACTTGATTTCAACACAATTTTATTTTAAATATACTATCAAAATTTAAGGATCTGATAGAGACAATTTTGGTTAAAAAAATTAAAGTACTGCTAGAAACAATTTTGGTCATAAGATTATTCAGAACATCTATTGGGGGTAAAAAACGTTAGACGCGAAACACATGCATCACACGAAACAGCCTACCATGTATCACTTTCCCCTCTTTATATTTCCTAAATACCGTATCGTATCGTATCATATCATATATAATACTAATAATTCTAGCACTAATTAGTTTGGTATATTTTCAAGTGATTCTAACTTTGCAATTATTTGCCAGTCTTCCTCTGAATCGATGAACAGTTCCGGTAAGTGATAAGTCATTTTCCTCTTTGTTTGTAATATTGGATAAGTCATTTTCATAAGTAGAGTAAGAAGTGTAAAATTTATTTAACACTCATATTCACAGTTTAAAATAATTTAACAAGACATATCACAGTTTAAAATAGTAAGAGTATCTTCAATAATGCAATTCATCTTTAAATTCTTGCTAGAATCTATTAAATTATATCATCTTAAAATAATTCATTTAATTTTAATTTTAATAGTGTATCTCTAAAGAATCATATTGAATCCCACAATTTTATCTCACTTATAAATATATATTTAATTTTTATTTAATTTATTTTAATTTAAAATACTAATTTAAATATTTTAAATTAATATTAATATGAAAATGTTAATAATAAATAGAAATGTTACATTGAGTCTACAACTAAGAGTAAAAAGTTAAAATTATATTTAAAAAATTAAATACAATAATTTTAATTATCACAGTTTATAAATTAAATTATTAAAATTTGAAAAATAATTAATATAATATTTTCTAAAAATTAAATTAATATATTAACAAACAATTTTTTTTATTAAAAGAAGAAAACAAATAATTTTAATATATTTTATACTTACAGTATTATTGCTTCATAATATAATTTGTTGCTTCATAAAGCATAGTGTCACGCTGGCTGAACTCTAATGGTATTTTTGTGTAAAAAGAGTATGTCATGTTGGTGAACAAGACTTAAAAAACCACCACCGAAGCTTCTCTAAGGAAACTTTAAATTTTAAGCTTCGTCATTCATATACAAATCTTATGGTTTATATTTCTTCTTCTCGATCTAGAATAAATTACATAGTTTTTCAATGTCTATACACTTGTTGATAGTAAATTAATGTCTTTCAATAAATGAATACAATGACCACTTTAGGTTCAAGTTAGATTATTTTAAATTTTTTAATTGATATGTTTGTTGATATATATATATATATATATATATATATATATATATATATATATATATATATATATATATATATATATATATATATATATATATATATTATATATATATATATATATATATATATATATATATATATATATATATATATATAAATAAATAGTGCTACATAAAACACCTATAATTTGTTTGATTTAAGAATAACGGTTCGTTGATGAAAATATACTTCGAAAGGGCTTACGACAGTGTGAGTTGAGATTTTTTGAGATAACTTTTCAAACGTTTGAAGTTTGTTGATAATTGGAATCATTGGGTGGAGACAGTCGTATTTCATGGCTTGTATTCTGTGTTGGTCAACGACAGTGCGATATGGGATTTTTCTTTAGGCAAGGAGATCCACTATGTCCTTTTTCTTGTCTTGGTTATGGAAGGCCTTAATGGTATCATGAAGAAGGCAGTGACTGAGAGAGTTTTCAGAGGTGTCGAGGTGGAAGAAGAAGTTTCTTTCAACATTCTTCAGTTTGCAGATGACACTATCTTAATGGGAGGAGGTTGTTGGTCTAACCTTTGGTGTATTAAATCTATCCTTAGAAGTTTTGAACTAGTCTCAAGGCTAAAGGTTAACTTTTTCAAAAGTAAATTGTATGGGGTTAATTTGAACACTGGTTTTCTGCAGTCAACTTCATTTTTTCTCAACTGCTTCATTGATTTTCTACCCTTCAAATTTCTAAGAGTGTTGTTAGGTGCTTCTCTAGGAGAGTGAGTTCGTGGAAATGTATCATCGAAAATGTTAGGAAGAGGATGTCTACTTGGAAAGGGAGGTTGATGTCGATGGGTGGAAAGGTGGTCATAATTAACGCTGTTCTGAATGTCATACCATCTTACATGCTCTCTTTTTACAAGGCTCTAGTTAAGGTGCTTAAAGAGTTAATTCAAATTCAGAGTAAATTTTTGTAGGGAGGGGTAGCTCAGAAGAATTTCATCCACTGGGTTAGTTGGGAGAAAGTGTGTTTGCCTAAAGACAAAGGGGGATTAGGTGTAAAAAATATTGAGCTTTTTAATATCTCCCTTTTTAGGAAGTGGGAATGGAGAACTATGAATGATAGGTCGTCTATATGGTCAAGTTTGATTGGTTTTAGATATTGTGCCTTTGGGTTTCCTTTGTTGAGTAGAGGGTTTGGTAGGGGAGGAATCAAGATTCGATTTGCTGGAGAGACCTATCAAACTTTGGTTGTGATTGTGATGTCGACTCGAACAAGGACTGCTTTAGAGATGATCTGAGGTGTTCGCTTGGTAATGGTTCTAATATTGATTTTTGGTCTTGTAAGTGGTTGAGTGAGCAGAGCATCAAGGAAGTATACCCCAAATTATTTGTGATTTCTGGATTGCAGAACAATAGTGTTGAAGGGGTGGGAGTTTGGGTTGATGATTGTTGGTTGTTAGGGACCAATTAGTACTACTTTTTATACCATTTTATTGGTCCCTTTTACCAAGTTTTGATGTAATTACACACTTTTATTCTCACTATTTTGTATAAATGCAATTAGGTTTAATTTATTTTGTTTTGAATAGTTATTTCACATATTTGTTAGTTTTGTAGAATTTTTGGATGAGAAAGCTTTGGATTGCAGCATCATAATATGGAAGATTTTGGATGAAGCTTGCAAAACAAGGAAACTGAGGCAGCTTCAGTTCGCCCCGCGAACTGCATGACAGGACCAGTTCGCCCCGCGAACAAAGTTCGCCCCGCGAACCCTGCGAATCCAGCAAACTGATTTTTGGGTCAAAAGTGCTGTTTTGAAGGCCAGCTGTTTTTGCCATTTTGATGTCTGCCTGGGAATTGCTTTTCTGCTTTAGATGACAATGTCCAATTAGGGAAATGTCAACCTTTTTTGGTAGAGACAAAATACATTAACCTAGGGCATTGAAACATTCATTCATTATCATTTTTTGACACATTGTTCTTGAGAGCTTTTGTAAGGGAGAAAAACAGAGTTTTTCTTCTGCAATTTTCTGCTTTGTAACAATGGTGATGAGGAGCTAAACTCCCTTTTGTCAAGATTGGAGGTAGTAGTTATTCTCATCTGTTTATGTATTCACTTTGATTTATATATGAGATAAAGATTGTTGATGTATTGAATACTGTTTTTGCTTTAAGTTGAAAACCAGATTTGAGTAGTTGTCGAGAGAGATTACTCGAGTTTAGACATAAAACAGATTTTCAAGTAGTGAATAAGTTGTAGAGATAGATTTATTCATTACTATTCTTTGATATTGAACATTAAAGATTGTTATATTGATAGTTAGGTGGAGAGATCGTCTAAGGATCAATATAGTGATTATCACGATATCATTTAGACATAAATGACTTTGAGAGGATATTTGAACATCATCAATAATCTTGAATCTATTTATTTATCATAGGGAATCATAGACATTTGAAATAGTGAACTCCAATCTTGCCAAACTTCTATATTTGACTAAAACCACTTCATAGTTTTGTTAATTTTCACTCACAAAATATTTCTCCAAACAAAACAACCCCGTTACTTTCTAAACTTATAACATTTGAATTATAGAACGGCGGTAATATTACCCAATCTCTGTGGATACGATACAAAAATATTTGCCGAAGATATACTATTCAACAAATTGGCGCCGTTGCCGGGGATTGGTGTCGATATTACAAGCATTGCAATAATTCATTGTTTTAAGTTTTGTTACTTTTATTGTTATCCCTCTTTTGTTTCACTTGGTTTGTTAGTTTTGAAGATTCTAGTGCATGCGAGGAAAAGCAACTGAGGAGCAACTTCAATTCGATCCTGAAATTGAAAGAACACTTCGGAAGCTCAATAGCAAAACACGAAGAAGAAGGAAACTAGCCGAAGAGAGGAACCGGAGAGAAGAAGCATCTACTTCCGCACTTGTTCAAATCGAAGAAGTGGTTGTAGAGGCTTGTAAAGGAAACATGGCGGATGACAATCGTACCGAAATGTCCGCTAATAGTCCAAGAAGGAATGCTCAATTTGCCCGTGGAGGAAGAAATACGGAGATGAAGACCGGAATCCTCCAACTTCTCTATGCAAATCCATTCACCGGAATGGATCATGAAGATCCGTACTCCCATCTCATCAAATTCTATGAGATTGCGGGTTCGACGGGAATTGATGAAGCGGGTGAAGAAGCATTATTCAAGAGGATGTTCCCACACTCCTTAGTGGGAAAGGCAAAAGAGTGGTACCTTGATCAAGCAGCAAGAGTTATGACGGATTGGAATTTGTTAGAAGAAAAGTTCTTAGAAAGATATTTCCCTCAATCCCGATTCATGGAAGCCAAAATGGCTATTGCGGTATTCACTCAAGGAAGCAACGAGTCTTTAAATGAGGCTTGGGAAAGATTCAAGTCAATGTTGAGAAAATGCAAGGGTCATGGTTTTGATGAGCTCACTCAAATCCATATTTTTCTAAATGGGCTCCAATCAACTCACAGAACACTTTTGGATGCTACCGCGGGTGGCTCTCTTATGTCAAAAACTGCGGAAGAAGCTAACGTTATTATTGACCGGATGGCACTCAATGATCGTCAAAGTCAACATGACCGTAGTCCTTCACAACGTAAACCGGGAGTTCTTGAATTAAATACCAATGATGCCATCCTTGCTCAAAACAAGCTACTCTCTCAACAAGTGGAGCTTCTCACTCAACAAATGGCCAAGCTTCCACAGCAAATGAAGGAGATTCAAAGTTCTCAAGTTCGACATCAAGTAGCATGTTGCGAGTTATGCCAAGGAGATCATCCTAATGGTTTTTGCCCTCCGCTAGAAGAAGTGAGCTATGTGAACAATCAAAATCAAGGCTATCAAAGGAACAATCAAGGTTACCAACCAACAAGGTTCAACAATCAAAATTTTCAGCAGCAAAGTCCTTATCAACACCCCAATTCTCAAGGCCAACAATCGCAAGGAGGAAGTTCCAAGCTAGAGGACACTCTTCAACAATTTATGCAAGCTTCCATGGCAAATCAGAAGAGTAATGAAGCAGCAATCAAGAATTTGGAAAATCAAATAGGTCAACTTGCGAAACAGCTGTCGGAACAAACTGCAGGATCTTCTTTCTCCGCTAATACTCAAACTAATCCAAAGGAGCATTGCAAAGCAATTTTTACTAGAAGCGGTAGAGAGTTGACAAGTAAAAAAGGTGAGGAAATTACAGTTGAGAATGATATGGATGTTGTGCTGGAAAATGAGGATGTGGCTTGTGGGAAGAAGAAAGTGGTAGAAACTGCTCAGTTCGCGCCGCGATCTCCCTTCGCGCCGCGAAAACAGCAGAACCAACAACTGATGGAAGAGCAGCGGTGTGAAGCGGAAATGAATAAGGAAATCGAACCAAGAAATAAGAAAAAAGGAGACAAAGGAGTGAATGTCATTCCAGTTCAACATCTACCATATCCGCACGCACCATCAAAGAAGGATAACGCTAGACACTATGCACGGTTTATGGACATCTTCAAGCAGCTTCAAATCAACATTCCATTTGCTGATGCATTAGAACAAATGCCACGGTATGCCAAGTTCATGAAGGACATTCTTACAAAGAAAAGGAGACACGTGGAAGACGAGACCATACTGCTTGATGCACGGTGTAGTGCTATCATCCAAAAGACTCTCCCAAGGAAGGAGTCCGATCCGGGCCGGGTTGTTCTACCGGTGACCATTGGAAGCACATACACTGGAAATGGTTTGATTGACTTGGGCTCTAGTATAAATTTAATCCCTCTCTCCATTGTTAAAAGATTAGGGAATGTTGAGATTAAATCGACGAGAATGACTTTACAACTAGCCGACAAGTCTACCACTTTACCATACGGAATTGCTAAAGACATGTTAGTGAAGGTGGACAAATTCTTGTTTCCGGTAGATTTCGTAATAGTGGAGATGGATGAGGACCGTGATGTGCCCCTAATTCTTGGAAGACCTTTTATGAAAACAGCTCGGATGATGATTGACGTAGATGATGGACTAATGAAGGTGAGAGTGCAAGACGAAGAGGTGACCTTTAATCTTTTTAAAGCTATGAAGCATCCACATGACAAACATGATTCATTCCGAAATGATGCAATTGAAGAAAAATACCATGATGGAAAGGCCCGTCGCAAGGAGTTTCATGTCGGACAAATGGTACTGCTTTTCAAATCAAGGTTCAAGTTATTACCGGGTAAGCTGAAGCCAAAAGGGTCAGGACCGTTCGTTGTCAAGGAAGTACGGAATTATGGAGCCATTGTAATCGAGGATCCAAAGTCACAAGAGAGTTGGACCGTAAATGGTCAAAGACTCAAAGTTTACCATGGTGGCGACATAAATCGTGATGTGGATGTCGTGTCTCTATTTAAACCGGGCTAATCAGTGGACCGTCAAGCTCAAACGACGTTAAACAAAGCGCTTGTTGGGAGGCAACCCAACGTTGTAAGCCTGTATTTTAATTTTTTTCTGCTATGTGAGTTTTTGCTGTGTTAAATTTTGAAAAAAATTGGGTTCTGGTTTTTACAGTTCGCCCCGCGAACACTGTTCGCCCCGCGAACTGAATTCACAGTTTCAGTTCGCGCCGCGAACAAAGTTTGCCCCGCGAACAGTAAATAACAGAACTAATTTTTTTTGAAATTTCCTTCAGTTCGCCCCGCGAACTGAAAAAAAAAAAAAAAAACTTTTGTTTTATGTCATTTTCGTTTCATTCCTATTTTCACGAACTTAGGAGATTCTTTCAACAACCTCGCTACTCCACATCCAAACCTCCAAATTTCAAAACTTCCCTTCTCCATTCCTTTCTTAAGAGAATTTTGTTGATTATGCTAAGTGGCCTGAGGGCAGACCAAAATTTTGGGGGGGTGCAGGAGGTGGTGTAAACCATGGCGATGAGTTGAAGGAAGATTGAGGAGTTTGTTGAATTTTAGAGTGTGTCTTGATAATTGCATGAATACTTTTTGAAATTTAAGTGTGTTTTAATCAAATATTGGTTTGCCAACATTTTTGTTTAATTGTTCTTACTCATAAGTCAAGCTTTAAGCAACCGAGAAATGATCGCAAAGAAAGAAGCATAGGACACTTCGAGTGGTGATGATAAGAATTAGTGTCGGCATTTCAAGGTACACTTTATCGCTTTCTAGACTTAACATGAGTAGTTTGATGGTGTGTGCAAATTCCATGTCATAAATTCATTGAAGTATATGTCATTTTTGAATCAAAATAGGACTTAGCCAGTTGTGAGGAGACTTTCCATTGTACACTAAAAAGCGGGAAACCGAGCATTGTTTTAACTCATTCTTATCATGCTAAATCATGCATCAATCCATTTTTGTGTGAAATTTTTGAAAATGATAGAGGCATTGTTTGTGACAAAAACCACTTGACCAAAAAGTTTGAATCAACTAACCTTGTGAGGAATAATCCTTAGTTACCCCCCTTTGAGCTTAATTTAGGATTCATTTGATTGATCATTGTAAAATCAATTGAAAATTGTGGAATAAATGAATCCTAATTTCTTTCGTATCAGTTGAAACCTCAAACCGAGTTGTTTGCAAAATTTTGCCTTTTGCTTATGTCTAAGTAGGGAGCATTATTGAATAAATTTGGTTTTGGAATCTAAAGTTGGGGAGAGTAAAGTGAAAGTTGATTTGAAACTTGGAAAAGTGAGTTTCTATGAAAGGGTAAAAATATGAAAAGAAACAAGAAAAAGAAATCACCCTTGAAACCATAGAGCATAGAAAAAATTAGAAAAAGAAAAGCAAAGGAAATGCTCATGGTTGTGTGGATTTGAAAAGAAAAAGAAAAAGAAAAAGATAGGGATCAAAGAAAGGGAAATTGTGTAGAGTGAATCTTTGGGAATGCTCCCTTAGGATAGGCAATTTGGTTGAATTGTCTTAATCATATCCTTTCTTGTAACCTAAGCCACATTACAACCTTTGAAAGACCTCTTGATTCTCATTTTTCACATGATTTGGTACTTGTTGTGATAACCGCATGATTTGAGTTGTTGTTGATTTAATTGCTTGGATGAGTGAAAGTAACCCTTCATGTTATTCATCATTATTATGATGTGTGTGTAAGCTTGATTCAATTTTGACATATATGGCTTTGAATTCCTTGGAATGATTTTTGCACTTTACCATTTCCCTTATTCATATTTTGTCTAGAATTGAGATAGGTGAATTGAGAAAATGCCAAACACTTTTGAACCATTTGAATGTTCTTGGTAAATCCTTGTTTCAATCTTTTGTGTCATTGCTTTGATTGTAAGGGTGGAAACTTTTGTTTAGGGACAAACAAAATGCTAAGTTGGGGAGAGTTGTTAGGGACCAATTAGTACTACTTTTTATACCATTTTATTGGTCCCTTTTACCAAGTTTTGATGTAATTACACACTTTTATTCTCACTATTTTGTATAAATGCAATTAGGTTTAATTTATTTTGTTTTGAATAGTTATTTCACATATTTGTTAGTTTTGTAGAATTTTTGGATGAGAAAGCTTTGGATTGCAGCATCATAATATGGAAGATTTTGGATGAAGCTTGCAAAACAAGGAAACTGAGGCAGCTTCAGTTCGCCCCGCGAACTGCATGACAGGACCAGTTCGCCCCGCGAACCCTGCGAATCCAACAAACTGATTTTTGGGTCAAAAGTGCTATTTTGAAGGCCAACTGTTTTTGCCATTTTGATGTCTGCCTGGGAATTGCTTTTCTGCTTTAGATGACAATGTCCAATTAGGGAAATGTCAACCTTTTTTGGTAGAGACAAAATACATTAACCTAGGGCATTGAAACATTCATTCATTATCATTTTTTGACACATTGTTCTTGAGAGCTTTTGTAAGGGAGAAAAACAGAGTTTTTCTTCTGCAATTTTCTGCTTTGTAACAATGGTGATGAGGAGCTAAACTCCCTTTTGTCAAGATTGGAGGTAGTAGCTATTCTCATCTGTTTATGTATTCACTTTGATTTATATATGAGATAAAGATTGTTGATGTATTGAATACTGTTTTTGCTTTAAGTTGAAAACCAGATTTGAGTAGTTGTCGAGAGAGATTACTCGAGTTTAGACATAAAACAGATTTTCAAGTAGTGAATAAGTTGTAGAGATAGATTTATTCATTACTATTCTTTGATATTGAACATTAAAGATTGCTATATTGATAGTTAGGTGGAGAGATCGTCTAAGGATCAATATAGTGATTATCACGATATCATTTAGACATAAATGACTTTGAGAGGATATTTGAACATCATCAATAATCTTGAATCTATTTATTTATCATAGGGAATCATAGACATTTGAAATAGTGAACTCCAATCTTGCCAAACTTCTATATTTGACTAAAACCACTTCATAGTTTTGTTAATTTTCACTCACAAAATATTTCTCCAAACAAAACAACCCTGTTACTTTCTAAACTTATAACATTTGAATTATAGAACGGCGGTAATATTACCCAATCTTTGTGGATACGATACAAAAATATTTGCCGAAGATATACTATTCAACATTGGTCGTAGAATCTTCACTTAAATGAGTTGCAATTAGATAGCAATTCAGTTTGTTTGGAGGAGGAATTGTGGTTTAAGCTGGAATCGATTGAGCCTAATCTATTTCTTGTTAGATACTTTTGAGTGGATGTCGGAATTGTCCTTTCAATTTTCAGTTTCTTCCTTTTATGTTGTTTTGCAAGAGTCTCATTTAGTTGTTGTTGAATCATATTTGATAACAACCCTTGATATTCTTTTGAGAACAAAAATCCAGTCTAAGTTTCTCATTTTTACATGGAGGTTGATGTTGGATAAGTTTCACATTGTCTTTCAAAAGAGGAGAACTTGTTCCATCTCTTCTTCTTTTTCCCGGTGGCAAGTTGTATGTGGTGCAAAGTGGGAGAGTGGTTGGGCTGTAACCATAATAGTCATGTTAATCAGTGTGCATTGTTCCTGTTATCGTATGGTAAGCTGCGATAGACTTATGGTAAGGAAAATGTTGGGATGTTTTGCATAGCAACTTATTAGAACATTTGGTTAGGGAGGAAAAACTCCTTGTTCAATGGTAAAAGTTTTAGTGTTGATGAAGTTGTCCTTTCGATTGAATTCATCTCGTGGAACTAGTTAATTGTTGGTAGTTTTACTTATAAGGCTTGTAGTTGGTATGATTGGCTTACTGTGTCGTCTCTTTCTATGTAATTTTGTTATAGTCCTTGTTTTCTCTGTGTGGGTTAGAGTACCCTTGATACTCTCTTATTAATATTAATATTTTTCTTATAAAAAACCCTTGCAAATAGAAAGTTATTGTATTAACTTCGTAGAAGTTTTATTACTTCATGTTAAACTATAAATTTTACATATAACAGTTGTCTCCCAAAATGCTAAATTATTTAATGTAGTTAGAAACTAACATTTTTAAAAATACCTTGTAAAACTGGCGTGTTTTTGTGTATGACATTACTAGTTGTTAACAAAATTCAAAACTTGAAACGTTTTTTAAGATGAGAAAAACACAATAAATGGTGGTAAATTGTGTTGAATTTAATTTTTTTTGTTGATATTCTCGAGCACAAAGAGTATACAACGAAAAATGTAGAGAATAAAGATAGAGAATCACATACACAAAATTTATACTAGTTCATCTCATTAACGAGAGGCTAGTCTAGTCCCCTCACACTTAAGATACTTCTGCTATAATTACACCAGACTAATGATAGCAACTAAGACAATCTAGTCTTAGATTTCCACTATAAGCACTCCTGATTACTGACAACCACTAAGGTAACATGGTCTTAAATTTCTTTACCTCACATATAGGACTTCATTGCCTTACCACCTATAAAGACTTCATTGCCATAAACCTTTAGGGCCTTTCTTTTCTCACATTAGACAACTTTGAAAAAATTACAGAGTATTTTGTTTAAAATAAATAAAACAAAGTAATAAACGTTCTAGAACTTTATTAGAAGTGTTTAACTTCTTTAGAAAGAATAATGAATAAATAGCACTTATTTATTGGTGTTTATTCTTTACTAATTTGAAAATATCTTTCAAAGCTTATAAATATTCAGGAACACAATAATAGTATGATTCAGATGTGATGTAGTGATTCACCCTTTAATATTTGAAGTTGCATTATAGCACTTGGAAGAAAAAAACTGTGTATCATCCTTGCAAATCATTTAAACGTTGGGAATGGAGTAATTGAATTTGTACTATATGTATGGAATCCTTATCCATTCATTCCTTCTAATCATCATTATCTTTTTATTCCTTCTATTCACATAACTTTCATGATGTGATTGTTTATAACATTCTCGATTAGTGACATAACACAACATGTCTTCATTATTGAGGTACATGTGATAATTTTTTCATCTAGGCATTGAGTTGTTTGTGTTGATTATAGATGATCATGTATGTTTGGTTACTTATGATCATTATTTCCTTAAGGTGTGTATGGTCATATTAACCTTGGAATCTATAACCAACCTTGTTGACTTGAACAAAGATGTACATTCCCTTCTTCTAGCGGCAATGGTCATTTATTTTAAGCTGAATGTAAGTAATCATTTAGTCAATAATGTTGAATCTTGTGTTGATGATCATTTAGTCCGTCCGAGAACATATGATCATTTATACTGAGGACTAGATGGTTAAATTTGTTGACTCTGGTATAGATGATCATTTTTTCTACATATGATCATGTCTTTATCTCCTGTAGATAATTGAAAATTGTTCTACGCATGGAAACAAGCACATTTGTGTACTACTTATTCTTAAATATATTGTTATCATAAAAAATATACAAATATACATTATTCTTCTTCAAACCATATTTGCTTCAACAATCTTACCCTTTTTAATGATGAAACACAAAACTCATTTTTTGAAAAACTTTCCATTAAATAACTTTGAGTGTTAGGTTTATAAACTTCTTTTGAATCTAAGTCAAGTTAAAATATAATTAGTTTATTAAATTCTATTATGTTGGCAAACTGTGTATCCTTATATTCACAATCTTTTGGGAAAAACAATTTTTAAATATTTAGGTCTGATTTACTTAGTGATTGGGTTATGATTTATCAAAGAAATACACACATGTTGTTATAGCTTGTTATTTATATCTATATATGTATATTTGAAGCTAGCGGAAATATACTCGAACGTATCGCACACTCGAACATACAACAGAGTCCCTATCAAACTTTATTTATTCCAGAAGGAAAGAGAAAACATCGATAAAACCCGGGGGAAAAGAGATATGCTAGGTAAGGAAGTCGGTTATGCAAGGGGAAGATATTAGCACCCCAAACATCAATGGTACTCCATGGGAACCGTTTTGATTAGTCTCGCTCGAATAGGTGTTATATCTAAATATTACTCGCAAAAGAATGAAAAGGAAGAGAAATAAATACAGTGCTCGGTGAGGATTAGAGCCCTCATGCCTACGTATCCTCATAGTGCAATGAGGAATTCAGAGCTCCGTAGTTCAAAGAACTAATGGTGGGAGATGAAAAGAATTGTGATCGAAGTATGGTCTGAACCAAAGAATTGCATGATTTGAACTCCAACAAGGGGTGACATATGAACACAAGAGTAAGAATGGTATTGTAGCGGTAAATTCATGACCATTAAGCTAGGGATAAACTTAACGTCGATAAAATCAGAGTCACCACCGCGCTTTTATTGTTTCCAAAGGAAAAGGGAAAAGTACGAACAAAACCCAAAGATAAGAAGTTTTTAAATCAAAACTAATAAAATGCCAGAGATTAAAGGTAAGGGGGTTGGTTAGACAAAGGGAAGGTGTTAGCACCCAAAGTGTCCTAGGTACTCCTAGGGAGCCCTTTTTTATGTGTGTATGTGTTTTTTCTATAAAAGATGTTTGCAATAAATAGAGTGTGGGGATGTGATGAGAATTCATTAATTATATTTTTGTGATTGACAAGACCTTCAGACTTGTGCCTACGTACCAACATAAAAATGAGGGATCAAAACCTCGTAGTTTGTGGTATCAATTTCAAAATGAGTGGATTGCTTTTAATCAAAATTTAAATTTAAAAGAGGCACTAAGGGCCTAAAATAGTTTGAATGAGTGTTAGTTCTTTTTGTCTTTTGAAATTTTTAAGTCAATATGGTTAGATTCATTTACAAGTTTGATTTAAGGAAAGAGATTAAAAATGCAATGGCATAAGGCCAAAGTTCCTAATTTGCAATAAAGTCTAAGTTTAGAAATCACAAGCAAAGAAGGTTTTTAAAAGGAGGGGGAGATTTGAAATTTAATAAATGGGAGGAGATGAAGAGACTAATCCTAAGAAAAAATTAAAAGTTAAGGGTTGAAAAGATCTGACCAATGGGATGCAATCCAATAGACAAGAATGTCATATAGAAACCCACTTTTCCTTTGGACTTTAAGTCAATCAATATCAACAAGCAAGTAGAAATATGAAGAGCAAGGCATCAAATAAAGATAGTCATATCCAAGCAAGCAATCTTCACAGTCTTCTTCTTAATCTTCCAATGTATCAGATGACATACTCCTTGATTGGCTCAGAATAAGGCATTAGACACAGGTTCAAAGTAACATTTACATCAAGACCATGTAGCAGATGAATTCATGTGGATCCCAATACTTGCATCAGATGGAAGTTCCAATCACAATAACTTGGTCTTAGAAATGTTGGCATTGGCCAAGTCCTTTTTCATAGGGAATGTTGCCTAATTCTAAGTCTAAAGCTCAGATCAAATCCAACAGTCCATACAAACATTTTTTAGGGTTTTTGTTGTTTATTAAGTATTTTAAGGTCCTAAGACCACAAACACAAACACGATATGCAAACAAATATATACAAACACAATATATGGCTCAAGTGAGCAAAGTGAAAATGGCATAAACATAAACAAGTTAAATGATATGTAAATGGCAAATGGAATGATAAATGACTTGAATTTAAATTGCATAAAGTAAATGACTTGAAATTAAAAGCAATAATAATATAAGTTAGTCAAATGTTAGTTGATTAGATGTTCGCGGTGTTTTGTTTTTCAATTGTTTAAGTCATTCTTTGAAGAACACTCAACCCTCTATTCACAAGCATAGATCCTTGAACCAAGACATCTTCCAAAGGAAGGAAAAAAGGCCAAATTTCCATACAATACCATGAAAGGGGGGAGACTTACAATCTCACTTACTAGAATGTTATGTCTTTAGGGTCAAAATTTAGCGCTATGTTAAGCAATCGTAATTGGACTTATGTAGAAGTCACAACTATCTGAGGTCAACCAATAAAATTTTTGGTGTCAATGCATGTTAGAGATATGGTATAATGAACCATACTCCTAAAACATACCACACACAAAAAGAAAATGATCAAAGGATGGACTTAATCTCATCCATACTTGTATTGGTTCATCTAACACAAAGTTATTGATGAACCAAATAGCTTTAGGATATTGAGACTTCATTGGTCAATGAAAGGGATGAGATAAAATGGGATTGAAGATGAAGAGGGAGGGCAGATGAGAGAAACACAAATTGGTCATGGGAGGAATTTTATCAGATTAAAATCATTCATTCATTTTGGGAGATGAAATGTACATTTCATCAATCCCCTAAATCCAATTATTTTAATCCAACAAAAGTCAAATCAACATTGACCAAGGCCCAAACACATAGTCAAACTTCACAAGTCAATAAAAATGGCTCAACATAATTTCTACACAATTAATCAATTAAAAATCAAATTAAAATGCATTTAAATTAAATTATGTTTGATCAAAAACCTAAAACCTCTTCAAAACACCAAATAAATGGCCAAGAGATTTATCATAGGTCAAACAAGGTCAAAGGACCTTATACAAAAATATTCATAGATTTTGAAAAGTAAGAAGTATTTTTAAACAATTAAAAATATGCACAAAAATAATTAAATCATGAAAAATATCAAAATTAATCCAAAAAATAATTTTAATTCAGAAAATGAAAGAGGAAAATATTTGAATTTTTTTGTGAAAGTCTCATATTTTTTGGATTAAAAATGAAATTGATATGAATTAATTAAAATAAAAGGATTAAATGAAAAATCAAAAAATAAAATATAAATCAAAAAAACAAGGGTCATCAGATCTCCCTCATTAATTGAGGTGGTAGATCTGATGGTCAAGCGCGCGCATTCCACCAACGCCTCAGTCAACTGTGCCACACACGTGGTATTCAAATTGGGTGGATGAGATTAAAACGTGAGAACCAAATCAGATGGCCTGGATTGATCCAGCGCACTACCGGAACCCTAGCTCCAGTCATCTTCTCAGGTGAGCACCACCGGTCTGGTCCAAGCTCAACTCAAAGGAAAATGAAAAGTTGATACACTAATTTGAAGGAAAAATACTCAGGAGCACGAATCTGGCATCAATTTTCTCCAATCCCAAGTATATAAAAAGATACAGGGATTTGAATTTTAAGGATCATAAACTAAGTTGCTTCGATTTGACCTCAAAGCAACTCAACCTTCTTGCCTATATTGATAGGACTTCAGACAACCAAAAATCAACAAGAATGGTGAAGAATTGAGAGAGAATCGAAGAGATGAAATTTCTGAAATTCACCTTCAATGGAGCTTCAGATTGGCACGATCTTGCTTTCAATTATGCTTGGCCTTGCTTCAGATGCTTGTTGGAAGTGAAATGGATCAAGGAAAGATATGGACTCTTGGAGTTTCAATCTCAAAATAGATGGAGAAATGAAACTCGATTTTCAAAGAAAATCTTCAAGCTTATCCTTCAATGGTGAGGGTTTGGGGTTGCAGGTTCAAAGCTTGGCCATGAGGTCCTTAATTCTGAGCAATGAGGGTCTTATTTATAGGTCATGAGATTCATTTTCACACACTTCCAAAAATAGCAAGATTCGAGTAATTCCCTTGCATGCTTGTATGGGCGTGTGATAGGCCCATCAAGTGATGTATTCAGGTCCAAAAATGAGTGAGAATCATGCTAAAATCATGTTGTGAGGCCATGCATTCGTGTATGAAATGTGGAAGTGAAAATTATCCAAATGGTCCTTCAACTTACACCCATGCGCAAGTCCTTCATACTTTGACCAAATGAGGTGATCTTGGACTTTTTTAAAAGGTGAGATCAAGGGGAATAACTTTCATGTTGAACACCTTTTTATTTGAAGCTTGGACCATGATGAATTTTGAGGTGGAAGTTTGGGAAATCAAACATATTTGAAAATTTTCAAAGTCCCAAATCAAATGTTCACTTCTTCCACCTTGAATAACTTTTCTATGGACTTCAAATGAGAAAGGTTCCTTCATCAAAGTTGTAGATATTTAAAACCTCTTAAATTTGGTAACAAATTTGACTTTATTTGGATTTTGCATGAAGGAGTTATGCATTTTAGAAGTTGAGGAAAATCACTTGTTCAATGGTATTGGCCCAAAATGACCTATAATGTTTCCTTTTGGCACATGTATTTGCAAGTCGAATTTGAACTTCCTCCAAACATAAACGTTGAAGTAGACATCTTGAATTTGATCATGAAATTTTAATGGATTTCATCTCATAAAAATTTAGCAAGTTATGGTCTAGGGAAGTTGACCTCCAAACTAGGGTTCAAACAAAATGACCTATAATCGTTCACCATAAAAAATGATTTTCCAAGCAAAACTAGCCATTGACTTAAACATGAAAGTTGTTTGGAATGTCATTTTGAGTAACTTTTATCTTTGGAATCATTTTCATATGACAAATATTGTAGGAGATAGTGTCTAGAGAACCCCAGTTTTGACCAGTTGACTTTCTCTGGTCAACCACCATGAACCAACTTGCTAGCTTAATATTCTATTGACTTTTAGGACTCATGGAGGATCATATATGTGTAGGATGATGTAATGTGAAGTATCCCTTGAAATACTTAATCAATTGTTGAGGAAACTTGTTAAAGAAGTCACACAAGATACCTAGATGAATTAGGGTTTCCAAGGCAAACAAACTCCAAACTCTTAATGATTTCTTGATCAAAATAACATGTGAAGATCATGGGGATCCATATATGATGCTTAGAGACAAAGTGAACCAATTCTTGATTGTGCTCCTTGCATTGAGGGTCTCAAACCCTAGATATGAACTTGATGGAGCATAGGTGAGCATACACACTACCTACAAAAGCAACAAACTATACATTGACATGTTTTTTGGTATTTTGGTTAGTAAACAAATAAAAATTAAGTATGATACAATCAAGTGTGCTTGGTGATCTCTCCCAATGCAAACCCAATGGATGAGGGGTAAGGAGGATTCCAAGGTGTGATCCCAATGCTAATGCATATGATGAGATGGCATGAGGGATCTTAGGGTCAAAATTGGGGTCTTACAGGTATGAACCAACAAGTGAGAGCCTACAACACTATATTGGAACCGGAAAAAAGGATTGTTTGTATACGGCTGTAAAGTAAGTAAGGATATGTTCGTCTAAGCAACGAGAGGACTTATAAGACAAACAAATCGACTCTTGGTTCACAGAGAGGGGTACAAGAGGGAGCTCAAAGGATATTATATTTGGCTCAAAGAATATGATATATCACATGAAGTGAATGAAGGTAGTATATGAATGTAGGTTGTGATTAATGTTCCATGGAGATGAATGGAAGGAATGCCCTAAGGCGGAAATAATAAATAAGTATGCTCACGGAGGATTCGAACCCTCGTGCATACGTATTCTCATCGTGCAATGAGAAAATCAGAGAAATCGCAGTTCATCCTACTACGGCTGAAACAAAAGGGGACGAGATTGATTTGCCAAGGTTCAATACCCTTCAAGGCTGAAAAGGAGTGCCAAGGTTCATGACCTTCAAGGTAAGGTATTACTACCAGAGTTTATTACTGATGGTGTCAAGGAATTTAGTTACCAAGGTTTAACACCTGCAGGGCGAAGAGAATCAAGTGCCAGAGTCCACGACTCTCAAGGCTGAGAGTTGGATTAAATAACCAAGGTTAACACCTCACAAGGTAAGGAAAGTTAGATATGCCAGAGTCCATGACTTTCAAGGCGAAGATCAAAATCGAATATCCAAGGTTTAACACCTTACAAGGAAAAGAATGTCAAGTGCCAGAGTCTACGACTCTCAAGGCGAAGATCAAAATTGAATAGCCAAGGTTTAACACCTTACAAGGCAAAGAGAGTTATATGCCAGAGTCTACGACTCTCAAGGCGAAGATCTAAATCGAAGAGCCGAGGTTTAACACCTCACAAGGCAAAGAATGATTAGATGCCAGAGTCTATGACTCTCAAGGTGAAGATCTAAATCGAAGAGCCAAGGTTTAACACCTCACAAGGCAAAGAGAAGATTAGAAGAGGGTGTACAACCACAAGTTGCTAATAGCCAAAGATGCTCCATTATTGGGATGTTGAAAGATTAATCGGTAGATAGAATGGATTGATAAATAAGGTAGAAGTAGATAAGGTAGCTTGCGAAGAAGTTGTATTCTCATGCCTATGTATCATTATAGTGCAATAAGGAAATCAGAGCTTTCGTAGTTCAGCCTACTACGATTGAAAACAAGATGATTAAGGAGGCAAAAGAAAAGATGATAGAATGATTGAATGAAAGAGTGGAATAGACTTGATAGTTACTTGATAAGAATCACACTAAAGTCTATGAGTAAAGGTGGATACGATAAGCAACGAGCCAAATGTCTCGCACCCAAAGATATCCAGAATGAGTGTAGGAAAGCTCCAGTCTCATTCCTTGTTTACTACTTAAGGCTCATGGCATGTAGTTCTCATCCTAACTTTCAAGTCGTAAGAGGAGAATCTTCGTTGTTCTTGTGTTGATGAAGACCTTATCAATCGTTCAATTTGAATTGTATTAAATTCTATGAATAGAGGTGAATACAATGAGCATTGGGTCATTCGTCCCATACCCAAAGATACTCAGAATTGGGGTAGGAATTCTCCAGTCTCATTCCTTCTCCATTGCTTAAGGCTCGTGTCGTACAACTCGATTCATGATTGATAAGTTATTGAGTAATCATTGCTGGTTGTATGATACTTTATGAAGAGAGACTTGTCAATCGTATGATTCGAGTTGTGCTAAAGCCTATGAATAAGGGGGAATGCGATGAGCACTAGGTCATTCGTCCCATACCCAAAGATATTCAGAATGGGGGTAGGAATTCTCCAGTCCCATTTCTTCTCTATTGCTTAAGGCTCGTGCCACACACTTTGGATTACGATCAACAAATGTCGATACCTTTGTAGTGCTGGAGAAGTAGTCCACTTTGCTAGCTATGCTTGATTGAAGTTGACTTTGAAGTCTTGATCTTGCATTTGAACCTTGAGGTCTTGAGCTTTTGAGATTCAGCATATCCACAATAGTTTAAGCGAATGAACTTGCCATATCAAGTGATAAAGGGTCTTTTGGTCACTTGAATAGGCTTGAGGTTTACAACACAATTACAAAGGATTTGGTAGACCAAAGTATCCTTTGGTCAACACTAATCAGTGGGATTGAAATAATAGTGGAACTATGTACAATAATAAATCCTATTGAATTAATCATCTAAATAAAATCAGACAATTCTGATTGAAAGCCCTAAACTAAAGGATCATGTATATTCATAAGAATGTCATATTAAAAGGGTATAAAGTTATTAATCTAATTACTTGATCAAAGTATATTTGGTCAAATAATTAAATCAATTAAGAAAAATCAAGTCATAAATTAACAAAAGAATTAATTAAATATTTAATTAATTAATTACACGAACCAAAAGAAGATTTATCAATTAAACAAAAACAATTAACTAACACATTAATTTTACTTCTAGCATTTTTAACGATCACTACAACTAATTAAAAGAGAAATTAATTCTAGTATTTTCACTAAATTAATACTAATGTTTATTTTTCTAACTAGATAACTAGTGTTTGTTCTAATGTCTATATTTTTTAAGCTAAGGCTAATGTGTTAATTTTCTAAGCTAAAATTAATGTATTAATTACTAAACTAAAGCTAATGTATCAATTTTCTAAAAACTAAAGTATGTATATTTATGAAACCAAATAACTAATGTATATATTTATTAGACTAGATAACTAATAATTATATTTATTAAACTAGTTAATTAAGTGTTATGTTTATTAAAACTAATGTATCAGTAAGTATATCTAACCAAAACTAAAGTATATGCTTCTAAAACTAAAGTATATTATTCACTACTTTTTATCCTATACTAAAATTAATGTCTTATAAAAAGAAAAGCTAATGGAAAAAATAATGGGGCTTAAACCCGGTAAAAAAAAAAATTAACAGCATATGCAAAGAATTTTATATTAAAATAATGATAATCTTAACTTGAAATAATTACCAATTGAAGTATAAAATTAAAATGATTGTATTTAAAAAAAACGAAAAAGAGAAAAAATAAGAAAAAGAGAAAAACAAGATAAAGCAGCATGTGTAAAACTAAAACTCATAAGAATATATTTAGAAAAAGAAATGTATAGCAGTAACATGGTGAACACATAATAGGTAGTATTATTAGCATCATATATATCAATATAAAAATAATAGAAATAAAAATAATTGAAATAATTGAAATAAAAAATTTGAACATGCAGCAAGAAATATGAAGTGGCAGTAACGATACAGTAGTAACGTGGAGAAAAATACCACCTTTGGACAATTTTTCGATAATGGTTAATGGAACTGAATTCAACGAATTAATAAATCGTTTGAATCATAATTTCACAAAGAAACCAAATATATATTACAAATTACAAAAAAGTTACGAATTATACCGAAAAAAGTAAAAAGTTGGCAAAAAAATTTAATAAAGAATGAGTTGGTTCGGCTAAAATACGCATTGGAATGAAAAATTAGTTATATATTCACGATCAGCGTGAAAAATCGATTCAAATGGTATATTCACATGTTATTAATAGTTAAGAATTAAAAATCACTATTTTTCAAGTTCATGTGTCTTATGCAAAAATAAGTGATTATCCAATAAGCAATTTCAAAACAGTAACTTAAGCTAAATCAACCAACAAATATCCAATAATTCATGGCAAGTGTGTGAAAGAGATAAATGATTACCGACGGAACGGAGATTTGCTCCGGTTAGCATTGAAAAATGTAGCGCCGAAAAGAAACCCGGAATACTTTAAGAATAAGCTCCATTAATCCAATTAACTTCCAAGTTTTGATAATTATTCTTGATGATGAATGAATGTAGAAGATGAATCATGAATGTAGAATATTGATGAATAAACTTGAATTGATGAATGTTTGATGATGATTGTTGATAAATCTTGATAAACTTTAGATGATGATTGTTGATGATTTGTTGAAATTAATATAGAAATTGTTGATGGCTAAGTTCCACTATTTTAGAACTTCAATGTGAAGTTCTAGATGATGATGAAGATAAACTTTGGTTAGGGTGAGAAAGAAGATGAATATTGAGAGAGAAATTGAGAGAGAATAGAAGAAAAATGATGAGAAAATAATGGTTAATTGTGAATTTTCTAAGTTAGGTTGGTGATAGTAGCTAAAGCCAAAAATATGAGAAATAACATGTTTATATAGACTTGGTAGGTGAATGATCACCCTTGGATTGTAATCCAAGTAATTGGTTTTATCAATGGTTAGAAATTAATTTAATCCTTAGTTGTGGATCACTAATTTCAACCATAGGATTAATAGTTAAGAGTGGCTAGGATTGAGCGAAAAAAAATGGAAGTTGAGATTTGTGTTTGTTTGGAAGTTTTGTGTTAGTTTGGAAGTTATGGTAGTTAAGGGTAATTAGGTAAATTGATGGCTTGTGGAGAAATAGGTAGTTAAGGATAGTTAAAGACCAATGGTGTTGAAGTTTAGCAAAAGTATCAAGTTAGGATGTAAGGCAAAGAGTCACTAGTAATTGAACTTGAATTTTCATGCATTTGCCTTGACTTTTCTACCACTTTTGCCTTGAATTTTGAGTGGCTTAACCCATGACTTTTAGTACTTTTGAGAAGTGATATTTTTCAATAAATGAATGAAATATTCCTCTTATTCCAACTTTGCCCTTTTCTTTGAATCCAAGCAAACCTCCAAAATAACCATGAATCTCAAATAAAGAGATAATCCCCACCACAAGTAATACGGGAAATAAACCCGAATAATTATCAAATAATATCTACCTCAAAAATCCACTTAAATTGATTAAATCTATTATCATCGAATATTTGACATAAATTTGTTACCATATGCAAATGTCGATGAATGCATGATCAAATGGAAACAAAGTATGCAAATGAGCAAAACGATAAGCTAGACGAATTGAATAAAAAAAGTAGGGCAAATTTTGGGCTATGACAATATTGACATTACTTTCTTTCTCCTCCTCTTGTCATCAACAAAAAGCTACAAAAGAGTAAAAAAATTGAAACTTTAACAAAAACAAAACAGAGGTAAATGGTAAAAAGAGGAAATGTTTCATTGATATTTTTAGATTCATCACAAAAGTTCTCAACTGGGACAAACAAAAACAACAAAATAAAGAAAAAGTAAATAGGAATTACACAGACACCACAAACACTAATCATACAAGAAAAGTCATTCTCAAATTCCATGTGAAACTCAAAATCTGTGTCATTCAGCTCAGACAGATAATTATCCTTTTTTTTTTGTTTTCATTGGCGTTGGTTAGAGTTATTTTACTAAAAAAAAGAACACATGTTGGTTGAGTTGGAACATGTATTATACATTGAGTACTAAAACGATGATGATGACAAAGATGATGATATATCAATAACTTAAAGAGGTGGGTATGCCTCGCATGTATCATCTTCCAACTTAAGGAGAATGTTAAGGGTGTTTGGATTGTTTGGTGATGTATTTGAATTGTTCAATGTATTTGGTTGTGTGGGTGGTAAATGAGGAGCTAAAAAGCTGAAGAAGTTGTCCAACTAGATAAAGACTAGATTTCTTGCTTAAATGAGGTAAGGTCAATAAGTTATTGAACATGAAGACATGCGTTAAGAAGAGATATGAAGATTTTTAGAGAGAGTTGGAACACCCAGAGAACAAATGATATTAAAAACTTAGATGCCATTTGTGTTTGAGAGAGATAAAGGTTAGGTTAAGGAATGTGAAGAGTGAAGAGTGGACTCTGGTACTACAATAATGCATACTTATAGAGAAAAAGATAGAAATGAAAGGACAAAAAATACTTTTATATTGGTAATGATGACAAAATATTTTGGAAAATATTTTAGAAAAGAAGATGTAGATGAAGGGAAATCGCGATATGAACGCAGCGTAAAAATAAAAATTTCCCTTGAGTTGATCCTTACAAATGATCATGATCAGTGATAGAAGTTGGTACTTCTTATGGAGGTTAAAACTTTTGATGAATAATTGGATGAACGATCACAAGCATTGAACAAAGAACAACATATCTAATCAGTCCACACGAACAAAGTGCCTTCAATCTAGGTGTTAGTTGCTATGAATGAAAACCTTGAGAGAGAGAGAGAGAGAGGGGGGAGAGAGAGATGGGCGAATAAAGAGAGAGAGAGAGAGAGAGAGGGAGAGAGAATATGTTTGGGTTCAAAATCGAATTTCATCAAGTGTGAAAGCTTGTGCACAAGAGTTTTATTTATAGAGCCATTTGTGTGGGCTGAAGCTAAAAAACCCACTTAAGTGCATTGTACTTTATGGTGTACCATTTTTCACTTAAGCGCATGGTACCTTAACATAAACTCAATTTCACTTATGCTCATTGTACCTTACAGTGTTCTACAATTCACTTAAGTGCATCGTACCTTATAGTGTTATGTAATTCTCTTAAGTAAATAGTACCTTATAATGTTCCTTATTTATTATATCTCTAATCAATCTATCCTTTTGTGTATAAACGTATAGGTTCTAGTGACGTTGGAAATCATATTGAATCACACATTTAATATAATAAATAGTGAGTAGTATCTAGAAAGACATCATTGCTACCCAAGTCACAAAAATGGCATGTGATATGACAAAACCTTTATGTGATAATGCTTGTGTATACAATTATCCTTTTTCCCTCATGTATATATTGAACACACGGCATAGACTGTGTCACCCTTGTCCAGTTCATTATTGGATCCTTAGACATTTATCGTGTTACGCATGATGGGCAAATTCCATCTATCTCCCTCAACATGATTTGTGGAGTACCCATCAATTATCTTTATGGTCATCTAGTTATGGATAACTTTTGATCAGCAATAAAGTATTTGACTTCACATCTAGGGTCCATAGTGTTTTCAAGTCGAAGGGTAGTATACACCATTATCACCATGAGAATAACTTATGAAACTTTTCATAACATTATATGTAATATTCTCATAGCGGGTCAATCTAGTATAAATATTACTCTTAAGATTCATACATATGTGAAGACTTGATAGCTCTTTATCCATTATCCATGAGATGTGATCACCAGTCTAACAATATAATAGTTTCAATGCTTTAATTTTATTCTACTTCATAATAAAGCTTCACTACAGATACTTTAAGAATAATGTCCTTATGTTTAATGAAATCTCAATATTAAGTCCACACTTAATATTTCATTAAACAAATTAGGTATTCTAAGAACTTTATTATTTTGGAAAAACAAACATAGTAAAGAAATGTATTTTCATTATTAATAAATAATTCAATACAAGTTTCAAGTTCTAATAAAACTATTGACCTCTACGACTTACACCAACAATCTCCCACTAGCACTAAAGCCAATTAGGCATACACCTAATACCCATAGATCTAGTATGGTCATCATGCTTTTATTATGCAGGAGGCTTTGTCAGTGGTCGGGGACATTGTTAAGTGTTGGTACTCTACATGTCTTCACATATTCTTTATCTATTATCTCTAGAATGAGATAATATCGTCTAAGTATGTGTTTAGATTGGTGGTGAGATCTAGGCTCTTTATCTTTGCGATCGTACAACTGTTATCACAATAGATATCAATGGGTTTCACAATGCTAGGGATTATGTCAACTTCACTAATGAACTTCTTGATCTAAATAACTTCCTTTGCTACATTTGAGGCAGAAATATACTCGACCTTGGTTGTAGAATCATATTGAACACACGTCATAGACTGTGTCACCCTTGTCCAGTTCATTATTGGACCCTTAGATATTTATCGTGTTACGCATGATGGGCAAATTCCATCTATCTCCCTCAACATGATTTGTGGAGTACCCATCAGTTATCTTTATGGTCATCTAGTTATGGATAACTTTTGATCAGCAATAAAGTATTTGACTTCACATTTAGGGTCCTTAGTGTTTTCAAGTCAAAGGGTGGTATACACTATTATTATCATGAGAATAACTTATGAAACTTTTCATAACATTATATGTAATATTCTCATAGCGGGTCAATCTAGTATAAATATTACTCTTAATATTCATACATATGTGAAGACTTGATAGCTCTTTATCCATTATCCATGAGATGTGATCACTAGTCTAACAATATAATAGTCTCAATGCTTTAATTTTATTCTACTTCATAATAAAGCTTCACTACAGATACTTTAAGAATAATGTCCTTATGTTTAATAAAATCTCAAGATTAAGTCCACACTTAATATCTCATTAAACAAACTTGTTATTCTAAGAACTTTATCATTTTGGAAAAACAAACATAGTAAAGAAATGTATTTTCATTATTAATAAATAATTCAATACAAGTTTCAAGTTCTAATAAAACTATTGACCTCTACGGCTTACACCAGCAATCTCCCACTAGCACTAAAGCCAATTAGGCATACACCTAATACCCATAGATCTAGTATGGTCATCATGCTTTTATTGTGCAGGAGGCTTTGTCAGTGGTCGGGGACATTGTTAAGTGTTGGTACTCTACATATCTTCACATATTCTTTATCTATTATCTCTAGAATGAGATGATATCGTCTAAGTATGTGTTTAGATTGTTGGTGAGATTTAGGCTCATTAGCTTTGCGATCGTACAATTGTTATCACAATAGAGATCAATGGGTTCCACAATGCTAGGGATCATGCCAACTTCACTAGTGAACTTCTTAATCTAAACAACTTCCTTTGTTGCATTTGAGGCAGAAATATACTCGACCTTGGTTGTAGAATCAACGATTGTATCCTGCTTTGAATTTTTCCAGCTCACAGGGTCACCATTTAAACAAAAGACATAATCAAATTGCGATTTAATGTCATCCTTATGTGTCTGGAAGCTAGAATGGATGCATCCAATTATAGAGAGCTTTTTCTGGCCTCCCTATATAACTAATAATTCCTTATCCATTCTCAAGTGCTTAAGGATATTCTAGACAACAACCTAATAAGCATCATTAGGATCAGATTGGTACTTACTCATTGCACTTAAAGTATCGAGACATCTGGTCAAGTACATAATATGGCATACATGATAGATCTTATCGTAGATGCATATTGAATCTTATTCATGTGATCCCTTTCTTCCTTAGTTGAAGAGGATTGAGTTTTTGATAGATATAAGCTACGTTGCATAATTATGAATCCTTTCTTAGAATCATGTATATTTAAGTGTCTCAACACTTTATCTATGTATGTACTCGGACTTAGTCCAAGCAGTCTTTATGATCTATCTCTATAGATCTTGATTCCTATATATAGATTTTTTCATCCAGGTCTTTCATAGAAACGCATTTCCATAGCCAAGTTTTCACTTGCTACAAGGTAGGGGCATCTTTTCTATTGAGTAATATATCGTCTACATATAATATCAAGAAGATGATCATGATCCCATTAACCTTCTTATAGATATAAGGTTCATCTTTGGTTTTAATGAATCCATGTTTTTTACTGTTTCATCCAAATGAAGATTCCAACTTCTAGAAGCTTGCTTCAATACATGGATTGATCGATGTAACTTGAATATCTTTGGCTTTCTTTGGTATGTCAAATCCTTCAGGTTGTGTCATGTTAATATCCTCAAGAATATTTACATTCAAGAAAGACGTCTTGATGTTCATTTGCTATATTTCATAATTATGATATGCATCCATAACAAGTAAAATCTGAATAAAGGTTTCATCATAGTCTACAACATGAATTTGCTTGTTTCCCTTAGCAACCAGTCTTGTGTTATAGGCATGTACTTTACCATCCATGTCAGTTTTATTTTTGAAGACCCACTTGCATCCTATAGGATTGACTCCTACAGAAGGCTCAACCAAGGTACAAATTTGATTTGTGTACATGGAATTCATTTCAGATTTCATGGCTTCTAGCCACTTCTCAGACTCAGAACTGGTGATGGCCTCTTAGTAGGTCATAGGATCATCTTAACCCATAAGAAATACATCACCTTGATTAGTTCTGAGATATCCATATCTCCGAAGTTTGTGACGTGTCATATTTAACCTATGTTGGTCTTGTTCTACTTTAGTAGGTTTCTCTTCCACAACTTCTTGCCAATGATTTGTGATTCTTGAATTTCTTCTAGCTCTACTTTCCTCCCATTGATTCCTTTGAAAATGAAGTCCTTTTCCAGGAATGTTCTAGTTCAAGCGACAAAAATTTTGTCCTCAGAAGGATTGTAGAAGTAATACCCTTTTGTTTCTTTAGGATACCCCCACAAATAAGCATTTGTCATATTTGGGCTCATGCTTAGTTAAAATTTGTCATTTCACATAAACTTCACAACCCCAAATATTCATGTAAGACATATGTGTAAAGACAAGCTTCCAACAAGTTTTGATGAAGACAATGATTTCAAGCTCAAGTATTATTATCCAAGAAGAAGATAAAAAAATTCTTATGATCAATCAAGGTATATGAAAATTCTTATCATATGCAATCTTAAAGTGCTCAATTTAATTGATCGTGCATTTGAAAAAATTCATTCCATACTTTGTTAAAATATTTGTAAATGTTTTAATAGTATTGGTTGAAAATAAATTTTGATGCATGCATGGAGTTTTGGACTTAGAAAAAAATTTCAAAATAATTCAGCAAGTAATCGATTGAAGCCTTCTTGCAATCGATTGAATGGTATTATGAAAAATAATCTTTAAACCCTTGCAATCGATTACACCATTATTTCAATAGATTGCAACAGTGCATTTTTTCAAATTTTTAGCCCTTGCAATCGATTAACAGGCTTGTGCAATCGATTGCACCTGGACAAGTTTTGAAAAATGTTGAATCATGATCACTACTTAAGTCACTCCTTTTCATGGCATCTCTTGATTATATACTTGATTATATTGATTCTATTCATTTTTTATTACTTCGATTTTATTCAATATGATTTGATTATTTGATCTTTATGATATGATTTCCTCTCCTTTAATTACATAAGTATTTAAAATAGTTTTCAAAATTTTCTTCAGGTTCAATCAATTACTCGCTTGTTAGAATTGATTGAAATGCTTCTAAATGTGTTTTCCACTAGGAATAGAATTGAATCATTATTTTGTGCAATCAATTACACCATTATTTCAATCGATTACGCCTGATACAATATTTATTTTTTTATTGAGATGCAATCAATTGCACCCTTTTTTCAATCGATTGCACTTGAAGCAAAATATGCATTTTAATTGAGCTGCATTGATTACACACTTACTTTAATCGATTAAAACTGTATGTTTTTTATTTTAAAATCATTTAATTTTGGTATCACGTGAAACTTGGTCAAACAAGTAATTAACCCTAGCATACCCCATATGATTTTTCAGAATCGGTTCCCCTTCTCTCTTCCCAAACCTGCGCCCTCTCACTCCTTTTTTGACCAAAATTTAAATTCACTCTTTACTACTACCTTTTACCAACTCATCTTTCCAATACCAAATCCCATCAATTCTCACATCTACCTTTTTAACTTTTATTCATCAAAATATTACAAACCTATCACTACACTTTTCTTCGTCAAAAATCAAACTTTTCTCTAAAAACTTAAACCTTCATAAAAAATTCTCTAAGTTTCTCAACATTCATTCATGGCACCAAAACTCAAGATTGGCATGTCTTCAAAGGGAAATAAGAAGGCAACATCCCCTAATGCACCAAAATCATCATCAACCTTTTTGACTCTAGATTGAAGAAGTTATTTACATCAAGAGAGCAACAAAAGAGATACCTTGAATGCTTTCTCTCTAAACCTGTTTTTGGACCTAGGTATGTAAATGTGGATACTTTTTCATATCCTCGTTTTCAATTTGGAGAAGTGTTAGTAAGTCAGAAAATAGATAGATTGGTTAGTATGAATGATTTCATATTTCCTGACCTAGTGAGAGCCTTCTACACTAACATGATTTATAAGAATGGTGTTATTAGTTCTACTGTTAAAGGAACCTACTTTAAGTTTGATTATAAACTTTTAAGAACAATTTTGAATATTCCAGCGGAAGTCTTAGAGTTTATTATGCACAAAACTCTTCCTATTCAAAAATCAATTGCAAGAATTTTCTAAATTATTTTTTCACTACAAATTATTTACATTTAGAAAAGGACATTTAAATAATTAAGTAATGTTTACCCTTTACATTCTCATCTCCTATAACACTATAACAGCATGATATATGACATTCATTTTCCAACTTTCATTCATTAAATCACAATTACATATTACATCCACTTATTCTCTCTTTTGATTAAAACTTCAAATTCTTCTATTTTAATTTGTTTTCTCTATTTATTTATTATCACTAAAATTACTAATAATCTATTTTTTAATTTTAATAAAACTAACAATTTATTTTATCTCACGAGTTACTATCAGCACATATCTACTTTATTTTAATAAATTATTATCTTAATTTTTGAGAGACAAAATCTTTATTTTAAATATTAATTTTTTTTCTTTCTCCATCTAAATTATATTTTTTCTTTTGTATGATTATTTAATACAATAAAATTTATATAATTATTATTCACTTTACAATTAAATAAATCATTTTAAATTTTGCATGTCTATCTAAATACATTTCAGATCGTATCAAATAATTATTTTATTTCACAAATCATTATCAGTACAATGTCTATTTTATTTTAATCAACAATCTATCTTGATTTGAAAGATAAAAAATTTATTTCAAAATATCAAAATATCCTCTCTTTTTTTTCTTTATTCTTCTCACGAATCTTTTTTTCTTCTTTTGAAATAATTATTTAATGGAATTGAGTTTATATAATTATTTTTCATTTTACGACAAAGTAACTCATTTTAAATTTATATATATTAATAAATATATTTTATATTGTATCAAATAAACTTTCTATTTCACGGGTCACTATCAGCACAATATATATTTTATTTTAATCAATAATTATCTTAATTTAAAAGATAAAATCTTTATTTTCAAATATCAAATATTCATTTCATCTCACCTATCTCTTTTTTTCTTTTTGCATTTAATACAACTAAATTTATATAATTACTGTTTATTTTAAAATTAATAGTTAATTTTAAATTTAAATACATATTCAAATATATTTTATATTATATCAAATAAATGACCCGTATACCGCACTGACTATTTTTTTTAAATATTAATCAAGTTAATTGGACCGAAACCTTGCAAAATAAAAATAGCAAATTAATAAACATTAATAGACGTTTAATTTGTTTAACCTATCTTGATTTGAAGGATACGAAGCTTGTTGTTGAACAATACACGTTTAATAGTTGTCTTACTAGAAATCCTTAATTATGGAGTTGTTTCATTGATGATCATCAACAATCTTGTTACTCATCTTCATATTGTTCTAACCACCTCAGATGTAACCATATATTTAAATGCTTGTTATTCTTTATGTCAATGTTAGTACTACGCTTCCCACTTGAAAAACGAAATTAAAGTGCCAAAATTAAAGCAATTTGCTTGCTTAATATTGCTGACTTTATCTACCATTTTGTCTCGTCCTCTAAACCATTTGTTGAATTTAGCTCTCTCTTTTTTTATACATAGAAATTCTTGGGTACTTGAGCAGACCTCTTGATTTTAGATCGGACTAATATACTTCGGATATGTTTCTTATTTTGGATCGAACAAAGTAATTAATCCCTTCTCATTTCTTAAAACTAATTTAAAAATTAATTTAAATTTTTTAAATTTTTGAAAAAAATATCATGTCTCTCATCCCTCTCTTGTTTTTGAAGTCACTTAAGTAACATGAGAGGAAATTGGGAGTTAGAAATATGTGTTTGGCTAATTTGAATCATTTAGGTAAATAAAGATTATTGCATGGTGATGGCTTCTGGCTCAATATCCTTTTGTGTAGATATGGCGGTTTGTGTAGTCTTATCCTCTACTGGGGGTTTAAAGCATTTAGATATACCTCGACGTGGTGGAAGAAGATCTCTATTCATGATTCTGATCTCCAAAAAATTTATGATTCGTTCATGGAGTGTCTTTTCGAGGAAGGTGGGTAATTGTCTTTCCACCTTATTTTGAGATAACCCCTGACTTATTCATATTCCCTGGGAGTTTGTTTCTCAGGGATATTCCTAATCTTAATCTAGCGTGGTGGAAAAGTTAGCGACTTGGGCGGCTATGTTGGCGGAGTTTGGTCATGGGACCTTAGTTGATGAGTGATTTTTTTGGTTTGGGAACTTGAATTGGTGAGTAATCTATTGGCTACCATTTAGGATTTTCGTGGGTCAATGAATGAAAACAATTGGTGTTGGGTGCTTGATAAGCATGGTGAATTTTTTACTCAAATACCCCATGTTTTCAAAAAAAATCCCAAAATAATCTAGTTTTCAAAAAAATATTCAATCTACCACAGTTTCAAAAAAAAATACCTAAGGCATAGGCGCCAAACCAATTGGCGTCTACCCTTAATTTTTAAGTGGGGACGCCAATTGGATTGGCTACAGGACATGGTGTTGTCAATCCAATTGGCTTCCATGTGTAATTTGGAAAAGGAGACGCCAATTGGTCTGGCGCCTCAGTGTAATGTGAATTTTTTTTATAAATAGATGTGTTGTGTGATTCATTTTTCCACATCTCATTCGTCACATTGCAAAGATGTTTGGTGTTCGTCGCCGCTATGGAAAAGTGATTTATTCGAGAGACAAGCCTCTGATATTGATGTTCTTCTGGAACATTTGTAGTTTCGATCAACTGAAGAGGGAGTTGGTTCGTTGGTTAGATGGAAAAATACCATAAGGAAAACAAATTAGAAGTATTGAGAGACTCGATAGTATATTTGGTTGGGTCCGAGTAAAAATTGATAAGGATGCTAGGGAAATGATGTTTGGACGAGATGACATCAGTTTAAATGTTGAAATCAGTTAGAAATGTTCTGTTTTAAGTTTGCTTATGTTGTAGTGATGTTTGTTGTTAACCTTGTTGTAACAAAAAGATAATGATATATAAAAGTCCAAGGTTACAAAAATTGAAAGGAGGTACTAAATTATGATGTAGATGTTGCTCATAGATTGGGACATTTGTTCTTATTGTGTCCTGGTTGACGACATATACTGCATAATCTTATCATTTTATCAGTCGTATCCATTTCTGTTCTAATACGCGTGTTATTTGACTGTCCTTTTTTCTTTCTCCGTATTTCATCGTTGTGTCAAACTATGTCACCTTCATATGGAGGCCAGTATTCCTCCATTGGTAGCATTGAGAAGCTTTTGTTATACACATTCGTGATGATAATGACCTTGTAAACATCAGATAGATGGTTATAAGCGTCTTGGCGGGTATGTGCGCATGCCGCAAACATGGGAGCAAGGAATACGCAAGACCTGGAACTTTCCATAGTCGCACCAATTTCTGTTTAGTTTGACAGCATAGGATAAATTTGACATCCCCTCATTGTGGTCCATTGTTTCCTGTACACTGGAATTTTGCGTATGACGGTCAAAGACTGTAATCGCGTGTGTGCTAGCTTTGATACTTTCCTCTTTCATCACTTTCATACAACATTCACTGAATATTTGACCTGACATTAACACTGCACTCCATCTTTTACCTCTGGTTGTGAAGGTAGATGCCAACCTAAAATAGGTTGTTCTGACCAAAGCGGTTATTGGTAGATTTCTAATGCCTTTGAATACGTCGTTCATGCATTCCACAAGGTTTGTTGTCATGTGGCCCCATCGTCAGCCTCTGTCAAATGCCATTATCCACTGCTCTACTGGTATGTTATCCCCCCATCTTCCTGCATCTGCATTAGACAATCTAATTTCATCACAGTAATGTTGAAATGACGGCTGAGTTAGAGCATACCCTGCATTCACCACTTTTTTACAAAGGTTCTTATCTTTGATTGCACGCATAAAGTTTTGTGCGATATGTCTAATGAAATAGACATGGGTAGAAGGAGGATCATGACATCTGTTATCATGGTTACTGTAAGCACTCTCAATGGCAGCATGTCTATCTGAAATCAAACAAAGATTGACTTGTGGAGCGACATGTGTTCTGAGATGTCGAAGGAAGAAACCCCAACCACCAACGGTTTCACCTTCAACCAGAGCAAAGGCAATGGGAAAGACATTATTGTTAATGTCTTGTCCAACAGCCATAAGCAAAGTACCCTTGCATTTGCGTATAACCATGTTCTATCAATTTGAATAATAGGTTTGCAGAATGCAAAATCTTTGATGCACGGTTCAAACACCCAAAAGAGGCGGTGAAAGATTTTATTCCAGCAACACAGGTTCCATCTGGCGTAAATGTTGGCAATGTAGGTAGAACAAGAATTTACAGTTGGGGGTCCGCTTGTTGAGTTATCTTTATAGCTCTTTGTGTAAAAATGCACACAAAGGCACATCTATATTTTTTGAATGTGTTGTTTTGCTCCAAGCATGGGGTTGGTCCAGACTACCGTCCCTAGTGCCCGTCAACAACAACCCATTCACATTCTCGTACGCACAAAAGTAAGTTCTTAAAAATAGACTATATTTACTTACTTTACCAATTATTATCTCTAAATAATATTTTTACTTTTATGATGCAGATGGTCGGCACGTGGTATGAGTTATAACAGATGTCCTAGACACTGTATTACCCAGTATCGCAATCTCTTGGATTACCTTCGACCGAATGATGTATTGCCATTAACCTAATTATTTCGTAAAAATTTGTTAATTTCTTCTACCAAATTTATAATCTAATATATGTTCACATTTCAATTCATTTGGCGTCCATATAAAATTTTGGATCATGACCATGAAATCAACGAACAAGACGCGACTGTTTGGACGGCATGCACACCAATCATAAGATTCACCACTGTGAAGATGCACAATAGTGATCGTGTTAAATTGTAGTTCGGTATACTTCAACACTTCCCAAATCCCCCAGAAAACCTCAAAGAATGGCATCTACGTAAAGTTAACGACCAATGAAACTTTAACTCGTGGCAAAGCTTCGCTAGATCTGAGTGTCAAAAATGGAAGCACCGCCAAGACCATGTCTTAACTGATGTTGTGATGCCAACTGAATAAAAATCAACTCGTAATTATATGGCTTGGTACATATCGGTTGGATTTGAGTTCATCGTCGAAGATATGTACCTATATGACTCACGTCGGGCAATTACACACCAGAAGGTTCAACATCTAACCCCTAACAACATTGTCAGACCGGTTACTCACAACCCCTTATCCATCAAAATTTCCGATCCACAAACACATAAACCTACAACCTTAACATGCCAAACACCCAACCACAATACCAAGAGCATACCATGTACCACCATCAACAAGTAGATCATCATCAAGATACCCAACATCGTTATGCACCCAACACATCACCCTATCATAGCGGCATTAGCCAAAACACTCAGCGATCATTTAACACCAGCCGTTTCTCCTCCCACTATAGCCAAGAAGCCCAAACATCACAAAACTAAAACCTTCAACAACCATATGGCTACCATACACCACAACAATCATTTCAACCTTTCCTCGACGCATCATTCACACCAATTTCTCCCTTCAATCGTCATGGTCGTCCTCCAACAACTCAAATACAACCCAACTACTCTGGCATGGGTCATGAACTCAGTTATGGCGGTACCCCTTCGATGAAGACACAAGACTACGCTGATTTGTCTGACTATCTGAGGCAATCTCCTGCAATTGGTGGTGATGTTCATGGTCCCTCAGATACTCAAACACCTGGGATGAATCATCAACGTGGGTTAGGGCCACGAGTTCGAGTAGCTAGGGGATGTGGGACCGGAGGTGATCTCGATCATCGATATTAATCTTTTTTTGTGTAAACGCATATTAATATTAATATGAATTGGTCTGATTTCGACTTTATCTAAAATGTACAATGTTTTTTAAAAAAAATTACAAAACACACACAAGTGTCAGACCAATTGGCACCTCCTTTAAAACTTAACACACAGACGCCAATTGGATTGGCAGCACTAAGTGCACTATCCAATCCAATTGACTTCTCCTCTTTAAGTTTAACAGCAGGCGCCAATTCATCTGGCGTCTCCTCTTCAAAATGGGGTATTTTGAAAAATAATCTAAAAAACAAATTATTTTAGAATTTTTAAAAAAAAATAGGATTATTTAGATAAAAAATTCAAGAATGGTTTGTATTCTCTTTTTGTTCTCTTAAAATGGCTTATACCTCCTTATTACGACATATTTTGTAATATGATATTACTTCTCCTGGTATTGGTTGGATTCTCCCTCTTATTTGAAAAAGTTGATCAACTTAAATTATTGTTGTTTCTTGGCAATTACTTGAAGATAGAATGCCTACGAGAGTTGATCAACTTAAATTATTGTTGTTTCTTGGCAATTACTTGAAGATAGAATGCCTACGAGAGCTAACCTTTGTAGGCATCGGGTTATTATAGATCCAAAAGGAATTAATAGTTTGGACTTCTCTCTATTTTCTTTTTGTTTTCCAATTTGTTTGTATCTGTTTTATTTTATTTGAGGTTTCTTGTACTCTTGTTTCAGAATTTATGAATTTGTTCCCTTTTACCTTCATTTTTTCTATTATCAAAATTTTAAAAATATAATTATGATAATGTGATATTTGGTGGGTCAAATTATTTTATATACACTTCAAGACTCTTCAAAGTAATAGAGAGAAAATAAAAAGAATCCCTAACTAAGATAGCCCTGTAAACTGGCAGAGATTCATAGTTTGACAAAATACAATATCAAATTTGAGAGTGATAAATTCAATCGACGAGAGGAACATGTGCCACATCTAATCACTTAATAGATTTAGAGGTTTGGAAATCTAATCACAAAATGCAAAACATTTTTCTTCTCACTTTAAACAAGTACATGAAATACAATCCTACGTTTTAACTTCTTACTCATAGGCGTAGATTCTCACTCAACACAACTCCGGTGATTGAATGTGATGACGATCTCGAATAGTGTTCCAGCAATGACAGTACCCTGGCAGCTTTTCTCCTTAGGTGGCCGTCCCCGTATACATTCATGCCGGTAAGATGGAATAGACGTAATCTAGTCGTTGATCCATAGTATTCAACCATTTCCTTTGAGACAAACACTTTCTCCAAGAGTCCAAGAACTTCTGCCTTAAGAGTCCAAGAACTTCTGCCTTAAGAGAATCACTTCCCCAGTTTAAAATTTTCAATATGGGTCTCATTGCATTCGACTCGTGCAAAACGCGAGCTCCTCTCTGAGGAAAATCTTCTATAACCAATGTGCACGAGTCCTCTCTGAGGAAAGTCTTCTATAACCAATGTGGAAAGTGTCTGTATGGCTTCATAAGCAGTTGCATGAACCTCCTCTTGTAACAGCTTAATCAAGCCAGGTAGTGCATTTGCTTCCAAAAGACAAAATGTGGAATTCACATTGCAAACACTTCCGTGTGCCGAGCATAGAGGAGCTTGTGATGATCGAAAACACCTGCAAAATGATGATTTTGAAACAACTGTGAGCTTTGGAGTGCTCATGGAAAGATCACCAATGAATGCTGCTGCTCTTGCCTTTGCTGTCATTGAACCAGTGTTGAACTTGCCTCCTTAATTAATCATGAACAATTAGCATACCATCATAATATATAATTTCAATACATGAAAATAAGAGAAAAATATATACCAACTATGTTAATTAATTAAAAAAGTCAATAATTGGAGTTAAGGATCCTCATAACCCATCTCTCCCAATGAAAAATTCTTTGTATGCTATACAAATATCACATAATCATACATATCAAACCAATGGTGTTCATGGCCTTTAGCCAGAGGAAGACTCTCATAATTTCTTGACTTCACTCACCCTAGCTTCCTTCTGCCAATGTTATCATTCTTGTAGTTGAATCATATACCATCACAGTCGCACAACTGAGTCATAAATTTGGAATGTTAAATTAATGTCTATCATAAACTAATGAAATCACTTAATACTGCAAAAAATAGTTTTATACTTACTTCTCACATTTGACTTTGTTGGTTGAATCACCACTTGAAATTGACAATATAGTCCCAAAGAATGAGGTGTTTTCAGTACCACAATTAGGACATGGACCCTTTAATTAAAAAAATAACTATCTTAGTTCATGTAATGTTCAATTCAATAAAATCCAACATTGACACATTATTATCAAAACTATATACCTTCAAAATCAAGAAATCTTTAATGATTGCATTTGTAATTGACTGTGCTAACCACAGAATGAAAGGAACTGCAGCAAACCAAGTCAAGATGAAACTGAAAGGCTCTGGAATCTGCACTTAACAATTCACAAAACCTATTACAATCATTAATTATATCAAAACTATTGAATCTGAATAACTAATTAGAAATTAGAGATGCTAGAACAAGGAAAATGACGAGATATGTATATATACCGCTATCAGATAGTTGATCTCAAATCCAGTTACATCATCAAGAAAGAAGAACCTGATATTATAAAGAAAAGAATTAAAAAGAAGCAAAAATAAACCATGACAGAAAAATCGTCCAAATATTCTTCCACTCATGGATCGTGTGCTTCAGTGTCATACAGATTATGAAACACTGACACAGACTCGAACATCATACACGATAATGACATGTTAACACCGATGATAATTTTTGCTAATGTAATCGATTAAAAGAATGAAAGTTACTTACAATCCTAATGCAAGCACAGTTGCTGGAACTTTCAGTAACAATGCTTTGAAATAATCAACAGTAAGGTCACTATAAACCTATATATAAAAGACTATTAATTAGTAACAAATAAACACATAGCATATTTCAAAACATACATGAATCATATCATGAAATCCTATAGAAAATTATTCGCGGATTCTAACTTTAACCAAGTTTATTCGAACATGATACCTTTTTACTACGGAGACTGCACCGAGGACCTTCGGCCACAATTTCACTCCCTTCCATCTGAGAAAAGAAATCCATATAGAATCATTATCTCATATATAAGAAAAAGTCACAATTTTGTATAAGTTTCATGAAAATTGAAAACCTTTAGCTTGAGTTTTAATTCATCAAACTCTTTATCAGTCAAGATTGGATTTCCAGACACATAAGCAATAGATGCTTCCAGAAATTTCTGCTCAGAAGAACCTGCACAGGTAACCAATATTCAAGATGAAGACTCAAAAAAAAAAAAGTTGAAGTTGCACAGAATTTGAAATACATACTTAGCATTACAACGCTGCTTCCTTCCCACATGAGTTCTTCTTTGAGATTATCGAATTCTTCATTCGACATAGTAGCCTTTCCCTCATAGTAGAATGCCTATTCAATATAATTGCCAAGTAGATTAATGGAAGTTTCTCACAAGTTCATAACAGAAGATATAATAATGAGAGGAAATAGTTGAAAGGAATATATATATATACATACTTGAAGTGCTTGAAGAAATTCTTGTTCAAGTTCACCGATTGATTTCTTTTCTTTTTGGTCTATGCTACAATACTGTAAGATTTTACTGTCAACAACAGCATCTTCCTGTTGATCGGAGGTGGCTTTGGGGGGAAACTGGAATAGGCGGCGGCGAAGGCAAGAGTGGCACTAACAGAGGATATATTCCTCGTCTAACCAAATCGCGTTGTTACTTGATATCTGTGGGATCTGTGAACCTAAAGAGTGCACTGAGAGCATTTTCTTTTGCTTCCATTGTACCGTTTTTCAAAATGTTTATAATTGCATCAAGGCCACCTAAGTCAATTAATTGCATAGTGAGTTTTCGTTCGGATTTAGGAAGGTTAGCTAGTAAACCAGTAGCAGCTACTTGTACATTATTATTTTCGTCATTCTCAAGAAACCCAACTAAAGCTTCAAGTCTTCTGGGCCTGAAGAGGTATTCAACAACTCCTTCTGGTTCTTGTTGCGAGAAAAGAAAGAGAAGACTAACGGCAGTTTCCCTGATTTCTGAGTCAGAGTCATCAAGAAGGGGAAGAATTAGTGGTACACCGTGCGCGGCCAGAACCGCCTTCTTAACTAAACCTGTCTCAAACTTGCAAATGCCGAGAAGAGCGCGCAATGCAGGCTTCCGGAAGTACTGAGCTGAGTTAGGAAGCTGCTGCAGAGCTAGCAAATTGGTGATTATGTTATCTAACTCGAGTTGTTTCCCTTCTCCGTCAATAAAGAAACCATATCCATCAGAAGAAGAAGAAAGCTTCTCAAGGATTTCAAAGCATTTAATGCTAATGAACGCTCGTGTCCGAAGGGAGAACATTAAATCTAGGAGAATGGGGACACCTCCATATGCAGCAACAATTCCCTTATTGGCATGAACTCCTGCTAGTTTGACCAATGCTGATAAAGACAATTCTTTCGATTCAATGCTTCCGGATAGCATTTCTAGCAAAGGAGGTATAACTCCTTTCTCGCCAAGGAGTTTTAAATTTGATTCTTCCAAATTGAAATTGATTATAGCTTTAGCCATTGACATCTTGAAGACTCCAATCCTTAAAAATCAAATAAGGAAAAGTAAGGCACAAATGTTTTATTTGGAGCATAACACAGCAATAAGACAGAAACTAAAAGAAAAGACTTCCCATATGCAATTACGTACACCATGAAAAGAAGAATTTATATAAACATTTCCCATGAATCAACGCAACAAAGACGAACTGGAAAAGAATGTCTTGCTACCTTGAATCATGCGATCAACAAGTGCTTTGCACCAGCCAAACTTAGCAGCACAGCAAATGTTTTCCTCGTCTGTTTCAAAAAGCTCCGTCAAAATCTTTTCTGCAGTTTCAATTGAATCGCTGACTGGTCCATTTAGAATGGTAACAAGGTAATTAACCGTGCTGGGATGCTCAGAAAGTTTTTTGCAGAAACTTTTATTCCAACCAGAACGGTCTTGAAGCAATTCATAGAGCAAATCAACTGCTTCCTTTATTACTCTAGAGTCATTGTGTAAGCAGGAAATAATGTATCGCCATCCTTGAGATTCAACCACTTTTTCCTGTAAAATATTATGCAAATGTCGAATTTAAAACTAGTTGAAGAATGTCTACATCTCAGTGCAGCATATGTAAAAAATTTATGCTCAGCTTAAATGAAAAATAAAGACTGTTTACCTTGTTTCTTGCATGCCCCTCAACAGCACCCTTCAAAGTAATCAAGATCTTCATCTTGACATCTATAGAATCAGAGTTCTCAAGGATGGAGATGATAATATCAGTAAGTTCTCCTATAGAAATCCAATCCTTATTAATCGAATTCTCTTTTATGAGAGTCTGCATCTGACTCAAGGACTCATGCAATAATAAGCCAGAATTAGATAATAAGTTTTGTGGCATATCCCAAAATCCACTCTACCCTTCACAAAGTTCATCTAGGTCACTAACCTTAATCATATGCACAGCCTTACAGACATTTCACTTCATCTGCATAATTATGGTCCAATACAAGAGGACAGGTATCTTGGATTCCAAGTTTTGTGCTTGCACCTAGTGGGAGCTAGGTTTTCTCTCCAGCTAAAGGTGGCTCATCAATCAAATCCTAAGTGGAGGTAGCTCTTGATGCTTATGCATTGTGCCCATTGTTGAAGACTCGACTATGACTTCTTGATTAGGCAAAACCCTAATTTGGGGTACCCATCTGGTCATGGTCCATTATGGAAGTTTAATGGGTTTTGTTTAGCTTTCACTTCATGGTCTTACATGTTCATCTTTTGCTTGATAGTATTCATTGGTTCAAGTCCATTTCCATGGCATCATAACTTGGTTCAATTCATTCATGACATGTCATCTAGTCATTTCCTTACTCCTAGCCCATAGCTTGTTCATGGTTTGTTTTCATCTCATCTGGTCATTTCTAGTGCATAGTTTTCCCATGACATAACCATTTCCATGGCACCATAACTTGGTTCAATTCATTCATGACATGGCATCTAGTCATTTCCTCACTCTTAGCCCATAGCTTGTTCATGGTTTGTGTTTATCTCATCTGGTCATTTCTAGTGCATAGTTTGTCCATGACATGACCATTGGTTCATGCAATCCCAGTACCCATTGGTTATTGCTAAGGCCTAAGGTGGTTCATCTAGATCTTATATCATCCACATCCACTGTCTAGGTCATATTTATTGCCTGTTTATCCATGTTAAGATGATCCACCAAAGTCTTGTTAGTCATTATTCATTGTATCAACCATTCAAGTGTGTTGATTTTAAAAGGTTTAGGTTTGATTATGCGGATGGTTCATTCAAGTCCATTTTCCATTCAATTCATTCCATTTTCAATACCATAGCTTGCTTATTAAAGTCATGCTCATTTCAATGTATTCAATTCGTTTCAAAATCAATCAATTTCATTTGAATGCCATTCAAAATATATCAATCCATTCATTCGTAGAATATCCATCACAAAGCAAAGTGTCCAAAACATGAAAAATTACATAAAATAACAACTTTGACCAAATGTTGACTTTGGTCAACAGTTGACTTTTTGATCAACTTTGACCAAAGTCAACCCAATCCTAAAAAAACCCTAAAATCCCAAATCCTTATCCTAATCTTGACCTTGATCTCCCATATCCCATTTTTTATCTTGGATTGGCCAATTAGGCATGATGCTTCATGATCCATTTTTGTTGTCATGAAATCTTATTTGTCCACTACATGAAGCCATGACCTACATGAGCTGCAAAAGGAAACAGGGAAACAACCCACAACGTGAAGCAAGTCAGTATGGATACACATGCACATCAAAACCAAGGCAATGCATAACATGGGGTTACACCTAATATAGAATGAAATACATAACCGTGAACCATATAAAGCAATTCTACATGAATCCAAGCCTAAAACTGCAAGTTACCATTAAAATTCACAACGAATAAAGGCAAGATGAAACAAGGTCAGAGTTGAGCAGTCAACAATTATGCAATGACACACAATAGGCAACCTTGTTACATATTTTCACAGCAGGCTGAAATGAAGTTCATAATGCAACAAGCCATTCACAAATGCAAGTAGCTAAACAAATCATTCATGGGAATGCAAACCATACCTAGCATAGGAGCCATGACAACTCACCAAGACACAAACAATAATCCCGTTGAAACATGAAACAGGCTGAAGACATGAAACATCATGTTGTGGAAACCAGGTCAGAACCTGCAAAACCTTGGCCATCAGGACATGGACAGACCTATGGCATTGCATACAATCCCAAGCGGCATCCATCACACCACCAAGTGTATCATTGGCATACCTGCAATGACCCCCATAACAGAACTATGGACCTATAGAACACACATTATCATGTTGCAGCAGCCATAACAAGCCAAAGCAATGTCCAACACCAATTTTGCAAGGTACAATACCATCCCGTAGTGTATCAGAAACACGACCAAAACCTTACTGCAATCAATTAAACCCTGCAAGACCATATCAGAAATTGAAATGAGTCATACGAACCTATCATGTACTAGCAATGCCATGAGACCAAGGGCTCCTCTGCCAAGCCAAGCCATGTCAAACCTAACCAAGGCCACAACCTGCAACTGGTCAAAGGCCCACGGGCATCAAACAGACCCTGCAACAATGTTGCACAGCAATCCTGGCATAAACCTCTCATGGCAACACCACATCATCCTAACAGTAGTAAAAGCTAACATGGTGCATCAATTCAAAGCAACACAATTCAATGAAAATCACCTAAAACAACAGTGTATGGCATTCATTAAGGCCTGCGGCAGTCCATACATAAACATTACACAAGCATCATTACAACATGAGCTGAACCATCAACCTACAATAAAACAACAATCCACCTACAGACAAACCATAGTCATGACCTGCTTGTATCATGGCTGCATCATGGTAAGATCCTAGACCCTGCAGCACGAAATCTGCACCAAACCTATACTAAACCTGCACCACAAACACAATGGACAAATGAAGAGCTGCTGCCAAACACCAAATCAGTAGGAGTAGATATGCCTAAACCAAAGTCAGAATAGGAAGTGAAGCTATGGGACCAAATGACCAACCTGCTGTCAAGTCAATGCCATACCATAAACACCTGTAATCAATCACATGTTTAGTGGAGAAGGAATTCCAATTGTAAACAATGCTCATCAGATAATACAAATCATGATCTCATGCACTGTGGATCAACAACAACGCAAGCCATCAACAAACAACGGTTCCAATTATTGTGATGCACGTTGTTGTCCTAACCATTCAGAAATCCTCAGAAACATCATCAACACTGCACCAAAACAAAGAAACCAGTTAGTAGTAGCACAGACTGACTGACATAACATTAATCACATACTACCCTATCCAACTAACAACATCCCCACAACTCTAACCTAACCCATTACATTCCCAACCATAAAAATTCCAATCTTATACATTTAATTCAAACCAAAGTTCATGATACAATGACCTTTCATGTTTTCATTCCAAGCATACCATAAATAAGTATATACACCAACAGTACATTGCAAAACATAAACCATTCCAATTCACTACAAGCCATGATGCAATGCGGCATTAGCTATATGTTGGTCTTCGATGAGAGCCTGTGCAGGCTTGAACCAAGTTGTAAAGCACATACCAAATTCCAGATTGGACCTGCATCAAGTCAAGAATCACCAATCAAGTTCATCCTAACCTGATGTTTAACAGGACACAACAGTTCACCAACAGAGCAGTACCCTAGCAATGTTAACAATTTGATCTCTGAAGGCTCCACTGGCACCCCGACTGCCCTTGCTATCTCTTCGAGCATATCGTTCGCAAAAGCCTGATCTAATTTTTGCTCCTTAATTCCATGGTTCAACTTATCAACAATGTCAAGCTGAGATTGTGAAGCCTCAAACTCGGCCCTTTGCATCTCACTCTGTAGTCTGTTGACTTGATCAGAAATTCTTGATAGGACTTCAGTATTTGCAAGAGACAATGCAGCTAGAGACCTTCCGATATCCCTAATGACTTGTTCAACTTCCTTGACTATGTAACGACACTTCATAAGTAAGTAAAAACGGCCGCTGTTCCTGTACTTCTCAACCAAATTACTTGCTTGTTTTACATCTGATTCAAGAGACTCCAGAGCAACCCTTGCAGCTTGTGACTCATTCAGTTCCTGAAGCTGCAATTCCTTTAGGACTGGTGCAATATCAAGCAGGTGTTTCGAAAGAATATTAAAACTTTCTTTGTCGATAAGAACATCTTTTGCAGCATTAGCTGTTCTCACAACCTGGCTAGTTCAAACAGCCAAAATTGTACCTATCGGTATGAGTTCCAATCCAACCATGGTAAGCGGTTTGTAGTCTCTTGAATTATTTACTCAAACCGTATTTCTATTATGCAGAGTATGGAAGTTGAAACCACAACACCAAAAAATTGCTTCTCGTTTCCCTGCAATCAAATTCCTCTCATGGAGTCCTCTATGAAGCATAAAAATTTGAGAACAGCTCATTGAACTGAAAGAAGGGAAGGATAGAGACTAAAAGAGAATCATTCAAGCTAACAAAAACAAACTGAATATTGCATCTAAGCTGCAACCACTGCGATTCTAACATGCAGAGAAGAAAGGTGTTCCCATTGCTAGGTAAACAATAAGTTGGAAAAAAGAATAGAAAAAAAAACAATTAAATAGACTTTAAAAAATTGATACCATAACAACATATATGATATATCAACTAATAAAGAAGAGATATAGATATACAACCTTTTAAATAAAGAAGATGAACTGCAATAGCTTTGTCATTCACAGAAACTCATATCACAAATCCTTAAAGACTGAATGAAACAATAAATTATTATCTTTGCTCACCGGTAATCCCAAACTATCTATATGTCAGGAAAGTAACCAGGCAAAAGCTTAGAAGTCAAGTTGGTAACAATGTTGGCAATCACAGAAAATAGCAATTTGATCAAATACAGTGCTGTTGTTCGACAATATGAGAAAACAGTCCATGACTTCATGCAATGAAGAATTGATTTTTGGCGTGATAATGAAATTGCAAACGTTGACTCATTTACTTAATAACAATATGTTCCTTTCATTGCAGAAAATTTCATAATAAAACAACAGAAACAATTGAAAGAAGCAAAGATTCGTAGTTCACACGGTGTCCATTACAAACGTTTACTATTACTATTGCCAACCCACAAGAAGCATCAGGGGTTGTTCCTTTTGCGAGCTATCTCCCTCGCCATCTCTCTAAGCTCCTCTGGCGGTGGTGGCTTTTGTGTATCCTTGGGATATTCAACGTATGACTTCTGCAACATGATAACAAGAAAATGCAATTTAGAAGATGACTGTTTGGAAGCTAATTCAAACCAACTTTTCAAAATCTACTTGTAGCATAACCCTAAGTTTTGTGATCGTGAATTAAAGTAAGCGAATAAACACGATAAGAGAAATTGAAAAAAAGGCACACAGAGAGTGAGAGAGAGTGTGAGAGAGAGGGAGAGAAGTTACTTTTCCGATGAACTTGTGGAGAGTGTTGTCGGTATTGCTGGCATAAACGTACATAAGAACGATGGGTACAGTAACGTAAACCCCAAACTTAGCGATCTCTAGAATCCCCTTTGAAGTTCCCAGTGATGACATCTTTCCTTTCCTTCCACCAACAAACTCAGATCAAATCACACCTCTCAATTCAGATCAAACCATATGGGTGTTGCAATAACCTGACGTAATGAATTACGTTTTGCGGCGCTTTAGAATTGTCTATATATATATATCTCAGCTATGAACAATTATTATAAGGGATAGTGTGAACCACCACAGATGATTTCCTAATAAACAACCGCCACGAAAGATGGTATTTAGAAACGGTAGTACTACTAAAATTTTAAATGCCAACTCAACCTATTTTGCAACTCTTGTCTTTGCTATCATTGAACCAGTGTTTTTAGATTTACCTTGTTCGAATGACTCACTTTATATATATATATATATATATATATATATATATATATATATATATATATATATATATATATATATATATATATATATATATATATATATATATATATGATGTGGATTAAGCCAATCAGAAACTTAAAAATGTATATTCCATCTATAGAGTGAATAATTCGCGATCATGTTGGATGATGTGGTGAACTCGACATTAACATAAGGAGTTGAGTCATTAATAGTCTACAACAAATGGTATCAAAATATGTTTGGATTATAGTGGTTCAAAGTTCCTTAAGCATGAGGTCTATAAAGGTGAAGTAGTTTAAGAAAAAAATATAACGATTCATAGTCATTCAAGTACGAGAATTGTAAGGGCAGTGTAGTTTGGAGGCATAAACATGACAATCATAGTCCTTCAAACACGTGGTGTTTAAGAGTGAAGCAATCCATAATTCCCCAAACATGAGGTATGTTAAGGTGAAGTGATTGAGAGAAAAGATGTGATAGTCTATAATCTCTCAAGCGCGTAGCATTTAAGGGTGAAGACATGACATGCCATAGTTCCTTAAGCACGAGGCCTATAAGGGTGAAATGATTGAGGGCGGAGAGATGATGGTTCATAGCCTTTCAAGTATGTGGCATTTAAAGGCGAAGACATGACAGTTCATAGCCCCTCAATCACTAGGTCTGGAGAGCGAAGTGGTTGAGAGCGAAGATATTATTGTCCATAATTTCTAAAGCATGATGTCTGTAAGGGCAAAATTGTTGAAGGCGAAGACATGACAATTCATAGTCCCTTAAGTATGAGACATATAAAGAAGAAGTGGTTAATGGAGAATAAATGACAATCCATTATCCCTCAAGTATGAGGCCTACAAGGGCGAAGTGGTTGGGGCGAAATGTTAAAGGTGGTGTAACAATGATGTCACATATAGGTTTAAGATTGAATTTGATTGTGGTCGTCTAAGTAAATTAAATTGTTTATTTCCTAATCAATGAACCTATTTAGAAGACTAAGTGTGTCATTAATGATGGAAATGATTAAAAAAATCTTCGGAAGGACCAGTTAATATGGCCTGCCTACCAACTTGAATGCTTGAGAGAGAATCCATTCACTCTATATCAAACCAATGATGGCTTTCCTCGTGGCGACAAAGTATCATTGTCCTCCGAATGCTTCTCATGAATCCCTACCATAGGTATTGTCTTCATTTCATATGGATTGTAAGTCTAGTGGTAATGTAGTTTAGCCTGATACCCGCGAGGGGAAGTGAGAGTTGTGGCACCATTGTTGTGAGATTTTGAGGCTAGCAAATTATGGAGTGATTTATATATTTGTTGAAACAATGATGTTTATGAGTTACATTAGTAGTTATAGTATCTCTGACAACAAAAAGATTAACAATATTGATGTTATTTAGGTCTTTTCTTACCCTAGGTTGGTGGGACTCTGAAGGAGACATCAGTCACAAGGTTTGGGTGTCTTTTGCATTAAAGTGGAGTGCATTTACTCTTTATTTAATAGTGAATCAAGGGTAAAGGCCTTTCATGGATATTTTTATATACGTCCACTGGGAATAAAAATTATGTTTTACTAGAGTCTTGCATGGAAGTCGAGAAGGCATGTTAAGGCGTCCTTAAGGGGTTTTAAATGAGCATTTTTTTATGTACAGTAGTGTTATAACTGATTTGGGGGTCAAAATCCCATTAACCATTTTGAGGCCAGTATACTGAAGGCGGTCAGCGTCACCCCCTCGCAATGTAATCCCAACAGATGGTTCTTTATTAGGGGTTTCAAGATCCTTTACGGGGCCCTTGAGATCATGCATAATGTGAGCATTTTATTTTCATTTTATGGGACAAAAGGGTAAATATTGGTAGCATGGTTTTTCTAAGTGCCCTTTCTGGTAAGGGGTTTCTCACCCTTTACTCGTCAAATTGCAAGAATTGAAAGGATAATTTTTCTGAGTGTGAGGTGACAACGAATGTCCCAATATTATATTTGAGGAGGAGAATGCGGGAAAGTGGAAGGTCGATCAAAGTAAGACAAAAGAGAGTTTTGTGTCAACAAGACGATGTTGGATACATCGTCTGGAAGGTTTGTTGTCCTTGAGAAGGAGCACGAGGAAACACATCAGTCTTTGGCGAAGTTGGAGGCAGAGAAAAAGAAGAAGGGTGATGCTCATTTCGTGTACCATTGTCGTTGGTATTCTTTCTCTATAGTTGCCCTTAGAAAGTGTTGAAATTTTATCCTAGAACCTTTGTCTTCAATGTGTAGACGTTAGATATGCTTATGCTTGAATTATTCACATAATCCATCCACAAGCAATCTCTAATCATTTATTATAATCGGATATCATAACCAATCCACATAATTAATTTTGTTTTTACAAAATCGATTATATCCGTAAACAAATTTTAAAATTGATTATAGACTTCATAATCAATTTTAAAGTTTATAATTGATTTTCAATTTAAAATTGGCTTCTGGCATATAACTCTAATTTTTAAAACTCTATGTTATCTTTTTACAATTGATGTTTCAATCAAAACGCCAATTTTTAAAAATGAATTTATATGTTAAAAAAAATCTGTAATCGCATAAAAATGGTTTGTAAAATTGTACTAAAATACGTATATCCTCGGACACTATTATAAATAAATTTGACTTTTTTTTAATACATTTGACAATTAATGTATCTAATCCATATATGCTTTAAATACATTAACGATTAAGTATATTTAAAAAATTGAATTTATTTATAATAGTGATCCGATGTTATATATATTAAAATTACTTTTATACCAATGGCATTTAGTGTCAAATAAAAATATTCATTTTCTTATTTTATTTTATTTACTAAATATACTTCTTTCTTACTAACAAACAAAAGTGAAGGTAACGAAATAATGATGACATTTATGAAACTCCAAAACCCAAAGTAGTATTAGAAGTTGAAACAATCAACAAAATAATAGGAATGACAAAAGGGTAATTTGATTTTATTAGTATGATTATGGGTGTGACCTTTTATAAAATATATCTCTTTTATAGTTTTTAAAATGATTTTTATAAAAATATTTTTGAAAATATTGTAAGTTTTTTAAATTTATTTTTTATAAATTGAAATGTTAATTTCGATATTCTATAACATAAATATATTATTGAAGATCAAATCATAGTTAAAATTATAATTTTTTAAAAATAATATATTTAAAAAATAATTTTTATAAAAAGGATATGAAATAACTTAAAATTTAATTATTTTTAAAAAAAATTTATCATCCAAAAAAAGTTATTGAGAGAGAGATATTTAAAAAGATCAGTAGAAAATTAATTTTAGAAACTTTTTAAAAATTTAGACTTTTATTATTTTCAAAAATAAAGACTAATTTAGTTATATTTTTAAATATGGATGTCCAAAGTATTAAATTTGAAGGTCCATTTTATCTAAAATTAATCGGGTTTAAAAATTAAATTTAGATTAAGAAGATATGAATAACTTGTATTTCTGGTTAAATTGAACACCTTAGTGGGACGTTCGTCAACATCATTATTTAAAATGAAGTTTTTTTTTCAAAAATGAAGTTCCTTTATATAACAGGAGGATGAGATATTGAGAGACAAATAGTATTAAAATAGTATAAAGATTCTATGGTGGTTCGTCATATGTGTAAATTAGGCATGGCAAAAGGAGTGGAGCAAGGACGAATTTTGTCCTTCTCGAACCTAAATCTAAATCTCAGTTAAAAAGTCGTTCTTCGTCCAAAACCTAAACGGGAATAAGTAATTAAACTCAAACCCCATCTCAAACAGGTTCGGATATCTCCGCAAGTATCCCTATAACGTCTCATTCCCACATCATAATCAATATTCCCACATGAAAAATGTTCGAAGTGGTTTTAGGGTTTTGAAGAAAATGATTTGAATGTAAAATGTTTGAAATTGAGTGGTGAAAATGATTTACAGTTGAAATTTTTGAGAAATTAAGGATAGTGGAAATGGACTAAAGTGGTTTGTTTTGAGAAAAATGGATCGACGTTGGATTGAGGGCTTATTATTTTTTGTTCATTTTGAAAATGATTGATTTTATTATCTTTTGTTGTTATTTAAATGGTTAATTTTCTAACTAATGGCAAGAAAATAAAAATAAAAATAAATAAATATAAATTACAGTTAAAGGGATGGGGGATACACTTGTTAATAAGGGGGTATGATAAAGCGGTTAAAATACAAATCATCAAACAAGTAAATGTGAACATATAAAAAGAAAAAAAGTTCATTGTAAAAAGGCTCAAGATTAAGCCACGGGACCAGAAACCAACTGAATTGAAAGCATGTTGAATTAGTGTTATATTAAGCTAACTTAAAGTGAATTCATGTAGAAATCACTCTATAAGAAGTCAAGCAAAAATCTATGCGTTCAAATGATTTTTGATAATGTCGCACCTCGAAAAATGAGAACACAACTTAAGCGAAACCCAATCGCACGCTTGCATGATGGACTGAACAGAGTCGCCATTGAAATTTATTTATTCCTAAAAAGGAAAATGGAAATATCGATAAAACCCAAGAAAGAACGACAATGATTATGGTTGTCGCAACCAAATCAAGGTTCGGGAGTCGATTGCGCAAGGGGAAGGTATTAGCACCCCTCAGGTCCGTTGTACTCAACGGGAACCATTAGGTTAATTATGTACGTTAGTGTTAGCTTAGAAATGTTAGGTTTCTCGAGTTATTAGGTGGGAAAGAAAGAATAGAAGAGAGAAGAATGTTTTTGGTTTTTTGCAACGAAGGGGACTAAACTTAAGTTTTTTATTAATGGGCCTGACAAGATTTCGCAATCTTGCTCCTACGTATCTCAATAGAGAACTCAAGACTTACGTAGTTCTAGGTAGAAAAATATTTGTTTGTTGGTCGATTTTAGCGAAAGCTATATTATGTTAATCTACGAAAACATTATTTTACCCAAAACAGATGAGGAGCGGACATATACCACACATCGAATGGATTTACGAATCAACATTCGGAAAAACGTCATTTATCTCAACTCAACAATTGTGGCCGAAGCATTGGTTTACATCACCTTAAAACAGGATGTATTTCGTTTTTTGAAAAGGTTTTGAAGATTAATCGCACGGTGGCGAGAAAAAGTGTTTGATTTGTTGGATGTATTTTATAGATGAATGACGAACACTTGATGAGAATGAGACATGAGCCTCGGGATCAATCACCCAGGGCTCCACCGGAATGCTAGATTTCAATGGTCACTTTTCAATCGAATTAATTGAGAAGATTGTTTGATGGACAACGAACGCTTGATAAGAATCAATTGTTCAAAGGGTTACGTCAGAATGCTTGATCTCAACGGTCCTTATTTTGTCCAAGTTAATTAAAGTGTTTTAAGGACAAAAGAATAGAATGAACGGTTAATCCAAAATGCGAGGCTCGGGACCGGTTATTCGAAGGTTCCCACCAGAATGCTAGATTCCAATGGTCCTCTTCTTTTGAGTTATTTGAAAAAAAGGATTTTAATATTTTAACTTAAATAATAAAGCGTTTGAATCGGGATAAAGAAATAAATTAATCAGATTAAAAGATATAACTTGGGGATGACCAAAGTTTAAGAAATTAGTCATAAATATTTTATTCTATCAATTAATCGACATCATTACTAAATATTTATTTAATTATTTATTCGTAATACTCTAACAATAATAAATAAAACTTCAAAGAAAATGATATTATTTGAAAATAATAATTTTATAGTTATTCAAACATTTAGAAAAAATAGCAAGAAATAAAGTGGGAGAAAAATACAATTATATATTTTTTTATGTCTAGTAAATTAAAGTGAGAAAATAAGACCAATTTAATATTAGACATATACATTTAAAAGGTCTGATAACAAAAAAATTAAATACTTTTTTTTTGTTGTCTTTAAAATCTAACTAAAATAATAACAAAAGAAAAAAAATTAAACATAATTTTTGTTTTATTTTTTCTAACATAATCTAAAAAATAATAATAAATATAATTAAATTAACTCTTTCAATATTCTTATAACACAATCTAAAAATAATAGTGAAAATAACTAAATTAACCTTTTTTATAATACTCTTATAACACAATCTAAAAATAATAATGAAAATTACTAAATTAAATTTTTTTAATATTTTTATAACACAATCTAAAAATAATGAAAAAAATAACTAAATTAATCTTTTTTAATAATCTTTATAACATGATCTAAACTAAAATAAAATAAATGGTAACCTTATTTTTTGGAATTTTAAATGACATAATCTAAAATTAAAATAAAATAAAATGGGAAACTTATTTTTTTTGGAAATGTTTTATGACATGACCTAAACTTATAATAAAATAAAATGGGAAACTTATTTTTTTTGGAAATATTTTATGACATGATCTAAAATTAAAAGAAAATAAATGATAAACTCCTTTTTTGGAATATTTTATGATATGATCTAAAATTAAAAGAAAATAAATGATATACTCTTTTTATGATTTTTCATGATATAATCTAAAATTAAAAGAAAATAAATCTTAAACTTAATTTATGATTTTTTATGATATAATCTAGAATTAAAAGAAAATAAATGTTAAACTTAATTTATGATTTTTTATGATATAGTCTAGAATTAAAAGAAAATAAATGTTAAACTTAATTTTTTTGATTTTTATGACATAATCTAAAATAAATAATGAAAATAATTAAATTAAATTTTTTTAATTTTTTTTATAACATAATCTAAAATACAAGAAAATAAATAGAAAACTCTTTTTGTAATTTTTATTACTATGACTTCTATGTATTCATTTATTTATTTTTATTTTTTAAAAAAAATAATAAAAGAATAAGTTGATTTAAATGTTTTAAGAAACAAAGAAAAAAAATTAACGGTTAACCAAAAATGCAAAGCTTATGACCGATCATTCGAGGGTTCGCACCGGAATGCTAGACTCGAATGGTCCTTTTCTTTCGAGTTTGTTTAGAAAAATGATTTTAATATTACATTTGATTTGTGAAATGGTTGAAAATGAGTTGTATTTATTTTTAAATGGAATTTGAAATTTAAATGAAAATGAGAAATATTAGTATGATTATTTACATATGAGGGTATGCACATAAACTATCTAGTTAATCGACTTAACATAAATGAAATCGATTAAATAAATCACTTAGAAATAAAAAAACAATTAATTAAATAGAATGCAATTAACTGGTCAAATAAAAAATCTAATCAATTAATTAAGTATTAACTTAAATTAATCAATAATAATAATAATAATAATGAAAAAGAAAAAATTATAAAAATTATAAAAAAAAGAAACCAAGGGGTCATGCCCCATTTGTAGTAAACTCATTTCTTAAACATTATTAAATGTACCGGTAACACTTGATAATGCTTTTTTAATATAAAACAAAAAATAAATAATAAATAATAAATAATAAAAAATAAGTGAAGAGAAGGGACAACACCCCTACTTCATCCGACCACTCTAGTACTATTGAATCTAAGAATGCTTCATTCTAAATCACCCCAATTCAATAATTAATTTACAAAACAATAAATATTACTTTTAAGAAATAAAAGAAAGAAAAAAAGAAAGAAAAAATAGCAAGACTCATTCTTATACTTAAGGCCTAGTGTGGAATCTCCACAAATCCAAAATTGAATGCTATAGAAGTGAAATATTAAAAGAAAATGGAATTCACCGTTTAACTCACCAACTAAGATCTTGAATTATTCAATCTCTTAAATACAATTAATCCATACTTAAAATATCATAAAAAAATTAAATAAATGGGTGTGACGTATTAATGGTCTGGGTATAAAAAAATGTTCACCCAACTTGCACAAGTGAAATTGGACTCATTCAAAACTAAATGACCTTTTTTTTTTTGATAATCACTTGTATTAATACGCACAAGGGATGCAACCCAATACAAAGGGAAAAAAGTTACAATCCAACGAAATTAGAAGAATTAGCAAACCATAAATCTCTATTAATATCTATACTCCCCTTAGACAAAATAGAAATCCAATCCCACCCAATTGATCTAATAATCAATAAAATCTCTACCACATTCCAAATAGAATGTTCAAAAACCAAATTATTTCTAGCATTCCAAATGCTCCAACAAATCAAAGACCAAACAAAAGCGAAAAAAGACGACTTCACTCTTCCATCCAAAGCATTTGATAGAAATAAAAGCACATCTTCTCCGGTAACAATAGTATCAATATCCGAACTTTCCAATAGATCATCAAAATCCATACCAAACCACGAGAACACTTCCTTCCAAATAGATTTAACTTTAGCACACTTAAGAAAAAGGTGACCAGCAAATTCCTCTTCTAACTCACATAAGGGGCAAAAAGAACCCTCCACCCCTAAAATCACACCTCTATGCCAAAGTTCTTTTCTTGTTGGTAAGGCTCCCAAGATCCATCTCCACCCAAACAACTTGACTTTCCACGGAATAGTAGCTTTCCATAATCTTTTAAGTTCACAACATCTAAAAACACTACCAGTAGGATTAGCCATATTCAAAGTATACAATCGTTTAAATGCATTCCTAACCGAAAAGCCCCCCACATCTCTCCACCAAATTAATTTATCATCCCCATTCATACACGGTTTAACATCCTTTAAGATCTCTATTAACTCCTTCCAATCCTCCAATAATTCACCTACTAATAAGGTAGAATCAACACCCACCTTCCAACTCCAACCCACATTCTCCCATAAACCACAATTAATCACAAGAACATTAGGAAAAGAACAAACCTCAAATAAACGAGGAAAAAGAAGCTTAAGAGAAATATTTCCCAACCAACAATGCTTCCAAAAAAGAATAGAATTGCCTCTTCCCAATTTACAAGAAATTGAATCACAAAACCAATCATGACCGCCAAAAGGAGTTCCACAAACCAACCGGATATCTCTCCACCAAAGGGAATAATTAGAGAGAGCCGGCTTCGACACCACATCACAAAGAGATTGCAATCCACTACCATATCTAAACTGAAGTAATTTAAACCAAATCGCATGCTTATCATTAAGAAAACGCCAACCCCAATTACTCATCAAAGACAAATTAAACCACTCCACATTCTTAACACCTAAACCTCCTTCCTCCGTTCTAAGACAAATTTTATCCCAACTAACCCAACACATTTTTCTACTTCCACCACCATCCCCCCATAAGAAATTCCTTTGGATTTTGATAATATCCTCCAAAACACACTTAGGAGCCTTAAAGAAAGAAAGTAAAAAGATAGGCAAATTGTTTATCACCGAATTGAGTAAAGTAACCTTACCTCCAAGAGAAAGATGTTTCCCTCGCCAACCGCTCAAGCTCTTTTTCAACTTTGCAATCATCATAGACCAAAAAAGTCTACGTCTATGATTACCTCCAATTGGAATACCGAGAAAAGTAAAAGGTATCTTTTCCAAATTACAAGCCAGAAAAGAAGACGCCGATTCCAACATAAAATCCTCCACATGCACACCATACAACTTACTTTTCTTCAAATTAATACACAACCCCGACACCAATTCAAAACCCCTCAACAAAGTTTTAATACACCATAAGTTTTCCTTAGATCCATCACACGCTAAAACCGTATCATCTGCAAATTGGAGCATCTCAAAATGAATATCCTCCGAAACCGCAAAACTTTTGAACAATTCCAATGAAACCGCTTTCCTCATCATACCCGCAAGACCTTCTCCCACCAAAAGAAAAAGAAAAGGAGAAAGAGGATCTCCTTGACGCAACCCTCTAGATGTTTTAAATTCCAAAGTTGGGCTACCATTAACTAAAATTGATACCGAACTAGAAAAAACCGTACCTTCCATCCATAAGCAACACATATTAGTGATTATATATATATATATATATAAAATTTAAAGATAATAATAAATTTCAGGATTGAAATGTACAAACAGCAAACATATCTTCTCTTTTTTTGTCTCACACGCAAACTCTCTTTCTTTTCAAATGCATTTTTACTCATGAAATATTCTCTTTCTCTCTCTCTCCCTCTCTCTCAGTACTCTCCATTTTCATCGCCCACCCTCTCATGGTTTTCTACACAATTTTTTTTAGATTTCTCTAAACCCCATAAAATAAAAAATGAACAACGACAACTCCCTTCTAAATTTAACCCTCAATCCGAATCTACAAACAAAATCCTCAAAGAAACAAACCAAATGGAGCATATCTAAAATCCCTAAACCGAAAAAGAACAAAAAACTAACAACTTAAAAAACTCTCAAAATTACAATAAATTGTGCGGTATTCATGCATTCATGCTAGTATAAGGGCGAACCAGAAGAATGAAATGGATAAAGTGAAATGCATACCGAGAAAAAATAGAGATGAAAGGGTGATTTTCGGCGCCGTAGCTATTTTCTCTGGGGCGGGGGTCCTTTGTCTTAAGTACGATTTTCCACCTTCATCCTTTTATGGAGTCTGAATCTACTCCTTCTCCTCTTTACTGAGTTGTTGTTGTATTTTGCGAGTACTCTGCAAATGTGAGAATTCGTGGCTGGGGTTTTACAGTGAAATATGCAATTCTTTGAACTGTTGTAATAATTACTAGTTTTCTGTTCTCTGTGATGTGTATTTGAGCATGGTGGTTGTTAGAGTTTTTTTTTTATTTGGTTGTTCGATTCCTCCTTTATATTGTGAATTTTTTAGGGTTTATGTTATTGTTATATGACACAAAAGTAATGGAGTTATTCAACTTCTTCTTTTGCCAAGAAATATTTTAACAGTTTGCTGAAAGATCTGCTATGATGATGTTTTGATGTAACCTGCACGTTTACTTTCTTATGCTTTAATCTTGGTTTGTACTTATTTTCTAAAGATGGAAGAAAGATTCCATTCTATGAAGACAAAGGGAAAGTCACAATCTTGCAAAAACAAAAGGGCCTACACTTTTGGGAATATTTTGGTTATTATTTTTACTGATTAAATGTAACAAAATGTAATTCACAATGTGTTAAGTTCTCTTAGTTATTGAACTTAATTATAGAACTTAGTGTAATAAAATGTTAATTCTCTTAAATTAGACCATGTATTTTAACTCATGACTATTACCTGATTATTTCCAAATAACATAAAACGTGCACTTCCAAAGTGTTTATGTAATTCAAATCATGATTATTTTTTCAATTCAAATTTGTAATAATAAAACACATTACCTTTATTTCCAAACCATAAAAGAAAACAAGAATTAAAACAAAATAAAATCCTAATTTAATTGAATTTAAAATTGCAATGAAAGTATAGTTAAAAAGCACTTAATGAAATTCCAGATGGATGCATGATAGAAATAATGCATGAAGAAAAACAACTATATGACTGACATGGTATATGTGTATGCATGAATGAATGAAATACAAAGTTCAAAAATGACTATAAGTAAAGGTGTTTGAAAGTCAAGCCTTTGACCCAAAAAATGATATCCAAAAGAATCATGAATATCCAAGTCTAATATTGTAGAGACACCTAGGGTGACTTAGTCTTTGATTATCAAACTTATGTGTGGAAAGATCTTTATGACCAAATGTAATGGTCATGAGAAATAATGCATAGTGAAATGCTAGTGAATCAGAAGTACTAATGAATGGATACTAATGAATGAATGAAGATGACTGAAATGCATATGAATGATTTTAGGTGGTTGAAAAATTGAGGGTATGACAGTTGCCCCTATTTAAATATCTTCAACAAGAGAATATGAAGAATGTCAATCTTCATATGATCGCGGTGGGAGATAGTTAAATACTAAAAAGACCCTAATTTTGTCCCTAAATGCAGATGATATGAAATGCTATGAATGTATGAAGAAATTTTCATTTTGATTTTCTAGGGATATGATATGAGATGGACTCTAACTGGATATTTTATGATAGATGAAGAATAACAAATGGACCTGTGGGTAATGATGGAGACATATTATAACGGTGGCCCACAGGAAACAAAAATGAAGGTGAAAACTTGTTGGGGATAACAATCATACTAGAGGAAAAAAATTTGGGAGTATGCAAATAGATTTTAACAACAGGTTCGTACATGACGTGACAAACACCGAAATATTCTAGCAATTTTGAACAACAGGTTTATACATTGACCTAACAGTATTGAAAAACATACAAAACAAGTTTCATCAACAAGTTCATACATGACCTGCATTTTTAGAATACATGATCACAGATTTTGGAGATTCATAACAGGGAATTTATGCAAAACAAGGATAAACGCGGGTCTTCTTATAAGTAGATCATTTATGCAAAAGGCTATGATGAGTCTTTACAAAGAAATCAAACAAAACCAACATCATTGGAGTTTTCAACAAGAATAACATCCAAGCTTCTGGGAATTCCTTAAAATGAAAAGTCACTCATGACTTTCTAGGAACCATTAAGAAAAACAGAGTAATCAAACTCTTTGTATGTGCCAAAAACAATTGGACTTGGACCGTAAGAAATGGATTACAACCAGCTCCTAACGGATTGGTGACATCTTCAACTAGACTTTAAATGATGTTGGCGACAACCAAACTTCAGGTACCAATTACGATCGTATTTTTAAACGGAGTGCCAGTTATAACTGGACTTTTAGAGAAAGCCAACAACAATTGGATTTTAAGAATAGAGCGCTAGTTACTACTAGAGTTTAAATAGATACGGATGACAATGGGATTTTGAAAAGATGCTAGTAACAACCGGATCTTTGACGATAATGCAAGTAACAACTGGATTTTGGAGACGTCAATGATAATTGAACTCTTGAAATAATACTAGTGACAACTAGATTTTAAGGGTACCAAATAACAATTGGATTTCTGATAAGATATCAGTGACAACTGAACTTGACATACCAATGGCAATCGGATTGGAGATAGCACCAGTGACAACTGGACCTTACAGGATGTCAATGATGATTGGACTTTGGATGGAGTGCTAGCGATAAATGGTCTTTGGGTCAAGGATAACAATCAACGACAAGACCGAAGGGGCAACACAAATGAGTACAAAGTACATTTTGAACCATGCATGATTTAATTTTTTGTTTTATGCATGATATATGAATGATCATGATATACAATGATGATAATAGGCAGACTAGGAGTTCGTAGAGACTGTTTATAGAGATTCTGATTCCTCAACACCAATAACTCAAACCCGTACAAGTAATAGGCGTATCCAGAGGAGAATCTATCAAGATTGACAGTTATAAATAACTAAAGGGCCATCCTTCCAGAGGATTAATAAGTTGTGTTCCACGAAGATTCTTGTTGGTGATTTAGGAGTGCTTCTGCAACCTTGATACTTTCGGGAACACAAATGATTTTCTCTTGGTTTTCACATATCAAAGCAATTTTATTTTATTTTTCAATACATTTTAAATTACTTTCGAGTTTCAAAATTTCATTATTAACAAATAAATGACACTTAGCATAACAAAGAAAACATAAAAGAACACAATTAACAATGATTGATAGGCAAAATATTTTATTTGGAATGGTAGCACGCAAATGGCATAGCTCCATGGAATGTTACAATTTTGAAAATGACAATAAGGAAAGGTTTACATTGAATCCAATGACTACTACCATCCCTAATAAACATGATTCCCCAAAACCTTGCTTCTAAAGGGAGTAACTGGAGCGATCTTCCATCTCTGGTTTTCTTGTATCGATCACTAACATCTGATGCAGTTTATGCCTTTTGCCCCTAACTTTTGCCTGGATGGCCCTTTCGGGTTTTCAATCCACCGGGATGCTCTTTTTTTGCCTAAGTTGCCCTTTCAAGTTTTTAACTTAGCGAGCTATCATTTTTTATTCATCCCTAACTCCTGCCTGGATCGCCCCTTCGGGTTTTCGATCCACCGGGATACCTTTTTTTTGTGCCTAAATCGCCCTTTCAGGTTTTCGACTTAGCGGGTTTTTATTAGGCATAGTATTTTTTTAACTACATCAGAGTTCACGGGGTGTGAGAGCTCTTCACTATCCATAGTTGTGAGAATCAAGGCACCTCCGGAGAAGGCTTTCTTCACAACATATGGGGCTTCGTAATTGGGAGTCCACTCCCCACGCGAATCCTTGTGTATTGGCAAGATCTTCTTGAGCACGAGGTCTCCTTCTCTGAATTCCCGAACACGTACTTTCTTGTCAAAAGCCCTTTTGAGCCGTTTCTGGTAATACTGTCCATGGCACAAAGAAGTCATTCGCTTCTCATCTATGAGGTTTAACTGATCAAATCTGTTTTGGATCCATTCAGCCTATTTTAGCTTGGTCTCCATCAAGATTCTCATTGAAGGTATCTCCACTTCAATTGGGAGAACCGCTTCCATCCCATATACCAAAGAGAATGGGGTTGCCCCTGTTGAAGTGCGGACGGAAGTCCGGTATCCATGCAGTGCAAAGGGTAACATTTCGTGTCAATCCTTATAGGTTTGTTGGTGTAAGCCCTAGAGGCCAATATTTTTGGTACTTATATCGAATTATTTATTAATAATAAAATACTTTTTCTTTATTATGTTTATTTAATAAAGTCCCTAGAATAGCTAGTCCGTTTAATGTATCAAGTATGACTTAATCATGAGATCACATTAAACATAAGGACACTATTCTTAAAGTATCCGTAGTCGAGCTTTATTTTGAAGTGGGATAACATTAAAGCATTAAGACTATTATGTATGTAGACTGATGATCATATCTCATGGATCATGGATAAGGAGTTATCAAGTCTTAAACATAGGTATGAATAATAAGAGTAAAATATCCATATTGGATTGACCCGCTATGAGAATACTATATAGAATTTTATGCAAAGTGTCATAAGTTATTCTCATGGTGATAATGGTGTATATCACCCTTCAACCTGAAACCACTATGGACCCTAGATGTAGACTCGAGTGCTTTATTGCTGATCAAACATTATCCGTAACTGGATAACCATAAAGACAGTTAATGGGTACTCCACGAAGTATGCTGAGGGACATGAGTGACCTAGATGGAATTTGCCCATCCTGCGTAATAGGATAAATGTCTATGGGCCCAATATTGAACTGGACAAGGATGACACGGTCTATGCCTTGTGTTCAATATAGACATAAGGGCAAAAGGGTAATTATACGCATAAGTATTATCACAGAAGGATTTGTCAGATCACATGACATTTTCGTGTCTTGGGCAGCAGTGATGTGTTGTTAGATACCGCTCACTATTTATTATGTTAAATACGTGATTTAATATAATTGACAATGCCGCGAAAACCTACAGGGTCACACACAAAGGACGGATTGATGAGAGATAGAGTAACTAAGGAACACCGTAAGATACGGTGCACTTAAGTGAATTGTGGAACATCGTAAGGTACGGTGTACTTAAGTAGAATACGAAATATGGTAAGGTACCACACACTTAAGTGAATTTGGCATATTATAAGATATGGGCCAAATACACTTAAGTGGGCTTTTTAGCTTGAAGCCCACACAAGTGGTTCTATAAATAGAACCCTTGTGCAGAAGCATTAATTGCAGTTGCATTTTCGTTTTCTCTCTCTCTCTCTCTCTCTCTCTCTCTCTCACTCACTCACTCAAAGCCTTCATTCATAGCAGCTAGCACTGCGATTGAAGGAATCTGTTCGTGTGGACTGAGTAGAGGCGTTGTCGTCGTTCAACGTTCGTGATCGCTCCGTAGATCTGCATCAAAGGTTTCAGTCGTCACAATAGGTAAATATTCTATCACTGATCATGCCCATTCGTAAGGATCACTAAAGGAGAAAATTTTAATTTCCGCTACGTTTTGGATCACAAATCTCCTTCAGTTTTCACCATTTTCTGTAGGATCTTCTTGATGTTTTTATTAGTGGCTTCAACAGCGCCATTCATCTTTGGACGATATGGTGAAGAGTTATGGTGCTCAATCTTGAAGCTTTCGCATAATTCTTTCATTGTATTATTGTTTAGATTCGTCCCATTGTCTGTAATGATCCGACTTGGAACTCCATAGCGGCAAATAATCTCTTTCTTGAGGAACCGTGCGACCACTTGTTTTGTCACATTAGCATAAGAGGAGACTTCTACCCATTTGGTAAAGTAATCAATGACAACCAGGATGAAGCGGTGACCGTTGGAAGCTTTAGGCTCGATGGCGCCAATCATGTCAATGCCCCACATTGAGAACGGCCAAGGTGATGTTAAAACGTTTAGTAGGGTCGGAGGCATGTGTACCTTGTCTGCATAGATTTGGCATTTATGATATTTTCTAGCATAATTGAAGCAATCGGATTCCATGGTCAACCAGTAATAACCTGCTCTCAAAATCTTCTTTGCCATGGCATGCCCATTTGCATGAGTTCCAAAGGATCCTTCATGAATCTCCTTGATCAACAGGTCCGTTTCATGTCCATCTACGCATCTGAGCAGAATCATGTCGTGGCTTCTCTTGTATAACACACCATTGCTTAAGAAGAATTTGGATGCTAACTTCCTCAATGTTTTCTTGTCACAGGTTGTTGCATCTGTTGGATATTCTTGGTTTTGCAAAAAGCATCTAATATCGTGAAACCAAGGTTTACCATCGACTTCCTCTTCAATCAACTGACAGTAGGCAGGCTCAACCTTCCGCTCTATCTGAATGAGAGGCGCTTCATTATGGAATCTAACTTGGTACATTGAAGCCAACATAGCCAAAACATCAGCTATTTAATTCTCAGTCCTCGGGATATGACGGAAAGTGATTTCGTCAAAGTATTTTATTAGCTCCATGACATAGGCACGATATGGGATCAACTTGGTATCACGGGTTTCCCGTTCGCCCTTGACTTCTCCTCTTTAAGTTTAAGAGCAGATGTCAATTCATCTGACGCCTCCTCTTCAAAATGGGGTATTTTGAGAAATAATCTAAAAAATAAGTTATTTTAGATTTTTTTAAAAAAATAGGATTATTTAAATAAAAAATTTGTATTCTCTTTTTATTCTCGTAAAATGGCTTATACCTCCTTATTACGACATATTTTGTAATATGATATTACTTCTCCTGGTATTGGTTGGATTCTCCCTCTTATTTGAAAAAGTTGATCAACTTAAATTATTGTTGTTTCTTGGCAATTACTTTAAGATAAAATGCCTACGAGAGCTAACCTTTTTAGGCACCGGGTTATTAAAGATCCAAAAGGAATTAATTGTTTGGACTTCTCTCTACTTTCTTTTTGTTTTACAATTTGTTTGTATCTGTTTTATTTTATTTGAGGTTTCTTGTACTCTTGTTTCAGAATTTGTGAATTTGTTCCCTTTTACCTTCATTTTTTCTATTATCAAAATTTTAAAAATATAATTATGATAATGTGATATTTGGTGGGTCAAATTATTTTATATACACTTCAAGACTCTTCAAAGTAATAGAGAGAGAAAATAAAAAGAATCCCTAACTAAGATAGCCCTGTAAACTGGCAGAGATTCATAGTTTGACAAAATACAATATCAAATTTGAGAGTGATAAATTCAACCTACGAGAGGAACATGTGCCACATCTAATCACTTAATAGATTTAGAGGTTTGGGAATCTAATCACAAAATGCAAAACATTTTTCTTCTCACTTTAAACAAGTACATGAAATACACTCCTACGTTTTAACTTCTTACTCATAGGCGTAGATTCTCACTCAACACAACTCCGGTGATTGAATGTGATGACGATCTTGAATAGCGTTCCAGCAATGACAATACCTTGGCAACTTTTCTCCTTAGGTGGCCGTCCCCGTATACATTCATGCCGGTAAGATGGAATAGACGCAATCTAGCCATTGAGCCATAGGATTCAACCATTTCCTTTGAGACAAACACCTTCTCCAAGAGTCCAAGAACTTCTGCCTTAAGAGAATCACTTCCCCAGTTTAAAATTTTCAATATGGGTCTCATTGCATTCAATTCGTGCAAAACACGAGCTTCTCTCTGAGGAAAGTCTTCTATAACCAATGTGGAAAGTGTCTGTATGGCTTCATAAGCAGTTGCATGAACCTCCTCTTATAACAACTTAATCAAGCCAGGTAGTGCATTTTCTTCCAAAAGACAAAATGTGGAATTCACATTACAAACACTTCCGTGTGCCGAGCATAGAGGAGCTTGTGATGATCGAAAATACCTGCAAAATGATGATTTTGAAACAACTGTGAGCTTTGGAGTGCTCATGGAAAGATCACCAATGAATGCTGCTGCTATTGCCTTTGCTATCATTGAACCAGTGTTGAGAAATTTTACTAACAGAGAATATATTCCTCGTCTAACCAAATCGCGTTGTGACTTGATATCTGTGGGATCTGTGAACCTAAAGAATGCACTGAGAGCATTTTCTTTTGCTTCCATTGTACCGTTTTTAAAAATGTTTATAATTGCATCAAGGCCACCTAAGTCAATTAATTGCATAGTGAGTTTTCGTTCGGATTTAGGAAGGTTAGCTAGTAAACCAGTAGCAGCTACTTGTACATCATTATTTTCGTCATTCTCAAGAAACCTGACTAAAGCTTCAAATCTTCTGGGCCTGAAGAGGTATTCAACAACTCCTTATGGTTCTTGTTGTGAGAAAAGAAAGAGAAGACTAACGGCAGTTTCACTGATTTCTGAGTCAGAGTAATCAAGAAGGGGAAGAATTAGTGGTACACCGTGCGCGTCCAGAACCGCCTTCTTAACTAAACCTATCTCAAACTTGCAAATGCCGATAAGAATGCGCAATGCAGGCTTACGGAAGTAGTGGGCTGAGTTAAGAAGCTGCTGCTGAAGGAGAATTGCGGTCCAAAACGCAGCGGAAATAAAATTTTCTCCTTTAGAGATCCTTACGAATGGTCATGGTCAGTGATAGAATATTTACCTCTTGTGACGGTTGAAACCTTTGGTGCAGATCTCTTGTGACGATCAAAACCTTTGATGCAAATCCACGAAGCGATCACGAACGTTGAACGATGACAACGTCTCTACTCAGTCCACACGAACGGGTTCCTTCAATCTCAGTGCTAGCTGGTACGAATGAAGGCTTTGAGTGAGAGAGAGAGAGTGATAGAAAACGAAAATAATGCAACCGCCAATTTTTTGCTTTTGCACAAGGGTTCTATTTATAGAACCACTTGTGTGGGCTTCAAGCTAAAAGCCCACTTAAGTGTATTTTGGCCCATATCTTATAATATGCCCAAAATCACTTAAGCTCATGGTACCTTACCATATTTCATATTCTACTCAAGTACATCGTACCTTACGATGCTCTATAACTCACTTAAGGGCACCGTACCTTACGGTATTCCTTAGTTACTCTATCTCTCATCAATCCGTCCTTTGTGTGTGACCCTGTAGGTTTTCGTGACGTTGGCAATTATATTAAATCACGCATTTAACATAATAAACAGTGAGCGGTATCTAGCAACACATCACTGCTACCCAAGACACGAAAATGTCATGTGATCTGACAATTCCTTCTGTGATAATACTTATGTGTATAATTACCCTTTTGCCCTTATGTCTATATTAAACATAAGGCATAGACCGTGTCATCCTTGTTCAGTTCAATATTGGGCCCATAGACATTTATCCTGTTGCGCAGGATGGGCAAATTCCATCTAGGACACTCATGTCCCTCAGCATGCTTTGTGGAGTACCCATTAACTGTCTTTATGGTTATCCAGTTACGGACAACGTTGGATCAGCAATAAAGCACTCGACTCTACATCTAGGATCCATAGTGGTTTCAGGTCGAAGAGTGGAATACACTATTATCACCATGAGAATAACTTATGACACTTTGCATAACTTTCTATATAGCATTCTCATAGCGGGTCAATCCGGTACAAATATTACTCTTAATATTCATACATATGTTTAAGACTTGATAACTCTTTATCCATGATCCATGAGATGTGATCATTAGTCTACAAACATAATAGTCTTAATGCTTTAATGTTATCCCACTTCACACTAAAGCTCGACTACGGATACTATAAGAATAGTGTCCTTATGTTTAATGTGATCTCATGATTAAGTCATACTTGATACATTAAACAGACTAGCTATTCTAGGGACTTTATTAAACAAACGTAATAAAGAAAAAGCCTTTTATTATTAATAAATAATTCGATACAAGTACCAAAAATATTGGCCTCTAGGGCTTACACCAACAATCTCCCACTAGCACTAGAGCCAATCAGGCATACCCTTAATACCCATAGATCTAGTATGGCCATCATGCTTCTGCTGCGCAAGAGGCTTTGTCAGTGGGTCAGCAATATTGTCAAGTGTAGGTACTCTGCATATTTTCACATCTCCTCTATCTATTATCTCTCGAATGAGATGATAAAGCCTAAGTATGTGTTTGGATCGTTGGTGAGATCTAGGCTCCTTGGCTTGTGCGATAGCACCATTGTTATCACAGTAGAGACCAATGGGATCCACAATGCTAGGAACTATGCCAAGTTCACTAATGAACTTTTTGATCCAAACAGCTTCCTTTGCTGCACTTGAGGCAGCAATATACTCGGCCTCGGTTGTAGAATCAGCAACTGTATCTTGCTTTGAACTTTTCCAGCTCACAGCGCCACCGTTTAAGCAAAACACATAACCAGATTGCGATCTAAAGTCATCCTTATCTGTCTGGAAGCTAGCATCGGTGTATCCAATTACAGCCAACTCTTCCTGACCTCCATATATCAAGAATGAGTCCTTAGTCCTTCTTAAATACTTAAGGATATTCTTGACAGCTACCCAGTGAGCATCACCGGGATCAGATTGGTACCTACTCGTTGCACTCAAAGCATACGAGACATCTGGTCGAGTACATAACATGGCATACATGATAGATCCTATTGCAGATGCATATGGAATCTTATTCATGCGATCCCTTTCTTCCTTAGTTAAAGGGGATTGTGTTTTTGATAGACACAGGCCATGTTGCATAGGTATGAATCCTTTCTTGGAATCATGCATATTAAAACGTCTCAACACTTTGTCTATGTATGTACTCTGACTTAGGCCAAGCAGTTTTTGTGATCTATCTCTATAGATTCTGATTCCTAATATATAGGCTGCTTCACCTAGGTCCTTCATAGAAAAACATTTCCCCAACCAAGACTTTACTTGTTGTAGGGTAGGGATATCGTTTCCAATGAGTAATATGTCATCTACATATAATACTAGGAAAACGATCATGCTCCCACTAACCTTCTTGTAGACACAAGGCTCATCTTCGTTCTTGATGAATCCATATTGTTTTACTGTTTCATCAAAACGAAGATTCCAGCTTCTGGAAGCTTGCTTCAATCCATAGATTGATCTTTGTAACTTACATATCTTTTGGGCTTCCTCTGGTATGTCAAATCCTTCAGGCTGTGTCATGTACACATCCTCAAGAAGATTTCCATTAAGGAAAGCAGTTTTGACATCCATCTGCCATATTTCATAATCATGATATGCAGCGATAGCAAGTAAAATCCGAACAGATTTAAGCATTGCAACTGGTGAAAAGGTTTCATCATAGTCAATCCCATGAATTTGTTTATATCCTTTTGCAACCAGTCTTGCCTTATAGGTATGTACCTTACCATCCATGTCAGTCTTCTTTTTGAAGACCCACTTGCATCCTATAGGGTTAACTCCTACAGGAGGCTCTACCAAGGTCCAAACTTGGTTTGTGTACATGGAATCCATTTCAGATTTCATGGCTTCTAGCCACTTCTCAGACTCGGGACCAGTTATGGCCTCTTGGTAGGTCATAGGATCATCTTGATCCATGAGTAATACATCACCTTGATCAGTTATGAGATATCCATATCTCTCAGGTAGTTGACGTATCCTGCTTGACCTACGTTGGTTTTGTTCTACTTGAGCAGGTTGCTCTTCCACAACTTCTTGTGTTTCCTGCTCTAATTCCTCCATAGGTGTATCTATGCTTTGTGATTCTTGAATTTCTTCAAGCTCTACTTTCCTCCCACTGGTTCCTTTGGAAATAAAATCCTTTTCTAGGAAAACTCCAGTTCGAGCGACAAACACTTTGCCCTCAGAAGGATTGTAGAAGTAATACCCTTTTGTTTCTTTAGGATACCCCACAAATAAGCATTTGTCAGATTTGGGCTCAAGCTTAGTTGAAATTTGTCGTTTCACATAAACCTCACAACCCCAAATCTTCATGTAAGACATATGTGGTTTCTTACCACTCCATATCTCATATGATGTCTTTTCAACCTTTTTGGATGGAACACGGTTAAGTGTGTAAGCTGCTGTCAATAGTGCATGTCCCCAAAAGGAGTTTGGAAGATCGGCGTGACTCATCATGGATCGGACCATGTCTAACAGGGTTCTATTTCTTCTCTCAGATACACCATTCCATTGGGGTGTTCCAGGAGGAGTAAGTTGGGATAGGATCCCACACTCTTTCAGATGGTCATCAAACTCTAGGCTTAAATACTCACCACCTCGATCTGATCGAAGAGTTTTAATATTCTTACCTAGTTGGTTTTGTACTTCATTCTTGAATTCCTTGAACTTTTCAAAGGACTCCGATTTGTGTTTCATTAAATACACATAACCATATCTACTGAAATCATCAGTAAATGTGATGAAGTACTGAAAACCTCCTCTGGCTGGTATGTTCAGTGGTCCACATACATCAGTATGTATTAGGCCCAAAAGATCATTCGCTCTTTCACCTTTTCCTGTGAATGGAGACTTTGTCATCTTTCCAATTAAACAAGATCTGCATGTCTCATATGATTCATAATCAAAAGAGTCCAAGAGTCCATCTTTATGGAGTTTGGAAATGCGTTTCTCATTTATGTGGCCTAATCGACAATGCCAAAGGTAAGTTGGATTTAACTCATTAGGTCTCATCCTTTTAGTATTAATGTTATATATAGGCATTTCGAGATCAAGGACATATAGTCCATTGCTCATTTGTGCAGTAGCATAGAATATATCATTCAAATAAATTGAGCAACAATTGTTCTTTATTATAAATGAAAAACCAAACTTGTCCAAACAAGAAATGGAAATAATATTCCTGCTAATTGCAGGTACATAATAGCAGTTCTCTAACTGAATTATTAAACCACTAGGTAAAGTTAATACATAAGTTCCTACGGCTAAAGCAGCAACCTTTGCTCCATTGCCAACTCGTAGGTCAACTTCACCTTTTGCCAAATCTCTACTTCTTTTTAGCCCCTGCACATTTGTACAAATGTGAGAACCGCATCCAGTATCTAATATCCATGATGCAGAAGTAGATAAATTTATTTCAATAACAAAAATACCTGAAGTTGAAGTCTCTACTCCATTCTTCGTATCTTCCAGGTACTTTGGGCAGTTTCTCTTCCAGTGTCCGGTCTTACCGCAATGGAAGCAGGTGCCTGCCTTTGCTATGCCTCCAGTAGGCTTCAAAGCAGCAACAGTGGGTCTGGGTTTGGCAACTTCCTTGCCTTTCCCTTTATCACCCTGCTTGGTGGGCCTTTTGTTCTGTCTCTTTCCATTTCTGATCATCAGAATGGACTTCCCTTTTGTCTTCAGATTCTGTTCAGCTGTTCTTAACATGCCTAGCAGTCCAGGAAGAGATTTATCCATATCATTCATATTGAAATTTAGGACAAATTGACTGAATCTATCTGGCAACGATTGCAAGATCAAATCAGTCGCAAGTTCCTTTCCGAGGGGAAAACCCAACCTTTCAAGGTTTTCCACATACCCAATCATCTTGAGCACATGGGGACTTACAGGGGCTCCCTCAGCTAACTTGCTTTGAAAAAGGGCTTTCGAAACTTCAAACCTCTCATGCCTTGCTTGCTCTTGATAGAGCAACTTCAGGTGTTCGATCATATCGAACGCTGACATGTTCTCATGTTGCTTTTGCAATTCTGAGTTCATGGTAGCTAGCATGAGACAAGCAGTTTCATTGGCATCATCGACATGCTTTTTATAAGCATCTCTTTCTGCCTTAGGTGCAGAACTAGGAGGTTCCTCTTCAGGAACAAGAGTCTCCAAGACATACAACTTTTTATCATGTTTGAGGACAATCCTCAGGTTTCGGTGCCAATCCAGGAAATTTGTCCCAGACAATTTTTCCTTGTCAAGGATTGATCGCAAGATGTTGTTAGAGGTGTTTGTTGTCATGGTGATCTACATAAGAATTAATGAAAATATAAGTATCAATAACATATTTAATTAGGCCTTTAATTAAACATGCTCCCACTATTTTATTCAAAACAAATGACCCTCATCATTTGATTCGGAAAATCCCGTTGGAAGATTTTCTAGTGGGTCGAGATCCATATTTCACTTCGTTCTAAGTCCGCGTAGGCGGATTACACAAAACTAGGTTATTTAGGTAGGAACTCCTTCCAATTGTATCTCATACAACTCTCGAAAATTTCAGTTGGGTGAATAACTCCTTATTCCAATCCATCATATGGATTATTCCCAACTCTTGCTTCTAAAACATATATGATATTATTATAATTAAGTTTGACCCATTGTCTTAGCAGTTGGATATTACAATTATCCCATCGCACCTTACTAATATAGAACATGCACCTCGCTTTGGCGAAACCTACATTATCCGATACTAGTCTTGATGAGTGCTAAAACTTGGAAAGCAAACATATATAATATCATCATAATTTTTTTAGTTAAGTTTGACCCATTGTTTTAGCAGTTGGATATTACAATTATCCCATCGCACCTTACTAATATAGAACATGCACCTCGCTTTGGCGAAACCTACATTATCCGATACTAGTCTTGATGAGTGCTAAAACTTGGAAAGCATAAACTTAATATTTTAGTTTGAGGGAATTGCAATTGTTATGATCTCACCGGCTTGTTTATCATATAAATCGTCTCTCACATGCATCAACATACATTCACATGCATCAACATACATACAAACAAAATGAAACAGTTATGGCCCCTAGCGCAATTGTTCTCCCAAGCCAATGAGAGAACCTAAGCTAACCTAATAACGATCTAAGCTTCTCCAAGCAAGATCTTCAAGGTTGTCCTCCTTTAATATTGAATTCTTCTCTAAGCTTCTCCAAGCAAGATCTTCAAGATTGTCCTCTTTTGATATTGAAATCTTCTCTTTCTTCATAACATTGTCTTCTTCTCTTTATTCATAACATTACATTCCAGAAGAAACTCGTTTTACATACGAGGGTTTGAGATGAGAAAAGAAGTTACATTAAGAGATCAAAAGGAGAGGCACGACACGCAGGTCGTATTTAAAAAACCCAAAACAAAATAAAGGACAACTAAGGCCATAACTGATCACCACAAGGCAATAATAATAAACACATTGTTATTATTAAATTTTAATTCCTTTAATTAATTAAAACCAAATTAAATTTCAGCGACCGATCACACTACGCAGAGTTAGCCGGAGGTTCCGCTGACCGATCAGCGGACGAGGTCAATGGGCAGCGCCCTTGCGGGGTTGGAGGGGCAGCGCCCCTGTCCAAAATTTTAATGAACAATTCATTTGAAATGGACATTGTTTTGCATGAACACAACCCTTGCGTAGTCACAAAACAGGAACCCCAAAATTTTGACTCTGGGAGTGTGACGACCGTCACAGGCGTGTGACGACCGTCACAGGCGTGTGACGACCGTCACAGGCAATGTGAGTGTGACGACCGTCATGTGCGTGTTACGACCGTCACGCATCCAGTTTGTTACGCATGTTACGCTCGTCACACGAACTTCACGCGACCAAACTAATAGGACTTTGAAACAGTCTACGAACCTCTTCCAAAAAGCCCTAAATTCAGAACTCCTTGACGGCACAACCCTTGCGCCGTCACCAACCCTAATGCGCCAATTTCAGACCGTCAAACACACCTCGATTGTTGATTCAGTATGATTGATCAACATGTCATTGCTTCACCATACTAATGTCGGATTCCGAAGCAAATGACCATTGATCGCTCAAAGGAAAACAATCATTTAGTGTTCGAATGAATGAAACAGAAACAGTATATCACATATACCATACTTTGCATTAGGATTACTTATATCATATATAAGTTGATCGGTCTCAATTGCGTAACCTATGGACGATCGATGTATCGCTGCTTCACCATACTAATGTCGGATTCCGAAGCATAGTCAACATCAATCATCCAACTCGTACACTCATGATGCCAAATTTAATTACCCGATTAATTAATTGATTCATTCTGTCTTTTAATCATATTAATACAGAAAGTAAACAGCTATCCGAGTCATGGTTTCGTAAGTGGCTCTGATACCACTGAAGGAGAATTGCGGTCCAAAACGCAGCGGAAATAAAATTTTCTCCTTTAGAGATCCTTACGAATGGTCATGGTCAGTGATAGAATATTTACCTCTTGTGACGGTTGAAACCTTTGGTGCAGATCTCTTGTGACGATCAAAACCTTTGATGCAAATCCACGAAGCGATCACGAACGTTGAACGATGACAACGTCTCTACTCAGTCCACACGAACGGGTTCCTTCAATCTCAGTGCTAGCTGGTACGAATGAAGGCTTTGAGTGAGAGAGAGAGAGAGTGATAGAAAACGAAAATAATGCAACCGCCAATTTTTGCTTCTGCACAAGGGTTCTATTTATAGAACCACTTGTGTGGGCTTCAAGCTAAAAGCCCACTTAAGTGTATTTTGGCCCATATCTTATAATATGCCCAAAATCACTTAAGCTCATGGTACCTTACCATATTTCGTATTCTACTCAAGTACATCGTACCTTACGATGCTCTATAACTCACTTAAGGGCACCGTACCTTACGGTATTCCTTAGTTACTCTATCTCTCATCAATCCGTCCTTTGTGTGTGACCCTGTAGGTTTTCGTGACGTTGGCAATTATATTAAATCACGCATTTAACATAATAAACAGTGAGCGGTATCTAGCAACACATCACTGCTACCCAAGACACGAAAATGTCATGTGATCTGACAATTCCTTCTGTGATAATACTTATGTGTATAATTACCCTTTTGCCCTTATGTCTATATTAAACACAAGGCATAGACCGTGTCATCCTTGTTCAGTTCAATATTGGGCCCATAGACATTTATCCTGTTGCGCAGGATGGGCAAATTCCATCTAGGACACTCATGTCCCTCAGTATGCTTTGTGGAGTACCCATTAACTGTCTTTATGGTTATCCAGTTACGGACAACGTTGGATCAGCAATAAAGCACTCGACTCTACATTTTGGATCCATAGTGGTTTTAGGTCGAAGAGTGGAATACACTATTATCACCATGAGAATAACTTATGACACTTTGCATAACTTTCTATATAGCATTCTCATAGCGGGTCAATCCGGTACAAATATTACTCTTAATATTCATACATATGTTTAAGACTTGATAACTCTTTATCCATGATCCATGAGATGTGATCATCAGTCTACAAACATAATAATCTTAATGCTTTAATGTTATCCCACTTCACACTAAAGCTCGACTACGGATACTTTAAGAATAGTGTCCTTATGTTTAATGTGATCTCATGATTAAGTCATACTTGATACATTAAACAGACTAGCTATTCTAGGGACTTTATTAAACAAACGTAATAAAGAAAAAGCCTTTTATTATTAATAAATAATTCGATACAAGTACCAAAAGTATTGGCCTCTAGGGCTTACACCAACAGCTGCAGAGCTAGCAAATTGGTGATTATGTTATCTAACTCGAGTTGTTTCCCTTCTCCGTCAATAAAGACACCAATTCCATCGGAAGAAGAAGAAAGCTTCTCAAGGATTTCAAAGCATTTAATGCTAATGAACGCTCGTGTCCGAAGGGAGAACATTAAATCTAAGAGAATGGGGACACCTCCATATGCAACAAGAATTCCCTTATTGGCATGAACTTCTGCTAGTTTGACCAATGCTGATAAAGACAATTCTTTCGATTCAATGCTTCCGGATAGCATTTCTAGCAAAGGAGGTATAACTCCTTTCTCGCCAAGGAGTTTTAAATTTGATTCTTCCAAATTGAAATTGATTATAGCTTTACCATTGACATTCTTGAAGACTCCGATCCTTAAAAATCAAATAAGGAAAAGTAAGGCACAAATGTTTTATTTGGAGCATAACACAGCAATAAGACAGAAACTAAAAGAAAAGACTTCCCATATGCAATTACGTACACCATGAAAAGAAGAATTTATATAAACATTGCCCATGAATCAACGCAACAAAGACGAACTGGAAAAGAATGTCTTGCTACCTTGAATCATGCGATCAACAAGTGCTTTGTACCAGCCAAACTTAGCAGCACAACAAATGTTTTCCTCGTCTGTTTCAAAAAGCTCCATCAAAATCTTTTTTGCAGTTCCAATTGAATCGCTGACTGGTCCATTTAGAATGGTAACAAGGTAATTAACCGTGCTGGGATGCTCAGAAAGTTTTTCGCAGAAACTTTTATTCCAACCAGAACGGTCTTGAAGCAATTCATAGAGCAAATCAACTGCTTCCTTTATTACTCTAGAGTCATTGTGTAAGAAGGAAATAATGTATCGCCATCCTTGAGATTCAACCATTTTTTCCTGTAAAATATTATGCAAATGTCGAATTTAAAACTAGTTGAAGAATGTCTACATCTCAGTGCAGCATATGTAAAAAATTTATGCTCAGCTTAAATGAAAAATAAAGACTGTTTACCTTGTTTCTTGCATGCCCCTCAACAGCACCCTTCAAAGTAATCAAGATCTTCATCTTGACATCTATAGAATAAGAGTTCCCAAGGATGGAGATGATAATATCAGTAAGTTCTCCTATAGAAATCCAATCCTTATTAATTGAATTCTCTTTTATGAGAGCCTGCATCTGACTCAAGGACTCATGCAATAATAAGCCAGAATTAGATAATAAGTTTTCCCTGATAGACTTTATTCTGAAGCAGTAATTAAGTTCTCTCCACTCTACTATGGATTCTCTTAACCGAATGTTCGACCTTAAGGTAGTATCTTCAAGAACCTCTTTCGTTTTCGGTCAGTCATATTGCCATCATCAAACCAAACTTCAATGGCAGATCTCTCACATGTAGTACCGGTGCAAAGACTGACAGGATCTACCATAACAGCTTCAGTTATCGAACAACAGAAAGAATTAAGTGGCGGAATATATTTTCCCTTGAACCATATCTTTCCATTACCTGAACCCTTTGAAAATATTGCTTCTTAACTTCTTCGAAATCACTTGCTGTATCAGCTTGAGAGAGTAGCAAAATGATCTGCTCCAAAAATATAACTTCTGCTCTTTCTTTCCTGTTTGCAGCTTCTTCTTTTTCCCACCTAATGTTGGCTATCTCTTTGCTGATCTCTGAAGGCTCCACTGGCACCCCGACTGCTCTTGCTATCTCTTCGAGCATATCGTTTGCAAAAGCCTGATCTAATTTTTGCTCCTTAATTCCATGGTTCAACTTATCAATAATGTCAAGCTGAGATTGTGAAGCCTCAAACTCGACCCTTTGCATCTCACTCTGTAGTCTGTTGACTTGATCAGAAATTCTTGATAGGACTTCAGTATTTGCAAGAGACAATGCAGCTAGAGACCTTCCGATATCCCTAATGACTTGTTCAAGAGACTCCAGAGCAACCCTTGCAACTTGTGACTCATTCAGTTCCTGAAGCTGCAATATCAAGCAGGTGTTTCGAAAGGATATTAAAACTTTCCTTGTCGATAAGAACATCTTTTGCAGCATTAGCCGTTCTCACAACCTGGCTGGTTAGAACAGCCAAAATTGTACCTATCGGTATGAGTTCCAATCCAACCATGGTAAGCGGTTTGTAGTCTCTTGAGTTTTTTACTCAAACTGTATTTCTATTATGCAGAGTATGGAAGTTGAAACCACAACACCAAAAAATTGCTTCTCGTTTCCCTGCAATCAAATTCCTCTCATGGAGTCCTCTATGAAGCATAAAAATTTGAGAACAAGTCATTGAACTGAAAGAAGGGAAGGATAGAGACTAAAAGAGAATCATTCAAGCTAACAAAAACAAACTGAATATTGCATCTAAGCTGCAACCACTGCGATTCTAACATGCAGAGAACAAAGGTGTTCCCATTGCTAGGTAAACAATAAGTTGGAAAAAAGAATAGAAAAAAAAATAATTAAATAGACTTAAAAAAATTGATACCATAACAACATGTATGATATATCAACTAATAAAGAAGAGATATAGATATACAACCTTTTAAATAAAGAAGATGAACTGCAATAGTTTTGTCATTCACAGAAACTCATATCACAAATCCTTAAAGACTGAATGAAACAATAAATTATTATCTTTGCTTACCGGTAATCCCAAACTATCTATATGTCAGGAAAGTAACCAAGCAAAAGCTTAGAAGTCAAGTTGGTAACAATGTTGGCAATCACAGAAAATAGCAATTTGATCAAATAGAGTGCTGTTGTTCGACAATATGAGAAAACAGTCCATGACTTCATGCAATGAAGAATTGATTTTTGGCGTGATAATGAAATTGCAAAGTTGACTCATTTACTTAATAACAATATGTTCCTTTCATTGCAGAAAATTTCATAATAAAACAACAGAAACAATTGAAAGAAGCAAAGATTCGTAGTTCACACGGTGTCCATTACAAACGTTTACTATTACTATTGCCAATCCACAAGAAGCATCGGGGGTTGTTCCTTTTGCGAGCTATCTCCCTCGCCATCTCTCTAAGCTCCTCTGGTGGTGTTGGCTTTTGTGTATCCTTGGTGTAAGACCCCAATTTTGGCCCTAAGATCCCTCATGGCCCATATCATATCATACCATGGCCTCAAGGATCATTGCATGCCTTTGCTTCCCTCCTAGTGGGTTGGTTGCCTTGTGGGTTGTTTCTTGATCACCAAGCATACCTTGCATTTGTATATCTTTGCTTTCATATGTTTATCTTCCAAAAAGTACAAAAATATTGTCAGTCTAACCTTGTTGATTGCAGATGAAGCAATTAGGTCAAAATCAGTCAACAGTCAGTCAAAGCAATGGATGGTGGCCATTCTTGCAGAATTTGGGCACCATGGTCAATAATCAAGAGTTCATACAACTTGAGACATCATTTGAAGTCAAGTCCTCAAGGAATTAGGGTTTGGAATTCATCAGAAGTGGTCCAGTCACCCAAAACCCTAGAAAAGTCAAACTTGGTCAACTGTTGATTTAATCAGTGATTTGATGGACAGAATTGATTTGAAGGAGCTCATTCATGCTTGTACAAGCCTCATCTATCATGTCAAACCTCATCATGGAAGAAAATCAAGTCAAACAGAAAATTTCCAGAAATAGAAAGTGGACCTGTAATTTCAACTGCCAAAAATGGAAACTTCTTGATCTTAAACTTACATCATGATACAAGCTTCAAATGAATTTTTGCCCAACATGAAAGTTGAAGATCTTGTCTTCCCATTTTCAAAAAGTCCAAGAACTCTCAAATCCCATGTGTGGTTGTCAAGATATGATCAATTCATTTTCACCAATTTTTGAACTTCAAAGAGCCATATCTCTCAAACCATAAGGCCAAATTTGGTGGGGTTTTTTCCTACAAACCACATTTTTCATCCTCTTTCCAAAAATATAAATTTCACTCACCAAAACCCTACCAATCAAAATGGCATTTTTGGACCTTTTTCATTTAAATTCAAAGTTTGACCAAACTTTGACTTTTTGAATTAAGACTTTTTTCACCATTTTGCCAATTGAGATTGCTTTCATATCATGTTTGAAACTTGCTCCAATCTCAAAATCATGTCCATACCACCATTTTACTACCATTTTGTGCAAAGATGCAAAGTTGGTATTTTTTGCAAATGGTTTGAAAAGAGCAAAACAAAGTACAGCAATTCTTTCAGCACACAAAACAGCAATTTGAATGGTCTTTGGCAGCCTGTACCCAGCCCATTCGACCAAGCTTACACCTCCTTCTCCACTTATGTACCAGATTAGCAAAATGGCAAATACTCCATTTTGAGCTAAGCAAGGTTAGTACATGGATTACAGATGTTAAACAGAGATATATAAACATCCTTCTGCTCATTTTCACAACCCTAGACACAGCAGCCATCACAGAAATATACACATTCTCTCATTTCCCATTCTGGCTCGATTTCCTTCTTTGCCAAAAAACTCCAAAATACTCGAGCAGCTTTTGTTTGTTCCATGACCTAGACAATATCTTGAAGCTTTTCCAAGCACAATTCATCACCTGCAGCCATCTTCTTGCTCTGTTTTCTTCATAGACATGAAATGGTGGATCTAGATTTACAAGGTTCTGAGCATCACTGAGCTGGTCTTCTTCAAGCGTTCAACTTTGCCAAGCATTATCTTCTTCTGTTTCAGCTCATATCATTCCAAACAACACCGTTTCCTCCATTGCTTAAAAATCAAGTAAGTAACCGACCCTCACCATTTACTAAATCATGAGATGTTTTAGATAGATTTTGGTATGCTTGTTCCACTGCAATTTGTTTCATGTGATATGGTTGTGACATAAGGGAGAAATCTGATTTTACATTTTTGCATCAAAACCTATTTTCCATCGATTTGCTCATTTGTTGTTGATTCAATGACAACCATGGTTGGATTCTTGTTATTTGAGGTTTGTCAATGCTATTGCTGTGTTTAATTTGTTGATTTGGGCATTTTGAAATTTGAGCTTATGGTGAGGATGAATGTATGCTGCTGCTGTTAAACCTTGAACTGTCCAGTAATTTTTCATGCTGTTTGTCTGCTGGTGCTTGAATGTTGTTTTAATGTTGATAATAACACAATGAACAAATGCCTTGTTATTAAACCTTGAGCTGCACAGAATTTTCCATGAGTCGTGTTTGAGTTTTGTTTGTGTAATGTTGCATGAACATTGCTAAATACCTTGCTGTTTGCCATGTTTTTTTGAATTTCGACTAATGATAACAGTGGGATGACGAAATGCCCTGCTGTTATGCTTGAACCATGAACATGCCCAGAAATCCATATTGATTCATGTTCTGTTTGTTTGTGGTAGGATGCCAGTTGAGTGTAAATACCATGCTGATTGTTTGTTTTGTTTGGTCGAATGATGATGATGATGAATGCTGTTGCTGCTTAAACATAACCCTGTCCAGAATTTTCTCATGATCTTGTTTGGATTGTTGTTAGTTAATGTTGCATGAGGATAGTGTTGCATGGCTGTTGTATGATTGTTAATTGCTGGATGCGTTTTTGTTCATGATTGATGTTGAAGATGTATGCTGGCTGCTTTTAGAAACCCTAGGGTTTATGTCTTAAACCCAGAAATACATTCATTGGCCAAAGTTACTGTTCTATTGGCTGAGAGCCAATCAGAACATTTCATTTCGCAAGGCCAAAACGCAGCACTCTGATAAGTGAGCGCGGAATTACAAGACTGCCATTCAGTTGACCTCGTTTGACCATATGCCATGCTATTTTGTTTATCTTGCTTCAATTATTCACTCAACTTAAACAATTCATTTCTCTTTCAATTTTCATCCAAAAATCATGCAATTTTTTCCATCATGATCACAAATGAGTCTAGTATTTTATTGTGAATTTTAATTAATTTTCCATTGGCTGGATTTTTAATGATAATTGTTTTCCCAACATGTGTGCATAAATGATACATTGTGCCATTCCTTTTGTGAAATTGTCATGACATATCCAATGAGCTTGAAATTTTTTGTGGTGAAACTAGACACATTGACCTTCATTTCCATATAAAGTTTGTGCATTTATCATTTGTGGATTGAGAGTTATGATTTTCTGAAGTTATGTATTACATTTGGTGCTATATGAATGATATGCATTTTCCCAATTTTTGTTCACATGCTTCCTCTTATCCAAATGACCCCAAATTTTGCATGAGCCATCCTCTACATGTCTAGTTTATGTATGAATTTTCCTGGAATTAATGATGCTGTTTTCCATTTATTTGAGAATTTTCTTCCATGCTTAGTCATTTGTTGACTTTATGTGATACATGTTGCCAAATCTTTTGTGAAATTCTCAAATCTTATTGTATGATCATGAAATTTCATATGTGATAACTAGACTCCTTGAGCTTTGCATTGGTGTTAATCTCATTCATTTCTCTTCTGTTTTCAATTTGATGTGATTTTTTGAAGTTGACCCATGTTTGTTGACCTTCATTATGCATGCTTGAATTTGGTTTGACTTCATGATTTTAATTGACTGCCTTCCTCTCATCCAAATGCATTGAAATTTGACATGCTTGCCATGCTAGATGTTAGGATTGAATGTGATTTATTTGATAATTTTTGGGATTGTTTGGGTTGACTTTTGAATGAAGTCTTGCTGTTGACCTTTTGTGTGCTCCCTCTTGCCATGCTTTGCATTCTTTTGTGTATGAAATGACAATGATACATGATATAATTATGAATCCAATTGAGATTGCTTATTAAATGTTTGAATATGAATTGGGTTGACTTTCCTTTGCTGTTTGACTTTTTTCTTTCACCTTTGACCCTAGGCTAGTCCTAGTGGTCTTCTGAGCTTACAATTGAGTTTTTGTTTCAGGTTAAGCACCAATGCTTCAAAGACCTTTCAAATTTGATTGAGTTGAATTGTTTATTGTGCTAACCTTTGTTTTGTAGGTGTGACTCACATACTTGAGTCTTTGTGCCTTGCACAATTGGTCCCTCTGTGGTTGACTATTGGTTCATTTCCTTTTGATTTTGACTGTTGAGCTGTTTACTAATTGGTTTGACTTTTTCAGGTACTTTAGTTGCTTAAGTTCTTTGAACTTGCTTGCTTTGCTATTTAGCATTTGCTTTGAGGTATAAATCCTTCTTCTTCATGTAGTCTGGAGACCCGGTCTGTTATTTGACCGGGCAAACTGTCTGAAGTCCTCCTTAAGAGGCAATGCCTGTGTTTGTTTAAAATTGTCCCAAGCAGGAAAAGTCCTCATTTGAGGCAATTGGTGGAAGGTAGGGATAAGCAATCTATCCCCCACTATTCAGTGTGTCCTCTCTTTGCTCCCATTACATGGTTGAAGCATTGAGATAAAAACCCAAGATCTAATCGAGTCAATAATGTGGAAAGAGCTCCATCTTTCTGAGCTCCCACACTTTCTTTGATGCTCTCCCTGATTAGGGATAGAAGCAATGAGGCACACCCCTCATCTCCTATTCATCTGCTTCACCTTAGCCTCTCAATGGCAAGGTTAAGAGCAACTTTTTACCCATTGCAGTGGACTTTCATAGTCAAACCCTCTTGTGTGAGCCCCCTTGTTTGGCTATAGAGTGTGCTGTTTGATATTCACTGATTGTTTGATTGCTTCATATACACATGTTTGCTTTCATGCTTTGTGCACTCATCATCATTAATTGCTCATCAATGCATAATCATCTCATTTGTCTTTGTGACATTATCATTGCTGTTTACCCATTGAGGACAATTGTAAGACCATCCATTGGCCATTGCTCCTATGATATGGAAGTGAGTATAAGACCATCACCTTGGCCACTCATCTTATCTTTGCCTGATGCATTTATTTGATTGTATGTGAGGAAGCAACTGTAAGTCCCAGCAAGTTGGCATTTGCATTCCTGTGATCACATGTTCCTTTGTTTACTTGTATGTGAGGATACAACTGTAAGTCCCTGCAAGTTGGCGTTTGTTATCCTAGGATCATACTGTGTATGTTAGAGTAAGCCCAGACAGATTGGCATCTTACATCCATGTTTTGCTTTGTCTATGTGAGGATACAGCTGTAAGTCCCTGCAAGTTGGCATCTGTTTTCCTGTGATCATAATCTGTTTTGTTGATTGTTTGAGAATTGCAATTGTAAGTCCCTGCAAGTTGGCATTTGTTTTCTCATCATCTCATATTGCATTGTTCTTGTATGTGAGGATCCACTGTAAGTCCCTGCAACGTGGCATTGGTATTCCTATGAGCATATTTGTGGAGTTAACCTAAGTCCAGACAGATTGGCAGTTAGCTTCCGTTTCTCATCTTTGTTTTTCTTTTGAGGAGATTAGTGTAAGTCCATTGAGTGGCATCTGATATCCATTTCTGTTTTAGGAGACTGGTGTAAATCCATCTATTGGTATCCGGTATCCGCCTTTTATTTCTTTGCCTGTGGAGATTAGTGTAAGTCCATTGAGTGGCATCTGATATCCCGTTTTGTTTTAGGAGATTGGTATAAGACCAGTGATTGGCATCCGATATCCGCTTTTTGCTTTCTTTGTTTGTTTATTATTATCCATTGCATTCCAAAGGACACACTTGAATCATCTCCCATATGATTTCAAGAGGTGAACCTCCTAAGAAGTTTTACTATCCATCCTCATCCATTCATCATTCATTATGTCCTAGACTTTTCACACTATACCTTTTAAACTTGACATAAGTGTTGTGCAAACATCTTCATGTTTTTCTAACTAAAAACCTGGACCCCAAGTCCTTGACCTTTTTTCAAACTTCATTTTCATAATACTTCTTTGAATCAATCCTAATCATACTTTGACCTCATTTTCATAAACACAATCAATTAACTTCACTCATTCACTTGTTTTGGCTTTGTCCATTAATCTTTTCACATTAGCCATAGGTTTCAATTATCATTATGGTTGATGTAAATCTTGCTTATCCTTAGTGAGTCGACAGTAAGACTTCCGTACTTAAAACAGGGCTAATCCCTCTAGTACGTCGAAGCTATCCTCGCATGGTGGATGTTGTTCTTGGTCGAGTGTTCTCCCATTGATAATGAAAAGCCTCAGTGCTTGTGTTTAAAATTGAATCCACCAACTTTTGGAAATCTTTTAGCCGAACTACGGCGTTTTGATCCTTACCTTTGATGGAAGGTACGTAGGCAGCGGGTTCATCCGTTCAAACCCAATAAAAACTTGTATATTCTTTTCTCATCATCCCAATCATGTTTGCACAATATTTTTGTCATAACAAATAACAATTTAGCATAACAAGTGTGAAAAGGGCTCCCTAGGAGTACCTAGGACGTAGTGGGTGCCTAACACCTTCCCATTGCGTAATTTACCCCTTACCCAGAATCTCTGACCTTTTTATTAGTTTTCTACGTGTAAAACTTCTTAGGCTTTTGTTCGCTTTTTAGCCAGTCCTTTGGATAAATAAAAGTGCGGTGGCGACTCGAAATTTCAATGTATCTCTTAGCTTATGGTTTAATCGATAGATCATATAGCGACGAATACACCGCTACAGAAAAGTGGCGACTCTGCTGGGGAAGTAACATCATCCCTGGTTGTATTGCCTACTTTTCACCCTTGTTGTGCTATATTATTATCTGTCATTTGACATATTTTTGTACAATTTGGGATCACTGTATTGATTGTAATGCTTGAATTGCTTGATATACAATTGTTGTTTGCTTTGGTGATCTCTGTGAGATGAGTTCTATACCCGAACTCGAGTGCACTCTAGGATAGGAGAATGGCGTAGTCCTGTTGACTGGTGTGGAGTATTCCTTAGCCAGTTGACTTGCGAGCCCATTCACTTGGTGGAGGTCATGTTGAACTAATAATGTCACACAAGTTATTTGTGGTTAGGCATTATTCTTTCAATCATGTTCCGCAGAAGCCAAGGACCTTAGTTTACCAAACCCATCTTGGCCTATTTTTAGGACCGTAGTGCGGAGGTCGTTCAGATGTAAGTTCTGATACGATTGTTACGCGATACTACACTCATAAGAGTTTCTCTTGAGAATATTCTTGGAATACGAGTATTCGTTCCTCCGATAATATTCGAAAGATGGAACGATGATTATGGGAACCTCTGATAGAACATGTCTGGCAGGTTTAAACCCTAGTACACTCCCTTTGGGTGGTTCTTAACCGAAACTCCATGCTCGTGACTCTCAGCAAACCCATGATTCGTGGTTGAGTCGTTCAAACATTGTTAATATCAATGGATCCCGGATCAGGTGTAAAACCTAAAATCCACCAAAGCGGCTGGTTGATATTAAGAATGTTAGAGCCGGTTCATGTACCGTTAATATCAATGGAACTTGGGTGTCGATAAGGTGAAAACCTAAATCCACCAAAATGGATGATTGATATTAGGGATACAATGAGCTTTCCCACGACCTTTGTTTGGTGTGCATTGCTTGATCCTTGAGTGTGATTGTTGCATTCATGCATTCACGCATTCATCCGCATTCATGTCATCAAAAAAAGAAAATTTTCAAGGAACTCAAAGGAGTTTATTTGCAAAAATTTTCAAGCATGAAAAAACCGGAAAAATTTTTTTCACCTGATCTATCTGATGAGATATTCTCATGTACGTTCAAAATGCTTAAATATTTCAAAGTTTGCAAATAAAACCCTCGGGTTCCTTTGATAAAAAACAAGCATATGCATAAACACTTCATGCATCATTTGCATAAGCAGGCGTTTTGTTCCGGTTTCCCGTCCTGTGGTCTGACCCTGCGACCTTCATTCATTTTGAAGACGCACTTTGCCGGTATTATACCAGAGCCAACTCTGCCAGATTGATGGATCATCCTGAGCAAGAGAATTGTGGACTCCGAGGAGGATTTTGTCAGCCTTAGTGCTGTTGATGGATTTATTCCTGTTGATGGATTTATTCCTGGTTAACCAATCCCGGGCTGGCATTGGCTACTGTTCTGGGGCATTTAATGAGCAAGGTTTGTTCGCAAGTGGAGGATTCATCCATGCTGATCAACCTGAAGAAGAGGAAGCTGCTGCTATCATTGAAGAAGAAGATGCAGAAGATCTGAACAATTTCATCATTCCTGGTGGTGTCTGCCACAATCGGGTCGCTGTGGATGTTCCTACGGTCATTCATAAGTCAGCGTGATTTGTTCATTTTGTTTAAAACCCTTCTCCCATGCCAAAAGGAGAAGTGATGACATTGTTGGCAGCATTTAATACAATGATGTTTTCATTCAATTAATGCATTGTCAAACATTTGTTTTTCCATTTGTTTTCACTTTTTGCTTTTGCATGAAATCAGTGATCACAAAAAACAAACAAAAATAAAAACAGCATTTTTCATCTGCATAATTGATTTGCTTGTTTAAATTCAAAAGCTTTTCATTATCCAGAATCATTATGCAGGGATTTCTAAACCCATTGAACATAATGATCCAACGCCATCTCCCAATCTTGAATTCCTTGTATCTGAGGCAGAGGAAGATGATGTTGAAAGGGATTCCTGACGAGATTACCCACCTTCTTGAGCACCAAAGAAGCTCATTCAGCTGTACCATGAGAATCAGCAAACCAGTCAAACTGGGGCATTGCAAATGAAAAAAAAAAAAAAAAAAAAAATCGAAAAATCAATCAAAAAAAAAAAGAAAAGAGAAGAGGGTGAAAAAGATGAAAAATCAAAAAAATCAGCAAATTTTTTTTTCAAGATTTTTCCAAGGAAAAAAAGAAAAATCATACCCTCAAGTCCCTAGTTGACTGATGCTGAATGGATTCAGAGTCGTTACGACCAATTGAATTTAATCGAAGAAAAGCGATTAACTGCCATGTGCCATGGTCAGTTATATCAGCAGAGAATGAAGAAAGCATTCGACAAGAAGGTCAAGCCTCGCGTATTCCGAGAAGGTGACCTTGTGCTCAAGAAAGTTTTGTCTTTCGCGCCCGATTCCAGGGGCAAGTGGACTCCAAACTACGAGGGTCCATATGTTGTTAAGAGAGCCTTTTCAGGCGGAGCTTTGATGCTTACAACAATGGATGGGGAGGATTTCACTCGTCCTGTGAATTCAGATGCAGTTAAGAGATACTTTGCCTAGAAAAAAAGTATATGCAAGTGAAAAAACAAATAAAAAAAAAAGAATGAAAAAACAGAATTGCTCGCTAAGTTGAAAACCCGAAAGGGCGGCTTAGGCAAAAATGAGCGTCTCGGTGGAGAACCCGCAAGGGTAATCCAGGCAAAAATTAGAGACTTGAAAAAAAAAGAAAAGAATATTTGCATCCCGCTAGATTGAGTACCTCACCCTGGGGCAATCTAGGCAAAAATAAGGGATTTGGCAAGTAACTGCATCCTGACAAGACTTTCTGGTTCGTCAGTCGTCATTTCGTCAGAAGATTCTCGATTCGTCGTCAACTGAAGCTTCGGATACATCGAGATTCAAATTGGTAGAGAAAGGATCATTATGTTCAATGTAGCCCTCTTCCAATAAACATCACTGATTTCAAATTTGTACAGATCTATGGAGTCTTGCCATTTGCAGACTACCATTCTATCAAATCAATTTGAGCTTTTTATCCAATTTATTTGCACTCTTATTTGTTTCAATTCAACAAATGTTTTGCATGTTTTAAATTGATAAAATGTCATTGTTTTAAAACAAATCAATTTTTTCAAAATTTTTGTTTTAAACAAAGTGAACATTCAAAGATTGAAAGGATACTCAAGAATATCTCAGTGCTCTCCCGAGGGTGGCAGGATTCCCAACAGGTAAGACATTGGTTCATTTTCCTGGTTTGGTGGTATTTTCTTTCTTCAGATCTTTGTTGAGGCTGTTCCTCAAACAAAGTTGTTGTTGGGGTTGTTCCCCAGTACAGTCGCAGGCAGAGTGTTGTTGAAGACTTCGTTTTTCTCCAGCAGCAATTTTCCCCTAGCATGGGTGTTTTTCTTGTAGAAGTTTCGGCGGTTGATGGTTTGTCATCTTGGTGCCCCGTCACTTTCTCCAGTGGGTCGTCTGCCCCAGACTTTATTTGTCTCCTCAGCACAGCCATGAGTAGAGCTGTTATTGATACTCCCCTCGGAGTCGCGAGTAGAGATGTTATTGATATTCCCATCGGAGTCGCGAGTATAACCGTTGTTGATACTCCCCACCAGGGTTGCAAGTGGAGTTGTTACCGCTTTTCCCCCATGCAGTGTGCCAGCAGGATTTGTCTGTTTCCTCAGCACGATCGCTTTCTCTTTGAAGATTCGGTAAATCAGTGGTTTGATACCCGGTACTTTACCTTTTCCCCGGCGAAGTCGTCTGCGGAATTGTTGCTATCTCTCCATCAGAGTTTTTCTCTCCAGCAGAGCAGGATTTATTTTCCTACTCGATGTTTGTTTGGGTTGGTATCCCAGTATTTCAATCATCTTTTCCTCAGCTTAGTCTGCAGATTGTTTGTTGTGGCAGTTTCGCCTGTTGAATACTCCTTCGATCCCCAATATGGTCGGATGATGGCTTTGGCCTCCAGTGAACGGATTAATTTCCTGACTGTTTGTGATCCCCAGTAGAGTGGCTTATATTGCAGAATCTACTTGTTGTGATCAGTTTGCTATGTATATTCTCCCCAAGTGGAGCGGTTCGTTGCAGCATCTACCTGTTAGATCTGTCCTCCCTCAGTGGTTTGTTCCCAAGAGAGTAGCCGACAGTTTTCCCCAATAGAGTTGCTTATGCAGTTAGATTCTATTTGGATGATATCTTGCTCCCTCAGTGGATTGTTTCCCAGTGGAGTTGTGCGGATTTGCTTCTACAGCAGTTCGTGCTAACGCACCCTTTGTTTCTCAGTTAACACTGGGATCCCCTGCAGATACTCTGGGACTTCTTTTGTTCCCCTACAGATTCGTCTTGGTGGCTGTTTTGCCCGTTGTGACTTTCTGTGCCCTGATTGGGTCGTCTCATGATATTTCTGATTCTCTGCTTCTTCAGCAGTACCTGCAGATCTTTGCTTTTCAGCATGTGGATCTCCGCAGATTGGCTCTCCAGCTGGTTTTTTCCCCTGGAAGTATAATACCGGACGTTGGTTCCTGGACCTGTTTGTGTTAGAATTGTCTGTTTTGTCAGCATTCATCAAACATAAATCAAGCATATTCATGCATATTCATTAAACATTCAGATATTCATGTTGCATTTCTCGCCATATATCTTTTGTTTGGTGTCTCCTGCTATGGTGATATAGATCTCTTTACAGATCTCCCCAAGCAGATGTTGGGTGTTTAAAATCTCTCCATATAGAGTCAACCCTATAAGCAAAAAATGTTGTCTTTCCTTCTGCAGTTCCCCACTGAGATATACCCTCGTGGATGACGGTTTCTTCCGTTTCCTCCCAACACATATATTGGGATGGATTTTCCTATTTGAGTTACATCCTCATTAGGACGTGTCTTTAGTCAGTCTGTCTTTTCGGATCATTCCCGAATTGGCTATTTGTCAGATATCTTGTGCTTCCCAGTGGGTTGTTCCCCAGCGGAATGTTTTTGGGCCTCTACCCTCATCCCGGTAGTTATAAGTCCTACTTTTCCTGGCTTTCTTAACAGAATTTGTGGTTATACACCTTTTATTCTCCAGCCAGAGTTTTTGGTTTTCTACCTACTACCCGGTAGTTGTAAATCCTATTTTCCTGCTCTTCAGCAGTTGGTGGTTTGTTATAAACCCTATTTTGGTTTCCCGTGCGGATTTGTGATTTGTTCTATCCCCACGTGGAGTTGTTGGTCTTCTACCCCGTATTCAGTAGATGTAAACCCTAATTTTGTGGTTATCTTCATCTAGTCTTTGATGTTGATTTTCCTTTGCTTGTATAAGTTGCTCAGATCAGCACTTATATCCCTAGCAAGTCTTTTGTGGATAATTGCCGTATGCTAGCAATTTTATCCCCAGCGGGTCCTTTCACCGTTTGCTAGTGATTTGTTCCCCAGATCATTGGTTGTATACCAATGCATCCCCAGCTAGTCCCTGTCGATAATTGCCGGATGCTTGCAAATTATCCTCAGCAGATCACCTTTCATTCACCCTTCTGTTGGTAATGTCTATTGCTCCTTCTGATTGGTTATCATTATATACCTAGTTTGGTATCCCGATACCTTTCTTTTCGGTTGATTTATCCTTTATTAACCCAGTAACCGGTTGTGGATAATCTTCCATGCGAGTATATTATTCACGGTCTGCCGGTAATGAATAATATATCTCATGCACTCTTCAGTCGAAGCCTTTTGTGTTTCCCCAGTCGAGTAAGATTCGTTACTTCCCTTTGTGGAGTCGAATATTCTTGTTGTTGGATAATTGCCGGATGCTTGCAATTTATCCCTTTGAGTTGTCTTTCGTTTACCCGTATGCTTGGTATCGATTGTCTCTCTTTTTGGTTAGTCACCTATTATATACCCAGTAACCGGTATCTCTGGTGTCTTTTCCTTTCGAGTGTATTATTCACGGTCTGCCGGTAATGAATAATATATCTCATGCGCTCTTTAGTTGGAATCCTTTGTTGATTTTCCCCAACTGAGCAAGATTCGTATTCTTTGTAGAATCGAATAGCCATCCTTTAACCAGTTTGTGTTTTGGATGATGAGTGTATTGGAAGTGAAAACCAATTCACGTTTCGGTAGATCACCTATTATATACCCAGTAACCGGTATCTCTGGTGTTTCTTACCATGCGAGTTTATTATCTACGTTCTGACGGTAATAGATAATATATCTCATGCGAGTTCCTTATCCACGGTCTGCCGGTAATGGATATTGTATCTCATGCACTCTTTGGGTTTGTGTCCCCAGTTGAGTAAGATTCGTTTTCCCGTTGTGGATTCGAATATCCATCCTTTAACCAGTTTGCGTTTTGGATGATGAGTGTCTTGGAACACACACCAATTCACGTTTTTTTGACCATCCTTAAACAAGTCTGCTGTTCTAGCTTTCTTTCGGATGATGAGTGTCTTGGAACACACACCAATTCACGTCTTTTTTGCCCATCCTTTAACCAGTTTGCGTTTTGGATGATGAGTGTCTTGGAACACACACCAATTCACGTTTTTTGACCATCCTTTAAACAAGTCTGCTGTTCTAGCTTTCTTTCGGATGATGAGTGTCTTGGAACACACACCAATTCACGCTTTTTGTCCATCCTTTAAACAAGTCTGCTGTTCTAGCTTTCTTTCGGATGATGAGTGTCTTGGAACACACACCAATTCACGTTTTTTGACCATCCTTTAAACAAGTCTGCTGTTCTAGCTTTCTTTCGGATGATGAGTGTCTTGGAACACAAACCAATTCACGTCTTCGAATTTTATCCTATAAACAACCCAGTAACCGGTTCAGGATAATTTTCCTTTCGAGTATATTATTCACGGTCTGCCGGTAATGAATAATATGTCTCATTTGAGTATTCTATCCACGTTCTGACGGTAATGAATATTATATCTCGTTCACTCTTGAGTCAATCTTTTTGATTGTTTTCCCCTCAGAGTAAGATTCATTTTCCTTGTGGAATTGAATGTCCATCCTATAAACAAGTCTGCTGTTCTAGCTTTCTTAAGGATGATGAGTGTTTTGGAAGTGAAATCCAATTCACGCTTTGGTCGGTCACCTATTATATACCCAGTAACCGGTATCCTTGGTGTTCCCTCCTTTCTGCTCCCTATTATGACCTCGGTCCCCCTGTGGAGTCAGATTTTCCTGAGTTTGTTACCCGTATGCCCGGTAACATCTCATTTCTTTGTCGCTTCCCTCAGTGGAACTTTGTGTTGCTTCTCCCCAGGAGTCAGTTTGTGTCTTCCCAATGGATCTATTTTCCTTTGGAATTCTTTTCCCAGTGTGAGTCCTTCACTCCCAGTGAGTTCTCCAGTCTGTTTTCTGTTATTTTCTAATCAGAGTCGTGTCTTGTTCACGTTATGTCAGTTTTATCTTCCCCAGTTTGGAGTCGTGTATTGTTCACACATTTCTTTTTCTTTTATTATCCCCATAGAGTCTTGTTAGAGTCTCTGTTCCTGGTGAGTGTACTACTCCGATGGATCGTCTTTTCTTCTGTGTGAATCATATTCCCCACAGAATTTGTGTCTTTTGCACGCATACATTCGCATCATGAGGTCTCTTAGGGACCAAAATTTGTCTCATTACTGTTATTTAAGTCCATTCTACCGCGTCGAGATGAAGATTTCTAAACTTCACTTCTCCGGCTAGAATGACCTTAAATAGGGGCATCTGTAAGACCCCAATTTTGGCCCTAAGATCCCTCATGGCCCATATCATATCATACCATGGCCTCAAGGATCATTGCATGCCTTTGCTTCCCTCCTAGTGGGTTGGTTGCCTTGTGGGTTGTTTCTTGATCACCAAGCATACCTTGCATTTGTATATCTTTGCTTTCATATGTTTATCTTCCAAAAAGTACAAAAATATTGTCAGTCTAACCTTGTTGATTGCAGATGAAGCAATTAGGTCAAAATCAGTCAACAGTCAGTCAAAGCAATGGATGGTGGCCATTCTTGCAGAATTTGGGCACCATGGTCAATAATCAAGAGTTCATACAACTTGAGACATCATTTGAAGTCAAGTCCTCAAGGAATTAGGGTTTGGAATTCATCAGAAGTGGTCCAGTCACCCAAAACCCTAGAAAAGTCAAACTTGGTCAACTGTTGATTTAATCAGTGATTTGATGGACAGAATTGATTTGAAGGAGCTCATTCATGCTTGTACAAGCCTCATCTATCATGTCAAACCTCATCATGGAAGAAAATCAAGTCAAACAGAAAATTTCCAGAAATAGAAAGTGGACCTGTAATTTCAACTGCCAAAAATGGAAACTTCTTGATCTTAAACTTACATCATGATACAAGCTTCAAATGAATTTTTGCCCAACATGAAAGTTGAAGATCTTGTCTTCCCATTTTCAAAAAGTCCAAGAACTCTCAAATCCCATGTGTGGTTGTCAAGATATGATCAATTCATTTTCACCAATTTTTGAACTTCAAAGAGCCATATCTCTCAAACCATAAGGCCAAATTTGGTGGGGTTTTTTCCTACAAACCACATTTTTCATCCTCTTTCCAAAAATATAAATTTCACTCACCAAAACCCTACCAATCAAAATGGCATTTTTGGACCTTTTTCATTTAAATTCAAAGTTTGACCAAACTTTGACTTTTTGAATTAAGACTTTTTTCACCATTTTGCCAATTGAGATTGCTTTCATATCATGTTTGAAACTTGCTCCAATCTCAAAATCATGTCCATACCACCATTTTACTACCATTTTGTGCAAAGATGCAAAGTTGGTATTTTTTGCAAATGGTTTGAAAAGAGCAAAACAAAGTACAGCAATTCTTTCAGCACACAAAACAGCAATTTGAATGGTCTTTGGCAGCCTGTACCCAGCCCATTCGACCAAGCTTACACCTCCTTCTCCACTTATGTACCAGATTAGCAAAATGGCAAATACTCCATTTTGAGCTAAGCAAGGTTAGTACATGGATTACAGATGTTAAACAGAGATATATAAACATCCTTCTGCTCATTTTCACAACCCTAGACACAGCAGCCATCACAGAAATATACACATTCTCTCATTTCCCATTCTGGCTCGATTTCCTTCTTTGCCAAAAAACTCCAAAATACTCGAGCAGCTTTTGTTTGTTCCATGACCTAGACAATATCTTGAAGCTTTTCCAAGCACAATTCATCACCTGCAGCCATCTTCTTGCTCTGTTTTCTTCATAGACATGAAATGGTGGATCTAGATTTACAAGGTTCTGAGCATCACTGAGCTGGTCTTCTTCAAGCGTTCAACTTTGCCAAGCATTATCTTCTTCTGTTTCAGCTCATATCATTCCAAACAACACTGTTTCCTCCATTGCTTAAAAATCAAGTAAGTAACCGACCCTCACCATTTACTAAATCATGAGATGTTTTAGATAGATTTTGGTATGCTTGTTCCACTGCAATTTGTTTCATGTGATATGGTTGTGACATAAGGGAGAAATCTGATTTTACATTTTTGCATCAAAACCTATTTTCCATCGATTTGCTCATTTGTTGTTGATTCAATGACAACCATGGTTGGATTCTTGTTATTTGAGGTTTGTCAATGCTATTGCTGTGTTTAATTTGTTGATTTGGGCATTTTGAAATTTGAGCTTATGGTGAGGATGAATGTATGCTGCTGCTGTTAAACCTTGAACTGTCCAGTAATTTTTCATGCTGTTTGTCTGCTGGTGCTTGAATGTTGTTTTAATGTTGATAATAACACAATGAACAAATGCCTTGTTATTAAACCTTGAGCTGCACAGAATTTTCCATGAGTCGTGTTTGAGTTTTGTTTGTGTAATGTTGCATGAACATTGCTAAATACCTTGCTGTTTGCCATGTTTTTTTTGAATTTCGACTAATGATAACAGTGGGATGACGAAATGCCCTGCTGTTATGCTTGAACCATGAACATGCCCAGAAATCCATATTGATTCATGTTCTGTTTGTTTGTGGTAGGATGCCAGTTGAGTGTAAATACCATGCTGATTGTTTGTTTTGTTTGGTCGAATGATGATGATGATGAATGCTGTTGCTGCTTAAACATAACCCTGTCCAGAATTTTCTCATGATCTTGTTTGGATTGTTGTTAGTTAATGTTGCATGAGGATAGTGTTGCATGGCTGTTGTATGATTGTTAATTGCTGGATGCGTTTTTGTTCATGATTGATGTTGAAGATGTATGCTGGCTGCTTTTAGAAACCCTAGGGTTTATGTCTTAAACCCAGAAATACATTCATTGGCCAAAGTTACTGTTCTATTGGCTGAGAGCCAATCAGAACATTTCATTTCGCAAGGCCAAAACGCAGCACTCTGATAAGTGAGCGCGGAATTACAAGACTGCCATTCAGTTGACCTCGTTTGACCATATGCCATGCTATTTTGTTTATCTTGCTTCAATTATTCACTCAACTTAAACAATTCATTTCTCTTTCAATTTTCATCCAAAAATCATGCAATTTTTTCCATCATGATCACAAATGAGTCTAGTATTTTATTGTGAATTTTAATTAATTTTCCATTGGCTGGATTTTTAATGATAATTGTTTTCCCAACATGTGTGCATAAATGATACATTGTGCCATTCCTTTTGTGAAATTGTCATGACATATCCAATGAGCTTGAAATTTTTTGTGGTGAAACTAGACACATTGACCTTCATTTCCATATAAAGTTTGTGCATTTATCATTTGTGGATTGAGAGTTATGATTTTCTGAAGTTATGTATTACATTTGGTGCTATATGAATGATATGCATTTTCCCAATTTTTGTTCACATGCTTCCTCTTATCCAAATGACCCCAAATTTTGCATGAGCCATCCTCTACATGTCTAGTTTATGTATGAATTTTCCTGGAATTAATGATGCTGTTTTCCATTTATTTGAGAATTTTCTTCCATGCTTAGTCATTTGTTGACTTTATGTGATACATGTTGCCAAATCTTTTGTGAAATTCTCAAATCTTATTGTATGATCATGAAATTTCATATGTGATAACTAGACTCCTTGAGCTTTGCATTGGTGTTAATCTCATTCATTTCTCTTCTGTTTTCAATTTGATATGATTTTTTGAAGTTGACCCATGTTTGTTGACCTTCATTATGCATGCTTGAATTTGGTTTGACTTCATGATTTTAATTGACTGCCTTCCTCTCATCCAAATGCATTGAAATTTGACATGCTTGCCATGCTAGATGTTAGGATTGAATGTGATTTATTTGATAATTTTTGGGATTGTTTGGGTTGACTTTTGAATGAAGTCTTGCTGTTGACCTTTTGTGTGCTCCCTCTTGCCATGCTTTGCATTCTTTTGTGTATGAAATGACAATGATACATGATATAATTATGAATCCAATTGAGATTGCTTATTAAATGTTTGAATATGAATTGGGTTGACTTTCCTTTGCTGTTTGACTTTTTTCTTTCACCTTTGACCCTAGGCTAGTCCTAGTGGTCTTCTGAGCTTACAATTGAGTTTTTGTTTCAGGTTAAGCACCAATGCTTCAAAGACCTTTCAAATTTGATTGAGTTGAATTGTTTATTGTGCTAACCTTTGTTTTGTAGGTGTGACTCACATACTTGAGTCTTTGTGCCTTGCACAATTGGTCCCTCTGTGGTTGACTATTGGTTCATTTCCTTTTGATTTTGACTGTTGAGCTGTTTACTAATTGGTTTGACTTTTTCAGGTACTTTAGTTGCTTAAGTTCTTTGAACTTGCTTGCTTTGCTATTTAGCATTTGCTTTGAGGTATAAATCCTTCTTCTTCATGTAGTCTGGAGACCCGGTCTGTTATTTGACCGGGCAAACTGTCTGAAGTCCTCCTTAAGAGGTAATGCCTGTGTTTGTTTAAAATTGTCCCAAGCAGGAAAAGTCCTCATTTGAGGCAATTGGTGGAAGGTAGGGATAAGCAATCTATCCCCCACTATTCAGTGTGTCCTCTCTTTGCTCCCATTACATGGTTGAAGCATTGAGATAAAAACCCAAGATCTAATCGAGTCAATAATGTGGAAAGAGCTCCATCTTTCTGAGCTCCCACACTTTCTTTGATGCTCTCCCTGATTAGGGATAGAAGCAATGAGGCACACCCCTCATCTCCTATTCATCTGCTTCACCTTAGCCTCTCAATGGCAAGGTTAAGAGCAACTTTTTACCCATTGCAGTGGACTTTCATAGTCAAACCGTCTTGTGTGAGCCCCCTTGTTTGGCTATAGAGTGTGCTGTTTGATATTCACTGATTGTTTGATTGCTTCATATACACATGTTTGCTTTCATGCTTTGTGCACTCATCATCATTAATTGCTCATCAATGCATAATCATCTCATTTGTCTTTGTGACATTATCATTGCTGTTTACCCATTGAGGACAATTGTAAGACCATCCATTGGCCATTGCTCCTATGATATGGAAGTGAGTATAAGACCATCACCTTGGCCACTCATCTTATCTTTGCCTGATGCATTTATTTGATTGTATGTGAGGAAGCAACTGTAAGTCCCAGCAAGTTGGCATTTGCATTCCTGTGATCACATGTTCCTTTGTTTACTTGTATGTGAGGATACAACTGTAAGTCCCTGCAAGTTGGCGTTTGTTATCCTAGGATCATACTGTGTATGTTAGAGTAAGCCCAGACAGATTGGCATCTTACATCCATGTTTTGCTTTGTCTATGTGAGGATACAGCTGTAAGTCCCTGCAAGTTGGCATCTGTTTTCCTGTGATCATAATCTGTTTTGTTGATTGTTTGAGAATTGCAATTGTAAGTCCCTGCAAGTTGGCATTTGTTTTCTCATCATCTCATATTGCATTGTTCTTGTATGTGAGGATCCACTGTAAGTCCCTGCAACGTGGCATTGGTATTCCTATGAGCATATTTGTGGAGTTAACCTAAGTCCAGACAGATTGGCAGTTAGCTTCCGTTTCTCATCTTTGTTTTTCTTTTGAGGAGATTAGTGTAAGTCCATTGAGTGGCATCTGATATCCATTTCTGTTTTAGGAGACTGGTGTAAATCCATCTATTGGTATCCGGTATCCGCCTTTTATTTCTTTGCCTGTGGAGATTAGTGTAAGTCCATTGAGTGGCATCTGATATCCCGTTTTGTTTTAGGAGATTGGTATAAGACCAGTGATTGGCATCCGATATCCGCTTTTTGCTTTCTTTGTTTGTTTATTATTATCCATTGCATTCCAAAGGACACACTTGAATCATCTCCCATATGATTTCAAGAGGTGAACCTCCTAAGAAGTTTTACTATCCATCCTCATCCATTCATCATTCATTATGTCCTAGACTTTTCACACTATACCTTTTAAACTTGACATAAGTGTTGTGCAAACATCTTCATGTTTTTCTAACTAAAAACCTGGACCCCAAGTCCTTGACCTTTTTTCAAACTTCATTTTCATAATACTTCTTTGAATCAATCCTAATCATACTTTGACCTCATTTTCATAAACACAATCAATTAACTTCACTCATTCACTTGTTTTGGCTTTGTCCATTAATCTTTTCACATTAGCCATAGGTTTCAATTATCATTATGGTTGATGTAAATCTTGCTTATCCTTAGTGAGTCGACAGTAAGACTTCCGTACTTAAAACAGGGCTAATCCCTCTAGTACGTCGAAGCTATCCTCGCATGGTGGATGTTGTTCTTGGTCGAGTGTTCTCCCATTGATAATGAAAAGCCTCAGTGCTTGTGTTTAAAATTGAATCCACCAACTTTTGGAAATCTTTTAGCCGAACTACGGCGTTTTGATCCTTACCTTTGATGGAAGGTACGTAGGCAGCGGGTTCATCCGTTCAAACCCAATAAAAACTTGTATATTCTTTTCTCATCATCCCAATCATGTTTGCACAATATTTTTGTCATAACAAATAACAATTTAGCATAACAAGTGTGAAAAGGGCTCCCTAGGAGTACCTAGGACGTAGTGGGTGCCTAACACCTTCCCATTGCGTAATTTACCCCTTACCCAGAATCTCTGACCTTTTTATTAGTTTTCTACGTGTAAAACTTCTTAGGCTTTTGTTCGCTTTTTAGCCAGTCCTTTGGATAAATAAAAGTGCGGTGGCGACTCGAAATTTCAATGTATCTCTTAGCTTATGGTTTAATCGATAGATCATATAGCGACGAATACACCGCTACACTTGGGATATTCAACGTATGACTTCTGCAACATGATATCAAGAAAATGCAATTTAGAAGATGATTGTTTGGAAGCTAATTCAAACCAACTTTTCAAAATCCATTTGTAGCATAACCCTAAGTTTTCTGATGGTGAATTAAAGTAAGCGAATAAACACGATAAGAGAAATTGAAAAAAAGGCACAAAGAGTGTGTGTGAGAGAGGGAGAGAAGTTACTTTTCTGATGAACTTGTGGAGGGTGTTGTCAGTATTGTTAGCATAAACGTACATAAGAACGATGGGTACAGTAACGTAAACCCCAAACTTGGCGATCTCTAGAATCCCCTTTGAAGTTCCCAGTGATGACATCTTTCCTTTCCCCTTCCGCCAACAAACTCAGCTAACAACTCAGATCAAATCACACACCTCTCATTTCAGATCAAACCATATAGGTGTTGCAATTTGGATACCAATTTAATTATGAATAACAGTTTTTTTGCACACCCTTAATTACAGCTCATACTGCGTTTGCGCAGAGTCGCCCATATATATAACAACAAAAGTTAAATTCATAATATCTCAATATGTGCAAATTCCTGAGACACTGTTGTTTTATTATCCAATTTGAGACTAACTTCAATTTTATAACATTTAAAAATATGACGCGTTAAGTGACACGTGACATCAATAATTTAAAAGTTATGTTTTACAATATTTTTATAAAAAAATTATATTTTATTATTGTTATTGTAATTAAAATAATTTTTTAAAACATATGTTAATGATTATTTTTAACCGAAGCTTTTCAAAATAGCCTCATATCTTTTTTATTTCTAGTTATAATAAACTGCTGAAAAATGTATGTACAATCAATTCTAATTTTATAATAAATTTTAATTTTAAAATTAAACCAAAATTTTTAAGTATTTTATATTTAGTATAAATTGAGTAACTTCTAGAATAAATCTCTTTCAAATGTAGAGATACGAGTATACATGTATGGGTGTGAATAATAAATCTCTTTATGGGTTTCATTATCAGCCCTACAAGCCATATTAGGCCTAGACAAGTTTAAAGGCTCAATTAAATTATTAAATAGAAAAATTAAATTTCATACTCCCATTCATACTTCTACCCCCATCAAAATATAGGACTAACCAAAATATCTTTTTTCAAAAACACGCACTCCTCTTCCAAGACAAATAGAGATTCGAAAACAGTAAAAAAGAAATTATCAGAAGTTTCATTTTTCAAAACATTAAGATGTGAATATTCAAACCAAAAGTTTTGAAAAACAAATATTTCAATTTGAATATATAATATTATAGTGTTGAAATATTTAGTAATGAAACACGTGATTGTGAAGAATTAAGTGGCATTCATTGTTATAGTTATATTATGTGTGTGTTTTTAATGTTGTCTCCAAGAGTAAATTATGGTCAATCGCATGTAATTGGAGGCTGATATCATAATTTTGCTCTGGAATGAAGTTAAGTTAGCTCTACGTAAACAATATACGTAAATAATACATAAACAAAATTAATTGAGTTAATATTTTTAGCTGGATTTAATTATTTCTATCGTAAAAATCAATGACAATAATACAATCATTTTTTCGAGAGTATGAACTCCTCAATAGAAAGAGAGTCAAATTAAAAGTTTTGCTAATGTGATCATAATGATTTTATACCTTGTTAGTATCATGTATCTCATTTCTAGTATGTTCATTTATTTCTCTCTTTAAGCTGTAAACTTAGATCAATACTTGGGAACTAATCTTATTATCTCTTGTACACATTTTTAAACCGCTTAGAAGGAGTTCTAAAAGCACATCAAATTGAGATCCTCAAACTTCATAAATGGTTTTGATATTTATAGTCTCATCTTTTCTAATGTTGACTTTTTTAACTCTAGACTCTCTGTTTAGTTCTAGATTTAGATTTGTTTTTTTAATTCTAGACTCTTCGTTTAGTTTTAGATTTATTGAGATTTGCAGGTTTCAATGCTTGATTTATCTTCATTGTGTTGAATGATTTTATATTATTTAGAGTGTCGATGGTTAGTGGATTATGACTCTGGTTCGAGTTTGATGCCTCATTAATCTTAAAATTTGTTTTAGTATGTTGTGATTGATTTCAAATATTTTTTCCCATAAATGGTTGTGATTGCTTATTGTACTTTGTCAATGAAGTGTTGGTTAATGAATTCTTTACCGTTTTGTCGATCGAGTTCATTTGTCATATTATGAGTTTGGTACTTATAAGTTAATGTATTTCACTTATTTTTTGCAATTTATTTTTACACCATAGATGGTTTTGTAGGTTGTGTACGCTGTTGGAATTTCACCAAATTCCCGATGTGGAATTTCACCAAATTCCTGACGTGGAATTTCACCAAATTTATGGAGAATTCTGAATCAATCCTGATGAAAAAAAACAATCTTTCTGATTGATTACTCCTCTTATTCTTCACTCTTCACTCAAATGAATCAACCAACCTTGGCTGCAAGACAGTTCTGCTGCATGATGATTATTAAAGAAGAAAATAAGAAAAAATGAATTGGGGAAGAAAAGAGAAATTAGGGTTTCAACGAAAAGGGGAAGAAGAAGAGTTGTGAATTCTGCAGAGAAACTTCTCTACTTTAAAATTAAAATTGTATTCAACCTTTTATGTGCAACTGCGTTCACTGTATTTTTACAATAGTATGGCACCTCCCTATTTATAGGCTGAGATTGCTTGCTCACAAAGAAATCTTCAATTAACCTACCTAACTGAGCTAAAACAAGCAAACTAGAGTTAAGTTTAAATTTTTGTCGAGATATAATTCTACGGAATTTTGACAGCTATACAAAATCTACACAACATTTCGACAACAACATACTATATTGAAATGATGTTTTCAAAGAATTATATTCATAACACAACACCTAATTTATTGTGTCTAAGCTATCTATATTCATCATCGTTCTTAGTCTTTTAAACACTTCAACCTACACACCTTTCGTCATGATGTCTGCAATCTGATTTTCAGTTTTGCAGTGTTCCAAGTTCAACTTGTCATTTGCTACTTGCTCTCAAAGATAATGGAGCCTCATTTCGATGTGTTTACCTTTTCCATGTGATCGTGAATTAAAGTAAGCGAATAAACACGATAAGAGAAATTGAAAAAAAGGCACAGAGAGAGTGTGAGAGAGAGGGAGAGAAGTTACTTTTCCGATGAACTTGTGGAGGGTGTTGTCGGTATTGCTGGCATAAACGTACATAAGAACGATGGGTACAGTAACGTAAACCCCAAACTTGGCGATCTCTAGAATCCCCTTTGAAGTTCCCAGTGATGACATCTTTCCTTTCCTTCCACCAACAAACTCAGATCAAATCACACCTCTCAATTCAGATTAAACCATATGGGTGTTGCAATAAATTAGGTTGGTCCAGCCCGTTGACATGAGAGGATAGTGTGAACCTAATATGATCTCAAATTCAATAACCTGACGTAATGAATTAAGTTTTGCGGCGCTTTAGAATTGTCTATATATATCTCAGCTATGAACAATTATTATAAGGGATAGTGTGAACCACCACAGATGATTTCCTAATAAACAACCGCCACGAAAGATGGTATTTAGAAACGGCCAATTCCACTTCATTATTCTAGTACTACTAAAATTTTAAATGCCAACTCAACCTATTTTGCAACTCTTGCCTTTGCTATCATTGAACAAGTGTTTTTAGATTTATCTTGTTCGAATGACTCACTTTATATATATATATATATATATATATATATATATATATATATATATATATATATATATATATATATATATATATATATATATATATATATATATATATATATATATATGATGTGGGTTAAGCTAATCAGAAACTTAAAAATGTATATTCGATCTATAGAGTGAATAATTCGCGATCATGCTGGATGATGTGGTGAACTCGACATTAACATAAGGAGTTGAGTCATTAATAGTCTGCAACAAATGGTATCAAAATATGTTTGGATTATAGTGGTTCAAAGTTCCTTAAGCACGAGGTTTATAAAGGTGAAATAGTTTAAGAAAAAAATATAACGGTTCATAGTCATTCAAGTACGAGAATTGTAAGGGCAGTGTAGTTTGGAGGCATAAGCATGACAACCATAGTCCTTCAAACACGTGGTGTTTAAGAGTGAAGCAAGCCATAATTCCCCAAACATGAGGTATGTTAAGGTGAAGTGATTGAGAGAAAAGATGTGATAGTCTATAATCTCTCAAGCGCGTAGCATTTAAGGGTGAAGACATGACACGCCATAGTTCCTCAAGCACGAGGCCTATAAGGGTGAAATGATTGAGGGCGGAGAGATGATGGTTCATAGCCTTTCAAGTATGTGGCATTTAAAGGCGAAGACATGACAGTTCATAGCCCCTCAATCACTAGGTCTGGAGAGCGAAGTGGTTGAGAGCGAAGATATTATTGTCCATAATCTCTAAAGTATGATGTATGTAAGGGCAAAGTTGTTGAAGGCGAAGACATGACAATTCATAGTCCCTTAAGTATGAGACATATAAAGAAGAAGTGGTTAATGGAGAATAAATGACAATCCATTATCCCTCAAGTACGAGGCCTACAAGGGCGAAGTGGTTGGGGCGAAATGTTAAAGGTGGTGTAACAATGATGTCACATATAGGTTTAAGATTGAATTTGATTGTGGTCGTCTAAGTAAATTAGACTGTTTATTTCCTGATCAATGAACCTATTTAGAAGACTAAGTGTGTTATTAATGATGGAAATGATTAAAAAAATTCTTCTGAAGGACCAGTTAATATGGCCTGCCTACCAACTTGCATGCTTGCGAGAAAATCCATTCACTCTATATCAAACCAATGATGGCTTTCCTCGTGGCGACAAAGTATCAATGTCCTCCGAATGCTTCTCACGAATCCCTACCATAGGTATTGTCTTCATTTCATAGGGATTGTAAGTCTAGTGGTAATGCAGTTTAGCCTGATACCCGCGAGGGGAAGTGAGAGTTGTGGCACCATCGTTGTGAGATTTTGAGGCTAGCAGATTATGGAGTGATTTATATATTCGTTGAAATAATGATGTTTATGAGTTACATTAGTAGTTATAGTATCTCTGACAACAAAGAGATTAACAATATTGATGTTATTTAGGTCTTTTCTTACCCTAGGTTGGTGGGACTCTGAAGGAGACATCAGTCACAAGGTTTTGGTGTCTTTTGCATTAAAGTGGAGTGCATTTACTCTTTATTTAATAGTGAATCAAGGGTAAAGGCCTTTCATGGATATTTTTATATACGTCCACTAGGAATAAAAATTATGTTTTACTAGAGTCTTGCATGGAAGTCGAGAAGGCATGTTGAGGCGCCCTTAAGGGGTTTTAAATGAGCATTTTTTATGTACAGTAGTGTTATAACTGATTTGGGGGTCAAAATCCCATTAACCATTTTGAGGCCAGTATACTGAAGGCGGTCAGCGTCACCCCCTCGCAATGTAATCCCAACAGATGGTTCTTTATTAGGGGTTTCAAGATCCTTTACGGGGCCCTTGAGATCATGCATAATGTGAGCATTTTATTTTCATTTTATGGGACAAAAGGGTAGATATTGGTAGCATGGTTTTTCTAAGTGCCCTTTCTGGTAAGGGGTTTCTCATCCTTTACTCGTCAAATTGCAAGAATTGAAAGGATAAGTTTTTCTGAGTGTGAGGTGACAACGAATGTCCTAATATTATATTTGAGGAGGAAATATTGTATTAATTTCCTCTTTACTGGTCAAACAAGCCTATGTCACTACTGGTTTTTGACTACGATAAACTTAGTAAGGCAAAGAAGGATGGTGTTAAGTTTTAAGAAGATTTTTGCATTCAGAACGTTACGGAGTTGATGGAGTATGAAGGGGATAAGTCAGAGATTTAAAAATTATTTACGTAAGTGTATTTTCTTTGTATCACCTTTAGTTATTCCTTATTTATTCTCTTTTTCAATCTTGATGGTTTTATGCATATTGGATAACTCCATTGTCGGTTTCAGAAAATAAAGTGTTGTTAGAGAAGGCGATGGAAAAGAGAGGCGAGGTAGTGTTCGTTACTCAAAAAATAAATATGTCTAGTTTACTGACACATATTCCAAAAAAGAATATGTTTATGGACGAGAGCATAACATTTTGGCTACGTGTATCTCTGTTTTGAGACTCTTGCATGGGGACACTATGTCTTCTCCTAGGGCAAAGAAACATAAGGCCAAGCCAGGGGAAATTTATATCGACTTGGAGGCAGGATCAGACGATGGTGTGGTGACCTCCTCCTTCTAAGATAAGGAATTTGATGACATCTGGTTCATAGATGATCACCATGATGCGTCGATTGTCATGGAGAGGACGATGAAAATGTGCTCGAGGCATCTCTTTCAAACAATGGGAACTTGTATACTCTTGAGCACTTTTATGGAAAAACCCAAGTTTGAAAAGTATGACTTGACGGATAAGAATGCGGGAAAGTGGAAGGTCGATCAAAGTAAGACAAAGGAGAGTTTTGTGTCAACAAGACAATGTTGGATACATCGTCTGGAAGGTTTGTTGTCCTTGAGAAGGAGCACGAGGAAACACATCAGTCTTTGGCGAAGTTGGAGGCAGAGAAAAAGAAGAAGGGTGATGCTCATTTCGTGTACCATTGTCGTTGGTATTCTTTCTCTATAGTTGCCCTTAGAAAGTGTTGAAATTTTATCCTAGAACCTTTGTCTTCAATGTGTAGACGTTAGATATGCTTATGGCTGAATTATTCACATAATCCATCCACAAGCAATCTCTAATCATTTATTATAATCGGATATCATAACCAATCCACATAATTAATTTTGTTTTTACAAAATCGATTATATCCGTAAACAAATTTTAAAATCGATTATAGACTTCATAATCAATTTTAAAGTTTATAATTGATTTTCAATTTAAAATTAGCTTCAAGCATATAACTCTAATTTTTAAAACTCTATGTTATCTTTTTACAATTGATGCTTCAATCAAAACGCCAATTTTTAAAAATGAATTTATAAGTTAAAAAAAAAAATCTGTAATCGCATAAAAATGGGTTGTAAAATTGTACTAAAACATGTATATCCTCGGACACTATTATAAATAAATTTGATATTTTTAATACATTTGACAATTAATGTATCTAGTCCAAGTATGCTTTAAATACATTAACGGTTAAATATATTAAAAAAATTGAATTTATTTATAATAGTGATCCGATGATATATATATTAAAATTACTTTTATACCAATGACACTTATAGTCAAATAAAAATATCCATTTTCTTATTTTATTTTAATAACTAAATATACTTCTTTCTGGATTTTTTTTTAAAATAACCAATTTTTTCAAAAAAAATCTAAAATAATAAATTTTTCAAAAAAAATATCAAAATAACCAAGTTTGGTAGAAATGCGCCAGATGAATTGGTGCACCCTCATACCAATATGTGATGCAACATTCTGATTTGGAGCCATATGTGTTACCATTGAGCCACAAATCTTTCATGTTAATTCATTTCATCATATATTTAATATACCGTGTATAATTACAGTAGATTAATAAGTTAGTAAAACTTATCACCGGGATATATATAAACATTTGTATATATATATATATATATATATATATATATATATATATATATATATATATATATATATATATATATATATATATATATATATATGTGTTAGTACTTAGTATAATTATATTTTTCAATAACTCTTTAATTGATGAATTAAATTAATTTAAGCAACCTATCTATATTTTCTAAATATTCATACAACCCATCAAGAAATTTAAAGTGTGTATTGATAAAAAAGAAGGTGTGTGTGCTCCCACAGTAAGGTAAAGGAGACTCAGAGGCCTTAGTAGGTATATAATACGCTTTGGCGGTGAGGGCTTGTTCATAGCGGAAAAAAGTTTGGTAGGGTGGTGTTTGAGTATATTTAAGGGACCATATCATGTGAGGTGAAAGGTCATGTTGGTGCCCAACACTGCTTTATTGCAGGCGAGCGGTTAGGTTGATCGTGTATGTTAAGACGATAGTGAGTGTGGTGCTATTTGAGTTGTGGAGAATGTCTAAGACCTAGGCTTTCCTAAAAAAAGACCATCATCCACTTAGTCAAATAGTGGACAGTTGAATCTCTATTTCCTAGGGAAACGGGTCATGGGTCAGTAATGACTTTGACTTTCTTTTTATCCAAGACACATCTTATCCCACATTTTCCCCATATGGCTAGAAGGTATCTCCCTCTGAGTAACCTTTCATCATCGTCTTTTCTAGGTAGGTCCCAGGGCGTCTCCCTAGGTAAGGCCATTCGTAAATGTAACACTACATAGTCCCCTCATGCATGAGGTATTTAGCAGAAGGTGAAGTGTTTTCCATTTGCAACTAATGAGAGTATCCCGAGCACTGGTTTTTCCACTCGCGAGTTTTTGGTCAGCCTTAGGAGTCTCAGCTCTCTAAGTACAATAATGTCTAGCCTGGCTGGCAAGACACCGCGTCTCTTAGGAAAGGTGTTTTACCCCTTTTAGGCGGTACTTTTACAAAGCCCTCTAGCAAGACTGGGAACCAAGTTTCTGAGCTTGACATAAGTTGCGCCTCTTTAAGAGTGAATTATTGGAAATAATCCCACCCACATAGATGCTAATTCCTTCAGGAGAGATTTGAATTAGTTTGAGGAATCTAAGTTCCTCAGGTGATGAGATACATAACCTAGATGGTGAGACACCGAGTCCCTCAGGGGAGGCGTTAACCTTTCTCGCGGGACTTCTATTGAGCCCTAAAGCAGGATTGAAAATCAAGTTTCTAAATCTTGACATGGGCCAACCTCTTTAGGCATGAATTTTTGGAAATAACCCCGCCCGTGGAGACACTTAGTCCCTCAGGAAAGAGTCTAATTAGTTGAGGAATCTAAGTTCCTCTGATGATGTGATACATAGCCCGACTGATGAGATACTCAGTACCTCAGGCGAGCCATTTAACCTTTCAAGCGGGACTTCTATCGAGCCCTAAAGTAAAACTGAAAATCAAGTCTTTGGGCTTGAGATAGGTCACTCCTCTTTAGGCGTGAATTATTGGAAATAATCTCACCCATAGAGACACTAAGTCTCTCAGGAGAGAGTCTAATTAGTTTGCGGAATGTAAGTTCCTCATATTATGTGATATGTAGCTCGTCTGATGTCACACTGAGTCTCTCCGGCAAGGCATCTACCCTTTTAGGAGGGACTTCTGTCGAGCCCTCAAGCAAGACTAGAAATCAAGTCTCCATGGCTTGACATATGTCGTGCCTCTTTAGGCGTGAATGATTAGAAATAATCCCTCCCTTAGAGACACTAATTCCCTCAGGAGATAATCTAATTAATTAAAGGAATCTAAGGTCCTCAAATGTTCTGATGCATAGCCCGACTGATGAGACGCTGAGTCCCTCAGGAAAGGAGTTTAACCTTTTAGGAGAGACTTATATCGAAACCTAAAGCAAGATTATAAATAAAGTCTTTGGGGCTTAACATAGGTCGAACCTCTTTAGGCGTGAATGATTGGATGTCTTGGTCATCTTACTTGCATAACCATGGGGTCGAAAAGGATCTTCATGTGGAAGTCCAACTATGTAATCTCCTTGAGGGACGACACATATTTGTTAGAACAAAATTTGGTTATGCATTTATATCTTGAGTTTTGATGATGACAATGTTGTATTTGTGTGAGAATAATTTTGATACCTGTTAGGGACCAATTAGTACTACTTTTTATATTATTGTATTGGTCCCTTTTACCAAGTTTTGATGTAATTACACACTTTTATTCTCATGATTTTGTATAAATGCAATTAGGTTTAATTTATTTTGTTTTGAATAGTTATTTCACATAATTGTTAGTTTTGTAGAATTTTTGGATGAGAGAGCTTTTGGAATGCAACATCATAATTTGGAAGAGGTGTTGAATGCAATATGGAGGCCCAATTTTGGAAGAATACCACTTGGAATATTCTTGGTTGAAGCTTACAAAGCAAGGAAGCTGAGATAGTCTCAGTTCGCGCCGCGAACCACCTTCGCGCCGCGAAGGCTGCGAATCCAGCAAGCTGATTCTAGTCAAAAGTGCTGCTTTCAAGGCCAGCTGGTTTTGCCATTTTGGTGTCTGCCTTGGGAGAACTTTTCTGCCTTAGATGGGAAATGATCAAAGGAGGAAATGTCAACCCTTTTTAGAAATTCAGAATGGAAATTGATATGTATTCTAACATTACTCTAGTATTCCATTATCCATTATTATTCACACATTGAGATATTTTGTAAAGAAGAGAAAAACAGAGTTTTTCCTCCATAGCATTTTGCTTTGTAAAATGATGATGAGGAGCTAATCTCCATTTTTTCAAGATTGGAGGTAGTAACTATTCTCATTTGTGTATGTATTCCATTTGATATATATATATATATATATATATATGATAAAAGATTGTTGATGTATTGAATACTGTTTTTGCCCTAAGTTGAAAATCAGATTTGAGTAGTTGTTGAAAGAGATTATTTGAGTCTTGATATAAAATAGATTTTCAAGTAGTGAATAAGTTGTAGAGATAGATTTATTCATTACTCTTCTTTTGTATCAACCGTTAAAGATTGATATATTGATAGTTAGGTGGAGAGATCGTCTAAGGATCAATATAGTGATTATCACAATGTCATTTAGACATAAATGACATTGAAAGGATACTTGAACATCATCAATAATCTTAAATTTATATAGTTATCATAAGGAATCATAAGCATTTGGAATAGTGAACTCCAGTCTTGCCAAGCTTTTACATTTGATTAAAACCATTTTACTCTTTTTAGTGACATTTACTCATAAGATAACTTTCCAAACAAAACAACTTTGTTACTTTCTAAACTTATAACAATTTGGATTATAGAACGGCGGTAATACCAATCAATCTCTGTGGATACGATATAAAAATATTTTCCGAAGATGTATTTTCAACAAATTGGCGCCGTTGCCGGGGATTGGTGTTCGATATTACAAGCATTTCAATAATTCATTGTTTTAAGTTTGTTACGTGTATTACTATCCCTCTTTTGTTTCACTTGGTTTGTTAGTTTTGTAGATTCTAGTGCATGCGAGGAAAAGCTACCGAGGAGCAATTTCAATTCGATCCCGAAATTGAAAGAACACTTCGGAAGCTCAATAGTAAAACACGAAGAAGAAGGAAACTAGCCGAAGAGAGGAACCGGAGAGAAGAAGCATCTACTTCCGCACTTGTTCAAATCGAAGAAGTGGTTGTAGATGCGTGTGACGGAAACATGGCGGATGACAATCGTACCGAAATATCCGCTAATATTCCAAGACGAAATGCTCAATTTGCCTGTGGAGGAAGAAATACTGAGATGAATACCAGAATCCTCCAACTTCTCTATGCAAATCCATTCACCGGAATGGACCATGAAGATCCGTATACCCATCTCATCAAATTTTATAAGATTGCAGGTTCTACGGGAATTGATGAAACGGGTGAAGAGGCATTATTCAAAAGGATGTTCCCACACTCCTTAGTGGGAAAGGCAAAGGAGTGGTACCTTGATCAAGCACCGAGAGTGATGACGGATTGGAATTTGCTAGAAGAAAAGTTCTTAGAAAGATATTTCCCTCAATCCCGATTCATGGAAGCTAAAACGGCTATTGCGGTATTCACTCAAGGAAGCAACGAGTCTCTAAATGAGGCTTGGGAAAGATTCAAGTCAATGTTGAGAAAATGCAAGGGTCATGGTTTTGATGAGCTCACTCAAATCCATATTTTTCTAAATGGGCTCCAATCAACTCACAAGACACTTTTGGATGCTACCGCGGGTGGCTCTCTTATGTCAAAGAATGCGAAAGAAGTTAAAGTCATTATTGATCGAATGGCACTCAATGATCGCCAAAGTCAACATGACCGTAGCCCTTCACAACGTAAACCAGGAGTTCTTGAGTTGAATACTAATGACGCCATTCTTGCTCAAAACAAGCTACTCTCTCAACAAGTGGAGTTGCTCACTCAACAAATGGCCAAGCTTCCACAGCAAATGAAAGAAATTCAAGGGTCTCAAGTTCGACATCAAGTAGCATGTTGCGAATTATGTCAAGGAGATCACCCTACTGGTTTTTGTCCTCCACTAGAAGAAGTAAGTTATGTGAACAATCAAAATCAGGGCTATCAAAGACAACCTCCTAACAATCAAGGTTATCAACCAAGAAACAATCAAGGCTATCAACCATCAAGGTTCAACAATCAAAATTTTCAGCAACAAAGTCCCTATCAACACCCAAACTCTCAAGGCCAACAGTCTCAAGGAGGAAGTTCCAAGCTAGAGGACACTCTTCAACAATTCATGCAAGCTTCCATGGCAAATCAAAAGAATAACGAAGCAGCAATTAAGAATCTGGAAAATCAAGTAGGCCAACTTGCGAAGCAACTGTCGGAATAAAACGTAGGATCTTCCTTTTCCGCTAACACTCAAACCAATCCAAAGGAGCATTGTAAAGCAATTTTCACGAGGAGCGGTAAAGAGTTGACAAGTGAAAAGAGTGAAGAAATTACAGTAGAGAATGATGAGGATGAGTTGCTGGAAAAAGAGGACATGGTTGGTGGAAGGGAGAAAGTGGCTGGAACTCTTCAATTCGCGCCGCGAAAAGAGTAGGATTTGCCAGCAAAGGAATAGCCTGAATTGGAGGTGAAAAAGGATGTTGAACCAAGAAAGAAGAAGAAAGGAGAGAAAGGTGTGAGCGTCATTCCAACCCAACATATACCTTATCCGCATGCTCCATCAAAGAAGGACAATGCTAGGCATTATGCACGGTTCATGGACATATTCAAACAACTTCAAATCAATATTCCATTTGCCGATGCATTAGAACAAATGCCACGTTATGCAAAGTTCATGAAGGACATTCTTACAAAGAAAAGGAGACACGTGGAAGACGAAACCATCTTACTTGATGCACGTTGTAGTGCCATCATTCAAAAGACTCTCCCAAGGAAGGAATCCGATCCGGGCCGAGTCGTTTTACCGGTGACCATTGGAAGCACATACATTGGTAATGGTTTGATTGACTTGGGATCTAGCATCAATCTAATCCCTCTCTCCATTGTTAAAATATTGGGAAATATTGAGATCAAATCGACAAGGATGACTTTACAACTAGCCAACAAGTCTACCACTTCACCATACGGAATTGCTCAAGACATGTTAGTGAAAGTGGACAAATTCTTATTTCCGGTAGATTTCGTAATAGTAGAGATGGATGAGGATCGTGATGTTCCTCTAATTCTTGGAAGACCATTCATGCAAACAGCCCGGATGATGATTGACATAGATGATGGACTAATGAAGGTGAGAGTGCAAGACAAAGAGGTGACCTTTAATCTTTTTGAGGCTATGAAGCATCCAAATGACAAGCATGATTCTTTCCGAATTGATGCAATCGAAGAGGAAGTAGTGGAGGTCGCAAACAAAGTTCATATTTCTACTCCTCTAGAAAGATCTCTTATCGGAGCCTACAATGTGTTAACCGAAAATGAAGAAAAAGAGATTGAAGCAATGTTGCATGAGTTAGAATCTTGTGGCGAGCTTACTTATCAAGAAGAAACAAAGGAAGACTTGGATGCGACGAAAACAACGGAAGAACCAAAATTAGAGCTGAAAATGCTACCTTCACACTTGAAGTATGTGTTCCTTGGTGACAAATGTACTAAACCGGTAATCATTAGTAACACCTTGTCCACAAAAGAGGAATGCAAATTGATACAAGTGCTGAAAAAGAATGAAGGTGCAATAGGGTGGGTGTTATCCGACTTGAAGGGTATTAGTTCGGCCTATTGTATGCATAAGATCATGATGGAGGAGAATTTCAAACCCGTTGCACAACCTCAAAGGCGTCTAAATCCATTGATGAAAGAGGTAGTTCGGAAAGAAGTTGTCAAACTCTTGGAAGCCGAAATGATTTATCCTATATCCGATAGTGCATGGGTGAGTCCGATACAAATAGTTCCCAAGAAAGGTGGCATGACGGTTATCAAAAATGATAAAAATGAGTTGATTCCGACAAGAACGGTAATCGGGTGGAGGATGTGTATTGACTATAAAAGGTTGAACCAAGCTACAAGGAAAGATCATTTTCCACTACCTTTCATGGACCAAATGTTGGAGAGGTTAGCCGACAAAAATTTCTACTGTTTCTTGGATGGGTATTTGGGGTACAACCAAATTTCGGTCAATCCGACGGATCATGAGAAGACAACTTTTACATGTCCTTTTGGCATCTTTGCTTACCGAAGAATGCCTTTTGGGTTATGTAATGCACCAGCCACATTTCAACGGTGTATGCAAGCTATATTCTCAGATTTAATAGAAGAGTGCATCGAGGTGTTCATGGATGATTTCTCCGTGTATGGATCATCTTTTGATTTGTGCTTAAAACATCTTGATGTGGTTTTGGGAAGATGCGTGGAGACCAACTTAGTGCTCGATTGGGAAAAATGCAATTTCATGGTCACCGAAGGTGTTGTACTCGGTCACAAGATCTCCTCCGAAGGATTAGAGGTTGACAAAGCTAAGGTGGAAGTTATCGAGAAACTACCACCTCCAACAAATATAAAAGGAATAAGGAGCTTTCTCGGACATGCCGGTTTCTACCGGAGATTCATCAAAGATTTTTCAAAGATAGCAAAGCCATTGAGTAACTTGCTAAACAAAGGTACGCATTTTCTTTTCGATGAGTCATGTCTCAAAGCTTTCCTAGATTTAAAAGAACAGTTGGTCACCGCACCCATAATCGTGGCACCAAATTGGAAACTTGATTTTGAACTTATGTGTGACGCAAGCGATTATGCGGTTGGTGCGGTGTTGGGTCAAAGAAGAGATAAAGTTTTTCATGCTATTCACTATGCTAGTAAAGTGTTAAATGAAGCACAAGTCAATTATGCAACAATTGAAAAAGAATTACTAGCCATAGTGTACGCATTGGAAAAGTTTAGAGATTACTTGATTGGGTCAAAAGTTGTAGTCTACACTGACCACTCGGCGATCAAATATTTGCTAACCAAGCCGGATTCCAAACAAAGACTAATTCGTTGGATTCTCTTATTGCAAGAGTTTGATTTGGAAATCCGGGATAAAAAAGGTTCCGAAAACTTGGTGGCGGATCATTTGTCTCGGTTGGTCAATGTGGACATTACAAACAAAGAAGAGGAAGTTAGAGAAGAATTTCCGGATGAAAAACTGTATGTGATTCAAGTGAGGCCTTGGTTTGCTGATTTTGCTAATTACAAAGCAACCGGTTTAGCACCAGAAGACCTCACTTGCAATCAAAGAAGGAAATTCTTGGCGGATGCAAAATATTATGCTTAGGATGATCCGTATCTGTTTAAAGTGGGTGTAGACAATATTTTGAGAAGGTGTGTAACAAGTGAGGAGTCAAGAGACATCCTTTGGCACTGTCACAACTCTCCGTATGGAGGTCACTATAGCGGTTTGAGAACAGCCACTAAAGTGCTCCAATCGGGCTTTTATTGGCCATCTTTATTTAAAGATGCGCATGAACATGCGAAGAGTTGTGATACATGCCAACGGAGTGGAGGAATAGGAAAACGGGACGAAATGCCTCTAACCAACATGCTAGAAGTAAGAGTTTTTGATTGTTGGGGTATTGATTTCGTTGGCCCATTCCCCTCTTCTTTCTCAAATGAGTACATACTAGTGGCTGTTGACTATGTCTCGAAGTGGGTAGAAGCAATTGCCTCACCTAAGGCCGATGGCAAAACAGTGATTAAATTTTTAAAGAAAAACATATTTTCACGTTTTGGTGTGCCTAGGGTGTTGATAAGTGATGGAGGCTCACACTTTTGCAATACACCTCTAGAAAAAGTTTTGCAACATTATGGTGTAAAGCACAAGGTGACCACTCCTTACCACCCACAAGCGAATGGTCAAACGGAGGTTTCAAACCGGGAAGTCAAGCAGATTCTTGAGAAAACAGTCTCGAATTCAAGAAAAGATTGGTCCTTGAAATTGGATGAAGCTTTGTGGGCGTATCGTACCGCCTACAAAGCACCTATTGGGCTAACTCCGTTTCAAATGGTGTATGGGAAGACTTGTCATCTTCCAGTGGAAATGGAGCATAGGGCATTATGGGCTCTCAAATTCTTGAACTTCGACTCCACTTTAGCTGGAGAAAGAAGAAAAAGACAACTCGATGAATTGGAGGAATCAAGGAACAACGCTTACCATTCGAATAAACTTTACAAGGAAAAGGTAAAGGCATACCATGATGGAAAGGTCCGTCATAAGGAGTTTCATGTTGGACAAATGGTATTGCTTTTCAACTCAAGGTTGAAGTTATTCCCGGGTAAGCTGAAGTCAAAGTGGTCAGGAGCGTTCATTGTCAAAGAGGTGCGCAACTATGGGGCCATTGTGATCGAGGATCCAAAGTCACAAGAGACTTGGACTGTAAATGGCCAAAGACTCAAAGTCTACCATAGTGGCGACGTAAATCGGGATGTATGTGTCATTTCTCTATCTGGACCGGGCTAATCATTGGACTGTCGAGCTCTAAACGACGTTAAACAAAGCGCTTGTTGGAAGGCAACCCAACGTTGTAAGTCTGCATTTTACATTTTTTTCAATTCTGCTGTGTTGATTTTCTACTGTGTTAAATTTTGTGAAATTGGGTTCTGTTTTCTGCCGTTCGCCCCGCGACCATCGTTCTCCCAGTGAACTGAATACAAAGCTTCAGTTCGCGCCGCGAACAGTGCGTGGCAGAACCACTTAAGTTCTGTTTAGGTTATTTTTCCTGTTCTTTCCAATTCATTTTCAAAACAACAAGTTTCCCTCTTTTTCACTCCCACTCCCAAAACTTCCCAAAACTGAAAATTTTCCTTTCCCAACTCCCAAATCTTCATTTGCTAACAAGAATCAAGTGCTTCAATAAGGTATGTTATGCTTTTCATTTCCTCTTCTCCATTTCCTTTTGGGTTCACATTTAGGTATGGTTAGGGATTGAAAAAAATTAAAGATTGACACTTGAAATCACTATGCATGTCTGATTTAGATTAGGAATAGGATAGAGTTGGAGACCATGATTGTTGGAAGTAGCAAACTTCATATCTTTGGAACCCTAGGAGGCTTCTAGAGATTTCCTGGTTCGCAGGGTTCGCACCGCGAACTGGGAAATTCCAGGGCCATGTTTTATGTTGTTGATTGCTAACTCTCTTCATGTTTTGTTGTGTGGTTGTTCTGATGTTTAATGCAGATGTCAAAGAGAACCAAAACCACGGCTTCCGTTCAACCCCGTTCATTAAGAAGGTTCACAAGTGACGAACACGAAGAATGATTCGAGAGCTTAATCAAGAGAACCATCCTGCCGGAGAGGTTAATTCGTTTAGCACCTGGTGGGACTTATCAGAGTTTGGTTTCAACTTTTGAGAGAAGAAGGTGGACAAAACTTTGTGAACCCGAAGCGACAATCAACTATGATATTGTAAGGGAGTTCTACGCAAACACTATGCACCTTGAAGAGGGAGTAGCTTTCAACTACCAAACAAGGGTAAGAGGCAGGATCATTTCTTTTGGGAGGGATTCCATTAACTCATATCTTGGTAATCCTCTAACCCTTGGAGAGAACGAGCAGTGCGAGTATCGTACCTAGGAATTGGCTAATGTGTGGGATCTTCAAACGGTGAATGCTACCATGTGCCTTAAAGGAAAATCATTTGACCTAAATGATCAGGGACATCCAAAATCTTGGAAAAGAGAAAATTTAAATCTGGGAGCAAGGGTATTTCTGGTACTGCTGCTAAGCAATATTCGGCCAAGGAGCCACACCACCACGATTCCTCTGGATGTAGGGTGTTTGCTGTACTGCATTATGATCGGAAAATGTGTGGAAGTAGCATCAATCATAGCGGGAGAAATGAGGAAGATGGCTATAAGTGGAACCAAATTCGGTGGTAAAGCAGGTGTGCTTGCGTACCCGGGGCTGATCATGGGACTTTGCCGTCGGGCGAATGTTGCCATTCCGGATGAAGTACACTTCTCTATCACCTGTGTGATTAACGATGCCTATCTGAATAGGTTCTGCCAAAGCCAAATGGATAGAACCGAAGGAGCTGGAACTTCGTCATCCAGACTCAGACCCCGACCCCGCACTACTCCAGTCTTTGACCAGATGGCGTTTGCCAATTATTGTTGCGAGAGCTTTGAGGCTTCTAGGAGGTCTCAGACATTTATCTTTGATGCTATGCAGCAACAATTCCAGAACACGTTCCTTGTACCCGAAGCCCGCACATTTCCTTCTCAGGCAAAATATATGGCTTATGCTAATTGGCCTGAGGGCAGGCCAAATTTTATGGGGGGTGCAGGAGGTGGTGCAAACCCTAATGATGAGATGGAGGACGTCCTTGGAGCTGTAGGTGGTGGCCAAGAGGAGGAGGATTGAGGAGTTGGTGAATTTGAGGAGTTGTTGTCATTTTGAGTTTCTTTGTATTAATTTTGTTTTGGAAAAATTTTGATGTACTTTTGGGTGTTCACCAAAACTTTGTTTTTTGTTAGTTGTTTTGATAATTGCATGAATACTATTTGAGATTTAAGTGTGTTATAATCAAATTGGTTTACCAACATTTTTTGTTTAATTGTTCTTACTCTTAAGTCAAGCTTAAAGCAACCGAGAAATGATCGCAAAGAAAGAAGCTTAGGACAATTCGAATGGTGATGATAAGAATTAGTGTCGGTATTTCAAGGTACACTTTATCGCTTTCTAGACTTAACATGAGTAGTTTGATGGTATGTGAAAATTCCATATCATAAATTCATTGAAGTATATGTCATTTTTGAATCAAAATAGGACTTAACCAATTGTGAGGAAGCTTTCCATTGTACACTAAAATGCGGGAAACCGAGCATTATTTCAACTCATTCTTATCATGCTAAATCATACATCAATCCATTTTTGTGTAAAATTTTTGAAAATGATAGAGACATTGTTTATGAGAAAAACCACTTGACCAAAAAGTTTGAATCAACTAACCTTGTGAGGAATAATCCTTAGTTAAACCCCTTTGAGCTTATTTTAGGATTCATTTGATTGATCATTGTAAAATCAATTGAACATGTTGGAATAAATGAATCCTAATTTCTTTTGTATCAACTGAAACCTCAAACTGAGTTGTTTGCAAATTTTGCCTTTTGCTTATTTCTAAGTAGGGAGCATTATTGAATAAATTTGGTTTTGGAATCTAAAGTTGGGGAGAGCAAAGTGAAAAGTTGATTAGAAACGTGGAAAAGTGAGTTTTTATGAAAGGATAACAATATGAAAAGAAACAAGAAAAAGAAATCACCCTTGAAACCATAGAGCAAAGAAAAAAGAAAAGAAAGAAAAAAGCAAAGAAAATGCTCATGGTTGTGTGGATGTAAAAAGAAAAAGAAAAAAGATAGGGATCAAAGAAAGGGAAATTGTGTAGAGTTGAATGTTTGGGAATGCTCCCTTAGAATAAGCAACTTTGTTGAATTCTCTTAATCATATCCTTTCTTGTAACCTAAGCCACATTACAACCTTTGAAAGACCTCTTGATTCTTAATTTTTACATGATTTGGTATTTGTTGTGATAACCGCATGATTTGAGTTGTTGTTGATTTAATTGCTTGGATGAGTGAAAGTAACCTTTTATGTTATTCATCATTATTATGATGTGTGTGTAAGTTTGATTCAATTTTGACATATATGACTTTGAATTCCTTGGAATGATTTTTGCACTCAACCATTTCCCTTATTCATAATCTGTCTAGAATTGAGATAGATGGATTGAGAAATTGCCAAACACTTTTGAACCATTTGAATGTCCTTGGTAAATCCTTGTTTCAATCTTTTGTGTCATTGCTTTGGTTGTGAGGGTGGAAACTTTTGTTTAGGGATAAACAAAATGCTAAGTTGGAGAGAGTTGTTAGGGACCAATTAGTACTACTTTTTATATCATTTTATTGGTCCCTTTTACCAAGTTTTGATGTAATTACACACTTTTATTCTAACGATTTTGTATAAATGCAATTAGGTTTAATTTATTTTGTTTTGAATAGTTATTTCACATAATTGTTAGTTTTGTAGAATTTTTGGATGAGAGAGCTTTTGGAATGCAACATCATAATTTGGAAGAGGTGTTGAATGCAATGTGGAGGCCCAATTTTGGAAGAATACCACTTGGAAGACTCTTGGTTGAAGTTTGCAAAGCAAGGAAGATGAGATAGTCTCAGTTCGCGCCGCGAAGGCTGCGAATCCAGCAAGTTGATTCTAGTCAAAAGTGCTGCTTTCAAGGCTAGCTGGTTTTGCCATTTTGGTGTCTGCCTTAGGAGAGCTTTTCTGCCTTAGATGGGAAATGATCAAAGGAGGAAATGTCAACCCTTTTTAGAAATTCAGAATGGAAATTGATATGTATTCTAACATTACTCTAGTATTCTATTATCCATTATTATTCACACATTGAGATATTTTGTAAAGAAGAGAAAAACAGAGTTTTTCCTCCATAGCATTTTGCTTTGTAAAATGATGATGAGGAGCTAAAATCCATTTTGTCAAGATTGGAGGTAGTAACTATTCTCATTTGTGTATGTATTCCATTTGATATATATATATATATATATATATATATATATATATATATATATATATATATATATATACATATATATATATATATATATATATATATATATATATATATATATATATATATATATATATATATATATATATATATATATATATATATGATAAAAGATTGTTGATGTATTGAATACTGTTTTTGCCCTAAGTTGAAAATCAGATTTGAGTAGTTGTTGAAAGAGATTATTTGAGTCTTGACATAAAATAGATTTTCAAGTAGTGAATAAGTTGTAGAGATAGATTTATTCATTACTCTTATTTTGTATCAACCGTTAAAGATTGCTATATTGATAGTTAGGTAGAGAGATCGTCTAAGGATCAATATAGTGATTATCACAATGTCATTTAGACATAAATGACATTGAGAGGATACTTGAACATCATCAATAATCTTAAATTTATATAGTTATCATAAGGAATCATAAGCATTTGGAATAGTGAACTCCAATCTTGCCAAGCTTTTACATTTGATTAAAACCATTTTACTGTTTTTAGTGACATTTACTCACAAGATAACTTTCCAAACAAAACAACATTGTTACTTTCTAAACTTAAAACAATTTGGATTATAGAACGGCGGTAATAACAACCAATCTCTGTGGATACGATATAAAAATATTTGCCGAAGATATATTTTCAACAAATTGACGTCGTTGCCGGGGATTGGTGTTCGATATTACAAGCATTGAAATAATTCATTGTTTTAAGTTTGTCACTTGTATTACTATCCCTCTTTTGTTTCACTTGGTTTGTTAGTTTTGTAGATTCTAGTTCATGCGAGGAAAAGCTATCGAGGAGCAATTTCAATTCGATCCCGAAATTGAAAGAACACTTCGGTAAGTTCCTCATATTATGTGATATGTAGCTCGTCTGATGTGATACTGAGTCTCTTCGGCAAGGCATCTACCCTTTTAGGAGGGACTTCTGTCGAGCCCTCAAGCAAGACTAGAAATCAAGTCTCCATGGCTTGACATATGTCGTGCCTCTTTAGGCGTGAATGATTAGAAATAATCCCTCCCTTAGAGACACTAATTCCCTCAGGAGATAATCTAATTAATTAAAGGAATCTAAGGTCCTCAAATGTTCTGATGCATAGCCCGACTGATGAGACGCTGAGTCCCTCAAGAAAGGAGTTTAACCTTTTAGGAGAGATTTATATCGAGACCTAAAGCAAGATTATAAATAAAGTCTTTGGGGCTTAACATAGGTCGAACCTCTTTAGGCGTTAATGATTGGATGTCTTGGTCATCTTACTTGCATAACCATGGGGTCGAAAAGGATCTTCATGTGGAAGTCCAACTATGTAATCTCCTTGAGGGACGACACATATTTGTTAGAACAAAATTTGGTTATGCATCTATATCTTGAGTTTTGATGATGACAATGTTGTATTTGTGTGAGAATAATTTTGATACCCTAATGGTTTGTTATTGTGTAGCTTTAACAACCAATTATGATTCTGAGTATATGACGTGCAACGTCATCAGTTTTTGAACATTGTGTTTCAAATTTCGCTTCTGCACTAATCATGAGAATTTTTGAAAGATATCAAGTTGTTGTTGCAATGTTCTTTATGCTTTTATGTTAATTCACTCCCGAGAAGTTTTTGAAGAGACGCTAGGTTGTTGTTGCAACGTTCTCTCCACTTCTACGTCTGGACATGAATCTGATCATCAAGCTTCTGAAGAATGGAAAGCTTCTGAAGTTTTGTTACTAAGATGAAGATTCTGAAGATCTCAAGGCAGACATTTAGGTTATGACTGTAGATTCTGAAGACTTTGAAGATTCTGAAGATACTAAAGATTTCAAGCCAGACTGCTGACATTGTCAAGGTTCTAACCGAAGATTCTGAGGTTTCTAAATCCAGCTATATGTTTCTTCATTTCATACTTCATCAACTTTCATAAGAAGCCATTGAACTTGAAGATAAGATCAAATGAGTACGTGATTAAATAGTACATAGTACAAATCAAATATTATTTTCACTACCTAATATCGTGGGCAAGGACAATATTATTCATCAGACCTGTTATTAATTTTATGGGCGAAGGACAGTACATAATATGACTCCTTTCACATATCCAACAATGGACAACCGCTCTATTTAGTATCCCCATTTTGCCCTCCAACAGTCTCTTTTCTTATGCTATATAAGTGGGACTTGGAGACTTGAAGAATTGTTGAAGCGCTACAACATTTGACACGTATATTTCTTTGTGAAAAGCTATCAATTTTGTACATAGTTTTTCTTTAAGTGTTTATAATTCATTTGTGTAAAATCTGCATGTGTAGAAGCATCTCGTAAACATATAAAATATTATTCAAAATGTTTGTTTGATTTTTCTTAAGGAGACTAGGGTATAGTCGGATCCTTGAGAAGACAAATAAGGATATTATTTGTGATTATTATAATCAGTTGATTATATGGATTAAGTCCTTGTGTATAAGGAGAAATCACTTTGGCGAGTGGACTGGAGTAGCGTTGAGTTTCTAGAGAACCGGGATAAAAATACCTGTATTTTTATCTCTTTGTTTTAAACATTTAAGTGGTGTTCTTGAGTTGAGTAAAAGCTTTTGTTTTTAAATCCCAATTCAAACCCCCATTTCTTATGTTTTTCACACCTTAAATTGGCATCAGAGCTCCATTTCTGAATGTGATAAAGTTTTGATCAACATTTCACCTTGTTCAGTACCGATCCAGTTTGTGTGAGAAACAATGGTTGCTGCTAATGTTGTTAACAACAATAAGAGAGGTCACTACAATACTAAACCACCAATCTTTGATGGTGAGAAATTTGATTATCGGAAAGATAGAATCGAAAGTTTATTTCTTGGTTATGGTGTTGATATTTGGGATCTTGTAGTCGATGGCTACCTTCACCCAGTTAATGCTGAAGGAAATAATATAGCAATAAGTGCTATGATAGATCAACAGACGAAGGATTTCAAATATCATCACAAGGCTAGAACTATATTGCTAAACATTATCTCTTATACTGAGTATGAGAAGATAACAAACAGAGATTCTGCCAAATCCATATTTGAATCTCTGAGGATGACTCATGAGGGGAATGCTCAAGTAAAGGAGACAAAGTCCTTGACCTTAATCCAGAAGTACGAGGCATTCAGAATGGAAGATGATGAAATTGTTGAGACTATGTTCTCATGATTTCAGATGTTTGTTGTAGGATTGAAAGTTCCGGATAAAGGATACTCTACGGCTGACCATGTCAAGAAGATAATCAAAAGTCTCCATAAAAAATGGAGACCTATGGTAACTTCTTTGAAGCTAGCAAATGATCTTAATAGTATTAGTCTTGAAGAATTTGTTAGTTATTTGAAAAGCCACGAGATTGAACTCGAGGAAGATGAACCTCATAAGCAAGGTAAATTTGTTGCTTTAAAGTCATAGCCTGAGAAGACAAGAGCTTATCAAGTTGAGGAAGAATCAGAAGTTTTTGATGAAGACTCAGAAGATGATGATTAGTTATCTCTGATTTCTAAAAGGGTTAACAGATTCTGGAAGCACAGGCATAATGTTGGTTCTATGTGTTGGCATCAATTTTGGTAAAGCCTAGAGTTTTCACAAGTTGTCACAAGTGTTGTCTTGACATGAGATATCAGTTTCCTGCAGGGTGCTTAAATATGGTTGTGCAGGATTTAGCTGAGATGTCAGACCCGATGTCAAGACATTTGTATACAGAACATTCAGTCTGAATGTTATGTATTTTGTGTTTGCGCTTTTTATGCTAATTTACGTGTGATTGATGTGGAGATTGAACGCGCCATTCAAGAAGTAATTAAAACCAGATTGATTTATTTTCCAATAAGATATGATCAGCTGTTAAGAAGATACAAATGGAAAATAGTTTTAGGGTTTTATGATGTCCAAAAGCCCAGTCAAACACTTCTATATAAAGGGCATGGAAAACCTGGTTTTAACACACAAGAAATAACGAACGGAATAGTGAGAGAGAATAAGGGTTTTAGTCTTGTGTGAGTGTGTGTATTATGAGCCCTTCATTCATCCTATTGATGATTGAATTGGACTGACTTTTGTGTTGTAATTTTGTCCATTCTAAGCTTTGAAGCGTGAGTGTGTGTTTACTTGGTTGAAGCTTTTAAGAAAGATCAAGTATGTGTTCTTGAAGAGTGTCTTCTTTCTTTGTAATATTTGTTTTTACATCACTGCTGTGATTGAGGGGGAGTGAGTAGGATCTCTTATCTAAGAATTCTTAGATAGAAGTCACACGGGTAGAGATTAGGTGAAAAGACTGTAACTTGAAGTTGTTTACTGAGAGTCTTTGAACTAATTCTGTTTAGTGGATTTCCTTCCTGGCTTGGTAGCCCTCAGACGTAGGTGAGTTTGCACCAAACTGGGTTAACAATTGCTTGTGTTACTTCTATTATTGTTCTTTATCTTTTATCCTGTTTATATTGTTCAAATATTAGTGTCGTGACATTACCTTCGACATCTCATATCCGATACCAGGATTTCAATTGGTATCAGAGTAGGCATCCTGCTCTAGTTCTGGGTGAGATCTTGGGACGTTACTTTCTGGTACTATGGATAGAGACGAAGGATTTGTTCACAAACCACCAATTCTGGATGGATCTAACTATGACTATTGGAAACCTCGAATGGTAGCCTTCCTGAAATCTTTGGATAATAAGGCTTGAAAAGCTGTTCTAACAGGCTGTGAACATCCAATTATTACTAACGAAGTAGAAGTTACAACTGATAAGAAGGCTGAGGAACAATGGACCAAGGAGGAGGATGAACTAGCCCTTGGAAACTCTAAAGCATTGAATGCTATATTCAATGGGGTTGATAAGAACATCTTCAGACGGGTGAACAATTGTGAGGTGGCTAAAGATGCTTGGAATATTCTCAAAACCACTCATGAAGGTACCTCTAGAGTAAAGATGTCTAGACTGCAACTGCTTACTACCAAGTTTGAAAATTTGAGGATGAAAGAAGATGAAAATATTCATGACTTTCATATGAATATCCTTGAAATTGCTAATGCCTCAGGAGCTCTGGGTGAGAAGATGTCAGATGAAAAACTAGTGAGGAAAATTCTCAGGTCACTTCCCAAGAGATTTGCCATGAAAGTGACAGTCGTAGAAGAATCGCAAGACATCTGCAATATGAGAGTGGATGAGCTAATTGGATCCCTCCAAACATTTGAGTTGGGAATGAGTGATGGATCTGAAAAGAAAGTCAAAAGCATAGCCTTCATGTCAAACACTGAAGAGAAAGAGGAAGAAAGTGGTCAAGATACTGATGAAGATCTGGCAACCACCAACGATTTCACCTTCAACCAGAGCAAAGGCAATGAGAAAGACATTATTGTTTCCATCTTGTGCAACAACCATAAGCAAAGTACCTTTGTATTTGTTGTATAACCATGTTCCATCAATTTGAATAATAGGTTTGCAGAATGAAAAACCTTTGATGCACGGTTCAAACGCCCAAAAGAGGCGGTGAAAGATTCTATTTCCAGCAACACAGGTTCTGTCTGGCATAAATGCTGGCAATGTAGATAGAATAGGAAGTTACAGTTGGGGGTCTGCTTGTTTGGCTTATCTTTATAGCTCTTTGTGTAAAAATGCACACAAAGACACATCTACATTTTCTGGATGTGTTGTTTTGCTCCAAGCATGGGGTTGGTCTAGACTTAAAAATGGATTATATTTACTTACTTTACCGATTATTATCTCTAAATAATATTTTTACTTTTATGGTGCAGATAGTCGGCACGTGGTATGAGTTATAACAGATGTCCTAGACACTATATTACCTAGTATCGCAATCTCTTTGATCACCTTCGACCGACTGATGTATTGCCATTAACCTAATTATTTCGTAAAAATTTGTTAATTTCTTCTACCAAATTTATAATCTAATATATGTTCACATTTCAGTTCATTTGGCGTCCATATCTAAATTTGGATCATGACCATGAAATCAACGAACAAGACGCAGCTGTTTGGACTGCATGCACACCAATCATAAGATTCACCACTGTGGAGATGCACAATAGTGATCGTGTTAAATTGCAGTTCGATGTGCTTCAACACTTCCCAGATCCCCCGGCAAATCTCGGAGAATGGCGTCTACGCAAAGTTAACGACCAATGGAACTTTAACCCATGGAAAAACTTCGCTAGATCCGAGTGTCGAAAATGGAAGCACCGCCAAGACCATGTCTTAACTGACGCTGTTATGCCAACTAAAGAAAAACAAACTCATAATTATATGGCTTGGTACAAGTCGGTTGGATTTGAGTTCATTGCCGAAGATATGTACCTATATGACTCATGTCAGGCAACTTACACACCAGAAGGTTCAACATCTAACCCCTAACAACATTATTAGACCGGTTACTCACAACCCTCTATCCATCAAAATTTTCGATCCACAAACACACAAACCTATAACCCTAACATGTCAAACACTCAACCACAATACCAAGAGCATACCCCATACCACCACCAACAAGTAGATCATCATCAAGATACCCAATATCGTTATGCATCCAATACATCACCTTATCATAGCCGTCTTAGCCAAAACACTCAACGATTATTTAACACCAACCGTTCATCCTCCTACTATAGCCAAGAAGCCCAAACATCACAAAACCAAAACCTTCAACAATCATATGGCTACCAGACACCACCACAATCATTTCAACATTTCCTCGACGCATCATTCACACCAATGTCTCCCTGCAATCATCCTGGTCGTCCTCCAACAACTCAAATACAACCGAACTACTCTATGGTGGTACCCTTCGATGCATACACAAGACTACGCTAATTCGTCTGACTATCTGAGGAAATCTCCTACAGTTGGTGGTGATGTTCCTGGGCCTTCAGATACTCAAACACCTGTTGTGAATCATCAACGTGGGTTAGGGCCACGAGTTCGGGTAACTAGGGGATGTGGGACCGAGGGTCGGTTAGGTGATCCTGTTCATCGACATTAGTCTTTTTTTTGTGTAAACGCGTATTAATATTAATATGAATTGATCTGATTTCGACTTTATCTAAAATGTATAATGTTTTTTCAAAAAAAAATTACGAAACACACACAGGTGTCAGACCAATTGGCGTCTCCTTTAAAACTTAACACACATGCACTAATTGGATTGGCAGCACTAGGTGCACTAGCCAATCCAATTGGCGCCCCCTCTCTAAGTTTAAGAGAAGGCGTCAATTCATCTGGTGCCTCCTCTTCAAAATGGGATATTTTAAAAAATAATCTTAAAAGTGGGTTATTTTAAAAAAAATATGAAAAATAGGGTTATTTAGGTAAAAAAAATAAAAAATGGTTTGTATTCTCTTAAAATGGCTTATACCTCCTTATTACGACATATTTTGTAATATGATATTAATTCTACTGGTATTGGTTGGATTCTCCCTCTTATTTGAAAAAGTTGATCAACTTAAATTATTGTTGTTTCTTGGCAATTACTTGAAGATAGAATGCCTACGAGAGCTAACCTTTTTAGGCATTGGGTTATTATAGATCCAAAATGAATGAATTTGAGCTCTTTGGAAAGGTGATATCAAGAGGAACAACTTTCATGTTCAACACTTTTTCATTTGGAGCTTGGAACTTTGAGAAATTTGAGATGGAAGTTTGGAAATTTTTGACATATCAAAAAATTTCTAAGTGTCAAGTCATATGTCTTAATATTCCACCTTGCTTAACTTTTCATAGGAGCTTCAAATGAGAAAAGTGTCTTTATCAAAGTTGTATCTCTCTCAAATACCTTCAAAATGGTCACAAATTTCATGTCATTTGGATTTGAAATTATAGAGTTATGCATTTTTGAAGTTTGAAAAAATCACTTGATCAATGGTATAGGTCAAAAGTGACCTATAATGTAGCCTCATATCACATGCTCAAAAAAGTTGAATTAGCTCCCACTCCAAACATAAAAGTTGAATTATACACATTGAATTTAATTGTGCAACTTGGAAATATTTCATCTCATAAAAATTGAGCAAGTTATGGCCTTGGGCAGTTGACTTTCAAATTAGGGTTTAGACAAAATGACCTATAATGTTTCAACATAGAAAATGATTTTCCAAGAAAAACTAGCTCTAGGTATCAACGTGAAAGTTGTTTGGAATGTCGTTTAGAGTAAGTTTTCTCTTGGAATCATTTTCATATGGTGAAAATTGTAGGAGATATGGTATAGGGAGACCCAGTTTTGATCAGATGAATTCATCTGGCCAACCACCATCAACTAACTTGCTAGCCTTCAATTCCTTTGACTTTATTGGATCATGGTAGATCATATATGCATAAGATTATGATTTTTGAAGTGTCCCTTGAGAAATTTGATCAATTGGTGAGATAGCTTGTTGGAGAAGTTACTCAAGATACCTAGTCAAATTAGGGTTTCCAAGGCAAATCACCCTCAAACTCTTGAAGAAAACTTGATCAATATAACATGTAGAGAACATTGAGACTCATATATGATGTTCATAACCATTCTTGAATCAATTCTTGGTTGTGCTCTTTGTTCATGAGGGTCTTAAACCCTAGATGTGATCTTGATGAATCAATGAGATCATGCCCTACCTACAAAAGAGTTAGACAAATACAAAGATATATTTTTGGTATTTTGGTTAGTAAAATGATAATACAAGTATGATATAATCACAAAGTGCTTGGTGATCTCTCCCAAAATAAACCCAATGAAAAAGGGGTAAGGAGGATGCCAAGGTATGATCCCAATGCTAATGCTTATGATGGAAATGCATGAGGGATCTTAGGGTCAAAATTGGGTTCTTACACCAACATCGCTATGCACCCAACACATCACCCTATCATAGTCGTCTTAGCCAAAACACTTAGCGATCATTTAACATCAACAGTTCCTCCTCCTCCTATAGCCAAGAAGCTCAAACATCACAAAACCAAAACCTTCAACAACCATATGGCTACCAAACACCCCAACAATCATTTCAACCTTGCCTCGACGCATCATTCACACCAATGTCTCCCTGCAATCGTCCTGGTCGTCCTCCAACAACTCAAATACAGCCCAACTACTCTAGCATGGGTCATGAACTCAACTATGGCGGTACCCCTTTGATGCATACACAAGACTACGCTGATTTGTCTGACTATCTGAGGCAATCTCCTGCAGTTGGTGGTGATGTTTCTGTGTCCTCAGATACTCAAACACCTGGGGTGAATCATCAATGTGGGTTAGGACCACGAGTTCGGGTAGCTAGGGGATGTGGGACCGGAGGTCGGTTAGGTGATCCTGGTCATCGACATTAGTCTTTTTTTGTGTAAACGCGTATTAATATTAATATGAATTGGTATGATTTCGAATTTATCTAAAATGTATAATATTTTTTCAAAAAGGAATCGGGTTAGGCATCGGGTTATTATAGATCCAAAAGGAATTAATTGTTTGAACTTCTCTCTATTTTTTTTTCCAATTTGTTTGTATCTGTTTTATTTTATTTGAGGTTTCTTGTACTCTTGTTTCAGAATTTGGGAATTTGTTCCCTTTTACCTTCATTTTTTCTATTATCAAAATTTTAAAAATATAATTATGATAATGTGATATTTGGTGGGTCAAATTATTTTATATACACTTCAAGACTCTTCAAAGTAATAGAGAGAGAAAATAAAAAGAATCCCTAACTAAGATAGCCCTGTAAACTGGCAGAGACTCATAGTTTGACAAAATACAATATCAAATTTGAGAGTGATAAATTCAATCTACGAGAGGAACATGTGCCACATCTAATCACTTAATAGATTTAGAGGTTTGGAAATCTAATCACAAAATGCAAAACATTTTTCTTCTCACTTTAAGCAAGTACATGAAATACACTCCTACGTTTTAACTTCTTACTCATAGGCGTAGATTCTCACTCAACACAACTCCGGTGATTGAATGTGATGACGATCTCGAATAGCATTCCAGCAATGATAATACCCTGGCAGCTTTTCTCCTTGGGTGGCCGTCCCCATATACATTCATGCCGGTAAGATAGAATAAACGTAATCTAGTCGTTGATCCATAGTATTCAACCATTTCCTTTGAGACAAACACCTTCTCCAAGAGTCCAAGAACTTCTGCCTTAAGAGAATCACTTCCCCAGTTTAAAATTTTCAATATGGGTCTCATTGCATTCGATTCGTGCAAAACACGAGCTCCTCTCTGAGGAAAGTCTTCTATAACCAATGCGGAAAGTGTCTGTATGGCTTCATAAGCAGTTGCATGAACCTCCTCTTGTAACAGCTTAATCAAGCCAGGTAGTGCATTTGCTTCCAAAAGACAAAATATGGAATTCACATTGCAAACAATTCCGTGTGCCGAGCATAGAGGAGCTTGTGATGATCGAAAACACCTGCAAAATGATGATTTTGAAACAACTGTGAGCTTTTGAGTGCTCATGGAAAGATCACCAATGAATGTTGCTGCTCTTGCCTTTGCTGTCATTGAACCAGTGTTGAGAAATTTTACTAACAGAGGATATATTCCTCGTCTAACCAAATCGCGTTGTGACTTGATATCTGTGGGATCTTTGAACCTAAAGAGTTCACTGAGAGCATTTTCTTTTGCTTCCATTGTACCGTTTTTCAAAATGTTTATATTTGCATCAAGGCCACCTGAGTCAATTAATTGCATAGTGAGTTTTCGTTCGGATTTAGGAAGGTTAGCTAGTAAGCCAGTAGCAGCTACTTGTACATCATTATTTTCGTCATTCTCGAGAAACCCGACTAAAGCTTCAAGTCTTCTAGGTCTGAAGAGGTATTCAACAACTCCTTCTGGTTCATGTTGGGAGAAAAGAAAGAGAAGAGTAATGGCAGTTTCCCTGATTTCTGAGTCAGAGTCATCAAGAAGGGGAAGAATTAGTGATACACCGTGCGCTGCCTGTAACACCCTTCTAAATACCCCAAATTATTATAATTAAAATACACATATATTCATCAGAGTAATTATGCCCCGAAGGGTGTCACACAATCATTTCACTTCATTTATCAAAATATCCTGTCATGCTCATTTATTTAAATCAAAATAAGATTCTTTTGCATAATTCGCAGCGGAATAATTCAACTCAATGTAAAACATGTAACACAATACATGTAAATCATTCAACAACCAATATCAATTTAATTAAAACATCCCCTCCCCGATGTTACATCTATCAGAGCATGACCCATAAGAAACTACTCTAGACTCCAAGCATAAGCTTCTACTCAACTCATTTCTCGTTACCTGAAAAATAGGCGTAAGGGTGAGTTCCTCAATCAATATAATAAGCATTATAGAACAACATGTAATGCCAAGTAATTAACACATTAATTCACCCTAATTAGACTACGCATTCAGCAACAGTAATATCCATTCAAACATCATACTCAACAGTACAATTCTCCATCATATTCAATCATTAACAACACAACACACAACACACATATGATACTGGAATACATCCAATCATATCATATGCCACACATTCATTATGCAATGAGACTCTATGCATGCGGTACCGACTATTTGTGAACATATAGTTCAACCTCACCGTCCAAATCCAGGCACGGCTACCAAGCTCACTAGTCCCACTCATTTGAGACATAGTGACTCACTCACTAATCCCTCACCATGGGAATTAGCTACCACCCCAAATGGGCCATGAAATGCACGCTACTCACCTAGCATGCAAACAATCAACAACAGTCCAAAAATGACTAAACTCACTAATTCCTCACCATGGGAATTAGCTACCACCCGAAGGCCACAATATGCATGCTAATCACCTAGCAATGCAACATCAACAATAATCAAGAATAGACACATGCTCACACTCTAAGCCATAATACAGTCTATTCACAAATGTATACATTCACATCATCACGTATACCATCACACATCATCAACATAATTAATCACAAAAGCATATCATGTCATGCCACAAAAGCAAACACAGCATTAGCACACTCTACTAATACCTATGCCACTCAAAACAACGGGAAATGATCCCTATCACATCATATCTCAGCTAAGTCGCATCACTCAGCCTAAACAACCACAAACTGCACAATAGTAGCACAGCAAAACACAATTCTGCCCATACGCGTATTGCCTCTTCCATACGCGTATTGCCCAAAACTGGCCAATCCCATACGCGTAATGCCCACTCTCATACGCGTATTGCGCATTTCCTCGCCCAACTCATACGCGTATCACCTGTCTCATACGCGTATGCTACGCGTATCACTTTCCCATACGCGTACCACCAGAGACCAATTTACGTTCAAAATGTCATCTTTCTCTCCCATACGCGTAAGGCTTCCCCCCATACGCGTACCAACATCTCATACGCGTATTGCCTAGTGCCATACGCGTATGACCAGAAACCAGAGCTCACAGATCTGCAATGGCTTTCTCTGCTACGAGATCTACCCAATTCAACCTTCTACAGTCCAAATTTTACACACAATGCATTCCTATCATCTATCACTAATCATACACTTTCGATTTTCACAATTTGCTAACCTTTCCATCTCAAATTCCTACGAATTTCGTCAATTATAATCAAATTTTCGTTCATCTCAAAAGTTTCACAATTCAGCATATATCATCCAATCAGAGGTAAAACAAATGGTCTATTACTACCCAGTACATATCATCCCATAATACCCGTTAATTGATGATAAACCCCCCTTACCTGAGTTAATCCGGCAGCTTCCGAGCTCCAAGCTTCTCCTCCCTTCAACCCTTGTTCTCTGGTTCTCTTTTTGCCCTTTTCCACGTTCTGTCTCTTTTTCCTTTTCACGTGAAAACCTTTTTCCAAAAAAATTGGGACTTTTTATTATTCCAACTTATATACTCCAATAATATTATTCCACTAAATAATTATCCCAATAATTATTATTCCAAAATAATAATAATAATAATTTAAATATTCTAATTAAATTAATAAACATATTATTAATTTAATTTAAATAAATACATATTATCATCGGGGTGTTACAACTCTCCCCCACTAAAAGAGTTTTCGTCCTCGAAAACATACCTCAAGCGAACAACTCCGGATAAGACTCCCTCATCTGGCTCTCCAGTTCCCAAGTCACATTGCCACCTGCTGGTCCTCCCCAAGCTACCTTCACCAAGGCAATCTCTTTACCCCGCAATTGCTTCAACTCTCGATCATCGATCCTCATAGGTGATGTTTCAACAGTCAGGTTATCTCTCACCTGTACATCATCTACTTGGACCACATGCGACGGATCATGAATGTACCTCCTCAACTGAGACACATGAAAGACATCATGCAAATTCGCAAGCGACGGCGGTAAAGCGATACGATAGGCTACCTCTCCTATCCTCTCCAAAATCTGATAAGGACCAATAAATCGAGGTGTCAACTTCTTCGACTTCAAAGCCCGACCAACACCAGTTATCGGAGTAACACGAAGAAACACATGGTCTCCCTCTTGAAACTCAAGTGACTTCCTTCTCTTGTCATGATAACTTTTCTGACGACTCTGAGCAATCCTCATCTTCTCCTGAATCATCTTAATCTTTTCCGTAGTTTGTTGAACAATCTCCGGTCCAACCACAACACTCTCACCGGACTCATGCCAACATAAAGGTGTCCGACATCTCCTACCATACAAAGCTTCAAACGGTGCCATACCAATACTCGAATGAAAACTATTGTTGTAGGTAAACTCAATCAAAGGCAAATAACCATCCCAAGCACCTCCCTTTTCCAAAACACACGCTCTCAAAAGATCCTCTAATGACTGAATCGTCCTCTCCGTCTGACCATCAGTCTGCGGATGATATGCAGAACTCAATCTCAGCTTAGTTCCCAAAGCCTTCTGCAAACCTTCCCAAAACTTCGATGTAAATCTAGGATCTCTGTCCGAAACAATACTCGACGGAATACCATGCAAACTCACAATCTTCTCAATATACAACTCGGCTAGCCTCTCTAACGGATAATCCATTCTGATCGGAATGAAATGAGCCGACTTCGTCAATCTATCAACAATCACCCAAATAGCCTCAAAATTCTTACTGGTCCTCGGCAAACCAGAAACAAAATCCATACTGATACTATCCCACTTCCACTCTGGAATAGCCAACGGTTGCATTAGCCCAGACGGCTTCTGATGCTCAATCTTCGACTTCTGACAAGTCAAACAGGAATACACAAAACTTGCAATTTCTCTTTTCATTCCCGGCCACCAAAATAACCTTTTCAAATCATGATACATCTTCGTAGCTTCAGGATGAATACTCAAGCCACTACGATGTCCTTCTTCAAGAATACTCTTCTTAAGCTCGGCAACATCCGGAATACACACCCGGTCACCAAATCTCAAAACACCATTCTCATCAACTCTGAATTCACCACCTTGACTTTGATTCACTAAAGTCAACTTATCAACCAAAAGCATATCAGATCTCTGACCTTCTCTGATCTCCTCCAGAATGCCACTTGTTAATCTCAACATTCCCAATTTAACACTATTGTGAGTACTCTCACACACCAAACTCAAGTCTCTAAACTGCTCAATTAAATCCAATTCCTTAACCATTAACATAGACATATGCAATGATTTTCGACTCAATGCATCAGCCACCACGTTTGCTTTACCCGGATGGTAATTCAAACCAAAATCATAATCCTTCAGAAACTCTAACCATCTCCTCTGTCTCATATTCAGCTCTTTCTGATCAAACAAATACTTTAAACTCTTATGGTCACTGAAAACTTCAAATCTTGATCCATACAAATAATGCCTCCACAACTTCAGAACAAATACCACAGCTGCCAACTCCAAATCATGCGTCGGATAGTTCCTCTCATGAACCCTCAGCTGTCTCGAAGCATAGGCTATAACCTGCTTATTCTGCATCAACACACCACCCAAACCCAACAATGAAGCATCACAGTAAACCTCAAATAGTTCCGACGAACTCGGTAATATCAGAATAGGAGCAGTAGTCAACCTTCTCTTTAACTCTTGGAAACCTTCTTCACATTTTGAGTCCCAAACAAACGCTTGCCCCTTTCTAGTCAACATCGTCAACGGTAACGCCAACTTAGAAAATCCCTCAATGAACTTCCGATAATAACCAGCCAAACCAAGAAAACTTCGAATCTCAGCAACAGACTTCGGAGCTTCCCACTTAGATACCGCTTCTATCTTAGAAGGATCAACAGCAACACCACCTCTTGAAATCACATGACCAAGAAAACTAACCTCTTCTAACCAAAATTCACATTTAGACAGTTTAGCAAATAACTTCTTTTCTCGTAGGACTCCTAAAACCACTCTCAAATGCTCAGCATGCTCTTCTTCAGATTTCGAATACACCAAAATGTCATCAATAAACACCACAACAAACTGATCTAGGTACGGATGGAAAATCCTATTCATATACTCCATAAATACTCCAGGCGCATTAGTCACACCGAAAGGCATTACAGAATACTCATAATGTCCATACCTTGTTCTGAAAGCAGTCTTCTGAATATCCTCAGTTTTCACACGTATCTGATGATACCCAGATCTCAAGTCTATCTTGCTGAACACACTTGCACCAACCAACTGATCCATCAAATCATCAATCCTCGGTAAAGGATACCGATTCTTGATCGTCACTTTATTCAATTGCCTGTAGTCCACACACAACCTCATAGTACCTTCTTTCTTCTTAACCAACAACACTGGTGCACCCCACGGTGACACACTCGGACGAATAAATTTCTTATCCAACAAATCTTCCAACTGACTCTTCAATTCAGCTAGCTCAGCAGCAGACATACGATAAGGAGCCATCGATATCGGTCTAGTACCAGGTACCAAATCAATCGAGAACTCAACTTCACGCTCTGGCGGTAATTCATTCACTTCCTCCGGAAACACATCAGGAAAATCACACACTACCGCTAGATCGCCAATCACCAGTTTATCTTTAGCTTCCAAAGTCGCTAACAGCATAAACAACTCTGCCCCATCTGCCACTTCCTCATTCACCTGCCTGGCTGATAAAAACAAACTCTTTCCTTCTTCAATCTCAGGAAATATCATAGTCTTATCAAAACAGTTGATGGAAACTCGGTTAAACACCAACCAGTTCATACCCAGAATAACATCAATCTGCACTAATGGAAGACACACAAGGTCTATCCCAAAGTCTCTACCAAAAATACTCAAGGGACAACTTAGACAAACAGAAGTAGTAGTCACTGAACCCTTCGCAGGAGTATCAATCACCATACTACCAAGCATCTCAGATATCTCTAACTTAAGTTTCACAGCACAATCCAAGGATATAAAAGAATGAGTCGCACCTGTGTCAATAATAGCTACAAGAGGAAAGCCATTAATATAACACGTACCTCGGATCAAACGATCATCTGCAAAAGTCTCAGAACCTGATAAAGCAAAAACCTTGCCTCCTGACTGATTCTCTTTCTTCGGCTTAGGGCACTGTGGACTGATATGACCCGCCTCTCCACAGTTGAAGCAAGTCACAGTCTTCAACCGGCAATCTGCAGCCAAATGACCACCTTTTCCACATTTGAAACACTTCTTCTCATTACTGGTACACTCATGGATACGATGTCCAGCCTGACCACATCTGTAACACTTAACAGGAGCACTAGAGTCTCCCCCACTAGGCCTCTTCATCCCACTCTGCCTCTGGAAACCTTTGCCAGCTGCATACGGTTTCCCACGATCAACCTGATTCTTACCCTTCCTATCAACCCTCTGCTGATAGCTCTCTGCTCTGGCTTTGGAATCCTGTTCAAAAATCCTGCAACAGTCAACCAAATCAGAAAACACTCTAATCCTTTGATATCCAATAGCCTGCTTGATCTCGGGACGCAACCCGTTCTCAAACTTCACACACTTTGAAAATTCCCCAGCAGCCTCAGCATAGGGAGTATAATACTTCGACAGTTCTGTGAACTTAGCAGCATACTCCGTAACGGACCTGTTACCCTGCTTCAATTCCAAGAACTCTATCTCCTTCTTCCCTCTGACATCCTCGGGAAAATACTTCCTCAGAAATCTCTCTCTGAACACAGCCCAAGAAATCTCAGCATCTCCAGCAGTTTCCAACTCAGTGCGGGTAGCAACCCACCAATCATCAGCTTCCTCTGACAGCATATGTGTACCGAACCTGACCTTCTGGTTATCAGCACACTCAGTTACTCTGAAGATCCTCTCAATCTCCTTCAACCACTTCTGAGCACCATCTGGATCGTATGCTCCCTTGAACATTGGAGGATTGTTCTTCTGGAACTCACTCAACTGACGAGCAGCTCCCATTCCCATAACATTCGGATTTCCTCCAAGTACTCCAGCTAGCATACCCAGAGCCTCAGCAATCGCAGCATCATCTCTACCCCTTCCAGCCATCTCTATTCTGAAAACCCAAACAACTAAAACAAATAAGTACTGATAGGGTTACACAACACCTATCCCGTACAGGGGAACAGAATAACTACGACTCAACACGACCGACTATGCTCTGATACCACTAATGTAACACCCTTCTAAATACCCCAAATTATTATAATTAAAATACACATATATTCATCAGAGTAATTATGCCCCGAAGGGTGTCACACAATCATTTCACTTCATTTATCAAAATATCCTGTCATGCTCATTTATTTAAATCAAAATAAGATTCTTTTGCATAATTCGCAGCGGAATAATTCAACTCAATGTAAAACATGTAACACAATACATGTAAATCATTCAACAACCAATATCAATTTAATTAAAACATCCCCTCCCCGATGTTACATCTATCAGAGCATGACCCATAAGAAACTACTCTAGACTCCAAGCATAAGCTTCTACTCAACTCATTTCTCGTTACCTGAAAAATAGGCGTAAGGGTGAGTTCCTCAATCAATATAATAAGCATTATAGAACAACATGTAATGCCAAGTAATTAACACATTAATTCACCCTAATTAGACTACGCATTCAGCAACAGTAATATCCATTCAAACATCATACTCAACAGTACAATTCTCCATCATATTCAATCATTAACAACACAACACACAACACACATATGATACTGGAATACATCCAATCATATCATATGCCACACATTCATTATGCAATGAGACTCTATGCATGCGGTACCGACTATTTGTGAACATATAGTTCAACCTCACCGTCCAAATCCAGGCACGGCTACCAAGCTCACTAGTCCCACTCATTTGAGACATAGTGACTCACTCACTAATCCCTCACCATGGGAATTAGCTACCACCCCAAATGGGCCATGAAATGCACGCTACTCACCTAGCATGCAAACAATCAACAACAGTCCAAAAATGACTAAACTCACTAATTCCTCACCATGGGAATTAGCTACCACCCGAAGGCCACAATATGCATGCTAATCACCTAGCAATGCAACATCAACAATAATCAAGAATAGACACATGCTCACACTCTAAGCCATAATACAGTCTATTCACAAATGTATACATTCACATCATCACGTATACCATCACACATCATCAACATAATTAATCACAAAAGCATATCATGTCATGCCACAAAAGCAAACACAGCATTAGCACACTCTACTAATACCTATGCCACTCAAAACAACGGGAAATGATCCCTATCACATCATATCTCAGCTAAGTCGCATCACTCAGCCTAAACAACCACAAACTGCACAATAGTAGCACAGCAAAACACAATTCTGCCCATACGCGTATTGCCTCTTCCATACGCGTATTGCCCAAAACTGGCCAATCCCATACGCGTAATGCCCACTCTCATACGCGTATTGCGCATTTCCTCGCCCAACTCATACGCGTATCACCTGTCTCATACGCGTATGCTACGCGTATCACTTTCCCATACGCGTACCACCAGAGACCAATTTACGTTCAAAATGTCATCTTTCTCTCCCATACGCGTAAGGCTTCCCCCCATACGCGTACCAACATCTCATACGCGTATTGCCTAGTGCCATACGCGTATGACCAGAAACCAGAGCTCACAGATCTGCAATGGCTTTCTCTGCTACGAGATCTACCCAATTCAACCTTCTACAGTCCAAATTTTACACACAATGCATTCCTATCATCTATCACTAATCATACACTTTCGATTTTCACAATTTGCTAACCTTTCCATCTCAAATTCCTACGAATTTCGTCAATTATAATCAAATTTTCGTTCATCTCAAAAGTTTCACAATTCAGCATATATCATCCAATCAGAGGTAAAACAAATGGTCTATTACTACCCAGTACATATCATCCCATAATACCCGTTAATTGATGATAAACCCCCCTTACCTGAGTTAATCCGGCAGCTTCCGAGCTCCAAGCTTCTCCTCCCTTCAACCCTTGTTCTCTGGTTCTCTTTTTGCCCTTTTCCACGTTCTGTCTCTTTTTCCTTTTCACGTGAAAACCTTTTTCCAAAAAAATTGGGACTTTTTATTATTCCAACTTATATACTCCAATAATATTATTCCACTAAATAATTATCCCAATAATTATTATTCCAAAATAATAATAATAATAATTCAAATATTCTAATTAAATTAATAAACATATTATTAATTTAATTTAAATAAATACATATTATCATCGGGGTGTTACACTGCCAGAACTGCCTTCTTAACTAAACCTGTCTCAAACTTGAAAATGCCGAGAAGAGCACGCAATGCAGGCTTACGGAAGTACTGAGCTGAGTTAGGAAGCAGCTGCAGAGCTAGCAAATTGGTGATTATTTTATCTAACTCGAGTTGTTTCCCTTCTCCGTCAATAAAGAAACCAATTCCATCAGAAGAAGAAGAAAGCTTCTCAAGGATTTTAAAGCATTTAATGCTAACGAACGCCCGTGTCCGAAGGGAGAACATTAAATCTAGAAGAATGGGGACACCTCCATATGCAACAATAATTCCCTTATTGGCATGAACTCCTGCTAGTTTGACCAATGCTGATAATGACAATTCTTTCGATTCAATGCTTCCGGATAGCATTTCTAGCAAATGAGGTATAATTCCTTTCTCGCCAAGGAGTTTTAAATTTGATTCTTCCAAATTGAAATTGATTATAGCTTTAGCCATTGACATTCTTGAAGACTCTGATCCTTAAAAATCAAATAAGGAAAAGTAAGGCACAAATGTTTTATTTGGAGCATAGCACAGCAATAAGACAGAAACTAAAAGAAAAGACTTCCCATATGCAATTACGTACACCATGAAAAGAAGAATTTATATAAACATTTCCCATGAATCAACGCAACAAAGATGAACTGGAAAAGAAAGTATTGCTACCTTGAATCATGCGATCAACAAGTGCTTTGTACCAGCCAAACTTAGCAGCACAGTAAATGTTTTCCTCATCTATTTCAAAAAGCTCCGTCAAAATCTTTTCTACAGTTTCAATTGAATCGCTGACAGGTCCGTTTAGAATGGTAACAAGGTAATTGACCGTGCTGGGATGCTCAGAAAGTTTTTCGCAGAAACTTTTATTCCAACCAGAACGGTCTTGAAGCAATTCATAGAGCAAATCAACTGCTTCCTTTATTACTCTAGAGTCATTGTGTAAGCAGGAAATAATGTATCTCCATCCTTGAGATTCAACCACTTTTTCCTGTAAATTATTATGCAAATGTCGAATTTAAAACTAGTTGAAGAATGTCTATATCTCAGTGCAGCATATGTAAAAAATTTATGCTCAGCTTAAATGAAAAATAAAGACTGTTTACCTTGTTTCTTGCATGCCCCTCAACAGCACCCTTCAAAGTAATCAAGATCTTCATCTTGACATCTATAGAATCAGAGTTCCCAAGGATGGAGATGATAATATCAGTAAGTTCTCCTATAGAAATCCAATCCTTATTAATCGAATTCTCTTTTATGAGAGCCTGCATCTGACTCAAGGACTCATGCAATAATAAGCCAAAATTAGATAATAAGTTTTCCCTGATAGACTTTATTCTGAAGCAGTAATTAAGTTCTCTCCACTCTACTATGGATTATCTTAACCGAACGTTCGACCTTAAGGTAGTATCTTCAAGAACCTCTTTCATTTTCGGGTCAGTCATATTGCCATCATCAAACCAAACTTCGATGGCAGATCTCTCACATGTAGTACCGATTCAAAGACTGACAGGATCTACCATAACAGCTTCAGTTATCGAACAACAGAAAGAATTAAGTGGCGGAATATATTTTTCCCTTGAACCATATCTTTCTATTACCTGAACCCTTTGAAAATATTGCTTCTTAACTTCTTTGAAATCACTTGCTATATCAGCTTGAGAGAGTAGCAAAATGATCTGCTCCAAAAATATAACTTTTGCTCTTTCTTTCCTGTTTGCAGCTTCTTCTTTTTCCCACCTAATGCTGGCTATCTCTTTACTGATCTCTGAAGGCTCCGCTGGCACCCTGACTGCCCTTGCTATCTCTTCGGGCATATCGTTCGCAAAAGCCTGATCTAATTTCTACTCCTTAATTCCATGGTTCAACTTATCAACAATGTCAAGCTGAGATTGTGAAGCCTCAAACTCGGCCCTTTGCATCTCACTCTGTAGTTTGTTGACTTGATCAGAAATTCTTGATAGGACTTCAATATTTGCAAGAGACAATGCAGCTAGAGACCTTCTGATATCCCTAATGACTTGTTCAACTTCCTTGACTATGTAACGACACTTCATAAGTAAGTAAAAATGGTCGTTGTTCCTGTACTTCTCAACCAAATTACTTGCTTGTTTTACATCTAATTCAAGAGACTCCAGAGCAACTCTTGCAGCTTGTGACTCATTCAGTTCCTGAAGCTGCAATTCCTTTAGGACTGGTGCAATATCAAGCAGGTGTTTCGAAAGGATATTAAAACTTTCCTTGTCGATAAGAACATCTTTTGCAGCATTAGCTGTTCTCACAACCTGGCTGGTTAGAACAACCAAAATTGTACCTATCGGTATGAGTTCCAATCCAACCATGGTAAGCGGTTTGTAGTCTCCTGAGTTTTTTACTCAAACCGTATTTCTATTATGCCGAGTATGGAAGTTGAAACCAGAACACCAAAAAATTGCTTCTCGTTTCCCTGCAATCAAATTCCTCTCATGGAGTCCTCTATGAAGCATAAAAATTTGAGAACAGGTCATTGAACTGAAAGAAGGGAAGGATAGAGACTAAAAGAGAATCATTCAAGCTAACAAAAACAAACTGAATATTGCATCTAAGCTGCAACCACTGCGATTCTAACATGCAGAGAAGAAAGGTGTTCCCATTGCTAGGTAAACAATAAGTTGGAAAAAAAGAATAGAAAAAAAACAATTAAATAGACTTAAAAAAATTGATACCGTAACAACATATATGATATATCAACTAATAAAGAAGAGATATAGATATACAACCTTTTAAATAAAGAAGATGAACTGCAATAGCTTTGTCATTCATAGAAACTCATATCACAAATCCTTAAAGATTGAATGAAACAATAAATTATTATCTTTGCTCACCGGTAATCCCAAACTATCTATATGTCAGGAAAATAATCAGGTAAAAGCTTAGAAGTCAAGTTGGTAACAATGTTGGCAATCATAGAAAATAGCAATTTGATCAAATACAATGTTGTTGTTCGACAATATGAGAAAACAGTCCATGACTTCATGCAATGAAGAATTGATTTTTGGCGTGATAATGAAATTGCAAACGTTGACTCATTTACTTAATAACAATATGTTCCTTTCATTGCAGAAAATTTCATAATAAAACAACAGAAACAATTGAAAGAAGCAAATATTCGTAGTTCACACGGTGTCCATTACAAACGTTTACTATTACTATTGCCAACCCACAAGAAGCATCAGGGGTTGTTCCTTTTGCGAGCTATCTCCCTCGCCATCTCTCTAAGCTCCTCTGGCGGTGGTGGCTTTTGTGTATCCTTGGGATATTCAACGTATGACTTCTGCAACATGATAACAAGAAAATGCAATTTAGAAGATGATTGTTTAGAAGCTAATTCAAACCAACTTTTCAAAATCTACTTGTAGCATAACCCTAAGTTTTGTGATCGTGAATTAAAGTAAGCGAATAAACACGATAAGAGAAATTGAAAAAAAGGCACAGAGAGAGTGTGAGAGAGAGGGAGAGAAGTTACTTTTTCGATGAACTTGTGGAGGGTGTTGTCGGTATTGCTGACATAAACGTACATAAGAACGATGGGTACAGTAACGTAAACCCCAAACTTGACGATCTCTAGAATCCCCTTTGAAGTTCCCAGTGATAACATCTTTCCTCTCCTTTTCCACCAACAAACTCAGCTAACAACTCAGATCAAATCACACCTCTCAATTCAACGGGCTAGGCCAACCTAATTTATTGCGCACCCATATACCATGTGTTTACTAAAATTTTACAGCCCTGAATTTATCTCTATACCTCTATATTTATTTTATAAAAAATATTAATTTTATTCTTATATATTTTTGATTAATTTATTATTTTATTTTATAAATATTTTTTTAAATTTTATTTTTTATATTGAAAGACCTTGCAAAAGAATTCTGATAGATATTTTTTTAAAAAAATCTGAATTTTATTTTGAAAATAATTTTTTATGAAATTTAAAGAAATTTAAAATATAAAATTTATTTATAATGTGATAAAACATAAAAATAGACCAATATAAAAATTTAACGCATCCTAAAATTTGGAATTCCAATAACAAAACCAAATTTTTATAATAGGTAACGGTTTATATTTGGATAATAAAATGGATACCCAAATTTTTATTTTAGCATTTGGTTTTGTTTTTTAAAGTAGAACAATTTGGATACCAATTTGGTTATGGATAACCGGTTTTTTTGCACACCCCTAACTGCAGCACATAATGCGTTTGCACAGTGTCGCCTATATATATATATATATATATATATATATATATATATATATATATATATATATATATATATATATATATATATATATATATATATCAATTACATTAATTATTCAATTTATTTTGTTTTGTTTATAATATTATCTACCAAAAATATTATCACATTAACAACAAAAGTTAAATTCATAATATCTCAATATGTGCAAATTCCTGAGACAATGTTGTTTTATTATCCAATGAGACTAATTCAATTTTGTAACATTTAAAAATATGACGCGTTAAGTGACACGTGACATCAATAATTTAAAAGTTATGTTTTACAATATTTTTATAAAAAAATTATATTTTATTATTGTTATTGTAATTAAAATAATTTTTTAAAACATATGTTAATGATTATTTTTAACCGAAGCTTTTCAAAATAGCCTCATATTTTAAGTATTTTAATTTCTTTTTTATTTAAAGTTATAATAAACTGCTGAAAAATGTATGTACAATAAATTCTAATTTTATAATACATTTTAGTTTTAAAATTAAACCAATTTTTTTGAGTATTTCATATTTAGTATAAATTGAGTAACTTCTAGAATAAATCTCTTTCAAATGTGGAGATACGAGTATACATGTATGGGTGTGAATAATAAATCTCCTTTATGGGTTTCATTATCAGCCCTAGAAGCCATATTAGGCCTAGACAAATTTAAAGGCTCAATTAAATTATTAAATAGAAAATTTTAATTTCATACTCCCATTCATACTTCTACCCCCATCAAAATATATGACTAACCAAAATATATTTTTTCAAAAACACAGACTCTTCCTCCAAGACAAATAGAGATTCGAAAACAATAAAAAAGAAATTATCAGAAGTTTCATTTTTCAAAACATTAAGATGTGAATATTCAAACCAAAAGTTTTGAAAAACAAATATTTCAATTTGACTATATAATATTTTAGTGTTGAAATATTTAGTAATGAAACACGTGATTGTGAAGAATTAAGTCGCATTCATTGTTATAGTTATCTTATGTGTGTGTGTTTAATGTTGTCCCCAAAAGTAAATTATGGTCAATCGCATGTAATTGGAGGCTGATATCATAATTTTGTTCTGGAATGAAGTTAAGTTAGCTCTACGTAAACAATATATGTAAATAATACATAAACAAAATTAATTGAGTTAACATTTTTAGCTGGATTTAATTATTTCTATCGTAAAAATCAATGACAATAATACAATCATTTTTTCGAGAGTATGAACTCCTCAATAGAAAGAGAGTCAAATTAAAAGTTTCGCTAATGTGATCATAATGATTTTATACCTTGTCAGTATCATGTATCTCATTTCTAGTATGTTCATTTATTTCTCTCTTTAAGCTGTAAACTTAGATCAATACTTGGGAACTAATCTTATTATCTCTTGTACACATTTTTAAACCGCTTAGAAGGAGTTCTAAAAGCACATCAAATTGAGATCCTCAAACTTCATAAATGGTTTTGATATTTATAGTCTCATCTTTTCTAATGTTGACTTTTTTAACTCTAGACTCTCTGTTTAGTTCTAGATTTAGATTTGTTTTTTTAATTCTAGACTCTTCGTTTAGTTTTAGATTTATTGAGATTTGCAGGTTTCAATGCTTGATTTATCTTCATTGTGTTGAATGATTTTATATTATTTAGAGTGTCGATGGTTAGTGGATTATGACTCTGGTTCGAGTTTGATGCCTCATTAATCTTAAAATTTGTTTTAGTATGTTGTGATTGATTTCAAATATTTTTTCCCATAAATGGTTGTGATTGCTTATTGTACTTTGTCAATGAAGTGTTGGTTAATGAATTCTTTACCCTTTTGCCGATCGAGTTCATTTGTCATATTCAAAATATGAGTTTGGTACTTATAAGTTAATGTATTTCACTTATTTTTTGCAATTTAGTTTTACACCATAGATGGTTTTGTAGGTTGTGTACGCTGTTGGAATTTCACCAAATTCCCGATGTGGAATTTCACCAAATTCCTGACGTGGAATTTCACCAAATTTATGGAGAATTCTGAATCAATCCTGATGAAAAAAAACAATCTTTCTGATTGATTACTCCTCTTATTCTTCACTCTTCACTCAAATGAATAAACCAACCTTGGCTTCAAGACAGTTCTGCTGCATGATGATTATTAAAGAAGAAAATAAGAAAAAATAAATTGGGGAAGAAAAGAGAAATTAGGGTTTCAACGAAAAGGGGAAGAAGAAGAGTTGTGAATTCTGCAGAGAAACTTCTCTACTTTAAAATTAAAATTTTATTCAACCTTTTATGTGCAACTCCGTTCATTGTATTTTTACAATAGTATGACACCTCCCTATTTATAGGATGAGATTGCTTGCTCACAAAGAAATCTTCAATTAACCTACCTAACTGAGCTAAAACAAGCAAACTAGAGTTAAGTTTAAATTTTTGTCGAGATATAATTCTACGGAATTTTGACAGCCATACAAAATCTACACAACATTTCGACAACAACATACTATATTGAAATGATGTTTTCAAAGAATTATATTCATAACACAACACCTAATTTATTGTGTCTAAGCTATCTATATTCATCATCGTTCTTAGTCTTTTAAACACTTCAACCTACACACCTTTCGTCATGATGTCTGCAATTTGATTTTCAGTTTTGCAGTGTTCCAAGTTCAACTTGTCATTTGCTACTTGCTCTCAAAGATAATGGAGCCTCATTTCGATGTGTTTACCTTTTCCATGTGCTATCGTATTTTTCTTCAGATTGATAGCAGACATGTTGTTGATTTTCATGGTAATTGCTCCATGATTTTTCGCTGTAATTTCTTCGACCAAATTGACCATCCATGTTGCTTGACATGCACAAAGAGAAGCAACTATGTAATATGCTTCACACGACGACAGTGCCACCACTGGTTCTTTTCTTGAGTTCCAAGCAATTGGTGCACCACCTAGCATAAACACATAACCAGCTGTGGATTTTCTATCCTCAACATCACTACACCAACTTGAGTCAGTGTAACCCACTAGCTTGCATTCTTTTCCTTCCATCTCAAATCACTTGAGTACCTCGCTTGCATATCTTCTTTGATGCATCATTAAGCCTCTACTGTTCTTGTAGAATTTGATGCCGAGGAAGTATGAAATGTCTCCCATATCAAACATTTCAAATTCCTTCTTAAGATCACCTTTAAAGTCTCCGATCTCTTTCTTGCAGCTACATGTTATCAACAAGTCATCAACATAGAGACATAGTATAAGAAATTCACTATTGTTTCTTCTTACATATACTCCATGCTCAGTTATGCACTTCAAAAATTCCTTCTACCTTAGATAGCTATCTACTTTCTTTTTCCAAGCTCTTGGAGCTTGCTTAAGTCCATACAGGGCTTTATGCAGCATGTATACCTTGCTTTCTTCGCCTTGTTTCACAAATACAGCTGGTTGTGCGACATAAATTTTTTCACCTAAGGGTTCATTCAGGATGAAAATTTCACATCCATATGACACATATTCTAGTTGTTCATGTTTGCTAGACCAAAAACCAACCCGTTTTTTTATCCTAGCAGCAGGTGTAAAAACCTCGTCGAAGTCGATTCCTTCTTTCTGAAGAATCATTTCGCCACAAGTCTTGCCTTGTGTCAAGTTACTTCTCCTTTGGGATTTAACTTCATCTTATATACCCACTTAACATTGATTTCCTTCTTGCCATTAGGCAATTTGATAAGTGATAGGTTTGTTGACTTCGATGGACTTTAGTTCCTTATTCATTGCTTTCATCCACTTCGATTTCTTCAATGCCTTAGCTACATTTACTGGTCCAACATCTATAGAAAGTATATCGTACCAGGTCACCTTCATCGTAGACTATATCATTTGATGTAATCATACATTCTTGCAACCTTGCAGACACATGTCTTGTTCTTTGAGGTTTACTTGTGCTTGCTTGACCTCTGACTTTTTCTTGTCGTACTTATCTTTCAACTTCATTTATTGGTTCTTTACATAAGGTTCTCACTAAATCCTTCTTTATATTTTTAGTCCAATCCTAGTCCTTAAGCTCATATATGATCACGTCCCTATTGATCTCTACTTGCTTGTTCACTAGGTTGAACAACTTGTATTCTCCAGTCGAATGATATCCTATTAGGATCATTTGACTCGACTTGTCATCAAGTTTTATTCTCAATTGATCAGGCTTGACATCAGACCAACATTCTTCTGACATGATTCCTTCTAGCCTTTTCGTTGGACATCTGCTCAAGATGTATGTTGCAGTTGACACAACTCCTCCCCATGATTTTTTGGGTTGATGCTTGCCTTACAACATAATTCTCACCATATTCATGATGATTATATTCTTCCTTTCAGCAGTTCCATTTTTTATGGAGTGTATGGTGACACCACCTCATGCACAATCCCTTATTTCTCACATAATATGTTGAAGTCTTTCGACACATATTCTCCACCACCATCAGTCCTCAGAATCTTGAGCTTTCGACCACTTTGTCTTTCGACCAAAGATTTAAATTTGAAAAATACCTCAATCACTTAACTTTTTTCTTGATCAGGTAAGTCCATGGTTTTCTACTAAAATCATTTATGAATGTGATAAAGTATTTGTTACCTCCAAACGAACTCACATGGATATGACCACATACATCAGAGTATATGATTTCAATAATCACCTCTGACTTGCTTCATGCATCCTTGCTGAAGTTGTTCTTGTGTTGCTTTGCTTGCACACATTCCTCACACACTTCATTTGGAATGTCGATTTATGATAATCCTGAAACAATATTTCTTCTTTTCATATCTATGATGTCTTTTATGTTGAGATGCCCAAGTCTATAGTGCCATATCCATTCATCCCTGCTAGTTGCAGTTGTAAGGAACTTGTGCTCCATCACATTAAGTTCAATCTTGAAGGTTCTATTATGAGACATGGGAGCCTTCAAGATTAACCTTCCACCTGAGTCGAGAACTCTCATCATCTTGTCTTCAATCAACACTTTGTAAGTCTTTTTGACCAACTTCCATATGTTAGGTAAATTACTTTTCATGTCTGGTATATACAGTACATTGGAAATTACTGGCATTTTGCCATCTTTCCTCATAATCAGAACATCACCAATACCTTCAGTTGCTAGAGTATTTTCATTTGCAAATTTCACCATGTTCTTCATCGAGGGTTTTATGTTGACAAACCAACATTTCCTACCAGTCATGTGTGATGAGCATCCTGAGTCTAAGTACCATTGGTCCTTGAATCTTTATCCATCTCTTGTTGTGGCCATCAACAACATCTCTTCTTCTTCATGTTTTACCAGCTTTGCATCATTTTCTATATTCTTCTGTTTTTCAGGACAATCACTAGAGTAGTGACCATACTTCTGACAATTGAAAAACTTAATGTGACTTTTGTCAGGTTTTCATCCACCTCTTCTTCCTCTACCAGCAACACCACCTCTGTGGTTACTGTGGTATGAAGGCCTTCTCTGGTTTGACGTGTTTCCTTCTTACTGGTTTCCTTTGCCAGTCAAATTGGTGTAGCCCCCTCTACCTTTTTTGTCGAAAAACTTAATCATGGTGTTCTTCATACATACATTTTCAGAAAAGACTCGTTTCTCTCGCTCCGGTACTTTGAGCATTTGTAGTGAATTTTGTATATCAGTTTGAGCACACGAAATCTAAAAACTAAGACTCCTATTTATAACAATTCGACCCTAACGGTCTCTACACAGATGATTGCCACGTTTGGCGTTTTCAAGCGTTGCGTGTCTCAGATGCTTCCACGCATTCGCCTGACGAAACTACTTCGTTTGAATCTCAAATCTTTCCCGCTCGAAGCTTCGAATCTGCCAAACACCGATGTCGAAGAGAACTTGTGGAGATCCTAAAATCTTCTAAGTCTTAAGCTTCGACAAAAAGGTCATTTCTCCCAAGAAAAGGATTTAATAAATAGCTTCACAAAGCCATTTTTATATTATTCTCAAAAACATAATATTTTCAAAGAACGTCAACCTAATGGTCGAAATCTCCAGCTAACACAAGGATGCAAGAGAATTAATGAGAATTGAGAGAGAATCGAAGAGAAGAAAAAATCTGGAAAATACCTTCAATGCTGTGCAGAACTCGATCTCTCTTGCTTCAATTCTTGCTTGATCTTACTCAGAAAGCTTGCAGGAGTGACTTAGGATTGAAACAAAGCTTTGGATCCCTGGAGTTTTGAATCTCCAAACAGTGAGATTCAAACTCAATTTTCAAATGAAAGTTCTCAGGCCTTCCTTTCAATTGTGAGGGTTTGAAGTTGTCATTTCTGATGCTAGAGGCTCTTATTTATTGCAAATTCAAGTGTTATTTGCACCTTCTAAGTTGTTTCCAAATTTGGCAATTGAGTGATGCATGCTTGCATGGGTGTGCACAGGCCTATGAAGCTACTCAATTAAGTCCATAATCACATATAATTGAGTCTGAAAGTGAATTGGAATACAAGGCAAAAGTGTGCAGCTGTTTGAAGTAGATTCTTGCCAAATGATGATACCATGTTCAAGCCATGCGCAGACCACTCAAACCTTGTCCAAAATGGATGAAATTGAACTCTTTGGAAAGGTTAGATCAAGAGGAATAACTATTACGTTGAACACTTTTCCATTTGAAGCTTGTATCATGATGAATTTTGAGGTGGAAGTTTGGAAATTTCAACATGTCAAAAAGTTTTCTAAGTGTCAAGCCATATGTTTAATTATTCCACCTTGGCTAACTTTTGATGTGAGCTTCAAATGAGAAAAGTGTCTTTATAAAAGTTGTATCCCTTTTAAAAACCTTCAAAACGGTCACAAATTTAACCTCATTTGGATTTGGGATGAATGAGTTATGCATTTTTGAAGTTGAGGAAAATCACTTGTTCAATGGTATTGGTCCAAAATGACCTATAATGTATCCTCATATCACATGCTCATAAAAGTTGAGTTAGATCTTCCTACAAACATCAAAGTTTAAGTAAACCCCTTGAATTTGATTCTGCAACTTGGAAATCTTTAATCTCATGAAAATTGAGCAAGTTATGGCCTTGGGAAGTTGACTTTCAAATTAGGGTTTAGACAAAATGACCTATAATCTTTCAACATGAAAAATGACTTTCTAAGCAAAACTAGATCTATACCTCAACATGAAAGTTGTTTGTAATGTAATTTAGAGTAACTTTGATCTTGGAATCATTTTCATATGATGAAAATTGTAGGAGATAGGGTTTAGGGGACCCCCGTTTTGATTAGATGAATTCATCTGGTCAACTACCATCAACCACCTTGCAAACTTGCAATTCTATTGACTTTTTGGACTCATGGGAGATCATATAGGCATAAGATGATGAAATTTAAAGTATCCCTTGAAATATTTGATCAATTGTTGAAGAAGCTTGTTGAAGAAGTTACACAAGATACCCAGATGAACTAGGGTTTCCAAGGCAAACCAATTCCAAACTCTTGAAGAATTCTTGACCAAAATAACATACAAAGATTATGGGGACTCATATATGATTCCTAGAGCCATTGTGGATCATTTCTTGGTTGAGCTCCTAACAATGAGGGTCTTAAACCTTATATGTTTGCTTGATAGATCAAGGGTGATCAAGTGCCCTACCTACAAAAGAGTTAGACAAATGCAAAGACATATTTTTGGTATTTTTGGTTAGTAAAGATGATAAAATAAAAAGTATGATACAATCTCATAGTGTTTGGTGTTCTCTCCCAAAACAAACTCAATGAATGAGGGGGAAGGAGGATGCCAAGGTATGATCTCAATGATAATGCATATGATGAGATATCATGAGGGATCTTAGGGTCAAAATTGGGGTCTTACAGTTAACCACTCCAAGAGATGGTTAATCAAGGGCATACAGTTTCAAGACAATGAGGCAGGTTAGATCGAGATCTTCCTATGACAAGGTTGCTTCATAACTTGTGATTGGGGCAACAAATTCGAGTACTAACAAACTAGGGCAGAGATGGGCTACAGAGGTGCAAGTTCTCTTCATGCTTCAAGTCAAGTGCAAGAGTGCATCAACAACCATTGATCCTGAAGTAGGTGTCGGAGAATCATGTCTTGATACCGTTTTATCTAGCCTCAAATCTTCTATCTCCCGCCACATGAGCATTTGGTGGAGTATGCATAAATCAATATCATGCATAAGTCAGGTCGCTTTGCTCTAACCACAAATCATGCATATCATCACTGCATAGATCATTGTCGTGCATTAACTAAGTCACTTTACTGATACATCATCGCATTCTCCTGATATCATCATAAATCCTTGTAACCCAAACAATTTTTTCCTATCACCATGAACATCTACCTTGTGACTGGTATACTTCCAATAGATTAATCCCCAGTTAAAACGGCGGTATATTATCCCTATGGAGCTTCTAGCTGACATCCCTAGAGGGTTTTCTTTTTGAATTTTTTCCATGGCAAGTCTTCTCTAGTGAATCCTCATTCAAGATGCTTCCCAGTCACTATGTTGACGATTATCCTTTATGTTGTCTCACCACTATAACATTGTCATTATTTTTTCAACTTCGTGTTGTTGATCTTTTTCCAACCTTTGTGTTGATGATATTTTTCCAACCTTCATGGTTGACAATCTTTTTCCAAGCTCCGTGTAATTGATCTTTTTTCAACTTCGTGGTGTTGATCTTTTTCCAATGTTTGTGTTGATGATCTTTTTCTGACCTTCATGGTTGATGACCTTTTTCCAACCTCCATGGTTGATGATCTTTTTTGGTTGTTGATCTTTTTCCAACCTTTGTGTTGATGATCTTTTTTCAACCTCTATGGTTGATGATCTTTTTCCAACCTCTATGGTTGATGATTTTTTTTTCAACCTATGTTTTTGATCTTTTTCCAACCTCCATTGTTGATGATCTTTTTCCAACCTTCGTGTTGACGATCTTTTTCCAACCTCTATGTTGTTGATCTTTTTCCAACCTCTGAAAATCTCAAATAGCAATGGCATCCTGAGACTCTCTTAATCAACTTGCGAGTTCTTCGATTGAGTTATCGAATGTTGGAGAATCAAAGTTCACCACCATACCAAGAACCAGAACCAGAACCAGAGACCACCTATATCAATACTAGTAGCCTACATCATTGCATAACATGCCTAATATCATACGTAATATAAGTCATGCTAAGCACATCCCATAACTTTTCAACAAGAAGTCTTGTAGCCAAGCAAGACTCTTCCCAGTTTCAACCATACATGATCCACCTCAGGGGCACTTGTTGAACCTTCAAAACGATTACATAAATTATCATCATGCATTAATTATATCGCTTCACCCATACATATCATCCATATAACATAACATGAAGCCTTGTAAAACAAACAAGAATACCTAAAGCCCAAACTTTGTTTGACCCCCTCTAAAAAGCCCAAACTTGATTTGGCCTTCTCCATAAAGTCCAAATTTGATTTGGACCTTTCATCAAGCCCAAATTTGATTTGTCCTCTCCATAAAGCCCAACTTTGCATGGCCCTCTCCATAAAGCCTAAAATTTACTTGGAACCTCCATGAAGCCCAAATCACTTGGCATCTCAAAAAGCTCAACCTCATTTGGCCTCTTTCAAAGCCCAATCATACTTGACACCCACATAAAGCCCAACCTCGCTTGGCCTCTCTCAAGGTCCAATCATATTTGGCACCTCCATGAAGCCCAACTTGCTTGGCATCTGAAAAAGCCTAACCTCGTTTTGCCTTTCTCAAATTCCATTCATACTTGGCACCTCCACAAAGCCCAACTTCGCTTGGCCTCTCTTAAAGCACAATCACCCTTGGCGCCTCCATAAAACCCAACCTTGCTTGGCATCTCTCAAAGCCCAATCATACTTGGCAACTTCATAAATCCCAACCTCACTTATCCTCTCTAAAAGCCTAGTTTGCTTAGCACCTACATAAAGCCCAACCTCACTTTGCCTCTCTCAAAGTCCAATCTTGTTTGGCACCTCCATAAAGCCCAACCTCGCTTGACCTCTCTAAAAGCCCAACTTGCTTAGAATCTCTTAAAGCCCAACTTGTCTGGCATCCTTCAAAGCCTAATATTTATTGACACCCTTTAAAGCCCAATCATCATTGGCATACTTAAACAAAAACTCGCTTCATCGGTAACTAAAAACCCTGATAAACCCAATGGTCATTAGTATTTTAAATTCCTAACCCCTATCCTTTTTGACAAAAAAATGTTTGGCTCTGCATAACCCGTACATAACAAAATCTTGATCATACATCAACACCTTGCATATAGTAATCATCATTACATAGAATTTAATCACTAAAATGCGTAGCATATTCATTAAGATGGAGCATTACGCCATACAAAATCAAACATGCATACTTAGCATAAGCCAGGTTCAAGCCTTTCTCGAAAGCACAAATAAATAATCAGTTGAGACAATATTATTTCTCCGAAGAGGACATCATCCCCATAAAATTCCTAATTGGTATTCCCAACATATTCCCCCGAAGTATTTCCTTTTTATTTTCCTTTTGCAAGTATGATTGGCCTTTCGTCAGTATCTTGCCTTTTATGAGTCTTCCCTGCCTTTTGCACGAAAACGTTTATGTTGTTTTCACTCACCTTTTTTTAAGTTCTTTCGACTCCTTTTGCACGAAATCACGTATCCTCACTTACCTTTTATAAGTCCTCTCGGTCGTTTGTGCGAGAGAGTTGTCCTTGTTAAAACCTTGCATCCTTAGTACAAAATAAGGGACTGGACGAATGACCTACTCCCTTCTTGATTATTTGGACACATGATGTAGGTTTGACAGTCTAAGTGATTACCACATTTCTAGAACTTCATCTCCGCCATTGTACCAGTGAGATATCATGTCGTTCTTTTTCCATGTTGCAAGTTTCCATCTGTAGTGCTAATGTTATTCAATTTCTTTCCAGCCACTATGCTGATGTTATTCAACATTCTTTCCAGCCGTCGTGCTGAGGTTATTCAATATCTTTCCAGCCACAATACTGAGGTCATCAAGTTTTCTTTCCAGCCATTGTGCTAATGATTGTCAAGTTTCTTTTCTAGCCGTCATGCTGATGTTTGTCCAGTTTATTCATTTGATTCTCGGTTACCATACTGATGTTAATCATTTGTCATCCCAGTCGCAGAACTGATGTAGATCACTTTTATCCCCAATCGTAGAGTTGATGATATTCACCCCAACCACAAAGTTAATGTCATACTTTCATTTCCAACCGCAGATTTGATAATATTCTTGCTTCCAACCGCATAGTTGATGTTGATCAATTTTTACCCCAACCGTAGAGTTGATGTTGATCAATTTTTACCCCAACCGCAGAGTTGATATTGATCATTGATACCTCAACCGTAGATTTGATGTTGATCAGTTATTAACCCAACCGTAGGGTTGATGTTGATCAATTATTACCCCAACCATAGAGTTGATGTTGATCAGTTGTTACTCCAACTGCTGTCGCGTCGCGAAAAATACAGAGTCGGAACCAGATTTTATTTATTCCAAAGGAAAGGGAAAATAGAGATAAAACCCCAAATGAAGAATGGTCTCGCAACCCAGAGAGGATTTGGAAGTCGGTTATGCAAGGGGAAGGTATTAGCACCCCACACATCCATGGTACTTTATGGGAACCACATGCTCGTATAAAATGCGTATGGATGTTGTTTATCTGTATGTTACTTGCTATCGAGAATGAGATGAAAGAATGAGATGGAGAGAGAAAATAAGTTTTAAATTAGTGTGCTCGCCAAGGATTTGGTCCCTTGTGCCTACGTATCCTCATACGAGCAATAAGGAAGTCAGAGCTCCGTAGTTCGACTGACAAATGGAACATTTGTTTGGTTGTTTTTACTTAACAATATTGATGTTCACGTGCTACTGTTCACTTTATTGTATACTCTGGCATGGGAGCAAGAAGTAATTGCTTGTTTGCGGTAAAATGGATGTGCTTGGATCGCACTCTAGCAGTTAAACATTACTTGCTCACACATGGAGGCTTAAGCGTAATTCACGGTAGAACGGAAGTAACACGTCCTTTTTGAAAGATTTAAAGAGAGTGCACTGAGGCAAAAGATGATTTAATTTGTTAGGGTTTATTTTATGTACGGAGACAAGCATCAGACCCTTGGCTAGATACAATCAACAGTCCAAAAACTCGGGAGTTGAGAGGACAATGTTATCCTAACCACTATCTTTCATCCAAAAAAGAGATTTGAATTGTGAAAAGAGTTTATCAAGTCTAATCATTGGAACTTAAAGGGAGACAAGTATCTGACCATTGACTAAGTACGACCAACAATCATAATACTTGGGAGTTGAGAGGACAATGGAGTCCTAACTACCCTTTTTCTCCCTCATAGCACCTAGATCTAACTTGTTTGAATAATTAGATATTTTAAGGGGGAAGTTAAGTATCGGGTCCTCAAGCTAAGTACGACCGACAACCCAAGTACTTGAATGTTGTGTACAAGCACGTACACCCCATTTTTGCATTCCAATTTGTTATGAAAAGGTTTTGAAAAAGACATTTGATGTTGGATCAAGTGTTTGAGTTTATTATGAAAAAGTGTGTTAAGAATGGAGGAGAGAGATAGAATGAGATTGAGAAGATAATGGAGGTGAGATGTGGATCATGGATCATGGAATGAATGAGGAATATTTGATTTTGGATCAAGTATTCGCGTTGCAATGGCGTGAGTTTTATTCGGAAAATAACTTGACGTTGGATCAAGTACCTTTTGTTCTTTTGAAATGCTTTATTTATCGTTTTGTTTTTTTATCTTCTTAATTAGCATGCATGGTAAGTTAACTAAAACAAATAAACCTAAGCTATTACATTATCATGGGGTGGGGGGATGTTTGACCTACAATGGGGGATGTAAGCAATACAACATAAATGGAAATGGAAAGAATTATACAAGTTACAAACTATGTATCATGCCTAAAGCATACAAGTGGCATGATACTTCAAACAATATAAGGCTATTGGATAGGTTAGAAGCATGACTAGCTACAAGTGTGCTTGAATCTCAAAGTCACATGTGGAAACACAAAGCAACAAACGGGTTAGCATGAGATAAAGTCAAATGAGAATAGTACAACAAGTGTAAGCACATTCAATGGTTTAAATCAATTCAAATGGTAATGGACTAACCAATGAATAACAATCAAAGATCTATTATGTGATCACGGAAAATGAAATTAAGCATATAAAACATTCATCACCTAAATTGAAATGGGATTTTCAATTTATCAATATGATCACAAACCAAATGAATAGATTAAATGGACAATTAAAGTGAACATTAATTTTAAGGATCTAAATATACCCAAACATGAATTAGGGAACAAAAGAAAATGGTATATTAATAATCCAAATCATGAATTGAATTCTAATCTAAATGAACATGATCATGACAATCATAATGTGATATACGGATTGAATGAAGAAATTAACCTATAACGAAATCATGGTAAAATCAATATCTAACTATATAAATCCCAATCTACACAATGATCACAATGGATTATCAAAAACCAATGGCAAATTATATCATATTGTGGCATGATTAACAATGGCATTAATTCTAAAACATCGGGATCAAAATCTACATGATGCCCAGCCTATACATTGCTCCATCTTAACGGGATTCCTTGCTCGAACAACACCTTCGACAGCATATCATAGAACTCCATCGACGGTGCATAACCCTCGCACGCACAACCCATAAAAACTCACCGAAAAAACAAGAAATCAGTTTCTTCCACGATGAAAAAGTCGAGAACGACGGTGGATTCGTGATGTATTTCAACACCGAGACTGAAATTTCGCACGAAATGGAGAAGATTGAAGAGGGAAGAACCTTGTATTTGTGTTGTTGATCTTGTTGATTCGTGATGGAGATCGTATGATGAATGCTGAAATGCTTTATTCCGCGTTCGTCGATGCCGATTTATCGTTGATGATAAAGAGTGAAGCTTGGTTCGTGCGTTGTTGATTGAAGCTGAAGACGAAGATTTGTTCGGACTTGTGCATTGAGATGAACTGGTATGTGTCGTCGACTTCTCGTCGAAGTTGAGGTAAATAATAAGCTTCCCTTTCTTTTTTACTGTTGAGCTTCATCTCTTGTGTTCTACTTGTATTGTTGTTGTTCTGTTCACTTCTTCTCCTCCCGTTTTATGATTGAAGGTTGAGTGGCGTATGGGTGAGCGAGGTTCGAATGGAGGCGTGAGTGTTATTGGGTTCTGGAAATTCGTTCTTTGAGGGTTCGTTGAATGTTGGTTACGACAGTTAGAAGGGGTGGTTAGGATTCAGTTATGGAGTTATGGAAAATGGTTGAAGAGATTCTGTTATGTCAGTTGAAAAGTTGGTTAGGGGGGTTGTGAGGATGGATTTTCAGCTAGCCAGCTTGAAGGGTTATAGGTAAATGGTTGAGAAAGGTTGTTGATGAAATTTGGAAGGTTGGGAGTCAGTTCGGTTATCCCTTTTGAAGGAGGTTCGGGAGTTTGTTCTGTTTGCAGGTTGTTGGAGTTATTGGGATGGTTCTGTGATGGAGAAATCAGTTTAGAAGTTATGCAGGTTGTGGAAGTTGTTAGAAGAAGTTGGTTAGAGGGTCTTTGTGTTTATCATTTCAGTTATGAAGTGAAGTTAGAGGTTCATTGAGTGATTGAAGGATTCGGTTAGGGATAGTTAACGGTTGTTAGAAGTCAGTTCCAGTTCTGTTAGAAGGGGTTATTGGGTTGGGGAAAAAATGGTTATGTTAGGTTCTGTTGCAGGTTTCTTGAAAAAGCTTTGAGGGAATTTCGGTTAAGGGTTCGGTTGGTTTTCATGACAGTTAGTTGGTAGGTTGTCTTGAGGGGGTTCAGTTTAGTTGGAAGTTGGAAGTGTTATGAGGTTTGTTGAGAAGCTTGGAAGGGTGGTGGTATAGTTGGTGAAATGTTGGAGGTAATTGAAGGGTAGGTTTTGAGAGTTTGTTACAGTTGGGTTATATTCTGTTAATGGTTGGTTTCTGTTAGTGATTTAGTGAGTTAGAAATTTTGAAATGTGTTGTCAGCTATGAAGTCAATTAGAAACTAATAGCTAATTGTTATGTGTTAAAACTATTAGCAGTTAGGTCTATTAAAGAGGTTAATATGTTGTCGTTGTTTCTGTTAGAAATTATTTTCTTCTTCCAATTGTCATGCTTTTTCCTTATATCTATTATTCCTTGAAACTTCTTTCTTTCAGTTTGTTCATAATTCTGTTACTAGCCCTTTCTTGCAAAGCTCAACCAATTTTTATGAGAAGTTGTGGTGAAATTCTGCTATAGCTCTTTAAGAAGTTTGTGAAGTTTTGATTTTTGCAAGTTACTCATTTTTGTAAATATGCAGGCCATGGTTTTGGGATTTACTTGAACTTTGGATGGGCATTGGCTTGGAATTGCTTGGGTGGAGCTTTGGACATGTTGGTCATCAAGTGGTTATTGGATTTTGGGTTTTGTAGTTTTTGGGAGATAGGATTAGGTATGCAATGTTGGTTTACAATTGCATGTGATTGGAATCCAGGTTGTGTAAAAAATGGTTTTTGTTGCAATTTGAAATTGGGAATAACATTGTAATGGTTGTGTTGAACGGTTATGTATAGTCATGTAATTGGAATTTTGAATGAATAGGATTTGGATCATGACTTTGTAATTTTAGAAGTGTAATGTAATTTGAATGTTTTAATTGTAATGAATGGTTTTGTAATAAATAAAATGGAAATTTGAATGTAACATGATGATTGAATATAATGGCAATATTGAATTTAGTTTTAAATGTTTGGCTTTAATGTAACGGTCATGTATGGAACAAATGGTTGTAATGGAAATTTCGTTTTTGTGTTCTTGAATGAATATAATAATGCAAGTATTGAAGAATGGTCATGGAATTGAACAAATGGTTGAAATGTGATTTGGAAATTAAGATCATAATGGAATATGGAAATGCAAGTATTGAAAAAAGATTGTTGGATTGCATGAAATGGGAAATATTATAACTATTAATGGATTGAAAATCTAATTGGAATGGGATTGATTATAGTTTAAATTTGGCTTATGTAATCTTGAATGTGATTTTGGACTTGAAGATTGAATTGGAATTTGGTTTTGTATTGAAAATGACTTGTATTGAAAATGGTCATTTGAAATGAACATGGATGATTGACATTGATTTAGGTATGGGTTATGAATGGTTTAAAATGGTGAATGATTTAAATGACTAAAATGGTGTTTAGCTAGGTGGTTGACTTTGGTCAACCGGTTGACCAAAAAGTCAATTGTTGACCAAATTCAACAATTGGTCAAAGTATCCAAATTTTACGCTTTCATGTAATGAACAATGAAATGTAATGTAATAACTACTTGAGTGAGACTTTGGTCATGAATTTGACATTGTAATGAATGAATTTGTATTGAATTGACATGAACATGCCTTGGAAATGATATGACTTTGAATCAACTATGACCATAATTTGTAACTGACTTCAAATCAAAACAAAAATCTATGAATGAAATGTGAAAGGAAAACCCATGACAAATCTTGAATGAACCATTAAACGAGAACCAAAGGCCATAGCAACATGTGAAATGAATAATGGCCAAATGTTGATAGGATAAACAAAGAAATGACTATGGCTAGGCATGAAGATGACTAAGTGACATAGCAATAAGCACAAACCAAAGGACACAAACATATGATACACAAGTGGGAACAACACCAAGGAACCAACAAGAATAGCCATGAACACAAGGTTATGGGATGAAGATTGACCAAACAAGAGGATCAAACATCAATAGAATGAAAATGGATCAGATGAAACCAGGGTTAGGAGGCCACCCAATGAGTGTTGGACATAATTAGGGTTTAAGGATACCATGATCCAGTGAGGATCCCAAAAGTAGGGTTTTGCTTCACCAAGAATCCAAAGTTGAATCACCAATGATAAGAACATGCACAAGCCTCCACAACTACCTCCAATTACGGTTTGATTGATTGAGCCACCTTTAGCTGCAAAAAAAACCCTAGCTTCCACTAGGTGCAAACACAAAGCTTTGAATTCATGATATATGTCATCTTGTATTGGACCAATGACTATGTAGGTGAAATGAATTATATGAAGATATGCATATGACTAGGGTTAGTGACCTCGATGAACTTTATGAAGAGTAGGGTGAATTTTGGGGTATGAAAACCGCAGAGTTAATGTTGATCAGTTGTTACCCCAATCGCAGAGTTGATGTTGAACTAATGATACTCTAATCGCAGAACTGATGATACCCCATTTGGAGAACTGATATTGATCATTCTTGTCTCCAACGACAGAGTTATTGTTGATGAGTTATTGCTCCAGTCACATGATTGATGATACTCCAGTCGCATAACTTATGATGCTCTAGTCGCATAACTGATGATACCCCAGCCACAGAACAAATGTTGATCATTCTTGTCTCTAACTATAGAGTTAATGTTGATTAGTTGTACCTCTAGTCGTAAAACTGATGATACTCCAATCACATAACTAATGATGCTCCATTCGTAGAACTGATGATACCCCAATTGCAAAACTGATGTTGATCATTCTTGTCAACAACCACATAGTTGATGTCATTCATGGTTACTCCAGTCGCAGAACAAATGATACTCCATTCGTAAAACTAATGATGCTTCAGTCGCAGAATTGATGATACCCCAATCACAGAACTGATGTTGATCATTCTTGCCTCTAACCACATAGTTGATGTCATTCATGGTTACTCCAGTAGCATAACTGATGATACTCCAGTCACATAATTGATTATTCTCCAGTCGCAGAATTGATGATACCCCAGTCGCAGAACTAATGTTGATCATTCTTATCTCCAACCGTAGAGTTGATGTTATTCATGGTTACTCCAGTCGCGAAACTGATAATGCTCCATTCGTAGAACTGATGATACTCTAGTCGCAGAACTGACGATACCCCATTCGCACAACTAATGTTGATCATTCTTGTTTCCAACCGCAGAGTTGATGTTATTCATGGTTACTCCAGTCGTAGAACTGATGATTCCCTAGTCGTAGAATAGATGGTACCTCGATCATAGAACTGATGTTGATCATTTTCCCCAACAACAGAGTTGATGATGATCCATTTACCCCCAACTACAGAGTTGATGTCAATTACTATCCCCAGTCGCAGAACTGACGTTAATCACCATTGTTTCTAACCGCCGAATTCATGATATTCTTGTTTCCAACCACAAAGTTAATGGTATCCTTGTAACCCCACTCACAGAACTGATTTCTATCAGTTTTACCTCAGTTGCATAAGTGATGTCAATCATTTCTATCCCTAGTCGCTGAACTGATGTCAATCATATTTTGTCCCCAACCACAGAGTTGATGATGTCCAGTTTGTACCCCAGTCGCAGTACTGATGTCAAACACATTTATATCCGTAACAGATGATATCGTCCGTATTTCTATATCCAACTTCAGAGTTGATGTCATAGTTTTATTTCCAAACGCCGAGTTAATCAAGATGTCACTCTAGTCTTCGTATTGATGTTGATAATTATTATTCCCAGTCACTGTACTGATGTCATACAATTTACTCTCCCAACCATAATGCTAGGACTAGTCTTTCTTCTAATCCCTACAATGTCTTTATTCCCCATGCAAGTCTTATTTTTTTGTGGAAGCCTACGGGAATATCTCAACCACCAATACGTGTGAAATCTCATTAGTGGATGCAAAACAAAAAAAATCATAAAACTTCTCTTCGGGGGTCTTTATATTTAATCCTCTTCCATCTCGAATGTCTGAAAGTCGTTGTTATTCATACCTTCAGGTTTAAGAAGATTAAATAGAGGCAACTCTTATACCCCAAAATTTACCCCACCTCCTCATTCGATTCACATGGCTTATGGTTTTGTTCATTTGATCATGCATTTAGGTCATTCATCGGCATTTGCATATTGTAACAAATTTAGCCCAAAGGTTCGTTAATAATAGATGTAATCAATTCAAGTGGATTTTCAAGGCGGATATTATTTGGTAATTATTCGAGTTTATTTCTCATATTACTTATGGTGCGAATCATCTCTTTGCATGGTTAGCTGGGAGATTGGAATGATTGTTACTTAATTCAGATGATTATTTTGATTCAAAGAAAAGGGAAAAGTTGAAATAAAAGGAAGATTTCATTCATTTATTGGAAATTCACGGTACAATGTATATTTCTTGAGATAAAAATCAAAAAAATATATTATAAGAAAAGAGGGTAAAAAATTACATCTTTTGGGTACAATTGACTTTTAGGTTCAACAATTGACTTTTTGGTCAATTGTTGACTTTTGGTTCACTGTTGACTATTGAGTCAGTTTTGACTCCTGTATTTTCTTAGACCTATTTTACAAGCATTTGATCAAGGGATTTATCATCATTCATCACAAATGACTTGTATCATGATTACCTTAAGTGTTAATTTCCAATAAATTCTATACTTATTTTTCAACGCTTTTCCACATTGATCCATGCCAAAACATTCAAAATTTGATCCATGAATTTACACCATTAAAAGGTGCTTATTTTCAACATAAAATCACTTCTCAAAAGCACTAAAAGTCATGGGATGATTCACTAAAAATTCAAGCCAAAAGTGGTCGAAAAATTAAAGCAAAAACATTCAAATTCAGTTAATTACTAGTGATTCGTTGCCTTGCATCCTAACTTGGTACTTTTGCTAAACTCAAACACCATTGGTGTCTAACTACCTCATTCCTCACAATCATTCAATTATCCAATCAAACCTTAACCACCATAACTTCCAAACTAACACAAAACTTCCAAACGAACACAAATCTCAACTTCCATTTTTTTCCTTCAATCCTAGCCACTCTTAACAATTAACCCTATGGTTGAAATTGGTGAACCGCAACTAAGGATTAAATTAACTTCTAACCATTGATAAACTCATTACTTGGATCATAATCCAAGGGTGATTATTCACCTACCAAGTTTATATAAACATGTTATTTCTCACAATTTTGGGGGTATCTAACTGATCGTAAAAATAGCAAGTGTACTATTTTTACCGATGTAGTAATAAGGAGTTTTATTTCCAAGTATCGATCTCAAGGATTGCGTAGGAAATACTTATTTTAATTTGATTCTATCAGAACAAAAAGATAATGGTTGGGTTGTTTGGGAATTTATAATAGTAAACACACAAAGAGTAAAAATAATTGATTAAGATAACAGATGCTAGGGTGAATGGTTGAGTTAACCGGTTATGAATTCAGTCAAGATTTCCTTAATACATATGAAACATTCAATCACCTAACCTCAGAATGTTCTTACTTAAGTCCTTAAGGAAGAAACTATTAAACTACCAATTCTTACTCAAATGCCCATTCAATTAATCATTGGTTTTAATCATACAAAATATCAAGGTTTACGGTGATTTACGAAAGTTACTAGTCCTAGATGATGCATTCATAAACCCAATTGTGTGAAAACCCTAACAATCACAATCCTGTCATTGGAAGTCATAGATCAATTTGTATTTGTCCGATACAAAAGCATAATAACATCACACAATTGAATTGAAATACGTAACATAGTAATCAAGAAATCATTGGTTCAAATTCATAGCATGCGATAACATCAGGACCACCCCCCTAGCATTAGGGGGTTTAGCCTCTCATAGTACTTAAAGAACTCATAATGTAAAGGTTAGACATTACAAAGAATTAGGAGAGTTTGATCTTCAATGGTGGATGCCCTTGAATCTCGCCGTCTTCAAATCCTTCGTATTCGCTATCTTCTCCAATGCAATGTTTTCTTTCGTCTGTCAAAAAGTGCCTTCTTCTTTCTCTTCCAAGCCTTCTTATAGCTTCAGATGCATCTCTTCCAAGAAAAAGGTCCAAACTACCCTTAATGAGCAGAATCGGTTCACAAAGCAAAAATTAGGTTTTCCAAGCTGCGTCCAATCAACACGGCCGTGTGTCACCACACGGGTGGCCGTGTTGTTCTCCATAATTAATTATTTTAAGCACAAGCTACAGAGGCAACAACATGGGCCGTGTTCCCCCACACGGGTGCCCGTGTTGATGCACTTTTTTTAATCAACACGGCCGTGTGGTGACACACGGGTGCCCGTGTTGATCTCTGTTTTTCTTCTCCTCTTTTGCTCTGCCTGATCAACAACACGGGCAGTGTTGTGGCACACGGGTGCCCGTGTTGACCTGCTGTTTCTTCATATTTTTGCCTTTCAGAGTGTCCATAACTTCACCATTCTTGCTTTTAAACCTGTGCAATGGCCTGTAACAATGACACTACCAAACGAAGCATAAACGAGATCTTTTTGCCATAAACTTGTAATCGAATGCAATGCGATACCAAACCAACAAAACATGATAAATGACTCCAAAGCAACTAAAAACAAACATAAATCTTACCAAAGTGATGACAATATGTCGGATTAACGGCGAGAATTCAATGGAAATGGTGACCGATCACAACCCCAAACTTGTCTCATTGCTTGTCCTCAAGTGATGTATTGAGTCCAAACAAAGGTCACCCCCGAATTCATTTTCCACAATGCAACCTAGTCTTTCACCATTTGTGTTCTTCCTTTCCAATCGAGTTTCAGGTCTCTCCGATTCAGGCAGTTTACCACATTTCCACATCAGAAACCTCTTCACCTGCAAGCTTTTCACACACTCACAATATCTCTCGGGGTTAGGTGTGTACACTCACAGCACAGTGTCATACCCCAAAAATTACCCATCATTTTTCCTAAAAAAAAAAAAAAAAAAAAAAAAAAAAAAGAGAATTTTTTTTTAATTAATTAATTAATTAATTAATTAATTAATTAATTAAATAATTAAAATAAATAAATAAATAAAATATAACAAATTATTTTGGACTTGGGTCTCCCTCATTCCAAGCCCATTACCCACGAAATTAGTCTATAAATACTGAAGTTTCAGTAGGGGGAGTTGGACACTTGGAGTTACACTGGGAGATTCACTGGAGAAAGAAGGAAGAGAAGCAAAACACTCTGAGGTTTCCTTGGAACAAAACCTTGAGGAAAAAGAAAGAAAGAGAACAGAGAAGGACGGATAGAAACTTTGGCATAGGAACCCTGCCTACCCGGAGAATTCAGAGTAAAGAAACCCTGAAGGCAGCCCATCTGCACCGAAGCCATCGCCGTCCAATTCCCGCTGCCTAACTTATTCCGATACTACAAGTGGTCAATCCCTTCAACCTTGAATTGGCAAACAGGTTTGCGTATCTCTATTGTTTATACTTTCAATTGGCCATATCTACATATATAATGCATCATGATTAAATGTTGATATATAATTTGCTTTCGTATGGGAATTTAAATATGCCTGAATACCTTGAATGTTTGACCATGTTATTCCTGTGATAAAATGCCATAAAATTCAAAGTTCCTAACATGGGGCTGTTTTCAAATTCAAAATCTGTGGCCTTCGCTAGGCGAGGCAGAGGCGAACGAGACAGTACCTGATTCTTCTAGTCTTTTTTTTTTTATGTTTTTATCATAGCCATGCATTATTTATCCTATCCTATTTATTGTTGTGATATTTCTCCGGTGTAATCTTCGATTGCACCCTGATTTGGTGTTCTGACATGTTTTTTTTTTTTGAGTTTCGTAAAGGTTCACATATCCCAGGAAAAGGTTATTGGCTAGGTATTCCACTTTATTTGTGGGATACCCTTGTGGAGTTTCACCCTAAATTAATTTTTTAATGTATTAATTTCTAATGTATTAATTTTTTAATATATTATTTTTAATAATTTTAATGTGGAGTTTCATCCTAATTATATAATTAATTGTAAAACTTTGCCTTTGAATAAGTGATCTTGGACCTCTCTTTGTTGCCTTACGATTACGATATTACGGTCATGTCCCGCGAACGTGGGGATACCCTTAGCAAAGACCCTTCGGTTAAATCATCATAAAATAAATTATAGTCCCTCGGATGTTGCCTTCGAATATACAACTTTGTCCCTCGATGACCCTCCGATGTTGCCTACGGTTAAATGATGATAGTCCCTTCGAATGCTAAGGTATCCTCATAACTGTTGCCTTCAATGACCAATCGATGACCCTACGATGACCCTTTTACATCCAAAGGATAAAACTACTTATTTCTCAATAATAAGGACAGCTTTACCCTCATAAGGATAGGAAATACTCATAAAGACCTTGGGTCGGTATAACTCTTAATTGCTGGCTCACAACCTAAAACATTTTTTCACACCTCACACCTTTCAAAATACCTTCAGAAAATCACCACTTGGTATACATTCATACTAGAATCATTACCGAGTTATATTTTTCTAAACAATTTTCAAAACTAAACGGGATAACCACTTTGTATACATTCATACAAGAATCATTACAAAGTTAAATTCTCTTTTCAAAACAATTTTCCAAACAATTCACAAACACTTTTTTTAGACAAAAATAATATAAGTGATCGAGCAATTAAGAGCCCATGGATAACCATGGATACAAAGGGTGCTAACACCTTCCCTTTGTATAATGTACCTCCCGAACCCAAAATCTAAATTAAGGTCTTTCCTGTTCTTTTCCACCTTTCCTTATTGGATAAAAGAAAAGTCGGTGGCGACTCTTGCTAACCGCGACATTGCGATTAAAACCACAAAAAGTCCAGTTCACCGTATGACAGAACTGGCGACTCTGCTGGGGAGCCTAAATATTTAAAAAGAGAGGTTACCTTAAAAACAAGATCACTTATTCAATTTGTCTGATTTATTTTTAAGGGATTGCTTGGGTATGTTATGCGTGAGTGAAAGATCCTACACCCGGATCTAGTGTACCTTAGGTAAGTAGCAAGAGATCATCGCGACTGTCCGGCGTATACTGGAATGGTCAAAATGATGGCTACGGTTAATGTGGCACTTTGGATGTCCTGATGTTCCTCATGTTAGTTGAGGAAATATTTGGCATTCGCGTGGTGTCATAAAAGCATTAACCAGACCTTTAGAACCCTAATTGACTCATCCTGGCCATTAGAAAGTAGTGAGATAACTGGCTTCGGTTCCGACTGGAGTTGGTTGAGACTCGATACTACACTCTTTGAGATTGGACTTTAGGGAAGCTTCGGTCAACCACTTGGTGTTGCACTGAAGTGGACTTAAGGAAAGGTCAATGATTTGAGATCCTTCTAGAACCCGGTTACTATTCTAAGACAGGTTGAACCAACCAAACTTCAGTGGGGAGGGTATTTACCTATGGAACTCACGCAAGCCTTAAAACCTAGGAATGATTGTTGTGTGACTTGCTTGTGCTTGTTATTTATCTAACAACATAACATCATAACATCATAACATCATGGCATTGTACTAACCATTTCAAGGATTTAGGGATTTAACTCTGCTAAAAAAAAACAAAAACAAAAGCAAAAACAAAAGAGAAAAGAAAAAAAAAAGCTCTTTTTGTTAGTTTATGCAAAGTTAAATCCCGAAAGTCCTTGAAAACATTTCATACATTGCATTGCATCGTATAACAGGTATTCTAAAGGATCAGTGTTCTCACGATTTTCCTAGCAAACAGATTCCAACAGATTCCAACAGATTCCAGCAGATTCAAACAGATTGAACAATGGCTCTCGAACAAACTGTCAAAGATCTCCAGGCCCAGAATGCTCAATTCCAGGAAATGATGCTGAGCTTATCTAAGGGGCAGGAAGAACTGAAAGCTCTTTTGATGGAGAAGAAGAAGGACCAGAAACCTGTGGGTTACATCAACCCGGGGAGAAGGCTTAAGGGACAGGTTACAGGAGTCAAGATTAGAATTCCGAAGGATTCAGAAGAAGAGACCGAGAATGATTCGGAAGATGAGAATCCTAATCTCGTCAATTCTGAGGACGACGATGAAGATTATGAACATGAACAGTACTCTCCGAAGGATGATAAGTACAAGTTGCTGGAAGAACGTATGCTAGCTATGGAGGGGCAGAAAGTGCCCGGTCTGGATTTCGAAAACTTGGGTCTGGTCTCTGATGTGGTCATTCCCCGCAAATTCAAGGTTCCCATTTTCACTAAGTATGATGGTGCCTCTTGTCCTCAGATGCATCTAAGGGCTTATGTGAGAAAGATTCAGCCGCACACTACTGATAAGAAACTGTGGATCCATTTCTTCCAAGAGAGTCTGTCTGGCACACAGTTAGAGTGGTATTATCAGCTTGAGAGCTCTAACATCCGCACATGGACTGATTTAGCAACAGCTTTCTACAAGCACTACCAGTATAATTCTGAGTTAGCGCCTACTCGGCTACAGCTACAAAATATGACTATGGGCTCTAAAGAAAGTTTCAAAGAATATGCTCAAAAGTGGAGAGATTTGGCTGGCAGAGTCAAACCCCCTATGACTGATCGAGAGTTAGTGGACATGTTCATGGGTACACTGACTGGCCCATTCTACAGCCATCTACTGGGAAGTTCCTCGTCAGGTTTCGCTGAACTTATCTTGACAGGTGAGCGGGTTGAAAGCGGCATTCGAAGTGGAAAGATACAGGCAGCTACTTCTGCAAGCACCAAAAAGTCCTATCAGGGAAAGAATGAATCAAATGCTGTGTACAGTGAGAGGAAGCATAACAAGAAGAATCATGACCATACTGTTGGGGCAGTTACAATTGCCGCACCGCCATCTCAGAACTTCCAACACAGACAAGACAGGTCGAGAAGACAGTTTACCAAGATCAATATGACTTTAACCCAAGCACTGCAGAGTATGTTAAAGGCCAATTTGATTACCCTCAGAGGCCCTCCTGCAAATCCCAACACTACTTCTCCTCGTTATAATCCCAACGCCAGGTGTGCCTATCACTCCGATAGCCCCGGGCATGATACGAATGATTGCTGGTTGTTGAAGAACAAGATTCAGGATATGATCGACGCTGGAGAAATTGAATTTGATCCTCCGGCGACCCCCAATGTCATCACAGCACCTATGCCTAATCATGACCAGAATGTTAATGTTGTGGACGACAATTCTCACGTTACTGACGTTGCTGATTTAGCATCTCCTCTCCTGATCGTTAAGAAGAATTTATTGCAAGCTGGTTTATTTCCAGGTTGTGCTGAAGATTGCGATCTCTGTGTACTCCGACCCAATGATTGTTTGAAGTTGAAGAACGGCATTCAACGGCTGATGGATGATCGTACAATTCTATTTGAAAGGGTTCCTAAGTTGGACAACTCTATTGAAGAGGTATCTGTGATTGCTAGGTCCAAAGCTCCAGTGAAGATTACCGCTACTAGAGTGCCTGTGAAGATTACCGCTGAGCCCAAAGTGGCTCCCCTGATTATTACCGCACCTGGCCCCGTGCCATATTCCTCCAGCAAAGCTATTCCGTGGAACTATGGAGGCGACGTTTACATCCATGGCATAAAGCAAGTTGGTAGTTCTGCTAATCCTAATGATATTGTGGGGACTAGTAAAGTTACTCGAAGTGGAAGGATCTACTCCCCAGAAATCTCACCTCCCGCTCCCGAAATTCGAGGAAAAAGACCAGTCAATCCTCCTCAGTCAGAGACATCGGTCGAAGTTACTTCTGAAAATGTTGCCAAACAGGAAATGGAAGAGATGCTGAAAATCATCCGTAAGAGCGATTTTGATGTAGTGGAACAATTGGGGCATACTCCGTCTAAAATCTCAATGTTGTCCTTGTTGTTATCCTCTGAATCCCATGCCAATGCATTGATGAAATTCTTGAAGACCGCTCATGTGCCTCAAGAAACATCCGTCGATCAATTCAAACATTATGTTGCTAATTTGACTGTTGACAATGGCCTAGGCTTTTCCGATGCTGACCTGACGCCAGCAGGAAAGAATCACAATAAAGCTCTGCATATCTCCATCGAGTGTGAGGGGATCACCCTGGCTCACGTGTTGATCGACAACGGCTCTTCCTTGAATGTGCTCCCGAAAGCTGTACTCGATAAATTTGACTACAAAGGCATTGAACTGAAACCTAGTGATGTTGTGGTGCGTGCTTACGATGGTGCGAAGAGTGTTGTCTATGGTGAAGTGGTTCTCCCTATCAAGATAGGACCTCAAGTCTTCAACACTACCTTTCACGTGATGGACATTCGTCCCGCCTACTCCTGCTTGTTGGGGCGCCCTTGGATCCATGGGGCAGGTGCGGTAGCTTCGTCACTTCATCAAAAGCTGAAGTATCCAATAGCAGGCATGGTTGTCACTGTATGTGGAGAAGAAGAGTATATTGTCAGTAGTGTGCAAGCCTTCAAATACGTCGAGATGGATGGTGAATTCTTTGAGACTCCTTCTCAGTCATTTGAAGTGGTTCCTCCACCCAGTCCTGTCCTTAAGCCAACTCCCCTTGTGCCCAAGGTTGTTCGTGCTCCCCCTGTCATGATCTCTCTGAAAGATGCTCAAGCCGCGATTGAAAATGGTGATCGTGCTGGTTGGGGTCAACTGATCAATGTACCGTACAAGTCTGATAAAGCTGGCCTGGGGTTTAACTCTGGAAAGATAGTCAAAAATCAGATTAATGCTATGGAAGATGCTGATAGTGATTGCGACTTGGATAGCTGGATTTTCCCAACAATTGGTGACGGACTCAACAATTGGAAGACTGAAGACATTATCCCGATTTCCTTTAGTCAGGAGTAATTGTTATTGTTTATTCTAGAATTGCAAATTTTAATTTTCTTTTACAATCAAACTTCTTAAAGCATTGTGTCTATGCCCGAGGCACAATGGCTAATTTGTTAGGGGTTTGTCATTTTCATAAGCATATTCATATTCAATAGATCAATGGACTTTTTGCATTCAAATATTGCGCTCTTTATCTTTCCTGTCATTTTTCAAACAAGCTATGTTTCTTGCACACACTCACGTAACAATTTGCCGATCCATATCCACTCTGGATCCTGTTGGTAATGACTCTGCTACTGTTCATTATGACTTTGAAAATCCGATCTACCAAGCCGAGGATGGAAGCGAGGAAGATTGTGAAGTCCCTGGAGAACTTGCCCGACTACTGCAAGAAGAAAAGACTATACAGCCGCATGAGGAATCAATTGAAATTGTAAATCTGGGTACTGAAATAAACAAGAAAGAAGTCAGAGGTTTCTTGGGGCACTCGAATTACATTGCCCGATTCATTCCACACTTGACTGCTACCTGCAAACCCATCTTCAAATTACTGAGACAAAATCAAGAGATGGTATGGAATGATGAATGCCAAGAAGCTTATGACAAAATCAGGAAATATCGCCAAGAACCTCCAGTTCCGATGCCACCAGTTGAAGGAAGACCTTTAATTACGTATTTGACCGTGTTAGAAAATTCAATGAGGTGTGTTGGGGCAACATGACGAGTCTGGTCGAAAAGAGCATGCCATATACTGCCTTAGCAAAAGGTACCGACTGTGAAACAAGATACTCACAGCCCGAGAAAGCTTGCTGTGCTTTGGCCTGGGCTGCTCGCCGACTAAGACAGTATATGTTGAATCATACCACCTTATTGACTTCTAAGATGGATTCTATCAAATACCTATTTGAGAAACCTGCTGTCTCCTGAAAGAGTTATCACTGACAATGGTACTAATTTGAACAACAAGATGATTACTGAACTCTGCACGCAGTTCAAAATAAAACACCATAACTCTTCTCCGTACCGGCCAAAGATGAACGGCGCCGTGGGGACTGCTAACAATATCAAGAAGGTCATGCAAGAAATGACAGTAACATACAAAGACTGGCATGAGATGTTACCCTTTACTCTTTACGGTTATCGCACTTCAGTGTGCACTACGACAGGGGCAACTCCGTTCTCTTTAGTCTATGGAATGGAAGCCATCTTACTAGTGGAAGTTCAGATTCCCTCTCTAAGAATCATGAAAGAGGCGGGCTTAGATGAAGATGAATGGATTCAGACTCGACTCGATCAGATAAATCTGATTGATGAGAAGAGACTTGCGGCTGTTTGTCATGGGCAGATATATCAGAAATGCATGACCCAGGCATTTAACAAAAGAGTTAAGAGACAGGTGTACCAACTTGGCGACTTGGTGATCAAGCGTATCATTCTACCACAAGGTGATCCCAGAGGCAAATGGACTCCCACATACGAAGGGCCATTTGTGGTTAAGAAGGTATTCTCTGGTGGAGCCATGATACTCGCTACTATGGATGGTGAAGACTTCCCACATCCCGTGAACGCGGACATAGTTAAAAAATACTACGCATAAAAGAGACCCGCTAGATCGACGTATCTAGGCAAAAGTAAGGGCATCCCGGCGAATCAAAAGGGTTCGGGCAAAAATTAGGGATATATAAAAAAAAATGTACACCCGGCAAGTCGAAAACCTGAAAAGGCGGCTTGGGCAAAAAAGGGTATCCTGGTGGACTGAAAACCTGAAAAGGCGGTCCAGGCAAAAATTAGGGATTAAAGCGTATGACTATGTCCCGTTCTCAGTCAACTTTCATCCAAGTTCGAGGGACTGACCAAGCCAATCACTTCTATCCGACAGCAAGGGATGAGATGCTCGAAGACATAATGACAGTAGTAGGCTTAAAATCAATAGGACTTCTTCCACATAGCTTTCTCTTTGTTTTCGACAATTTCCTCTTACTAGGATTTCTGTCTCCTTGTACACAAATTGCCTGTTTATAGGCCTCCTTTCAAAATCAATACAACCCTCTTTCAAAAAAAAGATGCTTTTGTTTTTACTTTTTGTTTTGGTTGCGTAAATGTCCATTGATTTAATTTGAATTAATATGTGCATTTGAATATGATAAATGTTTACCAAAATATATGCGTAGAATAGCAATAGCAATTACTACCCGACTTCAGGATCGAGGAGAAGGTCTAACCATGCTTCCAATGAATCCGCTACCAATTCTATTCCCCCAGCAAGTCTGTTATTCCTCAGAAGAAATTAGCAGTATTCCCCGGCACAGCCAGTTACTCCCCAACAGAGGTCGGCATCATCAGACAGATTGATCATCTCATCCATCCTCAGCCAAGATCTGTGGAATATTTCTACCATCAGACAGAATCAAGAACCCCCTGCCGAGAAAGGGTCATCGTTACAAATATCTCCAATCAGTAGATGGGGATTTATTTTCCCCAGTAGAGTCCCCAAGCAGAACTTCTCATACGCATAACTCATTCATTACATCATTTCACAGCATACGCATGCATACAACATTCGCATTTATTTTAGCATAACACGAAACATCTCATACATCATGACATAGCATGAAGCTAACTTTTCTTTGCAGGTTATTTATCCTCCTGATATAGTCAAAATAAAAGGTTCATTCAGACAGACACCTTTATCAATCACATTCAAGATTCAGATACATATTTCAAATACAGTTCATGGGAACATTCATTCTGACAACACTTCGATATCCTCCTAACGATGGCATCTTTAAGCCCATCCCAGACATTTATTGCAAGTACAACATATACAGGTTATCAGATACAGCCTAACGTACGGTTCATTCTGATTCAGCCCAACATATGACTTCTTCAGCAACTCCAATGCGGTCTAACGTACGACCCATTTGGACCTTCAAATCCTCAGATGCTGCCTAGCGTACGGTACATTCAGGGGCGTAGTCTAGCGTACGACTACTTTCTTTTTCAGATGCAGCCTAACGGACGACTCATTCTACAACTCGGATACGATCTAACGTACGATCCATTCTGAACTTCAACAACCCCAACGCGGTCTAACGTACGACCCGTTTGGATCTTACAACCCTCAGATGCTACCTAACGTACGGTACATTTTTGAAGTGTAGTCTGGCGTACGACTACCGCTTTCATCATCAGATGCGGCCTAACAGACGACTCATTCTGCGACGGTCTAACGTACGACCCGTTCGGATGTCCATCCCCACAGATGATACCTAACATACGGTACATTTCTGAAGTGTAGTCTAACGTACGACTACCCCTTTCGTCATCAGATTCAGCCTAACGTACGGCTCATTCTGCAACTCAGATACGATCTAGCGTATGGTCCATTCTGATCCTTTATCCCCAACAGCATATGACACACTCCGACTCCTCAGCGAAGTCGGCAGCCTAATGGATGACTCATTATATGGTCTAACGTACGACCCAGTGTGGCACCCATGTCTTCAAATTGGCCTAATATACGGCGCGATCTGAAGCTTTCGTCATCAAACCCCCCGGATGGCATCTTTAAGCCCATCTCCATCAAGACCAACTGTCGATTCTCAAGTGCAAATTTTTGGGGCATTCTAGTGTTCAATAATCTTCCACCTCCAGACCACGAATGGCATACACGCCATCCTAACTCTCTCGGTTCAAGAATATTGAACAGGGGCAGCTGTCATACCCCAAAAATTACCCATCATTTTTCCTAAAAAAAAAAAAAAAAAAAAAAAAAAAAAAACGAAAAAAAAAAAAAAAAAAAAAAAAAAAAAAAAAAAAAAAGAATTTTTTTTAATTAATTAATTAATTAATTAAATAATTAAAATAAATAAATAAATAAAATATAACAAATTATTTTGGACTTGGGTCTCCCTCATTCCAAGCCCATTACCCACGAAATTAGTCTATAAATACTGAAGTTTCAGTAGGGGGAGTTGGACACTTGGAGTTACACTGGGAGATTCACTGGAGAAAGAAGGAAGAGAAGCAAAACACTCTGAGGTTTCCTTGGAACAAAACCTTGAGGAAAAAGAAAGAAAGAGAACAGAGAAGGACGGATAGAAACTTTGGCATAGGAACCCTGCCTACCCGGAGAATTCAGAGTAAAGAAACCCTGAAGGCAGCCTATCTGCACCGAAGCCATCGCCGTCCAATTCCCGCTGCCTAACTTATTCCGATACTACAAGTGGTCAATCCCTTCAACCTTGAATTGGCAAACAGGTTTGCGTATCTCTATTGTTTATACTTTCAATTGGCCATATCTACATATATAATGCATCATGATTAAATGTTGATATATAATTTGCTTTCGTATGGGAATTTAAATATGCCTGAATACCCTGAATGTTTGACCATGTTATTCCTGTGATAAAATGCCATAAAATTTAAAGTTCCTAACATGGGGCTGTTTTCAAATTCAAAATCCGTGGCCTTCGCTAGGCGAGGCAGAGGCGAACGAGACAGTACCTGATTCTTCTAGTCTTTTTTTTTTTTATGTTTTTATCATAGCCATGCATTATTTATCCTATCCTATTTATTGTTGTGATATTTCTCCGGTGTAATCTTCGATTGCACCCTGATTTGGTGTTCTGACATGTTTTTTTTTTTTTGAGTTTCGTAAAGGTTCACATATCCCAGGAAAAGGTTATTGGCTAGGTATTCCACTTTATTTGTGGGATACCCTTGTGGAGTTTCACCCTAAATTAATTTTTTAATGTATTAATTTCTAATGTATTAATTTTTTAATATATTATTTTTAATAATTTTAATGTGGAGTTTCATCCTAATTATATAATTAATTGTAAAACTTTGCCTTTGAATAAGTGATCTTGGACCTCTCTTTGTTGCCTTACGATTACGATATTACGGTCATGTCCCGCGAACGTGGGGATACCCTTAGCAAAGACCCTTCGGTTAAATCATCATAAAATAAATTATAGTCCCTCGGATGTTGCCTTCGAATATACAACTTTGTCCCTCGATGACCCTCCGATGTTGCCTACGGTTAAATGATGATAGTCCCTTCGAATGCTAAGGTATCCTCATAACTGTTGCCTTCAATGACCAATCGATGACCCTACGATGACCCTTTTACATCCAAAGGATAAAACTACTTATTTCTCAATAATAAGGACAGCTTTACCCTCATAAGGATAGGAAATACTCATAAAGACCTTGGGTCGGTATAACTCTTAATTGCTGGCTCACAACCTAAAACATTTTTTCACACCTCACACCTTTCAAAATACCTTCAGAAAATCACCACTTGGTATACATTCATACTAGAATCATTACCGACTTATATTTTTCTAAACAATTTTCAAAACTAAACGGGATAACCACTTTGTATACATTCATACAAGAATCATTACAAAGTTAAATTCTCTTTTCAAAACAATTTTCCAAACAATTCACAAACACTTTTTTTAGACAAAAATAATATAAGTGATCAAGCAATTAAGAGCCCATGGATAACCATGGATACAAAGGGTGCTAACACCTTCCCTTTGTATAATGTACCTCCCGAACCCAAAATCTAAATTAAGGTCTTTCCTGTTCTTTTCCACCTTTCCTTATTGGATAAAAGAAAAGTCGGTGGCGACTCTTGCTAACCGCGACATTGCGATTAAAACCACAAAAAGTCCAGTTCACCGTATGACACACAGTATGCAATACCAAACTCTTAACTTTGAATACATTCTAATGTCACTACCACAGCAGATTCCACACACTTTTTGAGGTCTTTTTAGGTTGTAACGGGGCTTGGGTACGGTGGGATAAACAAAAAAAATTGGATAACAAAGGGTTTTGAACTCGGTAGTCATGTTGTGTGATTTTTCTTTCTCTTTTTTTTTTCTCGTGCATCACGTATACTCTGGGGGTTAATTTCACTCTTTTGACTCTTTTCCTACTTGAATTTTCCGAGCATTTCATATGTTGTTAGAGTCTTAAGTCTCGGCAAGTGCATTTTTCTCTTTTGTTTCTCTTTTCTCTTTTTTTTTTCTTTTAAAGAAAATACATACTATTTTTCTTTTTGTATGATCTCTTATTATGCACTTGCCTTCTCTTTCAAGATTTCCACCCCAAACTTAGTTTTATTGCACATCTTGCAATTCACACAATCATACCGAGTTATGACACAAAAGGAAATGAATGATTAAAAGTTAACAGGGGGTTTATGATGAATAATGCTTAAAAGTTAACATGGGGTTTTCGATGAATAAAATGGCTAAGGCTCAACGTGTTTTATGAAGGGAAACATACATATAGGGTTGGTTAGAAAGGCCCTGGCTAAACAAACAACTTGCCTCAGTATGTGTTGTCATGCTGTGACGTGTCAACAGGACATACGCAAAATCAGAGTGATAAAGTCATACCTGGCTGAACTCTCATGTTGATATTTCGTATTTGGCTTTTTGTGATCTCACCATGTTGGTTAGCTTGCAAGCTCTGAAGTCTCCTCGTGTTATGTGGTTCTTTTCTGACTTGGTCTTCCCATACCGCTCTCTTGGTCCGGTGTCCCCAAATTGTGTCCGACTTCTTTTCTCAAGGTTGCATCAACTTCCGGGGTGCCTTATCAGCCTAAGTTTGAGGGGTGTCATTCATCCACTACCATTGATCCCGGGCTCGTCCAACTGTTTCTCATCACCCTGTACACACAGTAGGTCCCAAAAGAACAGAAAACAAACAAAACAAACAAACATACTAATATAATGATAACATAACAAAAACAAAACAAATTGAAAGAAAATAAAAACATGAAAGGAGAAAAAACCCCCCACACTTGAACTAAACATTGACCTCAATGTTTAAATTCAAACACGAAGGGGACTTACAGTGATCACTGTTGTGGAGGAGGCGGGGGATCATGCGGGAAATGCAACATCAGACGTTGCATCATGGCCTGCATGTCATCCATGACTGTCCCTTGCCGGAACAGTTCCACACTCTGTCTGTCTAATTCCGCACCTTGTCTGGTCTGTTCGGTGCGGAGAGTTCCCATCTCCGTCTGGATCCAACCCCACTGGTCCTGAGACATAAAAGAGGAGCCTTCACCATGTAAGCCCGAATCATGTGGGGGTGGCATACCGTGGGTAGCTTGCCTCTCATCTTCTTCCATGTCCTCACCTGAAAGGTCATGGTCAAACTGCACATCTTCCCCTACCGCTTGGCTGAACCTGTGTACAACCAGTTGGCAGCATTGGCAATGCTAATGGACCCAGGTGCAGGTAGTGCGAGCACTTCCATATTGTGAATCATCAGAGCGTAATGAGTCGGCCTGATGGCAATCATCTATTGATTGACTAGCGTGTGCATGTCAATCTTAGTCTTGCCCATTACTGCAGTCTCTTCCATCAGGAGTTAATCATACCCAAAGTGGCCCGCAATTTGCGTGATCATACCACCTACAGAAATATCCCCAGTAGTTGCATGGCCAACCTGTTTCAGATGATTGGCGGCGAAAGCCGCTGCATTGATTCGCTCATTGTGGGCCATGCAATGCAGAAAAAATAATTCTCTCTTAGCCGCAACCCCAGTACTATCACCCCGTCCGAACAAGGTGTATGCTAACCCTTTTTGTGCATACCTGAAGCACGGGTTATGGATTCCAAAAGCTTTTCCCGAGCTAGGGTTATATCCAGTTTTACCTGTAATAGCTTGCCAGAAATCAATAGTAGAAAAAGTGTCCGGAGGGGTTCCGGGTCCAGATACCGGGAGTCTCAGAATACTCCCAAGTTCCTTAACCGATAATTCATGATCTTCATCAAACAAGCGGAAGGTGATTTGCCCATAAAATTCCATATCCGAACATGTCCACCTTCTCCTCATCTTGAACTCAACCGTACTCAAGAATTCAAGGGTGATTCGAGCGAAGGTCGGTGCTTCGAGTTGCATGTATTCCAACATACCGATGTTGTGGAACATGCGGTGCATCTCTTCTTTCAAACCTAACTCATCCAGGGTAGCATCACACATATATTGGGTCAGAATAAGCTTACGTTTAGCTAGAATCACATACCTCTCTTGATGATCCGGTTGGTCAAACAAAATGGCATGAGGGTTTGTAGAGCGTCTAACCCGTTGCTTTGGTCGAGAAGACGTGACTACCTCCTTCTCCTTGCTTGCACGCTTTGGGGGCATAATGGTACCTGACAAAAATTTCTCAAAATCCAAAGGACAGGTTAGTGAAAACTGCAACTGTCACTGTGTAGAGGACGGCGAGAGGAACAATTTTTGTGAAGGTGAGATGAGGTTAAAGTGAGTGGAGCTATGAGAAAAGTGAAGCTTAATTTGATGGAGGCTAGGTTAACAATGGAGGAAGATGGAGAGAGAGGTTTCCAAAATCAGAAAAAGTGAGAATGAGTGGTAGGGAAGAGATATAATAGCAAGTGGGGCCCAATATTGAAAATACCCAAAATCACAAAATTTGAAAAATTTACCCGTTACAAACAACACGACCGTGTTCCTGCACACGGGCGCCCGTGTTAATTCACTGTTTAGATTAACACGGCCGTGTGTCACCACACGGGCGCTCGTGTTAATCCACTGTTTAAATTAACACGGCCGTGTGTCACCACACGGGCGCCCGTGTTAATCCACTGTTTAGATTAACACGGTCGTGTGTCAGCACACGGGTGGCCGTGTGGATGCCCTGTTTTCCTCAATTTCTGAATTCGACAATGCTTTTTTTTGGTCTGGCATCCTCTCGCTGAGAAGTGATTATGACTATACTCTCCAAGTCTACTCCTTACCTGCAACAACGTTTCATACCCATACAGAAAAGAAAAGAAAGAAAGAAAAACAAAATAAGTTAACAATCGAACACGTGGGTTGCCTCCCACGAAGCGCTTCGTTTAACGTCGCATGGCTCGACGGTTGCCCCCCTCATTAGGCGAGGCGCATATGGTCAATCAATCTAGGTTGTTGGCCTCTGTAATAGGGCTTCAGCCTCTGGCCATTCACCTTGAATATATCTCCATTGTTTTGGTTCTTAATCTCGATTGCTCCGTGAGGAAAAACCTTATGCACGACAAATGGCCCGGACCATCTTGACTTTAATTTCCCAGGAAACAACTTGAGCCTCGAATTGAACAACAATACCAGTTGTCCTTCCCAGAAATCTTTGCTGATGATTCTCTGATCATGCGACTTCCGTGTTTGCTCCTTGTACATCTTTGCATTCTCATATGCTTGATTACGAAATTCTTCTAACTCGTGAAGTTGAAGAATTCAGGATTCACCGGCTTTTGCAAGATCACAATTTAAGAACTTGGATGCCCAAAAGGCTTTGTGCTCTAATTCTAGAGGAAGATGACAAGCCTTACCATAAATCAGCTGATACGGAGACATGCCAATTGGTGTTTTGAAAGCGGTTCGGTACGCCCATAACGCGTCATCCAATTTGATTGCCCAATATTTTCGTGAAGCACTCACTGTCTTTTCCAAAATCTTTTTAATTTGCTGATTAGACACTTCAACTTGCCCACTCGTTTGGGGATGATATGGTGTGGCAATCTTGTGCTTCACATTATATTTCTTCAATAAGTTTTCCATGAGCTTATTCAAAAAATGTGTTCCTTCATCACTGATAAGTACTATAGGCACACCAAACCTTGAGAAGATGTTTTGTTTAAGGAAGTTTACCACTGCTCTCGCGTCATTAGAAGGGAGGGTTACGGCTTCCACCCATTTGGAGACATAGTCCACAGCCACCAGAATATAATTTTTTCCAAAGGAGGGTGGAAATGGCCCCATGAAGTCTATCCCCCAAACATCAAATAATTCCACTTCAAGCATGCCCTTTTGAGGAATCTGATTCCTCCTACAAAAATTTCCTGTCCGTTGGCATCTCTCACATTCCTTCACAACCACTTGGGCATCCTTAAACAACGTGGGCCAGTACAACCCTGATTGGAGGACTTTTGCGGTTGTCCTGTCTCCACTAAAGTGTCCCCCATAATCTGAGTCATGACATGCCTTTAAGACTTCATTCTGTTCTTCCTCAGGGACACATCGACGAATTAGTCTGTCTACCCCTTTCTTATACAAGAATGGTTCGTCCCACAAATAAAACCTGCAATCATGAAGAAACTTTTTCTTTTTGTTATAATCAAAGTCATCAGGAATTATACCACCCACCAGGTAGTTTGCGTAGTCAGCAAACCAAGGAACACCCACCACCGCGAGGATTCTTTCATCTATAAACTCGTCCTTTATGGGATGTTTCTCTTCCGTTTCTTCAATCGGAGACATTCGAGATAGGTGATCAGCAACGGTGTTTTCACACCCCTTTTTGTCTCGGATTTCAAGGTCAAATTCTTGCAACAGCAAGATCCATCTAAGCAGCCTTGGCTTCGAGTCCTGTTTAGAAAAAAGATATTTCAACGCAGCATGGTCAGTATAAACAATTACCTTTGTTCCCAACAAGTATTGCCGAAATTTGTCAAAGGCATAAACCACAGCCAGTAACTCCTTCTCTGTGGTGGCATAATTCATCTGGGCTGGATTCAACACATGGCTAGCATAGTAGATGACGTGGAGGCGTTTGTCTTTTCTTTTCCCCAAGACTGCCCCTACTGCTATATCGCTCGCATCGCACATTATCTCAAAGGGTAGAGACCAGTCAGGCGAGATCACTATAGGAGCAGACACCAATTTATTTTTCAGAGTCTCAAAGGCTTCGTTGCACTTTTTGTCAAACAGAAACGGAGTATCCTTCACAAGCAGGCTAGTCAAAGGTTTTGCGATCTTGGAGAAATCTTTTATGAACCTACGATAGAATCCTGCATGTCCCAAGAAACTCTGTATCCCTTTCTCATTCACAGGATGAGGGAGATTGGCGATTACTTCCACTTTTGCCTTGTCAACTTCTATCCCTTTATGGGAAATTTTATGACCTAGTACTATCCCTTCTCTCACCATGAAGTGACACTTTTCCCAATTCCGAATTAGATTGGTTTGTTGACATCTTTCCAGCACAAGTGAAAGATTATACAAACAATTTTCTAAAGAAGATCCAAAAACCGAAAAATCATCCATAAACACCTCCATATGCTTCTCAAGCATATCGGAAAATATGGATGTCATGCACCTCTGAAATGTCGCAGGTGCGTTGCATAAACCAAATGGCATTCTTCTATAAGCAAAGATTCCATACGGGCATGTGAACATTGTTTTCTCTTGATCCTCAGGTGCCACAACAATTTGGTTGTACCCTGAGTACCCATCCAAAAACAGTAGAAATCATGACCTGCCAATCTTTCCAACATCTGATCGATAAAAGGTAAAGGAAAATGATCCTTCCTTGTAGCAGTGTTCAGTCTTCTATAGTCTATGCAAACTCTCCAACCTGTAACAGTACGGGTGGGGATCAACTCATTTTTCTCATTTTTTATCACAGTTGTCCCTCCCTTCTTTGGTACCACATGAACTGGGCTTACCCACAAACTGTCAGATATTGGGTAAATTAACCCCGCATCTAAAAGTTTCACAACCTCCTTGCGAACAACTTCTTTCATAGCTGGATTCAGTCTTCTTTGAGGTTGAACGACCGGTTTCTGATTATCCTCCATCAAAATCTTGTGCATACACATCGTCGGGCTGATTCCTTTCAAATCGTCCGTCGCGCACCCAATAGCACCCTTGTATTTCTTTAGGACTTTGATTAGCTCTCCTTCTTGGGTCTCTCTCAAACCTGAATTGATGATTGCTGGACATTTTTCCTAATTGTCAAGAAAGACATATTTGAGATGTTCTGGTAGTTGTTTCAACTTTATCCCCTTTTTTATATCCTGTTTTGATTTTGAAGATGTTTTAGGTCGAAGCTCCTCCCACCGTTGTGGTCGGGAACGAACCCAAGGCGGTTGTTCCTTTAACATCGCTACCACTTCGGATTCTTTCTCATCAATTCCTTCAGTATCCTCAACAATAGATAAACTCAAAACTCTCTCCAAAGGAAGCTTGGGTGTTGTAATCTGTATAGATTGAGCAAAAACTGTATCTAACACTTCAATACTTTTACTCGCCCCTTCGTCATCCTTGAATTTCATAGTATCTCTCACATCAATTTTTAGCTTTTCATCATAAACTTTGAGGGTCATGGTTCCTTCCTCAATATCTATCATGCATTTTCCAGTTTCCAGGAAAGGTCTTCCCAATATGAGAGGAATCTCCTCATCTTCCGGCATCTCGAGTATCACAAAATCCACCGGAAATACAAATTTATCAATCTTCACCAGAACATCTGTTGCTATACCATAGGGTCTCTTCATAGAATGATCCGCAAACTGCAGTGTCATGCGAGTATCCTGCACCTCCCCTAACTCAAGTTTTTTGTAAATTGAGAGGGGCATCAGACTCACACTTGCTCCCAAATTGATCAGTGCCTTTTTGAATGATCTATCTCCAATGGTACAAGGAATAGTGACTGCACCTCTATCTTTTTTTCTTCATCAGAATTTTTAGGCCCTGCAAAATAGCACTACAAGTTTCAGTTAGCATGACTGGCTCGCTGTCGATCGACCTTTTCTTTGATATGATGTCTTTCATGAATTTGGCATAGATCGGCATCTGTTCCAGAGCTTCAGCAAAAGGTATGTTGATCTCGAGCTTCTTGAATAATTCTAAGAATTTCTCAAAAAAAAATTCATGGAGATCTTTCTTCTTTGTTCTTGTCGGAAAAGGAAGAATGATCTTTGGTTTTTGTTTCTCTTGCTGGCTTGTAGGCTTGACCACTACTTCTTCAGTTTGTTTCGGCTCTTCTCTAATCTCCAAGTCAACTTCCAACAATCCATCTTCTTCAACCTGTTCGTCAACTTGTGGTGCCTTAGCTTTTCCTTTTCTGGTGACCATAGCTTTAATGTAACTTTGGTCACGGGGATTAACAACTGTCCCACTAGGAAGCGTGCCAGGTGCATGGGAGTTTGAGGCTAACTGTTGGGCGATTTGACCCATCTGAATTTCAAGATTTTTTATGGATGTTGTAGTGTTCTTCTGATTATTTCGAGTTTCCTCTTGGAATTGGATGTTGTGAGCTGCCATCTTTTCAATTGCGATCTCCCAATCTGCCTTCTTAGGTACCTGTTGTTGCTGCTGTTGATATTAATTTTGATATTGACCCTGTGCCTGCTGTTGTACGTTCCCTCTTTGATCTTTCCATGCAAAATTGGGATGATTTTTCCACCCCGGATTGTATGTGTTGGAGTAGGGATTGTTCTACTTTAAAAATTTTATATCTTCGATTTGTTGCGGTGTTGCAAAATAATGAACAGTATTGTGTGGTCCATTGCAAATGTCACACACTTCACTCGGTGCCTGTTGCACTTGAGCCACTTTCTGAGCACCTATGTTTAGTGCTCTCAACCTTTTTTCTACCTCCGCAGCAACAACTTCTTCAATTTTCACCTGTTTATTTGTTTCCAGTTTCAAGTCAATAACTGCAGATTTGCTTGATACCCTGTCATATAACTCTAAATGTTCGTTCGAGGCAATAACTTCAATTATCTTCTTCATACCGGTGGTTGTTGCAAAGTTGGCTGAGCCACCAGCTGCTGAATCAAGGATTTGTCTTGTTTGAATTTGAAGACCATTGACAAACATTTGCATTTGTTCAGTTTCATCCATGTTGTGAGTAGGACAAGCCACTAGGATTCTCTTGAATCGTTTGTAGGCATCTCCTAGTGACTCACCCTCCTTCTGTTTGAAGTTTAGGATCTCATATCTTTTCCGCAATGACACCGATGCGGGAAAATACTCCTGCAAGAATGTTGTTTCCATATGCTCCCATGTAGTGATACTACCAACAGGTAAGGAATAGAACCACTCTTCAGCCTCATCTGCTAAAGTGAATGGGAACATACGGAGTCAGACTGCTTCTTCGCTATGTCCAGGCATTTTCAGTGTTGTGCTCATGGTTAAAAATCTTTGCAGATGCTTGTTGGCATCTTCATTCACTCTTCCAGAAAAGGACCGTCTTTCGAGTTGATTGATGGTGCTGGGATGCAGCTGAAATTGTTCCACATTAACCGGTTGGTTGACAATTGTCATACGACCACCCGGGGTGTTGGTTCCACCATAGTCACCGAGGAGTCTCTCTGGTGGTGGTGGATTAGCATCCATGATTTCAGGAACTGTCTCTGCGTCTGAATCTGAATTCTCTGAGTGCACTGAAACAACTTCTTCCTCCGCTTTCTCTGCTAATTCCAGTTTCTTTCTTTTAGCTTGTCTGAGTCTAGCGCGAAGAGTTCTTTCTGGATCTGCGTCAAAAGGAAAATCCGCTGAGGCCTTACCTCGCATAAACAAGTTAGACAAAGATTAGAATTGAACAACAAAATTGTCACAGATAAAATTTTAGTTGGCAAGCAACAAAATTTCGATAGAATAGAAATTAAAATATGTAGTTTGGCAATCCCCGGCAACGGCGCCAAAAACTTGATTGTAAAAATAGCAAGTGTACTATTTTTACCGATGTAGTAATAAGGAGTTTTATTTCCAAGTATCGATCTCAAGGATTGCGTAGGAAATACTTATTTTAATTTGATTCTATCAGAACAAAAAGATAATGGTTGGGTTGTTTGGGAATTTATAATAGTAAACACACAAAGAGTAAAAATAATTGATTAAGATAACAGATGCTAGGGTGAGTGGTTGAGTTAACCGGTTATGAATTCAGTCAAGATTTCCTTAATACATATGAAATATTCAATCACCTAACCTCATAATGTTCTTACTTAAGTCCTTAAGGAAGAAACTATTAAACTACCAATTCTTACTCAAATGTCCATTCAATTAATCATTGGTTTTAATCATACAAAATATCAAGGTTTACGGTGATTTACGAAAGTTACTAGTCCTAGATGATGCATTCATAAACCCAATTGTGTGAAAACCCTAACAATCACAATCCTGTCATTGGAAGTCATAGATCAATTTGTATTTGTCCGATACAAAATCATAATAACATCACACAATTGAATTGAAATACGTAACATAGTAATCAAGAAATCATTGGCTCAAATTCATAGCATGCGATAACATCAGGACACCCCCTAGCATTAGGGGGTTTAGCCTCTCATAGTACTTAAAGAACTCATAATGTAAAGGTTAGACATTACAAAGAATTAGGAGAGTTTGATCTTCAATGGTGGATGCCCTTGAATCTCGTCGTCTTCAAATCCTTCGTATTCGCTATCTTCTCCAATGCAATGTTTTCTTTCGTCTGTCAAAAAGTGCCTTCTTCTTTCTGTTCCAAGCCTTCTTATAGCTTCAGATGCATCTCTTCCAAGCAAAAGGTCCAAACTACCCTTAATGAGCAGAATCGGTTCACAAAGCAAAAATTAGGTTTTCCAAGCTGCGTCCAATCAACACGGCCGTGTGTCACCACACGGGTGGCCGTGTTGTTCTCCATAATTAATTATTTTCAGCACAAGCTACAGAGGCAACAACACGGGTCGTGTTCCCCCACACGGGTGCCCGTGTTGATGCGTTGTTTTAATCAACACGGCCGTGTGGTGACACACGGGTGCCCGTGTTGATCTCTGTTTTTCTTCTCCTCTTTTGCTCTGCCTGATCAACAACACGGGCAATGTTGTGGCACACGGGTGCCCGTGTTGACCTGTTGTTTCTTCATATTTTTGCCTTTCAGAGTGTCCATAACTTCACCATTCTTGCTTTTAAACCCGTGCAATGGCTTGTAACAATGACACTACCAAACGAAGCATAAACGAGATCTTTTTGCCATAAACTTGTAATCGAATGCAATGCGATACCAAACCAACAAAGCATGATAAATGACTCCAAAGCAACTAAAAACAAACATAAATCTTACCAAAGTGATGACAATATGTCGGATTAACGGCGGGAATTCAATGGAAATGGTGACCGATCACTAACCTAACTAACTAATTTAGAAAATTCACAATTAACCATTATTTTTCCACCATTTTTCTACTCAATTTATCTTTCAATTTCTCTCTCAATTCACCTTCCCCGTCACCCTCACCAAAGTTTATCTTCATCACCATTTAGAACTTCATATTGAAGTTCCAAAATGGTGGAACTTAGCAACAATTCAACTTTAACAAACATCAATCAACAATTCAAGAATTATCATCAACAATCATCCATCAACAATTTATACATTATCATCAACAATCATCATCTAAAGTTTATCAAGGTTCATCAATAATCATCATCCAAAGTTCATCAATTCAATCCTATTCATCAATATTCTATATTCTAGATTCATCTTCTACATTCATTCATCGTCAAGAATAATTATCAAAGCTTGGAAGTTAATTGGATTAAAGGAGCCTATTCTTGAAGTTTTATGTATTTCTCTTCGACACTTTGATTTTCATCACTAACAAGAGCAAATCTCTGCTTCATCGATAATCCTTTATCTCTTCCACGCTCTTGTCATGAATTATTGGATATTTGCTGGTTGATTGACTTAAACTACTATTTTGAATTGCTTATTAGATAATCACTTATTTTTGCATGGAACACACAAACTTGAAAGTAGATTTTTTTAAATTCTTAATAATTAATTAGATGTGAATATATCATTTAAAGAGATATTTTGTTACGATTCTGAATATATGATTACTTTTTCACGAATCATTATAACGAATGTGAATCGATCAATTCCTTGTGCACGTTGCTCTTCACCTTTTTGCCCGATTCTTCAAAATTTGTGGCTCATTTTAAAAATCCGATCGCATATTTGAATTCCTTGCGAAAGATTGAGTCTAGTGATATATAATTTCCATACTGTTTATTTGATTTGACAATTTTAGTAGATCAAATTCATGAATGTGTGGAAAATTGATGAACAAATGCATAATGTACAGAATTGTGATACGTGTCACTGCTTTTCTCCTCTCTCTCAACACCATATGGCGCAACACTATTAGTTACGTATAGCATATAAGACAAATATCTAAAGACAAAACATGAATAAGATGTGTCATACCCCGATTTTGACCCTGAATTTTTTTCGCAGTCAATCACCCGTATGGTCATAAAATTTTGTTTCATGCTCAGATGTTGGCCCGAGGTTTGATTGGGTTTAAGTTTTGTGTGGTCCTGTGGATGAGTTGGTATATCAGGTACCATAATGTAGTTTTGGATCAGAGGAAATTTGATTTCAACGTAAGGTTGGATCGGAGGAAAGATTGGTTTTGGTTGAACGCCGGGAATTTGAGCCATCATGAATATTTGTTAAGGATGAAAGACAATAAATTCCGCTAGAAACTGAATAACTCTGGTTGATGTTTTGATCACTCTACTACATTATGGATTAGTGCGTATTTGAATGAATCAACGGCCAGCATTATTTATTTCCACATACAGTAGAAGCCAGTTTTCATGGTGGCATTTTAAACCACTCACTTTTTTGTTTTAACATCGAGAAGGTCAAGATCTAATGATGGGTGGGTGCACGATTTGACACATGAAAGTGTTTCTGGAAGTAGGTTTCTCGACATAGCTTCATCAGTTCTTTATCAGGGTAAAGGTCCTGATGCCTTAGTGCAACCTGTAAATGCTATTGCTAGTGGGTTTGCTTTTTTTTTCTCATTGTAATCTATCGAGAGCAGTTTGCTTCAAGTGAATTCCTTTATTTTGCATCAAATCCTAATGGACAGTCTGCAGTTGGCAAATTTAGGCCGAAGGTTGACGTTTTGGAAGTATCAAATGACAGAAATAGCAGAAATACAACAAGGAGGATTTCCCTCTTAACAATGATAATGCCAAAATTCCTTATAAAAAAAAAAGCATACAGTGAGTTTGATATGCGCAAAAGCAGAAAATACAATAGATTGGTGCTATATTGCGGCAACAAGAGAAGAAAGCTGCTACGAGGACTGCTCAGTTACAACACACACGTAAAATTGCAGCACTGAAGCATGCTCGAAGCTTGCGGTTCTTCTGAAAGCTGGAGAACGCACTTTTCAACTGGTGCGATTCCTTTCGATGCAAAATAGAGAACAAACTACCTGCACACGAAAAAATCAAAACTCAGAAGGTCATCAAAAAAACTCAATGTTTAATCCAAAATTTTCAAATTAAGCTCCAGAATGTTTTGATACTAACGTTGATAAAACAGTCCAAAAGGTTATGGAAGAGGTTGTTGATTTTGTGCCAAGTAAGATACAGTGTGTTTTTATTCCAACTAATTTTGGAAGGGAAGAGTTTGCTGTTGAGTTCACTTTCTCAGCCTGATAGAACATTGGCCTCTTTTTCTAATTTTTAATGAAGATTTATCTCTCATTTCATCCCCTGCTAACACCTGCCAGGAATGACTGAATCTGCAAGCAGGAATAGAGGCTGTCATGCGAGTGAAAAAGGAACACGTGGAGATGAAAAGCATACAAAATTGATTACAATAGATGGAAGACGTACCCAAAATTTTAGCAGTTTCTCTCTCTCAAATGATAATTCAACTGCGTTATGAGAAAAATAAACGGGAATTGCTAAGCCGGTTGCATTCACCATATTTGCTTGCACTGCTTGTATACTGTTCTGATCATAATCATAAGCTATTGGTGTATGAATTTATGACAAACGGTGGCTTGCAAGAACGTCTTCATCCTGTCGGCAATAACAATTCGAGTGTCACGTCTGATTAATTTAGATTGGGAAACTCAATTGAGAATAGCACTTGAAGCTGCCAAGGGTTTGGAATATCTTCATGAACTTCAGCCTCCAATACACAAAAGCTCGATCACAACCTTGTCTGCGTTTTATCATTCCGAGAGTAGGACCACAGCTGCTAATGATCTTGAAGTTTTTGGAATGTGCTGATAACAATAGCTCTCGCGAAATCCAACGGATCAGAAACATGTTCATTGGATAGGACACTTGGTATTTCATTCAAATCGTTGCAGTGTGCTGGCAATCTCCCTGGTTGTTTGACAATTATGGTCATGAAGTACCATGATACAATTGAAAGCCTCCTAACAACATATCCAAGGACTTGTGAGGTGTGTCAGATTCTCCTGCAAGCTTCAATAACACAGTCATGAAATTAATACAATCCCGAATCCTACACTAATTTAAACATCAAACCAATCCACAACCAAGGAAGCATACCTTGTGGCGAGCAAATACGGCCTGGGCGGTTTTTTGCAGATGTTGCTGTTGGCAATAGTTCAAAATGGCTTTGGCGAAGAAGCTCTCGATATTTATAAAAGAATGCAGAATGAAAGCCTTGAACATAACCGTGTTACTTTCCTTGCGGTTCTTTCAGCATTCTCGAATTCTGCTGGTTATGTGAAACAAAGCATCTTGCACAGATTGTAAGGTCCCGATAACCTGTACAACTTCTTCGTTGTGAGAAATGAACTTAATCTGTTCCTTCGAAAAGATGCGTATACTGGCACCAGTAGCTCTTCGCATTTCTGAAATAACATGACCTCCCTTGCCCAAGAGGCACCCTGTGGTGAACGCACAAGGAGCCTAGCAACAACTGCATTACTTTGCTCAAATCCAATCTCTGTAAGTCGACCATGAACGCGAATAACAGCATCTTGAGTAGGAGAATGTTTTTGCTCAGAATTCATAGTTAGAATAACTCAACAGCAACTCAGTAAACAATCTGAAGATGGACCCCAGCCACAAAAATCATACAAACCTCACCAATTACTGCAGTAAACAAAAATAATTACTGGGTCTGTTAAATTCAAAAGGAATTCCCAAATTAGCATCAAGACAAAGCTATCAGAAAAAGCATATGTTCAAAATTACCTGTTCGAAATCCATCAGCAAATAGGAAAAGCACTTCTGAGCATCCAAAAGTGCTTCTGAAACTTCCCCCATTGGACCATTGAGCATCAAACCGAAACCCTAAATCAACAGAGCATAAATAGGGAGAACAAAATCAGTAAAAGGGGACGGATTGGAAAGAGGAAAAAAACCTAAGAATTTGGACGGCTACTGTAGCGAAAAAACCTAGCAAATTTCCATCGAAAAAGCCGTCTCCTCCTCCACCGGCGATTGACGAAGCGTAGGAGTTCGTGGGAGCGGGAGATTTGTATCGAAGCGGAGAGGTTTGAAGAGCAAGTGACAAAGGTGAGCACTTTTTGTTGATTCTTTTTTAAATCCACGGGTTTATTTGCGTTTAGAAAGGTCAAGAGAATGGATGAGGCTGAGAGAATGTGTTCGTCTTCTTGAGGAAGATGAACGAGTTTTTTTGGTAGCATTCTGTTTCACATTCCCAATTCTTTTTTTCTTTTATTTATTTTAAAGGCATTTAAAACTTAATACCGTTTGGTTTTTCCTTACATTTTTTATTAACTATTGTCTGCTGACATTAATGATAATTAAACTTTGTTATCTCCACCCAAACAGCCATGCGGCTAGGGTTGGCTTTTGGATTTCCCTCACTATTTTCGTGGGCTTTAGTTGCCCATTAACTTAAACAACCCACTTTAGTTAGTTTTTTTATTTAATTTACCTTTATCTATTCCTGTTCATATACTTAAGTTGTTGTTAAACTAACAATTGACCATTCATGGCCTGATGGAGATGGAGCTAGCTTAGCTACCCTTTGGTCCTGGGTTCGATACCCAGTTGTGTTGTGTGGGGTTTTTTTTAATGTTTTACTGACTACTAACATGCTCCTATTGTTAATCATTTTTAGTATTTTATTTTTTATATAACTTAAATGTTTTTTTCTTTCTTTGGGATTTATGTAAAATATTTTTTTTAGGTGAGGTATGTTTGAATCATGATAAGTCATCTTAATGGCTTTGATAAAAAGAAAAAACCATTCAAAAATAATAATGTTAAATATCACATAATAATATAAATTTGGTATCTTTTAATTGCATCCTTCATTCAAAAACCGTTTTTAAACTATAAAAATTATTTTTCTCGATTCAATATCGAGCCCTTTTTCACACCCTTGTAAGTCGATTGCTTTTAAGCATCGCCATCAACCTCACATGGCTTACTCTTGGGCCTTCTTACAATGAGCTCTTAAGCAACATCAACTTAACTTTCAATAATTTCAAACCTCGATACGTTAATCGTTTTAAATTTAATTTCAAATCATTTTCTAATTAAAATGTGAAGAAAAAGGTTACCTGGATGGAATGTCCAGTCGTAATCCCGAATATTAGGCTCAAGCTGTAAGAGCTTGCAAGCCGTTAATATTCGTCTTCTCTTTAACACTCTAATATTCAAAAATCATTTTCTTAATTAAAATGTGAAGAAAAAGGTTACCTGGATGGAATGTCCAGTCGTAATCCCGAATATTAGGCTCAAGCTGTAAGAGCTTGCAAGCCGTTAATATTCGTCTTCTCTTTAACACTCTAATATTCAAAAATCATTTTCTTAATAAAATTGGAAGAAAAAGGTTACCTGGATGGAATGTCCAGTCGTAACCCCGAATATTAGGCTCAAGCTGTAAGAGCTTGCAAGCCGTTAATAGTCGTCTTCTCTTTAACACTCTAATATTCAAATCATTTTTGTAAATAAGACGTGAAGAAAAAGGTTACCTGGATGGAATGTCCAGTCGTAATCCCGAATATTAGGCTCAAGCTGTAAGAGCTTGTAAGCCGTTAATATTCGTCTTCACTTTAATATTCAAATCGTCTTCTTAATAAATTTGGAAGAAAAAGATTACCTGGAGGGAATATCCAGTTGTAATCCCGAATATTAGGCTCAAGCTGTAAGAGCTTGCAAGCCATAAATATTTGTCTTCCTTTTAATACTCTAATATCTAAACCATTTTCTTAATATGGTTGGAAGAAAAAGATTACCTGGAGGGAATATCCAGTTGTAATCCCGAATATTAGGCTCAAGCTGTAAGAGCTTGTAAGCCATAAATATTCGTCTTCCCTCCAAAATATTCATAAACATTCGAATCATTTTCTTAAACAAATATTGGAAAGAAACAGACTGCCTGGGTGTAATGTCCAGACGTAGTCCCGAGTATTAGACCCAAGCCGTAAGAGCTTGTAGGTCACAAGTACTCGTCTTTCAAACTTCAAAATACCTAATTCCTAACTTAATACTTTTTCAATAAAGATGGAAATGGAACATGGCGTATGCCATGCACTCCTGAGGCTAGGATTCGAGATGTATATCTCGCTCATCCAAGTTCTCGCCATCACCCAAAATACATCCAACCAATCAAACTCTTTTCTCGCCGCCGTGCGACTAATCGAAAACCTTTTTCATAAATGAAAGATATATTGTCTTAAGGTGATACAAAACAATGTTTCGGCCACGATTGATTGAGTAGAGATAAATGACGCTTTTCCGAATGTAGATTTATAAATCCGTTCGATGTGTGGTACGCGTCCACTCCTCATCTGTTTTGGGTAAAACAATGTTTTCGTCGATTAATACAATATAGCTTTCGCTAAAATCGACCAACAAACAAACATTTTTCTACCCAGAACTACGTAAGCCTTGATTTCTCTTTTGAGATACGTAGGAGCAGGATTTTTAAATCTTGTCAGGCCCACTAATAAAAAACTTAGGTTTAGTCCTTCGTCAAAAAATCCAAAAACATTTCTTCCCTCTTATATTCTTTCTTTCCCACCTAATAAATTGAAAAGCCTGACATTTTAACTAACATTAACGCACACAACTGACCTAATGGTTCCCGTTGAGTACAACGGACGTGAGGGGTGCTAATACCTTCCCCTTGCGTAATCGACTCCCGAACCCGGATATTGGTTGCGATGACCATATCTTATCCTTTCTTTTGTCTTGGGTTTTATCGATATTTCCCCTTTCCTTTTTAGGAATAAATAAAGTTCGGTGGCGACTCTGTTCAGTCCATCATTGTGAGCGTGCGATCGCGCTTCGCTTTGAAGTCGTATCCCCATATTTTTCGAGGTGCGACAGATGGCGACTCTGCTGGGGACAGGAACATCCCTAAGTGAGTCAAGCCTAGTTAGGTCGTTTGTGTGCCTTTGTCTGTTTACCTATATGGCTTTTCTTTATTGTTTTTACTATCTCTATTGTTATATTGATATGAATCTGCTGTATTGGTTCGATTATGGTGTGGTACTTGGATACGGTGATTGTAAACCTTGTGGGAAAGACTTTTTACCCGAGTCTCGAGTAAAAACATAAGATAGGACGAGGTTGAGTAGTGCGGGTCCGCGAGATGTATTTCTCGTTGGGTCGGTACGAGAACCTCACTTAGAGTAGATTCTTGAGAGGATGTCGTCGCTCGGCAAGTAAGTTGCCGTAAGCTTCGATGTTTTCTTTAGGATCCATGACTCTGAGAACCATTTGTAGAACCTTAGTTCTTTGCCCAACTAGGAAAGATGGTTGCGTAGTGTGGGTCTGCGAGATGTATTTCTCGTTAGATCGATACGAGAACCTCACCTAGAGTAGATTCTTTAGATGGAGTTGATGCCCGGCAAGTAAGTTGCCGCAGGTAGCAAACAGTCTAATGGATCCATGACTCTAGGAACTTTTTCAAAAACCTTAGACCATGCCTGGTGAGAACCTATTCTTGGAAAGCAATCAGATTCGTCAGTACCTCGAACTTTTGAACCCGTGTGTGAAAAAAACAAATGTGCATGGCTTGCATTGCATTCATTCGCATTCCATTGCATTTGCATCGCATCATAATGCATGTCATTTTCCAGACAAAATAAAAAAACTCATCCATCCTTTGTCCATGAAGCAAAGTGATTCTCAACACGCGTTAGAACAAAGAACCATGTCTCAGGAGATGATGGAAGAGCTAAGAAATAGCCAAGAAGCACTGAAGGGGGAACTTAATCTTTTGAAGATCCAAATGAGATGGGTCTTGGAAACCCTGCAAGTCTTGTTGGGAAGAGAGGGTCACCCAATATACGCTGCTGCAACAAAGAGAGCTACTACGCCACATCCATCTGGTGTTACCCCAGGTCAAGGGAAATTCTATGTGGCAACCCCTCATTTACCAGTATATGGACCTCCCTCAAGACGTCATCATCAACATCCTCTGGCCATTCCTCCTCAAAATCACCGAAGTCAGGTTCAAAACAAAAATCAGAATCAGAGCAAGAAGAACCAGGATCACAATGACTTGATTCCGGTACCATATAGCAAGCTCTACCCGCTACTGATCCAGAATGCTTTGGTGACCCCTCGAGCTCTCACGCCTGTGTCACCAGACCTACCATGGTACAATCCAAATGCAACGTGTGAATTCCATAAAGGGGCATTGGGACATGACCTAGATTCTTGCTGTGCGCTAAAATATTTGGTACGAGAACTGATTAACAAAAAGAGCTTAGTCTTTGAAGAAGATCACCCGAAGATGAAGTGTGAATACCATACTGGAACAATGGGGCACTCCATCGAGGAATGTATGAGTTTTAAGCTCAAGCTGCAAGGATTGATTGACATAAGGTCACCAACACTCAAGGAGGAAGGCTCAAGTACCTATACCTTGATTTCTGGGCCAGATAATGAGAAAGGGAAAAAACCCTTGAAACCCCTCAAGGTTTTGTACCACAAGGAAGATGTCAGGGATGTGGCTAGTGAGCTATCATTGTTTCCTGGTAAGAGCATTGAGATACCGCCTTGGATTTCCAATGTCACGACCTATACCAATGAGAGAAAAGGAGAAGTGAGTAGTGGATCCAAGAGGGCTGCGTTCGACGATGAGATTGAAATAAAAGAATTTGAAGATCATCATGCCAATGTCAAAAAGGTGGTTGATCCCAATCTTCAAGTTTGAAGAAATCAATTCCCTAAAGCTGGCAATCATTTGGTTGTTTCAACACTTCTTTTGTAGTTTCTTTGCATGTTGGTTGTTATTTGCTTTTAAACATTGTTGTTTTATTTGAATTGGTAAGATTAACGAAATGTTTATGCATCTTTTGAATTGATCCATTCGTATTCACTCGTTTTTCATTTATGTTAAAAAACAAAAATTCTCCTCTCATTCACTTTTGTTTATCAAACTGTTGTGTTAACAAAGATTGGAGGGAGGATGATGAAAACGAAACACCTGAAATTGTTGTGGTATGCTTTTGAGTAAAACCTTGTCGATGATGTAAGGCATTGTTTCAAATCCCCAAACACTGGAGTGATAAGGATGTTAATCCCCAGACAACCACTTTGAGCCTAGAAGTTGGTGTTTATTTCGGATCTAAAACCCTTAATCTTAACCTGGGGCAGGGTAGTTGTGTTCAGATAGTTTGATCATGCATCCGATCTTTCAAAAAATCGTCCATATGAACATCCTCCAATTAGGTTCAACCACATGTTATCCTTCGCGCACATGTTGAAGTGTCGAAGAAGTTAAGAAAAGATAAAATTAGTGTTGGTTGATCCTTATCCACCAATAATGTGGCAGTCAATACCTTTAAAAAATAAAAAAAAAGCCCGCTAAGTCAAAAACCACAAAATGACTTAGGCAAAAGTTAGGGCATCCCGATGGACCGAAAGCTTCAAAAAACGGTCCAGGCAAAATTAGGGATAAAGAAGATCAATCAAAAGAGGTCACCAAAATCCTCAATAAAACAAAAATAAGGTGACTGCCATTCAAGAAAATTCGTTTTGAATCCTCATCACACCTTCGAACCCTCTTGGAAGTCGAATGCGTGTATTGAATTAACTGAACGTAGGAACTGGAGATCATCAAGAAGAAGGGGTGGGTAAAAATAAATTTTGAGCCTTATATCCTTTTGTTTCAAGAAACCGCGAACCAGACCACGTTACAACCCTTAAAAGACCTAATTGAGGCAGGGTTTATTTTGAAAGCATACTATAACAAGGTTGTGTTAACTTGACTCCAAACGATTTTTGTTAATCATTTGATAGCACCAACTTGCATACTGTGAATGACTTGATCACCATTGTATTCTTATCATTGACCCGTTCACTCTATTTCACCCATTCATATCAATAAATTTTGATTTCAAATTTTTGCATAAGCATTGAATTAAAATTACCATTTTTGAATGAACAATCTTATTTGCGAGTCAACACTTAGCATCAAAGAAATTCAATACACAGTTGAGGAACTTGATGGAGTGAAAGAGTAATTTGCTTCAGGACTTAGACTGGGGCAAGCCACCTCAGAGCTCAATAAGTCCAACTATCCAAAGGACAGACAACCAAGAGTCTGCCATTCCAACATTTGGTTAGTCAAGTTCAGACTACTGCAAGTTACAAACACTTGGGGCAAGCCACCTTAGAGCTCAGTAAGTCCAATCACTCCAAGGTTCAGTTAGCCAAGAGTAATTTGCTTCAAGACTTAGGCTGGGGCAAGCCACCTCAGAGCTCAATGAGTCCACCTATCCAAAAGACAGTCAACCAAGAGTCTACCATTCCAGCATTTGGTTAGTCAAGTTCGGATCGTTGCAAGTTTCAAACACTTGGGGCAAGCCCTCTCGAGGTGGTCTCATGGCAAGTTGTTTCCAAACTCACTTTCAAGGTGAACATTTCCAGAGACCCAACAAACTGGGGCAAGATGAGCCACAGAGGGGCAGAACCTCTTTCTTCGTGCTTTCAAAATGCTCAAACAAATTCTGCCATACGCCAACAACTATTGAGTTTAAGACGAGTGGCCGAAAATTGTGCTAGCACGATTCGTTGATCCTTAAAAAGGATCTCATTGGCTAAGTTGTGGCTATCAAGCTGGATAGAATTCTCCTTTGACAACATCTATCATAAAATATTTGGTTGAGTTCTCGGTGTTGAGGAATCATGAGCTTCCATAAAAAGCCTTTACCAACTCCCAGTCCACTCAGGTGTCAGCATTCTCATAATCATGATCATTCATATATCATGCATAAAAGGAAATTCAAATCATGCATAGCCGAAATGTACTTCGTGCTCATTTTGCATTGATCCAGGTCTTGTTGTCGATCCTATGATCCTTTGACCTCTAATTCCAGCTTGTCTTTGGTATCCCTAAACCAACATCCGGTTTTCCCGGTCATTTTTCAAGTCCAATTGTTGTTGGCAAAATCCGTTAAAAGTTGGTTGTAGTCCATTGCTTACGGTCATAGTCCAATTGTTGCTAATCCGGGGTCAGGTCATCCTTGAACCTACTCTGAAGATTCTTTGTTCAATCCTATTCAGGTCTTATACGAACCTGTCATTGAACCTTTTTATTCCGGAGTCAGGTCATCCTTGAACCTACTCTGAAGATTCTTTGTTCAATCCTATTCAGGTCTTATATGAACCTGTCATTGAACCTTTTTATTCCGGGGTCAGGTTACACTTGAACCTGCTCTGAAGATCCTTTGTTCAATCCTATTCAGGTCTTATATGAACCTGTCATTGAACCTTTTTATTCCGGGGTCCGGTCATGCTTGAACCTACTCTGAAGATTCTTTGTTCAATCCTATTCAGGTCTTATATGAACCTGTCATTGAACCTTTTTATTCCGGGGTCCGGTCATGCTTGAACCTGCTCTGAAGATTCTTTGTTCAATCCTATTCAGGTCTTATATGAACCCGTCATTGAACCTCTTTATTCCGGGGTCCGGTCATGCTTGAACCTGCTCTGAAGATTCTTTGTTCAATCCTATTCAGGTCTTATACGAACCTGTCATTGAACCTCTTTATTCCGGGGTCCGGTCATGCTTGAACCTACTCTGAAGATTCTTTGTTCAATACCCATTCAGGTCATGTATGAACCTGTTTGTTGAACCCCTATTCCGGTATCAGGTCATACATGAACCTGTTCTGAAGAGTTTTCTCCTTGATTATTCCCCAGCGTTGTCAGGTCTTATATGAACCTGTCATAGCATCTTTTTCTTTATTCGGTTGTATTCTAAGTGCCGTTTATCAAATCTCACTTTGAATACTCCCCAGTGTGTGTCTGATTCTCCAGCAGGACAGTTTTCCCAGCAAGTTTGTTTCTTACCATTTGTCTGTCTCCCTGTGGATCATCACCATTCCCCACATATTGGTCTGTCTAGTAGCATCCCCTGTCAAAGGTCCACCATATCCCAAGCAGGGAAGAAAATTGTAAAAAAAAATCATGCATCCATGCATATCCATGCATATCATGGCATATCATATCATATCATATCATATCACATCATGTCATGGGGATTCAGGATCAAAATCCGGGTCTTCTTAGTATTTAATTATCTCCCACTATGATCATATGAAGAGTGTCCTGCTTCATATTCTCTAGTTGAAGATACTTAAATAGGGGCAACTGTCATACCCCGATTTTGACCCTGAATTTTTTTCGCAGTCAATCACCCGTATGGTCATAAAATTTTGTTTCATGCTCAGATGTTGGCCCGAGGTTTGATTGGGTTTAAGTTTTGTGTGGTCCTGTGGATGAGTTGGTATATCAGGTACCATAATGTAGTTTTGGATCAGAGGAAATTTGATTTCAACGTAAGGTTGGATCGGAGGAAAGATTGGTTTTGGTTGAACGCCGGGAATTTGAGCCATCATGAATATTTGTTAAGGATGAAAGACAATAAATTCCGCTAGAAACTGAATAACTCTGGTTGATGTTTTGATCACTCTACTACATTATGGATTAGTGCGTATTTGAATGAATCAACGGCCAGCATTATTTATTTCCACATACAGTAGAAGCCAGTTTTCATGGTGGCATTTTAAACCACTCACTTTTTTGTTTTAACATCGAGAAGGTCAAGATCTAATGATGGGTGGGTGCACGATTTGACACATGAAAGTGTTTCTGGAAGTAGGTTTCTCGACATAGCTTCATCAGTTCTTTATCAGGGTAAAGGTCCTGATGCCTTAGTGCAACCTGTAAATGCTATTGCTAGTGGGTTTGCTTTTTTTTTCTCATTGTAATCTATCGAGAGCAGTTTGCTTCAAGTGAATTCCTTTATTTTGCATCAAATCCTAATGGACAGTCTGCAGTTGGCAAATTTAGGCCGAAGGTTGACGTTTTGGAAGTATCAAATGACAGAAATAGCAGAAATACAACAAGGAGGATTTCCCTCTTAACAATGATAATGCCAAAATTCCTTATAAAAAAAAAAGCATACAGTGAGTTTGATATGCGCAAAAGCAGAAAATACAATAGATTGGTGCTATATTGCGGCAACAAGAGAAGAAAGCTGCTACGAGGACTGCTCAGTTACAACACACACGTAAAATTGCAGCACTGAAGCATGCTCGAAGCTTGCGGTTCTTCTGAAAGCTGGAGAACGCACTTTTCAACTGGTGCGATTCCTTTCGATGCAAAATAGAGAACAAACTACCTGCACACGAAAAAATCAAAACTCAGAAGGTCATCAAAAAAACTCAATGTTTAATCCAAAATTTTCAAATTAAGCTCCAGAATGTTTTGATACTAACGTTGATAAAACAGTCCAAAAGGTTATGGAAGAGGTTGTTGATTTTGTGCCAAGTAAGATACAGTGTGTTTTTATTCCAACTAATTTTGGAAGGGAAGAGTTTGTTGTTGAGTTCACTTTCTCAGCCTGATAGAACATTGGCCTCTTTTTCTAATTTTTAATGAAGATTTATCTCTCATTTCATCCCCTGCTAACACCTGCCAGGAATGACTGAATCTGCAAGCAGGAATAGAGGCTGTCATGCGAGTGAAAAAGGAACACGTGGAGATGAAAAGCATACAAAATTGATTACAATAGATGGAAGACGTACCCAAAATTTTAGCAGTTTCGCTCTCTCAAATGATAATTCAACTGCGTTATGAGAAAAATAAACGGGAATTGCTAAGCCGGTTGCATTCACCATATTTGCTTGCACTGCTTGTATACTGTTCTGATCATAATCATAAGCTATTGGTGTATGAATTTATGACAAACGGTGGCTTGCAAGAACGTCTTCATCCTGTCGGCAATAACAATTCGAGTGTCACGTCTGATTAATTTAGATTGGGAAACTCAATTGAGAATAGCACTTGAAGCTGCCAAGGGTTTGGAATATCTTCATGAACTTCAGCCTCCAATACACAAAAGCTCGATCACAACCTTGTCTGCGTTTTATCATTCCGAGAGTAGGACCACAGCTGCTAATGATCTTGAAGTTTTTGGAATGTGCTGATAACAATAGCTCTCGCGAAATCCAACGGATCAGAAACATGTTCATTGGATAGGACACTTGGTATTTCATTCAAATCGTTGCAGTGTGCTGGCAATCTCCCTGGTTGTTTGACAATTATGGTCATGAAGTACCATGATACAATTGAAAGCCTCCTAACAACATATCCAAGGACTTGTGAGGTGTGTCAGATTCTCCTGCAAGCTTCAATAACACAGTCATGAAATTAATACAATCCCGAATCCTACACTAATTTAAACATCAAACCAATCCACAACCAAGGAAGCATACCTTGTGGCGAGCAAATACGGCCTGGGCGGTTTTTTGCAGATGTTGCTGTTGGCAATAGTTCAAAATGGCTTTGGCGAAGAAGCTCTCGATATTTATAAAAGAATGCAGAATGAAAGCCTTGAACATAACCGTGTTACTTTCCTTGCGGTTCTTTCAGCATTCTCGAATTCTGCTGGTTATGTGAAACAAAGCATCTTGCACAGATTGTAAGGTCCCGATAACCTGTACAACTTCTTCGTTGTGAGAAATGAACTTAATCTGTTCCTTCGAAAAGATGCGTATACTGGCACCAGTAGCTCTTCGCATTTCTGAAATAACATGACCTCCCTTGCCCAAGAGGCACCCTGTGGTGAACGCACAAGGAGCCTAGCAACAACTGCATTACTTTGCTCAAATCCAATCTCTGTAAGTCGACCATGAACGCGAATAACAGCATCTTGAGTAGGAGAATGTTTTTGCTCAGAATTCATAGTTAGAATAACTCAACAGCAACTCAGTAAACAATCTGAAGATGGACCCCAGCCACAAAAATCATACAAACCTCACCAATTACTGCAGTAAACAAAAATAATTACTGGGTCTGTTAAATTCAAAAGGAATTCCCAAATTAGCATCAAGACAAAGCTATCAGAAAAAGCATATGTTCAAAATTACCTGTTCGAAATCCATCAGCAAATAGGAAAAGCACTTCTGAGCATCCAAAAGTGCTTCTGAAACTTCCCCCATTGGACCATTGAGCATCAAACCGAAACCCTAAATCAACAGAGCATAAATAGGGAGAACAAAATCAGTAAAAGGGGACGGATTGGAAAGAGGAAAAAAACCTAAGAATTTGGACGGCTACTGTAGCGAAAAAACCTAGCAAATTTCCATCGAAAAAGCCGTCTCCTCCTCCACCGGCGATTGACGAAGCGTAGGAGTTCGTGGGAGCGGGAGATTTGTATCGAAGCGGAGAGGTTTGAAGAGCAAGTGACAAAGGTGAGCACTTTTTGTTGATTCTTTTTTAAATCCACGGGTTTATTTGCGTTTAGAAAGGTCAAGAGAATGGATGAGGCTGAGAGAATGTGTTCGTCTTCTTGAGGAAGATGAACGAGTTTTTTTGGTAGCATTCTGTTTCACATTCCCAATTCTTTTTTTCTTTTATTTATTTTAAAGGCATTTAAAACTTAATACCGTTTGGTTTTTCCTTACATTTTTTATTAACTATTGTCTGCTGACATTAATGATAATTAAACTTTGTTATCTCCACCCAAACAGCCATGCGGCTAGGGTTGGCTTTTGGATTTCCCTCACTATTTTCGTGGGCTTTAGTTGCCCATTAACTTAAACAACCCACTTTAGTTAGTTTTTTTATTTAATTTACCTTTATCTATTCCTGTTCATATACTTAAGTTGTTGTTAAACTAACAATTGACCATTCATGGCCTGATGGAGATGGAGCTAGCTTAGCTACCCTTTGGTCCTGGGTTCGATACCCAGTTGTGTTGTGTGGGGTTTTTTTTAATGTTTTACTGACTACTAACATGCTCCTATTGTTAATCATTTTTAGTATTTTATTTTTTATATAACTTAAATGTTTTTTTCTTTCTTTGGGATTTATGTAAAATATTTTTTTAGGTGAGGTATGTTTGAATCATGATAAGTCATCTTAATGGCTTTGATAAAAAGAAAAAACCATTCAAAAATAATAATGTTAAATATCACATAATAATATAAATTTGGTATCTTTTAATTGCATCCTTCATTCAAAAACCGTTTTTAAACTATAAAAATTATTTTTCTCGATTCAATATCGAGCCCTTTTTCACACCCTTGTAAGTCGATTGCTTTTAAGCATCGCCATCAACCTCACATGGCTTACTCTTGGGCCTTCTTACAATGAGCTCTTAAGCAACATCAACTTAACTTTCAATAATTTCAAACCTCGATACGTTAATCGTTTTAAATTTAATTTCAAATCATTTTCTAATTAAAATGTGAAGAAAAAGGTTACCTGGATGGAATGTCCAGTCGTAATCCCGAATATTAGGCTCAAGCTGTAAGAGCTTGCAAGCCGTTAATATTCGTCTTCTCTTTAACACTCTAATATTCAAAAATCATTTTCTTAATTAAAATGTGAAGAAAAAGGTTACCTGGATGGAATGTCCAGTCGTAATCCCGAATATTAGGCTCAAGCTGTAAGAGCTTGCAAGCCGTTAATATTCGTCTTCTCTTTAACACTCTAATATTCAAAAATCATTTTCTTAATAAAATTGGAAGAAAAAGGTTACCTGGATGGAATGTCCAGTCGTAACCCCGAATATTAGGCTCAAGCTGTAAGAGCTTGCAAGCCGTTAATAGTCGTCTTCTCTTTAACACTCTAATATTCAAATCATTTTTGTAAATAAGACGTGAAGAAAAAGGTTACCTGGATGGAATGTCCAGTCGTAATCCCGAATATTAGGCTCAAGCTGTAAGAGCTTGTAAGCCGTTAATATTCGTCTTCACTTTAATATTCAAATCGTCTTCTTAATAAATTTGGAAGAAAAAGATTACCTGGAGGGAATATCCAGTTGTAATCCCGAATATTAGGCTCAAGCTGTAAGAGCTTGCAAGCCATAAATATTTGTCTTCCTTTTAATACTCTAATATCTAAACCATTTTCTTAATATGGTTGGAAGAAAAAGATTACCTGGAGGGAATATCCAGTTGTAATCCCGAATATTAGGCTCAAGCTGTAAGAGCTTGTAAGCCATAAATATTCGTCTTCCCTCCAAAATATTCATAAACATTCGAATCATTTTCTTAAACAAATATTGGAAAGAAACAGACTGCCTGGGTGTAATGTCCAGACGTAGTCCCGAGTATTAGACCCAAGCCGTAAGAGCTTGTAGGTCACAAGTACTCGTCTTTCAAACTTCAAAATACCTAATTCCTAACTTAATACTTTTTCAATAAAGATGGAAATGGAACATGGCGTATGCCATGCACTCCTGAGGCTAGGATTCGAGATGTATATCTCGCTCATCCAAGTTCTCGCCATCACCCAAAATACATCCAACCAATCAAACTCTTTTCTCGCCGCCGTGCGACTAATCGAAAACCTTTTTCATAAATGAAAGATATATTGTCTTAAGGTGATACAAAACAATGTTTCGGCCACGATTGATTGAGTAGAGATAAATGACGCTTTTCCGAATGTAGATTTATAAATCCGTTCGATGTGTGGTACGCGTCCACTCCTCATCTGTTTTGGGTAAAACAATGTTTTCGTCGATTAATACAATATAGCTTTCGCTAAAATCGACCAACAAACAAACATTTTTCTACCCAGAACTACGTAAGCCTTGATTTCTCTTTTGAGATACGTAGGAGCAGGATTTTTAAATCTTGTCAGGCCCACTAATAAAAAACTTAGGTTTAGTCCTTCGTCAAAAAATCCAAAAACATTTCTTCCCTCTTATATTCTTTCTTTCCCACCTAATAAATTGAAAAGCCTGACATTTTAACTAACATTAACGCACACAACTGACCTAATGGTTCCCGTTGAGTACAACGGACGTGAGGGGTGCTAATACCTTCCCCTTGCGTAATCGACTCCCGAACCCGGATATTGGTTGCGATGACCATATCTTATCCTTTCTTTTGTCTTGGGTTTTATCGATATTTCCCCTTTCCTTTTTAGGAATAAATAAAGTTCGGTGGCGACTCTGTTCAGTCCATCATTGTGAGCGTGCGATCGCGCTTCGCTTTGAAGTCGTATCCCCATATTTTTCGAGGTGCAACAAGATGAAACTGATTATGTGGATATTTTTAGCCATTGAACCTTATTTTAATTGCTTTTTACACCCCAAATATGGCCCAATTTCTATTTTTTCTTTTTTTTTCTTCTTATTTTCTTATTACCAATTCATTTTTACCCGATTTTAATTTTGATTTTGGTTTTTTTTATGCACAATTTAGAATTTAATTTTCTCACATGTCTAATAAACAAAAAGTCCTCTTTCTCAAAACTAAAAAATACCTTAACCAATACGACACGAATTATTTCCATTTAATTATTTCTTCTACATTTTTGTTTAGTCATTTAATTAATTCTTTTGATTGGTTAATTGATTAAATACTTGACAACACTATGATTTATTTTCATTTGACACTGTAATTTTACCCTGTCATTTTCTCATCTATTCAAGACCAAAATTATCTTTTTTTTGTAAATAAATTCAAAAAACACTTAAAAATACGATTAGAATTATGCGTCACGAGCCTTAATTAGTGGAGAAGGGATGAGAGGGAGTATTTCTATCCTCATTCTGAATATCTTTGGATACAAGACAAATGACTCCGTTGTTCCAAAGTATTCACCTCACTCATAGACTTTAGTGCAATTCAAAACAAGACAATCTTTTTCTAATCTAAAAACAATCACAACCCATCAAATTCATTTTTCCGCCTTAGGGCATCCAAAAACCTTTCACAAAGAAAATGTTATTTTCGTTCTACCGCAATACAAACAACACTTAAGCCTCTCATGCGTGAGCATACAAGCAACATTTAACTTCTATAATATGATCCAAGTGCATCCATTCTATCAAACAAACAAACGCTTAAGTCTCCTATGCGCAAGCATAAAAGCAATGTTTAACTGCTAGGACGCGAAGGTTAACATCGTTCAATAAAAGCAATCAACATGCACTCATTTTCTACCATGAACTACAGAGCTCTGATTTTCTCATTGCACTATGGGAATACGTAGGCACAAGAATTCAAAATCTTGGCGACCACATTAATTATTAAACCTTTTTCCCCTTTTATCTTTAGTAAGTAATCTTCAGATAATAACACTCATTCACGCAAATAACAATCAAAATGGTTCTCGTTGAGTACAACGGGTGTGAGGTATGTTAATACCTTCTCCTTGCATAACTGACTTCCTTACCCATTTTTCTTCCCCTGGATTTTATCGATATTTTCCCTTTCCTTTGGGAATAAATAAAGTTCGGTGGCGACTCGTTTGTATCTTCTAGCGTACAATGCCCTCAGGTATTTTTTACGGTGCGACACATACCTTGCTTTGAAATTTGAAATTCCATGACTAGGAAATAAGACAAGTTTCCCAGATTCAACATTCCAAATTCCTTCTTCATCAGGTCTTTGAACTTAGACAAGTTCTCCAAGCTACTTCTAGTTACTAAAAAGTCATTGGCATATAAGCAGATGATTGTTATGTCTTGTGTCACAACCTTAACATAGACACCATACTCATATTTTCATTTGACGAATCCCAATTCGACCAAGTATGAGTCGATCTTCTTTTTCCATGCCCTAGGTGTCTGCTTGAGAGCATAAAGCGCTTTGTGTAACTTTGAAGGAGAATTGCGACCCAAAGCGCAGCGGAAATTAAAATTTCTCCTTTAGAGATCCTTACGAATGGTCATGATCAGTGATAGAATATTTACCTCTTGTGACGGTTGAAACCTTTGGTGCAGATCTCTTGTGACGATCAAACCCTTTGATGCAGATCCACTAAACGATCACGAACGTTGAACGATGACAACGTCTCTACTCAGTCCACACGAACGGGTTCCTTCAATCTCAGTGCTAGCTGGTACGAATGAAGGCTTTGAGTGAGAGAGAGAGTGAGAGAAAACGAAAATAATGCAACCGCGCATTTTTTTGCTTCTGCACAAGGGTTCTATTTATAGAACCACTTGTGTGGGCTTCAAGCTAAAAGCCCACTTAAGTGTATTTTGGCCCATATCTTATAATATGCCCAAAATCACTTAAGCCCATGGTACCCTACCATATTTCGTATTCTACTCAAGTACACCGTACCTTACGATGTTCTATAATCCACTTAAGGGCACCGTACCTTACGGTATTCCTTAGTTACTCTATCTCTCATCAATCCGTCCTTTGTGTGTGACCCTATAGGTTTTCGTGACGTTGGCAATTATATTAAATCACGCATTTAACATAATAAACAGTGAGCGGTATCTAGCAACACATCACTGCTACCCAAGACACGAAAATGTCATGTGATCTGACAAAACCATCTATGATAATAATTATGTGTATAATTACCCTTTTGCCCTTATGTCTATATTGAACACAAGGCATAGACCGTGTCATCCTTGTCCAGTTCAATATTGGGCCCATAGACATTTATCCTGTTATGCAGGATGGGCAAATTCCATCTAGGTCACTCATGTCCCTCAGCATGCTTTGTGGAGTACCCATCAACTGCCTTTATGGTTATCCAGTTACGGACAACGTTGGATCAGCAATAAAGCACTCGACTCTACATCTAGGATCCATAGTGGTTTCAGGTCGAAGAGTGGAATACACTATTATCACCATGAGAATAACTTATGACACCTTGCATAACTTTCTATATAGTATTCTCATAGCGGGTCAATCCGGTATAAATATTACTCCTAATATTCATACCTATGTTTAAGACTTGATAACTCTTTATCCATGATCCATGAGATGTGATCATCAGTCTACAAACATAATAGTCTTAATGCTTTAATGTTATCCCACTTCACACTAAAGCTCGACTACGGATACTTTAGGAATAGTGTCCTTATGTTTAATGTGTTCTCATGATTAAGTCACACTTAATACATTAAACGGACTATCTATTCCCGGGACTTTATTAATCAACCATAATAAAGAGAATGCCTTTTGTTATTCGATACAAGTACCAAAATGTATTGGCCTCTAGGGCTTACACCAACAAACTTGTATACTTTCTTTGCTTCCTCTTGAATGACAAAACCATGAGGTTGTGTTACATATACCTCTTCATCTAGAGGACCATTCAAAATGTTGATTTCACATCTAAGTGAAATATCGACCAAGCTTGCTTGCATGCCAAGGATACCACCAATCGAACAGACTCCAATCTTGCTACTGATACGTCTACTTTAGAGTAGTCGACTTCTTCTCTTTAAAGAAAACCTCGAGCTACCAATCTCACCTTATGACTTGTTACTGAACCATCAACATTATTCTTTAACTTGAACAGACACTTCACTTAGATAGCTTTTGTATATGCTGGAAATTCGACTAAATCCCATGTGTTATTTCTTTCGATTTCTTGTAACTCTTCGACCATAGATGACTTCCATTGTTTCTCATTTAAGGCTTCTTTATAAATGAATGGTTCAGCACCTGCAAGTAAGGATAAATGAACTAATTCTACATATGGTGTGACTTCATCATCACACGTCACTTCATAGTCTTGAAGTCTTGTTGGGTGAGATATGGTTCTTTGAGGTCTTTGACTAGTACTGGCTACACCATCTCCAACTTCGACTGTGTTGGGCATGTCAGTAACTGCTTCAACTTCGACTGGAATATCAACAGTATCTTCGTCTACGACATCATTACTTGATTCGTCAAAATCATAGCTCATTAATGGCTTGTCAATTGCATCACTATAATTCCAATCCCAGGTAGAATTTTCATCAATCATAATATCTCGACTCATCACGATCTTTTGATTAATTGGATTGAACATCCTATATGCACCAGTTTTATGATATCCTGCCAGAATCATAGGCTCACTCTTGTCATCAAGCTTCCTTCTTTTATCATCAGGAACATGCTTATAACAAATAGAGCCAAACACTTTCAGATAACTTACTGATGGCCGTTTTCCACTCCAAACTTATTCAGAAACCTTGTTCTTCAACTTATTGGTATGACACCTATCCAGAATATAAACAGCAGTGGAAACAACTTCACCCCATAAGGATTTTGGAAAATTCTTCGGCTACAATATGCATCTTACCATGTCCAATATAGTCTTGTTTCTTCTTTCTGATATTCCATTATGTTGAGGTGTATAAGGAGCAGCTACCTCATGATCAATACCATGTTCTGTACAGAATTCTTCAAATATCTTGGATGTGTATTCTCCATCTCCATCTGTACGAAGAACTTTGATCTTCTTCTTACTTTGGTTTTCAACAAGTATCTTGAATCTTTAAATATTTTGAATACTTCGTCCTTTGCTTGATCACATAGATCCATAGATTTTGACTAAACTCATACACAAACAAAAAAAAATACCTGTTTCCACCAATGGTATGCTCTTCAAAAGGGCCACATTCATGTGAATGTACACCTTTGAGTATGCAGGAGGATCTCATTGGCATAGTCAAAATGAAAGACTTTTTGGATTGTTTTCTGACTAGACAACCTTCACAGAGTTTGTTGGGCATCTCTAGACTTGGTATACCAATTACCATATCTTGAGTAATCATTTGGTTGAGTGATCGAAAGTTTAAATGTCCAAACCTCAAATTCCATAACCAACTATGCTTGTGGTCGACAACAAGTTTTAGACATTGTACTTCAGTCGAATTGGTCATGGTCTTAAATGTCCTGTTCTTCGACAAAGGATATTTCAAGACCAAATTATTCTGGGTGTCGAAAAATTCTAAGGATACATCTTTCATAATCACTTAGAAACCTCTTTTGACCAACTGTTCAACACTTAGCATGTTTCACTTCATCACAGGTACATAGAGTATATCTTTGATCATAGCTTTTCCTCAATTTCTCCTTTGAAAAACTATGTCGCTAGTATCTTCTACTTTCAATGAGCTATTATCATCAAGTTTTACCTTGCTCTTCTTCGATGAGTCAAAATATACTAACCACACTTTTCGACCAGTCATGTGATTCGAGCAGCCTGAGTCGAGGAACCAGATCTTGGAGTTAACATGGTAATTTGTAACTACACCCATAACCATCATATTTTCATAATCATCTGAATCTTGGCGTGTAAGGTTCACTCCTTCCTCCTTGCCTTTTATTGCTCCTTTGTATTTATTGTACCAACAATTCTTGGCCACGTGACCCCATTTTTCATAGTTATAGAACTACACATATTTTTTCTCTTTGTCTTTTTGATAGGAGTTTCCTTCTCCTCTTTTTGAGGTTTTTGATAGCAGTGTAACACCCTTTTCCAAGTGTTTTGTATGTTATTGCACTAAAAAAAAAAGTGTTCATTTGATTCTATATGGCTACAAAAACAACACTTGTCATCGTCTATAATCCAAAAATGCATGAGCTTGTCCTTAGTGGGCAACCGGTCCAACAGAGTCATCCAAAGAACGAAGATTGATCTTGGCCCTGCTTAATTATTTAACAACATCTTTCTCCATTCCACAATATCTTTTTCCCCTTGCAAAGCTTTATACATGGAATATGTCTTGTAATTTCCATTTTGAATTGCTCCCCCCAGTAGTGAGTTTCCCCCACACTTTCTCTACATTTTAGAATTCGTTTAAAAATCCACGAGCAATTTGTTGTTTGTCTCCATATCATGATGTCTTGCCCTTTGAGATAGTGTTCATTCATCCACTTAATATATAACTTATCTGCCTTAGCTTGAAGATTATAAAGCATCTTGCTTACGGTAGCTACATTTCATTCAAGTAAAGAGGTGAGATTAAGACCACATGCTGCCTTAAAATAAAATATTTTGTCCCAAGCAACAAGTTTTTTTTTTCCTAATTTTTGTTGTTCCACTCCATAAAAAATTCCTGCATATCATTTGAATCTTCTTCACCACTTCCTTAGGCATTGGAAAAACTTGCATCCAATATGCCGTAATCGCAAATATAACACTCCTTATAAGTTGTTGTCAACCTCCATAACTCAACAACTTTGTAGTCGAATATCTAATCTTACTCAATTTTATCTACCAAACGTTCACATTACATAACGGTATACTTTCTGCTAGATAGAGGGACCCCTAGGTTTTTAAAAGGCAAAGTACCTGTAGTGAACTATGTAGCATCCAAGATTTTTTGATGGGTTTGGTCATGCGCACCTCCAAAATAAACTTTACACTTTGTTGGATTGGCCTTTAAACTTGTGGTTTCTGAAAAAGTTTGCACTTCTTTCATCATGACTTGCACAGATACCTCATCACCTCTAGAGAAAAATATAAGGTCATCAGCAAAACAAATACTTGTTATTTGCATGCTTTCACATTTTGGGGGATAATTGAAGTTGGGATTTTTCCTGAGATTCTTCAAACATCTATGAAGGTACTCCATAATTATCTCAAATAGATGAGGAGGCATTAGATCTCCTTGTTGTAATCCTCTTTTAGCCTTCAACAACTCATTGTATTATCCATTGATAGTATATATGTAAGAGACTATTCTTACACATATCATGGTCCATCTAATGAACTTAGGAGGGAAATTCATTTCTCGCATTTTTCCTTCCAAAGCTTACCACTTCACCGTATCATGCGCTTTTTGCAATTCCGTTTGAATTGCATGTTAATTGAAAATTAAAATTTTGTTTTTTACCCTTCCAAATTAACAGTTTTTATTTTCTTTAGAGCCACTTTAGTTGTAGCTTTTATTCCCAATGTATAAATACATTTGTATCATTCCAATTCAAGGTTAATACAAAAATCTATACTCATCCAAATATTACTATTCTCTCTATTTTCTCTCTCAACTTCATCTTCCCTAATCTTCTTTTCTTCCACCATTGTGGAACCTTCAATTTTCAGTTTTATGTTTTATGTTCCAACATTTGGCATCAAGAGCCTTGGTTATCGATCCTAATCCGCTGCAACAATGGCAACCATTTCCAATGATCAAATTCCCACCAATCTCCCGATTCTTGATTCGAAGAACTATGATAAATGGGCAAAACAAATGAGGGTTTTGTTTGGTTATCAAGAGGTGCTTGAGATCGTCGTCAATGGAGTTACACAATTAGGGGCATAGGCTACCGACATTCAAAGAGCTACACACAAAGAAGAGAAGAAGAAGGATTACAAATCCCTATTCTTGATTCATTATTGTGTTGATAACGACAATTTCGAGAAGGTTGGCGATTGTGAATCGGCGAAGCAAGCATGGGAAATCTTGGAGAAAGCATATGCCAGTGCCGTCAAAGCGAAGGTTGTAAGGTTACAAACTTACAAGCGACAATTCGAGTTAACACAAATGGAAGATAAAGAAACGATCAACGACTATATTACGCGCATTACCCGGTTAGTTAATCAAATCAAATCTTGTGGGGAAACGATTCTTGAGCAGAATGTTGTATCGAAAGTATTGCGTTCGTTAACACCGCGTTTCGACAACATAGTTGTGGCTATTGAAGAATCAAAGGATCTAACAACTTTGAGCAAGGATGAATTTCAAAGTTCGTTAGAGGCACATGAACAAAGGATGGATGAGAGAGGCGCCGACAAAGTCAAAGCGGAGATTGCTTTGCAAGCGCGTTTCAATGAGAAGAATAAGAGGTCAAAAGGAAAATTTGCGGCGAGAGGTAAATCAAATTTTCAGAATTTTGGTTCAAATGATTCGCAAAATTCAAAGCATTCGACGAGTGAAAAGGGTGAATGTAGCTCCAAGGATAGTGGTCATAGCAATGGTTTCAAGAAGCGTGATGTGAGTAAGGTTCAATGCTACAAGTGCAGAAAGTTTGGACACTTTGCAAATTCGTGTCGTAGTAAATCGAACGAGAATCACAATAATGAAGACAAGGTTGCTAGGGAAGAGGTAGATGATGAGGACACACTTCTAGTAATGATCACGGAGGGGAGTTATGGCATTACGGATGTTCCGGGAAGCAGCTACTGTAGTGACAGTTTGCGGGACAGCAGCTGTACCGTTCCCGAAAATAGTGAGAAAATGCATTCGGATCGAAATGCATTGGTTACCATTCGTGATGGAGTCTAAGGGAGAGATGAGTGGTACTTGGATTCCGGTTGTTCAACACATATGACGGGTCGAAAATATTGGTTTGTGCAAATCAATCAAGCGGCAAAAGTAAAGTCAAATTTGCCGACGAAACCACTTTAAGCGCCGAAGGGATAGGAGATGTTTTGATCGAAAAAAGGAATGGTGGACATTCAAGGATCAAAGATGTCTTGTATATACCGGGAGTTAAGTGTAATCTTTTAAGTATTGGCCAATTACTTGAAAGAGGATACAAAGTTCGGTTGGAGGACAAGATTTTACGCGTTTTGGATTCAAATGGTGTGTTGATTCTAAAAGCGCTGATGGCTGCCAACAGAACCTTTAAGGTTGAGTTAAAGGTTATGGAGCATCGTTGTCTAGCTACCGCGGAAAGTAGAGATGAGTGGTTATGGAATTACCGTCTTGGTAACCTTAATTTTAGGGATCTAAGAAAGTTGCAACAAAGTGAAATGGTAACGGGGCTGCCACACATTAGTATTCCAACTGAATTGTGTGAGGAATGTGTGAAGGCTAAACAACACAAGAATGTGTTTAGCAAAGATGCGAGTCGAAGAACCAAAGGCTTACTTAAGGTGGTATGTTTCGATGTTTGTGGATCGATGCAAGTAGAGACTTATGGTGGCAATCGATATTTTGTTACGTTCATTGATGATTTTAGTAGGAAGCTTTGGACATATCTTATCAAGAGAAAAGATGAGGTATTTGGAGTTTTCAAGAATTTCAAATCCATGGTGGAGCGCCAAAGCGGTCGGAAGCTCAAAATTCTCAAAACGGATGGTGGAGGTGAGTATGCCTCTAGTGAGTTTGGGAAGTTTTGTGATCTTGAGGGAATTGTACGTGAGGTGGTGCCTCCGTATACGCCTTAACAAAACGGGGCTGCCGAGAGGAAAAATCGTACAATAATGAACATGGTGCGTAGTATGCTTTGTGGGAAGAATTTGCCTAAGGAATTGTGGGGTGAGGCCGTGTCTACAGCCACCTACTTGTTGAATAGGTGTCCCACTAAGAAACTGGAGAAACTCACAGCGGAAGAGGCTTGCAGTGGCTTCAAACCAAATTTGAATCATTTGCACGTTTTTGGATCGATTACATATCGTCATGTACCGGACCAACTTCGGAAGAAATTGGATGATAAGGGTGAGAAGTTGATATTTGTAGGATATCACTCTACTGGAGGGTACAAGTTGTTCGATGGAAGAAATCGGAAGGTCGTCATAACCCGGGATGTGACTTTTGATGAAGTAAAAAATGCAGAAAATGCTGCAGTAACCGGTTATCCAAATAGCAGTAACCGATTACTCACAGAAAATGCAGCAGTAACCGATTACCCTACTGGGAGTAACCAGTTACACAGAGAAGATTTGCAGCAACCGTTTTTTGAATTCTCTGATCCTGAGGCTTATGACACAGTTGTACCAACACCTACAGTAGCGCAAAATGATGTTGTTAATAATGGTAGACCAGTGAGGCAAAGAGCCTTGCCTCATAGACTCCGAGATTACGAAAGATTCCAAGATAACGAAGTGAATAACGATGGTGATTTTGTTCATTTCGCGCTTATGGCCGAATCCGAACCGGTAAATGAGGAGGAAGCCTTAAGTGATCCTAAGTGGATATGTGCAATGAAAGAGGAGCTGGAATCTATTGAGAAAAATGGTACTTGGGAGTTGGTCGATTTACGACTCGGAAAGAAACCGATAGGTGTGCGATGGGTCTATAAGGTTAAAGCAAATCCCAAAGGTGAAGTAATCAAGCACAAAGCTCGATTAGTGGCGAAGGGGTTCTTACAACGAGAAGGTATAGACTATGAGGAGGTATTCGCACTGGTGGCTAGATTAGAGACTATTCGTTTGGTTGTTGGTATTGCGCATAGCAACGATTGGATGGTTTACCAAATGGATGTCAAATCTGCGTTTTTGAATGGTCCTCTTGTTGAGGAAGTCTATGTGGGGCAGCCACCCAGTTTCGTGATAAAAGATCAAGAGATGAAGTATTACAAGCTACACAAGGCACTGTATGGTTTGAAACAAGCTCCAAGAGCTTGGAACAAACGTATTGACGACTTTGTTATTGACATTGGTTTCAAACGATGTGTATCCGAAGATGGAGTTTATGTGAGATCGGATACGAATGATGGTGTGATTATACTTTGCTTGTATGTTGATGATCTCTTGATTACGGGCAACCATGACAAGAGTGTTTCAAGGTTCAAAAGTGAGCTCATGAGAGAGTTTGAGATGACGGACCTTGGTGTCATGAATTACTTCCTTGGCATAGAGTTTCACAAGTCAAAAGTGGGGTTGCTTATGCACCAAAGGAGGTATTCTCTAGATATTTTGAAAAAGTGTGATATGGAGCATTGTAATGCTTGTATTACACCTTGTGAGGCTAGAGTGCAGTTGTCCAAAAGTGATGAGGAGGATGATGTCGATCCAACGCTTTACCGGAGCTTGATTGGATCGTTACGTTATTTGTGCAATACGCGACCGGATTTGGCTTTTAGTGTCGGTATTGCTAGTAGATTCATGGAGAGACCAAAGGTGTCTCACTTGGCGGCGGTTAAGAGGATCCTTAGATATGTGAAAGGCACTCTTGGTTGCGGAATTCTCTTTCCCGCATCGGACACGGGGCGTAAGTGCAATTTATTTGGCTACACCAATTCCAATTGGTGCAGAGATAAAGATGACCGAAAATCGACGGCGGGGTACATCTTTATGTTTGGTAGTACACCAATCTCTTGGTGTTCGAAAAAGGAACCGGTTGTAGCACTCTCTTCTTGTGAGGCCAAGTACATTGCGGCGTCGTTAGGTGCGTGCCAAGCTATGTGGCTTATGAATCTATTGAAGGAATTGGGATGTGGTGATGATGCTGCCACCACACTGTTTGTAGACAATGTTTCCGCAATAAATCTTGCGAAGAACCCGATTGCACACGGAAGGAGCAAGCATATTGAGATGCAGTTTCATTATTTGAGAGAATTGGTTGGTGATGGAAAGCTTAGATTGAGCTATTGCCGAAGCGAAGACCAAGTCGCGGATTTGTTGACAAAGGGTGTGACAAATGATGTGTTCAAGAGGCTAAAGAAGTGCTTGAGCATGACGGACTTGGAGCAACTAAAGTGAGGTGGTGTGTTAATTGAAAATTAAAATTCTGTTTTTTACCCTTCCAAATTAACAAATTTTATTTTCTTTAGAGTCACTTTAGTTGTAGTTTTTATTCCCAATGTATAAATACATTTGTATCATTCCAATTCAAGGTTAATGCAAAAATCTATACTCATCCAAATATTACTATTCTCTCTATTTTCTCTCTCAACTTTATCTTCTCCAATCTTCTTTTCTTCCACCATTGTTGAACCTTCAATTTTCAGTTTTATGTTCCAACATTGCACATATGTGCTTTCTAATATAACCTCTCAAAAAGCTCATGAGCAATAATAATATTATCATTGATCACCTTGCCAGGGACAAAGACTAATTGGCTATCGTCTACAACTTTTTTTATACAATAATGTAATTGCAATCTCTAAACTTGTATACAAATAACACGAAAAACAATAAATAATCCAAAGAAATAAAATAATTATAAAGAATATTATGATGTCTGAGATATATATAGTATGAAAAATCATTTAGACATGGCATTGTAATGAGTTTCTCTCTCTATAAGTTTATTTTTATTTTTAATTTCTTAATTTTAGATTAAACAATACTAAACAAATTGAATATAACATATTCACAAACATATAAATGTCTTATTATCGATTGAATACTAATAACAACAATTATAATATGTAAAACTTATTAGCAGAATATGCAATTTAACTTTTAAAATAAAAATGTGATACATTTATAAGACACAACAAAATAATATTTAATTAATCTAGAAGTATTTGTTCAAATTTACAAGAAAATTTTCATACTTCTAAATAAGATTCTTAAATACAAGTAAAACATGATTATATTTTAAAACATGTGCAATCATTAAATTAAAATATTTTTATTAGGAAAAATAATTCAAATATATATTAGTTAAACTCGTGCAACGTACGAGTAATTTATCTAGTATTTTGTTATTGTTATATATTAGGGTTCTTTAATATTTATCATAGAATATTTTTAAAAAATAATTAACATAATTAAAAAATTTAAAAAAAATACTTGGACAAAATTCAATGTAATTTGGCAATGACACGTCATCCTCTTTCAGTGTTGTATCATAAAAAATTGATATCGTATTTGTAGGATTAAAATTCTAAAAATAATAATTAAAAAAAGGATCGAAAATCCAAATTTAAAAATGAAGAACTAAAGTTACAATTAAAGATTTTTTAACATGACTTTACAAAGTTATGATTTTTCAAGCTTTACCATATTTGTTTAAATCTTATCTCAAATCAAAATTAGAGTTAATCCTTTTCCAAAAAAAAATGTTAAGAGTTAATCGTTTGCAATAAAACACCTAGTTCTTATCCAAACCCAACCATTATCTTGATGAGTATACAAAAAAAAATCTGAGTATCATGCAGCTCAATCTCAATCAAAAGGTCACACGACCCTTCTTTTTCTTTTAATTGTCTTTTTGTTGCTATTTTTTGATAAATGTTGTTTAATATTTTATATACCTTGTTTGCATCAAATTGCTCTAAACTTTCGTCTTCTTGTCCATAATGAATTGAAGTAGTGACATGGAAATTGGACATAATCGAATACTCAATTCTTAATGGTTGAAAGCATAATGATATCTTCTTAATGGACTAACCTTTACCAACAATTCAAATTGAATCATTCCAAGCAACATGACAGGTTTACACAAAACCACACAACAATGAAATCTCATTTTCCATTTAATTATTCTGTCTTAATCTAACTTAGTGGAAATGTTACTTTCTTTATTCAAGATACTTTTAACTTTGATGTTGAAATGTGGCGTAAAATAACTACTACATAGATATATATTTTGTATTTATGTTCATCAATTTTCTCTTTAAGTGGTAAGCCTAGATCAATAATTTCCGAAGAATTCCTTGATGGATCTGTTAAATAATCGACCATGGGGAATTAGTCTCACGTTCTCTTGTACACATTTTTTTATGTTATTTAAGAACTTGCTCATTCAAAGTGTAAGAATAGTTCGATTGTCAAAATAAAACCGATTAGTAAATAGCATATAAGTATATTCTTAAATTTTAACTTTTTTTTTGTTTAGTAGATTCATGGGCAAAATTTCATTCATTAAAAATAAATAAGCATGATATTGTTGAGTTCTAACCTCAGGCCTTACAATTGAATGAAGATTTAATGGTTTGATGGATACCAATAGAAAGAATCTGAAAAATTATTTATTTCCAAGAAATTTGCTACTCTTACTCATATTGCTCTAAAATGATAATCTAGAAGAAAGAAGGTGAAAATCATTTGCGTCGATTTCTCGGACAGTCACTATTATAAAAAATGTCTTTTATCTCAATTGAAAAAGATGTCTTATCTCGGTTTCACAGGCGAGGTAACGAAGAGTGTCATGAAAAGTGCACACTTTACCTTTCGTTTTAAAAAATCTGACGGGTATGTGTAAAGGTGCATAGATTTAATCCCCGAAGAGACATTTTTAGAATTCTGAAATGGTGAAAACACATTTCTCATCGATTTTGTTATTTCACCGACAGATATACCATATTTTTACCTCGGTTATCTTATAAAATCGAGGGGTAAAACAATTTTGAGTTTATCAATTCTAATGTGGATGACTTATTTCACTAAACCATATACTGAACATGTAACTTCTCAAAATTGGTTAGGAAAATAATTATATGAACAATTGTGTTATATATGAAGAACAACTTACAATGATTAGTGATTTTAAAGTATTTTGCAACTCTTCATTTATCTCACGCTCTTTTGTGGTTAAAATCTCTCAAATGTTTCAAGTTCTTTATTCAATACATCATTTTCTATTAACTCATTCTTAAAAGCATAAAATTTGATGCTTTAAAATTTGATGCTTTAAAATATGAACAAATATAGAGTAAAGTTGAACGAAAACTAGAAGTATTGAAGAGATTTTAACGATAAAATAGTATGAGATGAATGATGAGTTGCAGAACGCTAGAAAATCAGTGTAAGATAAGGTTCAGATACAACATAATTTTTCATATTATTTCCAAAATTATTTTAATAGGTTATCTGTCTAAAGAAGGGTTAGTGAAACAAATAATCCACATTAGATATAATAAACCCAACACGATAGAACAAGATGAGAGTTGCGCAAAGAACAACAACAACAAGAACAACAATGTCAATAACAACACCACCAACAACATCAACAACAACAACAACATCAACAACAACATCAAGAACAACAATATCATTAAACAACCTCTAGGTTTAGAGTCTCAACAACAAGAACAACAACATCAACAAAAATATATCAATAACAACAACAAAAACAACAAGAAAACCTCTAGGATTTCGGGTCTCAACAACACAACAACAATAATAACAATAACATGAGTACTGATGTTTGACGCACAATTTCTCTGAAGAATAAGTAAAAGAAAATGACTTTGGATCTCTAAAGAAGAAACGAGAGTACTAAACACATAACATCTTTGTATTGAAGATGATATGTGTTTATGACTCTCGTTATTTATGGCTCTTTTGTTAAGGCATCTTCGTTAGGGTTCTCTTTGTGTTGTTTAGACAAGTGAAATTGAATGCTACAAGTTAAGCTCTCTCTCTCTCTCTCTCTCTCTCTCTCTCTCTCTCTCTATATATATATATATATATATATATATATATATATATATATATATATATATATATATATATATATATATATATATATATATATATATATATATCAGAGAAACATATTCATCTCGGTTGGAAAGAAAACTGAGGTGAAAAGTGGCGTATTTTTACACTTCAAAATAAAATATTCAAGAAGGCGCCACTTTTAATGAGATAAGAACATAAACTAAAGTTATTGAGATTCGAAGCATACACTCAATAAGTTTACCCCTTAATTTTCCAAATAACCGACGTAATATATTGTATATATATTTTTTAACAAAAAAGTAGGGCGCATTCCAAGAATTATACCTCGGTTTTTCAATAGGTGAGGTGAAATTGTTGTCATGAAATGTATTATTTATAATAGTGGACGTTTCACCTTCAATCTTCCTCCCCCTCTTTCTCCCTTGTTGTTTTTCATGTATTTTCTCCGAGAATATAGTAACAATTCTCTACCAAAAGCTTTCTCCTCTTCTGATTTATTATGCTATTTATAGGGGTTAGTAACAGCAGTCTCGCTTAACAAGACCTTTAGCTCGCTGTTTACCATAAAATTTAGTAAACAAAAACAAGTTTCAATTTAATTAAGGGATTAACCTCGAAAAGATACCATGACATATTTGTGTGAATCATAAGCTTTTAAACAATTTTGACATCAATGTTGAAATGTAAACTTTGAGAAAAATAATTGGAATTGAAATGCAGAAAAATTAAAATAAAGTGACTGGAAGTAATTAAATTGCAGAAAATGATTTGAACATAAAGACTTTAATTTGTAAAAAGTGGAATGAATACGTACATTCTCAACTTTTTTTCTCAGTGATACAGATACTACCCTAAAACTCAAAGTGAATTCTACTTATATACTAATCCTAAATTAACCGTCTATAACTGTCGACTAAGAAAAGTATTCCTCGTCTTCACCCTCATGCAACTTCCGTCTTCGACAAGATTCCACGTGTCCTTCAATAATTGTATGATCTTATCCTCCCTACACCTCATTCGACTGCATAGAGCACATCTTGGAAACTCTGAATTTTTCTAAGTACCAAAAAAACTTTCTGGTATTTGTCTAACTGCAATTTCAACCATAATTAGTGCTCTTTTTCGACAAATCAAATTTGTTGGAATCTTCATGGCCATTACTAACCATTCCGACTTGTTAACAAAATCATTATCATATGATATTTATCATATTCTTGTAATTTAATATTGATGTCAAAAATCTGAGATGACAAATTGCCCCCTAAAATGCCATGTTTCGATTTTGAATAAAAAGTAGAAAGGTGGCATTTTTTAATCATATTTTCAACATTGTTCATCTTTTTACGCTAACATCATCATCATCATTACCATTTTACCGCGCATTGTCATTTTTCAAAAAATTCTCTCATAATCCCATCATTGCTCCTATTTTCTATGAGATCATGCTTTTGCATGTCTCATTAACTGCTCCACTCACATCAATTTTTTTCCACTTCTTGAAACACAAAACGCCTCACATTAACACGTGTTGGCTAAGTGTCTGCTACTGGGAAGGAAAGCAACTCTATAAATACTTCCATAATACTCTCTTCTCATCTTCTTCATTTTCACTCTCAACTTTTCACACACAAAAAACCCCTTTTGTCACAGCAAGCACTTCAGACTTCAACAATGACAACCAACACTTCATCCAAAAAATTCAATACTGGGAAGAATCCAATGGCTTTCACGATCTTACCATCATAAACTGATGAGGGAAGGGATTTCTTTTATGAATCGCCCATGGCTAAAGAGAAAATCTTCATTTGGTAAAAATAGGTACTCATTCCCTTTACACTTTCTGGTAAACTATTAGCATTCCTAGGACCATACCCAACTGCTAAGTCTCAACCTGAGAAAGTAAAGAACTTTTTCCCGTGTTATCTTGTCACCATGCCCTCAGTGTTTAAAGAACGATTTCTCGACTTATCCTTCATGGAAACACATGCGTGCGTCTTTCCATCTGCGCGTCATACCCAAATAAAAGAGTATCTTTCCTGGCTCAATAAAGTCGAAAGCAAAAGATAAAAATAATGGGAAGACATATGCATCTTCGACATGATTCAAATCTCTAGAACTGGCCCTAGGTAGAACTCAACCATGCTACTTACGTCAATCTTCTTTTGAGAAGTTCAACTAACACTTTCCAATTCGCTTGTGGAATGCTTACGCCAACCTTGTTCGACGTAGCAGCCATCACAAGACTTAACCCTCTTGGTGAAACTTTCACCCACACCATAGAAACCGACCATGAATTTGTTTTTGAACCCTTTAGCTTCAAAAACTTCATTATTGACCACCATGACAAGAAAACTAGAGAGGTCTCCAACGAAGAACACATCGCCTTTTTGACTCTTTTGCTTTCTTACTATGTTTTCTGTTCATGATCTTTACAAATAGCTAAAAAATACATCCCTCTAGCAATCCAACTTCCTGAGGAATGAAATATCTCTTTAGCCAAGCTGCTTTTAGCTAATTTATATCAATCACTTGGAAATTCTTCTTACAAGCTAAAACACCTTCCTGAAACTAACAAATTATATCTTATCTCCGGCCCTCTATGGATTTTACAAGTCTAGTTAAATGCTGCATTTGAACCTAAGTTGAACGTAACTCAGTCGAAAGCTTTGCTAGAAGAAACCGATTGCAGGAGCATCGAAGGCACCAGACTTGCCTTGGTTACCCCTCACGACAAACCTTCAGAAATAACCTTTATGAAATACAAAAACCTTTTCCTTGAAATAAAAACTTTCGTTTCGACCATGACTCTTTTTGCAGATAGGTGTTTTGGTCCATCTTGGTTTCGAAACAGGTTCCTTGACGTAACCCCTTCAGCTGCTGCAATGTCGAACTCTGTCTGGGCAACCTATTTAACTTCGACGCTCCTTTCCACTCGAATTGAAACTGGAACTGTTGGTTTTGCCTTTATTGGCTATCATCCCAATCTAGTGGCTTGACAATTCGATTTTAGTCAAATGCTCCCAAACTCGCTCTACTCTTGGGAGAACGACATTTGCTGGTCGGAAAGGAAATTTACTCTGACAGAATACAGAGACTGTATAGCCTTCGCTCGTCAACAAGTTTTGAATTACCTACTTCCCACTTCCAGCCAGTTTTTTTTCTAATAATGAAATTCAACAACGGGTGGATAAGCTACTTTCAAGGCCACTTTTCTGAACAACATTTTTTCAACCAATCTCAACGGGTGGATAAGCTACTTTCAAGGTCCCTTCCATTAAAGTTTCTCTCCAATGCAATCTCAATTGTTTATTTTATTTAATTGCATGTTATAAAATCATTGAAAATTGTTTGAAGGGTAAAGATCAACATTGGATTCTCTTCAATTAATTGCCCACGGGAGAGAATCTCTACCCGCCGCCAATAGTATTGCTTTTGTTGTCATAATAGATAGACTTTGATAATATATTTGTTTTCTTTAACATAACTTTGCAAAGTTTATTTATAAGTTGATGATTTCTCAAGCCTTACCATATTTGTTTAAGTCTTATCTCAAATCAACATTAGAGTTAATCGTTTGAAATAAAACACATGTACTTCTTATCCAAACCCAACCATTATATTGAGTACCCAAAAAAAAAAATCTAACCATTATGCAACTCAATCTCAATCAAAAGGCCACATGCCCCTTCTTTTTTTCTTTTCTTTTCTTGCTATATTTTGACAAACATTGTTTGATATTTTATATGCATTGTTTGCATCAAATTGCTCTAAAAATTTCGTCTTTTTGTCCATAATGACTCGAGGCAATTGACGTAATGACATGGAAATTGGACATAATCGAATACTCAATTCTTAATGGTTGAAAGTATAATGATATCTTCTTAATAGACTAACTTTACCAAACAATTCAAATCGAATCATTCCAAGCATTATGACAGGTTTACACTACACCACACAATAATGAAATCTCATTTTCCATTTATTTATATATTCTGTCATAATCTAACTTAGTGGAAAACTACTTTCTTTATTAAAGATATTTTTACTTTGACGTTGAAATATGGCGTAAAATAACTACTACTTCCAATCACCAGTGATACTAAAACTTTTTTTAAAGGAAAGTGACACCAAACCTTTGTTAAAACAACATCATTTAAATAATTACCAGTACCAAGTATTGATTATATTTAATTTGACCTGGCTAATTGGTCACTGTGGGGAAGGAAACTGAAATTATTAACAGTTTTATATTGGTTTGAGATTATTATTATTATTATTATTATTATTATTATTATTATTATTATTATTATTATTATTATTATTATTAATAATAATAATAATAATAATAATAATAATAATAATAATAATAATAATAATAACAACAGAATTTATAGAAAACTTACAAAAACAAATATATTATATTTATCTCTTTAAAGGGTGTACCGGAATTCAAGCATACTGTTTAAATTTAACTAATAATTTTAAATAGACAAACAAATATTTTAAATTCTTTCTATAATATAAATCCTAATTTTAATCAAATACAAAACTCAACTCAAAACATAAAATTAATCAATTATTTTTCAACAACAATTTATAATCCACTACACATAAATATCCTATAATATATTAATAAATTAGATGTTAAAAGACATTCATTTGAATTAAATCAATTTAATGTATTGAAAAATCATTATGTAGTGAAAAACAAACGCAAAAAAACATCATTGCAAGTATAAATATAAACCTCATAACCTAATTAATAGAGATACATTTAAGAATTATGATTATATTAAATTTGAGTAGTTTAAATGTGAAATATCTTTAAGAACAAATATTTTTAAATATGTTAAAATAGAAGGAAGAAACATAACAAAATACTCAAAATTTTTATATTTATTTTAATTGTAAGTTTAAATTTTAATGTACTATCTTACATTTTTATGATTCAGGCGTATTCTTTTTCACTTAAAATTATATATATATATTTTATTTTATTGTCTCAATTATAAAGAAAATTATATGAAACAAAATCAAAATCTATTTAATTTAATAGTATTATTTAAATTGTTAACAATAGTGACCATATGGAAATATAGGAAAAGAGAAAGGCCTTTGACTTAGGGTTTCAACAGAATGAACAAAAATTAAAGAGTAAGGCTACACCAGAATATAAATACTAAATGCTAAAAAAAGACCGAATTACCCTTACAAAGATACTATAAATCAATATAATAATAATAATATTAATAATAGAGATTAATTACTATGCACTGTCGGTGTAAAAAGTTGTACACTGTCGATTTATCACCATCACCCGTCTCTATTACTTTATAGATTTTTAAAATAAAAGTCAAATTTGTTTCAATATCCAACGGTCATAATTAAGTGACGATGTAAAATCATTTTACACTGTCAGTGTATTTCAATTAAATCCTTAATAATAATAACTAACATCTCCCCTCAAACTCAAGATGCATTAGTAGAAAGCATAAAGAGTTTGTCAATCAAAAGACGGAAAATGTTTAATGGAATGCGTCTTCGTAAACAAATCAACAATCTGTAGAGCGGAGGAGACAAGCAGTATAGTAATTGTCTCATGCTCAAGATGATGATGAGTGAAGTGACAATCAATCTCAATATATTTGGTATGTTCATGAAAGACCGAGTTGTAGGCAATTTGAGTGACACTTTTGTTATCACAATCCATAGGAGTTGGTTTAGAAAGAATGACATCCATATCAAAGAGTAACCTACGCAACCAAACTATTCTAGTAGTGATGGATATTATAGCACGATACTTAGCTTCTGTAGAAGAAGGGGATACAATATCTTGTTTCTTACTCTTCCAAGAAATAATAGAGTCTCAAAGAAAGACACTAAATCTTGTAGTAGACTTACGATCTCTGGGGTCGCCAACCCAATCAGCATCAAAATAAGCATGTAGTTCCAATGAGGACGATGAGGGAAAGAGAAGGCTCTGAAACTGGGTTCCCCGAATATAATGACATGTGCGAAGAACAACCGCCCAATGCACTGTAGTAGGAGAGACAAAAAATTGACTAACAACATGCACATCATAAGCAATATTGGGTATAGTAATCGTGAGGTACACCAAGCTACCAACCAATGTACGATATCAAGTGGGATCTGGAAGGGGAACACAATCAGATGAAGCATATTTCATATTCAACTCAAGAGGACTATCTACTACTTTGGTATCAGAAAGGCGAGCTTGTTCAAGAATGCTGGAAATATACTTGGATTGAGAGAGAAGATAACCTCTATGAGAGTAGGCAACTTCAACGCCCAAGAAGTAGAGAAGAATGCATAAGTCCTTCATCTCAAACTATTTTGCTACTATAATTTTAAATCATTAATTTCATCCATATCCTCACTTGTAATAATCATATGATCAACATATAATGAGAGTAAAATATGACCATGATAAGTGGTCTTGATAAATAAAGTAGAATCATGATCACTAGAGCTAAAACCAATAGATGTAATCATAATGGTAAACTTCTCAAATCAAGTTCGTGGAGCTTGTTTCAAACCATATAATGCCTTCAACTTATACACTTCCCCTTGATTATGAGAAACACCTTGTGGAGGTACCATATAAACTTCCTCTTGAAGATCGTCATTTAGAAATGCATTTTTAACATCCATTTGATAAATATGCCACTGACGAACAAATGCAACTACAATAAGACTGCGGATAGTAGTCATCTTAGCAACATGAACAAAATTTTCTTCATAATCCATACCATATTTTTGAGAGAATCCCTTGGTAACAAGACATGCTTTGTAGCGCTCAACTGACCCATCATACTTAGTTTTGATCTTGTATATTCAACGAGACCTAATAGCACATTTTTCAGGAGGAAGAGGTACTAAATCCCAAGCATCTATTTTATGCAAAGTAGAAAGTTCTTCTGTCATAGCTTGCTGCCAAAGAGGGTCAAGAATAACCTCTTTATAGGAAGATGGCTTAGACAAACTATGTATAGAGGTTATAAAAGAAGAAAAAGAAGAGTAAGTGGAATAGACAAAATCAGGCAATTAAGTAGACTTACGGTCACAAGAGGGATAACGAGGAAGCTGAGGATCAACAGTCGTAGAAGGTTCTTGGGTAGTCATGGGGACAAGAGGGATGTCAGTATCTGGAGTAGCAGTAACATCAGTCCTGTAACTCTCAAAATTAAAATTACTAGAAATATTTTCATTGTGATCAAAAGGATCAATATGAGTGAGTTTTGAACTAATAGTAATATAAGAATCAGAAGAAAGAGAGTAAAAAGGAATGTGTTCAAGGAAAATAACATGAAGAGAAACATACAATTTCCTTGCACCAGGATCATAACAACGATAACCCTTTTGGTCATCCCCATAGCCCAGAAAAACACATATAGTAGAACGAGAAGACAACTTACTACGTTCTACTTGTGGGTGAAGAACAAAACAAATAGAACCAAACACTTTCAAAGAGGAATAATCAGGGATAGAATTATACAATTGTTCAAAGGGAGACAAACCTGATGTGACAGACGATGAGATTCTATTAATAACATGAACAACAATAAGAGCAGTTTCACCCCAAAATTCACTAGGAACCGAAGCAGAGAACAAAAGGGAGCGAGCAATCTCAATAATGTGAAAGTATTTCTTTTCAGCAACTCCATTCTATTGAGGTGTATCAGTACAAGATATTTAATGAATTGTACCATCAAAAGCAAGCAATTCATAAAATTTATTAGAGGTATATTCATCACCTAAATCACAACGGAAGCACTTTATCACAATATTATGTTGAGTCCATAGCACGAAACATACAATAAATGTCTAAAAATTCAAAATGAGTTTTCATAAAATAAACCCAACAATAATGAGTATAGTCATCAATAAACGAAACATAATATTTAGACCCACCCTTAGTTAGAAGCGGTGATATACATCATAGTGAACTAAGTCAAATTGTGCATATGAAATGGAAACACTTTTACTAAATGGTAAAGCTGAAAATTTAGCAAGTTTACAAGCACAATAATCTGAGATATCACTAGTTTGTAACTTTCCTAAAGCTCTAGTAGAAGTCAAATACTTTATTCTAGAAGCAGAGACATGTCCAAGATGGTAATGCCATAAATAAAAACTAGAAGACGAAGAATTCACAAAAGACGACAATAAATTAGTTGTGGAATTAGAGGTTGAGACTGCAGTATTTGGGACTCTCAACTCATCCAAAACATAAAGTACCCCTTGTCTACGGCTTGTCTGAATCAGCCTCCCGGAATGGGGATCCTACACACAAAAAGAAGTGGAAGAAAACATAACCGGGTAACCAGAATCACACAAGTGACTAACAAAAGAAAGTTACAAAGTGGGTTTAGGAATATAATAAACATCAGAAAATGACAAATTAGGTGTAGATATAGAACCAAAGCCTGCTAATGGCATATAAGTGTCATCAATAGTCATAACCGACATAGATGGTGTTGTATTCAAAGACACAAATGATTTAGTATCATATAAGATATGGTGTGATGCTCTAGAGTCTAGAGTCTAGATGGATGAAGATATACCTAAAAAACAAGAAGAGTTCAAAACTTCAAAAGAGGAGGTAGACATGGCACGTGGCTAAGTGGGAAGAAGCTTTCGGAGTTGCTCTGCAATATCAGATATTTGAGAAATGGTCTCTTGAAGTTTTTCTTATTTGCTTTTAACGATCTAGGGCATCGTGCTTCCAATGACCTTTTTCCTTACAAAAAGCACATTCATCAATACTAAGTCCAACTCGACCTTGAGGTCTTCCTTTGTGAAATGGAGCAGCAAAAATAGATGATGGAGTGGAGAGAACTCCTTTATCTGAAATCAAATTTGAGTGTGACTTGAGTTTAATTTCTTCTGCCAACAATTCATTAAAGACTGAATCAACATTGTGAAGAGGATTACGATGCATAATACTCCCATGAAGGCCTTCAAAAGCATCCCTAAGCGCCATCATAAATTTTATCAAACATTGCTCTTCTCTTTGATCAGGCTTTGACAACTTTCAATTGAGACGAATCCATAAGAGCTAACTGATTCCACAAATTATTCATCGCTGAATAGAATTCATGAATGGTCATATTATTCTATTTGAGAGCTTTGATATAAATCTCCAACTGATACCGTTTTGCAAAATTAGATTGAACATACAGTCGTTTCAAATGGTCCTAAACTTCCTTAGTAATATCATATTTTGCTAATTACACACCTATTGATTGAGAAACAGAATTATTGATCCAAGTAAGGATCTTTGAATTACTAACATTCCATGTTTCCAACTCTTTTGCATATTTTGCTTCATCCTTTTTATCGGTAGGTTTAACATAGGTTCCATCAGCATAATTCCACATCTTTTTTCCTTTCAATTTTTTTTATCACATAACTCCAATAAGGACAATTTTCTCCAATAGGTTGGACACTAATCGACGGAAGAAAATCATCTTTAACATTACTCATTGTAATAACTATGAGATAACCAAAATATTATAATTGAACAAAATACCCAAATACAAATTAACAAAAAAAAATGGCAGCAGAATCAAAATTGAAAGATTATAAGGATGGTTCATTCACGTAGCCACATTACCTTTGTCAACAAAACATAGGGCAGTTTGTTTTAGCTTTAAAAAAATAGATTTTTTATTTGTATTTTTGAAAATGGATTTTACAATTTTTTTTTTAAAATATTACAAGTTTTTCTAAATTTATTTTTTATAAATTAAAAGATTGAATTGTTCATTGTATAACATAAATATACATTATTAAAGATCAAAACATAGTCAAAATCACAATTTTTTAAAAAAATTGTATCTCAAAAATGATTTTTAGAAAAAACTATTTGAAATAGCTTCAAAATTAAGTGTTTTTTTTTGAAATTTTGATATCCAAAAAAAGTTTCGATAAAATACCTAAAATAACATTTTAAGAATAACTATTCAAACAAAATTTTCATTTGAAGCTTTTATGAAAAGTTTCTTTGTAAATGTTTTTTACACTAAAATATATAACACTATAAAAATCATTTTTAAAAAAAGCCAAAACAAACGGGCCAATAATTTCATAATTAAAATTGAAGGATTATAAGGATGGTTCGTTCACATAGCCATATTATCGCCGCCAACAAAGCACTAATATCGTAATCAACAATCTTGCATGAAGGAAACAAATATCGATGGCTAGTAGCAAGGAAACAAATATGAATGGTTCAGGAATAGCTATTACCACACAAGTATTTTCACCGCCGCAACAATTATAAATTGACGTTATCACTTCTAATTCCAATGAATTGGCCGATAAAATAATTATTGCTGCAAGCCATAAGAATACACTGACCACGTTACAGGAGATCCGAAATCAAACCAAACTATGTGATACCATGTTAATAATAGTGAACGGATAAAAAAAATACCCTTTTATTTATGATTTCAATAGAATAAACAAAAAAAAAAGGATACATCATAGTGTAAATATTAAATATTAGAAAAGACGAACAATGTTTACAAAAATACTATAAATTAATATAATAATAATATTAATAATAATAACTAACAATTCATACGAATATCACACATAATTCGAATCTCAATTTAATTAGATATAAATTAAAATACCTATTTTATTTTAAAAAACACACATGTCATTGTTTTGTGTATTTATGCAAGTTTTTTCCCATATCCTTCAGCAATAAAATCATTAAATTGAACTACATACTTTCAAAAATAAAATATACATATTTAATTATAAAAATTATACTAACCCCGCCATTTAAAAATTCTGGATGATTTTTTAAATACATAATATTTTAAATAATATAGTTGAAAATACAATATATTATTTATTAAAATTTAAAAGTTTTTCATTTGGCCACGAGATTTGAAAGTTAAACTTGATGAGTTTGTTGTAATTACTAAGTAAATCAAAGTTGGTGGAAATTACTTTAGGGTAATTTATAGGTCGGCAATAAACTCAACTATCAATGCTTTTGTATGTTTATCCCGCAATACATATATTTATTAAAGCAAGTGTCATTTTTATGTCCCGTTGAAGAGATAAAATAACTTTATGATTGCCTAGTTAATTGTTGATTAAATTATTAATTAAGTACTACTATATTTCTTAAGGAACAATCCTAATCAATTAATACATAAAAAAATATAATGAGAAAATTCTAAAATGAAACAATAAATCACAATCGTTATTCAATGGCATCATATAGTAATATTGTGTAAATATGTATATAACTAAATTGTCTATAATATGCTAAATTTTTCATAAATGACGATGTTCTTTTAAAGATACATGACAGAACGTATCAATTACAATATATAGAGACACTTACGGTAAGGAAAGAATTGCATGTCTTAATCATAAATGGCATTTAATTCATTGGTGATAATTTATTTAATTATTAATTTATCAAGAATATGTAAATGTGATATGATATGGAAGCTTACTTTATAAGCATTGACTAAAAGGACAAATATATCACAGTGAGAAGTCCAGTGCGCTATCTGGTCCCTCTAAGTGATGTAATTTCAAACCTAATAGCAATTAAATATCTTCAGAAGAAAATAAAATATTTCATCGTGATTACAGTAACCAAAGCAATACCAAATTTAGTGCAAGTTGTTGTTGTTGTAAATTAGAATAGAAAATCAGATTAATTGACCCTTTCATTGTTCTTGTCGATTGTTCCATGAAGACTCATTTAGATATTATTCTAATCGATCTCAAGTTTACTAGTATAATATAGTTACTAAATATAAGACTGTATTTAAGAACATGTGAGACAGAATATACTACAATATTTAAAAATTCTGATAGATTAAATAAAATTTTATAAATATGAAATATAATAGTTCTCCTAATTGTAATAGTACTTCTAATTGTTTTGACACAATTAAACATCCTGAATCTATATAGAGCCTTCTAGAATTTAGTTTTAATTTTTAAATGATACATCGTAATTATTTCACCCGTTCAAAACACTCAGATATTTTATATAAATACCAAATTTTGTAATTTTAATGTCAAATTAATCAATTTTCTTCTATAATTCTTAATATATCCATGTTTTAAATAAATAAAAATGAATTAAAGAAAAATCAATTGGATTGACGTTTCCTATATTTTTAGTCTTTTATCAATTACTTCTACAAATTAAAAAATAAAAGTCTGAATTTATCCACATTTAATTAGATAAAAAATTAAAAAATAGAAGAGATTTTCAATGTAATTGATATTTTTTTCCAAATATAAATAAAATTTAATTGAAATGCACTGACAGTGTATCAGTTAATTATAACTATTGATTTGTTAGAGAAATTTGACTTTTATTACAATCACATATAAAGTAACACAAACGGATGATTGTGATGTATTAACAATGTAAACAAATTTACATTGCCAATTTATAACAATTAATCTCATATAAATATACTGAAAATATGATTAGTTAGATATTAAAATTTAAAAAGTTAGTTATCTATCTATAATTTTCGAAAGACTCTCTTATAACCTGTAAAGTATCGCCATAATTGTCAGCTTTTATTTTAAGACAGAAAGAAATGTCTCTCCCTTTTATTTTAATGGACAAAACTGTTTCCTTTCTAAATGGCAAACAAACTTTATTTTCTCATTACTTTTTTGAGAAACGATATGATTAAGTACAAATAGAGACATTTCTTTTATTTGTTAACAAAGACATGAAATATCTACGATGAAAAATAGTGATTAATTTCTGTTATAAAATTTGGTAGAACATCTCCAAATTCTATTTTAAGCAATTTAATTTTAGTTTTTAAGTTACTATCTATGAGTTGCACAAATAAAACCAATAAGAGACTTATATATACTAGTACAAATAAAACCATCATAATGGCTTATCTGGTAAGGGTCGGGTTGAAGGTATATGAATAACACAATGCAGCTATACTATTTTTCTTGTTACTAATACTTAGGATCACTTAAGGACCACTCTTACCTACCGGAATTACATTATCTTCCTTAATGTAATTATTGTTGTACTCTTGTATCATTCTCAAAGAAGGCATAATATAAAGAAAGGAACTAAGGGTGAAGGTTTGTATGCAAAGACGACTAAGATTGTGGGTAGAACAAAGAGAAACGCGTTCTGAAAATAAGAGGTCTAAATTCAAGAATAGAAAAACAATGAAGTGTCATGATTCCAAACAAACTAGGAATTGGAAACGAATCTGACTTGGTGCATTATGTTGGTTGAGTTTTGCCGGTTGAATGCATTGATGTACATGGCTAAGTGTGGGTCATGCGTTTTGCTGAGTTTCTTGTCACGAGCTATTGCTTGGAAGATGTTGCAGCTGACTTAGGAATTTAGATTTTGAATTGATGGTTGGATTATGTTGAACTACTTGCAGGACTTCTTAATGTGTGAATGGGATCATGTAATGAATTTTGTATTGAATGAATGTTATTGAGTTGAATTTGTATGGAATAGAATTTTCATGGTCTTCTGGAATTTAATAGAATGATTTAGGGAATTGAATGGTATTGGAAAGTTATTTATGGAGATGGTTTGAATGTGTATTGAATTTAATGGTTTAATGGAAACTGTAATTGAATGTTGAATGGTTAGGGTAATTGAATTACAAGTTAAAAGGTGGATTGAATTTTGAATTGAATGGATTAATGGTTATGGATTTGAATTGGATGAGAAATAAGACAATGTTAGGCTCAGGTTTACTTAAAAAGTGAGTGATAAAAATAACAAATGAATTATGATGACTTGTTAACAATGAAATGAATTGAACCAAATGTCATGGAGAATGGACATGATCAAGGATACCAAGGTCAGGATAATATGGACTTAGGAATGGATGGTTGACTTTGGTCAACTAGTTGACCAAAAAGCCAATAGTGGACCAAAATCCATTGTGGGTTAGAAACTAGGGTTTTGTATTATTTGATGTAAATGGACTTGTGTAATAGACTTGTAGTGTAAATAGGATTTTGAATTAAATGAAACTTGATTTTGAACTTAAATGAAACAATAACTTGTTCAAAACTTACCAAGCAAAATGAATGTAATTGATCAAAAGGGCCAATGTACATAGAAGAATCAATAGTTAATGACCTATAATGCCTTATGAATCTCAAAGGGAACAAATGAAAAATAATGGACCAAAGACCAATGAATCTTGAAAGTTCCATATGCTTAGAAGCAATAACCATGAATCAAAGACTTAAGATCCATGATCGTGAAAACACCATCTGGATGGATGCTTGAACAAACCTTGAAGCAGATGAAATCCCAAGCATAGATGCATGTAGGTCAAATGGATGATTCTCATGCACAAAGCAAGTTTAATGCATAACATGATGCATGATGAGATGGTCAAGAACTTCTTCCCAATGAGCTAGAGTTTTAGTCAATCTCATGGTCAAAATTCAACTCAAAATGTCACACAAGATCAAGCACCCATGATTAGGGTTTCATGATGCACCCCCTTAATCAAAGTCTTCAAACTAAGCATTAAGCTCTACAAACACATCCCAACACAAGGACCCCAAAATTAGGGTTTAGATGCACATATGAAAGCTCATGTTGTCATACCCTAAAATTTACCCTCCCATTTTCACTTTTCATCTAACCTATAACTTGAGATTCATATATACTCACGCATGCTTCATTAATGTGCATCATTCCCTCATGATTAACACTTCCTAATAATCATCATAGATTCAATGTTTATGGTTAATGAAAATTCGGGTTTTGCTTGAAGATTGTGGTATTGCTCATCATGTGGAATGAAACCTTAATTTCTTGATCCTTTGGGGCCTTGATTATTGAACTCTATACCATGATATTCATTTATGCATGCAAACCCTAATCCTTAATCTTGAGGTTTGTGAACCTTGTGGCTTGCTTTGAGGGGGAGGAAACCCTAATTATGGTTCATGGCATTGGTGCGATACTTGTGTTAGTTACTCACTTCTTGATTTGAGATTCTTGGTTATTGCTTGCCCATTGTATTCTTAACCTAGATAAACCCTAGTGCATGGCTTTCTATAGGATTGATCCAAGGTATGTATTTCATTCACGTTCCATTTATCCATTGGTTTTCATGGTCTCATTAGATCCAAGTCACATTTCATCAATTGGTTTTCATTGTCATCAATTGATCTAAGTTTCATTCCATGCTCATGTAATTCATTGTTTCCATGGTATGTCAAGGTTCAATTTAAATTCAAATGGTCCAAGACCTCATTATCTATTTTGGTTAAGTCATGTCATGATCATTGACCCCCAATGTCATTCATTCATGTAAGTCATTTGTTTTCAATTGGCTGCATTAAATTAGGGAAATGGCCAATTCAATCCAAGAGGTTCATTGTATCATTTGAACTTTCATTTTTAACCAAAGAAATACATTTCGTTCATTGTATAGTCCATACATTGCATTGAGGAAACAAATTACAAAGAAATACACTTTTTTGCATAAGTTAACTTTTGGTCAACTAGTTGACCAAAGTCAACTCATCATTTCTACATCCCCTAAACCCTAATCCCCTTTGCTCCTGCTTCAAAATCATCTTGGCATTTGTTCATCACCTATAAAAAGGAATTCAAACCATGTCCATTTCAAACTATGATCATATAACAATTTCAATACATGTTCATTTTCAATACATAAACTATGTCCATAGGCCATTTTCAATACATGTCCATTTCAATACAACGATGACCAAATGACTTAACCTATACATAACCTAAACCTTTTCATTCCAAGAACAAAATTATAGCAATGCAAACGAATCCAATACATATCTAACATTTTATCATACATTGCCAAGCCTACACCAACAATAACCAAATATTACATGCAATAGCATTGCCTACTATCCAACATCCTGAAAGCAACATGCACCAAATATATATGACAAACCTCATAAATCTGCAGGAAACCATTCTACAACATGAACCATACATGATCCTGCCCGCATCAATTGAACACAGACCTAATGTAGCGGTAAATTTATGACCATTAAGCTATGGATAAGCTAAACGTCAAATAAACCAGAGTCGCCACCACGCTTTTATTTTTTCCAAGGGAAAAGGGAAAAGTACGAACAAAACCCAAAAGATAAGAAGTTTTCAAATCAAAACTAATGTAATGCCAGAGATTACAGGTAAGGGGGTTGGTTACACAAAGAGAAGGTGTTAGGCATCCAAAGTGTTCTAGGTACACCTAGGGAGCCCTTTTTTGTGTGCATATGTATTTTTGTACAAAAGATGTTTGCAATAAATAGAGTGGAGAGATGAGAAAAGAATTCATTAATTATATTTTTTGTGTTTGACAAGAGCTTCGGACTTGTGCCTATGTACCAACATAAAATGAGGGATCAAAACCTCGTAGTTCGTGGGAACAATTTCAAAGTGAGTGCATTACTTTTAACAAAAATTTAAGTTTAACAAAGGCACAAGAGACCTAAAAAGGGTTTAAATGAATGTTAGTCCTTTTTGGCTTTTGAAATTTTAAGTCAATTATGATTAAGTTCATTTACAAGTTTGATTGAGAAAAGAGTTTAAAAATACAATGGCATAAGGCCAAAGTTTCTAATTTGCAAAATGGTCTAAGTTTAGAAAACAAACACAATCAAAGAAGATTTTAAAAAGAGGGAGATATTTGAAATTAAAGAAATTGGAAGAGATGAAGAGACTAATCCTAAGCACAAATTTAAAAGTTAAGAGTTGAAAAGATCTGACCAATGAGCTGCAATCCAATAGACACGAATGTCATATAGAAACCCAAATTTCCCTTGGACTTTAGAATCAAGCAATATCAATACACAAATAGTAAGATGAAGAGCAATGCATCAAATAAAGATAGCCACATCCAAGCTTAGCAACTCCATGATCTTCTTCATAATCTTCCATGTATCAGATGACTTCAAAGATAAGCATTAGACACAGGTTCAAAGTAACAACTCTAAAAGATCATGTAGTAGATGAACTCAAATAGGATCACAATACTTGCTTCAGATGAAGTTTCAAATCACAAGAACTTGGTTTCATGAAAGTTGGTATTGGCCAAGCCCTTTTGCATAGGGAGTGTTGCCTAATTCTAAGTCCAATGTCTCAGAGCAAACCAACAGTCCACACAAAAATGTCTTTTAGGGTTTTTGTTGTTATTATGTACATTAAAGTCAAAAGACTACAAACACAAACAAATATATACAATCACAAAATAATCCAAGATATGGCTCAAATGAGCAAAGTGAAAATGACATTAAAGTAAACAAGTTAAATGGTATGAATAATGGCAAATGAATAAAGGCTTAAAATTTAAGTGCATAAAAGTAAATGGCTTGAAATTAAATGTTAGTTGTTAATTGATTAGAAGTTAGTATTGCTTTTGCTTTTGTTTTGTTTAAGTCATTCTTTGGAGAACACTCAACCCACTTGTCACAAGCATGGATCTTTGAACCAAGACATCTTCCAAAGGAAGGAAAAAAGGCCAAGTTTCCACACAATACCATGAAAGAGGGGAGACTTACAATCTCACTTACTAGAATGTTATGCCTTTTGTGTGAACAATTTAGCGCTATGTTAAGCAATCGTAATTGGACTTATGTAGAAGTCACAACTATTTGAGGTCGGGCAATAGAAATTTTAGTGTCAATGCATGTTAGAGACATGGTATTATGAACCATTCTCCTAAAACATACCACACTTAAAAAGAATATGCAAAAGAGTGGACCTAATCTCATCCACACTCATGTTGATTTTTCAATCAACTAGCCTTAGGATGTAGAGATATCATAGGTCCATGACATGAATGAAAAGAGAATGGGATCAAGATGAAGGGGGAGGGGAAATGGAATCAACACAAATTGGTCAAAGAAGGGATTTTATCAAATTAAAATCATTCATTCATTTTGGGAGATGAAATTTACATTTCATTAATCCCCTAAATCGAATGATTTTAACTCAACAAAGTCAAATCAACCTTGACCAAGGCCCAACAACACAAGTCAAACTCAACAAGTCAAGATTAGAAGCTCAACACAATTTATTTTGCATTTAAACAATTAAAATCAATTAAATAATACATTAAATTAAATTATGGTTTGTCAAAATCCTAAAGCCTCATCAAAACACCAAATAAATGGCCATGAGATTTATCATAGGTCAAACAAGGTCAAAGGACCTTGGAGAAAAAAATTCAGAATTTTTGGAAACTTAAAAATATTTTTAAACCATTAAAAATATTCAAAAAATCAATTAAATCATGAAAAATATTAATAATGATCCAAAAAATAATTTTAAATCAGAAAATGAAAGAGGAATTTATTTTTAAAAAAATTGGCGAAACTCTCATATTTTTTGGATCAATATTGAAATTAATATGAATTAATGAAAATAAACCAAATAAAAAGAAAATCAGAAAATAAGAAAAAGCGTGGACCACTTGATCTCCCTCATTAATTGAGGTGGCAGATCAAATGGCTGCTAGGGCGTATTCCACCATGGTCCCGAGTCAGCGTGCAACACAAGTGATAATCAGTTTCAACGCGCGTGATTAAAACATTTCAAATTGATCAAGTGATTCTGATGAGTGACAACACATCACCGGAGCCAAAGCTCCGGTCTCCTTCTCCGGTGAGTTTCATCGGACTGGTTCACTCACAACCATCACCAAAATAAAAAATAAGGGCATGAATTTAAAGTAAAAATACCTCTGAGCTCGAATCTGGCCTCAATCTAACCTAACTCCAAGTATATTGAGAGATACAAGAAGTTGAAATTTGAGGTGCACAATCTGAGTTGCTTCGATTTGACCTCAAAGCAACTCAATCTTGTTGCCTACATTGGTAGGACTTCAAACAACCAAGGATCCAAGAGAATTATGGAGAATTAAGTGAGAATCGAAGAAAAGAAAAATTCTGGAAAATACCTTCAATGCAGGTTTGTGCTTGATTGATCTTGCTCTTGCTTGCTCTTGATCTTGTTCAAGACACTTGAAGGAGTAGAATTGAATGGATGAAAAGCTCAGGACTCTTGGTGTTTCGAATCTCAAAATAGTGAGATTCAAACTCAATTTCCAAAGGAAATTATCAAGGTTATCCTTTTAAATGAGAGGGTTTGAAGGTATGGATTCAAAGCTGGCGCACAAGGTCCTCATTTCTAAGCATAGAGGGCTCTATTTATAGCCAAATGGATTGATATTTGCACACTTGAAATGGAATTCTAAAAATAGAAATGTATATTGCATGGGTGCATGGGCATGCACAGGCCCATGAAATCACTTATTCTAATCCATAATTGAGTACAAGCAATGCTGAGATCATGTTGGAATGCTAGGCAATGATGTATGGAAGTTTCAAGTTCAATCTTGCCAAATGATAATCTAATGTTCAAGTCATGTGCAACCCATTCAAATCTTGTCCAAAATGGATGAAATTGAACTTTTTGGAAAGGTTAGATCAAGAGGAACAAATTTCGTGTTGGACACTTTTTCATTTGAAGCTTGGATCATGATGAATTTTGAGGTGGAAGTTGGGAAAATCAAACATGTCAAAAATAATTCTTAAGTGTCAAGCCATATGTTCACTTATTCCACCTTAGTTAACTTTTTATGTGAGCCTCAAATGAAAAACGTTCCTTCATAAAAGTTGTAGCTCTCTCAAAGTGATTCAAAATGGTCATAAATTTGACCTTATTTGGATTTAATATGAAGGATTTATGCATTTTTGAAGTTGAGGAAAATCACGTGTTCAATGGCATTGGTCCAAAATGACCTATAATGTATCCTCTTATCATATGCACATAAAAGTTGAATTCGATCTTCCTAAAAACATAAAAGTTGAAGTAGACATATTGAATTTTATTGTGAAACTAAGAAATCTTTCATCTCATAAATATTCAGCAAGTTATGGTCTTGGGAAATTGACCTCCAAATAAGGGTTTAGACAAAATGACCTATAATCTTTCACCATAAAAAAATGACTTTCCAAGAAAAACTAGCTCTAGACCTAAACATGAAAAGTTGTTTGTAATGTCATTTAGAGTAACTTTTCTCTTGGAATCATTTAGATATGACAAAAAGTGTATGAGATAGGGTCTAGGGAACCCAATTTTGATCAGATGAATTCCTCTGGTCAACCACCATCAACCAACTTGCTAACTTAAAATTATCTTGACCTTTGGGACTCATGGGAGATCATATATGTGTATGATGATGGAATTTGAAGTATACCTTGAAATAATTGATCAATTGGTGAAGAAGCTTGTTGAAGAAGTTACACAAGATACCCAGATGAATTAGGGTTTCCAAGGCAAACCAATTCCAAACTCTTGATGATTTCTTGATCAAATAACATGTGAAGACCATGGGGATTCATATATGTTACTTAGAGCCATAGTAAACCTCTTCTTGATTGAGCTCCTTGGAATGAGGGTCTTAAACCCTATATATGAGCTTGATGAATCAAAGTTGAGCATGTGCACTACCTACAAAAGAGTTAGACAAATACAAAGACATACTTTTGGTATTTTGGTTAGTAAAATGATAAAGATACAAAGTATGATATAATCAAATAGTGCTTGGTGATCTCTCCCAATGCAAATCCAATGAATGAGGGGTAAGGAGGATGCCAAGTTGTGATCTCAATGCTAATGCATATGATGAGAATAGCATGAGGGATCTTAGGGTCAAAATTGGGGTCTTACACCTAGCAAAAGGTCAATGCAACAATAATTCAATTAGCCTGCAATCATCAAAATCAATAATATTTTACATACATCAAAGTCTAGTAGAAGAAAATAAAGGCAATTGGAACTCAAGCAAAATCAACAAGGGAAGGAAAATAATATCAAACATTCACTTTCAGCAATAGCAGTTTAAGAAAACCAGTAGATATGCATCGAGCTGCACATTTGACATAACATACAATAACACATTTTTCCTTAACAACAATTTGACATCATTCATAAGATTGAGCAAGGCAACTCCATCCAACAATTTACATCACATCAACTGAATTATTAACTTAACATTTCCTTTTAACCTCACTAACTAATTAAATCACACTAACTGTCAAACACCAACTAACCTTCACCTAATAGTCCAAACAGTTCCACCTAACAGAATTCGAGTTTCACCACTAACTGAACTAACTTGTGACTAACAGTTTTTTAACATTTCACATTTCACTTAACTGAATCGAATCCACTAACTAACCTCATCCAAATCCAACTAACTAAGTTAATTGAATCATAACCGAAAACAAACTTTGTGATCTAACTTACAACAACCTTTCACTTCAATCATTTAATAGAGTTAGATCAACGATTCATTTTAGAGGATTGACGAATTCTCAATCATTCACTTCTCACCATTCTTCTCACCATCTTTTTCATCACTCTGCAAAACAATATTTCTCAGAGATTATCAGTTCTCTCCCTCACATTCATTCACACACAAAACAGAAGCTCATGGAAGGATTGAGAAGAAGTAGAAGGAGGAATAAAGAATTCAAGAGAAAAGGATCTCATACCCGACACCTGTGTCATTCTGGTGAGTCTTCATTCCTTTTCTTCATCATTTTGCAATGTAGAGGTTACTACCATGTAGCTTTAGGTTAAGGGAGTCAAAGCCCTAACCTCTAGGGCTTTGACTCTAAACGAGCATGATTTAATTTCCATTGGAGCGCATAGGGTTCTTCCCTTCTTCGTTTCGATTCGTGCATTTAAGATAATTAGACATAGATAATTGTATTTTTGGATTCAAGGGAGAAAACTGGTTTATGTGATGTGTATAATCGTGGTTATGGAGGTGCCTCCGCCGCCGGAGACGACCTCCGGCGTGACGGAGGTGAACGAGGTTAAGAAGAAGAGACGTGTTTGGATCTTTACTATGTTTCTCTTTTAACACGTGAATCAAGTGCTTTTGAGTGATGACTCACTTAATCCATTTGCACGCATGGCTGGATGAGTCACATTCCACTCATTTTTCTGTCCCTTCAACCTTGTTTAGGATCTTTGGGCTTTTTGGCCCAAATTATTGCTTCCTACACCTCTTCCTCAGCTCTGTACCCCCATACAAGCCAGCTGAACTAATTATGGGCTTGCAATTGGGCCCATACGCCCATTTCTTTTTTGTTTTAAGCATTTTATTAATTTTTTTTGCCTTGACTAATTGTTGTTAATTAGGTTAATTAGGATATTAATTAGTATTAACATTTTTAGAAATTAATTAGAATTAGAATTTTAATCTTGATTAGAGATAATTATAATAATTAATTTTAATTAGATTTAATTCTATATTTTATTCCCTAATTGATTTCCCATGTAAATAGACTATTTTAACCCTAGGGTTTAGTCATAGAATTTCATGTTCCCTTAGCTTAGGGCTTGACTTAGATTAATTGATCATTTATAGTGGTTTTTCATGTGATATTTGATGGATGATTAATTTGATCCTAATGATGCATGACCTCTTAGTGTAGGATTTGTACATCTCATTTGACCTTTAGATTAGGTTGTATATAATTAACCACTAATTCAATCCCTTTGATTCAAGTTGATCAAAATAAATTTTGATTAACTAAATCATTTGATTGGTGTATAATCCCATAGTTTATTCAAGTGATCAAAAGTTCTTTGATCACTTGATAGGACTAATTTCTATAACACTGTGGATCTCAAGGCCTCAAGTTCGAACTTTAATGTAAGGCATCCCAGACAAATCAAGCAGTGGATTTTACAAAGCATATCAAATGTTTTTCTTCAAGAGCTTGTCAATCAAGATTCAAATTGTGTGACATGAGCCTTAAGAAATAGATAATGAATGAGAATGGAGAATTCCATTAACTCATTATGAATATCTTTGGGTATGGGAAAAATGACCTAGTTTCTCATCATATTCACCTCCATTCATAGACTTTAGCACAACTCAAATCACATGGTTGTCAAGTCTCCATTCACAAAGCAAGAGTGCAATAATCAGAAGTCTCCATCAACAACTTATCAATCATGATTCAAGTTATATGCCACGAGCCTTAAGTAACAAAGAATGATGAGAGTGGAGAATTCATATCCTTGTCTAGGGTATCCTTGGGTACGGGACGAATGACCCAGATGCTTAAGGTATTCACCTTTATACATAGACTTTAGTGCAATTCAAATCAAATGATTGACAAAGTCTTCATCATTATGAGGAGCAGCAAAGATTCTTCCTCATCAACTTAAAATTTATGATGAGAATCACATACCACGAGTCTTAAGTAGTAAAGAATGAATGAGAGTGTAGAATTCCATTAACTAATTCTGAATATCTTTGGGTACGGAACGAATGACCCAGTTTCTCATCGTATTCACCTTTACTCATAGACTTTAATATGGTTATATCCAATGAATGCCAAGTCTTCTTCATCTTTCATTATCATATATCATTTCTCTTGCCTCAGTCTCTTGTTGTCTTTGTTCTGGTCGTAGTAGGCCGAACTACGGAGCTCTGACTTTCTCATTGCATAGTGAGAATACGTAGACACCAGGGTTCAGATTCTCCGCGAGCTATCTTATTTATTAATCCTACCATATTTATTAATTCTTCATTCTTCATCAATCAACACCATCATTTTAAAATCAAATACATTTTTCCTTGGATTCCATGCACATCCTTTTAGGACGATTTATTCAGAGTCCACCTTGTGAACCAAGAGATGTTTGTCTTGACGAAAAACACTTTATTCCCTCTCTTTTTTGGATAATACACATATTTACTCTTTGGTTCAGAGTTTATTCCTTCATGGATCCAGCATACCATTCTTTTTGGTTTCAAATTGTTTGTTCCCTACAGTGATATATTATTCATTGTACCAAACATCATTTTCCTTTGAGCCTCATACATATCCTTTTAGGAAGATTTAAACAAAGTTCGCCTTATGAACCAAGAGATGTTTGCCTTGATGTCAAACACTTTATTCCTTATTTTTTCTGGCCAATACGCTTGCTTACTCTTTGGTTCAAAGTTCATTTACCTCTATGGGTTCCCATTCCACCATTGTCTTTTGGTACAAGTTATACTTTTCATCACTTCTTATCGAATCAATCTTTTCGTCCTTGTTCCACATTAGTTCCACGAACTACGTAGCTCTGACTTTTTCATTGCACAATGAGAATACGTAGGCACAAGGCTTCGAACCCGTGGCGAGCACATTGCTATTTATTCCTCCTTATTTTGCGTTTGGACTCCACTCATATCTTTCATGATCCATGATCTACCTTCAATTAAAACCATTCACCCCAGTGAGATATTGTCTCTTTGAAACCAAATACCAGTTTTCTTTAGAATTCCATATATACCCTTTTAAGACGATTTAGTCAGAAGTCCACATTTGTACCAAGAGTTTTTTGTCTTGACAACAAACATTTTATTCCTTCTTTTATGGATAATATGCTTGTTTCCCTCTATGGTGCAAATTTCATTCTCTTATGGATTCCAATACACCTTTGCCTTTGGTTCCAAATAATACCCTTCAATCACTTTTACCAAATCCTTCATTTCTTAGACTTTGGTTAATTTTCTCTATCACTCCATTCACCTCCATGGACCATTATTCACTACTGTAAGACCCCAATTTTGTCCCTAAGATCCCTCATGGCATCATATCATATCATATCATTTGCCTCAAGGATCATTGGGCACCTTGCCTCCTTCCCTATGGGTGGGTTATCTTTTGAGGATGATTCCTTGATCACCAAGCATATTTTGAATTTGTATATCATTGCTTTTCATTTGTTTACTAACCAAAAGTACAAAAATATGTCATCTAACCTTGTTACTTGCAGATGAAGCAATCTTAGGTCAAAGCAGTCAAAGGCAGCCATTGAGCAATAGATGGTGGCTATTCTTGAGAATTTGGGCACCATGATCATTCATAAAGAGTTCATATGAGCTATGGTGTTATTTTGAATCAGAATCCCAAGTGGTAGAGGCTTGAATCTGATCAAGGCATTCTTCAGTCAACTGAAACCCTAGCCAGTCAACTGCCAGTCAACTGTTGGATTTGGAGGTGGGAAGTGATTAGAAATACCTCATTCATGTTCAAACAAGTCTCATTTGACATTTCAAACATCAACATTGAAGAAAATAAAGTCAGGTCAAAACTTGCCAAAAATAGAAAGTGACCTATAATTTGGAATTGCCAAAAATGGAAAGGTTTTCTCCTCAAATTTACATGACCAAAAATGCTTCAAATGAAATTTTGTTGAACATGAAAGTTGTAGATCTTTCTCTCCCATTTCCAAAATGTCCAAGAACATCAATTTCTCATTTGTGGTTGAAGAGATATGATCAAAACATGGCCAAGTGTGGATTGAACTTCAAAAGTGCATAACTTCTCAACTATTGCTCCAAATCATGTGGCTCTTTTTGCATTAATCTTGTTTTGACCTATAATTTCATAACCTTGCATTACATTGCATCATTTCTCATTTCATGATCATTTGCAAAAATCTTGATTTTTGGAGGGAATTTTCACAATTTAAAATTGGTAATTCATTTGAATATTTTACAATTGCCAATGGTTTTAAAATGCATTTTTAAGTGAAATTAACATAAACTCGTGCACTGTTCATGCACCACTTTCATGCAAGGGTGAAAAACCACATTTTGTCCAAACACCTTGTTTTCACTAATTTCAATTACCATTTGTTAAGCATGATTAGGAACTTGACTAATTAGGAGTATATAAGTGAAAACCTAACAGAAAACACTAACCACAATTCACAAAATTCAGATCTCAAATTTTCTCTCAAAACTTTCTCTCATTTTTCTTCACAATTTCTTCAATCCAAGTGCATTTTCTTTGATCAATTCGTCATCTAACATCATCACTGAGCAAAATTCAAGCTAGATCCAGGTGAATCCGTGCCATTCGAAGCAGCTTGAGCTTGAAGAACATCAATGGTGAATTGCAAAATCCACGGATTCAAGCTCGATTGAACATCCAAACCTCATCCAATACACTCCATAAGCTTGCTAGAGGAAGATCTAAGCACTACAAGGCCAGGAACTCGTGAATTTGAAAGCTGCTCTCCAAGAGGTCAAGAATTCGACTCTCTCTCTTTTCTCAATTTCATTATGTGATTCTTGTAGATCGTGTTTGTGTGAGCATTCTGAGCTTTGTTTCACTTGATTCCATGCCGTATTCATTGAGTTTCGAAGATTTGAAGTTTTGTTGTTGAAATTTATTTTGCTCGATCCATGAGAATTGTGATGTTACATGCTTGATGATTACTTGATTCATGATCTTTGATGTTAGATCTACATGTACATGTGCTTAGTTTTAATTTCTGAGAATTTTGTTCATCACGGTCATACTCTGTTACTATTCCTGGAAACGCATTTGCGAAGAAGATGATGCAGGTCCAAAGGCCACGGTTTTTGTGATATCATACGCCACGCTTTTCTGTTTTCTGAAGTTTGCTAAAACCGTTTTCGTTGCCTTAGGGTTTGCGCGCCATTGGCTGCATGAAGTGCTCCATGCTCAGCGCTGATTGGCCAGGCTTTTGTTTTAGTGAAACGGTGCGCAGCAAGGAGGCGCCAAACTCCTCTTTTCAAATTATTTTATATAATTTCCATTAATTCATTTGTTTTACTTCAATTTTTATTTCATTTTTTTTTTGCAATCTTTGAAAATTCATAATAAATCAAAAAATGATCCAAATAATATGGGGATTTTTGCTATGGTTTTCTTTTTCTCTCTAGTTTTTTATCAGCATGATAATCAAAGTTGTGCATGGCCTGGATTTAATTTTGCCTATGGTTTTTGTGTATATGTGCATTTTGAACATTGCTTGCCTTTTCCTTTGTGAAATAATGTGTGTTTATCCAATGCTTCTGAAAATTTTCATGATGAAACTAGATTCGTTCCTTGACATTTTGGTGTTGAGTTTGCATTTTTATCATTTGTGGTTTCTGGTTTGTGAATTTTCTAAGTAGGTGTGACAATTTGTGTCACACCTTTGCATGTTCATCTTATGCTATGTGTTTACCCTATCAAATGATGCTCAATTGTTCTGATTTTCTGCATGCTGATCATATGATATGTCTTGAACATGTATGAATTTTTCCAGATTTTTGTGAATCATTTTTGATTTAATTGAGATTTTTCATTCTGGTTGATCATATTTGGACTTTAAAATTGCATTGAACTTAGAATGATCATGAAATGCATTTGGTAAATGATATGAATGTGAGACTTTTTGCTATGTGTCAATAATGGTTTGAAGTTTCATCATGTCAATTTTCAGCTTCTGTTTTAAATTTTTTCTCCATCTCTGACCCTAGGCTTTGACCTAGTGGTTTGTTGCTCATGTTTGAAGCTTTGTTTCAGCTTACACATTCAAGTTATACAATTGATGATGCCTCATCTTGAGAGCATTTGATATTTGCTTTTGGTTACTAATGTGTGTTTTGTAGGTTGATGTTGACTCATTTGAGATTGACTTGTGGCTTATGCCTTTGCTTATTGGTTGACTGTTGATATTAACTGTTGGTTGTTTATCTGAGTTACATACTGATTTGTTTGATGTTTCCACGGGTACATTAGTTGCTTAAGTTCACTTTGAACTTGCTTTTGCTTGGTTGCTTAACCACTTAGGTATAATTTCTCTTCTTCATGTAGTCTGGAAGACCTGGTCTGTTATGTGGTCAGGCACCTGTCTGAAGTCCTCCTTAAGAGGCAATGCTTGTGATTGTTTACTCTTTGTGCCAAGCAGGAAAAGTCCTTTGATAAGGCAATTGGTAGATAAAAGAGATGTGTAGTCCATCTCCTACTATTCAGTGTGTCATCCCTTTGCTCACATTACATGTTGATGCATTGTGGATATTAACCCAAGATCTATAGAGTCATTCTCTTGTGGAGAAGAGTTCCAACTTTCTGAACTCCCGCACTTTCTATCATCTGAAGCTCTCCCTGACCAGGGATAAGAGCTATGAGGTACACCCCTCATCTCCATTTCATCAGCTTCACCTTAACTCTCAATGTTAAGGTTAAGAGCACACTTACCCCATGCCAGTTGACTGTAAAGTCTAACCTTGTTTGAGCCTAATTGCTTGTATATAGTGTGTGCTAATTGACTTGTTTGTCTGATTACTTGATTCATCTGTGCATAGTTGCTTGAGTATGCCTTTATGCATTTATCATCATCATCTGTATATCATTTCATAAACCTTGCTTTATAGCATTTTTACTTTGTCCATGGAGGAGACAAGCATAAGTCCATTATTTAGCAGTTGTACCAATGATATGGTGTGAGACTAGTATAAGTCCATTTAATGGCATCTGGTATCATTGTTTTATTTTAGGAGATTGGTATAAGTCCAGATAGATTGGCATCTGATATCCATGTTTTGTTTTGCTTTAGGAGATTGGTATAAGTCCATTTATTGGCATCTGATATCCCTGTTTGTTTTAGGAGATTGGTATAAATCCATTGATTGGTATCTGGTATCCTTGTTTCTTTGCTTTGGAGATTGGTATAAGCCCAGATAGATTGGCATCTGATATCCATGTTTTGTTTTGCTTTAGGAGATTGGAATAAGTCCATTTATTGGCATCTGATATCCCTGTTTGTTTTAGGAGATTGGTGTAAATCCATTGATTGGTATCCGGTATCCACCTTTGTTTGTGAGATTGGTGTAAGTCCAGCAATTGGCATCCGGTATCATTTGTTTTGCTTATTTGTTATTGCTCATTGCTTATTCCTAAGGACACACTTGAATCATCTTCCATATGATTTCAAGAGGTGAACATCTGAGAAGTTTTACACTCCCTCACCCACACCCTTTTTGTTCTAAACTCTTTGCACTTGTTGGCTTTAAAAAACTTAAAAATATTATTGTGCAAACCTTTCGCCTGTTTTCAAATTAGAAACCTGGGCCTTAAGCCCTTGATTTTCAAACTCTATTTCTTATAACACTTATTTTTGAATTGAATTCTAATCATACTTTGACCATATTTTGTAAATACTCATAATTGGTTAATCATACTCATTCAATTGTTTTGTGGCTTTGTCCATTGTTGATATGTTTTCATACATTAGCCATAGGTTTCAATTATCATAGTGGATGATGTAAATCTCACCACATCCTTAGTGAGTTGATTGTAAGTCTTCCATACCTATTATAGGGTTAACCCCTTACTAATATGTTGAAGCCATCCTCGCATGGTGGATTGTTTGTCTTGGTTGAGTTTTCTCCCGTTGATAATGAAAAGCCTTAGTGCTCTTGTTTTAAAATCCATTCACTTGGTGGAGGTCATGTTGGATTAATAATGTCACACAAGTTATTTGTGGTTAGGCATTATTCTTTCAATCATGTGCCTTAGAAGCCAAGGACCTTAGTTTACCAAGCCCATCTTGGCCTATTTTTAGGACGTAGTGCGGAGGTCGTTCACATGTCAGTTCTGATGCGATTGTTACGCGATACTACACTCATAAGAGTCTCTCTTGAGAATATTTTTGGAATACGAGTATTTGTTCCTCCGATAATATCCGAAAGATGGGACGATGATTATGGGAACCTCTGGTAGAACATGTCTGGCAGGTTTAAACCCTAGTACACTCCCTTTGGGTGGTTCTTAACCAGGACTCCATGCTCGTGACTCTCAGCAAACCCGTGATTCATGGTTGAGTCGTTCAGACAACCTTAATATCAATGGAACCTGGGTGTTGATAAGGTGAAAACCATAATCCACCAAAACAGATGGTTGATATTAAGGATGTTTGAGCCGGTTCATGTACCGTTAATATCAATGGAACCTGGGTGTCGATAAGGTGAAAACCATAATCCACCAAAATGGATGATTGATATTAGGGATACAATGAGCTTTCCCATGACCTTTGTCTGGTGTGCCTTGCTTGATCCTTGAGTGTGATTGTTGCATTCATGCATTCATCTGCATTCATGTCATCAGAAAAATAAGAAAATTTTCAAGGAACTTAAAGGGTTTATTTGCAAAATTTTCAGACATGGAAAGACCGAAAAGGCATACAAAGAAGTACAGCTTTAGACAGCCCGATGTGAAAGAGTTAAGGAATCTGACATCTTATGTACTAGATCCTTTGGGTTTCAAAGCTCGCTATGGGAAGCTTCTGCCTCTGTTGACTACTCAGGTCGATGAGGGATTGATGAGTACTTTGGCACAGTTTTATGATCCTCTGTATCACTGCTTCTCTTTTCCGGACTTCCAGTTGTTGCCTACCTTGGAGGAGTATGCTCATCTTATTGGGATTCCGATTCGGGATCAGGTGCCGTTCAGTGGCTTAGAGAGTATTCCGACCGCTCGAGAGATTGCAGACTTGTTGCACATAGATGAATCTTTGATTAAAGCTAATCTGACTACCAAAGGTGGAATTCAGGTTCTTCCTTTTGAGTTCCTCATTGCTCAAGCTACCGTTTATGGGAAGGCCATGAGTGAGGATGCCTTTGAGGCTTTATTCGTGCTGCTCATCTATGGTTTGGTATTGTTCCCCAACATCGAAAAATTCGTGGATGTGAACGCCATTAGGATCTTTTCAGTTCTTAATCCCGTTCCGACTCTGTTGGGTGATGCCTATTTCTCTTTGCATCTGAGGAATGCAAAAGGTGGAGGAGTTATTGTGTGTTGTTTGCCTCTGCTGTACAAGTGGTTTATTTCTCACTTACCGCAGACGCTTGCTTTCAAGGAGAACAAGGGATGTCTACGGTGGTCTCAGAGACTTATGTCTCTCACTAATGATGATATCTCTTGGTATGATCGCGTGTATGATACTGTGCAGATCATTGACTATTGTGGTGAATTCCCTAATGTGCCTCTTCTTGGTACATGTGGTGGGATCAGCTACAATCCCATCTTAGCACGTCGTCAGCTTGGGTTCCCCCTAAAGGATAAACCTCATAACATTCTGTTAGAAGGTGTATTCTTTCAGGAGGGTAAAGATCCCCAAGGCCTGAAAGCCAGATTTGTCCGCGCTTGGCGCAATATTCATAAGAAGGGTAGGAATGAGCTAGGTCCGAAGAATTGCATTGCTTTGGAGCCATATACTTCTTGGGTCAGACAGAGAGCTTCTGAGTATCTGATGTCGTACGACTATCCGAGACCTACACCGTTGGATGTGGCTGGGCCTTCAACCCTCCCTAACCAAGATGTAGAGGAGTTGAGAGAAGAAGACCTTTCACGTGCTTGGATCCGTGAAAGAGAAGAGTTGCTTCAGCAAATTAAGGAGAAGGACGCTCTGATCGAGTTTCTCGAGCATCAGGTGATCGACGATCCGAATGATACTTGGACTTCTCTGCTTCCTCAGTCTTCCAAGTTCTGGAAGAGGAAGTATGATCGACTTGCGAAGGAGAAAGCGGATATGGAAGCAGCCTATGAGAGAGAGATCAAGAAGCTTTGTGCATCTCGTCTTCCAGCATCCCGAGCTTCTAGGGATCCATAGGATGTTTATTTTCCTTTTCTCTTTGTAATCTGATCAAAAATGCTGTACTTCTTTGTTTCAAATATATTTGATGAGATATTTTTCCATATACTATTAAATGCTTAAATATTCAAATTTGCAAATAAATGCCCTAAAAAGTTCCTTGAAATAAAAACAAAGCATATGCACGAGCATTACATGCATCATTTTTTGCATAAGCATGTATTGTTCTGGTCTTCTTGTCTGTGGCCTAACTCTGTGCTCTTCATTTATTTTGAAGACAAGTTGACTCACCGGTACTATACCAGAGCCCATTCTGCTAGAGTGATGGATCAATTGGAACAAGAGAACAGAGAATTGAAGGAAGAGGTCGCTCGTTTGAGTGCTCTGATGGAGCAGTTCTTGTCTGCTCAAAATCAACCTTCTCCACCTCCTGCAACTCCTCCCCAGAGGAAGGTTATTTCAGAAGTCGTTGCTCCGACTGTGCCAGCTGCCAGTGCTCATTTCATGCCGCATGCCATGCCAGCCGGGTTTCCATGGGGTATGCCTCCGGGTTTCATGCCAGATATTCCAGCTCCAACTTTTGCTTCTATGCCGGCATCTAGCCCGGTCCTTGCTGCTGCTCCTCCTGTCGTGCATACCATTCCTAGGGTAGACGACACCATCTATCATTCTGAGTCGTCTGAGGGCCCAGATGTCAATGAGAAGATGGAAGCAATGAATGATCAATTCCTTGAGCTGCGAAAGGAATTGAAGACCCTCCGAGGGAAAGATCTGTTTGGCAAGTCTGCTGCTGAACTTTGCCTTGTTCCCGGTGTTAAGATTCCAATCAAGTTCAAAGTGCCTGACTTTGAAAAGTATAAGGGGAACACCTGCCCTCTCGCTCACCTGGTTATGTATGCCAGGAAAATGTCTACGCAAACAGATAATGATCAACTTTTGATCCATTATTTCCAGGATAGTTTGTCCGGTGCGGCTCTTCGCTGGTATATGAGCCTTGATAGTGCAAACATCCGATCCTTCAACGATCTTGGCGAAGCCTTCGTCAAGCAATACAAATATAATGTTGATATGGCGCCTGACCGTGATCAACTCAGGGCCATGTCTCAGAAGGATAAAGAGACATTTAAGGAGTACGCCCAGAGGTGGCGAGAGTTAGCAGCTCGGATTACTCCTCCGCTGGAAGAGAAAGAAATGACTAAGATCTTTTTGAAGACTCTTAGCTCATTCTATTATGAGCGGATGGTTGCGAGTGCTCCCTCTGATTTCACCGAGATGGTGAACATGGGGATGCGTCTGGAGGAAGGAGTCCGCGAAGGACGTTTGTCGAGAGATGAGAGCTCTTCTAAACGGTATGGAGCGTTTAAGAAGAAGGATGGGGAGGCACATGCTGTGCAATCCCATGCTAAACCTAGAAGACCCTCTGTCAAGAGGAAACCCGCGCGTCATCAGCACCAGGTGGCTCATATAGCACCTGTCTTCAGAGATAATGCTCAGTATCAGCAGCTCAATCAGCATCAGCATCAGCAACAACCTCAGTATCAACAGCAGCACCGTCCACAGCAACAGGCTTACCAGCCTCGTGGCAGTACTAGTAACCAGGCTAACCTGAATTATGATAGGAAGAAGATCAGCTTCGATCCTATTCCTATGACATATGCCGAATTGTATCCTTCCTTGTTGGAAAGGAAACTGGTTACTCCAAGGGATCCTCCAGCTGTGCCTGCAAACCCGCAGTGGTGGTACAAGCCAGATCAACATTGTGTGCATCATTCCGGTGCTCCGGGATACAACATAGAGAATTGTTATCCGTTGAAGACTAAGGTTCAAGACCTTATGCGATGCGGTATCCTGAGCTTCGAGGACTCAGGCCCCAATGTTACAAAGAACCCATTGCCCGAGCATGGGAAATCAGTGAACATGGTCCAGGGGTGTCCTGGGAAGTACAAAGTCAAATATGTGAGTCATATTCGACAGTCATTGGTCGAATTGCATCGTTTGCTATGTCAATACAGCCATATGGAGCATGACCATGACAGATGCCGCATTTGCTCTGTTAATCGACTGGGTTGCCGCCAAGTGCGAAGAGAGCTTCAAGAGCTGTTAGATGAAGGTACTATAGAGATTCTTCAGAACCGTAATGTTGATGAAGATGAACCAGAAGTCAACGTTATTTCTCCTGTGTTCAAATTGCCCGAGCCTGTTGTCATCCGTTATGATGGTAGCAAGCCGAAGGTCTCTCCTTCTCTGATAATCAAGCCTGCAGGCCCTGTGCCTTACTTTTCGGATAAAGCGATTCCCTTCAGGTATAATCCCGTTGCTATGGAAGATGGGAAAGAAGTGTCGTTGCCTTCAACTTCTGTGACAAATATTGCTGACGTGAGCGGGTTGACCCGTAGTGGTCGTGTGTTTTCTGCACCCCCAAAGCCTCATGTTGCTTCTGATACTGCTGAGCGTCCGGTTGGGACTGCTGTGAATGTTCAGAACCCGGCACTTGCTGTTGCCAAACCCTCCTCTGTACAAAAGACTCCTGCTTCTTCTGTTGGCCCGAGTGGCGCTGTGAACGAAGAATGTGATGAGATGCTGAGGCTCATCAAGAAGAGTGAGTACAATGTTGTAGACCAGCTTCTACAAACGCCGTCCAAGATCTCCGTTCTATCTTTGCTTCTGAATTCAGAACCCCATAGGGAGGCTCTGCAGAAGGTTTTGGACCTGGCTTATGTTGATCATGACGTCACCATTGAACAGTTTGATAGTATAGTTGCAAACATCACTGCTTGCAACACTTTGAGTTTCTGTGACGCTGATCTCCCTGAGGAGGGAAGAGACCACAACATGGCTCTACATATCTCCATGAACTGCAAGACTGATGCCATGTCCAACGTGCTAGTTGACACTGGATCATCTCTTAATGTATTGCCAAAGACCACTCTTTCGAGACTGTCATATCAGGGGCCTCCCATGAGGCAGAGTGGTGTTGTTGTGAAGGCTTTTGATGGGTCGCATAAGACCGTGATTGGGGAAGTTGATCTCCCAATCAAGATTGGACCAAGTGATTTCCAAGTTACCTTCCAGGTTATGGATATCCACCCATCTTATAGCTGTCTCCTTGGTAGACCATGGATTCACGAGGCTGGCGCCGTGACATCCACCCTACACCAGAAGCTGAAATTTGTCAAGAACAAGAAACTGGTTGTGGTAGGGGGAGAAAAGGCTCTCCTGGTTAGCCACCTGTCTTCTTTCTCATATATTGATGCTGAGGATGAAGTTGGAACTCCTTTCCAAGCTTTATCTATTGCTGAGCCGATTGAGAAGAAGTCTCTTTCATTTGCTTCCTACCATGATGCGAAACTGGCCATTGAATGTGGTGCAGTTGCTGGTTTAGGGAAGATGATTGAGCTTGAAGACAACAAGTCCCGGGCTGGCATTGGCTATTCTTCTGGGGAATTCAACGAGCAAGGTTTGTTCAAGAGTGGAGGTTTCATCCATGCTGATCAGACTGAAGAAGCTGCTGCTATCTTGGAAGAGGATGCAGAAGATTTGAGCAATTTCATCATTCCTGGTGGTGTCTGCCATAATTGGGTCGCTGTAGATGTTCCTACAGTCATTCATAGATCAGAGTAATGGTTCACTTTGTTCAAAACCCTTCTCCCATGCCAAAAGGAGAAGTGATGACATTGTTGGCAGCATTTATACAATGATATTTTCATTCAATTAATGCATTGTTAAACATTTGTTTTTCCATTTGTTTTCACTTTTTGCTTTTGCATGAAATCAGTGATCACAAAAAACCATAAAAACAAGAATAAAAGCAACACTTTTCATCTGCATAATGGTCTGTTTGTTTAAATTCTAAAGTTTTATTAACCAAAATCATTATGCAGGTTGATTCTAAAACCCATTGAACATAATGATCCAACGCCATCTCCCAATTTTGAATTCCCTGTATTCGAGGCAGAGGAAGATGATGTTGAAGAGATTCCTGATGAGATTACCCGTCTCTTTGAGCATGAGAAGAAGATCATTCAGCCGCATCTCGAGGATCTAGAAACAGTCAACTTGGGGTCTGAGGATTGTGTTCGTATGGTGAAGATTGGGGCACTTCTTGAAGAGTCTGTCAAGAAGGATCTGATCAGTTTGCTACGAGAATATTTTGATATCTTCGCTTGGTCATATGAAGACATGCCAGGTCTAGATACAGATATTGTGCAATATTTCCTGCCTTTGAAGCCTAAGTGCGTGCCTGTGAAGCAGAAGCTCAGAAGAACTCATCCAGATATGGCAGTGAAGATCAAAGAGGAAGTTCAGAAGCAAATTGATGCGGGGTTTCTGGTGACTTCTACATATCCTCAATGGGTGGCCAACATTGTGCCTGTGCTTAAGAAGGACGGAAAAGTCTGTATGTGTGTGGATTACAGAGATTTGAATAAAGCTAGTCCGAAAGATGATTTCCCTCTACCACACATTGATATGTTGGTAGACAATACAGCTAAATTCAAAGTCTTTTCGTTTATGGACGGATTTTTCGGATATAATCAAATCAAGATGGCACCCGAAGATATGGAGAAGACAACATTCATCACACCTTGGGGAACATTCTGTTATCGAGTGATGCCCTTCGGTTTGAAGAACGCCGGAGCCACGTATCAACAAGCTATGACTACCTTGTTTCATGATATGATGCACAAGGAGATAGAGGTCTATGTTGATGATATGATTGCTAAGTCCCGAACGGAAGTTGAACATGTTGAGCATTTGTTGAAGCTTTTTCAGCGTTTGAGGAAGCTTAGACTTCGCCTGAATCCGAATAAATGTACATTTGGAGTCCGTTCTGGCAAGTTGTTGGATTTTGTTGTTAGCGAGAGAGGTATTGAAGTTGATCTTGCAAAGGTTAAAGCAATACAAGAGATGCCTGCAGCCAAAACTGAGAAGCAAGTCCGAGGTTTTCTTGGCCGCTTGAACTATATTTCCAGATTTATATCCCACATGACTGCCACATGTGCGCCGATATTCGAGCTCCTCTGGAAAGATCAGTCTCATGATTGGACCGAGGATTGCCAGAAAGCTTTCGACAGTATTAAGGAGTATCTGTCTGAACCTCCGATCTTGTCTCCGCCTATAGAAGGAAGACCTCTGATCATGTATTTGACTGTTCTTGAAGACTCGATGGGTTGTGTACTCGGTCAACAAGATGAATCAAGGAAGAAAGAGTCTGCTATCTACTACCTCAGTAAGAAGTTTACTGATTGTGAGTCTCGATACTCTATGCTTCAGAAGACGTGCTGTGCTTTGGCTTGGGCTGCTAAGCGTTTGCGCCAGTACATGATAAATCATACTACTTGGTTGATATCCAGAATGGATCCAATCAAGTATATCTTCGAGAAGCCTGCTTTAACTGGGAGGATTGCCCGTTGGCAGATGTTGTTGTCTGAGTATGATATCGAGTATCGAGCTCAGAAAGCTATCAAAGGTAGTATCTTGGCTGACCATTTAGCGTATCAGCCGATTGAAGATCATCAGTCTATTCAGTATGACTTCCCAGATGAGGAGATTCTGTATTTGAAAATGAAAGATTGTGATGAGCCTACACTTGATGAAGGTCCGGAACCTGGTTCCAGATGGACAATGGTGTTTGATGGCGCTGTGAATCAGTATGGAAATGGAATTGGGGCAGTAATCATTACTCCTCATGGCACGCATATTCCGCTTACAGCAAGGCTAACTTTCAAATGCACGAATAATATGGCTGAGTATGAGGCCTGTATTATGGGTTTGGAAGAATGTATTGATTTGAGAATCAAGCATCTCGATGTGTATGGTGATTCGGCCCTAGTTGTCAATCAGATCAAGGGTGAATGGGAGACGAATCAGCCTGGTCTCATTCCGTATAGAGATTATGCAAGAAGGATTTCAACGTTCTTTATAGAAGTTGACTTTCATCATATTCCTCGAGAGGATAATAGGATGGCAGATGCCCTTGCTACGCTTGCTTCGATGATTGTGGTCAAGTATTGGAATGAAGTTCCCAATATTCCTGTGATGCGCCTGGATAGACCAGCTCACGTGTTTGCAGTTGAAGAAGTGAATGACGACAAGCCTTGGTATTTTGATATCAAGAATTTCCTCCAGAACCAGGTCTACCCGCCTGGGGCATCTGTGAAAGATAAGAAAACTTTGAGAAGGTTGTCAGGCAGTTTCTACCTCAGTGGTGAAGTGCTGTACAAGAGAAATTTTGACATGGTTTTGCTCAGATGCGTGGATAGACACGAAGCAAACCTGTTGATGACTGAGGTCCATGAGGGTTCATTTGGTTCTCATTCCAATGAACATGCCATGGCTAGAAAGATGTTGAGAGCAGGCTACTATTGGCTGACAATGGAGTCTGACTGCTGCAAATATGTGAAGAAATGCCACAAGTGTCAGATTCATGCGGATAAGATTCATATTCCTCCGACACTTCTGAATGTGATTTCATCACCTTGGCCTTTCTCTATGTGGGGAATTGACATGATAGGCATGATTGAACCGAAAGCGTCCAACGGACACAGGTTTATTCTCATAGCAATTGATTACTTCACCAAATGGGTTGAAGCCGCTTCGTATGCGAATGTGACCAGGCAGGTGGTTGTGAAGTTTATCAAGAATCAGCTGATTTACCGTTATGGTGTGCCAGATAAGATCATTACTGATAATGGATCTAATCTAAATAACAAGATGATGGATGAATTGTGCGCTGAATTCAAGATTGCACACCATAATTCTTCTCCCTACAGACCTAAGATGACTGGGGCTGTTGAAGCTGCTAATAAGAATATCAAGAAAATTATCCAGAAGATGACAGTTACGTACAAAGATTGGCATGAGATGCTGCCATTTGCTTTGCATGGTTATCGTACATCTGTCCGCACTTCAACAGGGGCAACCCCTTTCTCTCTTGTTTATGGCATGGAGGTTGTTCTCCCAGTAGAGGTGGAGATCCCATCAATGAGAGTTTTGATGGAAGCCAAGTTGACTGATGCTGAACGGATTCAGAGTCGTTACGACCAGTTGAATTTGATTGAAGAGAAGAGATTGACTGCCATGTGTCATGGTCAGTTATATCAGCAGAGAATAAAGAAAGCATTCGATAAGAAGGTCAAGCCTCGTGTGTTCCGAGAAGGTGACCTCGTGCTCAAGAAAGTCTTGTTTTTCGCGCCCGATTCCAGGGGCAAGTGGACTCCAAACTACGAGGGTCCATTTGTTGTTAAGAGAGCCTTTTCAGGTGGTGCTTTGATGCTTACAACAATGGATGGGGAGGATTTCACTCGTCCTGTGAATTCAGATGCAGTCAAGAAATACTTTTCCTAAAAAAAAAGGTATATAAAAACAGAATAGCTCGCTAAGTTGAAAACCCGAAAGGGCGGCTTAGGCAAAAATGAGCGTCTCGGTGGAGAACCCGCAAGGGTGATCCAGGCAAAAATTAGAGACATGAAAAAAAAAAGAGAATATTTGCATCCCGCTAGATTGAGTACCTCACCCTGGGGCAATCTAGGCAGAAATTAGGGATTTGGCAAGTAACTGCATCCTGACAAGACTTTCTGTTCCACAGCCGTCTTTTCGTCAGAGATTCTCGATTCGTCGTCAACTGAAGCTTCGAATACATCGAGATTCAAATTGGTAGAGAAAGGATCATTATGTTCAATGTAGACCTCTTCCAATATATATCACTGATTTCAAATTTGTATAGATCTATGGAGTCTTGCCATTTGCAGGCTACCATTCCATCAAATCAATTTGAGCTTTTATCCAATTATTTGCACTCTTATTTGTTTCAATTCAACAAATGTTTTGCATGTTTTAATTGATAAAATGTCATTGTTTTAAACAAATAAAGTTTTCAAAATTGTTGTTTTAAACAAAGTGAATATTCACAATGATGAAAGGATACTTAAGAATTTCTCAGTGCTCTCCCAAGGGTGGCATGATTTCCAACAGGTAAGACATTTGTTCATATTCCTGGCATTGGTTGTATCCTCTTTCTCCTACTTCGTTGTTGGGGTTGTTCCCCAGGCAGAGCTTTTGTTGGGGTTATTCCCCAAGCAGATGTTGTTGAAGACTTCGTTTTCTTCTCCAGCAGTAGTCTCTCCCTAGTGCAGTCGCTAGCAGAGTTGTTGTTATCTCTCCTCAGCATGGTTGCTTTCCTTTTGAAAGATTCAGTGGTTGGTGGATTGATATCCTGGTACTTTACCACTTTCCTCAAGCACTGTTGCCAGGATTATTGATATGATATACTGCATTGTTGCTATATCTCCCCATCGGAGTGTTTAGCCTTCAGCAGAGCAGTGATTATTTTCCTCCTCAGCAGTTGTTGATTTTGTTGTGGGAAGGTGTAGCATTTGGTGGTTGATCCCCAGCTCTTCTCCCTATCCCTAGTGGATTGCTCAGCGGATTCCCTAGCCGTCAGTAGATTTGTGGTTTGGTGGATTGTATTTATGCAAAATCCCCAAAAGAGTTGGTATCCCCTCAGAGCCTCCGCCAGAGCTGATATCCTCGACAGAGTTGCTTTTGTGGCAGTTTCCGCTTGTTGAAACCTCTGTTTCCCCAGTAGGGTTGGTTGGTGGTCTATCATCCAGAGATTTGGTTGATTTCCTGATTGCTTTTGATCCTCAGTAGAGTGGCTTGTTGCAGAATCTACCTGTGTGATCTGTTTATGCTTCAGTGGGTGTATCCCCGCTGGAGTGGCTACTTGTGTTTTCCCCAGGTGGAATTGCTTGTGGAGTAGATTCTACATGGATGATCTGTTCTCCCTCAGTGGGTTGTTCCCCAGTGGAGTTATGTGGAGTTGCTTTCATAGCGGTTCTTGCTTGTGCAGTGAACTCTTGTTTCCCAGTTGATACGGAGGACCCCTGCAGATTTTGGGATTTCTCCCATTCCCCAACAGATTTGTCTTTGTGGCCGTTGTTGCCTGTTGTGACTTTTTGTGCCCTGGTTGGGTTGATTGTTGATCCAGCACTCAGAGATTTTGTGATATCTCTGATCTTGTGCCTCCCCGCAGATCTTTGCTTTTTGGCATGTAGATCTTCAGCAGATTGGCTTTCCAGTTGGTTTTTCCCCTGGGAGTATAGTACCGGGTGTTTGATTCCTGGACCTGTTGTGTTAGATATGTCTGTTTTGTCAGCATTCATCAAACATAAATTACGCATATTCATGCACAATCATAAACATTCAGATATTCATGTTGCATTTTTTGCCATATATCTCTTGTTTGTTTGTTTCCTGCTGTGGTGATATAGATCTCTAATAGATCTCCCCAAGCAGATGTCGGGTGTTTAAATCTCTCCATATAGAGTCAGCCCCATAAGCAGAAAGTGTTTGTCTTTTCTTCTGCAGTTCCCCACCGAGATATATCCTCGTGGATGACGGTTTCTTCCGTTTCCTCCCAACATATATTGGGATGGATTTTCCTATTGAGTTATATCCTCATTAGGACGAGTTCTGATTCAGTCTGTCTTTTTCGGATTGATCCCGAATTGGCTATTTGTCAACTGTTTCTTGTGCTTCCCTGTGGAATAAATGAATGAATTGCCCAGTAATCGGCAATAATTCTTTTTATCCCCAGCGGAATCTTTTCGGGCCTCTACCCAGTAATCGGTAGTTGTAAGTCCTATGTTCCTTGCTTCTTGGCGGAATTTGTGGTTATATACCTTTTATTCCTCGGCAAGAGTTGATTGGTTTTCTACCAAGTAGTCGGTAGTCGTAAATCCTATGTTTCCTGCTCTCCAGCAGTTTGTGGTTTGTTATAAACCCTATTTTGTTTCCCGTGCGGATTTATGATTCTTTCATTCCCCATGCGGAGTTGTTGGTTTTCTACCCAGTATTCGGTGGATGTAAACCCTAATTTCTTTTATCCTCATCAGAGTTGATGGCCACTACCCCGTATTCGGTAGTCGTAAGTCCTATCTCTTTTCCCCTAGCAGAGGTAACCTTTGTGGTTCGTTCTGGTTGGTGGTGGATTTTTGTGCTGTTGTGGTTTTATCCCAACGGAGTCCGTGCTTTTTGTGGATAATTGTCGGTTGCTAGCAATTTTATCCCAGCCAGAGTTTTGGTATTCTACCCCGTATTCAGTAGATGTAAACCCTAATTTCTCCCCTTTGCAGAGTTAACCTTGTTGTTCATCCTAACCGGTGATGGTCACTCTTTGTGGTTATCTTCATTCAGTATTCGATGTTGATATTCTTGTGGACAATTTCTGGTTGCTAGCAATTATACCCCCAACAAATCTTCTTCTGGATAGTTGTCGTTTGCCTGCAATTTTATCCCCTTTGAAGTCGCCAGTAGGTCTTTGTGGATAATTGTTGTTTATGCAGTTCATCCCCAGCGGATCGCCTTTCATTTACCCTTTTGTTGGTAATGTTGTTGCTCCCTTTGATTGGTCATCTTTATATACCTAGTTTGGTATCCCGATGCCTTTCTTTTCGGTTGATTTATCCTTTGTTAACCCAGTAACCGGTTGTGGATAATCTTCCATGCGAGTATGTTATCCACGTTCTGACGGTAATGGATAATATATCTCATGCACTATTCAGTCGAAGCCTTTTGTGTTTCCCAGTCGAGTAAGATTCGTGTTCCTCTGCGGAATCGAATATTTCTTTGTTTCGGATAATTGTCGGATGCTTGTAATTTATCCCTTGTGAGTTGTCTTTCGTTTACCCTGTTGTGGTATCGATTGTCTTTCCTTTTGGTTGGTCACCTATTATATACCCAGTAACCGGTATCTCTGGTGTCTATTCCTTTCGAGTATATTATTCACGTTCTGACGGTAATGAATAATATATCTCTTTCACTCTTTGGTTGGAATCCTTTGTTGATCTTCCCCAGTAGAGTAAGATTCGTATTCTTTGTAGAATCAAATGCCCATCCGTTTGGATGATGAGTGTTTTGGCATATATACCAATTCACGTTTCGGTAGGACACCTATTATATACCTTGGTATCCCTGGTGTTTCCTTCCATGCGAGTGTATTATCTACGTTCTGACGGTAATAGATAATATATCTCATGCGAGTATTCTATCCACGTTCTGACGGTAATGGATATTATATCTCATGCGCTCTTTGGGTTTGTGTCCCCAGTTGAGTAAGATTCGTTTTCCCGTTGTGGATTCGAATGTCCATCCTGTAAGTCGATTTGCTTTTTCAAGCCCTCCTTTCGGATGATGAGTGTCTTAGCATATATACCAATTCACGCTTCGGTCGGTCACCTATTATATACCCAGTAACCGGTATCCCTGGTGTTCCTTCCTTTCTGCTCCCTATTATGACCTCGGTCCCCTGTGGAGTCAGATTTTCCTGAGTTGATGTACCTTTTTCAGGTCTTTCTCAGATGGTTGGTTGATTGATATCTCTCACCCTTATACCGGTCTTAGATATTCATTCTTCCTGAGTTTGTTACCCTTATACCGGTAACACCTCATTGCTTTGTTGTTTCCCCAGGAGTCTCTTTGTTAGACACTTCTCCAGTGGAGTTTCTTGTGGTGATTTTACCCTTTTGCTATATTGGCGTTTTCCCCAATATATGCAATTTTCCCCGGCAGGGAGGTTCTTTGTGAATCTTTTCCTGGTCCGAGTCCGGATTTTTATCCGAAGTATCCTTTGTGGATAGTTTGAGTCAGCTTGTGTCTTTCCATTGGATGTGCTTATTCCTTTGGAATTCTTCTTTTCCCCAGTTTGAGTCCTTCTTTCCCCAGAAAGGTCTCTAGTCCAGTCGTGTCTCATTCACGCAGTGTCAGTTTGTCCCCTAATTCAGAGTCGTGTCCTGCTCACACATTCTTTTTCTTTCTATCCCCAATAAGAGGCCCCGTGAGAGTCTTGTTAGAGTCTCCGTTCCTAGTGAGTGTATTACTCTGATGGATTGTCTTTTCTTCTGTGTGAACTATATCCCCAGAGTTTGTGTCTTTTACATGCATACATTTGCATCATGAGGTCTCTTAGGGACCAAAATTTGTCTCATTACTGTTATTTAAACCCATTCTACCGCGTCGAGATGAAGATTTCTAAACTTCATTTCTCCGGCTCGAATGACCTTAAATAGGGGCATCTGTAAGACCCCAATTTTGTCCCTAAGATCCCTCATGGCATCATATCATATCATATCATTTGCCTCAAGGATCATTGGGCACCTTGCCTCCTTCCCTATGGGTGGGTTATCTTTTGAGGATGATTCCTTGATCACCAAGCATATTTTGAATTTGTATATCATTGCTTTTCATTTGTTTACTAACCAAAAATACAAAAATATGTCATCTAACCTTGTTACTTGCAGATGAAGCAATCTTAGGTCAAAGCAGTCAAAGGCAGCCATTGAGCAATAGATGGTGGCCATTCTTGAGAATTTGGGCACCATGATCATTCATAAAGAGTTCATATGAGCTATGGTGTTATTTTGAATCAGAATCCCAAGTGGTAGAGGCTTGAATCTCATCAAGGCATTCTTCAGTCAACTGAAACCCTAGCCAGTCAACTGCCCAGTCAACTGTTGGATTTGGAGGTGGGAAGTGATTAGAAATACCTCATTCATGTTCAAACAAGTCTCATTTGAAATTTCAAACATCAACATTGAAGAAAATAAAGTCAGGTCAAAACTTGCCAAAAATAGAAAGTGACCTATAATTTGGAATTGCCAAAAATGGAAAGGTTTTCTCCTCAAATTTACATGACCAAAAATGCTTCAAATGAAATTTTGTTTAACATGAAAGTTGTAGATCTTTCTCTCCCATTTCCAAAATGTCCAAGAACATCAATTTCTCATTTGTGGTTGAAGAGATATGATCAAAACATGGCCAAGTGTGGATTGAACTTCAAAAGTGCATAACTTCTCAACTATTGCTCCAAATCATGTGGCTCTTTTTGCATTAATCTTGTTTTGACCTATAATTTCATAACCTTGCATTACATTGCATCATTTCTCATTTCATGATCATTTGCAAAAATCTTGATTTTTGGAGGGAATTTTCACAATTTAAAATTGGTAATTCATTTGAATATTTTACAATTGCCAATGGTTTTAAAATGCATTTTTAAGTGAAATTAACATAAACTCGTGCACTGTTCATGCACCACTTTCATGCAAGGGTGAAAAACCACATTTTGTCCAAACACCTTGTTTTCACTAATTTCAATTACCATTTGTTAAGCATGATTAGGAACTTGACTAATTAGGAGTATATAAGTGAAAACCTAACAGAAAACACTAACCACAATTCACAAAATTCAGATCTCAAATTTTCTCTCAAAACTTTCTCTCATTTTTCTTCACAATTTCTTCAATCCAAGTGCATTTTCTTTGATCAATTCGTCATCTAACATCATCACTGAGCAAAATTCAAGCTAGATCCAGGTGAATCCGTGCCATTCGAAGCAGCTTGAGCTTGAAGAACATCAATGGTGAATTGCAAAATCCGCGGATTCAAGCTCGATTGGACATCCAAACCTCATCCAATAGACTCCATAAGCTTGCTAGAGGAAGATCTAAGCACTACAAGGCCAGGAACTCGTGAATTTGAAAGCTGCTCTCCAAGAGGTCAAGAATTCGACTCTCTCTTTTCTGAATTTCATTATGTGATTCTTGTAGATCGTGTTTGTGTGAGCATTCTGAGCTTTGTTTCACTTGATTCCATGCCGTATTCATTGAGTTTCGAAGATTTGAAGTTTTGTTGTTGAAATTTATTTTGCTCGATCCATGAGAATTGTGATGTTACATGCTTGATGATTACTTGATTCATGATCTTTGATGTTAGATCTACATGTACATGTGCTTAGTTTTAATTTCTGAGAATTTTGTTCATCACGGTCATACTCTGTTACTATTCCTGGAAACGCATTTGCGAAGAAGATGATGCAGGTCCAAAGGCCACGGTTTTTGTGATGTCATACGCCACGCTTTTCTGTTTTCTGAAGTTTGCTAAAACCGTTGTCGTTGCCTTAGGGTTTGCGCGCCATTGGCTGCATGAAGCGCTCCATGCTGAGCGCTGATTGGCCAGGCTTTTGTTTTAGTGAAACGGTGCGCAGCAAGGAGGCGCCAAACTCCTCTTTTCAAATTATTTTATATAATTTCCATTAATTCATTTGTTTTACTTCAATTTTTATTTCATTTTTTTTTTGCAATCTTTGAAAATTCATAATAAATCATAAAATGATCCAAATAATATGGGGATTTTTGCTATGGTTTTCTTTTTCTCTCTAGTTTTTTATCAGCATGATAATCAAAGTTGTGCATGGCCTGGATTTAATTTTGCCTATGGTTTTTGTGTATGTGTGCATTTTGAACATTGCTTGCCTTTTCCTTTGTGAAATAATGTGTGTTGATCCAATGCTTCTGAAAATTTTCATGATGAAACTAGATTCGTTCCTTGACATTTTGGTGTTGAGTTTGCATTTTTATCATTTGTGGTTTCTGGTTTGTGAATTTTCTAAGTAGGTGTGACAATTTGTGTCACACCTTTGCATGTTCATCTTATGCTATGTGTTTACCCTATCAAATGATGCTCAATTGTTCTGATTTTTTGCATGCTGATCATATGATATGTCTTGAACATGTATGAATTTTTCCAAATTTTTATGAATCATTTTTGATTTAATTGAGATTTTTCATTCTGGTTGATCACATTTGGACTTTAAAATTGCATTGAACTTAGAATGATCATGAAATGCATTTGGTAAATGATATGAATGTGAGACTTTTTGCTATGTGTCAATAATGGTTTGAAGTTTCATCATGTCAATTTTCAGCTTCTGTTTTAAATTTTTTCTCCATCTCTGACCCTAGGCTTTGACCTAGTGGTTTGTTGCTCATGTTTGAAGCTTTGTTTCAGGTTACACATTCAAGTTATACAATTGGTGATGCCTCATCTTGAGAGCATTTGATACTTGCTTTTGGTTACTAATGTGTGTTTTGTAGGTTGATGTTGACTCATTTGAGATTGACTTGTGGCTTATGCCTTTGCTTATTAGTTGACTGTTGATATTAACTGTTGGTTGTTTATCTGAGTTGCATACTGATTTGTTTGATGTTTCCACAGGTACATTAGTTGCTTAAGTTCACTTTGAACTTGCTTTTGCTTGGTTGCTTAACCACTTAGGTATAATTTCTCTTCTTCATGTAGTCTGGAAGACCTGGCCTGTTATGTGGTCAGGCACCTGTCTGAAGTCCTCCTTAAGAGGCAATGCTTGTGATTGTTTACTCTTTGTGCCAAGCAGGAAAAGTCCTTTGATAAGGCAATTGGTAGATAAAAGAGATGTGTAGTCCATCTCCTACTATTCGGTGTGTCATCCCTTTGCTCACATTACATGTTGATGCATTGTGGATATTAACCCAAGATCTATAGAGTCATTCTCTTGTGGAGAAGAGTTCCAACTTTCTGAACTCCCGCACTTTCTATCATCTGAAACTCTCCCTGACCAGGGATAAGAGCTATGAGGTACACCCCTCATCTCCATTTCATCTGCTTCACCTTAACTCTCAATGTTAAGGTTAAGAGCACACTTACCCCATGCCAGTTGACTGTAAAGTCTAACCTTGTTTGAGCCTAATTGCTTGTATATAGTGTGTGCTAATTGACTTGTTTGTCTGATTACTTGATTCATCTGTGCATAGTTGTTTGAGTATGCCTTTGTGCATTTATCATCATCATCTGTATATCATTTCATAAATCTTGCTTTATAGCATTTTTACTTTGTCCATGGAGGAGACAAGCATAAGTCCATTATTTGGCAGTTGTTCCAATGATATGGTGTGAGACTAGTATAAGTCCATTTATTGGCATCTGGTATCATTGTTTTATTTTAGGAGATTGGTATAAGTCCAGATAGATTGGCATCTGATATCCATGTTTTGTTTTGCTTTAGGAGATTGGTATAAGTCCATTTATTGGCATCTGATATCCCTGTTTGTTTTAGGAGATTGGTATAAATCCATTGATTGGTATCCGATATCCTTGTTTCTTTGCTTTGGAGATTGGTATAAGCCCAGATAGATTGGCATCTGATATTCATGTTTTGTTTTGCTTTAGGAGATTGGAATAAGTCCATTTATTGGCATCTGATATCCCTGTTTGTTTTAGGAGATTGGTGTAAATCCATTGATTGGTATCCAGTATCCACCTTTGTTTGTGAGATTGGTGTAAGTCCAGCAATTGGCATCCGGTATCATTTGTTTTGCTTATTTGTTATTGCTCATTGCTTATTCCTAAGGACACACTTGAATCATCTTCCATATGATTTCAAGAGGTGAACATCTGAGAAGTTTTACACTCCCTCACCCACACCCTTTTTGTTCTAAACTCTTTGCACTTGTTGGCTTTAAAAAACTTGAAAATATTATTGTGCAAACCTTTCGCCTGTTTTCAAATTAGAAACCTGGGCCTTAAGCCCTTGATTTTCAAACTCTATTTCTTATAACACTTCTTTTTGAATTGAATTCTAATCATACTTTGACCATATTTTGTAAATACTCATAATTGGTTAATCACACTCATTCAATTGTTTTGTGGCTTTGTCCATTGTTGATATGTTTTCATACATTAGCCATAGGTTTCAATTATCATAGTGGTTGATGTAAATCTCACCACATCCTTAGTGAGTTGATTGTAAGTCTTCCATACTTATTATAGGGTTAACCCCTCACTAGTATGTTGAAGCCATCCTCGCATGGTGATTGTTGGTCTTGGTTGAGTTTTCTCCCGTTGATAATGAAAAGCCTTAGTGCTCTTGTTTTAAAATCAATTCACCTGCCTTTTGGAAATCTTTTAGCCGAACTACGACGTTTTGATCCTTACCTTCCATGGAAAGGTACGTAGGCAACGGGTTCATCCGTTCAAACACAAAAATAATAACTTGTATATTCTTTTCTCATCTTCCCAATCATGTTTGCACAATAATACTTTCATAACAAATAACATTTCATTCAACAAGTGTGAAAAGGGCTCCCTAGGAGTACCTAGGACGTTTTGGGTGCCTAACACCTTCCCATTGCGTAATTTACCCCTTACCCAGATTCTCTGATCTTTTCATTAGTTTTCTATGTGTAAAACTTCTTAGGCTTTTGTTCGCTTTTTAGCCATTCCTTAGGATAAATAAAAGTGCGGTGGCGACTCGATTCTTTGTATACTTTGCTTTTGGTTTAATCAATAAATCATAAAGTGACGAATACACCGCTACAACTACCTTTAGTCAATATCTTCTATCTTCATTCACTTCATGTGATATATTGTTATCTTTGAGCCAAATACACTATTTCTTTGAGCTCCATCTTGTGTCTGCTTGTGAACAAAGAGATGTTTGTTATGGAACTAAACATTTAATTATGTTTGTTTTTTGTCGTACCATATAGTGGTGAATGCTCCGGCTACCAACATATTAGTTAATGCGAGTTTTACTCTTGGGTTCAGATTTCATCCCCTTTTTGGAGTCAAATAACATAATAATTTGGTCCATACCATACCTTTATCACACTTTTTTTCATCTCCCACCATTAGTTTTATAAACTACGGAGCTCTGAATTCCTTACTGCACTATAAGGATACATTGGCATGAGGGCCCTAATCCTCACCGAGGACTCTATTTATTCTCTTTTTCCCTTATTCTTTCGCGAGTAAACTTTATATATAACACCCATTCAAGCAAAGAACGATTAAAATGGTTCTCGTTGAGTACAATAGATGTAAAGGGTGTTAATACCTGCCCCTTGCATAACCGACTTCCTTACCCATATTTCTCTTTCCCCCTGAGTTTTACTGATGTTTTACCTTTCCTTCTGGAAAAAATGAAGTTCGATGGCAACTATGTTGTATGTTCGAGCGTGTGATGCTTTCGGGTATATTTCTGCTAGCTTCACATATCCCAACACAAGGACCCCAAAATTAGGGTTTAGATGCACAAATGAAAGCTCACGAGGTCAAACATATGTTATATGAATATTCATGTTATGAATTAGGGTTGAATGCACATATGAATATCATGATGTGACCTTCTGGAACCAAGGTCCAAAAGGGAATGAAATAAGGGTTTCCCCCCATATGATGAGCAATATCACAATCCTCAAGCAAAACCTAAATTTTTATTATCCATAACCTTTGAATCTATGATGCTTATTAGGAAGTGTTAACACGAGTGAATGATGTATATGAATGAGGCATGAATGAGTAAAGATGAGTCTCAAGTCATAGGTTATATGAAAATGGGAGAGCAAATTTTAGGGTATGACACATAGGAGAAACTATTTTTCGTTTAACATATGAGATATAAGTTGTTATCGCAATAGAAATCAAGGAGTTAAGCTGAAGGATAGTAAAATGCATTTCCAACAGAAAGCAACGGAAAAGTCATAAGAGAGGAAATCAACCTTTTAGAAGAAAAAATAATGATAGTCTCCTTCAACAACATCATCTTTAAGCAAATCATGACTTCGGGGTACAACCATCGTGTTCGGTCCCGGGAATTCCAAATCGAGGATCTATTACTTCGGAGGGCAGACATTAGAAAGACGAATTCCCAAGATGGAAAATTATCTACCAATTGGGAAGGCCCCTACCGCATGCAAGTTAGCTCCGGGAAAGAGGCGTATCTCTTAGAATCCATAGAAGGATACATATATCGAGGATATGAAACATCACTAAGTCGAGGCAATATTATAGTTAATGATTTGTTTCAATTCTATTTCTGTGTAACTGACTGAATACGATATGAATACAACTATTTTCCTATTATTGTTCTACTATTGTGATCTTTTGTGTCTCTCATATCGTAGGATAATAGAAAATGGAAATGACTTACATTTCTATGTATCTGATATTGACTAAACACATTGGTGTCTATCTGATACGACTTAAAATGCATTCCACACATTCATACGTATCCGATATAGACTAAACACATTATTGCATATCTGATACAGACTGAACGCATTATTGTATATCTGATACAACTTAAAATGCATTACATGCATTGATGCATAACTAGTGCACCCCCTTAGATCTAGCCAATCCAAGGGCATTAAGTCTTAGAGTCTGAAGCCATCCACCTAGATCCGAGTAATACTTCGGGGAAGGGACGAAGGTCATACCCTTGGTCGTAGAATGGTCTTCTATGACGTGAACCACAGTTTAAAGGCATAATCGCATCTCGATGGATTCGGGCCCTACTGTTGGGCAAAACAACATACAAAAATGCTAAGTACACTACACCGACACAGTAAGCCAATTACAACAAAACAAACGACAAAACAAAAGTCGTTTCATATATCAAAATTGTAGGTTACATAAGGATTATATGAAGGATAAGGAATCAGGAAAAGCTTAAAGGCCAGACACTAGAGATCCTAGCTATTCCAAAATATTATTAAAAACAACCTCTTTCAGGTCATCATTAGAAACATCTTGCAACTAGTTACTCAAGGTGACTCGTTCTTCTTGTAGGGTTCATAGATCCTTATATTGACCCATTTTCTTCTCCTCAAGTTCCAATGCGAGTCTCTAGACCACGGGAGACAAAACTTCTTACTCAAGTTCCTTTTGGAGGATACTCGAGTCCTTCTCTTCAAACAACTTCTCAAGCTTCATTATATGATCAACCAAGGAAACTAGGGATCCAAATAATTTCACTTCATCTAGGAAAGAAAAAATTCCGTTCAAGCGAGTACGTAACATGGAGCATTCCCTCTCGAAGCTAACCATTTTCTCCTTGGCCAAGCCATAGTGAGCCTTCAAATCCCCGACCTCTCGAGAAGAGGAACGAGGAAACAAAAGATATATATGTTCGGCCGCGAGTTAATTCAAAAGGGGAATGGCCTAAAGCACTTGATAAGTTGATTCTGTCAGCAAATTGGACTTTCCAAAAGGGGAGAGCTGATGAATCTGCTCGTAGTCATCAATCGACACACACATCTTTATCTCCACTACAATCCGAGGAAAATAACCAACCATCACGGAGGGCACAAAACTTAGAGTATTCCCTAAATAGATGCTTGAAGCAGGATCAAACTGTTTCAAATTTTTCTTCTTTGCAGGACTTCCCCGAATGAATGTTTTACCCTCATCCTTATTAGTAGGATAGTCATGGTTCTTCTTACTCTGTCTCTCCAAACACATAGACACAACTAAGAGAGCCCTTAAATTTAGCACATGAGAAATGTCTCCAGCCGGTGGATCCGTCTTTTTGAGGTCATCTGCAAAAAGAAGGTAATTAACCAGTAAAATAATACATGAAGGTGTATATCATGATTAAAATAAGAGAAGGAAATATACCAAAATGTTTTCTCATCTCTTCTACAGACTTTGCCTTAGCGATGTCGTGAAAATGTATTTCTAAGTCAGAAAAGGGAAGGAATATTTCTTTCATATCCTTTTCCACATTAGTAATAGATTCATATGGAATGAAATAATCTTTAGCTTTCTGAGAAAAGTGATATGAGGACCAAAATTGCCTCTCTCGTTCATAACAGATTGATGGGGTAGAAGAAGGAGAAAAAATAATGTATAATTCATTATGAGCAAGAGGGGAAAGATGGCTAACTAGGAAATAATACTCCTTAAAACTCTTCAAATTGTCAATGTAAACATGGAAAATCTCATTTCTCAATCGACAAAGAGAAACGAGCCCATAATCGCGACTCTTGTAAGAAGGGTTAACTTCAAAGAGATGATAGAAGAGATTTAGGGAAGCCAAATCCATGTTCCCTTGATATTCGTACCAACATTGAAAGAATTTAACAAAGCCCCAGGCACAATGATGAAATTGTGATGGAGGAATGCGAAGATGATCCAACACCCCATTTTCGAAAGCATTAAGTGGGAGTCGTACTCCTAAATTCTCAAAGATGCAAGAGTAGAAAGGGATAGAGCACCCTTAGAAATTATGACACACCCTCTTGTCTATAGGGATCACCAAAATTTTCCAATCCGAAGAAGAACCCAATTCAAAGGGAACCTCTTTCTACTCACCCCTTTGAGTATGCTTTGAGGAGATCCCCAAATATTGTGGGTCTAACCATGAATAATCTTCATTATTTGTTGCTTGCATATGGATTGTATTTTACCTTTTCATACAAATAGATCTGATGGGTTAATGGCGACAGGTCAACATTATAAGATTGATTATGTAACACCTTAAACCCTGAAACTTATAAATGAAGAATTACTCGATAATTTAAGGTGTCACCAACCACAACCCTTAGAAAAAAACATATTCATTTACAAAATACGCAATGGAAAACAAACATCATACAACACCTGTCACCGCATGCTCACCTTCACTTAGGATATCATTGTAGTGGAATCATATTAAACACAATACTAAAACATATTAAATTCAATTTGAATCTTATAAGGACTTAGCCTTCACAAAATGGTTTCAAAAAGAGGTTTTAATATCCAACTCAAAACACCATGACATAATAGTTATTACACTTCAACCACATAAGCACAACAACATCAAACATAATAAATGAAATATCATTCACCCCCAGTGCTACAGAATCAGAGCATGACGACTAATAATAACACGATAACTACTGAAAATAACTCCAAGAGCTATTTCTCACTCAAAGCAGTAACTCTACTTCTGAGTATCTGCAAGATGCCCATGGTGGACAACATCAAAGCAAAGGGGTGAGAATTCACATCAATAATTTAACGGTATAAATTGCAAGGTAGGATTCAAACATATACACGTTCAATAATAATCACACAACATCATTCTCACACTCAATCCAATCAACACACATAAAATAATCACATAATCATCATGTAAAATTATGCAATGAGACTTAATACGTTAACTAGACTCATATGTATGTGGTATCATATCATCATCAATTGGTTCACTAAGGAACCGGGTTCCCCCTGATTGAACCCAAAATCCACCCTGCTCGGATTCGGAACAAGTCATTGATCCACCATGCTCGGATTGCAACTTGCCTCTTTAATCAACAACAACGACATAATGAATGCATGTCATAACATGTCAATGCAATAACAACATAATGTTTAAACTTCCCTCCATAAAATAAACAAAACATGCATTGACTCATTATTCCTAAACATAAATCATGCTCATACAGTTGCATATCACTAGTATCATTCACAACAAGTAACACAATATCATCGTCCATTATGCACATATCCAACATTCATCACATACTTCATAATTTCGATTAAAATCTTGTAAAATTAATGAAGAATTTCTAATAATTAACCATAGACACCAAACAATACTCAACAACACCTCAATTTCATGCCACTAAAAAAACTAGAATCTTCACACAATTCTATGCACCAAAGCTCATTACACTCATTCTAGGTGCATGGTGGGTAACCTGTCATGGTGATGGCGACCGTCATCGACTATAAACCCCATGGAGACCTAGTCACCACAACGATGGCGTCCTCCATCGACTTTCAGAATGCATAATTCATTTTTCTGCATGGAGTTCAATTCATAACTCTGACTTTCCACTTTTAGGTACTTAAATCAATCAGAAAACAATAGCGAAACAACATATTGACATCAAACAACATATATCTATCAATTAGCAAGAAAAATTACCAATTATTTCCCACTTTTATCATGATCCAAAAAACTTTAAAACTCAACAATGGTGAAACATATTAACACAATCAAAACAAAAAATCTCATACACACATGTACACAAATTTCATCATGAAAAACAAATTACAACACCAATTGATTATCAAATTTCGATTCACACACAAACACAACAAAACATTCATAGTCGTACAAAGACTATTGGAGGTTAAGGACTTCTTAATTCTACCCTTAACCTTATTGTTGGTGTAAGCCCTAGAGACCAATACTTTTGGTACTTGTATCGAATTATTTATTAATAATAAAAGGCTTTTTCTTTATTATGTTTGTTTAATAAAGTCCCTAGAATAGCTAGTCTGTTTAATGTATCAAGTGTGACTTAATCACGAGATCCCATTAAACATAAAGACACTATTCTTAAAGTATTAGTAGTCGAGCTTTGTTGTGAAGTGGGATAACATTAAAGCATTAAGATTGTTATGTATGTAGACTGGTGATCACATCTCATGGATCATGGATAAGGAGTTATCAAGTCTTAAACATAGGTATGAATATTAGGAGTAATATTTATACTGGATTGACCCGCTATGAGAATACTATATAGAATTTTATGAAAAGTGTCATAAGTTATTCTGATGGTGATAATGGTGTATACCACCCTTCGACCTGAAACCTTATGGATCCTAGATGTATAGTCGAGTGCCTTATTGCTGATCAAACATTGTTCGTAACTGGATGACCATAAAGACATTTGATGGGTATTCCACGAAGCATGTTGAGGGACATGAGTGACCTAGATGGAATTTGCCCATCCTGTGTAACAGGATAAATGTCTACGGGTCCAATATTGAACTGGACAAGGATGATACAGTTTATGCCTTGTGTTCAATATAGACATAAGGGCAAAAGGGTAATTGTACACATAAGTATTATCTCAAAAGGATTTGTCAGATCACATGACATTTTCGTGTCTTGGGTAGCAGTGATGTGTTGTTAGATACCGCTCACTGTTTATTATGTTAAATACGTGATTTAATATAATTTCCAATGCCGCGAAAAGCTACAAGGTCACACAAAAAAAGGACGGATTGATGAGAGGTAGAGTAAATAAGGAACACTGTAAGGTACGGTGCACTTAAGTGAATTGTAGAATATCGTAAGGTACAGTTCACTTAAGTAGAATACGAAATATGGTAAGGTACCACGCGCTTAAGTGATTTTGGTATATCATAAGATATGGGCCACATACACTTAAATGGGATTTTTAGCTTACAGCCCACACAAGTGGTTCTATAAATAGAACCCTTGTGTAGAAGCATTTGTTCAAATGAAATTTTTGTTTCTCTCTCTCTCTATCTCTCACTCACTCACTCAAAGCCTTCATTCATAACAGCTAGCACTGAGACTGAAGGAATCCGTTCGTGTGGATTGAGTAGAGGCATTGTCACCATTCAACATTCGTGATCACTCCTTCGATCTGCATCAAGGGTTTCAATCGCCACAAGAGGTAACGATTCTATCACTGATCATACCCATTCGTAAGGGTCACTAAAGGAGAAATTTTTAATTTCCGTTGCGTTTTGGATCGCTATTCTCCTTCACTTATAACCATTATTGAATCCATTCTCCCCCTACCTGGTTATTCTAGCAACAATGAAAATTCTGGTCTGATTGAGTCTTCTTCCTCAAACTCTAAGCCCTTCCTCTCCTCTTAGTTTTCTAGCCTCTTTACCAAAGTTTGTACGTCCTGATAAAAACTCCTAAACTTAGATCATGTTCCTAATTTATATCATTAGGGTTAATCTAGTTGAAATTACCAACTCACCTCTCACTTACTAACATCCTTTCTCCTTCCTCCCCTCTATTTCTCACAAATCACAATTTGGATCCAAACCTTCTATTTTCCCATCTTAATTAAATAATTCAATTAAAATACTATTATTTAATTATTAAAATAGGTTCTAATAATTCTATCCTACCTTTATCAATCTCTAATCACTCTCCACACTCCCACTTCAAGGCCACACACCCCCGAACACCCATATTAATTCAACTATCGCACATAATAATTAAAATAAAATGAAATTAATTCACGAATAAAATAAAGAAATAAAAATTCAAAAACTGGGGTGTTTCAGATCCTCAAAAATGATAAAAAGAAAAATAAGCTTTACTTATTTAAAGAAAGATGTAACAACATACTTGGATGAAGAGAAGGGGAAATCGCAATGGGAACTTGAAGTTGAAACTAAGAAGATGATGTTTAATGATTTAGAGAAGCAACCACCAAAGAGCAATAAGAAGATAAAAATGAAGACCATAGGTCAAAAGCCTTGGGGGAAATTATTCTCGACCCCCAAAGGCCCAATGGAACAAGGCCCCATCCATCTCAAAATCCATTCTACTTGAGCCAAAGTATAAAAATAGTTCACATACTAAGAGCAAGGTATAATCTCTAATCTCCACTTTCTTTATACTCATCTTGAATCTTGAACTAGCTTGAATGTGGGAGTGCTAACCATACAGTACCAACCATGCGCTACAGTAAAGGAGATTGAAACCACCATTCCAGATCAACAGTTATCCAATTATCTCTATTTCTGGTTCCTAAGCAGAGTTAGAGCATCTATTCCAGGTTCCCGAACGAAACACAACCTAAGAAAAAGTTGCCTACGAGTTTGATGTCTGAGATAGATTTCAAGACAATGAGTCACTCTTGTTGAATCAAAATCCTACTTATTATGCAAATATTCAAATCATAGACACCACTGCTTATACCAAATCTTAGAAACGTTTGACGTTACTTCTAAAACACTTTTTTCAAATTCAAGCGGGGGATTGTTGGAACATGTCAAAATTTAAATATGGGGATGAATTTTAAAAAAAAAATCTTTCAGTTCCACTTTGTTAAAAAATTATGCGTGTTTGTTTGTTAATTTAGAAAACTATTTGTTCCTCATTGCTTAGCTTAGACATTATAGTTAGTTTTCAATATTATATAAGACAAATAAAAGTTTCAAGTCTCACATTGCTTAGATTACATATCGTGGCTAGCATACTTCATTAGATAAGGAATGCACATGTTTCGTTCCAAAACACACCAAAAACTACTCTTGAGTTTTTACTTATTCACTCTCATTATTTCACGTTCTCGAATTGTCAAAGCGTCAACTTCTTCCATTTTCTTTCTACTCGTTGAATTTTCTGAGTATTTTCTTGGATTCTCTTTGGATAATTATTTGAGTTTCTCTTTGTTCAAGAAATTATTTAGGATGGTCAAACGACCATTATGGAATTCTCTTTGGAGAATTATTTAACTTTCTCCCCGTTTGAACAATTATTTAGAGTGTTCAAACAGCTATTATTGAATTCTCTTTGAAAAAATATTAGAATTTCTCCTCGTCTGAGAAATTAATTAGAGTAATTTTTATACCATATATGGTGTATTTCTAGACTGATTATCTATCGTATATTAGTAATCATATAAGTATTTAAATAAGCTATTTTATTCTAAAGTTGTTGGGGTTAATAGTTTGCCTTGCACAATTTTATTAATGACGCAAAACATATTAAATAGAGTAACTTAATCCGCGACTCAATTCGATAATTTCTTCTATAATATTTTTTAAAGTAGATTTTTGAAAAAATAAACAAAATTTCATGTTAACAAATAATTAGAGTAAGAATAATATAGTATTAATACTTTAATTTATAAGGGCTAATAAGATCAATATTATTAAAATAATTATTAAAGCAACATTATAGTCTTTGAACAATCAAACTAATGAAAGACTATGTGTTATCTCATTAGGACAATTTTACGAGATAAAAAATCTAAATAGAAAATTATAGTATAGTTGGGCATAATGTTAAAATATAATTGATTTAAATGTATTTTTGGTCCTTTTATATTGGCGTTTTAAATTATTGGTCTCCCTAATACAAAATTAGTTATTTTGATCCCTTAATTTTGATGGTCTTTGAATTTTTGTAGTTCCCCTCCAATTTTATATACGTGACAGTGATGATTAGAATACAAATTTTATTTTTAATGACAAGGCATTGATGATTAGATTATTTATTTATTAATATTTTTCAATTAAATTAATTATGCCTTTTAATTAATGATAATTTATTTATTAATATTTCTTTTAATTAATATGATTTTACAAAAAATTATTAATACAAGTTTTAAAAGATAATTATATGGGCTTAAGACCCAATTGTTTTTAGATTCTCTTCAATCCATAAGTAGTTAATATAAATGGTTTGAATAAGCTATGTAAACACTAAATGCAAGTCTAACAAAAACAATATGGGACTATACCATATCTCATTTCTAATGTTTATACTGAGTTGGGAAGTTTATAATTAATAATTCTAATGCAACACATGTTTATCTTCTCTTTTTTCCTAGCCTAATGGTCTTTCGTTTTCATGTAGGCAACATATATTCAACATACCTTCTCGTTTTCATCTTCTCTTTTTTTCTAGTCTAATGGTCTTTAATAATGCAACCTAAATCCTTCACAACCTTTAAACAATTGCATCCACTTGAATTTTTGGGTTCACTTGATATGTTTCATTCAAGTTTATCATCTCATATGAACAAATTGCAACTTGACATTAACCCTGAATTTTGACATTTCTAATATTTTCGTATAGGATTTTCAATAGAGTTTGAGATGAACATTTTCATTGATCTATTGCAACCATAATCCGGGATTTGAAACGAATTAAAGTTACCAATTGAGGAAGTAGCCATGAATGATTGGATGAATATGCAATGAAAGAAGAATGCGATTGTATTGAAGAGAGGAAGAGGAAGACAACAATATTGAAGAAAGTGAGAAGAAGTTGCAAAATCAAATAAATTTTGGATTTCATCCATACTTTATAAAACCCTCAGATTGCATTTCCACATAGTTAACCTGTGTCAGAATCAAAAGTTAAAAAATAAAATTCATGTCAGCACTCTTAGATATCTAAAATTTTTTTTAACAGAAATTTGACATACATTAAAAAAAAAAGAAGTGATATATAAGGATTCCATCCAAAATAATAAATTCAGAGACCAAAATAAAAATTTACTAACTTACTGGGATGAAATATATATATATATATATATATATATATATATATATATTATATATATATATATATATATATATATATATATATATGATGAATGGGGGTAATGTTGTAGTTGGGTTGGTTGATAAGTAGGTACACAAATAAAACAAGCACACAACCCCATCACATTGGGATTCTTGATGTATAAAGTATGGTGGGACTGTGGCTATTGCCTACCAATCGTTTACTCAAACGAATCCACCATCCTCTGCTTTATGACCTTAACTTCTAGTCATACAATGTTCAATTAACGTTAGTAATGATTACGACCATATATTAGTTAATGGCCCTACACACCTACGAGGAAAAAAATACCAACTTATAAGTTATAACTAGGTTTTACAAGTCTTTTCAAAAATAACAAAAAAATAATTATTAGTTTGGTACAAAGTCACAATTTTCATTTATTTCAAGATATTAGTTTTTTTTTTGGACAAAATAATTTATCATGAAATATGTGGTAAGAAGGTTCGAAAAAGTGATTATCTATGTAATAGCTTTGAGAGTTTGTACCGTCTTAACAATTGATAAGATTAAATGGTTAAATCTAACTTACTTCATTTGTAATGTGAATCTTTCTATCTTGAATGTAAAGTGTTTTAAAATGGCCATATTCGATCCACTAGAAATGTATTTCGAAATTTACAACCTACTCAAAAGATGAAATATCTTTAGAGAATTTTTTAATGCATTCTATATATTACTTACTTATCATGTAAAAATATTAAATATCCTTCAAATTCTGAAAATGCATTTTCTAACGCATCATGCACCAACGTTATGGCGCATCAAATGAGTGTCACCCTATATGAATACTATAACAAATTTCGGAGATACATCGCCGGATACTTTCAACAAATATAATTATAGTTGATCAGTTCAGTGGACATTCCGGAGATGCATCTTCGAAAGTTTGGGACGAAATTTTGAAATTTGTTGTCACATTTGCATGTCAAATATTTTAAGAGATGCATCTCCAGAATAATTTGATAAAACACTGAGATGCATGATCACACATGCATACTTGTTTTTCACTTAAAACCCTCACTAAAAACCCTTCTATTTTCAATCCACATTTTCACTCCAAATCTTTAATATTGTGTTTCATCACATCAAAGGAATGAAAAGAAGTTGGAATTCCACATAAAGATCATTTATTTCAAAATTCATTTCTCACATTAATCTTATTTCTATCTGAAAAACTAGCGTTTATTTCGGAGATACATTTTCGGAATGAGCATGAACTTACCCGAAAATGCATTTCTGGTATCTGTTTGTGTTCATATTTTCAGTTCCGTTTACAAAATTAGCACTTATTTACCGTTATGTGGTAATTGTTTTCATTAGATATGGTGCACCCTGATGTTTTCCCCAAACAAGTTATGTCTCTGAATGTCAACAGTGTTGTTGGCTGTTCTGAAGGCGGTAGATGTTGGAAACCAATCTAAAAATGAGCAAGAGTTTGAATTTTGTGATCACATGCTTCAATGGATTCGTATGGAGGCCTCCAAACTGAGATTTGGTGTGGTTATCGGAAGGTCTGATAATGGTTCGGATAGAAGATGTGCTTTTGTGACAATGACCTGCAAAAAAAGTGGAAAATATAGACCTCCTCTCCGAAATTTTAAACAACACGACACCGGTTCAAGAAAAATGTGAGTGTCTCTTTAAGTTGCATGGTTATATTTTGGCAAACAATAAATGAATATTTAATGACATATATGGTTTACATAACCATGACTTGTGTGAAAAATTAGTCGACCATTCATTTGTGTGTTGCCTCATGCCGAAAGAGAATGAATGTGTTGCTGACATGACATGAATTTGGTTCAACCGAAAAACATACTTGAAACTTTGAAACGTAAAAGACCTGAAAATATCTCAAAGGTCAAGCAAGTGTACAATATTCAGTACCAAACTAACGAGGCACTGAGGGGGGATAGAACTGAAATGCAATAACTCTTGAAACTGTTGGATGATAACAGTTATGGGTCTAGGTATCGAACGTGCGAGGATGAAGTTACCGTTAGAGATATATTTTGGACTCATCTTTATTCCATCAATTTGTTCAACATGTTTCCTATTGTGCTCATAATTGATTTAATGTATAAGACCAACAAGTACAAACTTATATTATTGGAGATAAATTTAAAGACAACAATCTTTATTCTCAGTTGGTCGGTAACATATCTCGAGTAGCTTTGAATTATATTTTTCACGAAGCTAAACGAGCTGATAATGTAGGCTCTGATAGCGCAAAGTATGGATGCACAATTATGAAAACATATGGCCTCTCATGTGCTTGTGTTATTGCAAAAAAGGGGAATATTGGTTGCCCGGTAAGAATGGATGAGGTTTGCACTCACTGAAAGAGGCTTAGGTTTGATGATGATGGTGTCATTAAAGACGGTAAATTGAATATCTTTGTCTTGATCGAATGGAAAGTGATACAAGAGAGATTTTTGAAAGTCGATGACAACATGAAACTCCATATCAAAGAACAATTGAGGAAGATTTCTTATCCGAAAACCACCGACTTGAAACCAGCCTCTCAAATGGTAAAAATAAAAGGTGCTCCTAAGAAGCTCAAGCCTACACCGAGTGACACTTCAACGGTGCGGTCTCCTTCGTATTTTGAACATGTTGAAAAAGTTTTTTCGGACTCGCCAACTCCAAAATCTAAAAAAAGGAGCTCTCATTAGCAAACCACATCTTTCTCCGCCTTCACCAAAGATTCCATTCACTGACGAGATGTTGGTTTTTATGCACAAATACATCGAGCAGACCGTCATTGTTGATGGGGGCGGTAATTGCGATTATAAAGTTGTTTTGTCTTTACTAGATAAATGAGAAGATAATTATACACTTGTATGACATCAACTTATGCAAGAGTTAAGGACTCATAAAGAATCATACACACGACTATATGGAAACAAAGAAAACTTTGATGCAATTTATGAGTCTCTTATTCCTTGCCTTAGTGGACCGGCACCAAAGGCAAAATAGATATGCTTCCTTGAAATGGGTCACCTCATACTATGTGTGTATGATATAGTGTGTGTTGATCTTACATGATATGGTATTTCGGAAATCTTTTTCCCACTGCGTATCGTCCCAACTCAAAATCAAAATGATCGTATTATGTGTATTGGGTGGCTTTCAAAATCATGACATTTTGTTCAAGTTTACTTGTAACCAGGATGCCATATACCTCTTACATCACCGGAGTGAACGGCTCATTCAACAACAAAATTCGAGACTTGGTTGGACCATTTTGTGGAAAGAATGCAAGAGTTCGGGAAATTGAGCAACATTGAAAGAGAATCAAATGCACAAAAGTCAAAGGGGGTATCACCCATAGATTTAGTCGGCGACAAATGTTTTGATTCGTTCTAATTTCCTGTTTAGTCGGACAAATAAGTGTATGTAATTGTGTCTCAATATTAACGAAGTATAATATATTCAAGGCTTAAATAGTCTATTGGTCCCTGTAAGTTAGCGAGTTTTTGAATTTGGTCCATGTATCTTTTTTTTTGTCTAGATCCCTATATCTCACTTTTGTGTTGGCGTTAGTCCCTAGAGTTAAAATTATGTTAAAAAAAAGTTGACTGGACTAACGGTGCACACGTGGAATTATTGAGTTGGTTAATACCAAGAGGAATCAAATCCAATACCATTGCATTGCCATTGTAACACATTACCACTAGACCAACCAACACATTCGTTCAATCTGTTGCAACAAATATATATCACATAACTGGTATAGAATTATCTAAATAATTTATTAATTAGTTTAATTATTTAATATTTCAATAGTTTATTTCAATTATTTAGTTTATTAAATAATTAATTTATTAAATATTTCAATTATTTAATATTTCAATATTAAAGTTTTTAAATTATTTTAAATATTAATGTTTCATATTTCATATTTTCAACTATTAAACAATTTTAACTATTAAACTATTTCAACTAATTAGTTTAAATATAAAATATTAATATTTAATAGTTTATATTCCATATTAATATTGGAAAAACTAATTAAACTAATTATCATTTCAAATATTTAATATTTCAACCATTTAATATTTCAAACTAATAATTAAATACTTATTTAAGTATTTAAATAGTTTTATTAGTATTTCATTATTTATTATTTCAACTATTAAGTATTTAAATATTTGAAATAATAATTAGTTTAATTAGTATTTAAAATAATAATATAAAATATGAAATATGAAATATTAGTAGTTTATATTTAAGCTAATTAGTTAAAATGCTTTAAGAATTAATATAGTTTAATAGCTGAAATATGAAATATGAAATATTAATATTTAAATTAATTTAAAAATTTTAATATTAGTTAAAATATTAGTAGTTGAAATATTAATAGTTGAAATAGTTAAACTAATTCAACTATTAATTTTTCTAATAAACTAATTATTAGTTGAAATATTAATAGTTGAAATATTTAATAGTTGAAATATTTAATAAACTAATTATTAGTTGAAATATTTAACTGTTGAAATATTAAATATTTAAAATATTAAATAATTTATTATATGATTAATTATTAGTTGAAATAATAATTATTTTAATTAGTATTTCAAATATTAATATTAAATATTAATATAAATGTTTAAATATTAATAGTTTATATTTAAACTAATTAGTTGAAATAGTTTAATATTTAAAATAGTTTAATAGTTAAAATATGACATATTAAATATTAATATTTAAACTAATATAAAAAATTTAATATTAAAATATTTAATAAACTAAATAATTGAAATAAACTATTGAAATACTAAATAATTAAATTAATTAATAAACTATTTAGTTAATTCTATACTAGTTATTTAATATATATATATATATATATATATATATATATATATATATATATATATATATATATATATATATATATATATATATATATATTTGTTGCAAGTTATTTGTCAAATGTGTTGGTTTGTCTTGTGGTAATGTGTTACTAAGGCATTGCAATTGTATTATGTTTGATTCGTCTTAGCTCCATTTTTGAAACACTGCATTTTAGGTTTTAAGATCAAAACAAAAAACAATAATAAAAAAATCGAGGTGGAAATACTGGTTTAAAAAATGTATATATAAAAAAAAATATGCCACGTCAGCGATGGTAACCAACTCAGCAGTTCCACGTGTGCATCGTTAGTCTAGTCAACTTTTTTATAACAGAATTTTAACCCTAGGGACTAACACCAACACAAAAGTGAGATATAGGAACTCAGGCATAAAAAAGGATATAGAGATCAAATTCAAAAACTCGCTAACTTACAGGGACCAATAGACTATTTATCTTTACCAAAACATTTGTTCATTTGCCAAACAAAGTCATCATGTAGGTTTTGTTTTCAAAGGTTCTATTTTCTGCTTGTTCAGGAGAGGTTTCAGAGATGTATCTCTGAAACAAGATGATAGGGTGTGGAACCAAAGATATATCTCCGGAGTCAGCATGCTAGATTTTGTGAGGTCCACAATTGTCTACAACTTCTATAAATTAAGGTACTCTTGTTTTTTATTTCACACAAAGAGAAAACGTCTCAAATAAGCATCATCTGGTATGTCGCAAATGTGTCATTCTCTAGCACGATACTTAGGCGAAAGTTTAAGCTCAATGAGTACACCTCTCTTGCAGATATAAAATACGAAGTCCATAATCTCCTACCTTACAGAGATAATAAAAAAAATTGTAGTTCGAGTATAGTTCACCGTCGATTGACAACGGGGGGAAGATTGAGTTCAGAAACTTTGAGCTCAAGACAAATGCAGATGTAAGGGCTGTGTGAAATACATTTTTCCGTTTTGAAACAAAAGTTCCACATGAGTTGAAAGCGAGGATTTCAAGATCGGTCAAAGATATTGTGAAGATGTTGAAGCGTCCACTTGGATATTGAAGTGTAATGTTGCATTTTACGTTGAAATCCTCCATGTAGTGTTGATTTTATGTTATGAATGCTAATTTTATTTTGTCAAATTACAAGTTTTTTGTTTCTATCTCTGATACTGCTGCCTATAAGTTACAAAAATGCATATACGGAAAGATTTCGGAGATGCATCTCCAGGTTTAAAATACCTAACTTCTAGGAGTCACTCAGAATGGCCTTGGTTGTGTGTGTATTGGGTGCTTCCGGAGATGTATCTCCAGAATATGGAGAACATTTTAGTATTTTAGTATGGTGTGTAAGTAACATATAAGGTGCATTAATAAATTCCCATCTCTCCAACACATTAATAATGACTAGCAAAAGATAAGACAGGGACAAATGGAAAAATTTAGGTGTCAATCATATAACCATTGTAACGTTACAACTTACAATTCCAAGTCATAAAGTTAGACTCCTTTAAGACCTATATAGGGGTGCTTATGAACCGGTTTGATTCGGTTTTGAGATAATTTGATACTCAAATCGATCAAAAATATATGGATTAATTTGGATTAGATTTTCATGTTTTTTGATAAAATCCAAACCGAGAAATAACATATTAATTTGAGTTGGATTGATCGGATACATTATAAGCAAATATGTAAAAAAATATTTATTTTTTTTAATTTACATCAACTAATTTTCTATAAAAGTATAAAATTTTATTATTATATTTTTTTTCATATAGGCTGTGAATGTCACAAATAAAGCTTTATATTTCTTCTTTCTTAAAATTGAATATATTATACTAGTTTCCATGATAATGATATAAATTATCTGAATTACTATGGTTAGTTCGGGTGGATGAGCTCGTAGGTAGAATTTTCTAAATCCGTTGTCAGAACCAATTAACATCGAATTTTATTGGTTTGATTCGATTTTCGCCCGAACTAAAAAAATGCATGATCCAAACACAATGGTTTAATTTGGATTCCAATTTGATTCGGATTTTTCCAAACCAATGAACACTCCTAGACCTATATAAGAACCTTTGAAATCACGGAGAAAAGCAATTTCCTACTCTACATATTTTCAACACATCATTTGTTTACTAATTTAAGCATTGAAGTGGTTGCAAGTACCACTCATTTATCAACAAAAGAAGAAGTTTGTTTGCTCATCATCTTCAGATCCAGATTGTATTAGTGGCAAGGGAAGACATCATCCATGACTGATTCTAAAAATTACGTTTACAATGTAATGATTTTTAGACTAAAAACCTCTCTATCCATGTATCAACATATGATGAATAACCTTTTTCTAGAAACTAGCAAGATACTCGTGCGTCTGCACGGGTAAATTTATTTAATACGGTATAAAATATATTTAGATGCATATGTAAATTTAAAATGAAAAAAGAATTTGAAGAAAAAAAGAAAATTTTCACGTTTGAAAATAAATAATTCTTCTCTCAATTAAAGGCAATTGTTAGTTAAAATAAAATAGATATTTTCCTAATAGTGACCAATGAAATAAAAAGTTAGTGGTGTGCATTTTTATTGAGTGATATTCAATTTGATACAATATAAAATATTTTTAGATACACATGTCAATTTATAATGTGTTACTTAATTGTAAAACAATGATCATATAAACTCAATTGTATTAAAGAATCATATAAAAAAAAGACATGTGAGATGGAGAAAGAAAAAAAATCATATTTGAAAATAAAAAATTTGCATCTAAAGTAAAGTTAGATATTATTCTGATAATGACCCTGAAATGGAAAGTAGATAGATACACATGTCAATTTCAAATGAGTTACTTAATTATAAAACGAACAAAAATTATATAAATATGAATATTTTTTTATATATAATAATTATAAAATGATTATGTTTTTATTTTAGATAAATTTTGTGTTTAAAAATTTAACATTTTTCTGTGTTCTTCTTCATTAAATTAAAAAGAGATTCAAATTATGTTATTTATACTTAAAAATATAAAATAGGAAGAAAAAAATGGAGAGAAAAAATTAAAATGATATTGTCCTAATCAGTTGGTTGGTCTTTACCACAAAGATATCATCAAGAAAATATAGTCGTAGTCTCTTGAATAAATAATCCTTCCTTAGGAAGTAATTATTTTGGTTGGGAGCTAAACTATTTAAAAAGCTCTTTATTGTATTTGGGCAATTAGTCATAGTCTCTATTTGGTTCGTGAGATTTGCCACTCAAAAAGCTTTATTTTGGTTCGTGATGACCAGCCACTAAAAATATCCACAAAGGTCCTTGAAATCAGCCTTCTTAAAAACTCTATTGGTTTGAGATTATATTGGTGTAAAATATCACTCAGTTTTCGTGTTCATTCCGGAATAAAAACCAGTTGACTCAAGATCACCTGGTATAAATCTCGATTTGGTTCGTGGTCAGCTAGTATAAAACCTCGATTCGGTTTAGAGGATAGCCAAATAAAAATTGATCCTTCGTTTGAGATCATCCTATGCAAAATCTCAGTTTGTTGTGAAGACTAACCGTGTCATCCTTTGTATGTTGTTTGGTTAGAAGTTATCTTGAAACTTCATTTCCTTGTATTAGGGGATTCATGGGCATAACCTTTTCTCAGTCATAATGGATACTCCTAAGATCAATTCTTGGGGACATGATTAAGTCTTCTTGACTTAACTTGTATAATCATCCGATGTTATCTCTCTTCCCTTATCTTTTAATTTTCTAGTTATTTACTTTGAATTTTCGCTGCATTTTCAACTGTTTTTTATAAAATGGTTTTGAAATTCTGGTATCAGATATGAGATGTCAAAGGTAATGTCACGACACTAATATCTGAGTAATGCAAACAGGATAAAGATAAAGAATAGTAATGCAAGAGACACAAGCAATTGTTAACCCAGTTCGGTCCAACTCACCTACATCTGGGGGCTACCAAGCCAGGAAGGAAATCCACTAAATAGAATCAGTTCAAAGACTCTCCGTACACTTCAACAAGTTACAGTCTTTCTCACCTAATCTCTACCCGTACGACTTCTACCTAAGCACTCTTAGATATGAGAACCCACTCACTCCCCCTCAATCACACCTGTGATTTTAAACAACAATTACTCTAAAAAGAAGACACTCTTCTAAGACACACACTTGATCTTCAATCAAGTAGACACACACTTGATCTTCAACCAAGTAGACACACACTTGATCTTCAACCAAGTAAACACACACTTGATCTTACTTAACAGCTTCAATCAAGTAGACACACACTCATGCTTAAAAGCTTAGAGTGACAAATTACAACACACAAATCAGACCAATTCAATCATCTATGGATGAATTGAATGGCTTACAAGTCTCACGACTAAACAAGACACAAACCCTTGCTCTCTCTTAGTATTTCGCTCTGTATTGGTTGTGTATCAAATCAGGTTTTCCATGTCCTATTTATAGAAGCATTCAGTTGGACTTGGACATCTTGAAAACCCTAAAACTATTTTCCAATTAAATCTTCTCATGACAGCTGGTTAGATCTCCTTGGAAAATAAGTAAATCAGGTTGTACTTAATGTTTGAATGCGCCTGCAAATCAGATCTTCAATCATACATAGATTGCCATTAAATGCGAAATCATAAAACACATAACATTCACCCTGAATGTTCTGTATACAAGATGTCATGACATCGGGTCTGACATCCTGGAACAATCCTGCATAATTCCATTTATAATTTCGAGCAGGTACATAATATCAGATGTTATGACATCGTGTATAACATCCTGAAACAATCCTGCATAATTATATTTTTTAAACTCCAACAGGTACATAGATATCTTAAGTTAAGACATCACATGCAACATCTTGTGAACACTCTTTGTTTTACCAAAATTGTTGCCAACACTTAGAACCAACAAACTCCCCCTTTGACAAATTTTGGCTAAAAAATATATATGTCCATTTTGTTCACAAGAAATAAAACATCAGCAGTTAAACATCATAACAGTGTTTAAGCAGCAGCAGAAGCAAACAAAATTATTAGTTATAGAAGCAACTAGTAAAACACACAAATGCACATGGGTACTTCTTCTCCCCCTAAGTCTATACAATATAGACATCTCCTTTGACAATAACAACACCTGTAATAACAACACCTGTAACAATCAGAATATCATTATGACATCTGCTTCAACATCACTCAACATCACTTGTGCACCACATCAGACATCTCCTTCAACATCTGTAAACAGAATAGCATTCTGTCTTACATTAAACACATCTCCTTCAACATTAGTTGTTCATCTGTTCAGCTACTCCAGCACAAACATCTCCACACAGCTCCACATATCTAACTGCTCCACATAAACACTTCTCCCCCTTTTTAGTCAAAATTGACCAAAGGTGACTAATTAGACAAAATAAATGTCAATCAGCCTAGCAGAGAATGTCACAATAGATGTTATAACATATAAAATGTTAAAACATAAATGTTAGGAGATACACACCATAATTATACACACTTGCAATAGCTGAGATAATTAGAAATTCATGGAACTCATTAAGAGCCCAAACATTACATCAAGGCATCAGTAAGGACTGCCACAAATTACAAACATTTCAACAAAAAAATTCTTCAGCATCCAAAGTAGTCAAGACAACAGGGGGACCAGTCTTCATAACAGCACACCCAACAGCCAAACCAACCCAGTCTTCATCACATCACACAGCACACACAATCTTCATAACAGGGGGAACCATTGTAACACCTCAAAATTTGCCCTCCTCATTCATGCATTCATTTAGCATTTCATATTGCATTTCATCATGTCAATCAGAATTAGATCCGAAAAAAAAAACGAAAAAAAAAATGATTTTTTACAAAAAAATAAAATAAATAAAAATAATAAAAAAATAAATAAATAAAAATAATAATAAAAAAATAAATAAAATATAATAAAAAATTTTGGACTTGGGTCTCTCTCATTTGAGCCCACAAAACCATGAAATTCAGTCTATAAATACCAAGGCTTCACTTGAGAAAAAGGAAGAGAAGCAAAATACTCTGAGGTTTCCTTGGAACAAAACCCTGGACAAAACCTGAAGAGAAACCTGACAGAGAACTCAGAGCAGCCTCCAAACCCTGAAGGGCCTCACGGGTGCAACTCAATTTCAATCAAGCTCTCCAATCAGGTTTGCCCTATTCCCATTATTTTACGCCTTCAATTTGAATGTTCTAAATGTGTGATGTATTATGAATGGGTGAAACCTATGCCTTGAATGTTTAATCACATGATTTCTGAAGTGTATGCCACAGGGTTTGAGGGAAAGCAAACGCTCGAAGTAAACCTGAAAAAGACATTCAAGGCATAGGTTTCACCCATTCATAATACATCACACATTTAGAACATTCAAATTGAAGGCGTAAAATAATGGGAATAGGGCAAACCTGATTGGAGAGCTTGATTGAAATTGAGTTGCACCCGTGAGGCCCTTCAGGGTTTGGAGGCTGCTCTGAGTTCTCTGTCAGGTTTCTGTTCAGGTTTTGTCCAGGGTTTTGTTCCAAGGAAACCTCAGAGTATTTTGCTTATCTTCCTTTTTCTCAAGTGAAGCCTTGGTATTTATAGACTGAATTTCATGGTTTTGTGGGCTCAAATGAGAGAGACCCAAGTCCAAAAAATTTTATTATATTTTATTTATTTTTTAATTATTATTTTTATTTATTTATTTATTTATTTATTATTTTTATTATTATTTTTATTTATTTATTTTTTTTGTAAAAAATCATTTTTTTATATTTTTTTATTTTTGTTTTTTTTAAATTTTTTTTTCGGATCTAATTCTGATTGACATGATGAAATGCAATATGAAATGCTAAATGAATGCATGAATGAGGAGGGCAAATTTTGGGGTGTTACAGCTGCCCTTATTCAATCATCAGCTAAACCGAGTAGGATGAAAGCGAACAGCTTATCAGACAAACGGGGTGAGCTGTGATTGAATACCAAAGACAAACCGAAAATTTGCGCTCCGAGAACACCACAAAAACGCGGAAATACACCGTGCTGTTTATTTTTCTTCCGATCCTCTGGCTTAATCTGGAGTTTCGATCCTCTGGCTGAACCTATACTCAATTTAGTCCTCTGGTTGGATATTAATTTTGATCCTCGGGCTGGATACGATTTTGATCTTCTGGCTAGATCTTCTTCGATCTTCTGGCTAGATCTCCTCCGTTTCGATTCTCTGGCTGAATCTGGAGTTTCGATCCTCTGGCTGAACTTATACTCAATTTAGTCCTCTGGTTGGATATTAATTTTGATCCTCGGGCTGGATACGATTTTGATCTTCTGGCTAGATCTTCTTCGATCTTCTGGCTAGATCTCCTCCATTTCGATTCTCTGGCTGAATCTATTTCCTTTGACTCTCTGGCTGAATCTACTTCGATCTTCTGGCTAGATCTGAATTGTTGCGATTTTCGATCTTCTGGCTAGATCTTCTTTGTTTCGATTCTCTGGCTGAATCTACTTCGATCTTCTGGCTAGATATGGATTGTTTTGATGATAAATTCCCGTCATTAGGATCCCGCATCTGAGGCATGCGCTAGTTGACCCTCTTTTGAAATATACACCCAACCTTCATATTAGATATGCAGCTTCGAGAATATTCCACTTTTGGGATTCGTACATATTCTTCGGGCTAGAACATGTTGTAACGACTCCTCAATTAGACTTGGGCTTGCTGGGGAAATAAAGCTTGTAGGCGACTTCATTGGGGAATCTTCAAATTGAGCCTTAGGCTGGCTTACTGGAACACGATTCTCAGGCTGAATCTTTGAAATGACCCTCAGGCTGGATCACTGGAACACGATTCTCAGGCTGAATCTTTGAAATGACCCTCAGGCTGGATCACTGGAACACGATTCTCAGGCTGAATCTTCGAAATGGACCCTCAGGCTGGATCACTGGAACATGATTCTCAGGCTGAATCTTCAAAATGAACCTCAGGCCGGATCACTGGAACACGATTCTCAGGCTGAATCTTCAAAATGACCCTCAGGCTGGATCACTGGAAAACGATTCTCAGGCTGAATCTTCAAAATGACCCTCAGGCTGGATCACTGGAAAACGATTCTCAGGCTGAATCTTCAAAACGACCCTCAGGCTGGATCACTCACGCTTGATCCTCTGGCTGGATCTCATGACCTTGGTTGTAAAGTAATTCTTCAGTCTGCTTGGAAGAACCTGTTTATCAGCTTATGTGTATGCTTGATATGATATGCATGCAAATGCAAATGTTATGCATGGTGTAAAAAGAAATCTGCTTGGGGAAGCAAACTCCGGTAGGGAACAGATCGCTGTATCAATCCTTGAATGCTCTGTGGGGAATGATCTGTCTGCCGGGACCAATGAGCCACCAAAAATAAATTGGCTGCTTGAAAAGTTGACCTTGCGGGGGGAGTATCAACTATGGAAACTTTGTTCGGCGAGGCTCTGTGAGGAGAGTCTGTGGGGAAAACACTTCTTGGGGAAATGTCGTAGGAAACGGCCTTTGCTGGGGATATGAACTTGCTAATCGCCCTCAAGCTGGGGATTAACAAATCTGTTAAAAATAATCTGCTGGGGAATGAGATGAACACTGGGAACGCCACCCTCTCATCTGTTGGTTATGCAACCACTCCGCTGTTGCTAGGAAGATACAGTCTGACACTGTCAACTCCACTGGGGATATATAGTCTGGATACTGTCAACTCTACTGGGGATAAACAGTCTGGATACTGTCAACTCTGTTGGGGAACATGCTCTGCTGAGGAGAGACTTTGTCAACCGCTTGGGGATGAGGATTCATGACTTGGCATCCGGTTCTTGTGACCTGCAACCAAAAATACACGTATGCCTCGGGGGAATTACTCGGTTTGAATTCACCGTTCGGGATTAAGCACATTCAAAGCAATTTTAAATGTTTTCCTGTGCAAATCATCTGCAAAAGCCACCATTATGTTCATATGCAATATGTTTTATCAAAAATTCGGACATTTTTGCAAACAAACTGATAAATGAAAAATAAAGAGGCTCTTTAACTGAATTATTCGACTCTTAATGGGGAGAAAATTTGTGCCAGGAATAGGCGAGGGTATCAGGAAGCTAATCCCTGAAAAGAGGTGATCGCTATAAAAAGATAACTATCCTAATGGCAATGGGGATACGGGGTCCCACTGAGTTTCGACTCTGCTATGACTCGTATGTCCTCAAGACGCTCTGCTCATCTTGCTTTCTGAAGTGGATGATTAGTCGATCTTTAACCTTCGAAGATTGCCGGATTGAATGAAACGGTGATATAACACTGATGAACTCAGATCACAGTCATTTGCTTATTCCCTAACTTTTGCCTGGATCGCCCCCTTTTCGGGTTTTCAATCCATCGGGATACCCATTTTTTCCTGAGCCGCCCTTTTGGGTTTTCGACTCACCGGGTGTACTCTTTTTTTATATCCCTAATTTTTGCCCGAACCTCTTTATTCTCTTTTTTTTTTGGTTCGTCGGGATGCCCTTTTTTTGCCTGGACTATTCTTTTTATTGTCCAGCGGGTCTATTTTATGCGAAGTATTTTTTTTTAACTGCGTCTGAGTTAATAGGGGACGGGAATCCTTCGCCATCCATGGTTGTTAGCATCAAAACTCCGCCATAGAAAATCCTTTTAACCACGTACGGACCCTCATAGTTCGGTGTCCATTTGCCCCTGTGATCTGTGTTGGGAGGAAGAAATATTTTGAGTACCAATTCACCGACTTGATACCCCCGAGGGCGCACTTTCTGACCAAATGCTTTCTTCATTCGTCTCTGACCGAGATACGTCAATTCTGGGTACGTAGTTCCAGCATAGCACCATTTCCCGTTGGTTTGATTGATGACCAAAGCTGAATCCCCGTATACATCCAGGGTTTTAATCTGTATATTGACGGCTTCCTCAAGTCTTAGGATACAAGCTTCGTATTCGGCTTCATTGTTGGTGCAGGGAAAAGTTATTCTGCCACTAAATGGCATATGAACCCCCTCTGGTGTGATCAACACTATACCAACTCCGCGACCATTGACGTGGACCGCCCCATCAAACATCATAACCCATTTGGATTCAGGGTCAGGCCCCTCCTCCGGGAGTGGTTCCTCTCAATCTTTCGATTTGAGAAACGTGATGTCCTCATCAGGAAAGTCAAACCTCATAGGTTGGTAATCATCAATCGGTTGCTCTGCAAGATAGTCTGACAAGACACTTCCCTTGATGGCTTTTTGTGAAGTGTATTGGATGTCATACTCTGTCAGTATCATTTGTCACCTAGTAACCTTTCCGGTAAGTGATGGCTTTTCAAAAATATACTTGACTGGATCCATTTTTGATATCAATAGAGTCGTGTGAGTCAACATATACTGTCTTAGTCGGCGAGCAGCCCATGCCAAAGCGCGGCAAGTTTTCTCGAGCAATAAGTATCTTTGTTCACAGTCGGTAAACTTTTGCTAAGGTAGTATATTACATGCTCTTTTCGACCTGACTCGTCATGCTGACCGAGCACACAACCTATTGACCTTTCTAACACAGTCAAGTACATGATCAACGGTCTTTCCTCTCGGCCTGTAGACTGGCCCCGATCTTGATCTCTTTCTTGTCGTCTTCGGTACCAACGTTGATGGTCTCAACTACCTCCTGATAAGGTGTAATAGCTCGGTTCTCCTGTTTCAACCATCTGGCTAACCCTTCAGGCAATTCACAATCTTCCTCAGCCCCTTCTTCGGCTTGATAGATAGGATTGTCGAAGTCATACTTGGCCATAGCAGTGTCGTTAGCAGTGAGATCCGAGTGGTCGGCTCTGCATGATGGAGGATCATGCTTTACCTTAGAATGAGAGATTTTTTTTTGAAAGAAAGGAAAAACGAAAAAAGAAACATTGCCATTTTTTTTTGTAAAAAGTAAAAAAAACTGAAAGAAAGAGAACACAAAATTGTTTGCAAAAGCCGTCCTTTATTGATGATAAAAATAATTGCGAAACGTAACTAAATGGATGGCCCTACAAATGAGCCGTTACACCTTGGGCAAAGTGTAAGACTTTATTATGCATGTAATAAAGGAAAACAATAAACATCACTCTTTCAGCAGAGTAACCCGGACGGTTTTTTCAGACGACCAATTGTCGAGCTTTTCTCCCGGGACACACGGGCGAATCCAGCTATCTAAGTCACAGTCGCTGTCAGCCTTGTCTTCATCTGCAGCATTGACGATGTGGGGAGAAACCAAACCCCCGCTGGAGAGAGTGCCGGTTTCATTCTTCTGAGATCCCGGAGCATACCCCAATCCAAACTTGTCTTCTTTGATGACTGGCTCCACAAATTTGCCCCAGCCTTGGGCATTACCAGCTTTAACCACTTCGACAACTTGCTTGTATGAAGAGATAGAAGTTCCGACCTTCTCAAACTCAGGTGAAAAGACAGCTTCGGGCGCGACCTCATTGATGTTTGTAGTTTCGAAGCCCTGACACAGCATCTCATGCATCTCGCCGTCCATCTCTACATACTTAAATGTAGACAGGTGGCTAACAAAAATATCCTCTTCACCACATACAGTGACGATCTAACCTTCTAGTTCATATTTGAGCTTCTGGTGGAGGGTAGAAGTAACAACACCGGCAACATGAATCCAAGGCCGACCTAGCAGACAGTTGTAGGCAGGCTGGATATCCATCACATAAAAGGTGCTCTTGAACACCTGCGGTCCAATCTTAACTGGCAACTCAACTTCGCCAAAAACAGCTCTCTTAGAGCCATCAAAAGCCCTCACAACTAAGTTACTTGGCCTCAGGATGATGCCATCGCAATCCAACTTCATTAAGGCTTTCTTTGGAAGAACATTCAGAGAAGAGCCTATATCAACCAAAACATGGGAAAGCACCACCCCTTTGCACTCCATTGTGATATGCAAGGCTTTGTTGTGATTCCTTCCCTCAGATGTCAGGTCATTATCGGTGAAACCTAGCCCCCGGCTAGCGTTTACATTGGAAACTACCGACTCCAGCTGGTTAACAGTTATCTCCGGTGGAACATAGGCCATATTCAGTACTTTCAACAAGGCTGCTCTGTGCGCCTCAGAGCACAACAATAGTGAGATAATGGAGATCTTTGAGGGTGTCTGATTTAGCTGGTCGACTACCTTGTAGTCACTTTTCTTGATAATCCTCATAAACTCATCCACTTCCTTCTCGAATGCGGTCTTAGGAGGATCTTCCTCAGTAGTAACCTCTTCGGTGGATACATGTTTCCCTTTAGCCTTGGCAGCTGCCTCGGCTTCAGTATTCGCGCGTAATGTTGATGGTGCAAATAGGCGTCCACTGCGAGTGAAGCCACCAACCCCTCCAACATTGTCTACAGCGGAGCTACCAATGTCAATGTCTTCTTCGTTAACTTTCTGCCCCTGGCAGTAGATATCAGCCCCATAGTGCCACGGGATAGCACTGTCTTTCTTATACGGAACAGGTCCTGGTACCGTGATGGTGATTGGACCAACCAAAGTCGGTTGAGGGCTGTCAGAGTAAATTGCGACTGGTGCTGAACTTTCGATGTTCACCGCTGCTGGTTCTGTACTTTCTGGGAAATATATTATTGTCGGAGCGAGTCTCTCGGGAACATATATTTCTTCAGGAGTGAAATAAAATGTTACCGTCGATACATCATTCTTCACCGGACGGGCCTGATCGAACTGAAGACAACCTTCATCTATCAGCTGCTGAATACCCCTTCTCAAACTGTCACATCCGTTTTCGGCAGCTTGACAATTTCTGCATTCTTCCCCACAGCCTGGGAAAATCTGTCCTTTCAGAAGTCAGTCTTTAACCACTGATAGCGAAGTCTTCACCTTAGTCACATCAGAAACCAAATTCAAAGTTTCCCCACCATCAACAGCATTAATCCTCTGCCCGCCGTGAGCCGGCATCGGGTTCTAGATAACATTAGGCACCAGAGCAAAATTGATAGCCTGGGCATCTCTCAAATCTTGTACCTTTAACTGGAGAGCCTTGCAATTATCTGTAGTATGGCCAGGTGCGTTGGAGTGAAAAGCGCATCTGGCGTTGACATCATAACCTCTAGGCAAATTATTGGGATCGATTGGTGGGGCCAGAGTTCTCAATGTAACCAGATTCATGTCAATCAGCTTGGGAAGTAATACTGAATAAGGCATTGGGATTGGCTCGATGACCCGGTCCGTCTGCCTTGGACGTTGTTGATAGTGTCTCTGCTGACTCGGATTACCTCCTTGTTGTTGATTGTGGTACCTGGGTTGTTGTTGCGGATAATATTGCGGTTGAGGAACAGGTGTTGGAATAGTGACTGCGGCCACTTGATCTTGATAATAATTAGGGCGTCCTTTACTCCTGCCTCTGCCGGCATACACAACGCTTGCCTCGCCTTCTTTTCTTCGCTGACCGTTACCAGCAAACGGTCTCTTGGGACCTGATGGGTTGGAAACACTATTGTCTTGAATTCGGCCCATCTTCAACAGACTCTCGATTCTTTCTCCAGCAATTACTATCTCTGCAAAGCTGATTGACGGGCAAGCAGCCAATCTCTCAATATAATTGCCTTGAAGACTGTTCATGAACATGTCCGCCATCTCCCTTTCAGACATAGGGGTTGGACGGACGCAGCAATCTGTCTCCAACGCTGAGCATATTCTCTAAAGGTCTCCTTGGCAGTCTGGGACATACCTTGCAACAAGGTCCGATTTGGAGCCATGTCCAAGTTGTATTGATATTGCTTGACAAACGCCTCTGCCAAGTCTTTCCAGCTCTTGATGGTAGTACGAGACAAATGAGAATACCATTCACGAGAAGCTCCAGTTAGACTGTCTTCAAAATAGTACATCCACAGCTTTTCATCTTCCGTGTGAGCTCCCAACCTTCCCAAATAAGATTGGAGATGAGTGTGTGGGCAAGAAGCCCCGTTGTATTTCTCAAAAGTAGGGGGTTTGAACTTATGAGGAATCCTTACTCCCTGAACCAGACCAAGATTTGTGACATCAAAGCCTAAGGAATTTTGAGACTCCAAAGATTTGAGCTTCTCAGCAAGCTCATCCATACGGCGAGTGGTCTCGAGGGCCTCGTCGTGCAAAGAAAATTAATCATACTGATAATCTTCAGTAACGGGGTGCCCGTTAATCCGAATTCCTTGATTCACATTGTACCTTCCGCCAATACCATTTCCAACATTCCCTGTGTTGCCAACATTACCCGGGTTTCCATCAGCATTTGCGTTACCCGTGTTACCAGTGTTCACAGGATTATCAGCGTTCCCAGGGTTACCAGGGTTTCCCTCAGCATTTAGTATCTCCACCTCAGGCCTCGGTTGCCCAACCAATTCCCTCAGCTTTTCTTGACCTGCTGCCATACCAGTCATCAATGTCATGAACTGATCCATCCTTTCACGCATATCAGCCAGCTCTTTCTGTACTTGGTCCATCGCTAGTCGTGGACGGTTTTCCTTTGTCGGGTATCTGTGAACTCGCTTGGGACCAATAACTGCCACGCGGATAAAGATCCGAAGTAACAGCAATTAGAGGAATGGGAAACCCTGAGATCCTTCCAAGCTAACATCATCAAAGAAAGTGGGTCAGTACAGGTAATCGGAATGAACCTCCAGGGGTTATCCCACAAATAAAGTGGGAAACCACGCAAGTTATCCCTGCAAAAGTCATGTGAGCCCTCACAAAAACTCAACAAAAGGGTTAGTGAAACACCATAAGCATTTTTTTCATGGATAACAGTATGGTTTCAGAAACCTCAAACCCTGTGGCATACACTTCAGAAATCATGTGATTAAACATTCAAGGCATAGGTTTCACCCATTCATAATACATCACACATTTAGAACATTCAAATTGAAGGCGTAAAATAATGGGAATAGGGCAAACCTGATTGGAGAGCTTGATTGAAATTGAGTTGCACCCGTGAGGCCCTTCAGGGTTTGGAGGCTGCTCTGAGTTCTCTGTCAGGTTTCTCTTCAGGTTTTGTCCAGGGTTTTGTTCCAAGGAAACCTCAGAGTATTTTGCTTCTCTTCCTTTTTCTCAAGTGAAGCCTTGGTATTTATAGACTGAATTTCATGGTTTTGTGGGCTCAAATGAGAGAGACCCAAGTCCAAAATTTTTTATTATATTTTATTTATTTTTTTATTATTATTTTTATTTATTTATTTATTTATTATTTTTATTATTATTTTTATTTATTTATTTTTTTTGTAAAAAATCATTTTTTTGTTTTTTTTGCGCACTGTATTTTTCAGGTTGCGACAGCTGGCGACTCTGCTGGGGAGAAATTCACTGAGGAATATAATACAAGACCAAAACTCTGCTCCAGAAAACCGGGTTGGTTGGAGGTTAAGGTTTCCTGAATTTAGCCCACCCCTCACTGGTAGGTTCTAAGAACAAAAGTTCGTCAGCTTCAGCCCTTCAGTCGCGAATAATACATTTACCACTGAAGGTTTGGCATTATTACGGGATAAAAGACCTCCACTGACTCCCCTCAATAGGACATCCTAAAGCAAGTTCCCAGTCTCGGGGTCCTCGGATTGATCAGCGAGAATGCGCCCACCAGAGCTAACATAATCACGTCTCGGAGGAGAGGCCTCGACTGAGTTCTCGGGAAATGGTCACCAGAGTCGACGATTTCTAAAGGAACACCATGTCGTTACGGAACATCCGTAGGACATAATATATCCAAAAGAAACCTCGTCTGGGTGTGGTTCTTCACGAACGACTTAACGTAGCAACATGCCACGCAAGCCTCATGATCATCCACTCTAAAACCTGTGTGTACACTCAAGCCTGGGTAATGGGCTTATCTCTCATAGAACATCCCATCCCAACAAATAAACAAACAGATCCAATAGATACAACAGATGCATGCAAGCCGGTAAGCAAATAAATGTACAAAAGCATGAACACCCAATAAACAAGAAATCACACAAGCTAGGAGGGACTCGCTTAGGGAAGATGGACCAGCAAGAGGTCAACTTCTTAGTCCCCAGCAGAGTCGCCAGCTGTCGCAACCTGAAAAATACAGTGCGCAAAAAAAAACAACCGGCGAAAGAAAAAGACAGAAGAGTCGCCACCGTGCGTTATTCATCCCAAAGGAGGGAAAGGAAACGCTCGAAGTAAACCTGAAAAAGGAAAGGACAAGACGGGGTCTCGCAACCAAATCTTGGGTTCGGGAGTCGGTTATGCGAAGGGAAGGTATTAGCACCCCTACGCATCCGTAGTACTCTACGGGATCCACTTTTGTAGTTTTCGTCTAAAGGGTGTGAGTTTATCTAATGTGTTTATTTACTAAAAAGGTTAAGAGAAATGACTCGCGCGGATGTCGCATCCACTGCATACGTATCTCATCTGAATATGAGAATCAGAGTCTTCGTAGCTCGGCTACCTAGGGGTTAAGGGTAATTGTGCTCGCTAAGACATCGCGTCTTATGCCTACGTATCTCATCTGGCCTGAGAATCAGAGCAAAACGTAGTTCGGCTAACTATGGGGTTGTGGATTGGGTTTTGGACGAACGACGTCACTACGCAATCTACCGGATGCTCGACCTTTGGAGACTTACTCGCCTATAGTAGAAGGAGTAAACGTGTGTTATGGAGAAGAAAAATCAATGAAGGGTTTGTTTGCATTGTAGGAACGCGCATGCAAAAGGGTAATGAGGATAAGACCTCATGGCTCTTAACCCTGGACAAAGGAACCTGCATAAAGTAAACACAAAAACATTGCCTCCTATCGAGGTCTTCCAGCTAGGAAAGCAGTAAAATGCGGGAAAAATGTAAAAATACCATGCGGATAAAGATCCGAAGTAACAGCAATTAGAGGAATGGGAAATCCTGAGATCCTTCTAAGCTAACATCATCAAAGAAAGTGGGTCAGTACAGGTAATCGGAATGAACCTCCAGGGGTTATCCCACAAATAAAGTGGGAAACCACGCAAGTTATCCCTGCAAAAGTCATGTGAGCCCTCACAAAAACTCAACAAAAGGGTTAGTGAAACACCATAAGCATTTTTTTCATGGATAACAGTATGGTTTCAGAAACCTCAAACCCTGTGGCATACACTTCAGAAATCATGTGATTAAACATTCAAGGCATAGGTTTCACCCATTCATAATACATCACACATTTAGAACATTCAAATTGAAGGCGTAAAATAATGGGAATACGGCAAACCTGATTGGAGAGCTTGATTGAAATTGAGTTGCACCCGTGAGGCCCTTCAGGGTTTGGAGGCTGCTCTGAGTTCTCTGTCAGGTTTCTCTTCAGGTTTTGTCCAGGGTTTTGTTCCAAGGAAACCTCAGAGTATTTTGCTTCTCTTCCTTTTTCTCAAGTGAAGCCTTGGTATTTATAGACTGAATTTCATGGTTTTGTGGGCTCAAATGAGAGAGACCCAAGTCCAAATTTTTTTATTATATATATATATATATTTATTATTTTTATTTATTTATTTATTTATTATTTTTATTATTATTTTTATTTATTTATTTTTTTTGTAAAAAATCATTTTTTTTGTTTTTTTTGCGCACTGTATTTTTCAGGTTGCGACAACCATTACCACTTAATCTAAGGAAGTAGCATCATCTTCACCTTCAGAATCAGAGCTGCCACTAGATTGAGCATTAGACCTCTCACTTGAGGTATTGGCATCTGAATCCTTGGTCTCACCAGCCTTCTCCATCTCTTCCTTCTCTAAGCTACCAATAAGAACCTCCAAAGCCTCTTTCCTTGCCTTGGCAAACCTAATACCAATATCCAGCTCCTTACAAGTTTCCTTTAATTGATCAATCAAGCTCCCTTGAGAGGCAGGCTCTTTCCTTGCAGATATCGTGACAACATCATTTACATGGCTTCCTTCAAATAACTTGTAGTGAATGGATAGTGGAGGCTTTCTTCTGCTGGGAATATCACTTGTGTTGAGAATGCCTGGTTGCTGGCTTAAGATAATTCCACAGATGATAGATGGAAAGGCAATGGACAACTTTACTGCATTAGTGGAGGCATGTCTGACAATTTGATCAAACATAAACCTTCCAAAGTCAAAGTTTATCATGGTTCCAATAGCATAAATGATTCTTCCAAGACCAATAGAGATGGTTGAGATATGATTAGTCGACACCCAGTTGGCTGAACCAATCTTGTGCAAGATGGAATATTTGACAGTTAGCTTGCCAGCTGATAGATGCTTCTTACTAGACCACTCCTTAACTTGGCCAACAGTAATAGTCCTACAGACTTCATTGTTTGTAGCCTCTAAATCCACACCTCCTTTAGTTCCTCTTCCTAGGAATTTGTTGATAATGGTTGGGGAGAACCTCGCACATCTACCTCTCACAAAAACCTTGCAGAATTCATTACTACTCTTTTCAGAAATATCCTCCGGGATATTCACAACAAACTCTGTTACTAACCCTTCAAAACATTGGGGCAAACCAACAACAGTTTTCATCAGACCAACATTCTTGATCAAATCCATCACTTGTTTCACTTCTACAACCTCCTTTCCCAGTTCCATTTCAATAGCTACCCTCCTTTGAATGACAAACTTCCATTTGGCAGCACCGTCTTCTAGATGAAAAGAGATGTTGTCTAAGTGCACAGCTGCAACTTTGCTTGGAGATTTTTTCACAGTCTTCCTTTTAGCAGGAGAGATGTCTGGGACATCGTCTTCGACATCATCATTAGAGTCAGAACTCTCTCTGGCCTTCCTCTTCCTAACCTCAACTTTAGTCCATGATTTGGAGGGTCCTACACCAGCAACCTTTTTCCTTCTTGCTGTCATCATTTCAGCCACAGTCTTCCCTTTTCTAGTCCTTAGTTTATTTGCTACACTTGGTTTCACATGATGGACCAAGATGTCATCTTCTTCCTCAGAACTTTCTTCCTCCAAGTCAATAACATTCTCAGCAGTTTCATGAGACACATCTGCTGGTTTCTTACTATGCAAGGTTTTACCTAGAGAGCATAATCCCTCAGCAGCCACTTCTTTCTCTAATCTAGATGAATCATCATCTTTTTCAGTTTGGGGTTCCACCTCAGGTGAGGGGTCCCTTCTAGACAGAGGGGTAGAAACACCCTTGACTGCATGTCCTTCGTTTAGAATCCTAGTCACTAGGTTCCTAATGGTTCGATCAGTAAAGTGCATGTCATCCTTATGAGGAGGTTTATCAGGAATGTTACCTTGATTACTTCCAGTCATGGAAGAAGGGCCAAGGGCGTCGCCTGGAATCACACAAAGAGGAGTAACGTCCAACACGTCTTCATCTAGAAACTCCATGGAGGGAGTCCTTGCTTGATGAATGGGTTTTGAACCAGAGGATGAGGGATGTTAAGACATTTTGTTGAACTTTTGAAAAAAATCTCTTTGCCCTAGCAGAGGTTTTCTGAGAAGTTGGATGAAGATGGAAATGGTTGTGTTTAGGTAGTGTGTGGAAATGGCATAGATACTAGTTCCAATACTAGGTAATGATTTATCATTAATGTGGCTCTTTCTTTTAAGTGGGCAGACAATATTTTTATTACCTTTTCCACTCCACTTTAATTTCCATAACTTCACAAGAATCCAAATCCCCAATTTCCCTCTTAAATATTCAAACTGATTATCATCCAAAACCCTTGCAAATTTGTCAGCTAATTGCATTTCATGCTTTAGAGCTATGAATTTGTCTTCCACAAATTTTCTAATGGAGTGATGACAAAAATTAATGTGCTTGGTCCAACTGTGCTGAATAGGATTTTTGGACATAGTTGTAGCATTTAGGTTGTCATAGTACAATGTCATGACACCGTGTGTGACATTGTATGCAATCATCAGTATTTTCAACCAACCCTGTTGAGAGCAGCTACTTCCAGCTGCTATATATTCAGCATAAACACCATTTTCATATTTCAAATGTGTAGGAGAAGGTGTCCTTTCACTCTCCATCCCAATCTTCTCAACATTGTTCTTGGCACTTTTGCTTTGAGATAGACACATAGGCCCTTCTATCTACTTGACTTGTATCCCAAGTCCAACAAAGCTCTTTCCAACTTCAGACTGCATATGACTAGCAACATATTCAACCATCTGTTCCAACCTCCTATCTATTTGAGCCATCATGAGCTTTTCTCCTTTGGAAGTGATGTCAAGTCTGAGTTTCTGGTGTGACATCCTTGTCTGACATTTCTCACAGACTTGTCTTTCATCAATCTTGGGAGTTCCTCTAGCAGATCTAATCATCTTCATCCCTTTTTCTTTAACTAAGGTACACTTTGAGGGATAACCAATTTGAGAGCTCCATATGTAACAGTTGTCTTTGGTCCTGACTCCTTTCATGATCACTTCACTTTCTTTGTTAGTAATCAGACATTCAGTTTTGGTGAAGTTAACATTTAGACCTTGATCACATAGTTGGCTGATGCTTATTAGATTTGCAGTTAAGCCCTTAACAAGTAGGACCTTGTCAAGTTTAGGAGCTCTAGGGCAATCAAGCTCACTTATACCCTTGATTTCACCCTTTGCTCCATCACCAAAGGTTACATATCTTATGGCATGAGGATGAAGGCCAGTTAGCAGGTCTTTGTTTCCAGTCATATGTCTGGAGCACCCACTGTCAAAATACCAATCTCCTTTGGCTGAGACTCTGAGGGGAGTGTGAGCTATTAGACTTGTAACATTAGTCTTAGGAACCCATTGCTTCTTGTTGACAGGCTTGTGCTGTTTGGGTCTTGGTTGATAGTGAGTCTGATGATGAACAAGACTAGGATAACCATACAACTTATAGCAGAAGGGCTTCAGGTGGCCAAATTTTCCACAGTAATGGCATCTCCATCTTGGTGTTTCCCTTTCTGCTGTCTTTCCTTCTGATGTTGTGACATCTCAGATTTGCTTTTAATATGGCTGCACTTAGGTTTACAACCAGTGTAACTGCACTCAGGCTTAGATCCATTATACCCAATGCCAGATTTGTCTCCTGTTATTTGTCCAGTTTGGAGAATCTTGTCTAAGGAGTCAGATCCATTGTTTAACATTCTTACATACTTGGTCATCTCTTCTAGTTTAGAATTCAAGAACATAGCTTCAGTTTTTAACTTGGAGATGGTTTCCACATGCTCTGCCTTCTCATTCTCCAGCTGTACTATCACTTTCTTCTGGATTTGACTTTTATCTAGCTTGGCATTCAGAACCACTTCTTCTGTTTTTAATTTGGAGATGGTTTCCAAGTGTTCTACCTTCTCATTCTCAAGTTGAGTTATTACCTTCTTATGGCTTTCAACCTGTTTACATACCTCTGCACTTTTGCGACATAACTTTCTGTAGGTAGTGGCCAACTCTTCAAAGGTTACTTCATCATCACTTGAGTCTTCATCAGAACCCCATCTTCCAATCAAGGCAGTCACCAAATTTGTAGACTCTTCTGTTTCACTCTCATCAGACCAAGTGGCAGCAAGACTCATCTTCTGCTTCTTGAGGTAGGTTCCACATTCAGTTCTAATGTGTCCATACCTATCACATTCATAGCACTGTACTTCTTTTCCTTCTTTGGGCTTATCATCTAACCTTGTTCTTTTTCCAGCATGGTTGATGTCAGATGAGATGTTCTTGACATTAGCCTTAGATCTTACATCCATCTTTTTCAACAGTCTGTTAAACTATCTTCCCAGCATTGCTACATCATTTACCAGATCCTCATCAACATCCTGACTATTTTCCTCCTTTGTGTTTGATATGAAGGCTATGCTTTTGGTTTTCCTTTCAGATCCATCATTCATTCCCATCTCAAATGTTTGGAGGGAACCAATTAGCTCATCAACTCTCATGTTGGAGATGTCTTGAGACTCTTCTATGGCTGTCACCTTCATAGCAAATCTCTTAGGGAGTGACCTGAGTATCTTCCTTACTAATTTTTCATCTAACATCTTCTCTCCCAGAGCTCCTGAGGCATTAGCAATTTCAAGGATAATCATATGAAACTCATGAATATTTTCATCTTCTTTCATCCTTAAATTTTCAAACTTAGAGGTGAGCAACTGTAGTCTAGACATCTTCACTCTAGAGATGCCTTCATGAGTGGTCTTGAGAATGTCCCAAGCATCTTTAGCCACCTCATAGTTGTTTACCAACCTGAAGATATTCTTGTCTACTCCATTGAATATGGCATTCAATGCTTTAAAATTTCCAAGGGCTAGATCATCCTCCTCTTTGGACCATTGTTCTTCAGGCTTCTTGTCAGTTGTGGCTTCTGCTTCCTTAGTGATTACTGGATGTTCCCAGCCTGTTAACACAACCTTCCAAGCCTTGTTATCAAGAGATTTTAGGAAGGCTACCATTCGAGGTTTCCAATAGTCATAGTTAGATCCATCCAAAATTGGTGGCCTGTGAACAGATCCTCCATCTCTCTCCATTGTACCAGAAAGTATTGTCCCTAGATATTTTCAACACATCATTTGTTTACTAATTTAAGCATTGAAGTGGTTGCAAGTACCACTCATTTATCAACAAAAGAAGAAGTTTGTTTGCTCATCGTCTTCAGATCCATATTGTATTAGTGGCAAGGGAAGACATCATCCATGACTGATTCTAAAAATTACATTTACAATGTAATGATTTTTAGACTCAAAAAAATACGTTTACAATGTAATGATTTTTAGACTAAAAAACTCTCTATCCATGTATCAACATATGATGAATAACCTTTTGCTAGAAACTAGCAAGATACCCGTGCGTCTGCACGGGTAAATTTATTTAATATGGTATAAAATATATTTAGATGCATATGTAAATTTAAAATGAAAAAATAATTTGAATAAAAAAATAAAATTTTCACGTTTGAAAATAAATAATTCTTCTCTCAATTAAAGGCAATTGTTAGTTAAAATAAAATAGATATTTTCCTAATAGTGACCCATGAAATAAAAAGTTAGTGGTGTGCATTTTTATTGAGTGATATTCAATTTGATACAATATAAAATATTTTTAGATACACATGTCAATTTATAATGTGTTACTTAATTGTAAAACAATGATCATATAAACTCAATTGTATTAAAGAATCATATAAAAAAAAAGACATGTGAGATGGAGAAAGAAAAAAAAAATCATATTTGAAAATAAAAAATTTGCATCTAAAATAAAGTTAGATATTATTCTTATTATGACCCTGAAATGGAAAGTAGATAGATACACATGTCAATTTCAAATGAGTTACTTAATTATAAAGCGAACAAATATTATATAAATATGAATATTTTTTTATATATAATAATTATAAAATGATTATGTTTTTATTTTAGATAAATTTTGTGTTTAAAAATTTAACATTTTTCTGTGTTCTTCTTCATTAAATTAAAAAGAGGTTCAAATTATGTTATTTATACTTAAAAATATAAAATAGGAAGAAAAAAATGGAGAGAAAAAATTAAAATGATATTGTCCTAATCAGTTGGTTGGTCTTTACCACAAAGATATCATCAAGAAAATATAGTCGTAGTCTCTTGAATAAATAATCCTTCCTTAGGAAGTAATTATTTTGGTTGGGAGTTAAACTATTTAAAAAGCTCTTGATTGTATTTGGGCAATTAGTCATAGTCTCTATTTGGTTCGTGAGATTTGCCATTCAAAAAGCTCTATTTTGGTTCGTGATGACCAGCCACTAAAAATATCCACAAAGGTCCTTGAGATCAGCCTGCTTAAAAGCTCTATTGGTTTGAGATTATATTGGTGTAAAATATCACTCAGTTTTCGTGTTCATTCCGGAATAAAAACCAGTTGATTCAAGATCACCTGGTATAAATCTCGATTTGGTTCGTTGTCAGCTAGTATAAAACCTCGATTCGGTTTAGAGGATAGCCAAATCAAAATTGATCATTCGTTTGAGATCATCCTATGCAAAATCTCTGTTTGTTGTGAAGACTAACCGTGTCATCCTTTGTATGTTGTTTGGTTAGAAGTTATCTTGAAACATCATTTCCTTGTATTAGGGGATTCATGGGCATAACCTTTTAAAATCTCTCAATCATAATGGATACTCCTAAGATCAATTCTTGGGGACATGATTAAGTCTTCTTGACTTAACTTGTATAATTATCCGATGTTATCTCTCTTCCCTTATCTTTTAATTTTCTAGTTATTTACTTTGAATTTCCGCTGCATTTTCAACTGTTTTTAGAAAATGGTTTTGAAATTCTGGTATCAGATATGAGATGTCGAAGGTAATGTCACAACACTAATATCTGAGTAATGCAAACAGGATAAATATAAAGAATAGTAATGCAAGAGACACAAGCAATTGTTAACCCAGTTCGGTCCAACTCACCTACATCTGGGGGCTACCAAGCCAGGAAGGAAAGCCACTAAATAGAATCAGTTCAAAGACTCTCTGTACACTTCAACAAGTTACAGTCTTTCTCACCTAATCTCTACCCGTGCGACTTCTACCTAAGCACTCTTAAATATGAGAACCCACTCATTCCCCCTCAATCACACCTGTGATTTTAAACAACAATTACTCTGAAAAGAAGACACTCTTCCAAGACACACACTTGATCTTCAATCAAGTAAACACACACTTGATCTTCAACCAAGTAGACACACACACTTGATCTTCAACCAAGTAGACACACACTTGATCTTGCTTAAGAACTTCAATCAAGTAGACACACACTCATGCTTAAAAGCTTAGAATGACAAATTACAACTCACAAATCAGACCAATTCAATCATCTATGGATGAATTGAATGGCTTACAAGTCTCACGACTAAACAAGACACAAACCCTTGCTCTCTCTCAGTATTTCGCTTTGTATTGGTTGTGTATCAAATCAGGTTTTCCATTTCCTATTTATAGAAGCATTCAGCTGGGCTTGGACATCTTGAAAACCCTAAAACTATTTTCCAATTAAATCTTCTCATGACAGCTGGTTAGATCTCCTTGCAAAATAAGTAAATCAGGTAGTAATTAATGATTGAATGCCCCTGCAAATCAGATCTTAAATCATACATATATTGCCATTAAATGCGCAATCACAAAACACATAACATTCACCCTGAATGTTCTGTGTACAAGATGTCATGACATCGGGTCTAACATCCTGGAATAATCCTGCATAATTCCATTTATAATTTCCAGCAGGTACATAATATCAGATGTTATGACATTGCGTATAACATCCTAAAATAATCCTGCATAATTATATTTTTTAAACTCCAACAGGTACATAGATATCTTAAGTTAAGACATCACATGCAGCATCTTGTGAACACTTTTTGTTTTACCAAAATTGCTTCCAACACTTAGAACCTATAGATTTTAAACTCTAATTTATTAAATTATTTTATTTTAAATCAACGATTTTCAAACCTCCATAACTCAACCCCCCACCCCACCCCCTCTTGTGTATGGATTCACATATCCTACATTTTTAAATACATTCACACTTGACCATGGGAGTGAAGGTAGAGAAAAACAAGAAAGGGGGTTTGAATTATTTTTGGAAATAAATTTTTTTTGAGATATTAGACACACAGAGAATAAAAAGGAATATGACACATGATTTTATACTGGTTCGCTTGAAATTCAAAGTTACTCCAGTCCGCCCTGCCAAGGTGATTTCGCCTTCAAAAAGGTCTTAATCCACTAATCTTGAAAGATTACACAAACAACCGCCTAAGAGAATAATCCCTTAGCCTTCTCAAGTATTCAGACTGCACAGAGTCACTTGAGGAAATATCTTGGCAAAAATATGATTTGTAATACAATGTGCTTCTAACTAAAAACAAATATTACAGAATAATAAGAACAAATCTTTTCACGTAAGAGCAGCAACTCGTGAAAAATGAGAGAGAATGAATGGGAGTTTTTGTATCTTGTGTGTCTCAGGCGTCTCTTCTTGTGAAGTATCCAGTCCTTTATATAGGCGTTGAGAAGGACCGTTGGAGTGATGACATGATCTTGGTCATTGAAGAATGTTTATTGTCATTACTCTCCTTGTTTCTTTCTAAAACAGTTTTCTGCGCCTCATTATTTCCTTCTAGAAATAATTTCTTTCCAAAACCAGATTTATTTTCGGTTACGTGTTCTGAACTGGTGAATCTGTATCAGAGTCTTGGTAAATCAGAGTTTAACGTTAGAGGTTGATAATATCTGACCACGTCAGAGTTTCTCTATGCTCTTGACTTCTTCAGATTCAGAGTCTGGATTCAGTCTTCTTTACTAGAGTTTTTGACTTATTTCTGTTGCGCTGGTAACTGCATTGATTAGATTCAGAACCTTATGGACGCGTTTTCTATGAGTAGCATCTGATAGTTGAATTTTGTATCTGATGTGTTGATCTATCTGATTGTTTGATCAGAGTCCTGCACACTTAAGAAAAATTTCGTTAAAGTACCATTTTTGTTTCATCCTTTATTATCATCAAAATCTTGGAGATACATTGTAGAACCAACTTTGTTATTACAATCTCCCCCTTTTTGATGATGACAAAACAATACAGAGAAGAGGTGGAACAATACAAAAATATTTCAGATCAGATAGAAAGGGGAACTTCCCCTTAGTTAGATCCTTGGATTAATCAGAAGTTCTTACTGGACCTTCCTTGGGTTATTGCTTTAGCTACTTTCCTGCATATCTTAAGTCATTAATTTAGTAATAATTTTTAATAATGTTTGAAGTACTTTAAGGAGATATAGTTATGTTTCCATCAGAGTTGTTTTAGTTCTCCCCCTTTTTGTCAGAATCAAAAGGACATAGCAAAAAAGATGATATTAATAAAGAGAGTACCGATAAGCAGCAGAGAAGTCAGATATTAGAAAACAAAGGAAACAACAAAATCAGAAAGGCAACAAGCAAATATCCTAAGTGCCTAAGGGTTTGGGGGCGGAGGGATCCTTTGGAGCAGCTGAGACAACATGTTCTGAATGTTGATGTTGACAGAGTCCTGTTGATCCAGCCTAGCTTGAACCACTTGTTGTTCTTTCTGTAGTTCCTTCAGAGTCTTCAAGACCAGAGGGACGAACCCAGAGTTGGAGTGCTCCCCCTGAGTCAGTGCATCAACGTTGGATTTGGCAGCTGCTTCTTCAGCAATACGAGTTGCTTCTTCAGCGTCGACTTTAGCTTTTGCCTCAGCCTCAGCAGCATCAGCAGCAACCTTCTCCTTAGCTTCCCGTATCCATTGTTCTTCCTCTTGGCGTGCTTTCTCTTCAGCTGCCTTCCTTGCCCGTTCCTCAGCCTCTCTAGCTAAGCGCTCTTGAAGTCTAATACCAGCGTCTCTGATAAAGTCGTTATGGACTTGTTTAGAGAGACCTTTCAATTTGAAGGCTTCAGAGGTCATCCAACTTATCACTCTGTTCCAGTGGATCCTTACTGTAGAGGGATCATCATTGATGCTAGAGTTGATTGTCAGAGACTTAACCTTCTCTACTGAAGACTCTGCAAAAACTTGTATTGCTTCTTCTAGGGTAAGGAGGGTAGTCTCTGGTTCAGTGTTAGATGCTAGGGAGGATAGAGACGGTGAGTTTGGGGCGCTGAGATTTAGTGTGGGAGTTATAGAGGCAACGGAAGTTGTGGGTGTGGGAATGGCAGAGGGTGATTGTGTTATTTGTTCAGGTTCTGGGTGTGGTTCAGATGGTGAGTGGGTTGGTTGTGGTTCAGAGTGGAGTGGTTGTTGTGCAAGTGGTGGTGTTTGTTCAGATGTGGTGGGATTTGGATGTTTAGGAGGTAGGAAAGTGACTTTTGGTTCAGGTTCAAAGTATGATGGCTGTTGAGAAGCCATAACATGGGCTTGTAGCTGAGCTTGAGTGCGGGATTGGGGGTCAGATGGTTCGGTGTTGGAGGAGAGTTCGTAGTATGGTGGGGATTATGGAGATGGTGATGATGATGGTGAAGTGGTTTCATTCAGCATTTCTGCTTCTGAAATGGGTGGTGTAGTGGTAGCAAGGTCAAATTTAAGTGAGGGTGGGTTAGAAGTTCTGGTGGTTGAGGGAGGAGTGTCAGAGGTGGTGTATATAGGGGAGATTTATGGAAGAGAAGAAGCAAGAGGTTTTATTTTAACAGAGCGAGAGAGAGGTACCGACTTACTTGGAGAGCTAGCCAGAGGGACTGGAGGTCTTGACCCAGAGGATTCTCCCATCCTTGCTTTCTTCGCCTTCATGGACTTCTCGGAGGGCTCTCGCATCCTCTTCATGAAGTTTGGTGGATGCTCAGGTAGCCAGTCCACTGTGAAGTCAGAGATGTCCACCCCTTGATTGGCAAGGTCCTGTAGATAGTAGGCCACTACCTCTGGAGGGTCAATCTTGGAGAACAGGTAGAGTCCGTTGGGAATCTCCCTCTGATCCCTGAGTGCTTCCCAGGAGGTATCAAGTGTTGGTTTGGCTCTGACTTGATCAATGATTCCCATGCTCTTCAGATTCCGAGCATTCAGCGGTCTTCTAGTGTCAATGGTGACATCTTCCATGAGTCTGAGTTGAATCAGGTGATCCACTAAGCCACTCTCAATCAATACATCTGATATGAGTCTCCCTAGAGGGATGTAGTTCCTTGTTTTCATGTTATTTCAGATGTCTTTGGCTGAGTCTCTGAGGTGCTTAAAGAGAAGTACAGGTAGACACAGTTTCAGACCCTTGTGAATGAAGTACAAGATACACTTTTGATCTGTGTTGATGTAGTCAGAAGAGTTTGAAGCAGGGCGATGATGAATGGTGCCTAAGATGATCTTCAACCAGACCCAGAGGTTCTGATGTAGCTCCTTATTCTTGGAATGCTTGCCTTCATCACTCTGTTGGAAGATGGTAAGGTTGATTTCCTGGGACAAGTACTTTACCCTAGGGTTTATCTTGTAGATGCGTTTGCCTCCTGTCTTCTCCATGTTCAAAAGGGAGGCAATGGATTTCTCAATGATGACTATCTTGACTCCCAGAACGTAGGAGACAATTTAGTGATCATTTGAGTCTGTGAAACGCCACAACTTCTTCACCAGATTTGTATACACAGGGCCATAGAGGCGTTGAAAGTAGGTTTCCCACCCTTGCATCCTCAATTCTTCAGTAAGGTCTACGCCATTTCTCTTCATGTTTTCAAAGTCCACTAGCGACTCACATAGAACTTCCAGTTTTTCAAATGGTGTTGCTAGGTAGATGTGAGGCTCATGATCGAGATATGGGGTTCCCTGTAGATTGGGGTTGAGACGACGCTGATGGTTGTTGTAGTTTGTTGACTTGAAATGGGTGTTTGCTCCGTTGAGTTCATTTGTTGGAGAAGTTGTAAACTGATTGTTGCTGAGAATCCATCAAGAATAGTTGAAGATGACGGTTGAAAGATGAAGAGCTTGAAGAAAACTGCAGAAATTCTTGAAGGAGATGAAGAACTGAGAGAGAGAGGGTTTAGTGAGGTCGTGAGTGTAAAGTGTGCAAGTGTAGTATGTGAAATGAATTTATACACATTATGATGCATGAAAAACGACAACAAAAGGAGAGTTTAACTATTAAGAAATTAAATGCAAGTAAGTGCGTTTGGAGGAGAATGATTACAGCCCATGATAGAGGTCTAATCCCAAAATCAGCACATTGCTCGAGGAGATATCAAGAGTCTGTCTCTTGATTTCTGCTAGACAGTTGTCTAGAAGTTCCAAGGTCAGACGCAAGATGTACCACATGTTACTTTATTTGATCTTCAGGAATACCAAAGGGTTGTATCCTAAGGATTTCTAATTCAGATAGCTTCTAACTGGTAGTAGCATCAGAGTCAGATACAGATTCCAGGTGTTTACTTCAGAGTCTTATTTTGCTATTTCAGAGGCACATTTTACTCTGGACAATTTTGAATGTTTAAATTTTTTAAGATAAAAAAGAATCTATCTTCAGCCAGAGGTTTGGTAAAAATGCCAGCCCATTGATCGTCTGTATCAATAAATTTTAAAGTGATTACCCCTTTCTGAACATAGTCTCTAATGAAATGATGTTTTATTTCTATGTGCTTAGCTCTGGCATGCAAACTAGGATTCTTACTTAAACAGATGGCAACAGTATTGTCACAGAAAATAGGAACGTTACTCTAAAAAATCAGAAGGTCTTCAAGTTGATTCTTCATCCAGAGCATTTGAGTAGTGCATAGTGATGCTGATATATATTCTGCTTCTGCAGTGGACAAAGCTATGGTTGATTGCCTTTTGTTGGCCCAGGATATCAAATTCTTTCCTAAGAACTGACAGTTCCTAGATGTACTTTTACATTCCATTCTGTCCCCTGCGTAATCTGCATCACAATAACCAAACAATCTATACTTTGATGCTTTCTTATACATCAGGCCCATATTAGGGGTTCCTTTCAGATACCTGAGGATTCTTTTAACAACTATTAAATGAGATTCTCTAGGATCTGATTGGAATCTGGCACAGAGACATACACTAAACAGAATATCAGGACGTGTAGCAGTCAGATAGAGAAGAGAGCCTATCATACCACGATAGAGCTTCTGACAAACCTTCTGGCTAACTTCTTCTTTTTTAAGAATGCAGGTTGGATGCATAGGTGTCTTAGCAGGTTTGCATTCAGCCATTTCAAGTTTCTTCAGAATGTCTTTTATGTATTTACTTTGATAAACGTAGGTAACTTTTGAAGCTTGATTGATTTGAATCCCTAGAAAGAAGTTTAGTTCTTGCATTAAGCTCATTTCAAATTTTGTCTGCATTAGCTCAGAGAGTTCTTGACATACATAAGGGTTAGCTGAACCAAAAATAATGTCATCAACATATATCTGGCATATCATGAGATCATTTCTAATGTTTTTACAGAAGAGTGTAGAGTCAACCTTTCCTCTAATAAAGTCATGTTCTAGAAGGAAGTTACTTAATCTATCATACCAAGCTCTAGGAGCTTGCTTTAAACCGTACAATGATTTCTTGAGTTTAAAAACGTGTTCTGGACATTTAGAGTTTTCAAAACCTGGAGGTTGATTGACATAAACTTCTTCTGATATATAACCATTAAGAAATGCACTCTTGACATCCATTTGATATAGTTTGATAGAATGATTTACAGCAAATGAAACAAGTAAGCAAATAGATTCTAACCTGGCGACTAGGGAAAAGGTTTCGTTGTAGTCAATACCTTCTTGTTGACTATACCCTTGTACCACCATTCGTGCTTTGTTTCTGACTACTTCTGCCTTTTCATTCAGTTTGTTTTTGAATACCCATCTGGTTCCAATAATATGAGTTTCTTTAGGCTTTGGAACAAGATCCCAGATGTCATTCTTTGAGAATTGATCTAGCTCTTCTTTCATAGCTAGAACCCATTCATTGTCTTGAAGTGCCTCATCACAAGAAGTAGGCTCAATCAGAGATCTAGTCCTAGAGGAATTTCTTCAGATACTTTGAATGTTGACCTAGTTTTGACAGATTCATCCTTGTTTCCCAGAATCAAATCTTCAGAGATGTTGGGGCAGCTTCTTGATTTCTTCTAGATAGTTGAGGCTTCAGTTGCATTTGGACTTTGTTTATCAGATACTTCTGGTGATTTAGTCTTTTCGCCAGAACCTGCAAGAGTAATCTCCAGATCTGCAAGTTTCTCAACTAGCTTTGACTTTTTAGGGTCAAGCTTATCATCAAATCTAACATGGATTGATTCTTCCACAATTTTGGTTTCTGTGTTGTATACTCTGTAGCCTTTAGAGCATTTTGAGTATCCTAACATACTACCTTTTTGTGCTTTTGAATCAACTTGTTCAGATGTTCTTTAGTATTCAGAATAAAGCAAGAGCATCCAAAAGGATGGAAATAAGAAATGTTGGGTTTTGTTCCCTTGCACAGTTCATAGGGAGTCTTTTCCAGAATAGGTCTTATAGAGATTCTATTATGAATATAACACACTGTATTTACTGCTTCAGCCCAAAAGTGCTTAGTCAAATTTATTTCATTGATCATGGTCTTGGCCATCTCTTGGAGTGTCCTATTCTTCCTTTCTACACCTCCATTTTGTTGTGGAGTTCTAGGACAGGAGATATCATGGGATATTCCATTAGAATTAAATAGTTCCTCAAAAAATTTATTTTAAAATTCTCCACCATGATCACTTCTGACTCTGATGATTTTAGAGTCAAATTCGTTTTGCACTTTGGAATAGAAGCTAGTGAATACAGAGTGAGACTCACTCTTGTGCTTTAGGAATTTTACCCATGTCCAGCAACTAAAGTCATCAACAATAACTAGTCCATATTTCTTTCCATTGACTGATGTTGTCTTAACAGACCCGAACAGGTCAATGTGAAGAAGTTCCAGAGGCTTAGAGGTAGAAACAATATTTTTCTTTTTGAAAGACGTTTTTGAAAATTTACCTTTCTGACATGCCTCACATAGAGCTTCTGAAGAGTACTTCAGTTTAGGTAGGCCTCTGACTAACTCGAGTTTATTTAGCTGAGAGAGTTTTCTCATGCTAATATGGCCTAAGCGTCTATGCCATACCCATTTCTCTTCATGAACAAACATCAAGCATTTTACATTTTGTTCTTTTAGGTCTGAAAGATTTATCTTGTAAATATTGTTTTTCCTCTTGCCAGTGAATAGGATTGTTCCATTGTTCTGATTAATTGCTTTACATGTTTTTTGATTGAAGATTATGTAATAACGGTTATCACTTAATTGACATATTGATAATAGATTATGTAGTAATCCTTCTACATAGAGAACATCAGATATAGAGGGAAGAGTTCCATTACCAATAGTTCCGGAGCCTCTGATCCTTCCTTTCTGATTTCCTCTGAAACCTACAAAGCCAACATCTTTAAGTTCCAGGCTTTGGAACATATGTTTTCTTCCCGTCATGTGTTGTGAGCATCCAGAGTCTAGGTACCATGATTGGTGTCTTAACTCTACTGCATAAGATATCTGCAACATAAACAATCTTATCCTTTGGTACCCAAAATATTTTGGGTCCTTTATGATTAGTTTTCCCAGAGTTTCTTAGAACTTTGGGTTTTCTAGCATTATCAAAACATTGTGCTTGTGTATGTGTGTAGTGATAAGAAAAAGGAGATTTAGGTTTGTCATCTGTGGAAGATTTATCTTCACTGGGGACATACCTTATTCCTCTTTTATTATTCTGACTTACTCCATAAATCATGGATGCCATTCTGCTCCTTTCTATCCCATTTTTCAGAAACTTTTGAAAAGATTTTTCATATTCATATATCATTGTGTTAGAAGTTTGTGGGGCTTGAGATAATGCTTCTTCAAGTTTTAAACATTGTTTATTTGTGGAGTCTCTTTCTTTTATCAAAGTTTGATTTTCATCTTTTAATTCTGAAGCAGTTATCTCAAGCTTATCACATTCTTTGATTGTTCTTTCAAGAACTCCTTTTAAAGCCTTAAATTTTTGTTTAAGTTTCTGATATGAGGTTAGAGTTTCAGAAAGGCATGATTCAAGGTCAGAGCGAGAGAGATAAGAAAATACCTCTTCAGAGTCAGATTCTCCATCTGATGTATTTCTGGAGGTGATAGCCATGAGTGCAACACTTGCCTGTTCTTCAAAGTCTGATTCGGATGAATCAGATCCACTGTCGTCCCAGGTGGCCATCAGTCCCTTTTTAGTTTTGAATGAACTTTTCTTGAAATTCTCTCTTCTAGAGCTTTCTTTCTTCAACTTGGGACATTCGTTTCTGTAATGACCTGTTTCCTTACATTCATAGCATGTTATTTCTTTGTTTGGCTTACCTCTGGAATTTGATTCTGAGCGATCTTCCTTGGGCCTTAGCCTTCTGAAGTTATTATTCCTTTTTCTCCAGAGTTGTTTAACTCTTCTGGTCAAAAGGGATAACTCTTCTTCATCGTCAGAGTCTTCTTTTTCAGAGTCGTCATTGTCTTCCTATTCAGCTTGGAAGGCTTTGTTTCTTTCTGGCTTGCATCTTTTAGATCTGGACTTTATTGCTAAAGACTTGATCTTCTTTTGAGGCTCATCTTCCTCCAGTTCTATCTCGTGGCTTCTGAGTGAACTGGCAAGTTCCTAATGGTTGATATTGTTCAAATCTTTGGATAACTTTAAGGTTGTCACCATGGGTCTCCATTTCTTTGGTAAGCTTCTGACTATCTTTTTGACATGATCTGCAGTTGTGTAGCCCTTGTCCAGAACTTTGAGTCCTACAATTAAAGTTTGAAATCTAGAAAACATTACCTCTACAGCTTCATCGTCCTCCATTTTGAAGGCTTCATATTTCTGAATTAGAGCCAGAGCCTTTGTCTCTTTTACTTGGGAATTTCCTTCGTGAGTCATCCTCGGGGAGTCAAGTATTTCTTTAGCTGTTTCCCTGTTGGTGATTTTTTCATATTCATTGTAGGAAATGGCATTTAGTAGTATCGTTCTGGCTTTGTGATGGTTTTTGAATTCACGCTTCTGATCATCTGTCATTTTGCTTCTAGGGATGGCAACGCCAGCGTCAGTCAAAAGGTGGTGTGTAGCCAATTGTGAATATATCCCATAGATCAGCGTCGTAGCACAGAAAGAAACTTTCAATTTTGTCTTTCCAATAATCAAATTTTTCTCCATCAAATATTGGAGGTTTAACATTGTAACTGTCTCTTTCATTGGTGTTGGCCATGGTGTCTTTCTCACGTTGGATCTCTCTACACTGTTAAGTGTTTGATTAGAAAATCAATAACAGAGCCGAAGCTCTAATACCAATTAAAGGTAGAGAAAAACAAGAAAGGGGGTTTGAATTATTTTTGGAAAGAAAAACTTTTTGAGATATTAGACACACAAAGAATAAAAAGGAATATGACACAGAATTTTATACTGGTTCGCTTGAAATTCAAAGCTACTTCAGTCCATCCTGCCAAGGTGATTTCTCCTTCAAAAAGGTCTTAATCCACTAATCTTGAAAGATTACACAAACAACCGCCTAAGAGAATAATCCCTTAGCCTTCTCAAGTATTCAGACTGCACAGAGTCACTTGAGGAAATATCTTAGAAAAATATGATTTGTAATACAATGTGGTTCTAACTAAAAGAAAATATTACAGAATAATAAGAACAAAGTTTTTCATGTAAGAGCAGCAACTCGTGAAAAATGAGAGAGAATGAATGAGAGTTTTTTTATCTTGTGTGTCTCAGGTGTCTCTTCTTGTGAAGTATTTAGTCCTTTATATAGGCGTTGAGAAGGACCGTTGGAATGATGACAGGATCTTGGTCATTGAAGAATGTTTATTATCATTACTCTCCTTGTTTCTTTCTAAAACAGTTGCCTCATTATTTCCTTCTAGAAATAATTTCTTTCCAAAACCAGATTTATTTTCGGTTACGTGTTCTGAACTGGTGAATCTGTATCAGAGTCTTGGTAAATCAGAGTTTAACGTTAGAGGTTGATAATATCTGACCACATCAGAGTTTCTCTATGCTCTTGACTTCTTCAGATTCAGAGTCTGGATTCAGTCTTCTTTACCAGAGTTTCTGACTTCTTTCTGTTGCGATGGTAACTGCGTTGATTAGAGTCAGAACCTTCTGGACGCGTTTTCTCTGAGTAGCATCTGATAGTTGAATTTTGTATCTGATATGTTGATCTATCTGATTATTTGATCAGAGTCCTGCACACTTAATAAAAATTTCGTTAGAGTACCATTTTCGTTTCATCCTTTGTTATCATCAAAATCTTAGAGATACATTGTAGAACCAACTTTGTTCTTACATGGAGAGCCTCACAGTTAGCCCTAGGCATTTATTACTAGTCTCAAAATTTAACCCTATAGTAATTGTACAATGGTTATTTTCCACTCTCCAACTTCAAATTTAAAATTTTTATTCTCCTTGTCTCGTACCACTACTTAATTGTACTGCCACTCATCACACTCATCATTTTCCCATTTCATAAAAAAAACTATTCTAATTCATTTTATCCCTTATAAGAAACAACCCCCCCCCCCCCCCCCCCCGAAATACTCAAAATGTTAGCAACTTCCTTTTTACAATTTCAAATAGCTTAACAATGGAAGCCAAAGCAACATGAAAAATAATCTAAACTTATGCTTGAAAAAACGTCATTCCTTATGTGGTGTATTCAGACATAGACTCTTATGATACTGAAACCTTTGTCAACAACGACGAACAGCAGAGAATTACAAAGTTATTTTCTTCAAGAAGTGTTATTTCAAAAAGAGGTTTTCATTTGTTACTCACAAAACCTTGGTCTTGTTGACAAGGTCAGGTGCGTCATAAGTGGAAAAAGTTTTGAAAGCGTCCTCCTCCCTACAATAATTAGATTATCAAGGAGTTTTACTCCAACTTTATTAACACTTATCAAAAGAAACTGGAAGTGATTGTACAAGGAAAGATGGTTCGATACTCAGAGAAAACTATTAACATAGTGTTGAGAGTGAAAGAAGTTGAAGACCCCTACCAATCCCTCTTTGAAAAAGTTAATGATGGTGACTTGGAAGTCATTAGAGAATCACTCTGTCTCTCAAGGACCACATGGTTAAAGATAGCCAAATCTTCTAAAACGACAGTGCTACAAATGGATTTGAGGCATATACCAACATTATGGTACCAATTTATGAAGCATTCCCTAATGCCAACTGCACACAATTAACCTATTAAAAAAACTAGGTTAGTGTTGCCCCATTGTATCCCTACTTGCACACCTATCAACATTGCTAAGCTTGTCTGTCAATAGATATATGCATGTGCTAAAAAGAAGGATGGAATGATCTATTTTTCATGCTTAATTGATGCATTATGCAATATTCATGGAGTTCCAAAGAAGCTAACAGATGAAATCTCTTACCCTTAAGCAGGATTTGATAAGGCTAATGTTTTGAACTTGTTGAAGACAAAAGGGAAAATATCCTTCAAGAAATGTGCTGGAAGAATTCCTAACTAAGTTCTTCACGCAATAACAAAGAATTCTTGTGGGAAACTTTGCAACAAATGCAAAGGAAGCAATATGAGTTCAACTTATTTATGAAAGAACAACACACTTGGCACAGGAGATTGTACAATCTTCATATTGGTGGAGTTATGAATAGACCTCATGTGTTTCTGGATCACATTATGGGTGACCAACCATTTGGAGAGCAGCAACACCAAGATGAACAACCCACAAGGAAAGACAAATCACAAGGAAACTTGGAAAAGAAAAAGAAGAAGGCGAAAGTCAAGAAGAAGAAGATATCTTTTGTGATGACTGATGTTATGCCAGAGGCGACCTCTAGGGTGCCTTTATAAGAATCACAAACTTTAAAGAAGAAGACCAAAAATTCTGCAAATAAAGTGAAGAGCTTATCCAATAAAAGCAAAGTAGTAGAGCAGAAAGCAACCAAGCAGTTTAATATGAATAAGCCAATAGAGGGAGAAATAGATAAAGGGATTGTGGTAGATAAAGTAACCAAGAAGAATGAGGAAGAACAAACAATTGATGAGCTGAATGAGGAAGCCAACAATGACAATAAGGAACTGAAGAACTACACCAATGAATAAAAAAAGAAATATGATGAAAAAGAGATGATGATGACAAAGATGAATATGAAGATGAGGAAGACCATTTGAAAAGGAAAAGGAAGATGAACATGCAAACAATGAGAAATAATTTGTTATTATGTATGTACCTACTGAAGTAAATAAAGGGAAAGACGAAGTACAAATTAAAAAGGAGAAACCATAAGATTCTGATGATGATGATGATGATGAAGGTGAATATCCATCCCCCTTCAAATCAAAAGCACCATGGGAGCAATACCAAATGGGTGAGCTGGTGAAGAATATTGACACAACTATGGTAGGGATAAGCATGCTTGGAAACTACAAGAAGGATTGGGAATCCCTGAAGAATTTTGGCATTCCAGAGGGCCTTGATAAACCTAAAAGCCTTGTCAAGCTGAAAATCCTAACTAAAGCCAAAGGAAATAGCCCAAAGAAAGATGAAAATAAATTGGACCTTCTGATGCGACAAGAAGTGTCATAGACTCGCCCACCACTAGAGCAATAGAGGACCACTGAGTCCTCTCCAAATTGAAACTCAAGAAGAAATTTGCTATTGTCATTGAAGAAAAGGCCAAGTCGGAAGGAACACCAAAGAAAACTAAGAACAAGGAAGAAGGGAAAAAGAGAAAAAGAATTAAAAAACCTCATGCAACAAAGAAAAACAACATACTTTAGGCCTAACTGGTATTTCCAACCCAATCATCTTTAAAATTCTTCCATTTTTTTAGTTTGTTGTCTGATGTGCTAAAACTTACCAAAGTGACAGTGGGGACACTATCCTTACTTCAAGTTTGGGGGATGAGGTACCTTTATCTGTTTAACTAAGTTTATCCTATGTCAAACAATGAAAATGTTTTGTTGTTTATTGCTTTAGTATTTTTTGTTAAAAGAAAAAATAAAGAGAAAAAGAAAAGAGATTTTATAAATAATAATTGATCTAATCTTAAAACAACAAAATTTCTAAATCAATCTCAGAAAAATTCTAATTGGATTGTTGAAAACGTTGGAAAAAATGTCTTAAATAATAAGAAATGCATCAATTGTAACTTAAGTGTGGAACCCTTGTCACGGCAGAAGAAGACAGAGAATTAGTTAGCCTTTTAATTAGTTTAAATTATTCTAAAGTAAATACTAGTAATCAAGGCTAGCTAAAGTGAGACTATTGCATTTACTAATGCATGTTAATAAAATCACAAAAGTGTGCAAAAAGAAATGAAAATGCTAAAAAGCATGATGAATAAAGTTTTTGTGCCAGAAAATGGAGGAACAATGTGTGTTTTCACTATGAGTAACAGGTTGGACTCATTACAAGTGAAATCTCGTCAGGTGAAAAGGCGAAGCACCTAGGAAAAATGACTAAGATAGGTGGTGCAAGTAGAATACCTAAGTTAGAAAAGAACTAAAAATCCTCTAAAACATTAAGCTAGTTAATCCCCCATGCTAAAACTGAAAAGTGAAAACTTGGATCATATGATAGAGAAACCAAACTAAGATTTAGGCTAAATATCTTCAAAGAAGACTTCTGGCATGACAAATGGCATAAGGACACACACACACAAAAAAGGACTAATATGTGATAAAGACTGAGTTGTACCAATTTTTGGATACATTCCTTTGAGAATTTTTTTGGTTGTATGAAATGTACTGTTGAATTAAAGATTGTTTAGTTATTATTTATTTTTTACATTATATGTCGCATCACCTGAGGACAAGTAATGATTCAAGTTTGGGGGCGTGATAAATCATTATTTGTGAGATATTTAAGCCCTTATTGTTTTATTTTATTTTGTGTTGACAAGCTTTATTAGGTTAAATTAAGTATGTTTTGTTGTTTTTAGCTTAGTTAGCATGGAGCACACTAGGTGCTCTCCTTTGTGAAATTTATGTGTTCGTTACTTGTGTAGGACTACTCTGGTGACAAGTTCTATCACGTCAGGAATGCAGCATCAATCCAACCTCACTTTCCAGTAGGCGCTAGAGCCATAAGACATTATAAGGAGTGAAAGGTCTCAACATTAGGGAAAACATGGAAAGAGAATGAAGATGGAAGCACTAGTTAAGCTAGAAAACTGAATGGATAAGGATGAACACTATAAGACAAAAACCTGCAAAAGCTGCCTAGCGCTGAAATGAACCTGCGATTTGTCCCTCTGTGCAGTAGGTATGCCAGAAGATGTTTTGTCCCTTGCATACGTTATGTATTGTACCTAGTACTGGTATGAAAGGATAAGATGGATGAATATGCTGATTTTCATGGGCCAAATAAATGTATAATCACAAGGCCAATGATCCAATGAATCAAGGAGAATATCAAAGCTAGGAGGTTATAAAAGAAAATGAGGTTCAAAATTTGAGACAATTGAGAAATAACCTAAAAAAATAAATCTCATTTGGAGAAGAAGAAGTCTGAACCATAAGTGAAGAAAATCTCTCATCTTTCCTTTCTTGAAGAAGTGTTGAGCTACCAGGTGTGACAAAACTCGCCTCTTGCGGATTAAAGATTTCAAGAAGTAGAAGTTTTACACTTAGATTTTCATTTCCTTTTCTTTAGTGTTTAAAAATGTTAACTTTAAAAACTTGTGTTGTTGTATTTATTTTTCTCATTGTGAGTTAAACTCTTTATTTTGAGCAATGTGGAGTTTAATGAAAAGAAATATTTTATGTTAGATATTGTGATTCTAGTGATGTATTTTATCATATGAAAATAATTTTGTATATCTTTTTCTGTAGGTGTTTAATTGGCTGCATTGTATGGTAAAACACTAGCTGGATTCTAATGTCTTGACTGATGTCATGACATGGTGTGAAGGTGTGATTGCATTGTAGGTTAGAATATCTAACTGTACTCTGATGTCTTGACTGATGTCATGACACACTTGAGTAGTTTACTGCAGGATTAGCTAATACAGGATTTGTTGAATGTCAAATTGGATGTGGTGACATTCATCCCTGTCAGCAAATACTGAGGAATAGAACAGTTGGTGTTCTGTTAGAACTCAGTGTTTATTTCCAGTCTGGTTATCAAGGAAATACCAGACCTGGCATAAGGCCTACTGTCTGAATGTCAAACTGGATGTTATGACATTCATCATTAACAGCATATACTGAACAATAAACAGAGTGGAGTTCTGCTACACTTCAGTATGTTTCTGAGTCTGTTCTTCAAGAGGAAAACAGAACTGACTTAAGGCTAAATGTGTAAATGTCAAATTGGATGCCTTGACATTTATTATTGTAAGTTGCTACTGTAGAATGGACAGGTGGGTCCTGTACAGTTCAGCAAATTATGTACAGTCTGTTTTCAGGAAAAACAGACTTAGCATATGGTCCTTGATGTCAAGCTGAATGTTGTGACATTCATTCCTGACAGCATATGCTATATTGTAGGTTGTTTAGTTTTTCTGTTTCAGCATTTTTCTCAGGCTAAAATCCAGGAAACCAACAACCAAGCTACAATTAAGGAACCTAACAAATAGCCTATTTGTTAGCACACTAATATCTGGAAATTAGTTAGAATCCTATGTGGCATTATTTGTGGAGGTCTTGGAATATATATAGGCTCAAAATAAGGAGATATATATGGAGAGATTTTAGGATTGAAGACCTTGTTTGTAGCAGAAAGTTTCTGCTGACTTTGTAACAGCAAAGAACAAGTTGCTGCGATTTTCTGAAGGCCCAAATCCAGTTGGGTGATTAGGTTATAAATAGCACTTTGTAACCTAGTATTTGTAAGCCTCCTAGAATGAAAATTTAGGGGTGTGTGTGAGGTAAACCTCCCAACCTGTGGGATGGTTACCATGTGTTTCTCAGTGTTCAAAGCTAAGAGTATTTGTAACTCAAAGCCTGTAGGCAAGAGTGATTATGTTCTTGAACAAAGCTGTGAAGCAAGTTCAAGTTGTTTTCTCAGTGTTCAAAGCTGAGAGTATTTGTAACTCAAAGCCTGTAGGCAAGAGTGATTATGTTCTTGAACGAAGCTGTGAAGCAAGTTCAAGTTGTTTAGCATTACATTGTAATTATGGTGATAGGAATGGAAACTGGAGGTTTCTATCTAGGAGTTCCTAGGTATAGATTGCATTGGGTAGGGATTAAGTGATAAGTTGTAAACGGGTGAGTTTAGCTTTGAATTGATACTACTAATAGTGGATCTTCTTCCTGGCTTGGTATGCCCCCAGACGTAGGTGATGTTGCACCGAACTGGGTTAACAATTACTTGTGTTTTTACCTTTTGCATGTTATAATTTTGTCTGTTATAAAATAAGGTAAACCTGTAATGCTGTAACAGATGATGTTCAAATCAATGTTGAGACATCATGCTGATAACTGTGCAGGCTCAACAGAAGTAAGTGCTATGTTTGATCTCTGTTGTGCCTGTGTACCAGATGGACAGAACTGGGTGTTCTTCCATTTTATGGTGATATAGTAGCAGATGTCGTGACATCTGTGAATGTGTGCATATCAGTACTAGGTTGTAATTTGTATAACTGTCTTGCTGTATTAGTTACAATGTTAGATCAGATGTCATTACTTGGAGTAGAACATCTAAACTCTAAATACACCAGAATTTCAATTGGTATCAGAGCAGGCATCCTGTTCTGCTTCTGGATGAGATCCATGGGTGATACTTTCTGGTATCTTGTAAGGAGTTATGTTAGTACTGATGCTGGAACCTGTGAAAGGTTCTGTAATTTCCCTGAATGGTCCCTTGAAGTAGGTGGATGGACTGTTCATGACAGGAATGGTGTGTACCTGTCTCTGGAGGGTGGCAATTGGCCTGTGTGTGGGACAGCTGTGCCAGTATTGAATCACATTCAAACTTGGTATGGTCTTGGAGGCTGATCTGGTGAAGTGTGTGTTCATAGGTTGAGTTGTATTATGATTTCCGCTGCATAATACCTGGCAAAACTCAAACTCTGATGTTGTTTCCCCTCATGTGGATGTGCTGTATTCAAGATCTCATCATAATCTACTGAAGATGTCAAAGATACTTGTGTCTTCTCAAGTCCACTCATCATGACGTTCTCACCCCAGGATGGTAAGAATCACTTAATCACTGATTCTTTTACTCACTTGAGTAGGGTGTATGAAGACCTTGAAGACCTTCAAGGAAGGTTTGTTCCAAGGAGGTGGAACTAATGTTCTATGCGATGTTAGAACATGTTGTTCAACAAGTATGCAGCTACTGGTTGAAGAGCAGATGTTTTTAGGTATCAAACAAAGGGATACTTCTGTTTGGAACCTACTCCTCACCTGGAAGAGGAGACATCTGTGTGTGCTAAGTTGACAAGGGTAGGGTCAACTGTGTGTGTGCTCAAGAAGGTCACCTTTAGAAGTCTGATCTCTAGAAGTTGAGCTGGTTGAGATGTGACATTGTGCAATCTCCTGCTGTTTGGCATATTCCTGTTGATTGATCAGGGTTGGATAGCTGTTCCCTGAAGTACTATGTTGTGTTGGAAGACAAGTCCCCTGGATGTTAGTAGTTAATAATGGGATAACCTGATTGCTATACCATTTAAGAGGATTGGAACCATGAATCTTGTTATTCAAACACCACGTTTCAGAAGTGGCAGTTCTTTCGAGGAGTGAGAATATGAAGATTCAGAGGTTAGTTGAGGTAGTATGCTCTAGCAATGCATATTTACCATTGACTGGTGCTGTTTTGTATCACTAGTACTTATGGTCAGCTGGAGTCTGATTGGTGTGATTGGAGTATGTATGGGTATAACTCATAGAGTTAGTTGCCACTGGTAGGGATGGTGTATGTCAGGTTGAGACATTTATATACAATGCATGGTTATTGGTGTGGAGTTTCCATGATTGTTAAGTTGAGGGGGAGTTTTGGTTAACCTCCTCAAGTCTGGTCAACCTAGGGTCTGGTTGGCTGTTGACCTGTGTCACAAGGGTTCTGGGGGTTGTGTGACACATTTGCAAGGAAGAATTCATCTCTCTTATTCCTAAGGGTGAATTTAATCTGGGAAGACTTTCAAAATTGTCGAGGTGCTTGCAAGCAGAAGATGTTGACACAAGAAGAGTACTTTCAAAGTAGTCTTATGGTGGAAGTATCTGAAAGGATAATTGGGAAAGGATTTAAGATCAATGTCTACTTGTGCCAAGTACAAGTGTTTAATTGATTATCCTTGGAGCTCAAGATAACTGATGTTCTTAAAGATGTTGGAACATCACTTCTTCAAGACCCTGTGCAGAATCATAGGAAGGATAGTACATTGGCTTATGATCTATCTCTTTGGTGGCAGCAAAAGCATATGATCTCTGAAAAGGTTTCCTGGCAAGAAACATGTTCAGCCTTGGTATGTACAAGAAGAAGAAGACATCATAGTCTTGATGGTGGTTACTTGGATAAGTTTATTTCTGATCTAGGTAAGGAAGTGCATTAGCTTATGCACACTGTGGAGTCAAGAACAAGTGGCAGCATTCTTGACATCATGGAAACAGCCTTGCCTTAGGAAGTAAAATCCTTGGTATAGCTGAAGGGTTAGGTTCTAACTGGTCCTTCTGAAGACTCATGCATCAGAGTGTCTGATGTCTTTGGAGAAGAAGCAGTAATTCATCAAGGTGTGAGCTTGGATGACTTAACTGCAAACCTGCAGGATGGAGGTTGTTTACTCAAACTTGGTTCCACAATCAAGTCTATGAGAACATTGAACTCTTGTTCTGTGAAGGGAGGAAGTTCTTTCAAGTGGCAGAAGAAGGAGCTGAATTCAACAGCTAGATGTCTAAACACAATGTTGTGACATTTGGTTTAACATCAGATTCTTAGTTGATGAAGTGGCACATCAACTTAAGATAGAAGGGTCTACAGAGTTGTAGATTGGGTACTTCAAAAGGATCGTTCTCATTGCAGTTCTTAGGAGTTGCTGGTTGGAGAAGATGTTACATGTTCATGTCTTAGAGACCCTAAGCTTTGTTTAACATGTAACTTGAAGTTCAAATCTCACTTGGAAGGTCAGAATATCTTTGGGAGAAGTCTGATAAACTTGGGGAGGTCAAAAAGCAGTATTTGACCTTTTCATATGAGGATTCATGAAGGAGGTAATCAACCAGTGGCATTTGGTCTATCTCAGAAGTGAGTTCGAAGAATCAAGATAATCCACATATGGCAGCTGATTATTCTTGAGGAAAGTCTGAGGCAAATTACTTTTGAGCAGAAAAGTAGTAAGTTGAAGACTAAAGGAGGTGTCTTCTATTCATCTCTTGGAGCTTGTGGTAGGAGTTCTGAGCTATCTATGGAAGAGTATCTCTTGTAATGGGATGAAAATGTATATGTCCCAATTTATGTCTGGGTTCTTCTTGATCAAGCTGGTGACTCAGCAATATCTGAAGACTCTCAGATGGTGTTCCCTGTTATGTTGTGAGGATGTCCTAACTAATGTTAGAACATTTTGTGAAGTGGTTTTCTGTTCTGAGATTGACACAGAGTGTGGATGTGTTCAGCCAAGAGGGTTGAACAGAGGGTGTGCTCTTGAAGACATGAAGATGCGTCTTATGTTTTCCATTCATCAAGTGGTCTGGGTTCTCTTTGAATCAGGAAGTATGTGAAGGTCCAACCTTGGGATGTTGGATATGATCATGTGTGATCTCCCAGTTTCAAGAGGAGAGTAGGTTGTTCATGACAGGGGGAGTTCTGTCCTTGCACTGCAAGTAATCATCAAGCTTGTGGTCTATGTGTTCTCAGATAACAAGGTTTGGAAACCTGTTAGCTAGTGGGATGATGTGGTATGTGTCAAGGCTGAGTGAGCAGAAGAATGTCTGACCGGATGTCATGACATTGCCTTGGACAATATTTTTATTTCCTTCTGAAACTTACAGTCATAAGGAAATATGGAAGCAGATGCCAGTAGGACATTCTGGCTGGTACAGGTGCTGGAGTTACAGCAGCTGTTATTTGATGAATGCACAGATTTAGGGGGAGAAGAAGTACCCTTGTGCATTGTACATTTGTGTGTCTTACTAGTTGCATCCATAACTAGTAATTCTGATTGTTGCAAAGTTTTAGGGGGAGGAGAAGTACCCTTGTGCATGTGTGTATTACTAGTAGCCATAACTAGTAATTGTTTTTGCTCCTGCTGCTGATAGTCTGCCTTGTTAACAAAAAGGACAGAGTATTCACAAGATGTCATATGTGATGTCTTAACATAAGATATCTTATGTGCCTGCTGGAGTTCAAGAAAGTGTTCATGCAGGAGTGGATCAAGATGTCAGACTCAAAGTCTTGGAATCTGATATGGTTGTACCTACTGTAAAGCAAAAGTGGGTGATTACCTGATCTAAGCTGTGAAGCAAGATCAAGTGGGTACTAACTTGGTTGAATTTGTGAAGTAAAACCAAGTCTGTAAGTCTGTCATTTTTTTTTGTTTATGTCGTTGACTTTGGCAATATTTTTGACAAAAAGGGGGAGTAACAGGTGATACCCCAGACAACAGATTGGTCTGTGAAAACAGACGTTCTTGACAGATTCGAAGATTCCCCCCCTGCAGCAGCTGATGTGTGCTGCTTTGTGAAGTTTTTATTTAACTTCCATGTATGTGAGTGTGCTGCCACTCTGAGTGTATTAGCTAGGTTTATTTCCTGCTAGATGTGTGATTCCGCTGCTATGAACTCTGTTATGGGGATCAAAGTGTTTTAGCCAAAAATTTGCCAAAGGGGGAGTTTGTAGGTGTTTAATTGGCTGCATTGTATGGTAAAACACTAGCTGGATTCTAATGTCTTGACTGATGTCATGACATGGTGTGAAGGTGTGACTGCATTGTAGGTTAGAATATCTAACTGTACTCTGATGTCTTGACTGATGTCATGACACACTTGAGTAGTTTACTGCAGGATTAGCTAATACAGGATTTGTTGAATGTCAAATTGGATGTGGTGACATTCATCCCTGTCAGCAAATACTGAGGAATAGAACAGTTGGTGTTCTGTTAGAACTCAGTGTTTATTTCCAGTCTGGTTATCAAGGAAATACCAGACCTGGCATAAGGCCTACTGTCTGAATGTCAAACTGGATGTTATGACATTCATCATTGACAGCATATACTGAACAATAAACAGAGTGGAGTTCTGCTACACTTCAGTATGTTTCTAAGTCTGTTCTTCAAGAGGAAAACAGAACTGACTTAAGGCTAAATGTGTAAATGTCAAATTGGATGCCTTGACATTTATTATTGTAAGCTGCTACTGTAGAATGGACAGGTGGGTCCTGTACAGTTCAGCAAATTATGTACAGTCTATTTTCAGGAAAAACAGACTTAGCATATGGTCCTTGATGTCAAGCTGAATGTTGTGACATTCATTCCTGACAGCATATGCTATATTGTAGGTTGTTTAGTTTTTCTGTTTCAGCATTTTTCTCAGGCTAAAATCCAGGAAACCAACAACCAAGCTACAATTAAGGAACCTAACAAATAGCCTATTTGTTAGCACACTAATATCTGGAAATTAGTTAGAATCCTATGTGGCATTATTTGTGGAGGTCTTGGAATATATATATAGGCTCAAAATAAGGAGATATATATGGAGAGATTTTAGGATTGAAGACCTTGTTTGTAGCAGAAAGTTTTTGCTGACTTTGTAACAGCAAAGAACAAGTTGCTGCGATTTTCTGAAGGCCCAAATCCAGTTGGGTGATTAGGTTATAAATAGCACTTTGTAACCTAGTATTTGTAAGCCTCCTAGAATGAAAATTTAGGGGTGTGTGTGAGGTAAACCTCCCAACCTGTGGGATGGTTACCATGTGTTTCTCAGTGTTCAAAGCTAAGAGTATTTGTAACTCAAAGCCTGTAGGCAAGAGTGATTATGTTCTTGAACAAAGCTGTGAAGCAAGTTCAAGTTGTTTTCTCAGTGTTCAAAGCTGAGAGTATTTGTAACTCAAATCCTGTAGGCAAGAGTGATTATGTTCTTGAACGAAGCTGTGAAGCAAGTTCAAGTTGTTTAGCATTACATTGTAATTGTGGTGATAGGAATGGAAACTGGAGGTTTCTATCTAGGAGTTCCTAGGTATAGATTGCATTGGGTAGGGATTAAGTGATAAGTTGTAAACGGGTGAATTTAGCTTTGAATTGATACTACTAATAGTGGATCTTCTTCCTGGCTTGGTATGCCCCCAGACGTAGGTGATGTTGCACCGAACTGGGTTAACAATTACTTGTGTTTTTACCTTTTGCATGTTATAATTTTGTCTGTTATAAAATAAGGTAAACCTGTAATGCTGTAACAGATGATGTTCAAATCAATGTTGAGATATCATGCTGATAACTGTGCAGGCTCAACAGAAGTAAGTGCTATGTTTGATCTCTGTTGTGCCTGTGTACCAGATGGACAGAACTGGGTGTTCTTCCATTTTATGGTGATATAGTAGCAGATGTCGTGACATCTGTGAATGTGTGCATATCAGTACTAGGTTGTAATTTGTATAACTGTCTTGCTGTATTAGTTACAATGTTAGATCAGATGTCATTACTTGGAGTAGAACATCTAAACTCTAACTACACCAGAATTTCATTTTCTATGTGTGATCACCCTAGAAATGTGTAAAAGCTTTAATGTTGAGAGATCCTTTTATAAGTGGAACTCATGGTGAATGTGGTTGAAAATAGTAGGATAAACATATTCATTAGATTAGACTCTTTATATATAAAAGACTAAAATCATAGGGGAAATCATAACTTATATAATACATGCTTTATTGTTATTACGAGACCTAGAGATTTTTCCCTAACTTAATGCATATGCTTTGATGTTGTAAACATACACCACTAGATCACTTTCTGCCTCATCTGTCATGACGGACCTCATCATTCACACACAAAATAGGAAACTCATTAAATCGATCACTTCCCAACATGTATCTCACTATAAATTTAACTTATTTACTCGTATTCATCAGTGTTAAACCTGAATATGTGACAACAACCATTATTATTATCTTTTGCTCATGACTATTCACAAAGTTTTACGATGAGAATCAACTTAAGTTAGTACAATCTATATGGGATCTACACTATTACTTTTACATCACTTGCCAATATTGGACTGTGTATACTTACACATATAAATAGCACAACAATAGAGCATCTCAATAGTATCATGCTTTAGATGTTCGATTTTAGTTATGAGCTCTTGCTGGGTTTTCCCAATGTAAATCCTTGGGTTAAAGGAATTATCCTAAAATTCTTGAACATTTTCCTCAGATTCCGTCTCAAATTTCCCAAAATATCAACATGGTAAGTCGTATCCTCAACTATATTTAGGTTATCTTCATCCTTCTTATTCACATCCTCAAACACCTTCAATTTTCCTACCAAGGAAATATTGTCTCTCACCGGGTTTCTTCCTATTTCACTTTGGTGGACACATTTATGGTCAAACCCATTAAGACTCGTTACAACGCCCATAATAGATTATGATGAGTGTCATAATCAATTATCAAAACTATTTTAATAAATATAGACCTCATATGAAGTATAATCGATCATCATAAGTGCCATAATGAATTATTCAGCTAATTGAAAAAATGTGGAGTTAGATTCCACATGCCTAATTGATCATGCATTATGACATAATTGATTACAACACATATTTATAATCACAGAGGATGACTTAACATTCTTAATCTATTATGGTACAAGTCATAATCGACTATACATGTTTTTACAAAAATTCTCCCACTCAAAGAGTTTTCTTTAAAAATATTTATTCAAATATATTTTTAGAACACATTTTTTTAAGTTTATTTGTTTTATATTTATAGATTTTTACTATTTACATATGATCCTAATAGACTGAACATAATTTCATTAATATGACTATGAAGAACGAGATCAATATAAAAACTTTTGTGTGTGCATGTTTTCCTTTAATTATCGATCATCAAAATAATAAGACAATATTGTCAAAGCATATATTCAAAAAGAGTAACAATGAGACTCTGAAGAAGAAGTAAAATTTTGTAGAGTTTTAGCGTAAAGAAGAACTACTTTTTTAAATATCTCTCCAAATGAAACCCCATGGTCCACCGATAAGAAGAATGTCAACAAAAATCACTAGTTTCATTAGTTTTGGATGTTCAATACAAAGTCATCTCCCATATCGATTAAATGAAACATTAGCTGATAAAGGTAGTATCGTTGCTTCCTAAAAAGAATAACCTGACAAAATCAAACTTCTAGATAAAACCCTCTTCGAATTATCTTGACCACTTTATTTAAGTTTCCACTTTATTCTCTCGATTTTTACCTTTGGTTTCAAATAAAAACTACTTTGGATTATCTTCATCACTTAGGCTAAGTTGTATCTATATTCTCTCGGACTATCGACTTAGGAGTTAATTGTTTTGGACCATACATAAATTCAATAATAGCTATTATGAGACAAGGATAAGGAAACATGCATAAACATAAGCTCCAATTATGGAAATGATTCAAACAATTATGATCCCCGACCTTAGTCGCAAAACCAATATATTAGAATCCCTATACGAAGACATTTGAAACTATTCAGTTTTCTACTACACATACATATAACTCATCATTCATTTACCGGTCTAAGTATTAAAGTGTTTGCAGGTACTAACTTCATATACATTCAGAGATGCTTGCTCATTCATTATCTTTGAAGTCATCCTCTTGATCAAGATGAAATAAAAAAATGTTGATTTGTTTAATTATGTAAATCATATTATCTAACCTTTGGCTAGAATGTGACTATGCTGGTTTATCATAATACAACATAGATTATTTAGCGAATTTTTTTTCAACACTCTCATAAGATTCTTCAAAGTCATTCTTTCTAAAAGCCACTTTCAATAACAAAATTAGAATTGAATCATCTAACTTCCATTCCTATACATTTATCTATATCTCAATCCCTTTCTCTCTTAACTTACATTCCCTCACTTCTTTTTTTCCTTCAAAATAAACACCACAGTTTTTTTTAATCCAAATTTTGCCAAAAAGTCTCAAACTTTCCCTTCATTCTTCATCTAGTAAGAACATATCTTCGCACGCATAGATAAATTATGTATGATGATTAAGACCACTATAAATATATATCTATTTTCCCTGATTTTTTAAAAATAAATATGAGAATAGATACTCATATATAATGAATAGCCAAGAACCAGACTCGAACTGGTTTTCCAGTTCGCCACCTCGACTAATACGGACGTGGTTCCCTCTCTCTTAGAAAATTCTTATCCCAAAAATTATTAATATACCTCCTAATAATTTTAGAGCTTTTTTTTTTAACATTTTAAAAACTTTTTAAATTTTTTTTATGGTTTATTTTTCTTATATTATAAAGTTTTCATAAAGATCATTGTAAAAACTTTAGAACACAAAAGCTACAACAGTAGCTTTACTCACGAATACTACTAAAATTCTTTCTACATTATAATGCATTGACATTTAGTTTGGACTAGTCTATTTTGCTCACCATTAAAAAATTGTACTTTTTACCTACAATAGCAGGTTATGACTGCCTAAGTACTTTTTTGTTTTGTTTTTTGTTTGTTCAAGAGTTACTCATTATTTTAATAGGATCTTGTTATTTAAAAAAAAAAGAAATTTATATTTTCTAAAACCCAATATTTTCCATTACTGGTCCACCTACATGCTTCTGCACTGCCGTTGTGATTGCGCACAACACCATAACATAATTAAATTTCTTTAAGAAAATCTATACACTAATTCTTACAAAAAGTGTTTGATAGATATATGAATATTGGTTGTGCCTTTTTCATTGATATGGGTATCATATATGTATATATCAAATGTACCCCTAATAATCCTAAATAAAATATTCAATCATTATTTACAATAAACTCTATTTATATCCTTTCTATACTTACATAGTTGAATACACCCTCATAGTCGAAACTGGAGGTGGACGAATGTTGAAACTATTCCTAAAGTCGTCAAAGAGTTGTAGTGGAAGGTCCTTTCGTGAATATATTGGCAATTTGATAACGATAGGGAACATGTAATACACACACTTTACTGCGAGCAACTTTTTTCCCACACAAAGTGTATATCCATTTCGATGTGTTTGGTGCGTTGATGTTGAACTGGATTGTCGTAAAGGTACATGGAGCTGATGTTGTCACAATAGACTAAAATTGCTTTTGTAACAGGGAAATGGAGTTCTAGAAGTAGATTTCAAAGCCACCATGACTCGGACACTATATTAGATATTCCTCAGTATTCTGCCTCTGCACTCGATCGAGATAAGGTATGTTGACATTTTGCGGACCAAGACAACAAATTGTCACCAAGATACATACACTACTCATAGGTAGATCTTCTTGTGAATGGACAACCAACATAATCAGTGTATATGTAAGATACGGGCTTGTTGATGGAGGAAGAATACATGTGGAGGCAAAATTCATTAGTACCTTGAATGTAACAAATTATCCGTTTTAAGGAAGACATGTGTTGCATTTTTTAATCATGCATAAAAAGGTACACTTGATGAACTGCATATGGTATATATTATCTTATAAATGTCATGTAATGTAATGCACCAGTAAGACTTCAATATTTTGTTGGATCATTATAGGGATTACCTGAGGACCCACTAAGTTTTGATTTGGTATCCACTAGTGTTAGGGTTGGTCTGCATTAGGACATTCCTGCATGTTCAATAATATCTTTTGCAAAAAAATTATGAGAGAGAAAAATACCTACTGAATTTTGAGTAACAGAGATGCCTAGAAAATAGCTCAGAAGACCTAGGTCCTTCATTGAAAATTCAGAACTCAGCTTGGACATAATATACTCATGGAGAGAGTCAGATGAAGCAGTGAGGATAATGTCATATACATAGAGAAAAATGTAAGCCATGGCTTTCCCATTATGATAAATAAATAATGAATGAATAGAAATGTTGTGAGAGAATCCCATTATAGAAACATAATCAGTGAACCGCTGATACCAGACGCACGATGTTTGTTTAAGTCCATAGAGAGACTTTTTGAGCAAACACACATGATCCGAGAATTAAGGATGACGGAAGCCTGAAGGTTGGTGTATGTACACAATTTCATCAAGATTTATGAGCAAGAAGGTATTTTTAACATCCAATTGATTAAAGGCACCATGATTTTGACAAGGCGTCACTAAGTACTATGCAATTAGTAGCCGGATTGACTACAAGGCTAAAGGTTTCACCATAATCAGCGCTTGTTTGTTGGTTTTCTCCATTACCTAAATCACCTCAAATGACTACCCGAGCCCAACATGGTATACTACAATAAACTCTAATAAACTTTAATTATATTCTTTCTATATTTACATAGTCAAATACACCCCCGTAGTCGAAACTAAAGGTGGACGAATGTTGAGACTATTCCTAAAGTCGCCAAAGAGTTGTAGTGGAAGGACCTTTGTGAATATATCAGTAATTTGATAATGGGAAGGAACATGTAATGCACGCACTTGACAATGAGCAACTTTTTTCCCGCACAATGTGTATATCCATTTCGATGTGTTTGGTGCGTTGATGTTAAGTTGGATTATCGGAAAGGTACACGGCGCTGACGTTGTCACAATAGACTAAAGTTGCTTTTGTAACAGGGCAATGTATTTCTAGAAGTAGATTTCGAATCTAGCACGTTTCAGACACTATATTAGTGTCGCAACCTGAAAAATACAGTGTGCGAAAAAAACAACCGGCGAAAGAAAATGACAGAAGAGTCGCCACCGTGCGTTATTTATCCCAAAGGAGGGAAAGGAAACGCTCGAAGTAAACCTGAAAAGAGGAAAGGAAAAGACAAGGTCTCGCAACCAAATCTTGGGTTCGGGAGTCGGTTATGCGAAGGGAAGGTATTAGCACCCCTACGCATCCGTAGTACTCTACGGGATCCACTTTTGTAGTTCTTGTCTAAAGGGTGTGAGTTTATCTTGTGCTGTTTACTAAAAAAAAGGGTTAAAAGAAAATGACTCGCACGGATGTCGCATCCACTGCATACGTATCTCATCTGAATATGAGAATCAGAGTCTTCGTAGCTCAGCTGACCTATGGGTTGGGGGGATGTGTGCTCGCTAATACATCGCGTCTTATGCCTACGTATCTCATCTGGAATGAGAATCAGAGCAAGCCGTAGTTCGGCTAACTACGGGGTTATGGATTGGGTTTTGGACGAACGACGTTACTACGCAATCTACCGGATGCTCGACCTTTGAAGACTTACTCGCCTGTAGTAGAAGGAGTAAACGTGTGTTTAGGAGAAGAAAAATCAATGAAGGGTTAGGGTTTGGGATGCTCGTGCAAAAAGGTAGTCCTTGACGAAGGAACCGCGCTACCTGCGGGGATACCAACACATACAAAACAAACATGTATAAAGTAAATATGCCAACAAGGCATTCAGAATAAATCTCCCAAATGGTATCCCACAAGCAAAGTGGAATATCCAACGAGCTATCCCTGCAAAAGTCATGTGAGCCTTCACAAAAACTCAACAAAAGGGTTAGTGAAACAAGATAAGGATTAGGAGAAAACATGCTATGACAAACGTAAGACAGATTAGAGCAAAACAGTATGGTTTTTCATGGATAACAGTATGGTTTCAGAAACCTCAAACCCTGTGGCATACACTTCAGAAATTAAACGATTAAGCATTCAAGGCATTATTTATACATTCATACATAATTATGAACCCGTGGGCAAAAACCTAATGAAATTCATCCATCATACCTCAAACATTCAGAGTATTCAACTTCAAAGCACAAAGGTAATGGGAATAAGGGCAAACCTGATTGGAGAGATCGGTTGAAATCAAATGGTACGGCTGGATTTGCAAACCAATGTTAGGGTTTGCTTGAGCTGAAAGTGTGTGAGTCAGAATGAACCTTTCAGAGTTGCCTGGAGGTTGCTCTGAACTCTGTTAGCTCTTCTCTCACTATCTTTTTCGCCAGGGTTCTTCTCTCACTATCTTTTTCCCAGACAGGGTAATAGGAATAGAATGAAATTTTGTTTCACTGAAACTCTGAATTTATAACCTGATTTTTGTGGACCTGTGGGCTCAAATGAGAGAGGTCCAAGTCCAAGATTTTTTCTTTTATTTATTTATTTTATTTTATTTATTTATTTATTTTTTTCAAAACATGTGGGCTTCGCCTAGCGAGCATGACAGCTCATGAACAAACCTTTGCTCCTTCAAGATTAACGTTTTGACTGACGAATAGACCCCTGTTGGAAGTAACTCAAGTCTTTCCCTTGTGTTGACTGATCATCTAAATAGAGCCCACAAAGTGTCCTGGATGATGTTCAAGCTTCTTGGATCCGATTCCGATTGCCATGATGAAATGAAAATGCTAAATGACCTAAAAAATGAATGCATGCATGAGGTGTAAAGCGTATGCTTCCAGGAAAAATGAAGGGTAAATTTTGGGATATTACAGTTGCCCCTATTCAATCAACTGCAGACCTGGAAAGAAGATAGCAGCGACTTTCGTGCTTTCGAGGTATCAAGGGATTGAATACAATAAAAGCCCGAAAATTTGCACTGAAGTGAAGTGAAGTAACAATGCCTGTCAGAATCGGCAAAGAGGTGGTCTTGAAAGAAGAATTCGTCTGGTATGGTGAGAGTCAGTCTGAATACCGAAAAAGAATGTTAACCTGGATACCAAAATAAATGGTAACACATAAATAACCATGGCCTGAATGCCGCTCATCAGTCTGAATACCGAAACAGACTTCGATCTGAACATCGGGAGATATGAGATTATTAATATCGGTCTGAACACCGAGAGGCTGGCCTGAATGCCACAAGTTGCGTCGACCTGAACGTCAGAAACTTCTTCGATCTGAACATCGGAAAATTGGCCTGGATGCCACAAGTTGCATCGACCTGAACGTCGGAAACTTCTTCGATCTGAACATCGGAAAACTGGCCTGAACGCCACAAGTTGCATCGACCTGAACGTCGGAAACTTCTTCGATCTGAACATCGGAAAACTGGCATGAACGCCACAAGTTGCATCGACCTGAACGTCGGAAACTTCTTCGATCTGAACATCGGAAAACTGGCCTGAACGCCACAAGTTGCATCAACCTGAATGTCAGAAACTTCTTCGATCTGAACATCGGAAAACTGGCTTGAACGCCACTTCGGTCTGAATACCGGAAACTTCATGCCTGTCAGCATCGGCAGAAATAGGGAACGATAATAGAGGCGGTGCATGGGCCAATGACACTTACTGGGGATAACAAAGGTAAGTCATGAACAATCTTCAGTCTGAGTACTGGAAACAACTTCTGGCTTATCACTTGGGATACCGAGAATGTTTTATGCTTACATGCGTATGTTTGAATTTTTCAATGGCGTAATGCTCCATGAAAATGGAAATGCTACGCGATTTGGGAGGAAGAAATGCAATATGATTCTACATGTAGGGATGCGAAATGCTGGGTAGAATGCCAAGATGAGGCAAGGGGATCTGCTAGGGAAATGATCACCATCTTCTGGACCCTGGCAAGGCTGTTGGAGATGCACAGCGCAAAGAATTTTGTGGGGAAATGACCCGCCACACGGTGTTCTAGCAATGATGAAATACCGAGATTCTGACTGGGGAGAGAACGACACTGAAAACCTGCTGTTGGGGAAAGCGATAGTGGTTCTGGCAACCACGATCTGCGAGAGATGACTCAGCAGGGGAAGCAAACACCGATACGGTACCGAGGTTCTGCTTCAAGGAAAGAAACCATGGATCTGGCATTGGGATTATCGATCTGGCCTCGAACTCTTAGGAGCAGCCGCTTCTGCTGGGAAGATACAGTCTGGCACTGTCAACTCCGCTGGGGGTATATAGTCTGACACTGTCAACTCTACTGAGGAGTGTATAATCTGAAACCACCGCTTGGGGGGAGGTACAGTGGTGAGAACCTGTTGGGGATTGAAGAATCCAACGCTCTGATCAGCTCTGCAGGGATAAGATACCGAATTCGTCTGTTGGGGGAAAACATTCACGATCATCTGCAGGGGATTTTAAGGAAATGCCCCGAGGGTACCTGTTTTGAATAGACGATCCAAAGCACTTAAAATTTACAGCAATTTTAAATGTTTATTAAGCATGTACCTGTAAAGCTCTTATGTGTCATGATGCAATGTTTATCAAAAAATTCGGACGTCATTTTTGCAAACAAAACAGAAAAATGAAAATGAAAATAGAGATATACTGAATAACATGATTTGATTGATTGAACGGCCTCTGAATAGGCATTTACATCAGGAAGCAATCCCTGGAAAGAGGTAATCGCACAACAGATAAAAACAGACATTAATCTAATGGCAATGTGAAATGGATTTCTATTGGGTTCCAATTCTGCTATGACTTGCTCGTCTTCAAGATCTCCAGATGATCAGCTTTCTGAAAGAGTGATTGGACTGTTTCCTATCCTTCAAAAGTTTCCAATCATTGACACGAGATGAGATTCAGAACTACTCAGAACGCAATCATTCGCTTAATCCCTAACTTTTGCCTGGATCGCCCTTTTCGGGTTTTCAATCCACCGGGATACCCATTTTTGCCTAAGTTGCCTTTTCAGGTTTTCAACTTACCGGGTGTATAATCTTTTCACTTTTAATCCCTAATTTTTGCCCGAACCTTTTTCATTTTCTTGGTTCGCCGGGATGCCCATTTTTTCCTAGACTACTCTTTTTATTGTCCAGCGGGTCTATTTCATGCGAAGTATTTTTTAACTGCGTCTGAGTTCACCGGGGAAGTGAAATTTTCACCATCCATCGTTGCAAGCATTAAGGCCCCACCATCAAAAACCTCGGTGACAATATACGGTCCATCATAGTTAGGAGTCCACTTGCCCCTATGATCTGTCTGAGGAGGAAGGATCCTTTTCAACACCAAATCTCCGACCTGGAAGCATCGAGGACGCACTTTCTGATCAAAGGCTCTCTTCATCCGACTTTGATACAACTGCCCATGACAAATGGCTGCCATTCGCTTCTCTTCGATAACACTCAACTCATTGAACCTTGTCCGAATCCATTTAGCTTCGTCTAACTTGACATCCAACAGGACTCTTAGAGAAGGAATCTCCACTTCAACAGGTAGGACTGCTTCCATACCATACACAAGGGAGTAAGGGGTTGCCCCGATCGATGTACGTACTGAAGTACGGTACCCATGCAAGGCGAAGGGTAGCATCTCATGCCAATCTCTGTACGTAACGACCATCTTCTGCACAATCTTCTTTATGTTCTTATTTGCCGCTTCAATAGCACCGTTCATCTTAGGGCGGTAAGGGGAAGAATTGTGATGCTGAATGTTGAAGTTCTGGCACAACTCCTTCATCATTTTGTTGTTGAGATTAGAACCATTATCAGTAATGATTCTTTCGGGAATCCCATAGCGACAAATGATTTCTTTCTTGATGAATCGGGCAACCACATGTCTGGTGACCTTCGTAAATGACGCTGCTTCGACCCACTTGGTGAAATAGTCGATGGCAACAAGGATGAAGCGATGCCCATTGGAAGCGGTCGGCTCAATCCTTCCAATCACATCGATGCCCCACATAGCGAAAGGCCACGGAGAAGACATCATATTCAAAGGATTCGGCGACACATGCACCTTATCAGCATAAATCTGGCATTTATGGCACTTCCGAGCATATTTGAAATAATCAGATTCCATGGTCATCCAGTAATAACCTGCTCTCAACAATTTCTTAGCCATTGCATGTCCGCCGGCATGAGTACCGAAGGAGCCTTCATGAACTTCCTGCATTAACATGTCTGCTTCGTGTCTATCCACGCATCTAAGCAGAACCATGTCGAAGTTCCTCTTATACAGCACATCGTCTTTGTTCAAGAAGAAACTGCCTGCCAATCTTCTCACAGTCTTTCTATCATTGTTGGATGCCCCTGCAGGGTACTCTTGATTCTTCAGAAAGCACTTGATGTCGTGATACCAGGGCTTTTCATCAACTACCAGTTCAGTAGCAAACACATACGCGGCCCTATCAAGGCGCATCACATCGATCTTGGGAGCATGGTTCCAACGGATCACCGTGATCATGGAGGATAGAGTAGCAAGAGCATCTGCCATCTGGTTCTCATCACGAGGTATATGGTACAGCTTTACTATTGTGAAGAAAGTCAACAGTCTTCTCGTGTAATCTCTGTAGGGGACCAGATTGGGCTGGAGAGTGTTCCAATCACCATTCACTTGATTGATCACCAGAGCTGAATCTCCGAAGATGTCCAGAGTCTTGATTCTCAAATCAATGGCTTGCTCAATACCCAAGATACAGGCTTCATACTCAGCTTCATTATTGGTGCACTCAAAAGTCAGACGAGCGGTGAAAGGCATGTGGGCACCTTTCGGAGTAGTAATGACAACACCAATTCCACTTCCTCTGGCGTTGACGGCCCCATCAAACATTAAAGTCCACTTTTCGTCTGGATCAGGTCCCTCTTCAACAACTGGCTCTGCACAGTCTTTCATCTTGAGGAACATGATGTCTTCATCTGGAAAATCAAACTTCATCGGCTCATAATCTTCAACCGGCTGTTGAGCAAGATAGTCTGACAGAATACTCCCCTTGATGGCTTTCTGGGAAGTATACTGGATGTCGTACTCTTTCAGTACCATTTGCCAATGAGCAACTCTTCCGATGAGAGCTGGCTTCTCAAATATATACTTGACTGGATCTATTTTGGAGATCAGTAAGGTTGTGTGAGACAGCATGTATTGTCTCAATCGCTTAGCAGCCCATGCAAGTGCACAACATATTTTTTCAAGCATTGAGTATCTCGACTCTCAATCTGTGAATTTCTTACTCAGGTAGCAGATGGCATGCTCTTTCCTACCTGTCTCGTCATGTTGACCGAGAACACAACCCATGGAATTGTCTAGTACTGTCAAATACATAATCAGCGGTCTCCCTGGGACCGGAGGCACAAGGATAGGAGGATTCTGCAAATACTCTTTTATCTTCTCGAACGCCCTTTGACAATCATCATCCCACATGATAGCCTGATCTTTTCTCAACAATTTGAATATTGGCTCACACGTGGCTGTTAGGTGAGAGATGAACCTTGCAATGTAGTTCAACCTCCCTAAGAAACCACAGACTTGTTTCTCTGTTCTTGGCTCAGGCATTTCCTGTATCGCTTTCACTTTGGCCGGATCCACCTCAATCTCTTTTCCGCTAACAACAAAACCCAGTAGTTTTCCAGATCTCACCCCAAAAGTACACTTGTTCGAATTAAGCCTCAGCTTGAATTTCCTCAAATGCTCAAACAGTTTCTGCAAATTCACCAAATGTTCTTCTTTTGTATGAGATTTGGCAATCATATCATCAACATAAACCTCGATTTCATGATGAATCATATCATGGAACAGAGTCACCATCGCTCGCTGATATGTTGCTCCGACATTTTTCAGACCAAACGGCATCACCTTGTAGCAGAAGGTGCCCCATGGGATTATGAGTGTTGTCTTCTCCATGTCTTCTGGTGCCATCTTAATTTGATTATAGCCAGAAAAGCCATCCATGAAGGAGAATACCGAGAACTGAGCCGTGTTATCCACCAAAACGTCAATGTGAGGTAAGGGGAAATCATCTTTAGGACTAGCCCTGTTCAGATCCCGGTAGTCAACACACATCTGTACCTTTCCATCCTTCTTAGGTACCGGAACGATATTTGCAACCCATGGCGGGTAATTTGTGACTGCTAGAAACCCTGCATCCAACTGTTTTTGCACTTCTTCCTTTATCTTGACAGCCATCTATGGTCTTGTTCTTCCGAGCTTCTGCTTGACCGGAGGACAACATTCTTTGAGCGGCAAGCGATGTACCACGATGTCTGTGTCAAGCCCTAGCATGTCCTGATAAGACCAAGCGAAGATATCAACATACTCTTGCAGCAATTCAATCAACCCCTTCTTCACATTGTCTTCCAAAGCAGCCCCTATCTTGATTTCTCTCTTGGCGTCCTCGGTGCCGAGATTAATCACTTCAACAGACTCTTGATGCGGTTGAATGACCCTTTCCTCTTGTTTTAATAACCCGGTAAGTTCTTCAGGGAGTTCACAGTCTTCATCACCCTCTTCTTCAGCTTGAAAGATTGGATTTTCAAAGTCGAAGCGAGCCATAGCAGAACCGTTATGAATAGGATCCGGTGATGTGCATCTGCATGAGTGATGGTATGTGCTTATGAGTGTGAAAAAAAAAGTGGAAACTAAACAAAACATTGCCATTTTTTTTTGAAAAACTGCAAAAATAGAAAGACAGGGAATGAAATATTTGAATGCAAAAAGACGTCCTTTATTTATGATAAAAAAATGCAAGTGTCACATAGATGGGCCCTACAATGAGTCATTACGCCCTGGAGGAACGTAAGACTTGGATATGCATGAATAAACAAAGAAAGTTACTCCTCCAGACAAGTGGCTTGGACAATCTCCTCAGAAGACCAATTGTTGAGAACTTCACCCGGGATCCTCGGACGCACCCAGTTATCGATGTCGCAATCACTATCCCCATCTTCATTGTTGACCGCAGAGACTAATTTGACTTCTCCTTCAACCATGTTAACGTTGGCTCCACCATGCTAGGGCATGGGATTGTTGACGACATTAGGAGCTGGTGCAAAGTTAACGGCCTTTGAATCAATGAGGTCCTGAACTACGTGCTTAAAAGCTTTACAGTTCTCAATATTGTGGCCAGGTGCCCCAGAGTGGAAGCTACACCTAGCGTTGGCGTCATAACCCACCGGAAGCCTACCAACGGGAGGAGCCAGAGTGCGCAACTGCACAAGTTGTAGTTGTTGAAGACTAGAAAGCAACTGAGCGTACGACATTGGAAGAGTGTCGAAACGCCGGTCCATCGTCCTTGGCCTCGGTTGATAGGCGGGTCTGTTACCCGGTTGTTGTGGTTGGTACTGAGCTGGTTGACGCTGTGGTTGTTGTTGTTGTAGTGGTGCTGCAGCTGGAATGGTCACAGCCGCAACATACGGTTGCTGATGATAGTTTTGAAAGTTATTCCTCCGGTTATCCCTGTTCTGATAAGAAGATATGGCACTTGCATCCCCTTCTCTCCTCTTTTGTCCCTGAATGGACGGCTTCTTCACCTCTGATGAAGATCCATCTCCGCTCTGGGTCTTGTATGTCTTCAGGTAATTCTCCACCCTCTCTCCGGTAGAGACTACATCAGCAAAATTGGAGGCATTGTAACCCACCAGGCGCTCCAAATAAGGTCCTGGCAGAGTGTTCATGAACATGTTAGCCATTTCCTTCTCCAACATAGGAGGTTGAACACGGGAAGCTGTTTCTCTCCAACGTTGAGCGTATTCTCTGAAGCACTCATTGCTTTTAAGAGACAGATTTTGAAGTTGAGTTCTGTCCGGAGCCATGTCTGCATTATACTGATACTGCTTCACGAAAGCCTCAGCCAAATCCCTCCAGCAACGGATGTGGGCTCTGTCCAGCCTCATATACCATTCCAGGGATGCCCCAGCTAGGTTGTCCTGGAAAAAGTACATAAGCAACTTTTCGTCATCGGAGTATGCAACCATTTTACGGAAATAGGCTTGCACATGGGTCTTCGGGCAAGAGTTGCCATTGTATTTGTCAAATATCGGGACCTTGAATTTCGGTGGCACTCTCACACCTGGGACTAGCCCCAAGTCAGCAACATCTACTCCCAAAGGATTCTGTCTTTCCACTGCCTTCAACGTCTCTTCCAATCTTCTAAACATGTGGTCCACACCATGACCCATACCAAAGTCTTCCTGCAGCAGGGGGAACTGATCGTCCTGATCATCATGAACGGGCTGTTGACCGGAGGTGACATGTAGGATTGGGATAGGCCCCGGTCCATTGGGTCCATTAGCCTCTCCAACTGGAGGATCAGTCACCATCTCTGGTTGAGCAAGGGGATTCCTCTGTATCATCTGCCTGAGCTCTTGTTGTCCCTGAGCCACCCCTTGAACCACATCCATGAATTGATTCATGCGGATTTTCATCTCGGCGAACTCTGCCTGTAGGCTTTCCATTACTCTCTGTTGGTTTCTGCGGGTACCGTACCGGTGAATGCCTGGGTCAGCTATCCTGCTGATGGAACACCAAACAAACTGAGAACACTATGGCGGTACCTGTTATGCAAGACATGCTAATGAATATGTAAATGCAATGACATGTTTATCAATTCCAAAGGTATTCTACCCCTTGATTCCAGTCTCTCAATAGATAAACGATGTAAAAAAAAAGACTAAGCCGTTGATGAGAACCAAGAAAATTTCGACTAGAATCAAGTAGAAGATATAAACCCCACAGAAATGGATAAACATGTGTGAATGATTATGAATGCAAAATGATGTGATGCAAAATGATGTGAATGCAGTGCAGTGGCATGGGAATCAGGATCACTGTATCTGCTTGAACATCTGTCAGGTTGCACTGTCTGGAGAGAAATTAAGAGCACACCAAACAAAGGTCACGGGATGGATCATGTTATCCTTAATATCAACCACCCATTTTGGTGGATTATGGTTTACACCTTATCAACACCCAAGTTTCATTGATATTAAGGATACCTGATCAGATCAACCATGAATCAAGGGTTTGTTGCAAGTCACGAGCATGGAGTTTAGGTTAAGAACCACCCAAAAGGAGTGTACTAACGTTTAAACCTGCCAAACATGTTCTACAAAAGGTTCCCATAGTCATAATCCCATCTTTCGGATATTATCGGAGGAACGACTACTCGTATTCCAAAAATATTCTCAAGAGAGACTCTTATGAGTGTAGTATCGCGTAACAATCGTATCAAATCTTACACTTGAACGACTTTCGCACTACGTCCTACGAATAGGCCAAGATGGGTTTGGTAAACTAAGGTCCTCGGCTTCTAAGGTCTATATTGGAAAAAGTAATGTCTAACCACAACTTACTTGTGTGACATTATTGATCTCAACATGACCTCCACCAAGTGAATGGGCTTCTAAGTCAACTTGCTAAGGAATAACTCCACACAAGTCGAGTTCGGCTATAGAACTCATCTCACAAAGATCACCAAGCAGCCATAGCCAGCCAACAGATACGCCAATGATATGTACACAATGCAATAAGGTAAAGCAGGTAAATAAATAATTGTACAAAAGCATGAACACCCAATAAACAAACAAACTACAAAAGCTAGGAGGGACTCGCTTAGGGAAACCGGGTCCCCAGTAGAGACGCCAGCTGTCGCAACCTGAAAAATACAGTGTGCGAAAAAAACAACCGGCGAAAGAAAATGACAGAAGAGTCGCCACCGTGCGTTATTTATCCCAAAGGAGGGAAAGGAAACGCTCGAAGTAAACCTGAAAAGAGGAAAGGAAAAGACAAGGTCTCGCAACCAAATCTTGGGTTCGGGAGTCGGTTATGCGAAGGGAAGGTATTAGCACCCCTACGCATCCGTAGTACTCTACGGGATCCACTTTTGTAGTTCTTGTCTAAAGGGTGTGAGTTTATCTTGTGCTGTTTACTAAAAAAAGGGGTTAAAAGAAAATGACTCGCACGGATGTCGCATCCACTGCATACATATCTCATCTGAATATGAGAATCAGAGTCTTCGTAGCTCGCCTGACCTATGGGTTGGGGGGATGTGTGCTCGCTAAGACATCGCGTCTTATGCCTACGTATCTCATCTGGAATGAGAATCAGAGCAAGTCGTAGTTCGGCTAACTACGGGGTTATGGATTGGGTTTTGGACGAACGACGTTACTATGCAATCTACCGGATGCTCGACCTTTGGAGACTTACTCGCCTGTAGTAGAAGGAGTAAACGTGTGTTTAGGAGAAGAAAAATCAATGAAGGGTTAGGGTTTAGGATGCTCGTGCAAAAAGGTAGTCCTTGACGAAGGAACCGCGCTACCTGCGGGGATACGAACACATACAAAACAAACATGTATAAAGTAAATGTGCCAACAAGGCAATCAGAATAAATCTCCCAAATGGTATCCCACAAGCAAAGTGGAATATCCAAAGAGCTATCCCTGCAAAAGTCATGTGAGCCTTCACTGAAACTCTGAATTTATAACCTGATTTTTGTGGACCTGTGGGCTCAAATGAGAGAGGTCCAAGTCCAAGATTTTTTCTTTTATTTATTTATTTATTTATTTATTTATTTTACTTATTTATTTATTTTCAAAACACGTGGGCTTCGCCTAGCGAGCATGACAGCTCATGAACAAACCTTTGCTCCTTCAAGATTAACGTTTTGACTGACGAATAGACCCCTGTTGGAAGTAACTCAAGTCTTTCCCTTGTGTTGACTGATCATCTAAATAGAGCCCACAAAGTGTCCTGGATGATGTTCAAGCTTCTTGGATCCGATTCCGATTGCCATGATGAAATGCAAATGCTAAATGACCTAAAAAATGAATGCATGCATGAGGTGTAAAGCCTGTGCTTCCAGGAAAAATGAAGGGTAAATTTTGGGGTATTACAATTAGCCACTCCTCGGTATTCGGCCTCTGCACTCGATCGAGACAAGGTATGTTGATGTTTTGCCGACCAAGAAAACACATCTTCACCAAGATATGTACAATACCCAGAGGTAGATCTTCGTGTGTCTAGATAACCATCCCAACAATATCTGTTAAGATACGAGCTTGTCAGTGGAGGAATAATGCGTGTGGAGGCCAAATTCAACAGTACCATGAATGTAACGCATGATTCGTTTTAAGGTAGGCATGTGATGTGTTTTTGGATCATATATAAAGAAGCACACTTGTTGAATTGCATATGATATATTTTGTCTTTTAAATGTCAAGTTCTATAATGCACATGCAAGACTTCGATATTCTGTTGGATCATGATATGGATTACCTGAGGACTCGCTGAGTTTTGATTTTGTATCCTCCGGTGTTGGGGTTAACTTGCATGAGGACATTCATGCATCGTTCAATAATCTCTTTTGCATATTTTTTCTTGGAAAGAAAAATACCTCCTGAATGTCGAGTAACCGAGATGCCTAAAAAATAACTCAGAGGACCTAGGCCCTTCATTGCAATTATGAACTCAACTTGGACATGATATAATCATGAAGAGAGTCAGATGAAACTGTAAGACCCTAATTTTGACCATAAGATCCCTCATGGCATCATGTTATTGCACAAGTGCATTGCCTCAAGGATCATAGCATGTTTGGCTCCTTAACCCTAGGGTTGGGATTTGTTTGAGTGATTGAGACCACCAAGCATGCTTGTATTGTATATTATTGCCTTTCTTATTTTGATTACTAACCAAAAGCACAAAAGTATGTCACTAACTCTTTTTGTTTTAAAGCTCAAGTGATCATGTGTTCCAATGCTCTTAGGAGGCTCCTAAGCCCAATGAAATGGCTAGATGAAGAAGAGAAGAAGCATGAAAATGGTCCACAAAACTCCTAGTCATCATATATGTCTCCCAAAGTATCTCAATTTTCCAATTTGATCAAGATAACCCAAAGGGCTTGAAGATTGTTTCCCAAGGAAACCCTAATTTCACTATGCTTTGACTGTGCCTTGCCCATGAAGCAATCTCAACCTCTGATCAAATTTAATCAAGGTAAGTTCTTTCATTCATCATTTTATGCATATGTGAGCCTATTTGAGGATCCTCAATCATTTATTCATCAAGATTGGAAGTTTGGCCTTGAAAAGTTGACCAGTCAAAGTCATCTGACTAAGCTGAGATCCAATGAGATATAACTTTTGATATGTTTGTAAAATGAATATGACCCCAAGAGAAACAATGTTCTTAAGAAGCATATGAACAACTTTAATGTTCATCAAAATTCCATTTGAAACTTGGAAGGTCATAATTCATTTCAAAACATTATAGGTCATTTTGACTGAAACCCTAATTTTAGGCCAACTTACCAAGGGCATAATTTCCTTAATTTTTATGATTTTGAGGTGAGATAAAATGCATTGTAAAGTTTGATATGTCTAATTAAAATGTTATGTTGGACAAAATTTAATAATCATAAAATAAATGCATGTGATAATACAAAACATTATAGGTCATCTTGGACCTAGTTCGTTGAATTTGAAAAAGTACCCAACTTCAAATGCCCATAACTTTGTCATAGAAACTCCAAATGATGCAAACTTTGAGTCTAAATTGATCATCTTTAAACTATCTATAACTTTGATGTTGTAGGTTTTCTCATTTGAAGCTTGCATCATGAAAACAGGGGGGTTTGATTAGGCTTGCTTTTGGTGAAATTTTTCAAATGTGACTTAAGCATGTTTTGTACTTGGATCTTCCAGGCCAGTTTTCATTAATTTTCACATGCCAAATGAATTTTTTCCCAACATGACTTTTGTTCCTTATTTCAAGGGCTTTCCAACCATTACTCAGAATACTCTTTTGGACTTACCATTTGGGAGTTTCAAAGACCTTTCCATTTATGTGCATTTTGACATTTCATGTTATAATTTGGTATGCAAACTGTTTCAGTCCAATATGCACATCCAAATACTTTTCACTTGATCTCAGCAAGCTTTTGCATTCATCATTGGGCCTGCTACACGCTTGCACAGGCCCATGCAAGCAAAGTTCAAATTTCATGCACACGAGGGAAGTGTGATGCACAGCCACCTTCAGCTATAAATAACAGCTCCCTCTCATTCATTCATCAACCTTTTGGAGATCTGAATTGCTGTAGCATTGAAACCATAGCCATACCAAAGGAATTTTCCAGAAATTTTTCTCACTTTCGAGCTTGAAATTCAGCATCATTAGCTGATCTTTAAAGCCTAATTCCTTAGCCTTTCACTTCCACTACATCCATAGATCAAAGAGGAGCAAGGAACTTGGAAGATTCGTGGCCAGAAGTGCTTCAATTCAGAGGTATACATTCAAACTTTTTGGATCTAGAACTCTCATTTCAATGTAGCATTCTTGTGTTTGTGTGGTTTTCTGAAGTCCTCACACTTGAGGCAAGCTTGTGATGCTTTCAGTTTTCCAATTCATGAACTTTCAGTTTGAACACCATGATTTTCTCCTTCACATTTCTCTCAATACAGTGGTGATCTCCATCACACGAGCTTCATTTCCATGGCTTTGTTTTTAATTTTTATTAAGTTTCATTTTCCTGCAACTGGTGGCCGGAGGTTGTTGTTTCACCGGAGAAGATGGTGGTTTCCACCACCATCACCACGTGTACACCTTCATGGCCTTTGGATCTTGTATCCACGTTCTAATCGTGTGCATCCATCGTGCTGACTTATTTTAATACATGTTGTTGTGCATTTGACTCAAGCACACCATGCGCCATCAGATCTGGACAGTCCATTGATACCATGTCAATTAATGAGTTGCATCACGCGGCTATGGTTTTTTCCATTTATTTCATTTTCTTTTATTTTCAGTTAATTCATTTGATTTTCAAAAATTCATAAAAAATTTATTTGAAGTCATAAAAATATGAGACCAACTCCAAAAATTTTCTTGAAAAATCTAGTTTCATATTTTGTTTTTTAATTATTTTTGTGACTTCATTTAATATTTTATGTGAATTATTTGGTTTTTAATAGTTTTAATTCATTTTAAAATACTTTCTGACATTTGAAAAATCCAAAAATATTTTCATAGCATTTATGGATCATGATAAGTCAATGAAAAATAGTCTCATCAATTTCTTATTTGATTTGAGATTATTTGAGATTTTAATTCATTTTATGCTATTTTTAATTATTTTTAATTGTTTTTAATTGCTTTCTGATTTCAAAAATTTGTGAGAAAATTAGTCAAAGCTTGTTTGACTATGTTGAATCTATGAGAATTTAATTGAACTTGTTGAAGTAGATTTGAATTGAATTTGAGGTTTGACCTTATTTGTTTATTTTATATTTGAATTTTATTTTAATTCAAAAAATACCAAAAAAATATTTTTGACGTGTTGACTTGTTATCTTCATTTCTTTTCTGTTTGGTATTGGTTGATATTGATTTGATTCACATTTGATCAATTGGATTTGGTTATGGTCTTCTTTTTCCCTCCCTTTCATCTTCATCCCTTTCTTTCCATCAATGGCCAATGAGTTAAAGTCTTATGGTTGGTCTTGACAAATGAGAGGTTTAACCTTCTTTGATCCAAACCAAACTTAACTTGATCCATGATCAAGTGAGTTGCTTTATGTCAAAGATAAGTTGCTTCTTGGTCAAGCAAATAACCTAAAGTCAATACAAGGCCCTTCCCCTTTTGTTTTGGCATGGAAAGTTTATGGAGCTTGGCTTACTAGTCATGATCTCTAACTTGTGTTCTTTGCCTATATTTTTATTGACCGGCCTCAGATAGGTGTAACTACTACCTTAGTCCACTTATGATTGCTTAACATAGCGCTACATTGTCTTATGACAAGCTAACATAACCTCACTAATTACTAACTTTAATTTGAGCATTTAATTTCTTGTCATTTACTTTTAATGTCATTTTTTTCTCGCTCATTATTCATATTGATTTTCTCTTTGCTCACTTGAGCACATATTTTATGTTTATGTCATTTTTCTTTTGCTCATTTGAGCCCATTATTGCATAAAAATATATTGCTATCTTGTGTTTGCTTTGTGTTTGTTTTGTGTGAACCAAATGTAAAAGGAGAAAGGACTTAGAATTAGGACTTACCTATGCTTAAAGGAGTTCAAGAGCAACTAGGCCTCATGCCTTTAGAATGCTAAAATTCAAAGTTAATCTTAAAGGACTTCTCCTCCCCAACTTATTCTTTGTCCATTCCTTTTATTATGTTGTGAACTTTTTGATGTTTGCTCTTGTGTGATAGGGATCCTACTTTGAGGTTGTGAAAAGAGGACCATTGTCATGAGTAGCCAAGTTAAGAGACAAGTCAAATGGAGATCCTAGGAGCTTTAATTCAAATTGTCTGATTGATTGCTTGTGTGCTAAGTCCAAAGGAAAGGACTATCTTGAGTCATCTTTATGACTTCAAGAAAAGGAACTCCAAGGGTTTATCTTTCCTCTCTTACCTTTGTATGCATTAGGACTAGCCCTTCTCTTCTTCTCCTCACTCTAACCAAGCCAAAATCTTTTTTCTTCAAAGTTTGACTTTGTTTCAAATTAGAAACCTAGGCCTTAAGCCTTTGACTTTTCAAAACTATTTTCATCAATACTCATTGTGAATAAATCTTAATCCAACTTTGACTTCATTTTGTAAATAAATCTAACTTGTAAATATAACTCACTTCAAGTTGCTTTTGTGGTTTCAATGGCCACTTGTTAAAACTATTCAAAAACATTAGCCATAGGTTTGAGTTATCATAGTGGTTGATGTAAATCTCACTTCATCCTTAGTGATTGGATTATAAGTCTTCCATGCTTATTGTGGGGTTAACCCCTCACTAGCATGTTGAAGCCTTCCTCACATGGTGGATTGTTGGTTTAGGTTGAGTTTTCTCCCTTTGATAACAAAAGACCTTAAGGCTTTTGATCAAATCAATTCACCAATCTTTTGAGATTTTTACCCCGAACTACGAGGTTTTGATCCTCCTTTGTGATGGTACGTAAGCAATGGGTTCATCCATTCAAACAAAAAAATTTGTAAATATAATCTATTCTCTTCTCATCCCTCCAATCTTTTGTACAAATCTTTTCACAAATACCAACCTACGACACATATTTGGAAAAAGGGTTCCCTTAGAGTACTAAGGATGTTTTGGATGCGTAAAACCTTCCCATTTCATAACCAACCCCCTTACCTAGATCTCTAACATTTTTATTAGTTTTTGATTTGAAAAACTTATTACTTGGCTTTTGTTCGCTTTTTAGTCTTTCCTTTGGAAAAATAAAAGTGCGGTGGCGACTCGAATTGTATGTTGACTTTTGGTTTATTCAATAAACCTAAAAAGTAACGAAAATCCCGCTACAGAAAAGTGGCGACTCTGTTGGGGATGAAAATCTTCTCTAGTGGGTTTAGCCTACTTTTTGCTTGTGTGTTGTATGTTTATATTTATTTGTGGCATGTTTTTGTGCAAATTTGGGATGAATGTATTGTTTGTAATGTATGAATTGCTTGATATATTAATTGCTTGTATGCTTGGTGGTCTCTTGTGAGATGAGTTTTATACCCGAACTCAAGTGCACTTATGATAGGAGAATGGCATAGTCTTGTTGACTTGTGTGGAGTTATTCCTTAACAAGTTAACTTGCAAGTCCATTCACTTGGTGGAGGTCTTGTTGGGATCAATAATGTCACACGAGTAGTCGTGGTTAGGCATTACTCTTTCCAATAGAATCCTTAGAAACCAAGGACCTTAGATACCTAGCCCATCTTGGCCTATTTTAGAACGTAGTGCGAAGGTCGTTCAAGTGTAAGACTTGAGGCGATTGTTACGCGATACTACACTCATAAGAGTTCCTCTTGAGAATATTTTTGGAGGGCGAGTAGTCGTTTTATCCGATAATATCCGAAAGATGGGATGATGACCATGGGAACCTTTTCAGAACATGATTGTCAGGTTTAAACTTTAGTACACTCCCATTGGGTGGTTCTTAACCAAGACTCCATGCTCGTGACTCACAACAAACCCTTGATTCGTGGTTGATCCGTTCTCGTGTATCCTCAATATCAATGGAACTTGGGTGTTGATAAGGTGTAAACCATAATCCACCAAAATGGATGATTGATATTGACGATGACTTGAGCCATCCCGTGACCTTTGTGTGGTGTGACTTGCTTGCTCCTTGAGTGTGTTTGTTGCATCCATGCATTCATGCATTCATTCATATTCATGTCATCAACAATAAAGATTTTACAAGGAACTTAAGAGGTCTATTTACAAATTTTCAGACATGGATAAGCAAAGAAGGAATACGAAGAAGTACAGTTTCAGACAACCCGATTTGAAAGAGTTAAGGAGTTTGGCATCTTATGTATTAGAGCCCTTGGAATTCAAAGCTCGCCATGGGAAGCTTCTGTCTATTCTTTCTACCAAGGTGGATGAGGGTCTGATGAGTGTGTTGGTGTAGTTCTACGATCCTCTGTATCGGTGCTTCACTTTTCCGGATTTCCAGCTTTTGCCTACACTAGAGGAGTATGCTTATCATGTGGGTATACCTATTCTTGACCAGTTGCCGTTCAGTGGTTTGGAGAAGATTCTGTCTTCTCAAGAGATTGCTGACATGCTTCATGTGGATATATCTGACATTGTTGCCAATATGACTACCAAAGGGGAATTCAAGGTCTCCCGTCTGACTTTCTGATTACCAAAGCTACTTTGTTTGGGAAGGCCATGAGTAAGGAATTTTTTGAAGCCATATTTGTACTCCTCATCTATGGGCTAGTGTTATTTCCCAACATCGACAATTTCATGGATGTGAACGCTATTAGGATTTTCTCTTCTCTTAATCCCGTTCTGACTCTGTTGGGTGACACTTATTTCTCTTTGAATATGAGGAATGAAAAGGGTGGTGGTTCCATCGTGTGCTGTCTGCCTATGTTGCACAAGTGGTTTATTTCGCACTTGCCTCATACGCTTGCCTTCAAGGAGAACAAGGGATGTCTACGGTGGTCCACGAGACTTATGTCTCTCACTAATGTTGATATCTCTTGGTATAATCTCGTTTATGATGGCATTCAGATTATTGATTCTTGTGGTGAGTTCTCCAATGTACCTCTTCTTGGTACATGTGGTGGAATTAACTACAACCCTGCTTTGGCTCGTCGTCAGCTTGGGTTCCCCTTAAAGGATAAACCTAACAACATTTTGTTGGAAGGCTTGTTCTTTCAAGAGGGTAAATATCCCCAAAACTTGAAGGATAGGATGGTCCGCGCCTGGCGCAAGGTTCATAAGAAAGGGAGGAATGAGCTTGGTTCGAAGAACTGTGTTGCTTTGGAAGCTTACACCTCTTGGGTAAGGAAGAGAGCTCTTGAGTATCGCATGCCTTATGAGTATCCGAGACCTACTCCTATGATTATGGTTGGGCCTTCAACCCTCCCTAATCAAGGAGTAGAGGAGTTGAGAGACGAAGACCGTTCGCGTGCTTGGGTTCGTGAGTGTGAGGAGCTTCTTCAGCAGCTCAAAGATAAGGATGCAATGATAGAGTTTCTAGAGCATCAGGTTATTGATGATCCTGATGACGTGGTTACTTATCTCCTTCCTCACTCATCTAGGTTTTGGAAGAGGAAGTATGATCAGCTCGCCAAGGAGAAGGCCAACATGGAAGCAGCTTATGAGAGAGAGGTGAAGAGGCTTCATGAGACTTATCTTCCGATCTCAAAGGCTTTGGACGATTGCTTCTAGGGCTCCATAGGATGTTTATTCTCCTTTTCTCTTGTATTGTATTTGGTTACCAAGACTGTACTACTTCTTTGGTGTAAAAAGTTTCCAAATATTATATTGTTATGAGTATTCCATATATGTCTTAAAAGTTCAATATTTTTCAAACATTTGAGAATAGATCCCTATAAAGTTCCTCTGATAAAAAACAAATCATATGCACAAGCATTGCATGCATCATATGCATAAGTAGGTTTTGGTTCCGAGCTCTGATATAGTGGTCTAACTCTTTGCTCTTCATTTATTTTGAAGACAAACTGATGCACCGGTATAACACCCGAGCAAATCATCAGAAGATCATGGAACACCTCGAACAAGAGAACAGAGACTTGAAGGAAGAGATTGCTAGACTGACTGCCATGATAGAGTCAGTCCTTGCCGCACAAAGTCAAGCTTCTCCAACTCCTGCAACTCCTCCCGCGAGGACAATCACCTCTGAAGTGACTACCTTAACAGTGCCTGCTGCCACAACCCACTTTGCTCCTAGTATGCCAGCTGGATTCCCTTGGGGAATGCCATCTAACTTCATGCCAGAGGGTTTCGCTCCCACTCTTGCTTCTATATCGGCATCCAGCCCAGTCTTGTCTGTGCCACCTCCCGTTGTGCACACTCTCCCGCGTGTAGAACACACCATTTATCAATCTGAGCCATCTGAGGGCCCGGACGTATATGAGAAAATGGACGAGATAAAAGATCAATTTCTTGAGTTGCACAAGGAACTGGAGACTTTGAGAGGTAAAGACCTTTTTGGGAAGAGTGCTGCTGAATTGTGCTTGATGCCCAACGTGAAAATCCCGGTTAAATTCAAAGTGCCTGACTTTGAGAAGTACAAGGGAAATACATGTCCACTCAGCCATCTTGTGATGTATGCTCGCAAGATGTCAACCCAAACAGACAATGATCAACTGCTGATTCACTACTTTCAGGATAGCCTGACAGGTGTTGCGCTCCGGTGGTATATGGGGCTAGAGAGTGCAAGCATCCTCACTTTCAACGATCTAGGCGAGGCCTTTATGAAACAGTATAAATACAATGTGGACATGGCTCTATACAGAGATCAGTTAAGGGCAATGTCCCAGAAGGATAAGGAGATCTTCAAGGAATATGTCCAGAGGTGGCGGGAACTGACAGCTCAGATAGTACCACCCTTGGAGGAGAAGGAGATGAAAAAGATCTTCTTGAAGACTTTGAGCTTTTTCTATTACGAGCGCATGATCGCTAGTGCTCCCTCGGACTTCACCGAAATGGTGAATATGGGGATGAGGCTAGAAGAGGGGGTCCGTGAAGGACGTTTGTCTCGTGATGATGGTTCCTCAGCAAAGAAATATGGAGGATTTTCTAGGAAGAAGGAGGGGGAGACTTATGTTGTTTCTTTCCATGTCAAAAGAAGGCCCTCTGTGGAGAGGAGAAAAGTCCGACCGACTGTCAACCAACACCATGTGGCTCATATAGCACCTGCTTTCAGAGAAGTTCAACAACAACCATAACAACAACATCATCAACAACAACACGCTTATCAGCCTCGCAACAATAACAACACGAACACCAGCAACTATGAGAGGAAGAGCGTAACTTTTGACCTGATTCCCATGACCTATGCTGAACTTTATCCTTCCTTAATCGATAGTTAGCTGATAACTCCTCGTGATCCTCCTATTGTGCCAGCCAATCCCCAATGGTGGTATAAGCCCGAACTTCACTGTGTATATCATTCTGGTGCTCTCGGACATGATGTGGAAAATTGTTTTCCTTTGAAGACCAAGGTGCAAGACCTTGTGAGGAGTGGGATACTGTTCGTTGAGGATGTAGGCCTGAATGTGAAGAAGAACTGATCGGTCACCATTTCCATTGAATTCCCACCTTTTATCCGACATATTTTCATCACTTTGGTAAGACTTGTGGTTGTTTTTAGTTGTTTTAAAGTCATTTAACATGTTTTGTTAGTTTATTAGTGCATTGCATTTTGTTACTTGTTTATGTCAAAAAAGTCTCTTTTTATGCTTCGATTTGGTAGTGTTAATGTTGCAGGTTGGTGCATAGGTTCCAAAGGACTAATAGCCGAGTATTGGATGCTCCGGAAGGCCAAAATATGATGAAAACAGAGGGTTAACACGGGCTCCCGTGTACATCAACACGGCCCGTGTTGTTTGCCAGGAAAAGAGCACTCAAAGAGGTAAAACAGAGGGTTAACACGGGCACCCGTGTGAATCCACACGGCCCGTGTTGATGCCTCTGTAGCTTGCTCCAAAAAAACATAACTTTTGATGATCAACACGGGCACCCGTGTGAATCCACACGGCCCGTGTGAATCAACACGGGCACCCGTGTGAATCCACACTGCCCGTGTTGATGGACGCGACTGAGAAATTTTACTTTTTGTTGTGTGGATCTGCCCTGTTCATTAAGGGTATTTTGGACTTCTTGCTGGGAAAAAAACCATCTGAGGCTATTAGAAGATTTTAGAGAGATATAGAAGGCACTTTTTTTGACGTACGAAAGAAAACATTGCACGGAAGAAGATAGCTACTACGGAGGATTCGAAGATGGCGAGATTCAAGGGCATCAACCATTGAAGATCAAAATCTCCTAATTCTTTGTAATGTTTAATTTTCACACTATGATTTCTTTGAATACTATGAGAGGCTAAACCCCTAATGTTAGGGGGGTGGTCCTGATTTGATCTGATGTTATGGATTCTAACTATGGATTTCCTTATTACTATGTTACGAATTTCAATTCAATTGTGTGATGTGCTTATGCTTTTGTATCAGACAAATACAATTAGATCTATGACTATCAATAACAGGATTGTGATTGTTAGGGTTTTCACACAATTGGGTTTATAATTGCATCACCTAGGACTAGGAACTTTTGTAAATCACCATAAACCTTGATTTTGTTTATGATTAAAACCAATGATTAATTGAATGGACATTTGAGTAAGAATTGGTAGTTTAATAGTTTCTTCCTTAAGGACTTAAGGAAGAACATTCTGAGGTTAGGTAACTGAATGTTTCATGTGTATTAAGGAAATCTTGACTGAATTCATAACTGGTTAAATCAACCACTCACCCTAGCATGTTTCATCTTAATCAATTATTCTCCACTATCTTTTTGTGTTTATTGTTATAAATTCCCAAAACCAACCAAACCATTGTGTTTTTGTTCAAATAGAATCAGAAGTAAAATAAGTATTTCCTACGCAATCCCTGAGATCGATACTTGGGAATAAAACTCCTTATTACTACATCGGTAAAAATAGTACACTTGCTATTTTTCCGATAAAGTTTTTGGCGCCGTTGCCGGGGATTGCCAAAATACCTATTTTAATTTTTATTCTATTGAAATTTTGTTGCTCGTCAACCAAAATTTTATCTGTGACAATCTTGTTATTCAATTCTAATATTTGTCTAACTTGTTTATGCGAGGTAAGGCCTCAGCAGATTTTTCTTTTGACGCAGATCCAGAAAGAACTCTTCGCGCTAGACTAAGACAAGCTAAGCGAGAAAAACTGGAATTAGCAGAGAAAGCGGAGGAGGAAGTTGTTTCAGTGCACTCAAAGAATTCAGATTCAGACGCAGAACCAATTCCTGAGGCCATGGCTGCAGAACCACCACCACCAGAGAGACTTCTCGGTGACTATGGTGGAAACAACACTCCGGGTGGTCGTATGACAATTGTAAACCAACCGGTTAATGTAGAACAATTTCAGCTGCATCCCAGCATAATTCATCAACTTGAAAGGCGGTCCTTTTCTGGAAGAGTGAATGAAGATGCCAACAAGCATCTCCAAAGGTTTTTAACTATGAGCACAACGCTGAAAATGCCTGGACATAACAAAGAAGCAATAAGGCTTCGTATGTTCCCATTCACTTTAGCAGATAAAGCCGAAGAGTGGTTCTATTCCTTACCTGCTGGCAGTATCACTACATGGGAGGAGATGGCTACAACATTCTTGCATGAATATTTTCCTGGATCAGTGTCACTGAGAAAAAGATACGAGATCCTAAACTTCAAGCAGAAGAAGGGTGAGTCACTAGGAGATGCCTATAAAAGATTCAAGAGAATTCTAGTGGCTTGTCCTACTCACCACATGGATGAAACTGAGCAGATGCAAATGTTTGTTAATGGTCTTCGAATTCAAACGAGACAAATCCTTGATTCAGCAGTTGGTGGCTCAGCTAACTTTGCAACAGCCACCGGTATGAAGAAGAGAATTGAAGCAATTGCCTCAAATGAGCATCTGGAGTTGTATGATAGGGTGTCAAGCAAATCTGCAGTAATTGATTTGAAGCTTGAAACAAACAAACAGGTCAAAATTGAAGAAGCAGTTGCTGCATAGGTGGAGAAAAGGTTGAAGGCACTAAACATAGGTGCTCAGAAAGTGGCTCAAGTACAACAGGTACCAAACGATGTGTGTGGCATTTGTAATGGACTACATAATATTGTTCATTGCTTTGCAACACCACAACAGATAGAAGATATCAAGTTTTTAAAGCAAAACAATCCCTACTCCAACACATACAATCCGGGGTGGAAGAATCATCCCAACTTTGCGTGGAAAGATCAGAAGGGGAATGTGCAACAACAAGTACAAGGCCAATATCAAAACCAATATCAGCAACAGCAACAACAAGTCCCAAAGAAGGCAGATTGGGAGATTGCAATTGAAAAGATGGAAGCTCAAAATATGCAATTTGAAGAAGAGACTAGAAACAATCAGAAAAACACCATCGCCTCCCTAAAGAATCTCGAAGTTCAGCTGGGGCAGATAGCACATCAACTGGCAAGTTCTCGAACACCAGGTTCCCTACCAAGTGAAACAGTTCAAAATCCAAGAGGGCAGGAGAATGTTAATACTGTCACGACGACAGAGAAAAAGGCAGCTAAAAAGAAAAAAATTATATCACCGAGCGAGCCGACTAAAGAAGAAACTACAAAAGGAACTAAACTGGTGATTAAGTTGCCCTACCCTCAGAGAATGACAAAGAAGGAACCTAGTGAGTCATACTTGGAGAAATTCATGACAATGTTTAAAAGGATTGAGGGTCATATGGCCTTGTTTGAAGCACTTGAAAGGATGCCCATGTACAAGAAATCCGTGGAAGAGGTAATGGCTGAAAAGAAACCAACCACTGAAGAACAGGTATCCGGTAAGGAACAATATAATGCAACCTCCCTGGAGCAGAACATTCCTAACAAACAAAAGGATCCAGGAACCGTCACAATACCATGCACAATCAAAGAAAGAACCTTCAAAAAGGTACTAATAGATTCTGGAGCTAGTGTGAATCCGATGCCATTATCGATCTATCACAGGCTGGGTATTAAAAATATCAGTGATATAAAGACCAATCTGAAGTTTGTGGATCACTCAAGAAAAGATGCATATGGTATAGCTGAAGATGTGCTGGTAACAATAGCGAACTTGACTTTCCCAGTCGATTTTGTAATCCTAGACATACCTGAAGACAATGATGCACCCATCATTATAGGTCGACCTTTCATGAAGACGAGTCGATGCAAGCTCGACATGGATGAGTGCACGTTAACCTTGAAAGTTCACAACAAGGAAATAACATTGAATCTTATTGGAGACCAGGAGATGGAGGAAGATACAAAATCTCAGTATCAAGTAGGCTTAATCAGGACATTGAATACTATCAAAGTCTCACCACTGCCAGTAGCCACCCTAAACGGAAAGATTCCTAACACCGAAAGGAAAGTTAAAAAGGAATCGTGGCACAAAGGAGTCCACACTGATAAAAGAGACAATGTCCGAGTTGTAGACAAGAGGTGCAACAAGGTTTTGAACCTGAAATTCCCCTCATGAAAAGCGAAATGAACCGTCGAGCCATGCGATGTTAAACGAAGTGCTTCGTGGGAGGCAACCCACGCGTTTGATTTCTAATTTATTTCGTTTTTCTTTTTCTTTGTATGTGTGTAATACCCCTAAATTTACCCTTCATTTTTCCTGGAAGCATACGCTTTACGCCTCATGCATGCATTCATTTTTAGGTCATTTAGCATTTGCATTTCATCATGGCAATCGGAATATTTAAAAAAAAACGAAAAAAAAAACGAAAAACGAAAATAAAATAAAATAATAAATAAATAAATAAAAGAAAAAAAATCTTGGACTTGGACCTCTCTCATTTGAGCCCACAGGTCCACAAAATCAGGTTATAAATTCAGAGTTTCAGTGAAACAAAATATAATTATATTCCTATTACCCTGTCTGGGAAAAAGATAGTGAGAGAAGAGCTAACAGAGTTCAGAGAAACCTCCAGGCAACTCTGAAAGGTTCATTCTGACTCACACACTTTCAGCTCAAGCAAACCCTAACATTGGTTTGCAAATCCAGCCGTGCCATTTGATTTCAACCGATCTCTTCAATCAGGTTTGCCCTATATCCATCATCTTTATGCCTTCAATTTGAATTTTCTGAATGTATGAGGTATTATGGGTGAATTTGATACCCTTTTGATGCATGTGTTTGACAAGAGGTTTAGGCCTCATACCCTTGGTTGCTTTTTGTGAGCTTTTTGTGAATTGAAAGGGCATGATTCATGTGGTTACATTTTGATTTGGGGGCAACTCTTGGTTACCCTATTTTGTTCACTAACCCTTTTGTTGATTTTTTGTGAAGGCTCACATGACTTTTGCAGGGATAGCTCGCTGGATATTCCACTTTGCTTGTGGGATACCATTTGGGAGATTTATTTTGATTGCCTTGTTGGCACATTTACTTTATACATGTTTGTTTTGTATGTGTTCGTATCCCCGCAGGTAGCGCGGTTCCTTCGTCAAGGACTGCCTTTTTGCATGAGCATCCCAAACCCTAACCCTTCATTGATTTTTCTTCTCCTAAACACACGTTTACTCCTTCTACTACAGGTGAGTAAGTCTCCAAAGGTCGAGCATCCGGTAGATTACGTAGTAACGTCGTTCGCCCCTAAAACATAATCCATAACCCCGTAGTTAGCCGAACTACGGCTTGCTCTGATTCTCATTCCATATGAAATATGTAGGCATAAGACGCGATGTCTTAGCGAGCACACATCCCCCCAACCCATAGGTCAGCCGAGCTACGAAGACTCTGATTCTCATATTCAGATGAGATACGTATGCAGTGGATGCGACATCCGCGCGAGTCATTTTCATTTAACCCCCTTTTTTAGTAAACAACATAAGATAAACTCACACCCTTTAGACAAGAACTACAAAAGTGGATCCCGTAGAGTACTACGGATGCGTAGGGGTGCTCATACCTTCCCTTCGCATAACCGACTCCCGAACCCAAGATTTGGTTGCGAGACTTTGTCTTTTCCTTTCCTTTTTTCAGGTTTACTTCGAGCGTTTCCTTTCCCTCCTTTGGGATAAATAACGCACGGTGGCGACTCTTCTGTCATTTTCTTTCGCCGGTTGTTTTTTCGCACACTGTATTTTTCAGGTTGCGACAGCTGGCGACTCTGCTGGGGACCCAGTTTCCCTAAGCGAGTCCCTCCTAGCTTTTGTGGTTTGTTTATTTATTGGGTGTTCATGCTTTTGTACAGTTATTTATTTACCTGCTTTACCTTATTGCATTGTGTACATATCATTGTTGTATCTGTTGGCTGGCTATGGCTGCTTGGTGATCTTTGTGAGATGAGTTCTATACCCGAACTCGAGTGCACTTAGGATAGGAGAATGGCATAGTCTTGTTGACTTGTGTGGAGTTATTCCTTAGCAAGTTGACTTGCAAGCCCATTCACTTGGTGGAAGTCATGTTGAGATCAATAATGTAACACAAGTAAGTTGTGGTTAGACATTACTTTTTCCAATATAGACCTTAGAAGCCGAGGACCTTAGTTTACCAAACCCATCTTGGCCTATTCGTAGGACGTAGTGCGAAAGACGTTCAAGTGTAAGATTTGATACGATTGTTACGTGATACTACACTCAGAAGAGTCTCTCTTGAGAATATTTTTGGAATACGAGTAGTCATTCCTCCGATAATATCCGAAAGATGGGATTATGACTATGGGAACCTTTTGTAGAACATGTTTGGCAGGTTTAAACCTTAGTACACTCCTTTTGGGTGGTTCTTAACCTAAACTCCATGCTCGTGACTTGCAACAAACCTTTGATTCATGGTTGATCCGATCAGGTATCCTTAATATCAATGAAACTTGGGTGTTGATAAGGTGTAAACCATAATCCACCAAAATGGATGGTTGATATTAAGGATAACATGATCCATCCTATGACCTTTGTTTGGTGTGCTCTTAATTTCTCTCCAGACAGTGCAACCTGACAGATGTTCAAGCAGATACAACGATCCTGATTCCCATGCCACTGCACTGCATTCACATCATTTTGCATCACATTATTTTGCATTCATAATCATTCACACATGTTTATCCATTTCTGTGGGGTTTATATCTTCTACTTGATTCTAGTCGGAATTTTCTTGGTTCTCATCAACGGCTTAGTCCTTTTTTTTTACATCGTTTATCTATTGAGAGACTGGAATCAAGGGGGTAGAATACCTTTGGAATTGATAAACATGTCATTGCATTTACATATTCATTAGCATGTCTTGCATAACAGGTACCGCCACAGTGTTCTCAGTTTGTTTGGTGTTCCATTATCAGGATAGCTGACCCAGGCATTCACCGGTACGGTACCCGCAGAAACCAACAGAGAGTAATGGAAAGCCTACAGGCAGAGTTCGCCGAGATGAAAATCCGCATGAACCAATTCATGGATGTGGTTTAAGGGGTGGCTCAGGGACAGCAAAAGCTCAAGTAGATGATATAGAGGAATCCCTCTGCTCAACCAGAGACGGTGACTGATCCTCCAGCTGGAGAGGCTAATGGACCCAATGGACCGGGGCCTATCCCAATCCTACATGTCACCTCCGGTCAACAACCCGTTCATGATGATCAGGACGATCAGTTCCCCCTACTGCAGGAAGACTTTGGTATGGGTCATGGTGTGGACCCCATGTTTAGAGGATGGGAAGACAATATTGAGAACTGCAAAGCTTTTAAGCACGTAGTTCAGGACCTCATTGATTTGAAGGCCGTTAACTTTGCACCAGCTCCTAATGCCGTCAACAATCCCATGCCCCAGCATGGTGGAGCCAACGTTAACATGGTTGAAGGAGAAGTCAAATTAGTCTCTGCGATCAACAATGAAGATGGGGATAGTGATTGCGACATCGATAACTGGGTGCGTCCGAGGATCCCGGGTGAAGTTCTCAATAATTGGTCTTCTGAGGAGATTGTCCAAGCCACTTGTCTGGAGGAGTAATTTTCTTTGTTTATTCATGCATATCCAAGTCTTACGTTCCGCCAGGGCGTAATGACTCATTGTAGGGCTCATCTATGTGACACTTGCATTTTTTATCATAAATAAAGGACGTCTTTTTGCATTCAAATATTTCGTTCCCTGTCTTTCTATTTTTGCAGTTTTTCAAAAAAAAATGGCAATGTTTTGTTTAGTCTCCACTTTTTTTCTTTTTTTTCACACTCATAAGCACATACCATCACTCATGCAGATGCACATCACCGGATCCTATTGATAACGGTTCTGCTATGGCTCGCTTCGACTTTGAAAATCCAATCTTTCAAGCTGAAGAAGAAGGTGATGAAGACTATGAACTCCCTGAAGAACTTACCAGGTTATTAAAACAAGAGGAAAGGGTCATTCAACCGCATCAAGAGTCTGTTGAAGTGATTAATCTCGGCACCGAGGACACCAAGAGAGAAATCAAGATAGGGGCTGCTTTGGAAGACAATGTGAAGAAGGGGTTGATTGAATTGCTGCAAGAGTATGTTGACATCTTCGCTTGGTCTTATCAGAACATGCCAGGGCTTGACACAGACATCGTGGTACACCGTTTTCCTCTCAAAGAGGATTGTCCTCCGGTCAAGCAGAAGCTCAGAAGAACAAGACCAGAGATGGCTGTCAAGATAAAGGAAGAAGTGCAAAAACAGTTGGATGCAGGGTTTCTAGCAGTCACAAATTATCCGCCATGGGTTGAAAATATCGTTCCGGTACCTAAGAAGGATGGAAAGGTACGGATGTATGTTGACTACCGGGATCTGAACAGGGCTAGTCCTAAAGATGATTTCCCCTTACCTCACATTGACGTTTTGGTGGATAACACGGCTCAGTTCTCGGTATTCTCCTTCATGGATGGTTTTTCTGGCTATAATCAAATTAAGATGGCACCAGAAGACATGGAGAAGACAACATTCATAACCCCATGGGGTACCTTCTGCTACAAGGTGATGTCGTTTGGTCTGAAAAATGCCGGAGAAACATATCAGTGAGCGATGGTGACTCTGTTCCATGATATGATTCATCATGAAATCGAGGTTTATGTTGATGATATGATTGCCAAATCTCAGACAGAAGAAGAATATTTGGTGAATTTGCAGAAACTGTTTGAGCGTTTGAGGAAATTCAAGCTGAGGCTTAATCCGAACAAGTGTACTTTTGGGGTGAGATCTGGAAAACTACTGGGTTTTGTTGTTAGCGGAAAAGGGATTGAGGTGGATCCGGCCAAAGTGAAAGCGATACAGGAATTGCCTGAGCCAAGAACAGAGAAACAAGTTCGTGGTTTCTTAGGGAGGTTGAACTACATTGCAAGGTTCATCTCTCACCTAACAGCCACGTGTGAGCCAATATTCAAATTGTTGAGAAAAGATCAGGCTATCAGGTGGAATGATGATTGTCAAAGGGCGTTCGAGAAGATAAAAGAGTATTTACAGAATCCTCCTATCCTTGTGCCTCCGGTCCCAGGGAGACCGCTGATTATGTATTTGACAGTACTAGACAATTCCATGGGTTGTGTTCTCGGTCAACACAACGAGACAGGTAGGAAAGAGCATGCCATCTACTACCTGAGTAAGAAATTCACAGATTGCGAGTCGAGATACTCAATGCTTGAAAAAACATGTTGTGCACTTGCATGGGCTGCTAAGCGATTGAGACAATACATGCTGTCTCACACAACCTTACTGATCTCCAAAATGGATCCAGTCAAGTATATATTTGAGAAGCCAGCTCTCACCGGAAGAGTTGCTCGTTGGCAAATGGTACTGACAGAGTACGACATCCAGTATACTTCCCAGAAAGCCATCAAGGGGAGTATTCTGTCAGACTATCTTGCTCAACAGCCGGTTGAAGATTATGAGCCGATGAAGTTTGATTTTCCAGATGAAGATATCATGTTCCTCAAGATGAAAGACTGTGAAGAGCCAGTTGTTGAAGAGGGACTTGATCCAGACGAAAAGTGGACTTTAATGTTTGATGGGGCCGTCAACGCCAGAGGAAGTGGAATTTGTGTTGTCATTACAACTCCGAAAGGTGCCCACATGCCTTTCACCGCTCGTCTGACTTTCGAGTGCACCGATAATGAAGTTGAGTATGAAGCCTGTATCTTGGGTATTGAGCAAGCCATTGATTTGAGAATCAAGACTTTGGACATCTTCGGAGATTCAGCTCTGGTAATCAATCAAGTGAATCGTGATTAGAACACTCTCCATCCCAATCTGGTCCCCTACAGAGATTACACGAGAAGATTGTTGACTTTCTTCACAACAGTAAAGATGTACCATATACCTCGTGATGAGAACCAGATGGCAGATGCTCTTGCTACTCTATCCTCCATGATCACGATGATCCGTTGGAACCATGCTCCCAAAATTGACGTGATGCGCCTTGATAGGGCCGCGTATGTGTTTGCTGCTGAACTGGTAGTTGATGACAAGCCCTGGTATCACGACATCAAGTGCTTTCTGAAGAATCAAGAGTACCCTGCAGGGGCATCCAACAATGATAGAAAAACTTTGAGAAGATTGGCAGGCAGTTTCTTCTTGAACAAAGACGATGTTTTGTATAAGAGGAACTTCAACATGGTTTTGCTCAGATGCGTGGACAGACACGAAGCAGACATGTTAATGCAGGAAGTTCATGAAGGCTCCTTCGGTACTCATGCCGGCAGACATGCAATGGCTAAGAAATTGTTGAGAGCAGGTTATTACTGGATGACCATGGAATCTGATTGTTTCAAATATGCTCGGAAGTGCCATAAATGCCAGATTTATGCTAATAAGGTGCATGTGCCGCCGAATCCTTTGAATGTGATGTCTTCGCCGTGGCCTTTCGCTATGTGGGGCATCGATATGATTGGAAAGATTGATCTGACCGCTTCCAATGGGCATCGCTTCATCCTTGTTGCCATCGACTATTTCACCAAGTGGGTCGAAGCAGCGTCATTTACGAAGGTCACCAAACATGTGGTTGCCCGATTCATCAAGAAAGAAATCATTTGCCGCTATGGGATTCCCGAAAGAATCATTACTGATAATGGTTCTAATCTCAACAACAAAATGATGAAGGAGTTGTGCCAGAACTTCAACATTCAGCATCATAATTCTTCCCCTTACCGCCCTAAGATGAACGGTGTTGTTGAAGCGGCAAATAAGAACATAAAGAAGATTGTGCAGAAGATGGTCGTTACGTACAGAGATTGGCATGAGATGCTACCCTTCGCCTTGCATGGGTACCGTACTTTAGTACGTACACCGACCGGGGGCAACCCCTTACTCCCTTGTGTATGGTATGGAAGCAGTCCTACCTGTTGAAGTGGAGATTCCTTCTCTAAGAGTCCTGTTGGATGTCAAGTTAGACGAAGCTGAATGGATTCGGACAAGGTCCAATGAGTTGAGTCTTATCAAAGAGAAGCGAATGGCAGCCATTTGTCATGGGCAGTTGTATCAAAGTTGGATGAAGAGAGCCTTTGATCAGAAAGTGCGTCCTCGATGCTTCCAGGTCGGAGATTTGGTGTTGAAAAGGATCCTTCCTCCTCAGACAGATCACAGGGGCAAGTGGACTCCTAACTATGATGGACCGTATATTGTCACCAAGGTTTTTGATGGTGGGGCCTTAATGCTTGCAACGATGGATGGTGAAAACTTCACTTCCCTGGTGAACTCAGACGCAGTTAAAAAATACTTCGCATGAAATAGACCCGCTGGACAATAAAAAGAGTAGTCCAGGCAAAAATGGGCATCCCGGCGAACCAAGAAAATGAAAAAGGTTCGGGCAAAAATTAGGGATTAAAAGTGAAAAGATTGTACACCCGGTAAGTTGAAAACCTGAAAAGGCAACTTAGGCAAAAATGGGTATCCCGGTGGATTGAAAACCCAAAAAGGGCGATCCAGGCAAAAGTTATGGATTAAGCGAATGACTGCGTTCTGAGTAGTTCTGAATCTCATCTCGTGTCAATGAATGGAAACTTTTGAAGGATAGGAAACAGTCCAATCACTCTTTCAGAAAGCTGATCATCTGGAGGATTTTGAAGACGAGCAAGTCATAGCAGAATTGGAACCCAATAGAAATCCATTTCACATTGCCATTAGATTAATGTCTGTTTTTATCTGTTGTGCGATTACCTCTTTCCAGGGATTGCTTCCTGATGTAAATGCCTATTCAGAGGCCGTTCAATCAATCAAATCATGTTATTCAACATATCTCTGTTTTCACTTTCATTTTTCTGTTTTGTTTGCTAAAATGACGTCCGAATTTTTTGATAAACATTGCATCATGACACATAAGAGCTTTACAGGTACATGCTTAATAAACATTTAAAATTGCTGTAAATTTTAAGTGCTTTGGATCATCTATTCAGAACAGGTACCCTCGGGGCATTTCCTTAAAATCCCCTGCAGATGATCGTGAATGTTTTCCCCAACAGACGAATTCGGTATCTTATCCCTGCAGAGCTGATCAGAGCGTTGGATTCTTCAATCCCCAGCAGGTTCTCACCACTGTACCTCCCCCCAAGCGGTGGTTTCAGATTATACACTCCCCAGTAGAGTTAACAGTGTCAGACTATATACCCCCAGCAGAGTTGACAGTGCCAGACTGTATCTTCCCAGCAGAAGCGGCTGCTCCTCAGAGTTCGAGGCCAGATCGATAATCCCAATGTCAGATCCATGGTTTCTTTCCTTGAAGCAGAACCTCGGTACCGTATCGGTGTTTGCTTCCCCCGCGGAGTCATCTCTCGTAGATCGTGGTTGCCAGAACCACTATCGCTTTCCCCAACAGCAGGTTTTCAGTGCCATTCTCTCCCCAGTCAGAATCTCGGTATTTCGTCATTGCTAGAATACCGTGTGGCGGGTCATTTCCCCACAGAATTCTTTGCGTTGTGCATCTCCAGCAGCCTTGCCAGGGTCCAGAAGATGGTGATCATTTCCCCAGCAGATCCCCTTGCCCCAACTTGGCATTCTACCCAGCATTTCGCATCCCTGCATATAGAATCATATTGCATTGCATCCTGCCAAATCGCGTAGCATTTCCATGGAGCATTACGCCATTGAAAAATTCAAACATACGCATGTAAGCATAAAACATTCTCGGTATCCCAAGTGATAAGCCAGAAGTTGTTTCCAGTACTCAGACTGAAGATTGTTCATGACTTACCTTTGCTATCCCCAGCAAGTGTCATTGGCCAATGCGCCGCCTCTATTATCGTTCCCTATTTCTGCCGATGCTGACAGGCATGAAGTTTCCGGTATTCAGACTGAAGTGGCATTCAGGCCAGTTTTCCAATGTTTAGACCAAAGAAGTTTCTGACGTTCAGGTCGACGCAACTTGTGGCGTTCAGGCCAGTTTTCCGATGTTTAGATCGAAGAAGTTTTCGACGTTCAGGTCGATGCAACTTGGGGCGTTCAGGTCAGTTTTCCGATGTTCAAATCGAAGAAGTTTCCGACGTTCAGGTCGATGCAACTTGGGGTGTTCAGGTCAGTTTTCCGATGTTCAGATCGAAGAAGTTTCCGACGTTCAGGTCGATGCAACTTGTGGCATTCAGGCCAATTTTCCGATGTTCAGATCGAAGAAGTTTCCGACGTTCAGGTCGACGCAACTTGTGGCATTCAGGCCAATTTTCCGATGTTCAGATCAAAGAAGTTTCCGACGTTCAGGTCGACGCAACTTGTGGCATTCAGGCCAGCCTCTCGGTGTTCAGACCGATATTAATAATCTCATATCTCCCGATGTTCAGATTGAAGTCATTTCCAATATTCGAACTGATGAGCGGAATTCAGGCCATGGTTATTTCTGTGTTACCATTTATTTTGGTATCCAGGTTAACATTCTTTTTCGGTATTCAGACTGATGAGCGGCATTCAGGCCATGGTTATTTTTGTGTTACCATTTATTTTGGTATCCAGGTTAACATTCTTTTTTGGTATTCAGACTGACTCTCACCGTACCAGACGGGTTCTTCTTTCAAGACCACCTCTTTGCCGATTCTGACATGCATTGTTACTTCACTTCACTTCAGTGCAAATTTTCGGCCTTTTATTGTATTCAATCCCTTGATACCTCGAAAGCACGAAAGTCGCTGCTATCTTCTTTCCAGGTCTCCAGTTGATTGAATAGGGGCAGCTGTAATACCCCTAAATTTACCCTTCATTTTTCCTGGAAGCATACGCTTTACGCCTCATGCATGCATTCATTTTTAGGTCATTTAGCATTTGCATTTCATCATGGCAATCGGAATATTTTAAAAAAAAAACAAAAAAAAAACGAAAAACAAAAAATAAAATAAAATAATAAATAAATAAATAAAAGAAAAAAAATCTTGGACTTGGACCTCTCTCATTTGAGCCCACAAAATCAGGTTATAAATTCAGAGTTTCAGTGAAACAAAATATAATTCTATTCCTATTACCCTGTCTGGGAAAAAGATAGTGAGAGAAGAACCCTGGGGAAAAAGATAGTGAGAGAAGAGCTAACAGAGTTCAGAGCAACCTCCAGGCAACTCTGAAAGGTTCATTATGACTCACACACTTTCAGCTCAAGCAAACCCTAACATTGGTTTGCAAATCCAGCCGTGCCATTTGATTTCAACCGATCTCTCCAATCAGGTTTGCCCTATATCCATCATCTTTATGCCTTCAATTTAAATTTTCTGAATGTATGAGGTATTATGGGTGAATTTGATACCCTTTTGATGCATGTGTTTGACAAGAGGTTTAGGCCTCATACCCTTGGTTGCTTTTTGTGAGCTTTTTGTGAATTGAAAGGGCATGATTCATGTGGTTACATTTTGATTTGGGGGCAACTCTTGGTTACCCTATTTAGTTCACTAACCCTTTTGTTGAGTTTTTGTGAAGGCTCACATGACTTTTGCAGGGATAGCTCGCTGGATATTCCACTTTGCTTGTGGGATACCATTTGGGAGATTTATTCTGATTGCCTTGTTGGCACATTTACTTTATACATGTTTGTTTTGTATGTGTTCGTATCCCCGCAGGTAGCGCGGTTCCTTCGTCAAGGACTGCCTTTTTGCATGAGCATCCCAAACCCTAGCCCTTCATTGATTTTTCTTCTCCTAAACACACGTTTACTCCTTCTACTACAGGTGAGTAAGTCTCCAAAGGTCGAGCATCCGGTAGATTGCGTAGTAACGTCGTCCGCCCCCAAAACATAATCCATAACCCCGTAGTTAGCCGAACTACGGCTTGCTCTGATTCTCATTCCAGATGAGATACGTAGGCATAAGACGCGATGTCTTAGCGAGCACACATCCCCTCAACCCATAGGTCAGCCGAGCTACGAAGACTCTGATTCTCATATTCAGATGAGATACGTATGCAGTGGATGCGACATCCGTGCGAGTCATTTTCATTTAACCCCCTTTTTTAGTAAACAACACAAGATAAACTCACACCCTTTAGACAAGAACTACAAAAGTGGATCCCGTAGAGTACTACGGATGCGTAGGGGTGCTAATACCTTCCCTTCGCATAACCGACTCCCGAACCCAAGATTTGGTTGCGAGACTTTGTCTTTTCCTTTCCTTTTTTCAGGTTTACTTCGAGCGTTTCCTTTCCCTCCTTTGGGATAAATAACGCACGGTGGCGACTCTTCTGTCATTTTCTTTCGCCGGTTGTTTTTTCGCACACTGTATTTTTCAGGTTGCGACAGTGTGCTAAAATTTTGTTGTAGGGGAGGAGGAGAATTAGAAGGGCAAAGTCACAAACACCTCAAAATGGAAGGAAACCACATAAGTGCAGTAAAACAACAGTAGTCGCTGTGAGTCCCCTTTATATATGGATTTAAACATTGAGGTCAATGTTTAGTTCAGGTGTGGGGGGTGGGGGTTTCCTTTCATGTTTTATTTCGTTTTCATTTTGTTCATGTTTTCCTTCATCGTGTTTGCTTCTGTTGTCGTAGTATTTTGTTTTTATTGTTTACCTGTGTGTACAGAGTGATGAGAAATTATGGACGAATCCGGGATCGATTGTAGTGGATGAAAGACACTCCCCCATACTTGCTCTGTTAAGGTACCCCGGAAGTTGATGCAACCATGAGAAAGTAAAAGTCGGACACAATTTGGTGACACTGGACCGAGAGAGCGGTATGGTAGAACCGAATCGGAAAAGAAACCACAGGACACTAGGAGGCTTTAGAGCTTGTAAGTTTAACCAACATGGTGAGAATACAAAGGCCAAACACTAAATATCATCATGAGAGTTCATCCAGGTATGACTCTATCACTCTGACTTTGCATATGTTCTTTTGACACTTCACAGCATGACAACACACACTGAGGCAAGTTGTTTGTTTAGCCCAGAGCCTTTCTAGCCATCCCTATTTGTATGTTTACCCTTCGTGAACCCCGTTGAGCCTTAGCCTTTTTGTTCGTAATAAATCCCATATTAACCATTAATCATTCATTTCTTCTATTAATCGGCATGATTGTTGTAAGTTACAAAATGTGCAAAAAGCTAAGTTTGGGGTGGTAATCTTTAAAGAAAGGGCAAGTGCATAATAAGAGATCTAAAAGTAATACAAAAAGAAGAGACATGTGTATGTCCAAAAAGAGAAAAAAAAAAGAGAAAAATGCACTTGCCAAGACTGAAGACTCTAACACCTGTAAAATGCTCACAGAGAATTGAGTAAAAAGAGTCAAAAGTGAATAAACCCCCAGAGCTATGAGTTAAGCATGAAAAGAAAAAGAGAACAACAAATAACATGAATGCCGAGTTCAAAACCATTTGTTATCCATTTTTGTGTCTATCCTACCGCACCCAAGCCCCGTTACAACCGAAAAGACCTCATAAAGTGTGTGGAATCTGCTGTTGTAGTGAAATTAGAATGTATTCAAATATAAGAGTTTGGTATTGCATGTTGTGCTGTGAGTGTAAACAACATAACCATGAGAGATGTTGTGAGTATGTGAAAAAGCTTGCAGGTAACGAGGCTTCTGATGTGGAAATGTGGTGACCTGTTTGAGTCGGGAAAACCGGAAACTTGATTGGAAAGGAAGAACACAAGTTGTGAAGAACAAGGTTGCATTGTGGAAGAGGAATTCGTGGGTGACCTTTGTTTGGACTCAATACATCACTTGAGGACAAGCAATTAGACAAGTTGGGGTTGTGATCGGTCACCATTTCCATTGAATTCCCACCTTTTATCCGACATATTTTCATCACTTTGGTAAGACTTGTGGTTGTTTTTAGTTGTTTTAAAGTCATTTAACATGTTTTGTTAGTTTATTAGTGCATTGCATTTTGTTACTTGTTTATGTCAAAAAGTCTCTTTTTATGCTTCGATTTGGTAGTGTTAATGTTGCAGGTTGGTGCATAGGTTCCAAAGGACTAATAGCCGAGTATTGGATGCTCCAGAAGGCCAAAATATGATGAAAACAGAGGGTTAACACGGGCTCCCGTGTACATCAACACGGCCCGTGTTGTTTGCCAGGAAAAGAGCACTCAAAGAGGTAAAACAGAGGGTTAACACGGGCATCCGTGTGAATTCACACGGCCCGTGTTGATGCCTCTGTAGCTTGCTCCAAAAAAACACAACTTTTGATGATCAACACGGGCACCCGTGTGAATCCACACGGCCCGTGTGAATCAACACGGGCACCCGTGTGAATCCACACTGCCCGTGTTGATCGGCGCAGCTGAGAAATTTTACTTTTTGTTGTGTGGATCTTCCCTGTTCATTAAGGGTGTTTTGGACTTCTTGCTGGAAAAAAACCATCTGAGGCTATTAGAAGACTTTGGAGAGATAGAGAAGGCACTTTTTTTAACGTACGAAAGAAAACATTGCACGGAAGAAGATAGCTACTACGGAGGATTCGAAGACGGCGAGATTCAAGGGCACCAACCATTGAAGATCAAAATCTCCTAATTCTTTGTAATGTTTAATTTTCACACTATGATTTCTTTGAATACTATGAGAGGCTAAACCCCCAATGTTAGGGGGTGGTCCTGATTTGATCTGATGTTATGAATTCTAACTATGGATTTCCTTATTACTATGTTACGAATTTCAATTCAATTGTGTGATATGATTATGCTTTTGTATCGGACAAATACAATTAGATCTATGACTATCAATAACAGGATTGTGATTGTTAGGGTTTTCACACAATTGGGTTTATAATTGCATCACCTAGGACTAGGTGTCGCATTACGCGAAAAACCGGCGGGAAACAAGAACAACAGAGCCGCCACCGTGCGTTATTTATCCCAAAGAGGGAAAGGAAACGCTCAGAGTAAACCTGGAAAGAACATGGTCTCGCGACCAAAGAGAATGGGATCGGGAGTCGGTTATGCGAAGGGAAGGTATTAGCACCCTTACGCATCCGTCGTACTCGACGGGATCCACGCACAAAAGGAAGGAAAATGGTTGCTAAAACACTGCTCATAAACAAACAAACACTGGCTGAAAGAGACACAAGAAAACAAACAAGACTGACTCGGCAGGATATCACATCCTGGGCCTACTTAGTCTATCAAGCATAGACATCAGAGTCGAAGTAGTTCGGACTGGGAAAAACACATGCTCGCTAGGATGTCGCATCCTATGCATACGTATCTTCTTGGACGAAGAAGAATCAGAGCATCCGTAGCTCGGCTCACGCACACCAAACACAACAGACACAGGCAAACGTGGAATCCGAATGCCAATCGCTGGACTTATATCAACTTCCGAACCAAAACACACCCACACTGGAAACCAGATGCCACTTGATGGACTTATACCGGACTCCAAGCACACAACAAGAGGATACGGAATGCCAATCGCTGGGCTTATATCCATCTCCTGACACACACAAGACAAAACAAAACGGGCGCCCGGAGAGATCAGCTCATCTCCTGCCTACGTACCTCATCTGGTATGAGGATCAGGGCGACGTAGTTCCCCTATGAAGGGACACGGGACTAGCCTAACTAGATAACAGAGGGAGACATAACTAGGGAGACTAACTCGAGCCTAGATGTTATCATGCATAATCATCCCTAAGTCAAGGTTGCTATCTAACTTGCACAGGAAGCAAGCTAAACCTAAAGCACAGGCAAAAGCAAAGCAAACAATTACAGATAGCACACACTATATACACACCAAGTGGGGCTCAAACAAAAGGTTAGGCTGCAAGAGCAAGCCAACTGGAAGGGTAATGTTAGCTCTTAACCTTGACATTGAGAGTCAAGGTGAAGCCAGATGAAAGGTGAGTGAAGATTAGACTTCACAACTCCTATCCCTGGCCAGGGAGAGCTTCAGACAATGAAGTGTGGGTCTAGAAAGTGGGAACCCTTCTACACTTATGACACTGACTCAACTGATCTTGGGTTAATGTCCACAAGGCATCAACATGTGATGTGAGCCAAGGGACGACTCAACAGAATAGAAGGAGGTGGACTACACACCTCTTGTGTCTGCCAATTGCCTTAACAAAGGTCTTTTCCTGCTTGGGGACAAAAATAAACAAGCACAAACATTGCCTCTTAAGGAGGACTTCAGACAGGTGCCTGGCCAAGTAACAGGCCAGGTCTTCCAGACTACATGGAGAAGAGATCATTATACCTCAGTGCTCAAGCTAGCAAGCAAAGCAAACACAAGTTCACAAGGGAACTATAGCGACTAAGGTACCTGAAATCAATCCAACATAATCAGTACTCAGCTCAAACAAAAGCAAACAGACAATTACAAGTCCACAGCATAAACAGATAACAAGCATCAATGCATAAAGGTGCAAGCCATAAGACACAAGTTCAAGTCTCAATGCCTACAAAATAAACTCAAAGTTAATCATAAACAAGATATAAGCCAACTCCAATTGAGTGCACATCATCAAGCATAAGCAATTGAGGTCTTAACCTGAAACAAAGCTCAAATGTGAGAACACAAACCACTAGTACAAGACTAGGGTCAAAATGAGAACAAAAAGTCAAAACAGAACATGAAACTTATCCAAAATCAAGATCAATCAACTAAGAAACAAATTCAAGTGGTTTCATGCTCATATCATTCACTATGATCATTTCATAAGGAAAAGAGTGCAAAACATGCAATTTAGAACCTCAAAGAACCAAACAGAAAGATTCAACTCAAATCAATTCACAAACATTTCAATAAATCCCCAAAAACTTCATGGTCAAACAGCATTCATAACATGTCAATCATACCAAATTTCAAGTTATTTGGACCAAGGGAAGCAAGTCAATTAAATTCATAAAGTCAAGCCAAGTTCAAACAAGCTCATACAAGGCATCAAAACATGCATCCACTTCAAGCAATCATAAAACAGAGACCAAGCATGATAAATGAATGAAATCAAAGCCATGGCAAACTTCAAGACGTCTATAATACACATGCCAAATTTCGAGTCCATCCAATTAACCACCAGAATTTCCCAAATCAAATAAAATCATGACTCACAAAAAGTCAACAATTGGTCAAACAGGGGAGAAATTATCAATAAAATTGGAAATGCATTCAAAACTTCCAGAAAAATTCACATGCATTCTCAACATTCATAAGTATCCTCATTCAAAAATCCAGCTCAAATCATGTTCATATAGCATGGTAACAAAAATCAAGAAGATGCACAAGACATGGTGTGACACAAATTGTCACACCTCCAAAGATCATAGCATATCCCTCAATCCAGGAACTCAAAAATCACAAACCACATATCAAAATGCTCCTTAAGGTGTCTAGAACACACATGTAAAATTTCAAGAATTTCCCATTAGGCATCAAGATTTCATGAAAGAAAGACATTTTAAAAATCTAGGCATTTTAAAAATCTAACCGTGCACAAATTTATTAAAAATGTCCATAAAATAATAGACATGATGATGAACAAATCAAAAAAAGAATCATGAATTTTGGATGTGTATTTTTTGAGTTATCAATTTTTGAATATGGAAAAGAAATTAAAAAAAAAATGCAAGAACAAGTAATACATGAACATACAAGGCATAGCACAAAAAGAATTCAAAGCAAATGGACTTGGCTTGGACGGGAATCGAACCCCTGCGCATATCACATGGGCGCGTTTCAGCATGAAACGCCCCGTTTCATTAAAGACGTGGCACCACGTGATTCGCTTCATGGCGCGCAAACAAGCAAACGCATGCAAAGGCAAGGCAAACAGATCAAAATGAAATCTGGAACGAAAATCAAACAATCTTCATCATGTTCTTCAGTGTTCATCCTCATCAAGAACAAATCTCACAGAAATCCACAACAATTATATGGATCAACTCAGCATTCAACGTACATCAACGATCTAATCATGATTTATCCTAATTCCATGCATATCAAAAGATTCGATCAAAATAAGTTTTGTCATCAAGATTTCAAATTAGCATAACTTGCTCAAAACCTAATGGATTCGCACGATTCAAGTTGCAGAATGATCTATGCACTTAGACCTACCAAAACCATATCATAATTGCAAGAATTGGAAGCATCGAATTCCTACCTCTTGAAGATGCAGCTCTTGATTTTGTGTTCTTCAGGACTTGGAGGTTGAAAACAGATAGCCTACGATGATGAGGAAGATGAATGGAAGTGGAATTTTAGCTCAACACAACTTGAATCAGCGTAGATCTCCAACTGCCATGTTCATATGCAATTCCTCAACAGTGGTGATTTAGCAAGATTCTTCACGATTTCTTCTTCAACAGATGTTCTATTGTGCCTGCAAATGATGATCAATACAAGAACAAGCGAAAAGAGTGATGAATTTTGATGAACAAAAGTGAAAAAAGTTGGAGAGAATTTGAGAGAATTTGGTGATTTTTCTGTTTGGATCTGAAATTGTGATTGTGTTAATGTGATTTCTATTACAATTAAGAATATATATGATGTGTTAATCAACTTGGTTAAACATGATTAAGCTAAATGCAATGAGATTAGTGTAATGAAGCTTTTATGCAAAAATGCCAAAATGCCCTTATGCACAAATGACCAATGGAACAGTGAAAAACCAGTTGAAGCGAGTCCAAATTTCTGTTTAGAAGCTGTTTGAATTGGTTTGGAATGAAAATTGCACATACTTTTCAAATTCACCTTTTTTCCCACCAAAATTTAAATTGATCACTTGAAAAATGGACTTTTGATGTAATGATTTTTGATGAAATGTGATGATGGATCATGATAGTACATGTCAAATGGTATTTGCTCAAAAAAGAATCACCCAATTTGGCCAAATGGTTCAAGAGTTATGCCTCCTTGAAGTTCAACTTTTCTTGAGAATGATTTGATCATACCTTGCCAACCACAAATGAGAAATGAGTGTTCTTGGACTTTTTGGAAAGGTGAGAGCAAGATCTTCAACTTTCATGTTGGACAAAATTCCATTTGAAGCTTGTATGATGATGTAAATTTGAGGAGAAGACCTTTCCATTTTTGGCAGTTTGAAATTACAGGTCACTTACTATTTTTGGAAACTTTTCATCTGACCTCAAATTATTCAATCTTGATCTTTGAAATGTCAAATGAGACTTGTGTGGACATGAATGAAGCCTTTCAAACCAACTCCCACCTTCAGATCCTTGATTTCTTGCACAGTTGACCACAGTTGACTTTCTAGGGTTTCAGATGACATTCAGCTTGACTGTTGAGCTTTGATCATCCAATCCTTGGCCAAACCACTTCAAAATGATCCCTAGGTCATGTGAACATGTTGAACCAATCATAGGGCTTTGTTTCCTTGAGAAATGCACTTGCTTGCTTGTTTGACTGATCCTCCTGATCATCTTGACCTAATCTTGTCTGATGACTTGCACTTGGGCAAAGGACAATGCAATGCTATGCAGTGGACTATGTTATGTTAATGACCTAATATGAAAATGAATGTACAAAATGGGAGGTGCAAATTTGAGGTGCTACACTAGGAACTTTTGTAAATCACCATAAACCTTGATTTTGTTTATGATTAAAACCAATGATTAATTGAATGGACATTTGAGTAAGAATTGGTAGTTTAATAGTTTCTTCTTTAAGGACTTAAGGAAGAACATTCTGAGGTTAGGTAATTTAATGTTTCATGTATATTCAGGAAATCTTGACTGAATTCATAACTGGTTAAATCAACCACTCACCCTAGCATGTTTCATCTTAATCAATTATTCTCCACTATCTTTTTGTGTTTATTGTTATAAATTCCCAAAACCAACCAAACCATTGTGTTTTTGTTCAAATAGAATCAGAAGTAAAATAAGTATTTCCTACGCAATCCCTGAGATCGATACTTGGGAATAAAACTCCTTATTACTACATCGGTAAAAATAGTACACTTGCTATTTTGCCCGAGCATGGGAAGGTAGTTGTTAATATGGTCCAGGGGTGCCCTGGAAAATATAAAGTCCTTTATGTGAATGATATAAGGCAGTCCTTGGTTGAGATGCATAGACTGTTGTGTGAACACAGTCATTATGAACATGATCATGATAGGTGTCAGGTGTGCACTATCAATGATAGAGGATGCCGTCAAGTGAGAAAGGACATCCAAGAGATGCTAGATCAAGGGATGATTGAGATACTTCAGAATCGTAATGAGGATGAAGTGGATGTTATTACTCCCGTATTCAAAATTCCTGATCCTATTGTTATCAAGTATGATGGCAGTAAAAAGAAAGTGTCGCCAACTCTTGTGATCAAGCCAGCGGGTCATGTCCCGTATGTATCAGACAAAGCGGTTCCCTACCGTTATAACGATGTTATGCTGGAAGATGGGAAGGAGGTGTCGTTTCCTTCAACCTCTGTTGTGAGCATTTATGACGTTAGTGGAGTGACCCGTAGTGGTCGTGTTTTCTCGGCTCAGCCGAAATCCCATGAAGACGTTGTGAAGAAAGATGTTGTCAATCCTGTCGGTCCCGTAGGGACTTCGTCTTCGAATCAGTTTGTTCCTGTTGTGAAGGGTGTTGACCCTGTTGTTAATAAACCTGTTAAAGCTCCTATCCTGGTTGGCCAGTCTGGCATGTTGAAGGAGGATGGTGATGAGATGTTGAGGCTCATCAAGAGGAGTGAGTATAATGTTGTGGATCAGTTGCTTCAGACTCCATCAAAGATATTTGTCCTATCTTTGTTGATGAATTCAGAGCCACACCGTGAAGCGTTGCAAAGGGTGTTGGACATGGCATACGTGGATCACAATGTCACAATTGAGCAGTTTGATAGCATTGTTGCAAATATAACGGCCTGCAACAATTTCAGCTTCTATGATGCTGATCTTCCCGAGGAAGGAAAAGACCACAATTTGGCCTTACATATCTCCATGAATTGTAAAGACGATGCCATGTCCAATGTGTTGGTGGATACAGGGTCATCACTTAATGTATTGCCAAAATCCACTCTTGCCAAACTTTCATATCAGGGGCCTCCCATGAGGCAAAGTGGAGTGGTAGTGAAAGCTTTTAATGGATCGCATAAAACTGTGATCAGTGAATTAGAACTCCCAATCAAGATTGGACTTAGTGATTTCCATATCACTTTCCAGGTCATGGATATACATCCGTCATACAGCTGTTTGCTTGGTAGACCATGGATTCATGAGGCAGGTGCCGTGACATCCACCCTACACCAAAAGTTGGAGTTCGTTAAGAACAAAAAGTTGGTGGTGATAGGGGGAGAGAAGGCTCTCTTGGTCAGCCATTTATCTTCCTCTTCCTACATTGATGTTGAGGATGAGGTTGGAACGTTGTTTCAAGCCTTGTCTATTGCTGAGCCTTCTAGGAAAGGACTTTCTTCATTTGTCTCCTATAATGACGTGAAGTTGGCCATTGAGCATGATGCAACTACTGGATTGGGGAAAATGATCAAGATGGAAGATAACAAGTCCCAGGCTGGTATATGGTACTCTTTTGGTGTTTCCAATGATCTTGGGCTGTTCCAGAGTGGAGGTTTCATCCACACCGTTGAAGATCATGAAGTTGTTACCATTGTTGAAGAAGATGAAGAGGAAGACCTTGACAACTTTGTCATACCTAGAGGAATCTGCAATAATTAGGTCGCTATTGATCTTCCAACGGTTATCCATAAGTCAACGTAATGTGTTCATTTTGTTTAAAAACCCTCCTCTTATGCCAAAAGGAGGAGTGAAGACATTGTTGGCATAATTGATTAATACAATGATATTCATTCAATAATCGCATGTTAAATGTTTGTTTTCTCAAATTATTTTTCCTTTTTGGTTTTTGCATGAAATTGGTGATCACTATAAAACCCTAAAAAGAAAATAAAATCAATCTTTTCATCTGCATAATGATTTGCCTTGTTTGAATTCTGAAATCTCTTTTATACTCAAAATCATTATGCAAGTTGATCAAACCCATTGAACATAATGATCCAACACCATCTCCCAACTTTGAGTTTCCTGTATTTGAGGAAGAAGAAGATGATGTTGAAGAGATTCCTGATGAGATTACCCGTCTACTTGAGCACGAGGAGAAGATCATTCAGCCACATCTTCAGAATCTGGAAACAGTCAACTTGGGGTCTGAAGACTGTGTTCGTGAAGTGAAGATTGGGGAACTCCTTGAAGAGTCTGTTAAGAAGGGGTTGATTGAGTTGCTACGAGAGTATGTCGACGTCTTCTCCAGGTCGTATGAAGACATGCCTGGTCTAGATACTAATATCGTGCAACATTTCTTGTCGTTGAAACCTGAGTGCGTGCCTGTGAAGCAAAAGCTCAGAAGAACTCATCCTAATATGGCAGCGAAGATTAAATAAGAAGTTCAGAAGCAAATTGATGCAGGGTTTCTGGTGACTTCTACATATCCTTAATGGGTGGCCAATATTGTGTCTGTGCCTAAGAAAGATGGAAAAGTCTGAATGTGTGTGGATTACCGTGACTTGAATAAAGCTAGTCCAAAAGATGATTTTCCTCTACCACACATTGATATGTTGGTAGACAATACGGATAAATTCAATGTCTTTTCATTTATGGACAGATTTTTTGGTTATAATCAGATTAAAATGGCACCCGAGGATATGGAGAAGACAACATTCATCACACCTTAGGGAACATTCTGTTATCGAGTGATGCCCTTCGGTTTGAAGAACGCCGGAGCCACGTATCACTGTGTTATGACTACCCTGTTTCATGACATGATGCACAAAGAGATCGAGGTGTATGTTGATGATATCATTGCAAAGTCGAAAATGGAAGTTGAACATGTAGAACACTTGTTGAAGCTATTCCAGCGTTTGAGGAAGTACAAACTTCGCTTGAACCCAAACAAGTGTACATTTGGAGTCCGTTCCGGCAAGTTATTGGGCTTTATTGTCAGCGAGAGAGGTATTGAAGTTGATCCTGCCAAGGTCAAAGCAATACAAGAGATGCATGCGCCCAAAACTGAGAAGCAAGTATGAGGTTTTCTTGGTCGCTTGAATTACATTTCGAAATTTATATCCCACATGACTGCCACATATGCGCCTATATTCAAGCTCCTCTGGAAAGATCAGCGTCATGATTGGACCGAGGATTGCCAAAAGGCCTTTGACAGTATCAAAGAGTATCTGTTCGAGCCTCCGATTCTATCTCCGCCTGTTGAAGGAAGACCATTGATTATGTACTTGACTGTGCTTGATGACTCCATGGGTTGTGTCCTTGGTCAGCAAGATGAATCAGGAAAGAAAGAGTCTGCAATGTACTACTTGAGTAAGAATTTCACTGATTGTGAGTCTCGGTACTCAATGCTTGAGAAGACGTGTTGTGCTTTAGTTTGGGCTGCTAAGCGTTTACGCCAGTATATGTTGAATCACACAACTTGGTTGATATCCAAAATGGATCCAATCAAGTATATCTTTGAGAAGCCTGCTTTAACTGGGAGGATTTCCCGTTGGCAGATGTTGTTATTTGAGTATGATATTGAGTATCAAGCTCAAACAGCTATTAAAGGTAGTATCTTGGCTGACCATTTGGCGCATCAACCAATTGAAGATTATCAGTTTGTGCAATACGACTTCCCTGATGAGGAGATTCTGTATTTAAAAATGAAAGATTATGATGAGCCTACGCTCGATGAAGGGCCAGAACTTGGTTCCCAATGGGGTATGGTGTTCGATGGTGCTGTCAACCAGTATGGAAATGGTATTGGGGCAGTGATTATTACTCCTCAAGGCACACATTTTCCTTTTACAGCAAGGCTAAGTTTCAAATGCACGAATAATATGGCGGAGTATGAGGCTTATATTATGGGTTTGGAGGAATGTATTGATCTTAGGATCAAAGATCTTGATGTTTATGGAGATTCGACCCTTGTTGTTAATCAGATTAAGGGTGAATGGGAGACGAATCAGCCTGGACTCATCCCATATAGAGATTATGAGAGGAGGATTTCAACTTTCTTTACTAAGGTTGACTTCCATCATATTCCTCGAGATGAGAATCGGATGGAGGATGCTCTCGCTATGCTTGCTTCAATGATTGCTGTTAATTATTGGAATGAAGTCCCGAATATTACTGTGATGCGTGGATAGACACGAAGCAGACCTGTTGATGACTGAAGTCCATGAGGGTTCATTTGGTACTCATTCCAATGGACCTGCTATGGCGAAGAAGATGTTGAGAGCAGACTACTATTGGCTGACAATGGAGTCTGACTGCTGCAAGTTTGTGAAGAAATGCCACAAGTGTCAGATTTATGCGGATAAGATTCATGTTCCCCCGACACTTCTGAATGTTATTTCCTCGCCATGGCCTTTCTCCATGTGGGGAATTGACATGATTGGTATGATTGAACCTAAGGCGTCGAACGGTCACCGTTTTATTCTCGTAGCCATTGATTACTTCACCAAGTGGGTTGAAGCGGCATCGTATGCAAGTGTGACCAGGAAGGTGGTTGTGAGTTTTATCAAGAACCAACTCATATGCCGATATGGTGTGCCAGACAAGATCATTATTGATAATGGATCTAACTTGAACAATAAGATGATGAAAGAGCTGTGTAGGGAGTTCAAGATTGCACATCATAATTCTTCTCCCTATAGACCCAAGATGAATGGGGCTGTTGAGGCTGCTAACAAGAACATTAAGAAGATTATTCAGAAGATGGTTGTCACGTACAATGATTGGCATGAGATGTTGCCATTTGCTTTGCATGGCTATCGTACATATGTTCGCACTTCAATAGGGGCAACCCCTTTCTCTCTTGTATATGGCATGGAGGTTGTGCTCCCCGTAGAGGTCGAGATCCCATCAATGAGAGTCTTGATGGAGGCCAAGTTGACTGAGGTTGAATGGGTTTAGAGTCGTTATGACCAACTGAATTTGATTGAAGAGAAGAGATTAACTTCCATGTGTCATGGTCAGTTGTATCAACAAAGGATGAAGAAAGCCTTTGATAAGAAGGTCAAGCCGCGTGTGTTCCGAGAAGGTGACCTCGTGCTCAAGAAAGTCTTGTCTTTCGCGCCCGATTCCAGGGGCAAGTGGACTCCAAACTATGAAGGTTCATATGTTGTTAAGAGAGCCTTTTCAGGCGGTGCTTTGTTGCTCACAACTATAGATGGGGAGGATTTCACTCGTCTTGTGAATTCAGATGCAGTCAAGAAATACTTCGCCTAAAAATAAAAACAGAATAGCTCGTTAAGTTGAAAACCCGAAAGGGCGGCTTAAGCAAAAATGAGTGTCTCGGTGGATTGAAAACCCGAAAGGGCGGTCCAGGCAAAAGTTAGAGACATAAGAAAAAATAAATATATCCCGCTAGATTGAGTACCTCACCCTGGGGCAATCTAGGCAAAAATTAGGGGTTTTGGCGAGTAACTGCATCCTGACAAGACTTTGTTCTACAGTTGTCAAAGATTCTCGCTCAGTCATCATCAACTGAAGTTTTGAATATAGTGGATTCAGAGTTGGTGGAGAAATGGTCATTATGTTCAATGTAGCCCTTTTTTCCATGTATATCACCAATTTCAAATTTGTAAAGATCCATGGAGTCTTTCCATTTGCGGACTACCATTCTCTTAAATAAATTTGAGCCTTTATCCAATTCTTTGCACTCTTATTTGTTTCTGTTTAGCAAATGTTTGCATGTTTTAATTGGTAAATATCATTGTTTTAAACAAATAAAGTTTTCATAAATAAATTGTTTTAAACAAAATGAACATTCACAATGACTGAAAGGATAAGTGGGATGTCCTCAGTGCTTTCCCAAGGATAGTATGATCCCCAAAGGGTAAGTCATTTGTTCATATTCTAGCATTCCTATAACCTCTTCATCAGCTTTCAAGTTGTCTCCCAGGTGAGCGCAGAAGGAATGATACATCATCAGTTTCCCAGAGAGTCTGGTACGAGGGGTTCTCTTTGATGATAGTGGATTGATCTATCTTATTAGATTGTTTTTCCCTAGCAGAATTTGTGGATGTTCATCCAACACATTCCCGGATAGTTTGTTTGTTCATACATGCTTGTTTCCCCCGCGGAGTCTTAGCAATCCATGATTGGTTGTTTGGTTGATCCGTGGATGATCCCTTCTGTTCCAGCTCTTGCCTTGATCTTTTGGAGACATGTATCCCTCTATATCAGGCACTAGCATTTGTGTTTTATCAATTATATGGTTGTCATTCATTGTGTGGACTGACCTAAAATCCCTTTTAGATTAATAAAAGTTGATATGCTATCTACTCACGAGGAGGTTTGTCTTTCCCCTAACATGAGTAGAAGTCTCCAAAGGAGTAAGCATGTGTTCCCTGCAGAGCTATCTTTCTAGATAATTGTCTCCTCAGCAGGAAGTTTCCTAGAGCAATTGGTGAAGGGCTTGTCTCCCTTTTCATCCCTAGCATGTCACTTGTTGACAAGGGATTCATTTCCGATTTCCTTTGCCAGGCTTGTCCCGTCGAGAACATTTGCAGCTTGTCCCCAGTAGGGTTGCATGATCCGAGCTTGATGTTGGTACCTTCTCCGGGTCTAAAGATTTCTTCTAGAATTGAAAGCTAGTGTTGAAGATGTTTATTTCCTTCCCTAGTGGAGCATAATGCTATTTTTTCCCCTTTTGCAGAGTTTCCTCTCCAGCAGATAGAAGGGAGTGTTTTGTTTGATATGCATCTGGTTGGTGGTTGTTCCCCACATAGTTTCATATCATCCCTTGATAAGCTTCCCTATTAGAGTTTCTTCTCCGGTGGATCTTATTGTGTTTTAACCACCTGTCCCCGAGAGAGTGGATGGAAACTCCCCGACAGATTTTCTACGTCTTCCTTATGTCAAGATTGTTGCTCCTGGAAGACTTTTCCTGTGCAGAGTGTTACCTCTTGCAGTTGGAAGCTTTGACTTTGCCTATCCCCAGCTGTGGTTGACGTCTTCCCGTGCTTACTCTTATTCCAGAGTTGATCCCCACCAGAGTTTGAGTTCTCTGTTTGATTATCTTCTTTCGCTGCTCCTGAATACATCTTCTTTGTATCCTCAGTGGGTGTAGCTTTGGAATAGGGTTTGATATCCCCGATGATTTATTTTCATCTTGCTCGGGTTGATTCCCAAGTTGAGTTCTCCGGTAGGCTTTGCCCTGCTTGTCGAGACGTTGTGTCGGGTGTCCGTTCGTGATTTTGGGACTTGTTTGTGTTAGATATGTCTGTTTGTCAGCATTAATCATACACAAATCATGCATATACTTGCATAATCATAGCATCCAGATATTCATGATTGCATTTCTTTGCCATATATCTTTGCTTATTATCCGTTGCTATTGGTGAAATATTCTTCCCCAAGCAGATGTTTGTGTCTGATCTCTCCATATAGAGTCAGCCCCATAGGCAGAAAGTGTCTATCATTTCTTCTCTCTTCCCCACTGAGATGTGTCCTCGTGAATGATTATTGTTTCAGTTTCCTCCCCAGTTGTGTATTGGGATGGAATTACTCCCCTGAGTTATATCCTCATCGGGTTGAGTCTTGTTTGATTGTGTCTTTCTAGTTTGTTCCCAGACTGACTCCTTTCTTGTTATCCCCTGCAGTTCCCAGTGGATTAGTTGTTCAATTGCTCAGTAACCGATAATTGTCCATATTTTCCCCAGCGAATTTTGCGGCCTTCTACCCAGTCGCCGGTAGTTGTAAGTCCTATTTTCGTGGTTTTCTACCCAGTAACCGGTAGATGTAATCCCCTCTTTGTTGGTTATCTTTATCCAGTAACTGGTATTGATATTCCTTCGTTCTTGAGTATACCACCCAGTAACCGGTGATATATCTCTTGGATAATTGCTTTTGTCAGGCAATTTATCCCTTGCGAGTCCTCTTTCATTTACCCTTGTTTGGTAATGATTGTTTCTCCTTCTGATTGGTCATCATTTTATACCCAGTAGTCGGTATCCCGATGTCCATTCTTTTCGGTTGATTTATCCTTCATTAACCCATTAACCGGTTGTGGATAACCTTCCATGTGAGTATGTTATCTACGTTATGACGGTAATAGATAATATATCTCATGCGCTCTTCAGTCGAAGTCTTTTTCTTCCCCAGTCGAGTAAGATTTGTATTTCCTTGTGGAATTGAATGTCCATCCTGTAAGTCGAGATTGCTTTTTCATCCCTCCTTTCGGATGATGAGTGTCTTGGATATGTTCCCAATTCACGCCTGGTTGGTCACCTATTATATGCCTAGTAACCGGTATCCCTGGTGTTCCTTCCTTCTTCTCCCTATTATGACCTTTTGTCCCCTGTGGAATCAGATTTTCCTGAGCTGAGATGTGCCTTTTGGGTCCTCCTCAGATGTTGCGGATGATTGATATCTCTCACCCTTATACGGGTCTTAGATACCCTTTCTCCCTGAGCGTGTTGTTCTCTCACCCAGTAACCGGTGTTTGGATAACATGTCTCTCTTTGAGTTTATTACCCAGTAACCGGTAATATCTCGTTGTTTCTTCCTTAGCTGAGTCCTTTTTGGACATCCCCGTCTGAGTCCAGATTTTTTTTATCCGATGTATCCTTTGTGGATAGTTTTGCTGTATTGGCATTTTCCCCGATACATGCATCTTTGCGTCAGCTCGAGTCTTTCCATCGATTTATTTTCGTGGAATCCCTTCGTGTCTCCCAGCAAGTTTTCAAGTTGCTCACGCATTCTTACCTTATTTCCCCTAGAGTCTCTGTCTCCCTAGTGAGTGTGTTACTCCTATGGATTTTTTCAGTTTCTCCCGATTTCTTTTCCTTCATGGCAATTATTCACCATGAAGATTTTATTTTGCATACATACATTTGCATCATGAGGTCTCTTAGGGACCAAAATTCGTCTCTTTGTTATTATTTAAGCTCATTCTATCTCGTCGAGACGAAGATTTTAACCTTCATATCTCCGGCTAGAACGACCTTAAATAGGGGCATCTATAAGACCCTAATTTTGACCCTAAGATCCCTCATGGCATCATGTTATTGCAGAAGTGCATTGCCTCAAGGATCATAACATGTTTGGCTCCTTAACCCTAGGGTTGGGATTTGTTTGAGTGTTTGACACCACCAAGCATGCTTGTATTGTATATTATTGCCTTTCTTATTTTGATTACTAACCAAAAGCACAAAAATATGTCACTAACTCTTTTTGTTTTAAAGCTCAAGTGATCATGTTTTCCAATGCTCCTAGGAGGCTCCTAAGCCCAATGAAATGGCTAGATGAAGAAGAGAAGAAGCATGACAATGGTCCACAAAACTCCTAGTCATCATATATTTCTCCCCAAGTATCTCAATTTTCCAATTTGATCAAGATAACCCAAAGGGCTTGAAGATTGTTTCCCAAGGAAACCCTAATTTCACTATGCTTTGACTGTGCCTTGACTTTGAAGCAATCTCAACCTCTGATCAAATTTAATAAAGGGAAGTTCTTTCATTCATCATTTTATGCATATGTGAGCCTATTTGAGGATCCTCAATCATTTATTCATCAAGATTGGAAGTTTGGCCTTGAAAAGTTGACCAGTCAAAGTCATCTGACTAAGCTGAGGTCCAATGAGATATAACTTTTGATGTATTTGTCAAATCAATATGACCACAGGAGAAAACATGTTCTTAAGAACCATATGAACAACTTTAATGTTCATCAAAAATCCATTTGAAACTTGGAAGGTCATCATTTATTTCAAAACATTATAGGTCATTTTGATTGAAACCCTAATTTTGGGTCAACTTACCAAGGGCATAATTTCCTTAATTTTTATGATTTTGAGGTGAGACAAAATGAATTGGAAATCTTGATATGTCTACTTCAAATGTTATGTTGTACAAAATTTCATAATCATAAAAGAAATACATGTGATAATACAAAACATTATAGGTCATATTGGACCTAATTCATTGAATTTGAAAAAGTACCCAACTTCAAATGCCCATAACTTTGTCATAGAAAATCCAAATGATGCAAACTTTGTTGTGGAGGTTTTCTCATTTTAAGCTTGCATCATGAAAACATAGGGGTTTGATTAGGCTTGCTTTTGGTGAAATTTTTCAAATGTGACTTAAGCATGTTTTGAACTTGGATCTTCCAGGCCAATTTTCATTAATTTGCACATGCCAAATGAATTTTTTCCCAACATGACTTTTGTTCCTTATTTCAAGAGCTTTCTAACCATTACTCACAATACTCTTTTGACTTACCATTTGGGAGTTTCGAAGACCTTTCCATTTATGTGCATTTTGACATTTCATGTTATAATTTGGTATGCAAACTGTTTCAGTCTAATATGCACGTCCAAATCCTTTTCACTTGATCTCAGCAAGCTTTTGCATTCATCATTGGGCCTGCTACACGCTTGCACAGGCCCATGCAAGCAAAGTTCAAATTTCATGCACACGAGGGAAGTGTGATGCACAACCACCTTCAGTTATAAATAACAGCTCCCTCTCATTCATTCATCAACCTTTTGGAGATCTGAATTGCTGCAGCATTGAAACCATAGCCATACCAAAGGAATTTTCCAGAAATTTTTCTCACTTTTGAGCTTGAAATTCAGCATCATTAGCTGATCTTCAAAGCCTAATTCCTTAGCCTTTCACTTCCACTGCATCTATAGATCAAAGAGGAGCAAGGAACTTGGAAGATTCGTGGCCAGAAGTGCTTCAATTCAGAGGTATATGTTCAAACTTTTTGGATCTAGAACTCTCATTTTAATGTAGCATTCTTGTGTTTGTGTGGTTTTCTGAAGTCCTCACACTTGAGGCAAGCTTGTGATGCTTTCAATTTTCCATTTCATGAACTTTCAGTTTGAACACCATGATCTTCTCCTTCACATTTCTCTCAATATAGGAAGAGTGAGGAAGATCCATGGATACAATGGTGATCTCCATCACACGAGCTTCATTTCCATGGTTTTGTTTTTAATTTTTATTAAGTTTCATTTTCCTGTAACTGGTGGCCGGAGGTTGTTGTTTCACCGGAGAAGATGGTGGTTTCTGTAACACCCCTTTTTCTACCCCAAAATACTTAACATATAATCAGAGTAAATAAGCACGCATATAAATAAAAGGGCGTCACATCGACGTTTTCAAAAACTAAAAGCTTTCAAAAACCAACATCGTTCGTCATCAATATACAATACACCTGGTCATTTAAAATAACACATTTCAATTATCATTAATATTCAAGAATATGCGTTCGCAACGGAAAATAATGAATACTCATGCTGTTCATAAAATGATCCATGTCCCATACCATGATCATCTCTCAATAATCTCCTCCAGATAAAATAAAACCATAACCAGAATATTTGGCACTATGGCCTCTCAACGGCAATTGCAAATAAGCATGTTCACAAGTAATAACATAATACTTATCCAAATAAGATGCGAGTTCAATACTACTAATCTACCCCGTGTTACATGACCAGAGCATTGACTCATTACCTAGTCTTCAAACTAAAATACAGAAGCTCTCCGGCTAATCTCGAGCGAGCTACCGTCCACTTACTTCAGCAATACTACTCTGGAGTATCTGCACGATGTCGTGTAAAGCATCATTCCAACAGAAGGGTGAGAATTCAAATCATTATGAAGAAGTATAATAAAGCACAATGATTAAATCAACAATTAAAGGAATTCATCACACTTCGTATAACCATGTAAATAATATTAACCAACATTTATTTCACATGTTTCAAACATCCATCAAAACTCAAGGAGTACAATATTAAAATTCAGTATTATATTCCCAAATATACACATAAATACAATTATCACATAATCACATATTTTGCCAAATTATGTATCCAAACATCACCAAATTCAATTACTATATCTCATACACACCTCACAATCACATCAATGCAAACATGCAATTATCACATAACTCTCATGTGACTCAATGCAAGACATGTGACTCTATGCATGCGGTACCTCAATGTGAACCCAACGTTTCACCGCTTTCCGATTCAATATCTAGAATCTAAGCCACGCTTCCAGACAAGATCAAAGCCACTACACCTATTTCCAATTAAGGATCAACGTTTGCTACGCCTATTTCCATTCAAGGATCAACGTCTAATACCATGTGAACCCACAGTTTCACCGCTTCCACTATGAAGCCGACCATGCCATGAATGAATGTACAAATACCAACACATATGCAATTAAGATCATCTCTACCATCTTAGCATTCCACATATCACCATAATTCAACTATATGAATTATCCACCAATGGTACATATACACATGCATAACGATATATCATTCATAAATATAGGCTAATTATCAAATACGCACACTTAGATTTCATTCCAAATTGAATACAACTTTTAAAATCTCAATTTTTCATTTTTCACAGCAAGTAACGGGTTAACGCTCGGTGGGTAACCGGTTAACACAAAACAGAATCAACTTTCTGCGCAGATTTTAAAGCAAGTAACCGGTTAACGCTCGGTGGGTAACCGGTTAACACAAAACAAAATCAACAGATTTTTAAGCAAGTAACCGGTTAACGCTCGGTGGGTAACCGGTTAACACAAAAATAGAATGCAGAATTTTCTGCGTTTTTCATCGTTGGAGGACTTTCGGACCTCCGATTTCGATTCCGTAAAAAGCCAAACGTTCAAAAAATTATAACTCATACAATACTCTAAGTATATAACGTTAATTTGCAGTTTAACATAATCAAATCACCACAATTCACGAATACTCATCAAAACCTAACAATTTCAAACAACCATACAAAATTAGGGATTTTAACCTAACATACTTCTACCCATTGACCCAATCATACTAACCCATAATAATAAGGATTCTCCTCCTTACCTCTTCAATTTTCTGGAAACCTTAGCTTCTCTCTTATTCTTCCCCTCTTCTCCTTATTTTTCCTCTTTCTTTCTCTATTGCCGTCAAATGATCAAATGAATCCTACTTCCCACTCTCCTCACCTCTTACTATTTATATTATTATATTTGGGCTTAAGAATGATACTTCTAATTTAATTATTAGGCCCAATAAGACATAGTATTATAATATCTCTATTTAATTCAAATAAATTAAACCCACACAACATACACACTAAGTTAATTAATACAATTATTTAATTATATCTCATGTCAACTAAATAATTAATTAACACACCAAATTAATTAATATAATCAATTATTATACTACCTAACAACCAATTAATTAATTAACACTCAAAATAAATAAAATAAAATATAATAATAATAATATAAGAAATAAATACTAAAATTTGGTTGTTACAACTCTCCCCCACTTAAAAGATTTTCGGCCTTGAAAATACCTCAAACGAACAACTCCGGATACGATTCCTTCATCTTATCCTCGAGTTCCCAAGTAATATTGCCATTGGCGACTCCGCCCCATATCACTTTCACCAAAGCAATCTCCTTACCACGAAGCTTCTTCACTTCTCGATCTTCAATTCGCATAGGTGATGTATCAATCGTCGAATTATCCCTCACTTGAACATCATCTAATGGAACAACATGCGATGGATCCGCAATATACCTCCTCAATTGAGACACATGGAACACATCATGAAGATTAGAAAGTGACGGTGGTAATGCAATCCGATATGCCACTTCACCTACCCTCTCGGAAATCTGATAAGGACCAATGAAACGCGGCGTCAACTTACGCGGCTTCAAAGCTCTACCAACACCCGTTATTGGTGTAACTCGAAGAAACACATGCTCATCTTTCTCAAACTCAAGAGCCTACCTCCTCTTATCATGATAACTCTTTCGACGACTCTGAGAAGCCTCCATCTTCTCTTGGATCATCTTAATCTTATCCGTAGTCTCTTGAATCAACTCGGGTCCAACCACAGCACTCTCTCCCGATTCCTACCAACATAAAGGAGTTCTACACCTTCTACCATAAAGAGTCTCAAAAGGTGCCATTCCAATACTCGAATGGAAACTATTGTTATACGTAAACTCGATCAAAGGCAAGAAACTATCCCAATTTCCTCCTTGTTCCAAAACACAAGAACTCAAAAGATCTTCAAGTGACTGAATAGTCCTCTTCGTTTGACCATCAGTTTGCGGATGATACGCCGAACTCAAACGTAACTTCGTACCCAAAGCACTTTGCAAACCTTCCCAAAATCTCGAAGTGAACCTCAGATCTCTATCTGAAACAATGCTCGACGGAATACCATGTAAACACACAATCCTTTCGATGTACAACTTAGCAAGTCTCTCCATCGAATAATCCATCCTCATCGGGATAAAATGATCACATTTCGTCAACCTGTCCACAACGACCCAAATCGCCTCACAATTACTCGATGTTCTCGGAAAACCCGAAACAAAATCCATAGAGATACTATCCCACTCCCACTCGGGAATAGATAACGGTTGCCTCAAACCAGACGGCTTTTGATGTTCAATCTTTGACTTTTGACAAGTCAAACACGAATACACAAATTCCGCTACATCCTTCTTCATACCTTGCCACCAAAACATCTTCCTCAAGTCTTGATACATCTTAGTAGCACCAAGATGAATACTCAGACCACTTCTATGCCCTTCCTCAAGAATCCTCTTTCTCAAATCCGCAACATCCGGAACACAAACTCGATCACGACACCTCATGACACCATTCTCATCAATCCGAAAGTCACCACCTTTGCCTTGATTAATCAATGTCTTAACATCGACTAATTTTAAATCTGACTTCTGACCTTCTCTAATCTCGTCAATAATGCCACACGTAAGCTTCAACATACCAAGATTAACACACGAAGGCGTCGCTTCACAAACCAAACTCAAATTTCTAAATTGCTCCAACAATTCAAACTCTCGAATCATCAACATAGACATGTGCAATGACTTCCTACTCAATGCATCGGCTACAACTTTCGCCTTTCTAGGATGATAATTCAAACCAAAATCATAATCTTTCAAGAATTCCAACCATCTCCTTTGCCTCATATTCAATTCTTTCTGATCGAACAAGTACTTCAAACTCTTGTGATCACTAAACACATCAAATATCGATCCAAACAAATAATGTCTCCAAAGCTTCAACACAACCACAACGGCGGCCAACTCTAAATCATGCGTCGGATAATTCCTCTCATGAACTTTAAGTTGCCTTGAAGCATAAGCTACCACTTGCCCTTTTTGCATCAGAACACCTCCCAAACCCAACAAAGAAGCATCACAATACACAACGAAAGGTTCTAACGGATCCGGTAAAATTAAAATAGGAGCCGTAGTCAATCTTCTCTTAAGCTCTTGAAAATTCGCTTCACACTGCGAAGTCCAAATGAAAGCTTGACCTTTCCTAGTCAACTGCGTCAACGGTAACGACAACTTAGAAAATCCTTCAATGAACTTCCTATAATAACCAGCCAAACCAAGGAAACTTCGAATCATAGCAATAGACTTAGGAGCTTCCCACTGAGATACAGCTTCAATCTTCGTAGTCTCCACAGAAATACCACCACTTGAAATCACATGTCCAAGAAAACTTACTTCACTCAACCAAAATTCACATTTGGAGAGTTTAGCAAACAACTTCCTCCCTTTCAACACCGATAACACAACCTTCAAATGCTTGGCATGATCCTCTTTACTCTTGGAATAAATCAACATATCATCGATGAACACAACAACAAACTTATCCAGATAATCATGAAAAATTCTATTCATATACTCCATAAATACACCAGGGGCATTAGTCACACCAAAAGGCATCACGGAGTACTCGTAGTGACCGTACCTTGTCCGAAAAGCAGTCTTTTGAATATCGCAGCCTTTACACGAATCTGATGATACCCAGACCTCAAATCAATCTTGCTAAACACATAAGCTCCAACCAGCTGATCCATCAGATCGTCAATCCTCGGAAGTGGATACTTGTTCTTAATCGTCACTTTATTCAGTTGTCTATAATCAACACATAATCTCATAGAACCTTCTTTCTTCTTGACCAACAGAACAGGTGCACCCCACGGCGACACACTAGGACGAATAAACCTCTTCTCAAGCAAGTCTTCAAGTTAACTCTTCAACTCTTTCAACTCAGAAGAAAACATTCGATAGGGAGCCATCGATACAGAACTAGTTCCAGGAACTAAATCAATCGAAAACTCAACCTCACGTTCCGACGGTAAATCACTTATATCTTCCGGAAATACCTCCGCAAACTCACAATCTATTGGCAATTCTTCAATCGTCCTCTTCTCACGAATGTCCAAAGTTGCCAACAACATAACCAACTCGGCACCACCTTGCACCGATTCATCAACTTGCTTAGCAGACACAAACTAATCTTCCTTCGCACCAACCTCAGGAAAATAACCGTCTTCTCGAAACAGTTGATATACACCCGATTAAATTCTAACGAACACCATCCTCGAATCCGACCTCTCTTTGGGTTCAGGAAAAGCACAACATTCTCAAAACAGGTTAACTATCCAACACTACACTCTTGCATGCAACAACATAATGTCCAAGCTCGATACAATTGGAACATCCAAGATAAGCAGATGCTTCTCCCCCACTTATTTCATTCCCAATCTGCAATGGAGAATAAAAACAAGCATCGACAGTGTTCTCACACACATGTCGCATACTAGGGAACAAACATAATTAAACAACCTGGCCGGACGGACCGACCTGCTCTGATACCACTAATGTAACACCCCTTTTTCTACCCCAAAATACTTAACATATAATCAGAGTAAATAAGCACGCATATAAACAAAAGGGCGTCCCATCGACGTTTTCAAAAACTAAAAGCTTTCAAAAACCAACATCGTTCATCATCAATATACAATACACCTAGTCATTTAAAATAACACATTTCAATTATCATGAATATTCAAGAATATGCGTTCGCAGCGGAAAATAATGAATACTCATGCATTTCATAAAATGATCCATGTCCCATACCATGATCATCTCTCAATAATCTCCTCCAGATAAAATAAAACCATAACCAGAATATTTGGCACTATGGCCTCTCAACGGCAATTGCAAATAAGCATGTTCACAAGTAATAACATAATACTTATCCAAATAAGATGCGAGTTCAATACTACTAATCTACCCCGTGTTACATGACCAGAGCATTGACTCATTACCTAGTCTTCAAACTAAAATACAGAAACTCTCCGGCTAATCTCGAGCGAGCTACCGTCCACTTACTTCAGCAATACTACTCTGGAGTATCTGCATGATGTCGTGTAAAGCATCATTCCAACAGAAGGGTGAGAATTCAAATCATTATGAAGAAGTATAATAAAGCACAATGATTAAATCAACAATTAAAGGAATTCATCACACTTCGTATAACCATGTAAATAATATTAACCAACATTTATTTCACATGTTTCAAACATCCATCAAAACTCAAGGAGTACAATATTAAAATTCAGTATTATATTCCCAAATATACACATAAATACAATTATCACATAATCACATATTTTGCCAAATTATGTATCCAAACATCACCAAATTCAATTAATATATCTCATACACACCTCACAATCACATCAATGCAAACATGCAATTATCACATAACTCTCATGTGACTCAATACAAGACATGTGACTCTATGCATGCGGTACCTCAATGTGAACCCAACGTTTCACCGCTTTCCGATTCAATATCTAGAATCCAAGCCACGCTTCCGATCCAGACAAGATCAAAGCCACTACACCTATTTCCAATTAAGGATCAACGTTTGCTACGCCTATTTCCATTCAAGGATCAACGTCTAATACCATGTGAACCCACAGTTTCACCGTTTCCACTATGAAGCCGACCATGCCATGAATGAATGTACAAATACCAACACATATGCAATTAAGATCATCTCTACCATCTTAGCATTCCACATATCACCATAATTCAACTATATGAATTATCCACCAATGGTACATATACACATGCATAACGATATATCATTCATAAATATAGGCTAATTATCAAATACGCACACTTAGATTTCATTCCAAATTGAATACAACTTTTAAAATCTCAATTTTTCATTTTTCACAGCAAGTAACCGGTTAACGCTCGGTGGGTAACCGGTTAACACAAAACAGAATCAACTTCCTGCGCAGATTTTCAAGCAAGTAACCAGTTAACGCTCGATGGGTAACCGGTTAACCCAAAACAGAATCAACAGATTTTTAAGCAAGTAACCGGTTAACGCTCGGTGGGTAACCGGTTAACACAAAAACAGAATGCAGAATTTTCTGCGTTTTTCATCGTTGGAGGACTTTCGGACCTCCGATTTCGATTCCGTAAAAAGCCAAACGTTCAGAAAATTATAACTCATACAATACTCTAAGTATATAACGTTAATTTGCAGTTTAACACAATCAAATCACCACAATTCACGAATACTCATCAAAACCTAACAATTTCAAACAACCATACAAAATTAGGGATTTTAACCTGACATACTTCTACCCATTGACCCAATCATACTAACCCATAATAATAAGGATTCTCCCCCTTACCTCTTCAATTTTCTGGAAACCTTAACTTCTCTCTTGTTCTTCCCCTCTTCTCCTTATTTTTCCTCTTTCTTTCTCTATTACCGTCAAATGATCAAATAAATCCTACTTCTCACTCTCCTCACCTCTTACTATTTATATTATTATATTTGGGCTTAAGAATGATACTTCTAATTTAATTATTAGACCCAATAAGACATAGTATTATAATATCTCTATTTAATTCAAATAAATTAAACCCACACAACATACACACTAAGTTAATTAATACAATTATTTAATTATATCTCATGTCAACTAAATAATTAATTAACACACCAAATTAATTAATATAATCAATTATTATACTACCTAACAACCAATTAATTAATTAACACTCCAAATAAATAAAATAAAATATAATAATAATATAAGAAATAAATATTAAAATTGGGTTGTTACAGTTTCCACCACCATCACCACGTGTACACCTTCATGGTCTTTGGATCTTGTATCCATGTTCTAATCGTGTGCATCCATCGTGCTGACTTATTTTAATACATGTTGCTGCGCATTTGACTCAAGCACACCATACGCCATCAGATCTGGACAATCCATTGATGCCACGTCAATTAATGAGTTGCATCACGCGGCTATGGTTTTTTCCATTTATTTCATTTTCTTTTATTTTTAGTTAATTCATTTGATTTTCAAAAATTCATAAAAAAATTATTTGAAGTCATAAAAATATGAGACTAACTCCAAAAATTTTCTTGAAAAATCTAGTTTCATATTTTGATTTTTAATCATTTTTGTGACTTCATTTAATATTTTATGTGAATTATTTGGTTTTTAATAGTTTTAATTCATTTTAAAATACTTTCTGACATTTGAAAAATCCAAAAATATTTTCATAGCATTTATGGATCATGATAAGTCAATGAAAAATAGTCTCATCAATTTCTTATTTGATTTGAGATTATTTGAGATTTTAATTCATTTTATGCTATTTTTAATTGTTTTTAATTGCTTTCTGATTTCAAAATTTTGTGAGAAAATTAGTCAAAGCTTGCTTGACTATGTTGAACCTATGAGAATTTAATTGGACTTATTGAAGTTGATTTGAATTGAATTTGAGGTTTGACCTTATTTGTTTATTTTATATTTGCATTTTATTTTAATTCAAAAAATACCAAAAAAAATATTTTTGACTTGTTATCTTCATTTCTTTTCTGTTTGGTATTGGTTGATGTTGATTTGATTCACATTTGATCAATTGGATTTGGTTATGGTCTTCTTTTTCCCTCCCTTTCATCTTCATCCCTTTCTTTCCATCAATGGCCAATGAGTTAAAATCTTATGGTTGGTCTTGACAAATGAGAGGTTTAACCTTCTTTGATCCAAACCAAACTCAACTTGATCCATGATCAAGTGAGTTGCTTTGTGTCAAAGATAGGTTGCTTCTTGGTCAAGCAAATAACCTAAAGTCAATACAAGGCCCTTCCCCTTTTGTTTTGGCATGGAAAGTTTATGGAGCTTGGCTTACTAGTCATGATCTCTAACTTGTGTTCTTTGCCTATATTTTTATTGACCGGCCTCAGATAGGTGTGACTACTACATTAGTCGACAAACGATTGCTTAACATAGCGCTACATTGTCTTATGACAAGCTAACATAACCTCACTAATTACTAACTTTAATTTGAGTATTTAATTTCATGTCATTTACTTTTAATGTCATTTATTTCTTGCTCATTATTCATATTGATTTTATCTTTGCTCACTTGAGCACATATTTTATGTTTATGTCATTTTTCTTTTGCTCATTTGAGCTCATTATTGCATATAAATATATTGATATCTTGTGTTTGCTTTGTGTTTGTTTTGTGTGAACCAAATGTAAAAGGAGAAAGGACTTAGAATTAGGACTTACCTATGCTTAAAGGAGTTCAAGAGAAACTAGGCCTCATGCCTTTAGAATGCTAAATTGGTTGAAGAGCAACTAGGCCTCATGCCTTTAGAATGCTAAAATTCAAAGTTAATCTTAAAGGACTTCTCCTCCCCAACTTATTCTTTGTCCATTCCCTTTATTGTGTTGTGAACTTTTTGATGTTTGCTCTTGTGTGATAGGGATCCTACTTTGAGGTTGTGAAAAGAGGACCATTGTCATGAGTAGCCAAGTTAAGAGACAAGCCAAATGGAGATCCTAGGAGCTTGAATTCAAATTGTTTGATTGATTGCTTGTGTGCTAAGTCCAAAGGAAATGAGCATCTTGAGTCATCTTTATGACTTCAAGAAAAGGAACTCCAAGGGTTTATCTTTCCTCTCTTACCTTTGTATGCATTAGGACTAGCCCTTCTCTTATTCTCCTCACTTTAACCAAGCCAAAATCTTTTTTCTTCAAACTTTGACTTTGTTTCAAATTAGAAACCTAGGCCTTAAGCCTTTGACTTTTCAAAACTATTTTCATCAATACTCATTGTGAATAAATCTAATCCAACTTTGACTTTATTTTGTAAATAAATCTAACTTGTAAATATAACTCACTTCAAGTTGCTTTTGTGGTTTCAATGGCCACTTGTTAAAACTTTTCAAAAACATTAGCCATAGGTTTGAGTTATCATAGTGGTTGATGTAAATCTCACTTCATCCTTAGTGATTGGGTTATAAGTCTTCCATGCTTATTATAGGGTTAACCCCTCACTAGTATGTTGAAGCCTTCCTCACATGGTGGATTGTTGGTTTAGGTTGAGTTTTCTCCCTTTGATAACAAAAGACCTTAAGGCTTTTGATCAAATCAATTCACCAATCTTTTGAGATTTTTACCCCGAACTACGAGGTTTTGATCCTCCTTTGTGATGGTATGTAGGCAATGACTTCATCCATTCAAATAACAAAATTTGTAAATATAATCTATTCTCTTCTCATCCCTCCAATATTTTGTATAAATCTTTTCACAAATACCAACCTACGACACATATTTGCAAAAAAGGTTCCCTTAGAGTACTAAGGATGTTTTGGGTGCGTAAAACCTTCCCATTTCATAACCAACCCCCTTACCTAGATCTCTGACATTTTTATTAGTTTTTGATTTGAAAAACTTCTTACTTGGATTTTGTTCACTTTTTAGCCTTTCCTTTGGACAAATAAAAGTGCGGTGGCGACTTGAATTGTATGTTGACTTTTAGTTTAGTCAATAAACCTAAAAAGTAACGAAAACCCCGCTACAGAAACAATGAGGATAATGTCATATACATAGAGAAGAATGTAAGCCATGTCATTCCCATTATGATTAATAAATAATGAGTGATCAGAAATGCTATGAGAGAATCCCATTGTAGCAACATAATTAGTGAATCGCTTATACCAGATGCACGATGCTTATTTAAGTCCATAGAGAGACTTTTTGAGCAAACACACATGGTCCGGGAATTGAGGATGACGGAAGCTTGGAGGTTGGTGCATGTACACGGTTTTGTCAAGATTTCCATGCAAGAAGGCATTTTTAACATCCAATTAATGAAGGCACCATAATTTTGACAAGGCAACACTGAGCATTATGCAAATAGTAGAGGGTTTGACTAAAGGGCTGAAGGTTTCACCATAAACAACATTTATTTATTGGTTTACTCCATTACCTACAAGGCGAGCTTTGTACCGCTCGATGATCCATCTGAATTCTTTTATGCGTGAAAATCCATAAACTTCTAATAATATTAGCATTAGATGGACGAGGAACTAAGTCCCACGTCTTATATTCAATAAGAACATCATATTCGTCTTTCATGGACATTTTCCAATTAGGGTCATGTAATGCATCTATAGGATTTGTAGGTAATGACATAGATTAAGGTGGGTTTGAGGTTGGTGTTTGTGAATTGTTAGATTGAAGGTTAGTTGGAGTTATAGTATTTGGTGTAGGGGTGCGATAGTAGTAGGAAGGAAGGAAATGTGTGGATTCATTATCTAAAAAAATATAGTCAACTGTGTTAGGAGCATTTAAGGTAGAAAAGGGAAACACATTTTCTTTAAATATGGCATGCCTAGAGATAAACAACTTACGATTGAAAAATGCATAACACTTATATCCTCTATGATTAGGTGGAAAATCTAATAATATACATGGTGTTGACCGAGGTTGTAATTTATTTCTATAGGTTAAGGGAATTAGAGGATAACATAAACACCTGAAGAATTGAAGATGTGAATAAGAAGGATCTTTTGGGTAGAGTATCTTAGTTGATGAATGGAAGGAAAACTTTTTAGTTGGGATGGTGTTATGTAAGTATGTTTCCATTTGCAAGGAAAAGTACCAAAAGGATGGTGGGATAGAGACATGGGTTAGACGGGTGCAGACGATGTTATTTATAGTATAGATTTTTCTTTCAGCTTTTCCATTTTTAGGGGAAGTATGGGGACATAAAAACCTAAATGACATGCCATTGAGTTCACATTATTTTTTAGAGACAACATTGTCATATTCGTTCCCATTATCACATTAAAAACATTTGATATCTCGTTCAAATTAGGTTTTAATATGAGCGCAAATTTGGAGAAACATCTAATGAACTTAAGATTTATTATGTAATGGAAAAATCCACAGAAAATCCATGAAATCATCTAAAAATAACACATAATAATGTTGTCCCCCTGAACTAAGAACATGTCATGTCCAAACATCACTATGGACAATATCAAAAGGCATTAAAGTATAAGACAAAGAATTAGAAAAAAGGAAATTTTATTTGTTTCCCAAGTGGACAAGAGTGAAAAAAGAAATTGTTTTGAAATTTATTACATGTAAGAAAATTGTTTCGGTGTAGAGAATTTAAGACATTTTCTCCAGGGCATCCTAAACGCTTGTGCCATACTTCATTAGATAATGCGACAAAGGTAGATGGTGACTGGGTTGTAGAGTAAGGTCTAGTGGTAAGTGGGTAGAGGTCGCCAAAGATGTTACATCTCATTAAATGCATTCATGTATGAAAATCCTTCACAGAAAAACTAAGGGGTCAAATTCAACAAAAACATCATTATCAATGGTAAATTTTCTAACAGAGACGAGATTTTTTATTAGTTTAGGGGCATGTAATACACTGTGTAAGTTGAAGAGTATAGAGAGGTAGGTAATGATGTATCTCTGTAACCAATAACCGAAATATTATGACCATTACCAACAATAATATTTTTGTTCGTATTGAAATAAGACATAAGATTACCTTTGTTCGCCTTCATATGCGACATAACCCAAATGTCCATATACCATTATTCACCTGGAGGAGAAATAGAGGATGTGTGCATAATAACCTGAATGTCTATTGGAGCATATTAAGGGATCCATGGTGACTGGCCTGGAACAGTGCAATGGTTACTGAATTATCTTGATGATTTGCATTTTGCCCAAGAATACCAAATTGCTTGTTCGAGTTTCCAGTTGCCGGGTACATACATGACGGAGTGGACCAAGGCTACAACCACAGTGGAAAACTCCACTGTTGATTTTGGTTGGGATATGATGGATAGGTTTGTTGTTGCTATTGATGTAGGTAAGGTGGTAAAGTCCACTGTGGATGTTGAGAGCGACCGCCACCACGTCCTTTGTTTCGTCCTCTTCCACAGTAGTCGCGACCATTACCTCCTCTATCACAATTATTATTACCTCCACTACGGTTGGTGCAGTTGGAAGGAGTAGGAGCCAATGCATTAGTGTGTGAGGCGATGAAGGCAACGTTTTTAGTAGTGTTGTCTGCCTGCAGTAACATAAGAATCAGTTAGGCCTGGGATGAGTTGAAGAAGCAAACTTTCATTGGAGATAAGAGTCACGCCATTAGATAGTTGGTCAGAGAGGGATTTGAGATTTTGGAAGTAAGAGGATGCATCAGAGAATTGTTCCATATGACCACGTGAAAACTCTTGCTCTAGGAAAAGAGCCATATAATTTTTGTTGTCATAAAATATGTCAAACAACCTATTACAAGCAAGTTTTGTTGTAGAGTCATGTTCAATAATGGTGTTGAGAAGGTCATTAGAAAACATGTTTTATATCAATTGTAACACAACGACATCAAGGCGAAGCTAGAGTTCAAGATCAGTGTCTTTGAGCGAGGGAACCGCAAGTGTCGTAGAGGGGGAGGTGGGATTATATGATTAAGCACTTGATAGACACGAGCATGGATTTTGAATAATTCAGACCATGTATTATACTGTCCTTTTTCGATACTCATTGCGATTTTGATGAAGTTTGTGATATTGGGCACGGTTAAAGCAAGATGAATAAGAGTAGGCATGTGAACAATTGGAGGATGAGATTGAACCGTGGAATTATTGTTACTGGAGTGAGTGAGAGAAGTGTTGTTACTTTCTTCGGTCATGGGAGAAAGGAAGGGAATAATATGTGATTGAAAAGGGGGGAGAGGCGATTTAGAGATTATGGGGAAGGACAATACTAGAGTTTAGCGGGAGAGATCAGCACCGAAGTTTACTGATACGATGCTAAATAGATGAGTGTTGGCTGTGCCTTTTTCATGAATATGAGTATCATATATGTATACATCGATATAATCCCTAATAATTATAAATAAATAATTTAGTAATTATTTATAAAAAAAAACTCTAATAAAATCTAATTATCTCCTTTATATATTTACATAGTATGATATCATTGAAGAAAAATTGTTTTAAAATCAAACAACTCTAATTAACACACACTTTTCAGTTAAGCATTTATGCAACCATCAATCTTTTCTATATAAAGGTTTTGAAATAATTTATTCACAATACTACTCAAAATTTGAGAATTTCCTTTCAAGCATACATGTATTTTTCAATTTTAGATTTGTAAATGAAGATTTTTTTTTTCTTTCAATTTCATATATGTAAATTTTTAGGGATGATTGGATTGAAAAAGTCAACTGCATACAATTTATTTATTGAGAGAGGTAAAATTAAAGGTAAAATGAAATTAATTTAAGAGAAAGTTTACAGTAAAAAATATTTTAAGATTTATGTAATTCTTCTCTAAATTTGTTAAATTTGTATATAAAATTACTGTTTCAGATTTTTAAAATAGAAATGATGGTGGAAGATGAAGATCATAGATGAACATGAAATTTTAGGGATGATAAAAAATACACATGAAAGATGAATTCGGATTGAAAATGAAAATGATGAACGGATATAATTTTTTAAAAACAATAAAAATGATTTGATTTGATATTGCTTCATCTTCAATTTCCTTTCTTGTTTGATATTGTTAAATCTTCAATTTTAACATCTACACTTTGATTTGATATTAATGCACAATAAGACATTATAACCATGTATTTTATGGTCTACAATTTGTTTTTTTAGAAGATTTGTTAAAACGCAATCTAGCCTTAATAAGATCATATTTTTTTAAATAATATTTTTTATAAAATAAAATAATTAAAAACATAAAAGAAAACGAACTTTAGGGGGTCGGTTTTAACTGCTGCTAGTGGTTGATTTTAGGACGAAATTTTGGTCTCTTTAAGTGAGTTTGACAACAAGAAATTAACTTCTTCACGCAAACTCAAGCATTAATTCTGGGCGAGTCCGTGAATGTTCGTGGAAGTTAGTAATACTAAAAGTGAAACTTGCTACTAGTACAAATTTAGTTTCATTTACAGCCACTTCTTTAATATTCAACTTGTTGACCGACTCAAAAGGTTCGGTTTCATTGTTTGGTGATGTATCTGGTTGCGACTTGTGAACAAAAGAGGGTGCGGGAAATATTTTAAAGAGCCAGCTAACCATATGCTTTGCATATTCTAATTCAAGATTGTAACACGTTTTTGGAATCTCATAGCACACAAACAAAATTCACAATTACTTAACTTTTGTAGAGGACACTACTTCATTAATTAATATATAGGTAATGAATTTATCAGTTAAAAAATTGCTATAAACTATAAGTACTAGAATTGAATCATCCAACCGAATATAATAATTGAATTATTATATTTAATTAATAAACTTAACTATATTACGTAAGCAGTTTGTAGAATCTAATCATAGAGTAGATAAACTAAATTAAAATTGTAATTGAACCGAATTGAAACTGGAAAAAAACTAAAATAAAGTTTAAAATATCTAAGAATAAAATCAATTATATACTGTTACTCGTAAAAATAAAAATATTTGTTAACTATATAAAAAATAAAAATAAGAATTTAATGATTGAATTCGAAAATGAGATTTCATAAATATTTTGAAAGTCAAACTATTAAACTTTAACTACCACATTAAGCTTAATTTAACTTCTAGAAAAATTTTAATCTTTATTAAAAAATATTATTTTAAAATTTTACCAATTAAGTGAAAGAATTTAGGAAAAAATATATTAAAAATCTTTTTTTCAACATAATAGTCTTTTAAGTTTTTTTTAGTAATTTGATTATTTAGTTATTAAATACCATTATTTTTTTAACAGATAAAAATGTTAATTGTAGATTATTTTAAATGATATAAAAATAATGAAGTACAACAAAAAAATAATAACTATATATTTTTAAATAACTAAAATGTTAGAAGAATGATATAAAAATTACTTAAAAAAATCAAATTAATACAATTTTATTTTAAAAGTTAACTATTATACGAAATATTTTAAAGAACCTCTCTGATATCATTTTGTCCAAAATTTAATACAAATTTTATGTTTGTTCTAATTCTACTTTATATTTCAAATATAATATAATATTTTAGTCAAACTTAACAAATCAAACATAGAGTAATTTAATTTATAGAAATAAAAATAAAATAGTAAATAACATAATTTTGACTAAAACTTCAAATTAATTTACAACATAATAAATGGTCGGTAGGTTATTAATATTCGTTCTAGAAAATTATATATTCAATTTAACAAGTAATTAAATATTTATAAAAATTGTTCATTCATGCATGACACATAAATATTATCTCACAATTTACACTATGAAAAATGAGTTAAAATAATAATATCACTTAATTGAATTGATTTTGTGAAATAATTATGATTAATTAAATTGATTTCATGAAATAATTAGAAATTACAATGAACAGATTTGGTAGAATATTATAGTTTGTGTTCTAATATTCATGGTTTAAAAAAAGAACTCTATCCTATAATCGCTTGACAGACATTGTTTATATTTGTACTCTTACTCCATAAGTACTTAAGATTTATATTTATATTCATTATCTGTATTATTAATAAAAACTTATTAAATCATAATTTAAAATAGGTTACTTTAAGTTTTTAATAATATTTAAAAAAAATTTAAAATATTATTATTCGGTTAAAAAATTGACAAATACTCGTATATATTTAATAAAAATGTAATTATGTGTGCTCCTTTTCGTAGCTGTTTTACGAGATTTTACCTCTTTTAATTTTTACAAATATCTACTTGAAGGTATACAATTGTCTTCCCTACAAATAATTCAAATAAGGTGGTTATAGAAATTACATATTTTAAATTAATTTTTTAGTATTTCAGAGTGACATCGGTGTATGTCAAAGTTAATTATACTTTTCTTATATTTTTGCAACAAACTTTAATTTTTTTTCTTATTTTATATTCAATGCAAGTGGAATTGTTTTTTTTTGGGCGCACAATAATAAATAATTCTCTTTAGGTCAGTGGTAATGGGTATTTTTAAGGAATAATATATTTTATTGATATTAGAATGAGACAGAAATAATGTACAAGACTCTAGTAATAGAAAAACAAATAATACAAAAAGGACATTATAGGAATTATATAAAAAAAATAGAACAATTTTCAAAGAATATGCTATACCATATATATATATATATATATATATATATATATATATATATATATATATATATATATATATATATATATATATATATATATATATATATATATAATATATATATAATATATATATATATATATATATATATATATATATATATATATATATATATATAAATAAACTCAGACTCTGAACAAACTCACACTCTGTTATCTCTGTTATTGTTTCCAAGAAAAATAACAATAAAAGAAATGGAACGGCGGCAACAGTCACCACCATCTCCGCCTCCATCTCCGCCGTCACGAATCATACTTGGAAAATACCAGCTTACCAAATTTCTGGGACGCGGAAACTTCGCGAAGGTATACCAAGCAACTTCTCTGATAGATGGTTCAACGGTAGCCGTGAAAGTCATTGACAAATCCAAAACGGTGGACGCATCTATGGAGCCACGAATAGTTCGTGAAATCGACGCTATGCGCCGTCTTCAAAATCATCAAAATATCCTCAAAATTCATGAAGTTTTAGCTACGAAAACAAAGATCTATCTCATCGTCGATTTCGCCGGCGGCGGTGAGCTTTTCTACAAACTCTCCCGACGAGGCAGGTTTACAGAGTCTATTGCTCGTCGTTACTTTCAACAGCTTGTGTCCGCACTCTGTTTCTGTCACAAAAACGGCGTCGCTCACCGTGACCTAAAACCGCAGAATCTTCTCCTCGACGCTGACGGTAATCTAAAGGTCTCCGACTTCGGTCTCTCCGCCTTGCCGGAACAGCTCCAGAACGGTCTCCTCCATACAGCTTGTGGTACTCCGGCGTACACCGCACCGGAGATTCTCGGCCGCATTGGATACGACGGATCTAAAGCAGACGCTTGGTCCTGTGGCGTCATCCTCTACGTGCTTCTCGCTGGTCACCTTCCGTTCGACGATTCAAACATTCCGGCGATGTGCAAGAGAATCATGCGCCGGGATTTTCAGTTTCCGGACTGGATTTCTAAGCCAGCTCGTTACCTAATCTATCAGCTACTCGACCCGAACCCGAAAACCCGAATCAAACTAGAAAACGTGTTTGGAAACGCGTGGTTTAAGAAATCATTAAGAGAAGAACCTGAAGTTAAAGTTTTCGAATCGGAATTATACAACAAATACTGTTGCGAAGGTAACAAGAAATTAGAATTGGGGATGAACGCGTTTGATATAATATCGATGTCTTCGGGTTTGGATTTGAGTGGTTTGTTTGAAACTACATCGTTTAGAACTGAAAAGAGGTTTACTTCAAGTGAAGAAATTGGTGTGGTGGAAGAGAAAGTGAAGGAAATTGGAGGAGAATTAGGGTTTAGAGTTGAGATTGGGAAAAATGGAACAATTGGGTTGGGGAAAGGAAAGATTACTATGGTTGTTGAGGTGTTTAAGATTGTGGACAATTTGTTGTTGGTAGCACTTAAATTGGAGAATGGTGGAATGGAATTTGAAGAACTTCATTGGAATGATTGGAAAATTGGGCTTCAAGATGTTGTTATTTCTTGGCATAATTACGAGTCAAAATTTCCATGTAATAATAATGTTGATGAATCTGAAAGAAAGATTACTTAGTTCTGATGTAAAATATGTTAGGAGAGATTAACCCTTTCAAAACAGTTACCTCTGTTTTGTTATTCACTCTCACACAAACAAACAAGTGTAGGGTTCTCATGCATGTAGCTTCTAATATACACTTTTTTGTTGTTTGATTCTTAGTTGTTAATGAGTGAATTTCTTTTGTTTGTAGTTTCTGGTATGGGACAGTGTTCAACGGTTGTAAATGGAAAGAATATTGGCGAGTGTTGTGTTGTTCCATTATTGTCTTGAAACAAGTAGAACATTTTATGTCTTGATGTTGATATTTCAGTATGGGATCAAAAGATTCCACGGTTGTTCTTGCTTTGAGTAGTTAACCTCAAGTTATCTGGTGAATTAATGTTTTAAGTCAGTTCATGAATATATAATATTAATTAAATATAAAAACAAAAATGCTAAATAGGCATAGAAAATTGATAAAGAAATAGAGAAAAAGGAATATGCTTTCATACTTTCATATCTAAAATACGGCTAGGATAAACATTATTTAAAATTGTTGTTTTGTATGAAACATTTCAGATCTCTTTTAGTTTAATAAAAAATATATAATATAAATAACTATTCATCTTGTAGTAGGTGGGTGTTAACATTTTAAATCTGAACTACTGATAGACTTTTCATGAGTGTTTAATAAATATTATTTTAAAATAAATTTGATTTTGCAAAATTCATTTTTGTTAAGATGGACTTTAGAGTTAAATTTATTTTTTACTTTAAAAGTAAGTATAATACAAAATAGAGATATTTATTATATTGATTTATTTTACCAAAAAACATAGACCTAATAAATTGAAAAAATAAAAAAAAATGTTTTATTGTCATTAATTAAACTAGTGTGTCTTTAGACCAAAATATCTATTTTGCATTTCTTTGTTTTATATTTCTCTCTGCTCGTTGTACTTTTTATATTCTTTAGTGTTGAACCATTTGGGTATTTTTCATTGTTTGATAGTTTTCATGGTTGTCTTCTTACCTTCTTAGATTTTCAAGGCATTTGGTTTGAGTTGTGTTGAGTTGTTTTCGAGAACTTTTTTTTAAAATAATTTTTAATTTTTTTTGAAAATAATTAATAATTCAAAAATAAATAAATTAAAATAATCACTTTTAGAAGAGGATGCGTCAGATGAATTGACGCATTCTATATGCAACTAAAGGAGGCGTCAATAGCAATGACGCATGCATGAGGAGTCGCGAATGATATTGCCCATGCATTGACCCTCATGAGGAGGCGTCAATGCTCCTGACGCCTTAGTGCTTCATGGTGTATGCGCCAATTCATCCGGCGCATACACCCCTCTTGTATTATTATTATTTTTTTTTAATTTTTTTAATTTTAAATTTTGTTTATTTAATAAATAAAAAAGAATAATGAAAATAAATAAATTTCTTGATGTTGTAATAATTGGTTACATTGGATTGACAATAAACTAATGACAGACCCGATTATAACGTCCATCTGTTCCACATCTAGGTGCGTTAGTTTGTCTCCGAGGTCTCCCACGATTTTCTTGAGGTGTTTGAGGTCTTTGTGTGCTGACCTGATCGAGCGATGGTTGGTGGGAAGGTCTGGCGGAAGTTCCAGCGGTATTTGAGAGATGTGTCATCATTTGTTCCCAATATCAGGAGGGGCTCTGGCCAACGACGCTTCTGTAATGGAGTTCAGTGTCCATGTCATCGTAGTTAGGTCGTTGGGGTTGGGTGGATTGGGGACGATATAGTTGCCTAAATTGGGTCATTTAGTCATTTTGGAAACGAAGCAATGATTCCTAGGGCGTATTATAGTTAAACAATGGTTGAGTGTTATGTTGATGGGATGTTGGGGTGGTCATTGTCATTGGTGGGGAGGCTACGATGAAGTGACCCATATGAATCATCTGGACTATAGACGGTTGTGGTTGCGGGGTTTGATTCTTGGTTTTGTGTTTGGGTGGGTGGTATGAATGGATTGCGATGTTGGATGGTTGGTTGTTGGGTGGAAGGCATGAACAGGTTGCGAGGTTGGATGTTTGGTTGTTGTGTGTATGTGGTAGGTTGATGTTGTGAGGTTGGTTGTTCACTTTTTTGCGAGAGGTCTTACCCATGACAGAAATCCATCGCAAATTCATCATTTTCTTATAGTGATTGCATTATATGTCAAAAACAACTATATGGAACAACATACCTTAAACTTGTGAAATATTAAAATGGAAAGTGTAATGTTATATTCACAAATATAGGTAGACATCTTGGGATCACCCTAGGAAAGGGGGTGACGACACATGGTTGCCCGAAGGGAGGTACCACCTCTCCCATACGTTTCCCACGCCCTTGGGAAGAAGAAACGTGGGATAAGACGTGTCTTAGATAATGGGAAAGTCAAGATAGCTATTGATCCATGTATCCCTTAGAAATAGGAATTCAACCTTTTGATTGGGTGGGCATCGACATTTTCCAAGAAAGCCATAGGAACCAGGAATCCCTATAAATACCCCATCCCTCAAAAGGATAATGGATAAGGTATCAAGTCATATTCACTCAATACTACCCATATTGCTCAGTGAGCATATTTCTCTTAACAATCCTAACACCGATAATCTAACCACCCACCTACAATCTAGCAGCGCCAACCACCAGCTAGACCCCTCACCTCACGTGATTCGATCCTCAAAATAGCCTTAAATACCACCATACATGGCTACTCATAACCGTGACATATCCATGCAGTATACCTACTAGGACCTTTGAGTCTCCCCGTTATTGCAGGGGAAACACGCACACACCCTATACTTTTCAGGAGAGTTACAATGGCGCCAACCATAGGGCCAGGTGAAACTTACGTGGGCCATACCTCCTTTTAACAAGCAAAACCTTTTACTCCAACTCAATAATACATTTTCCCCTCCTTAGAAGAAATGGATGACAGGGTTCTACACGATGCACCAAACATCATCGTCGGAGGTATCTCTAAGAGGGGCATCTCCAGGATAGCTCGATGAAGATACGCAAGACAGGTTCTTTCTGTGTATGTCATGCCCTCCGATTTTCCTAAGATCACCACATGAACAGACGGGGCCATCATTATTTTCTATGAAGAAGATGCTATAGGCATCAATCCTCATGATGATGATCCCTTGGTCATCATCGTCCAACATGTCAACTAGGATATCAGGTGCGTCCTGATAGACCCGGGTAGTTCAGCCGATGTTCTATTCTAGGTCATCTTCAAGAAGTTATAACTAAATCTGGACATCGTACTGAAGGTGAGAAAAACAAGAAAGAGGGGGTTTGAATTGTTTGGAAAAATAAGCGCTTTTTCAAAATGAAAACCACACAATGATTTTATACTGGTTCGCTTATAACACAAAGCTACTCCAGTCCACCCGGCCGAGGTGATTTCGCCTTCAACAAGGACTTAATCCACTAATCTTGAAAGATTACAAACAACGTCTAAGAGAAAGATCTCTTAGTCCTCTCAAGTATACAGACTACACAGAGTCACTTGAGGAAATAAACAAACAATAGATAAAAGATTTATGTAATCTAGAATGCTTCTAAGATAAGTAAGTATTACAATAGTAAGAACAAAGTGATTCACGTTATAAGCAAAAGCTTCGTGAAGATTTAGAGAGCAAGAGTGTTTCCTTGAGCGTTGATGTTTCAGTATATTTTTCCTTGTACGTGTTGTGTGTTGAATGTTGATTTGCAGTCCTTTATATAGAAGAGAAGTAGTGGTTGAAACTGGTGGATATTAAAATGAATTTACGCCATCACTTAAATAGCTTTTGCAGGATAACTTTCTCTCCTTGAAATGACTACTTACCACATATAGTATCTTCTTTATTGAAATTGGAGATTAACGTCTCTTTCTGTATTAGGAAATCCATTTGCAAATCTTTACTTGACTTTAACGTTACTCTTTCATAATTAGCAATTCCATGATCAGAGTCTTCGTGTATCTGAGAATCTTGAAGTCTTGCTTCTGATGTTGATCTCTTTTGGATTCTGATGGATTCTTCAGATAGTGCTGATAAGTTCTGGAGTTTAGAGATAGCGTTGATCAGAGTCAGAACTTCTAGAGCTTACTTCTTGTTCAGATGCTTCTGATACTTTGCTGTTTTGCTCAGAGTTAGACTTTCTTGAACGTGTTTCTACTTCAGATGCTTCTTATCTTCTGATAATTTGTATCTGATCTGGTTATGTATCTGATGACATCATCAGATCTCTTCCTTCTTTCTTTAGAACCCTGCACACTTAGAAACTTTTCGTTAGGGTGCCATTTTTGGTTTCATCCTTTGTTATCATCAAAATCAAGGAATCTGTTGTAGAATAATTTTTGTTCTTACAATCTCCCCCTTTTTGATGATGACAAAACAATCTTAATTAGCAGATGAAACATGAATAATATCAGATCAGATAGATAAGAGCTCCCCCTGAGATATTGCTAGGGAGTTCAGAAGTTCTTACCAGAGCTTCTAAGTAAAGAGGTTTCTTGATACCTTCTGCAATTTCTTAAGTCCAGGTTAGATAAATTTGTTTTTAAGAAAAATATGTTGCAGAATGCTTAAGGTATTTAGACAATATTTTCATCAGAGCTATTAATGACTTCTCCCCCTTTTTGTCAGAATCAAAAAGACATAGCAAAAATAAGGAATTTAAGAGAAAAACATTGTATTCAGATAAAGGCACAAAGGCAACAAGAATAGGAAAACATCAGAATCAGAGAAAGCAAACAAAACAACAGGCAAGCAAAAAAAATCCTAAGTGCCTAGGGGTTCGGAGGCGGAGGCATTCTCTGAAGCAACATAGCCAGCATGTTCTGAATGTTGTCGTTGACAGTGTCTTGCTTATCCATTCTGGCACGGAGTTCATTCTGATCTTGCTTAAGTTCTTTCAGCGTCTGGAGAACCATAGGGATAACAGAAGAAGAAGACTCCCCCTGAGTCAGAGCCTGCTGTGCTTCAGCAGCAGCCAGCGCTTCAGCTTCAGCAGCAGCTTGTGCTTCAGCTTCCTTTATCCTTAGAGCTTCAGCTTCTCTTGCTCTTTCTTCTTCCAGCCTTCTAGCCTCTTCTTCAACTTCTCTTGCTAATCTCTCTTCTTCCAGCCTTCTGGCTTCAGCTTCTCTTGCAAGTCTTTCCTGAAGTCTTGCCTCAGCATCTCTGATGTAGCCATTTCTGACTTGTTTAGAGATGTTCTTCAGTCTAAAAGCCTCAGAGGTCATCCAGCCAATGACTCTGTTCCAGTGTGTCCTTACAGAGTCAGGATCATCACTGACTTCAGAGTTAATGGTCAGAGACTTGACCTTTTGTACTGAAGCCCCTGCAACCAGCATGATGGCTTCCTCAAGGGTAGGTACAGAAAGGTTTGGTTCAGAGGTTTGAGGTGAAGAAATTGGAGGGCTGAGATTTAAGGTGAGAGGTTCAGATTTTGTTTCAGGTTGAGGTTCAGATCTTTGGGGTGAAGCGTAAAGAGGGTTTAAGTCTAATGGTTCAGATTCTGCGGAGATGTTTGAAGGTGTGATATCAGAGGTGTGGAGGTTAGAGGGTTGAGTTTCAGAGGGTTGGTTTTCAGAAGTAATGTTGGTTGTTTGTTCTGGTGGAGGTGAAGTTGCTTCAGATTGTGTTTGTGTTTGTTGTTGTGAAGCAAGGTTTTGAGCCTGAATTTGGGCTAAGGTTGGAGAGTCAGGGTCAGAGTATTCTTGGTCAGAGGAGATTTGAAGGTATGGTGGTGATTCTAGTTCTGAAGATGATGAAGAGGAAGTGCTTTGGTTCATTTGTTCAGGTTCAGAAGGAGGTATGAATGTATGGGCGATGTTTAAAAATGGTGAAGGTTGTGAGGTCCTGGTTATAGAAGGTGGGATTTCAGAGGTTGTATAAATGGGTGGTGTTGGGAGAGGATTAGAGGAAGGAGTAGAGGAAACCATCAGAGGTGCAGAGGAAATAGGAGGAACAGACGTACCAGTAGAAATTTGCAGAGGAGCTGGAGATCTGCTTCCAGAAGATTCTCCAAGTCTTTCCTTCTTTGCCTGTGATGTTATCTTCTTCTCAGAGAGACCTCTCTTGTACCTGACGAAGTCTTCTTCTGAATCTAGACAATCGTCGAGGCTGAAGTCAGAGATGTCAACACCTTCATCCAGCAGACGATTAAGATAGATGGCAACCGCATCTCTGGGTTCATTCTTGTAGAACCTAGCAAGACCATGAGGCAGCTTCCTCTAATCTTTCAAGGAATCCCAGGATGTGTCCAGCGTGGGTCTGACTTGAATCTTCTTTATTATTCCCATACTCTTGAGATTTCTGGCGTTCAGAGGCTTCCCAGTGTCTATTGCCAGATCTAGCATCAGCTTGGCCTTCTCCAGATGATCTACCAGCCCATTCTCGATGAAAACATCAGATAACAATCTTCCCAGAGGGATGTAGGATCTGGGCTTCATGTTGTTTCTGGTCTCCCTGACAGAGTCTCTTAGGTATCTGAAGAGTAGTGCAGGAAGGCAGATCTTCACACCCTTGTGAATGCAATAGAGAATGCACTTCTGATCTGCATTGATGTAATCAGAGGAGTTTGAGGCTGGGCGGTGGTGAATAGTTCCCAGAATAATCTTGAGCCACACTCTGAGGTTCTGATGCAGCTCTTTGTTCTTTGAAGGATTTCCTTCAGTGTTGGGTTTGAAGATGGTTGGATTAATTACTTCAGCAACGCGCCTTGATCTAGGGTTGATGTTGTAAATCCTTTTTCCTCCATCTTTCTCCATGTTCAACAAGGAAGCAATTGATTCTTCAGTGATTACTATCTTTACCCCCAAAACATAGGAAACGATGAAATGATCATCAGCATCTGCAAATCTCCAGAACTCTTTTACGAGAAGTGGGTAAACAGGGCCATAGAGCCTTTGGAAGTAGTTTCCCCAACCTTGTTGATGAAGTTCTTCAGTAAGATCAACTCCATTTCTTCTCAAGTTGTCAAAGTCCACCAGTGTTTCACATAACACATCCAATCCCTCAAAGGGAGTTGCTAGGTTGATCTGAGGTAAACGATCAAGGATATGGGGTTCCTTGTATACCGGGGTAGTGGAAACGCCTGTAACCATTGGAGTTGAAATGCTTGAAGTTTGAGCAGTGGTGGTGGATTCCATTTGTTGAGAGAAGTTGAAAACTTCTTGTTGTTGAGCATCCATAGTTGAAGAAGAAGATGAAGAGTTTGCAGTTTGCAGAAATGCTTTAGAGAGGTTTAGGGTTTTAGAGAGGGTTTGAGAGTGAGTGAGAGTGATAAGTGTGTGAAAAGTGAGAAAAGTGTTTAAATACCCTAAGTTAAAACACATGCAAAACGACACACAATATTGCGTTAGCACAAAGCTCAAGTAAGCACGCTTGGGGGAGAAATGATTAAGGCTAATAAATGAATGTCTAATCCCAACAGTATGCACACTGCTCGAGGAGATCTCAAACGTTTCCCTTTGATTTTCTTCTGGAAAGCTGTCTAGAAGTTCTAGGGTTGGACGCTAAGTGCTCCACGTGTTGATGTATCTGATCTTCAGGAATACCAAAGGATTGGTTCCTGGAGATTTCTAACTCAGATATCTTCTTAACTTGGTAGAAGTATCAGAGTCAGAGGCAGAAACACAATTGTTTATGTCAGAGTCTCTTCTTACATTTTCAGAGCCACACTTCATTCTGGACAATTTTGAATGTTCAGATTTTCTAAGATAAAAAGAAATCTATCTTCAGCTAGAGGCTTAGTAAAGATATCTGCCCATTGATGATCTGTATCAATGAACTTCAATGTTACTATCCCTTTCTGAACATAGTCTCTGATAAAATGATGTTTTATTTCAATGTGTTTAGCTCTGGAATGTAGAATGGGATTCTTACTTAGACAAATGGCAGCAGTATTATCACAGAAGATAGGAATGTTACTCTCAAAAATTTGCAGATCTTCTAACTGATGCTTCATCCAGAGCATCTGAGTTGTGCACAGTGATGCTGAGATATATTCTGCTTCTGTAGTTGATAGAGCGATAGTTGACTGTCTTTTGCTAGCCCAGGAGATTAGATTGTTTCCCAGAAGCTGGCAATTTCCAGATGTGCTTTTTCGTTCTAGTCTATCTCCTGCATAATCTGCATCACAGTAACCAGAAAGTCTATACTCTGATGTTTTCTTATACATCAGGCCCAGGTTAGGAGTTCCTTTCAGATACTTAAGAATTCTCTTAACTGCTGTTAAATGAGATTCTCTAGGATCTGATTGGAATCTAGCACAGAGACAGACACTAAAGAGAATATCAGGACGAGTAGCAGTCAGATAGAGAAGAGAGCCTATCATACCTCGATAGAGCTTCTGACAAACCTTTGAGCTTACTTCTTCTTTTTCAAGAATGCATGTTGGATGCATTGGAGTTTTTGCAGAGTTGCAGTTAGCCATGTCAAATTTCTTCAGAACATCTTTAATATATTTGCTTTGATGAACATATGTAACTTCTGAAGTTTGGTTAATTTGAATTCCCAGAAAGAACTTTAGTTCTTGCATTAGACTCATTTCAAATTCTGCCTGCATTAACTTAGAGAATTCTTGACAAACAGAGGCGTTAACTGATCCAAAAATAATGTCATCAACGTATATCTGGCATATCATGAGATCATTGTTAAGGTTCTTACAGAAAAGTGTGGAGTCAACTTTCCCTCTGATAAAATTGTGTTCCAGAAGAAAATTGCTTAAACGTTCATACCAAGCTCTGGGAGCTTGTTTAAGTCCATATAAAGATTTTTTAAGTTTAAAAACATGTTCTGGAAAGTTTGGATTTTCAAAACCTGGAGGTTGGTTGACATACACTTCTTCTGATATATAACCATTAAGGAATGCACTCTTGACATCCATTTGATATAATTTAATAGAATGGTTAATAGCAAAAGATACAAGAAGACGAATAGATTCTAACCTTGCGACTGGAGCAAAAGTTTCATTATAATCAATACCTTCTTGTTGACTATAACCTTGAGCTATCAGTCGAGCTTTGTTTCTGACGACTTCTCCTTTCTCATTCAGCTTGTTTCTGAATACCCATCTGGTTCCAATAACGTGAGTGCCTCTGGGCTTTGGAACAAGATCCCAGACATCATTCTTTGTGAATTGATCTAATTCTTCTTGCATGGCTGAAACCCAGTCGTTATCTTGAAGTGCTTCATCACAGGACATAGGCTCAATCAGAGACACTAGTCCCAGAGGGGTATCTTCAGAGGTCCTGAAGGTAGATCTGGTTCTGACAGGTTCGTCCTTGTTTCTCAGAATCAAATCTTCAGATATCTTAATACGACTTTTGACTTTCTTTGGGATTTCTGGGGATTTTATTTCTTCAGAGTTCTGAATGGCAGTTGCTTCTGGAATTTTATCAGATCCTGCAAGAGTGATTTCTAAATCTGCAAAATTTTCAACTAGCTTTGACTTTTCAGGGTCAAGCTTATCATCAAATCTGACATGAATTGATTCTTCCACAATTTTGGTTTCTGTGTTGTATACTCTGTAGCCTTTAGAGCGTTCTGAGTATCCTAACATAATACCTTTCTGTGCTTTGGAATCAAACTTGTTCAGATGTTCTTTAGTGTTTAAAATAAAGCAAGAACATCCAAAAGGATGAAAATATGAAATGTTTGGTTTTCTTCCTTTACACAGTTCATAGGGAGTCTTTTCCAGAATGGGTCTTATAGAGATTCTATTCTGAATGTAACACGCTGTGTTTACAGCTTCTGCCCAAAAATGCTTTGCCACATTAGTTTCATTGATCATGGTTCTGGCCATCTCTTGGAGTGTCCTATTCTTCCTCTCTACAACTCCATTTTGTTGTGGAGTTCTAGGGCAGGAGAAATCATGGGATATTCCATTAGAGTCAAATAATTCTTCAAAATCTTTGTTTTCAAATTCTCCACCATGATCACTTCTGACTCTAACAATTTTAGCATCAAATTCTTTTTGCACTTTGGAGCAGAAACTAGTGAATACAGAGTGAGACTCACTCTTGTGCTTTAGGAATTTTACCCATGTCCAGCGACTGTAATCATCAACAATGACTAGTCCATACTTCTTTCCATTAACTGATGCTGTTTTCACAGGACCAAATAAGTCAATGTGAAGAAGTTCCAGAGGCTTAGAGGTAGAAACAACATTTTTCTTTTTAAAGGATGTTTTTGAAAATTTTCCTTTCTGACATGCTTCACACAGAGCATCTGAAGAAAACTTCAGTTTAGGTAGGCCTCTGACTAACTCGAGTTTAGTTAGCTGAGAAAGTTTCCTCATGCTAATGTGGCCCAAGCGTCTATGCCATACCCATTGCTCTTCGTGAACCGACATCAGACATTTAACATTTTGTTCTTTTAAATCAGAAAGATTAATTTTATAAATGTTGTTTTTCCTCTTGCCTGTGAAAAGGACAGAGCCATCGTTTTGATTAATGGCTTTACATGTTTTTTGATTAAAGATTACATCATAACCGTTATCACTTAATTGACTTATGGATAATAAGTTATGCATTAATCCTTCTACATAAAGGACATCAGATATAGAGGGAAGAGTACCATTACCAATAGTTCCGGAGCCTCTGATCCTTCCTTTCTGATCTCCTCCGAAACCTACGAATCCAGCATCTTTAAGTTCCAGGCTTTGGAACATAGACTTTCTTCCCGTCATGTGTCGCGAGCATCCAGAGTCCAGGTACCATGACTGGTGTCTGAACTTTGCTGCATAGGATATCTGCAACATACACAATCTTATCTTTTGGTACCCAGAATCTCTTGGGTCCTCTTTGATTAGTCTTCCCAGAGTTTCTCATAACTTTGGGTTTTCTAGCTTTTTCAAATTTTTGTTCTTGTGTGTGTGTATAGTGATATGAAAATGGAGATTTAAGTTGGTCACTAGAAGAAGTTTTAACTTCCTTAGGATCATACCCAATTCCCTTTTTATTGTTCTGACTGACTCCATAAATCATGGATGCCATAATACTCCTACCTATTCCATTTTTCAGAAATTCTTGAAAGGCTTCTTCGTATTTATAAATTATTGCATTTGAAGTTTGTGGAGTTTGAGATAACGCTTCTTCTAATTCTAAGCTTTTTCTTTTTGCTCCATCTCTTTCTAATTTTAACAATCTGATTGTATCTTCTCGTGCTAGAATTGTCATCTCAAGCTTGCCACATTCTTCAAATTTTGCTTTAAGACAGCCTTTTATGTTTTTAAGCTTTTGTTTTAATTTCTGATATGAGCTAAGAGTTTCTGACAAGCATGATTCTAGATCAAATCGAGAGAGTTCAGAGAATACCTCTTCAGATTCTTCATCTGAGCTGCTCCTGGATGTGGTAGCCATAAGTGCCACGTTGGCCTTTTCATCAGAGTCAGATTCTGATGACCCAGATTCACTATTATCCCAGGTAGCCATTAATCCTTTCTTTGTTCTGAAGGTATTTTTCTTGAAACTTTCTTTTCTAGGATTGTCTTTCTTTAGCTTGGGGCATTCATTCCTGTAGTGACCTGTTTCTTTACATTCATAACAAGTAATATCTTTGTTAGTTTTACCTTTTGAGGTTGATTCTGATCGATCCCCTCTGGGTCTTGATCTTCTGAAGTTGTTGTTCCTCTTTTTCCAGAGCTGTTTAACTCTTCTGGTCAGGAGGGACAATTCTTCTTCATCATCAGAATCTTCTGGTTCAGAGTCATCAGTATCTTCAGTTTCTGCCTGGAGAGCTTTGGTTCTGTCAGGTTTGTGTCTTTCATATCTGGACTTTAATGCTACGGACTTGTTCCTTTTCTGAGGCTCATCTTCCTCTAGTTCTATCTCATGGCTTCTGAGGGAACTGACAAGTTCTTCAAGACTTATATTGTTCAGATCCTTTGACAGCTTCAGAGCAGTAACCATGGGTCTCCATTTCTTTGGCAGACTTCTGACTATCTTTTTGACATGGTATGCAGTTGTATATCCTTTGTCTAGAACCTTGAGACCTGCAATCAGAGTTTGGAATCTAGAGAACATTGCCTCTATGGCTTCATCATCTTCCATTTTGAAGGATTCATATTTCTGGATAAGCGCCAGAGCCTTTGTCTCTTTGACTTGAGAGTTTCCTTCATGAGTCATCCTTAGAGAGTCAAGTATGTCTTTGGCTGTTTCTCTGTTGGTGATCTTTTCATACTCGTTATAAGATATAGCATTTAGGAGTATGGTTCTGGCCTTGTGATGATTCTTGAAAACTCGTTTCTGATCATCTGACATCTTACTTCTGGGAACTTCAGCTCCATCCTCTGTGACAGGAGGTTTGTATCCATCTGTGACAATGTCCCAGAGATCAGCATCATAGCCTAGAAAGAAACTTTCAATTCTATCTTTCCAGTAATCAAATTTCTCTCCATCAAAGACAGGTGGCTTAGCATTGTAACTATCCTTTTCATTTGTGTGGGCCATAGTTTTTCTCTTTCTGGATCTCTCTACACTGTTAAGTGTTTGATTAGAAAATCAATAACAGAGCCGGAGCTCTGATACCAATTGAAGGTGAGAAAAACAAGAAAGGGGGGTTTGAATTGTTTGGAAAAATAAGCGCTTTTTCAAAATGAAAACCACACAATGATTTTATACTGGTTCGCTTATAACGCAAAGCTACTCCAGTCCACCCGGCTGAGGTGATTTCGCCTTCAACAAGGACTTAATCCACTAATCTTGAAAGATTACAAACAACGTCTAAGAGAAAGATCTCTTAGTCCTCTCAAGTATACAGACTACACAGAGTCACTTGAGGAAATAAACAAACAATAGATAAAAGATTTATGTAATCTAGAATGCTTCTAAGATAAGCAAGTATTACAATAGTAAGAACAAAGTGATTCACGTTATAAGCAAAAGCTTCGTGAAGATTTAGAGAGCAAGAGTGTTTCCTTGAGCGTTGATGTTTCAGTATATTTTTCCTTGTATGTGTTGTGTGCTGAATGTTGATTTGCAGTCCTTTATATAGAAGAGAAGTAGTGGTTGAAACTGGTGGATATTAAAATGAATTTACGCCATTACTTAAATAGCTTCTGCAGGATAAATTTCTCTCCTTGAAATGACTACTTACCACATATAGTATCTTCTTTATTGAAATTGGAGATTAACGTCTCTTTCTGTATTAGGAAATCCATTTGCAAATCTTTACTTGACTTTAACGTTACTCTTTCATAATTAGCAATTCCATGATCAGAGTCTTCGTGTATCTGAGAATCTTGGAGTCTTGCTTCTGATGTTGATCTCTTTTGGATTCTGATGGATTCTTCAGATAGCGCTGATAAGTTCTGGAGTTTAGAGATAGCGTTGATCAGAGTCAGAACTTCTAGAGCTTACTTCTTGTTCAGATGCTTCTGATACTTTGCTGTTTTGCTCAGAGTTAGACTTTCTTGAACGTGTTTCTACTTCAGATGCTTCTTATCTTCTGATAATTTGTATCTGATCTGGTTATGTATCTGATGACATCATCAGATCTCTTCCTTCTTTCTTTAGAACCCTGCACACTTAGAAACTTTTCGTTAGGGTGCCATTTTTGGTTTCATCCTTTGTTATCATCAAAATCAAGGAATCTGTTGTAGAACAATTTTTGTTCTTACACGTACAAGGGTTTATAGTCTCCCTTAGAATTATCGGGGAAGCAAATATAAATAATGGGTTACGTGACATTAAAAATGACATGCGGGTAGGTAACCAACGCCAAAGCCATCAAAGTCAACTACCTCATTGTAGACTCCACGTTGCCCTACAACATCATCCTAGCGTGGCCGACCATCAATGCCCTAGGAGTGGTCGTATCCACCCAATATTTTCCTTGAAATATTCGCTCCTAGATGGAAGAGTGAGCACCATTCAGGGAGATCAACAAGCAACTTGCGAATGTTATATGAGCATCCTGGAAATAACCATAGAAGAGCTTGCATCGATTGATGCCCATCCCTACGAAGTTACAAATACTAACTTCAAGGGTTGTGACCCATGTTTGAGAGCAGATGCAGAACAACTCACACCCATAGAAGACTTGAAGGAAGTCCAAATAGGACCTCACACCCATCAAGTCACAAAGACAAACACCTCCTTATCTGTAGGGGAGAAGTAGGAGCTAGTCAACTAACTTAGAAGAAACATCGACCTATTTTCCTGGCCTCCCTTAGACATGCATCGACTTACCATTCATCAGTGAGCCATACCAATGGCTCAACAAAACCGAAAGGTTGGAAAAGAAAACCGGGTTTCCATTGATGAAGAGGTGGAAAAACTATACAATGTCAGATTCATCACTAAGACAAAGTACCTCACTTGGTTGGCCAACGTGGTCCTAGTGAGAAAGGCCAACCAAAAGTGGCACATGTGTGTAGACTTCATAGATCTGAACGCCGCCTGTCCCAAGGACCCTTATCCGTTTCCAAATATCAACCGCCTAATTGACGGGTATTTTGGATACTGGGTGCTTAGTTTCATGGATTCCTACTTAGGATATAACCAAATCAAGATGGATCTATTAGATTCCCCAAACCGCCTTCATGTCAAACTAGAGTAACTACTACTACAATGTCATGCCTTTCGGTCTAGAAAACGCAGGCGCCACCTACCAACGACTCATGGACGTTGTGTTTACCCGATAGATCGGGAGGAAACTCGAAGTATATGTCAATAACATGATTATCAAGACGGTAGACAGGCATAACCATATCGACAACCTCGAGGGTATCCTGCAATCAGTGAGAAAATATGACATGCACCTAAACCCTGCCAAATGCTCTTTTGGAGTACAGGCGGGGAAATTTATGGGATTCATGTTGACAAGGAGGGGGGTTGAGGCCAATCTAGACAAGTTCTAAGCAGTCATTGATATGAGAAGCCCCGCTAATGTGAAGGAAGTCCAACAACTCACTGGACACCTATACGCCCTTTCCCGAGTCCTTTCCTGCACGGGACAAAGCTTTACTTTTCTTCACTGCCCTGAAGAAAAAGGAGAAGTTTGAATGGACTGCCAAGTGTGAGGAGGCTTTCACCAAGATCAAGGAGTTTCTCACATCGCCCCCCAATTCTCACTCGCCCGAAGGAAGATTAACCTTTTCTCCTTTACCTCTCGGTCACTAAGAGGGCGATGAGATCAATCCTTGTCCAAGATATTGACAAGGAGGAGAAACCAAAATTTTGTAAGCAAAATGTTTAAGGGAGCGAAAACACGTTACCATAAGATCGAGAAGCTCGTGTTAGCTATCGTCATCACAATAAGAAAGTTCCGACCTTATTTCCAGGGACATGCCATCTTAGTGAGACTAAATACCCCATCCTCCAAGTATTGAAGAAGCCCAACCTGGAAGGGAGAATGATTTCCTGGTCAATAGAACTCTTGGAATACAACATCCAATATGTTATGAGGGGAAGTATCAAGTCACATGCACTAGCTGATTTTGTAGTCAAGCTCAATTCGCCTGTTGAAGAGGAGCCACCCTTGGAATGGGCGTTATCCGTGGATAACGCATATAATGTATAAGGAAGAGGTGAAAGAATAATGCTTGAGGGACTAAGAGATATATTTATTGAGCATGCTTTGAAGTTTGAGTTCATCGCCAGTAAAAATCAAATGGAATACAAAGCGCTTATCGTCAGTATGGTCCTCGCCCGAGAAATGGGGGTGGCTAGACTAAAAGCCAAAAGCGATTCTCATCTGGTACCTAACCAAGTCCCGGGATAATACCAGGCCAAAGAGCATATTTTAATAAAATATATGAAGAAGGTACAACATTTGTCCTCATGTTTAATATTTTCTAAGTAAAGCACATCCCCCGCGAACAAAACCTCAGGACATACCTCTTTTCAAAATTGGCCACCTCGAAGATCGTGGGGTTCAATAAAATAGTCATATAGGAAACTATGGCCTCCCACATCATTGAGGTAGGTGAAGCATTCTCTGTACAACTTATTCCAGAGTCTAACTGGATGGCACGCATACTGTGTTACTTGTAGTCTAGCGAACTCCCCTTGACTTGGGAGAAGCCAGGAATATCAGAAGGAAATCCTCCAAGTACACCCTACTCTCATGGAAGATCTACAGAATAGGGAGGTATACCCCATGTTGAGATGTCTAGACGAGAGTGTCATTTCCCTAGTTCTCGCGGAAGTCCATAAGGGAGCCTGTAACAGCCACATTGGCGAAAAAGATCTCACCCACAAGCTGTTAAGGGAGGGTTACTACTGGCCTACATTGATGAAGGATAACATCAACCTTGTCAAGAAGTGTGATCAATTCCAAATACATGCTGACCTTCACCATGCCTCGATAGCATTCCTCTGATCAATGACATCACCTTGTCCCCTCTACTAGTGGGGCATGGAAATCCTTGGCCCATTCCCTATGGCTCCAAGACAATTAAAGTTCCTGATAGTAGGGGTGGACTATTTCACCAAATGGATATAGGACAAGGTAGTGGCAAAAATCATGAAAGAAAGAGTAAAGCGCTTCTACTGGAAGAGGATCATATGCCGATACGGTCTCCCTGACGCCATTGTTTCAGAAAATGGAACCCAATTTGCCAGTACCATGGTTACTAACTTCTGCAAAGATTTAGGCGTGTAGACAATGTTCATATATGTGGTACACTCTTAAGCTAACAAAAAAGTTGAGTCATTGAACAAAATAATCCTAAAAGGACCCAAGAAGAAGTTGAACGACGCCAAAGGTATGTGGACGGAACTGCTCCACGAGATACTATGGTTGTACCATACCACCCCATAGTCAACCACCAAGGAAACACTATTTTCCATGGTTATGGGGAAGATGCGAATCTCGCTATAGAAATTAAGACACCATCATGGATACGAGCCCATTTCGACAAGGAAGCAACCAAGATAGGATTGAAGTGTGCGGCGGATGTGATCGACGAGCTATGAGAGGCTGCCTGATGACAATTTGTCATTACATGACTTTTATGAGTATTTTTGATGAATTTGATGAAATTTCAAGTTAAAGATGATTTAAATATGAAGAAGTATGAAAAAAATGAAGAAGTCGAAGAAACAAAGAAAAGTCAAGAAATCATGAAGAAGTTCTGAAGAAATGAGCATGTTTCAGCACAATTTATATCTTGACGGTTGTCTAGTAAATTGATCATATATGGATAACCGTAACTCTTTTTGAGACGTTTTTTTTGCAAAATGAAGATAAAAGAAATATCTACATTTTGGAATAATCAGGTGTGCGATGGACAGTATCGCGCGTGCGATGCAGCGTGTGCAAAATTGTGTACACGATGGAATAATCATGTGCACGATGGTACCTTTCTGGGCCTTTTTCTGATGTGTTTCTGACCCGTTCTGACTGCTTTTTAAAGGGAAGTTTGGTATTTTTTCAAGGGTTTTAAATTGGTACACATGAATGAAGGGTTACCAGCACTAGAAGTCACATTGGGAGAGCATTTGAAGCCATTGAAGGCCAACTCTTCAAGGAATTTCTTATGTAACCTTCTTATTTGTTTTTGGTATTGTAATTTGCATTATGAGTAGCTAATTCTCTTTAGGTTAGGTTGTGTTTGAGGAACCTATTTTTATATTATTGGTACATATATTTAATTTGATATTGCATGAGTAATTTGATCTATAATTGTATTCGATTGCACCTTATTCTTAATGCTTTTTATATGAGATACTCTTTAATCTGAATTTGGGCACATAGGAAATACTGACCATTAGTCTATGTGTTGGATCTAAGGACAATTTTTATGCTTATGCTGGTGGAGTAGGGATAGAAAACACTGAGTAGTGGCTTAGGAATTATCGTTCTATTGCATTGCCTAATCTTGCTTACACTGGTGGACTAGGGATAGAAAACTCAGAGTATAGATGAGTGAGTCATACACCAAAGGATTGGGTATATCGGTTTTGTTAATTTTTTGTGCGATTATAGTGATAATACCATTCATGTAGTGCATTGAACATCAATAATAGAGAAATAGGGGATTCTGTACACAACTTGACTGCTTTCTCATTACTGTTAGAACATTTATTTTCTTTTCGCATTTGAAACCTAAAACCCCCAATTTAATATTTTATATGCATTTCACTATATTACCTTGTTAAATAATAGTCCATATGGATTAAACCTTATTTTATTACTGTGACATTATCGATACACTTGCCGAGAAGTAATCACCGCCCATGTTCGAGAGTTAGTTGTCAAACATAGAGCTTCCAAGAGATACAACTCCAAAGGGAAACTAATGGAAATCTAGGAGGGAGACATGGTATTAAAGGAATTAGCCATACCCGTGCAGGATAGGAAGCTACAACTTAACTAGGAAGGGTTGTATCGGATATACCAAAAACTCCATCACAAAGCGTATAAATTGCAAGAACTCGAAGGGTCGCTCCTACCCCAGACTTGGAACGTGCTACATATTCAATATTACTATAGTTAAAATTGGACACCTCTTTAAAATAGACTATATGTTGGACCTTCATGGAAGGATCATTGTCGCCCCTCGTAGCAATTACACGTTGGACCTTCAAGAAAGGATCCTTGGCGCCCCTCGAGACTATTATACGTTGGACTTCCATGGGAAGATCCTTGCCGTCTCTAATGGAAATATGAATATGTTGGACTTCCATGGGAATATCCTTGTCGTCTCCCATGGAAATATGAATATGTTGGACTTCCACGGGAAGATCCTTGCCACCTTCCATGGAAATATGAATATCTTGGACTTCCACGGGAAGATCCTTATCGCATCTCAAGGAAATTTGAATATGCTGGACTTCCACGGGAAGTTCCTTTCCATCTCTCAAGACAATACGAATACGCCAGATTTCCTCGTGAAAATTCTTGTCGCCTCTCGAGGCAATCACACAACTGAACTTCCATAGAGATATTTCGACTGCCCTCCCGGGCTATACCCAATATTCCTAGATTTGATAAGTTCTCTCCTGAGGGACTCAATAGCTCCTCAGGACATATCTCCTACAAAAAATCACTCATAATGGGCGTAACCTATATCAAGCACCAGAGACTTGGTGTCAAGTCTTGCTAGATGGATTGATAGAAGTCCTTCCTGAATGGATAAAAGGCCTGAGGGACTCAACATCTCCCCAGCCGAGCTACATAATATAACCTCTGAGGGACTTAGTATTCCCAGAGTTGATAAAGTTCTCGCCTGAGAGACTCAATATCTCCTCAGGCGAGATTGCATCCAAAAGTCACGCCTAATAGGCGTGACCTATACCAAGCACCAGAGTCTTGGTGTAAGTCTTGCTAGAGGGCATGATATAAGTCCTCCTGAAAGGATAAAAGGCCCGAGGGACTCATCATCCCCAGCTGGGATACATGATACAACCTTGGAGGGACTTAGAATTCCTAGAGTTGATAAAGTTCTTGCCTTAGGGACTCAATATCTCCTTGGGCTATGATGCCTTCAAAAGTCATGCCTAAAGGGCTTGACCTGTATCAAGCCCCACATACTTAGTGTCAAGTGTTACTAGAGGGATTGATAGAAGTTCACCTGAAAGGATAAAAGGCCCGAGGGACTCGGCATCTTCCCAACCGGGCTACATGATACAACCTCTAGAGGACTTAGAATTCCTAGAGTTGATAAAGTAATATCCTGAGGGACTTTGTTTATCCTCGGGAGAGATCGCCTCTAAAAAACATGCCTAAGGGGTGCGATCTATATCAAGTCTCAGAGACTTCGTGTCAAGTTTTACTAGAGGGCTCTATGGAAATGTAAAACCCTGATTTGATTAGTCGTTTATTTAATTATTTCTTAATTTATTTAAATATTAATTTATGTGATTTATAACGTGTTTGGCTGGTGATGGCACTTATTATGAATTACGCGTGATTAATTAGATTTTTGGTGGAATTTAATTAATTAGAATATGAGAAATTAAGAGAATAGTAAGAGTTGGGTTTAAAATGTAAATAATGGGAATTAGGTGGTTAAGTAGAGAGAGGATTATGTTTAGTTTGGCCAAAATTATAATTATAAGGAATTTAATTAAGTTACTATATATTTTTAAGAGAAATAAAAAAGTAAGGGTTTTTAGAGCAATTGTCAGTACGTGAAAAGAAAAGAGGAAAGCAAGAGCTTTTTGAGAGAGAGCTAGGACTTTGGGAAAGAAGACCATATGAGCTTCCTTGCTTGTATTTTTGATGGATTTATAAGGCATGAGGATTATTCATCTAAAAGTGCCTTAATCATGAAAGGATATAGAGGTTTCCCTTAACTTCCAATAAGGTTTTCTTCCTTCTCTTTTGATTGATTGTTTGATGAGTTAAATGGATGTGGGTCTGTTTTATACCATGAATTAATATGAAATTTGTAATTGATTTGTGTATGATTTGTTATTCATAAGAGATTGGTATAAAGATGACGTTTGTGTTAAATCTGAGAGAATTTATGGTAGTATTATAAATCTGATTTTTGTGAATAATTGATGGAATAACATTTTAAATTAATGAGAAATAACATGTTGATATGTGGTGTTGTTGTTTAGTGATGTATTTGAATGTTATAATTAGGGTTGAGATGATGTATGAGGGATATGGGATGGAGAATATGAAGTTACATGTGAAAAATTGAGATTTTCGGATTTTAGGCTGATTTCAATTGATTGATATCATGTGTCAATCGATTGCATGCATGTAATTTTAGAAAAATATGAAAAATTGAACTATGTAAATTGATTGATTCCCTGAATCAATCGACTATTTGCAGCCAAAACGGGAAAAATTGGAAAGACAAAATGTAAAAAGGATTGATATCAATCTATTAATATTATGTGCCAATCGATTGATGTTAGTTAATTTTGGAAAAATTGTTGAACTGAACCATATTTTATTACCCGATTATTTTGCCATAACTTTAGTTCCATAAGTCCAAATGAGGTGTGATTTAAAGAGTTGGGAGGCTAACGTGCAGAGATACCTCATGGTAGAGTCTTGTGAGATAAATTGATATGTTTGGGTGATGTGTGTAAGTATGTTTAGCGTGTGAATATATGTTGTGAAATGCAAGTTTAAATATGTTAATCGTCATACATGCATGCTAATGAATTAACGAGACGAGTAGTTTGGAGTAAGAACTACTGGTGATGCATTGAATGCTGATTGTTAGTAGCCATTAGTGGGGATGTATTCATTATTATTATTATTATTATTATTATTATTATGTTGTTGTTACATGATTATTCATAGTCAGATGTTGGGATATTTTCGTTGTTGTGTTGTTGTCTTTGCATTGTTTACAACCATGCATCATATGTTGTCATTGTTGTGAAAGAGACGATTCACGGGTTCAGATGTTGGGACCAGTGACTTGTCCCAAGCTCAGATGTTGGGGAATAGAGCTTAATGTTGGGGCATGAAGCTCAGATGTTGGGGCTAAGGATTTAGATGTTGGGACCCGGTTTGTATGAAGATCCATTTGTTGAGTCGGTACCACACACATGAGTTGAGTCGATGTTGCATTGCATTACATAATTATTATGCAGATGAGATGCTTGAGTGTTGTTGAATACTCTTATATGGATTTGTGTGATTTTGAATGTGATGAATAATATTTTGATTGGTGATTGGTTGTGATGTGGGTGAAATATGAATATGTGATATTGTGGTGCATGTTTGATATGTGTATGATTTGCGGTATGAATCTACCCTGATTATTTTATGCACCTATTATTATTTGAGCATACTCTCACACTTTTTTTGTGCTATTACATCAGTTCTCCCCTAGAGTTCATACAATTAGGTACCTCAGTAGGAGCTTGATGTTATGGATGGTGTTGTGCCTCTTTAGTTTCCTGTCGATCGAGTCTATAGTCGGAGTCGCTCTGATATGTAACATGAGGGGAATGAGCTGTTCTTTTAATTAGTTTATGTTGCATATATTTCCTTTATTTGGATATTGAATCACTTTTCAAACTTGTTGTTGTTGAGGATTTTTGTGCCGACTATTTTATAATTTTTGTTGCATGTCAAATGATTTAATCTTCAATTATATGGTTCAAGTATGTTTTGTTGATGCATGAGTAGCATCCTACTTGAAGGATTTGTGTGTTATACATGTTACATTTAATTATTTGCCAAGTTGGGAAGTAAGGTGTTACACAGTGGTATAAGAGTAGGTTGGTCCATCCGGCCAGGTTTTTGTCATGTTTTTTCCCCCTTGTATGCGACATGTGTATGAACACACCTATGGGGTGAGACCTATATCAAGCCTCAAAGACTTGGTGTCAAGTTTTGCTAGAGGGCTCGATGGAAGTACTACCTAAATAATATACATCCAGTCTGAGGGACTTAGCACCTATCGGTCATACTAAGTGGCAGTGGATTTGTAAAAGCATGAATTCCTAAGGGTCGACAAAAGACTCATAAGGGAAAACTCCAGTCCTTGGAGTACCACCACTAACTGAGGGTGAAAAAAACTTCTCCCTCTGCCGAAGTACTCGTGTCTGAGGGACCGTGTAATGTTATATTCTCAAATGACATGCATTGGGCGATAACTTGGGATTACCCTAGGAAAGGGGGTAACGACATAGGTTTTCCTGAAGGGAGGTATCGACTCTCCTATGCATTTCTCACGGCCCTGGGAAGAAGAAACGTAGGATGAGACATGTCTTGCATAAAGGGGAAATCAAGATGGCTACTGATCCACATATCCCTTGGAAATAGGAATTAAATATTCCATATTTTGACTGGGTGGGCGGCGAACTTTTCCAAGAAAGCCCAAGGAATCAGGAATCCATATAAATACCCCATCCCTCAAATGGATAAGGGTTAAGGGATCAAGTCATATTCACTCAATACCACTCATACTACTCAGTGATCTCTTTTCTCCTTACAATCCTAACACCAATAATCTAATCGCCGCCTACAATCTAGCAGAACTACTAACCAGCAGGACCCCTCACCTCACTGAGCAGGTCCCTAAAACAACCTAAAAACCATTGTAGAGGGCTACTAGCAACCGTGAGCTAGCCTCACCCTATCCTTGTAATATACCTACTAGGGCATCTAAGTTTCCATGCCCTTGCAAGGGGAACACACACACACACCCTGTACTTTTTTTGATAGTACATTAGGATTGATTATTCTATCTTGGATTTTGTAAGACTCAATTTTGACCCTAAGATCCCTCATGCTATCTCATCATATGCATTAGCTTTGGGATCACACCTTGGCAGCCTCCTCACCCCTCATTCATTGGGTTTGCATTGGGAGAGATCACCAAGCACTTTTGACTGTATCATACTTTGTTTTTCATTATTTACTAACCAAAATACCAAAAATATGTCAATGTGTAGTTTAACTCTTTTGTAGGTAGTATGTATGCTCATCTATGCTCCATCAAGCTCATATCTAGGGTTTGAGACCCTCAATGCAAGGAGTTCAATCAATAAATGGTTCACTTTGGCTCTAAGCATCATATATGGATCCCCATGATCTTCAAATGTCATTTTGATCAAGAAATCATCAAGAGTTTGGAGTTTGTTTGCCTTGGAAACCCCAATTCATCTGGGTATCTTATGCAACTTCTTAAACAAGTTTCTTCAACATTTGATCAAATATTTCAAGGGGTACTTCATATTACGTCGTCCTACACATATATGATCCTCCATAAGTCCCAAAAGTAAAGAGAGTGTCAAGCTAGCAAGATGGTTCATGGTGATTGACCAGAGAAAGTTAACTGGTCAAAACTGGGGTTCTCTAGACCCTATCTCCTACACATTTTGTCATATGAAAATGATTCCAAGAGAAACATTACTTAAAATGACACTCCAGACAACTTTCATGTTGAAGCCTAGAGATAGTTTTGCTTGGAAAGGCATTTTTTATGGTGAAAGATTATAGGTCATTTTGTCTGAACCCTAGTTTGGAGCTTAACTTCCCAAGACCATAACTTGCTCAATTATTATGAGAAGAAGGCCATTAAAATTCCATGATAAAATTCAAGATGTATAATTCAACTTTTATGTTTGGAGGAAGTTCAAATCCAACTTGCAAATGCATGTGCCAAGAGGAAACATTATAGGTCATTTTGGGCCATTACCATTGAACAAGTGATTTTCCTCAACTTCTAAAATGCATAACTACTTCATGCCAAATACAAATAAGGTCAAATTTGTGACCAAATTGAAGAGGTTTGAAAGAGCTACAACTTTGGTGAAGTAACTCTTTTCATTTGAAGTCCACATAAAAAGTTATTCAAGATGGGAGAAGTGAACATTTGACTTGGGACTTAGAAAATTTTCAAATATGTTTGATTTCCCAAACTTCCACCTCAAAATTCATCATGATACAAACTTCAAATGAAAACATGTTCGACATTAAAGTTGTTCCCCTTGATCTCACCTTTCTAAAAAGTCCAAGATCATCCCATTTGGATTGAAATTGAAGGACTTGCGCATGGATGCAATGTAAGGTACCATTTGGAAGAAATTCATGATCCAATTCAATTCAACAATGCATGGCTTAATGCAACACCTTCCACATGACATGTGCAGAATTTTGGACCTTTGCAAATCATTCTTTGGGCTTTGTATACGCCCATGCAAGCTTGCATGAGGTTATTGCTATTTTTGGATATTTGAAAGGAAGTGTGTAGAAAGCAATGGATTTGGCTATAAATAGAGAAGTAATGTGATCAGAACTTCATCAACACCTTGTCCAAGCTTTGCTAGACTGATCCAAACCCTTATTTCCATAGATATTCTGAAGATTTCTTTTGAAATCGAGTTTGAACTTCATCTTCTGTTTGGAATTTCAAACTCTAGAAATTCACATCCCTTTTCATCTCGATTGGTTTCTGCAAGCAAGAGGAAGAGAAAGCAAGCAAATCCAGATCAAGATCAAGTGAAATTGGATCAACTCGAAGGTGATTTTTCAGAAACTTCATCTCTTCGATTCTCTCTCAATTCTTCACCATTCTTTGTAATTTTTGGTTGGCTTAAGTCCTACCAATGTAGGAAACAAGATTGAGTTGCTTTGAGGTCAAATTGAAGCAACTCAGTTCATGATCCTCAAAATTCAAATCCATGTATCTTTTAATATACTTGGAATTGGAGAAAATTGAGGCCAAATTCGTGCTCCTGAGCATTTTTCCTTCAAATTAGTGTATCCACTTTTCATTTTTCATGAAGTTGAGTTGAACCAGACCGGTGGTGATCACCAAAGCTAGGGCTCCGGTGCGTTGGCAAGGTCCAAGCCATCTGATCTGATTCAAATGTTTTAATCTCAAACGTCCATTGTGATTACCACTCATGCAGTATGTTTGACTTGGTCTTTTGTGGACTGCACACGCGTGACCATCAGATCTTCCACCTAAATTAATGAGGGAGATCTTATGGTCCCTGATTTTTCATTTAATTGTGTTATTTTGATTAATTCATATTAATTTCAATTTTAATCCAAAAAATATGGGACTTTCACCAAAAATCTTTAAATATTTTCCTTTTTCATTTTCTGAATTAAAATTATTTTTTGAATTAATTTTGATATTTTTTATAAATTAATTGTTTTTATGGATATTTTAAATTGTTTAAAAATACTTCTAACTTTTCAAAAATCACGAATTTTTTTGTCTAAGGTCCTTTGACCTAGAATAAATTTCTTGGCCATTTATTTGGTGTTTTGAAGAGGTTTTAGGTTTTGACTAAACTAAATTTAATTTAAATGCATTTTTAATTTAATTTTTAATTGATTAATTATATAGAAATTATGTTGAGCCATTTTTATTGACTTGTGATGTTTGACTATGTGTTTGGGCCTTGGTCAAGGTTGATTTAACTTTTGTTATTGATGAAATGTACATTTCATCTCCCAAAATGAATGAATGATTTTAATTTGATAAAATTCTTCCCATGACCTATTTGTGTTTCTCTTATCTCCCCTCTCTCTTCATATTCAATCCCATTTTATCCCATCCCTTTCATTGACCAGTGAAATCTCAACATCCTAAGGCTAATTGGTTCATCAATAACCTTGTGTTAGATGAACCAATACAAGTATGGATGAGATAGATCCATCCCTTTGATCTTTTTTTCTTTTAGTGTGTGGTATGTTTTAGGAGTTTGGCTTATCTTACCAAATCTCTAACATGCATTAGCACCAAAATTTTTATTGCCCGACCTCAGATAGTTGTGACTTCTACATAAGTCCAATTACGATTGCTTAACATAGAGCTAAATTTGACCCTAAAGGCATAGCGTTCTAGTAAGTGAGATTGTAAGTCTCCCATATTTCATGGTATTGTGTGGAAACTTGGCCTTTTTTCCTTCCTTTGGAAGATGTCTTGGTTCAAGGATCCAAGCTTGGGAATAGGTGGTTGAGTGTTCTCTAAAGAATGACTTAATCAATTGAAAAGCAAAACTCCACTAACATCTAATTAACTTTGACTAACACTAACTATTATTAACTTTGCTTTACTTTCAAGCAATTTAATTTTAAGTCATTTACCATTCATTGTCATTTTCATATCATTTAACTTGTTTATGTTTATGTCATTTTCACTTTGCTCATTTGAGCCATATATTGTGATTGTATATATTTGTTTGTGTATTTTGTGTGTGTTTGTGGTCTTAGGACCATAAAATACTTAATAAACAACAAAAAGCCTAAAAAATGTTTGTATGGACTGTTGGGTTTGATCTGAGCTTTTTGGAATTAGAATTAGGCAACATTCCATTTGCAAAAGGACTTGGCCAATGCCAACATTTTTTAGACCAAATTATTGTGATTTGAGCTTTCATTCGAAGCAAGTATTGGGATCCACTTGAGTTCATCTGCTACACGGTCTTGATACAACTGTTATTTTGATCTCATGCTATACCTTCTTTTGAGCAAAAATCAGGAAGTATTTCATATGATACATGAGAAGACAAAGAAGACTATTAGCTATGGATTTGTCTGCTTGGATGTGGCCATCTTTATTTGATGTCTTGCTCTTCATATTGCTAATGGCTTGTTGATTATTTCTTGATTCAAAGTCCAAATGGAAAATGGGTTTTCTATATGACATTCTGGTCTGTTAGATTCCATCCCATTGGTCATATCTTTTCAACTCTTAACTTTTAATTTTATGCTTAGGATAAGCCTCTTCATCTCCTCCCATTTCTTAAATTTCAAAATCTCTCCCCCTTTTCAAAAACTTTCTTTGCTTGTTATTTTAAAAACTTAGACTTTATTGCAAACTAGAAACTTTGTACTTATGCCATTGCTTTTTTTTTAAACTCTTTTCTTAAATCAAACTTGTAAATAAACTTAACCATATTGACTTAAAATCTCAAAAGAAAAAAAGAACTAACACTCATTTAAACTTTTGGCCCCTTTATGCCTCTTTTAAACTTAACTTTTTATTAAAAGCAATCCACTCATTTTGAAATTTATACCACGAACTATGAGGTTTTGATCCCTCATTTTTATGTTGGTAGGTAGGCACAAGTCCGAAGGTCTTGTCAAACACACAAAATATAGTCAATAAATTCTTTTCTCATCCCCACACTCTAATTTTCTCAAACATCTTTTATACCAAAAATATATACACATATAAAAAAGGGCTCCCTAGGAGTACCTAGGACACCTTGGGTGCTAACACCTTCCCTCTGTGTAACCAACCCCCTTACCTGTAATCTCTGGCATTTTATTATTTTTGATTTGAAAACTTCTTATCTTTGGGTTTTGTTCGTACTTTTCGCTTTTCCTTTAGAAACAATAAAAGCGCGGTGGCGACTCTGGTTTTATTGACGTTAAGTTTATCCATAGCTTAATGGTCATGAATTTACCGCTACAGAAATTAAGTGGCGACTCTGCTGGGGTGTAGTCCTCAGTGGGTTTAGCCTATTTCTTTATGTGAATATATTTGTATATTTGATGTTTGTATACTTATTTGTATGATATAATTTGTTTGTTGTGCTTGGTGATCTCTGAGTGGTGAGATAAGTTTTAACCCGAACTTGAGTGCAATTAAGATAGGAGGATGGTATAGTCATGTTCAACTTGTGTGGAGTAGTCCTTAACAAGTTGGCTTGAGACCCGTCTATCCAGTGGAGACCCTTTTGGAGCTATTGATGTCACCAAGTTATTTGTGGTTAGACATTACTTTCTCTGATTTAGGGTCCGAGAATCCGAGGACCGTAGAACATTTAACCCAACTTGGCCTATCTAGGACGTAGTGCGGAGACTGATAAGGTGTAGACCTGATAACAATTGTTACACGATACTACACTCAGACGAGTTTCTCTTGAGAATACTATGGGTTGATAAGCCAGTCATCGTAACCTATAATATCCGATAGATGGAATTAAGACTCTGGGAACTTTTTAGAACATGATATACAAGTTTTTATCCTTAGTACACTCCTTTGGGATATTTCTTAATCTGACTCCATGCTCGTGACTCGCAACAAACCCTTTGATTCTTGGTTGATCCAATCAAGTCTTGTCAATATCAATGGAAGTTGGGTGTTGATAAGGTGAAAATCATAATCCACCAAAATGGATGATTGATCTTGACAATGACTTGATTCATCCCTTGACCTTTGTTTGTTTGCCTTGTGTGTGATGCCTTGTTTGTGATTGTTGCATTCATGCATTCATGCGCATCATGACATTCATCACACAAAAATAACTTCAAGGAACTAAGGTCTTATTTGCAAATATTTTCAGACCATGGATTATGGACGAAGGAACACTAAGAAGTACAGTTTCAGATCTCCTGATTTGAAAGAGCTAAGGAAGTTGTCATCTTTTGTATTAGATCCCTTGGACTTCAAGCAACGTCATGGGAAGCTTCTATCTATGTTATCTACTGATGTGGATGAAGGACTTCTGAGTGTTTTGGTTCAGTTCTATGACCCTATCTACTGGTGCTTCACTTTTTCTGATTATCAGGTTGTATCTACAATAGAGGAGTATGCCAATCTCTTGGGAATACCCGTATCTGACAAGATACCTTTTAGTGGATTGGATGAGATTCCCAGATCTCATATTATAGCTGAAGCTCTTCATTTGAAGAAATTTGAGATTGAGGCTCATTGGGTGAAGAAAGGAGGAATGTTTGGGTTGACTTCTGCGTTCCTCGTTGGTAAAGCTACTGTCTTTGCTCAAGCCGGTAGTATGGATGCTTTTGAATCTATCTTTGTGTTTCTCATATATGGTTTAGCTTTGTTCCCTAACATTGACGGTTTTGTTGATGTTAATGCCATTAGAATATTCTTGATGGGGAATCTTGTGCCTACTCTGTTGGGTGATATGTATTTCTCTTTACATTTGAGTAATTCTAAAAGTGGCGGGACTATTGTGTGCTGTGTTCCTCTTCTATACAAGTGGTTTATTTCGCACTTGCCTCAAACGCCTGCTTTTTTGGAGAACAAACAATGTCTACGGTGGTCTCAAAGAGTTATGTCCCTCACTAATGATGATATTGTTTGGTATGACTCTACATTGAATAGCTTGGATATTATTGATAGTTGTGGTAAATTCTCTAATGTTCCCCTCATTGGTTTACAAGGAGGAATCAACTACAACCTTGCTTTGGCTCATCGACAACTTGGGTTCCCCTTGAGAGACAAACCTAATAACACTCAGTTAGAAGGTCTTTTCTATCAAGAGGGTAAAGATACCCAACATTTGAAGCAGAAGATGGTACATGCTTGGCATAATGTGCATAGGAAAGGAAAATCCGAGCTTGGTCCGTGCAACTGTATAGCTTTGGAAGCTTACACTACTTGGGTAAAAAAGAGAGATTTGGAGCTGAAGATGTCGTACGCTTGTGAGAGACCTATGTCTTTGGTTGTGGCTGAGCCATCAACTCTCCCTAACCAAGATGTAGAGGAGTTGGAAGACGCACTCACCAAGATGAAGCAAGAAAGATATATGTGGGAAGAGCGGTTTCATGCTTTAAACCGAAAGCATGAAGAGTTACAACTTGAGTCGAAGGACAAAGACGCGCTTATTGAACTTCTTGAAGGCCGAGTAGTGAAGAGACAAAGAGAGCCAGAGGGTCCACCTTCCTCTAGTATGCCCCAACCTTCCGGTGCTTGGAAGAAGATTGTTGATCAGCTTTTCCTTGAGAAAGCTCAGATGAAGACATCCTTTGAGACCGAGATTCGACACATCCGAAGCAAGTACGCGCTAGTAGCCAGATCATCTGAAACTTTTGTTAGGGGATCCTTAGGATGACTAGTTTCCTTTTCTCTTGTATTTGTACTTTGGTTTCTAAAATTGTACTCAGTGTAATCCTTCCAAATTTTTATGAATAAAAGAAATTTTATGGTCAATCAAATTGTTATTACTATTATTATTTGAATATATTTGCAAATATAGCTTCATGGATTGCTTGAAATTAAAAATAAACAAAAACATTACATTTCATGCATCATTTGCATAACAGGTTTTCTTCTGCCAGATGTCTTATCGGTTATTCTTCTGTGCTTCAGCCAAGTTGACTCACCGATACAACACTCGTTCCAATCAACCCAAAATTATGGAGAATTTGGAACAAGAGAACAAAGAGTTGAAGGATGAGATTTCCTAGCTAACTTCCATGAAGGAGTCTGGTCTTGCTGCGTAGAATCAGTCTTCACCAACACCCACAATTCCTCCCCAGAGGACTGTCATCTCCGAGGTTGCTACCTCGACCATTCCTACTGCTACTACTCAATCCGGTCTAAGTATGCCTGCTGGATTCCCGTGGGGGATGCCACCAAATTTCATGCCTGAAGGGTTTGCGCCTACATTTGCTTCTATGCTGGCATCTAGCCTGGTCATTGTAGCGGGGTTTTCGTTACCTTTAGGTTTATTGACTAAACCAAAAGTAAACATACAATTCGAGTCGCCACCGCACTTTTATTTGTCCAAAGGAAAGGCTAAAAAGCGAACAAAAGCCAAGTAAGAAGTTTTATCAAATCAAAAACTAATCAAAATGTCAGAGATCTAGGTAAGGGGGTTGATTATGAAATGGGAAGGTTTTACGCACCCAAAACATCCTTAGTATTCTAAGGGAACCCTTTTTGCAAATATGTGTTGTAGGTTGGTATTTGTGAAAATATGTGCAAAAGATTGGAGGGATGAGAAGAGAATAGATTATATTTACAATTTTGTTGTTTGAATGGATAAACCTATTGCCTATGTACCATCACAAAGGTAGGATCAAAACCTCGTAGTTCGGGGTAAAAATCTCAAAGATTGGTGAATTGATTTGACCAAAAGCCTTAAGGTCTTTTGTTATCAGAGGGAGAAAAATCAACCTAAACCAACAATCCACCATGTGAGGAAGGCTTCAACATACTAGTGAGGGGTTAACCCTATAATATGTATGGAAGACTTATAATCCAATCACTAAGGATAAGGTGAGATTCACATCAACCACTATGATAACTCAAACCCATGACTAATGTTTATGAAAAGGTTTTAATAAGGTGGCCATTGGAACCACAAAAACAACTTGAAGTGAGTTATATTTACAAGTTAGATTTATTTACAAAATGAAGTCAAAGTTGGATTAAGATTCATTCACAATGAGTATTAATGAAAAGAGTTTGAAAAGTCAAAGGCATAAGGCCTATGTTTCTAATTTGAAACAAAGTTAAAGTTTGCAAGAAGATAATTTGACTTGGGTTAGAGTGGGGAGAAGAAGAGAAGAGCTAATCCTAAAGCATACAAAGATAAGACAGGAGATAAAACCCTTGGAGTTCCTTTTCTTGAAATCATAAAGATGATTCAAGATGCTCCTTTCCTTTGGACTTAGCACATAATCAAGAAATCAAACAAATTAGATTCAAGCTCCTAGGATCTCCATTTGGCTTGTCTCTCTTAACTTGGCTACTCATGACAATGGTCCTCCTTACTATCTCAAGATGGAATCCCTATCACACAAGAGCAAACATCAAAAAGTTCACAACACAATAAGAGGAATGGACAACGAATAAGTTTTGGAAAGGAAGTCCTTTGAAGTCAACTTTGAAATTTATCATTCTAAAGGCATGAGGCCTAGTTGCTCTTCAACCAATTTAGCATTGTAAAGGCATGAGGCCTAGTTTCTCTTGAACTCCTTTAAGCATGGGTAAGTCCTAATTCTAAGTCCTTTCTCCTTTTTGCATTAGGTTCACACAAAACAAAAGCAAAACCAACACAAGACAACAATATATTTATATACAATAATGAGCTCAAATGAGCAAAAGGAAAATGGCATAAACATAAAATATGGGCTCAAGTGAGCAAAATGAAAAGCAATATGAATAAATGAGCAAGAAATAAATGGCATTAAAGTAAATTGCAAGAAAATTAAATGCTCAAATTAAAGTTAGTAATTAGTATGGTTATGTTAGTTTGTCATAAGACAATTTAGCGCTATGTTAAGCAATCGTAAGTGGACTAATGTAGTAGTCACACCTATCCGAGGCCGGTTAATAAAACTATAGGCAAATAAACACAAGTTAGAGATCATGACTAGTCAACCAAGCTCCTAAAACTTGCCATGCCAAAACAAAAGGGGAAGGGCCTTGTATGGACTTTAGGTTTTTTGCTTGACCAAGAAGCAACCTATCTTGGACACAAAACAACTCACTTGATCTTGGATCAAGTTGAGTTTGGTTTGGATCAAAGAAGGTTAAACCTCTCATTTGTCAAGACCAACCATAAGACATTAACTCATTGGCCAAATTATAAAAAAAAGAATGGGATGAAGATGAAATGGATGAAAAGAGAATTCAAACATCAAACACAATTGGTCAAAAGTGAATCAAATCATCACCAACCAATGTTAAACAGAAAAGAAATGAAGATTACAAGTCAAACATATTTTTATGGTAATTTTTGAATTAAAAATAAATGCAAAATAAAATGGACAAAATATAGTCAAACCTCAAATTTAATTCAAATCAATTTCAACAAGTCCAATTAAATTCTCATAGGTCTAACATGGTCAAACAAACTTTGACAAATTTTCTCAATAATTTTTGAAATCAGAAACTATTTAAAAACAATTAAAAACAATGAAAAATAACACAATATGAATTAAAATCTCAAATAAATTAAAACTATTAAAAACCAAATAATTCATAAAATATTTTAAATGAAGTCACAAAAATAATTAAAAATCAAAATATGAAACTAGATTTTTCAAGAAATTTTTTGGCATTGGTCTCATATTTTTGTGACTTCAAATAAAATATTTATGAATTTTTGAAAATAAAAGGAATTAAATGGAATTAACAGAAAATAAGAAAAATAGAAAAATCCAGCGCCATCAGATCACTTCATTAATTGACGTGGCAAGGCATCAAGGGCTCAGAGGCGCGGTCACATGGTGTGCCTTGGTCAAACGCGCAACACAATGATTTAAAATAAGTCAATACATTGGATGGGTGAGATTATAACATAGCAACATGATCCAATGGCTCTGAAGCAAACACGTGGGGATGGTGGTGGAAACCACCATCTTCTCCGACGATCTAACCAGTTCCGGCCACCACGCGTAGGGAAATGAATCTCAATAAAAATTAAAAATGAAGACATCAAAATGAAGCTGAGGTGATGTACATCACCCCTGTAACCATGGGTCATCCTCAACATTCCTATTTAGAGAGAAACGTAAGCTTGAAAATCATGGTGTATGAATTGTAATGGCACGATTTGCAAAATTAAGACCACCACTAGCATGCCTCAAGCATGAGGACTTCAGAAAACAACATAAACCAAAGAGATTCGCATTATATTGCAAGATCTAGATCAAGAAAGTTTGGTGTTCTACCTCTGAAATGAAGCTTCAAACATCACGAATTCTCCAAGCTCTTGATCTACTTTTGCCCTGGAAGTGTGATGGTGATGCTAGGTTAAGGAACTGAGCTTTGAAGATCAACTAATGATGTTAAAATTCAAGCTTGAAAGAGAAATAGAAAACTGAAAATTCCTTTAGTGAGGGTTTGGATTTCAATTCAGCAGCAATTCAGATATCCACTTGGTTGCCATTTGAATGAGAATGCATTCTTATTTATAGTTGAAATATGATGCAAGGCAATGCTTCCCTCGTATCCGTGAAGTTTGAATCCTCCTTGCATGGGCCTGTACAGGCGCATGTGAGGCTCAAGAATGAATGAAAATCCATGCTGAACTCAAATGGAAGTGAATTGGACGTGCAATTGGATTGGCATTTGCTTGCACATGAAGTTTTAATGTGAAATGCAAAAATGAACATAAACATAAAGCTCTTCGAAACTCCCACATGGAAAGTCCAAAAATTATTATGAGTAATGGTTGAAAAGCCCTTGAAATAAGGAACAAAAGTCATGTTGGGAAAAAATTCAATTGGAGTTTGGAACTTAATGAAAACTGGCTGTGAAAGTTTGGGTACAAAACATGTTTAAGTCACCTTTGAAAATTTTCACCAAAATCAAACCTCTTCAAGCCCTTCTGTTTCAATGATGCAAGCCTCAAATGAAAAAACTTCCAACCTTAAAGTTGTAAATATTTTCAATATGATCAATTTAGACTTACATTTTTCATCATTTGGATTTTTCATGAGAAAGTTATGGGCACTTGAAGTTGGGCATTTTTCAAATTCAATGACTTAAGTCCAAAGTGACCTATAATGTTTTGTATTATAACATGTGTTTATTTTAGGATTATGAAATTTTTTCCAACATAATATTTTAATTAGACATGTTAAAATTTCCAATGCATTTGGTCTCACCTCAAAATCATAAAATATAAGGAAGTTAGGTCTTTGGGAAGTTTACCCAATATTAGGGTTTTAGTGAAAATGACCTATAATGTTTTGAAATTAATGATGACCTTCCAAGTTTAAAATCGATTTTTGATGAACATGAAAGTTATTAATATGGTTCCTAAGAACATGTTTTCTCTTGGGGTCATCTTCATTTGACAAACACATCAAAAGTTGTATCTCAGTGATCTTCAGTTTAGTCAGATGACTTAACTAGTCAACTTCTCAAAGCCAAACTTCAAATCTTGATGAATGAATGATTGAGGAACCTAAAATAAGCTCATATATTCATAAAATTATGAATGAAAGAACTTCCCTTGATTAAATTTGATCATAGGTTGAGATTGCTTCATGAGCAAGGCACAGTCAAAGCACAGTTGAATTAGGGTTTCCTTGGGAAACAATCCTCAAGCCCTTTGGGTTATCTTGATAAAATTGGAAAATTGAGATACCTGGGAGACATATATGATTATTAGGAGCTTTGTGGACCATTGTCATGCTTTTTCTCATCTTCATCTAGCCACTTCATTTAGCTTAGGAGCCTCCTAGGAGCATGGGAGCATATGATCACTTGAGCTTCAAAACAAAAGAGTTAGTGACATATTTTTGTGCTTCTCGTTAGTAATCAAAAATAAGAAAAGCATTAATATACATTTCAAGCATGCTTGGTGGTCTCAAACCACTCACACAAGTCCCAACCCTAGGGTTAAGGAGCCAAACATACTATGATCCTTGAGGCAATGCACTGAGCAATGATATGATGCCATTAGGGATCTTAGGGTCAAAATTAGGGTCTTACAGATGCCCCTATTTAAGGTCATTCTATCCGGAGATATGAAGGTTAAAATCTTCGTCTCGACGAGGTATAATGGGCTTAAATAATAACAAAGAGACGAATTTTGGTCCCTAAGAGACCTCATGATGCAAATGTATGTATGCAAAATAAAATCTTCATGGTGAATAATTACCACAAAGGAAAATAAATGGGGAGAAACTGAAATTCCGTAGGAGTAACACACTCACTAGGGAGACATAGACTCTGGGGGAGAAAGGTAAAAATGCGTGAGTAGGTCACGACTTGAAAACTTGTTGGGAGACACGAAGGGATTTCACTAAAATAAATCGATGGAAAGACTCGAGCTGACGCAAAGATGCATGTATTGGGGAATATGCCGATATAGCAAAACTATCCGCAAAGGATACCTCGGATAAAAATCCGGACTCAGACGGGAATGTCCACAAAGGACTCAGTTGAGAAAGAAACAACGAGATATTACCGGCTACTGGGTAATAAATTCGAAGAGAGACATGTCATCAAAACACCGGTTACTGGGTGAGAAAATAACACGCTCAGGGAGAAAGAATATCTAAGACCGGTATAAGGGTGAAAGATATCAATCGTTCGGAACATCCGAGGAGGACCCAAAAGGCACATCTCAACTCAGGAAAATCTGACTCCGTAGGGGACAAAAGGTCATAAAAGGGAGCAGAAGGAAGGAACACTAGGGATACCGGTTACTGGGCATATAATAGGTGACTAACCAGGCGTGAATTGAGGGTTTATCCAAGACACTCATCATCCAAAAGGAGGGCTGAAAAAGCAAACTCGACTTACAGGATGGGCATTCGACTCCACAAGGAAATACGAATCTTACTCAACTGGGGAAGAAAAAAATTTCGACAGAAGAGCGCATGAGACATATTATCTATTATCGTCATAACGTAGATAACATACTCGTATGGAAGATTATCCACAATCGGTTACTGGGTTAATAAAGGATAAATCGACCGAAAAGAAAGGACATCGGGATACCGATACTGGGTATAAAATGATGACCAATCAAAAGGAGAAACAATCATTACCAAACAAAGGTAAATGAAAGATGACTCGCTGGGGATACATTGACTAGAGCAATTATCCAAGAGATATATCACCGGTTACTGGGTGAAATACTCGAAAATGAAGGAGTATCAATACCGGTTACTGGGTAAAGATAACCAACAAAGAGGGGATTACATCTACCAGTTACTGGGTAGAAAACCACAGAAGTAGGACTTACAACTACCAGTTACTGGGTAGAAGAACCACATAAATAAGACTTACGACTATCGGTTATTGGGTAGAAGGCCACAAGATCCATTGGGCCAGAGATGGATAATTACTGGTTACTGAGCAATTGAACAACTAAACCACAAGGGAACTGCAAGGGATAACAAGAAGGGAGTCAATCTAGGAACAAACTAGAAAGACACAATCAAACAAAACTCAACCCGATGAGGATATAACTCAGGGGAGTAATTCCCATCCCAATACACACTCGGGGGAAGACTAAAACAATAATCATCCACGAGGACATAACTCAGTGGGGAAGAAAGAAGGAAAGTTAGACACTTTCTGCCTATGGGGCCGACTCTATATGGAGAGATCAGACACTAGCATCTGCTTTTGGGAAGAACATTTCACCAATAGCAGGAGATAATAAGCAAAGATATATGGCAAAGAATGCAATTATGAATATCTGAATGCTATGATTATGCATGTATATGCATGATTTGTGTATGATTAATGCTGACAGACAGACATATCTAACACAAACAGGCTCGAGAACCACAGGCAGACATCCGACACAAAATTCCAAGAAGGAGGGCAAGGCCTATAGGAGAAATCAGCTATGATAGGGATGATCGAACGCCGGAAGACACCGATCATAGCTGGGGACAGGCAAAGTCACAACTACCAACTGCCGGGGATTTCTCATCAGTTCTCAGGAACAGGTTGTTGAATACGAATAAGATCCGTCGTAGAAGAAACTCTATTGGGGAACTTATCGAGGAATGATGTGAAATTTCGTGGGGAACAACCGCCAAACAGATACTCATCAGTCTAAACATTCCTTTCTAATTGCTAGAGAGACTAACTCTACTAAGGGGAGAAAAAACAAATTGCTCCGCTGGGGAAGGAAACAACACATCTTCCTCACCACCTCTCAATACTTAGAAGAAATCTTCAACCAAGGAGGGGATACAAGTTATCAAGCTCGGATCAGGCAACCCTACTGAGGATGAACTATAGGCAACCCCCAAAGGAAAATGCATCTGCCGAGGGGATCGGAGACGAATCCTTCGTCAACATGTGCCATGCTGGGGATGAAAAGGGGAACAAGCCCTTCACCAACTGCTCTAGACAACTTCATGCTGAGGAAACAACTCAAAGCTGAAGAAGAGGATATAAACATGCCAGAATATGAACAAATGTCTTACCCTTTTGGAAATCATACTATCCTTGGGAGAACACTGAAGATGTTCCAACTATCTTTTCAGTCATTGTGAATGTTCACTTTGTTTAAAACAGTTTATAAAAACTTTGTTCGTTTTAAAACAATGATATTCATCAGTTAAAAACATGTAAATATTTGTTAAACCGAAACAAATAAGAGTGCAAAGAATTGGATAAAGGCTCAAGTTTATTTAATAGAATGGTAGTCTGCAAATGGCGAGACTCCATGGATCTTTACAAATTTGAAATTGGTGATATACACGGAAAAAGGGCTACATTGAACATAATGACCGTTTCTCCACCAACTCTGAATCCAATGTATTTGAAGCTTCAGTTGACAATGACCGAGCGAGAATCTTTGACAGATGACAGTTGTGGAACAAAGTCTTGTCAGGATGCAGTTACTTGCCAAATCCCTAATTTTTGCCTAGATTGCCCTAGGGTGAGGTACTCAATCTAGCGGGATATATATATATATATATATATATATATATATATATATATATATATATACTTTTTTTATGTCTCTAACTTTTGCCTAGACCGCCCTTTCGGTTCTTCAATCCACCGAGACGCTCATTTTTGCCTAAGCAGCCCTTTCGGGTTTTTAACTTAGCGAGCTATTCTGTTTTTATTTTTAGGCGAAGTATTTCTTGACTGCATCTGAATTCACAGGACGATTGAAATCCTCCCCATCCATAGTTGTGAGCAACAGAGAACCGCTTGAAAAGGCTCTCTTAACAACATATGAACCTTCATAGTTTAGAGTCCACTTGCCCCTGGAATCAGGCGCGAAAGACAAGACTTTCTTGAGCACGAGGTCACCTTCTCGGAACACACGAGGCTTGACCTTTTTATCAAAGGCTTTCTTCATCCTTTGTTGATATAGCTGACCATGGCACATGGCAGTTAATCTCTTCTCTTCAATTAAATTTAGTTGGTCAAAACGACTCTGAATCCATTCAGCTTCAGTCAACTTGACTTCCATCAAGACTCTCATTGATGGGATCTCAACCTCTACGGGGAGCACAACCTCCATGCCATATACAAGAGAAAAAGGGGTTGCCCCTGTTGAAGTGAGGACGGATGTACGATAGTCATGCAAAGAAAATGGCAACATCTCATGCCAATCTTTGTAAGTAACCACCATCTTCTGAATAATCTTCTTGATGTTCTTGTTAGCAGCTTCAACAACCCCATTCATCTTGGGTCTATAGGGAGAAGAATTATGATGTGAAATCTTGAACTCGCTACACAGCTCTTTCATCATCTTGTTCTTCAAGTTAGATCCATTATCAATAATGATCTTGTCTGGCACACCATATCGACATATGAGTTGATTCTTGATAAACTTCACTACCACCTACCTGGTCACATTCGCATACGATGCCGCTTCAACCCACTTGGTGAAGTAATCAATCGCTACGAGAATAAAACGGTGACCGTTCGACACCTTTGGCTCAATCATGCCAATCATGTCAATTCCCCACATGGAGAAAGGCCATGGTGAGGAAATAACATTCAGAAGTGACGGGGAAATATGAATCTTATCCGCATAAATATGACACTTGTGGCATTTCTTCACATACTTGCAGTAGTCAGACTCCATTGTCAGCCAACAGTAGCCTGCTCTCAACATCTTCTTTGCCATGGCATGTCCATCGGAATGAGTACCAAATGAACCTTCATGGACTTCAGTCACTAACAGGTCTGCTTCGTGTCTATCCACGCATCTGAGCAGAACCATGTCAAAATTCCTCTTGTAAAGCACATCACCATTGAGGTAAAAACTGCCAGAGAATCTCCTCAAAGTCTTTTTGTCTTTAACAGATGCCCCAGGCGGGTAAGTCTGACTTTGGAGAAAGCACTTGATATCATAATACCACGACTTATCATCTTTCACTTCCTCAACTGCAAACACATGAGCTGGTCTATCCAAGCGCATCACAGTAATATTGAGAACTTCATTCCAATACTTCACCACAATCATTGAAGCAAGTGTAGAAAGAGCATCTGCCATCTGATTCTCATCTCGAGGAATATGATGGACGTCAACCTTAGTAAAGAAAGTTGAAATCCTCCTCGCATAATCTCTATACGGGATGAGGACAAGCTGATTCGTCTCCCATTCACCCTTAATCTGATTAACAACAAGGGTCGAATCGCCATAAACATCAAGATGTTTGATCCTAAGATCAATACATTCTTCCAAACCCATAATACAAGCCTCATATTCCGCCATATTTTTCTTGCATTTGAAAGTTAGCCTTGTTGTAAAAGGAAAATACGTGCCTTGAGGAGTAATAATCACTGCCCCAATACCATTTCCATACTGATTAACAACACCATCGAACACCATACTCCATCGGGAACCAGGCTCTGGCCCTTCATCGAGCGTAGGCTCATCACAATCTTTCTTCTTCAAATACCGAATCTCCTCATCAGGGTAGTCGTACTACACAGATTGATAATCGTCAATTGGTTGATGTGCCAAATGGTCAACCAAGATACTACCTCTAATAGCTTTTTGAGCTCGATACTCAATATCATACTCAGATAACAACATCTGCCAACGGGCAATCCTCCCAGTTAAAGTAGGCTTCTCAAAGATATACTTGATTGGATCCATTTTGGATATCAACCAATTTGTATGATTCAACATATACTGGCGTAAACGCTTAACAACCCAAGCCAAAGCACAACATGTCTTCTCAAGCATTGAGTACCGAGGCTCACAATCAGTAAACTTCTTACTCAAGTAGTATATTGCATACTCTTTCTTCCCTGATTCATCTTGCTGACCCAATACATAACCCATGGAGTCATCAAGCACGGTCAAGTACATAATCAAGGGTCTCCCTTCAACAGGCGGAGACAGAATTGGAGGCTCAGACAAATACTCTTTGATACTATCAAAGGCCTTTTATCCATCCTCGGTCTAATCATGACACAAATCTTTCCGAAGGAGCTTGAATATAGGTGCACATGTGGCAGTCATGTGGATATAAATCTCGAAATGTAATTCAAGCGGCCAAGAAAACCTCGGACTTGATTCTCAGTTTTGGGCGCATGCATATCTTTTATTTCTTTGACCTTGGCAGGATCAACTTTAATACCTCTCTCGCTGACAATAAAGCCCAATAACTTGCCGGAACGGACTCCAAATGTACACTTGTTCGGATTCAGGTGGAGTTTGTACTTCCTCAAACGCTGGAAAAGCTTCAACAAGTGCTCTACATGTTCAACTTCCATTTTCGACTTCACAATCATATCATCAACATACACCTCGATCTCCTTGTGCATCATATCATGAAATAAGGTAGTCATAGCGCGTTGATACGTGGCTCCGACGTTCTTCAAACCGAAGGGCATCACTCGATAACAGAATATTCCTTAAGGTGTGATGAATGTTGTCTTCTCCATATCCTTAGGTGCCATTTTAATCTGGTTATAACCGGAAAATCCGTCCATAAATGAGAAGACATTGAATTTAGCTGTATTATCTACCAACGTATCAATGTGTGGTAGAGGAAAATCATCTTTCAAACTAGCTTTATTCAAGTCACGGTAGTCCACACTCATTCGGACTTTTCCATCTTTCTTAGGCACGGGCACAATATTGGCCACCCATTGAGGATATGTAGAAGTCACCAGAAACCCCACATCAATTTGCTTATGAACTTTTTCTTTAATCTTGACTGCCATATCGGGATGAGTTCTTCTGAGCTTCTGCTTCACAGGCACACACTCAGGCTTCAACGACAAGAAATGTTGCACGATATCAGTATCTAGACCAGGAATGTCTTCATACGACCAGGCAAAGACGTCGACATGTTCTTGTAGTAACTCGATCAACCCCTTCTTCACAGGTTCTTCCAAGAGTTCCCCAATCTTCACTTCACGAATGCAGTCTTCAGACCCCAAGTTGGCTGTTTCTAGATTCTCAAGATGCGGCTGAATGATCTTCTCCTCGTGCTCAAGCAGACGGGTAATCTCATCAGGGATCTCTTCAACATCATCTTCTTCGGCCTCAAATACAGGGAACTCAAAGTTGGGAGATGGTGTTGGATCGTTATGTTCAATGGGTTTGATCAACCTGCATAATGATTTTGAGTATAAAAGAGATTTCAGAATTCAAACAAGGCAAATCATTATGCAGATGAAAAATTGATTTTATTCTCTTTTTTAGGGTTATATAGTGATCACCAATTTCATGCAAAAAGCAAAAAGGAAAAATAATTTGGAAAAAACAAACATTTAACATGTGATCATTGAATGAATATCATTGTATTAATCAAATTATGCCAACAATGTCATCACTTCTCCTTTGGCCTGGGAGAAAGGTTTTCAAACAAAATGTACACATTACGTTGACTTATGGATAACTGTTGGAACATCAACAGTGACCCAATTATTGCAGATCCCGCCAGGTATGACAAAGTTGCCAAGGTCTTCCTCTTCATCATCTTCAACAATGGCAGCAGCCTCATGATCTTCAACAGTGTGGATAAAACCTCCACTCTGGAACAACCCACGCTAATTGGAAACACCAGAAGAATACCCTATGCCAGCTCGAGACTTGTTATCTTCCAACTTTATCATTTTCCCCAAACCAATAGTTGCACCATGCTCAATGGCCAACTTCGCATCATTATAGGAGACAAATGAAGAAAGTCCTTTCCTCGAAGGCTCAGCAATAGACAAGGCTTAGAACGGAGTCCCAACTTCATCCTTAGCATCAATATAGGAGAAGGAATATAAATGACTGACCAAGAGAGCCTTCTCTCCCCATATCACCACCAACTTCTTATTCTTAACAAGCTTCAATTTTTGGTGTAGGGTGGATGTTACGGCGCCTGCCTCGTGAATCCATGGTATGCCCAGTAAACACTTGTAAGACGGATGAATATCCATGACCTTTAAAGTGATATGGAAATCACTAGGTCCAATCTTGATCGGGAGTTCTAATTCGCCGATCACGGTTTTGCGCGATCCATCAAACGCCTTCACAACCACTCCACTCTGCCTCATGGGAGGCCCTTGATACGAAAGTTTAACAAGAGTGGATTTTGGAAACACATTAAGTGATGATCTTGTGTCCACTAACACATTGGGCAAGGCATCATCCTTACAGTTCATGGAGATGTGTAGAGCCAAATTGTGGTCTTTTCCCTCCTCGGGAAGATCAGCATCACAGAAGCTCAAATTGTTGCAAGCGGTTATATTTGCAACAATGCTATCAAACTGCTCTATGGTGACATCGTGGTCCACGTATGCCACGTCAACACCCTCTGCAAAGCTTCGCGGTGTGGCTCGGAATTCATCAACAAAGATAAGATAAATATCTTTGATGGAGTTTGTAGCAGCTGATCAACAACATTATATTCACTCCTCTTGATGAGCCTCAACATCTCATCACCATCCTCTTTCAAAATGCCAGACTGGCCAACCAGGATAGGAGTATTATTGTTCTTATCAACAATAGGGTCGACACCCTTCACAACAGGAACATGATTATTTGAAGAAGAAATCCCCACGGGACCGGCAAGATTAACAACAGTTCTCTTCACAATGTCTTCATGGGATTTCGGCTGCGCCGAGAAAACACGACCACTACGGGTCACACCACTAACATCTGAAATGCTAACCACAGAGGTTGAGGGCAACGACACCTCCTTCCCATCTTCTAGCATAATTGCGTTGTATCGGTAGGGAACGACCTTGTCTAATACATACGGGACAAGACCCGCTGGCTTGATCACAAGAGCTGGTGATACCTTCTTCTTGTTGCCATCATACTTGACGATAACAGGCTCAGGAATTTTAAACACCGGGGTGATAACATCGACTTCGTCCTCATTACAATTCTGAAGTATTTCAATCATCCCCTGATCAATCATCTCTTGGATGTCCTTTCTCACTTGTCGGCATCCTCTCTCATTGATAGTGCACACCTGGCACCTATCATGGTCATGCTCGTAGTGGTTGTGTTTACACAACAACTTATGAATCTCGACCAAAGATTGCCTTATGTCATTCAGATAAAGGACTTTATATTTTCCAGGGCATCCTTGGACCATGTTAACAACTGCTTTCCCATGCTCGAGCAATGGGTTCTTCTTAACATTTGGACCTATGTCCTCAAAAAACAATATCCCACTTCTCACAAGGTCTTGCACCTTGGTGTTCAATGGGTAACAGTTCTCCACGTCATGTCCGGGAGCACCAAAATGATATACACAATGAAGCTCAGGCTTATACCACCACTAAGGACTGGCTGGTATAACAGGAGGGTCTCATGGAGTTATCAGCTTCCTACCAATCAAGGAAGGATAAAGCTCAACATATGTCATCGGAATCGGGTCAAAAGTTACCCTTTTCCTCTCATAGTTGCTAGTGCTGGTGTTGTTATTGATACGAGGCTGGTCGGCCTGTTGTGGTTGACGACGTTGTTGTTGTTGATGAACTTCTCTGAAAGCAGGTGCTATATGAGCCACCTGGTGTTGGTTGACGACAGGACACACATTCTTCCTCTTTACAGAGGGCCTTCTCTTAATATGAGAGGACATGGCATGAGTCTCTCCCTCCTTCTTCCTAGCAAAGCCTTCATACTTCTTTGCTGAGGAACTGTCATATCTAGACAAACGTCCTTCACGGACCCCCTCTTCTAATCTCATCCCCATATTCACCAATTCGGTGAAATTTGAGGGAGCGCTAGCAATCATTCTTTCATAATAGAAAGAGCTCAAATTCGTCAAGAAGATCTTTGTTATCTCCTTCTCTTCTAGGGGTGGCACTATCTGAGCTTCCAATTCTCGCCATCTCTGGGCGTACTCCTTGAAGGTCTCTTTGTCCTTCTGCGACATTGCCCTTAACTGGTCCCTGTCCGGAGCCATATCCATATTATATTTATATTGCTTCACAAAGGCCTCGTTTAGATTATTGAAAGAGCAGATGCTTGCACTCTCCAACCCCATATACCACCGGAGCGCAGCACCTGTCAGGCTATCCTGAAAGTAGTGGATCAGCAGTTGGTCATTATCAGTATGGGTCGACATCTTGCGAGCATACATCATAAGATGGCTGAGCGGGCATGTGTTTCCCTTGTATTTATCAAAGTCAAGCACTTTGAATTTAATAGGGATCTTCATGTTGGGCACTAGGCACAACTCAACATCACTTTTCCCAAAGAGGTCCTTACCCCTCAAAGTCCTCAGTTCCTTGCGCAACTCAAGGAATTAATCTTTCATCTCGTCCATCTTCTCATAAACATCCGGGCCCTCAGATGGCTCAGAATGATAGATGGTGTCTTCAACACGGGGAAGGGTGTGCACAACGGGAGGTGGCACAGATAGGACTGGGCTAGATGCCAGCATGGAAGCGAGAGTAGGAGCGAAACTCTCTGGCATGAAATTAGCAGGCATTCCCCAAGGGAACCCAGCTAGCATAGTCCGAGCGAAATGGGCTGTTGCAGCAGGCACGGTTGACGTAGCTATCTCAGAAATAACCGTCCTCGTGGGAGGAGTTGCAGGAGTAGGCAAAGCTTGGCTCTGGGCGGCCAGAACTGACTCCATCATGGCAGTCAGCCTAGCGATCTCTTCCTTCAAGTCCCTGTTCTCTTGCTCTAGATGCTCCATTATCCTCGGATGATTGGCCCTGGTATTATACCGGTGCGTCAGTTTGTCTTCAAAATAAATGAAGAGTGAAGAGTTAGACCAATGATCAAGAGCTCAGAACAAAACATGCTTATACATATGATGCATGCATTGTTTGCGCATATGGTTTGTTTTTTATTAGAGGAACTTTATAGAGACCTATTTGCAAATATTTGAAAGTATTTAACTTTTAAGACATATATGGAATACTCATAGCAATAATATTTGGAATTTTTTTACACCAAAGAAGTAGTACAGTTTTGGTAACCAAATACAATACAAGAGAAAAGGAGAATGAACATCCTATGGAGCCCTAGAAACAATCTCCCAAAGCTCTCGAGATCGGAAGATAAGTTGCACGAAGCCTCTTCATCTCTCTCTCACAAGTTGCTTCCATATTGGCCTTCTCCTTGGCGAGCCAATCATACTTCCTCTTCCAAAACCTAGATGAATGAGGAAGAAGAGAAGTAACCACATCATCAGGCTCATCAATAACCTGATGCTCTAGAAACTCTATCACTACATCCTTATCTTTGAGTTGCCGAAGAAGTTCCTCACGCTCACGAACCCATGCACGCGAACGGTCTTCATCTATCAACTCCTCTACTCCTTGGTTAGGGAGGGTTTAAGGCCCAACCATAACCATAGGGTGTTGGTGTAAGCCCTAGAGGCCAATACTTTTGGTACTTGTATCGAATTATTTATTAATAATAAAAAGGCATTTTCTTTATTATGGTTGATTAATCAAGTCCCTGGAATAGATAGTCCGTTTAATGTATTAAGTGTGACTTAATCATGAGAACACATTAAACACAAGGACACTATTCTTAAAGTATCCGTAGTCGAGCTTTAATGTGAAGTGGGATAACATTAAAGCATTTAGACTATTATGTTTGTAGACTGATGATCACATCTCATGGATCATGGATAAAGAGTTATCAAGTCTTAAACATAGGTATGAATATTAGGAGTAATATTTATACCGGATTGACCCGCTATGAGAATACTATATAGAAAGTTATGCAAAGTGTCATAAGTTATTCTCATGGTGATAATAGTGTATACCACTCTTCGACCTGAAACCACTATGGATCCTAGATGTAGAGTCTAGTGCTTTATTGCTGATCCAACGTTGTCCGTAACTGGATAACCATAAAGACAGTTGATGGGTACTCCACGAAGCATGCTGAGGGACATGAGTGTCCTAGATGGAATTTGCCAATCCTGCGTAACAGGATAAATGTCTATGGGCCCAATATTGAACTGGACAAGGGTGACACGGTCTATACCTTGTGTTCAATATAGACATAAGGGCAAAGGGGTAATTATACACATAATTATTATCACAAGAGGTTTTGTCAGATCACATGACATTTTCGTGACTTGGGTAGCAGTGATGTGTTGCTAGATACCGCTCACTATTTATTATGTTAAATGTGTGATTTAATATAATTGCCAACGCCGCGAAAACCTATAGGGTCACACACAAAGGACGGATTGATGAGAGATAGAGTAACTAAGGAACACCGTAAGGTACGGTGCACTTAAGTGGGAGACGAAATGTGGTAAGGTACCAAATACTTAAGTGATTTTGGGCATATTATAAGATATGGGCCAAAATACACTTAAGTGGGCTTTTTAGCTTGAAGCCCGCACAAGTGGTTCTATAAATAGAACCCCTTGGGTAGAAGCATTGTAACTCCAATCCACTCAGACAGAAATTCAAGTAGAGACTTGGAATTTTGTTTCCCTCTTTCTCTCACTCAAAGCCTTCATTCATAACAGCTAGCACTGCGATTGAAGGAATCCGTTCGTGTGGACTGAGTAGAGACGTTGTCATCGTTCAACGTTCGTGATCGCCCCGTGGATCTGTATCAAAGGTTTTGATCATTATCAGAGATCTGCACCAAAGGTTTGAATCGCCACAAGAGGTAACGATTCTATCACTGATCATGCCCATTCGTAAGGATCACTAAATGGAGAAATTTTTAAATTCCGCTGCGCCTTGGATGGCAATTCTCCTACAGTGGTATCAGAGCCACTTACGAAACCATGAATCTGATATTTGTTTTTGTTCTGTAATAATATGATTAAAGACAGAATGAATCAAAGGTTAAATTGAGATCGATCAAGTTACATATATGTGATATATGTAATCCTGATGCAAAATACATTATATATGATATAGTGTTCTCGTTTCGTTCATTCAAACCCTCGATGATTGTTTTCCTTTGAGCGATCAATGGTCGTTTGCTTCTTGATCCGACATTAGTATGGTGAAGCAATGACGTGTTGATCAATCATACTGAATTAACAATCGAGATGTGTTTGACGGTCTGAAATTGGTGCATCAGGGTTAGTGACGGCACAAGGGTTGTGTTGTCAGAGAGTTATGCGATTGGGGTTTGACTGCACAAGAGTTGTGCGTTCTAAACACTTTTCCGAACAGTGTTAACCGGTTAACACGTATGGTTAACCGGTTAACGAGAAACTGAATACAACCTTCTAAATAATTTTGGAACAGTGTTAACCGGTTAACGCATATGGTTAACCGGTTAACGGAATGCGAAATAAATTTTTTGAGATTTTCAAACAGTGTTAACCGGTTAACGCATTTGGTTAACCGGTTAACGCAAGGCGGAAAACAGTTTTCCAAGACATTTTAAAACAGTGTTAACAGGTTAACGCATATGGTTAACCGGTTAACGCAAGGCAGAAAAGAATTTTTTAAAAAAAGTTTTCAAATAGTGTTAACCGGTTAACGCATATGGTTAACCGGTTAGCGCAAGGAAAAATTCACCCGTTCGGCTAGAAAAAGTGCTTTGAAGTATCAAGTGTTGATACGAAAAACGACGTCAATTTTAAATGAATTGTTCATTAAAATTTTCGAGCAGGGGCAGCGGAACACCCGTTCCCGCTGTCCGGGCAGCGGAACACCTGTTCCCGCTGTCCGGGCAGCGGACCCCCGGCTAACTCTGCGTAGTGTGATCGGTCGTCGAAATTTAATTTGATTTTAATTAATTAAAGGAATTAATAATAATAATAAAGTGTTTATTATTGTCTTGTGGTGATCGGTTATGGCCTTAGTTTTCCTTTGTTTTGTTTTGGGTTTTTAAAATAAGACCTGCGTGTCGTGCCTCTCTCTTAATCTCCCAAATGTAACTTCTTTTCTCATCTCACTCCCTCGTATGTAAAACGAGTTTCTTTCATGTAATGTAATGATATGAAGAAAGCAAAGAAGTCAGTGCCAAAGGAGGACAACCTTGAAGATCTTGCTTGGAGAAGCTTAGATCGTTGTAGGTTAGCTTAGGTTCTCTCATTGGCTTGGGAGAACAATTGCGCTAGGGGCCATAACTGTTTCATTATGTATGTATGTATGTTGATGCATGTGAGAGACGGTTTATATGATAAACAAGCCGGTGAGATCAGAAAAATTGCAATTCCCTCAAAATAAATACTAAGTTTAAGCTTTCTAAGTTTTAACACTCATCAAGACTAGTATCGAATAATGTAGGTTTCGCCTACGCGAGGTGCATGTTCTATATTAGTAAGGTGCGATGGGATAATTGTAATATCCAACTGTTAAAACAATGGGTCAAACTTAACTAAACAAATTATAATAAGATTATATATATATGTTTAGAAGCAAGAGTTGGGAATGATCCATATGATGGATTGGAATAAGGAGTTATTCACCCAACTGAAATTTTCGAGAGTTGTATGAGACACAATTGGAAGGAGTTCCTACCTAAATAACCTAGTTTTGTGTAATCCGCATACGCGGACTTAGAACGAAGTGAAATATGGATCTCGACCCACTAGAAAATCTTCCAACGGGATTTTCCGAATCAAATGATGAGGGTCATTTGTTTTGAGTAAAATAGTGGGAGCATATTTAATTAAAGGCCTAATTGAATATGTCAATGATACTTATATTTTCATTAATCCTTATGTAGATTACCATGACAGCAAACACCTCTAACAACATCCTGCGATCAATCCTTGATAAGGAAAAATTGTCTGGGACAAATTTCCTGGATTGGCACCGAAACCTGAGGATTGTCCTCAAACATGATAAAAAGCTGTATGTCTTGGAGACACCTGTTCCTGAAGAGGAACCTCCTAGTTCTGCACCTAAGGCAGAAAGAGATGCTTATAAGAAGCATGTCGATGATGCCAATGAAACTGCTTGTCTCATGTTGGCTACCATGAACTCAAAATTGCAAAAGCAACATGAGAACATGTCAGCATTCGATATGATCGAACACCTGAAGTTGCTTTATCAAGAGCAAGCAAGGCATGAGAGGTTTGAAGTTTCAAAAGCCCTTTTTCAAAGCAAGTTAGCTGAGGGAGCCCCTGTAGGTCCCCATGTACTCAAGATGATTGGGTATGTGGAAAACCTTGAGAGATTGGGTTTTCCCCTCGAAAAGGAACTTGCAACTGATTTGATCTTGCAATCGTTGCCAGATAGTTTCAGTCAATTTGTCCTAAATTTCAATATGATTGATATGGACAAATCTCTTCCTGAACTGCTCGCCATGTTAAGAACTGCCGAGCAGAATCTGAAGTCAAAAGGGAAGTCCATTCTGATGATCGGAAATGGAAAGAGACAGAACAAAAGGCCCACTAAGCAAAGTGATAAGGGGAAGGGCAAGGAAGTTGCCAATCCCAGACCCACTGCTGCTTTGAAGCCTAGTGGAGGCATAGCAAAAGAAGGCACATGCTTCCATTGCGGTAAGACCGGACACTGGAAGAGGAACTGCCCAAAGTACCTGGAAGATAAGAAGAATGGAGTAGAGACTTCAACTTCAGGTATTTTTTTTATTAATTTATCTACTTCTGCATCATGGGTATTAGATACTGGATGCGGTTCTCACATTTGTACAAATGTGCAGGAACTAAAAAGGAGTAGAGATTTGGCAAAAGGTGAAGTCGACCTACGAGTTGGCTATTGAGCAAAGGTTGCTGCTTTAGCCGTAGGAACTTTTGTATTGACTTTACCTAGTGGTTTAATAATTCAGTTAGAGAACTGTTATTATGTACCTGCAATTAGCAGGAATATTATTTCCATTGCTTGTTTGGACAAGTTTGGTTTTTCATTTATAATAAAGAACAATTGTTGCTCAATTTATTTGAATGATATATTCTATGCTACTGCACAAATGAACAATGGACTATATGTCCTTGATCTTGAAATGCCTATTAATAACATTAATACAAAAGGGTGAAACCTAACGAGTTAAAACCAACTAGGTAAGAATATTAAAACTCTTCGATCAGATCGAAGTGATGAGTATTTAATCCTAGAGTTTGATGACCATCTGAAAGAGTGTGGGATCCTATCCCAACTTACTCCTCCTGGAACATCCCAATGGAAGGGTGTATATGAGAGAAGAAATCGAACCCTGTTGGACATGGTCCGATCCATGATGAGTCACACCAATCTTCCAAACTCCTTTTGAGGACATACACCATTGACATCAGCTTACACACTTAACCGTGTTCCATCCAAAAGGTTGAAAAGACACCATATGAGATATGGAGTGGTAAGAGACCACATATGTCTTACATGAAGATTTGGGGTTGCGAAGTTTATGTGAAACGACAAATTTCAACTAAGCTTGAGCCCAAATCTGAAAAATGCTTATTTGTGGGGTATCCTAAAGAAACAAGAGGATATTATTTCTACAATCCTTCTGAGGGCAAAGTGTTTCTCGCTCGAACTTGAGTTTTCCTATAAAGGGATTTTATTTCCAAAGGAACCAGTGGGAGGAAAGTAGAGCTTGAAGAAATTCAAGAATCACAAAGCATCGATACACCTACGGAGGAATTAGAGCAGGAAACACAAGTAGTTGTGTAAGAGCAACCTGCTCAAGTAGAACAAAACCAGCGTAGGTCAGGCAGGATACGTCACCTACCTGAGATATATGGATATCTGATCAAGGTGATGTATTACTCATGGATCAAGATGAGCCTGTGACCTACTCATGGATTCTTCGCCTTGATGAAACAGTAAAATTGTATGGATTCATCAAAAACGAAGATGAGCCTTGTGTCTACAAGAAGGTTAGTGGGAGCATGATCGTATTCCTGGTATTATATGTAGATGACATATTACTCATTGGAATCGATATCCCTACCCTGCAACAAGTAAAGTCTTGGTTGGGGAAATGCTTTTCTATGAAGGACCTGGGTGAAGTAGCCTATCAGAATCTATAGAGATAGATCATGAAATGCTTGGCCTAAGTCAGAGTACATAGACAAAGTACTAAGACACTTTAATATGAATGATTCCAATATGGTTATGTGTTTTGCTTAAATGGTGGCACTGTGAGCTTGAAAAGTTCAACGCAAGATGCAGTTGCTGATTCTACAACTGAGGCCGAGTATATTGCTTCCTTAAGTGCAGCAAAGGAAGCTGTTTGGATCAATAAACTTGGCATAGTCCCTAGAATTGTGGATCCCATTGGTCTCTATTATGATAACAATGGTGTTATCGCACAAGCTAAGGAGCCTAGATCTCACCAACGATCCAAACACATACTTAGGCGTTGTGCGAAAATATGTAAAGTACCTACACTTGACAATATTGCTAACCCACTGACAAAGCCTCTTGCGCAGCAGAAGCATGATGGCCATACTAGATCAATGGGCATACGGGGTATGCCTGATTGGCTCTAGTGCTAGTGGGAGATTGTTGGTGTAAGCCCTAGAGGCCAATACTTTTGGTACTTGTATCGAATTATTTATTAATAATAAAAAGGCATTTTCTTTATTATGGTTGATTAATAAAGTCCCTGGAATATATAGTCCGTTTAATGTATTAAGTGTGACTTAATCATGAGAACACATTAAACACAAGGACACTATTCTTAAAGTATCCGTAGTCGAGCTTTAATGTGAAGTGGGATAACATTAAAGCATTAAGACTATTATGTTTGTAGACTGATGATCACATCTCATGGATCATGGATAAAGAGTTATCAAGTCTTAAACATAGGTATGAATATTAGGAGTAATATTTATACCGGATTGACCCGCTATGAGAATACTATATAAAAAGTTATGCAAAGTGTCATAAGTTATTCTCATGGTGATAATAGTGTATACCACTCTTCGACCTGAAACCACTATGGATCCTAGATGTAGAGTCAAGTGCTTTATTGCTGATCCAACATTGTCCGTAACTGGATAACCATAAAGACAGTTGATGGGTACTCCACGAAGCATGCTGAGGGACATGAGTGTCCTAGATGGAATTTGCCAATCCTGCGTAACAGGATAAATGTCTATGGGCCCAATATTGAACTGGACAAGGGTGACACAGTCTATACCTTGTGTTCAATATAGACATAAGGGCAAAGGGGTAATTATACACATAATTATTATCACAGGAGGTTTTGTCAGATCACATGACATTTTCGTGACTTGGGTAGCAGTGATGTGTTGCTAGATACCGCTCACTGTTTATTATGTTAAATGCGTGATTTAATATAATTGCCAACGCCGCGAAAACCTATAGGGTCACACACAAAGGACGGATTGATGAGAGATAGAGTAACTAAGGAACACCGTAAGGTACGGTGCACTTAAGTGGGAGACGAAATGTGGTAAGGTACCAAATACTTAAGTGATTTTGGGCATATTATAAGATATGGGCCAAAATACACTTAAGTGGGCTTTTTAGCTTGAAGCCCGCACAAGTGGTTCTATAAATAGAACCCCTTGGGTAGAAGCATTGTAACTCCAATCCACTCAGACAGAAATTCAAGTAGAGACTTGGAATTTTGTTTCCCTCTTTCTCTCACTCAAAGCCTTCATTCATAACAGCTAGCACTACGATTGAAGGAATCCGTTCGTGTGGACTGAGTAGAGACGTTGTCATCGTTCAACGTTCGTGATCGCCCCGTGGATCTGTATCAAAGGTTTTGATCATTATCAGAGATCTGCACCAAAGGTTTGAATCGCCACAAGAGGTAACGATTCTATCACTGATCATGCCCATTCGTAAGGATCACTAAATGGAGAAATTTTTAAATTCCGCTGCGCCTTGGATGGCAATTCTCCTACATAGGGGTAGGTCTCGGATAATCGTATGGAATGCGGTACTCAAAAGCTCTCTTCCTCACCCAAGAGGTGTAGGGTTCCAAAGCAATGCAATTCTTCGGACCAAGCTCATTCCTCCCTTTCTTATGAACTTTGCGCCAAGCGCGGACCATTCTACCCTTAAAGTTCTGGGGATCTTTACCCTCTTGAAAGAACAAGACTTCCAATGAAATGTTGTTAGGTTTATCCTTTAAGGGGAACCCAAGCTGACGGCGAGCCAAAACAGGGTTGTAGTTAATTCCACCACATGTACCAAGAAGAGGCACATTGGAGAACTCACCACAAGAGTCAATAATCTGAATGCCATCATAAACACGGTTATACCAAGAGATATCATCATTAGTGAGAGACATGAGTCTCGCAGACCACCGTAGACATTCCTTATTCTCCTTGAAGGCAAGCGTCTGAGGCAAGTGCGAAATAAACCACTTGTACAACAAAGGAAGACATCACACAATGGATCCACCACCTTCTGCATTCCTCATATGCAAAGAGAAATAAGTGTCACCCAACAGAGTCGGAACGAGATTAAGAGAAGAGAAAATCCAAATAGCATTCACATCCACAAAATTGTCGATGTTGGGAAATAACACTAGCCCATAGATGAGTAGTACAAATACAGCTTCAAAGGCGTCCTCACTCATGGCCTTCCCAAACAGAGTAGCTTGAGCAATGAGAAAATCAGATGGGAGACCTTGAATTCCATCTTTAGTAGTCATATGAGCAACAATGTCAGGTACATCTATGTGAAGCATGTCAACAATCTCTTGGGAAGACGGAACCTTCTCCAAACCACTGAATGGAAACTGATCTAGAATAGGTATACCCACATGATAGGCATACTCCTTAAGTGTAGGCAAAAGCTGGAAATTCGGAAAAGTGAAACACCGATACAGAGGATCGTAGAACTGCACCAACACACTCATCAGACCTTCATCCACCTTGGTAGAAAGAATAGACAGAAGCTTCCCATGACGAGCTTTGAAATCCAAGGGCTCTAATACATAAGATGTCAAACTCCTTAACTCTTTCAAGTCGGGTTGTCTGAAACTGTACTTCTTCGTATTCCTTCTTTGCTTATCCATGTTTGAAAATTTGCAAATAGACCTCTTAAGTTCCTTGAAAATTCTCTTTGTTGATGATATGGATGCAAATGAATGCATGAATGCATGAATGCAACAATCACACTCAAGGATCAAGCAAGTCACACCATACAAAGGTCACGAGATGGCTCACGTCATCATCAATATCAATCATCCATTTTGGTGGATTATGGTTTACACCTTATTAACACCCAAGTTCCATTGATATTGAGGATATACGAGAACGGATCAACCGCGAATCACGGGTTTGTTGTAAGTCACGAGCATGGAGTCTCGGTTAAGAACCACCCAATGGGAGTGTACTATGGTAAAACCTGACAATCATGTTCTAAAAAGGTCGCCATAGTCATCATCTCATCTTTCAGATATTATCGGATAAAATGACTACTCGTATTCCAAAAATATTCTCAAGAGATACTCTTATGAGTGTAGTATCGCGTAACAATCGCCTCAAGTCTTACACTTGAACGACTTTCGCACTACATCATAGAATAGGCCAAGATGGGCTAGGTATCTAAGGTCCTTGGCTTCTAAGGTTTATATTGGAAAGAGTAATGCCTAACCACGACTACTCGTGTGACATTATTGTCCCAACAAGACCTCCACCAAGTGAATGGGCTTGCAAGTCAACTTGTTAAGGAATAACTCCACACAAGTCAACAAGACTATGCCATTCTCCTATCATAAATGCACTCGAGTTCGGGTATAGAACTCATCTCACAAGAAACCACCAAGCATACAAGCAATTGATATATCAAGCAATTCATATATTACAAACAATACAGTCATCCCAAATTTGCACAAAAATATGTCACCAATAAATATAAACATATAACACATATAAGCAAAAAGTAGGCTAAACCCACTAGGAACAACTAATCCCCAGCAGAGTCGCCACTTTTCTGTAGCGGGGTTTTCGTTACCTTTAGGTTTATTGACTAAACCAAAAGTAAACATACAATTCGAGTCACCATCGCACTTTTATTTGTCCAAAGGAAAGGCTAAAAGGCGAACAAAAGCCAAGTAAGAAGTTTTATCAAATCAAAAACTAATAAAAATGTCAGAGATCTAGGTAAGGGGGTAGGTTATGAAATGGGAAGGTTTTACGCACCCAAAACATCCTTAGTATTCTAAGGGAACCCTTTTTGCAAATATGTGTTGTAGGTTGGTATTTGTGAGAATATGTGCAAAAGATTGAAGGGATGAGAAGAGAATAGATTATATTTACAATTTTGTTGTTTGAATGGATAAACCCATTGCCTACGTACCATCACAAAGGTAGGATCAAAACCTCGTAGTTCGGGGTAAAAATCTCAAAGATTGGTGAATTGATTTGACCAAAAGCCTTAAGGTCATATGTTATCAAAGGGAGAAAAGTCAACCTAAACCAACAATCCACCGTGTGAGGAAGGCTTCAATATACTAGTGAGGGGTTAACCCTATAATACGTATGGAAGACTTATAATCCAATCACTAAGGATAAGGTGAGATTCACATCAACCACTATGACAACTCAAACCCATGGCTAATGTTTATGAAAAGGTTTTAATAAGGTGGCCATTGGAACCACAGAAACAACTTGAAATGAGTTATATTTACAAGTTAGATTTATTTACAAAATGAAGTCAAAGTTGGATTAAGATTCATTCACAATGAGTATTAATGAAAAGAGTTTGAAAAGTCAAAGGCATAAGGCCTAGGTTTCTAATTTCAAACAAAGTCAAAGTTTGCAAGAAGAAAATTTGGATTGGGTTAGAGTGGGAAGAAGATGAGAAAGGCTAATCCTAAAGCATACAAAGATAAGAGAGGAGATAAAACCCTAGAAGTTCCTTTTCTTGAAATCATAGAGATGATTCAAGATGCTCCTTTCCTTTGGACTTAGCACATAATCAAGCAATCAAACAAATTAGATTCAAGCTCCTAGGATCTCCATTTGTCTTGTCTCTCTTAACTTGGCTACTCATGACAATGATCCTCCTTACTATCTCAAGATGGAATCCCTATCACACAAGAGCAAACATCAAAAAGTTTACAACACAATAAGAGGAATGAACAAAGAATAAGTTTTGGAAAGGAAGTCCTTTGAAGTCAACTTTGAAATTTAGCATTCTAAAGGCATGCGGCCTAGTTGCTCTTCAACAAATTTAGCATTCTAAAGGCATGAGGCCTAGTTGCTCTTGAACTCCTTTAAGCATGGGTAAGTCCTAATTCTAAGTCCTTTCTCCTTTTTGCATTAGGTTCACACAAAACAAAAGCAAAACCAACACAAGACAACAATATATTTATATACAATAATGAGCTCAAATGAGCAAAAGGAAAATGGCATAAACATAAAATATGGGCTCAAGTGAGCAAAATGAAAAGCAATATGAATAAATGAGCAAGAAATAAATGGCATTAAAGTAAATTGCAAGAAAATTAAATGCTCAAATTAAAGTTAGTAATTAGTATGGTTATGTTAGTTTGTCATAAGACAATTTAGCGCTATGTTAAGCAATCGTAAGTGGACTAATGTAGTAGTCACACCTATCCGAGGCCGGTTAATAAAACTATATGCAAATAAACACAAGTTAGAGATCATGACTAGTAAACCAAGCTCCTAAAACTTGCCATGCCAAAACAAAAGGGGAAAGGCCTTGTATGGATTTTAGGTTTTTTGCTTGACCAAGAAGAAACCTATCTTGGACACAAAAGAACTCACTTGATCTTGGATCAAGTTGGGTTTGGCTTGGATCAAAGAAGGTTAAACCTCTTATTTGTCAAGACCAACCATAAGACATTAACTCATTGGCCAAATTATAAAAAAAGAATGGGATGAAGATGAAATGGATGAAAAGAGAATTCAAACATCAAACACAATTGGTCAAAAGTGAATCAAATCATCACCAACCAATGCTAAACAGAAAAGAAATGAAGATTACAAGTCAACAAGTCAAACATATTTATTTGGTAATTTTTGAATTAAAAGTAAATGCAAAATAAAATGGACAAAATATGGTCAAACCTCAAATTTAATTCAAATCAACTTCAACAAGCCCAATTAAATTCTCATAGGTCTAACATGGTCAAACAAACTTTGACAAATTTTCTCAACAATTTTTGAAATCAGAAACTATTTAAAAACAATTAAAAACAATGAAAAATAACACAATATGAATTAAAATCTCAAATAAATCTCAAATCAAATAAGAACTTGATGAGACTATTTTTCATTGACTTATCATCATCCATAGGTGTTAGGAAAATATTTTTGGATTTTTAAAATATCAAAAAGTATTTTAAAATGAATTAAAACTATTAAAAACCAAATAATTCACAAAAAATATTAAATGAAGTCACAAAAATAATTAAAAATCAAAATATGAAACTAGATTTTTCAAGAATTTTTTTGGCATTGGTCTCATATTTCTGTGACTTCAAATAAAATATTTATGAATTTTTGAAAATAAAAGGAATTAAATGGAATTAACAGAAAATAAGAAAAATAGCAAAAATCCAGCGCCATCAAATCAATTCATTAATTGACGTGGCAAGGCATCAAGGGCTCAGAGGCGCGGTCACATGGTGTGCCTTGGTGAAACGCGCAACACAATGATTTAAAATAAGTCAATACATTGGATGGGTGAGATTATAACATAGCAACATGATCCAATGGCTCTGAAGCAAACACGTGGGGATGGTGGTGGAAACCACCATCTTCTCCGACGATCTAACCAGTTCCGGCCACCACGCGCAGGGAAATGAATCTCAATAAAAATGAAAAATGAAGACATCAAAATGAAGCTGAGGTGATGTACATCACCCCTGTAACCATGGATCATCCTCAACATTCCTATTTAGAGAGAAATGTGAGCTTGAAAATCATGGTGTATGAACTGTAATGGCACGATTTGCAAAATTAAGACCACCACTGGACTGCCTCAAGCATGAGGACTTCAGAAAACAGCATAAACCAAAGAGATTCACATTATATTGCAAGATCTAGATCAAGAAAGTTTGGTGTTCTACCTCTGAAATGAAGCTTCAAACAACACGAATTCTCCAAGCTCTTGATCTACTTTTGCCCTGGAAGTGTGATGGTGATGCTAGGTTAAGGAATTGAGCTTTGAAGATCAACTAATGATGTTAAAATTCAAGCTTGAGAGAGAAATAGAAAACTGAAAATTCCTTTAGTCAGGGTTTGGATTTCAATTCAGCAGCAATTCAGATCTCCACTTGGTTGCCATTTGAATGAGAATGCATTCTTATTTATAGCTGAAATGTGATGCAAGGCAATGCTTCCCTCGTATCCATGAAGTTTGAATCCTTCTTGCATGGGCCTGTACAGGCGCATGTGAGGCCCAAGAATGAATGAAAATCCATGCTGAACTCAAATGGAAGTGAATTGGACGTGCAATTGGATTGACATTTGCTTGCACATGAAGTTTTAATGTGAAATGCAAAAATGAACATAAACATAAAGCTCTTCTAAACTCCTACATGGAAAGTCCAAAAAATTAATGTGATTAATGGTTGGAAAGCCCTTGGAATAAGGAACAAAAGTCATGTTGGGAAAAAAATCAATTGGAGTTTGGAACTTAATGAAAACTGGTTGTGAAAGTTTGGGTACAAAACATGTTTAAGTCACCTTTGAAAATTTTCACCAAAATCAAACCTCTTTAAGCCCTTCTGTTCCAATGATGCAAGCCTCAAATGAAAAAACTTTCAACAACAAAGTTGTATATCATTTCAAGATAATAAATTTAGACTTGAATTTTGCATAATTTGGATTTGTCATGAGAAAGTTATGGGCACTTGAAGTTGGGCATTTTTCAAATTCAATGACTTAAGTCCAAAGTGACCTATAATGTCTTGTATTATAACATGTGTTTCTTTTAGGATTATGAAATTGTGTCCAACATAACATTTTAAGTAGACATATTAAAATTTACAATGAATTTGGTATCACCTCAAAATCATAAAAAATAAGGAAGTTAGGTCCTTGGGAAGTTTACCCAAAATTAGGGTTTGAGTGAAAATGACCTATAATGTTTTGAAATTAATGATGACCTTCCAAGTTTCAAATAGATTTTTGATGAACATGAAAGTTGTTCATATGGTTCTTAAGAACATTGTTTTTCTTGGGGTCATCTTCATTTGACAAAACATCAAAAGTTGTATCTCAGTGATCTTCAGTTTAGTCAGATGACTTGACTAGTCAACTTCTCAAAGCCAAACTTCAAATCTTGATGAATGAATGATTGAGGAACCTCACATAAGCTCATATATGCATAAAATAATGAATGAAAGAACTTAACTTTATTAAATTTGATCATAGGTTGAGGTTCCTTCATGAGCAAGGCACAGTCAAAGAACAGTTGAATTAGGGTTTCCTTGGGAAACAATCCTCAAGCCCTTTGGGTTATATTGATAAAATTGGCAAATTAAGATACTTGGGAGACATATATGAGGATTAAGAGCTTTGTGGACCATTGTCATGCTTTTTCTCATCTTCATCTAGCCACTTCATTGAGCTTAGGAGCCTCCTAGGAGCATGGGAGCACATGATCACTTGAGCTTCAAAACAAAAGAGTTAGTGACATTTTTTTGTGCTTTTGGTTAGTAATAAAAAATAAGAAAAGAAATAATATACATTTCAAGCATGCTTGGTGGTCTCAAACCACTCACACAAGTCCCAACCCTAAGGTTAATGAGCCAAACATACTATGATCCTTGAGGCAATGCACTGAGCAATGATATGATGCTATGAGGGATATTAGGGTCAACATTAGGGTCTTACAGTCATGTCTGTGCTACCTCCAGTTGTTAATACCTTTCCTCGTGTTGAGGACACCATCTACCATTCTGAGCCATCTGAGGGCGCATATGTTTATGATAAGATGGATGAAATGAAGGGTCAGTTCCTTGAGCTGCGCAAGGAGTTGAAAACATTGAGAGGGAAAAACCTGTTTGGTAAGAGTGCTGCCGAACTCTGCTTAGTACCGAATGTGAAGATCCCGATGAAGTTCAAAGTCCCTGACTTTGAAAAGTATAAGGGAAATACTTGTCCACTTATCCACCATGTTATGTACACCTGAAAGATGCCAACTCAAACTGAGAATGATCAGTTACTGATTCACTACTTTCAAGACAGTTTGACTGGTGCCGCTCTGAGATGGTATATGGGGCTAGATAGTGCAAGCGTTCATAATTTCAACGATTTGGGTGAAGCTTTTATGAAGAAGTACAAATATAATATGGATATGGTGCCTGATAGAGACCATCTAAGGTCTATGTCTCAGAAGGATAAAGAGACGTTTAAGGAATATGCTCAAAGATGGAGAGAACTTGCTGCTCAAATTAATCCTCCATTGGAAGAGATGGATATGACGAAGATTTTCCTGAAGACCTTGAGTTAGTTTTATTACGAACGAATGGTTGCCAGTGCCCCCAATGACTTTACCAAAATGGTAAGTATGGGGATGAGGTTAGAAGAAGGAGTCCGTGAAGGACATCTGTCTAAGGAAGAAGCGTTGTCCAGTAAGAAGTATGAGAGTGGAAGTATGAGAGTGTTAGCAACAATCAATCAATCCCGATTCAATAACAACAACAACAATGTCAACAAAGAACCAACAACAACAACAATAATAACCAGCAAAGTTTTGAGAGGAAGAAGGTATCCTTTTACCCCATTCCCATGACATATGCAGAGTTGTATCCGTCTTTGGTTCTCAAGAACCTACTCCAACTAAGAAATCCACCTCAAATTCCCGAGCCACTTCCATGGTGGTACAAGCCTGAACTTTGCTGTGCCTTTCACCAGGGAGATCCTAGCCATGATATTGAGAACTGCTACCTGCTGAAGTATGACGTACAGAAGCTTGTAAATAGTGGGATGGTGTCCTTTGAGGACCGTGCACCGAATGTGAAAGCCAATCCATTACCCACCCATGGTAATTCTTTAGTCAACATGGTAGATGGTTGTCCTGGAGAGTATAAGGTTTATGATGTTCGCCATATCAGACAATCTTTTGTTGCCATTCATAGAGATATCTGTTTGGTCAGTGATTGTGAGCATGACCATGATGGTTATGTAGTATGCAATGTGAACCCTCGAGGATGTGTCATTGTCAAGAGGGATATTCAGAGGTTGATGGATGAAGGGCTTATCCAAGTTTCTCAGTCAAGGGAGGTAGATGATGTGAATGTGATTGTTCCTGTGTTCAAGACCCCTGAGCGGGTATTAATTCAATTTGATAGTAGCAGCAACAACAACATCAATAGATCGTTATCGCCGTTGGTTATACGGTTAGTAGGCCCCATCCCGTATACATCCGATAGAGCTGTGCCTTATCAGTATAATGCCATCATGGTGGAGAATGGTCAAGAGATTCTGTTGCATGTTGCAAATTCTGTGGTGAATATAACTGACATTGCAAAGGTGACCCGTAGTGGTCGTGTCTTCGGTCCAATATTTACGAAAAAGGTAGAAGAGGGTGCAGTTAGTAAGAAGGTGGATGTGCCTGTAATGAATCCAATTAGTGCTCCGGTGTGTCAGTCTGGTGAATCCAGCAAACTTAAGACTAATGATGATGATGAGGTATTAAGATTAATCAAGAGGAGTGAGTTTAATGTAGTGGAGCAACTGCTCCAAACTCCGCCAAAGATTTTAGTGTTGTCTCTGCTAATGAATTCTGAAGCGTATAGTGAAGCATTGCAAAAAGTACTAGAGCAAGCCTACGTTGAGCACGACGTGACTGTGGATCAGTTTGACCACATTGTTGCTAACATTACTTCCTGTAATAATCTGAGCTTTTGTGATGAAGAGCTTCCTAAGGAAGGTAGAAATCATAATCTGGCACTACACATTTCAATGAATTGCAAGGAGGATGTGTTATATAATGTGTTGGTTAATACCGGTTCTTCCCTGAATGTGTTGCCAAAATCAACTTTGTCCAGACTTTCTTACCAAGGCACCACGATGAGGTACAGTGGCGTAATTCTTAAAGCGTTCGATGGTTCTCGAAAAACTGTTATTGGTGAAGTGGACCTTCCAGTCAAGATAGGTCCGAGTTATTGATTCTAAATATTGGCAGCAATTTTGGTAAAACAAAGAGTGTTCACAAGATGTTATGTGTGATGTCTTAACATAAGATATCCTATGTACCTGCTGGAGTTCAAGAACATTATCATGCAGGATTGTTTCAGAATGTCATATGCAATGCCATGAATTCTGATATTGTGTTCCTGCTGGAGTTTAAATGAAAGACATGTTCATGCAGGATTGTTTCAAGATGTCATACACAAGGTTATGGCATCTGATATGGTTGTACCTGCTGGAAGTTATAAAAGGAATTATTGAATTACGCAGGATTTTTCCAGGATATCAGACCCGATGTCATGACATCCTGTACACAAAACATTCAGTGTGAATGTCTGGTGTTTTATGATTGCACAATTAATGGCAATCTATGGATGATTGAAGATCTGATTAGCTGGCGCATTCAATCATGGATTACAACCTGATTTACTTATTTTCCAAGAAGATCTAACCATCTGTTATGAAAAGATTTAATTGGAAAATAGATTTAGGGTTTTCAAGATGTCAAAGCCCAACTAAAATCTTCTATAAAAAGGGACTTAGAAAACCTGTTTTACAACACAACCAATACTGAGCGAAATATAGAGAGAGAGAGCTAGGGTTTGTGTTCTGTTTTGTCGTGAGACATGTAAGCCATTCAAGTCATCTTTTGATGGTTGAATTGGACTGATTTGTGGTTGTAATTTGTCACTCTAAAGTTGTTAAGAAAGAGTGTGTGTCTATTTGATCAAAGCTGTGAAGCAAGATCAAGTGTGTGTCTTGTTGATCAAAGTTGTTAAGCAAGATCAAGAGTGTGTCTTCTTGATTGAAACTGTGAAGTAAAATCAAGAGTGTGTTATTGAAAAGTATTTTCTTTTCTCAAGGGATTGTTGTTTAAGATCACAGGTGTGATTGTAGGGAAATGAGTGGGTTCTCATATCTAAGAGTGCTTAGGTAGAAATTGCACGGGTAGAGATTAGGTGAGAAAGAATGTAACTTGTTGAAATGTACGGAGAGTCTTTGAACTGATTCTATTATAGTGAATTTCCTTTCTGGCTTGGTAGCCCCCAGATGTAGGTGAGTTGGATCGAACTGGGTTAAGAATTGCTTGTGTCTCTTGCATTACTATTCTCTATCTTTATCCTGTTTGCATTACTCAGATATTAGTGTCGTGACATTACCTTCGACATCTCATATCTGATACCAGACTTTCAATTGGTATCAGAGCAGGCATCCTGCTCTGGTTCTGGGTGAGATCTAGGGATGATACTTTTTGGTACTATGGAGAGAGATGGAGGATATGTTCACAGACCACCTATTTTGGATGGATCCAACTATGACTACTGAAAACCTCGAATGGTAGCCTTCCTAAAATCTCTAGATAATAAGGGTTGGAAGGCTGTGTTAATAGGCTGGGAACATCCAGTTCTTACCAAGAATGGAGAAGCTAGTGCTGATAAGAAGGCTGAAGAACAATGGACCAAGGAGGAGGATGACTTAGCCCTTGGGAACTCTAAAGCATTGAATGCTATATTCAATGGTGTAGATAAGTATATCTTCAGATTGGTAAACAACTGTGAAGTGGCTAAAGATGCTTGGGACATTCTCAAAACCACTCATGAAGGCACCTCTAGAGTGAAGATGTCTAGACTGCAGCTGCTCACTACAAAGTTTGAAAATTTAAGGATGAAAGAAGATGAAAATATCATGAATTTCATATGAATATCCTTGAAATTGCTAATGCCTCAGGAGCCCTGGGTGAGAAGATGTCAGATGAAAAATTAGTGAGGAAAATACTCAGGTCACTCCCTAAGAGATTTGCCATGAAAGTGACAGCCATAGAAGAGTCTCAAGACATTTCCAATATGAGAGTTGATGAGCTAATTGGATCCCTTCAAACATTTGAGATGGGAATGTGTGATGGATCTGAAAAGAAAGCCAAAAGCATAGCATTCAAGTCAAACACTGAGGAGGAAGAGGAGGAAGGTGGTCCAGATATTGATGAAAATCTGGCAGATGATGTAGCAATGTAGGGAAGACAGTTCAACAAGCTAGTGAAAAAGATGGATGAAAGATCTAAGGCTAATGTCAAGAACATCGCATCTGACATCAGTAAATCCAACAATATTGGAATAAGAACAAGGTCAGATGAAAAGCCCCAAGAAGAAAAAGGAGTCCAGTGCCATGAATGTGATGGGTATGGACACATTAGAACTGAATATGGGACCTACCTCAAGAAACAGAAGAGGAGTCTTGCTGCAACTTGGTCAGATGGAAGTGAAACAGAAGAATCTGCAAATCTTATGACTGCCTTGACTGGAAGATGGGATTCTGATGAAGACTCAAGTGATGGTGGAGTAACCTTTGAAGAGTTGGCCACTACCTACAGAAAGTTGTGTCTCAAAAGTGTAGAGTGGTGTAAACAGGTTGAAAGCCAGAAGAAGGAAATAACTCAACTTGAGAATGAGAAGGTAGAACACTTGGAAACCATCTCCAAATTAAAAACAGAAGCAGTGGTTCTGAAGGCCAAGATAGATGAAAGTCAACAAGTTGAAAGCCAGAAGACAGTACAGCTGGAGAATGAGAAGGCAGACCATGTGGAAATCATCTCCAAGTTAAAAACTGAAGCTATGTTCTTGACGTCTAAACTAGAAGAGATGACCAAGTATGTAAGAATGTTAAACAATAGATCTGACTCCTTAGACAAGATTCTCCAAACTGGAAAAATAACAGGAGACAAATCTGGCATTGTGTATAATGAATCTAAGCCCGATTGTAGTTACACTGGTTGCAAACCTCAAGCCAAACCTAAATGCAGCCATAGTAAAAGCAAACCTATGATGTCACATCATATGTCACAACATCAGAAGAGAAGACAGCAGAAAGGGAAACACCAAAGATGGAGATGCCATTACTGTGGGAAATTTGGTCACCTGAAGCCCTTCTGCTATAAGCTGTATGGTTATCCTAGCCCTGTTCATCATCAGACTCACTATCAACCCAAACCCAAACAACACATGCCTGTCAACAAGAAGCAATGGGTTCCTAAGACTAATGTTACAAGTCTAATAGCTCACATTCCCCTCAGAGTCTCAGCCAAAGAAGAGTGGTATTTTGATAGTGGATGTTCTAGACACATGACTGGAAACAAAGACCTGATAACTGGACTTCATCCTCATGCCATAAGCTATGTAACCTTTGGTGATGGAGCAAAGGGTGAAATCAAGGGGATAGGCAAGCTTGATTGTCCTGGAGTGCCTAAACTTGACAAGGTCCTACTGGTTAAGGGCTTGACTGCAAATCTAATAAGCATCGGTCAACTATGTGACCAGGGTCTAAATGTTAACTTCACTAAAACTGAATGTTTGATTACCAACAAATAAAGTGAAGTAATCATGGAAGGAGACAGAACCAAAGACAACTGTTACATGTGGAACTCTCAAATTAGTTACTCCTCAAAATGTACCTCAGTCAAGGAGAAAGGGATGAAGTTGATTATATCTGCTAGAGAAACTCCCAAATTGAAAGTCTGTGGGAAATGTCAGACAAGGATGTCACACCAGAAACTCAGACTTAACATCACTTCCAAAGGATTGAAACTCCTCCATATGAAGTTGATGCAACCCATGCAAGTGGAAAGCCTTGGTGGAAAGAAGTTTGCAATGGTGGATGATTTCTCCAGATACATCTGGACCAAAAACAAATCTCATGTGGTTGAAATCTTCAAAGATTGTTGTCTGAAACCTCAAGGAGAAAAGCTCATGGTGGCTCAAACAAATGTGGATAATATTGGGTTTGGTAGGAGGTCAGATCAGATGGTAGAACATGTTGCTCGTCAAATGCAGACTGAAGTTGGGAAGAGCTTTGTTGGACTTGGGCTACAAGTCAAGAAGATAGAAGAGTATATTTTTCTATCTCAAAGCAAATGTGCCAAGAACAATGTTAAGAAGATTGGCATGAAGAGTGCAAGGACTCCTGCTCCTACACATTCAAAAGGATTCAAAGATGAAAATGGTGTTTGTGCTATATATCAAGCTGAACACATAGCAACTGGAAGTAGCTGTTCTCAACAGGGTTGGTTGAAACTAATGGTGACTGAACACAATGTCACACAAGATGTCAGGACAATATATTGTGACAACCTGAGTGCTACAACTATTTCCAAAAATCCTGTTCAGCACAGCAGGACAAAGCACATTGATATTTGTCATCACTTTATTAGAGAACTTGTGGAAGAGAAAATCATAGCATTGAAGCATGTTACTACTGAAATGCAATTAGCTGACATATTTAGAAAAGCTTTGGATGCTAATCAGTTTGAATGTTTAAAAGGGAAATTGGGGATTTGTATTCATGAGAATTTATAGCAATTAAAGTGGAAATTTGTTATACATAGGAGAGTTGCTGTAGAAAGGGAGCTAGGGAAGGAGGCTGTAGAAGTGAAGGAGGTTATCAAGTTTGCTGGATTGATGAAAACAGTTAGTGCATTACCCCAATGTTTTGAAGGTTTAGTGGAGGAGTTTGTGGTGAATATCCTAGAGGATATTTCTGACAAGAATAACAAAGAATTCTGCAAGGTCTTTGTGAGAAGAAGGTGCGTAAGGTTCTCCTCAACTATAATGAATAAGTTCCTAGGGAGAGGAACAGAAGGAGTTGTTGAGTTAGAAGCCACAGACAATGAAGTCTGTAGGATAATCACTGCTGGTCAAGTCAAAGAATGGCCAAGAAAGAAGCATGACACTACTTAGAGAGTACTTGATTTGGAGGAAGAGAGTTCAAAAGAGGAAGATGAAACCTTGGTTCATCACTTGAAACCAAGTGTTGCAAAGAAAATGAAAACCAGGAAAGGCAAGACTGTGGCTGAGATGTTGACAGCTAGAACTAGTAGGAAGGCTGCTGCTGTAGGTCCTTCTAAAACATGGAGTAAAGTAGAGGTTCAGAAGAGGAAAATCAGAGAAAGCTCTGATTCTGAAGATGATGTCGAAGACGATGTCCCAGACATCTCACCTGCTAAAAGGAAAACTGTTAGAAAGTCTCCAACTAAGGTTGCAACTGTGCATCTGGACAACATTACCTTCCATCTGGAAGATGGTGAAGCCAAGGAGTCAGATGCCCATACCTCAAGTGAGAGGTCTAATTCTCAATATCAATCTAGTGGCAGTTCTGAATCTGAAAGTGAAGAAGATGCTACCTCCTCAGACTAAGTTGTGGTGATGGTCCCCATGTTATGATGACATGTGTGTTGTTCTGGATGCTGTTATGGCTGTTTTGGAAGCTTGGATGTTTTGTTTCTATTGAAATGTTTGTATTTTATGGCAGTCCTTACTGATGCCTTGATGTAAGATTTGGGCTCTTAATGAGTTCCATGGATTTCTCCTTATCTCAGCTGTCACAACTGTGTATGATGATGGTTTGTATCTCCTAACAATTATGTTTTAACATTTTTAATGTTATAACATCTGCTGTGACATTCTCTGCTAGGCTAATTGACATTTATTTTGTCTAATTGGTCACCTTTGGTCAATTTTGATGTAGAGATTTGCAGTGTTGATGTAGCTAGCTAGGCTAAACAGATGAAAACTGATGATGATGTTCTATGATGTTTTGTTCTGAGATGTTGGAGGAGATGTCTGGTGTAAGACAGAATGATGTTTTTTTCTGTGATGTTAGAGGAGATGTCTGATGTAAGACAGAATGGCATTCTGTTATGAGATGTTGGAGGAGATGTCTGATGGTCCGTGCAAGCTCTGTGTTGTACAGGTGATGTTGAAGGAGATGTCAGAAGGAGGTTCTGAATGTTAACATGTTGAAGGAGATGTCAGAAGGAAATTCTGAATGTTAACATGTTGAAGCAGATGTCAGAATGACAGTCTGATTGTTACAGGTGCTGTGGTTACAGGTGCTGTTATTATCAAAGAAGATGTTTGTTGCGTGCATAGATTTAGTGGGAGAAGGAGTACCCTTGTGCATTTGTGTGTCTTACTAGTGGCATCCATAACTAGTAATTCTGTTTTTGTTGCACAGATTTAGGGGGAGGAGAAGTACCCTTGTGCATGTGTGTATTACTAGTAACCATAAGTTAGTAATTGTGTTGCTTCTGCTGCTGTTTAAACTACTGTTATGTTGTTTAACTGCTGATAGTTTACCTTGTGAGTAAAAAGGATAGATATATGTTTTAGCCAAAATTTGCCAAAGGGGTTGTTTGTTGATTCTTAATATTGGCAGCAATTTTGGTAAAACAAAGAGTGTTCACAAGATGTTATGTGTGATGTCTTAACATAAGATATCCTATGTACCTGCTGGAGTTCAAGAACATTATCATGCAAGATCGTTTTAGAATGTCATATGCAATGCCATGAATTTTGATATTCTGTTCCTTCTAGAGTTTAAATGAAAGACATGTTCATGCAAGATTGTTTCAAGATGTCATACACAAGGTTATGGTATCTGATATGGTTGTACCTGCTGGAAGTTATAAAAGGAATTATTGAATTATGCAGGATTTTTCCAGGATGTCAGACCCGATGTCATGACATCTTGTACACAGAACATTCAGTGTGAATGTCTGGTGTTTTGTGATTGCACAATTAATGGCAATCTATGGATGATTGAAGATATGATTAGCTGGCGCATTCAATCATGGATTACAATCTGATTTACTTATTTTCCAAGAAGATCTAACCATCTGCTATGAAAAGATTTAATTGGAAAATAGATTTTATGGTTTTCAAGGTGTCCAAGCCCAGCTGAAAGCTTCTATAAAAAGGGACTTAGAAAACCTGTTTTACAACACAACCAATACTGAGCGAAATATAGAGAGATAGCTAGGGTTTGTGTTTTGTTTAGTCGTGAGACTTGTAAGCCATTCAAGTCATCTTTTGATGGTTGAATTGGACTGGTTTGTGGTTGTAATTTGTCACTCTAAAGCTGTTAAGAAAGAGTGTGTGTCTACTTGATCAAAGCTGTGAAGCAAGATCAAGTGTGTGTCTTCTTGATCAAAGCTGTTAAGCAAGATCAAGAGTGTGTCTTCTTGATGGAAATTGTGAAGTAAAATCAAGAGTGTGTTATTGAAAAGTATTTTCTTTTCTCAAGGGATTGTTGTTTAAGATCACAGGTGTGATTGTAGGGAAGTGAGTGGGTTCTCATATCTAAGAGTGCTTAGATAGAAATTGCACGGGTAAAGATTAGGTGAGAAAGACTGTAACTTGTTGAAGTGTATGGAGAGTCTTTGAACTGATTCTATTATAGTGAATTTCCTTCCTGGCTTGGTAGCCCCCAGATGTAGGTGAGTTGGACCGAACTGGGTTAACAATTGCTTGTGTTTCTTGCATTACTATTCTCTATCTTTATCCTGTTTGCATTACTCAAATATTAGTGTCGTGACATTACCTTCGACATCTCATATCTGATACCAGAATTTCACGAGTGATTTCCAAATTACTTTCTAGGTAATGGATATTCACCTGACTTATAGCTGCTTATTAAGGAGGCCATGGATTCACGAGGCAGGAGCTGTGACATCGACTATGCACCAGAAGCTTAAATTCGTGAAGAACGGAAAGCTTGTCGTTGTTGGTGGAGAGAAGGCGCTCTTAGTAAGCCATCTGTCATGCTTTTCTTATGTTGAAGCTGAGGAGGAGGTTGGGAATTTGTTCCAAGCCTTGTCTATTACTGAAGTAAAGAGAGATGGGGCACCCATGTCTTCATTCAAAGATGCTCAGAAAGCTATTGAGGCGGGCAATACTAATCAGTGGGGCCGCATGGTAGAGATTGATGAGAATAAGAATATGGCCGAATGGGGATTTCAACAAGGGCAGTTCAACGGAAAAGCTGGATAAGTGCAACCGAGTTTCCGCAGTGGAGTGTTCATCCATGGTAATGAGCAACACTCAGCTGCTGTGATTGAAGATGAAGACTGCGCCAACTTTGTGACGCATGGCGAGACTTACAACAATTGGGTTGCTATTGATATTCTTGTTACCGTTCACTGCTCTAAGTAATTTTCTTCCATGTTTTAAAAAAATCCGTCTCCTATGCCTTAGGGAGAAGTGAACATTGTTAGGCATTTTCAATTATCATTAATAACATGCAATTATATTCATCCAAATCTATGATGTTTTATTTTTACTTTTTTGTCTTTCTAAAAATGGTAATCACAAAAAACATAAATAAATAATAATTGTCCATCTGCATAATATTTGGTCACAACTCACTTCTCTAAAATCAAAATATCAAATTATTAGGCAGGTTGGTTCCCAAACTCATTGAATACAATGATCCTACTCCCTTTTCAAACTTTGATTTCCATGTGTTTGAGGCTGAGGAAGAGACCGATGATGAAGAAGTATCTGATGAATTGTCTCGTCTACTTGAGCATGAGGAAAAATCCATTTAGCCGTTCGAAGAGCAGATTGAGTTGGTCAACTTGGGTTCCGATGATGATGTGAAGGAAGTTAAGATTGGGTCTCGACTGTGTTCAGAAGTTAAGAAGGGGTTGATTGATCTTCTTCGAGAGTATTCAAATATGTTTGCTTGGTCCTATCAAGACATGCCTGGTTTGGATTCTGAGATTGCAAAGCATAGATTGCCGTTGAAGCCAGAATGCCCGCCAGTCAAGCGGAAGTTAAGGAGAACTCATCCTGATATGGCAGTGAAGATCAAAGAAGAAGTGTAGAAACAGATTGATGCTGGTTTTCTTGTTACCGCTGAGTATCCGCAATGGGTGGCCAATATTGTTCCTGTTCCGAAGAAGGATGGAAAAGTCCATATATGTGTTGATTATAGAGATTTGAACAAATCTAGTCCGAAAGATGATTTCCCTCTGCTACACATTGACATGTTGGTAGACAATACAGCTAAATTCAAAGTCTTTTTGTTTATGGACAGATTTTCCGGTTATAATCAGATCAAGATGGCACCCGAAGATATGGAGAAGACCACATTCATTACGCCCTGGGGAAAATTCTGTTATAAAGTGATGCCTTTCGGTTTAAAGAATGATGGTGCAACATACCAGAGAGCTATGACCACTCTTTTTCATGATATGATGCATAAAGAAATTGAAGTCCATGTTGATGATATGATTGCCAAATCAAGTGATGAAGAAGAACATGATGAGCATTTGTTGAAGTTATTCTAGCGTTTGAGGAAGTACAAACTCCGCTTGAATCCAAATAAGTGTACTTTTGGTGTTCGTTCTGGTAAGTCGTTGGGCTTTATTATCAGCGAGAAAGGTATTGAAGTTGATCCTGCCAAGTTCAAAGCAATACAACAGATGCCTGCGCCCAAAACTAAGAAGCAAGTCAGAGGATTTCTCAGCCACTTGAATTACATCTCAAGACTTATATCGTATATGACTGCCACATGTGCGCCTATTTTCAAGCTTCTTCGGAAATATCTGTGTTGTGATTGGACCGAAGATTTCCAGAAAGCTTTTGACAATAACAAAGAGTATCTGCTTGAGCCTTCGATTCTATCTCCACCCGTTAAAGGAAGACCGTTGATAATGTATTTGGCAATGCTTGATGAAAGTATGGGTTGTGTTCTTGGTCAACAAGATGAAACTGGAAAGAAAGAATATTATATTTACTACCTCAGAAAGAAAATCACCGATTATGAGACTCGATATTCTATGCTAGAAAAGACTTGTTGCGCATTGGCTTGGGCTGCTAAGCATCTACGTAAATATATGTCTAATCATACTACTTGGTTGATATCCAAAATGGATCCGATCAAGTATATTTTTGAGAAGCCTGCTTTAACTAGGAGGATTTCCCGTTGGCAGATGTTCTTATCCGAGTATGATATCGAATACCGATCTCAAAAAGCTATTAAAGGTAGTGTCTTGGCTGACCATCTGGCTCACCAACCGATTGAAGATTACCAATCAGTGCAGTATGATTTTCCTGATGAAGAGATTTTGTACTTAAAAATGAAAGATTGTGATGAACCATTGCTTGAAGAAGGACCAGAACATGGTTCCCTTTGGGGCATGGTATTTGATGGAGTTGTTAATCAATATGGTAATGGCATTGAGGAAATGATTATTACTCCTCAAGGCACTCATTTTCCGCTCACAGCTAGATTGACTTTCAAGTGTGCAAATAACATGGATGAGTATGAAGCTTGCATTATGGGGCTTGAAGAGGCCATTGATCTTAAAATCAAGTATCTTGACGTCTATGCAGATTCAGCTTTGGTTGTGAATCAGATCAAAGGTGAATGGGAGACGAATCAACCTGGTTTGATACCGTATAGATATTACATCAGGAGGATTTCAACTTTCTTTACAAAGGTTGAGTTTCATCATATCCCTCGAGATGAAAACCGGATGGCAGACGCTCTTGCAACGTTGGCTTCTATGCTCGTGGTGAAAATCTGGAATGAAGTTCCTAATCTAACTATGATGTGTCTTGATAAGCCAACCCATGTGGTTGCTATTGAAGAAGTCAAAGATGAGAAGCCATGGTATCATGATATCAAAGGTTTCCTCCAAAGTCATATTTACCCGCCTGGGGCATCTTTGAAAGATAAGAAGACTTTGAGAAGATTAACTGGCAACTTCTACCTGAATGGTGATGTGCTTTGCAAGAGAAACTTCAATATGGTTTTGCTCAGATGCATGGATAAACATGAAGTAGATTTATTGATGACTGACGTCCATGAAGGTTCCTTTGGTACTCATTCCAATGGACATGCTATGGCTAAGAAGATGTTGAGAGCAGGTTATATTGGTTGACAATGAAATCTAACTATTCCAAGTTTGTGAAGAAATGCCACAAGTATCAAATATATGCAGATAAGATTCATGTTCCTCAAACGCTGTTGAATTTAATTTCCTCCCCATGGCCCTTCTCCATGCGGGGAATTGATATGATTGGTATGATTGAGCCAAAAGCTTCGAACGAACATCGTTTCATTTTGGTGACTATTGACTACTTCAAAAAGTGGGTTGAAGCGGCATCGTTTGCGAATGTGACCAAGCAAGTTGTTGTAAGGTTTATTAAGAATCAAATTATACGCCGTTATGGTATGCCTAGTAAGATAATTACTGACAATGGATCAAACTTGAATAATAACATGGTAGAAGCTCTTTGCAAAGACTTCAAAATTGCACATCATAATTCTTCTCCCTACATACCTAAGATGAATGGGACCGTTGAAGCTGCAAATAAGAACATCAAGAAAATCATTTAGAAAATGGTTGTGACGTATAAGAATTGGCAAGAGATTCTCCCATTTTCTTTACATGGGTACCGTACACCCATCCGCAGGGGCCACCCCTTTTTCGCTTGATTATGGCATGGAAGTTGTGCTCCCAGTAGAGCTTGAGATCCCATCACTACGTGTCTTGATGGAAGCCAAGTTGACTAAAGCTGAATGGTGCTAGACCAGGTATGATCAGTTGAATTTGATTGAAGAGAAAAGGATGACTGCCATGTGCCATGGTCAGTTATATCAAGAACGAATGAAGAAAGCTTTTGATAAGAAGGTTAGGCCTCGTGTATTCAGGGAAGGTGACCTTGTGCTCAAGAAGACACTATCTTTCAAACCAGATGGTAGGGGCAAATGGACTCCTAATTATGAAGGCCCATATGTTGTTAAGAGATCCTTTTTAGGCGGTGCTTTAATTCTTACAACTATGGATGGTGAAGAGTTCATACGTCCTGTGAATGTCGATGCAGTCAAGAAATACTTCGCCTAGAAAAAGAAAAGAACAACTCGCTAAGTTGAAAACCCGAAAGGGCGGCTTAGGCAAAAATGAGTGTCTCGGTGGATTGTAAACCCGAAAGGGTAATCCAAGCAAAAATTAGAGACATAAAACAAAGAATTTATCTTGATAGATTGAGTACCCCACCTTGGGGAAATCTATTCAAAAATAGGGATTATGGCAAGTAACTGCATTCGGTTGGTCTCCGATCTTGAGAACAGTTTTGAGCAAGTCAATCAACTCTTATTCATCCTCAACTGAAGCCAAGAGCACAATGGATATTGAAGTTGGTAGAGGGATTAGTGATCATTGTGTTCAATGTAGCCCTTTTCCATGTAAATTACCATTTTTCAACTTTTGTAAAGATCTGCGGAGTCTTGTCATTTACAGACTACCATTCTATTAAATAAAGTTGAGCTTTTTATCCAATTGTTTCTACTCTTGTTTATTTTTCAGCTAAATAGAATTGAATTTTTATGATGATAATTTTAAAAGTTTGAAATAATAAAAATCTTTTTTTCTTAAAATAATAAAAAGCAATCGATTTCAGTAAGGAATATCAACAGCAGCCTGAGAACAGGTGAGTCCCAAAGTGCAGAGCATTGTTAGTTTTTTCCAAGTAGTTAGTTTGGTCACTTTTTCCTCCCCGACGGAAAATTAGTCTCCCTAGCTAAGTTGGTTAATCACCTCCCTATATGAGTTGTAGGTTCATATTCTTGACGATTTGTATAGATCCAGCACAAAGCTTTATTTCCTGCAAGTCCCTAGCGGAGTTCACTCTTGATCCCCGCCAGCTCTGATTCTTGAGCAGTGTTTTTGGTCTTCTTCAAGGTTATCTCCCATTAGGTATGATGTTGACCTAAAATTCCCCGCAGAGTTGATAATTTGGGCCCTCAGTAGATCTTTTATCCTTCCTCAGCAAGGTTTGAGATATTCAGACATGGATGATTTACAATCATCCCCCATTTTTCTCCTATCATGATTAGCCGAGTGTTGTAGCGATGATTTAGATTAGTGACATTTGTATCCTTTGTGATTGTTTTGTCAGCATAATCATCAATCATACATACATATACATTCATACATCAGATAGTTCATTATGCATTTTTATTGCATTTGATTCCTTATTTTATGATCCTCCGCTATGGTGATATTATATTTCTCCATACAGATTTGGTGCATCTCTCCTCCCTTAAATTGTAGAGTGTCGGCCCCTTAAGCAGAAAGAATTTAACCTTTCTCATTCCCCACTGAGTTATTTCCTCGTGGATGATTATTATTTCAGTTTCCGCCCCAGTTAATTGTCTGGATGGAACCTCTCCCCCTGAGTTATATCCTCACCGGGTCGAGTCTTTGTTTAACCATTTCTTTCCAGCTCTTACCTGGATGGGTACTTTTGGTCCCCCGAAAGTCTATCACCCAGTAACTGGTAATATTCATTTTGATTTGCGAGTACCTTACTCTTACCCAATACCCAGTAAAAGTAATCTACTTCCTCTTAATTTTCCCTAGTGGGTTCGTTTTAGGTAGTATATCTTTGATATGTTCATCCTAATCGATGATGGATATTCTTCCTTTTGAGTATATCCTTGATATGTTCATCTTAACTGATGACGAATATTCTCCCCTTTGGTTTTCTACCCAGTAAAAAGGTAGCTATAATCCCTATTTTCATTCCACATAGAGTTAATCCTTGATATGTTCATCTTGACCGATGACAGATTTTCTCCCCTTTGCGGTCTTCTACCCAGTAACCGGTAGTTGTAAATCCTACTTTCCACTGCTGAGTCTATCCTTGATATGTTCATCTTAACCGGTGACATATATTCTCTTTTTGGTATTCTATCCAGTAACTGATAGATATAATTCCTACTTTTCTCCGGCAGTATATCCTTGATATGTTCATCTTAACCGATGACGGATATTCTTCCCCTTGAGTCTATCCTTGATATGTTCACTTTAACCAGTGACGGATATTATCTTGCTTTGGTCTTCTGCCCAGTAAACGGTAGTTGTAAATCCTATTTGATATTTCCCCGGTAGGTTATTCTTACCCAGTAACTGGTAACGAACATACCTCATTTTTCATCAGCGAGTCATCCTTGATATGTTTACCCTAACTAGTAACGGATGCCTCTATGTCAGAGTATCTTATCTTCCTACCTAGTAACCGGTAGTGGATAATATACTTTTGGTACTCCTGTGTTGAAGTTCATGCTTCCCTAGTTGAGTTTGAGTGCGAATTTCTTCAGTGAAGTCTCCAATCCCCTTTTTAATTCAGGTATTTCAGATTTGATTTACCCGTTTCCTCTGCATATTTTTCTAGTTCCCTGATTGAGTCCTTCCATTGATTTATTTTCATGGAAATCCCCCTTGTGTCCCCAGTAGCTTTTAAGTTATAGCCTGGCCTACGCACAACTTCTTATCCCCAGAGTCTCTGTCTCCCTAGTGAGTTTTCCTTATGGAATGCATTATACTCCTGTGGACTTTCAATCTCTCCGGATTCTTTTCGTTTGTGGCAACATTTTCCCCATAAAGATTCTTTTTAACATTCATATCATATGCATCATGAGGTCTCTTAGGGACCAAAATTTGTTTCTATGTGTTGTTATTTAAGTCCATTTTACTAAGTCGATACGAAGATCTTAACTTTCATCTCCTCAGTTAGAATGTCCTTAAATAGGGGCAGCTGTAAGACCCCAATTTTGACCCTAAGATCCCTCATGCTATCTCATCATATGCATTAGCTTTGGGATCACACCTTGGCAGTCTCCTAACCCCTCATTCACTAGGTTTGCATTGAGAGAGATCACCAAGCACTTTTGATTGTATCATACTTTATTTTTCATTATTTACTAACCAAGATACCAAAAATATGTCAATGTGTAGTTTAACTCTTTTGTAGGTAGTATGTATGCTCATCTATGCTCCATCAAGCTCATATCTAGGGTTTGAGACCCTCAATGCAAGGAGTTCAATCAAGAAATGGTTCACTTTGGCTCTAAGCAACATATATGGATCCCTATGATCTTCACATGTCATTTTGATCAAGAAATCATAGAGAGTTTGGAGTTTGTTTGCCTTGGAAACCCCAATTCATCTGGGTATCTTGTGTAAATTCTTCAACAAGTTTCTTCAACATTTGATCAAATATTTCAAGTGTTACTTCATATTACATCATCCTACACATATATGATCCTCCATAAGTCCTAAAAGTCAAGATAATGTCAATCTAGCAAGATGGTTCATGGTGATTGACCAGAGAAAGTCAACTGGTCAAAACTGGGGTTCCCTAGACCCTATCTCCTCCAATTTTTGTCATATGAAAATGATTCCAAGAGAAAAGTTACTAAACATGACATTACAAACAACTTTCATGTTTAATTATAGAGCTATTTTTTCTTGTAAAGGCAATTTTTATGGTGCAAGATTATAGGTCATTTTGTCTGAACCCTAGTTTGAATGTCAACTTCCGAAGACCATAACTTTCTCAATTCTTATGAGATGAAGTCCATTCAAATTCCATGATCCAATTCAAAATGTCTAATTCAACTTTGATGTTTGGAGGAAGTTAAAATTCAACTTGCAAATTCATGTGCCAAGAGGAAACATTATAGGTCATTTTGGGTCATTACCATTGAACAAGTGATTTTCCTCAACTTATAAAATGCATAACTCCTTCCTGCCAAATCCAAATGAGGTCAAATTTGTGAGCAAATTTAAGAGGTTTGAAAGGTATACAACTTTTATGAAGGAACGCTTTTCATTTTAGGTCCATAGAAAAAGTTATTCAAGATGGGAGAAGTGAACATTTGGCTTGGGACTTAGAAAATTTCCAAATATGTTTGATTTCCCAAACTTCCATCTCAAAATTCATCATGATCCAAGATTCAAGTTAAAAAGTGTTCAACATGAAAGTTGTTTACATTGACATAAAATTTCCAAAAAGTCCAAGATCATCCTATTTGGATCAAAATTGAAGGACTTGCACATGGGTGGAATGTAAGGTACCATTTGGAAGAAATTCATGTTCAAATTCAATTCAACAATGCATGGCTTAATGCAACACCTTCAGCATGACATGTGTAGACTTTTGGACCTTTGCAAATCATTCTTTGGGATTTGTACACGCCCATGCAAGCTTGCATAAGGTTATTGCTATTTTTGGATATTTGAAAGGAAGTGTGTAGAAAGCACTGGAATTGGCTATAAATAGAGAAACAATGTGATCATAACTTCATCAACACCTTGCCCAAGCTTTGCTAGACTGATCAAAACCCTCATTTCCATAGAATTTCTGAAGATTTCTTTTGAAATCGAGCTTGAACTTCATCTTCTGTTTGGAAGTTCAAACTCCAGAAATTCACATCCCTTTTCACTCAATTGGTTTCTGCAAGCAAGAGGAAGAGAAAACAAGCAAATCCAGATCAAGATCAAGTGAAATTTGGTCAACTCGAAGGTGATTTTTCATAAACTTCATCTCTTCGATTGTCTCTCAATTCTTCACCATTCTTTGTGATTTTTGGTTGGCTGAAGTCCTACCAATGTAGGCAACAAGATTGAGTTGCTTTGAGGTCAAATAGAAGCAACTCAGTTCATGATCCTCAAAATTCAAATCCCTATATCTTTTTATATAATCGGAATTGGAGAAAATTAAGGCCAGATTCGTGCTCCTGAGCATTTTTCCTTCAAATTAGTGTATCCATTTTTCATTTTTCATGAATTTGAGCTTGAACCAGACCGATGGTGATCAAAGGAGAAGATGATCGGAGCTAGGGCTCTGTGGCGCGTTGGCAAGGTCCAAGCCATCTGATCTGATTCAAATATTTTAATCCCAAGCGTCCATTATGATAACCACTCCTGCAGCGCGTTTGACTTGGTCTTTGGTGGACTGCACACACGTGGCCATCAGTTCTGCCACCTCCATTAATGAGGGAGATCTGTTGGCCCCTGATTTTTCATTTAATTGTGTTATTTTGATTAATTCATATTAATTTCATTTTTAATCCAAAAAATATGGGACTTTCACCAAAAATATTTAAATATTTTCCTCTTTCATTTTCTGAATTAAAATTATTTTTTGGATTAATTTTGATATTTTTTATGAATTAATTTTTTGTGTGCATATTTTAAAGTGTTTAAAAATACTTCTGAAATTTTCAAAAATAATGAAATTTTTTGTCTAAGGTCCTTTGACCTTGGATAAATCTCTTGGCCATTTATTAGGTGTTTTGAAGAGGTTTTAGGTTTTGACCAAACTAAATTTAATTTAAATGCATTTTTAATTTGATTTTTAATTGATTAATTGTATAGAAATTATGTTGAGCCATTTTTATTGACTTGTGATGTTTGACTATGTGTTTGGGCCTTGGTCAAGGTTGATTTGACTTTTGTTAAGTTAAAATCGTTGGATTTAGGGGATTGATGAAATGTACATTTCATCTCCAAAAATGAATGAATGATTTTAATTTGATAAAATTACTCCCATGACCAATTTGTGTTTCTCTCATCTCCCCTCCCTCTTCATCTTAAATCCCATTCTATCCCATCCCTTTCATTGGCCAATGAAATCTCAACATCCTAAGGCTAATTGGTTCATCAATAACCTTGTGTTAGATGAACCAATACAAGTATGGGTGAGATAGGTCCATCCCTTTGATCTTTTTTCTTTTAGTGCGTGGTATGTTTTAGGAGTTTGGTTCATCTTACCAAATCTCTAACATGCATTAGCACCAAAATTTTATTGTCCGGTCTCAGATAGTTGTGACTTATACATAAGTCCAATTACGATTGCTTAACATAGAGATAAATTTGACCCTAAAGGCACAGCATTCTAGTAAGTGAGATTGTAAGTATCCCATCTTTCATGGTATTGTGTGGAAACTTGGCCTTTTTTCCTTCCTTTGGAAGATGTCATGGTTCAAGGATTCATGCTTGTGAATAGGTGGTTGAGTGTTCTCCAAAGAATGATTTAATCAATTGAATAGTAAAACTCCACTAACATCTAATTAACTTTGACTAACACTAACTATTATTAACATTGCTTTACTTTCAAGCGATTTACTTTATGCAATTTAATTTCAAGTCATTTACCATTGATTTCCATTTTCATATCATTTAACTTGTTTATTTTTATGTCATTTTCACTCTACTCATTTGAGCCATTGTAGCGGGGTATTCGTTACCTTTAGATTTATTGACTAAATCAAAAGTAAGCATACAATTCGAGTAACCACCGCACTTTTATTTGTCCAAAGGAAAGGCTAAAAAGCGAGCAAAGGCCAAGTAAGAAGTTTTATCAAATCGAAAACTAATAAAAATGTCAGAGATCTAGGTAAGGGGGTTGGTTATGAAATGGGAAGGTTTTAAGCACCCAAAACATCCTTAGTACTCTAAGGGAGCCCTTTTTGCAAATGTGTGTTGTTGGTTAGTATTTGTGAAAATATTTGTGCAAACAAGATTGGGGGGATGAGAAAAGAATATACATTATATTTATAAATTTGTTGTTTGAATGGATAAACCCATTGTCTACGTACCATCATAAAGGTAGGATCAACACCTCGTAGTTCGGGGTAAAAATCTCAAAAGATTGGTGAATTGATTTGGTCAAAAGCCTTAAGGTCTTTTGTTATCAAAGGGAGAAAACTCAACCTAAGCCAACAATCCACCATGTGAGGAGAGCTTCAACATACTAGTGAGGGGTTAACCATATAATAAGTATGGAAGACTTATAGTCCAATGACTAAGGATAAGGTGAGGTTTACATCAACCACTATGATAACTCAAACCTATGACTAATGTTTATAAAAAAGTTTTAATAAAGGTGGCCATTGGAACCATAAAAACATCTTGAAGTGAGTTGTATTTATAAGTTAAGTATTCAAAAGATGAGGTCAAAGTTGACTTAAGGTTCATTCATAATGAGTATTAATGAAAAGAGTTTGAAAAATCAAAGGCATAAGGCCTAGGTTTCTAATTTGAAACAAAGTCAAATTTTGCACAAAATGAGTTTGGCTTGGGTTAGAGTGAGGAGAAGAAGATAAGGGTTAGTCCTAAAGCATGCAAAGATAAAAGAAGAGATAAAACCCTTGGAGTTCCTTTACTTGAGATCATAAAGATGATTCAAGATGCTCCTATCCTTTGGACTTAACAATCACTCAAGCAATCAGAACAAATATTCATTCAAGCTACTAGGATCTCCATTTGGCTTGTCTCTCATAACTTGGATACTCATGACAATGGTCCTTCTTACTATCTCAAGATGGAATCCCTATCACACAAGAGCAAACATCAAAAAGTTCACAACACAATAAGAGGAAATGAACAAAGAATAAGTTTAGATTAAGGGTCCTTTGAAGTCAACTTTGAGATTTAGCATTCTAAAGGCATGAGGCCTAGTTGCTCTTTAACAAATTTAGTATTCTAAAGGCATAAGGCCTAGTTGCTCTTGAACTCCTTTAAGCATAGGTAAGGTCCTAATTCTAAGTACTTTCTCCTTTTTGCATTGGTTTCACACAAACAAAGACAAAACAAACACAAAACAACAATATATTTATATACAATAATGAGCTCAAATGAGCAAAAGGAAAATGGCATACACAAAAAATATGAGCTCAAATGAGCAAAGTAAAAAGCAATATGAATAAATGAGCAAGAAAGTAAATTACATTAAAGTAAATTGCAAGAAATTAAATGCTCAAATTAAAGTTAGTAATTAGTGGTTAATGTTAGTGTGTCATAAGATAATTTAGCACTATGTTAAGCAATCGTAAGTGGACTAATGTAGTAGTCACACCTATCTGAGGCCGGTCTATAAAACTATAGGCAAATAAACACAAGTTAGAGATCATGACTAGTAAGCCAAGCTCCTACAACTTGCCATGCCAAAAGAAAAGAGGAAAGGCCTTGTATGGACTTTAGGTTTTTTTGCTTGACCAAGAAGCAACCTATCTTGGACACAAATCAACTCACTTGATCATGGATCAAGTTGAGTTTGATTTGGATCAAAGAAGGTTAAACCTCTCATATGTCAAGGCTAACCATAAGACATTAACCCATTGACCAAAATAAAAAGAAGAAATGAGATGAAGATGAAATGAATAAAAGGAGAATTCAAATTCAATAATCAAAACACAATGATCAAATGTGAACCAAGTCATCATCAACCAATGTAAAACAGAAGAGAAATGAAGATTAGAAGTAAACAAGTCAAACATATTTTTTGGTATTTTTGAAATTAAAATAAATGCAAAATTAAAATGAACCGAATATGGTTAAACCTTAAATTCAATTCAAATCAACTTAAACAAGTCCAATTAAATTTTCATAGGTCTAACATGGTCAAACAAGGTTTGACAAATTTTCTCAACAATTTTTGAAAACAGAAACTGAAATTCTGGTGTAGTCAGAGTTCAGATGTTCTACTTCAAGTCAAGACATCTGATCCAACATTGTTACTAATACAGCAAGACAGTTATACAAATTAAAACCCAGTACTAATATGCACACATTCACAGATGTCACGACATCTGCTACTATATCACCTTAGAATGGAAGAACACCCAGTTCTGTCCATCTTCTACAAAGACACAGCAGAGATCAAACATAGCACTTACTTCTGTTGAGCCTGCACAGTTATCAGCATGATGTCTCAATATTGATTTGAACATCACCTGTTACAGTATTACAGTTTGTTGGCCTTGTACTTGTATTTCCTAAAATTAAGGTTAAACAGGCTAACCTAATTTCCACATATTAGGGTGCTAACAAATAGGCTATTTGTTAGGTTCAATAATTATAGCTCAGTTGTTAATTTCCTGGATTTTAGCTCAGCTGTTGGATTCCTGAAAAATAGACTGAGAAAAATACTGAAACAGAAAAACTAACCATCCTACAATTTAGCATATGCTGTCACGAATGAATGTCACAACATTCAGTTTGAGGTCCAGAACATAGACCATATGCTAAGTCTGTTATTTTTCTGAAAACAGACTATACAAAATGTTGTACTGTAAACGACCAACCAGTCTATACTTCAGTATCAGCTTACAGTAATAAATGTCAAAACATCCAATTTGACATTTACAGAATGAGCCCTGTGCCAGGTCTATTAACCCCTTGATAAACAGACTGAAATAACTACTGAACCGAAGCAGAACAGCCAACCTGCCTATTATGCTGTCCATAATGAATATCATAACATCCTGTTTGACATTAAGACAATATGCTCTGTACCAGGTCTGTTATTCTCTTGATACACAGACTGAAATACATACAGAGTTATAACAGACAGGATCATAACGTGTAGAAGGTAAAAACACAAGTAATTGTTAACCCAGTTCAGTCCAACATAACCTACTCTAGGGGCATACCAAGCCAGGAAGAAGATCCACTATCAGCAGTATTAATTCAGAGTTAAACTCCCCCGTTTACAACTCTTCACTTAATCCCTACCCAATGCAATCTATACCTAGGAACTCCTAGATAGAAACCACCAGTTTCCATTCCTATCACAACAATTACAATGTAACGTGTACCATCTTGAACTTGCTTCACAGCTTAGTGCAAGACCATAACAACTCTTACCTACAGGTTTTGAGTTACAAATAATCTCAGCTTTGAGCACTGAGAAACCCATGGTAACCTTCCCACAGGTTGGGAGGTTTACCTCACACACACCCCTAATTTTACATTCTTTGAGGCACACTAAAACCTAGGTTACAATATGCTATTTATAACCTAAGCACCCAACTGGATTTGGGCCTCAGAAATCGCATCAAACTTCTTCTTTGCTGTTACAAAGTCAGCAGAAAACTTCTCCGAGAGCCAAGGTCTTTAATCTTTTAGTTCCTAAAATACTCCATATATATCTCCATATTTAGAAACTGTCTATTCTGATTGAGTCTTTAAAACCTCCACAAAGAAGTTAGGATATTCACCAACTATCCTAACTAATCCCATAATATTAAATTAGCTAGTACATGCCAGATTTATACACATGCGCGATGTCACAGTCACGATGTCGTGACATCGTACATGACATGTTGGTCCAGATGTTGAACTTCTTCAACCCAACATATTAAAACAACAGAGGTGATTACATTATTTGTTTTATAAAATTAATGCCAAATCTAAGGTACTAACAATCTCTCCCTTTGGCAAATTTTAGCTAAAACAAATAAACATTACACTAGACACCATATCCCAAAATGGGCCTGCACTTCCTCTCTATCATTGTCATCCCCATTACCAACACCACTTATGGTGTACATGAGGAAGAAGTTGTAAACGGATCAGCTGCATCACAACCCTTCCCCTCAACAGTAGAGCTTCCTGAAGAATATGTAATGCTGAGTACATAGATAATGTAACTCAGATCACAAGACACAACTGTCCTCTTAACTCAGATCACAAGTCACAAGTGATATACCTAGTTAGTGACTTTTGTGCCTGAAACCAACTTCTGCTCGCTACCATATTTTGCTTGCTTCTGGTACATCCTCATGACAATGTTTCTCTCCCCCTTTTTAGCTAAACATTTATAAATGAAACCTTCGCAAAACCAGATCCAGGCGCAGTATGCCCAAATCTTAACAAACCCCATGGTTTAGAGAGAATGGAATGTCGCTCTATTGTGAGGAGGAGTGCTGATGCATCCTTTAAATAGACCAGACCGTGCTTGAGAATTAACGGTAGGAATAAATGCTTGGTCAAGATTCATAAATATTTGCTGAGAAACAGTCAGAGAATCACCAACAAAATCTCAGACTATCTTTGAATACCTTTTATAGCTCTTGACTGTTTCTTTTCCGAAACAACAGTTCCAATATGGAGACTATTCCATATATGCAGTCAGACACATTGCACGCGATGTCTTAGCATTCAACGCGGCTTTTGCCTGCATTCTTCATGTATTCTTCCTATCATCATTTCCTAAGACCACTTTCGTGCCTCCAGTGGTAGCTTGACATCTGGCACCACTACAGCCAAACTCACACACACCAGTAGGTGGTTACTCCCCATGTACCACACAACTGTAACACTCGGGCTTATTCTACTACACGACACCCATATTTCCTAATGATTGTAAGTTTCAGAAGGAACTAACAATATTGTCCAAGGAAATGTCATGACATCCGGTCAGACATTCTTATGCTCACTCAGCCTTGACACACACCACATCATCCCAATAACCAACAAGCATCCATACCTTGTTATCTGAGAACACATAGACCACAAGCTTGATGATTACTTGCAGCGCAAAGACAGAACTCCCCCTGTCATGAACAACCAACTCTCCTCTTGAAACTTGGAGATTACACATGAACATATCCAACACCCCAAAGTTGGACCTTCACATACTTCTTGATTCAAAGAGAACCTAGACCACTTGATGGATGGAAAACATAAGACGCATCTTCATGTCTTCAAGAGCACACCCTCTGTTCAACCCTCTTGGCTGAACACATCCACACTCTGTGTCAATCTCCCTTCTAACCAGAATAGAAAACCACTTCACAAAATGTTCTAACATTAGTTAGGACATCCTTCACAGCATAACAAAGAACACCATCTGATAATCTTCAGATATCACTGAGTCACCAGCTTGATCCAAAAGAAACCAGACACAATTGGGACATATACCTTCTCATCCCATTACAAAAGGTAATCTTTCATGGATAGCTCAGAACTCCTACCACAAGCTCCAAGAGATGAATAGAAAACACCTCATTTTGTCTTCAACTTACTACTTTTCTGCTCAAAAGTAATTTGTCTCAGACTTTCCTCAAGAATAATCAGCTGCCATATGTTGATTATCTTGATTCTTCAAACTCACTTCTGAGATAGACCAAATGCCACTGGTTGATTACTTCCTTCATGAATCCTCATATGAAAAAGTCAAAGGCCACTTTTTGACCTCTCCAAGTTTATCAGACTTCTCCCAAAGATATTCTGACCTTTCAAGTGAGACTTGAACTTCAAGCTACATGTTAAACAAAACTTAGATTCTAAGAAATGAACATGTAACATCTTCTCCATCCAGCAACTCCAAAGAACTGCAATGAGAACGATCTTTTTGAAGTACCCAATCTACAACTCTGTAGACCTTTCTATCTTAAGTTGATGTGTCACTTCACCAACTAAGATTCTGATGTTGAACCAAATGTCACAACATTGTGTTTTAACATCTAGCTGTTGAATTCAGCTCCTTCTTCTGCCACTTGAAAGAACTTCCTCCCTACACAGAACAAGAGTTCAACGCTCTCATAGACTTGATTGTGGAACCAAGTTTGAGTAAACAACCTCCATCCTGCAGGTTTGCAGTTAAGTCATCCAAGCTCACACCTTGATGAATCCCTGCTTCTTCTCCAAAGATATCAGACACTCTGATGTATGAGTCTTCAGAAGGACCAGTTAGAGACTAACCCTTAAGCTATATCAAGGATTCCACTTCCTAAAGCAAGGTTGTTTCCATGAAGTTAAGAATGCTGCCACTTGTTCTTAACTCCACAGTGTGCATTAGCCAAAGCACTTCCTTACCTAGATCAGAAATAAACTGATCCAAGTAACCACCGTCAAGACTATGATGTCTTCTTCTTCTTGTACACACCAAGGCTGAACATGTTTCTTGCCAGGAAACCTTTTCAGAGATCATATGCTTTTGCTGTCACCAAAGAGATAGATTATAAACCAATGTACTATCCTTCATGTGATTCTGCATAGGGTCTTGAGGAAGAGATGTTCCAACATCTTTAAGAACATTAGTTATCTGGAGCTCCAAGGACAATCAATTAAATACTTGTACTTGGCACAAGTAGACATTGATCTTATATCCTTTCCCAATTATCCTTTCAGATACTTCCACCATAAGAATACTTTGAAAATACTCTTCTTGTGTCAACATCTTCTGCTTGCAAGCACCTCAATAGTTTCGAGAATCTTTCCAGATTAGATTCACCCTTAGGAATAAGAGAGATTAATCCTTCCTTGCAAATGTGTCACACAACAACCAGAACCCATGTGACACAGGTCAACAGCCAACCAGACCCTAGGCTGACCAAACGTGAGGCGGTTAACCAAAACTCCCCCTCAAATTAACAATCATGGAAACTCCACACCAATATCCATGCATTGTACACAAATGTCTCAACATGACATACACCATCCCTACCAGTGGCAACTAACTCTATGAGTTATACCTATACACACTCCAATCACACCAATCAGACTCCAGTTGACCATAAGTACTAGTGACAACAAAACAACACCAATTAATAGTAGATATGCATTGCCAGAGCATACTGCCTCAACCAACCTCTGAATCTTCATATTCTCACTCCTTGAAAGAACTGCCACTTCTGAGTGTGGTGTTTGAATAACAAGATTCATGGTCCCAATCCTCTTAAATGAAATAGCAGCCAGGTTACCCTATTATTGACTTCTAACATCCAGGGGACTCGTCTTCCAACACAACATAGTACTTCAGGGAACAACTATCCAACCCTGATCAATCTACAGGAATAAGACAAACAACAGGAAATTGCACAATGTCACATCTCAATCAGCTCCACTTCTAGAGATCAGACTTCAAAAAATGACCTTCTTAAGCATACACAGTTGACCCTACCCTTGTCAACTTAGCACACACAGATGTCTCCTCTTCCAGGTCAGGAGTGGGTTCCAAAAAAAAGTAACCCTTTGTTTGACACCTAAAAACATCTGCTCTTCAACCAGTAGCTGCATACTTGTTAAATAACATGTTCTAACATCAGATAGAACATTAGCTCCACCTCCTTGGAACAAACCCTCCTTGAAAGTCTTCAAGGTCCTCATATACACTACCCAAGAGAGTAAAGGATCAGTGATAAGGTGATTCTTACCATGATGAGTGGACTTAAGGGGACTCAAGTATCTTTGATATCTTCAGTAGATTATGATGAAATCTTGAATACAACAGCCTTTCATCCACATGAGGGGAAACTACATCAGAGTTTGAGTGTTGCCAGGTATTATGCAGCGGAACTCACAATACAACTCAACCTATGAACACACACTTCACCAGATCAGCCTCCAAGAACATACCAAGTTTGAATATGATTCAATACTAACACAGTTGTCCCACACAAAGGCCAATTGCTAATCTCCAGAGACAGGTACACACAGTTACTGACATGAATAGTCCATCCACCTACTTCAAGGGACCATTCAGGTACATCACAGACCCTTCCACATGTTCCAACATCAGTACTAACATAACTCCTTGCAAGATACCAGAAAGTATCACCCATGGATCTCATCCAGAAACAGAACAGGATGCCTGCTCTGATACCAATTGAAATTCTGGTGTAGTCAGAGTTCAGATGTTCTACTCCAAGTCAAGACATCTGATCCAACATTGTTACTAATACATCAAGATAGTTATACAAATTAAAACCCAGTACTAATATGCACACATTCACAGATGTCACGACATCTGCTACTATATCACCTTAGAATGGAAGAACACCCAGTTCTATCCATCTGCTACAAAGACACAGCAGAGATCAAACATAACACTTACTGCTATTGAGCCTGCACAATTATCAGCATGATGTCTCAATATTGATTTGAACATCACCTGTTACAGTATTACAGTTTGCTGGCCTTGTACTTGTATTTCCTAAAATTAAGGTTAAACAGGCTAACCTAATTTCCACATATTAGGGTGCTAACAAATAGGCTATTTGTTAGGTTCATTAATTGTAGCTCAGTTGTTAGTTTCCTGGATTTTAGCTCAGCTGTTGGATTCCTGAAAAATAGCCTGAGAAAAATACTGAAACACAAAAAGTAACCATCCTACAATTTAGCATATGCTGTCAGGAATGAATGTCACAATATTCAGTTTGACGTCCAGAACATAGACCATATGCTAAGTCTGTTATTTTTCTGAAAACAGACTGTACAAAATGTTGTACTGTAAAATACCAACAAGTCTATACTTCAGTATCAACTTACAGTAATAAATGTCAAAACATCCAATTTGACATTTAGAGAATGAGCCTTGTGCCAGGTCTGTTAACCCCTTGATAAACAGACTGAAATAACTACTGAACTGAAGTAGAAAAGCCAACCTGCCTGTTATGTGTCGCAACCTGAAAAATACAGTGCGCGAAAAAACAACCGGCGAAAGAAAAAGACAGAAGAGTCGCCATCGTGCGTTATTCATCCCAAAGGAGGGAAAGGAAACGCTCGAAGTAAACCTGAAAAAAGGAAAGGATAAGACAAGGTCTCGCAACCAAATCTTGGGTTCGGGAGTCGGTTATGCGAAGGGAAGGTATTAGCACCCCTACGCATCCGTAGTACTCTACGGGATCCACTTTTGTAGTTCTTGTCTAAAGGGTGTGGGTTTATCTTGTGCTGTTTACCAAAAAAAAAGGGTTAAATGAAACTGACTCGCGCGGATGTCGCATCCACTGCATACGTATCTCATCTGAATATGAGAATGAAAGTCTTCGTAGCTCGGCTGACCTATGGGTTGGGGGGATGTGTGCTCGCTAAGACATCGCGTCTTATGCCTACGTATCTCATCTGGCCTGAGAATCAGAGCAAAACGTAGTTCGGCTAACTACGGGGTTATGGATTGGGTTTTGGACGAACGACGTCACTACGCAATCTACCGGATGCTCGACCTTTGGAGACTTACTCGCCTGTAGTAGAAGGAGTTAACGTGTTGCTTTGGGTTTTAGGGTTTGGGATGCTCGAGGGCAAAAAGGCAGTCCTTGATGAAGGAACCGCGCTACCTGCAGGGATATGAATACAAAACACAAAACATGTATCTCAAAGTAAAATGCCACCAAGGTGCTCAAACGTTGCCTCCTATCGAGGTCTTCCATCTAGGAAAGCAGTAAAATGCGGGAAAAATGTAAAAGTACCACGCGGATAAAGATCCGAAGTAACAACAATTAGAGGAATGGGAAACCCTGAGATCCTTCCAAGCTAATGCCATCAAAGAAAAGTGAGTCAGTACAGGTAATCGGAATCAACCTCCAGGGGTTATCCCACAAATAAAGTGGGAAACCACGCAAGTTATCCCTGCAAAAGTCATGTGAGCCCTCACAAAAATTCAACAAAAGGTTAGTGAAACACCATAAGCATTTTTTTCATGATCAACAGTATGGTTTCAGAAAAACTCAAACCCTGTGGCATACACTCAAAAATTAAACGGTTAAACATTCAAGGCATTGTTTATACATTCATATACATATTAAACCCATGGGCAAAGGTAATGGGAATAATGGCAAACCTGATTTGAGAGCTTGATTGAAATTGAGTTGCACCCGTGAGGTTTACAAAACAATCTTCAGGGTTTATGTGAGGCAGAGGTGATTCTGTGTAGTTGAGTTCCCTTCGGGGTTTGGAGGCTGCTCTGAACTCCGTTAGGTCTTCTCTCACTATCTTTTTCCTTAGGGTTTTGTTCCAAGGAAACCTCAGAGTATTTTGCTTCTCTTCAAAATCCCCCTTTTGTTCTGTGTGTTCTCAAGTGAAGCCTTGGTATTTATAGACTGAATTTCATGGTTTTGTGGGCTCAAATGAGAGAGACCCAAGTCCAAAATTTTTATTATATTTTATTTATTTAATTAATTAATTAATTAATTTTTTTTTATTATTATTATTATTATTTTTTTTTTCGTATCTAATTCTGATTGACATGATGAAATGCAATATGAAATGCTAAATGAATGCATGAATGAGGAGGGCAAATTTTGGGGTGTTACAGCTGCCCCTATTCAATCATCAGCTAAACCGAGTAGGATGAAAGCGAACAGCTTATCAGACAAACGGGGTGAGCTGTGATTGAATACCAAAGATAGACCGAAAATTTGCGCTCCGAGAACACCACAAAAACACGGAAATACACCGCGCTGTTTATTTTTCTTCCGATCCTCTGGCTTAATCTGGAGTGTCGATCCTCTGGCTGAACCTATACTCAATTTAGTCCTCTGGTTGGATATTAATTTTGATCCTCAGGATGGATACGATTTTGATCTTCTGGCTAGATCTTCTTCGATCTTTTGGCTAGATCTCCTTCGTTTCGATTCTCTGGCTGAATCTATTTCCTTTGATTCTCTTGCTGAATCCATTTTCGGTCTTCGGGCTAGACCTGACTTTGATCTTCTGGCTAGATCTGGAATGTCGATCCTCTAGCTGAATCTGAACTTAATTTGATTCTCTGGCTGAATCTACTTCGATCTTCTGGCTAGATTTGAATTGTTTCGATTCTCTGGATGAATCTATTTCGATCTTCTGGCTAGATCTGGATTGTTTTGATGATAAATTCCCATCATTAGGATCCCGCATCTGAGGCATGCGCTGGTTGACCCTCTTTTGAAATCTACACCCAACCTTCATATTAGATATGCAGCTTCGAGCATATTCCACTTTTGGGCTTCGTACATATTCTTTGGGCTAGAACATGTTGTAACGACTCCTCAATTAGACTTAGGCTTGCTGGGGAAATAAAGCTTGTAGGCGACTTCACTGGGGAATCTTCAAATTGAGCCATAGGCTGGCTTACTGGAACACGATTCTCAGGCTGAATCTTCGAAATGACCCTCAGGCTGGATCACTGGAACACGATTCTCAGGCTGAATCTTTGAAATGACCCTCAGGCTGGATCACTGGAACACGATTCTCAGGCTGAATCTTCAAAATGAACCTCAGGCCGGATCACTGGAACACGATTCTCAGGCTGAATCTTCAAAACGACCCTCAGGCTGGATCACTCACGCTTGATCCTCTGGCTGGATCTCATGACCTTGGTTGTAAAGTAATTCTTCAGTCTGCTTGGAAGAACCTGTTTATCAGCTTATGTGTATGCTTGATATGATATGCATGCAAATGCAAATGTTATGCATGGTGTAAAAAGAAATCTGCTTGGGGAAGCAAACTCCGGTAGGGAACAGATCGCTGTATCAATCCTTGAATGCTCTGTGGGGAATGATCCGTCTGCCGGGACCAATGAGCCACCAAAAATAAATTGGCTGCTTGAAAAGTTGACCTTGCGGGGGGAGTATCAACTATGGAAACTTTGTTCGGCGAGGCTCTGTGAGGAGAGTCTGTGGGGAAAACACTTCCTGGGGAAATGTCGTAGGAAACGGTCTTTGCTGGGGATATGAACTTGCTAATCGTCCTCTAGCTGGGGATTAGAACAAATCTGTTAGAAATAATGTTGGGGATGAGATGAACACTGGGAACACCACCCTCTTGTCCGTTGGGTATGCAACCACTCCGCTGTTGCTAGGAAGATACAGTCTGACACTGTCAACTCCGCTGGGGATATATAGTCTGGATACTGTCAACTCTACTGGGGATAGACAGTCTGGATACTGTCAACTCTACTGGGGCTAGACAGTCTGGATACTGTCAACTCTGTTGAGGAACATGCTCTACTGAGGAGAGACTTTGTCAACTGCTTGGGGATGAGGATTCATGACTTGACATCCGGTTCCTGTGACCTGCAACCAAAAATACACGTATGTCTCGGGGGAATTACTCGATTTGAATTCACCGTTCGGGATTAAGCACATTCAAAGCAATTTTAAATATTCTCCTATGCAAATCATCTGCAAAAGCCACCATTATGTTCATATGCAATATGTTTTATCAAAAATTCGGACATTTTTGCAAACAAACTGATAAATGAAAAATAAAGAGGCTCTTTAACTGAATTATTCAACTCTTAATGGGGAGAAAATTTGTGCCAGGAATAGGCGAGGGTATCAGGAAGCTGATCCCTGAAAAGAGGTGATCGCTATAAAAAGAGAACTATCCTAATGGCAAATGTGGAAACGGGGTCCCACTGAGTTTCGACTCTGCTATGGCTCGTATGTCCTCAAGACGCTCTACTCATCTTGCTTTCTGAAGTGGATGATTAGTCGATCTTTAACCTTCGAAGATTGCCGGATTGAATGAAACAATGATATAACACTGATGAACTCAGATCACAGTCATTCGCTTATTCCCTAACTTTTGCCTGGATCGCCCCCTTTTTCGGGTTTTCAATCCACCGGGATACCCATTTTTGCCTGAGCCGCCCTTTTGGGTTTTCGACTCACCATGTGTACTCTTTTTTTTTATATATCCCTAATTTTTGCCCGAACCTCTTTATTCTTTTTTTTTTGGTTCGTCGGGATGCCCCTTTTTTGCCTGGACTATTCTTTTTACTGTCCAGCGGGTCTATTTTATGCGAAGTATTTTTAACCGCGTCTGAGTTAATAGGGGACGGGAATCCTTCGCCCTCCATGGTTGTTAGCGTCAAAGCTCCGCCATAGAAAATCCTTTTAACCACGTACGGACCCTCATAGTTCGGTGTCCATTGGCCCCTGTGATCTGTGTTGGGAGGAAGAAATCTTTTGAGTACCAGTTCACCGATTTGATACTCCCGAGAGCGCACTTTCTGACCAAATGCTTTCTTCATTCGTCTCTGACCGAGATACGTCAATTCTGGGTACGTAGTTCCAGTATAGCACCATTTCCCGTTGGTTTGATTGATGACCAAAGCTGAATCTCCGTATACATCCAGGGTTTTAATCTGTATATTGACGGCTTCCTTAAGTCTTAGGATACAAGCTTCATATTTGTCTTCATTGTTGGTGCAGGGAAAAGTTATTCTGGCACCAAATGGCATATGAACCCCCTTCCGGTGTGATCAACACTATACCAACTCCGCGACCATTGACGTGGACCGCCCCATCAAACATCATAACCCATTTGGATTCAGGGTCAGGCCCCTCCTCCGGGAGTGGTTCCTCTCAATCTTTCGATTTGAGAAACATGATGTCCTCATCAGGAAAGTCAAACCTCATAGGTTGGTAATTCATCAATCGGTTGCTCTGCAAGATAGTCTGACAAGACACTTCCCTTGATGGCTTTTTGTGAAGTGTATTGGATGTCATACTCTGTCAGTATCATTTGTCACCTAGTAACCTTTCCGGTAAGTGATGGCTTTTCAAAAATATACTTGACTGGATCCATTTTTGATATCAATAGAGTCGTGTGAGTCAACATATACTGTCTTAGTCGGCGAGCAGCCCATGCCAAAGCGCAACAAGTTTTCTCGAGCAATGAGTATCTTTGTTCACAGTCGGTAAACTTTTGCTAAGGTAGTATATTGCATGCTCTTTTCGACCTAACTCGTCATGCTGACCGAGCACACAACCCATTGACCTTTCTAACACAGTCAAGTACATGACCAACGGTCTTTCATCTCGGCCTGTAGACTGGCCTCGATCTTGATCTCTTTCTTGTCGTCTTCGGTACCGATGTTGACGGTCTCAATCACCTCCTGATAAGGTGTAATAGCTCGGTCCTCCTGTTTCAACAATCTGGCTAACCCTTCAGGCAATTCACAAACTTCCTCAGCCCCTTCTTCGGCTTGATAGATAGGATTGTCGAAGTCATACTTGGCCATAGCAATGTCGTTAGCAGTGAGATCCGGGTGGTCGACTCTGCATGATGGAGGATCATGCTTTACCTTAGAATGAGAGATTTTTTTTGAAAGAAAGGAAAAACGAAAAAAGAAACATTGCCATTTTTTTTTGTAAAAAGTAAAAAAACTGAAAGAAAGAGAACACAAAATTGTTTGCAAAAGCCGTCCTTTATTGATGATAAAAATAATTGCGCAACGTAACTAAATGGATGGCCCTACAAATGAGTCATTACACCTTGGGCAAAGTGTAAGACTTTATTATGCATGTAATAAAAGGAAAACAATAAAAATCACTCTTTCAGCAGAATAACCCGGACGGTTTTTCGGACGACCAATTATCGAGCTTTTCTCCTGGGACACCCGGGCGAATCCAGCTATCTAAGTCACAGTCGCTGTCAGCCTTGTCTTCATCTGCAGCATTGACGATGTGGGGAGAAACCAAACCCCCGCTGGAGAGAGTACCGGTTTCATTCTTCTGAGATCCCGGAGCATACCCCAATCCAAACTTGTCTTCTTTGATGACTGGCTCCACAAATTTGACCCAGCCTTGGGCATTACCAGCTTCAACCACTTCGACAGCATTAATCCCCTGCCCGCCGTGAGCCGGCATCGGGTTCTGGATAACATTAGGCACCGGAGCAAAATTGATAGCCTGGGCATCTCTCAAATCTTGTACCTTTAACTAGAGAGCCTTGCAATTATCTGTAGTATGGCCAGGTGCGTTGGAGTGAAAAGCACATCTGGCGTTGACATCATAACCTCTGGGCAAATTATTGGGATCGATTGGTGGGGCCAGAGTTCTCAACGTAACCAGATTCATGTCAATCAGCTTGGGAAGTAATACTGAATAAGGCATTGGGATTGGCTCGATGACCCGGTCCGTCTGCCTTGGACGTTGTTGATAGTGTCTCTGCTGACCCGGATTACCTCCTTGATTGTTGTACCTGGGTTGTTGTTGTGGATGATATTGCGGTTGAGGAACAGGTGTTAGAATAGTGACTGCGGCCACTTGATCTTGATAGTAATTAGGGCGTCCTCTACCCCTGCCTTTGCCGGCATACACAGCGCTTGTCTCGCCTTCTTTTCTTCGCCGACTGTTACCAGCAAACGGTCTCTTGGGACCTGATAAGTTGGAAGCACTATTGTCTTGAATTCGGCCCATCTTTAACAGACTCTCGATTCTTTCTCCAACAATTACTATCTCTGCAAAGCTGATTGACGGGCAAGCAACCAATCTCTCAATATAATTGCCTTGAAGAGTGTTCATGAACATGTCCGCCATCTCCCTTTCAGACATAGGGGGTTGGACGGACGCAGCAATCTGTCTCCAACGCTGAGCATACTCTCTAAAGGTTTCCTTGGCAGTCTGAGACATACCTTGCAACAAGGTCCGATTTGGAGCCATGTCCAAGTTGTATTGATATTGCTTGATAAAAGCCTCTGCCAAGTCTTTCCAGCTCTTGATGGTAGTACAAGACAAATGAGAATACCATTCACGAGAAGCTCCAGTTAGACTGTCTTCAAAATAGTACATCCACAACTTTTCATCTTCCGTGTGAGCTCCCAACCTTCCCAGATAAGATTGGAGATGAGTGCGTGGGCAAGAAGCCCCGTTGTATTTCTCAAAAGTAGGGGGTTTGAACTTGTGAGGAATCCTTACTCCCTGAACAAGACCAAGATTTGTGACATCAAAGCCTAAGGAATTTTGAGACTCCAAAGATTTGAGCTTCTCAGCAAGCTCATCCATACGGCGAGTGGTCTCGAGGGCCTCGTCGTGCAAAGAAAATTGATCACACTGACAATCTTCAGTAACGGGGTGCCCGTTAATCCGAATTCCTTGATTCACATTGTATCTTCCACCAATACCATTTCCAACATTCCCTGTGTTGCCAACATTACCCGAGTTTCCATCAGCATTTGCGTTACCCGCGTTACCAGTGTTCACAGGGTTATCAGCGTTCCCAGGGTTACCAGGGCTTCCCTCAACATTTGGTATCTCCACCTCTGGATCGGGCCTCGGTTGCTCAACCAATTCCCTCAGCTTTTCTTGACCTGCTGCCATACCAGTCATCAATGTCATGAACTGATCCATCCTTTCACGCATATCAGCCAGCTCTTTCTGTACTTGGTCCATCGCTAGTCGTGGACGGTTTTCCTTTGTCGGGTATCTGTGAACTTGCTTGGGACCAATAACTGCCTGATACAGGGAACAAACATTAGACACTGCGGTGACACCTGCAAAACAGACAAGGGTTAATATGCATGGTATGCGATGCACTGCTTGTTCAGTTTTAAGGCACCCCCGTTTTGAAAGGGAATACCCTGCAAATGAATAAGCATGAGATGTTGGATGCAAATATGCAGATGATGTTATGCAATGCAAAGGCATGTCAATAAGAATTGATGTATCTGCTTGAACATCTGTCGGGTTGCACTGTCTGGAGAGAAATTAAGAGCACACCAAACAAAGGTCATGGGATGGATCATGTTATCCTTAATATCAACCACCCATTTTGGTGGATTATGGTTTACATCTTATCAACACCCGAGTTCCATTGATATTAAGGATACCTGATCGGATTAACCATGAATCAAGGGTTTGTTGCAAGTCACGAGCATGGAGTTTAGGTTAAGAACCACCCAAAAGGAGTGTACTAAGGTTTAAACCTGCCAAACATGTTCTACAAACGGTTCCCATAGTCATAATCCCATCTTTCGGATATTATCAGAGGAACGACTACTCGTATTCCAACAATATTCTCAAGAGAGACTCTTATGAGTGTAGTATCGCGTAACAATCATATCAAATCTCACACTTGAACGACTTTCGCACTACGTCCTACGAATAGGCCAAGATGGGTTTGGTAAACTAAGGTCCTCGGCTTCTTAGGTCTATATTGGAACAAGTAATGTCTAACCACAACTTACTTGTGTGACATTATTGATCTCAACATGACCTCCACCAAGTGAATGGGCTTGCAAGTCGACTCGCTAAGGAATAACTCCACACAAGTCGACAGGACTATGCGATTCTCCTATCCTAAGTGCACTCGAGCTCGGGTATAGAACTCATCTCACAAAGATCACCAAGCAGCCATAGCCAGCCAACAGATAAAGCAATGATATGTACACAATGCAGTAAGGTAAAGCAGGCAAATAAATAACTGTACAAAAGCATGAACACCCAATAAACAAGAAATCACACAAGCTAGGAGGGACTCGCTTAGGGCAGATGGACCAGCAAGAGGTCAACTTCTTTCAGCCCCCAGCAGAGTCGCCAGCTGTCGCAACCTGAAAAATACAGTGCGCGAAAAAACAACCGGCGAAAGAAAAATACAGAAGAGTCGCCACCGTGCGTTATTCATCCCAAAGGAGGGAAAGGAAACGCTCGAAGTAAACCTGAAAAAAGGAAAGGACAAGACAGGGTCTCGCAACCAAATCTTGGGTTCGGGAGTCGGTTATGCGAAGGGAAGGTATTAGCACCCCTACGCATCCGTAGTACTCTACGGGATCCACTTTTGTAGTTCTTGTCTAAAGGGTGTGGGTTTATCTTGTGCTGTTTACCAAAAAAAAAGGGTTAAATGAAAATGACTCGCGCGGATGTCGCATCCACTGCATACGTATCTCATCTGAATATGAGAATCAGAGTCTTCGTAGCTCGGCTGACCTATGGGTTGGGGGGATGTGTGCTCGCTAAGACATCGCGTCTTATGCCTACGTATCTCATCTGGCTTGAGAATCAGAGCAAAACGTAGTTCGGCTAACTACGGGGTTATGGATTGGGTTTTGGACGAACGACGTCACTACGCAATCTACCGGATGCTCGACCTTTGGAGACTTACTCGCCTGTAGTAGAAGGAGTTAACGTGTTGCTTTGGGTTTTAGGGTTTGGGATGCTCGAGGGCAAAAAGGCAGTCCTTGATGAAGGAACCGCGCTACCTGCAGGGATATGAATACAAAACACAAAACATGTATCTCAAAGTAAAATGCCACCAAGGTGCTCAAACGTTGCCTCCTATCGAGGTCTTCCATCTAGGAAAGCAGTAAAATGCGGGAAAAATGTAAAAGTACCACGCGGATAAAGATCCGAAGTAACAGCAATTAGAGGAATGGGAAACCCTGAGATCCTTCCAAGCTAATGCCATCAAAGAAAAGTGAGTCAGTACAGGTAATCGGAATCAACCTCCAGGGGTTATCCCACAAATAAAGTGGGAAACCACGCAAGTTATCCCTGCAAAAGTCATGTGAGCCCTCACAAAAATTCAACAAAAGGGTTAGTGAAACACCATAAGCATTTTTTTCATGATCAACAGTATGGTTTCAGAAAAACTCAAACCCTGTGGCATACACTCAAAAATTAAACGGTTAAACATTCAAGGCATTGTTTATACATTCATATACATATTAAACCCATGGGCAAATGTAATGGGAATAATGGCAAACCTGATTGGAGAGCTTGATTGAAATTGAGTTGCACCCGTGAGGTTTACAAAACAATCTTCAGGGTTTATCTGAGGCAGAGGTGATTCTGTGTAGTTGAGTTCCCTTCGGGGTTTGGAGGCTGCTCTGAACTCCGTTAGGTCTTCTCTCACTATCTTTTTCCTCAGGGTTTTGTTCCAAGGAAACCTTAGAGTATTTTGCTTCTCTTCAAAATCCCCCTTTTGTTCTGTGTGTTCTCAAGTGAAGCCTTGGTATTTATAGACTGAATTTCATGGTTTTGTGGGCTCAAATGAGAGAGACCCAAGTCCAAAATTTTTATTATATTTTATTTATTTAATTATTTATTTAATTAATTAATTAATTTGTATTATTATTATTTATTTTTTTTCGTATCTAATTCTGATTGACATGATGAAATGCAATATGAAATGCTAAATGAATGCATGAATGAGGAGGGCAAATTTTGGGGTGTTACATTATGCTGTCCATGATGAATATCATAACATCCTGTTTGACATTAAGACAATATGCTCTGTACCAGGTCTGTTATTCTCTTGATACACAGACTGAAATACATACAGAGTTATAACAAACAAGATTATAACGTGCAGAAGGTAAAAACACAAGTAATTGTTAACCCAGTTCGGTCCAACATAACCTACTCTGGGGGCATACCAAGCCAGGAAGAAGATCCACTATCAGGAGTATTAATTCAGTGTTAAACTCCCCCGTTTACAACTCTTCACTTAATCCCTACCCAATGCAATCTATACCTAGGAACTCCTAGATAGAAACCACCAGTTTCCATTCCTATCACAACAATTACAATGTAATGCGTACCATCTTGAACTTGCTTCACAGCTTATTGCAAGACCATAACAACACTTACCTATAGGCTTTGAGTTACAAATAATCTCAGCTTTGAGCACTGAGAAACCCATGGTAACCTTCCCACAGGTTGGGAGGTTTACCTCACACACACCCCTAATTTTACATTCTTTGAGGCACACTAAAACCTAGGTTACAATATGCTATTTATAACCTAAGCACCCAACTGGATTTGGGCCTTTAGAAATCGCAGCAAACTTCTTATTTGCTGTTACAAAGTCAGCAGAAAACTTCTGCTACAGTCAAGGTCTTCAATCTTTTAGTTCCTAAAATATCTCCATATATATATATCCATATTTAGAAACTGTCTATTCTGATTGAGTCTTTAAGACCTCCACACAGAAGTTAGGATACTCACCAACTATCCTAACTAATCCCATAATATTAAATTAGCTAGTACATGCCAGATTTATACACATGCGCGATGTCACAGTCACGATGTCGTGACATCGTACATGACATGTTGGTCCAGATGTTGAACTTCTTCAACCCAACATATTAAAACAACAGAGGTGATTACATTATTTGTTTTATAAAATTAATGCCAATCCTAAGGTACTAAAATAAACAATTTTAAATCAATTAAAAATAATGACAAATAACACAAATGAATTAAAATCTCAAATAAATCTCAAATCAATTAAGAAATTGATGAGACTATTTTTCATAAACTTATCATGATCCATATGTGTTAAGCAAATATTTTTGGAATTTTCAGATATCAAAAAGTATTTAAAATAAATTAAAAACTATTAAAAACAAAATAATTCACAATTTTTTTAAAATAAAGTCACAAAACTAATTAAAACGCAGATTATGAAACTAGATTTTTCAAGATTTTTTTTGCCATTGGTCTCATATTTTTGTGACTTCAAATAAAATAGTTATGAATTTTTGAAATAAAAAGGAATTAAAAGAAAATAAAACAGAATATAAAAAATAAGGAAAATCAACGCCCATTGGATTGATTTTAATAATTGACGTGGCGTCATCCAAGGGCTCAGAGGCGCTGATGTACCATGGTCTCAAGTCAAATGCATCACACAATGAATTAAAAGAGGTCAAACACACGCACGATTACGATTAGAACAAACGAGAGAGATCCAAAGGCTTGGAGTCATCCACGTGGGGATGGTGGTGGAAACTACCATCTTCTCCGGCCATTAAACAACTTCCGGCCACCATGTTCAGGTTTTTGAACCTCAACCAAAATGAAAAACTATGGTACCAAAATGAAGCTGGGGTGATGTACATCACCCCTGTAACTTTGGATTGTGCTCAATGTTTATATTAAGTGATAAATCTGAGATTGAAAATCAAGGTATGCAAACTGAAATGGTTCAAATCATGAAATCAAGACCACCAATGGCCTGCCTCTTGCTCGAGGACTTCAGAAAACAGTTCAAACTAGAGAAATTCACCTTGTATAGCAAGCCTTAGACCAAAACAGTTTGATGATATACCTTTAAAGAGCAACTTTAAACAACACGATCTGCTCAAATTATTGCTTCTACTTTGATCTTGAGATGATGAGGATGCAAGGCTAAGAAATTTAAACTTGAAGATCAACCAACGAAGTTGAAATTCAAGCTTGAATTTGAAAAATGAAAATGGAAATTCCTTTGAGTAAGGTTGGGTTTTCACTTCAGCAGCCTTTCAGATCACCTTAAGGTTGAGATTTGAATGAGCAATGCCATGTATTTATAGCTTGAGATGAAGCAAGGCAATGAAATGCTCGTGTACATGAGAATTGGGTCCTCCATGCATGGGCCTGTACAAGCGCATGTGAGGCCCAAAATTGGATGGAAATGCAAGTTGATATCATTTACATATGGTTTGGACGTACACAAGGCCTGGTGTTAGCTTGCATATAATGATTTAAAGTGAATTGCATAATTGATCATAAATGTTAAGCTCTTTGAAAATCACACATGGTAAATCCAAAGATGGTGGTATGAGTAATGGTTGGAAAGCTCTTGACATAAGGAATAAAATCTATATTGGGAAAAAATCTATTTGGAGTTTGGAAATTTTTGAAAACTGGCCTTGAAGTTTGAGGTGCAAAACATGTCTAGGTTTCCTTTATTTTTTTCCCCCCAAAAGTGATCAATTTCAAGCCCTTATGTTTCAATGATGAAAGCCTCAAATGGAAAAACCTCAAACTCAAAAGTTGTATATATTTTCAACATGAACAATTTGGTCTTGAATTTTGCATCATTTGGATTTTTGATGAGAAAGTTATGGGCACTTGAAGTTGGACATTTTTCAAATTCAATGGTTTTGGTCCAAAGTGACCTATAATATTTTGTATTATCACATGTGTTTCTTTTAGGATTATGAAATTTTGCCCAACATAAAATTTGAAGTAAACATCGTAAGCATTCCAGTTAAATTGGTCTCACCTAAAAATCATAAAAAATAAGGAAGTTAGGTCCTTGGGAAGTTGACCAAAAATTAGGGTTTCAGTCAAAATGACCTATAATGTTTTGAAATGAATGATGATCTTCCCAGTTTCAAATGAATTTTAGATGAACATGAAAGTTGTTAATATGGTTCTTAAGAACATATTTTCTCTTGGGGACATCTTCATTTGACAAACACATCAAAGGTTGTGTCTCAGTGGATCTCAGATTGGTCTGATGACTTGCCTGGTCAACTTCTCAAGGCCAAACTTCAAATCTTGATGAATGAATGATTGAGGATACTCACATAGGCTCATATATGCATAAAATAATGAATGAAAGAACTTACCTTGATTGAATTTGATCATAGGTTGAGGTTGCTTCATGAGCAAGCACAATCAATGCACATTTGAATTAGGGTTTCCTTGGGAAACAATCCTCAAGCCCTTTGGTTTATCTTGATCAAATTGGCAAATTGAGATACTTGGGAGACATATATGATGATTGAGAGCTTTTTGGACCATTGTCAAGCTTTTTCTCACCTTCATCTAACCACTTCATTGAGCATAGGAGCCTCCTAGGAGCAGGGGATCTCATGATTACTTGAGCTTGAAAACAAAAAGAGTTAGTGACATATTTTTGTGCTTTTGGTTAGTAAAAAAAATAAGAAAAGCAATAATATACAATTCAAGCATTCTTGGTGGTCTAAAACCAACTCACACAAGTCCCAACCCTAGGGTAAGGAGCCACACATGCTATGATCCTTGAGGCAATGCAATGAGCAATGATATGATGCCATGAAGGATCTTAGGGTCAAAATTAGGGTCTTATAGATGCCCCTATTTAAGGTCATTCTAGCCGAAGATATGAAGGTTAAAATCTTCGTCTCGACGAGGTAGAATGGGCTTAAATAATAACAAAGAGACGAATTTTGATCCCTAAGAGACCTCATGATGTGGATGTATGCATGCAAAAGTTAATACTCTATGGGGAAATATGGCGACAAAGGAAAAGAAATCAGAGAAAGACCAAAATTCCATAGGAGCAGCACACTCACTAAGGAGACAGAGACTCTGGAGAAAATAGGGTAAAAATGCGTGAGCAGGTCACGACTTGAAAACTTGCTGGGAGACACGAGGGGATTCCATGAAAATAAATCAATGGAAATACTCGAGCTGACGCAAAGATGCATGTATTGGGGAATATGCCAATACAGCAGAACTATCCACGAAGGATACTTCGGATAAAAATCCGAATTCAGATGGGGATGTCCACAAAGGACTCAGTTGAGGAAGAAACAATGAGATATTACCGGCTACCGGGTAATAAACTCAAAGAGAGACATGTTATCAAAACACCGGTTACTGGGTGAAAGAACAACACGCTCAGGGAGAAAGAATATCTAAGACCGGTATAAGGGTGAGAGACATCAATCATCCAAACATCTGAGGAAAACCTAAAAGGTATATTTCAACTAAGGAAGGTCTGACTCCACAGGGGACAAAAAAGTAATAATAGGGAGCAGAAGGAAGGAACACCAGGGATACCGGTTACTGGGTATATAATAGGTGACCAACCAAGCATGAATTGGGAAAATATCCAAGACACGCATCATCCATAAGGAAATACGAATCTTACTCAACTGGGGAAGAGCAAAGACTTCGACTGAAGAGCGCATGAGATATATTATCTATTACCGTCAAAACGTAGATAACATAATCGCATGGAAGATTATCCACAATCGGTTACTGGGTTAATAAAAGATAAGTCAACCGAAAAGAAAAGACATTGGGATACCGGTTACTAGGTATAAAATGATGACCAATCAAAAGGAGAAACAATCATTACCAAACAAGGGTAAATGAAAGATGACTCGCGAGGGATATATTGTTTGACAAAAGCAATCATCCAAGAGATATACCACCGGTTACTGGGTGGTATACTAAAAAAAACAAAGGAATATCAATACCGAATATTGGATAAAGATAACCAACAAAGAGGGGATTACATCTACCGGTCAATGGGTAGAAAACCACAAAAATATGACTTACAACTACCGGTTACTGGGTAGAAGGCCACAAAATCCACTGGGGAAAAGATGAACAATTACTGGTTACTGAGCAATTGAACAACTAAACCACGGGAAACTGCAGGGGAATAACAAGGAAGGAGTCAATCTAGGAACAAACTAGAGAGACACAATGAAACAAGACTCAACCCAATGAGGATATAACTCAGGGGAGTAATTCCTTCCCAATACATATTTAGGGAGGAAACTGAAACAATAATCATCCACGAGGACATAACTCAGTGGGGAATATAGAAGGAAAGATAGACACTTTCTTCCTATAAGGTCGACTCTATATGGAGAGATCAGACACAAACATCTGCTTGGGGGAGAAAATTTCACCAATAAAAGGAGATAACAAGCAAAGATATATGGCAAAGAATGCAACATGAATATCTGAATGCTATAATTATGCATGTATATGCATGGTTTATGTATGATTAATGCTGACAGACAGACATATCTAACACAAACAAGTCCGAGAATCAATGGACGGACATCCGGTATAACATCTCAAAAGAGAAAGGCCAAGCCCACAGGAGAAATCAAAATCTGGTGGGGAGCATCAAATACTAGGAGACACGAATCACCGTTGGGGACAAAGACCACTGTTGGGGATAAGCAAAGGTCACAGCTATCAACCGCCGGGGATAGGAAAAGTCTCAGTCGGGGAACATGCAGCGATATTAATAAGATTTGCTGTTGGACAGACATAAGATCTATCGTAGAGGAAACTCTACTGGGGAGCTCAACACGGATAAGATCCGTCATTGAAGAAACTCTACTGGGGAACTTATCAGGGAATGATATGAAACTCTAGTGGGGAACAACCACCAAACAAATCCATCAATAAAACACTCTCTTCTAACTGCTGGAGAAACATCTCTGCTGAGGATAGACTGTAGGCGACCATACTGAGGAAAGTCTGCTGTGAGAAACTCCACTTGGGAACTCAAAATCAGGCAACTCCACTTGGGATAGACTGCAGGCGACCATACTGAGGAAAGTCTGTTGTGAGAAACCCTACCGGCGATGAGTTGTAAGCCAACCTACTGGGGATAACTACAAGTATCTCCGGAGGAAACTGTTTTGGCTAAGGGGATCGAAAACGAATCCTTCGTCAACACGTGCTATGCTAGGGATGAAAAGGGGAACAAACCCTTCACCAACTGCTCTAAGAAACTACTGCTGAGGAGATATCTGAAAGATAGCTTTGCAGGGAACACATGCTTTACTCCTGCTGAGGATGTCTACTCATGCTGGGAATTTCCGCTCACTGGGGAAAGACAAACTTCCTCATGAATAGGTAGCATATCAACATTTATCAATCTATAAGGGATTTTAGGTCAGTCCACACACGGGATGACAACCATATAATTGATAAAACACAAATGTTAGACTCAGACCCTCTGGGGAGTTGAGGATGTTTAAATCTTTCTGCGCTTGCTGGGGAGACAACCTGAAAGATGATGAAGAGGATACGAACATGCCAAAATGTGAACAAATGTCTTACCCTTTTGGAGATCGTACTATCCTTGGGAGAGCACTTAAGACATTCCAACTATCCTTTTAGTCATTGTGAATGTTCACTTTGTCTAAAAACAGTTTATAAAAACTTTATTTGTTTAAAACAAAGATATTTATCAATTAAAACTTGCAAATATTTGTTAAGCAGAAACAAAAAAGAGTGCAAAGAATTGGATAAAGGCTCAAATTTATTTGATAGAATGATAGTCCGTAAATGGCGAGACTCCATGGATCTTTACAAATTTGAAATTGGTGATATATATTGGAAAAAAGGGATACATTGAACATAATGACCATTTCTCCACCAACTCTGAATTCAATGTATTTGAAGCTTCAGTTGGCGATGACTGAGCGAGAATCTTTGACATACGACATTTATAGAACAAAGTCTTGTCATGATGCAGTTACTTGCCAAATCCCTAATTTTTGCCAAGATTTCCCCAGGGTGAGGTACTCAATCTAGCGGGATATATATTCATTTTTTATGTCTCTAAATTTTGCCTGGACCGCCCTTTCGGGTTTTCAATCCACCGAGACGCTCATTTTTGCCTAAGCCGCCCTTTCGTTTTTTCAACTTAGCGAGATATTCTGTTTTTATTAATAGGCGAAGTATTTCTTGACTGCATCTGAATTCACAGGACGAGTGAAATCCTCCCCATCCATAGTTTTAAGTATCAAAGCACTGCCTAAAAAAGCTCTCTTAACAACATATGCACCTTCATAGTTTGGAGTCCACTTGCCCCTGGAATCGGGCGCGAAAGACAATACTTTCTTGAGCACGAGGCCACCTTATATGAACACACGAGGCTTGACCTTTTTATCAAAGGCTTTCTTCATCCTTTGTTGATACAACTGACCATGGCACATGGCAGTTAATCTCTTCTCTTCAATCAAATTCAGTTGGTTATAACGACTCTGAACCCATTCAGCCTCAGTCAACTTGGCTTCCATCAAGACTCTCATTGATGGGATCTCAACCTCCACGGGGAGCACAACCTCCATGCCATATACAAGGGAGAAAGGGGTTGCCCCTGTTGAAGTGCGGGCAGACGTACGATAACCATGCAAAGCAAATCACATCATCTCATGCCAATCTTTGTACGTAACAACCATCTTCTGAATAATCTTCTTGATGTTCTTGTTAGCAGCTTCAACAACCCCATTCATCTTGGGTTTGTAGGGAGAAGAATTATGATGCGCAATCTTGAACTCGCTACACAGCTCTTTCATCATCTTGTTGTTCAAGTTAGATCCATTATCAGTAATGAACTTGTCTGGCACACCATATCGGCATATAAGATGATTTTTGATAAACTTCACAACCACCTGCCTAGTCATATTCGCATACGATGCCGCTTCAACCCACTTGGTGAAGTAATCAATTGCTACAAGAATAAAACGGTGACCGTTCGACGCCTTTGGCTTAATCATGTCAATTCCCCACATAGAAAAAGGCCATGGTGATGAAATAATATTCAGAAGTGTCAGGGGGAATATGAATCTTATCCTCATAAATCTGACACTTGTGGCATTTCTTCACATATTTGCAGCACTCAGACTCCATTGTCAGCCAATAGTAGCCTGCTCTCAACATCTTCTTTGCCATGGCATGTCCATTGGAATGAGTACCAAATAAACCCTCATGGACTTCAGTCATCAACAGGTCTGCTTCATGTCTATCCACGTTGTCGTTCCCCGGATTTCCCGAAACCAAGTACACACGCGAAAAGAGGTGGTGCGGAAAAAAGAGTAGAGTCGCCAGCTATGTACTTTTATCCCAATAGGAGGGAAAGGTAGTACTGCATAACTAAGAGGGAACGGATAAAACAAAGTCTCAAACCAAAGAAAACTGAGTAAGGGGGCCGGTTACGTGAAGGGAAGGTTATTGCACCCCTTCACGTCTGTGGTACTCCAAAGGATCCACACTTGCTATTTATGTCTAAAGTGTGTGTATAAAAGTCCTATATGTGATGCGAAAGGGAGAAAATCAAACTAGGGAAAAGAAAGAGTTATTGCTCGCACAGGCCCTACCCTGCTGCATAAGTATCTCAAGAAGGATTGAGAATCAGAGCACCGTAGCTCGGCTAACCTATTTTTGTTTGTTTTGTGTTTTTTAGATGAACGACGTTACTACGCAATCTACCGGATGCTCGACCTTTGGAGACTTACTCACCTGTAGTAGAAGGAGTTAACGTGTTCTTACGAAAAGAAAATCAAAGAGTTTGTTTGTGTTTTAGGAATGCTCATGCAAAGAAGGAAGTCCTAAACGAAGGAACCGTGCTACCTTAATTGACATGCAGACGAGAGACTATACGAAGCCTAGCAGTCCTATGGGGAGACGATCACACCATACAAAAACATATAGCATAAAGTAAACACACCAACAAGGGGGCTCAAACATACATAGGTAGAGCTTTAGTCAAGAGGGGTCATATCAACCTCGACAAACAAGCCATGGAAAGGTGATCAAGTGGGCTCTTAACCACTGACATTGAACGTCAGGATGAGCAGATCAAAAGGGTAATGAGGATAAGACCTCATAGCTCTTAACCCTGGACAGGGTGAGCTCATGACAAAGCGTGGGGGTTCAGAAAGATGAAACCCTCTCCACTGACTGACCGGACAAAAGATCTTGGGCTTTTGTTCTGAAGCACCGACACGTAGTGCGAGCATGAAGAACGACACACTGAATAACGGGGGATTGACTACTAATCCCTTTTATCCGTCAATTGCCTCTTCATGGAGGTCTTTAGCACTGGTGCCTCCTCTTGGAGGTCTATGGGCACAAAAGTAAACACACAAAAACATTGCCTCCTATCGAGTTCTTCCAGCTAAGAAAGCGGTAAAATGCTGGAAAAATGTAAAAAGGATCAAGAGATCTACCACACGGATAAAGATCCGAAGTAACAGCAACTAAAGAAACAAGAAACCCAAAGGTCTCTCAAGCTAGCACCATCAAAGAAAACAAGTCAGCAAAGCAATCAGAATAAATCTCCAAATGGTATCCCACAAATAAAGTGGAATACCAAGCAAGCTATCTCTTCAAGAGTCATGTGATCCCTCACAAAAACTCAACAAACACGTTAGAATAACAAGATGGGGTGCAATCAAGAGTTGCACCAAACAGAAGAATCATAGCAACAACAATGTCAGGTAAACAGTGCACGGATGCAATAGAAAGCATGTCATAACAGAGCATCAAGAGGGTATCAAAACTCAAAGTCAGGGGACAAGGATCCATACATCAAGACATGACATATATACTAAAACATGTGCAAAAGGATTGGTTTCAACACTCAAAGGAAGTGGTACAAGTGCCTCATGCTAAGCAAGCATCAAAATAGGGACTAAAATGCAAACATCAACTTCAAAAATCCAAATCAAACTTAAAATGCATCCTAAATTCATGGGAATTTAACACAAGGTTCCACTAAGCATATATAAACATCATGCAAAAAATCAGGAGCATCCAAATTCATTTGATATGAAAACAAAAATCGAGAAATTGAGAATGCAAAAACACGTCCAAAAACGCAACATTTAAATTCATGTGTCAAACCTTAGCAAAATGACATAGAAAATAATCAAACCAGTTACCACATCTTAGTATCATGTATGAGGATGGTGTGTGCAAAAGCTTGGGTCAGAATGATTAAAATATGGGATTTCATGAAGGTTTGAATGCAAATGGTCAAAAATGCACATAAATGAATCAAAAATTCATATTAAATTCCACGTGTCCTGAAATAATTGGGCAATGGTACCAAAAAATCAAGGACTCAACAGGGATCACTCACAAAATATTTTTTTTAAGTGTTTTTGCTATTTTTAAAAAATAAAATAAAACGGGATGAAATATGTACATGGCATGTGACACATGTGCAACAATGTCAATTGGTCACAAGTCACTTAAGTGACTAAATAAAATAAATAAAAAAAAACAAAAAATCAGAAAAAATGTGGGCCTTTGGATCAAAAGACAAGTCAACAAGATCGATCGCCCACGGTATCATCTTCTTCCTCAAGACATTCCGGCCATGAACAGTAACGCCGACGGGATTCCGGCCACCGCCGGCGGCGGCCTCCTCCACGCGCGGCCCAGAATTTCACGAGAATGGGGCTACCCCCCCTAAATCATATGCTAGGAACTCAAAAATCACCTTAGTTTTTCATGAATCCTAACCAATCTCTCAAATCATAAACAAAAAGTTTGAACATCAAAACTTTAAATCAAGATTTCTCACTCAATATTGCATCATTTTAAAAGGTAAACACATATACATCATCACCATAGCATGTAGTTTCATTTAGGCATAAGAAACGAGCGAAATAAGAGAGTTGAAATTTGAGTTACCGGAGATGGCGCCTTCCAAAACTTCAGTATGGTGACGAGATAAACTCCAGAATACCTCCCTTGAGCTTCTATGAATGTTTGCTACCTTTGATTGTGCTTGAAACGGTCCAGATCTTGAGATTCAAGAAGCAACCTCCACTAAAGCTCTGTTTAGGGACTGCTTGGAATGGTTCAAATGAAGGGTGGTTTGTGATCCTTAGAGTGTGTAGATCAAGAATATGCTACTGGTTTTCATTTTCCATGGATGTATGGAGGGATTTGATGAGAATAAAGTATGAGATGATTTTTGGAAAGTCAGATTTTCAGAGTGTATACTGGTTTTCATTTTCCATGGGGCTGCACGAATTAGGGTTTTGCACAAATGAATTTTTAGAGTTTATACTCTGATTTTTTGGCTTGTGTAGCGGGGTATTCGTTACCATTAGAGATATTGACTAAATCCAAGGTAAATCATACAAGTCGAGTCGCCACCGCACTTCTATTTATCCAAAGGATTGGTTAGAAAGCGAACAAAAACCTAAAAGTTTTATCGAATCAAAAACTAGTAAAAATGTCAGAGATCTGGGTAAGGGGGTTGGTTATGCAATGGGAAGGTATTAGGCACCCAAAGCATCCTAGGTACTCCTAGGGAGCCCTTTTCACATTTGTTGCAAAGGTTGTTGTTTTGTAAAAAATTATTTGTGCAAACATGATTGAAGGGATGAGAAAAGCGTGTAGGTTTATCTAATGTACTACTTGCTAAAAGAAGGGTCAAAGGAAGATGACTCGCACGGATGTCGCATCCACTGCATACGTATCTCTTCTGAATCTGAGAATCAGATTCTTCATAGCTCGGCTACCTAGGGGTTAAAGAGGAGTGTGGTCGGTAAGACATCACATCTTATGCCTACGTATCTCATATGGGATGAGAATCAGAGCGAAACGTAGTTCGACCACCTATGGGGTAAGGGTTGTGTTTTGGGGTGAACGACGTTACTACGCAATCTACCGGATGCTCGACCTTTGGAGACTTACTCGCCTGTAGTAGAAGGAGATAACGTGTTCTTAGGAGAAGAAAAATCAATGAGTTTGGGGTTTTAGGGATGCTCATGCAAAAAGGAAGTCCTAGATGAAGGAATCGCGCTACCTTAAATGACATGCCACGAGAGGCTATACGAAACCTAAGAAATTGGTAACATGCGGGAAAAGTAAAGGGATTGAGAGATCTACCGTACGGATAAAGATCCGAAGTAATAGCAATTAGATAAATAAGAAACTCAAAGACTCTTCCAAGCTAAACACCATCAAAGAAAGTGAGTCAGTACAGGTAATCGGAATAAACCTCCAGGTGGTATCCCACAAATAAAGTGGAACACCAGACAAGCTATCCCTGCAAGAGTATGTGAGCCCTCATAAAAACTCAACAAACAGGTTAGAGTAATATGACGGAATTAGGAGAAAACAATGCCATAACAAACACAAAACAGGTTAGAGCAAACAAGATAAGGTAATCAAGAGTTGCCCCCAAATCAAAATGTAACCACATGAATCATGCCATTAAAATTCACAAAAATCTCACAAAAAGCAACCAAGGGTAGGAGGCCTAAACCTCTTGTCAAACACATGCATCAAAAGGGTATCAAATTCACCCATAATACCTCATACATTCAGAGCATTCAAATTAAAAGCATAAAGTAATGGGAATAAGGCAAACCTGACTGGAGAGATCGAATGAAATTGAATTGCCCGGTTGGGTTTGCAAAGCACTCTTAGGGTTTATATGAGAGGGAATTGGTTCTTTGTAGATGAGTTCCCTTCAGGCTCTAGAGGTTGCTCTGAACTCTGTTAGCTCTTCTCTCACTATCTTTTTCCTGCCAGGGTAATAGGAATAGAATGGCCTTTTGTTTCACTAAAACTCTGAATTTATAACCTGATTTTTATGGACCCGTGGGCTCAAATAAGAGAGGCCCAAGTCCAAAATTTTTCTGTTATATTTTATTTATTTATTTATTTATTTATTTTTTCGTTTTTTTCGTTTTTTTTCTTTCGTTTTTCGTTCTTTTTTTTTTTAAAACATGTGGGCTTCGCCTAGTGAGCATGACAGTTCAAGAAATTCCTCTGAGCGTAAGTGATTCTGGTGGCTTTTCTTGGGACTCGCTAGGCGACCTATTCTGCTCGCCTAGCGAGCATGACATCTCATGAACAAACTTTTGCTCCTTCCATATTAACGTTTTGACTGACGAATAAACCCCATTTGAACCTGTTGGAAGTATCTCAAGCCATTCCCTTATGTTGACTGATCATCTAAATAGAACCCACAAAGTGTCTTGGATGATACTCAAGCTTCAAACAAAAGATGTTAGTGACACATTTTTGTGCTTTTGGTTAGTAAACAAAAGTAAGGGAAACAATGATGTATAATTCAAGCATGCTTGGTGATCTCAAACCAATCACAAGGAGTCACACCCAAAGGAAAAGGGAACCAAGATGCTAAAGATCCTTGAGGCAATGCAAATGCAATGTTATGATGTCATGAGGGATCTTAGGGTCAAAATTGGGGTCTTACAGATGCCCCTATTTAAGGTCATTCTAGCCGGAGAAGTGAAGGTTAAAATCTTCATCTCAACGGGGTAGAATGGGCTTAGATAATAACAAAGAGACGAATTTTGGTCCCTAAGAGACCTCATGATGCAAATGTAGGTATGAAAAATGGTAGCACTCTGTGGAGATATGTGTCCACAAAAGCAAAGAAATCAGAAGCCACTGATAATCCATATGAGCAATTCACTCCATGGGACCAAGACCCTGGGGACTCTCCTGGGGATAGAAAAGGGATTAAAATGCGCGAGTAGGTCACGACTCAAAGCGTGGGGAACAGAATTCCAAAGGGAAAAGATCCAATGGAAAGACTCGAGCTGACTCGAAGATGCATGTATTGGGGAATATGCCAATACATCAAAAAACTATCCACAACGAATACTTCAGATAAAATCCGGATGAAAACAATCCACTAAGGGACTTCGATGGGGATGTCCACAAGGACACTCCTGGGGAAGCAGCGGGATGAGGTTCTTATCGGTTACTGGGTAATAAGCTCAAGGATACATGTGATCTGAACGCCAGGTATGAGGGTGAGAGATACAACATGCTCAGGAAGAGATGAATATCCAAGACCGGTATAAGGGTGAGAGATATCAAAACTTCAAAACGTGTGAGGAAAACCTAAAAGGTATACTTCAACTCAGGGATTCTGACTCCACAGGGGACAAAAAGTCATAATAGGGAGCAGAGAGGAAGGAACACCAGGGATACCGGTTACTGGGCATATAATAGGTGACCAACCAAGGCATGAATTGGGGAATATTCCCAAGACACTCACCATCCACAAGAGGGCTAAAAAGCAAACTCGATTATAGGATGGATATTCGACTCCACAAAGGGGATACGAATCTTACTCAACTGGGGAAGAACAAAAGGCTTCAACCAAAGAGTGCATGAGATACATCATCTATTACTGTCAGAACATAGATAATATACTCGCATGGACGATTATCCACAACCATCTACTGGGTTAATAAAGGATAAATCGACCGAAAAGAAAAGGCATCGGGATACCGAAACTAGGTATATAATGATGACCAATTCAGGAGAGGAACAAACGTCACAAGCAACAACAGGGTAGACGAGAGATGACCCGCTGGGGATAAATTGCGTAATTAGGGCAATTATCCAACCAGATGAGGGGATATCGTCACCGAATATTGGATGAAGATAACTGTCACCAATTAAAGATGAGCAAAAATAGTTACTCTGCAAAAAGGGAAGAAATAGGGTGTACAACTACCGGTATGAGGGTAGATAAACACAGACTCCGTCGGGGATAATAATTACTAATTATTGAGCAATTATTCATTTACCACGGGGAAACAGGAAAAGAGTCTCAAGAGACCGATCTAGGATCAAACTAGATAGGCACACCAAATCAAGACTTGTCCCGGTGAGGATATAACTCAATGGGGAAAACCATCCCAGTATATGTGTTGGGAAGGAACAAAAACAATCGATATCCACGAGGATATAACTCGGTGGGGAATATGGAAGAAAGGATAGACGTTTTCTGCCTATGGAGCTGACTCTATATGGAGAGATCAAACACACACATCTGCTTGGGGAAATATATCACCAAATAGCAGGAGACAACAAACTACGATGTATGGCAAAGAATGAAACATGAATACCTGAATGTTATAATTATGCATGAATATGCGTGGTTTATGTATGATGTATGCTGACAGACAGACATATCTAACACAACAAGGTCCAGGAATCAACCACCCGGTACTACATCTCAAGAGAGAAGGCCAAGTTCACCGGAGAGTATCCAATCTGCTGGGGATCAGAGATACCAGGAAGCAAAGAACTCCGTAGGGGATGAATCATCAATCATTCCAGCTGGGGACGAGAGTTATCACAGACAAGGTCCACCATACCAACAACTCTACTGGGGAATTTATCCGAGGAGATAAAGGATTTATCGGGATCAACCACCAAATACCGCTCTTGCCCAAAAAGATCCAAGCTGCTGAGGAAGAAAGATTGCTACTCTGCTGAAGGGAAGAGAGGTGACTCTCAACAAGCAATCCACTTGGTAGGATAAGCCACAAAAGGTTCCGGAGGGAGGAGATACAGTCATGCCAGGAATATGGACAAAAATCTTACCCTGTTGGGGATCGTACCACCCTTGGGAGAGCACTGAGGATCTCCTAAGTATCCTTTCGTCATTGTGAATGTTCACTTTGTTTAAAAACAAATTATGAAAAATTTGATCGTTTAAAACAATGATATTTCCTTAATCCAAACATGCAAAACATTTGTTGAATAGAAATAGATAAGAGTGCCAATACTTGGATAAAAGGCTCAAATTTATTTGATAGAATGGTAGTCTGCGAATGGCAAGACTCCATAGATCTTTACAAATTTGAAATTGGTGATATATATTGGAAAAGGGCTACATTGAACATAATGACCATTTCTCCACCAATTCTGAATCCGATGTATTTGAAGCTTTGGCTGATAATGAGCAAGGATCTCTGACGGACGACAGTTGTAGAACAAAGTCTTGTGAGGATGCAGTTACTTGCCAAATCCCTAATTTTTGTCTAGATTGCCCCAGGATGAGGTACTCAATCTAGTGGGATACCTATATTCATTTTTCATGTCTCTAACTTTTGCTTGGACTGCCCTTTCGGGTTTTCAATCCACCGAGACGGTCATTTTTGCCTAAGCCGCCCTTTCGGGTTTTCAACTTAGTGAGCTATTCTGTTTTTATTTTTAGGCGAAGTATCTCTTGACTGCATCTGAATTCACAGGACGAGTGAAATCCTCCCCATCCATAGTTGTAAGTATCAAAGCACCGCCTGAAAAGGCTCTCTTAACAACATACAGACCCTCATAGTTTGGAGTCCACTTGCCCCTGGAATCGGGCGCGAAAGACAAGACTTTCTTGAGCACAAGGTCACCTTCTCGAAACACATGAGGCTTAACCTTCTTATCAAAAGCTTTCTTCATTCTCTGCTGATATAACTGACCATGGCACATGGCAGTCAATCTCTTCTCTTCAATCAAGTTTAGCTGGTCATAACGACTCTGAACCCATTCAGCATCAGTCAACTTGGCCTCCATCAAGACTCTCATTGATGGGATCTCTACCTCTACTGGGAGTACAACCTCCATGCCATAAACAAGAGAGAAAGGGGTTGCCCCTGTTGAAGTGCGGACAGATGTACGATAGCCATGCAAAGCGAATGGTAGCTGTAAGACCCCAATTTAGTCCCTAAGATCCTTCATGGTATCATATCATTTCATTACATAGCCTCAAGGATCTTTGAGCATCTTGCTTTCCTTTCCCCTTGGGTTGGGATCTCCTGTGAGTGTTTGAGATCAATAGGCATTGCTTGCATTGTATATCTTTGCTTTTCTTATTTTAATCACTAACCAAAAGCACCAAAAATATGTCATCTAACATTTGCTTTGCAGTCTAAGCAACCACAGGTCAAGCAATTCAAGGAATTCCTTTGTGCATTGAATTGAGGTATTTTCTTGAGATAAGGACCACATGATATCATATGGAGCTTATATGAGCTATGGTTTCATTTTGGAGCATTTTCCCCAAGTGGTGGAAGCTCAGATTCATCAGTACATGTCAAGGTCATTTGAGGACCAAATGATCAACTGTGCAGTTAACTGAGGGCTTTGAGGTGTGGGAAATGATTTGAGACATCCCATTCATGTTCAAACAAGGCCTATTCATCATGTCAAACATCTATCTTGAAGATTTTGAAGTCATGGCAAAAGTTTCCCAAAATGGAAAGTGACCTGTAATTTCAAGTTTCCAAAAATGGCAAGTTTTTGGTCCACATTCAACTTGACTTTCCAACATCAAAGAAGCTTTAAATGTATTTTTGGTGAATATGAAAGTTGAAGATATTTCTCTCCTCGTTTCAAAAAATCCTATATCATGATCATATGATAATTTGTTGAGAAGTTATGAACAAATGATTGCAAAGTATACTTGGAAGTTCAAAGTGCCATAACTTTTGATCCAAAACTCCAATTTGGTCCACTCTTTTTGCAAAATGCTTGTTATGACCAAGAGATTCCAAATGAACAATTGCCTTGCATGAAAGAAGCTCACATGACCATTTGTTCAAACATGTGTATTTTGGAGGGAAATCCAAGAATTCAAAATTGGTGAATCATACAAGCCATTTAACCATTCCATGATGTTTATTTGTTGAGTTGGAGTGGATTTGCACCTTGGATGGGAACTGTTCACATGCACATTAGCCATGCATGGTCACATTTGCATTTTTTGCATTCCACCTCATTTTTCCTTAATCACAATTAACCAATGCCTAATCTCAATTTCAACATGATTAAGGGACCATATATAAGCCAAGTCTTAATCACAATTGGAAGAGGATAACAGAATTTGGATCAACATTTCATTTCCCTCTCAATTTTCTCTCTCTTCAATTTTCAAATTTCTTCATACAATTCCACAAAATTCTTGCATAATCATGTTTATCATGCATCATTGATGAAGAATCATCATCTGGTTTGAAGAATACAGTGCAGATTCGAGCTCCACAAGTGCAAACACATGAAGATGGATTTCTGAAATTGGAGTGAATTGAGGTGGTTTCAGCTGCTGTTTCTTGCATCAAGCTTCATAACAAGGTTGAGGAAGAAGATCTGGAAGTTTTGAGGCCTTGAACACGCGAATTCATCCACTGCCATTTCCAAGTAGGTGAAAATCGATCCATTCCTTTTGCTTATTTCTTGCCATGATTATGTAGATCTTGCTTTGCTGATGATTCTGATAGCTTTAGATTGTAATTTGGTTAAGTAATGAATTAGATATGATGATTTAAAGTTTGGTTGTTCAAAATGTTTTCCTTCGATCTACTTGATTCATGATGATTTAGAGGAAATGAACATGATATCTGAATTCCTCGTTGAAAGAGCTTTCGATCCATATGCGTTTGGTCCATTTCTGGAAAAAAATTCTGAACCGCCGCCGTGGATACCATCGGAGAAGACGGTTGAAACCGCCGTCCTCCGCCGTCAGCAACTGTTCTATTTGCTAGTGTTTCGCTTGGCCAAAACGCAGCGTTTTGAACGCGCTTTGAACCTTGCAAGCGCGCGTTCGATCCTGGCGTGCGTATGTTTTGGATTTAATTTTTGATATTCGCTTGATTCGTTCATACCTGTGTTCGATACCTTCGCGCATGCATTTTTCTGATTTCCAATTGATTTTTCATTGAGCGCCTTTGACTGGCTTTGCATGTGTTCGACTCTCCACTGGCGCATGTTTTCTGATTTTTCACTTGAGCGCACTTTAACCTTCCATGCGTGGGTTCAATACTTGGCTATGCACATTCCAATTTCAATCTTATTTCATTTTCCATATTATTTTCATATTATTTCATTTTGTTCATTCAATTTCAAAAAATCATAAAAAATAGTAAACATGTCCAAATTGATCCAAACTTTTTTTCACTTTCTTGTTTTAATCTCTAGATTTTATAGCATTTATCTTATGATTTTTTGTTTGTTGCTGGATTTTTAATTGTGATTGTTTGATTGAACATGGTGCCAAATTGACATGCTACACTCATTTGTTTGTAAAATGCTCATGGTTTATCCAATGGATGTGAAATTTGACATGCTTGATCCTAACATGTGATATGATATTTTGGCTTTGGTTTGAGTATTTTATCATATGCCATCACTGTTTTTGACACATGAACATATGGTGTGACAATTTGTGTCACATATTTAATGTTGCATTTCTGCATTTTTATTTACATATCATTTGAGCTCTTCTGGACCTAATTTTTTGCATGATGCTTGTTCATAACATGTTGAGCTTGTATAAACAAATTCATGATCATTGGATGCTTTTCTGTTTTGATTTGGATTTTCTATTTTTGATGTCCAATTTTGATCACTTTGCTTGCCTTAGCTTTACCTTGATCATTTGATGGCTTCGCCTTATGATTTGGTTTTGGTCCTTTTGAGGACTCTTTCTTGTTTGATTGAATGTGCTTCATGTGAAATATTGACTTCTGTTATGGTCATTTGATTTGCCTTTGACCCTAGTCTTTGTACTAGTGGTTTGTAGTCACCAATTGTGTTTTGTGTTTCAGGTATTTAGCACTAATGGTTGGTTTGGTCTCATTACTTGAGATACCAATTACTTTGATCACTAACTCTTGTTGTGTTGTAGGTCCATTGATGTGATGAACTCATTTGAGTGCTTGCACTTGTGACTTGCATTGTGTAGATAGTGGAAAGTTACACTGTTGTCTGTTTGGTTTTCTGAATACACTATTAACTGTTTGGCTTTTGTACAGGTACATTAGTTGCTATCTAGCTTTCGCTTAGCCTTTGCTTTGGAGTGTGGTTGATACACCACTGAGGTAGCTTAGCCTTCTTACTCCATGTAGTCTGGAAGTCCTGCCACCTTTTTGGCAGGCATTTGGCTGAAGTCCTCCTTATGAGGCCATGTTTGTGATTGTTTACATTTGTGCTAAAGACCTCTAAATGAGGCATGTTGCTTGTTAAGTCCTCCTAAGTGAAGAGGCAATTGACAGATAGAAGGGATTAGCAATCAATCCCCTGTTATTCAGTGAGTCTTTCAGTATGCTCGCACTACATGCTGATGCTTTTGAATAAACACCCAAGATCTTGTACAGAGTCAGTCAAGTGGAATAGGATCCCTCATTCTGGATCCCCACACTTTCTTTATCATAAGCTCACCCAGGCCAGGGTTAAGAGCCTGAGGTCTCATCCTCATTTCTCCATTTGATCAGCTTCACCCTAACTCTCAATGTTAGTGGTTAAGAGCTCACAGATTACCATCACAATTGGCTTGTTTGTCGAGGTTGATATGACCCCTCTTGACTAAAGCCCACCTACTTGATTGAGCCTCTTGTTTGTATATAGAGTGTGATGCATTGTTTGCTTGATTACTTTGCATGTGTTCGCTTTTGCTCACTTGTCTGTTTTGAGGAGTTAGATGTAAGTCCATATATTGGCATTCTGTTTCCTGTTTGTTTTGAGGAGTTAGATATAAGTCCATATATTGGCATTCTGTTTCCCGTTCTATTTGAGGAGTCGGATCTAAGTCCATATATTGGCATTCCGTTTCCTGTTTGTTTTGTGGAGTTAGATATAAGTCCATCTATTGGCATTCTGTTTCCCGTTTGTTTTGTGGAGTTGGATGTAAGCCCATCTATTGGTATTCTGTTTCCAGTTTTGTTGTTAGGAGTTGGATGTAAGTCCATTGATTGGCATTCTGTTTCCTCATTCTGTGGTTCTCTTATGAGACTTGCTTATTGTTTATACCTTGTGTTGCCTGATTCCAAAGGAACTTACTTGGATCATCTCTATGATCTTGAGAAAGCAACCCTGTTTGTGGCTTTATCCCTTAACCCACCTCTTGCATGCTAACCTTGATCCATGTCTTCATCCTTAACCCAAAACAGAAAACTTTTGTGCAAACATTTGACTTGTTTTCAACATTAGAAACCTAGGCCTTATGCCTTTGATTTTCAAACCTTCTTTTCATAATACTCATTTTGAATTGAACTTTAAGTCAACTTTGACCATCTTTGTGAATACTTCTAATTGGTTAATTCAACCCACTCAATTGCTTTTGTGGCCCTTGTCCAATTTTTAATCAAAATTTTCATGCATTAGCCATAAATCTGAATTATCTTAGTGGTTGATGTAAATCTCACCTTTTGTCCTTAGTGATTGAATTGTAAGACTTCCCTGCTTATTATAGGGTTAACCCCTCACTAGCATGTTGAAGCTATTCTCACATGGTGGACTTGTGGTTGTTCTGGTTGAGTTTTCTCCCTTTGATAATGAAAGACCTTAAGGCTTTTGTTTAAAATCAATCCACTCACTATTTTGAAATCTTTTACCCGAACTACGGGGTTTTGATCCTTATCTTTAATGAGAGGGTACGTAGGCAATGGGTTCATCCATCCAAACATAAAAATAACTAACTTGCACATTCTTTTCTCATCTCTTCAATCATGTTTGCACAAAATACTTTCATAAACAATAACCTTTGCAACAAGCGTGAAAAGGGCTCCCTAGGAGTACCTAGGATGTTGTGGGTGCCTAACACCTTCCCATGACATAACCAACCCCCTTACCCAGATCTCTGTCTTTTAGTAGTTTTGTTTGTAAAAGTTTATAGGTTTTTGTTCGCTTTCTAACCATTCCTTTGGATAAATAGAAGTGCGTTGGCGACTCGACTTTGTATGGTTTACCTTGGATCTAGTTAATATTTCCGATGGTAACGAATACACCGATACAGTAGCATCTCATGCCAATCTTTGTACGTAACAACCATCTTCTGGATACTTTTCTTGATATTCTTGTTAGCAGCTTCAACAACCCCATTCATCTTGGGTCTATACGGAGAAGAATTATGATGTGCAATCTTGAATTCACTACACATCTCTTTCATCATCTTGTTATTCAAGTTAGATCCATTATCAGTAATGATCTTATCTGGCACACCATATCGGCATATGAGTTGATTCTTGATAAAATTCACGACCACCTGCCTGGTCACATTTGCATACGACGCAGCTTCAACCCACTTGGTGAAGTAATCAATTGCTACGAGAATAAATCTGTTTCCATTGGACGCTTTTGGCTCTATCATGCCAATCATGTCAATTCCCCACATGGAGAAAGGCCATGGTGATGAGATCACATTCAAAAGTGTCGGGGGAATATGAATCTTATGAGCATAAATTTGACACTTGTGGCATTTCTTCACAAATTTGCAGCAGTCAGACTCCATTGTCAGCCAATAGTAGTCTGCTCTCAACATCTTTCTAGGCATGGCATGTCCATTGGAATGAGTACCAAATGAACCCTCATGGACCTCAGTCATCAACATGTCTGCTTCGTGTCTATCCACGCATCTGAGCAGAACCATGTCAAAGTTTCTTTTGTAAAGCACTTCGCCGTTGAGGTAGAAACTGCCTAACAATCTCCTCAAAGTCTTCCTATCTTTTACAGATGCCCCAAGCGGGTAAATCTGGCTCTGAAGGAAACACTTGATATCATAATACCACGGCTTATCATCTTTTACTTCCTCTACTGCAAATACATGAGCTGGTCTGTCCAAGCGCATCACGGTGATATTGGGGACTTCATTCCACAATTTAACCACAATCATTGAAGCAATCGTAGCAAGAGCATCTGCCATCCGATTCTCATCTCGAGAAATATGATGGAAGTCAACCTCAGTAAAGAACGTTGAAATCCTCCTCACATAATCTCTGTATGGAATGAGGCCAGACTGATTCGTTTCCTATTCACCCTTAATCTGATTAACAACGAGGGTCGAATCACCATATACATCAAGATTCTTGATCCTTAGATCAATACATTCCTCCAATCCCATAATACAAGCCTCATAATCAGCCATACTATTCGTGCATTTGAAAGTTAGCCTTGCTGTAAAAGGAATATGCGCGCCCTAAGGAGTAATAATCACGGCCCCAATACCATTTCCATACTGATTTACATCGCCATCAAACACCATACTCCATCTGGAACCAGGCTCTGGCTCTTCATCAAGTGTAGGCTCATCGCAATGTTTCACTTTCAAATACAGAATTTCCTCATCCGGGAAGTCATACTGAACTGACTGATAATCTTCAATAGGCTGATGTGCCAAATGGTCAGCCATGATACTACCTTTAATAGCCTTCTGAGCTCGTTACTCAATATCATACTCAGATAACAACATCTGCCAACGGGCAATTCTCCCTGTTAAAGCAGGCTTCTCGAAGATGTACTTGATTGGATCCATTCTGGATATCAACCAAGTCGTATGATTTATCATATACTGGTGTAAGCGCTTAGCAGCCCAAGCCAAAGCACAACATGTCTTTTCAAGCATTGAGTATCGAGACTCACAATCAGTGAACTTCTTACTCAGGTAGTAAATAGCATACTCCTTCTTCCCTGGTTCGTCTTGCTGACCAAGGACACAACCCATCGAGTCTTCAAGAATAGTCAGATACATAATCAAAGGTCTTCCCTCTACAGGCGGAGACAGAATCGGAGGCTCAGACAGATATTCTTTAATACTGTCGAAAGCTTTCTGGCAATCCTCGGTCCAATCATGAGACTGATCTTTCCGGAGGAGCTTGAATATTGGCGCACATGTGGCGGTCATGTGGGATATGAATCTGGAAATGTAATTCAAGCGGCCAAGAAAACCTCGGACTTGCTTCTCAGTTTTGGGCGTAGGCATCTCTCGTATTGCTTTGACCTTTGCAGGATCAACCTCAATACCTTTCTCACTGACAATAAAGCCCAATAACTTGCCAGAACAAACTCCAAATGTACACTTGTTGGGATTCAGGCGAAGCTTGTACTTCCTCAAACGCTGAAAAAGCTTCAACAAGTGCTCTACATGTTCAACTTCCGTTCTTGACTTAGCAATCATATCGTCAACGTACACCTCAATCTCCTTATGCATCATGTCATGGAACAAGGTGGTCATAGCTCGTTGATACGTGGCTCCGGCGTTCTTCAAACCGAAGGGCATGACTCGATAACAAAATGTTCCCCAAGGTGTGATGAATGTTGTCTTCTCCATATCCTCGGGTGCCCTTTTAATCTGATTATATCCGGAAAATCTATCCATAAACGAGAAGACTTTTAATTTAGCTGTATTGTCTACCAACATATCAATATGTGGTAGAGGGAAATCATCTTTCGGACTAGCTTTATTCAAGTCTCTATAGTCCACACACATCCGGACTTTTCCATCTTTCTTAGGCACGAGCACAATATTGGCCACCCACTGAGGATATATAGAAGTCACCAGGAACCCCGCATCAATTTAATTCTGAACTTCCTCTTTGATCTTCACTGCCATATCAGGATGAGTTCTTCTGAGCTTCTGCTTTACAGGCACGCACTCAGGCTTTAAAGGTAGGAAATGTTGCACAATATCAGTATCTAGACCAGGCATGTCTTCATATGACCAGGAAAAGACGTCAACATATTCTTGTAGCAACTTAATCAACCCCTTCTTAACAGATTCTTCCAGAAGTTCCCCAATCTTTACCTCTCGCACACAATCTTCAGACCCCAAGTTGACTGTTTCCATATTCTCAAGATGCGGCTGAATGATCTTCTCTTCATGCTCAAGTAGCCGGGTGATCTCATCAGGAATCTCTTCAACATCATCTTCCTCTACCTCAAATACAGGGAATTCAAAATTGGGAGATGGTGTTGGGTCATTATGTTCAATGGGTTTAGAAATCAACCTGCATAATGATTTTTGGATATGAAAAGCTTTTAGAAATCAAACAAGGCAAATCATTATGCAGATGAGAAGATTGATTTTTTTTAGGGTTTTATGTGATCACCAATTTCATGCAAAAACAAAAAGGGAAAATAAATGGGAAAAACAAACATTTAACATGAATTTATTGAATGAAAATATCATTGTATTTATGTTGCCAACAATGTTATCACTCCTCCTTTTGGCATGGGAGAAGGGTTTTTAAACAAAGTGATCATTACGTTGACTTATGGACAACTGTTGGAATATCCACAGCGACCCAATTGTTGCAGATCCCTCCAGGGATGATGAAATTGCCAGAATCCTCTACATCTTCTTCTAAGACAGTAGCAGCCTCCTCATCTAGATCAGTGTGGATGAAACCTCCACTCTTGAATAACCCTTGCTTGTTGAAAGTACCAGAAGAAAAACCTATGCTAGCCCGGGACTCGTTGTCTTCTAACTCAATCATTTTTCCTAAACCAGTGGTTGCACAACGCTCAATGGCCAACTTTGCATCTTTGTAGGAAGCAAATGAAGGAGTTCTCTTCTCAATAGGCTCAGCTATAGATAAAGCTTGGAAAGGAGTTCCAATTTCAACCTCAGCATCTATATAAGAGAAGGAAGACAAATGGCTAACCAGGAGAGCCCTTTCTCCCCCTACCACCACCAGCTTCTTGTTTTTCACGAATTTCAATTTCTGGTGTAGGGTGGACGCCACGGCGCCTGCCTCGTGAATCCATGGTCTTCCTAAGAGACAACTATACGATGGGTGAATGTCCATAACCTGGAAGGTAATCTAGAAATCACTTGGTCCGATCTTGATTGGGAGATCAACTTCCCCAATCACATTTTTGCAAGACCCATCGAAAGCCTTCACAACTACTCCACTCTGCCTCATGGGAGGCCCTTGATATGATAGCTTTGAGAGAGTGGACTTTGGAAATACGTTCAATGATGACCCGGTGTCCACCAGCACATTGGACATGGCGTCGTCTTTGCAATTCATAGATATGTGTAAAGCCAGGTTGTGATCTCTTCCCTCCTCAGGGAGATCAGAGTCACAAAAGCTCAGGTTGTTACAAGCAGTAATGTTTGCAACAATGCTATTGAATTTCTCCAAAGTGACATCGTGATCCACATATGCCACATCCAACACCTTCTGCAGAGCCTCTCGGTGTGGTTCTGAATTTAAGAGTAAGGATAACACAGATATTTTGGATGGCGTTTGTAGAAGTTGGTCTACAAAATTGTACTCGCTCCTTTTGATGAGTCTCAGCATCTCATCACAGTCTTCTTTCACATTGCCACTCGGGCCAACAGAAGTAGGAGTTATCAATGTAGAGACGGGCTTAATAGCAAGTGCCGGATTCGGAGAATTCACAGCGTTCCCGATCGGGCATTCAACAAAATCAGCATTAATTTGAGGCTTCGGCGGTGCTGAAAATACACGGCCACTACGGGTCAAACCGCTAACATCGGCAATATTCACAACAGAAGAAGAGGGCAAGGACACCTCTTTCCCATTCTCTACTACTACGGCGTTGTAGCGATAGGGAACTGCCTTTTCAAAAGAGTAAGGCACAGGACCAGCAGGCTTAATGATCAGAGCGGGAGAAGCCTTCTGCTTGCTACCATTGTACTTGATGATAACAGGCTCGGGTATCCGGAACACTGGGGAAATCGCGTTGACCTCAGGCTCATTTTCATCAACATTCCTGTTTTGAAGGATCTCAATGACTCCTTCGTCCAGCATTTCCTGAACATCCTTGCGCACCTGGCAACAACCCAATCGGTTAACAGAGCAGACTCGACATCTATCATGGTCATGCTCATAATGACTGTAGTCACACAACAAACGATGCATCTGGACCCGAGACTGTTGAATATGACTGACATATTTGACCTTGTATTTTCCAGGGCAACCCTGGACCATGTTGACAGATTTCCCATGTTCGGGCAATATGTTCTTCTTCACATTAGGGCCTACGTCCTCAAAACATAGAATACCACACCTCACAAGGTCTTGAACCTTGGTCTTCAAAGGGTAACAATTCTCCACGTCGTGGCCAGGAGCACCAGAATGGTAAACACAATGTAACCCGGGCTTATACCACCACTAGGGGTTAGCAGGTATAGCCGGTGGGTCTCTCGGAGTAATCAGCTTCCTTTCTATCAAAGAGGGATATAACTCTGCATACGTCATAGGAATAGGATCGAAGGTGACCCTTTTCCTCTCGTAACTCATGCTGGTTTGATTACTGTTTTGAGGCTGGTAGGCCTGCTGCTGCGGTCGGTGTTGTTGTTGCTGATATTACGGATGTGGTTGCTGATTGTTACTATGTTGCTGATACTGTTGATTGTCTCTGAAAATAGGTGCTATATGAGCCACCTGATGCTGGTTACTGGCGGGACGCACAGTCTTCCTCCTCACAGAGGGTCTTCTTGGTTTCTCATGGGAGATCACAGCATGTGCCTCTCCATCTTTCTTCTTTGCAAACACCCCATAACGTTTGGCCTTCTTCTTTGGTTAACCGTCCTTCACGGACCCTTTCTTCTAGACGCATCCCCATATTCACCATCTCGGTGAAGTCAGAAGGAGCGCTAGCAATCATTCGCTCATAATAAAAAGAACTTAAAGTCTTCAAAAAGATCTTAGTCATCTCTTTCTCCTCTAGCGGAGGCACGACCTGTGCTGCCACCTCTCGCCACCTCTGGGCGTACTCCTTAAATGTTTCTTTATCCTTCTGGGACATGGCTCTCCATTGATCTCTATCGGGAGCCATATCCACGTTGTACTTGTACTGCTTGACGGAGGCTTCGCCGAGATCATTGAAGGATCGGATGTTCGCGCTGTCTAAACCCATGTACCAACGCAAAGCGGCACCAGACAGACTGTCCTGAAAGTAGTGGATGAGTAGTTGGTCATTATCGGTTTGAGTCGACATCTTCCTGGCATACATGACCAGGTGGCTGAGAGGAAAACTGTTTCCTTTGTATTTTTCAAAGTCGGGGACTTTGAACTTCACCGGAATCTTTACGTTGGGAACCAAGCAGAGATCGGCAGCAGACTTGCCGAAAATATCCTTCCCTCTGAGAGTTTTTAATTCCTTGCGAAGCTCAAGAAATTGATCGTTCATAGCATCCATCTTCTCATAAACATCTGGACCCTCAGACGGCTCAGAATGATACATGGTGTCGTCTACCCTGGGCAAAGTATGCATGATAGGAGGAGGAACGACAAGGACCGGGCTAGATGCCGACAGAGAAGCAAAGGTGGGAACAGGACCCTCAGGCATGAAACTGGGAGGCATCCCCCACGGGAACCCGGTTGGCATGGCTGTTGGAACAAAGTGTGCACTGGCAGCAGGCACAGCAGAGGAGACAATCTCGGAGATAACTGTCCTCTGGGGAGGAGTTGAAGGTGTCGGACAAGACTGGCTCTGGGCAGCCATGAATGACTCCATTAGGGCAGTCAATCTGGCCACTTCCTCTTTCAGTTCGCGGTTCTCTTGCTCTAAGTGATCCATCAGTCTTGAAATGTTGGCTCTAGTGTAGTATCAGTGAGTCAGTTTGTCTTCAAAATAAATGAAGGACACAGAGTTAGACCACAGGGCAAGGGACCGGAAACAAAACTTGCTTATGCATATGATGCATGCAATGCTTGTGCATATGATTTGTTTTTTTTTATTTCAAAGGAACTTTAGAGTTTTATTTGCAAATTCGGGAAATATTAAGCATTTTATCACATATGGAAATATCTCATCAAATAATATCAGGGAAAAGAAGTGCAGCATCGTCAATCATATACAAGAGAAAAGTAAAATAATCATCCTATGGATCCCTAGAAACAATCATTCAAAGCTCGGGACACAGAAAGATAAGATGCGCGAAGCCTCTTCACCTCCCTCTTGTAGGTTGCCTCCATATCAGCCTTATCTTTGGCGAGTCAATCATACCTCCTCTTCCAGAACTTAGAAGAATAAGGAAGTAGAGAAGTCCATACATCATCAGGGTCATCAATAACCTGATGCTCAAGAAACTCAATCAACTCATCCTTCTCCTTAATCTGCTGAAGCAACTCTTCACGTTCACGGATCCAGGCACGTGAACGGTCTTCGTCTCTCAACTCCTCTACTCATTGATTAGGTAGGGTTGAAGGCCCAGCCATAATCATAGGTGTAGGTCTCGGATACTCGTAAGGCATGAGATACTCAGACGCCCTCTTCCTAACCCAAACAGTGTAAGGCTCCAAAGCGATGCAATTCTTAGGACCCAACTCTTTCCTTCCTTTCCTATGAATCTTGCGCCAAGCGCGGACCATCCTAACTTTCAAGCCTTAGGGATATTTACCATCCTGAAATAATACACCCTCTAACAGAATGTTATTGGGTTTATCCTTTAAGGGGAACCCAAGCTGTCGACGTGCCAAAACAGTATTGTAGTTAATCCCACCACATGTACCAAGAAGAGGTACATTGGAGAATTCTCCACAAGAGTCAATAATCCTCACACCATCATACACATGGTTATACCAAGAGATATCATCATTAGTGAGAGACATAAGTCTCGTGGACCACCGTAGACAACAGAGGCAAACAACACACAATGGCGCCACCACCCTTTGCATTCCTCATATGCAAAGAGAAGTAGGTATCGCCCAACAGAGTCGGAACGGGATTAAGAGTAGATAAAATCCTAATAGCGTTCACATCCACAAACTTGTCGATGTTGGGGAATATACCTAACCCATAGATGAAAAGTACAAATATGGCCTCAAAGGCGTCCCCACTCATGGCCTTCCCATACATAGTAGCTTGAGCAATGAGGAACTCAGAAGGGAGACCTTGAATTCCCCCTTTGGTAGTCATATGAGCATCAACCAGAGATTCATCTATGTGTAACATGTCTGCTATCTCTTGAGTAGTAGGAACCCTTTCCAAGCCACTGAACGGCAACTGGTCTAGAATAGGTATACCCACAAGGTAAGCATACTCCTCAAGGGTAGGAAAAAGCTGGAAATCCGGAAACGTGAAGAAACGGTACAAGGGATCTTAAAACTGCACCAATACACTCACCAATCCTTCATCCACCTGAGTAGTCAGAAGAGGAAGAAGCTTTCCAAAACGAGCTTTGAAACCCAAGGGATCTAATACATAAGATTTCAAATTCCTTAACTCTTTCAAGTCTGGTTGTCTGAAACTGTACTTCTTTGTATTCCTTCTTTGTCTTTCCATGTCTAAAATTTTTGCAAATAGACCTCTTAAGTTCCTTGAAAATTTTCTTATTATTTTGATGGTATGAATGCAAATGGGTGCATGAATGCATGAATGCAACAATCACACTCAAGGATCAAGTAAAGCACACCAAACAAAGGTCATGGGATGGATCATGTTATCCTTAATATCAACCATCCATTTTGGTGGATTATGGTTTACACCTTATCAACACCCAAGTTCCATTGATATTAAGGATACCTGAACGGATCAACCATGAATCAAAGGTTTGTTGCAAGTCACGAGCATGGAGTTTAGGTTAAGAACCACCCAAAGGGAGTGTACTAAGGTTTAAACCTGCCAAACATGTTCTACAAAAGGTTCCCATAGTCATCATCCCATCTTTCGGATATTATCGGAGAAACGACTACTCGTATTCCAAAAATATTCTCAAGAGAGACTCTTATGAGTGTAGTATCGCATAACAATCGTATCAAATCTTACACTTGAACGACTTTCGCACTACATCCTACGAATAGGCCAAGATGAGTTTGGTAAACTACGGTCCTTGGCTTCTAAGGTCTATATTGGAAAAAGTAATGTCTAACCACAACTACTTGTGTGACATTATTGATCCCAACATGACCTCCACCAAGTGAATGGGCTTGCAAGTCAACTTGCTAAGGAATAACTCCACACAAGTCGACAAGACTATGCCATTCTCCTATTCTAAGTGCACTCGAGTTCGGGTATAGAACTCATCTCACAAAGATCACCAAGCATACAAGGAATTAATATTCAAGCAATTCAATCATTACATACAATACAGTAATCCCAAATTGCATAAAAATATGTCACACAAAAAAATTTAGCATACAATACAACAAATATGAAAAGTAGGAAAAACCCACTAGGAAAATATCCTTCCCCAGCAGAGTCGCCACTTTTCTGTAGCGGGGTATTCGTTACCAAAAGAATGGTTAGAAAGCGAACAAAAACCTAAAAGTTTTATCGAATCAAAAACTAGTAAAAATGTCAGAGATCTGGGTAAGGGGGTTGGTTATGCAATGGGAAGGTATTAGGCACCCAAAGCATCCTAGGTACTCCTAGGGAGCCCTTTTCACATTTGTTCCAAAGGTTGTTATTTTGTAAAAAATTATTTGTGCAAACATGATTGAAGGGATGAGAAAAGCGTGTATGTTTATCTAATGTACTACTTACTAAAAGAAGGGTCAAAAGAAGATGAATCGCACGGATGTCGCATCCACTGCATACGTATCTCATCTGAATCTGAGAATCTGAGTCTTCGTAGCTCGGCTACCTAGGGGTTAAAGAGGAGTGTGCTCGGTAAGACATCGCATCTTATGCCTACGTATCTCATCTGGGATGAGAATCAGAGTGAAACGTAGTTCGACCACCTATGGGGTAAGGGTTGTGTTTTGGGGTGAACGACGTTACTATGCAATCTACCGGATGCTCGACCTTTGGAGACTTACTCGCCTGTAGTAGAAGGAGATAATGTGTTCTTAGGAGAAGAAAAATCAATGAGTTTGGGGTTTTAGGGATGCTCATGCAAAAAGGCAGTCCTAGATGAAGGAACCGCGCTACCTTAAATGACATGCCACGAGAGGTTATACAAAACCTAAGAAATCGGTAACATACGGGAAAAGTAAAGGGATCGAGAGATCTACCGTACGGATAAAGATCCGAAGTAACAGCAATTAGATAAATAAGAAACCCAAAGACTCTTCCAAGCTAAACACCATCAAAGAAAGTGAGTCAGTACATGTAATCGGAATAAACCTCCAGGTGGTATCCCATAAATAAATTGGAACACCAGACAAGCTATCCTTGCAAGAGTATGTGAGCCCTCACAAAAACTCAACAAACAGGTTAGAGTAATATGACGGAATTAGGAGAAAACAATGCCATAACAAACACAAAACAGGTTAGAGCAAACAGGATAGGGTAATCAATAGTTTCCCCCAAATCAAAATGTAACCACATGAATCATGCCATTAAAATTCACAAAAAGCTCACAAAAAGCAACCAAGGGTAGGAGGCCTAAACCTCTTGTCAAACACATGCATCAAAAGGGTATCAAATTCACCCATAATACCTCATACGTTCAGAACCTTCAAATTAAAAGCATAAAGTAATGGGAATAAGGCAAACCTGACTGGAGAGATCGAATGAAATTGAATTGTCCGATTGGGTTTGCAAAGCACTCTTAGGGTTTATATAAGAGGGAATTGGTTCTTTGCAGATGAGTTCCCTTCAGTCTCTGGAGGTTGCTCTGAACTCTGTTAGCTCTTCTCTCACTATCTTTTTCCTGCCAGGGTAATAGGAATAGAATGGCCTTTTGTTTCACTGAAACTCTGAATTTATAACCTGATTTTTGTGGACCTGTGGGCTCAAATGACAGAGGCCCAAGTCCAAAAATTTTCTGTTGTATTTTATTTATTTATTTATTTATTTATTTATTTATTTTCGTATTTTTCATTTTTTTTTTTTCGTTTTTCGTTTTTTTTAAACACGTGGGCTTCACCTAGCGAGCATGACAGTTCAAGAAATTCCTCAGAGCATAGGTGATTCTGGTGGCTTTTCTTGGGACTCGCTAGGCGACCCATTCTGCTCGCCTAACGAGCATGACAGCTCATGAACAAACTTTTGCTCCTTCAAGATTAATGTTTTGACTGACGAATAGACCCCATTTGAACCTGTTGGAAGTATCTCAAGTCATTCCCTTGCGTTGACTGATCATCTAAATAGAACCCACAAAGTGTCTTGGATGATACTCAAGCTTCAAACAAAAGATGTTAGTGACACATTTTTGTGCTTTTGGTTAGTAAACAAAAGTAAGAGAAACAATGATATATAATTCAAGCATGCTTGGTGAACTCAAACCAATCACAAGGAGTCCCACCCAAAGGCAAAGGGAACCAAGATGCTAAAGATCCTTGAGGTAATTCAAATGCAATGTTATGATGCCATGAGGGATCTTAGGTTCAAAATTGGGGTCTTACAGCTTGGTGGGCTCAAAAATGAAGGAAATTCAAGTCAATGATTTTTTGTTATTTTTGTGCATGTGTGGCTTTTCCACACATGTGGGAATGCATGTGCTCAAATTCCAAGGTGGATTTGGCCCAAAATACAATGCTGAATTAATTCCTAATGATTGGCACATGAGAATATTCCATGATATCATTATGAGTCCTTTTGACTTTTCATGCAAGAAAGCTTGAAAAATGACTTGCACCATTGATGAATCATGCAAAATTATAGGTCATTTTGCATGCCATTCTGAAGTACTTCTCAAAACAAAACCATAGAAAAAAGAGCCACACCAATTGGACTTGTCAATCTCAAGTTATGCCTTTTTAAAACCGTCATGCACACTTCACCATTCAAGAACCACAACTCTTCAACATTCATCATATGGCCTTGAAATAGGACTTTTGGAAAGAGGAGGCAAAGATCTACAACTGTCATGTCTGAAAAAAGTTCATTTGGAGCTTCCTTGGTGATGATTCGATTGGTACATCAGTCAAGCTTGCTAGGCGAGTGAAGTAGCGAAGGGTTCGCTAGGCGAGCACTCAGCGAGGTTCTAGCGAACACTCCCAGACTTGGATAAAAGCATATCTAGCAGTTACTCGCTAGGAGAGCATCCAACGAGTAGGTTAGCGAGCAATTCCAGTAGCAACATCATCAAGGTTCGCTGGAGCGAAGGAGGAAGCGTGGGCTTCACCTAGCGAGCATGACAATTCAGGAAGTTTTCTTCTGGGCGCAGGTGACTCAGGTGGCTTATTTTAGGGCTCGCTAGGTGAACCATTCTGCTCGCCTAGCGAGCATGGTAGCTCAGGAACAAACCTTTGTTCCTTCAAGATGAACGTTTTGAATGATGAATAGACCCCATTTGAACATGTTGGCAGTATCTCAAGTCATTCCCTAGCCATTTGACCCTCAGTTGACCAGCAGTTGACTTTTGACTTCACAGTTGAATACAAACTTCTTTGAGTGTTGAGAAAAACCCTAGTTGATGCACAATTTCCCTTGTGTTGACTGATCATTCAGATATAATCCACAAAGTGACTTGGATGATATCCAAGCTTCTTGGAAGATAAACTCTTGGAGCTAATTCTGATTGACATGATGAAATTCAATATGAAATGTTAAATGACCTAAAAGTGAATGCATGAATGAGGAGGGAAAATTTGAGGTGCTACACACGCATCTTAGCAGAACCATGTCAAAATTCCTCTTATAAAGCACATCACCTTTGAGGTACAAACTTCCAGATAATCTCCTCAGAGTCTTCCTGTCTTTAACAGATGCCCCCGACGGGTAAATCTGACTTTGGAGAAAGCATTTGATATCATAATACCATGGCTTATCATCTTTCACTTCTTCAACTGCAAACACATGAGCTGGTCTATCCAAGCGCATCATAGTGATATTGGGGACTTCATTCCAATATTTCACCATAATCATTGAAGGAAGTGTAGCAAGAGCATCTGCCATCCGATTCTCATCTCGAGGAATATGATGAAACTCAACCTCAATAAAGAAAGTTGAAATCCTCCTCGCATAATCTCTGTATGGGATGAAGCCAGGCTGATTCATCTCCCATTCACCCTTAATCTGATTAACAACAAGGGCCGAATCACCATAAACATCAAGATGTTTGATCCTAAGATCAAAACACTCTTCCAAACCCATAATATAGGCCTCATACTCCGCCATATTATTCGTGCATTTGAAAGTTAGCCTTTAATAGCTTTCTCCAAAGTTACTCTTCCAAACCCAGATTGATAATCCTCAATTGGTTGATGTGCCAAGTGGTCAGCCAAGATACTACCTTTAATAGCTTTCTGAGCTCGATACTCAATATCATACTCATACAACAGCATCTGCCAATGGGCAATCCTCCCAGTTAAAGCAGGCTTCTCAAAGATATACTTGATTGGATTCATTTTGGATATCAACCAAGTCTTATGATTTAACATATACTGGCGTAAACGCTTTGCGGCCCAAGCCAAAGCATAGCATGTCTTCTCAAGCGTTGAGTATCGAGACTCACAATCAGTGAACTTCTTACTCAAGTAGTATATTGCATATTCTTCCCTGATCCATCTTGTTGACCCAATACACAACCCATGGAGTCATCAAGCACGGTCAAGTACATAATCAACGGTCTCCCTTCCATAGGTGGAGATAAAATCAGAGGCTCAGACAAATACTCTTTGATACTATCAAATGCCTTTTGGCAATCCTCGGTCCAATCATGACGCTGATCTTTCTGGAGGAGCTTGAATATAGGCGCACATGTGGCAGTCATGTGGGATATAAATCTGGAACTATAATTCAAGCGACCAAGAAAACCTCGGACTTGCTTCTCGGTTTTGGGTGCAGGCATCTCTTGTATTGCTTTGACCTTGGCAGGATCAACTTCAAAACCTCTCTCACTGACAATAAAGCCCTATAACTTGCCGGAATGGACTCCAAATGTACACTTGTTCGGATTCAGGCGGAGCTTGTACTTCCTCAAATGCTGGAAAACCTTCAACAAGTTCTCTACATGTTCAACTTCCGTTTTCGAATTTGCAATTATATCATCAACATTCACCTCAATCTCCTTGTGCATCATATCATGAAACAAGGTAGTCATAGGTCGTTGATACGTGGCTCCGGTGTTCTTCAAATTGAAGGGCATCACTTGATAACAGAATGTTCCCCAAGGTGTGATGAATGTTGTCTTCTCCATATCCTCGGGTGCCATTTTAATCTGGTTATAACCGGAAAATCCGTCCATAAATGAGAAGACATTGAATTTAGTTGTATTGTCTACCAACATATCAATATGTGGTAGAGGAAAATCATCTTTCGGGCTAGCTTTATTCAAGTCTCGATAGTCCACACACATTCAGACTTTTCCATCTTTCTTAGGCACGGGCACAATATTGGCCACCCATTGAGGATATGTAGAAGTCACCAGAAACCCCATATCAATTCGCTTCTGAACTTCTTCTTTAATCTTCACTGCCATATCAGGATGAGTTCTTCTGAGCTTCTGCTTCACCGTAACACACTCAGGCTTCAAAGGCAAGAAATGTCGCACGATATCAGTATCTAGACCAGGCATGTCTTCATACGACCAGGCAAAGACGTCGACATATTCTCGTAGCAACTCAATCAACCCTTTCTTCACAGACTCTTCCAGGAGTGCCCCACTCTTTACTTCAGGAATGCAGTCTTCAGACCCCAAGTTGATTGTTTCCAGGTTTTCAAGATGCGGCTGAATGATCTTTTCCTCGTGTTCAAGAAAATGGGTAATCTCATCAGGAATCTCTTCAACATCATCTCCTTCTGCCTCAAATACATCGAACAATGATGTTTACCGACACCAAAAAGGAAAGGACACACACGGGTGTTGACATAACGATTTTTGTAGACACCATGAGAGGAATGCCATTTGCTGATGGCCAACGATTGGAATTTGATGCTTATCGACATCGAAAGATGATGTTCGCCGACATCAAAGAAAAGCATAGACATTTACGGGGATCAACACGACACTTACCGGTATTGCAAGGATGATATTTACATATGTCAAAATAAGGCAGAAACTTACTGGTGACTAAATCGGAAGAGAATCAAGCTTTCCTTACACAGACTGGTGAGAAAATAAATCTCACTGGGATTATCGATTCTGAATGTTGCCAAGAGCAACTATTGTAAATATGCTACACTGATGTTGAAAAATGATTCGTCTCTTCCGGAGGTATGATCCAATCTGGTTTAATACATGTATGCATATGTTTGAGTTTTCCATGGCGTAATGCTCCATACTGAATGGAAATGCTACGCGATTTGAGAATGCGAATGAAAATGATGATTACTACATGCAAGATGCAACGGGAGGAGAACTCCTGCTGGGAAAGCAAATGATCACTTTACGGAACACACAATTTCTGATTCGATCTTCCAACTCTGTGGGGACATACAACAATTCCGCTGAGGATACTTACTGGTCTGACATTCTCGGAACGGTAGAGAAACTAACTCAACTGGGGAGTCACTTATTGGGAAAACACCAACCTCTCGACCATGCTGGGGAAACAAATTCTGAACTCGACTTAGACGACCTAACTTCTTACATGACTGGACAGTGTTGAAACAAACAGGGTCTTCCTTCGAACAAACTTTGGCTCATCTTCTTTAGCCATCAATCAAAGATAGTAACCTGCAAAACGGCAAGACATACATGCCCCAGGGGATCGTATAGACAAAATATACTCAAGTATACTCAACATTCAAAATGATTTTCAGATGTTTTATCTTTCCGCACGTCATTGTCTAGCCTTCATGTTTTTAGATGCAATGTTTATCAAAAATTCGGACGTTTTTTGCAAACAAAACAGTAGAATGAAAAAACCAAGAGAGCAATTTGACTGAATAACGACTTTTATTGATTGAAAATGGCCTATAAAGGAAAATACATCAGGAAGCAATTCCTAGGAAGAGGTAATTGCGCCAAAAGAGAAAATAAACTATCCTATTGGCAATGTGAACACGATATTCCACTATTTTCCAATTCTGTTATGACTCATAGATCTTCAATTTCCCCAAATTCTTTGCTTTCTGAGAAGAGTGATTGGACCGATCATATCCTTCAAGATGGTAGACACAGAAACACGATAAAGTATAGATAACTCAGACTGTAGTCTTCACTTTAATCCATCTTTTGCCTGGACTGCCTTTTCAGGTTTTCAATCCACCGGGATACCCATTTTTGCCTAAGTCGCCTTTGCAGGTTTTCGACTTACCGGGTGTACATATTATTTTTATTCTTTATCCCTAACTTTTGCCTGAAACTTTTTCTTTTCTTTTTCTCTTGGTTCGCCGGGATGCCCTTTTTTGCCTGGACTTTCTTTCTTTGTCCAGCGGGTCAGTTTATGCGAAGTATTTTTTGACTACATCTGAATTCACAGGAGACGGAAAATCTTCACCATCCATAGTTGTAAGCATCAAGGCTCTACCAGAAAATACCTTTTTAACAACATATGGACCATCATAATTCGGAGTCCATTTGCCCCTGTTATCTGTACCGGGAGGAAGGATCCTCTTCAAAACTAAGTCACCTATCTGATAGCTTCGAGGATGCACTTTCTGATCAAAGGCCTTCTTCATCCTTCCCTGATATAGTTGTCCATGGCACACAGCTGCTAATCGCTTTTCCTCAATTAAATTTAACTCATCAAACCTGGCTTGAACCCACTCAGCCTCGTCAAGTTTTACATCCATCATCACCCTCAAAGAAGGGATTTCAACTTCTACTGGCAAGACTGCCTCCATGCCATACACAAGTGAAAACGGAGTTGCCCCGGTTGACGTACGCACTGAGGCACGATACCCATGTAAAGCGAAAGGAAACATCTCATACCAATCCTTGTATGTCACAACCATCTTTTGCACAATCTTCTTAATGTTCTTGTTTGCCGCCTCTACAACACCATTCATCTTTGGTCTGTAAGGAGAAGAATTATCGTGTTCAATCTTAAAGTCTTTGCAAAGCTCTTTCATCATCTTATTATTGAGATTCAAACCATTATCAATGATGATTCTCTCAGGAACCCCATAACGACAGATAATTTCTTTCTTAATGAATCGAGCAACCACTTGTCTGGTAACATTGGCATAGGAAGCTGCTTCCACCCACTTGGTAAAGTAATCAATCGCGACTAGGATGAAGCGATGTCCATTAGAAGCAGTAGGTTCAATCTTTCCAATCATATCGATGCCCCACATCGCGAATGGCCAAGGAGAATTCATAATATTCAGAGGGTTTAATGGTACATGCACTTTATCTGCATAGATCTGACATTTGTGGCACTTCCGAGCGTATTTGAAACAATCAGATTCCATGGTTATCCAGTAATAACCGACTCTTAACAACTTCTTGGCCATTGCATGACCACCAGCATGGGTACCGAAAGATCCCTCGTGTACTTCTTGCATTAACATGTTCGCTTCGTGTCTAACCACGCATCTGAGCAGAACCATGTCAAAGTTCCTCTTGTACAACACATTATCCTTGTTCAAGTAAAAGCTTCCACCTAGCCTTCTCAGTGTCTTCTTATCATTCTTTGACGCTCCTTCAGGATACTCTTGGCTTTTGAGGAAATTCTTAATATCATAAAACCACGGCTTCTCATCAATAACAGACTCGGCTGCAAACACATACGCAGGCCTCTCGAGTCGATTCATAGCAACGTGTGGCACATGATTCTGCCAATGAAATTTGATCATGGAAGACAATGTGGCTAAGGCATCAGCCATTTGATTTTCATCTCGGGGTACATGATACAACTTTATTGTCTTGAAGAAAGTCAAGATCCTTCTGGTGTAATCTTTATAAGGAATCAAATGCGGCTGATGAGTATTCCAGTCTCCATTGACTTGGTTAATCACTAGAACAGAATCTCCATAAATGTCTATAGTTTTGATCCTTAGATCGACGACTTCCTCAATCCCCATGATACAGGCCTCGTACTCAGCTTCTTTGTTGGTTACTTCAAAAGTCAATCTGGCAGAAAAAGGTATTTGTGCACCTTTAGGATTAATGAGTACTGCCCCAACACCATTTCCATTTACATTTACCGCCCCATCAAACATCAGTGTCCACTTGTCATCGGGATCCGGTCCTTCCTCGACAAAAGGCTCTTCACAATCTTTCATCTTTAAGTACATGATATCTTCATCTGGGAATTCAAACATCATCGGCTGATAGTCATCAATTGGTTGCTCGGCAAGGTAATCAGACAGAATACTACCCTTGATGGCCTTTTGCAACGTGTACTGGATATCATACTCTGTCAAAACCATCTGCCAACGAGCCACTCGTTCGGTAAGAGCCGGCTTTTCAAAGATATACTTTATTGGGTCCACCTTAGAAATCAACAAGGTAGTATGGTTCAACATATACTGTTTTAGTCGGCGAGCAGCTCATGCCAAAGCGCAGCAAGTTTTCTCGAGCAGCGAATATCTTGTTTCACAGTCGGTAAACTTTTTGCTAAGGTAGTATATTGCATGCTCTTTTTGACCAGACTCGCATGTTGTCCCAATACACACCCCATCGAATTCTCTGTTACCAAAAGGTACATTATCAGAGGCCTCCTAGGAACTGGAGGTATAAGAGTTGGAGGTTTCTGCAAATATTCTTTTATCTTATCAAAAGATTTTTGACAATCATCGTTCCACCTGATTGCTTGATCTTTTCTTAGCAATTTAAATATCGGTTCGCACGTAGCTGTTAGGTGAGATATGAACCGCGCAATGTAGTTCAGCCTCCCTAAAAACCCACGAACCTGCTTTTCCGTTCTTGGTTCAGGCATTTCTTGAATAGCTTTTACTTTCGCCGGATCAACCTCAATCCCTTTCTCACTGACAATGAAACCTAACAGCTTTCCAGATCTCACTCCAAATGTACACTTGTTTGGATTCAGCCTCAGTTTGAAGTTTCTCAATCTTTCAAACAACTTTTGGAAGTTTACCAAGTGCTCCTCTTCTGTCTGAGACTTCGCAATCATATCATCCACGTACACTTCAATTTCTTTGTGCATCATGTCATGAAAGAGAGTCGTCATAGCTCTTTGGTAGGTAGCACCGGCGTTCTTCAACCCAAATGGCATTACCTTATAACAGAACGTGCCCTAAGGTGTAATGAATGTCGTCTTCTCCATGTCTTCTGGCGCCATCTTGATCTGATTATAGCCAGAAAATCCATCCATGAAAGAGAAAACCGAGGACTGAGCAGTGTTATCGACCAATACATCAATGTGAGGTAATGGGAAGTCATCTTTCGGGCTGGCTCTGTTTAAATCTTGGTAATTGACACATATCCTGACTTTACCATCCTTCTTCGGCACGGGTACGAAGTTGGCCACCCAAGGGGGATAATTGGTAACCGCTAGGAAACCTGCATCCAACTGTTTCTGAACCTCCTCTTTGATCTTGACAGCCATATCAGGACTAGTTCTGCGAAGCTTCTACTTTACCGAAGGACAATCTTCTCTGAGAGGTAGCTTGTGCGCCACAATATCTGTATCCAAACCAGGCATATCTTGATACGACCATGCGAATACGTCCACATATTCTTGCAGCATTTCAATCAGCCCTCTCTTGACCTTTTCCTCTAAAGTAGCCCCTATCTTGATCTCTTTCTTTGCATCCTCAGTACCAAGGTTAATGACTTCCAACTCTTCCTGATGAGGTTGAATGACCCTTTCCTCCCGTTTCAATAGTCTGGCCAATTCTTTGGGGAGTTCACAATCTTCTTTATTCTCCTCTTCGGCTTGGTAAATGGGATTATTGAAGTCATACTGAGCCATAACATAACTGTTTTTAATGGAATCCGCAAGATCAATTCTGCACGAACGGTGTTTCATGCTTTATTTTAGAAAAGAGTTCAAGGAAGTCACAAAAAAAAATTGCCATTTTTATTGTTTTGAAAATGAAAGTAATAAAAACAGAAAGACAGTGAACACAAATTTGATTGCAAAACGTCCTTTATTGATGATAATCATTGAAAATTTAAAACATGATGTGGCCCTACAATGAACCACTACGCCTTGGGCAGAGCGTAGGGCTTTCATGCAAAATGAAAAACAGAAGAAAATTACTCTGTCTGAAGAGTAACTTGGACTATTTCTTCAAAAGTCTAGTTGTTGATCTTCTCCCTTGGAGCACACGGGCGCACCCAATTATCCATATCACAATCACTGTCACCATCTTTATTGTCTGTTGCAAAGACATCACCGTGATTCATTAATCCAGCACTAGTGAAACTACACGACCCTTTCTGATTCTAGACACCCTGCTCTGATGATTGAAAAGGCTGATAACCAATGCCAAACATGTCTTCTTTTACGGGCACAACAATGGTGGTAGGAGTACTGATAGTTACTGGAGCAAATATGGTTACGGGCGCAGCTACGGTCACAGGAGTACTAATAGTCACAGGCGCACTAATAGTTCTTGGAGCACGTACATGACCTTCTGACGGCGTAAAGTAAATGGTAACAGTCGATACCTCTTCACGGTCTTTCACTACTCGATCAAACTGTAAACAACCTTCATTCATCAATTCCTAGATACCTTTTTTCAATTTCACACAGCCGTTTTCATGATTACCACAATCTGAACAATTCTTGTCACATCCCGGGAATACTCCCCCTCTAAGCAGACGTTCCTTCACTACAAACAGCGAAGTCTGAACATCATTAACATCGACTACCAAGTTCAAATTTTCCCCCTCTTCCATACTGTTTATTCTGGGCCCTCCATGCTAAGGCATCGGATTATTCACCACATTCGGAGTAGGAGCAAAGTTAATCGTCTTGGCATCAATCAAGTCTTGAACTTTATGGTGAAAAGCCCGACAATTCTTGATGTGGTGCCCTGGCGCACCAGAATGAAAATCACAACGGACATTAGCATCATAACCAGCGAGAATCCTTGTTAATGGAGCCATAGTGTGAAGTTCAACAAACTTTAACCTGAGCAGTTCAGGGATTAATTCATCATAAGTCATTGGCAACGGATCAAAATGACGATCTGACATTCTTTGTCTTGGTTGGAATTGGCGTTGCTGTTGTTGTTGTGGTTGTCCTCTTTGTGGTTGTTGAGGTTGGTTGCTGGAATAGTCACAGCAGCAACTTGACGGTATTGTTGTCCTCTGTTTCCATTTCTCTAATTATGTATAGCATTTGTCTCACCCTCTCTCCTTCTGGGTACCCCTGAAAATGGTTTCTTAGCATATGAATAACTTGAAGAACCAGGGTCTTGGATTTTTCCCGCTTTGATAAGACTTTTTATTCTTTCTCCGCAAATCACAACATTCGAAAAACTACCAAATTGGCAACCTCCCATACGATCCATGAATACACCTTGCAGGGTTCCAATGAACATATCAGTCAATTCTCTCTCCAACATCGGAGGTTGTACTCTCGCAGCTAGTTCATGCCACCTCTGGGCGTATTCCTTGAAACTCTCACCGGTCTTTTGAAACAAACTCTGCAACTGGGTTCTGCTTGGAGCCATGTCTATGTTATGCTTGTACTGCCTCAGAAAAGCTTCACCTAACCCTCTCCAGCTTTTGACAGATTCTTTTTTCAAGTCCATGTACCAATCCAAAGGGGCTCCTGACAAGTTGTCTTGGAAAAAGTACATCCACATTTTTTCATCATCAGTATAAGCGGATATTTTTCGGTAGTAAGCATGCACATGAGTTCGGGGACAAGAAGTGCCATTGTACTTGTCGAAAGATGGCGCTTTGAACTTGTACGGGATCCTCAACCCATCAACTAAACCCATATTAGTAACATCGAAACCCAAAGAATTTTGGCACTACATGGCGCGAATCTTTTCAGCAAGGGCGTCAACCTTTCTATCACTCTCTTCCGCCTTTCCAAATTCATCATCATCACTGATAATAGTGAACATATCTTCTTGCTTGTCAACCAAATGAGAAGGATGGTGAACTGGAGCACGTTCCGCTTGAGCGTTAGCAGCCTCTGTAATGATGGGTTGTCCATTGATACTAATACCACACAATTCATCACCGGTAGCATAGTTGTTGACAGGGCTGGTAGCAACAGCGGTGTCATTGACAGGGGTTCCTTCTGGCAGATTCTGACCGACAGAGGGAATCACAGTTTCTTGTCTCTGGACTAAGGCTCGGAGTTCCTCTTGCCCTTGCACTACCCCTTGCATCATACTCATGAACTGGGCCATGTTGGTCCTCATCTCTGCTAGCTCTGCTTGAAATTGATCCATCAACTTTTGTTGATTCTGCCTTGTTGCGTAACGGTGCGGACGATACTCAGCAATCCTGCCTGAAACGGGAACAAGGATGAGAAATCCTCCTCAAGAACACCTGTAATGATGCAAGAATGATATGTGTATGATGCGTATGCTATGTTTTATCATTTCTCAGGTATTCAAGAGTCTCATCCACCTTTGAAAAATGGCAACCTGCACCCGTAAGCGAAACATAAACAACAAAGAAGCAACATACATTGGACGGCAAGCAAAAGTGAAACATCAATAAACTCATCCATAGACATAAGAAATAAGGTTCATACAAACATAGTTCAAGCAAAGATTCAGTTCATCAGTGTAGAACAAGGAATCCCATCCAACAATCCTGGAGGTGATTCTCAAAATAAACAACAAGACAAACTAGGGAAGTCGTCCTTCAGGAATGAGAGTCTGCAGAGGTACCAGCTCAACCACTATCTTCAACAATGCCAAGATATCCCCATACTGATCACCAAAAACTTTCTGATTACGGTCGGTCACGAGATTACCCAATTCTTCCAAAGATGTCAATGGCTCACGGTAAAAGCTGTAGGTGCAAGTCTTCCTCTTCAACTCTGGAATGGCAGCCATCTCTCGGTGTGAACAGACTCCTGAATAAACCTGAAAAATGATATGCATATGCGGGTTAACTTTTTGTTTTTTTAACTTTATTTTTTTGAAAATGAACATGCTATGATGCAAAATGATGAAACAATGACTGGTTGGCTGTGTATCACAAGGCACAGGATCAGAACTTCAGCATGAATTCGGAACCGGGAACCATAGAACACAGTCATCAACTTAGAACCCATACTTCAGAACCAACGGTCACCAACAAGAACCAAACAAAAGTCACCAACAAGACACGGTCACCAACAGAACAAGTCACCATCAATACCTGTAAATGATTCATTCCCGCCCCACTCACGGGTGTAATCTAGGCCAGGGCAAGGTCAAGAGAAACGCAGGATAAACAATCCTTTCAAGAATATCATCATATGCACACCAGGTGTATGCAACGATAATACCCCATCAGAATCTGAACTGCTCGTGATACCATGTTCCGCTAAGTGGCGCCATACCACCCGCTTCCCATGAATCACTTTATTCCTAGGTGTCCTAAAGTTCACTCATAGCCTGTGTATTGGGCCTTTTACCTCTTGTGACTCCCACCCAACAGCGAAATAGATACACAGCCAACACAGTATGCATGAAACAGTAAAGCGCACAGAGGATGCAATGCAAGCAGATAAGTATGCAAAGCAATAAATAAATAACACACAATATATAATAAACAAACAAACGCTAGGAAAGGCCCACTAGGGAAAATAAGTCCCCAACAGAGTCGCCAGTTGTCGCTCCCCGGATTTCCCGAATCCAAGTACAAACGCGAAAAGAGGTGGCGCGGAAAAAAGAGTAGAGTCGCCAGCTATGTACTTTTATCCCAAGAGGAGGGAAAGATAGTACTGCATAACCAAGAGGAAACAGATAAAACAAAGTCTCGAACCAAAAAACACTGAGTAAGGGGGCCGGTTATGTGAAGGGAAGGTTATCGCACCCCTTCACGTCTGTGGTACTCCACAGGATCCACGCTTGCTATTTATGTCTAAAGTGTGTGTATAAAAGTCCTATATGCGATGCGAAAGGGAGAAAATCAAAGTAGGGAAAAGAAAGAGTTATTGCTCGCACAGGCCCTACCCTACTGCATACGTATCTCAAGAAGGATTGAGAATCAGAGCACCGTAGCTCGGCTAACCTATTTTTGTTTGTTTTGTGTTTTTTAGAGGAACGACGTTACTATGTAATCTACCGGATGCTCGACCTTTGGAGACTTACTCACCTGTAGTAGAAGGAGTTAACGTGTTCTTACGAAAAGAAAATCAAAGAGTTTGTTTGTGTTTTAGGAATGCTCATGCAAAGAAGGAAGTCCTAGACGAAGGAACCGTGCTACCTTAATTAACATGCAGACGAGAGACTATACGAAGCCTAGCAGTCCTATGGGGAGACGATCACACCATAGGTAGAGCTTTAAAGTAAACACACCAACAAGGGGGCTCAAACATACATAGGTAGAGCTTTAGCAAGAGGGGTCATATCAACCTCGACAAACAAGCCATGGAAAGGTGATCAAGTGGGCTCTTAACCACTGACATTGAACGTCAGGGTGAGCAGATCAAAAGGCTAATGAGGATAAGACCTCATAGCTCTTAACCCTAGACAAGGTGAGCTCATGACAAGCGTGGGGGTTCAGAAAGATGAAACCCTCTCCACTGACTGACCGGACAAAAGATCTTGGGCTTTTGTTCTAAAGCACCGACACGTACTGCGAGCATGAAGAACGACACACTGAATAACGGGGGATTGACTACTAATCCCTTTTATCCGTCAATTGCCTCTTCATGGAGGTCTTTAGCACTGGTGCCTCCTCTTGGAGGTCTTTGGGCACAAAAGTAAACACACAAAAACATTGCCTCCTATCGAAGTCTTCCAGCTAAGAAAGTGGTAAAATGCTGAAAAAATGTAAAAGGGACCAAGAGATCAACCACACGGATAAAGATCCGAAGTAACATCAACTAAAGAAACAAGAAACCCAGAGGTCTCTCAAGCTAGCACCATCAAAGAAAACAAGTCAGCAAAGCAATCAGAATAAATCTCCAAATGGTATCCCACAAATAAAGTGGAATACCAAGCAAGCTATCTCTTCAAGACTCATGTGAGCCCTCACAAAAACTCAACAAACACGTTAGAATAACAAGATGGGGTGCAATCAAAATTATAGGTCATTTTGCATGCCATTCTAAAGTACTTCTCAAAATAAAACCATAGCAAAAAGAGCCACATCAATTGGACTTAACAATCTCAAGTTATGCCTTTTTAAAACCTTCATGCACACTTCACCATTCAAGAACCACAACTCTTCAACCATTCATCATATGGCCTTGAAATAGGACTTTTTGGAAAGGGGAGGCAAAGATATACAACTGTCATGTCTAAAAAAAGTTCATTTGGAGCTTCCTTGGTGATGATTCGATTGGTACATCAGTCAAGCTCGCTAGGCGAGTGAAGTAGTGAAGGGTTCGCGAGGCGAGCACTCAGCGAGGTTCCAGCGAACACTCCAAGACTTGGATAAAAGCATAGCTAGCAGTTACTCGCTAGGCGAGCATCCAACGAGCAGGTTAGCGGGCAATTCCAGTAGCAACATCATCAAGGTTCGCTGGAGCGAAGGAGGAAGCGTGGGCTTCGCATAGCGAAGGATTGCTCGCCTAGCGAGCATGACAGTTCAGGAAGTTTTCTTCTGGGCGCAGGTGATTCAGTTGGCTTATTTTAGGGCTCGCTCGGCGAACCATTCTGCTCGCCTAGCGAGCATGACAGCTCAGGAACAAACCTTTGTTCCTTCAAGATGAACGTTTTAAATGATGAATAGACCCCATTTGAACATGTTAGAAGTATCTCAAGTCATTCCTTAGCCATTTGACCCTCAGTTGACCAACAGTTGACTTTTGACTTCACAGTTGAATACAAACTTCCTTGAGTGTTGAGAAAAACCCTAGTTGATGCATAATTTCCCTTGTGTTGACTGATCATTCAGATATAACCTACAAAGTGACTTGGATGATATCCAAGCTTCTTGGAAGATAAACTCTTGGAGCTAATTCTGATTGACATGATGAAATGCAATATGAAATGTTAAATGACCTAAAAGTGAATGCATGAATGAGGAGGGCAAATTTGAAAGTTAGCCTTTAATAGCTTTCTCCAAAGTTACTCTTCCAAACCCAGACTGATAATCCTCAATTGGTTGATGTGCCAAGTGGTCAGCCAAGATACTACCTTTAATAGCTTTCTGAGCTCGATACTCAATATCATACTCAAACAACAGCATCTGCCAATGGGCAATCCTTCCAGTTAAAGCAGGCTTCTCAAAGATATACTTGATTGGATTCATTTTGGATATCAACCAAGTCTTATGATTTAACATATACTGGCGTAAACGCTCAGCGGCCCAAGCCAAAGCATAGCATGTCTTCTCAAGCGTTGAGTATCGAGACTCACAATCAGTGAACTTCTTACTCAAGTAGTATATTGCATATTCTTCCTTGATTCATCTTGTTGACCCAATACACAACCCATGGAGTCATCAAGCACGGTCAAGTACATAATCAATGGTCTCCCTTCCATAGGTGGAGATGAAATCAGAGGCTCAGACAAATACTCTTTGATACTATCAAATACCTTTTGGCAATCCTCGGTCCAATCATGACGCTGATCTTTCTGGAGGAGCTTGAATATAGGCGCACATGTGGCAGTCATGTGGGATATAAATCTGGAACTATAATTCAAGCGGCCAAGAAAACCTCGGACTTGCTTCTCAGTTTTGGGTGCAGGCATCTCTTGTATTGCTTTGACCTTGGCAGGATCAACTTCAAACCCTCTCTCACTGACAATAAAGCCCTATAACTTGCCGGAATGGACTCCAAATGTACACTTGTTCGGATTCAGGCGGAGCTTGTACTTCCTCAAACGCTGGAAAAGCTTCAACAAGTTCTCTACATGTTCAACTTCCGTTTTCGAATTTGCAATTATATCATCAACATACACCTCAATCTCCTTGTGCATCATATCATGAAACAAGGTAGTCATAGCTCGTTGATACGTGGCTCCAGTGTTCTTCAAACTGAAGGGCATCACTTGATAACAGAATGTTCACCAAGGTGTGATGAATGTTGTCTTCTCCATATCCTCGGGTGCCATTTTAATCTGGTTATAATCGGAAAATCCGTCCATAAATGAGAAGACATTGAATTTAGCTGTATTGTCTCCCAACATATCAATATGTGGTAGAGGAAAAGCATCTTTCGGGCTAGCTTTATTCAAGTCTCGATAGTCCACACACATTCAGACTTTTCCATCTTTCTTAGGCACGGGCACAATATTGGCCACCCATTGAGGATATGTAGAAGTCACCAGAAACCCCATATCAATTCGCTTCTGAACTTCTTCTTTAATCTTCACTGCCATATCAGGATGAGTTCTTCTGAGCTTCTGCTTCACCGTAACACACTCAGGCTCCAAAGGCAAGAAATGTTGCACGATATCAGTATCTAGACCAGGCATGTCTTCATACGACCAGGCAAAGACGTCGACATATTCTCGTAGCAACTCAATCAACCCTTTCTTCATAGACTCTTCCAGGAGTGCCCCAATCTTTACTTCAGGAATGCAGTCTTCAGACCCCAAGTTGACTGTTTCCAGGTTTTCAAGATGCGGCTGAATGATCTTTTCCTCGTGCTCAAGAAAATGGGTATTCTCATCAGGAATCTCTTCAACATCATCTCCTTCTGCCTTAAATACAGGGAATTCAAAGTTGGGAGATGGCATTGGATCATTATTTTCAATGGGTTTGATCAACCTGCATAATAATTTTGAGTATAAAAGAGATTTTAGAATTCAAACAAGGCAAATCATTATGCAGATGAAAAGATTGATTTTATTCTCTTTTTAGGGTTTTATGGTGATCACCTATTTCATGCAAAAAAGCAAAAAGGGAAAATAATTTGGAAAAACAAACATTTAACATGTAATTTTTGAATGAATATCATTGTATTAATCATATATGTGCGTACAATGTCATCACTTCTTCTTTTGGCATGGGAGAAGGGTTTTCAAACAAAATGAACATATTACGTGGACTTGTGGATAACTGTTGGAACATCAACAACGACCAAATTATTGCAGATTCCACCAGGGATGACGAAGTTGCCCAGATCTTCCTCTTCATCATCTTACACTATGGCAGCAACCTCTTGATCTTCAACAGTGTGGATGAAACCTCCACTCTGGAACAACCCACGCTTATTGGAAATGCCTGAAGAATACCCTATGCCAGCCCGGGATTTATTATCTTCCATCTTGATCATTTGTCCTAAACCAGTAGTTGCACCATGCTCAATGGCCAACTTAGCATCATTGTAGGAAGCAAATGAAGAAAGTCCTTTCCTTGAAGGCTCAGCAATAGACAAGGCTCTGAACGGAGTCCCAACCTCATCCTCAGCGTCAATATAGGAAAAGGAAGATAAATGGCTAACCAAGAGAGCCATCTCTCCCCCTATCACCACCAACTTTTTATTTTTCACAAATTTTAACTTCTGGTGTAGGGTGGATGTCACGACCCCTGCCTTGTGAATCCATGGTCTGCCAAGCAAACAAGTGTATGATGGATGGATATCCATGACCTGGAAAGTGATCTAGAAATCACTAGGTCCAGTCTTGATCGAGATTTCTACTTCACCGATTACAGTTTTCCTCGATCCATCGAAAGCTTTCACTACCACTCCACTTTGCCTCATGGGAGGCCCCTGATAAGAAAGTTTCGCCAGAGTGGATTTTGGCAACACATTAAGCGACGATCCTGTGTCTACTAACACATTAGACAAGGCGTCGCAAAAGCTCAAATTGTTACAAGCGGTTATGTTTGCAACAATGCTATCAAACTGCTCAATGGTGACATCGTGATCCACGTATGCCACGTCCAACACCCTTTGTAAAGCTTCACGGTGTGGCACAGAATTCATCAACAAAGATAGGACAAATATCTTTGATGGAGTTTGTAGCAGCTGATCAACAATATTATATTCGCTCCTTTTGATGAGCCTCAACATATCATCACAATCCTCTTTCAAAATGCCATGCTGGCCAACCAGGACAGGAGTTTTCATAGATTTATCAACAACAGGGTTAAAACCCTTCATAACAAGTGCCTGATTGGAAGAAGAAGTCCCCATAGGATCGGCAGAATTAACCATAATTCTCTTCCAAACGTCTTCATGGGGTTTCGGCGGCGCTGAGAAAACACGACCACCGCGGGTCACACCACTGACGTCAGAGATGCTTACTACAGAAGTTGAGGGCAACGACACCTCCTTTCCATCTTCTAGCATTACTGTGTTGTACCTGTAAGGAACAACCTTGTCCCGCTGGCTTGATCACAAGAGTGGGAGATACCTTCTTCTTGCTGCCATCATACTTGACGACAACAGGCTCTGGTATTTTGACTACAAGAGAAATTACATCAACTTCATCCTCATTGCGATTCTGAAGTATCTCAATAATACCCTGATCCAGCATCTCTTGGTTGTGCTTTCTTACTTGTCGGCATCCTCTTTCGTTGATAGTGCACACATGGCACCTATCATGGTCATGCTCGTAGTGACTGTACCCACATAGCAGTTTATGCATCTCGACCAAATATTGCCTGATATCACTGACATACAGGACTTTATATTTACCAGGGCATCCCTGGACCATATTCACATCAACTTTCCCATGCTCGGGCAATGGGTTCTTCTTGACATTAGGACCTATGTCCTCGAAAAACAAAATCCCACTTCTCACAAGGTCTTGCACCTTGGTCTTCAGGGGATACAAATTCTCCACATCATGTCCGGGGGCACCAGAATGATATACACAATGTAGTCCAGGCTTGTACCACCACTGAGGGTTGGTCGGTACAACAGGAGGGTCACGTGGAGTAATTAATTTTCTATCAATCAGAGATGGATAGAGCTCAGCGTATGTCATCGGAATTGGATCAAAAGTGACCCTCTTCCTCTCGTAGTTGCTGGTGTTATTGTTGTTTCGAGGCTGGTAGGCCTGCTTTTGCTGACGATGTTGTTGTTATTGTTGATGATGATGCACTTCCCTAAAGGCAGGTGCTATATGAGCCCCCTGGTGTTGGCTAACGGCAGGGCACACGTTCTTCCTCTTCATAGAGGGTCTTCTCTTGATACGGGAAGACACAACATGTGCCTCTCCCTCCTTCTTCTTCGCAAAGCTCCCATACCTCTTTGTTGAAGAGCCTTCATCCTTAGTCAAACGTCCCTCGCGGACCCCTTCTTCCAGTCTCATTCCCATATTCACCATCTCGGTGAAGTCTGAGGGAGCACTGGCTATCATTCTCTCATAGTGGAAAGAACTCAAAGTCTTCAAAAATATTTTTGTCATTTCTTTCTCTTCAAGGGGTGGCACAATCTGAGCGGCCAACTCACGCCATCTCTGGGCGTACTCTTTGAAAGTCTCCTTCTCTTTCTGGGACATTGCCCTCAGTTGGTCCCTATCATGAGAAATATCTACATTGTATTTGTATTGCTTGACGAAGGCCTCGCCAAGATTTTTAAAAGAGAGGATGTTCGCACTATCCAAACCTATGTACCACCGGAGAGCAGCACCGGACAAATTGTCCTGGAAGTAGTGGATAAGAAGCTGATCGTTATCAGTTTGCGTGGACATCTTACGAGCATACATCAGAAGATGGCTGAGAGGGAAAGTGTTAACGTTGGGCACAAGGCACAACTCAGCAACACTTTTACCAAAGAGGTCCTTACCGCTTAGAGTCTTCATTTCCTTAAGCAGCTCAAGGAATTGGTCTTTCATTTCGTCCATCTTCTCATAAACATCTGGGCCCTCAGATGGCTCAGAATGATAGATGGTGTCTTCAACTCTTGGCAAGGTGTGCACAACGGGAGGTAGCACAGAAAGGATCGGGCTAGATGCCGACAGAGAAGCGAGAGTGGGAACAAAACCCTCGGGCACAAAGTTGACGGGCATCCCCCAGGGGAACCCGGTTGGCAAAGTAGGCGCAAAATGAGTTGTTGCGGCATACATAGTTGAAGAAGCGGCCTCTGATATAACAATCCTCACGGGAGGAGTTGCAGGAGTTGGCGACGATTGGCTCTAAGCAGCCAACACTGACTCCATTATGGAAGTCATCCTAGCTACTTTCTCTTTCAGTTCCTAGTTCTCTTGCTCTAGATGCTCCATTAGTCTTAGAAGATTCACTCTAGTGTTATACCGATGCGTCAGCTTGTCTTCAAAATAAATGAAGAGCAAAGAGTTAGACCACTGATCAGAGCTGAACAAAACCTGTTTATGCATATGATGCATGCAATGTTTGTGCATATGATTTATTTTTTATTTGAGGAACTTTATAGAGATCTATTTGCAAATATTTGAAAATATTAATCTATTAAGACATATATGAAATACTCATAACAATAATATTTGGAGAAATTTTACACCAATGAAGAAGTACAGTCTTGGTAACCAAATATAATACAAGAGAAAAGGAGAATAAACATCCTATGGAGCCCTGGAAACAATCGTCCAAAGCTCTCGAGATCGGAAGATAAGCTGCACGAAGCCTCTTCACCTCTCTCTCATAAGTTGCTTCTATGTCAGCCTTCTCCTTAGCGAGTTGAACATAATTCCTCTTCCAAAACTTGGATGACTGAGGAAGAAGAGAAGTAACCACATCATCAGGTTCATCAATAACCTGATGCTCTAGAAATTCTATCACTGCATCCTTATCTCTGAGCTGCTAAAGTAGTTCCTCTCGCTCACGAACCCAAGCACGCGAACGGTCTTCATCTCTCAACTCCTCTACTCCTTAGTTAGGAAGGGTTGAAGGCCCAACCATAACCATAGGGGTAGGTCTCGGATAGTCATATGGCATGCGGTACTCAAAAGCTCTCTTCCTCACCCACGAGGTGAAAGGTCCCAAAGTAATACAATTCTTTGGACCAAGCTCTTTCCTTCCCTTCTTTTGAACCTTGCGCAAGGCGCAGACCATTCTTCCCTTCAAGTTCTGGGGATCTTTACCCTATTGAAATAACACACCTTCCAACAGAATGTTGTTAGGTTTATCCTTTAAGGGAAACCCAAGCTGACGGCGAGCCAAAACAGGGTTGTAGTTAATTCCACCACATGTACCAAGAAGAGGCACATTGGAGAACTCACCACAAGAGTCAATAATCTGCACACCATCATACACACGATTATACTAAAAGATATCATCATTAGTGAGAGACATAAGTCTTGTAGACCACCGTAGACATCCCTTGTTCTCCTTGAAGGCAAGCGTCTAAGGCAAGTGTGAAATAAACCACTTGTATAACATAGGCAGACATCACACAATGGACCCACCACCCTTTGCATTCGTCATGTGCAAAGAGAAATAAGTGTCACCCAACAGAGTAGGAATGGGATTAAGAGTAGAGAAAATCCTAATAGCGTTCACATCCACAAAATTGTCGATGTTGGGGAATAACACTAGCCCATAGATGAGAAGTACAAATATGGCTTCAAAGGCATCCTCACTCATGGCCTTCCTAAAAAAAGTAGCTTGGGCAATGAGAAAATCAGACGGGAGACCTTGAATTCCACCTTTGGTATTCATATGAGCACTAATATCAGATACATCTATGTGATGCAGATCAGCAATCTCTTGGGTAGAAGGAACCATCTCCAAGCCACTGAACGACAACTGATCCAAAATAGGTATACCCACAAGGTAGGCATACCCCTCAAGTGTAGGCAAAAGCTGGAAATCCGGGAAAGTGAAGCAACGGTACAAAGGATCATAGAACTGCACCAACACACTCATCAGACCTTCATCCACCTGAGTAGAAAGAATAGACAGAAGCTTCCCATGGCGAGCTTTGAACTCCAAGGGATCTAATACATAGGGTGTCAAACTCCTTAACTCTTTCAAGTCGGGTTGTCTGAAACTGTATTTCTTCGTATTCCTTCTTTGCTTATCCATGTCTGAAAATTTGCAAATAGACCTCTTAAGTTCCTTGAAAAATTTTCATTGTTGATGCTATGGATGTGTATGAATGCATAACTGCATGGATGCAACAATCAGACTCAAGGACCAAGCAAGTCACGCCACACAAAGGTCACGGGATGGCTCAAGTCATCCTCAATATCAATAACCCATTTTGGTGGATTATGGTTTACACTTTATCAACACCCAAGTTCCATTAATATTGAGGATATACGAGAATGGATCTACTGCGAATCAAGGGTTTGTTTTAAGTCACGAGCATGGAATCTCGGTTAAGAACCACCCAATGGGAGTGTACTATGGTTAAACCTAACGATCATGTTCTAAAAAGGTTCCCATAGTCATCATCTCATCTTTCGGATATTATCGGTTAAAACGACTACTCGTATTCCAAAAATATTCTCAAGAGAGACTCTTATGAGTGTAGTATCGCGTAACAATCGTATCAAATCTTACACTTGAAACGACCTTCGCACTACGTCCTAAAATAGGCCAAGATGTGCTAGGTAATCTAAGGTCCTTGGCTTCTAAGGTTTGTATTGGAAAGAGTAATGCCTAACCACGACTACTCGTGTGACATTATTGATCCCAACAAGACCTCCACCATGTGAATGGGCTTGCAAGTCAACTTGCTAAGGAATAACTCCACACAAGTCAACAAGACTATGCCATTCTCCTATCATAAGTGCACTCGAGTTCGGGTATAGAACTCATCTCACAAGAAACCACCAAGCATACAAGCAAGTAGTATATCAAGCAATTCATACATTACAAACAATACAGTCATCCAAAATTTGCACAAAAATATGTCACAAATAAATATAAACATACAAGCAAAAAGTAGGCTAAACCCACTAGGAATGTTGAGGTCACCAGCAGAGTCTCCACTTTTCTGTAGCGGGGGATTCATTACCTTTAGATCTATTGACTAAATCAAAAGTAAGCATATAATTCGAGTCGCCACCGCACTTTTATTTGTCCAAAGGAAAGGCTAAAAAGCGAACAAAAGCCAAGTAAGAAGTTTTATCCAATAAAAAACTAATAAAAATGTCAGAGATCTGGGTAAGGGGGTTGGTTATGAAATGGGAAGGTTTTAAGCACCCAAAACATCCTTAGTACTCTAAGGGAGCCCTTTTTGCAAATGTGTGTTGTAGGTTGGTATTTATGAAAATATTTATGCAAACAAGATTGGGGGGATGAGAAAAGAATATACATTATATTTACAATTTTGTTGTTTGAATGGATAAACCCATTGCCTACGTACCATCATAAAGGTAGGATAAAAACCTCGTAGTTCGAGGTAAAAATCTCAAATGATTGGTGAATTGATTTGGTCAAAAGCCTTAAGTTCTTTTGTTATCAAAGAGAGAAAACTCAACCTAAACCAACAATCCACCATGTGAGGAGAGCTTCAACATACTAGTGAGGGTTTAACCCTATAATAAGTATGGAAGACTTATAGTCCAATCACTAAGGATAAGGTGAGGTTTACATCAACCACTATGATAACTCAAACCTATGACTAATGTTTATAAAAAAGTTTTAATAAAGGTGGCCATTTGAACAACAAAAATATCTTGAAGTGAGTTGTATTTACAAGTTAAGTATTCACAAAATGAGGTCAAAGTTGGCTTAAGGTTCATTCATAATGAGTATTAATGAAAAGAGTTTGAAAAATCAAAGGCATAAGGCCTAGGTTTCTAATTTGAAACAAAGTCAAAGTTTGCGCAAAATGAGTTTGGCTTGGGTTAGAGTGAGGAGAAGAAGAGAAGGGCTAGTCCTAAAGCATGCAAAGATAAGATAAGAGATAAAACCCTTGGAGTTCCTTTTCTTGAGATCATAAAGATGATTCAAGATGCTCCTATCCTTTGGACTTAGCAATCACTCAAGCAATCAAAACAAATATTCATTCAAGCTCCTAGGATCTCCATTTGGCTTGTCTCTCATAACTTGGATACTCATGACAATGGTCCTTCTTACTATCTCAACATGGAATCCCTATCACACAAGAGAAAACATCAAAAAGTTCACAACACAATAAGAGGAAATGAACAAAGAATAAGTTTAGATTAGGGGTCCTTTGAAGTCAACTTTGAGATTTAGCATTCTAAAGGCATGCGGCCTAGTTGCTCTTCAACAAACTTAGAATTCTAAAGGCATGAGGCCTAGTTGCTCTTGAACTCCTTTAAGCATAGGTAAGGTCCTAATTCTAAGTCCTTTCTCCTTTTTTCATTGGGTTCACACAAACAAAGGAAAAACAAACACAAAACAACAATATATTTATATACAATAATGAACTCAAATGAGAAAAAGAAAAATGGCATAAACATAAAATATGAGCCCAAGTGAGCAAAGTTAAAAGAAATATGAATAAATGAGTAAGAAAGTAAATTGCAAGAAATTAAATGCTCAAATTAAAGTTAGTAATTAGTGGTTAATGTTAGTGTGTCATAAGACAATTTAGCGCTATGTTAAGCAATCGTAAGTGGACTAATGTAGTACTCACACCTATCTGAGGCCGGTCAATAAAACTATAGGCAAATAAACACAAGTTAGAGATCATGACTAGTAAGCCAAGCTCCTACAACTTGCCATGGCAAAATAAAAGAGGAAAGGCCTTGTATGGACTTTAGGTTTTTTTGCTTCATCAAGAAGCAACCTATCTTGGACACAAAGCAACTCACTTGATCATGGATCAAGTTGAGTTTGATTTGGATCAAAGAAGGTTAAACATCTCATATGTCAAGGCTAACCATATGACATTAACTCATTGGCCAAAATAAAAAGAAGAAATGAGATGAAGATGAAATGAATAAAAGGAGAATTCAAATGAAGTAATCAAAACACAATGATTAAATGTGAACCAAGTCATCATCAACCAATATAAAACAGAAGAGAAATGAAGATTAGAAGTAAACAAGTCAAACATATTTTTTGGTATTTTTGAAATTAAAATAAATGCAAAATTAAAATGGACCAAACATGGTCAAACCTCAAATTCAATTCAAATCAACTTAAACAAGTCCAATTAAATTTTCATAGGTCTAACATGGTCAAACAAGGTTTGACAAATTTTCTCAACAATTTTTGAAAACAGAAACAATTTTAAATCAATTAAAAATAATGACAAATAACACAAATGAATTAAAATCTCAAATAAATCACAAATCAATTAAGAAATTGATGAGACTATTTTTCATAGACTTATCATGATCCATATGTGTTAAGAAAATATTTTTGGAATTCTCAGATATCAAAAAGTATTTAAAATGAATTAAAAACTATTAAAAACAAAATAATCCACAAAAAATATTAAATAAAGTCACAAAAATAATTAAAAATCAGATTATGAAACTAGATTTTTCAATAATTTTTTTGCCATTGGTCTCATATTTTTGTGACTTCAAATAAAATAGTTATGAATTTTTGAAATAAAAAGGAATTAAAAGAAAATAAAACAGAAAATAGAAAATAAGAAAAATTAGCGCCCATTGGATTGATTTCATTAATTGACGTGGCGTCATCCAAGGGCCCAGAGGCGCTGATGTACCATGGTCTCAACTCAAATGTATCACACAATGAATTAAAAGAGGTCAAACACACGCACGACCATAATTAGAACAAACGAGAGAGATCCAAAGGCTTGGAGTCATCCACGTGGGGATGGTGGTGGAAACCACCATCTTTTCCGGCCAGCAAACAACTTCCGGCAACCACGCGCAGGTTTTTGAACCTCAACCAAAATGAAAAACTATGGTACCAAAATAAAGCTGGGGTGATTTACATCAACCCTGTAACCTTGGATTGTACTCAATGTTTATATTAAGTGAGAAATTTGAGCTTGAAAATCAAGGTATGCAAACTGAAATGGTTCAAATCATGAAATCAAGACCACCACTGGCCTGCCTCCATCTCGGGGACTTCAGAAAACAGTTCAAACTAGAGAAATTCACCTTGTATATCAAGCTTTAAATCAAAATAGTTTGATGACATACCTTTGAAGAGCAGCTTTAAACAACACGATCTGCTCAAATTCTTGCTTCCACTTTGATCTTGAGAAGATGAGGATGCAAGGCTAAGGAATTGAAACTTGAAGATCAACCAAGGAAGTTGAAATTCAAGCTTGAATTTGAAAAATGGAAATGGAAATTACTTTGAGTAAGGTTGGGTTTTCACTTCAGCAGCCTTTCAGAACACCTTAAGGTTGAGATTTGAATGAGCAATGCCATGTATTTATAGCTGGAGATGAAGCAAGGCAATGAAATGCTCGTGTGTATAAGAATTGGGTCCTCCATGCATGGGGCTGTACAGGCGCATGTGAGGCCCAAAATAGGATGGAAATGCAAGTTGATATCATGTGTAGATGGTTTGGACGTGCACAAGGCCTGGTGTTAGCTTGCATATAAGGATTCAAAGTGAATTGCATAATTGATCATAAATGTTAAGCCCTTCGAAAATCACACATGGCAAATCCAAACATGGTGGTATGAGTAATGGTTGGAAAGATCTTGACATAAGGAATAAAATATATGTTGGGCAAAAATCCATTTGGAGTTTGTAAATTTGTGAAAACTGACCTTGAAGTTTGAGGTACAAAACATGTCTAGGTTTCCTTTAATTTTTTCCCAAAAGTGATCAAATTCAAGCCATTTTGGTTGAATGATGCAAGCCTCAAATGGAAAACCCTCCCACATCGAAGTTGTAGATATTTTCAAGATGATAAATTAGGATTTAAATTTTGAATTATTTGGATTTTTGATGTGAAAGTTATTGGCACTTGAAGTTGGACATTTTTCAAATTCAATGGTTTTGGTCCAAAGTGACCTATAATGTTTTGTATTATCACATGTATTTCTTTTAGGATTATGAAACTTTGTCCAACATAAAATTTGAAGTAGACATCTTAAGATTTCCAGTGCAATTGGTCTCACCTAAAAATCATAAAAAATAAGGAAGTTAGGTCCTTGGGAAGTTGACCCAAAATTAGGGTTTCAGTCAAAATGACCTATAATATTTTGAAATGAATGATGACCTTCCAAGTTTCAAACTACTTTTGTATGAACATTAAAGTTGTTAATATGGTTCTTAAGAACTTTTTGGCTGTTGGGGTTAGCTTCATTTGACAAACACATCAAAAGTTGTGTCTCAGTGGATCTCAGATTGGTCAGATGACTTGCCTGGTCAACTTCTCAAGGCCAAACTTCAAATCTTGATGAAAGAATGATCGAGGATACTCACATAGGCTCATATATGCATAAAATATTGAATGAAAGAACTTACCTTAATTGAATTTGATCATTGGTTGAGGTTGCTTCATGTGCAAGGCACAGTTGAATTAGGGTTTCCTTGGGAAACAATCCTCAAGCCCTTTGGTTTATCTTGATCAAATTGGAAAATTGAGATACTTGGGAGACATATATGATGATTAAGAAAATTGAGATACTTGGGAGACATATATGATGATTTAGAGATTTTTGGACCATTGTCATGCTTGTTCTCACCTTCATCTAACCACTTCATTGAGCATAGGATCCTCCTAGGAGCAGGGGATCTCATGATTACTTGAGCTTAAAAAGAAAAAGAGTTAGTGACATATTTTTATGCTTTTGGTTAGTAAACAAAATAATTAAAGAAATAATATACAATTCAAGCATGCGTGGTGGTCTCAAACCAACTCACACAAGTCATAACCCTAGGGTAAGGAGCCACACATGATATGATCCTTGAGGCAATGTAATGAGCAATGATATGATGCCATGAGGGATCTTAGGGTCAAAATTAGGGTCTTACATATTGTGATTGTATATATATGTTTGTTTATTTTGTTTGTGTTGGTGGTCTTAGGGCCCTAAAATACTTAATAAATAACAAAAACCATAAAAAATGTTTGTTTGGACTGTTGGGTTTGATCTGAGCTTTTTGGAATTAGAATTAGGCAACATTCCATATGCAAAAGGACTTGGCCATTCCGACATTTCTGAGACCAAATTATTGTAATTTGAGCTTTCATTTGATGCAAGTATTGGGATCCACTTGGGTTCCTATGCTACATGGTCTTGATGCAACTGTTATTTTGATCTCATGTTACACCTTCTGAGCAAAAATCAAGAAGTATTTCATCTGATACATGAGAAGACAAAGAAGACTGTTAGCTATGGATTTGTCTGCTTGGATGTGGCCATCTTTATTTGAGGCCTTGCTCTTCATATTGCTAATGGCTTGCTAATTATTGCTTGACTCAAAGTCTAAAGGTGTAATACCCCAAAATTTACCCTTCATTTTTCCTGGAAGCATGGGATCATGTTTTACACTTCACTAACATCATATTAGGTCATACTCATTGCATACTGCATTAGTGACATGGAGATCAGGTTTTGATCGATCACTCCTTAACAGAAGGAGCCCACACAAAGCAAGATTGAGAATTGGAATTCATTTTCTAAGTATACAAGTCTCAAGGGTCTCAGGGGGGTCCAAGTATCTTATTATGGTCCTCAGTTCATCAGTGAAGGATTCAAAGCTATCAGAGTGTGCATCTGGATTTAATCAGAAATTAGGGTTTCATGGCTACTTGCAACATGCAATGTTTGGTTGGAAGTGTAGGGGCTCATCCATGTCATGATTATAGAGGCATCTTGGTCTAGGATACTCACAATTATCTTAGAAAGATCCATTGGCAAGCAGTGCAATCAGTTCCTGATCATTTTGCCCTAAAACTAGGGTTTGGTATAAAATCAGTTTATTTCTGATTCTTTGGGTGAAACTATTTTCCATGGCCCTCCATATGTCCACAAGGGTTTACATACAAAAAATCAACTCTTTATTTGAGCTAGAAGTGCTTCAATTGATCAATGGAATCGGGAATCAGCCAGTTTGGGAAAAGTCAACTGTAGGGCCAGAAAAGTCAACTCCTGACATTTTGAGAGTGGAATCTCAAAATCCATACCTAGGGGATCCTACATGTGAAATTTGATCAAGGTTGGATCATGGATTCATCATTTAATCAGGAATTGGAAAAGTTACTTAATTTGGAAATGGTTGACTTTCCATTTAGGGCAAGTTTTTATGATCGTTGCACTCACTTTAAGCCCATTTTGCATCAAGATAAAAGCTCCATTTGAAAATTTCTCCAACATGAAAGTTGTTACTCTTGTTCCAAGCTTTCTAGATATATAAAGTTTTCTCCATTTAGATTAGAATTGAGAAAGTAATGCTTAGTCAAAGTGAGACTTTTTTTGTCAAGACTTCTTGGCCAGTTTTCTTGCACTTCAAGGCATTATTTGAAAATACTTTCTTCACAACAATTGTACCTTGCCATGTCCTATTTTACATCCTTTTGGAATCATCTCATTTGGATCCATGGTTTGAGAGATACTGGGAATTTCTTCATCAGGTTTCACTGAACTTATATTGACAGGTGAACGTGTTGAAAGCGGCATCCGAAGTGGAAAGATACAGGCGGCTGCCTCTACAAGCACCAAAAGGTCCTATCAGGGGAGGAATGAATCAAATGCTGTGTACGGTCAAAAGGGTCGTAACAAGAAAAACCGTGACCATGACATCGGAGCAGTTACGATTGCAGCACCACCATCTCAAAACTTCCAGCCCAAACAAGACAGGCCAAGAAGGCAGTTTACCAGGATCAATATGACCTTGGCACAGGCACTGCAGGGAATGCTAAAGGCAAATTTGATCACCCTCAGAGATCCTCCTACGAATCCCAACACTACTTCTTCTCGTTATAACCCTAATGCCAGGTGTGCATATCACTCCGATAGCCCCGGGCATGATACAAACGATTGCTGGTCATTGAAGAATAAGATTCAGGATATGATCGAAGCTGGAGAAATGGAGTTTGAGCCTCCGGAGACCCCTAATGTCATCACTGCTCCTATGCCTAATCATGACAAGACGGTTAATGCCGTGGATGACGACGATCACGTTTCCAATGTGGCGGACTTAACATCTCCTCTCCCGATCATAAAGAGGAATTTATTGCAAGCTGGTTTATTTCCGGGTTGTGCTGAAGATTGCAATCTCTGTATATTCCAACCAGATGATTGTTGGGAATTGAAGAATTGTATTCAACGGCTGATGGATGATCGTACAGTTCTCTTCGAAAAGATTCCTAAGGCGGAAAACCCTATTGAAGAAATATCTGTGATTGCTAGGTCCAAAGTTCCAGTGAAGATTACCGCTACTAGGGCGCCTGTGAAGATTACTGTTGAGCCCAGGGTAGCTCCCCTAATCATTACTGCACCTGGCCCGATCCCGTATTCCTCAAGCAAAGCTATTCCGTGGAATTATGGCGGTGATGTTTACGTCCATGGCGTAAAGCAAATTGACAATTCTACTAATCCTAATGGCATCGTTGGGACTAGTAAAATTACTCGAAGTGGAAGGATCTTCTCTCCAGAAATCTCACCTCCTGTCCTTGAAACTCGAGGAAAGGAACCAGTCAATCCTTCTCAGTCAGAGACACCGGTCGAAGTTACTCCCGAAGATGTTGCCAAACGGGAAATGGAAGAAGTGCTGAAAATCATCCGCAAGAGTGATTTCGATGTGGTAGAACAGTTGGGGCATACCCCGTCTAAGATCTCAATGTTATCCTTGTTGTTATCTTCTGAATCTCATGCCAATGCATTGATAAAATTCTTGAAGACTGCTCATGTGCCTCAGGAAACATCTGTCGATCAGTTCGAAAATTATGTTGCTCACTTGGCTGTTGACAATGGCCTAGGCTTTTCCGATGCTGACCTGACACCAGCGGGAAAGAATCACAATAAAGCCCTGCATATCTCCATTGAGTGTAGGGGAATCACTTTGTCTCATGTGTTGATTGATAATGGCTCTTCCTTGAACGTGCTGCCAACAGCTGTGCTGGATAAGCTGGACTGTAAAAGCATCGAACTGAAACCTAGTGACAATGTGGTACGTGCTTACGATGGTGCGAAGAGTGTTGTCCATGGCGAAGTAGTCCTCCCTATCAAGATAGGACCTCAAGTCTTCAATACTACCTTCCATGTAATGAACATTCGTCCTGCCTATTCCTGCTTACTGGGACGCCCTTGGATTCATGGGTCAGGTGCTGTAGCTTCGTCTCTCTATCAAAAGCTGAGGTATCCCACAGAGGGAAAAATTGTCACCGTGTGTGGAGAAGAAGAGTACATTGTCAGTAATGTGCATGCCTTCAGATACGTCGAGATGGATGGTGAATTCATTGAGACTCCTTGTCAGTCATTTGAAGTAGTTCCTCCGACCAATCCTGTCCTTAAGCCAACTTCCGGTGTGCCCAAGGTTATTCGGACTCCTCCTGCTATGATTTCCCTGAAGGACGCTCAAGCTGTGGTTGAAGATGGTGGCTGTACTGGCTGGGGTCAACTGATCGACGTACCGTACAAGTCTGACAAATTTGGCCTGGGGTTTAGCTCTGAGAAGGTAGCCAAGAGTCAAATCAATGTTGTAGAAGACGCTGACAGCGATTGCGACCTGGATAGCTGGATTTTCCCAACAATTGGCGACGGACTCAATAATTGGAAGGCTGAAGACACTATCCCGATTTCCTTTAGTCAGGAGTAATTGTTATTGTCTATTTTGGTGTTGCAAATTTTTGTTTTCTTTACAATTGAACTTCTCCAAGCGTTGTGTCTATGCCCGAGGCACAATAGCTAATTTGTTAAGGGTTTTGTCATTTTCATAAGCATATTCATATTCAATAAATCAATGGACTTTTTGCATTCAAATATTGCGCTCTTTGTCTTTTCTGTCATCTTCCGAACAAGCTATGTTTTCTTACACACACTCACGTAACGAATTGCAGATCCATACCCACTCTGGATCCTGTTGATAATAGTTCTACTACTGTTCATTATGACTTTGAAAATCCGATCTACCAAGCCGAGGATGGAAGTGTGGAAGATTGTGAAGTACCTGGAGAACTTGCCAGACTGTTACTGCAGGAAGAGAGGACTATACAGCCGCACGAGGAGTCAGTTGAGATTGTAAATCTAGGTACCGAAGTAGACAAGAAAGAAGTCAAAATAGGAGCAGGCTTGGAAAACAGTGTCAAAAGAAGGTTGATTCAGATGTTACATGACTATGTAGAGATTTTCGCTTGGTCTTATGAAGACATGCCAGGATTGGATACTGATATAGTAGTGCATCGTTTGCCAACGAAGGAAGATTGTCGTCCTGTTAAGCAAAAGGTTCGCCGCATGCGTCCTGAAATGTCTGAGAAAATCAAAGCCGAGGTTATGAAACAATTTGACGCAGGTTTTCTGGCTGTTACTTCTTATCCTCAATGGGTTGCTAATGTGGTACCAGTGCCAAAGAAGGATGGCAAGGTGCGAATGTGTGTAGATTACAGAGATTTGAATAAAGCAAGTCCCAAAGATGACTTTCCGCTCCCGCACATCGACGTTCTGGTAGATAACACCGCTCAACACAAAGTATTCTCCTTCATGGATGGATTCTCGGGTTATAACCAGATTAAAATGGCACCTGAAGACATGGAGAAAACTACGTTTGTGACGCAATGGGGCACTTTCTGTTACAAAGTAATGCCATTCGGTTTGAAGAATGCAGGAGCAACATACCAGCGTGCTATGGTAGTTTTGTTCCATGATATGATTCATCACGAAATAGAAGTATATGTGGATGACATGATAGCCAGATCTCATACTGAGGGAGAGCATCTCGATCATTTATACAAACTGTTCGAGAGGTTGAAGAAATACAAGTTGAGGTTGAACCCGAACAAATGCACCTTTGGAGTAAGATCCGGCAAACTCTTGCGCTTTATTGTCAGTGGTAAAGGAATTGAGGTTGACCCGGCCAAGGTGAGAGCTATTCAAGAAATGCCAGTGCCTCGTACAGATAAAGAAGTCAGAGGTTTCTTGGGACGTTTGAATTACATTGCCTGGTTTATCTCCCATTTGACCGCTACCTGCAAACCCATCTTCAAACTACTGAGGAAGAATCAAGAGATGATATGGAATGACGAATGTCAAGAAGCTTTTGACAAAATCAAGAAGTATCTCCAGGAACCTCCGATCCTGGTACCGCCAGCTGAAGGAAGACCTCTAATCATATACTTGACCGTGTTAGAAAATTCAATGGGGTGCGTGTTGGGGCAACATGACGAGTCTGGTCGAAAAGAGCATGCCATATACTACCTTAGCAAAAAGTTTACCGACTGTGAAACAAGATACTCACTGCTCGAGAGAACTTGCTGTGCTTTGGCCTGGGCTGCTCGCCGACTAAGACAGTATATGTTGAATCATACCACTTTGTTGATTTCTAAGATGGATCCCATCAAATACATATTTGAGAAACCTGCCCTCTCCGGGAGGATAGCCAGATGACAGATGATTTTAACAGAGTATGATATCCAGTATACTACCCAGAAAGCAATCAAAGGAAGCGTGCTGGCCGATCATTTGGCTCATCAAGCAGTAGATGATTACCAATCTATGAATTTGGAGTTCCCCGATGAGGAGGTCATGCTTGTTACTGATTATGAAGAACCTGGACCGGATGAAGGACCCGAACTAGGATCCCGATGGACTTGGTTTTCGATGGATCTTCTAATGCGTTGGGCAATGGTGTTGGTGTTGTAATCGTTTCCCCCAAGGGTTGTCACACGCCTTTCACTGCTAGACTATGTTTCGATTGTACCAACAATATGGCCGAGTACGAAGCATGTATTTTGGGACTCAGAGTTGCTATAGATTTGAGAATCAAGTTTTTAAGCGTATACGGAGACTCAGCTTTAGTAATCAGTCAGATCAAAGGAGAATGGGACACTAAACATCCGAATCTCATCCCTTATCGAGAGCGGGTGTTGACATTAATCCCATACTTTGAAGAGATTACATTCGAACATATTCCACGAGAGGAGAATCAGTTGGCAGACGCGTTGGCTACCATGTCATCTATGTTCAGAGTCAGATGGGACAACGAAGCTCCTAGGATAACCATTGAACGATTAGAAGAACCAGCATATTGTCATAATACTGAAGTAGAAGAGAAACCTTGGTTCCACGAAGTAAAAAGATATTTAGAAGCTCAGGAATACCCTGAAGGGGCATCCATCAATGACAGAAAGTTCCTGAGGAAGTTCTCCGCTAAATTCTTTCTGAGTAATGGAATATTATACAAACGTAATCATGATTCGACTTTGCTTCGCTGTGTGGATAAAAAGGAAGCAGAAAAGATTATGGAAGACATGCATGATGGTATTTTTGGGACTCATTCTAGTGGGCATACGATGGCCAAGAAGATTCTGAGATCAGGGTATTATTGGTCTACCATGGAAGCTGATTGCCACCATCATGCCAGAACTTGTCACAAGTGCCAGATCTATGCGGATAAAGTACATGTGCCTCCTGCTCCTTTAAACGCATTGACAACCCCTTGGCCCTTTGCAATGTGGGGCATTGATATGATCGGAGAGATTAAACCTACTGCTTCTAATGGACATCGTTTCATCCTTGTGGCTATTGACTACTTTACAAAGTGGGTAGAGGCAGCCTCATTTGCTTCTGTCACTAAGAATGTGGTGGCACGATTCATCAAGAATAATCTCATTTGTCGATATGGCATCCCCGAAAGAGTTATCACTGATAATGGCACTAATTTGAACAACAAGATGATTACTGAACTCTGCACGCAGTTCAAAATAAAACACCATAACTCTTCTCCGTACCGGCCAAAGATGAACGGCGCCATGGAGGCTGCTAATAAGAATATCAAGAAGATCATACAAAAGATGACAGTAACGTACAAAGACTGGCATGAGATGTTACCATTTGCTCTTCATGGTTATCGCACTTCAGTACGCACTTCAACAGGGGCAACTCCTTTCTCTTTAGTCTACGGAATGGAAGCCGTCTTACCTGTGGAAGTTCAGATTCCCTCTCTAAGAATCATGAAAGAGGCAGGTTTAGACGAGGATGAATGGATTCAGACTCGACTCGATCAGATAAATTTGATTGATGAAAAGAGACTCGCGGCTGTTTGTCATGGGCAGATGTATCAGAAGCGCATGATCCAGGCATTTAACAAAAAGGTCAAGAGACAGGTGTATCAAATTGGCGACTTGGTGATCAAGCGTATCATTCTACCACAAGGTGATCCCAGGGGCAAATGGACTCCCACATACGAAGGGCCATTTGTAGTTAAGAAAGTATTCTCGGGTGGAGCCATGGTACTAGCTACAATGGACGGCGAAGACTTCCCGCATCCCGTGAACGCAGACATAGTCAAAAAATACTACGCATAAAAGAGACCTGCTAGGTCGACGTACCTAGGCAAAAGTAAGGGCATCCCGGCAAACCAAAAAGGTTCGGGCAAAAATTAGGGATAAACATATAAAAAAAATGTACACCCGGCAAGTCGAAAACCTGAAAAGGCGGCTTGGGCAAAAAAGGGTATCCTGGTGGACTGAAAACCTGAAAAGGCGGGCCAGGCAAAAATTAGGGATTGAAAGCGTATGACTATGTCCCGTTCTCTGACAGCTTCATCCAAGTTCAAAGGACTGAACAAGCTAATCACTTCTATCCGACAGCAGGAGATGAGAGGCTTGAAGACATAATGGCAGTAGGGGAATTAAAGTCAATAGGACGTTTTCGGCATAGCTTTCTCTTTGTTTTCTTGACAATTTCCTCTTACTAGGATTTATGTCTCCTTGTACACAAATTGCCTGTTTATAGGCCCTCTTTCGAAATCAATATAATTTTAGTTTCAAAAAAAATGCTTTTGTTTTACTTTCTCTGTTTTGTTTGCATAAGCGTCCATTGATTTAATTCGAATTAATATATGCATTTGGATATGATCGATGTTTACCAAAAATGCGTGCATAAAATAGAAATAGCGATTACTACTAGACTTCAGGATCGAGGAGAAGGTCTAATCATGCTTTCCAATGAATCCGTTGCTAATCCTATCCCCCAGCAAAGCCAGTCATTCCCAGAAGAGAGTGGCATTACTAGACAAATGGGTCATCTCTTCCACCCCCAGCCAGGCTTCTGTTGAACATTTCTACCATCAGACAGAAATCAAGCATCCCCGGCTAAGAAAGGGTCATCGATACCAGTATCTCCCAACCAGAAGATTGAGATTTGTTTTCCCCAGTAGAGTCCTCTGGAAGAACTTTTCAGATGCATAATTCATTCATTACATCATTTCACAGCATACGCATGCATACATCGTTCGCAGTTATTTTCGAAAGCATAAAACATCTCATGCATCATGACATGGCATGAAGCTAACTTTATTTTTCAGGTTAATTATTCCCCTGATACATTCAAAACAAAGGTCCATTCAGACGGACATCCTCATCAATTACGTTCAGGATTCAACTACATCTTTCAGATATACTCCATGTCAACATTCATTCTGACATCCTCCTAACGATGGCATCTATAAGCCCATCCCAGACATTTATTGCAAATACAACATATACAAATACTATCAGATATAGCCTAGCGTACGGTTCATTCTGATTCGGCTCAACATATGGCTCTTTCAACTCAGATGCGATCTAACGTACGATCCATTCCGACCTTCAACAACTCCAATACGGTCTAGCATACGACCCCTTCAGACCTTCAAGGCCTCAAATGCTACCTAGCGTACGGTACATTCTGAAGTGTAGTCTAGCGTATGACTACCCCCTTCATCATCAGGTACAGCCTAACGGACGGCTCAGTCTACAACTCAGATACGATCTAGCATACGATCCATTCTGATCCTTCACCCCCAGTAACGATACAGCCTAACGGACGGCTCGTTCCGCAACTCAGATACGATCTAGCGTACGATCCATTCTGATCCTTTATCCCCAGCAGTGTATGATTCATTCGGATTCTTATCTCATTTTGATTCGGCATAACATATTACTCCTCCAACAATACGGTCTAGCGTACGACCCATTCGGATCTTCATTCCTCAGATACTACCTAGCGTATGGTACATCCCGAGGTGTAGTCTAGCGTACGACTACTTTTCGTCAGATACAGCCTAACAGACGGCCCATTCTGCAACTCAGATACGATCTAGCGTATGATCCATTCTGATCTGTTATCCCCAGCGGCGTATGACCCATTCTAACTCCCCAGTGAAGTCGACGGCCTAATGAATGACTCACTATACGGTCTAGCGTATGACCCAGTGACACCCATGACTTCAGATATCTTCTAACGTACGACGTACTCTGAAGCTCTCATCATCAAACTTCCTAGATGGCATCTTTAAACCCATCTCCATCAAAACTAATGGACAAGTGCAAATTTTTGGGGCATTCTAGTGATCAATAATCTTCCACCTCCAGACCACGAATGGCATACATGCCATCCTAACTCTCTCGGTTCAAGAATATTGAACAGGAGCAGCTGTCATACCCCAAAATTTGCCCGTTGATATTACCAGGCATTTTTCAAGGCACTCCGACTTATTCTGCAAGGCATTGATCTTAAAGGAATAAAGGCCCAGCTCACGAGTGGCCCACTCCAGAAAAAGGCCCAAACTAGCTCGCTCGCTAGGCGAGCAATTCCTTCGCCTAGCGAACCCCTCGTTATGACACTCGCCCCAGCGAAGCATCAGATCCAGTAAAACCCCAAACTAGCTGGCTCGCTAGGCGAGCAATCCCTTCGCCTAGCGAAGCTTGCGAATATCAGAATTTCTGGGCTTCCTTCTGAGCCCATTAGGTCACAACAAGAGTATTATAAATAGCCAAGCTTCAGTCAGAAAGAGGGGGGACGAAAAGGGGAAGACAGAGACAAGGACGGACGGAAACCCTGGCATAGAAACCCTGGAGGCTACTTTAGAGAGTTCCGAGTGAAGAAACCCTGAAGGCCGCTCCAAAGCTACCGCCGCCCAACTCCACCCGATACCAAAAGTGATCTGCCGATTCAGTGTTACCATTCAGCTGCAACAGGTTTGCGCATCACTATTATTTTATGCTTCCAATTTATAATCTCTAAATATCTAATGCATCATGAGTGAAATTTTTGGATATGTAATTAGATTTTGCATGTGAATTCCGTGAACCTGAATACCTTAAATGATTAATCCTATAATTGCTGTAATGAAAGCCATAAGGCATAGAATTGGTTGGAATTGTACTGATATCAAAACCAGAATCCGCAGCCGCTCGCTAGCACATCGCTAAGCGAGCATGCAGCGAGCATTCGCTAAGCCTTCGCTAGGCGAAGCAGGAGCGAACGGGACAGTGGCTGTTTTGTTTCTTGGCTGTTCTGCCTTATGTTTATCTAATCAAGATTTATTATCATTCTGCATTATTTGGCCTGATTTTATGACTGTTGTGTTCATTTTGTGGTGCAATTTCCAATTGCACTTTATCTCGATGTTCTAATCCGTGTGTTACATTGTGTAAAGGCTTACATATTCCCTAAGAAACGGCCGGCTAGGTCTTCCACTTTTTTTGTGGGACACCCTTATGGAGATGGTCTGAATTATTTAATTTTAACACGGAGATTCATTCTAAATTACCCAGCTGATTTTAATGTATTGATTTCATCAATTTTAATGTGGACCTAATTACTTAATCGATTACGGCTATCTAATTAATTGTAAAACTTTGCCTTAAATATGCGATCTTGGACCTCTCTTTGCTGCCCTACGGTATTACGGTATAACAGTCATGTCCCGCGAATGTAGGGATACACTTAGCAAAGACCCTTCGGTTAAATCATCATAAAATAAATCATGGTCCCTCGGATGTTGCCTTCGAAAATACGATTTTGTCCCTCGATGACCCTTCGGTGTAGCCTACGGTTAAATGATGATCGTCCCTTCGAATGCTAAGGTATCCTTACAACTGTTGCCTTCAATGACCTATCGATGACCCTACAATGACCCTTTTACATCCAAAGGATAAAACTACTTACTTCTCAATAGTAAGGACAATTTTACCCTCATAAGGATAGGAAATGCCCATAACGACCTTAGGAAGGTATAACTCTCAATTACTGGATCATAACCTAAAACATTTTCCACCCCTCACACCTTGCAAGTCCTAGAAAATCACCACTTGGTATACATTCATACTAGAATCATTACCAAGTTATATTTTTCTAAACTGTTCTTCAAAATCAAACGAGATAAATACTTTGTATACATTCATACGAGAATCATTACAAAGTCAAACTCTCTTTTCGAAACATTTTTAACACTTTTCAGACAAAAATATAAGTGATCCAGCAATTAAGAGCCCATGGATAACCATGGATACAAAGGGTGCTAATACCTTCCCTTTGTATAATGTACCTCCCGAACCCAAAATCTATTGAGGTCTTTCCTGTTCTTTTCCACCTTTCCTTATTGGATAAAAGAAAAGTCGGTGGCGACTCTTGCTATCCGCGACATTGCGATAAAAAGCAAAATACCCCAAGTCAGTTCACCGTATGACAATAAGGCATCTTCAACTCCAAAGCTCTCTTCTTCACCCAAAGAGTGTAAGCTTCTAAAGCCACGGAATTGCACGGACCAAGCTCGGATCTTCCCTTCCTATGCACATTATGCCAAGCATGCACAATATTCTGCTTCAAATGTTGGGGATCTTTACCCTATTTATAGAAAAGACCTTATAACAAAGTGTTATTAGGTTTGTCTCTTAAGGGGAACCCAAGTTGACGACGAGCCAAAGTAGGGTTGTAGTTAATTCCTCCTTGTGTACCAATGAGAGGCACATTAGAGAATTCACCACAACAATCAATAATCTCCAAACTGCTCAAAGAAGCATCATACCAAACTATATCATCATTAGTGAGAGACACGAGTCTCTGAGACCACCGTAGACATTGTTTGTTCTCCACAAAAGCAGGTGTCTGAGGCAAGTGCGAAATAAACCACTTGTACAGAAGAGGAATGCAATAGACAATAGTTCCACCACCCTTAGAATTCCTTAGATGCAAAGAGAAGTACATATCACCCAACAAAGTGGGCACAGGATTCCCAATCAAGAAAAGTCTAATGGCGTTAACATCAACAAAATCGTCAATGTTAGGGAACAAAGCTAATCCATAAATGAGAAACACAAAGATAGCTTCAAAAGCATCCATGCTACCTAGCTTGAGCAAAAGCAGTAGCTTCTTTGATGAAGAAATTATATGGCAATCCAAACAATCCTCCTTTCTTTATCCAATGAGCCTCTATCTCAGACTTCTTCAAGTGAAGAGCTTCAGCAATAAGATGAGATCTCTGAATCTCTTCCAATCCATTAAAAGGTACCTTGCTAGAAATAGGTATTCCCAAGAGATGGACATACTCCTCCAACGTAGGCACAAGCTGATAATCAAGAAAAGTGAAGCAACGGTAGAGAGGATCATTGAACTGCACCAATACACTCAAAAGTCCTTCAACCACATCAGCAGATAAGATAGACAAGAGCTTCCCATGATGTTGTTTGAAGTCCAAGGGATCTAATACAAAATATGCTAGCTTCCTTAACTCTTTCAAGTTCGGACATCTAAAACTGTACTTTTTAGTGTTCCTTCGTCCACAATCCATGGTCTGAAAATATTTGCCAATAATACCTCAGTTCCTTGAAATTTTCGTGTGATGAATGCTATGATGCACATTGATGCATGAATGCAACAATCACAAATAAGGGATCACACACAAGGCAAGCAAACAAAGGTCAAGGGATGAATCAAGTCATTGTCAAGATCAATCATCCATTTTGGTGGATTATGATTTACACCTTATCAACACCCAAGTTCCATTGATATTGACAAGACTTGATTGGATCAACCAAGAATCAAGGGTTTATTGTAGTTCACGAGCATGGAGTTTGGGTAAGAACCATCCCAAAGGAGTGAACTAAGGATAAAAACCTGTAGATCATGTTCTAAAAAGTTCCCAGAGTCTTAATTCTATCTATCGGATATTACAGGTTAAGATGACTAACTTATCGCCCATAATATTCTCAAGAGAAACTCATCTGAGTGTAGTATCGCGTAAAAACTGTTATCAAGTCTACACTTGAACAGTCTCCACACTACGTCCTAAATAGGCCAAGAGAGGGTAAATGTTCTACGGTGCTCAGCTTATCGGACCCAAATTAGAGATAGTAATGCCTAACCATAAATACTTGTGTGACATTTCCAAATCCAAAAGGGTCTCCACTGAGCAGATGGATCTCAAGCCAACTTGTTAAGGACTACTCCACACAAGTCGGACATGACTATACCATCCTCCTATCTTAATTGCACTCAAGTTCAGGTTAGAACTTATCTCACCACTCAGAGATCACCAAGCCCAATAAGCAGATTCTATCACACAAATATACATACATCGAATATATACAATTATATACACACAAAAAAGTAGGCTAAACCCACTGGAGACTACTCCCCAACAGAGTTTCCACTTAATTTCTGTAGCGGTAAATTCATGATCATCAAGCTATGGATAAGCAAGACATCAAATAACAAGAGTCGCCACAACGCTTTTATTGTTTCCAAAGGAAAAGGGAAAAATACGAACAAAACCCAAAAATGAGAAGTTTTCAAATCAAAATTAATAAAATGCCAGAGATTACAGGTAAGGGGGTTGGTTACACAGAGTGAAGGTGTTAGCACCCAAAGTGTCCTAGGTACTCCTAAGGAGCCCTTTCTTGTGTGCATATGTATTTTGGACAAAGTGATGTTTACAAACAAATAGAATGGGGGGGGGTGAGAAAAGAATTCATTAATTATATTTTTGTGTTTGATAAGACCTTCAGACTTATGCCTACGTACCAACATAAAAAATGAGGGATCAAAACCTCGTAATTCATGATACAAATTTCAAAATGGATGCATTTCTTTTAATCAAAAAATTAAATTTGAAAGACACAAGGGCCAAGAAAATGGTTTGAATGATAGTGAAGTATAGTTAAATTTATTTACAAGTTTAATTTAAGAAAAGAAGTTTGAAAAATGCAATGGCATAAGGCCAAAGTTTCTAGTTTGCAAAGTGGTCTAAGTTTAGAAAATAACAAGTTCAAACAAAGAAGTTTTTAAAAGGAGGGAGATATTTTGAAATTAAATAGATGGGGAGGAGATGAAGAGACTAATCCTAAACACAAATTTAAAAGTTAAAGGTTGAAAAGATCTGACCGATGTGTAGCAATCCAATAGGCAAGAATGCCATATAGAAACCCCAAATTCCCTTGGATATTAGAATCAAGCAACAAACAATGCATACAATATTATCTTGAAGAGCAAGGCATCAAATAAAGATTTCCACATCCAAGCTTTAGCCACTTCATAATCTTCTTCAAATTGGCCATGTAACAGATGAATTTCACAAGTCATAGGTTCAAAATAACAGCTACACAATGATCATGTTGCAGATGAACTTAGATGGATCTTCAATGCTGTATCAGATGAAGTTTCAAACTGTAATCACTTGGTGACATGATAGTTGGCATTGGCCAAGTACGTTTTGCATAGGGATGTTGCCTAGATTCTAAGTCCAATTGTTCATGATCAAACCAACAGTCCACACAATAGTCTTTTAGGGTTTTTGTTTCTTATTATGTACATTAATGGTCAAATACCAAACAAACAAAATATGCACAAACAAGATATATCACACAATATGGTCCAAGTGGACAAAGTGAAAAGGCATTAATATAAACAATTAGAGTGGTATTAATAATGGCAAATGAATAAAGCTTAAAAATTAAAGTGCAAAGGACTTGGAATTTAATGTTAGTTGTTAATAAGTTAGAAGTTAGTATTGTTTTTGCTTTTGCTTTTTAAGTCATTCTTTGGAGAATACTCAACCCAATTATCACAAGCATGGATACTTGAACCAAGACATCTTCCAAAGGAAGGAAAAAAGGCCAAGTTTCCACACAATACCATGAAAGAGGGGAGACTTACAATCTCACTAACTAGAATGCTATGCCTTTTGTGTCAAAATTTAATGTTATGTTAAGCAATCGTAATTGGACTTATTTAGAAGTCACAACTATTTGAGGTCGGGCAATAAAATTTTGGTGTTAATGCATGTTAGAGACATAGTATAATGGACTATGTTCATGAAACATACCACACACAAAAAGAATATGCAAAAGAGGTGGCCTAATCTCATCCATATTCATGTTGATTTTTCAATCAACTAGCTTTAGGACTTTGAGATATCATAGGCCAAATGAAATGTATGCATAAAGAAGGGGAATTAGATGAAGATGGAGGGGAATGGATCAAAACACAAATTGGTCAAAGGAGGACTTTTACCAAATTAAGATCATTCATTCATTTTGGGAGATGGAATGTACATTCCATCAATCCCCTAAATCCAATAATCTTAACCTAGCAAAGTCAAATCAACCTTGACCAAGGCCCAACAACACAAGTCAAACTAATACAAATCATTAAGATAGCTCAACATAATTATTTGGCATTTATTCAATTTAAAAAATGCTAAAGATAATGCATTAAATTAAATATGGTTTATCAAATTCCTAAAACGTCATCAAAACACCAAAGAAATGGCCATGAGATTTATCATAGGTCAAACAAGGTCAAAGGACCTTGGAGAATTTTTTTAAGAATTTTTGGAGACTTAAAAGTATTTTTAATTAATTAAAAATATTCAAAAAATCAATTAAATCATGAAAAATATTAATGATGATCCAAAAAATAATTTTAATTCAAAATATAAAAGAGGAATTCATTTAAATTTTTTTGGTGAAACTCTCATATTTTTTGGATCAATATTAAAATTACTATGAATTAATGAAAATCAAATCAAATAAAATGAAAATAAGAAAATGAAAAAAACGTGGACCACTTGATCTCCCTCATTAATTGAGGTGGCAGATCAAGTTGATGGAAACGCGCGTTCCACGATGGAACTCGGTCAGCGCGCCACATGCGTGGTATTCACAACCAACGCTTAAGATTAAAACAATTTAAACAAGATCAATGGCTAAGAACCTGTCCTGCACACCACCGGCGCTGGACCTCCGGTCACCTTCTCAGGCGAGGTCCATCGGACTAGTTCACTCATCACCATCAAGAAAATAATAAAAGAGGACATGATCTGAAAGAAAAATGGCGTAGAGCACGAATCTGACCTCAATTTTAACTAACTCCACACATATAGAAAGATATGAGGAGATTGAATTTTGAGGTGTATCAACTGAGTTGCTTCGATTTGACCTAAAAGGAACTCAATCTTCTTGCCCACATTCGTAGGACTTCAGACAACCAAAGATCCAAGAGAATTGATGAGAATTGAGTGAGAATCGAAGAGAAGAAGTTTTCTGAAATTTACCTTCAATGCTGTGCAGAAATGGATCTTGCTTGCTTCAAACTTGATCTGATCACACTTGAGAAGCTTGCAGAAGAGGTTTGGCAATGGTATAAAGCTTTGGATCCCGGAGTTATTGAATCTCCAAACAGTGAGATTCAAACTCAATTTTTAAGTTGAAAATTCTTAGGTTTTCTTTGAATGATGAGGGTTTCAATTGGGGGGAAACCTGGCGCGCAAGGTGTGTTTGAAATGAGCTCCAAGGGCCTGTATTTATATCACTTGAGAGTGATATTTGCACACTTGAAAAATTGCTAAATTTGGACATGGTGATGCACAAGCTTGCATGGGTGTGTACATGCCCATGAAGCAATCCAATTTGATCCATGTACAACTGTTATGAATTTCTAATGAGGCTTGGATGTCAAGGCAATGTGAAATGGGATTTTGAGCATTTGATTTCTTCCAATGATACAACCCTGTTAAGACCATGCACAACCCTAGAAACTCTCATCCAAAATTCATGAAATATGAGTCTTTGGAAAGCTTAGATCAAGGGAAACAAGTTTGATGTTGGACACTTTTTCATTTGGAACTTGGATCATGGTGAATTTTGAGGTGGTAGTTTGGAAATTTCAACATGTTGAAAACGTTTCTAAGTGTTAAGCCATATATCTCAATATTCAACCTTGCTTAACTTTTTATGTGAGCTCCAAATGTGAAATGTGTCTAATTGAAAGTTGTATCTCTTTCAAATACCTTCAAAATGGTCACCAATTTCATGTCATTTGGGTTTAGAATGATAGAGTTATGCATTTTTGAAGTTGAGGAAAATCACTTGCTCAATGGCATAGGGCAAAAATGACCTATAATGTATCCTCATATTACATGCTCATAAAAGTTGATTTAGCTCTCACTCCAAACATCAAAGTTGAATTAGACATCTTGAATTTGATTGTGTAACTTGGAAATATTTCATCTCATAAAAATTGAGCAAGTTATGGCCTTGGGAATTTGGCTTTCAAATTAGGGTTTAGACAATATAATGTTTCAACATAGAAATTGATTTTCCAGGCAAAACTAGCTCTAGGTATCGACATGAAATTTGTTTGTAATGTAATTTAGAGTAACGTTTCTCTTGAAGTCATTTTCACATGGTGAAAATTGTAGGAGATATGGTATAGGGAGACCCAGTTTTGATCAGATGAATTCATCTGGCCAACCACCAACAACCAACTTGCTAACCTTCAATTCTCTTGACTTTCTAGGCTCATGGTCGATCATATGTGCATAAGATGACTAATTTTTAAGTGTCCCTTGATAAATTTGATCAATTGGTGAGATAGCTTGTTGGAGAAGTTACTAAAGATACCTAGTCAAACTAGGGTTTCCAACGCAAATCACCTCCAAACACTTGAAGAACACTTGATCAATATGACATGTAGAGATCATTGGGACTCATATATTATGCTTTGAGACATTGTGGATCAATCCTTGATTATGCTATTAGCCATGAGGGTCTTAAACCCTAGGTGTGAACTTGATAGATCAATGATGATCATGCCCTACCTACAAAAGAGTTAGGCAAATGAGAAGACATATTTTTGATGTTTGGGTTAGAAAAATGATAATATACAAGTATGATACAATCACATGGTGCTTGGTGATCTCTCCTAAAACAAACCTAATGAACAAGGGGTAAGGAGGATGCCAAGGGGTGATCCCAATGCTAATGCATATGATGAAATTGCATGAGGGATCGTAGGGTCAAAATTGGGGTCTTACAGTTGCGAATCTTCTGATTCTGCCTCCCTTTCGCATCTCTTTAGTCCCAGTTTCATTATCGTAAAATCTCGGTAGCGACAGTTGGCAACTCTGTTGGGGATGCCAAAATTCCCTAAGCAAGTCTAGCCTAGTTTGGGTTGTTTTTTATGTTACGCACATGGAGATTCATCTGTTATCTATTTTTTCTATATATATTGCTTTTGTTGCTAACCTGTACATATTTTCTTTGTTTGTCTGTTGATCTGAAACCTTGGCTCTATGACGATGAATTTTGGAAGCAATAATGATTGCAAAGAAAAAACCTTGTGTGAAATACTCTCCACCCGAGTCTGAGAGTTTTTACTTGAGATAGGAGAGGTTGAGTAGTATTGGTCCGCGAGGTGCCTTCCTCGTTAGGGTCGTATGAGAACCTCACTTAGTGGTAGATTCTCTTAAGGGGATTGATGACCGTCGTGCTTTCGGCGTAAGCATCTTTTCCTTTACTAGATTCAGTGACCCTAAGACCCCTTTTAGAACCTTTAACTATGGCCATCCTAGACCGATGATCGCGTAGTATAGGCCACCGAGGTGCCTTCCTCGTAAGGGTCGATATGAAGATCTCACTTAGAGTAGATGACTTTGATGGGGCAGTCGCCTGGCAAGTAAATTGACATAAGAGGCTGACACACAAGGAAGTCCATGAATCTAGGGGCAGTGTCTTACACCCAATTTTCCAAAAGCCTTAGATCACACAAAGCGAGAACCTTGGTTTACTAAGTATTCATTATTAACTCCATGCTTCGTCACGATGATCCAAAACCATGAACCCATGCCTAAAATCATGTGGAAGTAATAAACCAATCATTCATTCATACATTCATTCATACATTCATTCATCATCAAAATAATAAGCAAAGCTCTTAAAAAATTTCGTTTGTTCGAACACAAAATTACAGGACTTTTTTCTGACACAATCATGGATACTTCAACAATGAAAAACACCTCTACCTTCCGCTTCAAGAGTCCCGACATCAGTTCATTAAAGGTCCTCTGCTCAAAGGTCGTAGCTCTCAAAGACAACAAGTTTAGAGCCAATTTTGGGAACATAATAGATCTTCTAACCGAGAAGGTTGACTATGGAGCTATCACTATAATGTCCCAATACTATGACGTCCCTTTAAGATGCTTCACTTTCCCCGACTTCCAAATCTCTCCAACATTGGAAGACCTCGAGAGACTCCTCAACTGGTCAATCAAATAATATAACCCTTTCCCGAAGTTGGAAGAAGGCTTCTGTTTGACCGTGCTCTCACTCTCCTTGGGCATCAATACCAACAAGCTAGTGGCCAATTGGGGCGTTAAAGGATCTATCAAAGGTTTAACCTAAGAGTTCCTCAAAGCCCATTCTTGGGAAATGATTAAAAAAGGAAGACTTGACTTCTGTAGTGCAACCTTGGCACTTTTGATTCATGGAATTGTCCTCTTCCCAAATATGGACAAGTTCGTGGATCATTTAGCAGTTGAAGTCCTTCTAACAAAGAATCTAGTGCCTTTTTTACTTGCCGACTTCTACTATACCTTTCATACAAGGCATGAGGAGAAGGGAGGTACTTTCCTCTGTTGTGATCATATGTTACATCTATTGATGAGGGTCCGCATGCCTCAAAGTGGACCTTTTACTCAAAACAAACTGACATGGCCGCAAAGGTTCGTATCTCTCTCCGCCAGCTCAATTATATGGTACAAAAGGGAATGGGATACAAAAGACGCATCACAAGATGTGAAAAGTTCTCTAATGTACCCTTAATACGATTGCAAGGTTTCATAAACTACAACCCTTCTATGCTCAAGAGACAACTAGGGTACGCCATGATGAGTCCTCCCGAGGAAAGAGATTTCATTCCATTCGTCATCAATACCGTGGATCCGCTTGATTCAAATGTGAAAAGAGTGTAAAAAACTTGGACAAGCATAGTCCGTATTGACCAAGAATAGGGAAATAAAACATCCTAGTCAAGGAACCCTACTATGTGTGGGAAAAATAGAGGGCTAGGGTTGTTAAGATGGCGTTTCTGTTTGACCCTTCTTCATTCCCATTGATGCTCGAGCCCGAGCCTATCCTACAAGAGGACATGGACAAACTTACCAGCCAAATCAAAGAGCTTGAGTTGGAAAACACTCAATTATGAGTCCAAATCAATCATGCCAAGGAACATAACCACGTCTTGGAGGATAAGGTTAAGCAAGTTTGTGAAAAATTCAAAGATAGCAAGAAGAGGCTTCGATTAGCCGAGGGCCAAATAGTTTTGGTTGGTGGAGCTCTACAAGGAGCTAATTCTAAGCTAGACTTCCGCAATGACGAGTTGGATCAAGCATTCTGAATCATCAGGGACCTTGAGAATACTGTCGAGAGGTCTAATGCCACGAAGAAAGAAGCGGGGGAAGATTATGAGGCCCAAATTCTCTAGCTAAGGACCACTCTAAAAGAGTATAAGGACCTTTTGGCCAAGGAACGGCTAGAGAGAGAAAAGATTCACTGAAGCTTCTTGCGTGAGTAGTTCAACCTTGGGAGAGCTCACGAGAAAATCAAGAACTTGAAGAGGGGGATCTATGAGCAAGCCTATGTTGGATTGCAAAACAACTGTAGACATTGGGAGGAGTGTTTCCATGGAGCCGAAGCTGCCATTGCTCAAAGGGATGGAATCATCCACAATCTCCAAGCCCTTTACAATGAGTGGAGGGACAAATACGCCAACATGGAGGTGCTAACTAACTATGCCCTTCAAGACTTTCCCAACAAGTTAAAGGAGACTGATCTGATAAAACACGAATAACTTCGTCAAATTCTGCAAGAAGACGATGGCCAAAATCATCACCAACATTGAGGCTTTCCGCATGTCTCAAGGGGTCACTTTTAGGATGGATATCTAGTTGGTTTATTTGTTTCCATTACTTGTATTTTGCAACTTCCATGTATTGCAATCTATTTTCCCTTCAAAGGATGAATGAAAGCTTGTGATTTTCTCTATTGTGTTTTCCTTTATCTATGATTATGAAGTTAAATCGTCAAGTAGTTTTTGCAACGAATAAACACGAATAACTAAAAAGAGATGCTCTTTAACATAAAAAAAACATTAATGCATCATTTACATCTTTCAAAACATAAAAACATAAAAACTCATCCATCCACCCTTTTTTCTAACCAGAACCACTCTCCAAAGCTGACTTTCCGATACGATACACGAGGACACCAACAGGATGTCATGGAGCAACTTCAAGAAAACCAAGTTGCCCTTCAGGAAGAAGTATCCCAAGTACGGTCCCAAATGCGGAAGATAATGGAGACTATCAAAGCAATCGCGAGAGGCCAAGAAATTATGGCAAAAATGCAAGAGGATATGAACCAACATGCCAATTCTACCAATCCTCATATCCCTCTAGTGGTCCAGACTTTGACTCCACCTCCTAAAGTTGACCCTCCTTGTAACATAAGTGCACCCGACGGTGTTTCACACGTCAATCCTCGTCCTCATGACGTTGAAATAGATGAGCAACATGATGCATTCTTTAGCCCAAGGGTTGGTTCTTAGTATGACGCTTTCGGTCAGCAACCAACGAGGCGGAGAGGAAGGTAAAGGCTATAGAGGAGAAGCTCAAGGAAATGTAGAGCACCGATGTTTTATGTCTTGACGCGACAAAGTCCCAGACTTTGAAAATTTTAAGGGAAATAGCGACCCTATGACTCACATTAGGGCATACTGCCGAAAAATGCCTGCTATTTCTAGTGATAATCAACTATTAAAGCATTTTTTCAAGATTCCCTCAGTGGGGCATCTTTGGATTGTGTAGCGGTAAATTCATGACCATCAAGCTATGGGTAAGCTTAACGTCAATAAAACCAGAGTTGCCACCACGCTTTTATTGTTTCCAAAGGAAAAGGGAAAAGTACAAACAAAACCCAAAGATAAGAACTTTTCAAATCAAAACTAATAAAATGCCAGAGATTAAAGGTAAGGGGGTTGGTTACACAGAGGGAATATGTTAGCACCCAAAGTGTCCTAGGGGTTGGTTACACAGAGGGAATGTGTTAGCACCCAAAATGCCAGAGATAAAAGATGTTTGAGAAAAATAGAGTGTGGATATAAGAAAAGAATTCATTGATTATATTTTTGTGTTTGACAAGACCTTCGGACTTGTGCCTATGTACCAACATAAAAATGAGGGATGAAAACCTCATAGTTTGTGGTATCAATTTCAAAAATGGGTGAGTTGCTTTTAACAAAATTTAAGTTGAAAGAGGCACAAAGAGCCCAAAGCTTTGAATGAGTGTTAGTTATTTTTGTCTTTTGAAATTTTAAGTCAATATGATTAGATTTACTTACAGGTTTGATTTAAGAAAAGAGTTTAAAAATTCAATGGCATAAGGCCAAAGTTTCTATTTGAAATAAGTTCTAAATTTGAAATCACAACCAAAGAAAGTTTTTTGAAAAGCGGGAGAGGTTTTGAAATTTAAGAAGTGGGAGGAGATGAAGAGACTAATCCTAAGCATAAACTTAAAAGTTAAGAGTTGAAAAGATCTGACTAATGGGATGCAATCCAACAGACAAGAGTGTCATATAGAAATCCCACTTTCCCTTTTGGACTTGGAATCAAGCAGTAATCAGCAAGCAATTACCAATATGAAGATCAAGGAATCAAATAAAGATGGCCACATCTAAGCAAGCAAATCCCATAGCTAGCAGTCTTCTTTGTCTTCTCATGTATCAGACAAAATACTTATTGATCCACTTAGAATGAAGTATTAGACACAATATCAAAATAACAACTTATATCAAGACCATGTAGAAGATAAGCTCAAATGAATCCCAATACTTGCATTAGATGAAGGCTCAATTCTCAAAAACTTAGTCTCAAAATGTTGGCATTGGTCAAGTCCTTTTTGCACAGGGAATGTTGCCTTGTTCTAAGTCCAAAAGTTCATATCAAGATCAACAGTCCACCAAACATTTTTTAGGGTTTTTGTTGTTTATTAAGTGTTTTAGGGTCCTAAGACCACAAACAAAATCAAAATGCACAAAAAAATATATACAATCACAAGATATGGCTCAAATGAGCAAAGTTAAAATGGCATAAACATAAACAAATTAAATGAAATGTAAATGACAATGAATGATAAATGACTAGAAATTAAATTGCATAAAGTAAATTAGTTGAAAGTAAAGCAATATTAACAAGAGTTAGTCAAGTGTTAGTCAAAGTTAATTGGATGTTAGTAGGGTTTTGCTTTTCAATTGATTAAGTCATTCTTTGGATAACACTCAACCATCTATTCACAAGCATGAATCTTTGAACTAAGACATCTTCCATAAGAAGTAAAATAGGCCATGTTTCCACACAATACCATGAAATATGGGAGACTTATAATCTCACTTACTAGAATGTTATGCCTTTAGGGTCAAATTTAGCTCTATGTTAAGCAATCATAATTGGACATATGTAGAAGTCATAACTATCTGAGGTCGGGCAATAAATATTTAGGTGTTAATGCATGTTAGAGATTTAGTATAATGAACCAAACTCCTAAAACATACCACACACTAAAAGGAAAGATCAAAAGGGATGGACCTATCTCATCCATACTTGTATTGGTTCATCTGACACAAGGTCATTGATTAATCAATTAGCTTTAGGATATTGAGACTTCATTTGGTCAGTGAAAGAAACACAATTTGGTCATGCGAGGAATTTTATCAAATTAAGATCATTCATTAATTTTGGGAGATGAAATGTACATTTCATCAATCCCCTAAATCCAATTATTTTAATTCAATAAAAGTCAAATCAACCTTGACCAAGGCTCAAACAAACAGGCAAACATCATAAGACCATAAAAATGGCTCAACATAATTTTTAAACAATTAATTAATTCAAAAATCAAATTAAAAATGCATTAAAATTCAATTTAATTTAGTCAAAACCTAAAATCTCTTTAAAACACCAAATAAATGGCCAAGAGATTTATCCTAGGTCAAACAAGGTCAAAGGACCTTAGACAAAAAATTTCATGATTTTTCAAAAGTCAGAAGTATTTTTAAACAATTAAAAATATGCACAAAAACATTTAATTCATGAAAAATATCAAAATTAATCCAAAAACTAATTTTAATTCAGAAAACTAAAGAGAAAAATATTTAAAGATTTTTGGTGAAAGTCACATATTTTTTGGATTAAAAATGAAATTAATATGAATTAAAGAAAATAAAGAAATTAAATGAAAAATAAGAAAATACAAAAAAAACAAGGGCAATCAGATCTCCCTCATTAATTGAGGTGGCATATCTGATGACCACATGCTCTATCCATGGTGGACTTGAGTAAAAGCGCCTATAAATACAATGACCAAGATTAGAACGTTGGGCCAAGATCAGATCGTTGGAACCTTGCTAACACACCACCAGAGCCCTAGCTCCGGTCATCTTCTCCGGTGAGGACCACCAGACTGGTTCAACCTAAACTTCATGAAAAATGGAAAAAAATGACATTAATTTGAAGAGAAAATGCTCAGGATCACGAATTTGACCTCAATTTTCTCCAATTCCAAGTATATAATAAGATACACGGATTAGAATTTTGAGGATCACGAACTGAGTTGCTTCAGTTTGACCTCAAAGCAACTCAGTCATGTTGCCTACATTGATAGGACTTCAGCCAACCAAAAATCTCAAAGAATAGTTAAGAATTGAGAGAAAATCGAAGAGATCAAGTTTCTGAAATTTAACCTTCGAGTAGCTTCAGTTCAACTTGATCTTGATCTGGATTTGCTTGATTCTTCCTCCTCTTGCTTGCAGTGATCAATTGAGATGAAAAGGGCAATAAATTCTTGGAGTTTGAACTTCAAAACATAAGGTGAAATTCAAACTCGATTTCAATGAAATCCTCAAGAAATTCTATGGAGTGAGGGGTCTGAGTTGTCTTCGCAAAGCTTGGGCAAGGTGTTCATGCATTTCTGAGCTCATGGCACTTGTATTTATAGGCTCTTCAAATGCTTTTTGCACACTTCCATTCAAACTCCAAAAATGGTAATGAACTCAAGAAAGCTTGCATGGGCGTGTACAAAGCCCAAAGAATGATGTCAAAGAGTCCAAAATCATGCACATGTGATGCTGAAAGCAATTCATTAAGCCATGCAATATGGAATGGAGATTGGTCATGAAAATCTTCCAAATGGGGCCATGCATTGCACCCATGCGCAAGTACTTCAATTTTGATCCAAATGAGATGATATGGGACTTTTTGGAAAGGTGAGATCAAGGGGAACAACTTTCATGTTGAACACTTTTCCATTTTAAGCTTGTATCATGATGAATCTTGAGGTGGAAGTTTGGAAAATCAAACATATTTGAAAATTTTCTAAGTACCAAGTCAAATGTTCACTTCTTCCACCTTGGATAACTTTTGCTATGGACTTCAAATGCAAAACGTCCCATCATCAAAGTTGTAGGTCTTTAAAACCTATTAAATTTGGTCACAAATTAGACCTCATTTAGATTTGGCATGAAGAAGTTATGAATTTTAGAAGTTGAGGAAAATCACTTGTTCAATGGTAATGCCCCAAAATGACCTATAATGTTTCCTCTTGTAACATGCATTTTAAAGTTTAATTTGAACTTCTTAAAACATAAAAGTTGAAAAGGACACCTTTAATTTGATCATAGAATTTGAATGGATTTCATAGAATAAAAATTGAGCAAGTTATGGTCCTTAGAAGTTGACCTCCTAACTAGAGTTCAGACAAAATGACCTATAATCTTTCACCAAAAAAAATGACTTTCCAAGCAAAACTAGCTTTTGACTTCCACATGAAAGTTGTTTTTAATGTCGTAAGGAGTAATGTTTCTCTTAGAATCATTTTCATATGACAAAACGTGTAGGAGATAGGGTCTAGGGAACCCCAACTTTGACCAGTTGACTTTCTCTGATCAACCACCATGAACCATCTTTCTAGCTTGACATTCTCTTGATTTTTGGGACTTATGGAGGATCATACATGCATACGATGATATAATGTGAAGTATCCCTTGAAATATTTGATCAATTGATGAGGAAACTTGTTGAAGAAGTCACATAAGATACCAAGATGAATTAGGGTTTCCAGGGAAAACAAAGTTCAAACTCTTGATGAATTCTTGATCAAAATGATATATGAAGATCATGGGGATTCATATATTATGTTTAGAGTCAATTTCCTCGCTTAATTAGTATCGTTTCACTGAGGGTCTTAATCCCTAGATATAAGCTTGATGAGGCATAGGTGAACACACACACTACCTACAAAAGAAGTAAACTATACATTGACATATTTTTGGGTATTTTGGTTAGTAAATAATGAAAAACAAAGTATGATGCAATCAAATATGCTTGGTGATCTCTCCCAATACAAACCCAATGAATAACGGGTAAGAAGGATGCCAAGTTGTGATCCCAAAGCCAATGCATATGATGAGATGACATGAGGGATCTTAGGGTCAAAATTGGAGTCTTACAGCTGCCTTATTTAAGGACGTTCTAACTAAGGATGTGAAGGTTAAAATCTCTTTATCAAATCAGTAGAATGGACTTAAATAACAAAATATAGAAATAAATTGTGGTCCCTAAGAAACCTCATGATGCATATGATATGAATGTTAAAAATAATCTTTATGTGGAAATATTTCCACAAAGGAAAAGAATTAGGAGAGAATGAAAGTCCACGGGAGTATAATGCATTCCATAAGGAACATTCACTAGGGAGACAAAGACTATTGGGGTAAACAGATTATGCTTAGGTTAGGCTACGACTTAAAAACTACTAGAGACAAGAGGGAAATTCCATGAAAATAAATTAATGGAAGGACTCGGTTGGGGAATAAGGGGAAAATCCACAGGGGAGCAGGTAGATCAGAACAAATTTGAGATACCCGAACCAAACTCAAATGGGGAAGAAAGATATTCAACGCAGGAGTACCAAAAATATATTATATAATACCGGTTACTGGGTAGGAAGATTATGTATTCTGACAGAGGGACATCCATTATCGGTTAGGGTAAACATATCAAGGATGACTCACTGAGGAAAAAGGAGATGTATTCGCTACCAGTTACTGGGTAAGAACAACCTACTGGGGAAAATATCAAATAGGATTTACAACTACCGGGGAATGAAAATAGGGATTACAACTACCTTTTTACTGGGTAGAAAACCACAAAGGGAGAATATCCGTCATCGATTAGGATGAACATATCAAGGATAGACTTCCTGGGGGAAACGTGAAAACGAATCCGCTGGGGAAAAATGAAGGAAGTAAATTACATTTATCGGGTATTGGGCAAAAGTAAAGTACTCACAAATCGAGAAGAGAATTACCAGTTACTGGGTAATAGACTCTCAAGGGAACAAAAGTATCTATCTATGTAAGAACTAGAAAGAAACCATTAAACAGGGACTCAACCCAATGAGGACATAACTCAATGGGAGTGGTTCCATCCAGATAATTAACTGGGGAGGAAACTGAAACAATAATCATCCACGAGGAAATAACTCAGTGGGGAAATGAGAAAGGTTAGATTCTTTCATCTTAAAGGGGACTAACACTCTACAATTGAAGGAGGATAGACACCAATTTTGCATAGAGAAATAATATCACCAAAGCAGGGAATCAGACATAAGGAAACAAATGCAATACAAATGTACAATGAAATATCTGATGTTGTGTTTTATGCGTGAATATGTATATATATGATTGATGATTATGCTGACAAAACCATCACAAAGGATACAACTATCACAGATTCGAATCATCGCTGCAACACTCGGCTAATCTCAACAAGATGGAAACACCAACTGGAGAAGATGCTGGGGATGAAGACAAATAATCTGACTTTGAATATCTCAATCTTGGCTAGAGGAAAAAGATAAGATCTGCTGAGGATTCGAGTTGTCAATTCTGCGAGGATTTTTAGGCCAACACCATATCAAATGGGAGACGACCTCACAAGGGACCAAATCAAATACTGCTCAGAATTAACACTGACGTATCTGAAGATGAACTCCGAAGAGGAGTACAAGAGATAAAGCTATGCTCGGAGGATCTAGGAAAACCGCTGAGGATGTGAACCTTTAACTCAGTTGGGAAAATGATTTGTAGAACGAACTGATCACCAATTCAACTCTACTGGGTACAAATAATGAACTGCTTTGGGAATCATCAAACCAACTACTTGGGGAAGACCAACAAGGCTCTGCATTATTAAGACTTACTTGTTCTTAGACTGCTGTTGATATTCTCTACTGAAATTAACTGCTTTTTAAAGTGATTGCTTTTATTATTTTAAAAATGATTTTTATTAATTTATTTCAAAATTATCATCATAAAAATTCAATTTTATTTTAGCTGAAAAATAAATAAGAGTAGAAACAATTGAATGAAAAGCTCAACTTTATTTAATAAAATGGTAGTCTGTAAATGACAAGACTCCATAGATCTTTAATAAACTTGAAAAACGGTAATTTACATGGAAAAGGGCTACATTAAATACAATGATCACTACTCTCCCTACCAACTTCAATACCCATTATGCTCTTGCCTTTGGTCGAGAATGAGGAATCAGAAACGAATGACTTACTTAAAACTGTCTCTAATGACCCGGACCAAACGAATACAGTTACTTGCCATAATCCCTAATTTTGCCTAGATTGCCCCAAGGTGGGGTACTCAATCTATCGGGACGATTTTTCTGTTTTAGGTCTCTAAACGTTTCCTGGATCACCCTTTCGGGTTTTCAATATACCGAGACGCTCATTTTTTCCTATGCCACCCTTTCGGGTTTTCAACTTAGCGAGCTGCTCTTTTCTTTTTAGGCGAAGTATTTCTTGACTGCATCGGCATTCACAGGACAGGTGAACAATTCACCATCCATAGTTGTAAGAATCAAAGCACCTCCTGAGAAGGCTCTCTTAACAACATACGGGCCTTCGTAATTAGGAGTCCACTTGCCCCTAGCATCAGGTTTGAAGGATAGAATTTTCTTGAGCACAAGGTCACCTTCTCTAAACACACGAGGTCTGACCTTCTTATCAAATGATTTCTTCATTCTCTACTGATATAAATAACCATGACACATGGAAGTCAACCTCTTCTCTTCAATTAAGTTCAACTGGTCATATCTGGTCTGGCACCATTAAGCTTCTGTCAATTTGGCTTCCATCACGACATGCAATGATGAGATCTCAACCTCTACTAGGAGCACAACTTCCATACCATAAACAAGTGAGAAAGGGTTTGCCCCTGTTGAAGTGTGGATGGATGTACGGTACCCATGCAAAGCAAATGAGAGCATCTCATGCCAATCTTTATACGTCACAACCATCTTTTGAATAATCTTCTTGATGTTCTTATTCGCAGCTTCAACAAGGGTCTGTTGGGAGAAGAATTATGATGTGCAATATTTAAGTCCTTGCAAAGAGCTTCCACCATGTTATTATTCAAGTTAGATCCATTGTCAGTAATGATCTTACTTGGCACACCATACCGATATATAATCTGATTCTTGATAAACCTCACTACAACTTGCTTGGTTACATTCGCATACGATGTTGCTTTAACCCACTTTGTGAATTAGTCAATAGCCACCAAAATGAAATGATATCCGTTTGAAGCTTTGGACTCAATCATACCAATCATATCAATTCCCCACATGGAAAAAGGACATGGAGAGGAAACGGCATTCAACGGCGTCGGATGAACATGAATCATATCTGCATAATCTTGACATTTGTGGCATTTCTTCACAAAATTGCAACAGTCAGATTCCATTGTCAGCCAATAGTAACCTGCTCTCAACATCTTTTTAGCTATAGCATATCCATTGGAATGAGTATCAAAGGAACCTTCATGGACTTCAGTCATCAACATGTATACTTCGTGTCTATTCACGCATCTGAGCAAGACCATATCAAAGTTTCTTTTGTAGAGTACATCACCATTCAGGTAGAAGTTGCCAACTAATCTCCCCAAAGTCTTCTTATCTTTCAAAGATGTCCCAGGCGGGTAAATCGGACTTTGGAGGAAACATTTAATATCAAAATACCACGGCTTCTCATCTTTTACCTCTTCAACAACAAACACATGAGTTTGCCTATCAAGACGCATCACATTCAAGTTGGGAACTTCATTCCAAAACTTTACCATAATCATTGAAGCCAACGTTGCAAGAGCATCTTCCATCCGGTTTTCATCTCGAGGGATATGACGAAATTTAACCTTTGTTAAGAAATTTGAATTCCTCCTTGCATAATCTCTATATGGTATCAAACCGGGTTGATTCATCTCCCATTCACATTTGATCTGATTCACAACCAAAGTTGAATCTCCATAGATGCCAAGATATTTGATTCTGAGATCAATGGCCTCTTCAAGCCCCATAATGCAAGCTTCATACTCAACCATATTGTTTGTACACTTGAAAGTCAATCTAGCTGTAAATGGAAAATGAGTGCCTTGAGGAGTAATAATCACTACCCAATGCCATTACCATACTGATTAACAGCTCCATCAAATACCATGCCCCAACGGGAACCAGGTTCTGGCCCTTCTTCAAGCAATGGTTCATCACAATCTTTCATCTTCAGGTACAAGATCTCTTCGTCAGGAAAATCATACTGCACTGACTGGTAATCTTCAATCGGTTGGTGAGCCAAGACACTACCCTTAATTTCTTTTTGAGATCGATATTCAATATCATACTCTGATAATAACATTTGCCAATGAGATATCCTCCCAACTAAAGTAGGCTTCTCAAAGATATACTTGATTGGATCCATTTTGGATATCAACCAAGTAGTATGATTCAACATATAGTGGCGCAAACACTTAGTAGCCCAAGCCAATGCACAACAAGTCTTTTCCAGCATAGAATACCGAGTCTCAAAATCGCTAAACTTCTTACTGAGGTAGTAAATTGCACATTCTTTCTTCCCAAATTCATCTTGTTGACCAAGAACATAACCCATACTCTCATCAAGCACAACCAAATACATGATCAATGATCTTCCTTCAACAGGTGGAGATAGGATCTGAGGCTCAAGCAAATACTCTTTGATACTGTTAAAAGCTTTCTGGAAATCTTCAGTCCAATCACCAGACTGATCTTTCCGAAGAAGCTTGAAGATAGGCGCACATGTGGCAGTCATATGAGATATAAATCTTGAGATATAATTCAAGTGGCCGAGAAAACGTCTGACTTGCTTCTCAGTTTTGGGCGCAAGCATTTCTTGTATTTCTTTGACCTTGGCAGGATCAACTTCAATACCCTTCTCGCTGACAATAAAGCCCAATAACTTACCAGAACGAACACCAAAATTACACTTATTGGGATTCAAGGGGAGTTTGTACTTCCTCAAATGCTCGAATAGCTTCAACAAATGCTCAACATGTTCTTCTTCATCACTCGATTTGGAAATCATATCATCAACATAAACCTCAATCTCTTTATGCATCATATCATGAAAAAGAGTGGTCATATCTCTCTGGTACGTTGCACCAGCATTCTTTAAACCGAAAGGCACCACTCTATAATAGAATGTACTCTAGGGTGTAATGAATATGGTCTTCTCCATATCTTCGGGTGCCATCTTGATTTTATTATAACCGGAAAATCCATCCATAAAAGAAAACACTTTGAATTTAGTTGTATTATCTACCAACATGTCAATGTGTGGAAAAGGAAAATCATCGTTGAGACTAGCTTTGTTTAGATCTCTATAATCAACACACATGCGGACTTTTCCATCTTTCTTAGGAACAAGCACAATATTGGCCACCCCTTGCGGATATTCAGAGGTAACAAGAAAACCATCATCAATTTGCTTCTGCACTTCCTCTTTGATCTTAACTGCCATAGCAGGATGAGTTCTCCTTAACTTTTGCTTAACTGGCGGGCACTCTGGCTTCAACGATAATCTATGCTCCACAATCTCAAAATCCAACCTAGACATGTCTTGATAGGACCAAGAAAACACATTAGAATACTCTCGAAGAAGGTCAATCAACCCCTTCTTAGCCTCTGGACATAGTTGAGACTTAATCTTGACTTCCTTCACATCGTCTTCGGAACCCAAGTTGACTATTTCAATATGCTATTCAAACGGCTGAATGGGTTTTTCCTCATGCTCAAGTAAATGAGATAATTCATCAGATACTTCATCATCAGTTTCTTCCTCAGCCTCAAACACATGGAAATCAAAATTTGGAGAGGGAGTAGGATCATTGTATTCAATGGGTTTGAGAACCAACCTGCATAATGATTTGATATTTTGATTTTAGAGAAGTAATTATGGCCAAATATTATGCAAATGGAAGATTATTATTTATTTATGTTTTTTTGTGATTACCATTTTCAGAAAATCAAAAAGTAAAAGTAAAACATCATAGACGTGGATGAATAAAATTGTATTTTATTGATGATAATTGAAATGCCCAAAAATGTTCACTTCTCCCTTAGGCATAGGAGAATGATTTTTCTTTAAAATGAAAAAAAAACAAATTACTTAGATCGGTGAATAACAGTAGGAATATCAACAGCAACCCAATTGTTGCAAATCTGGCCATGCGTCACAAAGTTGGCACAGGCTTCAGCTTCATCACCACTGTCCTCGATCACAACAGCTGAGTGTTGATCATTACCATGAATGAATCCTCCACTGCGGAAACTCAGTTGCACATCTTTAGCTTTGATTTTGAATGACCCTGGTTGAAGTCCCAATCCGGCCATATTCTTGTTCTCAGCAATCTCTATCAATCGGCCCCATTGATCAGTGTTTCCAGCCTCAATAGATTTCTGAGCATCGTTGAGAGAAGACATAGGTGCCCCAGTTTTCTTCACTTCAGAAATAGACAAGGCTTGGAACAATGTTCCAACCTCCTCCTCAACTTCAACATACAAAAAGGATGACATATGACTCAATAATAATTCCTTCTCTCCACCAACAACGACAAGCTTGTCGTTCTTCATAAATTTAAGCTTCGGGTGCAGAGTAGATGTCACTGCTCCTGCCTCATGAATCCATGGCCTTCCCAATGAACAACTGTACGCCGGGTGGATATCCATCACTTGGAAAGTAATTTGGAAATCACTCAGACCAATCTTAACTGGAAGGTCCACTTCACCAGTGACAATTTTTCTGGAACCATCAAATGCTTTGACAATTACGCCAGTGTATCTCATCGGGGCGCCTTGATAGGAAGGTATGGACAAAGTTGACTTCAGAAGCAAGTTCAAAGACAAACAAATATCGACTAACACATTGGACAGAGCGTCCTCCTTACAATTCATAGAAATATGGAGCACTAAATTATGATCTTTGCCTTCCTCGGGAAGCTCTTCATCACAAAAACTCAAATTATTGCAAGAAGTGATGTTAGAAACAATGTGGTAAAACTGATCCACAGAAACATCGTGTTCAACATAGGCTTGTCCGGTCACTTTCTGCAACGCCTCCCTATGTACTTCAGAATTCATCAATAGTGACAGCACGAAGATCTTTGACGGGGTCTGGAGCAGCTGATCCACCACATTAAACTCACTGATCTTTATCAATTTTAACACTTCATCATCACCACTAGCCTTCAGTTTGATGGATTCACTAGACTGACACACTGGAGCATTAATTGGATTCACCACTGGCATCTCCACTCTCTTACTGGCTGCAGCATCCACTACCTCTTTCAGAAAGACCGGACCGAAAACATGACCACTACGTGTCACTTTTGCAATATCAGCTATATTTATCACAAAATCTTCTACTGGTAAAGGAACCTCTTGACCATTCTCCATCATTGTGGCGTTATACTAATAAGGCACGGCTTTATCAGATGCATACGGAATAGGGCCCGCTAACTATATTACCAACGACGATACCAATCTATTAACACTGTTGATATTGCTGCTATAAAATTAGATTTCTACCCGCTCATGGGTGTTAAACACTAGCACGATTACATTCACATCATTTCCCATATCCCTCGACTGTTGAATCTGGATTACATTCTAATCCATCAACTTCTGGATATCTCTCTTGACAATCATACACCCAAGGGGGTTCCCACTACAAATGACACAATCGTCATGGTCATGTTCACAGTCACTAATAAACACAGAGTTCTATGCATTTCCACTAGAGACCTACGGGTACGTCGTACATCAAAAACTCGAAAGTTCCTTGGACAATCGTCCACCATGTTGACAGTAGCATTACCATCAGTAGGCAATGGATTAGCTTTCACATTAGGCGCTCGGTCCTCAATGGACACCATCCCACTCTTCAGAAGCTTTTGTACTTCGTATTTCAATGGATAGAAGTTCTCTATGTCATGGCCAGGGGCTCCCTAGTGAAAGGCACATCGAAGTTCAGGTATGAACCACCATGGAAGTGGCTTAGGAATTTATGGAGGATTTCTGGGTCAAATAAGGTTCCTGAGAACCAAAAATGGGTATAATTTTGCGTAGGACATAGGAATAGGGTCAAAGGAGACCTTCTTCCTCTCAAATTTTTTTTGATTATTATTGTTGTTATTGTTATAGTTGGTTCTTTGTTGTGGTTGTTGTTGACGTTGTTGTTGCTGAATCGGAACAGATTGATTGTTGGAATTTTTGGAAAATACAGGAATCACTGAAGAAACTTGATGTTGATGTTGACGAGGTTGAGAACTCTTTCTGACATGAGGCCTCCTTTGCCTCCCTACTGACACTGAATTAATTTCCCCCTCCTTCCTCTTGGAGAAACTACCATCGTATTTCTTACTAAACGATGCTTCTTCTTTAGACAGACGTCTCTCACGAACTCCCTCTTCTAACCTCATCCCCATATTTACGATTTCGGTAAAGTCATTGGGGGCATTGTCAATCATACGTTCGTAATAAAATGAACTCATGGTTTTCAAGAAAATCTTCGTCATCTCTTTCTCTTCGAAGGGAAAACTAATCTGGGCAGCAAGTTCCCTCCACCTCTGAGCATACTCCTTGAATGTCTGCTTATCCTTTTGAGAAATATACCTTAGCTGGTCTCTATCAGGTGCCATGTCAATGTTATACTTGTAGTGCTTAACAAAAGCTTCACCCAAATCATTGAAAGTACAGACACTTACATTGTGTAACCCCATATACCATCTAAGAGCAGTGTCGCATCTCGAAAAATACGATTCCTAACGATGGTTGCGGAAAATTTTAGTTCGAACAGAGCCGCCATCGAACTTTATTTATCCCAATCAAGGAATAGGAAAATATCGATAAAATCTTTGAAGAATAGAATAATGGTCGTTGCAACCATATTTGGGTTCGTAAGTCGATTACGCCAGGGGAAGGTATTAGCATCCCTCACGTCCGTTGTACTCAACGGGAACCTTTTAGTTTAATTTGCTATTTGAATGTTAGCTAATGTTGTTTGTTTTCTTCGAGTGAATATAAGATTAAAAAATAGAGATGGATGGAAACCTCAGAAGGGGGGGAAAGGGAGGTTTTTTATTAATGTGCTCGCCAAGATCTCACAATCTCGTGCTTACGTATCCTTATGGTGCAATAAGGAAATCAGATCATTCGTAGTTCGTGAAACTATGGTTTGTTGGTGTTTTTTAGTGAACAACTGCTTAGATCGCATTCTAAAGGCTAAATGTTGGCTTGTCTACTCTCGGCGGAGGCTTAAGCACTAGTTTGTTATGCACGTTAGAAAGGATTAAACAGTGTTCTTTTTTAAAAGAGTTTTGATGGCATGGGGGCAAAGAAAGAGGTTTGATAAGTTGAATGTGTTTTAATGAACAAGTTCTTAGATCGCGTCCTAGCGGTTAAACGTTGGCTTGCATGCTCGCGGTGGAGACTTAAGCGCTAGTTTGTGTACGCACTAGAAAGGATTAAGCAATGTTGTTTATGAAAAGACTTAAGTTGTTGATCGCACGAAGGCGAGGAATTAAGTTTAGTGTGTTTTTTATTTTGAAGAAGAACGACAAAAAATTGAGCAATATGGTGCACACCAACCATTCAATCTTTCGAGGAATAATAAGGCGGTTGCCTCTTATTATCTTTTCGTTCAAATTATTATTGAAAGTTGTTTGTAGAAATCGAATATGCGCGGTAGTGAGGCGAGTGCCTCCCACTTGCTTATTCAAGGAGTAGTGGCGAGTGGGAGGACGATAATTTAGCGTGTTTTAGCGTGTTTTAATCGAAAGACGATAATTTGAGCAATATGGCGAGCACCAATCATTCAAATATTCGAGAGATAGTGAAGCGACCACCTACCATTCTCTATTTCATCCAAAGTTTAAGTTATAAAAGAAAGTTCTTAGAAGTTATATTAATTCGAAAAAAAGATTTGAATTCGAATTTATATAATTAATCGGGTCTATATAGAAATGATTGGTGTGTCAATCATCTAATCGATTTAATTAAAATCGAGTAGGTATCATTGTAAGAAAGCCCAAGAGTAAGCTATGTGAGGTTGATGGTGATGCTAAAAGTAATCGACTTACAAATGTGTGAAAAATGGGTTCGATGTCGAATTGAGAAATATGGGACCTTTAATGGTTTTTACATGGTTTTGACTCGATGATGAAATTGAGTGGAATCGAATTTGTATTATAAAATGATAATGGAGGAAATAGATCAATCTTTAATCCTCAAAATTAATTTATTAAAATTCGGTTAAGTCGATTAATTGAACTAATTAAAATTAATTATCAAAATTATTGAATTAAATCAAATAACTAAATTAATTAAAATTAATTAATCAAAATAAAACTAATTAAACAAAACTTTAATAAATTAATTAATTTAATTAAAAGAGAAAGAAATAAGTGGCAATATTAATTTAAAATGATTCGGATTGAATTGGTCGAAATGTGCTCAAAACCGGTTTGTGCGTAATAACAACATAAGTAATGTCATACGCTAAATCATAACACGGTGAAAATATTCTATTAATGTATTTAAAATTGGGCGGCATAACAACATAAAATTGTTGAATCCGTGGTTAAAGTCCAATTTGAATGCAAACTAAGCATAATGTTATTACATTACATATCAAACTTTAATAAATTAAGAGGAAAATCAACAACAATCCCGAACTAGTATTATAAGAGTAACAAAATGCTTACAAGATCTAAGAGGTGCAAATGTTAATGGGCCTATAATGCATTGGAAATAGTTACCTTCTATTTTAAATCATAATAATACATATAATAATAAAAATGAGTATTCTAGAGAGAAATAGAAAAAAAAAACAAAAGCATACATCTTCTCTTCAATCGGTAACACAAGAGGACTTGACCTCCTTTCTTTTTCATCCTAAAAATGGGCCGATGTCTATAGGACATGTGGCGCTTTATTATTTTTAAAAATAAACTAATTGAAGACTAGAACTTAACACACAAAAACGAGAATGAGGAGACAACTTCAGTCCAACCCTTCTTTATTTTTTATATTTATCATGAATTCAAACAAGTATAAGGAAATCTAGAATTCATATTCACGCAAATCAAAATAAACTAAAACTTTATTTTCAATCAGAAGAACATCAAATACTCATGAATTAATAAATACCCAACAAATGAAAAACGAGAATGGTTAACAATATCTGGTACGCGAAAGAAAGTGGTTGCGGTGGAGAAATCGATTCAAAATACTACTGTCATGTTGACTAATTATGGTTGTTATTAGCGGAGAAACTCGACACTAAGATGTTGAGCTTGCGTTGAATGATTGCTATGACGTTGGATGTTTGACAACCCATGATTTAATCCTCTGCATGAATAAATGAGTGTTTGAACTGTTGAGTTTTGCTGCTCAAATATCCGATGTGAAATGTCCTACTAAGATGTTGATGACCAAACACTACTCAAACCCAATCTCACTGCAAGTGAACATTTACAAAAAGATGAGGCGTATGGCGGTGAGGTTATGAAGGGTCACAAATGGAAGAAGAAGAAGATTATTAACGTGGTGGGTCGGAATTTTAGATGTGAAAGTGGAAGAACATAATTATGGCGGGTTTTGTTTAATCGTCGGTAAGGTTGAGACGACGGCGGATTTTGTTAGAGTGCCAGTGAGGTTGAGAGGTGGATGAGGTGTGGGTTTTCCCCGGCAAGGGGCACAATGTTTAAGAGATTGTTGTGGTGGTGGATGGTTGAGGGTGAGGTTTCGTCGGAGTTGGTGGTAAGGAAGAGAAAGAAAACAGGATGGGTTTATGGTTGAAGATTGGCGGACGGAGATGTTGAGGAGACAATGAACAGGAGAAAAGATTTTAAAATGAAATTTTCAAAAAGTGGATTTGTTTCCTTTTTCTTGTAGTTGCAGTTGGTGGATTGTTCACCATAACATTTCCTTCCTTTTACAAAATGACCACCTTTCCTCTTTTAATTGTTGGTCCTTGAATTTGTAGTTGTCATTCAGATGAATATTTTAGAGTCACATGGATGCTCTCAAAGGTTGTATCAAGAGAGTCTTATTGGCTAGTGAAAAGAAACCGTTGGGAGTGGAGAATAACATGTGTGGAGGGAGAATGGACGCATGTACTCCTCCTAGTGGAGAATTGGGATATATTCTTCAATTGATTCCTCCTTAAGCAAAATCGTGAAATTGAAGATAAGATGGGGTCCTATGCGCCACATGGACCATCCTGATTGGGGCTTGAATTCTTTTGATTTAATTTTTTTAAATTTTCTTTTCTTATTTTGTTTGATTTTCATTGGTCAAGAGAGGTGGACATGGATAATCATTGTGAGCCTTAGATTAATCTGAATTAATGATCAAGATTGGATCAAAGAGACACAAATTAATTCAAAATGCCTACAATATCCCTTCTAGATGATTTACTTGATCTAAATGAAACAAATCAAATAAAATTCTCATCTTTCTAAATACTCATGATAAAAATAAAATGAGAACATGGAAAATTCTATTTAATTATTTTGATTAATTTGATAAAGGAATAAAAATAAATCGAATGAAAATGAATAAAAGTCGGTTGAAAATATGCTCGAAAAATTAAAATGAATACACTATAATGATCAGCGTGAAATAAACTTATTGGAAAAATACAATATTTGATTTAATTTTGAAATAGATTTTGACCGGTTAAAAGGCTCAGACGAATCAAAATGTGACCGAGAAAGTCGTCGAAAAAACAAAATGAGCACACCAGTGTGAACTACGTGAACCGTAGATTAACAATACTGACGTTTGCAAGCTTGTCATGCTATACATATGATGAAAACTGAAATTAAAATCGAATTTATAAAAGATTTTAAAATGCCCGGACAAAATTGGGATATGACAAGCAGCACCAATCAAGCTGTCTTAGAAGTAATGAATCAGTAACTGATCATTATCAGTTTGAGTTGACATCTTTCTGGCATACATCACAAGGTGGCTTAGTGGACATGTATTTCCCTTACACTAGGCAGAGCCCAGCAACACTCTTCCCAATCAAGTCTTTTCCTCTCAGAGTCTTCAACTCTTTTCGCAGCTCGAGGAACTGATCCTTCATTTCATCTATCTTCTCAAAGTATGTGTCCTCAAACAACTCAGAATGTTAAATAGTGTCCTCAACACGAGGCAGAGTGTGAACAACTAGAGGTGGCACTGACATGACCGGGCTTGATGCTAGTATAAATACAAAGGTGGGTGCAAATCCTTCAGGCATAAAGTTGGACAGCATTCCCCAAGGGAACCTGACAGGCATGGAAGGACCGGATTGGCTAGCAGCAATAGGAACAGTCAAGATGGCAACCTCAGAAATAACAATCCTCCAGGGAGGAGTTGCAGGAGTTGGTGAAGGTTGATTCTGCGCGGCAAGAAAAGACCCCATCATAGCAGTTAATCGTGCAATCTCATCCTTCAACTCTTTATTCTCTTTCTCTAAGTGCTCCATGATCTTGGGTTGATTAGCATGAGTGTTGTATCGGTGAGTCAGCTTGGCTGAAGCACAGACAAATAACCGATAAGACATCTGGTAGAAGAAAACCTGATATGCAACTGATGCATGAAATGCAATGTTTTTATTTGTTTAGTTTCAAGGAACATATGAAGTTATATTTGAAAATATATATAATAACAATTTGATAGAGCATAAAATATGAATACAAGAGAAAAGTAAACTAGTCATCCTAAGGATCCTCTAGCAATGATATCTGATGATCTGGATGCGGGCGTGTACTTCCTTCGGATGCGTCAAATCTCGGACTCAAAAGATGTATTCATCTGAGCCTTCTCAAGGAAGTGACGGTCCACAATCTTCTTCCAAGCACCGGAAGGATGAGGCATACTAGAGGAAGATGGACCCTCTGGTTCTCTTTGTCTCTTCACTGCTCGGTCTTCAAGAAGTTCAATAAGTGCATCTTTGTCTTTCGACTCAAGTTGCAACTCCTCAGGCTTTCGACTTAAAGCATGGAACCGATCTTCCCACATATCTCTCACTTGCTTCATCTTGGCGAGCACGTCTTCCAACTCCTCTACATCTTAGTTAGGGAAAGTTAATGGCTTAGCTACAACCAAAGACATAGGTCCTTCATAAGCATACAACATTTTCAATTCCAAAGCTCTCTTCTTCACCCAAATAGTCTAAGCCTCTAAATCTACACAGTTGCACGGTCCAAGCTCGGACCTTCCTTTCCTATGCATATTATACCAAGCATGTACCATCTTCTGCTTCAAATGTTGGGGATCTTTACCCTCTTGATAGAAAAGACTTTCTAACCGAGTGCTATTAGGCTTGTCTCTCAAGGGGAACCCAAGTTGATGACGAGCCAAAGCAGGGTTTTAGTTAATTCTTCCATGTGTACCAATGAGGGGCACATTAGAGAATTCACCATAACTATCGATAATATCCACACTGCTCAATGCAGAATCATACCAAACAATATCATCATTAGTGAGAGACATAATTCTCTAAGACCACCGTAGACATTGCATGTTCTCCAAGAAAGCGGACGTCTGAGGCAAGTGCGAAATAAACCACTTGTATAGAATATGAACACAACACACAATAGTCTCACCACCTTTAGAATTCCTCAAATGAAAATAGAAATACATATCACACAACAGAGTAGGCACAGGATTCCCAATCAAGAAAATTCTAATGGCGTTAACATCAACAAAACCGTCAATGTTAGGGAACAAAGCTAAACTATAGATGAGCAACATAAAGTTTACTTCAAAAGCATCCACACTACCAGCTTTAGCAAAGAAAGTAGCTTTACCAATGAGGAACTCATAAGTCAATCCAAAAACACCTCCTTTCTTCACCCAATAAGTCTCAATCTTAGATTTCTTTAGATGAAGAGCTTCAGCTACAATATGAGATATGGGAATCTCCTCCAATCCACTAAAAGGTACCTTGTCAGAAACGGGTATTCCTAAGAGGTGGGCATACTCCTCTAACGTAGGCACAAGCTGATAATCGGGAAAAGTGAAGCAACGGTAAAGAGGATCATAGAACTAAACCAAAATGCTCAGAAGTCCTTCAACCATATTAGTAGATAACACAGACAAGAGATTCCCATGGAGTTTCTTGAAGTCCAAGGGATCTAATACAAAGGATGACAACTTACTTAGCTCCTTCAAATCAGGACATCTGAAATTGTACTTCTTAGTGTTTCTTCATCCACAATCCATGGTCTGAAAATATTTGCAAATATGACCTCAATTCCTTGAAATTTATTTTTCTATGATGAATGTTATGATGTGCATATATGCGTGAATGCAACAATCACAAATAAGGGATCCCACACAAGGGAAACACAAACAAGGGTCAAGGGGTGAACCAAGTCATCATTAAGATTAATCATCCATTTTGGTGGATTATGGTTTTCATCTTATCAACATCCAAGTTCCATTGATATTGACAAGACTTGATTGGATCAACCGAGAATCAAAGGGTTTGTTTTGAGTCACGAGCATGGAGTTGTGTTAAGAACCATCCCCAAACGAGTGTACTAAGATAAAAACCTGTATATCATGTTCTAAAAAGTTCCCAGAGTCTTAATTCAATCTATCGAATATTACAGGTTAGGATGACTGACTCATCAACCCATAATATTTTCAAGAGAAACTCGTTTGAGTGTAGTACGCGTAACAACTGTTATCAAGCCTACACCTGAACAGTCTCCGCACTACGTCCTAAATAGGCTAAGTTGGGTTAAATGTTCTATGGTCCTCAGCTTCTCGGACCCCAAATCAGAGAAAGTAATGCCTAACCACAAATAACTTGTGTGACTTTAGTAACTCCAAAAGGGTCTCCACTGAGTAGATGGGTCTCAAGCCAAGTTGTTAAGGATTACTCCACACAAGTTGAACATGACTATACCATCCTCCTATCTTAATTGCACTCAAGTTCGAGTTAGAACTTATCTCACCACTCAGAGATCACCAAGCACATCAGACAGATTATATCATACAAAAAAATATATAAACATTAAATATACAAATATATACACATAAAAGAGTAGGGTAAACCCACTGAGGACTACTCCCGACAGAGTCGCCACTTAATTTTTGTAGCGGTAAATTCACGACCAACAAGCTATGGCTAAGCTTAACGTCAATAAAACCAGAGTCGCCACCGTGCTTTTATTGTTTCCAAAGGAAAATGGAAAAGTACAAACAAAACCCAAAGATAATAAGTTTTTAAATTAAAACTAATAAAATTTCAGAGATTACAGGTAAGGGGGTTGGTTACACTAAGGAAGGTGTTAGCACTCAAAGTGTCCTAGGTACTCCTAGGGAGCCCTTTTTTATGTGTGTATGTGTTTTTAGTATAAAAGATGTTTGAGAAAAATAAAATGTGGGGATGAGAAAAAAAGTTATTGATTATATTTTTGTGTTTGACAAGACCTTCGGACTTGCGCCTACGTACCAACATAAAAATGAGGAATCAAAACCTCGTAGTTCGTGGTATAAATTTCAAAAATGGGTGAGTTGCTTTTAACAAAATTTAAGTGGAAAGAGGCACAAGGGCCCAAAAGTTTGAATGAGTGTGTCGTAACCTGAAAAATACAGTGCGCAAAAAAAACAACCGGCGAAAGAAAAAGACAGAAGAGTCGCCACCGTGCGTTATTTATCCCAAAAGGAGGGAAAGGAAACGCTCGAAGTAAACTTGAAAAAGGAAAGGACAAGACGGGGTCTCGCAACCAAATCTTGGGTTCGGGAGTCGGTTATGCGAAGGGAAGGTATTAGCACCCCTACGCATCCGTAGTACTCTACGGGATCCACTTTTGTGTTTTTTGTCTAAAGGGTGTGGGTTTATCTTGTGCTGTTTGCCAAAAAAAAAGGGTTAAATGAAAATGACTCGCGCGGATGTCGCATCCACTGCATACGTATCTCATCTGAATATGAGAATCAGAGTCTTCGTAGCTCGGCTGACCTATGGGTTGGGGGATGTGTGCTCGCTAAGACATCGCGTCTTATGCCTACGTATCTCATCTGGCCTGAGAATCAGAGCAAAACGTAGTTCGGCTAACTACGGGGTTATGGATTGGGTTTTGGACGAACGATGTCACTACGCAATCTACCGGATGCTCGACCTTTGGAGACTTACTCGCCTGTAGTAGAAGGAGTTAACGTGTTGCTTTGGGTTTTAGGGTTTGGGATGCTCGAGGACAAAAAGGCAGTCCTTGACGAAAGAACCGCGCTACCTGCAGGGATATGAATACAAAATACAAAACATGTATCTCAAAGTAAAATGCCACCAAGGGGCTCAAACGTTGCCTCCTATCGAGGTCTTCCAGCTAGGAAAGCAGTAAAATGCGGGAAAAATGTAAAAGTACCACGCGGATAAAGATCCGAAGTAACAACAATTAGAGGAATGGGAAACCCTGAGATCCTTCCAAGCTAATGCCATCAAAGAAAAGTGAGTCAGTACAGGTAATCGGAATGAACCTCCAGGGGTTATCCCACAAATAAAGTGGGAAACCACGCAAGTTATCCCTGCAAAAGTCATGTGAGCCCTCACAAAAACTCAACAAAAGGGTTAGTGAAACACCATAAGCATTTTTTTCATGAATAACAGTATGGTTTCAGAAACCTCAAACCCTGTGGCATACACTCAAAAATTAAAAGGTTAAACATTCAAGGCATTGTTTATACATTCATATACATATTAAACCCATGGGCAAAGGTAATGGGAATAATGGCAAACCTGATTGGAGAGCTTGATTGAAATTGAGTTGCACCCGTGAGGTTTACAAAACAATCTTGAGGGTTTATGTGAGGCAGAGGCGATTCTGTGTAGCTGAGTTCCCTTCGGGGTTTGGAGGCTGCTCTGAACTCCGTTAGGTCTTCTCTCACTATCTTTTTCGTCAGGGTTTTGTTCCAAGGAAACCTCAGAGTATTTTGCTTCTCTTCCTTCTTCTCCTCTTCTGTGTGGCTTTTGTTTCAATGAAACTCTAGTATTTATAGGCTAATATTGGTAGCTTAGTGGGCTTTTGAGAAATGTCCAAGTCCAAAAAATTTTATTATATTTTATTTATTTAATTATTTATTTAATTAATTAATTAATTAATTAATTAATTAATTAAAAATTTTATTTATTTATTTTTTTTTTTCGTTTTTTTTTTATTTATTTATTTTTTTTTCGTTTTTTTTTTTTTTTTTTTTTTTTTTTTTCCGGATCTAATTCTGATTGACATGTTGAAATGCAATATGAAATGCTAAATGAATGAATGAATGAGGAGAGCAAATTTTGGGGTGTTATAGAGTGTTAGTTCTTTTTGTCTTTTGAAATTTTAAGTCAATATGATTAGATTTACTTACAGGTTTGATTTAAGAAAAGAGTTTAAAATATCAATGGCATAAGGCCAAAGTTTCTATTTGAAATAAGGGCTAAATTCGAAATCATAATAATCAAAAAGTGGGAGGAGATGAAGAGACTAATCCTAAGCATAAAATTAAAAGTTAATAGTTGAAAAGATCTGACCAATGGGATGCAATCCAACAGACAAGAGTGTCATATAGAAAATTGACTTTCCCTTTTGGACTTGGAATCAAGCAATAATCATCAAGAAATTAGCAATATGAAGATCAAGGCATCAAATAAAGATGGCCACATCTAAGCAAGCAAATCCCATAGCTAGGTCTTCTTTGTCTTCTCATGTATCAGATGAAATACTCTTTGATCCACTTAGAATGAAGTATTAAACACAAGATCAAAATAACATTTTAAATCAAGACTATGTACCAGATTAGCTCAAATTAATCCCTATACTTGCATTACATGAAGGCTCAATTCTCAATAATTTGGTCTCAAAATGTTGGCATTGGCCAAATCCTTTTTGCACAGGGAATGTTACCTAGTTCTAAGTCTAAAAGTTCAGATCAAGATCAACAGTCCACCAAACATTTTTTAGGGCTTTTGTTGTTTATTAAGTGTTTTAGGGTCCTAAGACCACAAAAAAAAAATCAAAATGCACAAACAAATATATACAATCACAAGATATGGCTCAAATGAGCAAAGTTAAAATGGCATAAACATAAACAAATTAAATGAAATGTAAATGGAAATGAATGATAAATGATTAGAAATTAAATTGCATAAAGTAAATGACTTAAAAGTAAAGTAATCTTAACAATAGTTAGTCAAGTGTTAGTACAAGTTAATTGGATGTTAGTAGAGTTTTGCTTTTCAATTTAGTAAGTCATTCTTTGGAGAACACTCAGCCATCTACTCAGAAGCATGAATCCTTGAACCAAGACATCTTCCATAAGAAGGAAAAAGGGCCAAGTTTCCATACAATACAATGAAAGATGGGAGACTTACAATCTCACTTACTAGAATCTTATACCTTTAGGGCCAAATTTAGCTCTATGTTAAGCAATCGTAATTGGACTTCTGTAGAAGTCACGACTATCTTAGGTAGGGCAATAAAAATTTAGGTGTTAATGCATCTTAGAGATTTGGTATAATGAACCAAACTCCTAAAACATACCACACACTCAAAGAAAATATCAAAAGGGATGAACCTATCTCATCCATACTTGTATTGGCTCATCTGACACAAGGTCATTGATGAACCAATTAGCTTTAGGATATTGAGACTACATTGGTCAATCAAAGGAATGAGAAAGAATAAGGATGAAGATGAAGAAGGGGGGAAGTGAAAGAAACACAAATTAGTCATTGGAAGAATTTTATCAAATTAAGATCATTCATTCATTTTGGGAGATGAAATCTACATTTCATCAATCCCCTTAATCCAATGATTTTAATTCAACAAAAGTCAAATCAACCTTGACCAATCCCCAAACAAACAGTCAACATAATTTTTAAACAATTAATGAATTAAAAAATCAAATAAAAAATGCATTAAAATTCAATTTAATTTGGTCAAAACCTAAAATCTCTTCAAAATACCAAATAAATGGCCAAGAGATTTATCCTAGGTCAAACAAGGTCAAAGGACCTTAGACAAAAAATTTCATGATTTTTGAAAAGTCAGAAGTATTTTTAAATAATTAAAAATATGCACAAAAACAATTAATTCATGAAAATTATCAAAATTTAATCCAAAAAATAATTTTAATTCAGAAAATGAAAGAGAAAAATATTTAAAGATTTGTGGTGAAAGTCCCATATTTTTTTGGATTAAAAATGAAATTAATATGAATTAAACAAAATAAAGCAATTAAATGAAAAAATAGAAAATACAAAAAAGCAAGGGCCATCGGATCTTCCTCATTAATTGAGGTGGCAGATCTGATGACCACGTGCGCGCTATCCATGATGGACTTGATTCAAAGCACCACACGCATGGTAATCAAAACCAATGACCAAGATTAGAACGTTGGGCCAAGATTAGATGGTTGGAACCTTGCTAACACACCACCGGAGCCCTAGCTCCGATCATCTTCTCTCGTGAGGACCACTAGACTGGTCCAACCTAAACTTCATAAAAATAATGGAAAACAAGGACACTAATTTGAAGAGAAAAAGCTCAGGATCACGAATCTGGCCTCAATACTCTCCAATTCCAAGTATATAAAAAGATACAGGGATTTGAATTTTGAGGATCATGAACTGAGTTGCTTCGATTTGACCTCAAAGCAACTCAGTCTTGTTGCCTACATTGATAGGACTTCAGCAGATCAAAAATATCAAAGGATAGTGAAGAATTAAGAGAGAATTGAAGAGATGAAGTTTCTAAAATTTAACATTTGAGTAGCTTCAGTTCAGCTTGATCTTGATCTGGATTTGCTTGATTCTTCCTCCTCTTGCTTGCAGTGATCAATTGAGATGAAAATGGAAATGAATTCTTGGAGTTTGAACTTCAACACAGAAGGTGAAATTCAAACTCGATTTCAATGAAATCCTCAAGAAATTCTATGGAGTGAGGGGCCTAAGTTGTCTTGGCAAAGCTTGGGCTAGGTGTTCATGCATTTCTGAGCTCATGGAACTTGTATTTATAGGCTCTTCAAAATCTTTTTTCACACTTCCATTCAAACTCCAAAAATAGTAATTAACTCATGCAAGCTTGCGTGGGCGTGTAAAAAGCCCAAAGAATGATTTCAAAGAGTCCAAAATCTTGCACATGTGATGCTGGAAGCAATTCATGAAGCCATGCAATGTGGAATAGAGATTGGTCATGCAAATCTTCCAAATGGGGCCATGCATTGCACCCATGCGCAATTCTTTCAATTTTGATCTAAATGAGATGATCTAGGACTTTTTGGAAAGGTGAGATCCAGGGAACAACTTTCATGTTAAACACATTTCCATTTGAAGCTTGGATCATGATGAATTTTGAGGTGGATGTTTTGAAAATCAAACATATTTAAAACTTTTTTAAGTACCAAGTCATATGTTCACTTCTTCCACGTTGAATAACTTTTGCTATGGATTTCAAATGGAAAAAGTCCCTTCATAAAAGTTGTATCTATTTCAAACCTATTCAATTTGGTCACAAATTTTACCTCATTTGGATTTAGCATGAAGGAGTTATGCATCTTAGAAGTTGAGGAAAATCACTTGTTCAATGGTAATGGCCCAAAATGACCTATAATGTTTCCTCTTGGCACATGTATTTGCAAGTTGAATTTGAACTTCCTCCAAACATAAAAGTTGAAACGAAAACCTTAAATTTGATCATGGAATTTTAATGGCTTTCATATCATACAAATTGAGCAAGTTATGGTCCTTGGAAGTTGACCTCCTAACAAGGGTTCAGATAAAATGACCTATAATCGTTCACAATAGAAAATGACTTTACAAGAAAAACTAGCTCTTGACTTAAACATGAAAGTTGTTTGGAATGTCATAAGGAGTAACGTTTCTCTTGGAATCATTTTCATATGACAAAAATTGTAGGATATAAGGTCTAGGGAACACCAGTTTTGACTAGTTGACTTTCTTTGGAGGTGCTCCCTCCATATTAAATCATTTTCATATGACAAAAGTTGGAGGCTCATATTCTCTTGATTTTTGGGACTCATGGAGGCTCATATATGCATTATATGATTTAATATGAAGTATCCCTTGAAATATTTTATCAATTGATGAGGAAACTTGTTGAAGAAGTCACACAAGATACCCAGATGAATTAGAGTTTCCAAGGCAAACAAGCTTCAAACTCTTGATGAATTCTTGATAAAAATGATATGTGAATATCATGGGGATTAATATATGATGTATATAGTCAATGTGAACCCTCTCTTGATTAGTATCCTTGCACTAAGGGTTTTAAACCCTAAATATAAGTTTGATGAGGCATAAGTGAACACACACACTACCTACAAAAGAAGTAAACTATACATTGACATATTGTTGGGTATTTTGGTTAGTAAAGATTGAAAAACAAAGTATGATGCAATCAAATGTGCTTGGTGATCTCTCCCAATACAAACCCAATGAATAAGGGGTAAGAAGGATACCAAGGTATGATCCCAAAGCCAATGCATATGATGAGATGATATGAGGGATATTAGGGTCAAAATTGGGGTCTTACAAATTAGTATATGCAACTCGAGGGAAGCCATATTCACACATGGAGGAAAATGGCCAAGGAATTCCTCAATCACTATTAGTACAACACTGATATGGCACCTAATCACACGCAGTTGCAAAATCTGACTCAAAGGTCTTAGGAGTACTTCAAAGAGTATGCCCAACGGTGGAGGGAATTAGCTATTAGGGTACAACCCCCATTGCTAGAAAGGGAACTAATAGACATGTTTATGGGTAACGCGCAAGGCCCATACCTTGACAGAATAGTAGGGAACACCTCTTCGGGCTTTTCAGACCTAGTCTTAGCCGGTGAAAGGATAGAAAATATGATTAAGATGGGAAAGATCCAAAACTCTGCCAGTATTTCTAGTGCATCAAAGAAACCTTTTGTTCCCTACGATAAAAAACGAGAAGGAGAGACCAATCCACATCCATCATTCGAACAAGAAGTCCCAGTTATCCACAAGTAGCTTCTGTAGCTCCCTTCCGACCTATTCAACAACAACCATTTATAATTCCTGTTCAAACTCAACAACAACAACGCCACCAACAACCATAACAACAATTGTATCAACAACAACCACAACGTCAGTAACCACAGTATCAACAACAACAACAAAGGGTGCGAAGGCCCGAGAGAAGATTTGACACGGTTCTCATGCCGTATAGCCACATTCTACCATATTTATTCAGGGGATCACTTGTACAACTAAGGGAGTTGGGACCCCCACCAGCGATTCTTCCTCTCGGTTATGATGCAAATTCCCGCTGTGAATTTCATTATGGCGCTCCCGGGAATTCCATAAAGAATTGTAAAGCATTGAAGTACAAGGTTCAAGATCTTATTGATTCTAAGGAAATTACGTTCACCCCCAATGGGCCGAATATTAATAACAACCTGATTCCCCCTCACAACAATTCAGCCGTGAACATGGTGAAAGTTGACAATGGAAGAAGATTGATGTCCTGTGTGGACGAGTTAAAAACACCACTCATAAAGATCAAGAACGCTTTAATGAAGGATAATTCCTTTCCCGTTTATAGTAATGATTGTGAACATTGTCTGGTTAACCCGTAACAATGTAAAATATTGAAGTCTGTCATCAAACGATTAATGGACCAAGGGATCTTGGTGGTAAACTTCCCGTCCACAAAAGAAGACGTGTCTACCCTCGAGATACCATGCGACGAAGTCTCTCCTCTTCAAATTGCATATAACTTCTCTCAGTTAACTCTCTCAACAAATCCTGTTGCTCCGATCATAATAACAGTTCCCACACCATTCCCTTGTGTTGACACCAAGGCAGTCCCACGGGTGTATGACACTTCAGTCTATACCCATGGTCAGAAGATTCAATAAGAACTATTGAAGTCTAGTTATCGAACGATCAACATTGTCGGCACTGGCGGAATCACGAGAAATGGAAGAATATTTGCGCCAACACCCACTCCGATTGGAACTATCAATCCTTCAGCTTCAGACAAAGGCAAACAAATTGATGATGCTCAATAGAGATAAGACCTTGCACCTTCCAACGAAGTTGAAGAGTTCTTACACATTATCAAAAAGAGCGATTATCGAGTAGTTGATCATCTTAACCAGACACCCTCGAAGATCTCAATGTTGTCTTTATTAATGTGCTCGGAGGCCCATAGGGATGCAAGAGATCTCTGTTTGTCAGTTTGAAGGGGTAGTTAACAATATCGTTACTAGCTTAAGCTTGGGTTTCAGTGATGAAGAGCTTCTCATCGAGGGAAGGAATCATAAGAAGGCTCTTCATATTTCTATTGAGTGTGTGGATATAGTCCTATTAAGAGTTTTTGTAGACACTAGGTCTTCCCTCAATTTGATGCCTAAGAGCTCCCTTGTTAAGCTAACTATTGAAGGACTCGTAATGAAACCGAGTGAGCTTATAGTAAGAGAATTTGATGGGACTAGGAGGATTGTAATCGGTGAGGTGAATTTGCCTATGAAGATTGGTTCCCATACTTTCTTTATCACTTTCTTCGTAATGGACATCTATCCAGCCTACAGTTGTCGGCTTGGAAGGCCTTGGATCCATTCAGGTGGTGCAGTCACTTCAACGCTCCATCAAATATTGAAATTCTTAGCTGACGGTAAACTGGTTGTTGTTGAGGGTGAGGAGGAAATTTTGGTAAGTCACCTCGAATCTTTTCGTTACGTTGAAGGAGAAGGGGAGATGAGGGAAATCTTGTTCCAATAATTTGAAGTTATCAATATTGAAATGGTTCGCCTAGCAAGGGATGAATCAAAAGATGCCGAATCTACAATGGCCTCTCTTAAGGACACCCTGACAACCATGCTCATAAAACATACCACACTTAAAAAAGAATATGCAAAAGGGTTAGACCTAATCTCATCCATACTTATGTTGATTTTACAATCAACTAGCCTTAGGATATGGAGATATCATAGGTCCATCAAATGAGTGAGAAGAGAATGAGATTGAGTTGAAGAGGGAGGGGAAATGGAATCAACACAAATTGGTCAAAGGAGGACTTTTATCAAATTAAAATCATTCATTCATTTTGGGAGATGAAATATACATTTCATCAATCCCCTAAATCCAATGATTTTAACTCAACAAAGTCAAATCAACCTTGACCAAGGCCCAACAACACAAGTCAAACTCAACAAGTCAATATCAAATGCTCAACACAATTTATTTTGCAATTAAATAATTAAAATCAATTAAATAATGCATTAAATTAAATTATGGTTTGTCAAATTCCTAAAATCTCATCAAAACACCAAAGAAATGGTCATGAGATTTATCATAGGTCAAACAAGGTCAAAGGACCTTGTAGAAAAAAATTCATAATATTTGGAAACTTAAAACTAATTTTAAACAATTAAAAATATTCACAAAATCAATTAAATCATGAAAAATATTAATAATGGTCCAAAAAATAATTTTATTTCGGAAAATGAAATAGGAATTTATTTAAAGTTTTTTGGTGAAAGTCTCATATTTTTTGGATCAATATTAAAATTAATATGAATTACCGAAAATAAACCAAATAAAATGAAAATCTGAAAATAAGAAAAAACGTGGACCACTTAATCTCCCTCATTAATTGAGGTGGCATATCAAGTGGCTCTCAGTGCACTTTCCACCATGGTCTTGAGTTAGCGCACCATACAAACGGTAATCCAAACCAACACGTGAGATTAAAATATTTGAAATGGATCATGTGGTTCTGATGACTGGCAACTCACCGCCGGAGCCAAAGCTCCGGCCTCCTTCTCCGGTGAGCTCACCAGACTGGTTTAATCACAACCATCACCAAAGTTAAAAAGAAGGATATGATTTTAAAGTAAAAATAGAACTGAGCTCGAATCTCGCCTCAATTTATCCTAACTCCAAGTATATTGAGAGATACAAGGAGTTAAAATTTGAGGTGCACGATCTGAGTTGCTTCGATTTTACCTCAAAGCAACTCAATCTTGTTGCCTACATTGGCAGTACTTCAGACAACCAATGATCCAAGAGAATTATGGAGAATTAAGTGAGAATCGAAGAGGTGAAAATTTCTAGAAAATACCTTCAATGTAGGCCTGAATTCGATTGCTCTTGCTCTTGCTTGTGCTTGTGCTTGATCTTGCTCAGGATGCATGAAGGAGTAAAATAGAATGATCAAAAGGCTTTGGATCCTTAGAGATTTGAATCTCAAAACAGTGAGATTCAAACTCAATTTCCAAATGGAAATTATCAAGATTGTCATTTGGAATGGAAGGGTTTGAATGCTTGGGATCAAAGTTGGCGCACTGGGTCCTCAATTCTAAACTTAGAGGTCTCTATTTATAGCCAATTGATTTGATATTTTCACACTTGAACATGGAATCCAAAAATAACAATGAGTGATGCATGGGTGCATGGGCGTGTACATGCCTATGAAATCATGTCATTTGGTCCAAAGTTGAATACAAACAATTTTGGGATCATGTTGGAATGTGATGTGTTGGTGTGTGGAAGTTTCAAGTTCAATCTTGCCAAATGATGATGCAATGTTCAAACCATGCTCAGCCCATCCAAATCTTGTCCAAAATGGATGAAATTGGACTTTCTGGGAAGGTAGGATCAAGAGGAACAACTTTCATGTTGGACACTTTTTTATTTGAAGCTTGGATCATGATGAATTTTGAGGTGGAAGTTGGGAAAATCAAACATGTCAAAAAAAATTCTAAGTGTCAACCCATATGTTCACTTGTTCCACCTTGGCTAACTTTTTATGTGAGCTTCAACTGAGAAACGTTCCTTCATCAAAGTTGTATCTCTCTCAAAGTCCTTAAAAATAGTCACAAATTTCACCTTATTTAGATTTAATATGAAGGAGTTATGCATTTTTGAAGTTGAGGAAAATCACTTATTCAATGGCATTGGTCCAAAATGACCTATAATGTATCCTCATATCACATGCTCATAAAAGTTAAATTATCTCTTACTCCAAACATAAAAGTTAAAGTAGACATCTTGAATTCAATTTTTCAACTTGGAAATATTTCATCTCACAAACATTGAGCAAGTTATGGCCTTGGGAAGCTGACCTCCAAATTAGGGTTTAGACAAAATGACCTATAATCGTTCACCATAAAAGACGACTTTTCAAGAAAAACTAGTTCTATACCTAAACATTAAAGTTGTTTGTAATGTCATTTAGAGTAACGTTGCTCTTGGAATCATTTTCATATGATAAAAATTGTAGGAGATAGGGTCTAGGGAACCCCAGTTTTCATCAGATGAATTCCTCTGCTCAACCACCATTAACCAACCTGTTAGCTTGACATTCTCTTGAATTTTGGGACTCATGGAGGATCATATATGCATAAGATGATGAAATTTTAAGTATCCCTTGATATATTTGATCAATTGGTTAAGAAGCTTGTTGAAGAAGTTACACAAGTTACCTAGATGAATTAGGGTTTCCAAGGCAAACCAACTCCAAACTCTTGATGAATTCTTGATCAAAATAACATGTGAAGACCATGGGGATTCATATATGATGCTTAGAGCCATAGTAAACCAATCTTGATTGAGCTCCTTGCACTGAGGGTCTTAAACCCTAAATGTGAGCTTGGTATATCAAAGGTGAGCACATGCCCTACCTACAAATGAGTTAGTTTATACAAAGACATATTTTTGGTATTTTGGTTAGTAAAATGATAAAAATACAAAGTATGATACAATCACATGATGCTTGGTGATCTCTCCCAATGCAAACCCGATGGATGAGGGGTAAGGAGGATGCCAAGGTGTGATCTCAATGTTAATGCATATGATGAGATAACATGAGGGATCTTAGGATCAAAATTGGGGTCTTACAGCTGCCCCTATTTAAGGACATTCTAGATGAGGAGATGAAGGTTAGAATCTTCGTATCGACTCAGCAGAATGGGCTTAAATAACAACGTATAGAAACAAATTTTGGTCCCTAAGAGACCTCATGATGCATATGATATGAATGTTAAAATAAATCTCTGTGGGGAAATGTTGCCACAAAGGAAAAAGAATCCGAAGAAACTGAGGATCTGTAAAAGCACAACGCATTCCATGAGGAAAACTCACTGGGGACACATAGACTCTGAGAGGATAAAAGGGCCGTGCATAGGCCCGGCTACGACTCAAAACTGTTGGGGGACTAGAGGTACACCATGAAAAATAAATCAATGGAAAAAGCCAAGGAACAAAAAGAACATTTCTAGGGGAAACACGTATATCAGAGAAAAAGTTGAAATACTCGAGCTAAACAGGAAACAAAGATTTCACTAAGGAAATACACGCTCACACTCAACTGGGGAAGAAATGATCTTCAACACAGGAGGAGCAAAAACATACTATCCACTACCGGTTATTGGGTAAGGAGATAACAAAATCTGACAGGGAGAACATCTGTTACCGGTTAGAGTAAACATATCAAGGATGACTCGCTGAGGGAATCCAGGAGGCGTATTCATTACCGGTTACTGGGTAAGAATAAACTGTTGGGAAAGCCAAAATAGGATTTACAACTACGAGTTTCTGGGAAGAAGACCAATGGGGGAGAATATCCATCACTGATTAAAGTGAACATATCAAGGATAAACTCAAAGGAAAGAAAATATGTCATCGGTTAAGATGAACATATCAAGGATAAACTTGTTTGGGGATGTTTAAGGAGGATATTCGTCATCGTTAGGATGAACATATCAAGGATAAACTGCCTGAACAAAGTAGGAATTATATCTATCGAATGCTGGATAGAATACTAGAAAGAGATTATCCGTCACCGGTTAGGATGAACATATCAAGGATAGACTCCGAAGGGAGGAATAGGAATTACATCTATCAATTACTGGATAGAATACCGGAAAGAGAATATCCATCACCGGTTAGGATGAACATATCAAGGATAGACTCCGAAGGGGGGAAAAGCAGGATTTACAACTACCGGTTATTGGTAAAAAGACCGCAAAGATAAGGAAACCCGTCACCGATTAAGATGAACGTATCAAGGATTAACTCTCTGGGGAAAGAAAAATAGGGATTACAACTACCTTTTTACTGGGTAGAATACCAAAGAAAGAGAATACCCATCACTGGTTAAAATGAACATATCAAGGATAGACTCAAAGCAGGGGAAGAAAATATCTATCATTCGTTAGGATGAACATATCAAGGATATACTTCTTGGGAAACGTAAAAAACGAATCCGCTGGTGAGAAAAAGGGTTACTCTTGCCGGGTATTGGACAGAGGTAACAAACTGCAAACTAAGAAGAATATTACCAGTGTCATACCCCAATTTTGTCCTGATAGTTCAAAACCTTTTGTCAAGCATCCATAACCCGAGGGCATGGTGCATATACTCAAAACTTGGGGATCTCCACTTGATCAAAGTATCACAAACCCTAATCATATCTAGCATTCTTTGTGTGGCTTCCCAACCTTAAGTTCTTCTAAACTCTTCATCATTCATAGCTTGATCTCATTTGCATGGGTTCATTCAGTATGCACTTATTCATGGCTATTGGTTCTAGTCTAAGTTCTTGGTCCCATAAAGTTTCATTTACTTTCCTTAATCAATGGCATTCCATCTGATTATTTCCTTGTTCATAGCCCATGACTTGTTCTTATTTTGGATATGTTCATTCCATTTAACTACCTCAAAGTACATGGTTTGTTCTTAACATGATCATTTTCGAATCTTTTGATTTATGCCGGCTTGTTTCTATTTGGCTCTCGCTAAAGCATAAAGTTTCGTCTAAGTCTTGTACTATCCTCACATGGCCAATGATTTGGTCATGTTTCTTTCATTATTCATTCATGAACCTTTGGGTTAGGTTGTAATCATGATCACATGTTCAATTGTAATGTTACATTTCAAAAAATCAATTCAAGTCAATCCCATTCATTGTTGTCTGAATCCATTTCCTCATAGACAAGTACTATATGTTGTTTTTTGTAATAGCTGTCTATTGATCCAAGTTGCAAATTTACAATCCACTTTGTTTCATGTTAATTACACAAAGCCTCACTTACTTACTTTTGGTTTAGGTTCTTTAAAATCAAGTTACAATTGGAATGTGTCTACAAAATTGCTTAAATAATCCAAAAGTTGTTTATGTGCACTGAATGCATTCAAGTTCTTTTTTTCTTCACAAATTCGGAACAATACATATGAATGGGAACTTATACATATTTTTGTTCCAAAATCATTATTATGAATAACTATAGTATTAATTACAACTTGCAAAACCAAGTCTAGACCAGAAGAAAGTGCAGTCCAATTTGAATCCATCCAACTAGAGAGAGCGTGTTGAACTGGGACCATAGCTTGTAGTGAATTAAATTCATAGTAAGTGTGAAAGTCACTTTATCATCATCTTCGCGCTCGCACCAAACCGACGTGTGCATTACCTGCAAGAAAAAAACAAACCATTGACATCACAAACTAACCAGAATCAATTACATGTTCATAACTAATTGAGTTTCCAGACGGTGCTGTTATATTTCCAAGACCATCTTTAAAATCCGACCATAGCCGAAACCGTCCGTGTGAAGGGAGTTTCAAACCACACCTTATCCAAGGAAGATGCAATGCAAGGAAAATATAATGAACTAAAAGACCTATTCAGTAAAAGTTCTGCAACTTTCATGATATGAGTAGTGTAAATATCCATTTGGATTTTCAAACAAAATCAAAAAAGAGTGAATACCAGCTTATATCAAAACTCGTTTGAAACAACAAAGATATATTGGAGTACTTAAAATATGAAAATTGTTTGCTAATGCTAATAGGGACCACACTAATTTGGAAGATCCAGAAATCGCATTGGCTACAGACAAAAGAAACCGTTTCACTAATGAAAAATTGGCAAGATCCTCGATATTTAAGGGAGATCTTCTCTAATGAAATAACAACTTCTGCCAGCACACCACGATTCAAAAGATATCATGATATATGAAGGGGCGTCCCACAGATGAAAAAGGGGGGAGATTACCGTTATTCTGCAAAAAAGAAATTCCCAAAACCATTTTTATCAAAGCTCAAACAAAGAAATCCCTAAGTTCGAATCTAGAGTTTCATACCGAAATTCTAACCTAGACGAGCTAACCCCAAAACCTAGTATTGAAAGAGAATTTCAAGTAAATAACGAAGATGTTTCGAAGAGAGATTTTAAACTTATCTTTTGGTCGCCAGAAAGTACATCGTCGAACAACTTTCGGTCAGGTAGATCTCTTCATACCTAGACCAACCCTTTATGCTATTACACTCTTCTTATTTGTATTGGTTGAAACGTTGCTTCAGAACATTTCGATTCGACACTTAAGTATATGCTCTCCTGTCGCGTTCCTTTCTAGATGAAACCACAACCTTAGTCGTTCGAGGTCGCCGCCGTGCGTTGGCTCTTTTAGGTTTGGTGTTAGGGTTTGATGTAGGATTTGGATCCGGGTGTTTTAGGTTGATATTAATATTTTCGAGTTCAAATTCGAACTTAGAGGAGTTTGTTTCAAGGGGGTACGGTTGTTTTTTTATTTTTTCGCTGGACCTAGAAGGCAGAAATCATCCTCTCATAGTAAAATGAGCTTAGGGTCTTGAGGAAAATCTTGGTCATCACCTTTTCTTCCAAAGGAGGGTTGATCAGAGCAGCTATCTCTCTCCATCGCTGAGCATATTCTTTAAATGTCTCCTTATCCTTCTGAGACAATGACCTCAATTGATCCCTATCTGGCGCCATATCCATATTATACTTGTACTGCTTCACAAATGCTTCCCCCAAATCGTTGAACATGCGGATACTCGCATTATCCAAACCCATGTACCACCTCAAAGCGGAACCAGTCAGGTTGTCTTGAAAATAAAGAATTAGTAACTGATCCTTATCAGTTTACATCGACATCTTTCTAGCATACATGACTAGATGACTGAGCGGACAGATATTCCCCTTTGAACTTCATTAGGAACCAAGCAAAGTTCTGCAACACTCTTACCGAATAAATCCTTTCCCCTCAAGGTCTTCAACTCCTTTCGCAGCTCAAGGAATTGGTCTTTCATTTCATCCATCTTCTCATAAACATTCGGACCCTCAGACGGATCAAAATGATAGATGGTGTCTTCAACACAGGGTAAAGTATGAACAATCGGTGGTGGAACAAACATGACCGAGCTAGATGTCGGCATGGAAGCAAAGGTAGGTGCGAAACCCTCGGGCACGAAATTGGGCGGCATACCCCACGGGAATTTGGAAGGCATGGCAGGTCCAAAATAAGCGGCAGCAGTTGGAATGGTAGAGGTAGCAACCTTTGAAATGACAGTCCTCTGAGGAAGAGGATTTGCAGGCGTTGGAGAAGATTGGCTCTGAGCAGCTAACACTGACTCCATCATGGCAGTCAAGCGAGCGATCTCGTCCTTAAAGTCTCTATTCTCTTGCTCTAGATGTTCCATGATTCTTGAGTGATTGGCGTGTGTAAGACCCTAATTTTTACCCTAAGACCCCTCATGGCATCATATCATTTGCTCATTGCATTGCCTCAAGGATCATAGCATCTTGGCTCCTTAACCGTAGGGTTGAGACTTGTGTGAGTTGGTTTGAGACCACCAAGCATGCTTGAATTGTATATTATTTATTTTCTTATTTTGTTTACTAACCAAAAGCACAAAAATATGTCACTAACTTTGTTTGTTTTGAAGCTTAAGCAGTCATGTGATCCAAGGCTCCTAGGAGGCCCCTATGCTCATTGAAATGGCTAGATGATGATGAAAGAAAGCATGACAATGGTTCCCAGAGCTCTCAATCATCATATATGCCTTCCAAGTATCTCAATTTGTCAATTTGATCAATATAAACCAAAGGGCTTGAGGATTGTTTCACAAGGAAACCTTAATTCCACTGTGCATTGACTGTGCCTTGCTTATGAAGCAACCTCAACCTATGATCAAATAAAATCAAGGGAAGTTATTTAATTCATCATTTTATACATATATCGGCCTATGTTAGTGTCCTCAATCATTCATTCATCAAGATTTGAAGTTTGGACTTGAGAAGTTGATCACTCAATTCATCTCACTATTTTGAAATCCACTAAGACCTAACTTTTGATGTGTTTGTCAAATGAAGATGATCCCAAGAGAAATAATGTTCTTAATAACCATATGAACAACTTTCATATTCATCCAAAATCCACTTGAAACTTGGAAGGTCATCATTCATTTCAAAACATTATAGGTCATTTTGACTGAAACCCTAATTTTAGGTCAACTTCCCAAGGACCTAACTCCTTCATTTTTTATGATTTTGAGGTGATACCAAGTGCATTGGAAATTTAAAGATGTCCACTTAAATTGTTATGTTGGACAAAATTTCATAATCCTAAAAGAAACACATATCATAATACAAAACATTATAGGTCACTTTGGACAAAAGCCATTGAATCTTGAAAAAGTCCAACTTCAAGTGCCCATAACTTTCTCATCAAAAGTCCAAATGATGAAAAATTTTATCCCAAATTTATTGTATTGAAAATATCTACAACTTTGAAGTGGAAGGTTTTGTCATTTGAGGCTTGCATCACTGAAATAGAAGGGCTTCAAGTTGGCCCATTTTGGCAAAATTTTCAAATACATGTTGTGTACCTTGAACTTTATGGCTAGTTTTAAATAATTTCCAAACTCCAAATGGATTTTTGTTCAACATAACATTTGTTTCTTATGTCAAGACCTTTCCAACCATTACCCACATGCTTATGTTTCAATTTTCCAATTGGCATATACGAAGAGGTGAAGTTTTGTGATCATTTATGGAAACCAAGTAAAATCATCATGCACAATCCTATACATTGCCATCTGCACGTCCAAATCCATTTGGTTGATGTTCAGCATGCAAAACCAATTGATTTTAGGCCTCACATGCGCCTGTACAGGCCCATGCATGGAGGCCCCAAGTTCATGCACACACGAGTTCTTCACATCCTTGCATCAGCTGTAGCTATAAATAGAAGCTTCATTTCATTAAATTGGCAACCTGAAGGCGCCTGAACCTCTGCTGAATTGCTTCCCTAGCCTCTCACCAAAGGAATTTGCAATTTCACTTTCATTTTTCAAGTGTGATTTTCAACAACATCAGTTGATTATCATCACTAATTCCTAAGCCTAACTCTCATACCAAGCATCCAGATCAAGCTGCAAGCAAAGGATTGGTTGAATTGTGCTCTTGAAAGCTGCTCTACAAAGGTTTATTCTCTAACTATTTTCCTTCGAATCTCTTTGAATATTGTGCATTGCTTGGTTTGGTTGGCATTTCTAAAGTCCTCATGTGAGAGGCAATTGATTTGTGGTTTTAATTTTGTGAATTGGTTAACTTCATATTGAGTACCTTGGTTTTCAACCTTAGATTTCTTCTTCTATAAGAGTCTTGAGCTAAAATTAAGGTTACAAGGGTGATGTACATCACCCTAGCTTTCGAATGGTATATGGATCGTGTATTTTAGTTGAGGTTTCAAAACCTGCAACTGGTGGCCAGAAGAGGCCTTCTCACCGGAAAAGACGGTGGTTTCCACAATCGTCCCCATGCGTCCAAACCCTGGCCATTGTATGAGTGTTTCCAGATCTAATCCTAGCCCAAAGTTGTTATGACTTTATTTAATGCATTATGCCACGCTGTTGACCAAGGTGTACCATACGCTCGCGCTTCTTGTTCCTTGGATCAACCATGTTAATTAATGAGCGTTGATCCAATCGTTGTGGATTTTTCTAATTTTCTGAATTTCCATTTTATTTTCTTTTATTCCATTTTGTAAGACCCCAATTTTGACCCTAAGATCCCTCATGGCCTCATAACATTGCATTTGCATAGCCTCAAGGATCGTGAGCATCTTGGTTCCCTTTGCCTTTGGGTGGGACTCCTTGTGATTGGTTTGAGATCATCAAGCATGCTTGAATTATACAACATTGTTTCTCTTACTTTTGTTTACTAAAATAAAATAAAAAATAATAATAATAATAATAATAAAATAAAAATAAAAATAAACAAAAAAACGAAGAAAAAAAGAAAAGAAAAAGAAAAACGAAATAAATAAATAAATAAATAAATAAATAAATAAAATATACCAAAAAATTTTGGACTTGGGTCTCTCTCATTTGAGCCCACAGGTCCACAAAAACCAGGTTATAAATTCAGAGTTTCAGTGAAACAAAAGGACATGCCATTCCTATTACCCTGGTAGGAAAAAGAAAGTGAGAGAAGAGCTAATAGAGTTCAGAGCAACCTCCAAACCCTGAAGAGAGCTCATCTGCACAGAATCACCTCTGCCTCACGTAAAGCCTAAGATTGTTTTGTAAACCTCACGGGTGCAACTCAATTTCAATCGATCCTCCCCAATCAGGTATGCCCTATTTCCACTACTTTATACTTTCAACCTGAAATTTTTTGATACCCTTTTAATGTATGTGTTTGACAAGAGGTTTAGGCCTCCTGCCCTTGGTTTCTTTTTGTGAGCTTTCTTTGTGAATTTTAATGGCATGATTCATGTGGTTACATTTTGATTTGGGGGCAACTCCTGATTACCCTATCTTGTTTCTCTAACCTGTTTGTTGAGTTTTTTTGTGAGGGCTCACATGACTCTTGCAGAGATGGCCTGGTGTTCCACTTTATTTGTGGGATACCCCGTGGAGGTTTATTCCGATTACCTGTGCTTAATGGCTTGAGATATTTGTTTGTGACTGCTTATTTCAAAGGATGGGAGCTACTTGGATCATCAATATGATCTCAAGAGGGGAACTCCTAATGTGGTTTTATTTTCTTTTCCCTTATCTCTTGTATGTTTAGGAATTTAACCCTTCCTTTTTTTTCCCCAATTCTAACCCAAGCCAAAACTTTTTGTGCAAACAATAACTTTTGTTTTCAACATTAGAAACCTAAGCCTTATGCTTTTGATTTTAAAACTTATTTTTCATAACACTTATTTTAAATTGAACCTTTTAATCCACTTTAACCATATTTTTGTAAATACTTTTAATTGGTAAATATAACCCATTCAAATACTTTTTGTGGTTTCAATGGTCACCTTCTTAATCAAACCCTTTTATTATAACCATTAGCTATTAGGTTTGAATTATCCTTGAGGTAGATATAATACTTACCTTTATCCTTAGTGATGGACAATGAGTCTTCCATGCTTATTATAGGGTTAACCCCTCACTAGCATGTTGAAGCTATCCTCACATGGTGGATTTGTGGTTTTAGGTTGAGTTTTCTCCCTTTGATAACAAAAGACCTTAAGGTTTTTGGACCAATCAATTCGCCAACTTTTTTTTGAATTTTTTTACCCCGAACTACGAGGTTTTGATCCTAATCTTTTTTTAAGATGGTACGTAGGCAATGGGTTCATCCATTCAAACACAAAATGTAAATAAATTTGTATATTCTTTTCTCATCCCTTCAATCATGTTTGCACAAATGAATTTTCACAAAAAAAAACAACAACCTCACAACAAATGTGAAAAGGGCTCCCTAGGAGTACCTAGGATGCTTTGGGTGCCTAACACCTTCCCATTGCATAACCAACCCCCTTATCCAGATCTCTGACATTTTTACTAGTTTTTGATTCGATAAAACTTTTAGGTTTTTGTTCGCTTTCTAACCATTCCTTTGGATAAATAGAAGTGCGGTGGCGACTCGACTTGTATGATTTACCTTGGATTTAGTCAATATCTCTAATGGTAACGAATACCCCGCTACAGAAAAATGGCGACTCTGCTGGGTAACGAATACCTCTTGTAGAACATGTTTGGCAGGTTTAAACCTTAGTACACTCCCTTTTGGGTGGTTCTTAACCTAAACTCCATGCTCGTGACTTGCAACAAACCCTTGATTCATGGTTGATCCGTTCAGGTATCCTTAATATCAATGGAACTTGGATGTTGATAAGGTGTAAACCATAATCCACCAAAATGGATGATTGATATTAAGGATAACATGATCCATCCCATGACCTTTGTTTGGTGTGCTTTGCTTGATCCTTGAGTGTGATTGTTGCATTCATGCATTCATGCATCCATTTGCATTCGTATCATCAAAATAATAAGAAAATTTTCAAGGAACTTAAGGGGGTTGATTTGCAAAATTTTCAGACATGGAAAGACAAAGAAGGAATACAAAGAAGTACAGTTTCAGGCAACCAGATTTGAAAGAGTTAAGGAATTTGACATCTTATGTATTAGATCCCTTGGGTTTCAAGGCTCGTTTCGTGAAGATTCTTCCTCTTCTGACCACTCAGGTGGATGAAGGATTGATGAGTGTATTGGTGCAGTTTTATGATCCCTTGTACCGTTGCTTCACGTTTCCAGATTTCCAGCTTTTGCCTACCCTTGAGGAGTATGCTTATCTTGTGGGTATACCTATTCTGGATCAGGTGCCGTTCAGTGGCTTGGAGAGTATTCCTACTTCACAAGAGATAGCAGACATGTTGCACATAGATGAATCTCTGGTTGGTGCTCATATGACTACCAAAGGAGGAATTCAAGGTATCCCTTCTGAGTTCCTCATTGCTCAAGCTACTATGTATGGGAAGGCCATGAGTGAGGACGCCTTTGAGGCCATATTTGTACTTCTCATCTATGGGCTAGTGTTATTCCCCAACATCAACAAGTTTGTGGATGTGAACGCTATTAGGATTTTTCTCTACTCTTAATCCCGTTCCGACTCTGTTGGGAGATACCTACTTCTATTTGCATATGAGGAATGCAAAGGGTGGTGGCGCCATTGTGTGTTGTTTGCCTCTGTTGTATAAGTGGTTTATTTCTCACTTACCTCAGACGGTCGCTTTCAAGGAGAATAAGGGATGTCTACGGTGGTCCACGAGACTCATGTCTCTCACTAATGATGATATCTCTTGGTATAACCTTGTGTATGATGGTGTGCAGATTATTGACTCTTGTGGCGAATTCTCCAATGTACCTCTTCTTGGTACATGTGGTGGGATTAACTACAGTCCTGTTTTGGCACGTCGGCAACTTGGGTTCCCCCTAAAGGATAAACCCAATAACATTCTATTAGAGGGTGTATTCTTTCAGGATGGTAAAGATCCTCAAGGCTTGAAAGCTAGGATGGTTCGCGCTTGGCGCGAGATTCATAGGAAAGGAAGGAAAGAGTTGGGTCCTAAGAATTGCATCGCTTTGGAGCCTTACACTGTTTGGGTTAGGAAGAGGGCGTCTGAGTATCTCATGCCTTACGAGTATCCGAGACCTACACCTATGATTATGGCTGGCCCTTCAACCCTCCCTAATCAAGGAGTAGAGGAGTTGAGAGACGAAGACCGTTCACGTCCCTGGATCTGTGAACTTGAAGAGTTGCTTCAGCAGATTAAGGAGAAGGATGCGTTGATTGAGTTTCTTGAGCATCAGGTTATTGATGACCCTGATGATGTATGGACTTCTCTACTTTCTCAGTCTTCTAAGTTCTGGAAGAGGAAGTATGATCGACTCGCCAAAGAGAAGGCCAATATGGAGGCAGCCTACGAGAGGGAGGTGAAGAGGCTTCGTGCATCTTATCTTCCTGTGTCCCGAGCTTTAGATGATTGTTTCTAGGGATCCATAGGATGATTATTTTCCTTTTCTCTTGTATATGATTGACGATGCTGCACTTCTGATATTATTTGATGAGATATTTCCATATGTGATAAAATGCTTAATATTTCCAGGATTTGCAAATAAAACTCTAAAGTTCCTTTGAAATAAAAAACAAATCATATGCACAAGCATTGCATGCATCATATGCATAAGCAGGTTTTGTTTCCGGTCCCTTGCCCTGTGGTTTAACTTTGTGTCCTTCATTTATTTTGAAGACAAGCTGACTCACCGGTACTACACTAGAGCCAACATTTCAAGACTGATGGATCACTTAGAGCAAGAGAACCGCAAGCTGAAAGAGGAAGTGGCCAGATTGACTGCCCTAATGGAGTCACTCATGGCTGCCCAGAGCCAGTCTTCTTCGACACCTTCAACTCCTCCCCAGAGGACGGTTATCTCCGAGATTGTCTCCTCAACTGTGCCTGCTGCCAGTATGCACTTTGTTCCAACAGCCATGCCAACCGGGTTCCCGTGGGGGATGCCTCCCAATTTCATGCCTGAGGGTCTTGTTCCAGCCTTTGCTTCTATGCCGGCATCCATCCCGGTCCTTGTTGTTCCTCCTCCTATCGTGCATACTTTTCCCAGGGTAGACGACACCATCTATCATTCTGAGCCGTCTGAGGGTCCAGATGTTTATGAGAAGATGGATGCTATGAACGATCAGTTTCTTGAGCTTCGCAAGGAATTGAAAACTCTCAGAGGGAAGGATCTTGTCGGCAAGTCTGCTGCCGAACTCTGCTTGGTTCCAAATGTGAAGATCCCTGTGAAATTCAAGGTCCCTGACTTTGAAAAGTACAAAGGAAATACTTGTCCTCTCAGCCACCTGGTCATGTATGCCAGGAAGATGTCGACTCAAACCGATAATGACCAACTACTCATCCACTACTTTCAGGATAGTTTGTCTCGTGCTGCTTTGCGTTGGTACATGGGTTTAAACAGCGCGAACATCCGATCCTTCAATGATCTTGGCGAGGCCTTCGTCAAGTAGTACAAGTACAACGTGGATATGGCCCCCGATAGAGATCAATTGAGAGTCATGTCCCAAAAGGATAAAGAAACATTTAAGGAGTATGCCTAGAGGTGGCGAGAGGTGGCAACACAGATCGTGCCTCCACTAGAAGAGAAAGAGATGACTAAGATCTTTTTGAAGACTTTAAGTTCTTTTTATTATGAGCGGATGATTGCTAGCGCTCCTTCTGACTTCACCGAGATGATAAATATGGGGACGCGTCTAGAAGAAGGGGTCCGTGAAGGACGGTTAACCAGAGAAGAAGGCTCTTCTGCCAAACGTTATGGGGCGTTTGCAAAGAAGAAAGATGGAGAGGCACATGCTGTGACCTCCCATGAGAGACCAAGAAGACCCTCTGTGATGAGGAAGACCGAGCGTCCCGCCGGTAACCAGCACCAGGTGGCTCATATAGCACCTGTTTTCATAGACAATCAACAATATCAGCAACAACAGCTCCGTCCGCAACAACAGACCTACCAGCCTCGAAACAGTAATCAGACCAATACAAGTTACGAGAGGAAAAGGGTCACCTTCGATCCTATTCCTATGAGGTACGCAGAGTTATATCCCTATTTGATAGAGAGGAAGCTGATTACTCCGAGAGACCCACCGGATATACCTACTAACCCCCAATGGTGGTATAAGCCCGAGTTACATTGTGTTTACCATTCTGGTGCTCCCGGCCACGACGTGGAGAATTGTTACCCTTTGAAGACCAAGGTTCAGGACCTTATGAGGTGTGGAATTCTGTGTTTTGAGGACGTAGGTCCTAATGTGAAGAAGAACCCATTGCCCGAGCATGGGAAATCTGTTAACATGGTCCAGGGGTGCCCTGGCAAATACAAAGTCAAGTATGTCAGTCATATCCGACAATCTCTGGTCCAGATGCATCACTTGCTATGTGACTACAATCATTACGAGCTTGACCATGATAGATGCGGAGTCTGCTCTGTTAACCAATTGGGTTGTTGCCAGGTGCGCAAGGATGTTCAGGAAATATTGGACGAAGGAGTCATTGAGATCCTTCAAAACAGGAGTGTTGATGAAAATGAGCCTGAGGTCAATGTGATCTCCCCAGTGTTCCGGATACCCGAGCCTGTTATCATCAAGTACAATGGTAGCAAGCAGAAGGCTTCTCCCGCTCTGATCATTAAGCCTACTGGTCCTATGCCTTACTCTTCTGAAAAAGCAGTTCCCTATCGCTACAATGCCGTAGCAGTAGAGAATGGGAAAGAGGTGTCCTTGCCCTCTTCTTCTGTTGTGAATATTGCCGATGTTAGCGGTTTGACCCGTAGTGGCCGTGTGTTTTCAGCGCCGCTGAAGCCTCAAATTAATGCTGATTTTGTTGAACGCCCGATTGGGAACACTGTGAATTCTCCGAATCCGGCACTTGCTGTTAAGCCCTCCTCCGTACTGAAAACTCCTACTTCTGTTGCCCCGAGTGGCAATATGAAAGAAGACTGTGATGAGATGCTAAGGCTCATCAAGAGAAGCGAGTACAATGTTGTAGACCAACTTCTACAAACGCCATCCAAAATATCTGTGTTATCCTAACTCTTAAATTCAGAACTACACTGAGAGGCTCTGCAGAAGGTGTTGGATGTGGCATATGTGGATCACGATGTCACTTTGGAGCAATTCGATAGCATTGTTGCAAATATTACTGCTTGTAACAACCTGAGCTTTTGTGACTCTGATCTCCCTGAGGAGGGAAGAGACCACAACTTGGCTTTACACATATCTATGAATTGTAGAGACGACACTGTGTCCAATGTACTGGTGGACACTGGGTCATCATTGAACGTATTGCCAAAGTCCACTCTCTCAAAGCTATCATATCAAAGATCTCTCATGAGGCAGAGTGGAGTAGTTGTGAAGGCTTTCGATGGGTCTCGCAAAACTGTGATTGGGGAAGTTGATCTCCCAATCAAGATTGGACCAAGTGATTTTCATATTACCTTCTAGGTTATTGACATTCACCCATCGTATAGTTGTCTCTTAGGCAGACCATGGATTCACGAGGCAGGCGCCGTGACGTCCACCCTACACCAGAAATTGAAATTCGTGAAAAACAAGAAGCTGGTGGTGGTAGGGGGAGAAAGGGCTCTCCTGGTTAGCCATTTGTCTTCCTTCTCTTATATAGATGCTGAGGTTGAAATTGGAACTCCTTTCCAAGATTTATCTATAGATGAGCCTATTGAGAAGAGAACTCCTTCATTTGCTTCCTACAAAGATGCAAAGTTGGCCATTGAGCGTGGTGCAACCACTGGTTTAGGAAAAATGATTGAGTTAGAAGACATCAAATCCCGGGCTGGCATAGGTTTTTCTTCTGGTACTTTCAACAAGCAAGGTTTATTCAAGAGTGGAGGTTTTATCCACACTAGTCTAGATGAGGAGGTTGCTGCCGTCTTAGAAGAAGATACAAAGGATTCTGGCAATTTCATCATCCCTGGAGGGGTCTGCAACGATTGGGTCGCTGTGGATATTCCAACAGTTGTCCATAAGTCAACATAATGATCACTTCGTTTAAAAACCCTTCTCCCATGCCAAAAGGAGGAGTGATGACATTGTTGGCGCATAAACACAATGATATTTTCATTCAATAAATTCATGTTAAATGTTTGTTTTTCCATTTATTTTCCCTTTTCGCTTTTTGCATGAAATTGGCGATCACATAAAACCCTAAATAAGAATAAAATCAATCTTTTCATCTGCATAATGATTTTCCTTGTTTGAATTCTAAAGCTTTTCATATCCAAAAATCATTATGCAGGTTGATTTCTAAACCCATTGAACATAATGACCCAACACCATCTCCCAATTTTGAATTCCCTGTATTTGAGGCAGAGGAAGATGATGTTGAAGAGATTCTTGATGAGATCACCCAGCAACTTGAGCATGAAGAGAAGATCATTCAGCCGCATCTTGAGAATCTGGAAACAGTCAACTTGGGGTCTGAAGATTGTGTGCGAGAGGTAAACATTGGGGCACTTCTGGAAGAATCTGTTAAGAAGGGGTTGATTAAGTTGCTACGAGAATATGTTGACGTCTTTTCCTGGTCATATGAAGACATGCCTGGTCTGGATACTGATATTGTGTAACATTTCCTACCTCTAAAGCCTGAGTGCATGCCTGTAAAGCAGAAGCTCAGAAGAACTCATCCTGATATGGCAGTGAAGATCAAAGAGGAAGTTCAGAAGCAAATTGATGCGGGGTTCCTGGTGACTTCTATATATCCTCAATGGGTGGCCAATATTGTGCCTGTGCCTAAGAAAGATGGAAAAGTCCGGATGTGTGTGGACTATAGAGACTTGAATAAAGCTAGTCCGAAAGATGATTTCCCTCTACCACATATTGATATGTTGGTAGATAATACAGCTAAATTCAAAGTCTTCTCGTTTATGGATGGATTTTCTGGATATAATCAGATTAAAATGGCACCCGAGGATATGGAGAAGACAACATTCATCACACCTTGGGGAACATTCTGTTATCGAGTGATGCCCTTCGGTTTGAAGAACGCCGAAGCCACATATCATCGAGCTATGACTACCTTGTTCCATGACATGATGCATAAGGAGATTGAGGTGTACGTTGACGATATGATCTCTAAGTCAAGATCGGAGGTTGAAGCCAAGTTGACTGATGCTAAATGGGTTCAGAGTCGTTATGACCAGTTGAATTTGATAGAAGAAAAGAGGTTGACTGCCATGTGCCACGGTCAGTTATATCAGCAGAGGATGAAGAAAGCTTTTGATAAGAAGGTCAAGCCTCGTGTGTTCTGAGAAGGTGACCTTGTGCTCAAGAAAGTTTTGTCTTTCGCGCCCGATTCCAGGGGCAAGTGGACTCCGAACTATGAGGGTCCGTATGTTGTTAAGAGAGCCTTTTCAGGCGGTGCTTTGATACTTACAACTATGGATGGGGAGGATTTCACTCGTCCTGTGAATTCAGATGCAGTCAAGAAATACTTCGCCTAAAAAAATAAAAACTAAATAGCTCGCTAAGTTGAAAACCTGAAAGGGCGGCTTAGGCAAAAATGAGCGTCTCGGTGGATTGAAAACCCGAAAGGGCGGTCCAAGCAAAAGTTAGAGACATGAAAAATGAATATAGGTATCCCGCTAGATTGAGTACCTCATCCTGGGGCAATCTAGGCAAAAATTAGGGATTTGGCAAGTAACTGCATCCTCACAAGACTTTGTTCTACAACTGTCGTCCGTTAGAGATCCTTGCTCATTATCAGCCAAAGCTTCAAATACATCGGATTCAGAATTGGTGGAGAAATGGTCATTATGTTCAATGTAGCCCTTTTCCAATATATATCACCAATTTCAAATTTGTAAAGATCAATGGAGTCTTGCCATTCGCAGACTACCATTCTATCAAATAAATTTGAGCCTTTTATCCAATTATGTGCACTCTTATCTGTTTCTATTCAACAAATGTTTTGCATGTTTTGATTAAGAAAATATCATTGTTTTAAACGATCAAATTTTTTATAATTTGTTTTTAAATAAAGTGAACATTCACAATGACGAAATGATACTTAGGAGATCCTCAGTGCTCTCCCAAGGGTGGTACGATCCCCAACAGGGTAAGATTTTTGTCCATATTCCTGGCATGACTGTATCTCCTCCCTCCGGAACCCCTTGTGGTTTATCCGACCAAGTGGATTGCTTGTTGAGAGTCACCTCTCTTCCCTTCGGTAGAGTAGCAATCTTTCTTCCTCAGCAGCTTGGATCTCTTTGGGCAAGAGCGGTATTTGGTGGTTGATCCCGATAAATCCTTTATCTCCTCGGATAGATTCCCCAGTAGAGTTGTTGGTGTGGTGGACCTTATCTGTGATAACTCTCGTCCCCAGCTGGAATGATTGATGATTCATCCCTTGCAGAGTTCTTTGCTTCCTGGTATCTCTGATCCCCAGCAGATTGGATACTCTCCGGTGAACTTGGCTTTCTCTCTTGAGATGTAGTATCGGGTGATTAATTCCTGGATCTGGTTATGTTAGATATGTCTGTCTGTCAGCATACATCATACATAAACCACACATATTCATGCATAATTATAACATTCAGGTATTCATGTTGCATTCTTTGCCATATATCGTTGTTTGTTGTCTCCTGCTATTTGGTGATATACTTCCCCAAGCAGACGTGTCTGTCTGATCTCTCCATATAGAGTCAGCTCCATAAGCAGAAAACGTCTATCCTTTTTTCTATATTCCCCACGGATTATATCCTCGTGGATGTTGATTGTTTTTGTTCCTTCCCAACACATATACTGGGATGGTTTTCCCCATTAAGTTATATCCTCACCGGGACAAGTCTTGATTTGGTGTGCCTATCTAGTTTGATCCTAGATCGGTCTCTTGAGACTCTTTTCCTGTTTCCCCGTGGTAAATGAATAATCGCTCAATAATTAGTAATTATTATCCCGACGGAGTCTGTGGTTCTCTACCCTCATACCGGTAGTTGTAAGTCATATTTATGTGGTCTACTACCCAGTAACCGGTAGTTGTAAACCCCATTTTATCCCCGTGCAGAGTTAAACCTTGATTGTTGTTCATCCTAACCGATGACGGATACTCTCTTTTGTGGTTCTCTACCCTTATACCGGTAGATGTAATTCCCTCCTTGTTGGTTATCTTTATACAAAATTCGATATTGACAATCCTTAATATACCACCCAGTAACCGGTGATATATCTCTTGGATAATTGCTCTAATTACGCAATTTATCCCCAGCGGGTCATCTCTCGTCTATCTTGTTGTTGTTAGTAACGATTGTTCCTCCCCTGAATTGGTCATCATTATATACCTAGTTTCGGTATCCCGATGCCTTTTCTTTTCGGTCGATTTATCCTTTATTAACCCAGTAACCGGTTGTGGATAATCGTCCATGTGAGTATATTATCTACGTTCTGACGGTAATAGATAGTATATCTCATGCACTCTTTGGTCGAAGCCTTTTGTTCTTCCCCAGTTGAGTAAGATTCGTACCCCCTTTTCGGAGTCGAATGTCCATCCCATAATCGAGTTTGCTTTTTGCCCTCTTTTTGGATGATAAGTGTTTTGGGAATATTCCCCAATTCACACCTTGATTGGTCATCATTATATACCTAGTTTCGATATCCCGATGCCTTTTCTTTTCGGTCGATTTATCCTTTATTAACCCAGTAACCGGTTGTGGATAATCGTCCATGCGAGTATATTATCTATGTTCTGACGGTAATAGATAGTATATCTCATGCACTCTTTGGTCGAAGCTTTTGTTCTTCCCCAGTCGAGTAAGATTCGTACCCCCTTTACGGAGTTGAATATCCATCCTATCATCGAGTTTGCTTTTAGCCCTCTTTTGGATGATGAGTGTTTTAGGAATATTCCCCAATTCACGCCTTAGTTGGTCACCTATTATATGCCCAGTAACCGGTATCCCTGGTGTTCCCTCCTCTCTGCTCCCTATTATGACTTTTTATCCTCTATGGAGTCAGATTTTCTTGAGTTGAGATATACCTTTTTAGGTCTACCTCAGATGATTTGGTTGATTGATATCTCTCACCCTTATACCGGTCTTAGATATTCATTCTTCCCGAGCATGTTGTATCTCACCCTCATACCGGCGATCAGATCACATGTCTCCTTGAGCTTATTACCTAGTAACCGGTAATACCTCGTCCCGCTGCTTCCCCAGGAGTGTCCTTTTAGGCATCCCCAGCGAAGTCCCTTAGTGGATTGTTTTCATCCGGATTTTTATCCGAAGTATCCGTTGTGGATAGTTTTTGTTGTATTGGCATATTCCCCAATACATGCACCTTTGAGTCAGCTCGGGTCTTTCCATTGGATATTTTCCCTTTGGAATTCTGTTCCCCAAGCATTTAGTCGTGACCTGCTCACGCATTTTATTCTCTCTCCTATCCCCATAAGAGTCCCCAGAGTCTCTGTCCCATTGAGTGTATTTCTCATATGGATTGTCAGTTTCTGCAGATGTCTTTTCTTCTTTGTGGACACATATCCCCATAGAGTTCGTACTATTTGCATACATACATCTGCATCATGAGGTCTCTTAGGGACCAAAATTTGTCTCTTTGTTATTATTTAAGCTCATTCTACCTCGTCGAGACGAAGATTTTAACCTTCACTTCCCCGGCTAGAATGACCTTAAATAGGGGCATCTGTAAGACCCCAATTTTGACCCTAAGATCCCTCATGGCCTCATAACATTGCATTTGCATAGCCTCTAGGATCGTGAGCATCTTGGTTCCCTTTGCCTTTGGATGGGACTCCTTGTGATTGGTTTGAGATCACCAAGCATGCTTGAATTATACAACATTGTTTCTCTTACTTTTGTTTACTAAAAAAAAAGAAAAAAAAAGAAAAACGAAAAAAAAAAAGAAAAACGAAATAAATAAATAAATAAATAAATAAATAAATAAATAAAATATACCAAAAAATTTTGGACTTGGGCCTCTCTCATTTGAGCCCACATGTCCACAAAAACCAGGTTATAAATTCAGAGTTTCAGTGAAACAAAAGGACATGCCATTCCTATTACGCTGGCAGGAAAAAGAAAGTGAGAGAAGAGCTAACAGAGTTCAGAGCAACCTCCAAACTCTGAAGAGAGCTCATCTGCACAGAATCACCTCTGCCTCACGTAAACCCTAAGATTGTTTTGTAAACCTCACGGGTGCAACTCAATTTCAATCGATCCTCCTCAATCAGGTATGCCCTATTTCCACTACTTTATACTTCCAACCTGAAATTTTTTGATACCCTTTTGATGTATGTGTTTGACAAGAGGTTTAGGCCTCCTGCCCTTGGTTGCTTTTTGTGAGCTTTTTTTGTGAATTTTAATGGCATGATTCATGTGGTTACATTTTGATTTAGGGGCAACTCCTGATTACCCAATCTTGTTTCTCTAACCTGTTTGTTGAGTTTTTTTGTGAGGGCTCACATGACTCTTGCAGAGATGGCCTGGTGTTCCACTTTATTTGTGGGATACCCCCTGGAGGTTTATTCCGATTACCTGTGCTTAATGGCTTGATATATTTGTTTGTGACTGCTTATTCCAAAGGATGAGAGCTACTTGGATCATCAATATGATCTCAAGAGGGGAACTCCTAATGTGGTTTTATTTTCTTTTCCCTTATGTCTTGTATGTTTAGGAATTTAACCCTTCCTTTTTTTTCCCCCATTCTAACCCAGGCCAAAACTTTTTGTGCAAACAATAACTTTTGTTTTCAACATTAGAAAGCTAAGCCTTATGCTTTTGATTTTCAAACTTATTTTTCATAACACTTATTTTGAATTGAACCTTTTAATCCACTTTAACCATATTTTTGTAAATACTTTTAATTGGTAAATATAACCCATTCAAATACTTTTTATGGTTTCAATGGCCACCTTCTTAATCAAACCCTTTTTTTATAACCATTAACTATTAGGATTGAATTATCCTTGAGGTAGATATAATACTCACCTTTATCCTTAGTGATGGACAATGAGTCTTCCATGCTTATTATAGGGTTAACCCCTCACTAGCATGTTGAAGCTATCCTCACATGGTGGATTTGTGGTTTTAGGTTGAGTTTTCTCCTTTTGATAACAAAAGACCTTAAGGTTTTTGGACCAATCAATTCACCAACTTTTTTTTGAATTTTTTTACCCCGAACTACGAGGTTTTGATCATAATCTTTTTTTAAGATGGTACGTAGGCAATGGGTTCATCCATTCAAACACAAAATGTAAATAAATTTGTATATTCTTTTCTCATCCCTTCAATCATGTTTGCACAAATAAATTTTCACAAAAAAAAAACAACAACCTCACAACAAATGTGAAAAGGGCTCCCTAGGAGTACCTAGGATGCCTTGGGTGCCTAACACCTTCCCATTGCATAACCAACCCCCTTATCCAGATCTCTGACATTTTTACTAGTTTTTGATTCGATAAAACTTTTAGGTTTTTGTTCGCTTTCTAACCATTCCTTTGGATAAATAGAAGTGCGGTGGCGACTCGACTTGTATGATTTACCTTGGATTTAGTCAATATCTCTAATGGTAACGAATACCCCGCTACACATTTTATTTTAAAAATTCATAACTTGTTTATTTGGAATCACAAAAATATGGGACCAATTGCAAAAAAATTCTCATAAATTCTAGTTTCATAAAATGATTTTTAATTATTTTTATGATTCCATTTAATATTTTTTGTGAATTATTTCTTTTCTGGTTGCTTTTAATTCACTTAAAATACCATTTAATATTCAAAAATGCCAAAAATATTTTCCTAACATACTTGGATGATAATGAATCTATGAAAAGTATTCTCATCAATTTCTTAATTGATTTGAGATTTATTTGAGATTTTAGTCTAATTATGTTATTTTTCTTCATTTTTAATTGTTTAAAATTAGTTTCTGTTTTCAAAAAAATGTTGAGAAAATTTGTCAAACCTTGTTTGACCATGTTAGACTTATGATGATCCAATTAGACTTATCCAAGTTGATTTGAATTGGATTTGAAGTTTGACCTTTATTTGTTCATTTTATTTTATGTATTATTTTAATTCCAAAAAATACCAAAAATATGTTTGACCTTTCTTGACTTCTCATCTTCATTTCACTTTTGTTTATCATTGATTGATGTTGATTCCATTCATGTTTGGTCAATGTGTTTTGGTTATGTCTTTTGATTTCTCATTTTGGTTCATTCCATTTCCATCTTCATCTTCTTCTTTTTCTTTTGACCAATGAGTCAATGATCGGTGATTAGCCTTGACATATGAGAAGCTTAACCTTCTTTGATCCAAATTAAATTCATCTTGATCAAAGATCAAGTGAATTGCTTTGTAGGAGCTTGGCTTACTAGTCATGGTCTCTAACTTATGTTTATTTGCCTATAGTTTTATTGACCGGCCTCAGATAGGTGTGACTACTACATTAGTCCACTTACAATTGCTTAACATAGCGCTAAATTGCCTTATGGCACACTAACACTAACTACTAATTACTAACATTTAATTCTTGCAATTTACTTTAATGCAATTTAATTTCTTTCTCATTAATTCATATTGTCTTTTTCATATGAGAGGCTTAACCTATTGCTCACTTGACCACATTATTGTGTATATACAATTGCCTTGTGTTTGTTTTGTTTTGTTTGTGTGAACCCAATGCAAAAAGGAGAAAGGACTTAGATTTAGGACCTTACCTATGCTTAATGGAGTTTCAAGAGCAACTAGGCCTCATGCCTTTAGAGTGCTAAAATTGTTGAAGAGCAACTAGGCCTCATGCCTTTAGAATGCTTAATCTTGAAAGTTGAATTGAAAGGACCCCTATTCTGAACTCACTCTTGTCCATTCTTTATATTGCATTGTGGAACTTTTTGATTTGTTTGTTATTGTGTGATAGGGATCCCACACTTGTGCTAATTAGAAGGACCATTGTCATGAGCATTCAAGGTAAGAGAGACAAATTCAAATTGGAAGATCATAGGAGCTTGGTTGAATATTTGCTTGTTTGCTTGAGTTAATTTCTTATTGCTTGCTAAGTCCAAAGGAAAGGAGCTCTTGGATCATCATTATGATCTCAAGAAAGGAACTTCACGGGTTCTATTTCTCTTCCCTCATCTTTGCATGTTTAGGACCTATCCCTTGTCTTCTTCGCTCCACTCTAACCCAAGCCAAACTTATTTTGTGCAAACATTGACATTGTTTTCAAAAATTAGAAACCTAGGCATTATGCCTTTGATTTTTTCAAACTCTTTTTCATAATACTTATTTTGAATTGAATCTTAAGTCAACTTTGACTTTATTTTGTGAATACTTTTCATTTGTAAATACAACTCACTCAATTTGGTTTTATGGTTCCAATGACCATTTGTGTTAAAGCTTTTCATAAACATTAGCTATTAGGTTTGAGTTATCATAGTGGTTGATTTAAACCTCACCTGTATCCTTAGTGATTGGACTATAAGCCTTCCATACTTATTATAGGGTGGATCCCTCACTAGTATGTTGAAGTTCTCCTCACATGGTGGATTTGTGGTTTAGGTTGAGTTTTCTCCCTTTGATAACAAAAGACCTTAAGGTTTTTGACCAATCAATTCACCAACTTATTTTGATATTTTTACCCCGAACTACGAGGTTTTGATCCTACCTTTTTTGAGATGGTACGTAGGCAATGGGTTTATCCATTCAAACAACAAAATTGTAAATAATATGTATATTCTTTTCTCATCTCCCCAATCATGTTTGCACAAATATTTTCACAAATACTAACCTACCATACAACATTAGCAAAAAGGGCTCCCTTAGAGTACTAAGGATGTTTTGGGTGCTTAAAACCTTCCCATTGCATAACCAACCCCCTTACCCAGATCTTTAATATTTTTATTAGTTTTTGATTTGATAAAACTTCTCGATTTTTGTTCGCTTTCTAACCTTTCCTTTGGATAAATAGAAGTGCGGTGGCGACTCAAATTGTATGATTTACTTTTGATTTACTCAATAAATATAAAGGTGACGAATACCCCGCTACAGAAAAGTGGCGACTCTGCTGGGGAGATGTTGCTTCCTAGTGGATTTAGCCTACTTTTTGCCTTTTTTGTATTGTATGTTTATATTTACTTGTGACATATTTTTGTGCAAATTTGGGATAACTGTATTGTTTGTAATGTATGAATTGCTTGATATATCAATTGATTGTATGCTTGGTGGTCTCTTGTGGGATGAGTTCTATACCCGAACTCGAGTGCACTTACGATAGGAGAATGACATAGTCTTGTTGACTTGTGTGGAGTTATTCCTTAGCAAGTTGACTTGCAAGCCCATTCACTTGGTGGAGGTTTTGTTGGGATCAATAATGTCACACGAGTAGTCGTGGTTAGGCATTAATCTTTCCAATATAAACCTTAGAAGCCAAGGACCTTAGATTACCTAGCCCATCTTGGCCTATTTTAGGACGTAGTGCGAAGGTCGTTCAAATGTAAGATTTGATACGATTGTTACGCGATACTACACTCATAAGAGTCCCTCTTGAGAATATTTTTGGAATACGAGTAGTCGTTTTATCCGATAATATCCGAAAGATGAGATGATGACTATGGGGACCTTTTTAGAACATGATTGTCAGGTTTAACCATAGTACGCTCCCTTTGGGTGGTTCTTAACCGAGACTCCATGCTCGTGACTTGCAACATGCCCTTGACTCGCGGTTGATCCATTCTCGTATATCCTTAATATCAATGGAACTTGGGTGTTGATAAGGTATATACCATAATCCACCAAAATGGATGGTTGATATTAAGGATGACTTGATCCATCCCGTGACCTTTGTGTGGTGTGATTTGCTTGATCCTTGAGTGTGATTGTTGCATCTATACATTCATGCATTCATACACATCCATATCATCAACAATGAGAAAATTTTCAAGGAACTTAAGAGATCTATATGCAAATTTTCAGACATTGATAAGCAAAGAAGGAATACGAAGAAGTACAGATTTAGACAACCTGACTTGAAAAAGTTAAGGAGTTTAACATCCTATGTATTAGACCCCTTGGAGTTCAAGGCTCACCATGGGAAGCTTCTGTCTATTCTTGCAACTCAGGTGGATGAAGGTCTGATGAGTGTGTGGGTGTAGTTCTATGATCCCTTGTACCATTGCTTCACTTTTTCGGATTTCCAGCTTTTGCCTACGCTTGAGGAGTATGCCTATCTTGTGGGTATACCTATCTTAGATCAGTTGTCGTTCAGTGGCTTGGAAAGGGTTCCTTCTTCTCAAGAGATTGCTGATATGTTGCATATAGATGAATCTATTGTTGGTGCTCATATGACTACCAAAGGTGGAATTCATGGTCTCCCATCTGACTTCCTCATCGCCCAAGCTACTTATTTTGGGAAGGCCATGAGTGAGGACATCTTTGAGGCCATATTTGTACTTCTCATCTATGGGCTAGTGTTATTCCCCAACATCGATAACTTTGTGGATGTGAATGCTATTAGGATTTTCTCTGCTCTTAATCCCGTTCCTACTCAATTGGGTGACACTTATTTATCTTTGCATATGAGGAATGCAAAGGGTGGTGGTACCATTGTGTGCTGTTTGCCTCTGTTGTACAAGTGGTTTATTTCGCACTTGCCACAGACGCTCACCTTCAAGAAGAACAAAGGATGTCTACGGTGGTCCACGAGGCTTATGTCTCTCACTAATGATGATATCTTTTGGTATAAGCGTGTATATGATGGTGTGCAGATTATTGACTCTTGTGGTGAATTCTCCAATGTGCCTCTTCTTGGTACATGTGGTGGGATTAACTACAATCCTGTTTTGGCACGCCGTTAGTGTAGCACCTCAAATTTGCACCTATCATTGTGCATACCATCTCATATTAGGTCATAGCATATCATGATCCATTGCATAGCATTTGCATTGTCCCCAGTTGCCTCAAGAGCAAGCAAGCAAAGAGTTAGGTCAAACTGATCAGGAGATCAGTCAACCAATCAAGCAAGGGTGTTTCTCAATGAGCCAAGGCCCTAGGGTTTGCCCAACAAGTTCACATGACTTGGAGGTCCATTTGAAGTGTTCAAGTCAAGGGTTGAGGGCTCAAAGGTCATCAGTTCATGCATAGCCAGGCAAAAACCCTAGAAAGTCAACAGTCAGTCAAAGCAGTGGATGGTGGCCATTCTTGTGGAATTTGGGCACCATGATCAATAATCAAGAGTTCACACAACTTGGGACATCATTTGAAGTCAAGGTCTCAAGGAATTAGGGTTTGGAATTCATCAGAAGTGCACAGTCAGTCCAAAACCCTAGAAAAGTCAAAGTTGGTCAACTGTGGTTGATTCTATGGTTTTGATGGATGGAAATGGTTTGAGAGAGCTTATTCATGTCCTAATAGGCCTCATATGTCATGGCAATCAACATCATTGAAGAATTTGAAGCCAAACAGAAGATTTCCAAAAATAGAAAGTGGACCTGTAATTTCAACTGCCAAAAATAGAAACTTCTTGATCCTCAACTTGCATCATGATACAAGCTTCAAATGAATTTTTGCCCAACATGAAAGTTGAAGATCTTGTTCTCCCATTTTCAAAAAGTCCAAGAACTCTCAAATCCCATGTGTGGTTGTCAAGATATGATCAATTCATTTTCATCAATTTGTGAACTTCAAAGAGGCATATCTCTCAAACCATAAGGCCAAATTTGGTGGGGTTTTTTCCTACAAACCACATTTTTCATCCCCTTTCCAAAAATATAAATTTCATTCATCAAAACCCTACCATTCAAAATGGCATTTTTGGACCTTTTTCATTTAAATTCAAAGTTTGACCAAACTTTGACTTTTTGATTCTTTGACTTTTTCTTGATTTGGCCAATTGGGAGATGTTTCATATGTCATTTATGATTTGCTCCAAGCCCTTAACCATGTTCATATCACCATTATACCATAATTTTGGCAAAAAATGCATAATGGACAAATGGTGCAAATAGCTTCACAAATGCAAGGCAAGCTAGCAAATCATTAAACAGACAACGAACAGCATAAGTAATGGCCCTGTACAGCATAACCAAGGCCCAATTTCGTGGCACATACACCTCCATTTACTCATTTGTTTCCAACTTAGCAATTGGCAAAAAGGGCCATTTGATTAAACTTGGATTAGCATGTGATAATGTGAGCTAAAACAGATGGATATAAACATTTTCTCTGCTCATTTGAACCCTAGCCACCACTGGAAAACCACAGAAAACTGCAATTCACTTCTTCTGGCATTTTTACATTTTGAAAAATTCTGAGCCAACCATCAAAAGGCACGAGCAATCTTTGATCCCTCCTTCACTTATGCAACATTTTGAGCTCATTCTAACCATCATTCCTCAACTGGAACCCTCCTTCGAGCACTGCATCTTCAAGGCACCCTTCAATGGCAGAAATCGTTTTGAGCTAGTTTGTGCATCCTCGGTTGGAAATAGCTGCACCATTCATCATTTCAAGGTCTAAGGAATACCTGTTTCGAGTTAAAGTAGCCAAAACTCCATTGCAACACAGCTATGCTTCAAACCAAGTAAATTTTCGAATACCTTCTTTCTCCATGCTATGCTATGTTTATGAAAGGTCTTTCCATGCTTGTTCCATTGCAATTTGAATCGTGCTAAGTGGTGAACTATGCTGTGTTAAATCTTGATTTTCATTTTGTGCACAAATGTGTTTTCCCTCGAGTTGGTTTAGTCATGATGAATTAGAGGAAATGGATGCTATATTCGTGTTGAGTGTGACTTGATGATGCTATTGGTATGCCTGCCATGGATTTCTGGGCATTTTGTTCCTGTGCTCGTGTTTGAATGTTGATGGATACCCTGTTTGAATCCTACATGTTTGCCCAGATTTTTCATGAACCATGTTTGGATTTTGTTGTTTGTGTGCTGTAGCATGAACCTACTGTACCAATGCCATGCTTTTTTTTTTTGATTGATAATGTTGCAATTCGTTTGTTGGCTTGGTTGCATGAGAATGCCTTGCCATTGCTGAAACCCTAGTCTGTATGAAGCATTGCCCAGAAACCTTGATGATGATTGGCTGTTGTTATGCGTGTTACTATTCCATTGAAGATGGGCCAATAAAAACATTTCCAGTGTCCCTCCCAAACGCAGCGTTTAGTTTAATGAAACGCTATATTACGCTTTTGCCATGCGCTGACTTTAGTTTGACCCATTAGTTCATGTCTTTTGTTCATGTTGCTTCAATTATTCATCAATCTTCAACAATTAATTTCTCTTTCAATTTTCATCCAAAAATTATGAAATTTTTTCCTCATGTTCATGAATGTGTCCTCTATTTTATTGTGATTTTTAATTAATTTTCCATTGTCTGGATTTTTAATGATAATTGATTTCCCAACATGTATGCCAAAATGATACATTGTGCCATTTCAATTGTGAAATACTCATGTTATATCCAATGAGCTTGAAACTTTTTGTGATGAAACTAGACACATTGACCTTCATTTCCATATAAAGTTTGTGCATTTATCATTTGTGGATTGAGAGTTATGATTTTCTGAAGTTATGTGTTACATTTGGTGCTATACCATGATCATGTATTTTCCCAATTTTTGTTCACATGCTTCCTCTTATCCAATTGACCCCAAATTTTGCATGAATGATCTTTTATGTGTCTATTTGATGTATGAATTTTCTTGGAATTGATTGTGAGGTTTTCTATTTAATTGTGAATTTTCTTCCCTGCCTAGTCCATGGTTGACTTTTTGTGATACACATTGCCATATCTTTTGTGAAATTCTCAAATCTTATTGTATGATCATGAAATTTCATAGGTGATAACTAGACATCTCAAGCTTTGCATTGGTGTTAACCTCACTCATTTCTCTTCTGTTTTCAAATTGATGTGATTTTTTGAAGTTGACCCATGTTTGTTGACTTTCATCATGCTTACTTGAATTTGGTTTGACTTCATGATTTTACTTGACTGCCTTCCTCTCATCCAAATGCCATGAAATTTTACATGTCTACCATGCTAGATGTTAGGATTGAGTGTGATTTATTTCATGATTTTTGAGATTGTTTGAGTTAACGTTTGAAAGAGGTCTTGCTGTTGACCTATTTGTGCTCTTTCTTGCCATGCTTTGCATCCTTTTGCATATGAAATGACATTGATGCATGATTTAATTATGAATCCAATTGAGAATGCTTCTTGAATGTTTAGACTTGGTTTGGGTTGACTTTTCCTTGCTGCCTTGACTTTTTCTTTCATCTTTGACCCTAGGCTAGTCCTAGTGGTCTTCTAAGCTTATGTTGAGTTCATCTGTTTCAGGTTAAGCACCAATGCTTTGAGATCATACAAATGTGATTGGATTTGTTTACATATGAACTAACCTTTGTTTTGTAGATGATTTGACTCAAGTGTTTGAGTTTTTCTTTGCACAGTTGACCTTCTGTGGTTGACTGATTATCCATTCCTTTTGGTTTTAACTGTTTAATTGCATACTGATTTGTTTGGTTTTTCTCAGGTACCCTTTAGTTGCTTTTTGCTTGCTTTGCTATTTAGCAATTGCTTTTGAGGTATAATTACTTCTTCTTCATGTAGTCTGGAGACCCGGTCTGTTATTTGACCGGGCAAACTGTCTGAAGTCCTCCTTAAGAGGCAATGCCTGTGTGTGTTTAAATTTGTCCCAAGCAGGAAAAGTCCTCATTTGAGGCAATTGGTGGAAGGTAGGGATAAGCAACCTATCCCCCACTATTCAGTGAGTCATCTCATTGCTCCCATTACATGGTTGAAGCATTGGGATAAAAACCCAAGATCAATCGAGTCAATAATGGGGAAAGAGTTCCATCTTTCTGAACTCCCCCACTTTCTATTATTTGATGCTCTCCCTGATTAGGGATAGAAGCAATGAGGCACACCCCTCATCTCCTATTCATCTGCTTCACCTTAGCCTCTCAATGGCAAGGTTAAGAGCAACACTTACCCTATTCCAGTTGGCCCTAGTGCCTAACCTTTTGCTTGAGCCTCTTGTATGCATATAGAGTGTGCTTCCTGTGATTGCTTGTTTGCTTTGCCTCTTTAGGTTTAGCTTAGACTTGCCCTTGTGCAAGGTAGGTTGTGCTTGACTTGCTTCCTGTGCAAGTCAGGTCTGTGTGGCTTACCTCCTGTGTGAGCCATGCTTAGAACTGTTTAGCCGAACTACGGCAACTCTGATTCTCATGTCCAGATGAGATACGTAGGCACGAGATGCGATGTCTTGCCGAGTTTGACTAACGACTAACAGCTAATCCTTGCTTGTTTTCGCCCTCGTTGCGATCCTTTCTCTCGCCCTCGTTGCGATCCTTTCTCTCGCCCTCGTTGCGATCGAGCCTTTTCCTTTCTCTCGCCCTCGTTGCGATCGAGACTTTCCCTTTCTCTCGCCCTCGTTGCGATCGAAGTCTTTTTTCCCAGCCTGCCGAACTACGGCAACTCTGATTCTCATGTCCAGATGAGATACGTAGGCACGAGATGCGATGTCTTGCCGAGTTTGACTAACGACTAACAGCTAATCCTTGCTTGTTTTCGCCCTCGTTGCGATCCTTTCTCTCGCCCTCGTTGCGATCCTTTCTCTCGCCCTCGTTGCGATCGAGCCTTTTCCTTTCTCTCGCCCTCGTTGCGATCGAGACTTTCCCTTTCTCTCGCCCTCGTTGCGATCGAAGTCTTTTTTCCCAGCCTGCCGAACTACGGCAACTCTGATTCTCACGTTCAGGTGAGATACGTAGGCACGAGACGCGATGTCTTGCCGAGTTTGACTAACCACTAACACTAACTCTTTTCTCTCACCCCTGTGTGATTGAGATCTCTTCTTTCTCTCGCCCTCGTTGCGATCGAGACCTCCCCTTTCTCTTGCCCTAGTTGCAATCGAGACCCTTGCTTCCTGTGCAAGCCGTGTCTAGGATAGGTTGGCCCGTGTGCCATTTAGCTAGAAACCTTAACTTAGGGTTGACTTTTGCATGACAACATCTAGGCTCGAGTCGTAGTCTCCCTAGAGTTGTGTCTCCCTCTGTTATCTGGTTAGGCTAGATCCTTGTCCCTGCGTAGGGGAACTACATCGCCCTGATCTTCACACCAGATGAAGTATGTAGGCAGGAGATTGAGCTGATCTCTCCGGGCGCCTTTTCTTTTCTTTTGTGTATGTTGTTTGACAGTTATAGGCTCGAGTCCCCGACTCCCTATTAACTTGTTGTGTTGTAGTGTGCTTGGAAGCCGATGTAAGTCCATCGAGTGGCATTTGGGTTCCAGTGTGTGTGCGTTTTGGTCCGGATGCTGACATAAGTCCAGTGATTGGCAGTCGGGCTCCACGTTTGCCTTTGTCTTGTTTGTTTGTGTGCGTGTCAGCCGAGCTACGAATGCTCTGATTCTTCTCTCGTCCGAGAAGATACGTATGCATAAGGTGCGATACCTTAGCGAGCATGTGTCGTTTCCCCGTTCCGAACTACTTCGACTCTGATGTCTATGCCTGATAGACTAAGTAGGCCCAGGATACGATGTCCTGCCGAGTCAGTTTCAGTCAGTTTCTCTTGTCTCTTTTCAGCCAGTGTGTGTGTGTTTGAGCAGCGTTTTAGCAACCATTTTCCTTCCTTCTGTGCGTGGATCCCGTAGAGTACTACGGATGCGTAGGGTGCCTAACACCTTCCCTTCGCATAACCGACTCCCGAACCCATCCTCTTTAGTCGCGAGACCATGTTCTTTCCTAGGTTTACTTCGAGCGTTTCCTTTCCCTCTTTTGGGATAAATAACGCACGGTGGCGGCTCTGTTGTTTCTTTCTTTTCCCGCCGGTTTTTCGCGCGATGCGACAGCTGGCGACTCTGCTGGGGATGAATGTGAAGTTGACCTATGCTGGTCCATCTTCCCTGAGCGAGTCTCTCCTAGCGCTCTCTAGGTTAGGGTTTTGGTTGCTTTATGCTGTTATTTATTGCATTCATTGTATATATGTGCATTTATTGTTTGCATTTATTGTGTACACTTATGTTTGCATTCATATTCATTATCCTTTCTGCCTGGCTGGTTGTCTGTTTTCTTTGTGGGGTGGGAGTCAGTTGAGATGAGTTCTATACCCGAACTCGAGTGCACTCTAGGATAGGAGAATGGCATAGTCTTGTTGACTGGTGTGGAGTATTCCTTAGCCAGTTGACTTGCGAGTCCATTCACTTGGTGGAGGTCATGTTGAACTAATAATGTCACACAAGTCATTTGTGGTTAGGCATTATTCTTTCAATCATGTGCCGCAGAAGCCAAGGACCTTAGTTTACCAAACCCATCTTGGCCTATTTTTAGGACCGTAGTGCGGAGGTCGTTCAGATGTCAGTTCTGATACGATTGTTACGCGATACTACACTCATAAGAGTTTCTCTTGAGAATATTCTTGGAATACGAGTATTCGTTCCTCCGATAATATTCGAGAGATGGAACGATGATTATGGGAACCTCTGATAGAACACGTCTGGCAGGTTTAAACCCTAGTACACTCCCTTTGGGTGGTTCTTAACCGAGACTCCATGCTCGTGACTCTCAACAAACCCATGTTTCGTGGTTGAGTCGTTCAAACATTGTTAATATCAATGGATCCCGGATCAGGTGTAAAACCTAAATCCACCAAAGCGGCTGGTTGATATTAAGGATGTTAGAGCCGGTTCATGTACCGTTAATATCAATGGAACTTGGGTGTCGATAAGGTGAAAACCTAAATCCACCAAAATGGATGATTGATATTAGGGATACAATGAGCTTTCCCACGACCTTTGTTTGGCATGCTTTGCTTGATCCTTGAGTGTGTTTGTTGCATTCATGCATTCATGCATTCATCTGCATCCATATCATCAGAAAAAAAGAAAATTTTCAAGGAACTCAAAGGAGTTTATTTGCAAAATTTTCAAAAACATGAAAAAACCGGGAAAATTTTTTCACCTGATATATCCGATGAGATTTTCATGTATGATCAAGATGTTTAAATATTTCAAAGTTTGCAAATAAAACCCTCGAGTTCCTTTGAAATAAAAACAAGCATATGCATAAACACTTCATGCATCATTTGCATCAGCAGGTTTTGTTCCGGTCTCCCGTCCTGTGGTCTGACCCTGCGATCTTCATTTATTTTGAAGACGCACTTTGCCGGTATTATACCAGAGCCATCTCTGCCAGATTGATGGATCATCCTGAGCAAGAGAATTGTGAACTCAGAGAGATATTTTGCCAGACTTAGTACTGTTGATGGATTTATTCCTGGTTAACCAATCCCGGGCTGGCATTGGCCACTGTTCTGGGGCACTTAAGGAGCAAGGTTTGTTTGCAAGTGGAGGATTCATCCATGACGATCAACCTGAAGAAAAGGATGCTGCTATCTTGGAAGAGGACGCAGAGGACTTGAACAATTTCATCATTCCTGGTGGTGTCTGCCACAATTGGGTCACTGTGGGCGTTCCTACAGTTGTTCATAAGTCAGAGTAGCAATCACTTTGTTTAAAAACCCTTCTCCCAGGCCAAAAGGAGAAGTGATGACATTGTTGGCAACATTTTGTGCAATGATATTTTCATTCAAATAATTCATGTTAAAACATTTGTTTTTCCAATTGTTTTCCCTTTTCACTTTTGCATGAAATTGGTGATCACAAAAAACCTTAAAAAACAAGAATAAAAGCAATCTTTTCATCTGCATAACGATTGTCTTGTTTGATTTTCAAAAAGCTTTTCATATCAAAATCTTTATGCAGGTTGTTTCTCAAACCCATTGAACGTAATGATCGGACGTCATCTCCCAATTTTGAATTCCCTGTATTCGAAGCGGACGAAGATGATGTTGAAGGGATTCCTGACGAGATTTCCCAACTTCTTGAGCAAGAAAAGAAGATCACTCAGCTGCATCTCGAGAATCAGCAGAACAGCCAACTGGGGCATTATCAAAAAAAAAAAGAAGAAAAAAAAAAGAAAAAAGAAAGAGGAGGATGCAAAACCAAATAAAAAAAAATCAATCAAAAGCAAAATCAAAAGCAAAATCAAAAGAAAAAACAAAAGAAGATAGCACCCTCAAAGTCCCAAGTTGACTGATGCTGAATTCAAGCAAAAACAAGAGATCAACTGCCATGTGTCATGGTCAGTCATATCAGCAGAGAGTGAAAAAGCATTCGACAAGAAGATCAAGCCTCGTGTGTTCCGAGGGACATTATGCTCAAGAAAGTCTTGTCTTTCGTACCCGATTCCAGGGGCAAGTGAACTCCAAGCTAAGAACGTCCATACGTTTTCAAGAAAGCCTCTTCAGGCAGTGTTCTGACACTTACAACAATGGATGGAAGTTCACTCGTCCTGTGAACTCCAGATGCAGTCAAGAAATACTTCGCCTAAAACACAAAACAAAAAAGGCAAAACAGCTCGCTAAGTCGAACACCCCAAAGGGCGGCTTAGGCAAAAAAGGAGCGTCTCGGTGGATTGAAAACCCGAAAGGGCGATCCAGGCAAAAGTTAGAGACATTGAAAAAAAAAGAGAATTTGCATCCCGCTAGATTGATCACCTCACACTGGGGCAATCTAGGCAAAAATTAGGGATTTGGCAAGTAACTGCATCTTGACAAGACTGCGCTCTATATCTGTCATCCGTCAGGGATTCTCGATTCGTCGTCGACTGAAGCTTTGAATACATCGAAAATTCAGAATGGTAGAGGAAAGGTCATTATGTTCAATGTAGCCCTCTCCAATATATATCACCGATTTCAAACCTGTACAGATCTATGGAGTCTCGCCCTTTGCAGGCTACCATTCCATCACATTAATTTGAGCTTTTAAGCCAATTGTTTGCACTCTTATTTGTTTTAACTCAACGAATGTTTTGCATGTTTTAAATGATAAAGTATCATTGTTTTCAAAATAAACAAATTTTTCAAAAATAATTGTTCTTAAACAAAGTGAACCGTCACAATGATGGAAAGAATACTTAGGAGACCCGCAGTGCTCTCCCGAGGGTGGTATGATTACCAACAGGTAAGACAATTGATCGTATCTCGAGCATGACTGTATCTTTGTCCTGCAGAACCTCGTATGGTCCCTCCTCGGTGATTTTGCCCGATGCAGTGTTGGTTGAAGTTGTTCATCTTCATGTTCCCGGCAGTACAGATTCTTCCTCCAAGTCCCAATTAGCACCTATGGTGGGGCATCCCCAGTAGAGTGCTGTTTGAGCCCTATCATGGGGCATCCCCAGCAAGCTTGTTGTTTCGGACATTATTGTGGGACAGCTCCCCTAGCAGAGTGTTTACTGAAGACTTCAACTTTCCTCTCTCCAACAGAGTAGTTTTCCTCTCCACCAGCATGGGTGTTTTTCTTTGAAGATTCAGTACTCGGTGGATTGACATCCCAGTAATCCGGCATTCTCTCAAATAGATCCCTCAGTGGAGTTGTTTGCACAAGGAGCTTTGTCAATGCCTTTGTATTTCTCATCAGAGATCTGGTCGCTTCTTGGTATCCCTGATTTTCATCGCGAGTTGTCGTGGCGCATCCGCCTGTATGTTGAACTCTGTTCTCCGGTTGTGACCGACGATCCCTCCGGAAGCCTCTTGTGGCTCTTCCTCCCCTGCAGGGTGATGACTTTGGTTTTCTCTCCGGATGGTTGATTCCTGGACCTGCGTGTAGAGCATGTCTGTTTGTCAGCGTTCATCATACATTCATCATGCATAATACATACATGCATAATCATAGCATTCAGGTACTCATGTTGCAGCTGTTGCCGTGTATCTGTTGATTGTACAAATCTCTCCAGTAGATTTTCCTCAAGCAAATGTGGGTGTGTCCGATCTCTCCATGTAGAGCCAACCCTTAAGCAGAAAGTGTCTATCCTTTCCTGCCATTTCCCCACTGAGATACACCCTCGTGGATGACGGTTGCTTCCGTTCCCTCCCTACACGGGATGGGTTTTTTCCCTATTGAGTTCTTTCCTCATTAGGATGAGTCTTGTTTCAGTCTGCCTTTTTGGATCGATCCTAAATTGGCTTCCTATTGGCTGTCTCTTGTGCTTCCCTGGGGCATAAATGAATAGTCGCTCACTAACCGGCACTCATTCATCTTATCCTCAGCGGGATTTATGGGCCTCTACCTACAAACCGGTAGTTGTAAGTCCTATCTTCGTGGTTTTCTACCTACAAATCGGTAGTTGTAAAATCCCACTTTCACCCCCTAGCAGAGGTAACCTTTGTGGTTCATTCTGTTTGTTGGCCTCTACCTACAAACCGGTAGCTGTAAGTCCTATCTTTGTGGTTTTCTACCCACTAGCCGGTAGTTGTAAAATCCCACTTTCATCCCCTTGGTGGAGTTAACCCTTTGTGCTCATCCCGATGATGACTGGTCACTTTTCCGTGGTTTTCTGCCTACAAACCGGTAGATGTAATCCCCTCTTTGTGGTATTAATACTCTTTTCCCCTTTGGATACTTGCCTTGATCAAGCAGTATTGTCCCCATTGGGTCTTCACCTTCTTTTTGGATACTTGCTCCGAGTAAGCAACCTGATTGGTCATCTTTGCATACCTAGTCCTGGTACCGATGCCTTTCTTTTCGGTCGATTATTCATTTAACAACCTACAACCCGGTTATGGATAATCTTCCATGCGAGGTCATTATCTACGTTCTGACGGCTATAGATAATATGTCTCATGCGCTCTTGGGTCGAAGTCGTCCTCCCCAGCCGAGTAAGATTCGTATTTCTGGTGAAATCGAATGCCCATCCTTTAACAAGACTGCTTTTCTAGCCCTCTTCAGGATGTTGAGTGTTTTGGAACACAAACCAATTCACGCTTTGGCACTCAGGCCAATTTTCCGGTATTCAGACCGAAGAAGTTTCCGACGATCAGGTCGATGCACTTATGTTTTTCCGGTATTCAGACCGAAGAAGTTTCCGACGATCAGGTCGATGTACTTATGGCATTCAAACCAATTCACGCTTTGGTCGGTCACCCGTTTCATACCTACAACCCGGTATCCTTGGTGTTCCTTCCTGTTTGCTCGCTGTTGTGACCTTGATCCCCGAGTGGAGCGGGTTTCACGGAATATTTCTCCAGCAGAGTTCATCCCACCAGTGGATTGGACAGGTTTCAGTAGCAGGTTGATACCTGCATCCCCAGCTGAGTCATTTCTACTTGGTAACATTGTGGGTCGTCCCCGGTGGCGATTATTCCCCAAAGCAGGGCCTATTTTATCTAAAGGTTTGTATGAGCCTTACCCCCAGAGAGTGGCCTGGTTTAGTTTCCCCTCAGTGGAGCTTTTATTTCCCCAAGCGGAATTCTTGTGGATTGATTTGGGCATTCCTCAGCAGTTTACCTTTGCTTTCCCCTAGCAGAGTTGCTTTTACTCCCCAGCGAGTTGCCTTGTCTTCCCCCCAGCGGATTGGTATTGTTGGTTCCCCAGCAGTTGATTTGTTCCCCCCAGCGGAATTATCTTGAAGATTCCTCAGCACAGTCGTCCTGTGTATTTCCCCCGCAGAGTTCTCATCATATTGCATTGCATATAGTAATCATTGCATCCTCAAAACTGCGTAGCATTTCCATCCCATATGGAGCATTACGCCATAGAAAAATTCAAACATATGCATTCATGTGCTCGAAACCACATCAGACCGTATCCCCGGCAGAGGCGGATCATTTTGTTCAACGTCAGCACAGCAAGTCAGCTACAGTTGCTTCGACAGCATTCAGAATTGTTTATCCCCACAGAGGTTTATTTCCTCACCCGATGGTGACAGAGGTTTATTTCCTCACCCGATGGTGACAAAAAGCTCGTTTCCCCCAATGAGACCCCCTGCAAGTGTTCAGCCTTGCCCTGTCATCTTGTGGATGTCAGTATCCCGTCAGCACCCGCGTGTGTTGCTTCTTTGGTGTCGGTAAACACCATCCGTCGGTGATTTCCAGTCATGCGTAAGTGTCTGGTCTTCTTTGGTGTCGGTAAACACCATCCTTCGGTGATTTCCAGTCATGCGTAAGTGTCTGGTCTTCTTTGGTGTCGGTAAACACCATCCTTCGGTGATTTCCAGTCATGCGTAAGTGTCTGGTCTTCTTTTGATGTCGGTAAACATCTTCTTTCGATGTTCATAACGTCCCCTCCCTTCCCTAGTGGAGTTTTCCTCCTCTCCGTTGGTGTCGATAAACGTGAGTCTACCTCTCGTCCTATGACGTCTGGTTGAAGTTTTCCTCCTCTCCGTTGGTGTCGATAAACGTGAGTCTACCTCTCGTCCTATGACGTCTGGTTGAAGTTTTCCTCCTCTCCGTTGGTGTCGATAAACGTGAGTCTCCCTTTCGTCCTATGACGTCTGGCTGAGTTTTCCTCCTCTCCGTTGGTGTCGATAAACGTGAGTCTCCCTTTCGTCCTATGACGTCTGGTTGAGTTTTCCTCCTCTCCGTTGGTGTCGATAAACGTGAGTCTCCCTTTCGTCCTATGACGTCTGGTTGAAGTTTTCCTCCTCTCCGTTGGTGTCGATAAACGTGAGTCTCCCTTTCGTCCTATGACGTCTGGCTGAGTTTTCCTCCTCTCCGTTGGTGTCGATAAACGTGAGTCTCCCTTTCGTCCTATGACGTCTGGTTGAAGTTTTCCTCCTCTCCGTTGGTGTCGATAAACGTGAGTCTCCCTTTCGTCCTATGACGTCTGGTTGAATTTTTCCTCCTCTCCGTTGGTGTCGATAAACGTGAGTCTCCCTTTTGTCCTATGACGTCTGGCTGAGTTTTCCTCCTCTCCGTTGGTGTCGATAAACGTGAGTCTACCTTTCGTCCTATGACGTCTGGTTGAATTTTTTCCTCCTCTCCGTTGGTGTCGATAAACGTGAGTCTCCCTTTCGTCCTATGACGTCTGGCTGAGTTTTCCTCCTCTCCGTTGGTGTCGATAAACGTGAGTCTCCCTTTCGTCCTATGACGTCTGGCTGAGTTTTCCTCCTCTCCGTTGGTGTCGATAAACGTGAGTCTCCCTTTCGTCCTATGACGTCTGGCTGAGTTTTCCTCCTCTCCGTTGGTGTCGATAAACGTGAGTCTTCCTATTCGTCCTATGACGTCTAGTTGTACCTGTTCCCTTGTGGATTTACCTCTCCGTTGACCTTGGTAAACGTTGAGTCTTTCCTAGTTGTCCGTTGGCATCTAGTTGTGATTTCTTTTCCCATTCATCGTCATTGCGATGTTTGGATGTGGCCGTACATTTTGAAAAAAAAACCAGTAATAAGAATCAAATCCCAGTGGACGTTTCCATTGGTGGATTCCAGTCGGTGCAAATTTCTACGGTTCTTTAGTATTCAATCCCTGTTTACCCTGAAAGTCTGACAGCCACTGCTATCATCCATTCGGGTTCCCAGCTGATTGAATAGGGGCAGCTGTAGCACCTCAAATTTGCACCTATCATTGTGCATACCATCTCATATTAGGTCATAGCATATCATGATCCATTGCATAGCATTTGCATTGTCCCCAGTTGCCTCAAGAGCAAGCAAGCAAAGAGTTAGGTCAAACTGATCAGGAGATCAGTCAACCAATCAAGCAAGGGTGTTTCTCAATGAGCCAAGGCCCTAGGGTTTGCCCAACAAGTTCACATGACTTGGAGGTCATTTTGAAGTGTTCAAGTCAAGGGTTGAGGGCTCAAAGGTCATCAGTTCATGCATAGCCAGGCAAAAACCCTAGAAAGTCAACAGTCAGTCAAAGCAGTGGATGGTGGCCATTCTTGTGGAATTTGGGCACCATGATCAATAATCAAGAGTTCACACAACTTGGGACATCATTTGAAGTCAAGGTCTCAAGGAATTAGGGTTTGGAATTCATCAGAAGTGCACAGTCAGTCCAAAACCCTAGAAAAGTCAAAGTTGGTCAACTGTGGTTGATTCTATGGTTTTGATGGATGGAAATGGTTTGAGAGAGCTTATTCATGTCCTAATAGGCCTCATATGTCATGGCAATCAACATCATTGAAGAATTTGAAGCCAAACAGAAGATTTCCAAAAATAGAAAGTGGACCTGTAATTTCAACTGCCAAAAATAGAAACTTCTTGATCCTCAACTTGCATCATGATACAAGCTTCAAATGAATTTTTGCCCAACATGAAAGTTGAAGATCTTGTTCTCCCATTTTCAAAAAGTCCAAGAACTCTCAAGCGAATTTTTGGACCTTTTTCATTTAAATTCAAAGTTTGACCAAACTTTGACTTTTTGATTCTTTGACTTTTTCTTGATTTGGCCAATTGGGAGATGTTTCATATGTCATTTATGATTTGCTCCAAGCCCTAAACCATGTTCATATCACCATTATACCATAATTTTGGCAAAAAATGCATAATGGACAAATGGTGCAAATAGCTTCACAAATGCAAGGCAAGCTAGCAAATCATTAAACAGACAACGAACAGCATAAGTAATGGCCCTGTACAGCATAACCAAGGCCCAATTTCGTGGCACATACACCTCCATTTACTCATTTGTTTCCAACTTAGCAATTGGCAAAAAGGGCCATTTGATTAAACTTGGATTAGCATGTGATAATGTGAGCTAAAACAGATGGATATAAACATTTTCTCTGCTCATTTGAACCCTAGCCACCACTGGAAAACCACAGAAAACTGCAATTCACTTCTTCTGGCATTTTTGCATTTTGAAAAATTCTGAGCCAACCATCAAAAGGCACGAGCAATCTTTGATCCCTCCTTCACTTATGCAACATTTTGAGCTCATTCTAACCATCATTCCTCAACTGGAACCCTCCTTCGAGCACTGCATCTTCAAGGCGCCCTTCAATGGCAGAAATCGTTTTGAGCTAGTTTGTGCATCCTCGGTTGGAAATAGCTGCACCATTCATCATTTCAAGGTCTAAGGAATACCTGTTTCGAGTTAAAGTAGCCAAAACTCCATTGCAACACAGCTATGCTTCAAACCAAGTAAATTTTCGAATACCTTCTTTCTCCATGCTATGCTATGTTTATGAAAGGTCTTTCCATGCTTGTTCCATTGCAATTTGAATCGTGCTAAGTGGTGAACTATGCTGTGTTAAATCTTGATTTTCATTTTGTGCACAAATGTGTTTTCCCTCGAGTTGGTTTAGTCATGATGAATTAGAGGAAATGGATGCTATATTCGTGTTGAGTGTGACTTGATGATGCTATTGGTATGCCTGCCATGGATTTCTGGGCATTTTGTTCCTGTGCTCGTGTTTGAATGTTGATGGATACCCTGTTTGAATCCTACATGTTTGCCCAGATTTTTCATGAACCATGTTTGGATTTTGTTGTTTGTGTGCTGTAGCATGAACCTACTGTACCAATGCCATGCTTTTTTTTTTTGATTGATAATGTTGCAATTCGTTTGTTGGCTTGGTTGCATGAGAATGCCTTGCCATTGCTGAAACCCTAGTCTGTATGAAGCATTGCCCAGAAACCTTGATGATGATTGGCTGTTGTTATGCGTGTTACTATTCCATTGAAGATGGGCCAATAAAAACATTTCCAGTGTCCCTCCCAAACGCAGCGTTTAGTTTAATGAAACGCTATATTACGCTTTTGCCATGCGCTGACTTTAGTTTGACCCATTAGTTCATGTCTTTTGTTCATGTTGCTTCAATTATTCATCAATCTTCAACAATTAATTTCTCTTTCAATTTTCATCCAAAAATTATGAAATTTTTTCCTCATGTTCATGAATGTGTCCTCTATTTTATTGTGATTTTTAATTAATTTTCCATTGTCTGGATTTTTAATGATAATTGATTTCCCAACATGTATGCCAAAATGATACATTGTGCCATTTCAATTGTGAAATACTCATGTTATATCCAATGAGCTTGAAACTTTTTGTGATGAAACTAGACACATTGACCTTCATTTCCATATAAAGTTTGTGCATTTATCATTTGTGGATTGAGAGTTATGATTTTCTGAAGTTATGTGTTACATTTGGTGCTATACCATGATCATGTATTTTCCCAATTTTTGTTCACATGCTTCCTCTTATCCAATTGACCCCAAATTTTGCATGAATGATCTTTTATGTGTCTATTTGATGTATGAATTTTCTTGGAATTGATTGTGAGGTTTTCTATTTAATTGTGAATTTTCTTCCCTGCCTAGTCCATGGTTGACTTTTTGTGATACACATTGCCATATCTTTTGTGAAATTCTCAAATCTTATTGTATGATCATGAAATTTCATAGGTGATAACTAGACATCTCAAGCTTTGCATTGGTGTTAACCTCACTCATTTCTCTTCTGTTTTCAAATTGATGTGATTTTTTGAAGTTGACCCATGTTTGTTGACTTTCATCATGCTTACTTGAATTTGGTTTGACTTCATGATTTTACTTGACTGCCTTCCTCTCATCCAAATGCCATGAAATTTTACATGTCTACCATGCTAGATGTTAGGATTGAGTGTGATTTATTTCATGATTTTTGAGATTGTTTGAGTTAACGTTTGAAAGAGGTCTTGCTGTTGACCTATTTGTGCTCTTTCTTGCCATGCTTTGCATCCTTTTGCATATGAAATGACATTGATGCATGATTTAATTATGAATCCAATTGAGAATGCTTCTTGAATGTTTAGACTTGGTTTGGGTTGACTTTTCCTTGCTGCCTTGACTTTTTCTTTCATCTTTGACCCTAGGCTAGTCCTAGTGGTCTTCTAAGCTTATGTTGAGTTCATCTGTTTCAGGTTAAGCACCAATGCTTTGAGATCATACAAATGTGATTGGATTTGTTTACATATGAACTAACCTTTGTTTTGTAGATGATTTGACTCAAGTGTTTGAGTTTTGCTTTGCACAGTTGACCTTCTGTGGTTGACTGATTATCCATTCCTTTTGGTTTTAACTGTTTAATTGCATACTGATTTGTTTGGTTTTTCTCAGGTACCCTTTAGTTGCTTTTTGCTTGCTTTGCTATTTAGCAATTGCTTTTGAGGTATAATTACTTCTTCTTCATGTAGTCTGGAGACCCGGTCTGTTATTTGACCGGGCAAACTGTCTGAAGTCCTCCTTAAGAGGCAATGCCTGTGTGTGTTTAAATTTGTCCCAAGCAGGAAAAGTCCTCATTTGAGGAAATTGGTGGAAGGTAGGGATAAGCAACCTATCCCCCACTATTCAGTGAGTCATCTCATTGCTCCCATTACATGGTTGAAGCATTGGGATAAAAACCCAAGATCAATCGAGTCAATAATGGGGAAAGAGTTCCATCTTTCTGAACTCCCCCACTTTCTATTATTTGATGCTCTCCCTGATTAGGGATAGAAGCAATGAGGCACACCCCTCATCTCCTATTCATCTGCTTCACCTTAGCCTCTCAATGGCAAGGTTAAGAGCAACACTTACCCTATTCCAGTTGGCCCTAGTGCCTAACCTTTTGCTTGAGCCTCTTGTATGCATATAGAGTGTGCTTCCTGTGATTGCTTGTTTGCTTTGCCTCTTTAGGTTTAGCTTAGACTTGCCCTTATGCAAGGTAGGTTGTGCTTGACTTGCTTCCTGTGCAAGTCAGGTCTGTGTGGCTTACCTCCTGTGTGAGCCATGCTTAGAACTGTTTAGCCGAACTACGGCAACTCTGATTCTCATGTCCAGATGAGATACGTAGGCACGAGATGCGATGTCTTGCCGAGTTTGACTAACGACTAACAGCTAATCCTTGCTTGTTTTCGCCCTCGTTGCGATCCTTTCTCTCGCCCTCGTTGCGATCCTTTCTCTCGCCCTCGTTGCGATCGAGCCTTTTCCTTTCTCTCGCCCTCGTTGCGATCGAGACTTTCCCTTTCTCTCGCCCTCGTTGCGATCGAAGTCTTTTTTCCCAGCCTGCCGAACTACGGCAACTCTGATTCTCATGTCCAGATGAGATACGTAGGCACGAGATGCGATGTCTTGCCGAGTTTGACTAACGACTAACAGCTAATCCTTGCTTGTTTTCGCCCTCGTTGCGATCCTTTCTCTCGCCCTCGTTGCGATCCTTTCTCTCGCCCTCGTTGCGATCGAGCCTTTTCCTTTCTCTCGCCCTCGTTGCGATCGAGACTTTCCCTTTCTCTCGCCCTCGTTGCGATCGAAGTCTTTTTTCCCAGCCTGCCGAACTACGGCAACTCTGATTCTCACGTTCAGGTGAGATACGTAGGCACGAGACGCGATGTCTTGCCGAGTTTGACTAACCACTAACACTAACTCTTTTCTCTCACCCCTGTGTGATTGAGATCTCTTCTTTCTCTCGCCCTCGTTGCGATCGAGACCTCCCCTTTCTCTTGCCCTAGTTGCAATCGAGACCCTTGCTTCCTGTGCAAGCCGTGTCTAGGATAGGTTGGCCCGTGTGCCATTTAGCTAGAAACCTTAACTTAGGGTTGACTTTTGCATGACAACATCTAGGCTCGAGTCGTAGTCTCCCTAGAGTTGTGTCTCCCTCTGTTATCTGGTTAGGCTAGATCCTTGTCCCTGCGTAGGGGAACTACATCGCCCTGATCTTCACACCAGATGAAGTATGTAGGCAGGAGATTGAGCTGATCTCTCCGGGCGCCTTTTCTTTTCTTTTGTGTATGTTGTTTGACAGTTATAGGCTCGAGTCCCCGACTCCCTATTAACTTGTTGTGTTGTAGTGTGCTTGGAAGCCGATGTAAGTCCATCGAGTGGCATTTGGGTTCCAGTGTGTGTGCGTTTTGGTCCGGATGCTGACATAAGTCCAGTGATTGGCAGTCGGGCTCCACGTTTGCCTTTGTCTTGTTTGTTTGTGTGCGTGTCAGCCGAGCTACGAATGCTCTGATTCTTCTCTCGTCCGAGAAGATACGTATGCATAAGGTGCGATACCTTAGCGAGCATGTGTCGTTTCCCCGTTCCGAACTACTTCGACTCTGATGTCTATGCCTGATAGACTAAGTAGGCCCAGGATACGATGTCCTGCCGAGTCAGTTTCAGTCAGTTTCTCTTGTCTCTTTTCAGCCAGTGTGTGTGTGTTTGAGCAGCGTTTTAGCAACCATTTTCCTTCCTTCTGTGCGTGGATCCCGTAGAGTACTACGGATGCGTAGGGTGCCTAACACCTTCCCTTCGCATAACCGACTCCCGAACCCATCCTCTTTGGTCGCGAGACCATGTTCTTTCCTAGGTTTACTTCGAGCGTTTCCTTTCCCTCTTTTGGGATAAATAACGCACGGTGGCGGCTCTGTTGTTTCTTTCTTTTCCCGCCGGTTTTTCGCGCGATGCGACAGTTAGCTTGGGTTCCCCTTAAAGGATAAACCTAATAACATTTTGTTAGAAGGTGTGTTCTTTCAAGAGGGTAAAGATCCCCAAAACTTAAAGGGCTGGATGGTCCATGCTTGGCGCAAGATTCATAGGAAGGGAAGGAAAAAGCTTGGTCTGAAGAATTGTATCGCTTTGGAACCCTACACCTCGCGGGTGAGGAAGAGAGCTTATGAGTACCACATGCCCTATGATTACCCGAGACCTACACCTATGGTTATGGTTGGGCCTTCAACCCTCCCTAAACCAAGGAGTAGATGAGTTGAGAGATGAAGACCGTTTGCGTGCTTGGGTCCGTGAGCGAGACGAGCTACTTCAGCAAAATAGAGATAAGGATGCTTTGATAGAGTTTCTGGAGCATCAGGTTATCGACGAGCCTGATGATGTGGTGACTTCTCTTCTTCGTCAGTCTTTTAGGTTTTGGAAGAGGAAGTACGATCGATTCGCCAAGGAGAAGGCAGATATGGAGGCAGCCTATGAAAGAGAGGTGAAGAGGCTTCGTGCAACTTATCTTCTGGTCTCAAGAGCTTTGGACGATTGTTTCTAGGGTTCCATAGGATGATCATTTTCCTTCTCTCTTGTATCGTATTTTGGTTACCAAGACTGTACTTCTTTGGTGTAAATTTTTTCCAGATATCATTGATATGAATATTCCATTATATGTCTAAATGATTAAGATTTTCAAATATTTGCAAATAGATCTCTAAAGAGTTCCTCTGAATAAAAATAAAATCATATGCACAAGCATTGCATGCATCATGTGCATAAGTAGGTCTTGTTTAGGGCTTCTTGATCAGTGGTCTAACTCTGTGTTCTTCATTTATTTTGAAGACAAGCTGACGCACCGGTACAACACCAGAGCCAACTCTTCAAAGCTAATGGATCACCTCGAGCAAGAAAACAGGGAATTTAAGGAGGAAGTGGCAAGATTGACTGCCCTGATGGAGTCATTCTTGGCCGCCCAAAGTCAGTCTTCTCCAACGCCTTCAACTCCTCCCCATAGGACGGTATTCTCAGAGGTTGCTTCCTCTACCGTGCCTACTGCCAGTGCTCATTTTGCTCCATCTGCTATGCCAGCCGGGTTTCCCTGGGGGATGCCTGCGAATTTTGTTCCAGAGGGTCTCGCCCTAACTTTTGCTTCTCTGTCTGCATCTAGCTCGATCCTTGCTGTGCCACCTCCAGTTGTGCACACTTTACCGAGAATTGATGACACCATTTATCACTCTAAGTCGTCTGAGAGCCCAAATGTTTACGAGAAAATGGATGCTATGAATGATCAATTCCTTAAGCTGCGCAAGGAACTAAAAACTATAAGAGGGAAAGACCTCTTCGGTAAATCTGCTGCTAAGCTGTGTCTCGTGCCAAACATCAAGATTCCTATCAAATTCAAAGTGCCTGACTTTGAAAAGTACAAAGTGAAATTCTGGTATCAGATATAAGATTTCGAAGGTAATGTTACGACATTGATATCTGGTTATAAACAATGGATAAACAAAAACAGAATGGTAAATAACACAAGCAATTGTTAACCCAGTTCTGTGCAACTCACCTACGTCTGGGGGCTACCAAGCCAGGAAGGAAATTTACTATAATAGAATTAGTTCAAAGACTATCTGTACACTTCACCAAGTTACGGTCTTTCTCACCTAATATCTACCCGTGCAATTTCTACCTAAGCACTCTTAGATATGAGAACCCACTCACTTCCCTTACAATTACACACCCGTGATTTTAAACAATAATCCCTTGTGAAAAGAAAATACTTCTCAATTACAAACTCCTGATTTTACTTCACAGTTTCAATCAAGAAGACACACTCTTGATTTTGCTTCAAAGCTTTGATCGAGAAGATAAATCAGTCCAATTCAATCATCAATGGATGACTTGAATGACCTACAGACACAAACCCTAGTTCTCTTTCTAAATTTCGCTCAGTCTTGGTTGTGTGTTCAAACATGTTTTCTGAGTCCCTTTTTATAAAAACATTGGACAGCTTGAAAACCCTAAATATATTTTCCAATCAAATCTTTTCATATCAGCTGTAAAGATCTCCTTGGAAAATAAACAAATCTGGTTGAAATCCCTGAAAGAATGCGCCAGCTAGCCATATATTCAATTAACCAATGATTGCCATTAATTGTGCAATCACAAAACACCAGACATTCATATTGAATGTTCTGTGTACAAGATGTCATGACATCGGGTCTGACATCTGGAAAAATCCTACATAATCCAATTTCCTTTTATAGCAGGTACAACCATATCAGATACCATGACATTGTGTATGTCATCTGAAACAATTATGCATGAACATGTCTTCCAATTAAGCTCCAGCAGGTACATCCAATATCAGACGCCTTAACATTGTAAGTGGCATTCTGAAACAATCCTGCTTGCATATGTTCTTTAACTCCAGCAGGTACATAGGATATCTTATGTTAAGACATCACACATGACATCTTGTGAACACTCTTTGTTTTACCAAAATTGGTGCCAACACTTAGAATCAACAAACTCCCCCTTTGGCAAATTTTGGCTAAAACATATATCTGTCCTTTTTGTTCACAAGGCAAACTATCAGCAGTTAAACCACATAACAGTAGTTTAATCAGCACCAGAAGCAAAACACAATTACTAGCTATGGGTACTAGTAATACACATATGCACAAGGGTACTTCTCCTCCCCCTAAATTTGTGCAACAATCAACAGAATTACTAGTTATGGATGCAACTAGTAAGACACACAAATGCACAGTGCACAAGGGTACTTCTTCTCCCCCTAAATCTGTGCATTCACCAAAAAACAGCTACTGAACTCCAGTACCTGTACCAGCCAGAATGTCATACTGACATCTGCTACAACAACAGCACCTGTGCACCTCTTTGAATAATGGTTGTACTTCTGTTCATCCATCTTCGCCAGTACCTAGCTCCACCAGCTCCACACACTTCTCCCCCTTTTTAGTCAAAATTGACCAAAGGTAAATAAATCTCATAGAATCTTTACACCAATCACATCTCTCGCTACACCATACCTCACAAAACTCCATACTCTTTTTGTGAGAACTATCCCCAAACTCCTTTGATTGCTATAGATTCTCATACACACAGATCCCCAATTTTCCTCTTAAACATTCAAATTGATTGGCATCTAAGGCTTTTATGAATATGTCAGCTAGTTGCCTCTCTGTAGGAACATGCTCCAGTGCTATGATATTTTCTTCCACAAGTTCTCTGATGAAGTGATGCCTGATATCTATGTGTTTAGTCATGCTGTGCTGAATAGGATTCTTGGAAATATTTATAGCACTCAGGTTATCACAGTATAATGTCATGACTTCTTGTGTGACATTGTATTCAGACAATATTTGTTTCATCCAGACCAGTTGAGAACAACTACGTCCCGCTGCTATGTACTCAGCTTCAGCAGTGGATAGAGATACACAGTTATGTTTCTTACTGAACCATGAAATCAGATTGTTCCCTAAGAAGAAACATCCTCCTGATGTGCTCTTCCTATCATCAGCACTTCCAACCCAGTCTGCATCATAGTATCCAGTCAACATAGATCCAGATCAATGGGTATATAACATCCCATAGTCATTGGTGCCATTGACATATTTCAGTATTCTCTTCACTTGGTTTATGTGATTGACTTTTGGTTCAGCTTGATATCTAGCACACACACCAACAGCAAATGCAATGTCAGGTCTGCTTGCTGTGAGATATAGCAGACTGCCTATCATGCTTCTGTATAGACTTTGATCTACACTGACACCATTTTCATCTTTGGAGATTTTTACATGTGTAGGAGCAGGAGTTCTTTTATGGCTTGCATTCTCCATGCCAAACTTCTTCACAATGTTCTTGGCATACTTGCTTTGAGATAAAAAAATAGTCTTCCATCTGTTTGACTTGTAGCCTAAGAAAGTAAGTCAGTTCTCCAACAAGGCTCATTTCAAACTCAAATTGCATTTGTGTAACAAAGTGTTCAACCATCTGTTCTGACATTCCACCAAATACTATGTCATCTACATATATTTGTGCCACCATGAGCTTCCCTCCTTCATTCTTCACAAACAGAGTTTTGTCAATACCTCCTTTCCTGTATCCATTGTCAGTGAGGAACACTGTGAGCCTCTCATACCAAGCCCTGGGAGCTTGTTTTAACCCATAGAGGGCTTTCTTCAATCTGTACACATGTTTAGGAAGGTTTGGATCTGTGAAGCCTTTAGGTTGTTCAACATATACTTCTTCATTTAGGTAGCCATTTAGAAAGGCACTTTTTACATCCATCTGAAACAGTTTGAATTTCAGAATACATGCCACTCCAAGCAGTAATCTAATGGACTCAAGGCGAGCTACAGGAGCAAAAGTTTCATCAAAGTCAACTCCTTCAACTTGAGTATATCCTTGAGCTACCAATCTAGCTTTGTTTTTTGTAACAACCCCTTGTTCATCAGATTTATTCTTGTATACCCACTTTGTACCTATGACATTTACTCCTTCAGGTCTAGGAACCAATTCCCATACTTCATTCCTTTTGAATTGACCTAGTTCTTCTTGCATGGCATTGATCCAGAACTCATCAGTCAAGGCTTCCTTGATATTTCTAGGTTCAATCTTTGACACAAAGCATCCATGTGAGATTACTTCTCTTGATCTAGTAGTGACTCCTTTATCTGGGTCTCCTATGATAAGGTCTTTGGGATGATCCTTCTGAATTCTGATAGAGGGTCCCTTGTTGATTTTGTCATCTTCAGGTTCAGCTTGAGGTGGTTCTTCTTCCTTATTCTTGTCTGAGGAGTCACCTGGAGAATCATTCAGAGATGTCTCGACATCGTCTGTGACATCAGTCTGTTGATCATCAACAACTACATTAATGGATTCCATCAACACATTAGTTCTGGAATTGAAGACCCTGTAGGCTCTGCTGTTTGTTGAATAGCCCAAAAATATTCCTTCATCACACTTGGGATCCATCTTCCTTCTTTGCTCACGATCAGCTAAGATATAGCATTTGCTACCAAATACATGGAAGTATTTTACTGTAGGTTTTCTTCCTTTCCAGACTTCATAGAGAGTTGTGGGAGTCCCTTTCTTTAATGTCACTCTGTTGTGGACATAGCAGGCTGTGTTCATGGCTTCAGCCCAAAAATGATAGGGTAACTTCTTAGCATGAATCATAGCTCTGGCTGATTCTTGCAGAGTCCTATTTTTTCTTTCCACCACACCATTTTGCTGGGGAGTGATGGGAGATGAGAACTCATGATGAATTCCTTCTGAAGAGCAAAATTCAACAAATTTGTTGTTCTCAAACTCCTTTCCATGATCACTTCTAATTTTGATAACAGGACTTTCTTTTTCCCTTTGAAGTTTCAGACACAGCTCCTTAAAGACTTCAAACACATCAGATTTTTCTCTTATAAAATTGATCCAGGTGTATCTGGAGAAATCATCCACCACCACATATGCATATTTCTTACCACCAAGGCTTTCTACCTGCATGGGTCCCATTAAGTCCATGTAAAGTAGTTCCAGGACTTTGGTAGTTGTGTCATGTCTGAGCTTCTGGTGTGACATCCTTGTTTGTTTTCCAATCTGACATTCTCCACAAAATTTTCCCTCATCAATCTTTAAGTTGGGAATCCCTCTAACTGCTTCTACTGATATAATTCTCTTCATACCTTTTAGGTGCAAATGGCCCAATCTTTGATGCCATATCTTCACTTCTTCTTCTTTGGCTAAGGTACACATTGAAGAGTATCCAGTTTCTTGAGAGCTCCACATGTAGCAGTTGTCTTTGGACCTAACTCCCTTCATGATTACTTTATTTTCTTTGTTAGTAATCAGACATTCAGTTTTTGTGAAGTTTACATTCAGACCTTGATCACATAGTTGACTGATGCTTATAAGATTAGCAGTTAATCCCTTAACAAGTAGAACATCATCAAGGTCAGGAACTCCAGGGAAACCCAGCCCACCCATTCCCTTGATTTCACCTTTTGCACCATCACCAAAGGTAACATAGCTCATGGCATGAGGATGAAGTTCAGTCAACAGGTTTTTGTTCCCAGTCATATGTCTGGAGCAACCACTGTCAAAATACCAATCTTCTTTGGCTGAGACTCTGAGGGAAGTGTGGGCTATTAGACTTGTGACCTTTGTCTTAAGAGCCCATTGCTTTTTGCTGACAGTCTGGTGATGTTTGGACCTAGATCGGTGTTGAGACTGAACAGGACCAGGATAGCCATATAGCTTATAATAGAAGGGCTTCAGGTGGCCAGATTTTCCACAGTATTGGCATTTCCATCTTTGATGGTTCCCTTTCTACTGTTGTGACATCTCAGGTTTGCTTTTAACATGGCTGCTCTTAGGCTTGGTTTTTGATTTGCAACTGTACTCAACCTTGAATCCAATGCCAGATTTGTTTCCAGTTATTTGCCCAGTCTGGAGAACCTTGTCTAGGGTGGCAGATCCTGTGTTAAGCATTTTTACATACTTAGTCATCTCATCAAGTTTGGAATTCAAGAACACAGCCTCAGTTTCCAAATTTGAGATGATTTCTATATACTCTTTCTTCTCATTTTTCATCTGAGCTATCACTTGCTATTGTCTTTCAACTTGTCTGCACATTCCTGCCCTTCTGTGGCACCACTCTTTGTAGGTAGTGTCCAACTCTTCAAAGGATCTTTCATCTTCAATTGACTCTTCCTCAGACCCCCATCTTCCTGTCAAAGCATTCACATGATTTGTAGCTTCTTCAGTTTCACTTCCATCAGACCAAGAGGCTACAAGGCTCCTCTTTTGTTTCCTGAGGTAGGTCCCACATTCAGTTTTAATATGACCATATCCATTACACTCATAGCACTGAACTTCTTTGGGCTTTTCTTCAGACTTTGTGGTCTTACCAAAGCTGTTGGATTTATTGATGTCAGATGTGATGTTTTTGACATTGCCCTTAGCTCTGACATCTACCTTTTTCATTAGTTTGTCGAACTGTCTTCCCAGCATTTCTATCTCATTTGCCAAGTATCCATCAATGTCGTGATCACCTACCTCATCTTCCTCTTCGGTGTTTGACATAAATGTTATGCTCTTGGCCTTCTTTTCAGCTCCCTCACATATTCTCATCTCAAATGTTTGGAGGGACCCAATTAGCTCATCCACTCTCATATTTGAGATGTCTTGAGATTCTTCTATGGCTGTGACTTTCATAGTGAATCTCTTGGGGAGTGATCTTAATATTTTTCTTACCAGCTTTTCATCTGACATCTTCTCGCCCAAAGCTCCTGAGGCATTGGCAATTTCAAGAATGCTCATGTAAAATTCATGAATATTTTCATCTTCTTTCATTCTTAAGTTTTCAAACTTGGAGGTGAGCAGCTGAAGTCTAGACATCTTTACCCTAGATGTGCCTTCATGAGTGGTCTTGAGAATGTCCCAAGCCTCTTTGGCTATTTCACAGTTATTTATCAGCCTGAAAATATTCTTGTCCACTCCATTGAAGATGGCATTCAAGGCTTTAGAATTTCCAAGAGCAAGATCATCCTCTTCCTTGGACCATTGTTCTTCAGGCTTTTTCTCAGTAATGGCTTCTCCTTCTTTAGTAACAACAGGATGCACCCAGCCTGTCAAGACAGCTTTCCAAGCCTTGTTATCAAGGGATTTTAAAAAGGCTACCATTCTTGGTTTCCAATAGCCATAGTTAGAACCATCCAAAATTGGTGGCCTATGAACAGATCCTCCATCCCTCTCCATTGTACCAGAAAGTATTCTCCCTAGATCTCACCCAGAGCCAGAGCAGGATGCCTGCTCTGATACCAATTGAAATTCTGGTATCAGATATAAGATGTCGAAGGTAATGTTACGACACTGATATCTGGTTATAAACAATGGATAAACAAAAAAAGAATGGTAAATAACACGAGCAATTGATAACCCAGTTCGGTGCAACTCACCTATGTATGGGGGCTACCAAGCCAGGAAGGAAATTCACTATAATAGAATTAGTTCAAAGACTATCCGTACACTTCACCAAGTTAAAGTCTTTCTCACCTAATCTCTACCCGTGCAATTTCTACCTATGCACTCTTAGATATGAGAACCCACTCACTTCCCTTACAATCACACACCCGTGATTTTAAACAACAATCCCTTGTGAAAAGAAAATACTTTTCAATTACAAACTCTTGATTTTACTTCACAGTTTCAATCAAGAAGACACACTCTTGATCTTGCTTCAAAGCTTTGATCAAGAAGACAAATCAGTCCAATTCAATCATCAATGGATGACTTGAATGACCTACAGACACAAACCCTAGCTCTCTGAGTCCCTTTTTATAGAAACATTGGACAGCTTGAAAACCCTAAATATATTTTCCAATCAAATCTTTTCATATCAGCTTTAAAGATCTCCTTGGAAAATAAACAAATCTGGTTGAAATCCCTGAAAGAATGCGCCAGCTAGCCATATCTTCAATCAACCAATGATTTCCATTAATTGTGCAATCACAAAACACCAGACATTCATACTGAATGTTCTGTGTACAGGATGTCATGACATCGGGTCTGACATCTGGAAAAATCCTGCATAATCCAATTTCCTTTTATAGCAGGTACATCCATATCAGATACCATGACATTGTGTATGTCATCTGAAACAATCCTGCATGAACATGTCTTCCAATTAAGCTCCAGCAGGTACATCCAATATCAGACGCCTTAGCATTTTAAGTAGCATTCTGAAACAATCCTGCTTGCATATGTTCTTTAACTCCAGTAGGTACATAAGATATCTTATGTTAAGACATCACACATGACATCTTGTGAACACTCTTTGTTTTACCAAAATTGCTGCCAACACTTAGAATCAACACAAAGGAAACACTTGCCCGCTCACCCATCTTGTGATGTATGCACGCAAGATGTCAACTCAGACTGACAACGATCAACTCCTAATCCACTATTCCAAGGACAGCCTGTCCGGTGCCGCATTGAGATGGTATATGGGCTTGGATAGTATGAACATTCGTTTCTTCAATGACCTTGACGAAGTTTTCGTCAAGCAGTACAAGTACAATGTTGACATGGCTCCCGATAGGGACCAATTGAGGGCTATGTCTCATAAGGAGAAGGAAACATTCAAGGAATATGCCCAGAGGTGGCGTGAATTGGCTACATAGATTGTTCCCTCGCTCGAAGAGAAAGAAATGACGAAGATCTTTCTCAAGACTTTAAGCTCTTTCTACTACGAGCGGATGATTGCTAGCGCTCCCTATGACTTCACCGAGATGGTGAACATGGGGATGCGACTAGAGGAAGGAGTCAAGGAAGGATGCCTGACCAGAGAAGAAGGCTCTTCTGCCAAACGTTATGGGGCGTTTTCCAAGAAGAAAGATGGAGAAGCATAAGTCATGTCTTCTCATATTAGGACGCCCGACCAGTAACCAGCACCAGGTGGCTCATATAGCACATGCTTTCAGAGAAAATCAACATTATCAGCATCAGAACGAGCAACAACAACATCAACAATATCAACAACATCAACATCGTCCGCAACAGCAGGCCTACCAGCCTTGAAACAACAACAATACCAGCACTAGCTATGATAGGAAGAGGGTCACTTTTGATCCAATTCCAATGACTTATGCAGAGCTATATCCTTCATTGATGGAAAGGAAGTTGATCACTCCACGTGACCCACCTGCTGTACCTACCAACCCCTAATGGTGGTACAAGCCCGAGCTTCACTGTGTATATCATTCTGGTGCTCCCGGACATGATACGGAGAACTGTTATCCCCTAAAGACCAAGGTGCAAGACCTTGTTAGAAGTGGGATTTTGTTTTTTAAGGAGTAGGTCCTAATGTAAAGAAGAACCCATTGCCCGAGCATGGGAAATCTACTGTTAATATGGTCCAGGGTTTCCCTGGCAAGTACAAAGTCCTGTATGTCAGTCATATCAGGAAATATTTGGTCGAGATGCACAGACTGGTATGTGGATACAGTCACTACGAGCATGACCATGACAGCTGTCGAGTGTGCACTGTCAATGAGAGGGGATATCGCCAAGTCAGGAAAGATATCCAAGAGATGTTGGATCAGGGTGTGATCGAGATACGTCAGAATCGTGATGAAGATGAAGTGAATGTTATATCCCATGTGTTAAGAATACCCAAACCTGTTGTTGTCAGATATGATGGCAGTAAGAAGAAGGTTTCTCCCACTCTTATTATCAAGCCAGTTGGCCCTGTTCCATACTCTTCAGACAAGGCTGGTCCCTATCGATATAATGCGATTGTATTAGAAGATGGGAAGGAGGTATCGTTGCCCTCCACCTCTGTTACAAGTATTTCAGATGTTAGTGGTTTGACCCGCAGTGGTCGTGTTTTTTCGGCGCCGCCGAAACCCCATGTAGACATCCTGAGAAGAACCGATGATGTTGATAATTCTGCCACCCCTGTGGGGACTTCTTCTACTTCTCCGAATTCGGCACTTGTTGTTGATAGACTTGCCGTTGCTGCTAAAGCTCTTGTCCCTGATGGCCAGAATGGCATATTGAGAGAGGATTGTGATGAGATGTTGAGGCTCATCAAAAGGAGCGAGTATGATGTTGTCGATCAGCTGCTTCAAACGCCATCAAAGATATATGTGATGTCTTTGTTGATGAACTTTGAGCCACACCGTGAAGCTTTACAGAGGGTGTTGGACGTGGCATACGTGGATCACGATGTCACAATAGAACAATTTGATAGCATTGTTGCAAACATAACTGCTTGTAACAACTTGAGCTTTTGCGATGCTGATCTTCCCGAGGAGGGAAAAGACCATAATTTGGCTCTACATATTTCAATGAATTGCAAGGATGATGCCTTGTCTAATGTGCTGGTAGACACAGGATCATCGCTAATGTGTTGCCAAAATCCATTATGGCCAAACTTTCATACCAGGGGCCTCCCATGAGGCAGAGTGGAGTGGTTGTGAAGGCTTTTGATGGCTCCAAAAAAACTGTGATTGGCGAGGTTGAGCTCCCAATCAAGATCGGACCTAGTGATATCCATATCACTTTCCAGTTCATGGATATCCACCCATCATATAGCTTCTTGCTAGGAAGACCATGGATTCACGAGGCAGGCGCCATGACATCCACCCTACACCAAAAGTTAAAGTTCGTCAAGAACAAGAAGTTGGTGGTGGTAGAGGGAGAGAAGGCTCTCTTGGTAAGCCATATGTCTTCCTTTTCTTATATAGATGTTGAGGATGAGGTTTGAAATCCATGGAAAGAAGAACATCCAGTTTTGTCCATCTAGTGCAAAGACACAGTAGAGATCAAATATAACACTTATGTTTATTGATCCTGCCGAGTTATCAGCATGATGTCTCAACATTGATTTGAACATCACCTGTTCAAACATTACAGAAGGTTGAACTGTAACAGACCAACCAATCTATACAACAGCAGTCAATAATGAATGTTATAGCATTCTGTTTTGCAATCAGACTGTAGGCTATGTGTCAAGTATGTTATTCTTTTCATAAACAGACTAGAAACAGACTGAGTTATAACAAACAAAATATAGTGTGCAGAAGGTAAAAACACCAGTACTTGTTAACCCAGTTCGGTACAACATTACCTACTCTGGGGGCATACCAAGCCAGGAAGAAGATCCACTATTAGCAGTATTAATTCAGAGTTAAACTCCCCCGTTTACAACTCCTCACTTAATCCCTGTTGCATCCGCGAAAAAACAACCGGCGGGACTCAAATAAAAACACAACACAGAGCCGCCACTGCGTGTTATTTATCCCAAGATAGGGAAAGGAAACGCTCAGAGAAACCTGGAAAGGAAATGGTCTCGCGACCAAAGAGAAAGGGTAAGGGAGTCGGTTACGCAAGGGGAAGGTATTAGCACCCCTCACGTCCGTCGTACTCGACGGGATCCACGTTCTAAAATAAAGAAAAGGTTGCTAAACATCACACACACACACAGGGAACGCAGGTGGGGTTAAGAGAAGGGAGCTCGATAGGACATCGCATCCTATGCCTACATATCTCGTCTGGAATGAGAATCAGAGCCACTGTAGTTCGGCTTACGCACGCCAAACAACACAAAACACACAAACAGATGGCAAACATGGAGCCCAACAGCCAATCATTGGACTTACGTCAGCATCCGAACCAAAACACACTCCAAAGGGCAAACGCGGAGCCCGACAGCCAATCACTGGACTTACGTCGGCATCCGAACCAAACACACAATCAGATAACAGGTAAACACACGCAAAAAGAAAAAAAAGTGCCCGGAGAGGTCTCGCACGACCTCCTGCCTACATACCTCGTCTGGAACAAGGATCAGGGCGATGTAGTTCCCCTGAAAGGGACTGAATTACTAGCCAGAAACCAGGGGAAGACACACTACCAGGGAGCTGGACTCGAGCCTAGTGTTCTCATGCATCGTTACCCTAAGTTCAGTTTTCTATCCTACTTGCATAAGCAAACTACTCCTATCCAGGAAAGAAGCAAGCATACAAGCATACAAAATAATTCAAGCATACATCAAATGAGAACAAGCATCTCAAACAGATATCCACATGGCACGCACTATAACCAAACAAGTGGGCTCACACAATAGGTTTGACTGCCTCAGCTAGTCATCTGTACGGGCTGTGTTTGCTCTTAACCTTGCCATTACGAGGCTAAGGTGAAGTGAGGATCAGACCTCACAGCTCTTATCCCTGACCAGGGAGAGCTTCTGACAAAGGAGCGTGGGTCCAGAATGGGGGGACCCTTCTACGCTCAAGGACTCTGACTCGATTGTGCAACAGCATAAGATCTTGGGTTTGTGTCCCAATGCATTAACACACAGCAGTGTGAGCAGAGGGACGACTCACAGAATACTGGGGGATAGATTGTATATCCCTTTGATCCACCAATTGCCTCTTAGAGGTCTTCACCTGCTTGGCACAATATTAAACAATCACAAACATCGCCTCTTAAGGAGGACTTCAGACAGTTTGCCCGGCCAAATAACAGGCCGGGTCTCCAGACTACATGAAGAATAGAAATCCTACCTCAAGTGGTTTAAAAACCAAGCAGCAGCAAGCAAGTTCTTAAAGAACTGTAAGCGACTAAATGTACCTGAAATCAATCAAGTATCATCAGTACTCAGACAGACAACAATAAACAGCAAATGTTAATCAGTCAGACTATACAAGTCAATGCACAACAAGGCAAGCTATAAGCTCAAGCCCAAGCTCCACAACCTACAAAACAAAGTTATGTTAGTGTACAAACATCAAACAAACTCAATTGAATTAACTTGATTCAATCTCCTTGAGCATTGTGCTTTTTATCCTGAAAAATCAAGCAAATGTGAGAAACATGACCACTAGGCCAAGCCTAGGGTCCAAAGGTGACAAAAATGTCTAAACAGCAAGGGATATTCAACCAAAACCAAATTAATGCAATTCAAAAGCAAATGCAATTAATCCCATACTCATACCCTTCACCATATTCATTTCATGCACAAAACAATTCAATTTAGATCAAATGGAACATCAAACATCCAAACAGAACTATTGCATTCAATTCCATATCAAAAAAATTCCAAAAATCCTCAAATAATTTACACCTAAACAGGACATATTCAAGGTATAGCATGTCAATTTTTAGCTCACTTGGACAAAAGGAACTATGTCAATGAAAATCAAGAAAAACAGACACAATTATATGAGCCAAATCACAACATCAACACATGCATTCACTTCAAAAATTCATAAGTCCATGAAAACAATAAAGAAATGAATGGGACCAGAAGCATCATGCCCTATCATGTGTCTATAACCAGCATACCAAATTTCATCATCATCCAATACCATATGAGCATTTCACAAAGATAATACCAACCTATATCACATGAGCTTGCACAATTGACATACAGAAATGAAAAATACCAATCAAATTGAAAACACCATGGAAAAATCCAGAAATATTCACATAGCATCTCAACATATCAACAATCAATCATGTGAAATTTCACTCCATTTCAACAAACATAGGCCAGGCAAATAATTACATGAAGATGACCTAATTAGGTGTGACACAAATTGTCACACCTAAGTTTAACAAATCATATCTCACACCACAAATATCAAAAATCCACAAAATTTACATGTAAATCACCATTGGCATGTCTACAATCACCACAAAAATTTCCAGGAATTTCTTTTTAAGTATGAGGATTTCACATTAAAAATGGTAGAATGTGCACAAAAATGACATAGGTCAAACATACCTAAGCAAAGTCAATAATTCACCATGCACAATTTGCAAATTCATGTCCATAAAATTCTACAGGGAATTTGGAATCCATAGAAAAAATCCTCACATTTTTCTGACTTTTAAAATATTTTTTGTGAATTTTCTAAGCTTTGTATGATTTTTTAATAATTATTTGAATATATTATAATTAATTGAATTTCATTAATGGCATTCTTGTAATTATGGGAACAGTGGCGCGGGAAACAGGTTTTTCAAAAGTTCAAACGAAAAATTGGATCAAACTCCCTACATTTTCCAGATTTCATCGTCTCCTTCCCAGAAAAGCAAGAACATGAAGAACACTCAACTTCAACGAAAATCAACATGCGCATGACCGTTGGAAAGTTCTGAGTCTCAGGAATCCAAATATCACCATAATTTCACCTAATTGTTCTTAAATCTCACGGATCGAAGGAGTTAGGGTTTGGCAACATAACTTTGAATCCATATTACATAAGCTACACTAATCCATTTCCTAAACTAATCACATCACGATGCTCTATGTTCTTCACTCTATCAAACGCACATAAGCAATTGAAGAATCATGACATTCGAAAAACTGATTACCTGGAATGGCAGTGTCGAAATCGGAGCTTTCAAGGTGTTTTCACCTCAAACAGTTGTAGTAGAAGCTTGTGGAAGTCAGATGCAATGCTCAGGTTCGGTTGATTTTGCTCCTAGTGCACAAAAGCTTGATTCACCATTAATGGAGCTTGTATGAACAGTTGCGATCCAAGGCTCTATCCAATCCAATTTCCAAAAACAGTGCAAGAAGATGATGAGTGGAGTTTGCAGCAAGAAGAATTTCGAAAATTGATCAAGAATTGAGAGAGTTTTGATCAATTGAAATTCTATATGGTTCTTGAGAATTTTGGGAGAATTTGGAGAATTTGGATCTGATTCTTGGAATTGTGAATTTCTGTTATGATTTAGTGATGATTAGGATTATATACTCTTGCTTAATCCATGCTTAATCACACTAATTAACCAAATGCCAAGTGATTACCAAAAATGTCATTTTCACACCAAGGGCAAAAATGTAACTTCTCATGCCAACTCATTGCCAGCTCATGGACAGCTCACACACTCTCAAAATGACATGTGTGAGCTGTTGCAACTTGGCTTATGTTGATTGGATGCATATTTCTCATTTTCACTATGTGATGGCTTATATGTTCATTTTCAAGTCCATTTCAAAAGCCAATTTCCAAACCATGAAGCCTTGGCATGTTATGAATATTCCAACAAGTTTCAAATGCCATTTGTGAAGTGTTGCAAAAATCCCCATCCAAAAATTCCCATTATTTCTCAAGTTGGACAATTTTGCCCCTGGTTCTTTTAACTGTCCAGTTGAAATTTGACTTTTTGCCTTGACCATTTCTGACGAAATCCAATTATGCACCATGAAAGTACATGTCAAATGGAGTTTGTGCATATAAAGAACATCCAATTTGGACAATCCATGTGGAAGTTATGCCCTCCTGATTATGGGTCATTTTTGAAATTCACTGGGCCATAACTTGACAACCATACATGGGATTTTCAAGTTCTTGGACTTTTTGGAAAGGTGAGAACAAGATCTACAACTTTCATGTTGAACAAATTTTCATTTGAAGCTTCCTTGGACATGCAATTTTGAGGTCAAAAACTTTCCATTTTTGGAAACTTCCATTACAAGTCACTTTCTATTTTTGGCAGTTTTTGTTCTGACTTGATTTTCTCCATTCTTAAGCTTTGCAATGTCAAATAACACTTGTTCCAACATGAATGAAGTGTATCCAACTCATTTCCACCTCCAAATCCATAAAATCAAGCACAGTTGACCACAGTTGTCTTTTTCAACTGATAGATGAATTTGGCAATGCATAGATCAAACCGAGCTCCAATCCTCTGATGAAATGGCTCAAGGGTGAAACCCTAGCTTCAATTATCTCCATACAACCAAATAATGATCCCCATCTCCATTGTAGACCCCATCTCCTGATCATGCCCTGATTGGCCCAATGCAACTGATTAGGGTTGACCAGTGGTCAAAACCCTAATCTCAAGGAATCCTGATCCAACACTTGATTCTGCTGATGATAACAAACCATGATGATGATGATGTATCACTTCAAACAAGATAAAGACCAATATCCTTCGAGAATCATGAAACCCTAATTCATAGCCCAATCCTCAGATGGCCAATGATCAATCAATAAAACCCTAGCCTGCACTTTGACTTCCTCATCTTCTGAACCAGACTTGGGAGGATGGCTTGCACAATGTAACCACATGATATGCAATATGTAATGCCTAATGACCTAAAAATGATATGTAATATGTTAATGCTAGTCCCAAGAGAGGAGGGCAAATTTTGAGGTGTTACAGCTGCCCCTATTCAATCCACTGTGAACCTGTCGATATGAATAGCCTCGGCTTTCAGATGATCAGGATGAAGAGTGATTGAATACCAAGAACAGACGAACAATTTGCACTCTGATGGGATATAATTAACAACGCCTGTCGGAATCGGCGAAGAAGCAGTCTTGAAACAAACATCCGTCTGGTACGGAAAAGTCGGCTTGAACCCCAAAACAGAAACGTCGACCTGGATACCAAAATAAATGGTAACGCAGGGATAACCATGGCCTGAACACCACTCATCCGCTCGGGATTATTATTCTTTTTCTTCTTTTCTTGAACCCCGAAATTTTCTCTTCTTTTTTCATTTTCTTGGCCTGAACACCACTTTGGTCCGAACACCTCTTCGGTTTGGATACCACTTCGGTCTGGATACCACTTCGGTCTGGATACCACTTCAGTCTGGATACCGGGAAACTGGCCGGATTGCCGCAAGCTGCATCGATCTAATCATCGTGAGCTTCTTCGATCTGGAAATCGGAATTGGCCGGAGTGCCACAAGTTCTTCGTCCTGACTGTTGAGAACCTCTTCGATCTGGAAATCGGAAACTGGCCGGATTGCCGCAAGTTCTTCGTCCTGACTGTTGAGAACCTCTTCGATCTGGAAATCGGAAACTAGCCGGAATGCCACAAGTTCTTCGTCCTGACTGTTGAGAACCTCTTCGATCTGGAAATCGGAAACTGGCCGGAATGCCACAAGTTCTTCGTCCTGACTGTTGAGAACGTCTTCGATCTGGAAATCGGAAACTGGCCGGAATGCCACAAGTTCTTCGTCCTGACTGTTGAGAACCTCTTCGATCTGGAAATCGGAAACTGGCCGGAGTGCCACAAGTTCTTCGTCCTGACTGTTGAGAACCTCTTCGATCTGGAAATCGGAAACTGGCCGGAATGCCACAACGACCCATGCTGAGGATGACAAGCCCTGAGCCGACTGCTCTCTATTCAACCCTGACAGACAAACACTTCGCGTTTAGCTGGGGATTATCTTCTTTCTTGTTTTTCTTGAACCCCGGAATCGCGCTGATCGCGTAATGTCTTCTGATATTATTTCCATCTCTGTCCGACGGAAACTTACCCTCCAGTATCGTACTACTGGGGAATATCCTTGATTAAAACCATGATGCTAGACTCCTCGGAGTAACACCTTCACTGTCTGATAAAACCAATCCTCAAGCGGTAACCACGGCTTGAATCGCGCTGATCGCGTAACGTCCTCTGATTTTATTTCCATCTCTGTCCGACGGAAACATTTCCTCCAATATCGCACTACTGGGGAACATTGCTGATCTGATGTCATGATGCTAAACTCCACAGAGTAACATCTTCGCTTTCTGGCACAACCACCTCTCAAACGGTAACCACGGCTCGAGACTAGCTCTATGCTTGCAACAATGATGCATGATCTTTTTCTGCGTAATGCTCCATAATTATGGAAATGCTACGCGATTTATTATTTTTTCTATGCGATATGCTATGCTTATCTACATGATGAATGCATAAAAAATATCCCCCTCAAGGGACTCTTCTGGGAAGCACGAGACACTCTGCTGAGGAACTCGCCATTGCTCTAACTCCACCCTGCTGGGGAATAATACTGCTGCCGGGAAAAGGTAACCCTTGCTGGGGAAAAACCCCTTTGCACTCAATCCGCTCGGGAATTTGCTGGGGATAAGAACCACCAACGCTCTGTGGGGATACAACAGTTTTTGACTTGCTGGGGATATCAATCTCAACTCTGCTTCGAGAAACCCTCACAGATACCTGACGACTTCACTGGGAAATGCTCACAGATACCCTGCTGGGAAAACAGCAACCTCCAGGCCTGGCGACTGGGGAAAGCATCAATTTGACACCCGCTGGGGATGACCATCCTGACCCTGCTAGGGAAACGAATGCTACTCCGCTGGGGAAGACCCATCCAATCCACATGTAGGACATACTTAGCTGGGGATGCAGATATCCGTCTGCTACGGAAACTTGTCCAATCCACTGGTAGGATAAATACTGCTGGAGATATATTTCATTGAAACCCGCTCCACTCGGGGAATAGCGACCTTCTGGCCTGGCTGCTGAGGAAACACCGTTTTAAACCTGCCGGGAATAACCATCCTGACTCGGCTGGGGAAGTTACAGACCTTGGATCTGCTGGGGAGCTAGCCCTCACCGCTCTGCTTGGGGACTTAGCTGGGAAATGAGAAAAGTTGGTACAAAAACACCCGTCGACTCGTCGAACCCTGGTATCCCCCTCCCAATCTCACATCAGCTTTCCACTTTTGAGAACTCCCAGACTCATCTGGACCTTTTCTGCTCCATCATCTTGTATCCCAAAGTCGCGCCGCGCTCGACGAGACGTACTCCTGGGAATTATACAAAAATCTCAATTTTCCGACTTTGAAGAGTCTTCTTGATTACTTTCAAGAGTCGTCGCACGTCCTGCCGTCTCTTCATCGTCCCTCGTCCCTGACTGGACCCTGTGGGGAATTACATACTTTCAAGTCTTCCGACTTTGAAGAGTCTTCTTGATTAAAATCAAGGATCGTCGTACGTCTCAACGTCTTCGTCATTCTTTCATTCATTCGTTCCTGAGCGAACTCTCTGGGGATCTGTTTTATCAACAGCTTCCACATCACAACCTGCAAGTGAGTGAAAATATCTAACAATTCCTGCAAAACAGACCGTCAGATAAAACCGTGCCCCAGGCGTGTCAAGATTTCAACACTTGGGTCACTCAACCTTCCGAATAAGATTTCAAGCTTTCAATCTTATAAACATGCATTGGAAGGGACCTGTATGTCTTAAAATGCAAAGATTCTTTATCAAAATAATCGGATGTTTTTGCAATCAAAGCGGTAATAAAAAACAAAAAACAAAATTATTTGACTGAATATGCATTTTATTGATTGGAAAAGTGTGGCTCAAATTGAGCAATTCAAAGGAAGCAATTCCTGAAAAGAGGTAATTGCGCACAAAAGGAAAAATCTATCCTAATGGCAATGTGAAACCCATGATCTCATCGAGTTCCAACTCAGTTACACCCCATATGTCCTCAGACCCTCCGTGCTTTCTGCCTTCTGAACAAGACGCTTCTGATTGATCCTTACCGGGTATTATCCATGATGCCTTAACCAAAGCGCAAACGATCATGCCAGACGCAGTTGTTCGTTTCAATCCCTCTTTTGCCTGGACCGCCCTTTCGGGTTTTCAGTCCACCGAGATACCCATTTTTGCCCAAGTCGCCTTTTCAGGTTTTCGACTTGCCGGGTGTACAGTTTTCTTTTTTATCCCTAATTTTTGCCCGAACCTTTCTTTCTGTTTTTGGTTCGCCGGGATGCCCATTTTTGCCTGGACTATTTTATTCTTTTCGTCCAGCGGGTCAATTATACGAAGTATTTTTTAACTGCGTCCGCATTCACAGGGGATGGAAAATCCTCGCCATCCATGGTCGTTAACAATAAGGCTCCGCCAAAGAAAACCTTATTGACCACGAATGGACCTTCATAATTGTATGTCCACTTGCCCCTTCGATCGTTTTGAGGAGGAAGGATCCTTTTCAGCACCATATCACTCACGTGATACACCCGAAGTCGTACCTTTCTGTCAAAAGCACGTTTCATCCTCTGCTGATACAACTACTCATGACAGATGGCTGCCAGCCTCTTTTCTTCAATCAGGCTCAACTCTTCGTACCGGGTCCTTACCCATTCAGCCTCTTGCAACTTGACATCCATCAGGACTCTCAAAGAGGGAATCTGAACCTCAACAGGTAATACAGCCTCCATTCCATATACTAATGAGAAAGGAGTTGCCCCGGTAGGCACACCGAGGTTCGATACCCATGTAATGCAAACGGCAGCATCTCATGCCAATCTTTGTAGGTTACCACCATTTTCTGCACAATCGCACCGTCGGTGCATTCAAACGTTATCCGGGCAACAAAAGCTCATTCACCTTAACCTCCCCATCAGACATCAGAATCCGTTCGGATTCAAGGTCAGGCCCCTCCTCCGGGATCGGTTACTCTCAATCTTTCGATTGGAGCACCTCGAGATGTCCTCATCAGGGAACTCAAACTTCATCGGTTGATAATCCTCAACGGGTTGCTGGGCGATGTAATCAGGCACTACACCCCTTGATTGCTTTCTGAGAGGTATATCGAATATCGTGTTCAATCAATAATCATTGGCCCTTTCGGAACCCGTCCGGTCATTGCTGGCTCTTTCAAAAATCTACCTGATCAACTCCATCTCGAAATCCACAAAGTGATATGAACCAGCATATACTATCTCAGTCGGCCAAAGTACATCAAGTTCCCCGAGCAGTGAATGTATTGTTTCACAGTCAGTAAACTTTTTGCTTAGGTAAATTGCATGCTCTTTTCGACAAGACTCGTCATGCTGACCCAATACACCTCGTAGACCCCTCGAGGGCTGTCAAGTACAGATTAACAATTGCTCCTTCCACAGGAGACATCGGAATCAGAGGTTCCTGCAACTTTTCTTTTATCTTTCAATGCCCCTTGGCAATCATTATTTCACCTGACCGTTTGATCTTTCTTTTCAACATCCTGAATATGGGTTCACACGTGGCTGTTAGATGAGATGTGAACCATGACAGGTAGTTCAATCTTTCTAAGAAACCACGAACCCCTCTTTTTCTTTCTCGGTTCAGGCGTTTCTTTTTGTTGTTGTTTTTTTTTTTTTTTTTTTTTTTAGCAGGATCAACCTCGATTCCTCTCTTATAATGAACCCCAACATCTTACCGGACCGCACTCTGATAGTGCACTTATCTGAATTCAACCTCAGTTTGAATCATTTCAACTGGTCAAACGACCTGCCCCAGTCTGCCAGATGCCCCTCTTCTGTTTGAGGACTTTGCTATCATGTCATCAACATAGCATTCGATTTCATGACGAATCATATCATGAAACAAAGTCACCATGGCTCTCTAATACAGGCACTGGCGTTCTGCTTCTCTAGAGGACAGTCTTCTCTCCATGGTAGCTTGTGCGCAACGACATTGGTATCCGACCCTCGCACATTCTGACATGTCTAGGCGAAGATGTCCACATGCTCTTTTAACAAGGCTACCATTCTGCTCTCGACTCGCCTCTGAAGCGGCCCTAATTTTCACTTCCTTTCTGACCTCGGTGCTTGGAATAACAACCTCAATCCTCTCCTCATGCGGCCGAATCACCTTCTCCTCTTATTTCAACAACCTGGCTAATTCCAGCAGATCACAATCTTCTTCGCCTTCTTCTTCGGCATGATTGCTCGGTATGTCGAAGTCATATGAGGTGTAACCAAATTGTTATCAACGAGATCCGGAGAATTATTTTTGAACTTTGGGACGAGACAAATCAAAAAAGAAAAATGAAAACAAACATTGCCATTTTTATTTGTTTTTAAACTGCAAAAATAAATGAAAAACAGGGAACACCGCTTTTTGACTGAAAAACATCCATTTGTTAATGATGCAGAAAATGCAAATTTAAACATGAGGTGGCCCTTACAATGAACCATTACGTGTCGGGCAACACGTATGGCTTTCATGCAAATAAAACTGAAAACAAGAAATTATTACTCTTCAGGATGAGTGACCGTGCAGATCTTTTCAGGCCTTCCAGTTTCCTGGTACGCACGCTTTTATCCACGACTCCAGCTCACAGTCACTGTCAGTCTCTTCCCCCATCGCACAGACGCGATCTGAATTTTCAGCAATTGCATTCACCATCGTCTGACCATGCGCCGGCATGGGATTGGCATTGGCATTCAATGACAATGTAAAATTGAGGGCCTTGGAATCCACCAGATCTTGGACAGTATGCTTGAAGGCTCTACAACCCTCAATGTTATGCCCAGGCGCACCAGAATGAAATTCACACCTGGCGTTCTCATTATAGTTAGGTGGCCTCTGATCTGACCTCAATGGAGCTAACATCCTTGGCTGAACCATCCCCAGATCCATCAATTTTTTAAACAGAAGAGCATACGTCATGGGTGGCTTGTCAAAATGACGATCAACCCCCTTTCCTTTCACTTGACTCCCAACTCCCTGTATCTTCTGTGGAGTTGTCTGAGGTTGCTGTCGGACTGACTGTTTACCAACAGGGATGGTTACTGCAGCAGTGTGCTGGTAGTACCGACCCCTACCGTGTCCTCTCTGGGCGTACACAGCACTCGATTCACCCTCATCCTTGTGCTGGTCATTACCAAAGAATTTCTTCGGTCCAGATGACGAAGCGTTTCCTTGCATGCTCCCCATCTTCAGCCAGTCTTCAATCCTCCCCACCTTTTCGGCAATCACTTTCTGCCCTAAGGCGAACTCTTGCATGACACTGATCAGCTCTCCCATCTTCTCTTTCAGCTCGAGAATGTCGGTGTTGGACGGATTCATTAGTCTGGGAGTATTGCGTTTTGTGAAGTATCTGTGAGGACGGGTTGAGTGCAAAGGTACAGTTCTACGAGCACGAGCAATGATTCCTGCAAAACAGCAACCAGGTTAATATGTATGAGAATGCAACGTCTATCCATATGAGGAAGCTTCTGTCCTTTGATCCTGGTTTCATCGAGACAAATAATATTTCACCAATAACATTTTGACATCCAGATGTCTCTCAACCAGATTCTCAATCCATAATACTCCTCATATGGCCAGACGTAGGTTTGATGCAGATGAATGCAAAATGAGAATGATGCAGATGTAATGCAATGTACTGGGCCATCCTCCAAGTCATCTGATCATCTGTTGCTCTGAATCACAACTCTGATCTCTGAACCGATCACCACCATCTGAGGGAAAATGTAACCACAAATCCGACTCAAGGGTTCCGAAATAAACGGAAGACAGATACATCATCATCATCATCCAACCACAATCTCTGAGCAGACATCCATCTGAAACGGCCCGGGGAATCCTGAAATAAACGGATCCCCACTGATAAATAACACGGCCCGGGGAATCCTGAAATAAACGGATCCCCACTGATAAATCACGGACAGCACTCCGGCGTCACGGCAATAAATGACCATAAATCCGACTTATAAATAGGACTCTGATCAACTGAACCATTAGTCACCATCTGAGTCACCATCTGAACATGCATCTGAAAGAAACACCCTCCCCTCACAGGTAAATTCTAATCAGGTCATCCTAAGGCGGATAATAGTCTCGACAATCGGGCAAAGATACTCAATGGGTTTGCCCTTTCGGGTGTGCCATTGTAACTCCCTTAAGATCGTCTAAACCAAAGATCCGGGAAATGATCGGTCACCAGAGTCAACAGTTCAGATGAAGTAACTCAACCAAAGTGGAATACCCACAGAGGCAAGCACTATCAAATGAACCTCGTCCGGCTTGTGGTACATCATGCCGCCAGGCACATATTGACCTAACATGAAGGAGGCGACATGAGACCACACTAATCCTAGGTGTACACTCGGGCCTGGGTTTTAGCCCCACTCAGAACACCCACCCCAAACAGAGGAACCACCTGCACAGAGGACGGCAACATGATAGTATGATGCATGCAAATATTTATGCAAATATATACACTGGTTAGAATAATAAATGCAATAAATCAAGCAAAACAAGCAACCTAAACTATCCTAAAACGCTAGGAAGGACTCGCTTAGGGATAATGGACCAGCACAGGTCAACATCTATGGAGTCCCCAGCAGAGTCGCCAGCTGTCGCATCCGCGAAAAAACAACCGGCGGGACTCAAATAAAAACACAACACAGAGCCGCCACTGCGCGTTATTTATCCCAAGATAGGGAAAGGAAACGCTCAGAGAAACCTGGAAAGGAAATGGTCTCGCGACCAAAGAGAAAGGGTAAGGGAGTCGGTTACGCAAGGGGAAGGTATTAGCACCCCTCACGTCCGTCGTACTCGACGGGATCCACGTTCTAAAATAAAGAAAAGGTTGCTAAACATCACACACACACACAGGGAACGCAGGTGGGGTTAAGAGAAGGGAGCTCGATAGGACATCGCATCCTATGCCTACATATCTCGTCTGGAACGAGAATCAGAGCCACTGTAGTTCGGCTTACGCACGCCAAACAACACAAAACACACAAACAGATGGCAAACATGGAGCCCAACAGCCAATCATTGGACTTACGTCAGCATCCGAACCAAAACACACTCAAAAGGGCAAACGCGGAGCCCGACAGCCAATCACTGGACTTACGTCGGCATCCGAACCAAACACACAATCAGATAACAGGTAAACACACGCAAAAAGAAAAAAAAGTTCCCGGAGAGGTCTCGCACGACCTCCTGCCTACATACCTCGTCTGGAACAAGGATCAGGGCGATGTAGTTCCCCTGAAAGGGACTGAATTACTAGCCAGAAACCAGGGGAAGACACACTACCAGGGAGCTGGACTCGAGCCTAGTGTTGTCATGCATCGTTACCCTAAGTTCAGTTTTCTATCCTACTTGCATAAGCAAACTACTCCTATCCAGGAAAGAAGCAAGCATACAAGCATACAAAATAATTCAAGCATACATCAAATGAGAACAAGCATCTCAAACAAATATCCACATAGCACGCACTATAACCAAACAAGTGGGCTCACACAATAGGTTTGACTGCCTCAGCAAGTCATCTGTACGGGCTGTGTTTGCTCTTAACCTTGCCATTACGAGGCTAAGGTGAAGCAGATGAAAGGTGAAGTGAGGATCAGACCTCACAGCTCTTATCCCTGACCAGGGAGAGCTTCTGACAAAGGAGCGTGGGTCCAGAATGGGGGGACCCTTCTACGCTCAAGGACTCTGACTCGATTGTGCAACAGCACAAGATCTTGGGTTTGTGTCCCAATGCATCAACACACAGCAGTGTGAGCAGAGGGACGACTCACAGAATAGTGGCGGATAGATTGTATATCCCTTTGATCCACCAATTGCCTCTTAGAGGTCTTCACCTGCTTGGCACAATATTAAACAATCACAAACATCGCCTCTTAAGGAGGACTTCAGACAGTTTGCCCGGCCAAATAACAGGCCGGGTCTCCAGACTACATGAAGAATAGAAATCCTACCTCAAGTGGTTTAAAAACCAAGCAGCAGCAAGCAAGTTCTTAAAGAACTGTAAGCGACTAAATGTACCTGAAATCAATCAAGTATCATCAGTACTCAGACAGACAACAATAAACAGCAAATGTTAATCAGTCAGACTATACAAGTCAATGCACAACAAGGCAAGCTATAAGCTCAAGCCCAAGCTCCACAACCTACAAAACAAAGTTATGTTAGTGTACAAACATCAAACAAACTCAATTGAATTAACTTGATTCAATCTCCTTGAGCATTGTGCTTTTTATCCTGAAAAATCAAGCAAATGTGAGAAACATGACCACTAGGCCAAGCCTAGGGTCCAAAGGTGACAAAAATGTCTAAACAGCAAGGGATATTCAACCAAAACCAAATTAATGCAATTCAAAAGCAAATGCAATTAATCCCATACTCATACCCTTCACCATATTCATTTCATGCACAAAACAATTCAATTTAGATCAAATGGAACATCAAACATCCAAACAGAACTATTGCATTCAATTCCATATCAAAACAATTCCAAAAATCCTCAAATAATTTACACCTAAACAGGACATATTCAAGGTATAGCATGTCAATTTTCAGCTCACTTGGACAAAAGGAACTATGTCAATGAAAATCAAGAAAAACAGACACAATTATATGAGCCAAATCACAACATCAACACATGCATTCACTTCAAAAATTCATAAGTCCATGAAAACAATAAAGAAATGAATGGGACCAGAAGCATCATGCCCTATCATGTGTCTATAACCAGCATACCAAATTTCATCATCATCCAATACCATATGAGCATTTCACAAAGATAATACCAACCTATATCACATGAGCTTGCACAATTGACATACAGAAATGAAAAATACCAATCAAATTGAAAACACCATGGAAAAATCCAGAAATATTCACATAGCATCTCAACATATCAACAATCAATCATGTGAAATTTCACTCCATTTCAACAAACATAGGCCAGGCAAATAATTACATGAAGATGACCTAATTAGGTGTGACACAAATTGTCACACCTAAGTTTAACAAATCATATCTCACACCACAGGTATCAAAAATCCACAAAATTTACATGTAAATCACCATTGGCATGTCTACAATCACCACAAAAATTTCCAGGAATTTCTTTTTAAGTATGAGGATTTCACATTAAAAATGGTAGAATGTGCACAAAAATGACATAGGTCAAACATACCTAAGCAAAGTCAATAATTCACCATGCACAATTTGCAAATTCATGTCCATAAAATTCTACAGGGAATTTGGAATCCATAGAAAAAATCCTCACATTTTTCTGACTTTTAAAATATTTTTTGTGAATTTTCTAAGCTTTGTATGATTTTTTAATAATTATTTGAATATATTATAATTAATTGAATTTCATTAATGGCATTCTTGTAATTATGGGAACAGTGGCGCGGGAAACAGGTTTTTCAAAAGTTCAAACGAAAAATTGGATCAAACTCCCTACATTTTCCAGATTTCATCGTCTCCTTCCCAGAAAAGCAAGAACATGAAGAACACTCAACTTCAACGAAAATCAACATGCGCATGACCGTTGGAAAGGTCTGAGTCTCAGGAATCCAAATATCACCATAATTTCACCTAATTGTTCCTAAATCTCACGGATCGAAGGAGTTAGGGTTTGGCAACATAACTTTGAATCCAGATTACATAAGCTACACTAATCCATTTCCTAAACTAATCACATCACGATGCTCTATGTTCTTCACTCTATCAAACGCACATAAGCAATTGAAGAATCATGACATTTGAAAAACTGATTACCTGGAATGGCAGTGTCGAAATCGGAGCTTTCAAGGTGTTTTCACCTCAAACAGTTGTAGTAGAAGCTTGTGGAAGTCAGATGCAATGCTCAGGTTCGGTTGATTTTGCTCCTAGTGCACAAAAGCTTGATTCACCATTAATGGAGCTTGTATGAACAGTTGCGATCCAAGGCTCTATCCAATCCAATTTCCAAAAACAGTGCAAGAAGATGATGAGTGGAGTTTGCAGCAAGAAGAATTTCGAAAATTGATCAAGAATTGAGAGAGTTTTGATCAATTGAAATTCTATATGGTTCTTGAGAATTTTGGGAGAATTTGGAGAATTTGGATCTGATTCTTGGAATTGTGAATTTCTGTTATGATTTAGTGATGATTAGGATTATATACTCTTGCTTAATCCATGCTTAATCACACTAATTAACCAAATGCCAAGTGATTACCAAAAATGTCATTTTCACACCAAGGGCAAAAATGTAACTTCTCATGCCAACTCATTGCCAGCTCATGGACAGCTCACACACTCTCAAAATGACATGTGTGAGCTGTTGCAACTTGGCTTATGTTGATTGGATGCATATTTCTCATTTTCACTATGTGATGGCTTATGTGTTCATTTTCAAGTCCATTTCAAAAGCCAATTTCCAAACCATGAAGCCTTGGCATGTTATGAATATTCCAACAAGTTTCAAATGCCATTTGTGAAGTGTTGCAAAAATCCCCATCCAAAAATTCCCATTATTTCTCAAGTTGGACAATTTTGCCCCTGGTTCTTTTAACTGTCCAGTTGAAATTTGACTTTTTGCCTTGACCATTTCTGACGAAATCCAATTATGCACCATGAAAGTACATGTCAAATGGAGTTTGTGCATATAAAGAACATCCAATTTGGACAATCCATGTGGAAGTTATGCCCTCCTGATTATGGGTCATTTTTGAAATTCACTGGGCCATAACTTGACAACCATACATGGGATTTTCAAGTTCTTGGACTTTTTGGAAAGGTGAGAACAAGATCTACAACTTTCATGTTGAACAAATTTTCATTTGAAGCTTCCTTGGACATGCAATTTTGAGGTCAAAAACTTTCCATTTTTGGAAACTTCCATTACAAGTCACTTTCTATTTTTGGCAGTTTTTGTTCTGACTTGATTTTCTCCATTCTTAAGCTTTGCAATGTCAAATAACACTTGTTCCAACATGAATGAAGTGTATCCAACTCATTTCCACCTCCAAATCCATAAAATCAAGCACAGTTGACCACAGTTGTCTTTTTCAACTAATAGATGAATTTGGCAATGCATAGATCAAACCGAGCTCCAATCCTCTGATGAAATGGCTCAAGGGTGAAACCCTAGCTTCAATTATCTCCATACAACCAAATAATGATCCCCATCTCCATTGTAGACCCCATCTCCTGATCATGCCCTGATTGGCCCAATGCAACTGATTAGGGTTGACCAGTGGTCAAAACCCTAATCTCAAGGAATCCTGATCCAACACTTGATTCTGCTGATGATAACAAACCATGATGATGATGATGTATCACTTCAAACAAGATAAAGACCAATATCCTTCGAGAATCATGAAACCCTAATTCATAGCCCAATCCTCAGATGGCCAATGATCAATCAATAAAACCCTAGCCTGCACTTTGACTTCCTCATCTTCTGAACCAGACTTGGGAGGATGGCTTGCACAATGTAACCACATGATATGCAATATGTAATGCCTAATGACCTAAAAATGATATGTAATATGTTAATGCTAGTCCCAAGAGAGGAGGGCAAATTTTGAGGTGTTACAGCTGCCCCTATTCAATCCACTATGAACCTGTCGATATGAATAGCCTCGGCTTTCAGATGATCAGGATGAAGAGTCATTGAATACCAAGAACAGAAGAACAATTTGCACTCTGATGGGATATAATTAACAACGCCTGTCGGAATCGGCGAAGAAGCAGTCTTGAAACAAACATCCGTCTGGTACGGAAAAGTCGGCTTGAACCCCAAAACAGAAACGTCGACCTGGATACCAAAATAAATGGTAACGCAGGGATAACCATGGCCTGAACACCACTCATCCGCTCGGGATTATTATTCTTTTTCTTCTTTTCTTGAACCCCGAAATTTTCTCTTCTTTTTTCATTTTCTTGGCCTGAACACCACTTTGGTCCGAACACCTCTTCGGTCTGGATACCACTTCGGTCTGGATACCACTTCGGTCTGGATACCACTTCAGTCTGGATACCGGGAAACTGGCCGGATTGCCGCAAGCTGCATCGATCTAATCATCGTGAGCTTCTTCGATCTGGAAATCGGAACTGGCCGGAGTGCCACAAGTTCTTCGTCCTGACTGTTGAGAACCTCTTCGATCTGGAAATCGGAAACTGGCCGGATTGCCGCAAGTTCTTCGTCCTGACTGTTGAGAACCTCTTCGATCTGGAAATCGGAAACTGGCCGGAATGCCACAAGTTCTTCATCCTGACTGTTGAGAACCTCTTCGATCTGGAAATCGGAAACTGGCCGGAATGCCACAAGTTCTTCGTCCTGACTGTTGAGAACGTCTTCGATCTGGAAATCGGAAACTGGCCGGAATGCCACAAGTTCTTCGTCCTGACTGTCGAGAACCTCTTCGATCTGGAAATCGGAAACTGGCCGGAGTGCCACAAGTTCTTCGTCTTGACTGTTGAGAACCTCTTCGATCTGGAAATCGGAAACTGGCCGGAATGCCACAACGACCCATGCTGAGGATGACAAGCCCTGAGCCGACTGCTCTCTATTCAACCCTGACAGACAAACACTTCGCGTTTAGCTGGGGATTATCTTCTTTCTTGTTTTTCTTGAACCCCGGAATCGCGCTGATCGCGTAACGTCTTCTGATATTATTTCCATCTCTGTCCGACGGAAACTTACCCTCCAGTATCGTACTACTGGGGAATATCCTTGATTAAAACCATGATGCTAGACTCCTCGGAGTAACACCTTCACTGTCTGATAAAACCAATCCTCAAGCGGTAACCACGACTTGAATCGCGCTGATCGCGTAACGTCCTCTGATTTTATTTCCATCTCTGTCCGACGGAAACATTTCCTCCAATATCGCACTACTGGGGAACATTGCTGATCTGACGTCATGATGCTAAACTCCACAGAGTAACATCTTCGCTTTCTGGCACAACCACCTCTCAAACGGTAACCACGGCTCGAGACTAGCTCTATGCTTGCAACAATGATGCATGATCTTTTTCTGCGTAATGCTCCATAATTATGGAAATGCTACGCGATTTATTATTTTTTCTATGCGATATGCTATGCTTATCTACATGATGAATGCATAAAAAATATCCCCCTCAAGGGACTCTTCTGGGAAGCACGGGACACTCTGCTGAGGAACTCGCCATTGCTCTAACTCCACCCTGCTGGGGAATAATACTGCTGCCGGGAAAAGGTAACCCTTGCTGGGGAAAAACCCCCTTTGCACTCAATCCGCTCGGGAATTTGCTGGGGATAAGAACCACCAACGCTCTGTGGGGATACAACAGTTTTTGACTTGCTGGGGATATCAATCTCAACTCTGCTTCGAGAAACCCTCACAGATACCTGACGACTTCACTGGGAAATGCTCACAGATACCCTGCTGGGAAAACAGCAACCTCCAGGCCTGGCGACTGGGGAAAGCATCAATTTGACACCCGCTGGGGATGACCATCCTGACCCTGCTAGGGAAACGAATGCTACTCCGCTGGGGAAGACCCATCCAATCCACATGTAGGACATACTTAGCTGGGGATGCAGATATCCGTCTGCTACGGAAACTTGTCCAATCCACTGGTAGGATAAACACTGCTGGAGATATATTTCATTGAAACCCGCTCCACTCGGGGAATAACGACCTTCTGGCCTGGCTGCTGAGGAAACACCGTTTTAAATCTGCCGGGAATAACCATCCTGACTCGGCTGGGGAAGTTACAGACCTTGGATCTGCTGGGGAGCTAGCCCTCACCGCTCTGCTTAGGGACTTAGCTGGGAAATGAGAAAAGTTGGTACAAAAACACCCGTCGACTCGTCGAACCCTGGTATCCCCCTCCCAATCTCACATCAGCTTTCCACTTTTGAGAACTCCCAGACTCATCTGGACCTTTTCTGCTCCATCATCTTGTATCCCAAAGTCGCGCCGCGCTCGACGAGACGTACTCCTGGGAATTATACAGAAATCTCAATTTTCCGACTTTGAAGAGTCTTCTTGATTACTTTCAAGAGTCGTCGCACGTCCTGCCGTCTCTTCATCGTCCCTCGTCCCTGACTGGACCCTGTGGGGAATTACATACTTTCAAGTCTTCCGACTTTGAAGAGTCTTCTTGATTAAAATCAAGGATCGTCGTACGTCTCAACGTCTTCGTCATTCTTTCATTCATTCGTTCCTGAGCGAACTCTCTGGGGATCTGTTTTATCAACAGCTTCCACATCACAACCTGCAAGTGAGTGAAAATATCTAACAATTCCTGCAAAACAGACCGTCAGATAAAACCGTGCCCCAGGCGTGTCAAGATTTCAACACTTGGGTCACTCAACCTTCCGAATAAGATTTCAAGCTTTCAATCTTATAAACATGCATTGGAAGGGACCTGTATGTCTTAAAATGCAAAGATTCTTTATCAAAATAATCGGATGTTTTTGCAATCAAAGCGGTAATAAAAAACAAAAAACAAAATTATTTGACTGAATATGCATTTTATTGATTGGAAAAGTGTGGCTCAAATTGAGCAATTCAAAGGAAGCAATTCCTGAAAAGAGGTAATTGCGCACAAAAGGAAAAATCTATCCTAATGGCAATGTGAAACCCATGATCTCATCGAGTTCCAACTCAGTTACACCCCATATGTCCTCAGACCCTCCGTGCTTTCTGCCTTCTGAACAAGACGCTTCTGATTGATCCTTACCGGGTATTATCCATGATGCCTTAACCAAAGCGCAAACGATCATGCCAGACGCAGTTGTTCGTTTCAATCCCTCTTTTGCCTGGACCGCCCTTTCGGGTTTTCAGTCCACCGAGATACCCATTTTTGCCCAACTCGCCTTTTCAGGTTTTCGACTTGCCGGGTGTACAGTTTTCTTTTTTATCCCTAATTTTTGCCCGAACCTTTCTTTCTGTTTTTGGTTCGCCGGGATGCCCATTTTTGCCTGGACTATTTTATTCTTTTCGTCCAGCGGGTCAATTATACGAAGTATTTTTTAACTGCGTCCGCATTCACAGGGGATGGAAAATCCTCGCCATCCATGGTCGTTAACAATAAGGCTCCGCCAAAGAAAACCTTATTGACCACGAATGGACCTTCATAATTGTATGTCCACTTGCCCCTTCGATCGTTTTGAGGAGGAAGGATCCTTTTCAGCACCATATCACTCACGTGATACACCCGAGGTCGTACCTTTCTGTCAAAAGCACGTTTCATCCTCTGCTGATACAACTACTCATGACAGATGGCTGCCAGCCTCTTTTCTTCAATCAGGCTCAACTCTTCGTACCGGGTCCTTACCCATTCAGCCTCTTGCAACTTGACATCCATCAGGACTCTCAAAGAGGGAATCTGAACCTCAACAGGTAATACAGCCTCCATTCCATATACTAATGAGAAAGGAGTTGCCCCGGTAGGCACACCGAGGTTCGATACCCATGTAATGCAAACGGCAGCATCTCATGCCAATCTTTGTAGGTTACCACCATTTTCTGCACAATCGCACCGTCGGTGCATTCAAACGTTATCCGGGCAACAAAAGCTCATTCACCTTAACCTCCCCATCAGACATCAGAATCCGTTCGGATTCAAGGTCAGGCCCCTCCTCCGGGATCGGTTACTCTCAATCTTTCGATTGGAGCACCTCGAGATGTCCTCATCAGGGAACTCAAACTTCATCGGTTGATAATCCTCAACGGGTTGCTGGGCGATGTAATCAGGCACTACACCCCTTGATTGCTTTCTGAGAGGTATATCGAATATCGTGTTCAATCAATAATCATTGGCCCTTTCGGAACCCGTCCGGTCATTGCTGGCTCTTTCAAAAATCTACCTGATCAACTCCATCTCGAAATCCACAAAGTGATATGAACCAGCATATACTGTCTCAGTCGGCGAGCAGCCTATGCCAAAGTACATCAAGTTCCCCGAGCAGTGAATGTATTGTTTCACAGTCAGTAAACTTTTTGCTTAGGTAAATTGCATGCTCTTTTCGACAAGACTCGTCATGCTGACCCAATACACCTCGTAGACCCCTCGAGGGCTGTCAAGTACAGATTAACAATTACTCCTTCCACAGGAGACATCGGAATCAGAGGTTCCTGCAACTTTTCTTTTATCTTTCAATGCCCCTTGGCAATCATTATTTCACCTGACCGTTTGATCTTTCTTTTCAACATCCTGAATATGGGTTCACACGTGGCTGTTAGATGAGATGTGAACCATGACAGGTAGTTCAATCTTTCTAAGAAACCACGAACCCCTCTTTTTCTTTCTCGGTTCAGGCGTTTCTTTTTGTTGTTTTTTTTTTTTTTTTTTTTTAGCAGGATCAACCTCGATTCCTCTCTTATAATGAACCCCAACATCTTACCGGACCGCACTCTGATAGTGCACTTATCTGAATTCAACCTCAGTTTGAATCATTTCAACTGGTCAAACGACCTGCCCCAGTCTGCCAGATGCCCCTCTTCTGTTTGAGGACTTTGCTATCATGTCATCAACATAGCATTCGATTTCATGACGAATCATATCATGAAACAAAGTCACTATGGCTCTCTAATACAGGCACTGGCGTTCTGCTTCTCTAGAGGACAGTCTTCTCTCCATGGTAGCTTGTGCGCAACGACATTGGTATCCGACCCTCGCACATTCTGACATGTCTAGGCGAAGATGTCCACATGCTCTTTTAACAAGGCTACCATTCTGCTCTCGACTCGCCTCTGAAGCGGCCCTAATTTTCACTTCCTTTCTGACCTCGGTGCTTGGAATAACAACCTCAATCCTCTCCTCATGCGGCCGAATCACCTTCTCCTCTTGTTTCAACAACCTGGCTAATTCCAGCAGATCACAATCTTCTTCGCCTTCTTCTTCGGCATGATTGCTCGGTTTGTCGAAGTCATATGAGGTGTAACCAAATTGTTATCAACGAGATCCGGAGAATTATTTTTGAACTTTGGGACGAGACAAATCAAAAAAGAAAAATGAAAACAAACATTGCCATTTTTATTTGTTTTTAAACTGCAAAAATAAATGAAAAACAGGGAACACCGCTTTTTGACTGAAAAACATCCATTTGTTAATGATGCAGAAAATGCAAATTTAAACATGAGGTGGCCCTTACAATGAACCATTACGTGTCGGGCAACACGTATGGCTTTCATGCAAATAAAACTGAAAACAAGAAATTATTACTCTTCAGGATGAGTGACCGTGCAGATCTTTTCAGGCCTTCCAGTTTCCTGGTACGCACGCTTTTATCCACGACTCCAGCTCACAGTCACTGTCAGTCTCTTCCCCCATCGCACAGACGCGATCTGAATTTTCAGCAATTGCATTCACCATCGTCTGACCATGCGCCGGCATGGGATTGGCATTGGCATTCAATGACAATGTAAAATTGAGGGCCTTGGAATCCACCAGATCTTGGACAGTATGCTTGAAGGCTCTACAACCCTCAATGTTATGCCCAGGCGCACCAGAATGAAATTCACACCTGGCGTTCTCATTATAGTTAGGTGGCCTCTGATCTGACCTCAATGGAGCTAACATCCTTGGCTGAACCATCCCCAGATCCATCAATTTTTTAAACAGAAGAGCATACGTCATGGGTGGCTTGTCAAAATGACGATCAACCCCCTTTCCTTTCACTTGACTCCCAGCTCCCTGTATCTTCTGTGGAGTTGTCTGAGGTTGCTGTCGGACTGACTGTTTACCAACAGGGATGGTTACTGCAGCAGTGTGCTGGTAGTACCGACCCCTACCGTGTCCTCTCTGGGCGTACACAGCACTCGATTCACCCTCATCCTTGTGCTGGTCATTACCAAATAATTTCTTCGGTCCAGATGACGAAGCGTTTCCTTGCATGCTCCCCATCTTCAGCCAGTCTTCAATCCTCCCCACCTTTTCGGCAATCACTTTCTGCCCTAAGGCGAACTCTTGCATGACACTGATCAGCTCTCCCATCTTCTCTTTCAGCTCGAGAATGTCGGTGTTGGACGGATTCATTAGTCTGGGAGTATTGCGTTTTGTGAAGTATCTGTGAGGACGGGTTGAGTGCAAAGGTACAGTTCTATGAGCACGAGCAATGATTCCTGCAAAACAGCAAACAGGTTAATATGTATGAGAATGCAACGTCTATCCATATGAGGAAGCTTCTGTCCTTTGATCCTGGTTTCATCGAGACAGATAATATTTCACCAATAACATTTTGACATCCAGATGTCTCTCAACCAGATTCTCAATCCATAATACTCCTCATATGGCCAGACGTAGGTTTGATGCAGATGAATGCAAAATGAGAATGATGCAGATGTAATGCAATGTACTGGGCCATCCTCCAAGTCATCTGATCATCTGTTGCTCTGAATCACAACTCTGATCTCTGAACCGATCACCACCATCTGAGGGAAAATGTAACCACAAATCCGACTCAAGGGTTCCGAAATAAACGGAAGACAGATACATCATCATCATCATCCAACCACAATCTCTGAGCAGACATCCATCTGAAACGGCCCGGGGAATCCTGAAATAAACGGATCCCCACTGATAAATAACACGGCCCGGGGAATCCTGAAATAAACGGATCCCCACTGATAAATCACGGACAGCACTCCGGCGTCACGGCAATAAATGACCATAAACCCGACTTATAAATAGGACTCTGATCAACTGAACCATTAGTCACCATCTGAACATGCATCTGAAAGAAACACCCTCCCCTCACAGGTAAATTCTAATCAGGTCATCCTAAGGCGGATAATAGTCTCGACAATCGGGCAAAGATACTCAATGGGTTTGCCCTTTCGGGTGTGCCATTGTAACTCCCTTAAGATCGTCTAAACCAAAGATCCGGGAAATGATCGGTCACCAGAGTCAACAGTTCAGATGAAGTAACTCAACCAAAGTGGAATACCCACAGAGGCAAGCACTATCAAATGAACCTCGTCCGGCTTGTGGTACATCATGCCGCCAGGCACATATTGACCTAACATGAAGGAGGCGACATGAGACCACACTAATCCTAGGTGTACACTCGGGCCTGGGTTTTAGCCCCACTCAGAACACCCACCCCAAACAGAGGAACCACCTGCACAGAGGACGGCAACATGATAGTATGATGCATGCAAATATTTATGCAAATATATACACTGGTTAGAATAATAAATGCAATAAATCAAGCAAAACAAGCAACCTAAACTATCCTAAAACGCTAGGAAGGACTCGCTTAGGGATAATGGACCAGCACAGGTCAACATCTATGGAGTCCCCAGCAGAGTCGCCAGCTGTCGCATCCGCGAAAAAACAACCGGCGGGACTCAAATAAAAACACAACACAGAGCCGCCACTGCGCGTTATTTATCCCAAGATAGGGAAAGGAAACGCTCAGAGAAACCTGGAAAGGAAATGGTCTCGCGACCAAAGAGAAAGGGTAAGGGAGTCGGTTACGCAAGGGGAAGGTATTAGCACCCCTCACGTCCGTCGTACTCGACGGGATCCACGTTCTAAAATAAAGAAAAGGTTGCTAAACATCACACACACACACAGGGAACGCAGGTGGGGTTAAGAGAAGGGAGCTCGATAGGACATCGCATCCTATGCCTACATATCTCGTCTGGAACGAGAATCAGAGCCACTGTAGTTCGGCTTACGCACGCCAAACAACACAAAACACACAAACAGATGGCAAACATGGAGCCCAACAGCCAATCATTGGACTTACGTCAGCATCCGAACCAAAACACACTCCAAAGGGCAAACGCGGAGCCCGACAGCCAATCACTGGACTTACGTCGGCATCCGAACCAAACACACAATCAGATAACAGGTAAACACACGCAAAAAGAAAAAAAAGTTCCCGGAGAGGTCTCGCACGACCTCCTGCCTACAACCTCGTCTAGAACAAGGATCAGGGCGATGTAGTTCCCCTGAAAGGGACTGAATTACTAGCCAGAAACCAGGGGAAGACACACTACCAGGGAGCTGGACTCGAGCCTAGTGTTGTCATGCATCGTTACCCTAAGTTCAGTTTTCTATCCTACTTGCATAAGCAAACTACTCCTATCCAGGAAAGAAGCAAGCATACAAGCATACAAAATAATTCAAGCATACATCAAATGAGAACAAGCATCTCAAACAAATATCCACATAGCACGCACTATAACCAAACAAGTGGGCTCACACAATAGGTTTGACTGCCTCAGCAAGTCATCTGTACGGGCTGTGTTTGCTCTTAACCTTGCCATTACGAGGCTAAGGTGAAGCAGATGAAAGGTGAAGTGAGGATCAGACCTCACAGCTCTTATCCCTGACCAGGGAGAGCTTCTGACAAAGGAGCGTGGGTCCAGAATGGGGGGACCCTTCTACGCTCAAGGACTCTGACTCGATTGTGCAACAGCACAAGATCTTGGGTTTGTGTCCCAATGCATCAACACATAGCAGTGTGAGCAGAGGGACGACTCACAGAATAGTGGGGGATAGATTATATATCCCTTTGATCCACCAATTGCCTCTTAGAGGTCTTCACCTGCTTGGCACAATATTAAACAATCACAAACATCGCCTCTTAAGGAGGACTTCAGACAGTTTGCCCGGCCAAATAACAGGCCGGGTCTCCAGACTACATGAAGAATAGAAATCCTACCTCAAGTGGTTTAAAAACCAAGCAGCAGCAAGCAAGTTCTTAAAGAACTGTAAGCGACTAAATGTACCTGAAATCAATCAAGTATCATCAGTACTCAGACAGACAACAATAAACAGCAAATGTTAATCAGTCAGACTATACAAGTCAATGCACAACAAGGCAAGCTATAAGCTCAAGCCCAAGCTCCACAACCTACAAAACAAAGTTATGTTAGTGTACAAACATCAAACAAACTCAATTGAATTAACTTGATTCAATCTCCTTGAGCATTGTGCTTTTTATCCTGAAAAATCAAGCAAATGTGAGAAACATGACCACTAGGCCAAGCCTAGGGTCCAAAGGTGACAAAAATGTCTAAACAGCAAGGGATATTCAACCAAAACCAAATTAATGCAATTCAAAAGCAAATGCAATTAATCCCATACTCATACCCTTCACCATATTCATTTCATGCACAAAACAATTCAATTTAGATCAAATGGAACATCAAACATCCAAACAGAACTATTGCATTCAATTCCATATCAAAACAATTCCAAAAATCCTCAAATAATTTACACCTAAACAGGACATATTCAAGGTATAGCATGTCAATTTTCAGCTCACTTGGACAAAAGGAACTATGTCAATGAAAATCAAGAAAAACAGACACAATTATATGAGCCAAATCACAACATCAACACATGCATTCACTTCAAAAATTCATAAGTCCATGAAAACAATAAAGAAATGAATGGGACCAGAAGCATCATGCCCTATCATGTGTCTATAACCAGCATACCAAATTTCATCATCATCCAATACCATATGAGCATTTCACAAAGATAATACCAACCTATATCACATGAGCTTGCACAATTGACATACAGAAATGAAAAATACCAATCAAATTGAAAACACCATGGAAAAATCCAGAAATATTCACATAGCATCTCAACATATCAACAATCAATCATGTGAAATTTCACTCCATTTCAACAAACATAGGCCAGGCAAATAATTACATGAAGATGACCTAATTAGGTGTGACACAAATTGTCACACCTAAGTTTAACAAATCATATCTCACACCACAGGTATCAAAAATCCACCCAATTTACATGTAAATCACCATTGGCATGTCTACAATCACCACAAAAATTTCCAGGAATTTCTTTTTAAGTATGAGGATTTCACATTAAAAATGGTAGAATGTGCACAAAAATGACATAGGTCAAACATACCTAAGCAAAGTCAATAATTCACCATGCACAATTTGCAAATTCATGTCCATAAAATTCTACAGGGAATTTGGAATCCATAGAAAAAATCCTCACATTTTTCTGACTTTTAAAATATTTTTTGTGAATTTTCTAAGCTTTGTATGATTTTTTAATAATTATTTGAATATATTATAATTAATTGAATTTCATTAATGGCATTCTTGTAATTATGGGAACAGTGGCGCGGGAAACAGGTTTTTCAAAAGTTCAAACGAAAAATTGGATCAAACTCCCTACATTTTCCAGATTTCATCGTCTCCTTCCCAGAAAAGCAAGAACATGAAGAACACTCAACTTCAACGAAAATCAACATGCGCATGACCGTTGGAAAGGTCTGAGTCTCAGGAATCCAAATATCACCATAATTTCACCTAATTGTTCCTAAATCTCACAGATCGAAGGAGTTAGGGTTTGGCAACATAACTTTGAATCCAGATTACATAAGCTACACTAATCCATTTCCTAAACTAATCACATCACGATGCTCTATGTTCTTCACTCTATCAAACGCACATAAGCAATTGAAGAATCATGACATTCGAAAAACTGATTACCTGGAATGGCAGTGTCGAAATCGGAGCTTTCAAGGTGTTTTCACCTCAAACAGTTGTAGTAGAAGCTTGTGGAAGTCAGATGCAATGCTCAGGTTCGGTTGATTTTGCTCCTAGTGCACAAAAGCTTGATTCACCATTAATGGAGCTTGTATGAACAGTTGCGATCCAAGGCTCTATCCAATCCAATTTCCAAAAACAGTGCAAGAAGATGGTGAGTGGAGTTTGCAGCAAGAAGAATTTCGAAAATTGATCAAGAATTGAGAGAGTTTTGATCAATTGAAATTCTATATGGTTCTTGAGAATTTTGGGAGAATTTGGAGAATTTGGATCTGATTCTTGGAATTGTGAATTTCTGTTATGATTTAGTGATGATTAGGATTATATACTCTTGCTTAATCCATGCTTAATCACACTAATTAACCAAATGCCAAGTGATTACCAAAAATGTCATTTTCACACCAAGGGCAAAAATGTAACTTCTCATGCCAACTCATTGCCAGCTCATGGACAGCTCACACACTCTCAAAATGACATGTGTGAGCTGTTGCAACTTGGCTTATGTTGATTGGATGCATATTTCTCATTTTCACTATGTGATGGCTTATGTGTTCATTTTCAAGTCCATTTCAAAAGCCAATTTCCAAACCATGAAGCCTTGGCATGTTATGAATATTCCAACAAGTTTCAAATGCCATTTGTGAAGTGTTGCAAAAATCCCCATCCAAAAATTCCCATTATTTCTCAAGTTGGACAATTTTGCCCCTGGTTCTTTTAACTGTCCAGTTGAAATTTGACTTTTTGCCTTGACCATTTCTGACGAAATCCAATTATGCACCATGAAAGTACATGTCAAATGGAGTTTGTGCATATAAAGAACATCCAATTTGGACAATCCATGTGGAAGTTATGCCCTCCTGATTATAGGTCATTTTTGAAATTCACTGGGCCATAACTTGACAACCATACATGGGATTTTCAAGTTCTTGGACTTTTTGGAAAGGTGAGAACAAGATCTACAACTTTCATGTTGAACAAATCTTCATTTGAAGCTTCCTTGGACATGCAATTTTGAGGTCAAAAACTTTCCATTTTTGGAAACTTCCATTACAAGTCACTTTCTATTTTTGGCAGTTTTTGTTCTGACTTGATTTTCTCCATTCTTAAGCTTTGCAATGTCAAATAACACTTGTTCCAACATGAATGAAGTGTACCCAACTCATTTCCACCTCCAAATCCATAAAATCAAGCACAGTTGACCACAGTTGTCTTTTTCAACTGATAGATGAATTTGGCAATGCATAGATCAAACCGAGCTCCAATCCTCTGATGAAATGGCTCAAGGGTGAAACCCTAGCTTCAATTATCTCCATACAACCAAATAATGATCCCCATCTCCATTGTAGACCCCATCTCCTGATCATGCCCTGATTGGCCCAATGCAACTGATTAGGGTTGACCAGTGGTCAAAACCCTAATCTCAAGGAATCCTGATCCAACACTTGATTCTGCTGATGATAACAAACCATGATGATGATGATGTATCACTTCAAACAAGATAAAGACCAATATCCTTCGAGAATCATGAAACCCTAATTCATAGCCCAATCCTCAGATGGCCAATGATCAATCAATAAAACCCTAGCCTGCACTTTGACTTCCTCATCTTCTGAACCAGACTTGGGAGGATGGCTTGCACAATGTAACCACATGATATGCAATATGTAATGCCTAATGACCTAAAAATGATATGTAATATGTTAATGCTAGTCCCAAGAGAGGAGGGCAAATTTTGAGGTGTTACAATCCCTACCCAATGCAATCTATACCTAGGCACTCCTAGATAGAAACCTCCAGTTTCCATTCCTATCACTACAATTACCATGTAATGCTTAGACAACTTGAACATGCTTCACAGCTTCGTTCAAGAACATAACAACTCTTGCCTACAGGCATTGAGTTACAAATAATCTCATGCTTTCAAGCACTGAGAAACACCTGGTAACCTTCCCACAGGTTGGGAGGTTTACCTCACACACACCCCTAATTTTTACATTGTTTGAGGCTTACAAAACCTAGGTTACAATCTGCTATTTATAACCTAACCACCCAACTGGATTCGGGCCTTCAGAAATCGCAGCAAATCTTTCCTTTGCTGTTACAGAGCTGGCAGAATTCTTCTGCTACAATCAAGGTCTTCAATCTTTTATTTCCTAAAAGATCTCCATATTTGGGAACTGTATATTCACCAAATATATTCACCAAATCTTTTGATTGAATCTCAAGATCTCCACACAGGAGTTAGGATATTCACCAGATCTCCTAATTAATCACAAACCAAACCAGAATTAACTGATTCAGTTTTATACACATGTGAGATGTCACAGTCCCGATGTCGTGACATCTTACATGACATGTTGGTCCAGATGTTGAACTTCTTCAACCCAACATATTAAAACAACAGAGGTGATTACATTATTTGTTTTACAAAATTAATGCCAATCTTAAGGTACTAACAATCTCCCCCTTTGGCAAATTTTAGCTTAAATAAATAACCCAATATGGGTCTGCACTTCCTCTTTGTCTTTGACATCCCTAATGCCACCACCACTGTTGGTGTACATGAGGAAGAAGGTGTACAAGGATCAGCTCCACCATAACCCTTCCCCTCAACAGTAGGGCTTCCTGAAGAATATGTAATGTTGAGTACATAGATAATGTAACTCAGATCACAAGACACAACTGTCTGCTTAACTCAGATCACAAGACACAACTGATATACCCAGTTAGTGACTTTTGTGTCTGAATCCATCTTCTCCTTGCTACCAGATATTGCTTGTTTTTGGTGCATCCTCAGGACAATGTTTCTCTCCCCCTTTTTAGCTAAACATTTATAAATGACACCTTCACAAAACCAGATCCAGGAGCAGTATGCCCAGATCTTAACAAACCCCATGGTTTAGAGGGAATGAAATGTCGCTCTTGTGAGAAGAGGAGTGCTGATACATCCTTTAAATAGGCCAGACCATGCTTAGGAATTAACGGTAGGAGTAAATGCTTGGTCAAGATCCATCCATATTTTCTAAGAATCAGTCAGAGAATCACCACCAATATCCCAGACAATCTTTGAATAACTTTTACAGCTCTTGACTGTTTCCAGAAACAGCAGTTCCAAGACTATTCCATAAATGCTGTCAGACACGTTACAAGCTATGTCTTAACATTTGATACTGCTTTTGTCTGTGTTCTTCATATATCCTCCCTATCACCATTTTCTAAATCCACTTTCTCACCTCCAATGGTAGCTTGACATCTGGCACCACACATCCACATTTCCTTATATAACTTCCAGCAGGTACATAAGATATCTTATGTTAAGACATCACATATGACATCTTGTGAACACTCTGTCCTTTTTGTTCACAAGGAAAACTATCAGTAGTTTAAACCACATACCAAGAGTCTAATCAGCAGCAGAAGCAAACCTATTACTAGCCATGACTACTAGTAATACACACATGCACAAGGGTACTTCTCCTCCCCCTTAATCTGTGCAACAATCAACAGAGTTACTAGTTATGGATGCAACTAGTAAGACACACAAATGCACAATGCACAAGGGTACTTCTTCTCCCCCTAAATCTGTGCATTCACCAAAAAACAACTACTGTAACTCCAGCACCTGTACCAGCCAGAATGTCATACTGGCATCTGCTTCCATATTTCCTTATGACTGTATGTTTCAGAAGGAAATAACAATATTGTCCAAGGCAATTTCATGACATCCGGTCAGACATTCTTCTGCTCACTCAGCCTTGACACACACCACATCATCCCACTAACTAACAAGGTTTTATACCTTGTTAACTGAGAACACATAGACCACAAGCTTGATGAATACTTGCAGTGCAAAGACAGAACTCCCCCTGTCATGAACAACCAACTTTCCTCTTGAAACATGGAGAACACATATGAACATATCCAACACCCCAAAGTTAGACCTTTACAAACTTCCTGGTTCAACGAGAACCCAGACCACTTGATGAATGGAAAACATAAGACGCATCTTCATGTCTTCAAGAGCACACCCTCTGTTCAACCCTCTTGGCTGAACACATCCATACTCTGTGTCAATCTCTCTTCTAACCAGAACAGAAAACCACTTCATAAAATGTTCTAACATGAGTTAGGACATCCTTCACAACATAACACCATCTGATAATCTTCAGATATCACTGAGTCATTAGCTTGATCCACAAGAAACCAGACACAAATTTGGACATATACATTCTCATCCCATTACAAGAGATAGTCTTCCATAGATAACTCAAAACTCCTTACAAGAGAAGAATAGAAAACACCTCCTTTTGTCTTCAACTTACTACCTTTTTGCTCAAAGTAATTTGTCTCAGACCTTCCTCAAGAATAATCAGCTTCCATAAGTTGATTGTCTTGATTCTTCGAACTCACTTCTGAGATAGACCAAATGCCATTGGTTGATTACCTCCATCATGAATCCTCATATAAAAAAGTCAAATGCCATTCTTTGACCTCTCCACGTTTATCATACTTCTCCCAAAGATATTCTGATCTTCCAAGTGAGACTTGAACTTTAAGCTTTTTGAAGTATCCAATCTACAACCCTGTAGACCCTTCTATCTCAAGTTGATGTGCCATTTCACCAACTAAGATTCTGATGTTGAACCAAATGTCATAACATTGTGTTTTGACATCTAGCTGTTGAATTCAGCTCCTTCTTTTGCCACTTGAAAGAACTTCCTCCCTTCACAGAACAAGAGTTCAATGTTCTCATAGACTTGATTGCGGAACCAAGTTTGAGTAAACATCCTCCATCCTGCAGGTTTGCAGTTAAGTCATCCAAGCTCACACCTTGATGAATCCCTGCTTCTTCTCCAAAGACATCAGACACTCTGATGCATGAGTCTTCAGAAGGATCAGTTAGAAACTATCCCTTCAGCTATACCAAGGGTTCCACTTCCTAAAGCAAAGTTGTTTCCATGATGTCAAGATTGCTGCCACTTGTTCTTGACTCCATAGTGTGCATTAGCTAATGCACTTCCTTACCTAGATCAGAAGTAAATTGATCCAAGTAACCACCATCAGGACTATGATGTTTTCTTCTTCTTGTACACACCAAGGCTGAACATGTTTCTTTCCAGGAAACCTTTTCAGAGATCATATGCTTTTGCTTCCGCCAAAGTGATAGATCATAAACCAATGTACTATCCTTCCTGTGATTCTGCACAGGATCCTGAAGATGAGATGTTCCAACATCTTTTAAAAACATCATTTATCTTCAGATCCAAGGATAATCAATTACATACTTGTACTTGGCATAAGTAGACATTGATCTTAAATCCTTTCCCAATATTCCTTTCAGATACTTCCACCATAAGAGTACTTTGAAAATACTCTTCTAGTGTCAACATCTTCTGCTTGCAAGCACCTCAACAGATTTGAAAGTCTTCCCAGATTAAATTCACCCTTAGGAATGAGAGAGATGAATTCTTCCTTGCAAATGTGTCACACAACCACCAGAACCCATGTGACACAGGTCAACAGCCAACCAGACCCTAGGCTGACCGAATGTGAGGAGGTTAACCAACACTCCCTCTCAAATTAACAATCATGGAAACTCCGCACCAATATCCATGCATTGTTCATACATGTCTCAACATGACATACACCACCCCTACCAGTGGCAACTAACTCTATGAGTTATACCTATACATACTTCAATCACACCAATCAGACTCCAGCTGACCATCAGTACTAGTGAAAGAAAACAACACCAGTCAATAGTAGATATGCATTTCCAGAGCATACTACCTCAACCAACCTCTGAATCTTCATATTCTCACTCCTTGAAAGAACTGCCACTTCTGAGCGTGGTGTTTGAATAACAAGATTCATGGTCCCAATCCTCTTAATAGCAATCAGGTTACCCCATTATTGACTTCTAACATCCAGATAACTTGTCTTCCAACACAACATAGTACTTCAGGGAACAACTATCCAATCTTGATCAATCTATAGGAATAAGACAGACAGCAGGAAATTGCACCGTGTCACATCTCAACCAGCTTCACTTCTAGAGATCAGACGTCTAAAAGTGACCTTCTTGAGCACACAAACAGTTGACCCTACCCTTGTCAACTTAGCACCCACATATGTCTCCTCTTCCAGGTCAGGAGTAGGTTCCAAACACACGTATCCCTTTGTTTGACACCTAAAACCATCTGCTCTTCAACCAGTAGCTGCATACTTGTTGAACAACATGTTCTAACATCGCATAGAACATTAGTTCCACCTCCTTGGAACAAACCCTCCTTGAAAGTATTCAAGGTCTTCATATACACTACCCAAGAGAGTAAAAGAATCAGTGATCAGGTGATTCTTACAATCCTGAAGTGAGAACGTCATGATGAGTGGACTTGAGGAGACTCAAGTATCTTTGACATCTTCAGTAGATTATGATGAAATCTTGAATACAACATCCTTTTATCCACATGAGGGGAACCTTCATCAGAGTTTGAGTTTAGTCAGGTATTATGCAGCGAATATCATAATACAACTCAACCTATGACCACGCACTTCACCAAATCAGCTCCAAGAACATACCAAGTTTGAATATGCTTCAATACTAGCATAGCTGTTCCACACAAAGGCCAATTGCCAACCTCCAGAGACAGGCACACACAATTCCTGTCATGAATAGTCCATCCACCTACTTCAAGGGACCATTCAGGGAAATCACAGAACCTTCCACAGGTTCCAACATCAGTACTGACATAACTCCTTGCAAGATACCAGAAAGTATCACCCATGGATCTCATCCAGAAACAGAACAGGATGCCTGCTCTGATACCAATTGAAATTCTGGTATAGTCAGAGTTCAGATGTTCTACACGAAGTCATTACATCTGATCCAACATTGTTACTAATACAACAAGACAGTTATAACAATTAAAACCCAGTACTCATATGCACTCTGTCACAGATGTCAAGACATCTGCTAATATACCACCATGGAAAGTAGAACATCCAGCTTTGTCCATCTAGTGCAAAGACACAGTAGAGATCAAATATAGAACTTATGTTTAGTGATCCTGCCCAGTTATCAACATGATGTCTCAACATTGATTTGAACATCACCTGTTCCAACATTACAGAAGGTTGAACTGTAACAGACCAACCAGTCTATACAACAACAGTCAATAATGAATGTCATAACATTCTGTTTTCCAATCAGACTACAGGCTATGTGTCAAGTCTGTTATTCTTTTCATAAACAGACTAGAAACAGACTGAGTTATAACAGACAAAATATAGTGTGCAGAAGGTAAAAACACCAGTAATTATTAACCCAGTTCGGTACAACATTACCTACTTTGGGGGCATACCAAGCCAGGAAGAACATCCACTATTAGCAGTATTAATTCAGAGTTAAACTCCCCCGTTTACAACTCCTCACTTAATCCCTACCCAATGCAATCTATACCTAGGCACTCCTAGATAGAAACCTCTAGTTTCCATTCCTATCACTACAATTACCATGTAATTCTTAGACAACTGGAACATGCTTCACAGCTTCGCTCAAGAACATAACAACTCTTGCCTACAGGCTTTGAGTTACAAATAATCTCATGCTTTCAATCACTAAGAAACACCTGGTAACCTTCCCACAGATTGGGAGGTTTACCTCACACACACCCCTAATTTTTACATTGTTTGAGGCTTACAAAACCTAGGTTACAATCTGCTATTTATAACCTAACCACCCAACTGGATTTGGGCCTTCAGAAATCATAGCAAATCTTTCCTTTGCTGTTACAGAGCTGGCAGAATTCTTTTGCTACAATCAAGGTCTTCAATCTTTTATTTCCTAAAAGATCTCCATATTTGGGAACTGTATATTCACCAAATATATTCACCAAATCTTCTGATTGAATCTTCAAGATCTCCACACAGGAGTTAGGATATTCACCAGATCTCTTAATTAATCACAAACCAAACCAGAATTAACTGATTCAGTTTTATACACATGTGAGATGTCACAGTCCCGATGTCGTGACATCTTACATGACATGTTGGTCCAAATGTTGAACTTCTTCAACCCAACATATTAAAACAACAGAGGTGATTACATTATTTGTTTTACAAAATTAATGCCCATCTTAAGGTACTAACAAGGTTGGGACACATTTCCAAGCCTTATCTATTTTTGAGGCTTTAAGGAAAGGAATTTCTTCATTTGTGTTCTACAATGATGCGAAGTTGGCCATTGAGCATGGCGCAACTACTGGTTTAGGACAAATGATTAAGCTGGAAGACAATAAATTCGGAGCTGGCATAGGGTACTCTTCAGGCACTTTCAACGAGCATGGGATGTTTCAGAGTGGTGGTTTCATCCACACGGTCAAAGACCAAGAGGTTGCTGCTATAGTGGAAGATGATGCAGAGGAAGATTCTGGCAACTTTGTCATCCCTGGAGGAGTCTGCAATAATTGGGTCGTTGTCGATGTTCCAACAGTTGTCCATAAGTCCAAGTAATGTGTTCACTTTGTTTGAAAACCCTTCTCACATGCCAAAAGGAGAAGTGATGACATTGTTGGCACATTAATACAATGATATTCATTCAATAATTACATGTCAAATGTTTGTTTTTCCAAATTATTTTCACTTTTTGCTTTTTGCATGAAATTGGTGATCACATAAAACCCTAAAAAGAGAATACAACCAATCTTTTCATCTGCATAATGATTTTCCTTGTTTGAATTCTAAAATCTCTCGTATATCCAAAATTATTATGCAGGTTGATCAAACCCATTGAACATAATGATCCAACACCATCTCCCAACTTTGAGTTCCCTATATTTGAGGTAGAAGAAGATGATGTTGAAGAGATTCCTGATGAGATCACCCGTCTACTTGAGCACGAAGAGAAAATCATTCAGCCGAATCTTGAGAATCTGGAAACAGTCAACATGGGGTGTAATGATTATGTTCGAGAAGTGAAGATCGGGGCACTCCTGGAAGAGCCTGTTAAGAAGGGGTTGATTGAGTTGCTACGAGAATATGTCGACTCTTTGCCTGGTCATATGAAGACATGCCTGATCTAGATACTGATATCATGCAACATTTCCTGCCTTTGAAGCCTCAGTGTGTGCCTGTGAAGCAGAAGCTCAGAAGAACTCATCCTGATATGGCAGTGAAGATCAAAGAAGAAGTTCAGAAGCAAATTTATGCGGGGTTTCTGGTGACTTCTACATATCCTCAATGGGTGGTCAATATTGTGCCTGTGCCTAAGAAAGATGGAAAAGTTCGAATGTGTGTCGACTACAGAGACTTGAATAAAGCTAGTCCAAAAGATGATTTCCCTCTACCACTTATTGATATGTTGGTAGATAATACATCTAAATTCAATGTCTTCTCATTTATAGATGGATTTTCTGGATATAACCAAATTAAAATGGCACCCGAGGATATGGAGAAGACAACATTCATCACACGTTGGGGAGCATTTTGTTATCGAGTGATGCCCTTCGGTTTGAAGAACGCCAGATCCACGTATAAACGCGCTATGACTACCTTGTTTCATGATATGATGCACAAGGAGATCGAGGTGTATGTTAATGATATGATTGCAAAGTCGAGAACGGAAGTTGAACATGTAGAGCACTTGTTGAAGCTTTTTCAGCGTCTTAGGAAGTACAAACTCCGTCTGAATCCTAACAAGTGTACATTTGGAGTCCATTTCGGCAAGTTATTGGGCTTTATTATCAGTGAAAGAGGTATTGAAGTTGATCCTGCCAAGGTCAAAGCAATACAAGAGATGTCTGAGCCCAAAACTAAGAAGCAAGTCCGAGGTTTTCTTGGCCGCTTGAATTATATTTCCAGATTTATATCCCCCATGATTGCCACATGTGCGCCAATATTCAAGCTCCTTTGGAATGATCAACGCTATGATTGGACCGAAGATTGCCAAAAAGCCTTTGACAGTATTAAAGAGTATTTGTATGAGCCCCCGATTCTGTCTCCACCTATGGAAGGGAGACCCTTGATTATGTACTTGACTGTTCTTGAAGACTCTATGGGTTGTGTATTGGGTCAGCAAGATGAATCAGGAAAGAAAGAGTATGCTATATACTATCTGAGTAAAAAGTTCACTGATTGTGAGTCTCGGTACTCAATGCTTGAGAAGACATGTTGTGCTTTGGCTTGGGCTACTAAGCGTTTACGTTAGTATATCTTGAATCATACGACTTGGTTGATATCCAAAATGGATCCAATCAAGTATATCTTCGAGAAGCCTGCTTTAACTTGGAGGATTGCCTAGTGGCAGATGTTGTTGTCTGAGTATGATATTGAGTATCGAGCTCAGAAAGCTATTAAAGGTAGTGTCTTGGCTGACCACTTGGCACATCAACCAATTGAGGATTATCAGTCTGTTCAGTACGATTTCCCTGATGAGGAGATTCTGTATTTGAAGATGAAATATTGCGATGAGCCTACACTTGATGAAGGGCCAGAGCCTGGTTCCTGTTGGGGTATGGTGTTCGATGGCGTTGTAAATCAATATGGAAATGGTATTGGGGCAGTGATTATTACTCCTCAGGGAACACATTTTCCTTTTACAGCAAGGCTAACTTTCAAATGCACGAATAATATGGCGGAGTATGAGGCATGTATCATGGGTTTTGTTGGTTCTAAGTGTTGGCAGCAATTTTGGTAAAACAAAGAGTGTTCACAAGATGTTATGTGTGATGTCTTAACATAAGATATCATATATACCTGCTGGAGTTCAAGAACATGATCATGCAGGATTGTTTCAGAATGTCATAATGTCATGGCATCTGATGATGTGTACCTGCTGGAGTTTAAATGGAAAACATGATCATGCAGGATTGTTTCAGGATGTCATACACGATGTTATGACATCTGATGTTTTGTACCTGCTAGAAATTGTAAAAGGAATTATGGAATTATGCAGGATTGTTCCACGATGTCAGAGCCGATGTCATGACATCCTGTACATAGAACATTCAGTATGAATCTCTGGTGTTTGTGATTGCGTAATTAATGGCAATCTATGTATGACTAAAGATCTGATTTGCAGGCGCATTCAATCATTGATTACAACCTGATTTACTTATTTTCCAAGGAGATCTAACCAGCTGTCATGGAAGGATTTAATTGGAAAATAGATTTAGGGTTTTCAAGATGTCCAAGCCCAGCTGAAAGCTTCTATAAAAAGGGACTTGGAAAACCTGTTTTCACAACACAACCAATACTGACCGAAATATAGATAGAGAGGTAGGGTTTGTGTCTTGTTTAGTCTTAAGACTTGTAAGCCGTTCAAGTCATCTTTAGATGATTGAATTGGTCTGATTTGTGGTTGTAATTTGTCACTTTAAAGCTGTAAGCAAGAGTGTGTGTCTACTTGATCAGAGTTGTTAAGCAAGATTAAGTGTGTGTCTTCTTGATCGAAGCTATTAAGCAAGACCAAGAGTGTGTCTACTTGATTGAAACTGTGAAGTAAAATCAAGTGTGTGGTATTGAAAAGTGTTTTCTTTTCTCAAGGGATTGTTGTTTAAAATCACAAGTGTGATTGTAGGGAAGTGAGTGGGTTCTCATATCTAAGAGTGCTTAGGTAGAAATTGCACGGGTAGAGATTAGTTTAGAAAGACTGTAACTTATTGAAGTGTACGGAGAGTCTTTGAACTGATTCTATTTAGTGGATTTCCTTCCTGGCTTGGTAGCCCCCAGACGTAGGTGAGTTGCACCGAACTGGGTTAACAATCACTTGTGTCTTTTGCTTTACCATTTTCTATCTTTATCCTATTTGTGTTACTTAGATATTAGTGTCGTGACATTACCTTCGACATCTCATATCTGATACCAGAATTTCAATTGGTATCAGAGCAGGCATCCTGCTCTAGTTCTGGGTGAGATCTAAGGACAATACTTTCTGGTACAATGGAGAGAGATGGGGGATCTGTTCACAGGCCACCAATTTCGGATGGTTCTAACTATGACTATTGGAAACCTCGAATGGTAACCTTTCTAAAATCTCTTGATAACAAGGCTTGGAAGGTTGTGTTAACAGGCTGGGTACATCCTGTAATTACTAAAGAAGGAGAAGCCACAACTGATAAAAAACCTGAAGAACAATGGTCAAAGGAGGAGGATGATCTAGCCCTTGGAAATTCTAAAGCATTGAATGCAATATTCAATGGAGTAGACAAGAATATTTTCAGGTTGGTAAACAATTGTGAAGTCGCTAAAGATGCTTGGGACATTCTCAAGACCACTCATGAAGGCACCTCTAGAGTAAAGATGTCTAGACTACATTTGCTCACCTCCAAGTTTGAAAATTTAAGGATGAAAGAAGATGAAAATATTCATGAATTTCATATGAGTATCCTTGAAATTGCTAATGCCTCAGGAGCCCTGGGAGAGAAGATGTCTGATGAAAAACTGGAAAGAAAAATACTCAGGTCACTCCCTAAGAGATTTGCTATGAAGGTGACTGCCATAGAAGAGTCTCAAGACATCTCCAACATGAGGGTTGATGAGCTAATTGGTTCCCTCCAAACATTTGAGATGGGATTGAATGTGGTTCTGAAAGGAAAACCAAAAGCATGGCATTCATGTCAAACACAGAACAGGAAAATTATCAAGATGGTGATGAAGATTTGGCCAATGAAGTGGCAATGCTGGGAAGAAAGATCAACAGATTGTTGAAAAAGATGGATGTAAGATCCAAGGCTAATGTCAAGAACGTCTCATCTGACATTAGCAAATCCAACAATGCTGGAAGAAGAGCAAGGTCAGATGATAAGCCCAAAGAAGGAAAAGAAGTACAGTGATATGAATGTGATGGGTATGGACACATTAGAACTGAATGTGGAACCTACCTCAAGAAGCAGAAGATGAGTCTTGTTGCCACTTGGTCTGCTGAAAGTGAAACAGAGGAAGCTGCAAATCTTGTGACTGCATTGACAGGAAGATGAGGTTCTGATCAAGACTCAAGTGATGATGAAGTAACCTTTGAAGAATTGGCCTCCACCTACAGAAAGTTGTGTCACAAAAGTGTAGAGTTGTGTAAACAGGTTGAAGGCCAAAAGAAGGAGATAACTCAACTTGAGAATGAGAAGGTAGAACACTTGGAAACCATCTCCAAATTAAAAACAGAAGCAGTGGTTCTGAATGCCAAGCTAGATGAGAGTCAACAAGTTGAAAGCCAGAAGATAGTACAACTGGAGAATGAGAAGGCAGACCATGTGGAAACCATCTCCAAGTTAAAAACTGAAGCTATGTTCTTAAATTCAAAACTAGAAGAGATGACCAAGTATGTAAGGATGTTAAACAATGGATTTGACTCCTTAGATAAGATTCTCCAAACTGGACTAATAACAGGAGACAAATCTGGCATTGGGTATAATAAATCTAAGCCTGAGAGCAGTTACAGTGGTTGCAAACCTCAAGCCAAACCTAAGTGCAGCAATAGTAAAAGAAAACCTATGATGTCACATCATATGTGACAACATCAGAGGAGAAGACAGCAGAAAGGGAAACACCAAAGATGGAGATGCCATTACTGTGGGAAATTTGGTCACCTGAAGCCCTTCTGCTATAAGTTGTATGGTTATCCTAGCCGTGTTCATCATCAGACTCACTATCAACCCAGACCCAAACAACACAGGCCTATCAACAAGAAGCATTGGGTTCCTAAGACTAATGTTACAAGTCTAATAGCTCACATTCCCCTCAGAGTCTTAGCCAAAGAAGAGTGGTATTTTGATAGTGATATTTTCCAGATACATGACTGGAAACATAGACCTGATAACTGATCTTCATCCTCATGCCACAAGCTATGTAACCTTTGGTGATGGAGAAAAGGGTGAAATCAAGGGGATAAGCAAGCTTGATTGTCCTGGAGTGCCTAAACTTGACAATATCCTACTAGTTAAGAGCTTGATTGCGAATCTAATAAGCATCAATCAACTATGTGATCAAGATCTGAATGTTAACTTAACCAAAACTGAATGTCTGATTACTAACAAAGACAGTGAAGTGATCATGAAAGGAATCAGGACCAAAGACAACTGGTACATGTGGAACTCTCAAATTGGTTATTCCTCAAAGTGTGCCTATATCAAAGGAATGAAGATGAGTATATCTGCTAGAGGTACTCTCAAGAGTGATGAAAGACAAGTCTGTGGGAAATGTCAGACAAGGATGTCACACCAGGAGCTCAGACTTAACATCACTTTCAAAGAAGAAAAGCTCATGATGGCTCAAATAGATAGGAGGTTGGATCAAATGGGTGAACATGTTAGTAGTCATATGTAGTCTGAAGTTGGAAAGAGCTTTGTTGGACTTGGGATACAAGTCAAGCAAATAGAAAGGCCTATGTATCTATCTCAAAGCAAAAGTGCCAAGAGCAATGTTGAGAATATTGAGATGGAGAGTGAAAGGAAACCTGCTCCTACACATTTGAGAGATGAAAATGGTGTTTATGCTGAAGATATAGCAGATAATAGCAGTTGTTCTCAACAGGGTTGGTTGAAACAACTGATGATTGCATACAATGTTACACACGATGTCATGACATTGTATTATGACAACCTGAATGCTACAACTATGTCCAAAAATTCTATTCAGCATAGCCAAGCACATTATTTGTTGTCATCACTCCATTAGAAAATTTGTGGAAGACAGATTCATAGCTATAAATCATGAAATGCAATTAGCTGACAAGTTTTCAAGGGATTTGAGTGATAATCAATTTGAATATGTAAGAGGGAAATTAGGGATTTGGATTCTTGAGAAATTATGGAAATTAATATGGAGTGGAAAAGGTAACAAAAATATTGTCTGCCCAATTAAAAGAAAGAGCCACATTAATGATGAATCATTCCCTATCATTGGAAATAGTATCTATGCCATTTCCACACGCTACCTGAACACAACTCTTTCCTTCTTCATGAAACTACTCAGAAAACCTTTGCTAGGGCAAAGAAATTTCTTTCAAAAGTTCAACAACATGTCTCAACATCCATCATCCTCAGGATCAAAACCCACTCATCATGCAAGGACTCCCTCCATGGAGTTTCTAGATAAAGACATGTTGGATGTTACTCCTCTCTGTGTGATACCAGGTGGCGGGCCAGGACTTTCTTCCATGGTTGCAAGTAAGCAAGGTAACATTTATGATAAATCTCCTCATCAAGAGAACATGCACTATGTTGATTGTACCATTAGGAACCTAGTTACTAGGATTCTGAATGAAGGGCAGGCAGTCAAGGGTGTCTCTACGCCTCTGTCTAGAAGGGACCCCTCTCCTAAGGTGGAACCCCAAGCTGAGAAAGATGATGACTCATCTAGATCAGAAAAGGAAGTGGCTGCTGAGGGGTTATGTTCTCTAGAGAAAAACTTACCTAGCAAGAAACCAGCAAGTATGTCTCATGAAACTTCTAAGGATATTATTGATCTGGAGGAGGAGAGTTCTGAAGGAGAGGATGACACTTTGGTCCATCTTGTGAAGCCAAGTGTAGCTAACAAACTAAGGACCAGAAAAGGAAAGACTATGGCTGAAATGAGGACAGCAAGAAGAGAGAAAAAGGTTGCTGGTGTAGGACCCTCCAAATCATAGAGCAAAGTGGAGGTTAGGAAGAGGAAAGTCAGAGAGAGTTCTGACTCTGATGAGGATGTCGAAGACGATGTCCCAAACATCTCCCCTACTAAAAAGCAGGCTGTTAAGAAGTCTCCAGGAAAAGCTACTACTATGCACTTAAATAACATCTCTTTTCATTTAGAAGATGGTGCTGCAAAATGAGGAGGGTAGCGGTTGAAAGAGAGTTGGGCAAAGAGGCTGTTGAGGTGATGGAAGTCATGGATTTGATCAAGAATGCTTGATTGATGAAGACTATGGTTGCTCTTCCCCAATGTTATGAGGGGTTAGTAAAAGAGTTTGTTGTGAATATCCCTGAGGATATTTATGAAAAAAACAGCAGGGAATTCTGCAAGGTTTTTGTAAGGGGTAGATGTGTGAGATTCTCACCAACCATTATCAACAAGTTCCTAGGGAGAGGAACTGATGGAGGAGTGGATTTAGAGACTACAGACAATGAGGTCTGTAGGACTATTGCAGTTGGCCAAGTTAAGGAATGGCCTAGTAGGAATCACCTATCAGCTGGCAAGCTAACTGTCAAATATGCCATCTTGCACAAGATTGGTTCAGCCAACTAGGTTCCTACTAATCATATCCCAACCATCTCCACTGGTCTTGGAAGAATCATTCATGCAATTGGAACCAGGATAAACTATGATTTTGGAAGGTTTGTGTTTGATCAAATTGTCAGACATGCCTCCATAAATGTAGTGAAGTTGCCCATTGCCTTCCCATCTATTATTTGTGGTATTATCTTGAGCCAACAATCAGGAATTCTTAATACAAGTGACATTCCAAGCAGAAGAAAGCCCCCACTATCAATTCACTACAAGCTGTTTGAGGGAAGTCATGTCAATGATGTTGTCATGATATCTGCCAGAAAGGAGCCTGCATCTCAAGGGAGCTTAATTGATCAATTAAAGGAAACCTGCAAGGAACTGGATAATGGTATAAGGATGGCCAAGGAAAGAAAAAAGGCTTTGGAGGTTCTTATTAGTAGCCTAGAAAAGGAAGAAATGGAGAAGGCTGGTGAGACCAAAGATTCAGATGCCAATACCTCAAGTGAGAGGTCAAATGCTCAATCTAGTGGCAGCTCTGAAGGCTCTGAAGGTGAAGATGATACTTCTTCCTCTGATTAATGGTTCCCCCCCCCCCTTGTGTTGAAGACTGGTATGAAGACTGTGTGAGGTATACTATGGTGAAGACTGTGATGTGTGTGATGTGTTTGAAGACTGTTCTGTTGTGGCTGATGTTATGGAAGTTGTTCCCCCAGATGTTTTGATGCTGAAGAATTTGTTTCTTTTTGTTTAAATGTGTAATTTGTGGCAGTCCTTATTGATTCCTTTATGTAATATTTTGGGCTCTTAATGAGTTCCATGGATTTGTTCATTATCTCAGCTATCACAGCTGTGTATGATGATGGTTTGTACCTCCTAACAATTATGTTTTAACATTTTTAATGTTATAACATCTGATCTGACATTCTCTACTAGGCTAATTGACATTTATTTTGTCTAATTGGTCACCTTTGGTCAATTTTGACTAAAAAGGGGGAGAAGTGTTGATATGGAAGCAACTAAAGTTGTGGAGCTGTGAGGAGATGTATGTAGCTGAATAGATGGACAACTATTATTGAAGGAGATGTGCTTGTTGTAAAACAGAATGTTGTTCTGTTTACAGATGTCAAAAGGATTGTCTGATGTAGAGCACATGTGATGTTGAAGCAGATGTTAGAAGGTGATTCTGACTGTTACAGGTGTTGTGGTTACAGGTGTTGTTATTATCATGGGAGATGTATGTGGTGCACAAATTTAGGGGGAGAAGGAGTACCCTTGTGCATTTGTGTTTCTTACTAGTTGCCTTTATAACTAGTAATTCTGTTTGTGTTGCACAGATTTAGGGGGAGGAGAAGTACCCTTGTGCATGTGTGTATTACTAGTAGCTATAGTTAGTAATTGTGTTTGCTTCTGTTGCTGTTTAAACTATTGTTTAACTGCTGATAGTTTTCTTGTGAACAAAAAGGACATATATATGTTTTAGCCAAAATTTTCCAAAGGGGGAGTTTGTTGGTTCTAAGTGTTGGCAACAATTTTGGTAAAATAAAGAGTGTTCACAAGATGTTATGTGTGATGTCGTAACATAAGATATCCTATGTACCTGCTGGAGTTCAAGAACATGGTCATGCAGGATTGTTTCAGAATGTCATAATGTTATGGCATCTGATGATGTGTACCTGCTGGAGTTTAAATGGAAAACATGATCATGCAGGATTGTTTCAGGATGTCATACACGATGTCATGACATCTGATGTTTTGTACCTGCTGGAAATTATAAAAGGAATTATGGAATTATGCAGGATTGTTCCAGGATGTCAGACCCGATGTCATGACATCCTATACAGAGAACATTCAGTATAAATGTCTGGTGTTTGTGATTGTGCAATTAATGGCAATCTATGTATGATTGAAGATCTGATTTCCAGGCGCATTCAATTATTGATTACAACCTGATTTACTTATTTCCCAAGGAGATCTAACCAGCTGTCATGAGAAGATTTAATTGGAAAATAGATTTAGGGTTTTCAAGATGTCTAAGCCCAGCGTAAAGCTTCTATAAAAAGGGACTTGGAAAACCTGTTTTCACAACACAACCAATACTGACCGAAATATAGAGAGTGAGAGAGCTAAGGTTTGTGTCTTGTTTAGTCGTGAGACTTGTAAGCCATTCAAGTCATCTTTAGATTATTGAATTGGTCTGATTTATGGTTGTAATTTGTCACTCTAAAGCTGTAAGCAAGAGTGTGTGTCTACTTGATCAAAGCTGTTAAGCAAGATCAAGTGTGTGTCTTCTTGATCGAAGTTGTTAAGCAAGATCAAGAGTGTGTCTACTTGATTGAAACTGTGAAGTAAAATCAAGTGTGTGTTATTGAAAAGTGATTTCTTTTCTCAAGGGATTGTTGTTTAAAATCACAGGTGTGATTGTAGGGAAGTGAGTGGGTTCTCATATCTAAGAGTGATTAGGTAGAAATTGCACGAGTAGGGATTAGGTGAGAAAGACTGTAACTTGTTGAAGTGTACGGAGAGTCTTTGAACTGATTCTATTTAGTGGATTTCCTTCCTGGCTTGGTAGCCCCCAGACGTAGGTGAGTTGCACCGAACTGGGTTAACAATTGCTTGTGTCTTTGGCTTTGCCATTCTGTATTTTTGTCCTATTTGTGTTACTCAGATATTAGTGTCGTGACATTACCTTCGACATCTCATATCTGATACCAGAATTTCAGGTTTAGCAGAGTGTATTGATCTTAGGATCCAGCATCTTGACGTTTATGGTGATTCGACCCTTGTTGTCAATTAGATTAAGGGTGAATGGGAGACAAATCAGCTTGGCCTCATCCCATACAGAAATTATGCGAGGAGGATTTCAACTTTCTTTACTGAGGTCGACTTCCACCATATTCCTCGAGATGAGAATCGGATGGCAGATGCTCTTGCTACGCTTGCTTCGATGATTGTGGTGAAATTCTGGAATGAAGTCCCCAATATTACTGTGATGCGCTTCGATAGACCAGCTCATGTATTTGCAGTTGAAGAAGTAAAAGATGATAAGCCATGGTATTATGACATCAAGTGTTTTCTTCAGAGTCAGATCTACCCGCCTGGGGCATCTGTTAAAGATAAGAAGACTTTGAGGAGATCATCTAGCAGTTTCTACCTGAATGGTGATGTGCTTTATAAGAGGAATTTTGACATGGTTCTGCTCAGATGCGTGGATAGGCACGAAGCAGACCTGTTGATGACTGAAGTCCATGAGGGTTCACTTGGTACTCATTCCAATGGACATGCTATGACTAAGAAGATGTTGATAGTAGGCTACTATTGGCTGACAATGGAGTCTGACTGCTGCAAGTATATGAAGAAATTCCATAAGTGTCAGATTTATGCGGATAAGATTCATATTCCCCCGACACTTCTGAATGTGATTTAATCATCATGGCCTTTCTCCATGTAGGGAATTGACATGATTGGCATGATAGAGCCAAAGGCGTCAAAGGGTCACCGTTTTATTCTCGTAGCAATTGATTACTTCACCAAGTGGGTTAAAGCGGCATCGTATGCGAACGTGATCAGGCAGGTGGTTTTGAAGTTTATCAAGAATCAACTCATATGCCATTATGGTGTGCCAGACAAGATCATTACTGATAATCGATCTAACTTGAACAACAAGATGATGACAGAGTTGTGTAGCGAGTTCAAGATTGCACATCATAATTCTTCTCCTTATAGACCTAAGATGAATGGGGCTGTTGAAGCTGCTAATAAGAACATCAAGAAGATTATCCAGAAGATTGTTGTTATGTACAAAGATTGGCAGGAGATACTTCCATTTGCTTTGGATGGTTATCGTACATCTGTCCACACTTCAACATGGGCAACCCCTTTCTCCCTTGTATACGGCATGGAGGTTGTGCTCCCCGTGGAGGTTGAGATCCCATCAATGAGAGTCTTGATGGAAGCCAAGTTGATCGAGGTTGAATGGGTTCAGAGTCGTTATGACAAACTGAATTTGATTGAAGAGAAGAGATTGACTGCCATGTGCCATGGTCAGTTATATCAGCAAAGGATGCAGAAAGCCTTTGATAAGAAGGTCAAGCCTCATGTGTTCAGAGAAGGTGACCTCGTGCTCAAGAAAGTTTTGTCTTTCGCGCTCGATTCCAGGGGCAAGTGGACTCCAAACTATGAAGGTTCATATGTTGTTAAGAGAGCCTTTTCAGGAGGTGCTTTGATACTTACAACTATGGATGAGGAGGATTTCACCCGTCCTGTGAACTCAGATGCAGTCAAGAAATACTTCTCCTAAAATAAAAACAGAATAGCTCGCTAAGTTGAAAACCCGAAAACGCGACTTAGGCAAAAATGAGTGTCTCGGTGGATTGAAAACCCAAAAGGGCGATCCAGGAAAAAGTTAGAGACATGAAAAAATGAATAGATACATATATATATATATATATATATATATATATATATATATATATATATATATATATATATATATATATATATATATATATATATATATATATATATATATATATATATATATATATATATATATATATATATATATATATATATATATCCCGCTAGATTGAGTACCTCACCCTGGGGCAATCTAGACAAAAATTAGGGGTTAGGCAAGTAGCTGCATCCCGACAAGACTTTGTTCTACAACTGTCATCTGTCAAGGATTCTCACTCAGTCATCAACTGAAGCTTCAGATACATTGGATTCAGTGTTGGTGGAGAAATTGTCATTATGTTCAATGTATCCCATTTTCCAATATATATCACCAATTTCAAATTTGTAAATATTCATGGAGTCTTGCCATTTGCAGACTACCATTCTATCAAATAAATTTGAGCCTTTATCCAATTATTTGTACTCTTATTCGTTTCTGTTTAACAAATGTTTGCATGTTTTAATTGATAAATATCATTGTTTTAAACAAATCAAGTTTTTATAAACTGTTTTTAAACAAAGTGAACATTCACAATGACTGAAAAGGATATAATGGAATATCCTCAATGCTCTCTCAAGGATAGTATGATCTCCAAAAGGGTAAGACATTTGTTCACATTCTTAGCATGATTGTGTCCTTTGCATCATCTTTCAGGTTGTCTCCTCAGTGAGCCCAGAGAAGGGTGATACACCACCAAATTCCCTGAAGAGTCTGGAGTTTTGGTCTCGGTCTTCTAACTCCCCAGTGAGTCTGGGTCTAGCATCTGTGTTTTATCAATTTTATGGTTGTCATCCCTTTGTATGGACTGACCTAAAATCCCGTATAGACTGATAAAAGTTGATATTCTATCTTTTCGAGGAAGTTGGTTTTCCCTCATTGTGATTGGAAATCTCCCGCAGAGTGAGTAGGGATTCCCAGCATGAGTTGAAAATTTTCAGCAGGTTGGTTTGTAGCTTATCCCCAGCGGATTCGCATACATTTTTTTCCCAGTGAGTTTGCTTACCACTCATCCTCAGTAGGTTTGCTCACGTTAGACTTCCCTTGTTGGTTCGCCAGCAGATTATCTCCAGCATGATCGTCTGCAGGTTGCCCCCAGTTCAGTCGTCAGTAGTTTTTCCCCAGTGGAGCTGCCCGATCAGAGCATGATATATCCGCTCTTTCCTCCTTCTTGGATAGCTTCCTCCTAGTAGAGCTGGTGTTGAAGATGTTATTTCCTTCCCCAGCGGAGCAGTGGTTCCCTTCTCCTCGGCAGAGTTTGTTTCTCTATCAAATATGAGGAAATTTGTTGATTATTGGAAACTCTTGTTTGGTGGTTGTTGCCCGCAGAGTTTCATATCTTGCCTGATAAGTTCCCTAGTAGAATTTCTTCTACGATGGGTCTTATCCGTGTTAAGGTCCCTGGCAGTGGCTCTGTAGCTTCCCCAGCTGAGACTTTACCTGATCCTAATTTGGCTTTGGAACTTTGAGGAAGATACGTTATTTCCTTCCCAGGAGGAGTGATCATGTTCTTTCTCCACAGCAGAGATGTTCCTTCAGTAGCTAGAAGTGAATGTTTGTTTGATGTGCTTTTGTTTGGTGGTTGTTCCTCACAGAATTTCATATTATTGCCTCATAAGATCCATAGTAGAGTTCTTCTTTGACTGATCTTATCCACATCTCTACAAGTTCCCGAGAACTGTTGGAAGATCCCCAACTTTTGGTAGTGGTGCCCTTTGGCTGATCCCCAACAGCTGCCTTTAATCCCCATCAATCCTGCTTGTTCCCCTAGCAGTAGTCTTGATCCCCGGTAGCGACTCTACTCGATCCTCAGCGGTGCTGTTGTTTCCTGGTATTTGTTGCCCCCATAAGATTGGATTTTCCCCTGTGGGTCTGGCTTTCTCTTTTGAGATGTTGTACCAGATGTATGTCCATTGATTCTTTGACCCGTTTGCGTTAGATATGTTTCTTTGTCAGTATTAGTCATACATAAAACACGCATGTACATGCATAATTATAACATTTAGATATTCATGTTGCATCTTTTGCCATATATCTTTGCTCGTTATCTCCTGCTATTTGGTGATACATATTTCCCCAAGCATATGTTTGTGGCTGATCTCTCCATGTAGAGTCAGCCCTGTAGGCAGAAAGTGTATTTCTTTCCTTCTATATTCCCCACTGAGTTATATCCTTGTGGATGATTATTGTTTCAGTTTCCTCCCAAAAATATGTATTGGGATGAAATTACTCCCCTGAGCAAAACCACTGGGGAGAGAATGAACAATTACTGGTTAGTGAGCAATTGGTCATTCTAACCGATGACGAATACTCTCTTCTGTGGTTTTCTACCCAGTAACTGGTAGATGTAATCCCCTCTTGGTTGGTTATCTCTATCCAACATTCGGTATTGATATTCCTTCAGTTTTAAGTATATCTCCTAGTAACCGGTGATATATCTCTTGGATAATTGCTCTGATCAAGCAATTTATTCCCAGCGGGTCATTTTTCATTTACCCTTGTTTGGTAATGATTAGTTTCTCCCCTTGATTGGTCATCATTTTATACCCAGTACTGGTATCCCGATGTCCTTTCTTTTCTGTCGATTTATCCTTTATTACCCCAGTAACCGGTTGTGGATATTCGTCCATGCGAGTATTTTATCTACGCTCTGACGGTAATAGATAATATATCTCATGCGCTCTTCAGTCGAAGTCTTTTCCTTCCCCAGTCGAGTAAGATTCGTATTTCCGTATGGAATCGAATGTCCATCCTGTAAATCGAGTTTTCTTTTTCAGCCCTCCTTTTGGATGATGAGTGTCTTGGATATATTCCCCAATTCACGCCTGGTTGATCACCTATTATATGCCCAGTAACCGGTATCCTTGGTGTTCGTTCCTTTCTACTCCCTATTATGACTTTTCGTCCCCTGTGGAGTCAGATTTTTCTGAGTTAAAATATACCTTTTAGGTCTTCCTCAGATGTTTTGGATGATTGATATCTCTAACCCTTATACTGGTCTTAGATATTCATTCTTCCTGAACGTGTTGTTCCTTCACCCTTATACAGGTGTTTTGGATCACATGTCTCTTTGAGTTTATTACCCAGTAGACGGTAATACCTCATTTCTTGTTTCCTCAACAGAGTCCTTAATGGACTTCCCCGTCTGAGTCCGAATTTTTATCTGAAGTATCCTTTGTGGATAGTTTTTCTGTATTGGAATATTCCCCAATACATGCATCTTTGCGTCAGTTCGAGTCTTTCCGTAAATTTATTTTCATGGAATCCCGTCGTGTCTCCCAGCAAGATCTCAAGTCTTGACCTGCTCACGAATTTTACCCTATTTTCCCCTAGAGTCTATGTCCCATTCATGAGTGTATTACTCCTTTGGTTTATCAATTTCTCCTGATTTCTTTTTCCTTTGTGGACACATATCCCCACAGAGTATTAACTTTTGCGTGCATACATTCGCATCATGAGGTCTCTTAGGGACCAAATTTCGTCTCTTTGTTATAATTTAAGCCCATTCTACCTCGTCGAGACGAATATTTTAACCTTCATATCTCCGGCTAGAATGACCTTAAATAGGGGCATCTTTAAGACCCTAATTTTGACCCTAAGATCCCTCATGGCATCATATCATTTGCTCATTGCATTGCCTCAAGGATCATAACATCTTGGCTCCTTAACCCTAGGGTTGGGACTTGTGTGAGTTGGTTTGAGACCACCAAGCATGCTTGAATTGTATATTATTGCTTTTCTTATTTTGTTTACTAATCAAAAGCACAAAAATATGTCACTAACTTTGATTGTTTTGAAGCTTAAGCAGTCATGTGATCCAAGGCTCCTAGGAGGCCCTTATGCTCATTGAAATGGCCAGATAAGGATAAAGGCAAGCATGACAATGGTTCCCAAAGCTCTCAATCATCATATATGCCTCCCAAGAATCTCAATTTGTCAATTTGATCAATATAAACCAAAGGGCTTGAGGATTGTTTCACAAGGAAACCCTATTTCAACTGTGCATTGACTGTGTCTTGCTCATGAAGCAACCTCAACCTATGATAAAATAAAATCAAAGGAAGTTCTTTCATTCATAATTTTATACATATATGAGCCTATGTGAGTGTCCTCAATCATTCATTCATCAAGATTTGATGTTTGGACTTGAGAAGTTGATCAGTCAATTCATCTAACTATTTTGAAATCCATTGAGACCTAAATTTTGATGTGTTTGTCAAATGAAGATAATCCCAAGAGAAAAAATGTTCTTAATAACCATATGAACAACTTTAATGTTCATCACAAATCCATTTTAAACTTGGAAGGTCGTCATTCATTTCAAAACATTATAGGTTATTTTGACTGAAACCTTAATTTTGGGTCAACTTCCCAAGGACCTAACTCCTTCATTTTCTATTATTTTGAGGTGAGACCAAGTGCATTGGAAATTTTAAGATGTCTACTTAAATTTTTATGTTTTAAAAAATTTCATAATCCTAAAAGAAACACATGTGATAATACAAAACATTATAGGTCACTTTGGACTAAAGCCATTGAATCTTGAAAAATTCCAACTTCAAGTACCCATAACTTTCTCATAAAATATCCAAATGATGCAAACTTTAAGTCCAAATGGATTGTATTGAAAATATCTACAACTTTTATGTTGAAGGTTTTGTCATATGAGGCTTGAATAATTGAAAAATAAGGGCTTGAAGTTGGTTCATTTTGGCAAACTTTTCAAATACATGTTGTGTACCTTGAACTTTATGGCTATTTTTCAATAATTTCCAAACTCCAAATGGATTTTTGTTCAACATAACATTTATTCCTTATGTCAAGACCTTTCCAACCATTACCCACATGCTTATATTTCAATTTTCCAATTGGAATTTTCGAAGAGGTGAAGTTTTGTGATCATTTATGGAAACCAAGTAAAATCATCATGCACAATCCAATGCATTTCCATATGCACTTCCAAATTCATTTTGTTGATGTTCAGCATGCAAAACCAATTGATTTTGGGCCTCACATACGCCTATACAGACCCATGCATGGAGGACCCAAGTTCATGCACACACGAGTTCTTCACATCCTTGCATCAGCTGTGGCTATAAATAGAAGCTTCATTTCATTCAATTGGCAACCTGAAGGCGCCTGAGCCTCTGCTGAATTGCTTCCCTAACATCTCACCAAAGGAATTTGCAATTTCACTTTCATTTTTCAAGTGTGATTTTCAACAACATCAGTTGATTATCATCACTAATTCCTAAGCCTAGCTCTCATACCAAGCATCCAAGTCAAGCTGCAAGCAAAGGATTGGTTGAATTGTGCTCTTGAATACTGCTCTACAATGGTTTATTCTCCAACTGTTTTCTTTCGAACCTCTTTGAATATTGTGCATTGCTTGGTTTGGTTGGCATTTATGAAGTCCTCACGTGAGATGCAATTGATTTGTGGTTTTAATTTTGTGAATTGGTTAACTTCAGATTGAGTACCTTATTTTGTAAACTTAAATTTGTTAACTTCAGATTGTGTACCATACGCGTGCGCTTCTTGTTCCTTGGATCAGCCACGTCAATTAATGAGCGTTGATCCAAGCGCTGTGGATTTTTCTAATTTTCTAAATTTCCTTTTTATTTTCTTTTATTCCATTTTATTTTAAAAATTTATAACTTCTTTATTTGGAATCACAAAAATATGGGACCAATTGCAAAAAATTTCTCATAAATTCTAGTTTCATAAAATGATTTTTAATTATTTTTGTGATTCCATTTAATATTTTTTGTGAATTATTTCTTTTATGGTTGCTTTTAATTCATTTAAAATACCATTTGATATTCAAAAATGCCAAAAATATTTTATTAACATACTTGGATGATGATGAATCTATGAAAAATATTCTCATCAATTTCTTAATTGATTTGAGATTTATTTGAGATTTTAGTCCAATTATGTTATTTTTCTTCATTTTTAATTGTTTAAAATTAGTTTCTGTTTTCAAAAATATGTTGAGAAAATTTGTCAAACCTTGTTTGACCATGTTAGACTTATGGTGATCCAATTGGACTTATCCAAGTTGATTTGAATTGGATTTGAAGTTTGACCTTTATTTGTTCATTTTATTTTATGTATTATTTTAATTCCAAAAAATACCAAAAATATGTTTGACCTTTCTTGACTTCTCATCTTCATTTCACTTATGTTTACCATTGATTGATGTTGATTCCATTCATGTTTGATCAATGTGTTCTGGTTATGTCTTTTGATTTCTCATTTTGGTTCATTCCATTTCCATCTTCATCTTCTTCTTTTTCTTTTGACTAATGAGTTAATGATTGGTGGTTAGCCTTGACATATGAGAGGCTTAACCTTCTTTGATCCAAATCAAATTCATCTTGATCAAAGATCAAGTGAATTGCTTTGTGTCAAAGATAGGTTGCTTCTTGGTCAAGCAAAAAACCTAAATCCATACAAGGTCATTCTTCTTTTCTTTTGGCATGGCAAGTTGTAGGAGCTTGGCTTACTAGTCATGGTCTCTAACTAGTGTTTATTTGCCTATAGTTTTATTGACCGACCTCAGATAGGTGTGACTGCTACATTAGTCCAGTTACGATTGCTTAACATAGCGCTAAATTGCCTTATGGCACACTAACACTAACTACTAATTACTAACATTTAATTCTTGCAATTTACTTTAATGTAATTTACTTTCTTGCTCATTAATTCATATTGTCTTTTTCCTTTGCTCATTTGAGCTCATGTTTATGTTTATGCCATTTGCCTTTTGCTCTCTTGCGCAAATTATTGTGTATATACATTTGCCTTGTGCTTGTTTTGTTTTGTTTGTGTGAACCCAACGCAAAAAGGAGAAATGTCTTAGATTTAGGAACTTACATATGCTTAATGGAGTTTCAAGAGCAACTAGGCCTCATGCCTTTAGAATGCTAAAATTTTTGAAGAGCAACTAGGCCTCATGCCTTTAGAATGCTTCATCTTGAAAGTTGAATTGAAAGGACCCCTATTCTAAACTCACTCTTGTCCATTCTTTCTATTGCATTGTGGAACTTTTTGATTTGTTTGTTCTTGTGTGATAGGGATCCCACACTTGTGCTAATTAGAAGGACCATTGTCATGAGCATCCAAGATAAGAGAGACAAATCCAAATTGGAAGATCCTAGGAGCTTGGTTGAATATTTGCTTGTTTGCTTTAGTTAATTGCTTATTGCTTGCTAAGTCCAAAGGAAATGAGCTCTTGGATCATCATTATGATGTCAAGAAAGGAACTCCAAGGGTTCTATTTCTCTTCCCTCATCTTTGGATATTTAGGACCTAGCCCTTCTCTTCTTCTCTCCACTCTAACCCAAGCCAAACTTATTTTGTGTAAACATTGACATTGTTTTCAAAAATTAGAAACCTAGGCATTATGCCTTTGATTTTTTCAAAGTCTTTTTCATAATACTTATTTTGAATTGAATCTTAAGTCAACTTTGACTTTATTTTTTGAATACTTTTCATTTGTAAATACAACTCTCTCAAATTGTTTTCATGGTTCCAATGACAATTTGTGTTAAAGCTTTTCATAAACATTAGTTATTAAGTTTGAGTTATCATAGTGGTTGATATAAATCACACCTGTATCCTTAGTGATTGGACTATAAGCCTTCCATACTTATTATAGGGTGGATCCCTCACTTGTATGTTGAAGCTCTCCTCACATGGTGGATTTGTGATTTAGGTTGAGTTTTCTCCATTTGATAACAAAAGACCTTAAGTGTTGGTTCTAAATGTTGGAAGCAATTTTGGTAAAACAAAGAGTGTTCACAAGATGTTGTATGTGATGTCTTAACATAAGATATCATATGTACCTGCTGGAGTTTAAAAACATAATTATGCAGGATTGTTTTAGGATGTCATACACGATGTCATGACATCTGATATTATGTACCTCCTGGAAATTATAAATGGAATTATGCAGGATTGTTCCAGGATGTCAGACCCGATGTCATGACATCCTGTACATAAAAGATTCAGGGTGAATTTTATGTGTTATGTGATTGTGCATTTAATGGCAATCTATGTATGATTGAAGATCTGATTTGCAGGCGCATTAAATCATTGATTACAACCTGATTTACTTATTTTCCAAAGAGATCTAACCAACTGTTATGAGAAGATTTAATTGGAAAATGGTTTTAGGGTTTTCAAGATGTCCAAGCCCAGCTGAAAGCTTCTATAAAAAGGGACTTGGAAAACCTGATTTGACACACAACTAGTACAAAGAGAAATACTGAGAGAGAGCAAGGGTTTGTGTCTTGTTTAGTCGTGAGACTTGTAAGCCATTCAATTCATCCATAGATGATTGAATTGGTCTGATTTGTGGGTTGTAATTTGTCACTCTAAGCTTGTAAGCAAGAGTGTGTGTCTACTTGATCAAAGTTGTTAAGCAAGATCAAGTGTGTGTCTACTTGATCAAAGTTGTTAAGCAAGATCAAGTGTGTGTCTACTTGATCAAAGTTGTTAAGCAAGATCAAGTGTGTGTCTACTTGATTAAAGCTGCTAAGCAAAATCAAGTGTGTGTTATTGAAAAGTGTCTTCTTTTCACAAGGAATTGTTGTTTAAAATCATATGTGTGATTGAGGGGGAGTGAGTGGGTTCTCATATCTAAGAGTGCTTAGGTAGAAATTGCATGGGTAGAGATTAGGTGAGAAAGACTATAAGTTGTTGAAGTGTACGGAGAGTCTTTGAACTAATTCTATTTAGGGGATTTCCTTCCTAGCTTAGTAGCCCCCAGATGTAGGTGAGTTAGACCGAACTGGGTTAACAATTGCTTGTGTTTATTGCGTTATTGTTCTTTATCTTTATCCTGTTTGCATTACTCAGATATTAGTGTCGTGACATTACCTTCGACATCTCATATATGATACTAGAATTTCAATTGGTATTAGAGAAGGCATCCTGCTCTGGTTCTGGGTGAGATCTAGGGATAATACTTTCTGGTACTATGGAGAGAGATGGAGGATCTGTTCACAGGCCACCAATTTTGGATGGATCTAACTATGTCTATTGGAAACCTCGAATGGTAGCCTTCCTAAAATCTCTGGATAATAAGGCTTGGAAGGTTGTGTTAACATGCTGGGTACATCCTGTAATTACTAAGGAAGGAGAAGCCAGAATTGATAAGAAACCTGAAGAACAATGGTCCAAGGAGGAGGATGATCTAGCCCTTGGAAATTCTAAAGCATTGAATGCAATATTCATCGGAGTAGACAAGAATATTTAAGGTTGGTAAACAACTGTGAAGCGGCTAAAGATGCTTGGGACATTCTCAAGACCACTCATGAAGGCACCTCTAGAGTAAAGATGTCTAGACTACAGCTGCTCACCTCCAAGTTTGAAAATTTAAGGATGAAAGAAGATGAAAATATTCATGAAATTAATATGAGTATACTTGAAATTGCTAATGCCTCAGGAGCCCTGGGAGAGAAGATGTCAGATGAAAAATTAGTAAGAAAGATACTCAGGTCACTCCCTAAGAGATTTGCTATGAAGGTGACAACCATAGAAGAGTCTCAAGTCATCTCCAACATGAGAGTTGATGAGTGAATTGGTTCTCTCCAAACATTTGAGATGGGGATGAATGATGGATCTGAAAGGAAAACCAAAAGCATAGCCTTCATGTCAAACACAAAGAAGGAAAATAGTCAGGATGTTGATGAGGATCCGGCAAATGATGTAGCAATGCTGGGAAGACAGTTCAACAGACTGTTGAAAAAGATGGATGTAAGGTCTAAGGCTAATGTCAAGAACATCTCATCTAACATCAGTAAATCCAACAATGCTGGAAGAAGAACAAGGTCATATGATAAGCCCAAAGAAGGAAAAGAAGTACAGTGCTATGAATGTGATGAGTATGGACATATTAGAACTGAATATGGAACCTACCTCAAGAAACAGAAGATGAGTCTTGCTGCCACTTGGTCTGATGAGAGTGAAACAGAAGAGTCTGCAAATCTGGTGACTGCCTTGACTGGAAGATGGGGTTCTGATGAAGACTCAAGTGATGAGGAAGTAACCTTTGAAGAGTTGGCCACTACCTACAGAAAGTTGTGTCATAAAAGTGCAGAGGTGTGTAAACAAGTTGAAAGCCAGAAGAAGGTAATAACTCAACTTGAGAATGAGAAGGTAGAACACTTGGAAACCATCTCCACATTGAAAACTGAAGCAGTGGTTCTGAATGCCAAGCTAGATGAAAGTCAACAAGCTGAAAGCCAGAAGAAAATTATACAACTAGAGAATGAGAAGGAAGAACATGAGGACACCATCTCCAAGTTAAAAACTGAAGTTGTGTTCTTGAATTCTAAACTAGAAGAGATGACCAAGTATATTAGAATGTTAAACAATGGATATGACTCCTTAGACAAGATTCTCCTAACTGGACAAATAACAGGAGACAAATCTGGCTTTGGATATAATGAATATAAGGTTGAGTGCAGTTACACTGGTTGCAAACCTAAATCCAAACCTAAGTGCAGCCATATTAAAAGCAAAACTGACATGTCACAACATCAGAAGGGAAGACAGCAGAAAGGGAAACACCAAAGATGGAGATGCCATTACTGTGGAAAATTTGGCCACCTGAAGCCCTTCTGCTATAAGCTTGTAGCGGGGTATTCGTTACCATTAGAGATATTGACTAAATCCAAGGTAAATCATACAAGTCGAGTCGCATCGCACTTCTATTTATCCAAAGGAATGGTTAGAAAGCGAACAAAAACCTAATAGTTTTAACAAAAACTAATAAAAGAAACAGAGATCTGGGTAGGGGGTGGTTATGCAATGGGAAGGTGTTAGGCACCCAAAACATCCTAGGTACTCCTAGGGAGCCCTTTTCATACTTGTTGTAAAGGTTGTTGTTTTGTGAAAATTTATTTGTGCAAACATGATTGAAGAGATGAGAAGAGAATGTACAAGTTTTTTACATTTTGTGTTTGGATGGATAAACCCATTGCCTACGTACCATCTTGTAAAAAGATTAGGATCAAAACCTCGTAGTTCGGGGTAAAAATCTCAAAATAAGTTGGTAAATTAATTGGTCCAAAAGCCTTAAGGTCTTTTGTTATCAAAGGGAGAAAACTCGACCAAATCACAAATCCACCATGTGAGGATAGCTTCAACATGCTAGTGAGGGGTTAACCATATAATAAGCATGGAAGGCTCATTGTCCATCACTAAGGATATAGGTGAGTATTATATCTACCACAAGGATAACTTAAACCTAATAGCTAAAGGTTATGAAAGATTTCATTAAGAAAGTGGCCATTGGAACCACAAAAGACATTTGAATGGGTTATATTTACCAATTAGAAGTATATACAACAATAGTCAAAGTTGATTTACAGGTTCAATTCAAAATAAGTGTTATGAAAAGAAAGTTTGAAAATCAAAAGCCTAAGGCTTAGGTTTCTAATGTTGAAAACAAATGTTAAATGTTTGCACAAAAGTTTTGGCTTGGGTTAGAGTGGAGAGAAGAAGAAGAAGGGCTAAGTCCTAAGGAAAATAAAAGGGTAAAGGAAAAGAAATGAACCACACAAGGAGTTCCTCTCTTTAGATCATATTGATGATCCAAGTAGCTCCGATCGTTTGGAATAAGTAACCACAAAGTATAAGCAATCAAACAAGTCTCAAAAGAGATCTTCAACGTGCCTTGTATCTTCCACTTAGATGAACATGGCAATGGTCCTCCAATTAAGCTCAAATGGGAACTCCTAGCACAAAAGCCCACACATCAAAAGTTCCATGAAGTAAAATAAGAATGGACAAGAGAGAGTTTAGAGATTTGGTTCTTCTAATCCATCTTCATCATTAAGATCCTTTCACTCCAATTTTGCATAAGGAAGGTCCTAGAAACTAAGTCCAATTCTCCATTTTTTGCATAGGTAAAGTCCTAGAAACTAAGTCCATTTCTTTGCATTTGGTTCACAACAATCAAAACAAAACACAAGCATAATAGTATATACACAATTATGTGCTCAAGTGAGAAAAAGGCAAATGGCATTAACATAAACATGTGCTCAAGTGAGCAAAGAGAAAAGCAAATGAATAATATGTGCAAGAATAGTAAATTGCAATAAAAATAAAGTGCATAAAGTAAATGTTAATTGTCAATAGTTAGTGTTAGTAGTTAGTGTGCCATAAGGCAAATTTAGCGCTATGTTAAGCAATCGTAATTGGACTTATGTAGAAGTCACAACTATCTGAGGCCGGTCAATAATAATGTAGGCAACAAACACAAGTTAAGAGTCTTGATTAGTGAACCAAGTCCCAACAACTTGCCATGCCAAAAAGGAGAAGAGAATTGATCTTGTATTGGTTTAAGCCTTTTGCATGATCTAAAAGACAACCTATCCTTAATGCAAAGCCATTCACTTGATCAATTGATCAAGATGAATTAGATTTGAATCAAGGAAGGTGAAATCCCTCTAATCAATTCTAACTTATCAACCTTCAACTCATTGATCAAAAAGAAAAAGAAGAAGAAGAAGAAGAAGGAGATGGATAAGAGAAAAGGAAATGACAAAATGGTAAAAGAAATATAAATGCATTAAATGGAACAATCATGTACCAATCCTCATATGTTGACCAATAACATTGAAAGTCAAAGTCAAACAATCAAAAACAGATGTGAGATGAAGATTGAAAGTCAAGAAAAGAATAAAATATTTTTGGCATTTTTTAATATAAGAAATAAACTTGAATTAAAATAAATGGAAAGGTCAAACTTCAAAATCACTTCAAATCAACCTTGAAAGGTCCAAGTGATTTATCCTAACCCCAACAAGGTCAAACAAAGTTTGACAAAAAATTTCAGCATTTTTAGAAGTCAGAAACTATTTTTAATCAATTAAAAATGAATAAAAATAACCTAATTGAACTAAAATCTCAAATAAATCTCAAATCAATTCAAAAATTGATGAGAATATTTTTCATAGATCCATCATCATTCAAATAGGCTAGGAAAATATTTTTGTATTTTTTGAATATCAAAAACTATTTAAAATGAATTAAAAATAACCAGAAAAGAGAAAATTCACAAAAAATATAGAATGACCAAATAAAAAAAATTAAAAATCAGAAATAGAAACTAGAAATTATTTGGGAAATAATTCAATTGGTCCCATATTTTTTGGATTAAAAATGAGAGAGATATGATTTTTTGAAATAAAAGGAATTAAAGAAATTAAATCAGAAATTCAGAAAATGGAAAAAAAACCACAAGCGTCTGATCAAGCCTCATTAATTGACGTGGCTGATCAGACAGATGTGAGATGCGCGCGCATGAAAGGCATGAGTCAACAGCGAAGCATCCAGCATTATTGAAAGTCATAAGATCCAAAGGACACGATTCAATCTGGAAACAAGATCAAACGGTCTAGATTTAAACTGGACATGATGAAGCCACCGGAGCCACCGTCTTCTCCGGTGAGCTTCCAGATTCCGGCCAAAATGCAGAACTTCAAAAGGCAACCAAAACATGCGATCTATACATCAATAGAAAGCTGGGATGATGTACATCATCCCTATACCATCCATTTTCATTCTAGATCTCTATGATTTGAGAAATCAGAAGTTGAAAAATCTGGTGTTCATCATGAACTCAATGAATTTCAAAAATTAAAAGCATAAACATGATGCCTCTATTGAGAGGACTTCAGCCAACACAAAATCCCAGCCAATAGGTCAAAGGATTAGAAGAATCGAAGAAAATACCAATTGGAGTTTGTAAGACCCCAATTTTGACCTAAGATCCCTCATGGCATCATAACATTGCATTTGCATAGCCTCAAGGATCATGAGCATCTTGGTTCCCTTTGCCTTTGGATGGGACTCCTTGTGATTGGTTTGAGATCACCAAGCATGCTTGAATTATACATCATTGTTTCTCTTACTTTTGTTTACTAAAAAAAAAAAGAAAAAATGAAAAAAATAAATAAATAAATAATTAAATAAATAAAATATAACAAAAAAAAAATTGGACTTGGGCCTCTCTCATTTGAGCCCACGGGTCCACAAAAACCAGGTTATAAATTCAGAGTTTCAGTGAAACAAAAGGACAGGCCATTCCTATTACCCTGGTAGGAAAAAGAAAGTGAAAGAAGAGCTAACAGAGTTCAGGGCAACCTCCAGAGGCAAACCCTCAGATTGCTCTGCAAACCTCACTGGTGCAACTCAATTTCAATCGATCCTCCCCAATCAGGTATGCCCTATTTCCACTACTTTATACTTTCAACCTGAAATTTTTTGATACCCTTTTAATGTATGTGTTTGACAAGAGGTTTAGGCCTCCTACCCTTGGTTGCTTTTTGTGAGCTTTTTTTGTGAATTTTAATGGCATGATTCATGTGGTTACATTTTGATTTGGGGGCAACTCTTGATTACCCTATCTTGTTTCTCTAACCTGTTTGTTGAGTTTTTTTTTGTGAGGGCTCACATGACTCTTGCAGAGATGGCCTGGTGTTCCACTTTATTTATGGGATACCACCTGGAGGTTTTTTCCGATTACCTGTGCTTAATGGCTTGAGATATTTGTTTGTGACTGCTTATTCCAAAGGATGGGAGCTGCTTGGATCATCAATATGATCTCAAGAGGGGAACTCCTAATGTGGTTTTATTTTCTTTTCCCTTATCTCTTGTATGTTTAGGAATTTAACCCTTTTTTTTTCTCCCCATTCTAACCCAAGCCAAAACATTTTGTGCAAACAATAACTTTTGTTTTCAACATTAGAAACCTAAGCCTTATGCTTTTGATTTTCAAACTTATTTTTCATAACACTTATTCTGAATTGAACCTTTTAATCCACTTTAACCATATTTTTGTAAATACTTTTAATTGGTAAATATAACCCATTCAAATACTTTTTGTGGTTTCAATGGCCACCTTCTTAATCAAACCCTTTTTTTATAACCATTAGCTATTAGGTTTGAGTTATCCTTGAGGTAGATATAATACTCACCTTTATCCTTAGTGATGGACAATGAGTCTTCCATGCTTATTATAGGGTTAACCCCTCACTAGCATGTTGAAGCTATCCTCACATGGTGGATTTGTGGTTTTAGGTTGAGTTTTCTCCCTTTGATAACAAAAGACCTTAAGGTTTTTGGACCAATCAATTCACCAACTTTTTTTTGAATTTTTTTACCCTGAACTACGAGGTTTTGATCCTAATATTTTTTTAAGATGGTACGTAGGCAATGGGTTCATCCATTCAAACACAAAAATGTAAATAAATTTGTATATTCTTTTCTCATCCCTTCAATCATGTTTGCACAAATAAATTTTCACAAAAAAAAACAACAACCTTACAACAAATGTGAAAAGGGCTCCCTAGGAGTACCTAGGATGCTTTGGGTGCCTAACACCTTCCCATTGCATAACCAATCCCCTTACCCAGATCTCTGACATTTTTACTAGTTTTTGATTCGATAAAACTTTTAGGTTTTTGTTCGCTTTCTAACCATTCCTTTGGATAAATAGAAGTGCGGTGGCGACTCGACTTGTATGATTTACCTTGGATTTAGTCAATATCTCTAATGGTAACGAATACCCCGCTACAGAGTTCAAGTTTGAGTTCTGGTGATTTGAGCTTGAAACCTTGCTTGCTTTATCTAAACAGAAGTTCAATGAAGTGTATAATGAAGGTCTAGAAGCATTAGATCTATGAATACAACCAGATGAAGCTGAATTCGAGATCTGTAAATTTTTGAGAAAAATGCAATTGCTTCTTTAGTGATGGTTGGGGAATGAATTTTGCAGCATTTCAGGTTGAATTGGGTGTGCAAAATGGAGGGAATGAAGTCTCTATTTATAGAGGAATTGGCAAGGAAAGTGTGAGACGATCCGTGTGCATGAATTTGGATACCACTTGCATGGGCTTGCATGATCATGCACAAGGCCCAAAAGCAATGCCAAATGCAAGCTGAGTTCAAATGCCAAGGGTTTGGACGTGTAATTTGCTCTGAATTGGCTTGTGCAACAAGATTTCAACATGAATTCCACAATTGAACCTAATCATTCACCTCTTCGAAAATACCATTTAGAAAATCCAAGCATAGGCATATGGGTAATGGTTGGAAAGGTCTTTGTATGAGGAAAAAATGTTATGTTGGTCAAAAGTCCATTTGGAATATGGATATTTATGAAATTTGAGTTTAAAGTGTGATGTGCAAAACATGTCAAGGCAAGGTTTCTAAAATTGGCCAACTTTCAAACTCTTCTGTTTTGATGATGCAAGCTTAAAATGAAACAACCTACAACATCAAAGTTGTATACCTTTTCAAGACAATCAAAATGGACTTAAATTTTGCATCATTTGGAGTTTTGATGAAGAAGTTATGGGCACTTGAAGTTGGACTTTTTTGACTTTTAATGCCTTTGACACAAAAGGACCTATAATGTGTTGCATTATCACATGTATTTCCTTTGAGATCTTGAAATTTTTTTCAACATAACATTTGAAGTATACATCTTAATCTTTCCAATGCATTTGATCCCACCTAAAAATCATAAAAAATGAATGCGTTATTTCCTTGGGAAGTTGACCCTAAATTAGGGTTTCAGTCAAAATGACCTATAATGTATTGGAATGGCAGATGGTTTTCTAAGCTTCAAATCAAATTTTGATGAACATGAAAGTTGTTCATATTGTCCTTAAGAACATTGTTTCTTTTGGAACAATCTCCCTTTGACCAACACATGAAAAGTTAGGTCTTAGTGTATTTCAAAATAGTTAGATGAATTGACTGATCAACTTCTCAAATCCATGACTCATACCTTGATGAATTGATGATTGAGGACACTCAAATAAGTTCATATATGCATGAAATAAAGAGTTAAAGAACTTCCCTTTATTGTATTTGACCATGGGCTGAGGTTGCTTCATGAGCAAGGCATTGTGGTGCACAGATGGATTAGGGTTTCTTTGAAGAACAAGGCCTCAAACCCTTTGACTTGCTTTGATCAAAATGATGAATTGAGATGCTAGGAAGGCATATTTGATGGATGAGAGCCTTGGGAACCATTACCATGCTTGCTTTCATCTTCTCTTGGCCATATCATTGCACAAAGGATCTCCCAGAAGCTTTTGACCTTGTGATTGCTCAAGCTACAAACAAATGATGTTAGTGACATATTTTTGTGCTTTTGGTTAGTAAATAAAAATGTGAAAAGCAATGATGATACAATTCAAGCATGCCTAGTGATCTCAAACCACTCACAGGGAGTCCCACCCAAAGGTAAAGGGGACTAAGATGCTCAATGATCCTTGAGGCTATGCAATGCAATGTTATGATGCTATGAGGGATCTTAGGGACAAAATCGGGGTCTTACAGATGCCCCTATTTAAGGTCATTCTAGCCGGAGAAGTGAAGGTTAAAATCTTCGTCTCGACGAGGTAGAATGGGCTTAAATAATAACAAAGAGACGAATTTTGGTCCCTAAGAGACCTCATGATGCAAATGTATACAGAATGATAACACTCTGTGGGGATATCTGTCTACAAAGGTAAAGACAATCAGGAGACACTGACAATCCACGTGAGTGATACATCCCATGGGTAAAAGAAAAACCTGGGGACTCTTATGGGGATAAGAAAGAAATGCGCGAGCAAGGCACGACTCAAAATGTGGGGAACATAATTCCAAGGGGAATAAACCAATGGAAAGACTCGAACTGACTCAAAGGTGTCCTTATTGGGGGATATGCCAATACTGCGAAACTATCCATAACGGATACTTCGGATAGAAATCCGGACGAAAACAATCCACTAAGGGATCTCGCTGGGAATGTCTAAAAAGACTCTCTTGGGGGAGCAGCGAGATGAGGTGTTACCGGTTACTGGGTAACAAGCTCGATGAGACATGTGATCTGAACACCGACATAAGGGTCAGAGTTACAACATGCTCGGGAAGAAATGAACATCTAAGACCGGTATAAGGGTGAGAGATATCAAAACTCTGAATCATCTGAGGAAGACCTAAAAGGTATATTTCAACTTAGGGAAATCTGACTCCACAGGGGACAAAAGTCATAATAGGGAGCAGAAAAGGAAGGAACACCAAGGATACCGGTTACTGGGCATATAATAGGTGACCAGCCAAGGTGTGAATTGGGGAATATTTCCAAGGCACTCATCATTCAACAGAGGGCTAAAAGCAAACTCGATTATAGGATGGACACTCGACTCCACAAAGGGAATACGAATCTTACTCAACTGGGGAAGAACAAAAGGCTTCGACCGAAGAATGCATGAGATATATTATCTATTACCGTCAGAACGTAGATAATATACTCGCATGGAAGATTATCCACAACCAGTTACTAGGTTAATAAAGGATAAATCGACCAAAAGAAAAGGTATCGGGATACTGAAACTAGGTATATGATGATGACCAATTCAGGAGAGAAACAATCACCACCAACAACAACAGGGTAGATGAAAGATGACTCGCTGGGGATAAATTGAAGGAGAATTGCGATCCAAAACGCAGCGGAAATTAAAATTTGCTCCTTTAGAGATCCTTACGAATGGTCATGATCAATGATAGAATATTTACCTCTTGTGACGATTGAAACCTTTGGTGCAGATCTCTTGTGACGATCAAAACCTTTGATGCAGATCCTCGGAGCGATCACGAACGTTGGACGATGACAACGTCTTTACTCAGTCCACAGGAACGGGTTCCTTCAATCTCAGTGCTAGCTGGTACGAATGAAGGCTTTGAGTGAGAGAGAGAGAGAGAGAGAGAGAGAGAAAACAAAAATAATGCAACCGCAATTAATGCTTCTGCACAAGGGTTCTATTTATAGAACCACTTGTGTGGGCTTCAAGCTAAAAGGCCACTTAAGTGTATTTTGGCCCATATCTTATAATATGCCCAAAATCACTTAAGCCCATGGTACCTTACCATATTTCGTATTCTACTTAAGTACACCGTACCTTACGATGTTCTATAATTCACTTAAGGGCACCGTACCTTACGGTATTCCTTAGTTACTCTATCTCTCATCAATCCGTCCTTTGTGTGTAACCCTGTAGGTTTTCGTGACGTTGGCAATTATCTTAAATCACGCATTTAACATAATAAACAGTGAGCGGTATCTAGCAACACATCACTGCTACCCAAGACACGAAAATTTCATGTGATCTGACAAAACCTTCTTTGACAATACTTATGTGGATAATTACCCTTTTGCCCATATGTCTATATTGAACACAAGGCATAAACCGTGTCATCCTTGTCCAGTTCAATATTGGGCCCATAGACATTTATCTTGTTATGCAGGATGGGCAAATTCCATCTAGGTCACTCATGTCCCTCAGCATGCTTCGTGGAGTACCCATCAACTGTCTTTATGGTTATCCAGTTACAGACAGCATTTGATCAGCAATAAAGCACTCGACTCTACATCTAGCATGAGACAAGCAGTTTCATTGGCATCATCGACATGCTTCTTATAAGCATCTCTTTCTGCCTTAGGTGCAGAACTAGGAGGTTCCTCTTCAGGAACAGGTTTCTCCAAGACATACAACTTTTTATCATGTTTGAGGATAATCCTCAGGTTTCGGTGCCAATCCAGAGAATTTGTCCCAGACAATTTTTCTTTATCAAGGATTGATCACAAGATGTTGTTAGTGGTGTTTGCTGTCATCGTTATCTACATAAGAAAATATAAGTATCATTGACATATTTAATTAGGCCTTTAATCAAATATGCTCCCACTATTTTACTCAAAACAAATGACCCTCATCATTTGATTCGGAAAATCTCGTTGGAAGATTTTCTAGTGGGTCGAGATCCATATTTCATTTCGTTCAAAGTCCGCGTAGGCGGATTACACAAAACTAGGTTATTTAGGTAGGAACCCCTTCCAGTTGTATCTCATACAACTCTCGAAAATTTCAGTTGGGTGAATAACTCCTTATTCCAATCCATCATATGGATTATTCCCAACTCTTGCTTCTAAACATATATAATAAAATTATAATTAAGTTTGACTCATCATTTTAGCAGTTGGATATTACAATTATCCCATTGCACCTTAACTAATACAAAACATGCACCTCGCGTAGGCGAAACCTACATTATTCGATACCAGTCTTGATGAGTGCTAAAACTTGGAAAGCAAACATATATAATATTCTCATAATTTGTTTATTTAAGTTTGACCCACTGTTTTAACAGTTGGATATTACAATTATCCCATCGCACCTTACTAATATATAGATCACGCACCTCGCGTAGGCGAAACCTACATTATCTGATATTAGTCTTGATGAGTGTTAAAACTTGGAAAGCATAAACTGAATATTTAATTTGAGGGAATTGCAATTGTTCTGATCTCACCGGCTTATTTATCATATAAATCGTCTCTCACATGCATCAACATACATAATGAAACCGTTATGGCCCCTAGCGCAATTGTTCTCCCAAGCCAATGAGAGAACCTAAGTTAACCTAATAACAATCTAAGCTTCTCCAAGAAAGATCTTCAAGGTTGTCCTCCATTGATATTGAATTCTTCTCTTTCTTCATATCATTATTCTCCTCTGATATCGAATTCTTCTCTTTCTTCATATCATTATTCTCCTCTGAGATTGAATTCTTCTCTTTCTTCATATCATTACATTACAGAAGAAACTCGTTTTACATACGAGGGATTGAGATGAGAAAAGAAGTTACACTAAGAGATTAAAAGGAGAGGCACGACACGCAGGTCGTATTTAAAAACCCAAAACAAAATGAAGGAAGACTAAGGCCATAACTGATCACAACAAGGCAATAATAACAAACACATTATTATTATTAATTTTTAATTCCTTTAATTAATTAAAACCAAATTAAATTTCGGCGACCGATCACACTACGCAGAGTTAGCCTGGACATCGTTTTGCATGAACACAACTCTTGCGCAGTCACAAAACAGAAACCCCGAGAATTCTGACTCTGTTAGTGTGACGACCATCACAAGCATGTTACGACCGTCACAAGCTTGTTACGACCGTCACAGGCCCATGACGAGCGTCACACGGCCAAAAACAGAAAAGCATAGAATTCTGGATTTGTGAGTGTGACGACCGTCACAAAGCACGTGACGGCCGTCACGTCTAGTTTGTTACGATCGTCACAAGCTCGTGACGAACGTCACGCGGCCAAAATAACAGAACTTTGAAACAGTCAACACACGTGTTCCAAAAGGCCCTAAATTCACAACTCCTTGAAGGCACAACCCTTGCGCCGTCACCAACCCTAATGAACCAATTTCAGACCGTCAAACACACCTCGATTGTTGATTCAGTATGATTGATCAACGGGTCATTGCTTCACCATACTAATGTCAAATTCCGAAGCAAATGACCATTGATCGCTCAAAGGAAAACAACCACTTAGTGTTTGAACGAACGAAACAGAAACAATATATCATATATACTATACTTTGCATTAGGATTACTTATATCATATATAAGTTGATCGGTCTCAATTGCGTAACATATGGACGATCGATGTATCGCTGCTTCACCATACTAATGTCGGTTCCGAAGCATAGTCAACATCAATCATCCAACATGTACACTCATGATGCCAAATTTAATTACCCGTTTAATTAATTGATTCATTCTGCCTTTTAATCATATTAATACAGAAAATAAACGGATATCCGAGTCATGGTTTCGTAAGTGGCTCTGATACCACTGAAGGAGAATTGCGATCCAAAACGCAGCGGAAATTAAAATTTTCTCCTTTAGAGATCCTTACGAATGGTCATGATCAGTGATAGAATATTTACCTCTTGTGACGATTGAAAGCTTTGGTGCAGATCTCTTGTGACGATCAAAACCTTTGATGCAGATCCTCGGAGCGATCATGAACGTTGAACGATGACAACGTCTCTACTCAGTCCACACGAACGGGTTCTTTCAATCTCAGTGCTAGCTGGTACGAATGAAGGCTTTGAGAGAGAGAGAGAGAGAGAAAACGAAAATAATGCAACCGCAATTAATGCTTCTGCACAAGGGTTCTATTTATAAAACCACTTGTGTGGGCTTCAAGCTAAAAGGCCCACTTAAGTGTATTTTGGCCCATATCTTATAATATGCGCAAAATCACTTAAGCCCATGGTACCTTACCATATTTCGTATTCTACTTAAGTACACCGTACCTTACGATGTTCTATAATTCACTTAAGGGCACCGTACCTTACGGTATTCCTTAGTTACTCTATCTCTCATCAATCCGTCCTTTGTGTGTGACCCTGTAGGTTTTTGTGACGTTGACAATTATCTTAAATCACGCATTTAACATAATAAACAGTGAGCGGTATCTAGCAACACATCACTGCTACCCAAGACACGAAAATGTCATGTGATCTGACAAAACCTTCTTTGATAATACTTATGTGTATAATTACCCTTTTGCCCTTATGTCTATATTGAACACAAGGCATAGACCGTGTCATCCTTGTCCAGTTCAATATTGGGCCCATAGACATTTATCCTGTTATGCAGGATGGGCAAATTCCATCTAGGTCACTCATGTCCCTCAGCATGCTTCGTGGAGTACCCATCAACTGTCTTTATAGTTATCCAGTTACAGACAATGTTTGATCAGCAATATAGCACTCGACTCTACATCTAGGGTGCATAGTGGTTTCAGGTCGAAGAGTGGTATACACCATTATCACCATGAGAATAACTTATGACACTTTGCATAACTTTCTATATAGTATTCTCATAGCGGGTCAATCCGGTATAAATATTACTCCTAATATTCATACCTATGTTTAAGACTTGATAACTCTTTATCCATGAGTCATGAGATGTGATCATCAGTCTATAAACATAATAGTCTTAATGCTTTAATGTTATCCCACTTCACACTAAAGCTCGACTATGGATACTTTAAGAATAGTGTCCTTATGTTTAATGTGTTCTCATGATTAAGTCACACTTAATACATTAAACGGACTATCTATTCCAGGGACTTTATTAATCAACCATAATAAAGAAAAAGCCTTTTATTATTAATAAATAATTCGATACAAGTACCAAAAGCATTGGCCTCTAGGGCTTACACCAACAATCTCCCACTAGCACTAGAGCCAATCAGGCATACCCCGTATGCCCATTGATCTAGTATGGCCATCATGCTTCTGCTGCGCAAGCGGCTTTGTCAGTAGGTCAGCTATATTGTCAAGTGTAGGTACTTTACATATTTTCACATCTCCTCTATCTATTATCTCTCGAATGAGATGATAATGCCTAAGTATGTGTTTGGATCGTTGGTGAGATCTAGGCTCCTTGGCTTGTGCGATAGCACCATTGTTATCACAATAGAGACCAATGGGATCCACAATGCTAGGAACTATGTCAAGTTCACTAATGAACTTTTTGATCCAAACAGCTTCCTTTGCTGCACTTGAGGCAGCAATATACTCGGCCTCGGTTGTAGAATCAGCAACTGTATCTTGCTTGGAACTTTTCCAGCTCACAGCACCACCGTTTAAGCAAAACACATAACCATTGGAATCATGCATATTAAAGTGTCTCAGCACTTTGTCTATGTATGTACTTTGACTTAGGTCAAGCAGTTTTGTGATCTATCTCTATAGATTCTGATTCCTAATATATAGGCTGTTTCACCTAGGTCCTTCATAAAAAAGCATTTCCCCAACCAAGACTTTACTTGTTGCAGGATAGGGACATCGTTTCCAATGAGTAATATGTCATCTACATATAATACCAGGAAAATGATCATGCTCCCACTAACCTTCTTGTAGACACAAGGCTCATATTCGTTCTTGATCCATGAGTGATACATCACCTTGATCAGTTATGAGATATCCATATCCCTCAGGTAGGTGACGTATCCTGCCTGACCTACACTGGTCTTGTTCTACTTGAGCAGGTTGCTCTTACACAACTACTTGTGTTTCCTGCTCTAATTCCTCCATAGGTGTATCAATGCTTTGTGATTCTGGAATTTCTTCAAGCTCTACTTTCCTCCCACTGGTTCCTTTGGAAATAAAATCCTTTTCTAGGAAAACTCCAGTTCGAGCGACAAACACTTTGCCCTCAGAAGGATTGTAGAAGTAATACCCTCTTGTTTCTTTAGGATACCCCACAAATAAGCATTTGTCAGATTTGGCCTCAAGCTTAGTTGAAATTTGTCGTTTCACATAAACCTCGCAACCCCAAATATTTATGTAAGACATATGTGGTTTCTTACCACTCCATATCTCATATGGTGTCTTCTCAACCTTTTTGGATGGAACACGGTTAAGTGTGTAAGCTGCTGTCAATAATGCATGTCCCCAAAAGGAGTTTGGAAGATCGGCGTGACTCATCATGGATCGGACCATGTCTAACAGGGTTCGATTTCTTCTCTCAGATACACCATTCCATTGGGGTGTTCCAGGAGGAGTAAGTTGGGATAGGATCCCACACTCTTTCAGATGGTCATCAAACTCTAGGCTTAAATACTCACCACCTCGATCTGATCGAAGAGTTTTAATATTCTTACCTAGTTGGTTTTAACTCGTTAGGTTTCACCCTTTTAGTATTAATGTTATTAATAGGCATTTCGAGATCAAGGACATATAGTCCATTGCTCATTTGTGCAGTAGCATATAATATATGATTCAAATAAATTGAGCAACAATTGTTCTTTATTATAAATGAAAAACCAAACTTGTCCAAACAAGAAATGGAAATAATATTCCTGCTAATTGCAGGTATATAATAACAGTTCTCTAACTGAATTATAAAACCACTAGGTAAAGTCAATACATAAGATCCTACGGCTAAAGTAGCAACCTTTGCTCCATTGCCAACTCGTAGGTTAACTTCACCTTTTACCAAATCTCTACTCCTTTTCAGCCCCTGCACATTTGTAAAAATGTGAGAACCACATCCAGTATCTAATACCCATGATGCAGAAGTAGATAAGTTATTTTAATAACAAAAATACCTGAAGTTGAAGTCTCTACTCCATTCTTCATATCTGCCAGGTACTTTGGGCAGTTTCTCTTCCAGTGTCCGGTCTTACTGCAATGGAAGCAGGTGCTTTCTTTTACTATGCCTCCATTAGGCTTTAAAGCAGCAACGGTGGGTTTGGGTCTGGCAACTTCCTTGCCTTTCCCTTTATCACCCTGCTTAGTGGGCCTTTTGTTCTGTCTCTTTCCATTTCCGATCATCAGAATGGACTTCCCTTTTGACTTCAGATTCTGCTCAGCAATTCTTAACATGGCGAGCAGTTCAGGAAGAGATTTGTCCATATCAATCATATTGAAATTTAGGACAAATTGACTGAAACTATCTGGCAACGATTGCAAGATCAAATCAGTCGCAAGTTCCTTTTCGAGGGGAAAACCCAATCTCTCAAGGTTTTCTACATACCCAATCATCTTGAGTACATGGGGACCTACAGGGGCTCCCTCAGCTAACTTGCTTTGAAAAAGGGCTTTTGAAACTTCAAACCTCTCATGCCTTGCTTGCTCTTGATAGAGCATCTTCAAGTGTTCGATCATATCGAACGCTGCCATGTTCTCATGTTGCTTTTGCAATTCTGAGTTCATGGTAGCTAGCATGAGACAAGCAGTTTCATTGGCATCATCGACATGCTTCTTATAAGCATCTCTTTCTGCCTTAGGTGCAGAACTAGGAGGTTCCTCTTCAGAAACAGGTTTCTCCAAGACATACAGCTTTTTATCATGTTTGAGGACAATCCTCAGGTTTCGGTGCCAATCCAGAAAATTTGTCCCAGACAATTTTTCTTTATCAAGGATTGATCGCAAGATGTTGTTAGTGGTGTTTGCTGTCATCGTTATCTACATAAGGATTAAGAAAATATAAGTATCATTGACATATTTAATTAGGCCTTTAATCAAATATGCTCCCACTATTTTACTCAAAACAAATGACCCTCATCATTTGATTCGGAAAATCTCGTTGGAAGATTTTCTAGTGGGTCGAGATCCATATTTCACTTCGTTCAAAGTCCGCGTAGGCGGATTACACAAAACTAGGTTATTTAGGTAGGAACTCCTTCCAGTTGTATCTCATACAACTCTCGAAAATTTTAGTTGGGTGAATAACTCCTTATTCCAATCCATCATATGGATTATTCCCAACTCTTGCTTCTAAACATATATAATAAAATTATAATTAAGTTTGACTCATCGTTTTAGCAGTTGGATATTACAATTATCCCATCGCACCTTAACTAATACAAAACATGCACCTCGCGTAGGCGAAACCTACATTATTCGATACCAGTCTTGATGAGTGCTAAAACTTGGAAAGCAAACATATATAATATTCTCATAATTTGTTTAGTTAAGTTTGACCCATTGTTTTAACAGTTGGATATTACAATTATCCCATCGCACCTTACTAATATATAGATCATGCACCTCGCGTAGGCGAAACCTACATTATCTGATATTAGTCTTGATGAGTGTTAAAACTTGGAAAGCATAAACTTAATATTTAATTTGAGGGAATTGCAATTGTTTTGATCTCACCGGCTTATTTATCATATAAATCGTCTCTCACATGCATCCACATACATAATGAAACAGTTATGGCCCCTAGCGCAATTGTTCTCCCAAGCCAATGAGAGAACCTAAGTTAACCTAATAACGATCTAAGCTTCTCTAAGCAAGATCTTAAAGGTTGTCCTCCATTGATATTGAATTCTTCTCTTTCTTCATATCATTATTCTCCTCTGATATTGAATTCTTCTCTTTCTTCATATCATTATTCTCCTCTGATATTGAATTCTTCTCTTTCTTCATATCATTACATTACAGAAGAAACTCGTTTTACATACGAGGGATTGAGATGAGAAAAGAAGTTACACTAAGAGATTAAAAGGAGAGGCACAACACGCAGGTCGTATTTAAAAACCCAAAACAAAATGAAGGAAGACTAAGGCCATAACTGATCACAACAAGGCAATAATAACAAACACATTATTATTATTAATTTTTAATTCCTTTAATTAATTAAAACAAAATTAAATTTCGGCGACCGATCACATTACGCAGAGTTAGCCTGGACATCGTTTTGCATGAACACAACTCTTGCGCAGTCACAAAACAGAAACCCCGAGAATTCTGACTCTGTGAGTGTGACGACCATCACAAGCATGTTACGACCGTCACAAGCTTGTTACGACCGTCACAGGCCCATGACGAGCGTCACACGGCCAAAAACAGAAAAGCATAGAATTCTGGATTTGTGAGTGTGACGACCGTCACAAAGCACGTGACGACCGTCACGTCTAGTTTGTTACGATCGTCACAAGCTCGTGACGAACGTCACGCGGCCAAAATAACAGAACTTTGAAACAGTCAACACACGTGTTCCAAAAGGCCCTAAATTCACAACTCCTTGACGGCACAACCCTTGCGCCGTCACCAACCCTAATGAACCAATTTCAGACCGTCAAACACACCTCGATTGTTGATTCAGTATGATTGATCAACGGGTCATTGCTTCACCATACTAATGTCGGATTCCGAAGCAAATGACCATTGATCGCTCAAAGGAATACAACCACTTAGTGTTTGAATGAACGAAACAGAAACAATATATCATATATACCGTACTTTGCATTAGGATACCTATATCATATATAAGTTGATCGGTCTCAATTGCGTAACATATGGACGATCGATGTATCGCTGCTTCACCATACTAATGTCGGTTCCGAAGCATAGTCAACATCAATCATCCAACTCGTACACTCATGATGCCAAATTTAATTACCCGTTTAATTAATTGATTCGTTCTGTCTTTTAATCATATTAATACAGAAAATAAACAGCTATCCGAGTCATGCTTTCGTAAGTGGCTCTGATACCACTGAAGGAGAATTGCGATCCAAAACGCAGCGGAAATTAAAATTTTCTCCTTTAGAGATCCTTACGAATGGTCATGATCAGTGATAAAATATTTACCTCTTGTGACGATTGAAACCTTTGGTGCAGATCTCTTGTGACGATCAAAACCTTTGATGCAGATCCTCGGAGCGATCACGAACGTTGAACGATGACAACGTCTCTACTCAGTCCACACGAACAGGTTCCTTCAATCTCAGTGCTAGCTGGTACGAATGAAGGCTTTGAGTGAGAGAGAGAGAGAGAGAGAAAACGAAAATAATGCAACCGCAATTAATGCTTCTGCAGAAGGGTTCTATTTATAGAACCACTTGTGTGGGCTTCAAGCTAAAAGGCCCACTTAAGTGTATTTTGGCCCATATCTTATAATATGCCCAAAATCACTTAAGCCCATGGTACCTTACCATATTTCGTATTCTACTTAAGTACACCGTACCTTACGATGTTCTATAATTCACTTCAGGGCACCGTACCTTACGGTATTCCTTAGCTACTCTATCTCTCATCAATTCGTCCTTTGTGTGTGACCCTGTAGGTTTTCGTGACGTTGGCAATTATCTTAAATCACGCATTTAACATAATAAACAGTGAGCGGTATCTAGCAACACATCACTACTACCCAAGACACGAAAATGTCATGTGATCTGACAAAACCTTCTTTGATAATACTTATGTGTATAATTACCCTTTTGCCCTTATGTCTATATTGAACACAAGGCATATACCGTGTCATCCTTGTCCAGTTCAATATTGGGCCCATAGACATTTATCCTGTTATGCAGAATGGGCAAATTTCATCTAGGTCACTCATGTCCCTCAGCATGCTTCGTGGAGTACCCATCAATTGTCTTTATGGTTATCCAGTTACAGACAACGTTTGATCAGCAATAAAGCACTCGACTCTACATCTAGGGTCCATAGTGGTTTCAGGTCGAAGAGTGGTATACACCATTATCACCATGAGAATAACTTATGACACTTTGCATAACTTTCTATATAGTATTCTCATAGCGGGTCAATCCGGTATAAATATTACTCCTAATATTCATACCTATGTTTAAGACTTGATAACTCTTTATCCATGACCGATGAGATGTGATCATCATTCTACAAATATAATAGTCTTAATGGTTTAATGTTATCCCACTTCACACTAAAGCTCGACTACGGATACTTTAAGAATAGTGTCCTTATGTTTAATGTGTTCTCATGATTAAATCACACTTAATACATTAAACGGACTATCTATTCTAGGGACTTTATTAATCAATCATAATAAAGAAAAAGCCTTTTATTATTAATAAATAATTCGATACAAGTACCAAAAGCATTGGCCTCTAGGGCTTACACCAACATAAATTGCGTAAACAGGGCAATTATCCAGGCAAAAGAGGGAATATCAACATTGAATATTGGATGAAGATAACCACCAAGGAGGGGATTACACCTACTGGCTACTGGGTAGGAAACCACGGAAAAGTAACCGTCATCGATTATGATTAACCAAAGGTTAACTCTTCAAAGGGGGAGAAAATAGGGTTTACAACTACCGGTATCAGGGTAGAAAACCACAAACTCCGCCGGGGATAAGTTGAATGATTGCTAATTACTGAGCAATTATTCATTTATACCGCGGGGAAACAAAGGAAACAGCTTCAAGGGGCCAAATTAGGAACAAACCAAAAAGGCAAACTGAATCAAGACTCGTCCTAATGAGGATATAACTCAATAGGGAAGCCCATCCCCATATATGTGTTGGGGGGAAACAGGAACAACCATCATCCACGAGGACATAGCTCGGTGGGGAATATGGAAGAAAGGATAGACACTTTCTACCTATGGAGTTGACTCTATATGGAGAGATCAGACACACACATATGCTGGGGGAGATCTATATCACCAAATAGCAGGAGACAACAAACAAACGACATATGGCAAAGAATGCAACATGAATATCTGAATGTTATGATTTATGCATGTATATGCGTGGTTCATGTATGATAAATGCTGACAAACAGACATGTCTAACACAAACGGGTCCAGGAATCAACCACCCGGTACTACCCCTCAAGAGGGAAAACCAAAATCACCAGAGAGCAAATGATCTGCCGGAGATCAGAGATACCAGGAAACAACAAAATCTCTGCAGGGGAGGAATCAATAATCATCCCTGTCGGGGATAGGAGTTACAATGAGACCACTTCCACCACACGAGCAACTCTACTGGGGAGTCTATCTAATGGATAAAGGGATTATCGGGACTAACCACCAAAAATCGAATCTTCCAGAGAGGACACATCTGCTGAGGAGGAAAGATCACTGCTCGGCTGAAGGGGAAAGTGGTGAATATCTCAACAAGCATCCCACTCAGTAGGATAAACCACAAAAAGGCTCCGGGGAAAGAAGGTACAGTCATGCCAGGAATATGAACAACTGTCTTACCCTGTTGGAGATCATACCATCCTTGGGAGAGCACTGAGGATCTCCTAAGTATCCTTTTCGTCATTGTGAGTGTTCATTTTGTTTAAAAAAACAAGTTATGAAAAACTCGATTAATCAAAACAATGATATTTTCTCAATTAAAGCATGTAAAACATTTGTTGAATAGAAACAAATAAGAGTGCAAATAATTGGATAAAGGCTCAAATTTATTTGATGGAATGGTAGTCTACAAATGGCAAGACTCCAAAGATCTTTACAAGTTTGAAATTGGTGATATATATTGGAAAAGAGCTACATTGAACATAATGACCATTTCTTCACCAATTCTGAATTCGATGTATTCGAAGCTTCGGTTGATGACGAATGAACGAGAATCTCTGACGGATGACATATGTAGAACAAAGTCTTGTCAGGATGCAGTTACTTGCCAAAATCCCTAATTTTTGCCTAGATTGCCCCAGGATGAGGTACTCAACCTAGCGGGATACAAATATTCATTTTTTTTCATGTCTCTAACTTTTGCCTAGACCGTCCTTTCGGGTTTTCAATCCACCGAGATGCTCATTTTTGCCTAAGCCGCCCTTTCGGGTTTTCAACTTAGCGAGCTATTCTGTTTTTATTTTTAGGCGAAGTTTTTCATGACTGCATCTGAATTCACAGGACGAGTGAAATCCTCCGCATCCATAGTTGTAAGTATCAAGGCACCACCTGAAAAGGCTCTCTTAACAACATATGGACCTTCATAGTTTGGAGTCCACTTGCCCCTGGAATCGGGCGCGAAAGATAAGACTTTCTTGAGCACAAGGTCACCTTCTCAGAACACACGGGGCTTGACCTTCTTATCAAAAGCTTTCTTCATTCTCTGCTGATATAACTGACCATGGCACATGGCATTCAATCTCTTCTCTTCAATTAAATTCAACTGGTCATAATGACTCTGAACCCATTCAGCATCAGTCAACTTAGCTTCCATCAAGACTCTCATTGATGGGATCTCCACCTCTACTGGGAGTACGACCTCCATGCCATAAACAAGCGATAAAGGGGTTGCCCCTGTCGAAGTGCGAATAGATGTACGATATCCATGTAAAGCAAATGGCAGCATCTCATGCCAATCTTTGTACGTAACAACCATCTTCTGGATAATCTTCTTGATGTTCTTGTTAGCAGCTTCAACAACCCCATTCATTTTTGGCCTGTAAGGAGAAGAATTATGATGCGCTATCTTGAACTCACTACGCAGTTCTTTCATCATCTTATTGTTCAAGTTAGATCCATTATCAGTAATGATCTTATCTGGCGTACCATATCGGCATATGAGTTGATTCTTGATAAACTTCACAACTACCTGCCTGGTCACATTTTCATATGATGCCGCTTCAACCCACTTGGTGAAGTAATCAATTGCTACGAGAATAAATATGTGTCCGTTAGACGCTTTCGGCTCAATCATGCCAATCATGTCAATTCCCCACATGTAGAAGTGCCATGCTGATGAAATCACATTCAGAAGTGTCGGAGGAATATGAATCTTATCCGCGTAAATCTGACACTTATGGCATTTCTTCACATATTTGCAGCAGTCAGACTCCATTGTCAGCCAATAGTAGCCTGCTCTCAACATCTTTCTAGCCATGGCATGTCCATTGGAATGAGTACCAAATGAACCCTCATGGACCTCAGTCATCAACAGGTCTTCTTCGTGTCTATCCACGCATCTGAGCAGAACCATGTCAAAATTTCTCTTATAAAGCACATCACCATTGAGGTAGAAACTCCCTGACAATCTCCTCAAAGTCTTCCTATCTTTCGCAGATGCCCCAGGTGGGTAAACCTGGTTCTGAAGGAAACGTTTAATGTCATAATACCATGGCTTATCATCTTTCACTTCTTCTACTGCAAATACGTGAGCTGGTCTATCGAAACGCATCACAGTGATATTGGGAACTTCATTCCACAACTTTACCATAATCATGGAAGCAAGTGTAGCAAGAGCATCTGCCATCCGATTCTCGTCTCGAGGAATATGATGGAAGTCAACCTCAATAAAGAACATCGAAATCCTCCTCGCATAATCCCTATACGGAATGAGGCCAGGCTGATTCGTTTCCCATTCACCCTTAATCTGGTTAACCACAAGGGCCGAATCACCATAAACATCGAGATGCTTGATCCTGAGATCAATGCATTCCTCCAATCCCATAATACAGGCCTCATACTTTGCCATATTATTCATGCATTTTAAAGTTAGCCTTGCTATAAAAGGAATATGTGTGCCCTGAGGAGTAATGATTACTGCCCCAATACCATTTCCATACTGGTTTACAGTGCCATCAAACACCATACTCCATCGGGAACCAGGTTCTGGCCCTTCATTGAGTGTAGGTTCATCACAATATTTCATTTTCAAATACAAAATCTCCTCATCTGGGAAGTCATACTGAACTGACTGATAATCCTCGATCGGCTGGTGTGCCAAGTGGTCAGCCAAGATACTACCTTTAATAGCTTTTTGAGCTCGATACTCAATATCATACTCAGATAATAACATCTGCGAACGGGCAATCCTCCCTGTTAAAGCAGGCTTCTCAAAGATATACTTGATTGGATCCATTCTGGATATCAACCAAGTCATATGATTTATCATATACTGGCGTAAGCGCTTAGCTGCCCAAGCCAGAGCGCAACATGTCTTCTCAAGCATTGAGTATCGAGACTCACAATTAGTGAATTTCTTGCTCAGGTAGTAAATAGCATATTCTTTCTTCCCTGATTCATCCTGTTGACCAAGGACACAACCCATTGAATCTTCAAGAACAGTCAGATACATGATCAATGGTCTTCCTTCTACAGGCGGAGACATGATCGGAGGCTCAGACAGATACTCTTTAATACTGTCAAAGGCGTTTTGGCAATCCTCGGTCCAATCATGAGACTGATCTTTCCGAAGGAGCTTGAATATCGGGGCACATGTGGCAGTCATGTGGGATATGAATCTGGAAATATAATTCAAGCGGCCAAGGAAACCTCGAACTTGCTTCTCAGTTTTGGGCGCAGGCATCTCTTGTATTGCTTTGACCTTTGCAGGATCAACCTCAATACCTCTTTCACTAACAATAAAGCCCAATAACTTGCCAGAACGGACTCCAAATGTACACTTGTTGGGATTCAGACGAAGCTTATACTTTCTCAAACGCTGAAAAAGCTTCAACAGGTGCTCTACATGTTCAACTTCTGTTCTTGACTTAGCAATCATATCATCAACATATACCTCAATCTCCTTGTGCATCATATCATGAAACAAAGTAGTCATATCTTGTTGATACGTGGCTCCGTCGTTCTTCAAACTGAAGGACATCACTCGATAACAGAATGTTCCCCAAGGTGTGATGAATGTTGTCTTCTCCATATCCTCGGGTGCCATCTTAATCTGGTTATATCCGGAAAATCCATCCATAAATGAGAAGACTTTGAATTTAGCTGTATTATCTACCAACATATCAATATGTGGTAGAGGAAAATCATCTTTCGGACTAGCTTTATTCAAATCTCTATAATCCACACACATTCGGACTTTTCCGTCTTTCTTAGGCACGGGCACAATATTGGCCACCCATTGAGGATATGTAGAAGTCACCAGAAACCCCGCATCAATTTGCTTCTGAACTTCCTCTTTGATCTTCATTGCCATATCAGGATGAGTTCTTCTAAGCTTCTGCTTCACAGGCACACACTTAGGTTTTAAAGGCAGGAAATGTTGCACAATATCAGTATCTAGACCAGACATGTCTTCATATGACCAGGCGAAGATATCGGCATATTCTCGTAGCAATTCAATCAACCCCTTCTTAACAGATTCTTCCAAGAGTGCCCTAATCTTCACTTCTCGCACACAATCCTCAGACCCTAAGTTGACTGTTTCCAGATTCTCGAGATGCGGCTGAATGATCTTCTCTTCATGCTCAAGTAGACGGGTAATCTCGTCAAGAATCTCTTCAACATCATCTTCTTCTGCCTCAAATACAGGGAATTCAAAATTGGGAGATGGTGTTGGATCATTATGTTCAATGGGTTTGATTAACCTGCATAATGATTTTGGATATGAAAAGCTTTAGAATTCAAACAAGGCAATCATTATGCAGATGAAAAAATTGATTTTATTCTATTTTTAAGGTTTTATGTGATCACCAATTTCATGCAAAAAAGCAAAAAGGGAAAATAATTGGAAAAACAAACATTTAACATGAATTTATTGAATGAAAATATCATTGTATTTATGTTGCCAACAATGTCATCACTCCTCCTTTTGGCATGGGAGAAGGGTTTTTAAACAAAGTGATCATTACATTGACTTGTGGATAACTGTAGGAATATCCACAGCGACCCAATTGTTGCAGATCCCTCCAGGGATGATGAAATTGCCCGAATCCTCTGCATCCTCTTCCAAGACAGCAGCATCTTCTTCATCCTGACTAGTGTGGATGAAACCTCCACTCTTGAATAACCCTTGCGCGTTGAAGACCCCAGAAGAAAAGCCAATGCCAGCCCGAGACTTATTGTCTTCTAACTCAATCATTTTTCCCAAACCAGCAGTTGCACCACACTCAATGGCCAACTTCGCATCTCTATAGGAGGTAAATGAAGGAGTTCTCTTCTCAATGGGCTCACCTATAAATAAAGCTTAGAAAGGATTTCCAACTTCATCCTCAGCATCTATATACGAGAAGGAAGACAAATGGCTAACCAGGAGAGCCTTTTCTCCCCCTACCACTACCAGTTTCTTATTCTTCACAAATTTCAGCTTCTGGTGTGGGGTGGATGTCACGGCGCCAGCCTCGTGAATCCATGGTCTTCCTAAGAGACAGTTGTACGATGGGTGGATGTCCATGACCTGGAATGTGATCTGAAAATCACTTGGTCCAATTTTGATTGGGAGATTAACTTCCCCAATCACAGTTTTTCGAGACCCATCGAAAGCTTTCACAACAACTCCACTTTTCCTCATGGGAGGCCCTTGATATGACAGTCTTGAGAGAGGGACTTTGGCAATACGTTCAGGGATGACCTAGTGTCCACCAGCACATTGGACATGGCGTCGTCTTTGCAATTCATGGAGATGTGTAATGCTAAGTTGTGGTCTCTTCCCTCCTCAGGAAGATCAGAGTCACAGAAACTCAAATTGTTACAAGCGGTAATGTTTGCAACAATGCTATCAAATTGCTCTATTGTGACATCATGATCTACATATTCCACATCCAAAACTTTCTGCAGAGCCTCTCTATGTGGTTCTGAATTCAGAAGTAATGATAATACGGATATTTTGGATGGCGTTTGTAGAAGCTGGTCTACAACGTTGTACTCGCTCTTCTTGATGAACCTCAGCATCTCATCACAGTCTTCTTTTCCATTGCCACTAGGGCCAATAGAAGTAAGAGTTTTCAGTATAAAGGAGGGTTTAACAGCAAGTGCCGGATTCGGAGAATTCATCGCATTCCCAATCGGGTGTTCAACAAAATCAGCATTAGCTTGAGGCTTTGGTGGTGCTGAAAACACATGACCACTGCGGGTCAAACCACTTACATCAGCGATGTTCACAACAGAGGAGGATGGCAAAGTCACCTCTTTCCTATCTTCTACAGCAACAACGTTGTAACGAAAGGGAATCGCCTTTTCAGAAGAATACGGTACTGGACCGGCAGGCTTAATGATAAGAACAGAAGAAACCTTCTACTTTCTACCATCATACTTAATGGTATCAGGTTCGGGCATCCGGAATACTGGGGAAATCACGTTGACCTCAGGTTCATCTTCGTCAACACTCCTATTCTGAAGGATTTCAATGACCCCTTCGTCCAGCATTTCATGATCGTGCTCATAGTGACTGTACTCGCATAGCAAACGATGCAACTCGACCAGAGACTGTCGGATATGACTGACATATTTGACCTTGTACTTGCCAGGGCAGCCCTGGACCATGTTGACAGATTTCCCATGCTCGGGGCAATGGGTTCTTCTTCACGTTAGGACCTACGTCCTCAAAACACAGAATGCCACACCTCACAAGGTCTTGAACCTTGGTCTTCAAAGGATAGCAATTCTCCATGTCATGGCCGGGAGCACCAGAATGGTATACACAATGCAATTCGGGCTTATACCACCACTGGGGGTTAGCAGGTATAGCCGGTGGGTCTCTCGGAGTAATCAACTTCCTCTCTATCAAAGAGGGATATAATTTTGCGTACGTCATCGGAATAGGATCAAAAGTGACCCTTTTCCTTTCGTAACTAGTGCTGGTTTGATTACTGTTTCGAGGCTGGTAGGCCTGCTGTTGCGGACGGTGCTGTCGCTGATATTCCTGAGGTGGTTGCTGATTGTTGCTATGTTGATTGTCTCTGAACACAGGTGCTATATGAGCCACCTGGTGCTGGTTACTAGCGGGACGCACAGTCTTCCTTCTCACAGAGGGTCTTCTTGGTTTCACATGGGAGGTCACAGCATGTGTCTCTCCATCTTTCTTCTTCGCAAACGCCCCATAACGTTTGGCAGAGGAACCTTCTTCTCTGGTTAGACGTCCTTCCCTAACCCCTTCTTCTAAACGCATCCCCATATTCACCATCTCGGTGAAGTCAGAAGGAGCACTAGCAATCATTCGCTCGTAATAGAATGAACTCAAGGTCTTCAGAGAGATCTTGGTCATTTCCTTCTCTTCTAGCGGAGGCACGATCTGTGCTGCCACCTCTCGCCACCTTTGGGCATACTCTTTGAGTGTTTCCTTGTCCTTCTGGGACATGTCCCTTAATTGATCCCTATCGGAAGCCATATCCACATTATATTTATATTGCTTGACGAAGGCTTCACCAAGATCATTGAAGGATCGGATGTTCGCACTGTCTAACCCCATGTACCATCTCAGGGCAGCACCGGACAGACTGTCCTGAAAGTAGTGGATGAGCAACTGGTCGTTATCAGTCTGAGTAGACATCTTCCTGGCATACATGACCAGGTGGCTGAGAGGACAAGTGTTTCCTTTGTACTTTTCAAAGTCAGGGACCTTGAATTTCACGGGAATCTTCACGTTGGGAACCAAACACAGTTCGGCAGCAGACTTGCCAAAGAGATCCTTTCCTCTAAGAGTCTTCAATTCCTTGCGAAGCTAAAGAAATTGATCGTTCATAGCGTCCATCTTCTCATAGACATCTGGGCCCTCATACGGCTCAGAATGATAGATGGTGTCATCTACCCTAGGCATGGTATACATGATAGGAGGAGGAACGGCAAGGACCGGGCTAGATGCCGGCATAGAAGCAAAAGTTGGAGTAGGACCCTCGGGCATGAAATTAGGAGGCATCCCCCGGAACCCCGGTTGGCATGGCTGTAGGAGCAAAGTGTGCACTGGCTGCAGGCACAGTTGAGGAGACAATCTCTGAGATAACTGTTCTCTGGGGAGGAGTTGAAGACGTTGGAGAAGACTGGCTCTAGGCAGCCAAGAATGATTCCATCAAAGCATTCAGTCTGGCCACTTCCTCTTTGAGTTCACGGTTTTCTTGCTCTAGTTGATCCATCAGTCTTGCAGAGTTGGCTCTAGTGTAGTACCGGTGAGTCAGCTTGTCTTCAAAATAAATGAAGAGCACCGAGTTAGACCACAGGACAAGAGACCGGAAACAAAACATGCTTATGCACATGATGCATGCAATGCTTGTGCACATGATTTGTTTTTTTTTTCTTTTTATTTCAAAGGAACTCTAGGGTTTTACTTGTAAATTTTGGAATCATTTGACATTTATCGCATATAGGAATACCTCATAAAATAATATCAGGGAAAAGAAGTACAACATTGTCAATCATGTACAAGAGAAAAGGAATATAATCATCCTATGGATCCCTAGAAACAATCATCTAATGCTCGGGACACAGGAAGATAGGATGCACGAAGCCTCTTTACTTCCTCCTCATAAGCTGCCTCCATATCCGCTTTTTCTTTGGCGAGTCGATCATACTTCCTGTTCCAAAACCAGGAAGACTGAGGAAGTAGAGAAGTCCATGCATCATTAGGGTCATCAATAACCTGATGCTCAAGGAACTCTATCAAAGCATCCTTCTCTTTAATCTGCTGAAGCAACTCTTCACGCTCACGGATCCAGGCACGTGACAGGTCTTCGTCTCTCAACTCCTCTACTCCTTGATTAGGGAGGGTTGAAGGCCCAGCCACAATCATAGGTGTAGGTCTTGGATACTCGTAAGGCATGAGATACTCAAACGCTCTCTTCCTTACCCAAGTAGTATAAGGCTCCAAAGCGATGCAATTCTTAGGACCCAACTCCTTCCTTCCTTTCTTATGAATCTTGCACCAAGCGCGGACCATCCTAGCTTTCAATCCTTGGGGATCTTTACCCTCCTGAAAGAACACACCCTCTAACAGAATGTTACTAGGTTTATCCTTTAGGGGGAACCCAAGCCGACGACGTGCTAAAACAGGGTTGTAGTTAATCCCACCGCATGTACCAAGAAAAGGCACATTGGAGAATTTACCACAAGAGTCGATAATTTGCACACCATCATACACACGGTTGTACCAAGAGATATCATCATTAGTGAGAGACATAAGTCTCGTGGACCACCGTAGACATCCCTTGTTTTCTTTGAAGGCGACCGTCTGCAGTAAGTGAGAAATAAACCACTTATACAACAGAGGCAAACAACACACAATGGCACCACCACCCTTTGCATTCCTCATATGCAAAGAGAAATAGGTATCACCCAACAAAGTCGGAACGGGATTAAGAGTAGAGAAAATCCTAATAGCATTCACATCCACAAACTTGTCGATGTTGGGGAACAACACTAAACCATAGATGAGAAGTACAAATATGGCCTCAAAGGCGTCCTGACTCATGGCCTTCCCATACATAGTAGCTTGAGCAATGAAGAACTCAGAAGGGAGACCTTGAATTCCACCTTTGGTAGTCATATGAGCACCGACCAGAGATTCATCTATGTGCAACATGTCTGCTATCTCTTGAGAAGTAGGAATACTCTCCAAGCCACTGAACGGCAACTGATCCAGGATAGGTATACCCACAAGATAAGTATACTCCTCAAGGGTAGGCAAAAGCTGAAAGTCCAGAAACGTGAAGCAACGGTACAAGGGATCATAAAATTGCACCAATACACTCATCAATCCTTCATCCACCTGAGTAGTCAGAAGAGGGAGAAGCTTCCTAAAACGAATTTTGAAACCCAAGGGATCTAGTACATAGGATGTCAGATTCCTTAACTCTTTCAAATCTGGTTTCCTGAAGCTGTACTTCTCTGTATTCCTTCTTTGTCTTTCCATGTCTGAAAATTTTGCAAATAAGCCCCTTAAGTTCCTTGAGAATTCTCTTCATTATTGATGATATGGATGCAAATGGATGCATGGATGCATGAATGCAACAATCACACTCAAGGATCAAGCAAAGCACACCAAACAAAGGTCATGGGATGGATCATATCATCCTTAATATCAATCATCCATTTTGGTGGATTATGGTTTACACCTTATCAACACCCAAGTTCCATTGATATTAAGGATATATGAATGGATCAACCATGAATCAAGGGTTTGTTGTAAGTCACGAGCATGGAGTCTTGGTTAAGAACCACCCAAAGGAAATGTACTAGGGTTTAAACTTGCCAAACATGTTCTACAAGAGGTTCCCATAGTCATCATCCCATATTTCGGATATTATCGGAGAAACGACTACTCGTATTCCAAAAAATATTCTCAAGAGACTCTTATGAGTGTAGTATCGCGTAACAATCGTATCAAATCTTACACTTGAACGATTTTCGCACTACATCCTAAAAATAGGCCAAGATAAGTTTGGTAAACTAAGGTCCTTGGCTTCTAAGGTCTATATTGGAAAGAGTAATGTCTAACCACAACTTACTTGTGTGACATTATTGATCCCAACATGACCTCCACCAAGTGAATGGACTTGCAAGTCAACTTGCTAAGGAATAACTCCACACAAGTCAACAAGACTATGCCATTCTCCTATCCTAAGTCCACTCGAGTTCGGGTATAGAACTCATCTCACAAAGATCACCAAGCATACACGGAATTAATGTTCAAGCAATTCAATCATTACATACAATACAGTAATCCCAAATTGCACAAAAAATATGTCACAAAACCATTAGAGATATTGACTAAATCCAAGGTAAATCATACAAGTCGAGTCGCCACCGCACTTCTATTTATCCAAAGGAATGGTTAACAAGCGAAAAAAAACCTAATAGTTTTAACAAAAACTAATAAAAGAAACAGAGATCTGGGTAGGGGGTTGGTTATGCAATGGGAAGGTGTTAGGCACCCAAAACATCCTAGGTACTCCTAGGGAGCCCTTTTCATACTTGTCGTAAAGGTTGTTGTTTTGTGAAAATTTATTTGTGCAAACATGATTGAAGATATGAGAAGAGAATGTACAAGTTGTTTACATTTTGTGTTTGGATGGATAAACCCATTGCCTACGTACCATTTTGTAAAAAGATTAGGATCAAAACCTCGTAGTTCGGGGTAAAAATCTCAAAATGAGTTGGTAAATTAATTGGTCCAAAAGCCTTAAGGTCTTTTGTTATCAAAGGGAGAAAACTCGACCAAACCACAAATCCACCATGTGAGGATAGCTTCAACATGCTAGTGAGGGGTTAACCCTATAATAAGCATGGAAGGCTCATTGTCCATCACTAAGGATATAGGTGAGTATTATATCTACCACAAGGATAACTCAAACCTAATAGCTAAAGGTTATGAAAGATTTGATTAAGAAAGTGGCCATTGGAACCATAAAAGACATTTGAATGGGTTATATTTACCAATTAGAAGTATATACAAAAATAGTCAAAGTTGATTTACAGGTTCAATTCAAAATAAGTGTTATGAAAAGAAAGTTTAAAAATCAAAAGCCTAAGGCTTAGGTTTCTAATGTTGAAAATAAATGTTAAATGTTTGCACAAAAGTTTTGGCTTGGGTTAGAGTGGAGAGAAGAAGAAGAAGGGCTAAGTCCTAAGAAAAATAAAAGGGTAAAGGAAAAGAAATGAACCACACAAGGAGTTCCTCTCTTGAGATCATATTGATGATTCAAGTAGCTCCCATCCTTTGGAATAAGTAACCACAAAGTATAAGCAATCAAACAAGTCTCAAAAGAGATCTTCAAGGTGCCTTGTATCTTCCACTTAGATGAACATGGCAATGGTCCTCCAATTAAGCTCAAATGGGAACTCCTAGCACAAAAGCACACACATCAAAAGTTCCATGAAGTAAAACAAGAATGGACAAGAGAGAGTTTAGAGATTTGGTTCTTCTAATCCATCTTCATCATTAAGATCCTTTCACTCCAATTTTGCATAAGGAAGGTCCTAGAAACTAAGTCCAATTCTCCATTTTTTGCATAGGGAAAGTCCTAGAAACTAAGTCCATTTCTTTGCATTTGGTTCACAACAATCAAAACAAAACACAAGCATAATAGTATATACACAATTATGCGCTCAAGTGAGCAAAAGGCAAATGGCATTAACACAAACATGTGCTCAAGTGAGCAAAGAGAAAAGCAAATGAATAATATGTGCAAGAATAGTAAATTGCAATAAAAATAAAGTGCATAAAGTAAATGTTAATTGTCAATAGTTAGTGTTAGTAGTTAGTGTGCCATAAGGCAAATTTAGCGCTATGTTAAGCAATCGTAATTGGACTTATGTAGAAGTCACAACTATCTGAGGTCGGTCAATAATAATGTAGGCAACAAACACAAGTTAAGAGTCTTGATTAGTGAACCAATTCCCGACAACTTGCCATGCCAAAAAGGAGAAGAGAATTGATCTTGTATTGGTTTAAGCCTTTTGCATGATTTAAAAGACAACCTATCCTTAATGCAAAGCCATTTACTTGATCAATTGATCAAGATGAATTAGATTTGAATCAAGAAAGATTAAATCCCTCTAATCAATGCTAACTTATCAACCTTCAACTCACTGATCAAAAAGAAAAAGAAGAAGAAGAAGAAGGAGATGCATAAGAGAAAAGGAAATGACAAAATGGTAAAAGAAATATAAATGCATTAAATGGAACAATCATGTACCAATCCTCATATGTTGACCAATAACATTGAAAGTCAAAGTCAAACAATCAAAAATTGAAGTGAGATGAAGATTGAAAGTCAAGAAAAGAATAAAATATTTTTGGCATTTTTTAATATAAGAAATAAACTTGAATTAAAATAAATGGAAAGGTCAAACTTCAAAATCACTTCAAATCAACCATGAAAGGTCCAAGTGATTTATCCTAAGCCCAACAAGGTCAAACAAAGTTTGACAAAAAATTTCAGCATTTTTAGAAGTCAGAAACTATTTTTAATCAATTAAAAATGAATAAAAATAACCTAATTGAACTAAAATCTCAAATAAATCTCAAATCAATTCAAAAATTGATGAGAATATTTTTCATAGATCCATCATCATTCAAATAGGCTAGGAAAATATTTTTGTATTTTTTGAATATCAAAAACTATTTAAAATGAATTAAAAATAACCAGAAAAGAGAAAATTCACAAAAAATATAGAATGACCAAATAAAAAAATTAAAAATCAGAAATAGAAACTAGAAATTATTTGGGAAATAATGCAATTGGTCCCATATTTTTTGGATTAAAAATGAGAGAGATATGATTTTTTGAAATAAAAGGAATTAAAGAAATTAAATCAGAAATTCAGAAAATGGAAAAAAAACCACAAGCGTCTGATCAAGCCTCATTAATTGACGTGGCTGATCAGACGGATGTGAGATGCGCGCGCATGAAAGGCATGAGTCAACAGCGAATCATCCAGCATTATTGAAAGTCATAAGATACAAAGGACACGATTCAATCTGGAAACAAGATCAAACGGTCTAGATTTAAACTGGACATGATGAAGCCACCGGAGCCACCGTCTTCTCCGGTGAGCTTCCAGATTCCGGCCAAAATGCAGAACTTCAAAAGGAAACCAAAATGTGCGATCTATACATCAATATAAAGCTGGGATGATGTACATCATCCCTATACCATCCATTTTCATTCTAGATCTCTATGATTTGAGAAATCAGAAGTTGAAAAATCTAGTGTTCATCATGAACTTAATGAATTTCAAAAATTAAAAGCATAAACATGATGCCTCTATTGAGAGGACTTCAGCCAACACAAAATCACAACCAATAGGTCAAAGGATTAGAAGAATCGAAGAAAATAACAGTTGGAGTTCAAGTTTGAGTTCTGGTGATTTGAGCTTGAAACCTTGCTTGCATTATCAAAACAGAAGTTCAATGAAGTGTATAATGAAGGTCTAGAAGCATTAGATCTATGAATACAACCAGATGAAGCTAAAATCGAGATTTGAAATATTTTGAGAAAAATGCAATTGCTCCTTTAGTGATGGTTGAGGAATGAATTCTGCAGCATTTCAGGTTGAATTGGGTGTGCAAAATGGAGGGAATGAAGTCTCTATTTATAGAGGAATTGGCAAGGAAAGTGTGAGAGGATCTGTGTGCTTGAATTTGGATACCACTTGCATGGGCTTGCATGATCATGCACAAGGCCCAAAAGCAATGCCAAATGCAAGCTGAGTTCAAATGCCAAGGGTTTTGACGTGTAATTTGCTCTGAATTGGCTTGTGCAACAAGATTTCAACATGAATTCCACAATTGAACCTAATCATTCACCTCTTCGAAAATACCATTTAGAAAATTCAAGCATAGGCATATGGGTAATGGTTGGAAAGGTCTTTGTATGAGGAACAAATGTTATGTTGGTAAAAAGTCCATTTGGAATGTGGAAATTTATGAAATTTGAGTTTAAAGTGTGATGTGCAAAACATGTCAAGGCAAGGTTTCTAAAATTGGCCAACTTTCAAGCCCTTCTGTTTTGATGATGCAACCTTCAAATGAAAAATCCTACAACATAAAAGTTGTAGATCTTTTCAAGAAAATTAAAATGGACTTAAATGTTTCATCATTTGGATTTTTGATGAAGAAGTTATGGGCACTTGAAGTTGGACTTTTTTGACTTTTAATGCCTTTGACACAAAAGGACCTATAATGTCTTGCATTATCACATGTATTTCCTTTGAGATCTTGAAATGTTATTCAACATAACATTTTAAGCAGACATATTAAGCTTTCCAACGCATTTGATCCCACCTCAAAATAATAAAAAATGAATGAGTTATGTCCTTGGGAATTTGACCCAAAATTAGGGTTTCAGTCAAAATGACCTATAATGTATTGAAATGGCAGATGGTTTTCCAAGCTTCAAATCAAATTTTGATGAACATGAAAGTTGTTCATATTGTCCTTAAGAACATTTTTGCATTGAGAACCATCTCCATTTGACCAACACATAAAAAGTTAGGTCTCAGTGTATTTCAAAATAGTCAGATGAATTGACTGATCAACTTCTCAAATCCATGACTCATACCTTGATGAATTGATGATTGAGGACACTCAAATAAGTTCATATATGCATTAAATGAAGAGTTAAAAAACTTCCCTTGATTGTATTTGACCATGGGCTGAGGTTGCTTCATGAGCAAGGCATTGTGGTGCACAGATGGATTAGGGTTTCTTTGAAGAACAAGGCCTCAAACCCTTTGACTATCTTTGATCAAAATGATGAATTGAGATGCTAGGAAGGCATATTTGATGGATGAGAGCCTTGGGAACCATTACCATGCTTGCTTTCATCTTCTCTTGGCCATATCATTGCACAAAGGATCTCCTAGAAGCTTTTGACCTTGTGATTGCTCAAGCTACAAACAAAAGATGTTAGTGACATATTTTTGTGCTTTTGGTTAGTAAATAAAAATGTGAAAAGCAATGATGATACAATTCAAGCATGCCTGGTGATCTCAAACCACTCACAAGGAGTCCCACCCAGAGGTAAAGGGGACTAAGATGCTCAATGATCCTTGAGGCTATGCAATGCAATGTTATGATGCTATGAGGGATCTTAGGGACAAAATTGGGGTCTTACAAAGATGCATGGTTATCCTAGCCTTGTTCATCATCAGACTCAATATCAACCAAGACCCAAACATCACAGGCCTGTCAATAAGAAGAAATGGGTTCCTAAGACTAATGTTACAAGTCTAATAGCTCACACTCCCTTCAGAGTTCCAGCCAAGGAAGATTGGTATTTTGACAGTGGGTGCTCCAGACACATGACTGGAAACAAAGACCTGCTAACTGGCCTTTATCCTCATGACATAAGCTATGTGACTTTTTGTGATGGAGCCAAGGGTGAAATCAAGGGGATAGGTAAGCTTGATTACCCTAGAGTTCCTGAACTTGACAAGGTCCTACTTGTTAAGGGTTGACTGCAAATCTAATAAGCATCAGTCAACTATGTGACTAAGATCTAAATGTTAACTTCACTAAAACTGAATGTCTGATTACTAACAAAGTAAGTAAAGTGATCATGAAAGGAGTCAGGACCAAAGAAAACTGTTACATATGGAGCTCTCAAATTGGTTATTCCTCAAAATGTACCTCAGTCAATGAAAAAGGGATGAACATGATCATATCTGCTAGAGGAACTTCCAAATTAAAGATTGATGAAAGGCAAGTCTGTCAGAAATGTCAGACAAGGATGTCACACTAGAAACTCAGACTTGACATCACATCCAAAGGAGAAAAGGTCATGGTGGCTCAAACAGATAGGATGTTGGATTAGATGGTTGAACATGTTGCTAGTCATATGTAGTCTGAAGTTAGAAAGAGCTTTGTTGGACTTGGGCTACAAGTCAAGCAGATAGAAGGGCCTATGTGTCTATCTCAAAGCAAAAGTGCCAAGAACAATGTTGAGAAGACTGGGATGGAGAGTGAAAGGACACCTGCTCCTACACATTTGAAAGATGAAAATGGTGTTTACGCTGAATATATAGCAGCTGGAAGTAGTTGTTCTCAACAGGGTTGGTTGAAACTACTAATAATTGCATACAATGTCACACACGATGTCATGACATTGTACTATGACAACCTGAATGCTACAACTATATCCAAAAATCCCATTCAGCACGTTTGGACCAAGCACATTGATTTCTGTCATCACTCCATTAGAAAATTTGTTGAAGACAAATTCATAGCTCTGAAGCATGAAATGCAATTAGCTGACAAATTTGCAAGGGTTTTTAATCAGTTTGAATATTTAAGAGGGAAATTGGGGATTTGGATTCTTGTGAAGTTATGGCAATTAAAGTGGAGTGGAAAAGGTAATAAAAATAGTGTTTGCCCACTTAAAAGAAAGAGCCACATTAATGATAAATCATTACCTATTATTGCAACTAGTATCTATGCCATTTCCACACGCTACCTCAACACTACCATTTCCATCTTCATCCAACTTCTTAGAAATCCTCTGCTAGGGCAAAGAGTTTTTTTTCAAAAGTCCAACAAAGTGTCACAACATCCCTCATCATCAAGACCAAAACCCACTCACAAAGGAAGGACTCCCTCCATGGAGTTTTTGGATGAAGATATTCTGGAGGTTATTCCCCTCTCTGTTATTCCAGGCGTTGTTCCTCGCCCTTCTTCCATAGCTGGAAGAAATCAAGGTCACATTCCTGATAAATCTCCTCATAAAGATGACCTACACTTTACAGATCGTGCCATTAGGAACCTAGTAACTAGGATTCTAAAAGAAAGGCATGCAGTCAAGGGTGTTTCTACCCCTCTGTCTAGAAGGGACTCCTCACCTGAGGTGGAACCCCAAGCTGAGAAAGATGATGACTCATCTAGATCAGAGAAAGAAGGGGTTGCTGAGGGATTATGCTCTCTAGGTAAAACCTTGCCTAGTAAGAAACCAGTAGATGTCCTCAAGAGACTGCTGAGAATGTTATTAATCTGGAGGAAGAGAGTTCAGAGGAAGAGGATGACACCTTGGTTCATCATGTAAAACCAAGTGCTGCTAGGAAATTGAAGACCAGAAAAGGGAAGACTGTGGCTGAAATGATGACAACCAGAACTAGGAAGAAGACTGTTGGTGTAGGACCCTCCAAATCTTGGAGTAAAGTTGAGGTTAAGAAGAGGAAGGTCAGAGAGAGTTCTGACTCTGATGATGATATCGAAGACGATGTCCTAGACATCTCTCCTGCTAAAAGACAGACTGTCAAGAAGTTTCCAGGCAAAGTTGCAGCTGCGCACTTAGATAACATCTCTTTTCATCTAGAAGATAGTGTTGCCAAGTGGAAGTTTATCATTCAAAGGAGAGTTGTTGTTGAAAGGGAGCTGGGAAAGGAGGTTGTAGAGGTGAAGGAAGTCATGGAATTGATTAAGGCTGCTGGACTTATGAAAACTATAGTTGGTTTACCCCAATGGTTTGAGGGGTTAGTAAAAGAGTTTGTTGTGAATATCCCTGGGGATATTTCTGAAAAGAGTAGCAAGGAATTTTGCACAATTTTTGTAAGAGGTAGATGTGTGAGATTCTCCCCAACCATAATCAACAAGTTCCTAGGGAGAGGAAATGATGGAGGAGTGGATTTAGAGGTTACATACAATGAAGTCTGTAGGACTATTACTGCTGGCCAAGTTAAGGAGTGGCCTAGTAAGAATCACCTATCAGCTGGTAAGCTAACTGTCAAATATGCCATCTTACATAAGATTGGTTCAGCCAACTGGGTGCCTACAAATCACATCTCAACCATCTCTATTGGTCTTGGAAGAATCATTTATGCTATTGGAACCAGGATAAACTTTGACTTTGGAAGGTTTATGTTTGACCAAATTGTCAGACATGCCTCCACTAATGCAGTAAAGCTGCCCATTGCCTTTCCTTCCATCATTTGTGGAATTATCTTGAGCCAGCAACCAGGCATTCTCAACACAAGTGATATTCCAAGCAGAAGAAAGCCTCCACTATCCATTCACTACAAGTTGTTTGAAGGAAGCCATGTCAATGATGTTGTCATGACATCTGCAAGAAAGGAGCCTGCCTCTCAAGGTAGCTTGGTTGATCAATTAAAGGAAACTTGCAAGGAGCTGGATAATGGTATTAGGGTTACCAAGGCAAGGAAAGAGGCTTTGGAGGTTCTTATTGGTAGCTTAGAGAAGGAAGAGATGGAGAAGGCTGGCGAGACCAAAGATTCAGATGCCAATACCTCAAGTGAGAGGTCCAATGCTCAATCTAGTGGCAGCTCTGATTCTGAAGGTGATGATGACGCCTCTTCCTCAAACTGAGTGGTAATGGTTCCCCCTGAAATGAAGACTGTGTATGTTGTGTGGTGTGATGAAGACTGGGTTGGTTTGGTTGTTGTGTGTGTTATTATGAAGATTGGTCCCCCTGCTGTTTTGACTACTTTGGATACTGAAGAATTTGTTTTTTCTTCTGTTGAAATATGTGTATTTGTGGTTGTCCTTACTGATGCCTTTATGTAATATTTGGGATCTTAATGAGTTCCATGTATTTCTAATTATCTCAGCTATCATAGCTGTGTATAATTATGGTTTGTATCTCCTAACAATTATGTTTTAACATTTTAAATGTTATAACATCTCTTGTGACATTCTCTGCTAGGCTAATTGACATTTATTTTGTCTAATTGGTCACCTTTGGTCAATTTTGACTAAAAAGGGGGAGAAGTGATGATGTGGAGTACTTAATTATATGGAGTTGTGTGGAGATGTATGTGATGGTGTAGCTGAACAGATGAACAACTACTGTTGAAGGAGATGTGTTTAATGTAAAACATAATGTTGCTTTGTTCTGTAATATTGGAGGAGATGTCTTTTGTTCTGTGCAGCTAATATTAAAGGAGATGTTTGTGGTGCACAGGTGATGTTGAAGCAGACGTCAGAGGGTGATTCTGATTGTTACAGGTATTGTGGTTACATGTGCTCTTATTATTAAAGGAGATGTTTATGTTGCACAGATTTAGGGGGAGAAGAAGTACCCTTGTGCATTTGTGTGTTTTACTAGTTGCTTCTATAACTAGTAATTATATGTTTGCTTATGTTGCTGTTTAAATTGTTGTTTAACTGCTGATAGTTTTTCTTATGAACAAAAAGGACAGATATATGTTTTAGCCAAAATTTGCCAAAGGGGGAGTTTGTTGGTTCTAAGTGTTGGCAGCAATTTTGGTAAAACAAAGAGTGTTCACAAGATGTTGTATGTGATGTCTTAACATAAGATATCCTATGTACCTGCTGGAGTTTAAAAACATAATTATGTAGGATTGTTTCAGGATGTCATACACGATGTCATGACATCTGATATTATGTACCTGTTGGAAATTATAAATGGAATTATGCAGGATTGTTCCAGGATGTCAGACCCGATGTCATGACATCCTGTACACAGAACATTCAGGGTGAATGTTATGTGTTATGTGATTGTGCATTTAATGGAAATCAATGTATGATTGAAGATCTGATTTGTAGGCGCATTCAATCATTGATTACAACCTGATTTACTTATTTTCCAAGGAGATCTAACCAGTTGTTATGAGAAGATTTAATTGGAAAATAGTTTTAGGGTTTTCAAGATGTCCAAGCCCAGCTGAGAGCTTCTATAAAAAGGGACTTGGAAAACCTGATTTGACACACAACCAATACAGAGTGAAATACTGAGGGAGAGCAAGGGTTTGTGTCTTTTTTAGTCGTGAGACTTGTAAGCCATTCAATTCATCTATAGATGATTGAATTGGTCTGATTTGTGGGTTGTAATTTGTCACTCGAAGCTTGTAAGCAAGAGTGTGTGTCTACTTGATCAAAGCTGTTAAACAAGATCAAGTGTGTGTCTACTTGATCAAAGTTATTAAGCTAGATCAAGTGTGTGTCTACTTGATCAAAGTTGTTAAGCAAGATCAAGTGTGTGTCTATTTGATTAAAGTTGCTAAACAAAATCAAGTGTGTGTTATTGAAAAGTGTCTTCTTTTCACAAGGAATTGTTGTTTAAAATCACAGGTGTGATTGAGGGGGAGTGAGTGGGTTCTCATATCTAAGAGTGCTTAGGTAGAAATTGCACGGGTAGAGATTAGGCGAGAAAGACTGTAACTTGTTGAAGTGTATAGAGAGTCTTTGAACTAATTCTATTTAGTGGATTTCCTTCCTGGCTTGGTAGCCCCCAGATGTAGGTGAGTTGGACCGAACTGGGTTAACAATTGCTTGTGTCTATTGCATTATTGTTCTTTATCTTTATCCTGTTTGCATTACCCAGATATTAGTGTCATGACATTACCTTCGACATCTCATATCTGATACCAGAATTTCATTAAAGGTTTTTGACCAATCAATTCACCAACTTATTTTGATATTTTTACCCCGAACTACGAGGTTTTGATCCTACCTTTTTTGAGATGGTACATAGGCAATGGGTTTATCCATTCAAACAACAAAATTGTAAATAATTTGTATATTCTTTTCTCATCTCCCCAATCATGTTTGCGCAAATATTTTCACAAATACCAACCTACCATACAACATTTTCAAAAAGGGCTCCCTTAGAGCACTAAGGATGTTTTGAGTGCTTAAAACCTTCCCATTACATAACCAACCATCTTACCCAGATCTCTGACATTTTTATTAGTTTTTGATTTGATAAAACTTCTCGGTTTTTGTTCGCCTTCTAACCTTTCCTTTGGATAAATAGAAGTGTGGTGCGACTCGAATTGCATGATTTACTTTTGATTTAGTCAATAAATCTAAAGGTGACGAATACCCCGCTACAGCGTGAGTATTGTATCGATGAGTCAGCTTGGCTGAAGCACATAAGAAATACCAATAAGACATCTGGCGATAGAGAAACCTGTATGAAAATGATGCATGAAATCCAATGCTTGATTGTTTTTATTTTAAAGGAACTTAGTATTTTATTTGCAAATATATATAATAATAACAATCGTAACAATTTGATATGACCATAAAGAATCTCTTTTATTTATATAATTGGAAGGATTAGATTGAGTACAATTTCAGAAACCAAAATATAAAATACAAGAGGAAAGGAGACTAGTCATTCTAAGGATCCCTAACAACAATATCAGAAGATCTGGCTGCAGACGCGTACTTCCTTCGGATGCGTTGAATCTCATACTCAAAAGAAGTCCTCATCTGAGTTTTCTGAAGGATAAGCTAATCAACAATCTTCTTCCAAGCAACGGAAGGCTGAGGCATACTAGAGGAAGATGAAACCTCTAGTTCTCTTTGTCTCTTCATTACTCGGTCTTCAAGAAGCTCAATAAGTGCATCTTTGTCCTTAGACTCAAGCTGCAACTCCTCATGCTTTCTGCTTGATCGCGACTTAGTAAGTCTATGGGAATCATGATTGCAAGTGCACAGTCCTATCGTGTAGTTTTAAAGATTATCGAACCCACAAGGACTAATAATCGAACGTATCATTATCTAATGTTACTATGTAAATCTAAGGCTGATGATCATTCTAAGATTGGAGGGATGAAGAGAAATAACTATAACGTAAATAGAATATTAATAAAGATATGAGATAGAGGGGATATCGGTATGTAATGCATCAACCTTCGGGGATCCGATAGATAGTTGGTCTAATCTTATTGGTCAAAATATTCTTCAGTAGAAATTATTTATAGAAATGACTTAGTCTCACACTCTCGTTTTTATTGACTCTGACCATACTCCTAAACCAGAATTATTGGCTCTCGCGGTCTCATTTTGAATTTAAAAGTAATTTTTGAATATGAATAAAGTTTAATTAATCCTAAAGCGCTCTCGCTGTGTTTAGGATTAATGCCTAGTTTCAGCTATCTGGTTGAAATCTCAAAGTCTCGTTCTTGTTGACCGTAACCTTAGTTTGTTTTGTACTCTCGTACGAAAAATAGTTTGATTAAAATAAGAAACTAAAAACCGGAAAAATAAATTTTATGAAAACTGACACCAATTATTTACGAATCCCATCATTTCGACGGTCTTTACATACTGATACCTAAGGGTTTAGCTGGACATGGATCCGGTAACAAACATGGTATTTGGAAAATCAAACTTGCAATAAGGCATAAATAAATAAAATATAAATCAAAATAAAACCTGGATTACAAATTGAGAACTGGAACTGAATCTTGAGTTTTCGATTAAAATAATGTTGGCAGGCTTTGGCCAAGAGTAACCCTTATAATTGAAGTCAAATGCGTAAAATAAATTGCAATAGTCCCTGATGTGGAGAAACTATCACTGTTACAATGTAGGAAAAACTATCTAGGAAACTAAAAGAAAATAATTTTTTGACTAAAAATAATCCATAGATTGAAAACTTGAAGCAAAGAGAGAGCTGGCGTGTAGAAACTGCCCTCCTTATATATTTTCCACATCCCTAATTTGTAGCCGAAGGTGAGTGGAGTCGTGGCTAGAATCATGGAGAAAAAGGAGGGTAGACTAGGTTGTGGCGGTTGTCACAACCCTAGTCCTTTACTCTGTGATTAGCGCCACAATTGTAGGGGTGAGCGCCATATCTTTTCATGCTTTATGGCAGGTGCCACCACCTCCTTTTGTCCATGTGGCAGGCGTCACACATCTAGGTGATGGGCTCCACAAGCCCATTTGGTGTGGTGCCCCATGTAGCGGGAAATTCATGATCATCAAGTTATTGATAAACTAGAGATTAATTAATAAGAGTCGCCACCACTCTTTTATTATTTCCAAGGGAAAAGGGAAAAGTATGAACAAAACCCAATAAGTAAGAAGTTTTCAAATAAAAACTAATAAAAATCAGAGATCACTGGTAAGGGGGTTGATTACACAGAGGGAAGGTGTTAGCACCCAAAGTGTCCTAGGTACTCCTAGGGAGACCCTTTTGTATGCATATGTATTTTGTACAAAGTGATGTTTACAAACAAATAGAATGGGAGGATGAGAAAAGAATTCATTAATTATATTTTTGTGTTTGACAAGACCTTCGTTCTTGTGCCTACGTACCAACATAAAAATGAGGGATCAAAACCTCGTAGTTCGTGCTATAAATTTCAAAATGAATGTGTTGGTTTTTAACAAAATTTAAGTTTTGAAAGGCGCAAAGGCCTGAAAAGGATTAGAATGAGTTAGTTCTTTTTGGCTTTTTGAAAGTTTAAGTCAAGTATAGTTAAGTTTATTTACAAATTTGATTTAAGAAAATAGGTTTGAAAGTGCAATGGCATAAGGCCAAAGTTTCTATCTTTTAAAAAGTGGTCAAAGTTTAGAACAAAAGTAGTTCACACAAAGAAGGTTTTAAAAATGGAGGGAGAGATTTTGAAATTAAATAAATAGGGACAAGATGAAGAGACTATCCTATGCACAAAAATTAAAACTTTAAAGTTGAAAAGATCTGACAAAAAGGGTAGCAATCCAATAGACAAGTATGTCAATAGAATCAATCTTGAAGAGCAAAGGAATCAAATAAAGATGGCCTCATCCAAGCTTATCCACTTCATGATCTTCTTCAAAATAGCCCATGTAGCAAATGAATTCCACAAGTTACAGGTTCAACATAACAGCTTAACAATGATCAATGTTGCAGATGAACTGGAGAGATCTTGAATGATATATCAGATGAATTTCAAATTGCAAGCATTTGGTTCTTCAACAAATTGGCATTGGCCAGGTCCATTAGCAAAGGAATTTTGCCTAAATTCTAAGTCCATTGCTCAAGATCAAACCAACAGTCCACACAAAAGTTTTTTAGGGTTCTTGTTTTCATTATGTACATTAAATGGTCAAAGACCACACAAACAAACAAAGTATACATAAACAAAATATATCACACAATATGGTCCAAGTGGACAAAGTGAAAATTACATTAACATAAACAATTAGAATGATATGTATAATGGCAAATGATATAAAGTGCTAAAAATAAATTGCATTAAAGTAAAAGCTTGAAATTAAAAGTTAATGGTTAGTAAGTTAGAAGTTAGTTTTGTTTTGATTTTGATTTCAAGACATTCTTTGGAGAACACTAAACCCACTTGCCACAAGCATGGATCCTTGAACCAAAACATCTTCCAAGGGAAGGAAAGAAGGCCAACTTTCCACACAATACCATGGAAGAGGGGAGACTTGCAACTCACTAACTAGAATGCTTATGCCTTTTGTGTCACAAATTTAGCGCTATGTTAAGCAATCGTAATTGGACTTATGTAGAAGTCACAACTATTTGAGGTCGGACAATAGACTTTTGGTGTTAATGCATGTTGGGGACATAGTATTATGAACTATGCTCATTAAATATACCATACACAAAAAATATGCAAAAGGTGTGGCCTAATCTCATCCATACTCATGTTAATCTTTCAATCAACTAGCATTAGGACTTTGAGATGTCATTGGCCAAATGGAAATGAATGAATGAAGAAGGGGAATTAGATGAAGGGGAAGGGTATGAATGAGATCACAAATTGGTCAAAGGAGGACTTTTACCTAAATTAATATCATTCATTCATTTTGGGAGATGGAACGTACATTCCATCAATCCCCTAAATCCAATGATATTAACTTGACAAAGTCAAATCAACCTTGACCAAGGCCCAAGAACAAGCAATCAAACTCAATTGAGTCAATACAAATGGTCAACATAATTTAAATGACATTTATTCAATTAAAAATAATAAAATAATGCATTAAAATCAAATATGTTTTGTCCATATCCTAAAATCTCATCAAAACACCAAAGAAATGGCCATGAGATTTATCATAGGTCAAACAAGGTCAAAGGACCTAGGAGGAAAAATTTCATAATTTTTGGACATTTAAATATATTTTTAAACAATTAAAAACAAATGCAAAATCAATTAATTCATGAAAAATATTAATAATGATCCAAAAATTAATTTTAATTCAGAATATGAAAGAGAAAAATATTTGAAATTTTTTGGTGAATATTGAATTTAATAATGATCAATATTGAATTTAATATGAATTATTGAAGAAAATGCAATTAAAACTAAATATCAGAAATTCAAAAATACGTGGACCATCAGATCTCCCTCATTAATTGAGGTTGCAGATCTGATGATCCAAAACGCGCGTTCCACATGAGTCCTAGTCAACCGCGTGGCACAGATGGTAATCACAAGGGACGATCAAGATTAAATTGTGGAGGATGGATCCTATGGTTCAAAGATTGTCTAGATCATCGCCGGAGCTAGAGCTCCGGTCATCTTCTCCGGTGGCACTCACCGGACTGGTCAAGATGAACCATCACCAAAAAAAGAAACAAGGACATGATCTTAAAGAGAAAATGGAACTGAGCTCGAATCTAACCTCCAATTACTCCAATTCCAAATATATTAAGAGATATGTGGAATTGAAAAATGAGGTACATGAACTGAGTTGCTTCGATTTGGCCTCAAAGCAACTCAATCTTCTTGCCTACATTGGTAGGAGTTCAGACAACCAAAGAATCAATGGAATTGAGCAATAAATTGAGAGAATCGAAGAGTTTAAAATTTCTGCAAATTACCTTCAATGGAGGTCTGAACTTGATGGATCTTGAGCTTGCTTGCACTTGTAATCACTCTAATTGCTTGTAGGAGAGGAATGGAAAGGTTTAGAAGCAATGGATTCCTGGAGAATTGAATTCCAAAACAGTGGAGATTCAAGCTCAAATTCAAATGAATTTATCAGGGTTATCCTATAAGAGTGAAGGTTTTTCAATAGGGGATCAAAGCTGGCGTAATGTGTGTGTTAATTCTGAGCAAATGGAGCTTTATTTATAGGTTAATCAAGTGATATTTGCACACTCACTTCCAATTTCCAAAATTGACAAATGATGATGCCATGCTGCATGGGCGTGCATAGGCCAATGAAATGATGGTTTGAAGGTCAAATTTAAGATCAAATGCTTTGAAGATTGATTGGATTGCAAGGCAACTGAACATTGATGCTTGAAGTTGGATCCATGCCAAATGATATCATCCTGTTTAAGTCTTGCAAAGACTATGCATTTCTTATCCAAAATGAATGAATTTGAGCTCTTTGGAAAGGTGAGATCAAGAGGAACAAGTTTTATGTTTAACATTTTTTCAATTGGAGCTTGGAACTTGGAGAAATTTGAGGTGGAAGTTTGGAAAATTTTGACATATCAAATTTTTTTTAAGTGTCAAGCCATATATCTCAATATTCCACCTTGCTTATCTTTTTATGGGAGCTTCAAATGAGAAAAATGTCTTCATCAAAGTTGTATATTTCTCAAAGACCTTAAAAATGGTCACCAATTTCATGTCATTTGGATTTTAAATGATAGAGTTATGCATTTTTAAAGTTTGGAAAAATCACTTGATCAATGGTATAGGTCAAAAGTGACCTATAATATAGCCTCATATCACATGCTCAAAAAAGTTGAATTAGCTCCCACTCCAAACATAAAAGTTGAAGTAGACACATTGAATTTGATTGTGAAACTTGGAAATCTTTCATATCATAAAAATTGAGCAAGTTATGGCCTTGGGAAGTTGACTTTCAAATTAGGGTTTAAACAAAATGACCTATAATGTTTCAACATAGAAAATGATTTTCCATGCAAAACTAGCTCTAGGTATCAACATGAAAGTTGTTTGTAATGTCATTTATAGTAAATTTGCTCTTGGAATCATTTTCATATGGTGAAAATTGTAGGATATAGGGTGTAGGGAGACCCAGTTTTGATCAGATGAATTCATCTAGCCAACCACCATCAACCAACTTGCTAATTTCCAATCCTCTTGACTTTCTTGGCTCATGGTAGATCATATATTCATACGAGGATGGGATATGAAGTATCCCTTAAGAATTTTGATCAATTGGTGAGATAGCTTGTTGGAGAAGTTACTCAAGATACCCAGTCAAACTAGGGTTTCCAAGGCAAATCACCCCCAAACTCTTGAAGAGAACTTGATCAATATAACATATAAAGATCATTGGGACTCATATATGATGCTTATAACCATTCTTGGATCAGTTCTTGGTTGTGCTATTTGTTCTTGAGGGTCTCAAACTCTAGATGTGAACTTGATGAATCAATGGGATCATGCCTTTCCTACAAAAGAGTTAGGCAAATACAAAGACATATTTTGGGTATTTTGGTTAGTGAAATGATAAAATACAAGTATGATACAATCACAAAGTGCTTGGTGATCTCTCCCAAAACAAACCCAATGAAAAGAGGGGTAAGGAGGATGCCAAAGTATGATCCCAATGCTTATGCTTATGATGGAATTGCATGAGGGATCTTAGGGTCAAAATTGGGGTCTTACAGCCCATTACCTATATTTTTATCCATTTTCTTCTCTTTTTAATTTCCTTTTGGCTATTTTCTACTTTCCTTGCTGTAAACCTTTTATTCGATAAATACCTGCAATAAATATAAAATACTGCGTAATAATAAGTGTTAATCAAGTAAAAAGCAATGCATATGGAGCCAAAAATACAATACGTTTTAGCGTTATCAAACTCCCCCATACTTAAACCTTTGCTTGTCCTCAAGCAAATGCCGCGTATATGAAAAAAAGTTTTGTAAAATCTTTGCAACATACAGTATCAAGACTCGTAGAAGACACAGTTGCATTTGGATACTCATTCTAGTCCATAAACTTTACTTTGGTTCAAAATTGTATTAACAGGTACTCACTTCCACAACAAGGGTATCGTTGGAATACATAGTCGCAATATTGCAACCATAAGTCTCCCTCATATACAAACAAATATGAATCATGTTGTCATGTCTAAGCCTACCTTACTAAACCTTCTTTTTATCCTTTTTCATTCTTGCGCAATCACATTAAGCCCGTTATCCTTTCACATTCATAGCAAGATAATTTGTTAGTGACTATGATCTCATTATTATTTATTTATTTATTTTTCGCACTTTGGCTCAAATAACAGTTAAAGATGGTTATATCGTTGGGCTAAATGACCGGGTGAGGATCACCTAACTTAGAGGGAACAACATTTTTCATACATTTCGTAATCTTTTCTTCTTTTAAGCCTTAAATCATACACTTATTTGCATCGACTTCTTGTGTAGTGTGTGCTTAGGATGGTGTTGTCTGCTAGATAAACTACTTAAGGAAATATTAAAGGATAGAATTTAAGGTTATGGAATGACAAGTACTCAAATTGATCTTATACTTGGGAGATTTAAGGTGTTAAAATGATACCGATCTTATAAAGTTTTTCCAAATCTCCACAATTCAACCTCAGTTTTATTTATAGGTTAGAATTTTCAAAATATGCATTGTATCTCTAAGTCTAGATTTTTGCGAAAAAATTTGTATGGCTTAAACAAATGGGTGAATTAGTAAAGAACGGAAACCACGCATAAAGACTCGACAGCACATTGATATTTAACTTAACTGACACTTTAATAAAAATAACAAAAGGAAATAACAATAACAATATTTTAAATCTACCTAGAAAGCGATAAATAAAAGCGGTAAAGCTTCCTCCCCCATACTTAAACCTTGCATTATCCTCAATGCAACGACATAAGATAGGAAAGAAAGGTAGAACCTGGGTATCCTGATACTGGAACCTTCTGCCACGTGTACGTGCACGTCCACCGTTTCCTGGTTGTTGAGGTGGCATGTAGTTTTGGAGATCTTCCACACGCATTGTTAATGTTGCCATTTCATCGATCAAGCCACACATGTTATGTTCGGTTCTGAAAGCATAGTCGTGCTGATCATTCTGAATTTGGCGAAAGATTTGCATCATTTCAATTTGCTGAGCTTCTATTTTTAGATTTGTTGGTCGCGCTGAGCGTCTAGTTTGCTACACCACAGCAGTTCAACATAGATCTGCTCAAGAGTGGTAGGTGCCACATTTCTTCTTCTGGGTCTTTGGCTGGAGGATGTACCTGTAACATTTTCAAATGACATGTGTGTGGTGTGTGGGTCAGTAGTGGGAGCATGTTGCTCCGGAATAGAATCGTCGTCGGTGTCCCCGCCAGCAGCTACATTCTCAGGAATGTGTGTGGGGACTTGGTTAGGCACTAGATCATTAGTATAACAATAATTATCTGGGTTACGCACATCTGTGCGATTTGGATTTGGGAGGATGAAATCTTGTAAGACATTATTCGTAATTATTAAATTAAATTTTCCGTCTGGCCTTCGTTTTATTAATTTCATGCTCCTTATCATGTCTATGTCAATGGCATGATGCGAGAATGGGGTTAGCCTGGAGAATTTTTCTTCGAGTCCTAGGACTCTGGCTATGGAGGTTATTAAACCTCCAAAAATAATCGTCCCCCGCTTTGCATTGACAATTGCCTGCATGTGAGAGAACATAAAAGGGACGGTATTCACCTTTTGTGGCAGAAAAGTGGCGAACAAATAAAAGAGTTCTTTTTCGTTCACCTTGTTAGAGTTTACTTGGCCAAAAATGGTGGATGCCAAAATTTGGCGGAAATATCGAATAGTCGGGTTGTGAATTAAAGTGGCTCTGTTTCCCTCAAAACTATGGGTTACTGTACCAGTTATTGCCCTCCAAAATGGTTGGGAGGCATGTTGTCAACCCTCAGTATCTGGGACCTCGCTTACTACGCCATCCCCATGGGGGAAATGTAATAGGTCCGCTAGTTGGGAAAATGTAAGGGCATATTCGACGTTGAATAAACGAAACTGGATAGTCCCATTGGAGCAATTTGTGTTGGGTGTGGGACTAAAAATCAACGAGCTTAGGAATTCTAGTGTTAATTGAGCATAGACAGGGTCCTTAAGAGATAGAAAATAATTTAAATTTAAAGTGTCTAGCATATAATTAACACTATCTAGAACTCCTAAGGCAAATAAGCAGGGTTCATCGACGTACCTTGTTGATTCGATTTTTCTTGCGCTTAGAGTCGTGTAAGTCTCTTCCTGTAATTCACCTGGCTCGTCATTTTTGAACACTATTTCGTATTCCCTCATCTGTGCCATGATGAATTTCACATTTCTTGTGTAATATGGTAAGAATATAGCAAGAGAGGAGAATTATGCTTATGAGAGGTGTGGTTTGTTGAGGTTTTGTTGGTGGTTTATATAGAGGTAATGGTGGTTGGAAATTTATTGATGAAATAAATTGCATTTACGATATTCAATGCCTTGGTCAAAGAATTTTAAAAATGGTTGAAAAGGCTTTAAGGCATTACCAAGCATGCAAGGGACAAAACCATTAAGTGATTTGATGTGACAATAATATAGCAGCGTGCTCGTGAAGGCTTGTGTAGTGGCTGGCGCCACTTTTAATGTTCATGGCAGGCCCCACTAGGGGCTTGTGACGGCCTCCACAACCCTCACATGGGCGCCACAGTTGTGTGTGACAAGCGCCACATGTAGTGTGGTCTTCCCCATGTGTGTGCCTTTATAGCTGCTTTGACCATAATTTTCAACTAAATTTTAGTTTACCGACATGGAATAATGGTTTAATAACTAGTTAGAAGAGAACCAATATAATATATAGGTAGGTACAATGAACATGATATAGTTAAATGAAATTAAAACGCAAAATTGAAGAATAAAAGGATGGAGTAGACGGGAAAAGGTAATATAATTTGTCTACTGGAATAAAAAGAAAGGAAGTAGTTAAATAAATTCCCAATGTGTAAAAACAAATAAGAATAAAACTCCAAACAAGAAAATAAAATAAAAGTCAGTAAATCGGTAATACTCTAATAATTTAGCCATTACGGCGACTGCTGGCAGGAGGAGCGAACGAGTTGAAGTGTTGGGATATGTGATCCAGGTTCTCTGTCACTACATCCATAAAGTCGTGGAAGTCCATGCACAAAGTGCTCAGCTCGCCTCTCAGGTTGGCGATGTCTGTCTGGATAGCGTTGATGGTAGCAGTATGATCGATAGGAGGTGCAACAGGTACAACAGGGGCACGTGATTCAGCATCAGAGAGATAGGTATCATAATGGTCATAGATTTTGGGTGTCTCTGAGGAGAAGGTGGTGCATCTAGTGGTCTATCCAAATCATAGAGCCAGTTATTCCTATCATGTACGCTCGTCCTATGGTATGGCAGGGTAAACAGGTGTACTACTTGGCGGTTAATTAGAAATTCAAACACATCTGGGCCTAGGTTCCTAGTGATACCAGTGTTGAAGCAGAAATGGATATTGTAGCGGTGTATTCGTCGCTATATGATTTATTGATTAAACCATAAGCAAAGTATACAATGAATCGAGTCGCCACCGCACTTTTATTTATCCTGAGGACTGGTTAAAAAGCGAACAAAAACCTAAGAAGTTTTACACGTAGAAAACCAATAAAAGATCAGAGAGTCTGGGCAAGGGGTAAATTACGCAATGGGAAGGTGTTAGGCACCCATCACGTCCTAGGTACTCCTAGGGAGCCCTTTTCACACTTGTTGTATAAGAAAATGTTTATTTGTTTTGACATATTGTGCAAACATGAATGGGATGATGAGAAAAGAATATACAAGTTAGTTATTTTTGTGTTTGAACGGATGAACCCGTTGCCTACGTACCTTCCATCAAAGGTTAGGATCAAAACGCCGTAGTTCGGCTAAAAGATTTCCAAAAAATTAGTGAGTTCATTTTAAAACACAAGCATTAAGGCTTTTCATTACCAATGGGAGAAAACTCAACCTGAATCAACAATCCACCATGCGAGGACGGCTTCAACATACTAGTGAGGGGTTAACCCTATAATAAGTATGGAAGACTTACAATCAACTCACTAAGGATAAGGTAAGATTTACATCAAACACTATGGTAATTAAAACCTAAGGCTAATGTACGAAAACATATTAACAATGGACAAAGCCAAAACAATTGAATGGGTGAAGTTAATTGATTATGAGTATTCACAAAATATGGTCAAGGTATGATTAAGATGAATTCAAAGAAGTGTTATGAAATGGAGTTTGAAAAGTCAAGGACTTAAGGTCCAAGCTTCTAATTTGAAAAGACATGAAGATGTTTGCACAACAAGTCAAAGTTTTTGAAAGCAAAGTGTGAAAAGGTTTAGGACAAAGAGGGTATGGATGATGGAATGTAAAACTTCTTAGAAAGGTTCACTTCTTGAAATCATATAGAAGATGATTCAAGTGTGTCCTTAGGAATGAGGCAACAAGCAAATAAAAATAAAGCAAGGTGATACCGGATGCCATCAATGGACTTATACCAATCTCACAAACAAAAGCGGATACCGGATACCAATAAATGGGTTTACACCAATCTCCTAAAACAAAACAATGATACCGGATGCCATCAATGGTCTTATACCAATCTCGCAAAGCAAAAGCGGATATCGGATACCAATAAATGGGTTTATACCAATCTCCTAAAACAAAACAATGATACCGGATGCCATCAATGGTCTTACTCCAATCTCACAAAGCAAAAGCGGATATCGGATACCAATAAATGGATTTACACCAATCTCCTAAAATAAAACAAAACTTGGATGTCAGATGCCAATCTATCTGGGCTTATACCAACCTCCAAAGGAAGATCATCGGAGTACAAATGCCAACAACATGGACTTACAATTGCATCCTCCCATACAACAAACAAACAAGCATTTAAGCAAAGAGGATATGAGTGACCAAATGAAATGGTCTTACACTCTATCCCTTCCAAATCATAGGAGCAATGGCTAAAGAACATGGTCTTACAATTGTCCTCAATGGGTAAACTCAAACATGGATCACAAAGATATGCAATGATGATCATGCAATAATGAACAATCAATGATGATAAGTGCACAAAGGCAAGCAAGCAAACATGTACAAATGCAACAAGCAATCAATCAAACAAAGTCATTTAGCACTCACTATAACCAATCAATTAGGCTCAATCAAAGGGTTAGACTTAAAAGTCCACTGGAATAGGGTAAGTGGTGCTCTTAACCTTGACATTGAGAGCCAAGGTGAAGCAGATGAAAGGATATGAGGGGTGTGCCTCATCACTCTTATCCCTGGTCAGGGAGAGCATTGAATATCAGAAGGTGTGGGAGTTCAGAAAGATGGAACTCTCTCCACAAGTTAGACTCGATAGATCTTGGGTTTTTACTCACTATGCATCAACACATGTGGTGTGAGCAAGGTGAGTGACTCACAGAATAGTAGGAGATAGGCTACATATCTCTTTTGTCTACCAATTGCCTCATATGAGGTCTTTTCCTGCTTGGGGACAAAGTTAAACAATCACAAACATTGCCTCTTAAGGAGGACTTCAGACAGTTGCCTGGCTAAATAACAAGTCAGGTCTTCCAGACTACATGGAGACAAGAGAGTCTACCTCAATGCTTAAGCAAAGCAAAGCAATAGCAAGTTCTCAAAGGAACTAAAGCGACTATGGTACCTGAAATCAATCAAATATAATCAGTATCCCAATCACAAAGTCAAAACAGACAAGTTATGAACCAACAGTCAACACAATCAATCATATGTGCAAAGCACAAACTCAAAGCAAATGAGTTAGCATCCTACAAAACAAACTAAGTTAGTTCATGATAATCAAATAAACCAAAATCAATCAACTTGAATTAATCTCCTTAAAGCAATTGCTTCTTTAACCTGAAAAAACAACTTAAATGTGAGAGCTAAGACCACTAGGACAAGCCTAGGGTCAAAAGGAGGTGAAAAATTCAAAACAACAAGTGAAAATTGATCAAAATCAAGATTTATCAAACAAGAATAGAATACAATTGGTTTCACATCAAAACTATTCATCAAATCCATTTCATAAGCTAAACATGTCAAACTATGCATTTTGGAATCCCAGAAAATTCAAGCTTAAACAGAACACATTCAATGAGCTACATATCAAAGTTCATGCTATTTGGACCAGAGGAAGTATGAAAATTAAATTCACTAAGTCAACACAAGTTCATACAAGCTCATACATGGCATCAAAACATGCATCCACTTCAACCAGTCATAAAACAGAGATAAAACATGATAAATGAATGGGACTAAAACTATGGCAAACCTCAAGATGTCTACAATACACATGCCAAATTTCAAATCCATCCAATTAATAACCAGAATTTCACAAATCAAATACAAACATGTATCACAAAAAGTCAACAAATGACTAAACAGCAAATAAAATCCCAATCAAATAGGAAATGCCTTCAAAAACTCCAGAAACATTCACATGTAAAGTTAACATCTAGATGTAATCTCATGCAAAAATCCAGAGCAAATCATGTTCAACAAGCATAGAAAATAAAATCAAGAAGATGCACAAAGCATGGCATGGCACAAAATGTAACACTCCAAATATCATATCATATCTCTCAATCCAGGAACTCAAAAATTACAAACCACATATCAAAATGACCAGGATTGAGTCTAGAATGCACATGTAAAATTTCACACATTTTGGAGCAAGCATCAAGATTTCATGAATGGAATGGCAAAACATATGCAAGAAACATACATGAACAAAGACCTTAGACCAAAATAAAACACAGCCGTGCACAACTTGTGATATCATGCTCATAAAAAACTAGATGAAAAATGGAAATGGATGCAAAAATTCCCACACAATTTGGATCATCCAAGAATTATTTATGAATTTTTGAAGTTTGATTGATAAAATGAAATAAACATGTAAGAATTAAAAATGAATTAAAGGCTGCAGTGGCATTTTTGTAAATAAGACGCTCACTAAATGAAACGCTGCGTTTCATTTAGTGAGGTGGCAGCGCGCGAATGGTTAACAGGCGCGGGAAACAACTATTTGAACACAAAGCCAGGCAATGAAGATCTACACGCGATCTGGAACGAAATTGGAGTGTTCTTCATCACACTCATCATGTTCATCCATCACATGAGCAAATTTTCACAAAAATCATCATGCCATATACCGTTCGAAACGTCTCATCATGTAGATCATTAATCTAACAATCAATTAACCTAATTCTAATCATGCTTTACGGATCGAGCCAAGAAAGTTTCACATTCAAATGTTCAGATCTACATATCTTCAACAATACTTGATGAAATTAAGTGATCTAAGTTGCAGTGAGCTCTATGTTCCACGATCTACCTAAGCCACATGCTGATTTCAAGAATCGAAGGTTTCGAAATCTCACCTTATGATGAAGCTGCTGTTGAATCCGTGCGATTTTTGCTTGGAATTGCCAAAACAGATGTTGATTGATGATGTGGAAGATGAATGGTAAAGATTCTTCAGCTCAAAACAGCTCCAGCTCGAAGGAAATTCAAAATGCCATGTGAAGCTCCAAGTGCAACAGTGATGATTCTTCAAGGTTTTGGCCACGATCTTGTTCAACAGTTCTTCAATATCCTCTGCAAATGATGATCAATACCAAAAGAAGCAAAAAGAATGATGAATTCTTGATGAACAAGTGAAAAAAGTGTGAAGAGAAATTGAGAGAATTTGAGAGAATTTTGCTTTGGATCTGAGAAAATGATTTGTGATCTGAATTTTCAGTTATGATTAAGGCTTTATATGATGTACTAATCCAATTTGTTAAACATGATTAGCAAGAATGATGTGAATTAGTGAAATGCAATTTCATGCTAAGTGGCCAAAATGCCCTTTTCCAAATGCAGCCAATGGAACAGTAAAAGTGCAGCTGAAACAAGTCACATTTTCCATTTAGAATGTGTTGGAAATGGTTTGAAGTGCAAATGACATGTATTTTTCAAATTGACCATTTTTCACACCAAAATGCAAAATGAACACTTGAAAAATGGACTTTTGCTATGATGATTTTTGATGAAATGTGATGATGCATCATGAAAGTTCATGTCAAATGTGGTTTTCTCAAAAAAGAATCACCCAATTTGGCCAAATGGTTTGAAAGTTATGCCACTTTGAAATTCCAAAATTCTTGAAAATGATTTGATCATAACTTGCCAACCACACATGAGAAATGAGTGTTCTTGGACTTTTTGGAAAGGCAAGAGCAAGATCTTCAACTTTCATGTTGGACAAAATTTTATTTAAAGCTTTCTTGGACATGTAATCTTGAGGAGAATGACTTTCCATTTTTGGCAGCTGAAAATTACAGGTCATTACTATTTTGGGAAACTTTTTGTCTGACCTCAAATCCTTCACTGTGGATGTTTGAAATGTTATATGAGGCTTCTATGGACATGAATGAGACCTTTCCAACCATCTCACACCTTCCAATTCCTGATTAAATGTACAGTTGACCACAATTGACTTTGCTAGGGTTTTGGTTGACTGAGCCCTGTTCTGATGAATTTCAAGCCTTTTTCTCTTGAGATCTTGACTCCAAATGATACCACAACTCACATGAGCTCTTGATGAATGATCATGGTGCCCAAATTCTTCAGGAATGGCCACCATCCATTGCTCAATGGCTGATTTGACTGGTTTGACCTAGTTTGCTTCATCTGCAAGAAACATGGTTAGATGACAATATTTTTGTACTTTTGGTTAGCAAACAAATGAAAATCAATGATATACAAATGCAATACATGCTTGGTGATCAAGAACCACACTCACAAGATAGCCCACCCACTAGGAGGCAAGCAAAGGTGCACAATGATCCTTGAGGCAATGATATGATATGATATGATGCCATGAGAGATCTTAGGGAAAAAATTGGGGTCTTACAGATGCCCCTTCATATCGACGCGGTAGAATGGGCTTAAATAACAGTAATGAGACAAATTTTGGTCCCTAAGAGACCTCATGATGCAGATGTATGCATGCAAAAGACACAAATTCTGTGGGGATATGGTTCACACAGGAGAAAAGACGATCCATCGGAGTAATTCACTCTCCAGGAACAGAGACTCTAACAGGACTCTTATGGGGATAATAAAAGAAAAAGAATGCGTGAGCAGGACACGACTTTGATTTGGGGAAACAAAACTGACATAGCGGACAAATCACGACTAGACTAGGGGATAACAGAAATCTGACCGGAGACCTCACTGGGTAAGTGAAAGGACTCACCCTGGGGATAAGAATTGATTCCAAAGGAAACACAATCCATAGGAAAGACTCAAGCTGACCCACAAAATGCACGTGCTGGGGATAACACCCGTACAGCGACACGAATAGCAACACAAATCCGCTGGGGAAATCTAGAAAAGACTTTCCAGGGGAAGCCAAGGATGAGATGTTACCGGTATAAGGGCAACAAACTCAGGAAGGATGAATATCTAAGACCGGTATAAGGGTGAGAGATATCAATCAATCCAAACATCTGAGAAAGACCTGAAAAAGGTACATCAACTCAGGGAAATCTGACTCCACAGGGGACCAAGGTCAAAATAGGGAGCAGAAAGGAAGGAATACCAGGGATACCGAGGTATATAATAGGTGACCGACCGAAACGTGAATTGGTATATATGCCAAGACAGTCATCATCCTGAAGAAAGCTAGAAAAGCAGACTCGTTTATAGGAGGGATATTCAATTCCACAAGGAATATGAATCTTACTCTGCGGAGAAAACAATCAAAAGATTGATCCAAGAGTGCATGAGACATATTATTCATTACCGGCAGACCGTGAATAATATACTCGAAAAGGAAGAGACACCAGAGATACCGGGGCATATAATAGGTGACTTACCAAAGACGTGAATTGGTATATATGCCAAGACACTCATCATCCGAAAGGAGGGCTTGAAAAAGCAAATCGACTTACAGGATGGACATTCGAATCCGCAACAGGAAAACGAATCTTACTCAACTGGGGACACAATCCCAAAGAGTGCATGAGATACAATATCCATTACCGTCAGAACGTGGATAGAATACTCGCATGAGATATATTATCTATTACCGACAGACCGTAGATAATACTCGCATGGTAAGAAACACCAGGGATACCGAAGTATATAATAGGTGATCTACCGAAAACGTGAATTGGTATATATGCCAAAACACTCATCATCCAAAACACAAACTGGTTAAAGGATGGGTATTCGATTCTACAAAGAATACGAATCTTGCTCTATTGGGGAAGATCAACAAAGGATTCCAACCAAAGAACGCATGAGACATATTATTCATTACCGGCAGACCGTGAACAATATACTCGAAAGGAAAAGGCACCAGAGATACCGAAGTATATAATAGGTGACCAACCAAAAAGAGAGACAATCGATACCAAGCATCCGGGTAAACGAAAGACAACTCAAAAGGATAAATTGCAAGCATCCGGCAATTATCCAAACAACAAATATTCGACCCCGCAAAGGGAAACAACGAATCTTACTCGACTAGGGAAACATAAAAGGCTTCGACTGAAGAGTGCATGAGATATATTATCCATTACCGTCAGAACGTGGATAACACACTCGCATGGAAGATTATCCACAACCGGTTACTGGGTTAACAAAGGATAAATCGACTGAAAAGAGAGGCATCGGGATACCAAACTAGGTATATAATGATGACCAATCAAAGGGGGCAACAATCATTACCAAGCAAACGGGTAAATGAAAGGCGATCCGCTGGGGATGAATTGCAAGCATACGGCAAATATCCACAGGGACTGGCTGGGGATACATTGATAAACAATCAATGATCCGGGGAACAAATCACTAGCAAACGGTGAAAGGATCCATTGGCAACTTCAAAAGGGATAACACTGCGAGCATACGGCAATGATCCAGAAGACAACTTGCTGGGGACAAATTGCTAGCATCCGACAATTATCCACAAGCAAAGGGGAATATCAACATCAAATATTGAATGAAGATAACCACAAAAAGTAACCATCATCGGTTAGGATGAGGAACAAGGTTAACTCTGCAAAGGGGAGAAATTAGGGTTTACAACTATCGAATACGGGGTAGAATACCAAAATATGGCTGAGGAGACAAGAGGTTAACACTACCGACTACTGGGTAGAAACCAACGACTCAGCTGGGATAAAATTGCAAGCATCCGGCAATTATCCAACTGTACCACAAGGTACAAAACTCCACCGGGGAGAACAAACAACATGGGATTTATAACTACCGAAATACGGGGTAGAAGACCACAAACTCCACTGGGGATAGGATGAATGAAGGCCAAATACTGAGCACTTATCCAACTTATTCACCGGGAAACGCAAACTTTGTTGGGGATAAAAACCACAACAACAGAAAATCCACCATCAACCAGAACGAACCACAAAGGTTACCTCTGCTAGGGGAAAAAAGATAGGACTTACAACTACCGAATACGGGGTAGTAGCCATACTCTGGTGGGAATAACCACAAATTAGGGTTTACATCTAGCGAATACTGGGTAGAAAACCAACAACTCCGCGTGGGGATGGAATGAATCACAAATCCGCACGGGAAACAAAATAGGGTTTATAACAAACCACAAACTGCTGGAGAGCAGGCAAATAGGATTTACGACTACCAACTACTGGGTAGAAGACCAACAACTCTTGCTTGAGGAATAAAAGGTATATAACCACAAATTCCACCAAGAAACAAGAACATAGGACTTACAACTACCGGTTACCGGGTAGAGGCCCAACAGAACTCCTCTGGGGATAAATGAATTGATGCTGGTTACTGGGCAAACCATTCATTTCTTCCACAGGGAAGCACAAGAAATAGCTGACACAACGCCGATTCAGGATTGATCCGAAAAGACAGACTGAATCAAAACACGTCCTATGAGGATATAACTCAAATAGGAAAGTCCATCCCAATATATGTGTTGGGAGGAAACGGAAGAAACCGCCATCCACGAGGATAATCTCAGTGGGGAACTGCAGAAGGAAAATACAGACACTTTCTGCTTATGGGCTGACTTTATATGGAGAGATTAACCACCCGACATCTGCTTGGGAAGATCTATAAAGAGATCTATATCAACCATAGCAGGAGACAACAAACAAGAGATATATGGCAACAAATGCACTATGAATATCTGGATGTTTTATGAATATGCATGAACATGCGTGATTTATGTTTGATGAATGCTGACAAACAGACATATCTAACACAAACAGGCCCAGGAATCAAACGCCCGGTACTATACTTCCAAGGGAAAAACCAACTGGAAAGCCAAGCTGCTAGAGATCCACATGCTGTAAAGCAAAGATCTACGGGTATTGCAGGGGATCAGGAGAATCCTGAAGATATCTGCAGGGGATCCCAACATCAACTGAGGAACAAGAGTTCATGGCTCAACCAAGAACTGCTGCAAAGGCAACTTCAAACGACTCCGGGGAACAACCCACTGAAGGAGAATCGTCCAAGTAGAATCTAACTGCACAAGCAACTCTACTGGAGGAAAGCTGTCAGCTATCCTTTCAGAGCACAAACCACTGAAGGAGAAAGCACCACACAAGTAAATTCTGCAACAAGCCACTCTACTCGGGGAGAACATACATCTGACGAATCACACAAGTAGATTCTGCAATAAGCCACTCTACTGAGGATCAAAAGTAATCAGGAAATCACTCCAATCTTTAGGATGCTAGAGCCACCAACCTACCCTATCGGGGATTGAGATAGCTTTCAACAGGCAGAAACTGCCACAACAACCATTTTGCAGACTAAGCTGGAAAAAATGGAAAGCAACCATGCTGAGGAGAGACACAACAACTCCGCTGGCGACTGCACTGGGAAGAGATTACTGCTGGAGAAGAACGCGAAGTCTTCAACAACATCTCTGCTCGCGACTATACCGGGGAACAACCCCATCAACAGCTCTGCTTGCGACAATGCTGGGGGAAAGCGGTGAAGTACCGGGATATCAATCCACCAACCACTGAATCTACCACAATGAGAACAACCATGCTGGGGAGATTACTGCTGGAGAAGAAACTGAGTCTTCAACAACCACCTCTGCTTGGGGAACAACCCCAACAACAACGCTGCTTATGGAACAAACCCAACAGCAAAGCGGGAGAAAGAGGATACAACCAAATGCCAGGAATATGAACCAAGGTCTTACCGGTTGGGAATCATACCACCCTCGGGAGAGCACTGAGACATCCCTGAGTATCCTTTTGTCATTGTGAATATTCACTTTGTTTAAAACAACAATTTTGAAAAAATTTTTTGTTTAAAACAATGACATTTTATCAATTAAAACATGCAAAACATTTGTTGAATTGAAACAAATAAGAGTGCAAATAATTGGGTAAAGCTCAAATTTATTTGATGGAATGGTAGCCTGCAAATGGCAAGACTCCATAGATCTGTACAAATTTGAAACCAGTGATGTATATTGGAAGAGGGCTACATCGAACATAATGATCCTTTATCTACCAATTTGAATCTCGATGTATGCGAAGCTTCAGTCGACGACGAATCGAGAATCCTCTGACGAAAAGACGGCTGTGGAACAGAAAGTCTTGTCAGGATGCAGTTACTTGCCAAATCCCTAATTTTTGCCTAGATTGCCCCAGGGTGAGGTACTCAATCTAGCGGGATGCAAATATACTCATTTTTTCAAGTCTCTAACTTTTGCCTGGATTACCCTTTGCGGGTTCTCCACCGAGACGCTCATTTTTGCCTAAGCCGCCCTTTCGGGTTTTCAACTTAGTGAGCCATTCTGTTTTTCATTTGCATATACTTTTTTTTAGGCAAAGTATTTCTTGACTGCATCTGAATTCACAGGACGAGTGAAATCCTCCCCATCCATTGTTGTAAGCATCAAAGCTCCGCCTGAAAAGGCTTTTTTAACAACATATGGACCCTCGTAGTTTGGAGTCCACTTGCCCCTGGAATCGGGCACGAAAGACAAGACTTTCTTGAGCACGAGGTCACCTTCTCGGAACACACGAGGTTTGACCTTCTTATCGAATGCTTTCTTCATTCTCTGCTGATATAACTGACCATGGCACATGGCAGTCAATCGCTTCTCTTCAATCAAATTCAGCTGGTCGTAACGACTCTGAATCCATTCAGCATCACTCAACTTGGCTTCCATCAAGACTCTCATTGATGGGATCTCCACCTCTACTGGGAGAACAACTTCCATGCCGTAAACAAGAGAGAAAGGGGTTGCACCTGTTGAAGTGCGTACAGATGTACGATATCCATGCAAAGCAAATGGCAGCATCTCGTGCCAATCTTTGTACGTAACTGTCATCTTCTGGATGATTTTCTTGATATTCTTATTAGCAGCTTCAACAACCCCATTCATCTTGGGTCTGTAGGGAGAGGAATTATGGTGTGCAATCTTGAATTCAGCGCACAACTCATCCATCATCTTATTATTCAGATTAGATCCATTATCAGTAATGATCTTATCTGGTCACGTTCGCATACGAAGCGGCCTCAACCCATTTGGTGAAGTAGTCAATTGCTACGAGAATAAACCTGTGTCCGTTGGACGCTTTCGGTTCAATCATGCCGATCATGTCGATTCCCCACATAGAGAAAGGCCATGGTGATGCAATCACATTCAGAAGTGTCGGAGGAATATGGATCTTATCCGCATAAATCTGACACTTGTGGCATTTCTTCACATATTTGCAGCAGTCAGACTCCATTGTCAGCCAATAGTAGCCTACTCTCAACATCTTTCTAGCCATGGCAGGTCCATTGGAATGAGTACCAAATGAACCCTCATGGACCTCAGTCATCAACAGGTTTGCTTCGTGTCTATCCACGCATCTGAGCAAAACCATATCAAAGTTTCTCTTATACAGCACTTCTCCACTGAGGTAGAAACTGCCTGACAACCTTCTCAAAGTTTTCCTATCTTTCACAGATGCCCCAGGCGGGTAGACCTGGTTCTGGAGGAAATTCTTGATATCAAAATACCAAGGCTTGTCATCATTGACTTCTTCGACTGCAAATACGTGAGCTGGTCTATCCAAGCGCATCACGACAATATTAGGAACTTCGTTCCAATATTTGACAACTATCATGGAAGCGAGCGTAGCAAGCGCATCTGCCATCTGATTATCCTCTCGAGGAATATGATGAAAATCAACTTCTGTAAAGAACGTTGAAATCCTTCTTGCATAATCTCTGTATGGAATGAGACTTGGGTTATTCGTCTCCCATTCACCCTTGATCTGATTGACAACCAGGGCCGAATCACCATACACATCAAGATGTTTAATTCTCAAATCAATACATTCTTCAAGTCCCATAATACAGGCCTCATACTCAGCCATATTATTCGTACATTTGAAAGTTAGCCTTGCTGTAAGCGGAATATGTGTGCCATGAGGAGTAATGATTACTGCCCCAATTCCATTTCCGTACTGATTTACAGCGCCATCGAACACCATCGTCCATCTGGAACCAGGTTCCGGACCTTCATCAAGTGTAGGCTCATCACAATCTTTCATTTTCAAATACAGAATCTCCTCATCTGGGAAGTCATACTGAACAGACTGGTGATCTTCAATCGGCTGGTGCGCTAGATGGTCAGCCAAGATACTACCTTTAATAGCTTTCTGAGGTCGATACTCAATATCATACTCAGACAACAGCATCTGCCAATGGGCAATCCTCCCGGTTAAAGCAGGCTTCTCGAAGATATACTTAATTGGATCCATTCTGGATATCAACCAAGTTGTATGATTTATCATGTACTGGCGTAAACGCTTAGCTGCCCAAGCCAAAGCACAGCACGTCTTCTCAAACATAGGGTACCGAGACTCACAACCAGTAAACTTCTTACTGAGGTAGTATATAGCAGATTCTTTCTTCCCTGATTCATCTTGTTGACCGAGTACACAACCCATCGAGTCTTCAAGTACAGTCAAATACATAATCAGAGGTCTTCCTTCCACAGGCGGAGACAAGATCGGAGGTTCAGACAGATATTCTTTGATGCTGTCGAAAGCTTTCTGGCAATCCTCGGTCCAATCATGAGACTGATCTTTCCGAAGGAGCTTGAATATCGGCGCACATGTGGCAGTCATGTGGGATATAAATCTGGAAATGTAATTCAAGCGGCCAAGAAAACCTCGGACTTGCTTCTCAGTTTTGGGTGCAGGCATCTCTTGTATTGCTTTGACCTTGGCAGGATCAACCTCAATACCTCTTTCGCTGACAACGAAACCCAACAATTTGCCGGAACGGACTCCAAATGTACATTTGTTTGGATTCAGGCGAAGTCTAAACTTCCTCAGTCGCTGAAAAAGCTTCAACAAATGCTCAACATGCTCAACTTCCGTTCGGGACTTAGCAATCATATCATCAACATAGACCTCTATCTCCTTGTGCATCATATCATGAAACAAGGTAGTCATAGCTCGTTGATACGTGGCTCCGGCGTTCTTCAAACCGAAGGGCATCACTCGATAACAGAATGTTCCCCAAGGTGTGATGAATGTTGTCTTCTCCATATCTTCGGGTGCCATTTTGATTTGATTATAACCGGAAAATCCGTCCATAAAGGAAAAGACTTTGAATTTAGTTGTATTGTCTACCAACATGTCAATGTGTGGTAGAGGAAAATCATCTTTAGGACTAGCTTTATTCAAATCTCTGTAATCAACGCACATACGGACTTTTCCGTCCTTCTTAGGAACAGGCACAATATTGGCCACCCATAGAGGATATGTAGAAGTCACCAGAAACCCCGCATCAATTTGCTTCTGAACTTCCTCTTTGATCTTCACTGCCATATCTGGATGAGTTCTTCTGAGCTTCTGCTTCACTGGCACGCACTCAGGCTTCAAAGGCAGGAAATGTTGCACAATATCTGTATCTAGACCCGGCATGTCTTCATATGACCAAGCAAAGATATCTGAATATTCTCGTAGCAAGCTGATCAAATCCTTCTTGACAGACTCTTCAAGAAGTGCCCCAATCTTCACCAGACGAACACAATCCTCAGACCCCAAGTTGACTGTTTCCAGATCTTCAAGGTGTGGCTGAATGATCTCCTTCTCGTGCTCAAGGAGACGGGAAATCTCATCAGGAATTCCTTCAACATCATCTTCCTCTGCCTCGAATACAGGGAATTCAAAATTGGGAGATGGCGTTGGATCATTATGTTCAATGGGTTTTAGAATCAACCTGCATAATGATTTTGGTTAATGGAAAAACTTTAGAATTTAAACAAGCAAATCATTATGCATATGAAAAATGTTGCTTTTATTCTTGTTTTTAGGGTTTTTTGTGATCACTGATTTCATGCAAAAAGCAAAAAGTGAAAACAAATGGAAAAACAAATGTTTAACAATGCATTAATTGAATGAAATATCATTGTATTAAATGCTGCCAACAATGTCGTCACTTCTCCTTTTGGCATGGGAGAAGGGTTTTAAACAAAGTGAACAATTACTCTGATCTATGGATGACTGTAGGAACATCTACAGCGACCCAATTGTGGCAGACACCACCAGGTATAACGAAATTGTTCAGATCTTCTGCGTCCTCTTCCAAGATAGCAGCAGCTTCTTCCTCAGGTTGATCGTCATGGATGAATCCTCCACTCGTGAACAAACCTTGCTCATTAAATGCCCCAGAACAGTAGCCAATGCCAGCCCGGGATCTATTATCTTACAGCTCGATCACCTTCCCTAAACCAGCAACTGCACCATATTCAATGGCCAGTTTTGCATCACGGTAGGAAGTGAATGAAGGAGACTACTTCTCGATTGGTTCATCAATAGATAAAGCTTGGAACGGAGTTCCAACTTCATCCTCAGCGTCAATGTAGGAGAAAGAAGACAGGTGGCTAACCAGGAGAGCCTTTTCTCCCCCTACCACAACCAGTTTCTTGTTCTTGACAAATTTCAGCTTCTGGTGTAGGGTGGATGTCACGGCGCCAGCCTCGTGAATCCATGGTCTGCCTAAGAGACAGCTGTATGATGGGTGGATATCCATTACCTGGAAGGTAACTTGGAAATCACTTGGTCCAATTTTGATTGGGAGATTCACTTCCCCAATCACAGTCTTGCGCGACCCATCGAACGCTTTCAGAACAACACCACTCTTCCTCATGGGAGGCCCTTGATATGACAACTTCGAAAGAGTGGATTTTGGCAATACATTCAAGGATGATCCAGTGTCCACCAGCACGTTGGACATGGCATCAGATTTGCAATTCAGGGAGATGTGTAAAGCCATGTTGTGGTCTCTTCCCTCCTCAGGGAGATCAGCGTCACAAAAACTCAAAGTGTTGCAAGCGGTAATGTTTGCAACGATACTATCGAACTGCTCGATCGTGACGTCATGATCAACATACGCCAGGTCCAAAACCTTCTGCAGAGCCTCCCTATGGGGTTCTGAATTCAACAGCAAAGATAACACGGAAATCTTGGATGGCGTTTGTAGAAGCTGGTCTACAACATTGTACTCACTCTTCTTGATGAGCCTTAGCATCTCATCAGATTCTTCATTCAAAGTGCCACTCGGGCCAACTGAAGAAGCGGGAGCCTTTTGTACAGAGGAGGAGGGTTGTCTGGCAACATCAAGTGCCGGATTCTGAATATTAACAGCCGTCCCAACCGGACGCTCATCAGCATCAGAAGCAACAGGAGCCTTAGGAGGTGCAGAGAATACACGACCACTACGGGTCAGCCCGCTCACATCAGCGATGTTGGTTACAGACGTTGAAGGCAAAGGCACTTCTACCCCATCTTGCACAGCAACAGGGTTGTATCTGAATGGCACAACTTTGTCTGAAGAGTAAGGCACGGGGTCTGCAGGCTTAATGATCAATGAAGGAGAGACCTTCGGCTTGCTGCTATCATAGCGAATAACAACAGGCTCGGGCAATTTGAACACTGGTGAAATAACGTTCACCTCGAGTTCGTCTTCATCAACATTGCGATTCTGGAGAATCTCAATGGTACCCTCATCCAGCAATTCTTTGAGTTCTCTTCGTACCTGATTGCAACCCAAACGGTTGACTGAACAAATACGGCATCTGTCGTGGTCATGCTCCATGTGGCTGTACTGACACAGCAACCGATGTAATTCGACCAACGACTGTCTGATATGGCTTACATATTTGACCTTGTATTTGCCAGGACACCCCTGGACCATGTTCACAGATTTCCCATGCGCAGGCAATGGGTTCTTGGTGACATTCGGGCCTGAATCTTCAAAGCTCAAAATTCCACATCTCATAAGGTCTTGAACCTTAGTCTTGAGTGGATAGCAATTTTCAATATTATGACCCGGAGCACCGGAATGATAAACACAGTGCTGATTTGGTTTATACCACCATTGGGGATTTGCAGGCACGGCAGGAGGATCTCTGGGAGAAACCAACTTCCTTTCCAACAAGGAAGGATAAAGCTCCGCATATGACATAGGAATCGGATCAAAGCTGATCTTCTTCCTATCATAATTCAAATTAGCTTGGTTGGTTGTACTTCCACGAGGCTGGTAAGCCTGTTGTTGTGGACGTTGTTTCTGATACTGAGGTTGCTGCTGATGATGCTGATGTTGAGGTTGCTGGTATTGAGCACTGTCTCTGAATACAGGTGCTATATGAGCCACCTGGTACTGATTGCTGTTGCGCCGTGCAGGCTTCCTCTGAACAGAGGGTCTTCTGGGCTTGGTATGGGATTGCAAAGCATGTGCCTCCCCATCCTTCTTCTTAAACGCCCCATACCGTTTAGAAGAAGAGCTCTCATCTTTCGCCAAACGTCCTTCACGGACTCCTTCTTCAAGACGCATCCCCATGTTCACCATCTCGGTGAAATCAGAGGGAGCGCTTGCTACCATCCGCTCATAATAAAATGAGCTAAGAGTCTTTAAGAAGATCTTAGTCATTTCTTTCTCCTCTAGCGGTGGAGTGATTTAAGCAGCCAGCTCTCACCACCTCTGGGCGTACTCCTTGAAAGTTTCCTTTTCCTTCTGGGACATGGCCCTGAGCTGATCACGGTCAGGCACCATATTGACATTGTACTTATATTGCTTGACGAAGGCTTCGCCAAGGTCGTTGAAGGATCGGATATTAGCACTGTCCAAACTCATGTACCATCTGAGCGCAGCGCCAGACAGGCTGTCCTGAAAATAATGGATCAGAAGCTAATCATTATCAGTTTGGGTTGACATCTTCCTGGCGTACATGACCAGGTGAGCAAGTGGACAGGTGTTCCCTTTGTATTTTTCAAAGTTAGGTACTTTGAATTTAATCGGTATTTTGACACCGGGAACCAAGCACAACTCGGCAGCAGACTTGCCGAACAAATCTTTTCCTCTGAGGGTCTTCAATTCCTTCCTCAGCTCAAGGAATTGGTCATTCATGGCGTCCATCTTCTCATTGACGTCCGGGCCCTCAGACGGCTCGGAATGATAGATGGTGTCGTCTACCCTCGGCATGGTATGCACGACAGGAGGAGCAGCAACAGGGACCGGGCTAGATGCCGGCATGTGAGCAAAGGTTGGGGCAGGAATATCCGGCATGAAACCTGGAGGCATACCCCAAGGGAACCCGACTGGCATTGCATGAGACGCGAAATGAGCACTGACTGGCACTGTCGAAGCTACAATCTCTGAGACAACAGTCCTCTGAACAGGAGTTGCAGGCGGTTGAGCAGGTTGATTCTGAGCAGCAAGGAGTTGCTTCATCAAAGCGCCAAGTCTGGCGACCTCTTCTCTCAATTCTCTGTTCTCTTGCTCTAGCTGATCCATAACTCTTGCGGAATTTGCTCTAGTATAGTACCGGTGGGTCAGCTTGTCTTCAAAATAAATGAAGAACACAGAGTCAGAACAAGAAGACCAGAAACAAGGTACCTGCTTATGCAAAATGATGCATGAAATGCTCGTGCATATGCTTTATTTATTTTCAAGGAACCCTTAGGGTATTATTTGCAATTTTGAATTTTTAAAGCATTTATTATCATTATGGAAAATATATCATTCATTATAATCGAGACCAAGAAGTACAACATTTTTGATCATATTACAAGGAGAAAAGGAAAATAACATCCTATGGATCCCTAGTAGCTCGGGATGCTGGAAGACGAGAAACACACAGCTTCTTGATCTCTCTCTCATAGGCTGCTTCCATATCGGCTTTCTCCTTTGCAAGCTGATCATACCTCCTCTTCCAGAACTTAGAAGACTGAGGAAGCAAAGAAGTCCAAGTGTCGTTGGGATCGTCGATCACTCGATGCTCGAGAAACTCAATCAGAGCATCCTTCTCCTTAAGCTGCTGCAGCAATTCCTCTCTTTCACGGATCCAAGCACGTGAAAGGTCTTCCTCTCTCAACTCCTCTACACGTTGGGTAGGGAGGGTTGAAGGCCCAGCCACATCCAACAGTGTAGGTCTCGGATGGTCATATGGCATCAAGTACACGGCAGCTCTCTGTTTGACCCAAGAAGTATAGGGCTCCAAAGCGATGCAATTCTTCGGACCCAATTCATTCCTACTCTTCTTGCAGATCTTGTGCCAAGCGCAGACGAATCTGGCTTTCAGGCCTTGGGGATCTTTACCCTCCTGAAAGAACACACCTTCTAACAGAATGTTATGGGGTTTATCCTTTAGGGGGAACCCAAGCTGACGACGTGCGAGAATGGGATTGTAGCTGATCCCACCACATGTACCAAGAAGAGGCACATTCGGGAATTCACCACAATAATCAATAATCTGCACTGTATCATACACGCGATCATACCAAGAGATATCATCATTAGTGAGAGACATGAGTCTCTGAGACCACTGTAGACATCCCTTGTTCTCCTTAAAAGCAAGAGTCTGCGGCAAGTGCGAAATAAACCACTTGTACAACAGAGGCAGACAGCAGACGATAACTCCTCCACCCTTTGCATTCCTCAGGTGCAAAGAGACATAGGCATCACCCAACAAAGTCGGAACGGGGTTAAGAACCGAGAAGATCCTAATGGCGTTCATGTCTACGAATTTGTCGAAGTTGGGAAATAAGACCAATCCATAGATGAGCAGCACAAACAAAGCCTCAAAGGCATCCTCACTCATGGCCTTCCCATAGATGGTAGCTTGAGCGACAAGGAACTCGGAAGGAAAACCCTGAATTCCACCTTTAGTAGTCAGGTTAGCTTTAATCAAAGCTTCATCTGTATGCAACAGATCTGCAATCTCTCGAGCGGTCGGAATACTCTCTAAGCCACTGAACGACACCTGATCCAGAATCGGGATCCCAATAAGTTGAGAATACTCCTCCAAAGTAGGCAGCAACTGGAAGTCCGGAAATGAGAAGCAGTGATACAGAGGATCATAAAACTGAGCCAGAGTACTCATCAATCCCTCATCAACCTGAGTAGTCAGCAGAGGCAGAAGCTTCCCATAGCGAGCTTTGAAACCCAAGGGATCTAATACATAAGATGTCAGATTCCTTAACTCTTTCACATCAGGCTGTTTAAAGCTGTACTTCTTTGTATGCCTTTTTGGTCTTTCCATGTCTGAAAATTTTGCAAATAAACCCTTTTAAGTTCCTTGAAACTTTTTTTTTTCTGATGACATGGGATGCAGATGAATGCATGAATGCATGAATGCAACAATCACACTCAAGGATCAAGCAAAGCACACCAAACAAAGGTCGTGGGAAAGCTCATTGTATCCCTAATATCAATCATCCAGTTTGGTGGATTTAGGTTTTCACCTTATCGACACCCAAGTTCCATTGATATTAACGGTACATGAACCGGCTCTAACATCCTTAATATCAATCATCCATTTTGGCGGATTATGGTTTACACCTTATCAACGCCCAAGTTCCATTGATATTAACGATGTTTGAACGACTCAACCACGAATCACGGGTTTGCTGAGAGTCACGAGCATGGAGTCTCGGTTAAGAACCACCCAAAGGGAGTGTACTAGGGTTTAAACCTGCCAGACATGTTCTACCAGAGGTTCTCATAATCATCGTCCCATCTCTCGGATATTATCGGAGGAACGAATACTCGTATTCCAAAAATATTCTCAAGAGAGACTCTTATGAGTGTAGTATCGCGTAACAATCGCATCAGATCTTACATATGAACGACCTCCGCACTACGTCCTAAAAATAGGCCAAGATGGGTTTGGTAAACTAAGGTCCTTGGCTTCTAAGGCACATGATTGAACGAATAATGCCTAACCACAAATGACTTGTGTGACATTATTAATCCAACATGACCTCCACCAAGTGAATGGACTCGCAAGTCAACTGGCTAAGGAATACTCCACACCAGTCAACAAGACTACGTCATTCTCCTATCCTAGAGTGCACTCGAGTCCGGGTATAGAACTCATCTCACAGAGATCACCAAAGCAACACAGCAATTGTATATCAAGCAATTCAAGCATTACAATCAATACAGTTATCCCAAATTGTACAAAAATATGTCAAATAACACATAACAATATCATACAACAAGGGTGAAAAGTAGGCAATACCACCAGGAAAGGTCTAATGTTATCCCCAGTGGAGTCGCCACTTTTCTGTAGCGGTGTATTCGTCGCTATATGATTTATTGATTAAACCATAAGCAAAGTATACAATGAATCGAGTCGCCACCGCATACTAGTGAGGGCGGCTTCAACATACTAGTGAGGGGTTAACCCTATAATAAGTATGGAAGACTTACAATCAACTCACTAAGGATAAGGTAAGATTTACATCAACCACTATGGTAATTAAAACCTAAGGCTAATGTACGAAAACATATTAACAATGGACAAAGCCAAAACAATTGAATGGGTGAAGTTAATTGATTATGAGTATTCACAAAATATGGTCAAGGTATGATTAAGATGAATTCAAAGAAGTGTTATGAAATGGAGTTTGAAAAGTCAAGGACTTAAGGTCCAAGTTTCTAATTTGAAAAGACATGAAGATGTTTGCACAACAAGTCAAAGTTTTTGAAAGCAAAGTGTGAAAAGGTTTAGGACAAAGAGGGTATGGATGATGGAATGTAAAACTTCTTAGAAAGGTTCACTTCTTGAAATCATATAGAAGATGATTCAAGTGTGTCCTTAGGAATGAGGCAACAAGCAAATAAAAATAAAGCAAGGTGATACCGGATGCCATCAATGGACTTATACCAATCTCACAAACAAAAGCGGATACCGGATACCAATAAATGGGTTTACACCAATCTCCTAAAACAAAACAATGATACCGGATGCCATCAATGGTCTTATACCAATCTCGCAAAGCAAAAGCGGATATCGGATACCAATAAATGGGTTTATACCAATCTCCTAAAACAAAACAATGATACCGGATGCCATCAATGGTCTTACTCCAATCTCACAAAGCAAAAGCGGATATCGGATACCAATAAATGGATTTACACCAATCTCCTAAAACAAAACAAAACTTGGATGTCAGATGCCAATCTATCTGGGCTTATACCAACCTCCAAAGGAAGATCATCGGAGTACAAATGCCAACAACATGGACTTACAATTGCATCCTCCCATACAATAAACAAACAAGCATTTAAGCAAAGAGGATATGAGTGACCAAATGAAATGGTCTTACACTCTATCCCTTCCAAATCATAGGAGCAATGGCTAAAGAACATGGTCTTACAATTGTCCTCAATGGGTAAACTCAAACATGGAACAAAAAGATATGCAATGATGATCATGCAATAATGAACAATCAATGATGATAAGTGCACAAAGGCAAGCAAGCAAACATGTACAAATGCAACAAGCAATCAATCAAACAAAGTCATTTAGCACTCACTATAACCAATCAATTAGGCTCAATCAAAGGGTTAGACTTAAAAGTCCACTGGAATAGGGTAAGTGGTGCTCTTAACCTTGACATTGAGAGCCAAGGTGAAGCAGATGAAAGGATATGAGGGGTGTGCCTCATCACTCTTATCCCTGGTCAGGGAGAGCATTGAATATCAGAAGGTGTGGGAGTTCAGAAAGATGGAACTCTCTCCACAAGTTAGACTCGATAGATCTTGGGTTTTTACTCACTATGCATCAACACATGTGGTGTGAGCAAGGTGAGTGACTCACAGAATAGTAGGAGATAGGCTACATATCTCTTTTGTCTACCAATTGCCTCATATGAGGTCTTTTCCTGCTTGGGGACAAAGTTAAACAATCACAAACATTGCCTCTTAAGGAGGACTTCAGACAGTTGCCTGGCTAAATAACAAGCCAGGTCTTCCAGACTACATGGAGACAAGAGAGTCTACCTCAATGCTTAAGCAAAGCAAATCAATAGCAAGTTCTCAAAGGAACTAAAGCGACTATGGTACCTGAAATCAATCAAATATAATCAGTATCCCAATCACAAAGTCAAAACAGACAAGTTATGAACCAACAGTCAACACAATCAATCATATGTGCAAAGCACAATCTCAAAGCAAATGAGTTAGCATCCTACAAAACAAACCAAGTTAGTTCATGATAATCAAATAAACCAAAATCAATCAACTTGAATTAATCTCCTTAAAGCAATTGCTTCTTTAACCTGAAAAAACAACTCAAATGTGAGAGGTAAGACCACTAGGACAAGCCTAGGGTCAAAAGGAGGTGAAAAATTCAAAACAGAAAGTGAAAATTGATCAAAATCAAGATTTATCAAACAAGAATAGAATCCAATTGGTTTCACATCAAAACTATTCATCAAATCCATTTCATTAAGCTAAACATGTCAAACTATGCATTTTGGAATCACAATCGAGCAAACAGAATGATCACAATCAAACCAATACCAAAATAGCTCAATAAATTCCCAGAAAATTCAAGCTTAAACAGAACACATTAAACGAGCTACATATCAAATTTCATGCTATTTGGACCAGAGGAAGTATGAAAATTAAATTCACTAAGTCAACATAAGTTCATACAAGCTCATACATGGCATCAAAACATGCATCCACTTCAACCAGTCATAAAACAGAGATAAAACATGATAAATGAATGGGACTAAAACTATGGCAAATCTCAAGATGTCTACAATACACATGCCAAATTTCAAATCCGTCCAATTAATAACCAGAATTTCACAAATCAAATACAAACATGTATCACAAAAAGTCAACAAATGACTAAACAGCAAATAAAATCCCAATCAAATAGGAAATGCCTTCAAAAATTCCAGAAAAATTCACATGTAAAGTTAACATCTAGATGTAATCTCATGCAAAAATCCAGAGCAAATCATGTTCAAAAAGCATAGAAAATAAAATCAAGAAGATGCACAAAGCATGGCATGGCACAAAATGTAACACTCCAAAGATCATATCATATCTCTCAATCCAGGAACTCAAAAATTACAAACCACATATCAAAATGACCAGGATTGAGTCTAGAATGCACATGTAAAATTTCACACATTTTGGAGCAAGCATCAAGATTTCATGAATGGAATGGCAAAACATATGCAAGAAACATACATGAACAAAGACCTTAGACCAAAATAAAACACAGCCGTGCACAACTTGTGATATCATGGTCATAAAAAACTAGATGAAAAATGGAAATGGATGCAAAAATCCCCACACAATTTGGATCATCCAAGAATTATTTATGAATTTTTGAAGTTTGATTGATAAAATGAAATAAACATGTAAGAATTAAAAATGAATTAAGGGCTGCAGTGGCATTTTTGTAAATAAGACGCTCACTAAATGAAACGCTGCGTTTCATTTAGTGAGGTGGCAGCGCGCGAAAGGTTAACAGGCGCGGGAAACAACTATTTGAACACAAAGCCAGGCAATGAAGATCTACACGCGATCTGGAACGAAATTGGAGTGTTCTTCATCACACTCATCATGTTCATCCATCACATGAGCAAATTTTCACAAAAATCATCATGCCATATACCGTTCGAAACGTCTCATCATGTAGATCATTAATCTAACAATCAATTAACCTAATTCTAATCATGCTTTACGGATCGAGCCAAGAAAGTTTCACATTCAAATGTTCAGATCTACATATCTTCAACAATACTTGATGAAATTAAGTGATCTAAGTTGCAGTGAGCTCTATGTTCCACGATCTACCTAAGCCACATGTTGATTTCAAGAATTGAAGGTTTCGAAATCTCACCTTATGATGAAGTTGCTGTTGAATCCGTGCGAATTTTGCTTGGAATTGCCAAAACAGATGTTGATTGATGATGTGGAAGATGAATGGTAAAGATTCTTCAGCTCAAAACAGCTCCAGCTCGAAGGAAATTCAAAATGCCATGTGAAGCTCTAAGTGCAACAGTGATGATTCTTCAAGGTTTTGGCCACGATCTTGTTCAACAGTTCTTCAATATCCTCTGCAAATGATGATCAATACAAAAAGAAGCAAAAAGAATGATGAATTCTTGATGAACAAGTGAAAAAAGTGTGAAGAGAAATTGAGAGAATCTGAGAGAATTTTGCTTTGGATTTGAGAAAATGATTTGTGATCTGGATTTTCAGTTATGATTAAGGCTTTATATGATGTACTAATCCAATTTGTTAAACAAGATTAGCAAGAATGATGTGAATTAGTGAAATGCAATTTCATGTTAAGTGGCCAAAATGCCCTTTTCCAAATGCAGCCAATGGAACAGTAAAAGTGCAGCTGAAACAAGTCACATTTTCCATTTAGAATGTGTTGGAAATGGTTTGAAGTGCAAATGACATGTATTTTTCAAATTGACCGTTTTTCACACCAAAATGCAAAATGAAAACTTGAAAAATGGACTTTTGCTATGATGATTTTTGATGAAATGTGATGATGCATCATGAAAGTTCATGTCAAATGTGGTTTGCTCAAAAAAGAATCACCCAATTTGGCCAAATGGTTTGAAAGTTATGCCACTTTGAAATTCCAAAATTCTTGAAAATGATTTGATCATAACTTGCCAACCACACATGAGAAATGAGTGTTCTTTGACTTTTTGGAAAGGCAAGAGCAAGATATTCAACTTTCATGTTGGACAAAATTTGATTTGAATCTTGCTTGGACATGTAATCTTAAGGAGAATGACTTTCCATTTTTGGCAGCTGAAAATTACAGGTCATTACTATTTTGGGAAACTTTTTGTCTGACCTCAAATCCTTCACTGTGGATGTTTGAAATGTTATATGAGGCTTATATGGACATGAATGAGACCTTTCCAACCATCTCACACCTTCCAATTCCTGATTAAATGTACAGTTGACCACAGTTGACTTTGCTAGGGTTTTGGTTGACTGAGCCCTGTTCTGATGAATTTCAAGCCTTTTTCTCTTGAGATCTTGACTCCAAATGATACCAAAACTCACATGAGCTCTTGATGAATGATCGTGGTGCCCAAATTCTTCAGGAATGGCCACCATCCATTGCTCAATGGCTGATTTGACTGGTTTGACCTGGTTTGCTTCATCTGCAAGAAACATGGTTAGATGACAATATTTTTGTACTTTTGGTTAGCAAACAAATGAAAAGCAATGATATACAAATGCAATACATGCTTGGTGATCAAGAACCACACTCACAAGATAGCCCACCCACTAGGAGGCAAGCAAAGGTGCACAATGATCCTTGAGGCAATGATATGATATGATATGATGCCATGAGGGATCTTAGGGCAAAAATTGGGGTCTTACAGATATGCATCGTTCGTATCCCACCTAAAGGGTTAAGCCTAATAAGTGGCTGTTTTAGTCCAATGACGTTTGCGATCAGGGTCACTAAACCTCCTACTAAGATTGGTCCATGGTTATCCTGTGCTATACGGTCCAAATTAGCTATCACAAATGTAATGGCATTAACAAGTTAGGCCTGTGATGCACAATACATTATAAAGAGTTCGTCTTTGGACACAAAGGTTCTGTTCTGTTCCTTTCCAAATAATGTGTGAGCTAGGATCTTATGAAAGTAACAAATGGAAGGGTTATGGATGTCCTCAGAATGCATAAGGTTTGGCTCGGGATGGTCGTTTCCTGTGATGCTACCCCAAAAGAAATCTAATTTATGGTCTACAAGTCTATCTTCCTAGGTAATGGTAAAGGTATCAGGACCATTAGGGCATCCTAGGAGTTCATCCATTTCTCTATGGGTGTAGTGGTAGTCATTATCAAACAACCTAAAGGTGTTTAGGCCTTTGTTAAATCCCATACCATGGTTTGGCAGGTACACTAGAGAGCTTAGGAATTCTAAAGTCAACCTACTGCAGGAACTAAATTTTCTTTTGATAGCAAAGGTGTCCCATCCTAGTTGGTTAATTAGGAACATAACACTGTGTTTTATACCTAATTTGGTCATGGTGCGTCCATCTGGGTATAAGGTTAGTGTCATTTCTCTCTGAGCTAGAGCCTTAAAACGTCTCCTTTGAGCTCTGCCTCTGAAGACTATATCCATGCAATCTACTTGTTGCATTGTGATAGTCAGTAGCTAGATAAAATCAAGTAGATAACAACATTAATTTAGTAATGGTCAATAATAAAGAAAAATACTGATTGACTTTATGAAAGGGAAGAAAGAAAAAAATGGATAGATAAAAAAATGACATTAAAAAAACAAGAAATATTTGCTATGTTTTACGCCGATAGCGCGACGACTCAGGAGAGTAAGTACTCATGGTGGTTATTTCGAGGATGAATCCCCAGTCAAACTTTTAATTATCCTCGATTTCCATGGCCACTTATCAATCCATCTCTCATATCCGTCACCTTTTCTTCTTTTTCTTCTGCGAGGTAGTTTATCCTTCTGAACTTGTGGTGTTGGTTCTGGCTCTATCCTGAGAGCTACCTTTTCAGGTTTAGGTTCAATTTTTGCATCCACCACCTCAAAGTCTGGTTTGCCCCTTTTAATACTAATGAGTTCCCTAGTTTCATGGTCTTCTAATTTTCTCTTCTTGTTCAGGGTCTCAAATAAACGTGCATTGGTGTGAATATTTTCCAATAGCTCCTCATATGTTTCGGATTTGGGGTCTACCTTGACTTCCACAGACCTTTGCGGGAAAGGAATTGGTGATTTATAGGGAGGAGGAATAACACATAGTTCTTCCTTCTCTACCTCTTTTACAACCTACCTCTCAGGTGGTGTTGGTGGTTCTTTCTCAATCTCTACTCTTTTCTCACCTGAACCCTCCTGATTATCACTCTCCTTAGGATTTTCAGTAAAAATTTCACTGGTGATTGTTACAACATCCCCATGTTTCTCTAGGAATGGTCCTAGAGATGTCTGCGCAAGCAGGGAGATTTGAGTCTCCAATGCCTCAGTGTTCAGTTGCGTAAGGGTTTCATTGGTATAGAGACTTTGTTTTCTAAATTCTTCATTCTGAAGAGTTTGTGTATCCATAAAGCGTTCCATCATAGATTCTATCCTAGACTGAGTTTGCATCTCAATGAAAACCTCCATTAATATTTCCAGGTTGGATTTATAGGAATATTGCGAATTCTCAAAATAATGGGAGTGATAATCGTAGAGAAAATTTGGGTGATACATAGTAATATAGAAAAGAGTGCCTTAGTCTATAATGGGCAACACGGTGCCAAAAACTTGATCGCGACTTAGTAAGTTAATGGGAATCGTGACTGCAAGTGCACTGTCCTATCGCGTAGTTTTAAAGATTATCGAACCCACAAGGACTAATAATCGAACGTATTGTTATCTAATCTTACTATGTAAATCTAAGGCTGATGATTGTTCTAAGATGGGAAGGATGAAGAGAAATAGCTATAACATAAATAGAATATTAATAAAGATATGAGATAGAGGGGATATCGGTATGTAACGTATCAACCTTCAGGGATCCGATAGATAGTTGGTGTAATCTTATTGGTCAAAATATTCTTTAGTAGAAATTATTTATAGAAAGGACTTAGCCTCACACTCTCGTTTTTATTGACTCTGACCATACTCCTAAATCAGAATGCTTGGCTCTCATGGTCTCATTTTGAATTTAAAATTAATCTTTGAATATGAATAAAGTCTAATTAGTGCTAAAACGCCTTCGCTGTGTTTAGGATTAATGCCTAGTTTCAGCTATCTGGTTGAAATCTCAAACTCTCGTTCTTGTTGATCTCGTACGAAAAACAGTTTGATTAAAACAAGAAACTAAAAACCAGAAAAATAAGTTTTATGAAAACTGACACCAATTATTTACGAATCCCGTCGTTTTGACGATATTTACATATCGATACCTAAGGGTTTAGTCGGACATGGATCCAGTAACAGATATGGTATTTCGAAAATCAAACATGCAATAAGGCATAAATAAATAAAATAGCAATCAAAATAAAACCTGGATTATGAATTGGGAACTGGAACTGAATTCCAATGCGTAAAGTAAATTGCAATAGTCCCCGATGTGGAGAAACTATCACTATTACAAAGCAGAAAAAACTGCCTAGGAAACTAAAAGAAAATAATTCTGACTAAAAATAGTTCGTAGATTGAAAACTCGAAGCAGCGAGAGGCTGGCGTGTAGAAACTACCCTCCTTATATATTTTCCACATCCCTAATTTGTAGTTGAAGATGAGTGGAGTCGTGGCTAGAATCATGGAGAAAAAGTAGGGAAGACTAGGTTGTGGCGGTTGCCACAACCCTAGTCCTTTACTCCGTGGAGAGCACCACAATTGTAGGGTTGAGCGTCATATCTTTTCATGCTTGGTGGCGGGTGCCACCACCTCCTTTGATCCATGTGGCGGGCTCTACACATCTAGGTGATGGGCACCACAAGCCCATTTAGTGTGGTGGCCCACTACCTCTATTTTTCTCCATTTTCTTCTCTTTTTCTTTCCTTTTTACTATTTTCCACTTTCCTTACTGTAAACCTTTTATTCGGTAAGTACCTGCAATAAACATAAAATACTGCGTAATAATAAGTGTTAATCAAGTAAAATGCAATGCATATGGAACCAAAAATACGATACATTTTCGAGTTATGACTACTCAAAGCATGGAATCGCTCTTCCAACATATCCTTTTCTTGCTTCATCTTGGCGAATGCATCTTCCAATTCCTCTACATCTTGGTTAGGGAGAGTTGATGACTCAACCACAACCATACACATAGGTCTCTGACAAGCATAAGGCATATTCAATTCCAAAGCTCTCTTTTTCACCCAAAGAGTGTAAGCTTCCAAAGCTACACAATTGCGCGGACCAAGCTCGGATCTTCCTTTCCTATGCACATTACACTAAGCATGCACAATCTTCTTCTTCAAACGTTGGGGATCTTTACCCTCTTGATAGAAAAGACCTTCTAAGGAGGTGTTATTAGTTTTGCCTCTCAAGGGGAACCCAAGTTGACGACGAGCCAAAGCAGGGTTATAGTTAACTCCTCTTTGTGTACCAATGAGAGACACATTAGAGAATTCACCACAACTATCAATAATATTCAAGCTACTCAATGCAGAGTCAAACCAAACTATATCATCATTAGTGAGAGACATAAGTCTCTGAGACCGCCGTAGACATTGTTTGTTCTCCACAAAAGCAGGCGTCTGAGGAAAGTGCGAAATAAACCACTTGTACAGAAGAGGAACGCAACAGACGATTGTCCCACCACCCTTAGAATTCCTTAGATGAAAAGAGAAATACATATCACCCAACAAAGTAGGCACAGGATTACCAATCATGAAAGTCTAATGGCGTTAACATCAACAAAACCGACAATGTTAGGGAACAGAGCCAAACCATAGATGAGCAATACAAAGATAGCTTCAAAAGCATCCACACTATCGGCTTGAGCAAAGACAGTAGCTTCCTTGATGAGGAACTCAGGAGTCAATCTAAACAATCCTCCTTTCTGCACCCAATGAGCCTCTATCTCAGACTTCTTTAACTGAAGAGCTTCGACTATAATATGAGATCTGGGAATCTGTTCAAATCCACTAAAAGGAACTTTGTCAGAAACTGGTATTCCCAAGAGATGGGCATAATCCTCTAACGTAGGCACAAGCTAATAATCCGAAAAAGTGAAGAAATGGTAGAGAGGGTCATAAAACTGAACCAACATGTTCAAGAGTCCTTCAACCATATCAGCAGACAGGATATACAGAAGCTTCCTATGACATTGTTTCAAGTCCAAGGGATCTAATACAAAAGATGATAGCTTCCTTAATTCTTTCAAATCCGGACATCTGAAACTGTACTTCTTAGTGTTCCTTCATCCACAATTCATGGTTTGAAAATATTTGCAAATAACACCTCAGTTTCTTGAAATTTTTATGTGCTGAATGTTATGATGCGCATGAATGCAACAATCACAAATAAGGGATCACACACAAGGCAAACAAACAAAGGTCAAGGGATGAACCAAGTCATCGTCAAGATCAATCATACATTTTGGTGGATTATGGTTTAGACATTATCAACACCCAAGTTCCATTGATATTGACAAGACTTGATTGGATCAACCAAGAATCAAGGGTTTGTTGTGAGTCACGGGCATGAAGTCTAGTTAAGAACCATCCCAAAGGAGTGTACTAAGGATAAAACCTGTAGATCATGTTCTAAAATGTTCCCAGAGTCTTAATTCCATCTATCTGATATTACAGGTTAGGATGACTGACTCATCAACCCATACTATTGTCAAGAGAAATTCGTCTGAGTGTAGTATCGTGTAACAACTGTTATCAAGTCTACACCTGAACAGTCTCCACACTACGTCCTAAATAGGCCAAAAGGGGTTAAATTTTCTACGGTCCTCAGCTTCTCGGACCCCAAATCAGAGATAGTAATGCCTAACCACAAACAACTTGTGTGACATTCCTAACTCCAAAAGGGTCTCTACTGAGTAGATGGGTCTCAAGCCAACTTGTTAAGGACTACTTCACACAAGTCGAACATGACTATATCATCCTCCTATCGTAATTGCACTCAAGTTCGGGTTAGAACTTATCTCACCACTCAGAGATCACCAAGCACAACAAGCAAATTATATCATACAAACAAATATACAAACATCAAATGTACAGTTATATACACACATAAAATTAGGCTAAACCCACTGGAGACTACTCCCCAACAGAGTCGCCACTTAATTCCTATAGCGGTAAATTCATGACCATCAAGCTATGGATAAGCTAGACGTCAATAAAACCAGAGTCTCCACCGCGCTTTTATTGTTTCCAAGGGAAAAGGGAAAATTACGAACAAAACCCAAATGGTAAGAAGTTTTCAAATCAAAACTAATAAAATGCCAGAGTTTACAGGTAAGGGGGTTGGTTACACAGAGGGAAGGTGTTAGCACCCAAAGTGTCCTAGGTACTCCTAGGGAGCCCTTTCTTGTGTGCATATGTGTTTTTGTACAAATAATGCTTGCAATAAATAGAATGGGGGGATGAGAAAAGATTTCATTAATTATATTTTTGTGTTTGACAAGACCTTCGAACTTGTGCCTACGTACCAACATAAAAATGAGGGATCGAAACCTCATAGTTCGTGGTATCAATTTCAAAATGTGTGCATTGCTTTTAACAAAAATTTAGGTTTGACAAAGGCACAAAAGGCCTAAAAAATGGTTTGAATGAGTGTTAGTTCTTTTTGACTTTTGAAATTTTAAGTCAAGTATAGTTAAGTTCACAAGTTTGATTAAGAAAAGAGTTTAAAAATGCAATGACATAAGGCCAAAGTTTCTAATTTTCAAAATAGTCTAAGTTTAGAAAACAAACACGAGCAAAGAAGATTTTAAAAGGAGGGAGAGATTTGAAATTAAAGAAATAGGGAGGAGATTAAGAGACTAATCCTAAGCACAAATTTAAAAGTTAAGAGTTGAAAAGATCTCACCAATGGGCTACAATCCAATAGACAAGAATGTCATATAGAAACCCAAATTTCCCTTGGACTTTAGAATCAAGCAATATCAATACACAAATAGCAAGATGAGGAGCAAGGCATCAAATAAATATAGCCACATCCAAGCTTAGCAACTTCATGATCTTCTTCAAAATTCCATGTATCGTATGACTTCAAAGATGGCATTAGACATAATTTCAAAATAATAGCTTCAATATGATCATGTTGCAGATGAACTCAAATGGATCTTCAATATTGTATCAGATGAATGTTCACTTCACAAATAACTTGGTTTCTTGAAAGTTGGCATTGGCCAAGTCCTTTGCATAGGGAGTGTTGTCTAAATTCTAAGTCCAATAGTATCAGATCAAACCAAAAATCCACACAAGATATTTTTTAGAGTTTTTGTTCTTATTATGTACATTAAGGTCAAAAGACCAAACAAACAAATAAGTATATACAAAAACAATGTATCACAAAATATGGCCCAAGTGGGCAAAGTGAAAATAGCATTGAAGTAAACAAATTGAATGGTATGAATAATGGCAAATGAATTAAAATCTTAAAAATTAAAGTGCATAAAAGTAAATGACTTGAAATTAAATGTTAGTTGTTAGTTGATTCGAAGTTAGTATTGCTTTTGCTTTTGTTTTGTTTAAGTCATTCTTTGGAGAATACTCAGCCCACTTATCCCAAGCATGGATCCTTGAACCAAGACATCTTGCAAAGGAAGAGAAAAGGGCCAAGTTTCCACAAAATACCATGAAAGAGGGGAGACTTACAATCTCACTAACTAGAATGATATGCCTTTTTTGTCACAAATTTAGCACTATGTTAAGCAATCGTAATTGAAATTATGTAGAAGTCACAACTATTTGAGGTCGGGCAATAGAATTTTGGTGTTAATGCATGTTAGAGACATATTATAATGGACTATGCTCATGAAACATACCACACACAAAAAGAATATGCAAAGAGGTGGACCTAATCTCATCCATACTCATGTTGATTTTGCAATTAACTAGCGTTAGGATATAGAGATATCATAGGTCCATGACATGAATGAATAAGGAAGGGGAATGAGATGAAGAGGGAGGGGGAATGGATTCAACACAAATTGGTCAAAGGAGGACTTTTACCAAATTAAGATCATTCATTCATTTTGGGAGATGGAATGTACATTCCATCAATCCCCTAAATCCAATGATCTTAACCTAGCAAAGTCAAATCAACCTTGACCAAGGCCCAACAACATAATCAAACACACAAAGTCAATTAAAATGGATCTACACAATTAATTTGGCATTTAAACAATTAAAAATAATAAAAATATGCATTAAATTAAATTATGGTTGATCAATTTCCTAAAACCTCATAAAAACACCAAAGAAATGGCCATGAGATTTATCATAGGTCAAACAAGGTCAAAGGACCTTGGAGAAAAAATTTCATAATTTTTGGAAACTAAAAAGTATTTTTTAACAATTAAAAATATTCACAAAATCAATTAAATCATGAAACATATTAATAATGATCCAAAAAATAACTTTAATTCAGAAAATGAAAGAGGAATTTATTTAAATTTTTTCGGTGAAACTCATATTTTTTGGATCAATATTAAATTTAATATGAATTAATGAAAATAACACAAATAAAATGAAATTCAAATATTCAGAAAAAACGTGGACCACTTGATCTCCCTCATTAATTGAGGTGGCAGATTAAGTGGATCCAAACGCGTGTTCCACCATGCACTTGAGTCAGCGCGCCACACAAACGGTATTCAAAACCAACGCTCGTGATTAAAACAAAATGAAATTATCATGTGGCTCTGAACCATTCCAGCTCATCACCAGAGCAAAACGCCAGTCATCTTCTCAGGCCACCCTGGTCGGATTGGTTCACTCATCACCATCACAATAATAAAAAAGAAGGACACAATTTCAAAGTAAAAATGGCACTGATCACGAATCTAACCTCAATTCATCCTAACTCCAAGTATATTGAGAGATACATGGAGTTGAAATTTGAGGTACATGATCTGAGTTGCTTCGATTTGACCTCAAAGCAACTTAATCTTCTTGCCTACATTGGTAGGACTTCAGACAACCAAGGATCCAAGAGAATTGATGAGAACTGACAGAGAATCGAAGAGAAGAAAAAATCTAGAAAATACCTTCAATGTTGTGCAGAATTCGATTGCTCTTGCTTTGCTTCTTGCTTGATCTCACTCAGAAAGCTTGCAAAAGTAGATTAGAATGGAGCAAAGGCTTTGGATCCCTGGAGTTTTGAATCTCCAAACAGTGAGATTCAAACTCAAATTTCTAAGAAAATTCTCAGGTTTCTCCTTTCAAATGTGAGGGTTTGGGGTATTGGAGAAAAGCTGGCGCGCAAGGGTCCTTAATTCTGATGCTAGAGCTCTCTATTTATAGCTGCAACTTGTGATATTTGCACCTTCAAATTCAAATTCCAAATTTGACAATGGGTGATGCATGCTTGCATGGGCGTGTACAGGCCCATGAAGTCACTCAATTAGGTCCATAATCAAGTGCGAATGAGTCTGAATGCAACTTGGAATGCAAGGCAAATGTGTACAGATGTTTGAAGTTTGATCTTTGCCAAATGATGATTCCCTATTCCATCCATGCGCAGACTACTCAAACCTTGTCCAAAATGGATGAAATTGGACACTTTGGAAAGTTTAGATCAAGAGGAACAACTTTTATGTTGAACACGTTTCCATTTGAAACTTGTATCATATTGAATTTTGAAGTGGAAGTTTGGAAATTTTAACATATCAAAAAAAATTCTAAGTGTCAAGCCATATGTTCACTTATTCCACCTTGGCTAACTTTTTATGTGAGCTTCAAATGAGAAAGGTGTATCCATAAAAGTTGTAGCTCTTTCAAAATCCTTCAAAATTGTTACAAATTTTACCTCATTTGGATTTGAGATGAATGAGTTATGCATTTTTGAAGTTGAGGAAAATCAGTTGTTCAATGGCATTGGTCCAAAATGACCTATAATGTATCCTCATATCACATGCTCATAAAAGTTTAATTATCTATTCCTCCAAACATAAAAGTTTAAGTAGACACCTTGAATTTGATTGTTAAACTTGGAAATCTTTTATCTCATAAAAATTGAGCAAGTTATGGCCTTGGGAAGTTGACCTCCAAAATAGGGTTTAGACAAAATGACCTATAATATTTCACCATAAAAAATGATTTTCAAAGCAAAAATAGCTATAGACCTCAACATGAAACTTGTTTTTAATGTCATTTAGAGTAACTTTTCTCTTGGAATCATTTTCATATGATAAAAATTGTAGGAGATATGGTCTAGGGGACCCGAGTTTTGATCAGATGAATTCCTTTGGTCAACCACCATCAACCAACTTGCTAACCTGCAATTATATTGACTTTTGGGACTCATGGGAGATCATATATGAACAATATGATGATATTTGAAGTACCCCTTGAAATATTCTATCAATTGTTGAAGAAGCTTGGTGAAGAAGTTACACAAGATACCCAAATGCACTAGGGTTTCCAAGGTAAACCAATTCCAAACTTTTGAAGGATTATTGATCATAATACCATGTAAAGATCATAGGGACTCATATATGATTCCTAGATCCATTATGGATAATTTCATGGTTGAGCTCTTAGCAATGAGGGTCTTAAACCCTATATGTGAACTTGATAAATCAAAGGTGATCATGTGCCCTACCTACAAAAGAGTTAGACAAATGCAAAGACATATTTTTGGTATTTTAGTTAGAAAAGATAATAAAATAACAAGTATGATACAAACACATAGTGCTTGGAGATATCTCCCAAAACAAACCCAATGGATGAGGGTTAAGAAGGATGCCAAGGTATGACCTCAATGTTAATGTATATGATGAGATAGCATGAGGGATCTTAGGGTCAAAATTGGGGTCTTACACAACTTCAATATGATCATGTTGCATATGAAATCTAATGGATCTTCAATATTGTAATAGACGAAAGTTCACTTCATAAGCACTTGGTTTTTTGAAAGTTGGCATTGGCCAAGTCCTTTGCATATGGAGTGTTGCCTAATTCTAAGTCCAATGTCTCAGAGCAAATCCAACAGTCCCAACAAATGTTTTTTAGGGCTTTTGTTGTTATTATGTAGATTAAGGTCAAAAGACCACAAACACAAAAAAGTATATACAAACATAATATATTCACAAGATATGGCTCAAATGAGCAAAGTGAAAATGACATTAAAAGTAAACAAATTGAATGGTATGAATAATGGCAAATGAAATAAGACTGAAAATTAAAGTGCATAAAAGTAAATGGCTTGAAATGAAATGTTAGTTGTTAGTAGATTAGAAGTTAGTATTGCTTTTGTGTTTTTTTGTTTAAGTCATTATTTGGAGAACACTTAACCCACTTATCACAAGCATGGATCCTTGAACCAAGACATCTTCCAAAGGAAGGAAAAAAGTCCAAGTTTATACACAATACCATGAAAGAGGGGAGACTTACAATCTCACTTACTGGAATGCTATGCCTTTTGTGTCAACAATTTAGCACTATGTTAAGCAATCGTAATTGGACTTATGTAGAAGTCACAACTATTTGAGGTCGGGCAATAGAAATTTTAGTGTTAATGCATGTTAGAGACATGGTATTAGGAACCATGCTCCTAAAACATACCACACTTAAAAAAGAATATGCATAAGGGGTGGACCTTATCTCATTCATACTTATGTTGATTTTACAATCAACTAGCCTTAGGGTATGGAGATATCATAGGTCCATGAAATGAATGAGAAGAGAACGGGATTGAGATGAAGAGGGAGGGGAAATGGAATCAACACAAATTGGCAAAGGAGGACTTTTATCAAATTAAAATCATTCATTCATTTTGGGAGATGAAATGTACATTTCATCAATCCCCTCCAATGATTTTAACTCAACAAGGTCAAATCAACCTTGACCAAGGCCTAACAACACAAGTCAAACTCAACAAGTCAATATCAAATGCTCAACACAATTTATTTTGCAATTAAACAATTAAAATCAATTCAATAATGCATTAAATTAAATTATGGTTTGTCAAATTCGTAAAATCTCATCAAAACACCAAAGAAATGGCCATGGGATTTATCATAGGTCAAACAAGGTCGAAGGACCTTGGAGAAAATTTCATAATTTTTGGAAACTTAAAACTATTTTTAAACAATTAAAAATATTCACAAAATCAATTAAATCATGAAATAATATTAATAATGATCCAAAAAATAATTTAAATTCAGAAAATGAAAGAGGAATTTATTTAAATTTTTTTGGTGAAACTCATAATTTTTGGATCAATATTAAAATTAATATGGATTAATGAAAATAAACCAAATAAAATGAAAATCAGAAAATAAGAAAAAATGTGGACCACTTGATGTCCCTATTTAATTGAGGTGGCAAATAAAGTGGCTCTCAGCGTGCTTTCCACCATGGTCTTGAGTCAGCGCGCCACACAAACAATAATCCAAACCAACGCGTGAGATTAAAACATTTGAAATGGATCTTGTGGTTCTGATGACTGCCAACTCACCACCGGAGCCAAACCTCTAGTCTCCTTCTCTAGTGAGCCTCATCGGATTGGTTCAGTGACAACCATCATCAAAATTAAAAAGAAGGACATGATTTTAAAGTGAAATTGGCACTGTGCTCGAATCTAGCCTCAGTTTATCCTAACTCCAAGTATATTGAGAGATACAAGGAGTTGAAATTTGAGGTGCACGATCTGAGTTACTTCGATTTGACCTTAAAGCAACTCAATCTTGTTACCTACATTGGTAGGACTTCAGACAACCAAAGATCCAAGAGAATTATGGAGAATTAAGTGAGAATTAAAAATATGAAAATTTCTGGAAAATACCTTTAATGTAGGTCTGAATTCGATTGTTCTTGCTCTTGCTTGTGCTTGATCTTGCTCAGGATGTGTGAAGGAGTAGAATAGAATGATCAAAAGGCTTTGGATCCTTGGAGATGTGAATCTCAAAACAGTGAGATCCAAACCCAATTTCCAAATGGAAATTATCAAGATTATCCTTTGGAGTGGAAGGGTTTGAATGCTTGGGATCAAAGATGACGCGACGGGTCCTCAATTCTGAACCTAGAGGTCTCTATTTATAGCCAATTGATTTGATATATGCACACTTGAACATGGAATCCAAAAGTAGCAATGAGTGATGCAAGGGTTCATGGGCGTTTGCAGGCCCCTAAAATCATGTCATTTGGTCCTAAGTTGAATACAAACAATTCTGGGATCATGTTGGAATGTCATGCATTGGTGTGTGCAAGTTTCAAGTTCAATCTTGCCAAATGATGATGCAACGTTCAAGTCATGCGCAGCCTATTCAAATCTTGTCCAAAATGGATGAAATTGGACTTTTTGGAAAGTTTAGATCAAGAGGAACAACTTTCATGTTGGACACGTTATTATTTGAAGCTTGGATCATGATAAATTTTGAGGTGGAAATTGGGAAAATCAAACATGTCAAGCCATATCTTCACTTGTTCCACCTTGGCTAAATTTTTATGTGAGCTTCAAATGAGAAATTTTCCTTCATCAAAGTTGTATATCTCTCAAATTCCTTCAAAATGGAAAAACTTTGACCTAATTTATATTTAATATGAAGGAGATAAACATTTTTGAAGTTGAGGAAAATCACTTATTCAATGGCATTGGTCCAAAATGACCTATAATGTATCCTCATATCACATGCTCATAAAAGTTGAATTAGATCTTCATCCAAACATAAAAGATGAAGTATACATCTTTAATTTGATTGTTCAACTTGGGAATATTTCATCTCATAAACATTGAGCAAGTTATGGCCTTGGGAAGTTGACCTCCAAATTAGGGTTTAGACAAAATGGCCTATAATCTTTCACCATAAAAAATGACTTTCCAAGCAAAACTAGTTCTAGACCTCAACATGAAAGTTGTTTGTAATGAGATTTAGAGTAACATTTCTCTTGGAATCATTTTCATATGATAAAAATTGTAGGAGATGGGGTCTAGGGAACCCCAGTTTTGATCAGATGAATTCCTTTGGTCAACCACCATTAACCAATTTGCTAGCTTGACATTCTCTTGAATTTTGGGACTCATGGAGGATAATATATGCATAAGATGATGAAATTTTAAGTATCCTTTGAGATATTTGATCAATTGGTGAAGAAGCTTGTTGAAGAAGTTACACAAGATACCCAGATGAATTAGGGTTTCCAAGGCAAACCAACTCCAAACTATTGATGAATTCTTGATCAAAATAACATGTGAAGACTATGAGGATTCATATATGATGCTTAGAGCCATATTAAACCATTATTGATTGAGCTCCTTGCACTGAGTGTCTTAAACCCTAGATGTCAGCTTGATAGATCAAAGGTGAGCACATGCCTTACCTACAAAAGAGTTAGTTTATACAAAGACATATTTTTGGTATTTTGGTTAGTAAAATGATAAAAATACAAAGTATGATACAATCACATGATGCTTGGTGATCTTTCCTAATGCAAACCCAATGGATGAGGGGTAAGGAGGATGCCAAGGTGCGATCCCAATGCTAATGCATATGATGAGGGATCTTAGGGTCAAAATTGGGGTCTTACAAAGCCCAAGGCATAGGGGAATCATTGGTAGGGCCTCATCAAATTTCCTTATTAATCATTAATGAAAAAGGTTCATGTTTGCAATAAATTTTGAGATCCTTGTCTTTCATTTATTTATTTCACCTTTTTCAAAATGTCAATTTTCTTAAAAAATTATTTTCAAATCATCCTCTCTTTCATATCAATAAAAGCGTGGACCTTAAATCTTGCAGATCTCCCTCAATAACTACCAATGACAATTCTACTACAGTTTCATACGAATTTGACAACCCGATTAATCAAGTCGATGAAGAGTGTGAGGAAGAGTCCGAACTCCCCGAAGAATTGGCAAGGCTGCTCAAGCAAGACGAAAAAGTCATCCAACTGCACGAAGAATCAGTGGAAGTGATTAACCTTGGGACATACGAGGAACTGAAAGAAGTCTGAGTCGGCTCCGCTCTACAAGACGAGGTGAAGGAAAAATTGATCGAGCTCTTGAAGGAGTACAAAGATATGTTTGCATGGTCATAGAAAGACATGCCCGACCTCGATACGAACATTGTGGTCCAGCATCTGCCTCTTAAAGAAGAATGCCATCTAGTAAAGCAAAAGCTACGAAGGACCCGTCCCGATCTGGCTATGAAAATCAAGGAAAAGATACAAAAACAGCTCAATGCCAGCTTCCTAGCGGTCTCCAGTTATCCTCAATGGATTGCCAACATTGCGCCTGTACCTAAGAAGGATTGCAAAGTGAGAATGTGCATAGGTTATAGAGATCTAAATAGAGAAAGTCCCAAATATGAATTTCCACTACCACACATTGACTTGCTAGTACACAATACCGCCCAGTTCTTTGTTTTCTCTTTTATGGATGGTTTCTCCGACTATAAGCAGATCCGTATGGCTCAAGAAGATATGGATAAAACCACTTTCATAACACCATAGGGCACCTTCTTCTAAAAGGTGATGCCTTTTGGATTGAAGAACGTCGGTGCCACACACCAATGAGCCATGATCACTCTCTTTCACGATATGATCCATAGAGAGATTGAGGTATACGTCGACGACATGATATCCAAGTCTCAAACCGAAGAGGAAGACCTTGCCAATCTAGAAAAGCTGTTTGAGAGGTTGAGGAAGTTCAAATTGAGGCTTAATCCCAACAAGTGCACATTTGGGGTAAGATCCGGCAAATTTCTAGGTTTTATTGTTAGCCAACATGGCATTGAGGTAGATCCCGAGAAAATGAAGGCCATACAAGTTATGCCTGCAACCAAAACCGAGAAGGAAGTCTGAGGATTCCTAGGTAGATTAAACTACATTGCTAGGTTCATATATCACCTCACTGCCACTTGTGGTCCAATCTTCAAACTTATTTAAAAGGATCAAGCCATCATTTGGAATGATGATTGCCAAGACGCATTTGAGAAAATAAAGGAGTACTTGCAAGAGCCCCCCGTGTTGATGCCTCCTATACCTGGTAGATCATTAATCATGTATCTCCCCATCATCGAAGGATCTATGGGGTGTGTTCTCGGCCAACATGACGATACTGGTAGAAAAGAACATGCAATATACTACTTGAGCAAGAAGTTCACCGTCTGCGAGAGTAGATATTCGATGCTTGAAAAACTTGTTGCGCACTAGCATGGCCTGCCAAACGTTTAAGACACTACATGCTCATTCATACGACATTGTGGATCTCTAAGATGGATCCTGTCAAATACATTTTTGAGAAGCCGACTCTAACCGGTAGAGTAGCCCGATGGCAAATAGCTTTAACCGAGAACGACATCCAACATGTCACTCAAAAGGCCATCCCGAGTCGGGATCCTGATGGACCTTGGTTTTTGATGGAGCTTCTAATGCTCACGACAATGGAATTGGGGAAGTAATCACTTCTCCAACTAATTTCCAACTCCCCTTCACCGCCAGGTTATATTTTGAATGTACAAACAATATGGCCGAATATGAGGCTTGTATCTTTGGTATTGAAGTTGTTATCGATCTTAGGATCAAAATCTTGGAAGTCTATGGAGATTCAGCCTTGGTAATCATCCAAGTCCAAGGAGATTGGGATACTAGAGATCATAAGCTCGTTCCTTACAAATAGCATCTCTTGAAACTAGTCCCCTACTTCGATGAGATTACATTCCACCACATACCTCGAGAAGAGAATCAGCTAGCTAGCGCCTTGGCAACTTTGGCATCCATGTTTAAATTTAAATGGAAGAATGAAGCGCAATCCTTTCACCTCAGCTACTTGGACGATCCTGCTTACTGTCTGGCAGAAAAAGACGAAGCTGACGGTCATCCTTGGTTCTACGACATCATGAAGTTCTTATAGAACCAAGAGTACCTTGTGGGCGCATCCATCACCGACCAGAAGTATCTTCAGAAACTATCATCAAAATTATTCTTAAGTGGATGGGTATTATACAAGATAAATTATGATTCGGTTATACTTAGATGTGTAACCAAGCAAGAAGCAAACCAGATTATAGAGGAAATTCACGAAGGATCCTTTGGGATGCATGCCAGTGGGAACACTATGGTAAAGAAAATCTTAAGTGCCGACACTATTGTATGACTATGGAGGTTGACTGTCATCGCCACGTCCAAACATATCACAAGTTCCAGATCTACACCGACAAGATCCATGTGTCCCCAACGCTACTCAATGTCCTAACATCACCTTGGCCCTTCGCCATGTGGGGCATTGACATGATTGGATGCATAGAGTCGTCTGCCTCGAATGGATACCGCTTCATCCTTGTAGCCATTGACTACTTTACAAAATGGGTAGAAGCAGCCTCGTACACCAACGTTACCAGACAAGTGGTGACTCGATTCCTCAGGAAAGAAATCATCTTCCATTATACGGTACCCAACAAGATCATTACTGATAATGGATCTAACCTCAATAATAAAATGATGAAAGAGGTATGCCAAAATTTCAAGATCGACCACCACAACTCATCGCCTTATAGGCCTAAAATGAATGGCATTGTTGAGGCAGCTAACAAAAACATCAAAAAGATCGTGCAAAAGATGGTGGAAACCTACAAATATTGGCACAAAATGCTCCCGTTCGCGTTACATGGTTAATGTACTTCAATACGCACTTCCATTGGGAAAACTCCTTTCTCCCTTGTGTATGGCATGCATGCGGTCTTGTCAGTCGAAGTATATATTTTTTCGTTAAGGATTTTTACCTACGTTAAGCTTGATGAAGTTGAGTGCGTACAATCCTGATTTGACCAACTAAACCTCATTGATGAGAAGCGCTCGGCAGCTATTTACCACAGTCAACTCTATCAAAAACGCATAAATAGGGCACATGACAAAAATGTTTTCCCCCGCAACCTAGGGGAAGACCTTGTATTGAAAAAGATTCTTCCAATCCACACTAACCCAAGGGGCAAATGGACGCCAAACTACGAAGGCCCATATGTTGTGAGAAAGGTCTTCTCCAGAGGAGCCTTAATCCTAGCAACTATGGATGGTGAAGATCTTCCATCCCCGATGAATGTGGATGCATGTAAAAAATATTACGCTTGAAAAAAAAGAGAAAGCCCGATAAGTTGAAAACCTGAAAGGGAGACTTATGCAAATATGGATTTCCCGGTAGACCGAAAACCCGAAAGGGAGATCTAGGCAAAAATTAGGGATTTAATAAGAGCAAGAGGCAGCATCCCGCAAGGAACCCTTTTTCATTCCCTGGAGAGTCAATTATGTGGGTCCCCCAGCAAGTCAATCCTATAACCCTCCTTCTGAAAGTAAGACCAAAGGACGACCAAAGGCATAAAGGCTATAGCAAAGTTGAAATTTGGTGGAAACCCGATATGTTTTATTGCAATCACAATTATCATTTTATTTTTGCAATCGCCTCTTTTAGGAATTGCTTCCTTTGAACAAAATCACCCATTTTTTTGGGACCATTTATCAATAAAATCAGTTTCCTCACATGTGCTTCATATTTTTACGTTTCCTGCTTTGTGTGCGAAATATGACTTTTTCTAAATAATATTATATTGGAAATTTTCGTTAAAAGACCCTTTTCAGAAAAAACTATAAGGGAAACAACATCAAATTACATTTATTTCATAAATTTGCTAAAGGTAACTAAAACGCATTTGAAATTTCCAACCTGAGGGTGCCACACAATCCCTTGGACTTGGCCAAGCATTTCTCCCCCTAGCAGGAATTCTCAACCTTTACATTCAGCGCTTGCTTGGATGTCAAGCTCCAATCTCTCAAGTACAAGAAATTCATTGCACTTTCCCCAATCACCCTTTTTAAGACCAATCATCATTAGCATTCCCCAAATACACTCCCCCGCAAAGCCCAATCATACTTGGCATAACTTATAAACCCTGCATTTCATACATTCCCCCGTGAAAGCCCAAACACGCATTGGCATGCATAACATCACATCATAAGTATCTCCCTAACTTACTCAAATTAACTCATCAGAGTTCGGAATTTCTCAACCATTGTTAGGAATTTTCACCAATAAAATCAACGTTCATCCTCAAAACATTTCCCAAGCAGAGTCGTACATTCCATCTGTTGCAAGGAATCATCGCTAAACTGTTTCGTTTTGTTTCAAGTTTCCCTAGAGGAGTCGGGTATTCTGGTCGTTGCTGAGAAACATCATTGTACTTCTTATATCCCTAAAAAGCCATCACCATATTATCCAGTTTCCTCGTAGAGTCAAGTATTCTTAGCCTTTGTTGGGAATCACCACTAGACTCTCCTTTTTCAGACTAGAGGAATTTTGGGCTCATTCCCCAGGCTGAGTCAGATATTCATAGACGAGAATCATCCTTGAATTTATTTCCCCAACATAAGTCAGGTATTCCAATCTTTACAAGGAATCGTCACTAAAGTGCTCCTTTCCTCCAGTAGATGTCAGGTATTCCAGCCATTGCTAGGAATCGTCACTTGACTTCTGTATTCTCCTCAGCAAAGTCAGGTATTTTAGCCGTTGCTAAGAATCGTCACTGAACTGTTTGATCTTCCTAGAGGAATTTAGTTATTCTAGCAGTCGCTAAGAATCGTCATTATACCTTCATGGAAAGTTGTATCTCTAGTCGAGTCAGGTATTCTAGCCTTCGCTATGAATCGTCAATGTAAATTCATGGAAAGTTTACTTCCGTAGTCGAGTCAGGTATTCTAGCTGTCGCTAAGAATCGTCACTGTACCTTCGTGGAAAGTGGTATCTCTAGTCAATTCAGGTATTCCAGGTGTTGCTAGGAATCGTCACTGAACAACCTCTTTTCCCCACAAGAGTCGGGTATTCTAGCTATCGCTAGGAATCGTCACTGTACCTTGTCTTTTCTCTCCAACCAATTCAAATGTTCCACCCGTTGCTAGGCATCATTATTTAGAATCATTTATCATCCCCACTAAGTCATGTATTTTAGCCATTACTAAGAATCATCACTGAATTTGTTTGTTTGGTCCCCAATAAATGTTAGGTGTTCCATTCGTTGCTAAGAAACACCGTATTATTTATCCCTGGCCGTTGCTAGGAGTGGTCACCCTTTTTCTCATTCCCTAGTGGAGTTTTCTTCCCTTAATTTTATTGGGGTTTTGACATCAAACTTTTCTCATTAAGAAGATACTTAGGATGAATACATCACATTGCATGCATAATCATCATAACCATGCATAATCCCCAACAAATCCTAACATTCTCCAGCAGGGCAAATTTCTAATTACTCTCATTAGTATTTAATCCTCTCTTACCTTGAATACATTGGAAGTCGTCGCTATCCATATATTCAGGTCCGAGAAAATTAAATAGGGACAACTGTCATACCCCAAATTTCACCCTACCCCCATACAACTTTCATCTGATCCATGACCCTATTACACATATGTACTTTTATTGTTCCATCACCATAATTGCATTAACATTCATAACCAAAGGCATATTGCATGGACTCAAGGCATTGTGTTTACACCTCAGAGAAAACTAGATTTTTCCGGTAAAGCTCTAGAGAGAATACTTGCAAAAAAAAAGTGGCAAATCGATTTCCCTTGCGGAAACAACAGCAGTAAGTCTGTTTTATACACAAAAGGCATTTTGTTTCACCCACTTACCCACTTGTTTTCCCTATAAATAGACGCACTATTTCCCCTCATTTTCCATGCTTTCTAACCCCCCAAAAATTTGTCCAAACATCATTAACCCTCTTCTCCCAACCTAAATCAAAATAAAAAAAATCTTTTTCTCCCAAAAGTCACCCCCTACCAACTTTTTTCCACTTCACCTTTTTTCCTCAAAACTCCCCACTCTCTAACACTCATAAATCAGCCCCTTCACTAAGCTTCCACCATAAATATTTTCATCTGAAACCCCTTGCTTCACATTCAAGCTCAACACTATTTCAACCTACCTTTTTCACATTTTTTGAGTAATGATTTTAGCTTAGACTTTTTAACTTTTTGGTTCTGTTTTTGTTTGAAAAATGGTTGTTTATTCTTGGTTGATCTTTTGATAGGGTTTAGATTCAAGCTTGCAAAAAATGATTAACTTTAGTTTATACACTTTTTTTTTAGATTTTTGCTCTTGATACCTTTTTGTTCATCTTTTTGTGGTTGCTTTGTGTTTGTTATCATTTACTTCTATTATTGACTTGTTGTTACATTTGTTTGGTTAATGCGGTCTATTAGATCATGACCATGGTTATTTAGGGTCGATTAAATCTTCAATATTTCAAACCTATTAATGATTGATCAATAGATCATTCATGATACTTTGAGTCATTGATAGATTACCTATATTTCAACCATATTTTAGCCATTTGATGCATAGATGAAACCATGTTCTATATATTAATTTGCTAATCCATTTTCTTATTGTTATTATGCTAACCACTAACTACTAACTTATAACATTTATATTATTGCACTTTAATTCCTTGCAATGTATTGTTTTTTTTATTTCATTTACTTTATGTTTATGTTCATTATTTATCTATTCCTAACATTTACATTATTGCACTTTACTTCCTTGCAATTTATTTCATTGTTCACTTTATTTCAAGTACTTTATGTTTATATTTATTGTTATCCAACCGCATCATTTACATTATGCTAATTTATTTACTCTTTTACTATCTTGCTAAATAAAAAAGGGAGTAAAAACAAAAGAAAGAGAACAAATCATAATTATTTAAAATATTGATAGATGAACTTAGGGTTGTATAACTTTCTTTGCTACAAATCTATTGTAAGATGATTATTAATCATTTTCAATACTTTGCATCAATGATAAGTTATCCCTTAATGTGTCATATTTTGAGTTTTTGACCTATGAAAAAGTAGTCCTCAAAATGTTCATTTTGCACATATTACTAACCATTAATTATACTTCACTAACTTTGTTTATCATTAACCTTTGTTATTGTAATTTTGGTACTACTAACTTGCTATTTATTTTAATGTCATTTATATTCACTAACCATTATTATTGTGATATTTCCATTCTTTATCTTGTAATTTACTTTTATGTCATTAACTTGTAATTTACATTCAAGTATTCATTACCATCATCATTGTACAAACCCATCATGCATATTTATTTACTTGTTATTTATTTTATTGTCATCAAACATTAAAAACAACAAAAACATGATAAAATGATAAGATCAAAAATATTCACTCCACTCTTAATCAACTTGGACTTAGAGGATTTAATTTTATGACCTTTGCTTGGAGGCCTTTTCCTTATCTTTGTGATACTTTGTAAATGTTGGATTTTATTCGTAACTTACATGCATATTGTAAGAATGACATCACGGTACCACCTTAGGGGGACATGTTTGTAATACCATTATCCTTCGTTTAGCTTAGGTCACTTTTGCGCACACAAGGCTTTCTATTTGGCTACCTTACAATGAGACCCTTTAGTTTCTTGTTGGTTACTTTGCATTCATGTTGCATAAGCCAAATTTCATAATCAAATAAACCAAACCCTTGATTCAACGTCAAGTGACATTTTCATAATCAAATTCAAAATACAATAAAATTACGACTATTATTGTGCGCCACGAGCCTTAAGTGGTGGAGAATGAGTAAGAATGGAGCATTCCTACCTTTACTCTGATTATTTTGGATGCAAGACAATTGACTTATTGTCTAGAATAATCGCCTCCACCCATCGACTCTAGTGCAATATAATCATAAACATTCATTTCATAAAACCCTTATTCAAGGTAAAAATAATACAACTCATTAAACTCATTTTTGTGCATAAGGGAATCATCCGAAAAATCCTTTTATTAAAGGTAAAATCAACCAACCCATAAATATTTTCTACTCCAAACTACGGAGCTCTGATTCCTTATCCTCGAATGAGTGATACGTAGGCACAAGGGCCTCAATCCTTGGCGAGCACTATAATAATAAAAACACAAGCTTTTCCATATATATTCCTTTGAAAATAAAACAATGATAGATAAATCCCCATGTATGTAAAACAACCCAAATGGTTCCCATGGAGTACCATAGACGTGAGGGGTGCTAATACCATCCCCTTGCGTAACTGGCTCTCGAACCCAAATCTCGGTTGCGAGACCGGTTCCTTATTCTGTTTTAGCGCTTCCCGTGCGCGTATCTTTTGAGGGTTTTACCGACTATTTCCCCTCGCCCCTCCGATAGAGGCACACAAATAAAATTCGGTGGCAACTCTTCTAATTCTGCCTCCATTTGGCATCTTTTTAGTCTCAGTTTCGTTATCGTGATATCCCGGTAGCGACTATACCAGGGGAAAAAGGGTTCAACTTCCAAAGACTTATTTTTCCATCTTTTTGAGTTAAATCCTTCCCATAGGATGCCATTGGTCACATGATCGTTTATATCCTCCATGTCAAGAATCATATTTTCAAGTTCTACATCGACAACTGGAAGTATTTCAAGAACAATTTCTTCCTAGATAAGCTTATTTCTCCTAATGCTCACGAGGAATTAGGTGTTATCTCTCCCACTTCTGTCATACAATTTGAATTTATAGGCCAAAGGCGATGATTTTAGTCCCTTGACCATTTCTCTAAAGATGCTAAATATTAATTGGTGCCTTATGAAGCTCTCAATTAGGTTGATAGGGATATGAAGGCGGGTTTTCTCTCATTTTCTGATGAGAAGATATCATGTATGGAAGTGGAAAAATCTAGTTCTGTGGAAGAACGAAATTAAGTATTTGGTAATTCATTTTATTTATTTTTTCTTCATGGGTACATGGAGTTATTTAGTTATCGTCTATTGATCTTTATTCCTTTTTTAGATAGGTTTAAGAAAGGTCATGTTTCTACAACCAACATTATCCTAGAATCCAAGGTTCCTCAGTTTTTTCTGACTCCTTTGGAGGGTCAGTCCAAGAAGAAGCACGACGATATCGGTTCAGTTTCCCTTGACCAAGATCGGGTAAAGAGGCCGAGGCGGGCGAAGTTTGATCTTGTAGTCGATGGCTAAAAGGGAAGGAAATGCTTCTTTTGGTCTACCTTCCATGTTGGATGGTCCTTTCCATCAATTAATGGGGAGAAGAATAATTTTGTGTCTTCCAGGGATTACGTCTTTGTCAGTCAATTCTCCCCTTTTGCCAAGTCTAATATGGTAAAGATACCACCTTCCTGATGAGTACAATACCACTCCTTATTCAGTTATCCGTCGTTCCTGAAGAGTTTTTGGCACATCTTTATTTTATCCCGTTATAATTTTGTTGGGGTAAATAAGGTTGGCATTGAGAAGGATTCTCTTAAGATGCAGGGTCGTATAGAGTTGATGTCCCTCCTTTCTGAAGAAGAGCGTCTTCATGGATCTCTGAATAAATTATTCAGGCATATAATTGACTTCAAGAAATAGCTTTGGAAGATGGAGGATGATGTTTATCAGAGTGAGTTTGAGGCGAATATTGCATATATTATTGTTCAGTGTATTATAGAAGAGTTGGTGGAATGGGAGGCAAGTCTGGTGAAAGGAGATAAACTCTTCTGGAGCAACAGGTTGCATTAGAAGCTCAACTATAGGAATTTTCTGATGAGGATCCTCTGAAATATGAGGCCTTTCAGAGTGTCTTGTGCCAATTAGAGTCTTTTCCCCCCGAGTTTCTTGCCTTTCGCGCCTCCTTCTACCCTTTTTAATTATTATTTAATGTATTATGTTATTGAGTATGTGTTGGTGTAAGCCCTAGAGGGTAATACTTTTGGTACTTGTATCGAATTATTTATTAATAATAAAAGGCTTTTTCTTTATTATGTTTGTTTAATAAAGTCCCTAGAATAGCTAGTCCGTTTAATGTATCAAGTGTGACTTAATCATGAGATCCCATTAAACATAAGGACACTATTCTTGAAGTATTCATAGTCGAGCTTTATTGTGAAATGCGATAACTTTAAAGCATTAAGACTATTATGTATATAGATTGATGATCACATCTCATGGATCATGGATAAGGAGTTATCAAGTCTTAAACATAGGTATGAATATTAAGAGTAATATTTATACTGGATTGACCCGCTATGAGAATACTATATAGAATGTTATGCAAAATGTCATAAGTTATTCTCATGGTGATAATGGTGTACACCACCCTTCGACCTGAAACCACTATGGACCCTAGATGTAGAGTCGAATGCCTTATTGCTGATCAAACATTGTCCGGAACTGGATGACCATAAATACAGTTGATGGATACTCCATGAAGCATGTTGAGGGACATGAGTGACCTAGATGTAATTTGCCCATCCTGCGTAACAGGATAAATGTATACGGGCCCAATATTGAACTGGACAAGGATGACACGGTCTATGCCTTATGTTCAATATAGACATAAGGGAAAAAGGGTATTTATACACATAAGTATTCTCACAAAAGGATTTGTCATATCACATGACATTTTTGTGTCTTGGGTAGCAGTGATGTGTTGCTAGATACCGCTCACTATTTATTATTTTAAATACGTGATTTAATATAATTGCCAATGCCGCAAAAACCTATATGGTCACACACAAAAGGACGGATTGATGAGAGATAAAGTAACTAAGGAACACTGTAAGGTACGGTGCACATAAGTGAATTGTAGAACATCGTAAGGTACGGTGTACTTAAGTAGAATACGAAATATGGTAAGGTACCACGCGCTTAAGTGATTTTGGCATAATATAAGATATGTGCCACATACATTTAAGTGGTATTTTTAGATTGCATCCCGCACAAGTGGTTCTATAAATAGAACCCTTGTGTAGAAGCATTTGTGCAGTTGTAATTTTTCTCTCTCTCTCTCTCTCTCTCTCACTCAAAGCCTTCATTCGTAGCAGCTAGCACTGAGATTGAAGGAATTCGTTCGTGTGGACTGAGTAGAGGAATTGTCACCATTCAACATTATCGCTTCGTAGATCTACATCAAAGGTTTCAATCGCCACAAGAGGTAACGATTCTATCATTAATCATGCCCATTCGTAAGGATCACTAAAGGAGACATTTTTAAATTCCGCTCCGTTTTCGATCGCTCTTCTCCTTCAATGGTATCAGAGCCACTTATGAAACCATGCATCTGATAAGTGTTTATTTTCTATATTTTCTGTATTAATACGATTAAAAGACAGAATGAATCAAAGAATAAATGAGTAATTAAATTTGGCATCATGTCTGTACGATTTGGATGATTGATGTTGACTATGCTTTGGAATCCGACGTTAGTATGGTGAAGCAGCGATACATCGATCTTCTATAGGTTACGCAATTGAGATCAATCAAGTTATATATATGATATAAGTAATCCTGATGCAAAATACTGTATATATGATATACTATTTTAGTTTCGTTCATTCAAACACTTAATGGTTGTTTTCTTTTGAGTGATCAATGGTCATTTGCTTTTCGATCCGACATTAATATGGTGAAGAAATGACGTGTTGATCAATCATACTGAATTAACAATCAAGGTGTGTTTGACGGTCTGAAATTGGTGCATTAGGGTTCCTGGTGGTACAAGGATTGTGTTGTCAAAGAGTTATGCGATTAGGATTGTGACTGCGCAAGAGTTGTGCTTTAAAGTATCAAGTGTTGATGCGAAAAATGATGTCGATATCAAATGAATTGTTCATTAAAATTTTGCGTTGGGGCGCTGCCCCTAACAACCCAGCAAAGGGGGCGCTGCCCCCTTGACCACCGTCAGCTGACCGGGCAGCGAAAACCCCGGCTAACTCTGCGTAGTGTGATCGGTCGCCGAAATTTAATTTGGTTTTAATTAATTAACAGAAGTTAAATTAATAATAATAATGTGTTTATTTTTATTGTCTTCTGGTGATCGGTTATGGCCTTAGTTTTCCTTTATTTTGTTTTGGGATTTTAAAATATGACCTGCGTACCGTGCCTCTCTTTTAATCTCTTAATGTAACTTCTTTTCTCATCTCACTCCCTCGTATGTAAAATAAGTTTCTTTTATGTAATGTAATGTTATGAAGAAAGAGAAGAATACAATATCAAAGGAGGACAACCTTGAAGATCTTGCTTGGAGAAGCTTAGATCGTTATTAGGTTAGCTTAGGTTCTCTCATTGGCTTGGGAGAACAATTGCGCTAGGGGCCATAATTGTTTTATTATGTATGTTGATGCATGTGAATGTATGTTGATGCATGTGAGAGATGATTTATATGATAAATAAGCTAGTGAGATCAGAATTATTGTAAATTCCCTAAAATTAATTATTAAGTTTATGTTTTTCAAGTTTTAGCACTCATCAAGACTAGTATCGAATAATGTAGGTTTCGCCTACGTGAGGTGCATGTTCTATATTAGTAAGGTGCGATGGGATAATTGTAATATCCAATTTCTAAAACAATGGGTCAAACTTAACTAAACAAATTATAATAAGATTATATATGTTTAGAAGTAATAGTTGGAAATGATCCATATGATGGATTGAAATAAGGAGTTATTCACCCAACTAAAATATTCGAGAGTTGTATTAGATACAATTGGAAGGAGTTCCTACCTAAATAACCTAGTTTTGTGTAATCCGCCTACGTGGACTTAAAAAAAAGTGAAATGTGGATCTCGACCCACTAGAAAATCCTCTAACGGGATATTCCGAATCAAATGGTGAGGATCATTTGGTTTGAGTAAAATAGTGGGAGCATATTTAATTAAAGGCCTAATTAAATATGTTATTGATACTTATATTTTCATTATTTTCATGTAGATTACCATGACAACAAACACCTCTAACAACATTTTGCGATCAATCATTGATAAGGAAAAATTGCCTGGGACAAATTTTCTAGATTAGCACCGAAATCTGAGGATTGTCCTCAAACATGATAGAAAGTTATATGTCTTGGAGAAACCTGTTCCTGAAGAGGAACCTCCTAGTTCTGCACCTAAGGCAGAAATAGATGCTTATAAGAACCATGTCGATGATGCCAATGAAAGTGCTTACCTCATGCTAGCTACTATGAACTCAGATTGCAAAAGCAACATGAGAACATGGCAGCGCTCGATATGATCGAACACCTGAAGATGATTTATCAAGAGCAGGCAAGGCATGAAAGGTTTGAAGTTTCAAAAGCCCTTTTTCAAGGAAAGTTAGCTGAGGGAACCCCTGTAGGTCCCCATGTGCTCAAGATGATTGGTTATATGGAGAACCTTGAGAGGTTGGGTTTTCCCCTCGGAAAGGAACTTGCGACTGATTTGATCTTGCAATCGTTGCCAGATAGATTCAGTCAATTTGTCCTTAATTTCAATATGAATGATATGGACAAATCTCTTCCTGAACTGCTAGCCATGTTAAGAACTGCTGAGCAGAATCTGAAGTCAAAAGGTGAAGTTGTTCTACGAGTTGGCAATGGAGCAAAGGTTGTTGCTTTAGCCGTAGGAACTTATGTATTGACTTTACCTAGTGGTTTAATAATTCAGTTAGAGAACTGTTATTATGTACCTGCAATTAGTATGAATATTATTTCTGTGTCTTGTTTAGACAAGTTTGGTTTTTCATTTATATAAAGAACAATTGTTGCTCCATTTATTTGAATGATATATTCTATGATATTGCACAAATGAACAATGGACTATATGTCCTTGATCTTGAAATTCCGATTTATAACATTAATACTAAAAGGATGAAACCTAATGAGTTAAATCCAACTTACCTTTGGCATTGTCGATTAGGCCACATAAATGAGAAACGCATTCCCTAACTCCATAAAGATGGACTTTTGGACTCTTTGAATTATGAATCATATGAGACATGCAGATCTTGTTTAATTGGAAAGATGACAAAGTCTCCATTCACAAGAAAAGGTGAAAGAGCTAATGATCTTTTGTCCCTCATACATACTGATGTATGTGGACCACTGAACATACCAGCCAGAGGAGGTTTTAAGTACTTCATCATTTTACTGATGATTTCAGTAGATATGGTTATGTGTATTTAATGAAACACAAATCAGAGTCCTTTGAAAAGTTCAAGGAATTCAAGAATGAAGTACAAAACCAACTAGGTAAGAATATTTAAACTCTTTGATAAGATCGAGGTGGTGAGTATTTAAGCCTAGAGTTTGATGACCATCTGAAAGAGTGTGGGATCCTATCCCTGTAACACCCCTTTTTCTACCCCAAATTACTTAGCATATAATCAGAGTAAATAAGCATGCATATAAACAAAAGGGCGTCACATCGACGTTTTTAAAAACTAAAAGCTTTCAAAAACCAACAATACACCTGGTCATTTAAAATAACATATCTCAATTATCATGAATATTCAAGCATATGTGTTCGCAGCGGAAAATAAATAATACTCATGTATTTCATAAAATGATCCATGTCCCATACCATGATCATCTCTCAACAATCATCTCAAGATAACGTAACTCAAGTAATAACATACTGCATCTCCATTGAGATATGAGTTCGATACTACCAATCTACCTAGTGTTACATGACCAGAGCATTGACTCATTACCTAATCGTCAAACTAAAATACGGAAACTCTCCAGCTAATCTCGAGCGAGCTACCGTCCTCTTACTTCAGTGATACTACTCTGGAGTATCTGCACGATACCCATGTAAAGGTAACATTCAAACAGAAAGGGTGAGAATTCAAATCATTATGAAATAGCATAATAAGGCCCAATGATTAAATCAACAATTAAAGGAACTCATCACACCTTGGATAATCATGTCAATAATATTAACCAACATTTATTTCACATGTTTCAAACATACATTAACACTCAAGAAGTTAATACTAAAATTCAATACAATATTCTCAAATATACACATAATCACAATTATCACATAATCACATATTTCACCAAGTTAAGTATCCAAACATCACCAAATTCAATTACCATATCTCATACACACATCACAATCACAACCATGCAAACATTCAACTATCACCTGACTCTAACGTGACTCAATGCAAGACATGTGACTCTATGCATGTGGTACCATCTACTACCTCGCCTATTTCCATTAAGGATCAACGAGTGCTCATCTACCTCGCATATTTCCAATTCAGGATCAACGAGTGCTACATCTACCTCACCTGTTTCTAATAAGGATCAATGAGTGCTACATCTACCTCACCTATTTCCAATTAAGGATCAATGAGTGTTCATGTGAACCCACAGTTTCACCACTTCCACAATGAAGTCGACCATGCTATGAATGAATGCACACATACTAACACATATGCAATTAACCAATTCTTGTTACCACATGAATAATATCAACGAACAACAACAACTCATCAACATCTTAACATCATCGACATAACAACATAATTATCACGCAATCATATTACAACAATGCAACGATTCATCAACCAAACGTATAACCTAATATATTTATCAATACTGTAGGCATGTGAATATTATTAAAACATATTAACAATCAATACCATGTTTTAGGTATGAGCATTAGCTTTCTAACACTTCAAACGCCACCAAAATCGGACTTACGAGTTAAAAGTTATGATCAAAACCGTGCACGAAGGCATTACTAAAAGTTTTTGTTTATTAAATTTTCCAACATAATTTTCATCTTCTTCAACCCCCAGAACGTCCATGAAATGATCTCCAAAATTATTTTATTCCTGAAACAAAGTTATAGCCATCTATTTCAACTATTCAATGCTTCGAACGGCACTCGATTTGGACTTACGGATCAAAGGTTATGACCAAAACGATTTCGACAATAAAACCTAAAAACAGACCGCGAGTGTGACGGACAACATGCAGAATTTTCCGCGGTTTTCATCGTTGAAGGACTTCCGGACCTCCGATTTCAATTCCGTAAAAAGCCACACGTTCAGAAAATTATAACTCACACAATACTCCAAATATATAACGTTAATTTGCAGTTTTAACACAATCAAGCATAATCATCAAAATCTAACAATCCTAAAATCATGCAAACTAGGGATTTTAACCTAAACATACATCTATCCATTGACCCGATCATACTAACCCATACTAATAAGGATTCCCCCCTTACCTCTTCAATTTGATGGAAACCCTAGCTTCTCTTTACTTTTCCTCTCCTCTTTCTCTATTGCCTTCAATGTTCAAATGAATTCTAATTCTCACTCTCCTCACCTCTTACTATTTATATTAGTATTCTAGTTGGGCTTAAATTATGACATCCATCTAATTTAATTACTAGGCCCAATAAAACCTAATATTTAAATATCTCTTATTTAAATTTAAATAAATTAAACCACTCACTATGCACACGAAGTTAGTTAATTCGATTATATAATTATATCAACTAAATAATTAATTAACACACCAAATTAATTAATATACTCGATCATTATACTACCTAACAACCGATTAATTACTTAACACTCCAAATAATTAAATATAATATAATAATAATAATATACGAACTAATTACTAAAATTGGGCTGTTACAACTCTCCCCCACTTAAAAGATTTTCGTCCTCGAAAATTCCTCAAACGAACAACTCCGGATACGATTCCCCCATCTTATCCTCGAGTTCCCAACCTGCCAATGGAAAATAAAACAAGCACCGACAGTGTTCTCACACACATGTCGCATACTAGGGAAGAAACCTAATTAAACAACCTGGCCGGACGGACCGACCTGCTCTGATACTACTAATGTATCAGACAAACAATATCGATCGTGTCAGATACACAAATCAAATACAACAGGATTGAAAACCCTAATGACTATTGACCAACTGGTCAACCATGCTCTGATACCACTAATGTAACACCCCTTTTTCTACCCCAAATTACTTAGCATATAATCAGAGTAAATAAGCACGCATATAAACAAAAGGGCGTCACATCGACGTTTTTAAAAACTAAAAGCTTTCAAAAACAAACAATACACCTGGTCATTTAAAATAACATATCTCAATTATCATGAATATTCAAGCATATGCGTTCGCAACGGAAAATAAAGAATACTCATGTATTTCATAAAATGATCCATGTCCCATACCATGATCATCTCTCAACAATCATCTCAAGATAACGTAACTCAAATAATAACATACTGCATCTCTAATGAGATATGAGTTCGATACTACCAATCTACCCAGTGTTACATGACCAGAGCATTGACTCATTACCTAATCGTCAAACTAAAATACGGAAACTCTCCAGCTAATCTCGAGCGAGCTACCGTCCTCTTACTTCAGTGATACTACTCTGGAGTATCTGCACGATACCCATGTAAAGGTAACATTCAAACAGAAAGGGTGAGAATTCAAATCATTATGAAATAGCATAATAAGGCACAATGATTAAATCAACAATTAAAGAAATTCATCACACCTTGGATAATCATGTCAATAATATTAACCAACATTTATTTCACATGTTTCAAACATACATTAACACTCATATCTCATACACACATCACAATCACAACCATGCAAACATTCAACTATCACCTGACTCTAACGTGACTCAATGCAAGACATGTGACTCTATGCATGTGGTATCATCTACTACCTCACCTATTTCCATTAAGGATCAACGAGTGCTCATCTACCTCGCCTATTTCCAATTCAGGATCAACGAGTGCTACATCTACCTCACCTGTTTCCAATAAGGATCAATGAGTGCTACATCTACCTCACCTATGTCCAATTAAGGATCAATGAGTGCTCATGTGAACCCACAGTTTCACCACTTCCACAATGAAGTCGACCATGCTATGAATGAATGCACACATACTAACACATATGCAATTAACCAATTCATGTTACCACATGAATAATATCAACAAACAAAAACAACTCATCAACATCTTAACATCATCGACATAACAACATAATTATCACGCAATCATATTACAATAATGCAACGATTCATCAACCAAACGCATAACCTAATATATTTATCAATACTGTAGGCATGTGAATATTATTAAAATATATTAACAATCAATACCATGTTTTAGGTATGAGCATTAGCTTTCTAACGCTTCAAATGCCACCACAATCGGACTTACGAGTTAAAAGTTATGATCAAAACCGTGCACGAAGGCATTACTAAAAGTTGTTGTTTATTAAATTTTCCAATATAATTTTCATCTTCTTCAACCCCCAGAACGTCCATGAAATAATCTCCAAAATTATTTTATTCCTGAAACAAATTTATAGCCCTCTATTTCAGCTATCCAACGCTTCGAACAGCACTCGATTTGGACTTGCGAATCAAAAGTTTTGACCAAAACGATTTCGATAATAAAACCTAAAAACAAGCCGCGAGTGTGACGGACGGCATGCAGAATTTTCCGCGGTTTTCATCGTTGAAGGACTTCCGGACCTCCGATTTCAATTCCGTAAAAAGCCACACGTTCAGAAAATTATAACTCACACAATACTCCAAATATATAACGTTAATTTGCAATTTTAACATAATCAATCACCACAATCAAGCATAATCATCAAAACCTAACAATCCTAAAATCATGCAAACTATGGATTTAAACCTAAACATACATTTATTCATTGACCCGATCATACTAACCCATAATAATAAGGATTCCCCCCTTACCTCTTCAATTTGATGGAAACCCTAGCTTCTCTTTACTTTTCCTCTCCTCTTTCTCTATTGCCTTCAATGTTCAAATGAATTCTAATTCTCACTCTCCTCACCTCTTACTATTTATATTAGTATTCTAGTTGGGCTTAAATCATGACATCCATCTAATTTAATTACTAGGCCCAATAAAACCTAATATTTAAATATCTCTTATTTAAATTTAAATAAATTAAACCACTCACTATGCACACCAAGTTAGTTAATTCGATTATTTAATTATATCAACTAAATAATTAATTAACACACCAAATTAATTAATATACTCGATCTTATACTACCTAACAACCGATTAAGTACTTAACACTCCAAATAATTAAATATAATATAATAATAATATACAAACTAATTACTAAAATTGGGCTGTTACAATCCCAACTTACTCCTCCTGGAACTCCCCAATGGAACGGTGTATCTGAGAGAAGAAATCGAACCTTGTTAGACATGGTCTTATCCATGATGATTCACACCGATCTTCCAAACTCCTTTTGGGGACATGCACTATTGACAACAACTTACACACTTAAATGTGTTCCATCCAAAAAGGTTGAGAAGACACCATATGAGATATGGAGTGGTAAGAAACCACATATGTCTTACATGAAGATTTGGGGTTGCAAAGTTTATGTGAAACGACAAATTTCAACTAAGCTTAAGCCCAAATCTGACAAATGCTTATTTATGGGGTATCCTAAAGAAACAAGAGGGTATTACTTCTACAATCCTTCTTAGGGCAAAGTGTTTGTCACTCGAACTGGAGTTTTCCTTGAAAAGGATTTTATTTCCAAAGGAATCAGTGGGAGGAAAGTAGAGATTGAAGAAATTCAAGAATCACAAAGCATTGATACACTTATGGAGGAATTAGAGCAGGAAACACAAGTAGTTATGGAAGAGAAACTTGCTCAAGTAGAACAAGACCAACGTAGGTCAAGCAGGATACGTCACCTACCTGAGAGATATGGATATCTCATAACTGATCAAGGTGATGTATTACTCATGGATCAAGATGAGCCTGTGACCTACCAAGAGGCCATAACTAGTCTCGAGTCTGAGAAGTGGCTAGAAGCCATGAAATTTGAAATGGATTCCATGTACACAAACCAGGTTTGGACCTTGGTAGAGCATCCTATAGGAGTTAACTCTATAGGATGCAAGTGGGTCTTCAAAAAGAAGACTGACATGGATGGTAAGGTACATACCTATAAGGCAAGACTGGTTGCAAAAGGATATAAATAATTCATGGGGTTGACTACGATGAAACCTTTTCACCAGTTGCAATGCTTAAATCTGTTCGGATTTTACTTGCTATCGTTGCATATCATGATTATAAAATATGGCAGATGGATGTAAAAACTACTTTCCTTAATGGGAATCTTCTTGAGGATGTGTACATGATACAACCTGAAGGATTTGACATACCAGAAGAAGCCCAAAAGATATATAAGTTACAAAGATCAATATATGGATTGAAGCAAGCTTCTAGAAGCTGGAATCTTTGTTTTGATGAAACAGTAAAACAATATGGATTCATCAAGAATGAAGATAAGCCTTGTATCTACAAGAAGGTTAGTGGGAGCATGATCGTTTTCCTGGTATTATATGTAGATGACATATTACTCATTGGAAACGATGTCCCTACCCTGCAACAAGTAAAGTCTTGGTTGGGGAAATGCTTTTCTATGAAGGACCTGGGTGAAGAAGCCTATATATTAGGAATCATGATCTATAGAGATAGATCACAAAAACTGCTTGGCCTAAGTCAGAGTACATACATAGACAAAGTGCTGAGACGCTTTAATATGCATGATTCTAAGAAAGGATTCATACCTATGCAACATGGCTTGTGTCTAGCAAAAACACAATCCCCTTCAACTAAGGAAGAAAGGGATCGCATGAATAAGATTCCATATGAATCTGTAATAGGATCTATCATGTATGCCATGTTATGTACTCGACCAGATGTCTCGTATGCTTTAAGTGCAACAAGTAGGTACCAATCTGATCCCGGTGATGCTCATTGGGTAGCTTTCAAGAATATCCTTAAGTATTTGAGAAGGACTAAGGACTCATAATTGATATATGGAGGTTAGAAAGAGCTTTTTGTAATTGGATACACCGATCTAACTTCCAGACAGATAAGGATGACTTTAGATCGCAATCTGGTTATGTGTTTTGCTTAAACGGTGGCGCTGTGAGCTGGAAAAGTTCAAATCAAGATACAGCTGCTGATTCTACAACCGAGGCCGAGTATATTGTTGCCTCAAGTGCAACGAAGGGAGTTGTTTGGATCAAAAAGTTCATTAGTGAACTTGGCATAGTTCCTAGCATTGTGGATCCCATTGGTCTCTATTATGATAACAATGGTGCTATCGCACAAGCTAAGGATCCTAGATCTCACCAATGATCCAAACACAAACTTAGGCGTTATCACCTTATTCGAGAGATAATAGATAGGGGAGATGTGAAAATATGCAGAGTACCTACACTTGACAATATTATTGACCCACTGACAAAGCCTCTTGTGCAGCAGAAGCATGATGACCATACTACATCTATGGGCATTAGGGGTATGCCTGATTGCCTCTAGTGCTAGTGGGAGATTGTTGGTGTAAGCCCTAGAGGGCAACACTTTTGGTACTTGTATCGAATTATTTATTAATAATAAAAGGCTTTTTCTTTATTATGTTTGTTTGATAAAGTCCCTAGAATAGATAGTCCGTTTAATGTATCAAGTGTGACTTAATCATGAGATCCCATTAAACATAAGTACAATATTCTTAAAGTATCTATAGTCGAGCTTTATTGTGAAATGGGATAACATTAAAGCATTGAGACTATTATGTATATAGACTAATGATCACATTTCATGGATCATGGATAAGGAGTTATCAAGTCTTAAACATAGGTATGAATATTAAGAGTAATATTTATAATGGATTGACCTGCTATGATAATACTATATAGAATTTTATGCAAAGTGTCATGAGTTATTATCATGGTGATAATGGTGTATACCACCCTTCAACCTGAAACCACTATGGACCCTAGATGTAGAGTCGAGTGCCTTATTCCTGATCAAACATTGTAAGTAACTGGATGACCATAAAGACAGTTGATGGGTACTCCACGAAGCATGCTGAGGGACATGAGTGACCTAGATGGAATTTTCCCATCTTGCGTAACAGGATAAATGTCTATGGGCCCAATATTGAACTGGACAAGGATGACCACGGTGTATGCCTTGTGTTCTATATAGACATAAGGACAAAAGGGTAATTATATACATAAGTATTATCACAAAAGGATTTTTCAGATCACATGACATTTTCGTGTCTTGGGTAGCAGTGATGTGTTTCTACATACCTCTCACTGTTTATTATGTTAAATACGTGATTTAATATAATTGTCAATGCCGTTAAAATCTACAGGGTCACACACAAAAGGACGGATTGATGAGAGATAGAGTAACTAAGGAACACCGTAAGGTACGGTGCACTTAAGTGAATTGTAGAACATCTTAAGGTACGGTGTACTTAAGTAGAATATGAAATATGGTAAGGTACCACGCGCTTAAGTGATTTGGGCATATTATAAGATATGGGCCACATACACTTAAGTGGGCTTTTTAGCTTGCAACCCACATAAGTGGTTCTATAAATAGAACCCTTGTACATAAGCATTTGTGCAATTGTAATTTCGTTTCTCTCTCTCTCTCTCTCTCTCTCTCTCTCTCTCTCTCTCTCTCTCTCTCTCTCTCTCTCTCTCTCTCTCTCTCTCTCTCTCTCTCTCTCTCAAAGCCTTCATTTGTAGCAGCTAGCATTGAGATTGAAGGAATCTGTTCGTGTGGACTGAGTAGAGGTGTTGTCACCATTCAATGTTCGTGATCGCTTCGTAGATCTGCATCAAAGGTTTCAATCGACATAAGAGGTAACGATTCTATCACTGATCATGCCCATTCATAAGGATCACTAAAGGAGAAAATTTTAAATTCTGCTGCAATTTGGATCGCTCTTCTCCTTCAGTATATGCGCATATAATGTCATATGTGGTTGTGTTTGTTGTAATAAGAATTTCAAATATCTTGTTAGATTTAACATGTTGATTATTTGCGCTTTAGAAATAGGTCCTACATCCAGCAAGATGCAGTTATGTCTTTGTATTGTGCTCTTCGTCACAGAGAATTATTTCCCGACCAAGGGTAGAGGATCCACATCACTTCCCCCGATGGGCTAGATCTACCACTCACTTCCATTGGATGGGCTAGATCCTAAGGGGGGGGGGGGGGGGGGAGTGTGCGTCAGCTAAGCAGAAATGCATGTAATATCTTACTACGGGGGATTGATTGTTGTAGTCGGACTTGTAAAGCGTCTCCGACAACACCCCTCGGGGAACTTGTTGATGTAGTCGGGCCTATAAATTGTCTCGGATAGCTTCCCTGAAATCTTCAAGCATGCTCAATGCTATGGGGATTGATATGTTTGTCATTTTTCATATTAGCGAGGCGAACAAAGAAATGCGCCAAAAGAATTTTTAAACCAATTAAAATAAAGGAGAAAAGAGAAAATTTATGAAAAATAGAAAATCAGTGAAATAAAATGTGAAAAAATAAAAATCAGATGAAGAAAAATAAAAGAGTTTTCTAGAAATTATTTTGGGATTTTTTGGATAAAAAATAAATTACTATCACTTTTAAAAGAAAAAGAAATTAAAAATAATAAAAAAAAAAGAATAAAAATTAGAAAAAACACGGGGCGTTGGATCACTCCTCATTAATTGACGTGAGAAATCCAACACTCCACATATTAGAGAGCACGATGGAACATGCTGCAAGCAACACACAAAATCTAATTCAAATTCAACCAATCAGAACATTTTGTTCCTCCAACGTGTTTGGCCAAACTCAGACAACCTGAAAAAAACTTCAGTCGTCTTCTCAGGTGAGGTCTCACTAGAGCTTCATCATTTGGTAAATTCAGAACACGAGGCCACCACCATTGTGATCCTCTTCATCCTGAATTCAACATTATGCTTCAAATTCATTTATCTAAATCGAGCAAATGGAATTTCAGAGAAGTTTCAGAAGCAAGCAAGCCATGAAAAACAAAATTAAATGATGAACACGATCAATTAACACCAGATAAGTTAAGGGAACGCATCAGAGAGTGAATGACTACATTGTGGTAACTTGTTTGAATTCAAATGATGCTCAGAACTACCTTGTCCATATGGTGATCAAAAGTTGATGAAGCTCAATCTGGTTAGAGCACTTAAGAGGGTATCAGAGCTTGGGAATTGTTGCAAAAGTTTTAGAGGATGCCAAAGATGCTAATGGAATCAAGAAATTAGATTGAAAAAACTGAAACTCAAAACCCAATAGTTGAATTTTCTTGAAAATTTTCAAGTTGCAACAGAGATTTATTGGCTCTCAAAATCTTGGAAATGAATACAATAGCTTCCTCTATTTATAGGGAATGTGTTTGGATCCAAATACGTGTGAAATGATGCAGAATTCGTGAGAATTTTTTTTTTATCTGAATGTGAGAAAAATGTGACTTGAAACTCATCAAAACTCAGCCAAATGATGTGTTTTAAGGGTCCATTAACTTCTGGAGACTTGTTTAAACATGTTTAGGTCCAAAACATATGCTAATTTGACTTGGAACTGAGATTAGTAAAGTTCAAGATTCGGGCAATGGTAATTTCTTCAGTTACAAGTCACCATGTTTAACCCAATGGGGCATCCTACTCATGAGGCTTTTTGATACCATTATTTTTGCAATGTGTTAACATCATGGCCCAGATTACAATGTGGCAAGAAAGGTTGAATTTGGATGCTTGAGCACAAAGTTATGTCATGTTCAAGTTGGCATGAAAAACGGAATATATAACTTAGAAAAATTCGAGTGCTTCATGGTTGAAAGTGACCTATAATGTCTCAATGATTTACATGCCCTTCCAAACATATTTTGACCTTGATCCTTGAAGAAAACTTGTAGAGGGAATCACAAATTACATTGTGCAAAATGAATCAGCCTCAAATGTTGAAAATTGAATAAGTTATGAACTTTGAAATTTGAGGAAAAATCACATGAAAATAGGTCAAATTTCACTAAGTCCACAAATGACCTATAACGTCTCTAAACGTTTGATTGTCTTCCAAGCATAATTGGATATTGTCATGTAATGAGAAGTTGTAGAGGACATTAAGAAGAGTCATATTCAAAATGAAGCATTCAAAAATGTTGAGAATTGAAGGAGTTGTGATCCTTGGAACCTTGACTTCAAATGTTGACTTTTTGGTCAAACCACTTGGAACAAACTTGTGTACTTGGACTTTTCTTGCATTTCAAAGCACATGGGTGATCATGTGAACTCAAAATAAGGTGTACTTGATTGCCTCTTGATTAAATTTCTCAAAGCTTGAAGTTTCTTGTTGAAGAAGGCATTGAAAAAAACACATGAACCTTTGTATTTCCTTGAGAAGTAAGCCACAAAAATTTGAGATGCTCTTGATTGAAAAACCCTATATTGCAACATAAACTTAAGGAAAATAAAAACATATGTTTGCTATTTTGATTAGTTGTTAGATAAGTAACTAATCATATGAACACAAAGGTAAAACAAACCAACAAATAGGTGTTTGGTGATCCCTGCAAGAAGCAAACCCAAAGATGGATAGGGGAGGGACCAATATGGGACCTTGTTTGTCTATAAGGATGCCAATGGTGTAACACCCCTTTTTCTACCCCAAATTATTATGCATATAATCAGAGTAAATAAGCACGCATATAAAGAAAAGGGCGTCACATCGACGTTTTCGAAACTTAAAACTTTTCAAAAACCAACAATACACCTGGTCATTCAAAATAACACATTTCACTCATCATGAATATTCAAGCAATATGCGTTCGCAGCGGAAAATAAAGAATACTCATGTATTTCATAAGATGATCCATGTCCCATACCATGATCAAATAAAATAAAACAATTAATGACATAAAACATATCCAAATAAGATACGAGTTCAATACCACTAATCTACCCAGTGTTACATGACCAGAGCATTGACTCATTACCTAATTTCAAACTAAATACGGAAACTCTCCAGCTAATCTTGAGCGAGCTACTGTCCACCTACTCCAGCAATACTACTCTGTAGTATCTGCACGATACCCATGTAAAGGTAACATTCAAACAGAAAGGGTGAGAATTCAAATTATTATGAAATAGCATAATAAGGCACAATGAATTAAAACAACATTTAAGAATTCATCACACTTTGTATTAATATATCAATGATATTAACAGACAATCATTCCACATATTTCAAACATACATCACACCCACATCAATTATCACATAATTATAAACGACTCAATGCAAGACAATGTGACTCTATGCATGTGGTACCGCAATGTGAACTCAAAGTTTCACCGCTTTCCGATTCAATATCTAGAATCCAAGCCACGCTTCCGATCCGGACAAGACCAAAGCCCTACGTCTGTTTCCAATAAAGGATCACCGCTTAATACTACGCCTAATCACAATCAAGGATTAACGTCTGCTACGTCTGTTTCCAATAAAGGATCACCACTTAATACTACGCCTGATTCCAATCAAGAATCAACGTCTGCTACGTCTGTTTCCAATAAAGGATCACCGCTTAACCACTTCCACAATGAAGTCGACCATGCTATGAATGAATGCACACATACCAACACATATGCAATTAAGACCTTTTATACCGTCTTAACATCCCACATATCACCATGACTCACAATTGGTACATATACACATTCATCACAACTCATCAATTACGATTACATAATCACATCCATAACCAGAAATCATTCACAAATCCAATAATGGTATACATACACATTCATACAATATTTTATTCACCAATATAGACCAATCATCAAATAGGTACACATAGATTTCATTCCAAAACGCACACAACATTTAAATATCAATTTTTCACTTTTCAAACAGTGTTAACCGGTTAACGCCCAGGGTTAACCGGTTAACGCAAAACAGAATGCGCTTCTTGGCAATTTTTAACAGTGTTAACCGGTTAACGCCCTGGGTTAACCGGTTAACGCAAGACAGAATGCAATTTTTCATAAATCGCAACAGTGTTAACCGGTTAACGCCCTGGGTTAACCGGTTAACGCAAAACAGAAAGTTGTTCCTGCGCTAACAACGAAACAGAATGCAGATTTCCCCGCAATTTTCATCGTTGGAGGACTTCCGGACCTCCGATTTCGATTCCGTAAAAAGCTACACGTTCAGAAAATTATGACTCCTCCAAATATATATTAATTCACAGTTTTAGCATAATTTAATCATCACAATTCAAGAGTATTTATCAAGACCTAATAATTCCAAAACCATGCCAATTAAGAATCTCAACCTAAAACATGTTCCTACCCATTGACCCAATCATACTAACCCATAATAATAAGAATTTCCCCCCTTACCTTGTCAATCTGATGGAAACCCTAGCTCCTCTTTACGTTTCCTCTCCTTTTCCTCTATTGCCTTCAATGCTCAAGTGAATTCTAATTCTCACTTCCTTCACTCTTACTATTTATAATAGTATTCTAGTTGGGCTTAAATCATCTAATTTAATCACCAGGCCCAAAATACCTAATATTTAAATACCTCTATTTAAATTTAAATAATTAACCACTCACTATGCACACTAGGTTAATTAATAATTATTTAATTATATCTCATATCAACTAAATAATTAATTACCACACTAATTAAATTAATTAATCCATTATTATACTACCTCACAACCGCTTAATTACTTAACACTCCAAATAATTAAATTAAAATATAATAATAATAGTATAAGAACTAATTACTAAAAATTGGGCTGTTACAAATGGCATGTGAGATTTTAGGGTTAAAAATTAGGGTATGACAGATGCCCCTATTTAAGTTTCTTCAATTTGGAGATACGAAGGTGTAAATCTTTGTCTCGACAAGATTGAAGAGACTTAAATACCAAAGGCCCAATTTTGGCCCTAAGATATCGCAAAATGCTTATGATATGATATGAATGCAAACCAGGATCTCTCTGAGGAATAACAGTTTCCCTAGGGGGACCCGAATGGGGACAAATAAAGTTCCATAGGGGTAAAGATGAGACTCGAGAATAACCGTCATTTTTGGGAAGAAACCAGTGTAAAATTAGAGAGTGGCCACAACAAAGATCCAACAGGGAAGACTTAACAAGGAAAGGCTCCACCAGGAAGAAGAAATCATCAAAATAGAGGAAATCCCAACCCTAATAGGGGAGGAATATTACCTAACTATCAGCCAAGTGATAGCCTAACAAAGGTAATAAGCTTAAACAGTATGATTACTAACTACCAACCAAGTGGTAACTTAACAAAGGTAACCAATCAGAGGTAAAATGAAGTATTAACTACTATGAGCCAAGTGATAGCTTAACAAAGGTGATAAGCTCAAACAAAATGATTACCAACTACCAGCCAAGTGGTAACTTAAAAATGGTAACCAATCAGCGGTAAAAGGAACTATTACGTACTATCAACCAAGTGATAGCTTAACAAAGGTAATAAGCTCAAACAAAATTATTACCAACTACCATCCAAGTGGTAACTTAACAAAGGTAACCAATCAGAGGTAAAAGGAAATATTACCTACTATCAGCCAAGTGATAGCTTAATAAAGTTAATAAGCTCAAACAAAATGATTACAACTACCATTCAAGTGGTAACTTAACAAAAGCAATCAATCATAGGTAAAAGGAACTATTACCTACTATCATCCAAGTGATAGCTTAACAAAGGTAATAAGTTCAAACAAAATGATTACCAACTACCAGCCAAGTGGTAACTTAACAAAGGTAACCAATCAGAGGGAACCAAAGTTCAACCCAGGAATGAACTGGAGAGAAACGGTCAAAAAGGACTTCACCCAATGAGGAAATAAACTTAATTGGGGATTAATTCCATCCAGATAATGAACTAGAAAGGGAAACTAAAAAAAAATATTCCACGAGGATCAAACTCAGTGGGGAATTAGAAAGGATACACTCTTTCTGCTTAAGGTTGACACTCTATTGGAGAGAGGACGCACACACTCTGTGGGGAGAAAAAGTTTCCAAAGAGCGGGGGGAGTATCAAGAAATATAAAAATGAGTAAATAAACCTCATGATGTTATGCACATGCATATGATTATGCTGACAAAACAAGCACCAAGGGTGTGAGACTGATAGCAAAATACAAATGGATACTCGGCTAATCTCAATAAGGTGGAGATGCTGGTAGAGATTCATTAGGGATTATACCATTCTTGCAATCTGATACTGGGGATATTGTTATACATGTAACAAATGAAAATTCGGCCTGAGGAAGTTACTGAATTCCATTCTTCAAGATCTTACCATCCTTGAGATTGCTATTAACATTCCTCTTTTGTATTCACAATTTGAGGAAAATATATATCTTTTTTTGTAAATTTTAAAAAATATGATTGTTTAGATATTTTTTTGTTTCAAAAATTATCATAAAAAATAAATGAAATTTCATAAACTAAAACAAAATAAGAGTAGCGAACAAATGGGCAAAAGGCTCAAATTTTATTGATAGAATGGTAGTCCGCAAATGGCGTGACTCCATGGATCATTACAAAGTTGGAAAATGGTAAATACATGAAAAGGGCTACATTCAAATTTAATTTCCACAATTCTCCCTAACAACTTTGAATTCCACTATGCTCTGGACTTCGATCGAGGATGACTGAGTAGGAACCTGTGATAGGACCTGTTGCTTCAAACGATCAAGTCTGGCCTGATGCAGTTACTTGCCATAATCCCTAACTTTTGCCTAGATTTCCTTTTCGGGGTCATTCTACCGGGATGATTACGTTCTGTTTATGTCTCTAATTTTTGCTTGGAACGCCCTTTCGGGGTTTCAATCCACCGAGATGCTCATTTTTGCCTAAGCTTCCCTTTTAGGTTTTCGACTTAGTGAGTCGTTCTTTTATTATTTTTTAGGTGAAGTATTTCTTAACTGCATCAGCATTCACATGACGAGGGAGCTCCTCACCATCCATGGTTGTAAGAACAATGCCCCACAGAGAAAGATCTCTTAACAACATATGGGCCTTCATAATTAGGAGTCCACTTTCCCCTAGAATCAGTGTTGAAAGACAAGATCTTCTTGAGCACAAGGTCACCTTCTATGAATACGCGGAGTCAAACCTTTTTGTCAAATGCTTTCTTTATTCTCTTTTGATATAATTGGACACGACACAAAGCCGTAATTCTTTTCTCTTCAATCAAATTCAACTGATCATATCTATTCTAACACAATTCAGCCTCAAACAAATTAGCTTCCATCAAGACTCGCATTAATGGGATCCATGCAAAGAGAGAAAGGGGTTTCCCATGTTGAAGTGCGGACGAATGTACGGTATCCATGCAAAGAAAAAGAGAGCATCTCATGTCAATCCTTATACGTCACGACTATCTTCTGGATAATCTTCTTAATGTTCTTATTTGCGGCTTCAACAACCCCATTCATCTTGGGTTTGTAGGGAGAAGAGTTATGATATTCAATCTTGAAGTCATCAGAAAGTTCTTTCATCATCTTATTATTCAAGTTCAACCCATTATCAGCAATGATCTTACTTGGAACACCATTTCGGAAAATAATTTGGTTCTTGATAAATCGGACCACAACCTGTTTGGTCACATTAGCATAAGATGTTGTCTTAACCCATTTGGGGAAGTAATCAATGGCCACTAGAATGAAATAATGTCCATCCAAAGCTTTGGGTTCAATCATACCAACCATATCGACTCCCCAGATAGAGAAAATTCCATGGAGATGAGATAACATTAAGAAATGTCAGAGGCACATGAATCTTATCAGCATAAATCTGACATTTATGGCACTTCTTCACATATTTACAACAATCAGATTTCATTGTCAACCAACAGTAATCTGCCCTTAACATCCTTTTAGCCATTGTGTATCCATTGGCATGAGTACCAAAGGATCTTTCATGACCTTCTTGCATTAACACGTCTGCTTCGTGTCTATCCACGCATCTGAGCAGCACCATGTCAAAGTTTTTCTTGTACAACACATCTTCATTTAGAAAGAAATTTCATCCAGTCTTCTCAAAGTCTTCTTATCTCTGATGGATGTCCCAAGCGAGTACTCCTGACTTTAGAGGAAACACTTGATTTCATGATACCAAGGCTCATTATTTGTGACTTCTTCTGTTGCGAATATGTGAACAGGTCTATCAAGACGTATAATTTTGATAATGGGCACGTCATTTCAATGATTTACTTTGCACATAGGAGACAAAGTAGCTAGTGCATCCGCCATCTGATTCTCTTCGCGAGGTATATGATGAAACTCTATTTTATTGAAGAAAGTCGACAACCTCCTTTCATAATCTTTGTAAGGAATTAAGCCAGGATGACGAGTCCCCCATTCTCCTTTAATATGATTAATCACTAGGGATGAATCCACATACACATCAAGGATTTTAATTATCAAATCGATGGCCTCTTCAAGACCCATGATATAAGCTTCATATTTTGCCATATTTTTCATACAATCAAACATCAATCTTGCAGTGAAAGGGATATGAGAACCCTTAGGAGTAATAATAATTGCCCCAACTCCATTACCATAAGAGTTAACAGCTCCATCAAACACTAAAGCCCAACGGGATCCAGGCTCTGACCCTTCTTCAGGCAACGATTCATCACAATCTTTAGCTTTCAAGTACATAACATCTTCATCAGTGAACTCAAACCTGATGGATTGATAATCATCTATCGGTTGGTGAGCCAAATGATTTGTATGAATGCTTCCTTTAATTTCTTTCTGAGTACAATACTCAATATCATATTCAGACAATAACATCTACAAACGAGCTATCCTTCCAGTCAAAGCAGGCTTTTCAAAATTATACTTGATTGGATCCATTTTGGATATCAACCAATTGGTATGATTTATCATATATTGGCGTAACCGTTTGGCAGCCCAGGTTAGAGCACAACAAGTCTTCTCAAGCATGGAATACCGAGACTCATAGTCTCTAAACTTCTTACTCATATAGTAGATGGCATGCTCCTTTCTACCAGTTTCATCTTGTTATCCAAACACATAACCCATGGACTCTTCTAACACAGTCAAATACATAATCAAAGGTCTTCCTTGCACTAGAGGAGACAATATAAGAGGTTAAAGAAGATACTCTTTGATGTTCTCAAAAGCTTTCTAGTAGTCCTCTGTCCAAACACAACCTTGGTCTTTACGGAGAAGCTTGAAGATTGGCCCATACAAGGCAGTCATGTGAGATATAAATTTGGATATGTAATTCAAGCGCCCGAGGAACCCTCTGACTTGCTTTTATGTCTTTGGTGTAGGAATCTCTTGAATAGCTCTGACTTTATCAGGATCTACTTCAATACCTTTCTGACTGACAATGAAACCCAATGACTTTCCTGAACGAACACCAAAAGTACATTTATTAGGATTCAACCGGAGTTTAAACTTTCTCAATCACTGAAACAACTTCAACAAATACTTAACATGATCTTCTTCAGCCTTTGACTTAACAATCATATCATCAACATAGACTTTTATCTCTTTGTGCATCATGTCATGGAAAAGAGTAGTCCTGGCTCTTTGGTATGTTGCACCAGTGTTCTTTAAACCGAAAGGAATCACTCTATAGCAGAATGTTCCCCAGGGTGTAATAAATGTTGTTTTTTTTGTTTCCTCGGGCACCATCTTGATCTGATTATAACCGAAGAACCCATCCATGAAGGAGAAGACATTGAACTTAGTTGTATTATCTACCAACATGTCAATGTGTGGCAGAGGAAAATCATCTTTCAGACTAGCTTTGTTCAAGTCTCTATAATCAACACAATATGAACTTTACCATCTTTCTTTGGAACTGGTACAATGTTAGCCACCCATTAAGGGTATTCAGCAGTAACAAGGAACCCATCATCAATCTACTTTTTCACCTCCTCTTTAATCTTGACATCCATATCAGGGTGAGTTCTTATCAGGACCTGGCATATCTTGATAAGACCAAGCAAACACATCCACATAATCTCTAAGAAGCTCTACCATCCTCTTCTTAACATTTGGACAAAACAGTTCCCCAATCTTGACTTCTTTATTGTTATCTTCAGAACCCAAATTAATCACTTCCAACGACTCTTTATGAGACTGAATGGTCTTTGCTTCATGCTCAAGCAACCGAGAAATCTCATCAGGAATCTCTTCATCATCCTCTTCTTCCATTTTGAACACAGGATATTCAAAGTTGGGAAAGGGCATATGGTCATTGTTTTTAATGAGTTTAACAATTAATCTGCACAATGATTTTATGCTTGATTTTAGAATATGAACAAATAAACGCACATTGTGATGCAGATATAAAAGTGATCATTATCTTGTTTTTTATGATACCATTTTTCCAAAAAAAGAAAAAAGCAAAAAGATAATATGGATAAACGAAATAACATTTTATTAATGATAATGAAAAATCTGAAATAAAGCCCACATAGATCCACTTTCACCTTGGGCATAGTGAAAGGATTTTGAAAATAACAAAAAACATATTACTTAGATAAGTGAATAATAGAAGGAACATCAACAACAATCCAGTTTTGGCACATCGATCTTCGTGTCACAAAGTTTGGCATTCCTTGCTCTTCATCGTCTTCTAAAATTACGGCAACAGACTGATCTTTGGAATGAATAAAACCAACAATGTGAAACACTTCCGGAATTCACTACAAATCCCTTCGGGTTACACCAGGTAAAAAAACCAAACCAGCTTTATTCTTGTTATCGGCAAGCTCAATAATTTGTCCCCACTTAGCATATTGACCATTCTTCAACATATGTTGGGCATCCTTAAAGGATGACATGGATTCATCATTCTTCTTAAAATCAATATTATCAACAGAAATATCTTGAAACGATGTTCCCTCAAATTCGGCGGCATCAATGTTTGAAAATGAGGAGAGATGACTCACCAACATGGTCTGCTCGCCACCCATGATCACTAACTTTCCTTTCTTCACAAACTTCAGCTTATGGTGTAGAGTTGATGTAACTACCCCAGCCTCATGAATCCATGGACGTCCTAAGAGACAACTGTAGGCGAGATGAGCACAAACCTATCTTTATTGGGAGATCAACCTCCCCAATTACAGTCTTCCTTGAGCCATTGAAAGCCTTCACAACAACTCCACAGAACCTCATCGGAGCACCTTGATAAGCAAGCTTAGATAGTGTGTACTTAGGTAGAACATTCAGAGAAGAATAGATATCCACCAGCACATTGGACAGGGCATCTTCCTGATAATTCATAGTGATATGCAGATCCAAATTATGGTTCCTCCCCTACTCGGGCAACTCTTCATCACTGATGCTCAGATTGTTACATGTAGTAATATTGGCCATAATGCCATCAAATGTATCAATCTCCACGTCGTGGTCCATATAGGATTGCTATAGGACCTTCTATAAATCCTCCCGACGAGCTTCTGAACTCATCAGTAAAGATAAAACAGATATCTTGGGCAGAGTGTGCAACAACTGGTCTACCACATTGAAATCACTCTTCTTAATCAATTTTATCACTTCATCTTCATCAGTATTTTGTTTCAAACCGCTGGATTGGCCAGTTAGAAAACATGAATTTTCTATTGAGTTTATTTTTCTATCACAATATCTTCAGTTCTGTTAGGAGCTGCAATAATAAATACCCGACCACTTCGGGTCATACCACTTACATCGGTGATGTTCACAACAGACGAGAAAGAAGGAATAAGCACCTCTTTACCATCTTCCACCATAGTAGCATTATACTTATAAGGAACAACTTTATCAGACTCGTAAGATGTAAGACCCACCAAACAAATAACCAGCGGAGAAACAACAGTCTTTTGACCATCATATGAAATCACAATCGGTTCTGGGAGATTAAAATGGGGAACTATGACATTCACCACATGCTCATCTTCATTTCTATCCCTTGTAACCTGAATAAGGTTTTGATCCAGCATTTCTTGTAAGTCTCTTTTCACAATAACACATCCTCGGGGATCTCTGGAACAAACATGGAAAGAAGCATGGTCATGTTCATAATAGCTCAACTCACATAAAGTTGTGTTCATTTCAACCAAGGATCTTCTGATGATCAGATTGATGTCAAAAACTCGGTACTTTCCTGGATATCCTTAAACCATATTCACAGTTGCACTGTTATGTTTGGGCAACGGATTAGCTTGTACATTGGGACTAGAGTCTTCAAAATACAAAATTCCATTTTGCATTAACCTTCTCACCTCAACTTTCAAAACAAAATAGTTCTCAATATCATGGTCGGGTATCACTTGGTGGGATGCATAATGTTGATCAGGTTTATACCACCACAAAAGCTCTTTCGAAACAACTAGTAGAGTTCTTATTTGTACCAAATTCTTCTAAATTAAAGCAGGAAATAACTCAGGATAGGTCATTGGAATTGGATTAAATTATGAGGGCCTATGGGCACGATTCTATTGGTTCTATTGATTCGTTCGTTGTTAAAAACACGGTTGATAACTCGGTGCTACTTGAACGACTGAAGCAGAATTAATAACTAGAGTTACATACACCACATGTTGATGACGTGACTGTTCCTCGGAAGCCTCCTACGCTTCTCTTGTGAGATAGTGTTGGCATCGTGTTCCTTCTTCTTGGGTAACCCATTCCCATACTTTCTGGAACTGTTAGTCGAACCACCTTCTCCCAATCATCCTTCACTGACACCTTCTTCTAATCTCAAACCCATATTTACCATTTAGTAAAGTCACTAGACGCACTTGCAACCATCTTGTCATAATAGAAAGGACTCAACGTCTTCAAAAACAGTTTTGTCATTTCCTTTTCTTCCAACAAAGGACTAACTTGTACATCGACCTTGCATTATTTTTGTGCGCACTCCTTGAAAGTTTCATTATCTTTTCGGGACATAGCACGGAGTTGATCCGTATCCGGTACTATGACGACATTATATTTGTACCGGTGAACAGACGCCTTACCTAGGTCATTGAATGTTCGGATCTGGGTGCTATCGAGTCCCATATACCATTTTAGAGTAGGACCAATCAAACTGTGCTGAAAGTAATGGATCAACAAATGATGGTTGTTAGTCTGATTCGACATCTTACAAGTGTACATCACCATATGAATCAGAGGACAAGAGTCACCTTTATACTTTTTGAAATCTGGAACCTTGAACTTGTGTGGAATCTTCACATTAGGAACTTAACATAGATCATGAGAATTCTTCCCAAACAGATCTTTCCCCCTAAAAGCTTGAATCTCTTTCTGCATAGCCTGGAAATAATCTTGGAATTCGTCCATTCTTTCATAAACACGAACAGTTTCGCTTTGGTCAGCTTGAAAAACAGGTTCTTCGATATAAGGAACAACATGAGCCATATGAGGTGGTACTGACATCACAGGTTGAGCCATATGACCTTCAACAGCAGGTTGATACCCATCAGGCACGAAGTTATGAGGCATATGCCAAGGGAAACCAAAAGGCATGCGGTGCACTGAAGGGAGCCACAAAGATGGGCATAGAGAAAATTTCGAAAATCACGGTCCTCTGAAGTGGAGTCTGGGGAGGAGGAGGTGGCTGATTCTGAGCAGCCACCAAAGCTTCCATCATATCAGTAAGCCTCTCACAATTGTCCCTCAAGTTTGTCACCATTTCACGAAGTTCGTGATTCTCTTGCTCTAGGCGGTCCATCTTCTTCAACTGATTAGCTCGAGTATTGTACCGCTGAGATAACTTGTCTGGATGAAGACCAAGAAATAAGACCCTTGGTGAACTTACTCAAAGCAAGACCAAGATGCAACATGATGCATGATATGCAAATGAAAATGTGAATGTTATTATTGTTATCTTCTAAAAGGAACTTTAAGACATAAATGGAAAACGTCATAATGGGAATAACGCATTTTGATGTACTGAAAATCTCATTTTATTAATAGTGTAAAGGATTACAATCAGAAATACAATTTCAGTGATCATGAATGGAAAAAAGCTATATATATGGAATCATGTCCGATGAAGACCCAACTCCAAGTTGATACTTCTTGCGAAGCCTTTTGATCTATCTTTCATAGTTGTTTTTCATATTATCCTTCTCTATCATGAGCTGGTTTACAATTCCTTTCCAAACATCAAAAGTAGGAAGATGAGTAACGATGAATTGTTAGAGGAAAATAAATCCTCTTGGTCTCTTGATCTCTTCATAGCACGTTGCTCAAGCAATTATATCAAGTCATCCTTTTCTTTTGACTACTCCTGTAATTCTAGTTTCTCAAGGCGTAAGGTGTGAAATTTGTTTTCCCAATCATCCCTCTCTTGCTTCATCTTGTCTAAAGCATCTTGCAACTCCTCTATGCTTTTAATAGTGGGCAATTTGACAATTACTAAGGACATAGGTCTTTCATAAGCGTATGGCATCTTGAATTCTTTTGCTCTCTTCTTCACCCAACTAGTGTAAGGATCCAAAACTATACAGTTCTTCAATCTAAGCTCATTTTTTCCTTTACTATGAACATTGTGCCAAGCACGTATCATCCTAGATTTCAACCCTTGAGTGTATTTCCCTTCCTAGAAAAATAAACCTTTTAACAAAGTGTTATTAGGTTTGTCCTTCACGGCGAACCCAAGTTGACGTCTTGCCAGAGCCAGATTGTAGTTGATTCTCCCTTATGTACCAAGAAGAGGCACATTAGAGAACTCTCCACAACTGTCAATAATATCAACATCATCGTAAAAAGAAGAATACCAAGCTATGTCATCATTGGTGAGGGACATAAGTCTTTTGAGACCACCTTAAACAACCCTTGTTTTCTTTGAAGATGGGAGACTGTGGCAAGTGTGAAATAAACCACTTTTACAGTAAAGGCGCACGACATACAATAGTTCCACCTCCTTTAGAAGTCCTATGATTAATGGAAAAATAAGTATCGCCGAGAAAAGTTGGAACCGGATTCCTAATCAAGAAGATCCTCATAGCATTAACATCAAACAAATTGTCAATGTTGGGAAACAAAACCAAACCGTAAATGAGTGAGGCAAGAATAGTTTCAAAGGTCACCATGCTACTAGCATTAGCAACAGAAAAGGCTTTCTCAATTAGGAACTTTAAAGTCAACCCTCTGATACCTCCTTTGACAGTGAGATTGACATCTATGTCAGATTTCTTCTGGTGAATAGCTTCAGCAATAACTCGAGACTCAATAATTCATTCCATCCCATTAAAAGGAAATCCATCAGAAACTGGCATACCCAAAAGATAAGCATACTCCTCAATGGTAGGTAATAACCGATAATCGGGGAAAGTGAAACACCGATAAACAGGATCATAGAACTAAAACAAAGTACAAAGAAGCCCATCCTCAACATCAGTAGATAGAACAAATAAAAGTCTTCCAAAACGGTCTCTAAAACCCTTAGGATCATCCACAAAATATGCTAGCTTCCTTAATTCCATGAGATCGAGACATTTGAAACTATATTTCCAAGTATTCCTCCTTCCAATATCCATGATCAAAATACTTGTGATGTTTGCAAAAAGAGTCTCTAAGTTCTTTGAAAATTGAGAAAAATTCTTATGAATGCGATGAGTGCATGATACAATAATCACAAACAAGATCACACAAGGCACACAAACAAGGTCCAAAGGTTTTGAGTCACGAGCATGGAGCCAAGGGTAATAACCAACCCACGATGTATGTACTAAGGGTATAATCATCTGTAGAACAAGGTTCTACAAAGTTCCCATAGTCATAATTCCATCTTTTGGATATTGTCGGCTTAAATGACTACTCGTCAACCAATAATATTCTCAAGAGAAACTCGTCCAAGTGTAGTATCACGTAACAACTAATTCAAGTCTACACATGAATAGCCACCGCACTACATCCTAAAAAGCCAATATGGGTTAAGGTTTCTAAGGTCCTCAGCTTTTCGAGCTCCCAGGTCGAAAAAAGTAATGCCAACTACGACTACTCGTGTGTCATCAATAATACCAAAGGGGCCTCCACTGAGTGGGGGATCTCAAGTCAGCTTATTAAGAATTAAATCCATGTAAGCCAAACATGACTATACCACCCTCCTATCATAATATCTCTCAAGTCTGGGTATAAGACTTATCTCACCACACAGAGATCACCAAACACCAGACAGAACAAACAATAACAAACAACAACAAACATAATATATGCATAAAAGCAAAGATGGGCTTAACCCACTAGGGACTACTCCCCAGTAGAGTCGTCACTTTTCTGGTGCGGTAAATTTTTTGAGATTAAGCTTTTGATTAACTTAAATCACAAAGCAAGATTCGCCACCGTGCTTTTATTACTTTCAAAGGAAAAGGGAAAAAGTACAAACAAAATCCGAAGAAGTTCTAAGACAAAAACTAATAAAAAGAGAACAAGGGTCTGAGGGTTAGTTATGCAAAGGGAATGTATTAGAACCCTAAACATCAATGGTACTCCACGGGAACCTCGTTGAAAATGTGCCTTTTGGTTTTAAAAATAGGTATTGTTTGCAAAAGATTGGAGAGATGGGAAAATAATTTTTTTAATGATTTTTGTGTTTCCCAAGACCTTTTAAACTCTCATTGCTACGTACCAACAAAGTGTAATGGAGGATCAAACGTCGTAGTTCGTGGTAAAAATAAAAAAGATCTTGTTTTGATTTATTTTTTAATGGAAAGACATTTTGTCATTTTAAGGAGAATACTCAACTAGTCACCTACAAGTATGAGAACTTTGCATCATCATGAGAAGGGCTCCAACTTGGATAAGGATCAACAAGTATACCACTAACTCTCTTAGATAGAAAATAATTATCATCAATACTATGGAGATAGGATAATTATATCTCAACCATGGAAATGACTTATGTCTAATGCCTTGAGAAACACTTTAAAAGGAAAAGGGCACAAAGGGCACAAAATGGTTTGAGTGAATTATGCATTTTTTAAGTCTTTTGAAATTTGTCTCGATATGCTTAAGATGAATTAGCATTTACTAGGAAAAATATTTTAAAAATAACTTGACAAAAGTCAAGGTTTATTTGAGAAAGTGGTTCAAGTTAGAAAATAAGAAGGTTTTGAAAAAGAGAGAAGATTTTGAAAATTAAAGAGAGGGAGAAGAAGAAGAGACTATCCTAGAGCATAAATTAAAAGCTAGGGAAGAAAGATCTAACCAAGAAATATCAAGATTTATGACATAAGTCAAGCAAGAATTCCCTCCTTTGGATTAACCCTCAAGCAAGTCAGAATAAGCAAATAATAATTCATGTATCAGATGAAACCAAAGTAGCTCAACCAAGTCTCCAAATAAAGTCCAAAGTCAAAGGTACCATATGAATTCTAAGGTCTCAAATCACAAGTCCCAAAGTAAAGGTCAATATCTTAATTCTAAGTTCATAACTCCACAATGATGCCAAGGATAGTAACCACAAGTCCATGAATCAGGATAACCAAGTTTCTTTTTAGGTGTTTTTTATTATTAGTGTTTTTCTTTGCAAAGATATGAAAGTAAAGCTCAAATGGACAAAGAACAAATGACAAAATCACAAATAATATGATATGGGATACTAAACATAAAGTATAAAGTAAATGACATAAAGTAAAAGAGCATAAAGTAAATGACTTGTAAATAAAAGTCAATACAAGTAAAATATTAGTAAATGATGTTAGAAATTATAATGAAAGATGGTTTGGTCATTTTTTGTAGAACACTCAACTATTCAACCACATACATGAAAATATGAACCTATACATCATTTATGAGAAGGGATCCTACTTGGATGAAATCAACAAGTATGCCACTAGCTCTCACAAATAGAAAAGGAACAATATTTTCACACAATACCATGAGGCATAGGAAACTTACAATCTCTCTTATAAAAATGCCTTTGCTTTTGAGACAAATTTAGCGATATGTTAAGCAATCATAATTGGACTTATGTAGAAGTCACAACTATCTGAGGCCGGTGAATAATAATGTTTGTGTTAAAACATGCTAGAGAAATGATATGTAAATCATTCTCCTAAAGCCATGCCACACAAAAAAGAAAAAAAAGGGAATGATTAAGCACAAAGGCTAAGAGGATGGTCCATTACTTCAATCCACACTTCATGACACTTAGGACAAACTTATGCATCAATCCAAAGTACCTTAAATGATCCATTATTACTTAGAAGGTAGACTTGAAATGATGAAAGTTCATCAAGTACCAACTCGCACATCATGAACAAGATGTATACAAGTCATCCAATTGATCAAAGGGAAAAGAAAGAGATGAAGAAGAAGGAGACAAGAGAAGTCACACCCGAATTGGATAACAAAATTGATCAAGTCATCATCAAAACCAATCATCCATTTTGGTGGATTAGGGTTTTCACCCCATCAACACCCGAGATCCATTGAGTTTGATGAGACTTAAAATCCAAATCATCATGATCCAAGGCCAACAGAAACTCTTAAGGTCACACAAATATAAAATGCATTTAAATTAAAATAAAATGCACCAAAAGTATTTTTTAAATGAATTTTAAAATATAAATAAAATGAAAGATCCATAAAGTCCTTCAAAACACCAAATAAATGGCCAAGAAAATTATGGAAGGTTGGAAATGAAATAAGAAGCTTGCAATAATTTTTCCAGAATTTAAAAATGCAGAAAAGTATTTTTAAACCAATTAAAACAAAGGAGAAAAGTGAAAATTTATGAAAAATAGAAACTCAGTGAAATAAAATATGAAAAAATAAAAATCAGATGAAGAAAAATAATAGAGATATTTAGAAATTATTTTGGGATTTTTTGGATTAAAAATAAATTACTATGACTTTTAAAAGAAAAAGAAATTAAAAATAATAAAAAAAAAAAGAATAAAAATCAAAAAAAACATGGGGCGTTGGATCAGGCCTCATTAATTGACGTGGCAGACAACATGTTAGAGAATCACATGTTAGAGAGCATGATGGAACGCACTGCAAGCAACACACAAAATCCAATTCAAATTCAACCAATCAAAACATTTTGTTCCTCCAACGTGTTTCTCCAAACTCAGACAACCTGAAAAAACTATGGTCGTCTTCTCCGGTGAGCTCTCACCAGAGCTTCATCATTTGGTAAATTCAGAACACGAGACCACCACCATTGTGATCCTCTTCTCATCTCGAATTCAACTTTATGCTCCAAATTCATTTATGTAAATCGAGAAAAGGGAATTTCATAGAAGTTTCAGAAGCAAGCAAGCCATGAAAAATAAAATTAAATGATGAACACGATCAATCAACGCCAGATAAGTTAGGGGAAAGCATCAGAGAGTGAAGAACTACATTGTGGTAACTTGTTTGAGTTCAAATGATGCTCAAAACTATCTTGTCCAAATAGTGATCAAAAGTTGGTGAAGCTCGATCTGGTTATAGCACTTCAGAAGGTCTCAGAGCTTAGGAATTCTTGTAAAAGTTTCAGAGAATGCTGAAGATGCTAATGGAATCAAGAAATTGGATTGAAACAAACTGAAACTCAAAACACGATAGTTGAATTTTCTGGAAAAATTTCAAGTTGCAGCAGGGATTTCTTAGCTCTCAAAAGCTTGGAAATGAGTACAATAGCTTCTTCTATTCATAGGGAATGTGTTTGGATCCAAATATGTGTGAAATGATGCAGAATTCGTGCAAAAAGAATTTGATCTGAATGTGAGAAAAATGTGACTTGAAACTCATTAAAACACAGCCAAATGATGCGTTTTAAGGGTCAATTAACTTCTAGATACTTGTTTAAACATGTTTAGGTCCAAAACACATGCTAATTTGGCTAGGAATTAAGATTAGTAAAGTTCAAGATTCGGGCAATGGTAATTTCTTCAGTTATAAGTCACCATGTTCAACCCAATGGGGCATCCTACTCAGGAGACTTTATGATCCCATTATTTTTGAAATGTGTTAACATCATGACCAAGATTACAATGTGCCAATAAAGGTTGAATTTGGATGCTTGAGCACAAAGTTATGTCATGTTGAAGTTGGCATGGAAATCTGATCATATAACTTAGAAAAATTTGAGTGTTTCATGCCTAAAAATGACCTATAACGTCTCAATGAATTCCATGGCCTTCCAAGAATATTTGACTTTGATTCTTGAAGAAAACTTCTAGAGGGAATCCCAAATGACATTGTGAAAAAATAATCAACCTCATATGTCGAAAATTAAAGAAGTTGTGATCTTTGAAAGTTGAGGAAAAATCACTTAAAAATAGGTCAAATTTCACTAAGTCCACAAATGACCTATAATGTCTCCAAACTTTTGATGATCCTCCAAACATAATTGGATCTTTTTATGTAAAGAGAAGTGGTAGAGGATGTTTATAAGAGTCATATTCAAAAATAATCATTCAAAAATGTTGAGAAAAGAATGAGTTGTGATCCTTGGAACCTTGACTTCAAATGTTGACTTTTTGGTCAAACCACTTGGAACAAGCTTGTGTACATGGACTTTTCTTGCATTTCAAAGCACATGGGTGATCATATGAACTCAAAATAATGTGTCATTTATTTCTTCTTGATTAAATTCCTTAAAGCTTAAAGTTTCTTGTTGAAGAAGGCATGGAAATAAACACATGGACCTTTGACTTTCCTTGAGAAATAGGCCACAAAACTTTGAAATACTCCTGATTGAAAAGCCCTATCTTGCAAAATAAACTTAAGGGAAATAAAAATATATTTTTTCTATTTTTATTAGTGGTTAGATAAGTAATTAATCATATGAACACAAAGGTAAAACAAACCAACAAAGAGGTGCTTGGTAATCCCTGCAAGAAGCAAACCCAAAGATGGATAGGGGAGGGACCAAGATGGGACCTTGTTTGTGTGCAAGGATGCCAATGGTATATGGGATCTTAGGGTTAAAAATTAGAGTATGACAGTGAGCAATCTTATATTCCCCGAAGTTTGCTAGTTTTTTAGTATCCAACTTAAGGTATTTTTGTAATAAAAGGTTTAGCTTGAGCTTCCCATCATATATAAGATATAACTAGTTGTGAATGTGTTTGCAACTTGAATCATTATGATCCTACTTCATTGTCTAGAACTATCCCTGCTATTAATTCTTCGTATTCAACTTGACTGTTAGTGATCAGGAATTCAAACCTCAATGAGACTACTATCATGAGTCCACATCAGTTTTCTAGAATGACTTTTGCTCTGATTCCACGACTGTTGAATGATCAATCTGTGAATACCACCCAAATGTTGTCTGGTTAAAATGGCATGTCAGTCATTTCTTCCAAGAGGTCAATAAATAGTTATGCTTTTAGTGCCTTTCTTACTTTAAAAGAGATTTCAAACTCAAACAATTATATTGCCCATTTCGTCAATCTCCCAGCCAGGTATGGTTGGTAAAGTACCTTCTATTACGACTGGAAAATTACAGGGTCACCATCATCCTTTATTCATTCCTAAGGAGCAAGGAAATAATGATAAAACCTAAAAGGTAAGGATAAGATTGTCATCTCGACCGAATATGGGTTCGGGAGTCGGTTAAGTGAGGGGAAGATGTTAAGCACATACTCAAACTCGTTGTTCGGGGTAGGACGTAGCAAGAGATTCTATCATCTACGTCAAGGCTTGATCATTGATAACGACCGACGATAACTAAAGGTAGTTCGCAGTTTGCGGTCCCGTCAATCTTTTCTCGGTCTAGAAATCCTAATTTTGAACGATTAACTTATTGACTTCTTGGGTTAGTATCTAGAAAGAAACAATCGGAAGATGGAAAAGCATTGGTGGTGGTGATGCTTCGAAGAACGTCGATCGATGACGATAGGCGAAGGATTGGATCTGAACAAAATCTGGTTTCTCGATCATCTTTACGGAAGTTGCTGCTTATGCTCGATTTCTTTCTAGTATAGATCTTTCTTCAAATCGGGAATGAGTTGTTCTTAATGAAAACACATAAATAAAAAATTGTTTCCCATAGACGGTACCACTGCTCCATTCCGGAACCAGAAATGAATGTGGTTGAAAAGCTGATGATCTTGAACGATGGTGTTGATCTCCTTTACGACGGCGCAAAGTGTACCTGTATGGTTAGCACTCCAACACCCAAGTCAATTCAAAATTTAAGATCAGTGTATTGTAAAGTGAAGATCAGAGAATGTACCTGATATTGACAGAGAAGGACATTTATACCTTAGGTTGAGTAAAGTTAATTAATCTGGACTTTATTATTTTAAATCCTTTAACCGGCCTAAAACAATTCTCTTTAGATAAATATTTTGCGTTTGTTGGTGTCAAAATTAAACAGTTAATTAAAGATAAACCAATTCAGTTTCTTATACATATGTATTTGGTTTAATAATGAAGACTAAATCATTTAATAGTGCAAATCATGTAATACTATATATTTCTACATCCTCTGATCACTATTATAAATAACAATTTTTTTAAAAGTTTATTGAACAATTAATTATCTGATATATAATATTCTTAATTAATAAATATTTTTAAGTTTATATATAGATTTATTTATCATTTCTTATAATTTATTTTAAATTTTATGTTAGTAAAAGAAAGAATCAAATGATTATTTTAATCTTTTAAGTTTAAAGATTTGATGGTCATGACTCATATAAGCATATATTAAATTTTGTCAAAACAATAAATTTATCATAAAAGATTAATTTTTAAATTTTTTATGATTTATTTTAAAAAAAATTTACTAATAATTTGATTAAAAATAATTAAAATTTTATGTTTGTAGTCTCTACGAGAGCTGTGGAGATCTGCAAGGATGACAAAATATTCCTTAGTAGTGATCCGCCTATATAAGAATGAGAGACAAAATCTCTCTATGACAGAAATTCGAGTCGGGGATGAAAATAAATTTGAAAGTAGAGATAAAAATGAAGATTTTATATCAACTTCGCTCTATTGACATCATATATACCGGTAACCCTAATATCCGATAATTATTTATTTATATTACATTTAGGGTATGAAATATAATTAAACTTTAAATATCTTTGTATGGATGCACTACGCCAAATAAGGGAAAAGAGGGCGCTTATTTTGGCGTATAACAGCGCTTTTAAGCGTCCTCTAAAGTGGCGCTGACATAGGTAAAGACAGCGCTTTGTTTTCCTGGAGAAAGCGCTCTCTAAAGTGGCCCTTTAAGGGCCATATTATAGTGCGCTTTCAGAAGAAAAAAAACGCCCTCTAGAGTGGTCCATAAAGGGCCACCTTAGAGGGCGCTTTCTGGACAAAGCGCCCTCTAAAGTTGTCAATGTAAAGTGTTTAGAGGGCGCTTCCTACAGAAAGCGCCCTCTAAAGTGTTAGTTATTTTAAAAAAATTTGTTTGAAAAACAGTGGGTATTTAATTAGGAACCTGTTTGCATGCTGCAAAAGTGTAAAATTCATATTGATTTCATCCTTTAGTCCAATGTTACACACCATTAATCCATTGATATATACAACATGAATCCATTTATATACAACATTAATCCTCCATATATACAACATTAATATATTGATATTCATGCATGTACAACAACATTCCATACATATATGTACAACAACCACAACCTATATGATTCTATGATCAATAATGAATTGACACAATTCATCCTTCATTTCATCCAAATGAGCTCTTGAGTAAGATTTGTATTCGTCAAAGTACTACAATTAAGAGAATAAAACATATTCATGATTTAGTAACAAATTAGATGAAATATCCGATAATATTAAAATAAACCCTAAGTTATTATTCCATACAATTTTTGGGATGTCTATACGATTCAACGCAATGATATCTCTCATAAATCTCAATACAAAAAATCCGCAATCGATCGAATTGTTTTGCTGAGGACACTACACAGAAAAACAAACAAACAATATATATATATATATATATATATATATATATATATATATATATATATATATATATATATATATATATATATATAGTTAATTTCTTACAAACACTATTATAAGCAAAAAACAAACACTATTATAAGCAAAAATAAGAAACTTAATATATACCTGAACTCTGACCCAGGTAATGTCCTTCCTATTACGATAATTCTTTTTCGATCTAAATTTTAGTATTGCCCTAACAAAATAAAAACGTATATTGAGATCAATCTGACAGACATAATTAAATATACAAATACACACGAATATTTAGGGGAATTTCACTTACGCGTCAACCGTCTTCTTCATACTCGGATATTTACTCCAATCACCCGGTAACGAATCGAGATAATACACCATTAGTCTCGAAAGATCCATAGCAACCAACACCCAGTGACCACTGTAAAATATAACAAAAATTTAGATGCATGAAAATTTTCTACGTAAAAGATATACATAGATTAGAATGAAATTATTAGAAAGAAAATCTAACCCGTTGCCAGAATTAAACGGTAAAAAATACAAACTGGGTGTAGTATTATCGTCGGCCACCATGAATCTATCGACTAGTTCATTCATTACGGATGTTGGATTTTTCGTTATAAACATTGTGTTGATACGGGAAGCAGCAATAAAATTGAATCGGTTACACAATTCAGTTCCCCGCATCAATGTGTCATACATATACCTTAAATAGAAACATAATAAACATTAGACTACTCATTGAAATGTGTAAATAAATTGTTCAACTAAGTAAATAATAGATTGATCGGAGTACCATATGTATGTATGAATGACAGCGATGCCCAATTCTTCGTGTTCAAAAAGTTGTTGCATGTCCTCCTTTGCAATTAATTCGGAATGAGCAATTCCGAAAACACCTTCATCCATATCTACACTACGGATGGCGTCGTGCATAATATCTGACTCTTCCACCATTTTCTCAAGACGTATCATAATTTGAGATTTTGTCCTGGACGTCGTTGGAATTTCCTTACTAGCTTTGTCCAACATTTGACCGGGAACCTAAAAATATAAACTAAATCATGAATTTTTGTGATGCAACAGAATCGTTGTGTATATAATTCAATGGGTATATATATTTGTACCTCTTTTTGAGATTTAGGATTTTTTTTTGTCCCGGACTTCGTTGGAATATCCTTACCAGCTTTTTTCAACATTCGACCGGGAACCTAAAAATTCATATAAATTAAATCATGACTTTTTGTGATGCAACAGAATCGTTGTGTATATAATTCAATGGGTATATATATTTGTACCTCTTTTTGAGATTTAGGATTTGTTTTTGTCCCGGACTTCGTTGGAATATCCTTACCAGCTTTTTTCAACATTCGACCGGGAACCTAAAAATTCATATAAATTAAATCATGACTTTTTGTGATGCAACAGAATTGTTGCGTATATAATTCAATGGGTATATATATTTGTACCTCTTTTTGAGATGCAACCGACTCGATGCGTCTTGAAATCCCTTTACCAGCTTTATGTGTGGGTCTTGTAGGAGTCTAACATTACCATGTAATAAGGATTGATTAAATATCATAATTGTAGCTGAATTGAAATGTGAATACTAAATATTCATAATCATTTAGAACATATATACCTCGACATCTGGGAAAAATAGATCTGACGGCCATCCAACAAAGGATCCGACTGCATCTCGCATCAACGTTGTCTCTGAAACAACGTCAGGTAATGGTAGAAGCGCGTCCGTATCTAATACAAGGTCAACCGAAACTTTCATATATCCCACCGGGAGGGGATTATGGTGAAGTAATTCACCCGAAGTGTTGTGCACTTTTCCCTTGCCAACTATGCGATAAGTTCATAGGATTTGATCATCAATTATAACATATTGTGACAATGTATAAGCTCATAGCATTTGAATATACTCACAATTCTTTGTTGTAACCGTGCATATCCCGTACGCCCTTTTTTGTACGGATACGCGGGTTTTGATGCCCTTTTCCGATTTTTGTCGCTTACTTCCTGGATAAAAAAGTTTAAGGCATATCAGAACCAAGTAACTTAACAATTGTATGATACCATAATTAATAGACATTACATGGAATTTTTCGTTTCTTCGTTTGGCGACAAAGTTATCCCATTCTTCGGCTGAAATAATCTCCGCATACTTCATTGGCCATTCTGCTTCAACAAATTTTCCTTCATCATCCTTGAGAAATTTGTTGGACAAAAAGGATCGAAATCCTCGGAGTCTTTTTCCGGCCAATTGAATACAATATTTTTGCCGGCTTTCATCGATGTGAAAGGATCTCTAAAAAACATACACATGGAGTGTGTTATTATAAGTAATATTATAACAATATATGGTCAACAAATAGTCAACAAAAAAAACATATAACAATATATGGTAAGTACCTGTATCTCGGACCATATTTTTTCTTTTCCAACCTTCAATTCCGGACTTCTCCAATTATCACATGTAATCGGAATATGTTGTCGAACAAGGAAACCAATGTAACTTGCCAACATTGAACCGTTAGGCTCAATTAGTTGGTCTTCAGCACTCCAATGTACTTCGAATTTTTCACCCTTGTCTCTTGCACGAATGATTGACTTCATAACAGTCAATCCTCGTTTGATTTCATTTTCAACATTATTACGTGATCCACTCGCGTCATGGGTATCGTCTTGGTTACTAGCCATTTTATCTGTAATATAGAAATGATTCAATAAGACCCAAGTAAGACAATGACCATATTCGTGAAGCTACACAAAAAACACATTCATATACCTTCCATTTCTCTCATGTTACAACAATCTAAACTCTCTCTTTTTTTCATCATTATTGAATACAAACTCACACACACCTACTGCATACAAAAGACCAATGCAAACTTATGGTGTTTGGAACATGAACAAACTTGCATCCATAATCATCAAACTTCCAAGCACAAGCTCAAACACACTCCAAATGACATCAGTTTTCAATCAGAAATAAAAAACCTTACATAACCATACAACATACAACATTCAGTGATCAAAACCATACACAAAAAAATAACAAAAAATGATTTTCAACAAGGTGCTCATGAACACCATATAGTGCTCGTTTGCCCTAAACAACATTAATCAACATAATGCACAAAATGTAAAACTCAGTTTAGAAAATGCCCTAATCAAACACCTGAAAATACAAACTATTGAGAGAAATACCTTCAAGGTGACGGTAACGATGGAGAAGAAAGTGAACAGCGACGGTGGACGCAGATAACTCAGTAAACGTGAACGCAGCAGCAGAAAAAGGCGACGGCGACGACGACGGTGAGGGGGGGAGAACGAACGGAGGACGAGAGTAATCGCAGTAGAGAGTAATCGCAGTAGAGAGAAAACTCAGTTACGTAAACGAAATAGCATATAGCGAGGGAAAATAAAGAGACATGCAGTATATGTTATAATTTTAATGTTTACTAAAGGGGACCTTAGAGGGCGCTTGTGTAAAAAAAGCGTCCTCTAAAGGGGGCCTAAGAGGGCGCTTCTAAAAGCGCTCTCTAAGGCTTTCCAAAAGCGCCTTATAAACTGGAAATGTACATGGACTTAGAGAGCGCTTTTTTAAAAGCGCCCTCTAAGGGTACCCTTAGAGGGCGCTTTCATAAACGCGCCCTCTATTGGTGTCCCTCCATTTCCTCATTATTTTTTCGCTTCACTTTAGAGGGCGCTTTGTTACAAAAGCGCGCTCTGAAGTGCGCTGTCTATTCCAGTTGTTCGCTCCTTATTTTTCTCTTCACTTTAGAGTGCGCTTTTGTAATAAAGCGCCCTCTAAGGTGCGCTGTCTATTCCAGTTTTTGGCGTAGTGATGATTTGAAAAAAATATGTAAAATTTTACTTTATTTTATTTTTCATTGAGGAGCCTTAAGTAGAAGATTATTAAAATAATAGTTAGCACTTTCGTTAATGCAATTCAATAGGTAACTATGCAGAGATATTGAATGTATGAACGCGGTTTCGAATCTGCGACATTTCAATTGTTCATTTTGAAAAAGTGAATTTCAATCACAAAATTATTTAATAAACGCCACATTCTATTTATTCATCTTAAAAAGGTGAATTTCAATCACTAAGCTATTCGATAAAAAAATAGTAATTAAAGATTTTCTATTCTAATTTTATTCCTTTTAACTTAATTCAACTTTCACTCTATAATCTCTTAAATTAAAAAATTAGACTCAGTGACTACTCTTTTAAAAATTAATACCTAATATATTATATAGTTAGGATACAAATCATAGAGAATATAGTTTTATGTAAAAGGTAAAAGCAAAGCAAAACATATGATAGTATTATTTCTACTTATACTATTCACTTTATAAAGACAAAGATGGGAAAATGTGATTTAAAATAAAACTGATTTTAGAAAATAGTCATACAAAATTATTGTGGCTATATTATTTTGAAATAATTCACTAAATAATTAGCTTAAAAAAAGTTTGCAACCCATAATAGTTTGTTTCTATAAAATCAAAATTGCATGTGCTGTTTGTTTGCATGTGAAAAAAGTATATGATTAATCACGAGTCATATGGAAATATTATTGAATGACAAGATTATTCACACAAAGGACAATTTTGTTCCAACTTTCATGGGCTCCAAAGCATGCATAATTATAGTCTAATCAAATAACTAAGCAAAATGATAATTTTGGACAGACAGAAGAATCATCATCAACTCTATCTTTGATACAAGTACAGCCTCATTTAAAAGATTAGTTAATTCCTCCAGCATTTTCAAGTTCAATTAATGAGCAAATGTGTTGTAGACTTGTTATTATAGAGATGAAAAATATTGAAATTGAAGAACACTTCATTCGTTTAAATATGAATATATTTTTAGCAAATAATAAAACTTATTTTAAAATTAATATTACTTTCATTTAAATATAAAATATGTTTTTCTTCTATTATATCTTATAATTAATATTATATATTCTTTTAAATATATTATATTTCACTTTGCATGTGAAAAGTACATCAATAGCTCAAGCCACTTTTAAGTGTAAGGATATGCCATAGTGAAGCAAATTAGGGCTTATATGTATTTGTTGGAGGCAGATTGGATGAGATATATGTTTAGAGAAGCTAACTCATGGCGAATAAATTAGCTAGAGCAGGAATTGGGTGGGCTCACGATATGGAATTTCGGGAGAATTTCTCAAATTTCATTCGTAAGTTGGTGAGAATTGATAATGAAAGAGTTGTGTTCTATAGAACATTGAGATAATTATTCTATTTCTTTTAGTCTAATATAAATGTGATATTTTTTTATAAAAGAATTATTATTATTTTTTTAAACAAAAATTTTAAATCATTCATTTTGATTGAAAGAATTTAAACAAATGAAAGTAGAGGAAAATCTAAAAAACAGAAGTCATTACGAAATATATGAAGATTAACAATTCAGATAAAAATATGGTCATGAATATAATATTATAGTGAAAGTTGATTATGGTGAAAGTTGATACATGTAGCAAAGTCCATTTAGTGAAATAAGATTTGGTTGTTATTGTTGTATACTCATTTTGAAATATATTGAATATATTGATTTGAATTGTTACTAATGAAATTTCGCTCTTGTCAAACAAGATCGAAAGTCAACAAAAACTTCAAATTTTTGAAAAGAAAAAATACAAAGATTTGACAACATGGATAAAATTGATATAATTGTTAAATATGTAATTTTTTGTGTTAAATATGTTGTAGATTCGACAAAGTTGAAGTCAAATGTATTGATAGAGTAGTAGTCAAATACATTATTTGGCAGTCAAAGTAGATTATTGGCGAAGGAGTTAACTTGAAAGAGTTAAAATTAGCTTTTATTAGTTGAATTAGTAATAGATTACTTGGTATGCAAGTATCTCGTTTATAAATAGGGAGGTACCCTACTATTGTAAAGTAATACAAGTGAAATTCAGTAAGCATAAACGCAGAGAGAAACTCTGCAAAATATGATTCATCTTCTTCCATCTCTCTCTCTCTCTCTCTCAAAATCATAAATTTTCTTTTCTTCCCCAATTCACTTTCGTCGATTTATTTTCTTCTCAAATTATTATGCACGTGAATCATCTTGTAACCAATGAGTGGTTGAATCATTCGCGTGAATAGTGAGGAACGAGAAGAACGATAAATTAGAAAGATTGGTTCTCGTTCGATCAAGATTGATTCAGATTATCTCCCAAATTTAGGTTAAGTTCAATATCTGATATCTAGAGCACTAACTGCGATTCTTGGGAGGCATAACGCAATGACTTCTCATCCGAACGGCCATTTTCCAGCAAATCTTCCAATCTTTAATGGTAAGAATTATGAGAATTGGTGTAAGTCGATGAAGGTTGTCTTCTATTATCAAGATCATTGGAATCTTGGGAAGAATGGAGTAACACCAATTGGAGAGAATTTTATGGATAACAAAAGGTTATATACAAATATTTTAAGAAGACAAATTATAAAGCTCTCTTTATAATCAACCAAGCATTGATCCAAACAACTTTGAGAAAATTGGTGATGTAGACTCAACAAAGGAAGCATGGGACATCCTATAGAAATCATTTTGAGGCATTGAGAAAGTGAAAGAGGTGAGGTTACAAACTCACAAAAGAACGTATGAATTGCTTCAGATGGAAGAAAGTGAAAATATTGTTGATTTCTTCGCTAAGGTAACAAGACCGGTGAATCAAATCAAGACGTGTGGAGAAGTGTTGATACCAAGATCAATAGTTACAAATATCTTGAGTTTATTGAATTCAAAATTTGATCATGTGGTAGTAGCCATAAAAGAATCTAAGGATTTGTCAAGCATGACAAAAGAAGAGCTTCAAGGGATGCTTGAATCTCATGAACAATGAATGACTGAAAGATTTGCAAGAAAGACAGATAGTGATGTAGATCTGCAGACACATTCAACAAAAAAAGACAAAGGAAGATGGAATGGTAACAAAGGTAAAGGAAGTCACAATAATTCGACTGGTAGAGAAAAACAACAAGAAGGTAGTTCATCAAATCAGAGATAATCTTCAAACCAAAGCAATCAGAGAGGTGGTGTTTACAGGTAGATGAAGAGGTGATGGAAGAAACACATTCAGTGTCATAACTGTCAGAAATATGGACATTATGCAAGTCAATATTGAGGAGGCAAGAAAAAAAATCAAGAAAGTGATGCAAACCTTGAAAAATACGAAAAAGAAGAAGAGATGTTGTTGATGGTCACAACGAAAGATGAAGAAAGATTCAAGAACCGATGGTACCTAGACTCGGATTGTTCATCATACATGACTAGAAAAAAAGATTGATTTGTCAACATTAATCTCTCAATGAAGAACAAGACAAAGTTCGCAAATGACAATATCCTAGCACCGTAAAACAAATCAAAAAACAAAGTCTAAAATCTTCTATATATATATATATATATATATATATATATATATATATATATATATATATATATATATATATATATATATATATATATATATATATATATATATATATTATCTTTCTTGTAACATGTATCTTAAACGTTACTTTTTTTTCCTTTATCTTATTTTCTTCATTTTAGAGATATTTCATTATTGGTATATGTGTGGAACGTGCTTTGTGCTTTCTGCAATGAGATTTACTTATAATTTTTATCTCATTAATTGCTCTTCAATTTTTCAAGGAAAAATTAAGAAATTTTCTATGGGTAATTAAAAAAAAATAGGTCAGTCTAAACTCATCTATCTCATTTATCTATAAACATGCATAGCTATTGTTGATAAGAAAGTTAAAATAAAAAAATTGTGACCAATAGTAAACCCTTTTACATTTTAAAATATCATCAAATATAATTGTATAAAATCACAGTGTTCACCTATTTTTTCATTTTTTTTCGCGCATAGACGTTATGGTATAAATAATTTTTATTTAATTTTGGTTCTTTACCGTTGAGGATTTTTTTTTAAAATAACCATATTTTTCAAATTAAATACTGAAATAATCATTTTTTCAAAAAAATTACCGAAATAACCACATTTCCAAATAGATGCGTCAGATCAACTGGCGCATCCATTTAACATGTGGATGAGGCGCCATTAGTGCTGGCGCATGCTTCCAAAAACATTGCATGGAGGCGCCAGCAACCATAGCGCATGTGTTTTATGCATTGGTGTATGCGCCAATTCATCTGGCGCATACACCTTAAGATTTTTTTTTTAATTTTTAATGGTTTAATTAACAATTAATTAAATAAAATATTGATTTTTATTTATTTATCTTATAATAAAAATTACATGGAATTGGCCAAAAAATCAATGATCCGCCCGATCGAAACGTCCCTCTGTTCCACATCCAGGTGCGTTAGTCTGTCTTCGAGGTCTCCCACGATTTTCTGAAGGTGTTTGGGGTCTTTGAGTGCTGACATGATCCAATGGTGGCTAGTGTGAAGGTCCGGTGGAAGTTCCAACGGTATTTGATAGATGTGTCATCACAATTGAAAAATATTATGTGAGCAAATTCTTTACTTAGAATAAGTTTTGAATGATAGCAAATTGTGTGATCATTGTCTAATTGTTGGTTGTGCATTATTTTACATGCTTTATTTATGTTTTTAGCATATACTATTGTTTCGTGTCTATACATAAAGATCCACATTGATACATTTCTTCAAAGAACTCATAAAAACTGTTTTGTGTCAGTATGTATCGATACATGCTCTTTTGCATCGATCCATAAATTTGTTTTAAATCACAAAATGTTTTTGCTTCAGTATATATCGATCCATACGAGTCTTGTATCGATACATGCTTAGGTAAAATGTTCTATGTATCGATACATACGAGCTTTGTATCGATACATGCCCAGTTAAAATGCTCTATGTATCGATACATACGAGCTTTGCATCGATACATGCTTACATGAATTCTCTAAAATTAATCAAAGCCACAGTATGTATCGATGCATAACCTTTTGTATCAATACATAATTCTGTTTTGTCTACTAACAGCTTCTGTCCTTCACATATAAGAAGTATTTTGACAGCAAAGAAAAAAACATGAATTCACAAGTCAAAAACAGTTGAACACAAATCAAAGGGGTGTGTAGCAGCAATTGTTTGAGCAGTTAGAAACCTGAAAGAGACTTCATCTTCTTCATCTTCTCAATCTCTTTTCTTCAAGAACATCAACACATAATCATTCTTGTTCTTTGGATTAAAGGATCAACGAGATAACGTTCAGTGGAACGATCAAGGATCTAGCTGAGGTGTTCAGTGGAACGATCGAGGATCTAGCTGAGTTGAAGGTTGAAGGGGGTTTCGAGGAAAAACCAAATGGTTTGTCCTTCAAGAACTGGAGTGTTCTTGCGAGTTTGTTAGTCACGTTTGCAAAACAGATTCATTCGTAGCGTAGGGATTGGAAATTGGGTAATTTCGCAAACAGGTCGTGGAACCGGTGAATTGTTTGCAATTTCTTGCAGGAAATTCTTGATCGAGCTCAGATCAAGTGGAGGTTTTATACAAGAAGAAGATCTTGGAATTTAGATTTCTGTCTTTGTATTGTAACCTTGTATCAACGAATTCGGCATTATTGATAATTACAGTTCTCAATTTCATTTGAAATTGAGAGGGAGACGTACCCACACGCGAGGACGACAGTAGGGAACTTCCTTACCAAATCTCTGCGTATCGTATTCTTTCCTTATCTCTCTTTACGTTTTCAACAGTTTTGTGATTTCAGTTGGTGTATTGTGACTGTACATTTAGTGATACAATAGTGGCAAGAAAACTGTTTTATCTAAACTCCACCATTGTTCATCATTGATCACATACACACCAATTGTTTGACAAAACTGTCAGCTGAGTTTTATTCATTGGAATTAGGATTTAGTGATAAGTGAATTTGATTTGATAATATTCTGGTGTTAATAATCTCTATCGTTCTAATTCAAATCCAGCAATAAATTCGTGTGTCCGGTTTTCTAGTAGCGGTTCAGAATAGACGGAAGTCGATTCGGGACTGTAATTTTCCGCTAAGTTTCAATAACTCTGATAAGATTTTTAAATCCGTTTATTTTAAAGAGGTGATCTATTCACCCCCCTCTCGATCACTAGCCACACCGTCTAACAAGTGGTATCAGAGCGTCGGTTCGCTGGTGCTCTGTGGCTGCCTGTAACGATATGGATTCTGAACCAAAGGGGGCGTATAATAGAGCGCCGATTTTCAACGGTGAAAATTACGGCTACTGGAAAGACTGCATGTGAGTTCATATAAATTCTGTTGATAGGCTAGTATGGGCTGCCATTGAAAATGGTCCTTTTCAAATTACTATGACAAATGCGGCTGGTGCCATAGTTCCTAAACCAGAAGCTGATTGGAATGAGAAAGATGAGAAAAAGTGGTCGTGTGATTGGAGAGCTCGAAATATGCTAATTTCAGCACTCGGTGTTGATGAGTGTTATCGGGTATCCCACTGCACGACAGCTAAAGAAATGTGGGATGCTTTAGAAGTTGCCCATGAGGGTACTACTGAAGTAAAACAGTCCCGCATTAACACACTCAATCAAGAGTTTGAGCTCTTTCACATGAAACAAGGAGAATCTATCTCCGACATGCAAAAGAGATTTACTCATCTCACTAATCGGTTGAATGCACTTGGAAAACCTGTTTCCAATGAAATAGATACTAATAAAATCCTGAGATGTCTTAGCAGGGAATGGCAACCTAAAGTAACAGCTATTAAGGAAGCCAACGATCTAACGACACTTACGATTACAACTCTGTTTGGAAAGATGGAAGAACATCAGCAAGCATTAGAAAGTCTTGAAAAGTTTGAGAACAAAAGTAAGAAGGAAAAGGAAAAGAAGAGAGACAAAGAGGGAGAGAAGAAGCCAATAGCTCTTGTGGCCTCTAGCTCTAAGTCCTCACGAAAAGAGCAAAGTGACAATGATTCTAGTAGTGACAAAGATTCGGATGATGAGGAAATGGGACTCTTTGTAAGGAGATATAATAGATTCATTCGAAAGAATGGAGTCAAGCATTCCGACAAAAACCTCATGAAGTTTCGAAGACAATCTACAGATTTAAAACAGGAAGAGAATAAGAAGAGTAGAGGAAAAGGATCTTGTTTTAATTGTGGTAAATCTGGACATTATAAAACAGATTGTCCTATGAAGTATAGGGATCAAGGAAAAGCTCCACCAAAAGGGTACAACAAACAAAGAAGAGCTTACATTGCATGGGAAAGTGATAGTGATTCATCAAGCACACAAAGTTCAAGTGATAGTGATGAAACCGCAAATCTGTGCCTTATGGCTCACACCAAAAATCAGTCCTACCACAAGAAGAAAATCAATGATAAAAAGGTAAAACAAGCCTATTATAATAATTTCTCTTCTATGTCTTTTTCTGAACTGAAAATAGCTTTTGAAAAACTGCATAACGAAGTTGTAGATGCTTTTAAAAGATTATCTTCCGATAAACAAATTTTTTCATTTCTGGAAGGTAAAGTATACAAAGCTGAAAGAGATTTAGAATGGTTAAAAGCTAGTATTGCAGAAAATTCAAAAAATATTGACATTGATGGATGTAGTAAAGTTGGGTATTATGAAGCTTGTCATATTTGGCAACAAGAGGTAAACACTCTCAAAGTCAAATTGGAAAAAGCTTTACAACCTAAGGTTACTTATGTCGTTGACTCTAGGTTGTTTAAGAAGTCATTAAATCCACCATATGCAAAATACTCTTTTATTCCAAAGGATTTAATGAACAAGAATAAACAAACACATCATCATGGTTTATGTCATTATTGTTGTCGTGCTGGCCATACCATTGAGAAATGCAAGTTTAGGAGATTTCTTGTTCCTAAAGGTATTTATCAATGGAAGCCAAAAGGCAACCATGTTAGCACTTACCCACTTGGACCCAATTAAAATTGGGTACCAACTTCTCTCTTTTGATATTGTAGGATGAGTGTCTTGCTTGCGTAGATAGGAGATGGTTTCTTGACAGCGGTTGCTCAAGGCACATGACCGGTGACATATCGCTTTTTATAGACTTCAAAGCAAAGAAGAAGGGATATGTTACTTATGGAGACAATAACAAAGGAGCTATACTTGGCAAAGGTAGTGTAGGTAATCCCTCTACCACTACTATTTCTCATGTCCATTTAGTATAGGGGCTTAAACACAATTTGTTACGCATAACTCAATTGTGTGACAAGGGTTATAAAGTTTCTTTCACAAAAACTTGTTGCATAATTGAACATGCTGAACAGAACGTTGTGTTTAAAGGTGTAAGAGTAAACAATATCTATATGCTTGACCTTTTTGATGTATCTTTAACAAGTACTAAATGTCTAGTTACCTTGAATGATGATTCTTGGCTTTGGCATAGACGTTTAGCGCATGTTAATTTCGATTTGCTAAATAAGGTTGTATCTAAGGATCTAGTAGTCGGTCTTCCAAAAATAAAATTTTCAAAAGACCACCTATGTGACGCGTGCCAAATGGGAAAGCAAACGAGGGTCTCTTTTAAATCTAAAAATGTAATTTCAACTTCACGACCCCTTGAGCTTCTCCATATGGATCTCTTTGGACCTTCTAGGACAAAGAGCTTAGGTGGAAATTATTATGGTTTTGTAATCGTTGATGACTATTCTAGATTCACTTGGACTATATTCCTTCATAGCAAAGATGAAACTTTTTTTGCTTTTAAGAATTTTGCAAATCTGTCCCAAAACAAAATGAATTCCAAAATAGTTACAATTCGTAGCGATCATGGTGGTGAATTTCAAAACTATCACTTTGATAAGTACTGTGACAAGTATGGTATTGAGCATAACTTCTCAGCTCCTCGAACTCCACAACAAAATGGCGTTGTGGAGCGTAAAAATCGTGTTTTAGAGGAGTTGGCAAGAACAATGCTAAATGAGGGTGGATTACCAAAATACTTTTGGGCTGATGCAGTTAGCACAACTTGTTATGTTTTAAACAGGATCTTAATCCGTCCTATTTTAAATAAAACTCCTTATGAGCTTTTAAAAGGAAGAAAGCCAAACTTGTCACATCTTCACGTATTCGGTTGTAAGTGTTTTGTTTTGAATAATGGTAAGGAAAATATTGGGAAGTTTGATGCAAAAGTGGATGAAGGTATCTTTCTTGGATACTCACAATCAACTAAAGCATATAGAGTATATAATAAGCGTTTACTTACTGTTGAAGAATCTGTCCATGTTTCTTTTGATGAGTCTTATCCGAAAAGTGTCGGAAAAGGTATTTCTTTTGATGACGCAGGTGTATCTACATAATACATACTCAAGGAAGCTGTTACGGAAACTGATCAGTCCATAACAGCTGCCCATGAGAAGGAGGAAGATACTAGTCATGAAGAAGATGAGGAAGAAAGGACAGCTGAAGTGAATGACCTTCCACCAGCTTGGAAATCTTCAAAAGACCATCCTATTGACAACATATTGGGAGATATTTCAAAGGGAGTAATGACTCGTTCTAAGATAAGTAATTTTTGTTCTCACTTCGCTTTTGTTTCCCAAGTAGAACCTAAAAATGCCAAAGAGGCCTTGATTGATGAATGTTGGCTAATGGCCATGCAAGAAGAGCTTAATCAATTTAAAAGAAATGACGTTTGGGAACTTGTCCCTCGTCCGCGAGATCATCATATCATAGGTACTAAATGGGTTTTTAGAAATAAGCTTGATGAAAACGGAGTGATAACTAGGAACAAGGCACGTTTAGTAGCACAAGGGTATAACCAAGAGGAGGGCATAGACTATGAGGAAACTTATGCTCCAGTTGCTCGCCTTGAAGCTATACGTCTCTTGCTTGCCTATGCATGTTCTAATAATTTTAAGCTTTACCAAATGGACGTAAAGAGTGCGTTTCTAAATGGTGTCATAAATGAAGAAGTATATGTCTCACAACCTCCTGGTTTTGAGAATGCTGAAAATCCAGATTATGTTTACAAATTAAAACGAGCTTTGTATGGTCTTAAACAAGCCCCTCGGGTTTGGTATGAAAGGCTTAGCAAATTTCTAATTGATCATGGATATTCAAGAGGTAAAGTGGATAATACTCTCTTTATTAAACACAAGGGAAAGCATATTCTTTTAGTTCAAGTTTATGTAGACGATATAATTTTTGGTTCAACTAACATACACTTGGTCGAAGAATTTTCTAAGGTTATGCAGGGTGAATTTGAGATGAGTCTTATGGGGGAGCTGAATTACTTCCTAGGTCTTCAGATAAAGCAACTTGATGAGGGTACATCAATATGTCAAACAAAGTACTGCAGAGAACTACTCAAGCGCTTTGGAATGAACGACTCAAAATCAATTGACACCCCTATGCCTACCAACGGAAATCTAGAAAAAGATGAGCATGGTAAGAGTGTAGATGTCAAAAAGTTTAGAGGTATGATTGGGTCTCTTCTGTATCTTTCTGCTTCTAGACCTGACATCATGTTTAGTGTTTGTATGTGTGCACGATATCAATCAAATCCTAAGGAATCACACCTGAAAGCTGTTAAGCGTATATTTAGATATCTTCATGGAACATCTAAATATGGGCTTTGGTATTCCAAAGGAAGTGATTGTAGCTTAGTAGGTTACTCCGATTCTGATTTTGCTGGCTGCAAATCAGATAGGAAAAGCACGAGTGGTACATGTCACTTGTTTTCAAACTCCTTGGTAAGTTGGCATAGCAAAAAGCAGGTATCTGTGGCTTTGTCAACTGCAGAGGCTGAGTACGTTGCAGCCGGTAGTTGTTGCGCTCAGATTTTGTGGCTAAAGCAACAACTACAAGACTTTAACATTCAACTCAAACGTATTCCAATAAAATGTGACAACACTAGTGCCATAAACCTTACTAAAAATCCTGTTTTACACTCACGCACTAAACACATAGAAATTAGACATCACTTTCTTCGCGATCATGTTGAAAAAGAAGACGTTGTATTTGAGCATGTTAATACAAAAAATCAGCTTGCTGATATTTTCACTAAACCTTTGGCAACGGAACCGTTCTTCAACATTCGTCGTGAATTAGGGATCTTAGATCTCTCTCCATTGTTGTCTTAAGCATGTTTGTTCTTATTTATATTATGCCTCACCTTAGTTGATGGGATTTGTTTTAGATTTCATTTATACCTCACAAGGTTACAATCAACAGAGGTAATATCACTCCTTTCTATATCTCTTTTAGAACTATGTGATTGTGTATGTTAGAACAAAATTCCTTATTTTCGTTTATGTGAATTTCTTTGCATATATTGTTTGAACATTAATATCTGATTTGTGAATTATACTTGGGCATCATTATCATGACATACTTCATAATGCATAACCATACTGCATAACCATACTGCATAAAAATTAATTAAAATTTGGTTTGGCATCAGTATGTATCGATTCAAAGGTGTATGTATCGATTCATGTCTTCTTCATTTCACATCTGTCAAAATTGGTTCAGTATGTATCGATCCATCCGTCGTTTGTATCGATACATAGACCCTTTAAAAACAAAAATGCGTGACATGGATCGATCCATGCCCATATGCATCGACACATACTGATTGTTATTTGGATTAAATGCATTTTTTTCTCACTCATGGATCGACACATCAGCAATTCTTATCACATCTTTTCACAAACTTGGTATCAACAGTTCCCATACCTCCCAAAATCTGCGGCTAACCCTAATTTCCTTCATCATCATTCTTTCCAAAACCCTAAATTCATCTCACTTTTCTTCAATATTTCATCACCATGCCTCCAAGAACCATTCCAGCTAGAGCAAAGGGAAAAGGAAAAGGAAAGGAATCGGTTGGCACTTCTCAGCAGTTACCAGAAATTCCTCCAAATGCCTTAGATTTGCTTCATCCTGCAATTGCAACTGAGTTTGAGGATTCTTTCAAGACAAGGTTAGTTATGAAACCCCATGTCTTCGATAAACATGATGTTATTCATCTGCATCTCAATGATGTTGTTGAACTCCTTCATGCACAAAAACTTGGTTCATGTTTGTCTACAAAGGATGATTACCATGAGGATTTTATCCGTGCATTTTATGCTGGCTTACAATCTAGCAAAGGATATATGTTTAAGTGTTCTATTGGTGTCAGAACCTATACTTTTGAGGCTGGTGATTGGGAAACAGTATTTCAAATTCCGCTTCCGTCACATAATTTCAAGACTTAGCATGACTTGAAGTTTGATACTGACTTTAACCTGAAGGAGTTTACTCTGTCTATCCTGAAATTGGACAGACCGCTGGGTGAGGATGAACAGGTTACGTCTGGTATGATTAAGAAAATTCCACGTATACTTCATTGGATTATCTCGCACATTCTGCGTCCAGCAAATAGTGGACATTCTAGGTTAGACAGGGCAAGCATTCATCTCTTGTATATTCTTCAAAATAAGGTTCCATTGAATTGGGCAAATTACTTTGTGAAGCGACTATTTTTCGTGCGTAACAGTGCCAAGAATGTTGCTCTTGGTTATGCGTCTCAAATCATGAAAATTCTTAAGTTCTGGAATGTTGCAATCCCTTTAGTTCCTCTCATATCACCATCTTCTGCTCAAGAGTTCGACTCTTCCACTTTATCTCATATGGGATATTGGTGGGACAAGGAACGTCAATGTTTCTATTTCTTTGAAAGGAAATCCAAAACAAGGATCTATAATTTTGATGTGCCTTCTGAACGAATTCATGTAGTTGAAGACCAACCTGATGAAGAAATGCATGATGTGAATGAAACAGATGTGCCTGCAGCTGATGAAAATGCTGGTTAGGGTGATTGGGTGCCACAAAGGTGGTCTCCAACCAACTATGTACCTGAACCAACGGTTCCTCCGTTCTCCGGCGGTACTTCATCTTCAACACCTACTGCGCACCTAACTCAAATGCTTCAACAAATGGAGCTTGCCAACCAAGAACGTCATGAAGAGGCACGGTCTTGTCATGTACAACAAAGTGAGTGGCATAAGGAGCATCGTGAGTGGCATGACGATCATACACGGATGTACCATAACCAACACTTTTGGCACACGGACTTGGTTAAGTGGCACCAAGTCTTCTACAATGAAATGTCTGGTTTTATGGACGACTGCCATGCCAATCCTGGTATTATGGACAAATTCAGAAGTGTTGAAGTTCAGGACCGGTTCAGGCACTACACCTTCATGGGCCATAATCCAGATGCAATGCCTCCTCCTCCGCCTCCGCCAAGCTTCAGAGATCCTGATAGAGATGACGAGGAGTCCTGTGGTGGCTATAATCCACATTAAACCATCATCATTTCATTTCACTGCATTTCATTGCATGTTGCTTGAGTTATTTTTTCTTTTCAGATTAGTTGCACCTTATATGTCTTGGCTTATGTAATTTTTAAACACTTTCTACTAGTTAAATGCTTATTTCCTTCTACTTACTTCTGGTGTTATTGCCCTTATTTGTCATTCTTTGTGAGTGATTCTTTACTTTTTAAGCTTCCTTCTTTGTGATTGTTAGCTTCTTTATCATTTTTGTTGTGTCCTGCTACAACCTGTTGCCTTGATAAAACTGTTTTTTTCTTCTTTTTGATGTTGACAAAGGGGGAGAAATGCAGATGTTGACAGATATGCACAAACTCAGGGGGAGAATCACACATCTTGCTAAAAATTTGCCATCATCAAAAAGGGGGAGTTTGTGAGCAAATTCTTTACTTAGAATAAGTTTTGAATGATAGCAAATTGTGTGATCATAGTCTAATTGTTGGTTATGCATTATTTTACATGCTTCATTTGTGTTTTTAGCATATACTATTGTTTTGTGTCTATACATAAAGATCCACATTGATACATTTCTTCAAAGAACTCATAAAAACTGTTTTGTGTCAGTATGTATCGATACATGCTCTTTTGCATCGATCCATAAATTTGTTTTAAATCACAAAATGTTTTTGCTTCAGTATGTATCGATCCATACGAGTCTTGTATCGATACATGCTTAGGTAAAATGTTCTATGTATCGATACATACGAGCTTTGTATCGATACATGCTCAGTTAAAATGCTCTATGTATCGATACATACGAGCTTTGCATCGATACATGCTTACATGAATTCTCTAAAATTAATCAAAGCCACAGTATGTATTGATGCATAACCTTTTGTATCAATACATAATTCTGTTTTGTCTACTAACAACTTTTGTCCTTCACATATAAGAAGTATTTTGACAGCAAAGAAAAAAACATGAATTCACAAGTCAAAAACAGTTGAACACAAATCAAAGGGGTGTGTAGCAGCAATTGTTTGAGCAGTTAGAAACCTGAAAGAGACTTCATCTTATTCATCTTCTCAATCTCTTTTCTTCAAGAACATCAACACATAATCATTCTTGTTCTTTGGATTAAAGGATCAACGAGATAACGTTCAGTGGAACGATCAAGGATCTAGCTGAGGTGTTCAGTGGAACGATCGAGGATCTAGCTGAGTTGAAGGTTGAAGGGGGTTTCGAGGAAAAACCAATTGGTTTGTCCTTCAAGAACTGGAGTGTTCTTGCGGGTTTGTTAGTCACGTTTGCAGAACCGATTCAGCCGTAGCGTAGGGTTTGGAAATTGGGTAATTTCGCAAACAGGTCGTGGAATCGGTGAATTGTTTGCAATTTCTTGCAGGAAATTCTTGATCGAGCTCAGATCAAGTGGAGGTTTTATACAAGAAGAAGATCTTGGGATTTAGATTTCTGTCTTTGTATTGTAACCTTGTATCAACGAATTCGGCATTTTTGATAATTACAGTTCTCAATTTCATTTGAAATTGAGAGGGAGACGTACCCACACGCGAGGACGACAGTGGGGAACTTCCTTACCAAATCTCTGCGTATCGTATTCTTTCCTTATCTCTCTTTACGTTTTCAACAGTTTTGTGATTTCAGTTGGTGTATTGTGACTGTACATTTAGTGATACAATAGTGGCAAGAAAACTGTTTTATCTTAACTCCACCATTGTTCATCATTGATCACATACACACCAATTGTTTGACAAAACTGTCAGCTGAGTTTTATTCATTGGAATTAGGATTTAGTGATAAGTGCATTTGATTTGATAATATTCTGGTGTTAATAATCTCTATCGTTCTAATTCAAATCCAACAATAAATTCGCGTGTCCGGTTTTCTAGTAGCGGTTCAGAATAGACGGAAGTCGATTCGGGACTGTAATTTTCCGCTACGTTTCAATAACTCTGATAAGATTTTTAAATCCGTTTATTTTAAAGAGGTGATCTATTCACCCCCCCTCTCGATCACTAGCCACACTGTCTAACATATTATTTGTAGTTAATTGTAATACAAAGTCTAATTAATTATATGGTAAAATTTTAAACTTCCTTTGTTGCAAACGGGAATATGAATGACTTCTTGTTTACCGGGGCAAGTGAAGACATTCTTGACCAACCCCATGCTTGTAGCAAATAGGTGCATGAATAAAAGGTACAAGTATTTTTTTTGGCATTTTTACACATCGCACTATATAGATGGGTCAAACTAGCTGAACCCCAACTATATGTGCTTACCTTATTTATGTTGCGTAACAACGGTAAATACATAATATTTACCGTATTACCAGTACTTTCGGGAAATAAAAAATTACCAAATAAAATCATAATATAACACCGAGCTTTAATTATTTTTGCGTACTCGCTAGATTCTTCGGTCAATGTTATACTCGCATAATATTGTTTGAGATATCTTAAATTAATACCTTTCCCCCTAGCTTTACCGGATGTCTCTCCCGTAGCTTGGTCGTCATACAAAGGGGCACCAAATAATTCATTACAGATAGAGTTATCTGGTTAACTCTACCATTCACGGACTTACCATCGATACGTAGACCCAACAACATGTAGACTCCTCAAGTGTGACGGTACACTCACCGAAAAGAAGGTAAAATATGTGGGTCTCGGATCTCCATATCTCAAACAAAGAAAGAATAAATTTGTAGTCAACCGAGTACGAGACCATGTTGAGGATATTTACAAAACCACATCCTCTAATATATGGTTCTATCAAAGGATCGTGGGGTACATATTTATGTACACGACATCAAAATCATTTTGGGTCCTAATAAAACATAATTAAGAAATAAAATAAGAAGAAGTAATATATAATAAAAACATAAATAATAAATAAATACAAAATAAGTAAAAAGAAGTAATAACATATAAATGTCGAGATATTGTTGATTGTTCCTCAGTGTTCATCACTCATAGTCAATAGAGACATAATGCTGCAGAGGTTGAGTGTGGTAAACATGGAGTGTTGCAGATGTCGATTGTTAGTGTTGTAGATGATGAAATGTTGTGAGTTGATGCCCTATTTATTGATGAGTAAGTGTAGAATAGGTTGAATAGGTATGCAACATGTGAAGCATTGGATTGGGTGCATGCATGTGACAAGAGTGTAGGCGCCTAAGGCTATGTCGCATGTTTGCTTTATGACATGCATGATCACATGCGCCAAGGCTAGTGGCGCATGCATGTCTTTTTATGCATGCAAGGAGGAGGCGCCAAAGGCTTGGGCGCATATATTTCTTTATGCGCCATTGGAATGAACGCCTTCCTTGGATTATTAGGGCACAAATTCCTTATGAGATTCCATATGTGCAGGCGCATGCTTTGTATGCAGAGATTCCTACCAGACGCATGCCTTGTATTGTCTTGTCTCTGCATGGATTCTTTGCATTGTATTGTCTTGTCTTTGTAGATGAATTGTGTGATCAGTGCATACACCGTTTACCCTATTTAATTTTATGTGAATAAAAAATCAATCCATTCACCATTAGTAGAAACACTAAAGTTACATTTAAAAAAAAATCTTCCTCACCACCTTACATGATCAATGCTCATATCAAAGGTGAAATATTTGAGCATCAATTATTTGGTTTTTGTTTTCGCATCACAGAAGTAACTCGATTTACAATAAATCGACGATCAAATTTTTCACATTTGAAACAAAGAATAGAAAAGAAATGACAGTCCAGTACTGTGGGCTAAATCATCTATAAAAATCCGGTGTGGTTTGCAGACAACCAAATAAAGTTTTATCAGAAGAAGATTCGAGATGATGACGATGTTCATCATATGTTTGTCACTCACGAACAATCTGGGTACAACGATATAGAGTTGTATATATTACCATAACAATAACAAGTGTCTCAGTTCATTGGTTAGTCACAAGTGTTTTGTGAAACTGATGACGACGAGCAAACTGAGGTCAATGTTGTAGATGAGGAAAAAGAAGAAGAAGTCGAGATTTTGGTTGATTCAATGGTGAACGATGATGAAGAAGAGGATCCATTACCAGCTAGTCATGTATATTGTCCACCTCAACACATGACAAGCTTGAATTTGGGTTCCGATGAACCTTCATCAGATATATTTTATAATCCTTATGTGCAAATACAAGGATCTTTGAAAGAAGGAGACACATTTCGCACAAAAGAAGATTGTGTAAAAGCTATTAAAAAGTTCCACATGGAACTATCAGCTGCTTACATAGTTGATAGAACTAATGCATTGAGGTACATAATTTATCGTCGAAACGAGCACTGCCTTTTCAGGTTGTCAGCTTCGTACCAGAAGCTAAGTGATTCTTGGGAGATTGGATCCATGGGTCCAATTCACACATGCTTGCTCGCGAACCCAATGCAAGACCATCGGAAACTTAACTCTCAGTTAATATGCGATGAAGTTTGTCTGTCATTAGTGATAATCCGTCGTTAAAGGTGAGTAGAATAATCTCGCATATTGTAGCATAATACAACTATACTCCATCATTTAGGAAGGCTTGGATAGATAGGACAAAGGCAGTTGAAAAAGTGTATGGAAATTGGGAAGAGTCTGTGATACGGTGAACTGACTTTGTGTTTTTGCTTTGAAAAGCAATGTTACGGATAGCAAGAGTCGTCACCGACTTTTCTTTTATCCAATAAGGAAAGGTAGAAAAGAACAGGAAAGACCTTGATTAGATTTTGAATTCGGGAGGTACATTATACAAAGGGAAGGTGTTAGCACCCTTTGTATCCATGGTTATCCATGGGCTCTTAATTGCTTAACTCACTTATGTTTTCCTTGTTTGAGAAAATGTTTGAGAAATGTGGTGTGTTTAGAAAATATTTTGAAAGGAGAGTTTAACTTTGTAATGATTCTTGTACGAATGTATACAAAGTGTTTATCTCGTTTTATTTTGAAAGATGTTTAGAAAAATATAACTCGGCGATGATTCTGGTGCGAATCTATACCATGTGGTGATTTTCTAAAAGATGTTTTGAAAAGTGTGAGGTGTGAAAAGTATTTTAAGCTGTGAGCAAGCATTTAAGAGTTATACCAAACCAAGGTCTTTATACGTATTTCCTATCCTTAGGAGGGTAAAACTGTCCTTACTATTGAGAAGTAAGTAGTCTTATCCTTTGGATGTAAAAGGACATCGGGGGGTCGTCGATTGGTCATTGAAGGCAACATTTGTAAGGATACCTTAGCATTCGAAGGGACGATCATCATTTAATCATAGGCTACAACGAAGGGTCATCGAGGGACAAAGCCATATATTCGAAGGCAACGTTCGAGGGACTATGATTTATCTTGTAGGGACATTGACCTTTTGATCGAAGGGATTATGACTTATCTGTTTAGGGATGATGATGATTTAATCGAAAGGGTCTTTGCTAAGGGTATCCCCACATTCGCGGGACATGACCGTAATATCGTAAGGCAACAAAGAGAGGGTTACCCTAGAGGTGCAAGTGTGGAAATGATTGGATTCAGATATATTATCTTGAATTAATTTATCTAAGTTCGATTATTTATCTTTCCATGCAATCCTATTAGCATACATCTAGACAGTTATATTCACAGTATGGAAAAATTAAAGTGCGAAAAATAAGACTACGCTATTACATGGCTTCGGGATGGGGGGTACATAATTTAAAAGGGGATATAAAATTTCTAAATCTTAATTAATGAGTACAAAATTAAAAGGGCATACCATATAATAAAACCTAATTAAACTAAAAAGAAAGAAATAAAAAAAATCATAATAAAATCTATTACATAGAAAGTTCATGACAAATGAAATAAATAAACTAAATTTAAGAATGAATTAAGAATATTTTAAAAGAAAAGAGGAAAAAAAAATATAATTAGATTTTTATTATTCAAAATAGCGGTGAATTAATTATAGTGGAAAGGGAGTAAACATGGTAATACACTGAAAAGCTAAAAAATAGGTCCTGGGGGCTCGAACCCAAGACCCCTACATTGCAATGAGAGGGAAGCTACCAACAAGTCATGTTGGTCCATTCGTTATTTATTCGCCTTCATTAAAATATATATTAATTCTATATGGATTTTTCCATTTTGACACAACACCACCATGCATGTTACAGCTTTCTCTCTTACGACAAGCTACTTTATTTTTTCTCATGTTGTTTCTTTCATGTGAATACAACAAACCTGTAACTTCATCTTATATCAAACCACACACAGAAAATAAGATCATATGTAATCATCATGCAATAATAAAAATAGCCATGCATAAATCAAGAAGCTTATATTATTTTACTCATGTATTAGTTCTCTTTACTGCAAGTGATAATGATAAAACAAATCTTACATATACATGTTAAAGACAACCAAGGATTTATATTATCACCATTATATCATCATCTACATTATTATATAATAACAGCATGTGAAATAAACATAATCATGCTAGAAATAACACTCATATAATAATAATTAAATGGAAGATATAACTCTTTAATCATGCAAACAAAATTTCTCCAACATGCTATGACATATCAAGAACAGATGCATACTTGAATAAAGCAATATCAACATCCACCAAACCATGAATACATCATCTCAATATATATATTAAATCAATATTTATTCATGCATGAATTAAGGAGTATTGTAAGGTAATCATGCTGGATGCAAATTCCCTAATGAACACTTACTAGGGATTTAATTCTTCTAGCTTGCTCACTGTATGTGTGTTGCTCTTATTCAGGCTATGAGTGCTTTATAGTTGCTTCTCTTTTTCCTACCCGTGAATCTTATTGCTTCTGTCTTGCCTTGTGTATCTTCTTCTACTGTATCTCTCCTTTTTTCCCTTATTTTCCTCGCTGCAGCCATATGAAGTATTTATAATGGTGTGGATTAGGGTTTAACCTTGCTAAGTATTTGGATCCCTTCCTATACTTTAGGGTTTTCCCTTGCTAAATATTTGGATCCCTTCCTATACATTAGGAGAGTTAGGGTTTAACCTTGCTAAATATTTGGATCCCTTCCTATACATTAGGAGAGTTAGGGTTTAACCTTGCTAAATATTTGGATCCCTTCCTATACTCTAGGAGAGTTAGGGTTTAACCTTGCTAAATATTTATTAAATACAAATATTATTATAAATAATGAATAATTTAAATAAAAATTAATTTAAATTTTAGTTACATAATTGAATTAAAATTTAAACCTATTTCTATTTTTACTTTCATCATTTAAAAAACAAATCAAAATTATTCTTACTTATATCAACCAAAGTTATTTTATAATTTATGGGCTTAAAAAAATGTTACTCTTATAAATAAATTTTATTAAGTAAAAAACGTGAATTACTAAATAAATACTATTTATAAATAATGAATAAATGGAACATGAGTCACTAAATTATAAAAAATAATTATTACAATTTAATGAGCTTTAACAAATAAAATTAATTTAAAATTTTAATTATACAATTAAAATTCAAATCTATTTTTATTTATCGTTAAATTAAAACTATTTTATTTATATATATAAAATTTATTTATATCATACAGATAACCAAAATTATTATTATTTTTTATATCTGTATCACATAATAAATAAATTAAAATTTATAATTTATATGAGAATGTATGCTAATGAATGAATGCAAATGTGAAATGAATGCCATGCATGAATCAATTTATCATAAAAATTAACAGGCAAATTTTGGGGTTTGACAGCTGCCCCTGTTCAATATTCTTAAACCGAGAGAATTAGAATGGTATGTACGCCATTCGTGATCTGGAGGTGGAAGATTATTGAACACTTAGAATGCCCCAAAAATTTGCACTTGTTAATTAAAAGATAGTCTTAATGGAGATAGGCTTAAAGATGCCATCCAGAAAGTTTGATGATGAGAGCTTCAGAGTGCGTCGTACATTAGACCCTATCTGAAGATATGGGTGTCACACTGGGTCGTACGCTAGACCGTATAATGAGTCATCCATTAGGTGATATTAGGGTGAGCTGAACCTGATGAGATAAGGATCAGAATGGGTCATACGCTAGACCGTATCTGAGTAGCAGAGTGAGCCGTCCGTTAGGCTGTATCTGGAGAAATAAAGATCAGAATGGATCGTACGCTAGATCGTATCTGAGTAGTAGAATGAGTCTTTCGTTAGGCTGTATCTGAGGATAGAAGATCAAAATGGATCATACGCTAGATCGTATCTGAGTAGCAGAATGAGCCGTCCATTAGGCTGTATCTGAGGATAAAAGATCAGAATAGATCATATGCTAGATCGTATCTGAGTAGCAGAATGAGCCGTCCATTAGGCTGTATCTGATGATAAAAGGGGTAGTCATACGCTAGACTACATTTCAGAATGTACCGTATGCTAGGTAGTATCTGAGGGGATGAATATCCAAATGGGTCGTACGCTAGACCGTATTGGAACAGTTGAAGGAACCATACGTTAGGCTGAATCACAATGAGCCGTACGTTAGGCTATATCTGATAATATTTGTATATGTTGTATTTGCAATAAATGTCTGGGATGGGCTTAAAGATGCCATCATTAGGAGGATATCAGAATGCTTGTCAGAATCAATATTCATATGGATTATATCTGAAAGATGTATCTGAATCTTGAATGTAATCGATAAAGATATCTGTCTGAATGAATCTTTATTTTCACTGTATCAGGAGGATAATTAACCTGGGAAAAAAAGAGTTAGCCTCATGCCATGTCATGATGCATGAGATGTTTTATGCGCTTGAAAATAAATGCGAACATTGCATGCATGTATATGCTGTGAAATGATGCATGAATGAATTATGCGTCTGAAATTTTTTGCCATGGGAAAATAAATCCCGATATTCTAGTTGGAGATATTTGTATTGATGACCCTTTCTTAGCTGGGGATATTTGATTTCTGTCTGATGGTAGAAATATTCAACAGAACCTGACTGGGGATAAAAGAGATGACCAGTCTGTCTAGTAGTGCCAATTTCTTCTGGGAATAACTGGTTTTGCTGGGGAATAGGATTTGCAACCGGATTTGTTAGAACGCATGGTTAAACCTTATCCTTGATCCTAAAGTCTTTTAGTAATTGCTATTTCTATTTTATGCATGTATTTTTGGTAAACATCAATCATATTCAAATGCATATATTAATTCGAATTAAGTCAATGGACGTTTATGCAAACAAAACGGAGAAAGTAAAACAAAAGTATCTTTTTGAAAATAAAATTGTATTGATTTTGAAAGAGGGCCCAAAAACAAGAAATTTTAATACAAGGAGACAGAAATCCTAGTAAGAGGAAATTGTCAAGAAAGCAAAGAAAAAACAGCTATGGAAAAAAAGTCCTATTGATTTTAATTCTACTACTGCTATTATGTCTTCAAGCATCTTATCTCTTGCTGTCGGATAGAAGTGATTGGCTTGTTCAGTCTCTTTGACTTTGGTGAAGCTGACCGAGAACGGGACATAGTCATACGCTTTAATCCCTAATTTTTGCCTGGACCGTCTTTTCAGGTTTTCAGTCCACCAGGATACCCTTTTTTGCCCAAGCCGCCTTTTCAGGTTTTCGACTTGTCGGGTGTACATTTTTATATGTTTATCCCTAATTTTTGCCCGAACCCTTTTGGTTCGCCGAGATGCCCTTACTTTTGCCTAGATATGTCGACCTAGCGGGTCTCTTTTATGCGTAGTATTTTTTTAACTATGTCCGTGTTCACGGGATGCGGGAAATCTTCGCCATCCATTGTAGCAAGCATCATGGCTCCACCAGAGAATACCTTCTTAACTACAAATGGCCCTTCGTATGTGGGAGTCCATTTGCCTCTAGGATCACCTTGTGGTAGAATGATACGCTTTATCACCCAGTCGCCAATTTGATACACCTTTCTCTTGACTTTTTTATTAAATGCCTGGGTCATGCGCTTCTGATATATCTGTCCATGACAAACAGCCGCAAGTCTCTTTTCATCAATCAAATTTATCTGATCGAGTCGAGTCTGAATCCATTCATCTTCATCGAAGCCTGCATCTTTCATAATTCTTAGAGAGGGAATCTGAACTTCCACTGGTAAAACGACTTCCATTCCATAGACTAAAGAGAAAGGAGTTGCCCCTGTCGAAGTGCGTACTGAAGTGCGATAACCATGAAGAGCAAATGGTAACATCTCATACCAGTCTTTGTATGTTATTGTCATCTTTTGTATAATCTTCTTAATATTCTTATTAGCAGCTTCTGCGGTGCCATTCATCTTTGGCCGGTACGGAGAAGAGTTATGGTGTTTTATTTTGAACTGCGTGCAGAGTTCAGTAATCATCTTGTTGTTCAAATTAGTACCATTATCAGTGATAACTCTTTCAGGGATGCCATACCGACAAATAAGACTATTCTTGATGAACCGTGCCACCACATTCTTGGTGACAGAAGCAAATGAGGTTGCCTCTACCCACTTCGTAAAGTAATCAATAACAACAAGAATGAAACGATGTCCATTAGAAGCAGTAGGTTTAATCTCTCCAATCATATCAATGCCCCACATTGCAAAGAGCCAAGGGGCTGTCAACACGTTCAATGGAGCATGAGGTACATGTACTTTGTCCGCATAGATCTGGCACTTGTGACAAGTTCTGGAGTGCTGGTGGCAATCAACTTCCATGGTAGACCAATAATACCCTGATCTCAGAATCTTCTTGGCCATCGTATGTCCACTAGAATGAGTCCCAAAAATACCGTCATGCATGTCTTCCATAATCTTTTCTGCTTCCTTTTTATCCATACAGCGAAGCAAAGTCGAATCATGATTACGTTTGTATAATACTCCATTACTCAAAAAGAATTTAGCGGAGAACTTCCTCAGAAATTTTCTGTCATTGATGGATGCCCCTTCAGGGTATTCCTGAGTTTCTAAATATCTTTTTACTTCGTGGAACCAAGGTTTCTCTTCTACTTCATCAGCATTAAGTTCATAACAATATGTTGGTTCATCTAATCATTCAATGGTGATCATGGGAGCTTCATTGTCCCATCTGACTCTGAACATAGATGACCTGGTAGCCAATGCGTCTGCCAACTGATTCTCTTCTCGTGGAATATGTTCGAATGTAATCTCTTCAAAGTATGGGATTAATGTCAACACCCGCTCTCGATAAGGGATGAGATTCGGATGTTTAGTGTCCCATTCTCCTTTGATCTGACTGATTACTAAGGTCGAGTCTCCGTACACACTCAAAAACTTGATTCTCAGGTCTATAGCAGCTCTGAATCCCAAAATACATGCTTCATACTCATCCATATTATTGGTACAATCAAAACATAGTCTAGCAGTGAAAGGCGTATGACAACCCTTGGGAGAAATAATTACAACACCAACGCCATTGCCCAATGCATTAGAAGATCCATCAAAAACCATAGTCCATCGGGATCCCAGTTCGGGTCCTTCATCCGGTCCAGGTTCTTCATAATCAGTAACAAGCATAACATCCTCATCAGGGAACTCAAAATTCATAGATTGGTAATTATCAACTGCTTGATGAGCCAAATGATCAGCTAACACACTTCCTTTGATTGCTTTCTGGGTAGTATACTGGATATCATACTCTGTTAAAATCATCTGCCATCTTGCTATTCTTCCGGAGAGAGCAGGTTTCTCAAATATATATTTGATAGGATCCATCTTAGAAATCAATAAAGTGGTATGATTCAACATATACTGTCTTAGTCGGCGAGCAGCCCAAGCCAAAGCACAACAAGTTTTCTCAAGCAGTGAGTATCTTGTTTCACAGTCGGTAAATTTTTTGCTAAGGGAGTATATTGCATGCTCTTTTCGACCAGACTCGTCATGTTGCCCCAGCACACACCCCATTGAATTTTCTAACACGGTCAAATACATGATTAGAGGTTTTCCTTCAACTGGTGGCATCAGAATTGGAGGTTCTTGGAGATACTTCTTGATTTTGTCAAAAGCTTCTTGACATTCATCATTCCATATTATCTCTTGATTTTTCCTCAGTAATTTGAAGATGGGTTTGCAAGTAGCAGTCAAATGGGAGATAAATCGGGAAATGTAATTCAAGCATCCCAAGAAACCTCTGACTTCTTTATTTGTACGGGGAACTGGCATTTCTTGAATAGCTCTCACCTTAGCCGGGTCAACCTTAATTACTTTACCACTGACAATAAAGCCCAAGAGTTTACCGGATCTTACTCCAAAGGTGCATTTGTTCGGGTTCAATCTCAACTTGTATTTCTTCAACCTCTCAAACAGTTTGTATAAATGATCGAGATGTTCTTCTTCAGTATGAGATTTGGCTATCATGTCATCCACATATACCTCTATTTCATGATGGATCATATCATGGAACAAAACCACCATAGCACGCTGGTATGTTGCCCCTACATTCTTTAAACCGAATGGCATTACTTTGTAACAGAAAGTGCCCTATTGCGTCACAAACATAGTTTTCTCCATGTCTTCAGGTGCCATCTTAATCTGGTTATAACCTGAGAATCTATCCATGAATGAGAATACCTTGTGTTAAGCGGTGTTATCTACCAGAACATCAATGTGCGGAAGTGGAAAGTCATCTTTAGGACTTGCTTTATTCAAATCTCTGTAATCTACACACATTCGCACCTTACCATCCTTCTTTGGCACTAGTACCACATTAGCAACCATTGAGGATAAGAAGTAACAGCTAGAAAACCTGCATTAAACTGTTTCATAACCTCGACTTTGATTTTCTCAAACATTTCAGGATGCATGCGACGAATTGCTTAACAGGATGACAATCTTCCTTCATCGGCAAACGATGTACTACTATATCAGTATCCAGTCCTGGCATGTCTTCATAAGACCAAGCAAAAATCTCTACATAGTCATGTAACATCTGAATCAATCTTTCTTTGACACTGTTTTCCAAGCCTGCTCCTATTTTGAGTTCTTTCTTGTCTACTTCAGTACCCAGATTTACAATTTCAATTGATTCCTCATGCGGCTGTATAGTCTTTTCTTCTTGCAGTAATAGTCTGGCAAGCTCTCCAGGCACTTCGCAATCTTCCTCACTTCCATCCTCGGCTTGGTAGATCAGATTTTTAAAGCCATAATTAACAGTAGAAGAATTATTATCAACAGGATCCAGAGTGGATATGGATCTGCAATTTGTTACGTGAGTGTGTGTAAGAAAACATAGCTTATTTGAAAGATGACAGGAAAGATAAAGAGCGCAATATTTGAATGCAAAAAGTCCATTGATTTATTGAATGTGAATATGCTTATGAAAATGACAAAACCCTTAACAAATTAGCTATTGTGCCCTGGGCATAGACACAATGCTTTAAGAAGTTCAATTATTCATAATAAAAATTACAAAATTTGAAACACTAAAATAAGCAATAACAATTACTCCTGCTTAAAGGAAATCGGGATAGTGTCTTCAGCCTTCCAATTATTGAGTCTGTCACCAATTGTTGGGAAAATCCAGCTATCCAAGTCGTAATCGCTATCAGCATCTTCTACAGCATTAATCTGATCTTTGACTATCTTTTCAGAGCTAAACCCCAGGCCAAATTTATCAGACTTGTACGGTACATTGATCAGTTGACCCCAGCCAGTACGACCACCATCTTCAACCACGGCTCGAGCATCTTTCAGAGAAATCATAGCAGGAGGAGCACGAATAACCTTGGGCACACGGGAAGTTGACTTAAGGACAGGACTAGCCGGAGGAACTACTTCAAATGACTGAGAAGGAGTCTCAAAGAATTCACCATCCATCTCGACGTATCTGAAGGTATGCATACTACTGACAATATACTCTTCTTCTCCACACACAGTGACAATCTTGCCCTCTATTGGATACCTCAGCTTTTGATGGAGAGACGAAGCTACAACACTTGCCCCATGGATCCAAGGGCGTCCCAGCAAGCAGGAATAGGCAGGACGGATGTTCATTACGTAACAGGTAGTGTTGAAGACTTGAGGTCCTATCTTGATAGGGAGAACCACTTCACCATGGACAACACTCTTCGCACCATCGTAAGCACGCACCACAACGTCACTAGGTTTCAGTTCAATGCTTTTACAGTCAAGCTTATCGAGCACAGCTTTCGGTAGCACATTCAAAGAAGAGCCATTGTCGATCAACACATGAGACAAGGTGATCCCCTTACACTCAATGGAGATATGCAAAGCTTTATTGTGATTCTTTCCTGCTGGTGTCAGGTCAGCATCAGAAAAGCCTATGCCATTATCAACAGCCAAGTTAGCAACATAATTTTCTAACTGATCGACAGATGTCTCCTGAGGTACATGAGCGGTCTTCAAGAATTTTATCAACTCATTGGCATGAGATTCAGAAGATAACAACAAGGATAACATCGAAATTTTAGACGAAGTATGCCCCAGCTGTTCTACCACATCAACATCACTCTTACGGATGATTTTCAGCATTTCTTCCATTTCCTGCTTGGCAACATCTTCGGTAGTAACTTCGATTGGCGTCTTTGACTGAGAAGGATTGATTACTGGTCCCTTTCCTCGAGTTTCAGGGGCGGGAGGTGAGATTTCTGGAGAGAAGATCCTTCCACTTCGAGTAATTTTACTAGTCCCAATAATGTCAACGTCATTAGGATTAGCAGAATTATCATCTTGCTTTATGCCGTGGATGTAAACATCACCTCCATAATTCCACGGAATGGCTTTGCTTGAGGAATACGGTACTGGGCCAAGTGCAGTAATAATTAGGGGAGCTACCTTGGGCTCAGCAGTAATCTTCACAGGCACTCTAGTAGCGGTAATCTTCACTGTAACTTTGGACCTAGCAATCACAAATATTTCTTCAATAGGGTTTTCCACCTTAGGAATCTTTTCAAAAAGAATTGTACGATCATCCATCAGCCGTTGAATACCATTCCTCAACTTTAAGCAATCATTGGGTCGGAGTATATAGAGATCACAATTTTCAGCACAACCTGGAAATAAACTAGCTTGCAATAAATTCTTCTTGATGATCAGGAGAGGAGATGCTAAGTCAGCTACATTAGTAATATAAGAATTGTCATCCACAACATTAACAGTCTTGTCATGATTAGGCATAAGAGCAGTGATGACATTAGGAGTCTCTGGAGGATCAAATTCAATTTCTCTAGCGTCGATCATATCCTGAATCTTATTCTTCAACAACCAACAATCGTTTGTATCATGCCCGGGGCTATCGGAGTGATATGCACACCTGGCATTGGGATTATAACAAGGAGAAGTAGTGTTGGGATTTGCAGGAGGATCTCTGAGGGTAATTAAATTTGCTTTTAGCATACCCTGCAGTGCTTGTGCTAAAGTCATATTGATCTTGGTAAACTGCCTTCTTGGCCTGTCTTGTCTGTGTTGGAAGTTTTGAGATGGCGGTGCTGCAATCGTAACTGCTCCAACAGTATGGTCACGATTTTTCTTGTTATGACCCCTTTGACCGTACACAGCATTTGATTCATTCTTCCCCTGATAGGACTTTTTGGTGCTTGCAGAGGTAGCCGCCTGTATCTTTCCACTTCGAATGCCGCTTTCAACACGTTCACCCGTCAATATAAGTTCAATGAAACCCGATGAGGAACTTCCCAATAGATGGCTGTAGAATGGGCCAGTCAGTGTACCCATGAACATGTCCACTAATTCTCGATCAGTCATAGGGGGTTTGACTCTGCCAGCCAAGTCTCTCCATTTTTTAGCATATTCTTTGAAGCTTTCTTTAGAGCCCATAGTCATATTCTACAGCTGTAGTCGAGTAGGCGCTAATTCAGAATTATACTGGTAGTGCTTGTAGAAAGTTGTCGCTAAATCAGTCCAGGTGCGGATGTTAGAGCTCTCGAGATGATAATACCACTCTAACTATGTGCCAGACAGACTCTCTTGGAAGAAATGGATCCATAGCTTCCTATCAGTGGTATACGGCTGGATCTTTCTCACATAAGCTCTTAGATGCATTTGAGGACAAGACGCACCATCATACTTAGTGAAAGCAGGGACCTTGAATTTGCGAGGAATGACCACATCAGAGACCAGACCTAAGCTTTCGAAATCCAGACCGGGCGCCTTCTGACCCTCTGTAACACCCCAAAATTTTCCCTCCTCATTCATGCATTCATTTAGCATTTCATATTGCATTTCATCATGTCAATCAGAATTAGATCCAAAAAAAAAAAAAACGAAAAAAAAAAACGGAAAAAAAAAACGAAAAAAAAAATATTAATTAATTAAATTATTTAATTAATTAAATAAATAATTAAATAAATAAAATATAATAAAAAATTTTGGACTTGGGTCTCTCTCATTTGAGCCCACAAAACCATGAAATTCAGTCTATAAATACCAAGGCTTCACTTGAGAGAACACAGAACAAAGGGGGATTTTGAAGAGAAGCAAAATACTCTGAGGTTTCCTTGGAACAAAACCCTGAGGAAAAAGATAGTGAGAGAAGACCTAACGGAGTTCAGAGCAGCCTCCAAACCCCGAAGGGAACTTAACTACACAGAATCACCTCTGCCTCACATAAACCTTGAAGATTGTTTTGTAAACCTCACGGGTGCAACTCAATTTCAATCAAGCTCTCCAATCAGGTTTGCCATTATTCCCATTACCTTTGCCCATGGGTTTAATATGTATATGAATGTATAAACAATGCCTTGAATGTTTAACCGTTTAATTTTTGAGTGTATGCCACAGGGTTTGAGTTTTTCTGAAACCATACTGTTGATCATGAAAAAAATGCTTATGGTGTTTCACTAACCCTTTTGTTGAGTTTTTGTGAGGGCTCACATGACTTTTGCAGGGATAACTTGCGTGGTTTCCCACTTTATTTGTGGGATAACCCCTGGAGGTTCATTCCGATTACCTGTACTGACCCACTTTCTTTGATGATGTTAGCTTGGAAGGATCTCAGGGTTTCCCATTCCTCTAATTGTTGTTACTTCGGATCTTTATCCGCGTGGTACTTTTACATTTTTCCCGCATTTTACTGCTTTCCTAGCTGGAAGACCTCAATAGGAGGCAACTTTTGAGCCCCTTGGTGGCATTTTACTTTGAGATACATGTTTTGTGTTTTGTATTTATATCCCTGCAGGTAGCGCGGTTCCTTCGTCAAGGACTGCCTTTTTTCCCTCGAGCATCCCAAACCCTAAAACCCAAAGCAACACGCTAACTCCTTCTACTACAGGCGAGTAAGTCTCCAAAGGTCGAGCATCCGGTAGATTGCGTAGTAACGTCGTTCGTCCAAAACCCAATCCATAACCCCGTAGTTAGCCGAACTACGTTTTGCTCTGATTCTCAGGCCAGATGAGATACGTAGGCATAAGACGCGATGTCTTAGCGAGCACACATCCCCCCAACCCATAGGTCAGCCGAGCTACGAAGACTCTGATTCTCATATTCAGATGAGATACGTATGCAGTAGATACGACATCCGCGCGAGTCATTTTCATTTAACCCTTTTTTTTTGGCAAACAACACAAGATAAACCCACACCCTTTAGACAAGAACTACAAAAGTGGATCCCGTAGAGTACTACGGATGCGTAGGGGTGCTAATACCTTCCCTTCGCATAACCGACTCCCGAACCCAAGATTTGGTTGCGAGACCCCGTCTTGTCCTTTCCTTTTTCAGGTTTACTTCGAGCGTTTCCTTTCCCTCCCTTGGGATAAATAACGCACGGTGGCGACTCTTCTGTCTTTTTCTTTCGCCGGTTTTTTTTTTCGTACTGTATTTTTCAGGTTGCGACAGCTGGCGACTCTGCTGGGGACACTAAGAAGTTGACCTCTTGCTGGTCCATCTGCCCTAAGCGAGTCCCTCCTAGCTTTTGTAGTTTGTTTGTTTATTGGGTGTTCATGCTTTTGTGCAGTTATTTATTTACCTGCTTTACCTTATTGCATTGTTTATATATCATTGCTGTTTCTGTTGGCTGGCTATGGCTGGCTATGGCTGCTTGGTGATCTTTGTGAGATGAGTTCTATACCCGAACTCGAGTGCACTTAGGATAGGAGAATGGCATAGTCCTGTCGACTTGTGTGGAGTTATTCCTTAGCGAGTCGACTTGCAAGCCCATTCACTTGGTGGAGGTCATGTTGAGATCAATGATGTCACACAAGTAAGTTGTGGTTAGACATTACTTGTTCCAATATAGACCTAAGAAGCCGAGGATCTTAGTTTACCAAACTCATCTTGGCCTATTCGTAGGACGTAGTGCGAAATTCGTTCAAGTGTGAGATTTGATACGATTGTTACGCGATACTACACTCATAAGAGTCTCTCTTGAGAATATTGTTGGGATACGAGTAGTCGTTCCTCTGATAATATCCGAAAGATGGGATTATGACTATGGGAACCTTTTGTAGAACATGTTTGGCAGGTTTAAACCTTAGTACACTCCTTTTGGGTGGTTCTTAACCTAAACTCCATGCTCGTGACTTGCAACAAACCCTTGATTCATGGTTAATCCGATCAGGTATCCTTAATATCAATGAAACTCGGGTGTTGATAAGGTGTAAACCATAATCCACCAAAATGGGTGGTTGATATTAAGGATAACATGATCCATCCCATGACCTTTGTTTGGTGTGCTCTTAATTTCTCTCTAGACAGTGCAACCTGACAGATGTTCAAGCGGATCCATCAATTCTGATTGACATGCCTTTGCATTGCATAACATCATCTGCATATTTGCATCCAACATCTCATGCTTATTCATTTGCAGGGTATTCCCTTTCAAAACGGGGGTGCCTTAAAACTGAACAAGCAGTGCATCGCATACCATGCATATTAACCCTTGTCTGTTTTGCAGGTGTCACCGCAGTGTCTAATGTTTGTTCCCTGTATCAGGCAGTTATTGGTCCCAAGCGAGTCCACAGGTACCCGACAAAGGAAAATCGTCCACAACTAGCGATGGACCAAGTACAGAAAGAGTTGGCTGATATGCGTGAAAGGATGGATCAGTTCATGACATTGATGACTGGTATGGCAGCAGGCCAAGAAAAGCTGAGGGAATTGGTTGAGCAACCGAGGCCCAATCCAGATTTGGAGATACCAAATGTTGAGGGAAACCCTGGTAACCCTGGGAACACTGATAACCCTGTGAACACTGGTAACGCGGGTAACGCAAATGCTGATGGAAACCCGGGTAATGTTGGCAACACAGGGAATGTTGGAAATGGTATTGACGGAAGATACAATGTGAATCAAGGAATTCAGATTAACGGGTAGCCCGTTACTGAAGATTATCAGTGTGATCAATTTTCTTTGCACGACGAGGCCCTCGAGACCACTCGCCGTATGGATGAGCTTGCTGAGAAGCTCAAATCTTTGGAGTCTCAAAATTCCTTAGGCTTTGATGTCACAAATCTTGGTCTGGTTCAGGGAGTAAGGATTCCTCACAAGTTCAAACCCCCTACTTTTGAGAAATACAACGGGGCTTCTTGCCCACGCACTCATCTCCAATCTTATCTGGGAAGGTTGGGAGCTCACACGGAAGATGAAAAGCTGTGGATGTACTATTTTGAAGACAGTCTAACTGGAGCTTCTCGTGAATGGTATTCTCATTTGTCTCGTACTACCATCAAGAGCTGGAAAGACTTGGCAGAGGCTTTTATCAAGCAATATCAATACAACTTGGACATGGCTCCAAATCGGACCTTGTTGCAAGGTATGTCTTAGACTGCCAAGGAAACCTTTAGAGAGTATGCTCAGCGTTGGAGACAGATTGCTGCGTCCGTCCAACCTGTCGCATCCGCGAAAAACAACCGGCGGGCTAAAACAAAAACAACACAGAGCCGCCACCATGCGTTATTTATCCCAACAGAGGGAAAGGAAACGCTCGAAGTAAACCTGGGAAAAGCATGGTCTCGCGACCAAAGAGAATGGGATCGGGAGTCGGTTACGCAAGGGGAAGGTATTAGCACCCCTCACGTCCTTCGTACTCGACGGGATCCACGCTCTAAAAGAAAGAATAAGGTTGCTAAAACAAACATCACACACACACACTAAAGACAACACAGGTGGGAAAAGGGGAAGAGGGCTCGCTAGGATATCGCATCCTATGCCTACGTATCTCGTCTAGAACGAGAATCAGAGCTGCCGTAGTTCGGCTCACGCACGCCAAACAAGACACACACAAACACGGGCAAACTTGGAACCCGAATGCCAATCGCTGGACTTACATCGGCTTCCGAGCCAAACAAACACAATCAGGATACGGACAGCCAATCGCTGGGCTTACATCCATATCCTGACACACAAGAGGGTTAACAAGAAAACACACACAAAAAGGAAAAAAAGTGCCCGGAGAGACCTCGCACGGTCTCCTGCCTACGTACCTCATCTGGTATGAGGATCAGGGCGACGTAGTTCCCCTGAACGGGAAAGAAATTCTAACCAGATACAAAGGGAGACACACTACTAGGGAGCTGTACTCGAGCCTAGGTGTTATCATGCATCATTGCCCTATGTTATGGTTCTCTATCTACTTGCACAACAGCAAGCTAATCCTAACCAGGAAGAAGCAAAGCATGCAAGCATAAACAAAGCAAAACAGACATTTCAAATAGCACACACTATATCCAGTCAAAGTGGGCTCAAACAAAGGGTTAGACTGCCAAGGCAAGTCAGCTGTACAGGGTAGTGTTCGCTCTTAACCCTGACATTGAGAGTCAGGGTGAAGCAGAGGAAAGGTGAGTGAAGACGAGACTTCACAGCTCTTATCCCTGGCCAGAGAGAGCTTCAGACAAAGGAGCGTGGGTTCAGGAAGTGGGAACCCTTCTACACTCATGACTCTGACTCAACTGTACTACTGTACAAGATCTTGGGTTAATGTCCCAATGCATCAACACAGTGGTGTGAGCAGAGGGACGACTCAACAGAATAGCGGGAGATAGATTGCGTATCTCTTTTGTCCGCCAATTGCCTTAACAAAGGTCTTTACCTGCTTGGGGACAAAGTTAAACAATCACAAACATCGCCTCTTAAGGAGGACTTCAGACAGTTGCCTGGCCAAGTAACAGGCCAGGTCTTCCAGACTACATGGAGACAAGAGAGTCTACCTCAATTGGTTTATACAACCAAGCAGCAGCACAAAGCAAGTTCAAAGATGAACTGTTAGCGACTAAAGTACCTGAAATCAATCTAATTCAGTCAGTATACCAATCACCAAGTCAAAACAAACAGTATAAAAACCAACAGACAATGTGCAATCAAACAATGCAATGTGCAAAGCACAATCAACTCAAGTGAGCCAAGCACAAGCTCAAAGCAAGTGAGCCAAGCATCCTACAAAATAAACCAAGTTAGTTCACCACAATTAACCAAATTCAATCAACTTGAATTAACATCCTCCTTAAGGCATTTGCATCTTATCCTGAAAAGCCAAACTCAAATATGAGAAATTAGTCCACTAGGACAAGCCTAGGGTCACAAGGAGATGAAAAATCCAAAACAGCAAGTGAAAATTATCCAAAATCACAATCAAACAATTTAGAAACAAAACCAATTGGTCCCATGCTCATATCATTCATTATCATCATTTCATAAAAGAAAAGGCACAAAACATGCAATTTGCAACCTCAAAGGACCAAACAGAATGATCTCAATCAAATCAACATCAAAACATTTCAATAAATTCCACAAAAATTCAGGCCTAAACAGAACACATTCAATGAGCATCATATCAAATTTCATGCCATTTGGACAAGAGGAAGTAGGTCAATGAAAATCAGAAAGTCCAGACAAGTTCAAGCAAGCCAACACAAGGCATCAAAACAAACATCAACTTCCATCAATCATAAAACAGTTACAAAACATGATAAATGAATGCGATCAAAGCCAAAATGACCTATAATGTGTCTAGAATTCACATGTCAAATTTCACATCCATCTATTTAATGACCAGAATTTCACAAAGCAAATACAAACATGTGTCACAAACAATCAACAAATGACCAAACAGGTGGAAAAATTCCAATCAAAAAGGAAATGCCATCAATAAATCCAGAAAAATTCACAGGTGATCTTAACATCCATATGCTAAATCATGCAAAACTTCAGCTCAATCAAAGGTCCCTAAGCACATCAAATAAAATAATGAAGATGCACCAAGCATGGTGTGACACAAACTGTCACACCTCTATTCAAAAAATTCATATCTCATCAACCAGGAATCCAAAAATTGCAAACTATACATCAAAATCACCAGCAAAGAGTCCAGAACATGCACAAAAAATTTCAAGCATTTCTATGGAAGCATAATCATTTTATGAATGATATGGTGAGCATGGTACACAAATGATACATTCAAACAATCCCTAGGCAATTTATTTTTCCGCATGTGCACAAAAATATTAAAAATCACCATAAAAACCTACTCATCACAAGGAGAATAATGCAAAAAGTCTCATCAAATTTGGACAAAAAATGAAGAACTTATGAATTTTTGAAGTTTGGAAAACAACATTAAAATAAAATGGACAATGCATATGGAAATTGGAGGGAAAAATTAAATGGATTTAAGTTTGAAAATATGCTGCAGGTGATACGCGTATGGCGCACAGTGATACGCGTATGGCGCGCCTGGTGCCCAGTGATACGCGTATGGCGCACAGTGATACGCGTATGGCGCACAGTGATACGCGTATGGCCAGTGGTGGTTTCCACCATCTATTTCGCGAAGACGGCGGAGCTGTGTTCAGAAAATTTTCCAGAATTTTGAGATGCATACATCAACAGAAAGCTCTTTCAATGTAGATTACAGATCAATCAATATCTAAACCTAACAATCCATGGATTAAGAGATCCGAGCAAAAACATTTTGACATGTCAAACTTTAAGCAAGCATAACTCATTCATTTTTTATCCATTTCACACGAATTTTATATCAGATTAATCAGCATGAAAAACTCCATCTAAACATGTTAATGGAATTAAGAATTGAGAGATTCGAAAACTGAACCTCTTGAAGAGCAGTCCCTAAATGTGCACGATCCAAGGCTTTAAATGATCCAAATCAGCTCCTGAGATGATAACTTGAAGCTTTATGTGTGAATTGAAGCTTGAAACGAACTAGATCTTGATTAATTTTCCACTTCCATCTTCATGAGTTTGCTTGAAATGTACACAAATTTTGCTCGAATTTGATGATCCAATGCTTGATTCTTCATCCACTACACTCAATAAACCAGAATATGGAAGAAAAATGCTATGCTATGTGGAGAATTTTCAAGTTTTGATTGAGAGAAAATTTTGGAGGGAAAAAGTTTCAAGATCCAAAAATGGTGAAAAAGTGATTAACCTCCTTAAATTCTCTTATGATTAGAGTATATATATGCTCTACTAATCACTCTCTAATCATGTTTAAGCCAAATGTTAATGAAATGAATGAATTAGGGAGTGTTTTGGCAAATTGAGTTTTCACCCTATGCATGAAAATGCATGGTGAATAGTGCATGAATTTCCCTTCAAATTCACTCAAAAATCTGTTTTTGAGCCAATGGAAATGGTGTCATGTTTAAATAATTCACCAATTTTAAATTCCACATTTTCCCTCCAAAAATCAAGTGAAATTCCAAATATTCATGTGAAGACAACTTGTGCAATGCAATGCATGGTTTATGATGCATGTATTGGATAGTGCATGTCAAGAGAGAAATGATGCAAAAAGAACCATCCCAATTGGCCTTATGGTTAAAAAGTTATGCCACTTTGAAAATCAACTTTTTTGGACAATGATCAATCCATAACTTTTCAACCACAAATGAGAAATTCATGTTCTTGGACTTTTTGGAAAGGTGAGAGCAAGATCTACAACTTTCATGTTGAACAAAATTTCATTTGAAACATTTTTGGACACGTAATTTTGAGGAGAAAAACTTTCCATTTTTGGCAATTTTCAATTACAAGTCACTTTCTATTTTTGGAAAGTTTCCATCTGACTTTATTTTCTTCATTCTTGATGTTTGAAATGTCAAATGAAACTTGTTTAGACATGAATGAAGTGTCTCTCACCCTCTCCCTCCTCCAAATCCATGAATTCAGGCACAGTTGACCATAGTTGACTTTTCTGACTGATAGATGAATCTGGCTATGCACTGTTCAACTTGAGCCTCAAACTCCTGATGAAATGGCTCAATGATGAAACCCTAGCTTCCATAAGCTCAATATAATCATAAAATGATCCCCATATCCGTTGAGAACCTCGTCTCCTTGCCAAGCCCTGCCTGGCCCAATGCAGATGATTAAACTGATTAGGGTTGACCAGTGGTCAAAACCCTAATCCCAAGGTATCTGATCAATCTCTTGGTGATGACAAAACCATGATGATGGTGATGTACCATTGCAACCTAAGATGAAGATCAATCTCCTTGAGAAATCATGAAACCCTTGTTTGAATCACACATCCTCAGATGATTAATGATCAATCCAATGAACCCTCGGGCTTGAATCTCAACCTCTTATCTTCTGACCAAGATTTAGGAGGAATACTTGCTTGATGTAGCCACATGATATGCAATATGCAATTACTAATGACCTACAAATGATATGCAAAAATGCAAAGCTAGTCCCAAGAGAGGAGGGCAAATTTTGAGGTGTTACAGCTGCCCCTATTCAATCCACTATGAACCTGTCGATATGAATAGCCTCGGCTTTCAGATGATCAGGATGAAGAGTGATTGAATACCAAGAACAGACGAACAATTTGCACTCTGATGGGAAATAATCAACAATGCCTGTCAGAATCGACAAAGAAACAATCTTGAAGAAAAAACCCGTCTGGTACGGAGAAAGTCGGCCTGATCACCGAAACAGCAACATCGACCTGGATACCAAAATAAATGGTAACACAGGGATAACCATGGCCTGAACACCACCCTTCAGTCTGAATATTGAACACCGGAATATGAGAATATTGACGTCGGTCTGAATACCGGAAGATTAGCCTGAACGCCACTTTGGTCTGAACACCACTTCGGTCTGGATACCGGAAAACTGGCCTGACTGCCACAAGCTGCATCGATCTAATTGTCGGAAGCCTCTTCGATCTGAAAATCGGAAACTTGGCCTGAACGCCACCTCGGTCTGGATACCGCCTCGGTCTGAACACCGGAAAACTGGTCTGGATACCATAAGTACTTCAACCTGATCGTCGGAAACTTCTTCGATCTGAAAATCGGAAACTTGGCCTGAGCGCCACATCGGTCTGAATACCCGCCTCGGTCTGGACACCGGAAAACTGGTCTGGATACCATAAGTACTTCAACCTGATCGTCGGAAACTTCTTCGATCTGAAAATCGGAAACTTGGCCTGAGCGCCACATCGGTCTAGATACCGCCTCGGTCTGAACACCGGAAAACTGGTCTGGATACCATAAGTACTTCAACCTGATCGTCGGAAACTTCTTCGATCTGAAAATCGGAAACTGGCCTGAACGCCCCCTCGGTCTGGATACCGCCTCGGTCTGAACACCGGAAAACTGGTCTGAATATCATCTCGGTCTGGATACCGCCTCGGTCTGAACACCGGAAAATTCTTCATGCCTATCAGCATCGGCGAAGATAACAAAACAGTGATAAGTGAGTCGGCACGCATGCCAAAGACCCATGCTGGGGATAACACGCCACGAACCAGCTATTCTTTATTCCGCCCTAGCACACGAACACTTCGCGTTTAGCTGGGGATTATTCTTTCTTGTTTTTTCTTTTTTGGACCCCGAACATTTCTTTGATTAACATTCCCATCTCTGCTCGACAGAAACCCTTCCTCCAGTATCGCACTACTGGGAAATACCTTTGATTCAAATTCATGATGCTAGACTCCTCGGAGTAACACCTTCCTCTTCGGGCACAACCACCTCTCAAACGATAACCACGGCTTGAGACTAGCTTTATGCTTGCAATATGATGCATGATTTATTTTTCCGTGTAATGCTCCATAATTATGGAAATGCTACGCGATTTATTATGCAATATGCTATGCTTATTCTACATGATGAATGCATAAAAAGCATCCCCCTCAAGGGACTCTTCTGAGGAGCTCGAGACACTCTGCTGAGGAACTCGCCAACACTCCGATCTCCACCATGCCGGGGAATATCACTGCTGCTGGGAAAAGGCAACCCTTGCTGGGGAAAACCTCCTTTACCCCCCGATCCGCTTGGGGATATCGCTGGGGATAAGAACCACCAACGCTCTCTGTGGGGGAAACAACAGTCTTTGACTTGTTGGGGATATAAATCCCGACTCTGCTTTGGGAAACCCTCACAGATACCTCCACTGGGGAATAACAACCTCCAGGCCTGGTAACTGGGGAAGCATCAATCTAAAACCTGCTGGGGATAACCATCCTGACCCTGCTAGGGAATCCACAGACCTTGAATCTGCTGGGGAATTAGTCATTCTGACTCTGCTTGGGGAGGAGGACAGTCTGGTACTGAACACCCGTCGACTCGTCGAACCATGGCATTCATATCCAACTCCCATGTCGGCTTTCCAATTTTGAGAACTCCCAGACTCGTCTGGACCTTTTCTGCTCCATCATCTTGTATTCCAAACCGCTCCGCGCTCGACGGAGAGCGAACTCCTGGGATTTACACATACTTTTCAATCTTCCGTCTTTGAAGAGTCTTCTTGATTAATTCTCAGGATCGTCGTACGCCTCGTCGTCTTTTCACCGTTCTTCTATTCATTCGTCCCTGATCGGACTCCATGGGGATTATTTTGTCAAAAGCTTCCACGTCACAACCTGCAAGTGAGTGAAAATACCTAACAACACCTGCAAAAGAGATCGTTAGATAAAACCGTGCCCCAGGCGTGTCAAGATTTCAACACTTGGGTCACCCAACCTTCCGAATAAGATTTCAAGTTTCAATCTTATAAGCATGCATTGGAAGGGACCTGTATGTCTTAAAAATGCAAAATTCTTTATCACAAACAATTGGATGTTTTTGCAATCAAAACGGTAATGAAAAACAAAAAACAAAATTATTTGACTGAATGTGCATTTTATTGATTGGAAAAGTGTGGCTCAAATTGAGCAATACAAAGGAAGCAATTCCTGAAAAGAGGTAATTGCGCACAAAAGGAAAAATCTATCCTAATGGCAACGTGAAACCCGTGATCTCATCGAGTTCCAACTCGGTTACACCCCATATGTCCTCAGACCCTCCGTGCTTTCTGCCTTCTGAACAAGACGTTTCTGATTGATCCCCACCGGGTATTATCCATGTGCCTTAACCAAAGCGTAAACGATCATGCCAGACGCAGTTGTTCGTCTCAATCCCTCTTTTGCCTGGACCGCCCTTTCGGGTTTTCAGTCCACCGGGATACCCTTTTTTGCCTAAGTCGCCTTTTCAGGTTTTCGACTTGCCGGGTGTACAGTTTTTTTTTTCTTATCCCTAATTTCTGCCTGAACCTTTCTTTCTGTTTTTTGGTTCGCCGGGACGCCCATTTTTGCCTGGACTATTTTATTCTTTTCGTCCAGCGGGTCTCTTTATACGAAGTATTTTTTAACTGCGTCCGCATTCACAGGGGATGGAAAATCCTCGCCATCCATGGTCGTTAGCAACAAGGCTCCTCCAGAGAAAACCTTCTTGACCACGAATGGACCTTCATAATTGGGTGTCCATTTGCCCCTTCGATCGTTTTGAGGAGGAAGGATCCTTTTCAGCACCATATCACCCACGTGGTATACCCGAGGTCGTACTTTTCTGTCAAAAGCACGCTTCATCCTTTGTTGGTATAACTGCCCATGACAGATGGCTGCCAGCCTCTTCTCTTCAATCAGGCTTAATTCCTCGTACCGGGTCCTCACCCATTCAGCCTCTTGCAACTTCACGTCCATCAGGACTCTCAACGAGGGAATCTAAACCTCAACTGGTAGCACCGCTTCCATATACCAACGAGAAAGACTTTGCCCCAGTAGGCGCACCGAGGTACAATACCCAGGATACAGGCTTCACACTTGCCCATACTGTCGGTGCATTCGAATGCTAGTCGGGTAGCAAAAGCTTATTCACCTAAACCTCCCCATCAAACATCAGAATCCGTTCGGATTCAGGGTTAGGCCCCTCCTCCGGGATCGGTTACTCTCAATCTTTCGATTAGAACACCTCGAGATGTCCTCATCAGGGAACTCAAACTTCATCGGTTGATAATCCTCTACGGGTTGCTGGGCGAGGTAATCAGACAATACACTCCCCTTGATTGCTTCCTGAGCGGTGTACTGAATATCGCATTCAATCAAAATCATTTGCCCTCTTGCAACCCGTCCGGTCACTGCTGGCTTCTCAGAAATGTACCTGATCAGATCCATCTTGAAATCCACAAGGTGGTATGAACCAACATACACTGTCTCAGTCGGCGAGCAGCCTATGCCAAAGTACATCAAGTTTTCTCGAGCAGTGAATGTATTGTTTCACAGTCGATAAACTTTTTGCTAAGGTAAATTGCATGCTCTTTTCGACAAGACTCGTCATGCTGATCCAATACACCTCATAGACCCCTCGAGGGCTGTCAAGTACAGATTAACAGTCTCTTTCCATAGGGAGGCATCAGAATCAGAGGTTCCTGCAACTTATTCTTTTATTTTTTCAATGCCCCTTGGCAATCATTATTTCACCTGACCGTTCGATTTTTTTTCACAGCTTGAATGGGTTCACACATGGCTGTTAGATGAGATGTGAACCATGACATGTAGTTCAATCTACCTAATAGACCACGAACCTCTTTTTTGTTCTCGGTTCAGGCATTTTTTTTTAAGCAGGATCAACCTCGATTCCCCTTTTTTACAATGAACCCCAACATCTTACCGGACCGCACTCTGATAGTGCACTTATCTGAATTCAACCTCAGTTTGAATTATCACAACCGGTCGGCCAACTCGGCTAGATCCACCAGATGCCCCTCTTCTGTTTTGGGACTTTGCTATCATGTCATCAACATAGCATTCAATTTCATGATGAATCATATCATGAAACAAAGTCAAGAGGGCCCTCTGATAAGTAGCATCGGCGTTCTGCTTCTCTAGAGGACAGTCTTCTCTCCATGGTAGCTTGTGCATAACGACACCGGTATCCGACCCTGGCATATCCTGACATGACCAGGCGAAGGTATCCACATGCTCTTTCCATAGGGCTACCATTCTGCTCTCGACTTGCTTCTGAAACGGCTCCCAATTTTCACTTCCTTTCTGACCTCGGCGGTGCCTGGATTAACAATCCCAACTCGCTCTTCATGCGGCTGAATCCCCTTCTCCTCTTGTTTAAACAACCTGGCTAATTCCAACGGATCACAATCTTCTTCGCCTTCTTCTTCAGCACGATAGATCGGATTGTCGACGTCATATGAGGTGTAACCAAATTGTTGTCAATGAGATCCGGAGAATTACTTTTCGAAGTCGGAACGAGACAAAACACCAGGAAAGAAAATGAAAATAAACATTGCCATTTTTGTTTGTTTTTAAACTGCAAAAAATAAATGAAAAACAGGGAGCACCGCTTTTAATTGAAAAACATCCATTTATTAATGATGCAAAATGTTGCAAAATGAAACATGAGGTGTCCCTTACAATGGACCAATACGTTTCGGGCAAAACGTATGGATTTCATGCAAATAAAATTGAAAACAGGAAAATATTACTCTTCGAGCAGAGTGACAGTGATGATCTTTTTAGGCCTTCCAGTTCCCTGGTACGCACGCTTTTATCCACGACTCCAGTTCACAGTCACTGTCAGTCTCTTCCCCTACCGCACAGACGCGATCTGAATTTTCAGCGATCACACCCGCCATCATCTGACCATGCGCCGGCATGGGATTAGCATTAACATTCAATGACAGTGTAAAATTGAGGGCCTTGGAATCCACCAGGTCTTGGACAGTATGCTTAAAGGCTCTACAACCCTCAATGTTATGCCCAGACGCACCAGAATGGAATTCACACTTGGCGTTCTCATCATAATTAGGTGGCCTCTGATCAGATCTCAATGGAGCTAATGTCCTCAATTGCACCATTCCGAGATCCATCAACTTCTTGAACAGAAGAGCATACGTCATGGGTGGCCTATCAAAATGACGATCAATCCCCTTTCCTCTCACTTGGCACCCAGCTCTTTGTGCTCTCTGTTGAGGGAACTGATGTTGCTGTTGTACCGACTATTTACCAATAGGAATCATTACCGCAGCAGTATGCTGGTAATAATGACCCCTACCGTGTCCTCTCTGAGCATGGACATTCACAGCACTCGCGCCATCCTCCTTCTTATGCTGACCATCACCAAAGGATCTCTTCGTTCCAGACGACGAAGCATTTCCTGGTATTTTCCCTTCCTTCAACCAGTCTTCAATCCTCCCCACCTTCTCGACAATGACTTTCTGCCCCAAGGCAAACTCCTGCATAACATTGATCAGCTCTCCCATCTTCTCTTTCAGCTCGAGAATGTTTGTGTTGGGTGGATTCATCATTCCTGTGTCAATCAAACAGGTTAGAAACTGACACCTGCAAAACAGAAGACAAGTTATTATGGTTATGCATGAATGCAATGTCTATCCACATGAGGAACACTTTGTCTCTTGATCCTGGCTTCATCGAGACATATAACAATCCGGCAGCAATATTCTGATATTCAGCATTTGATTTCATCATACAGATCAGAGATATATGATTTAGCAAAATACCGCCCAACCATGTGTGTGTGCTGTGTGAGTGCATACGGGAAAGCAAATAAAGCTTGAAGATTGATCACTGACTGAAAATAACCATCACATATCAAAATGCACAATAGGTGCCATAGTCATACATCAAACCAGATACAAATCTCCAGAATCAAGAAAGAAATACAAGCAAACGAATTCCGTCAACAAGCCTGACGGTAATCCACACAAATGATAAAGCTAGCCTAATGAGGGTCCCACAGACGACCCTATATCATCAACCATCTTCGCGAACTCTGCGGCGAACCTGAGCTCGGTGTTCTCCTGCTGTAATCTCCCCACCTCTTTCTGATGAATCTTCATCTGCCTGAAGTAATGATCTCTCTCAGCCATATAATGATCTCTCTCGGCAATAATTTTCACATTCTCCGCTTCCTTAATCTTCAGTTTGGCCTCCCACTCAGCAATGAGAACTCTGACTCTGTCATCCCTCTGATCCCTCACGAGAATTTGCCTCCTCTTCTGATCTTCAATGACCTTTGCAGCTCTGACTAGCTTCTCCTTCGTGATGTCATGCTCCCTGGTGGACGATGCTAAGGCTTGGCTGACCTTCCCATAGTAGGCAGTGTCCATCTCAAAGCGCTTTGCCTCCAAGGCATGTCGCTTATCTTGATCTTCCATCCTCACCCTAATCTCCTAGTTGGCCGTCTGAATCCGAGCTACACTCATTTCCAATTCAGTCTTCTCCACAAGCAACTGATCTCTGGCTCTCTTCATCTCGAGGAATTCTTCCATACTGACAGAAGAACGTGGACCCTCAATCAAAGGACACCCAGGATCACCTCCCGGAAATGGTAGATGTGTGATCTCGATCCTCTTCCGAAGCCAATCATCGAATAGAGGAAAATACCGGCTATTGACCTTGCCAAAAGGAACCTTTCCTTTTCTCTTAACGTTGCGCCATGACCCAGACACTTGTGTCAACTTGGCCTGATTGCCCTCAGCTGGGAAATAGAAGGACTCCTGAATCTCTCGCTCAAGAGGAGGAACCTCCATGGCAAACCCCATTTGTCTCCTAAGAAGCGTCGGATTGTAATTGATGCAACCCTGAACTCCTATGAGAGGCACATTAGGAAAACTCCCACAGCTATATATGAAATCCCGTCCAGCCATACCGTTATGAGTCCAAGCGATATCAGCAGCCCGCAAACCCATCAATCTGACTGACCACTTGACCGTAGGATCAAGAGAAGCAAAAGCACCTCGGGAAGGCAAATACCCCATAAACCATCTGAACAGCATCTGAGCACAACATCGGATCAAACCACCACGCCGCTTCTCATTCCTGTTATGAACCGAGTAGTAGACATCTCCGACCAGAGTAGGAATAGGGTTCCTCTGCATGAACAATCTGATAGCATTATGGTCGAAAAAGCTCTTCTGATTAGGAAACAGAATGACCCCATAAATGCTCACAGCAATCAAAGCACAGACCGTCTTCCAATTACCCGCAGCAGCATAGTCCTTGGCTTTGGCTTCCAAGAAACTCAAGTGAAAACCCGGGTAATTTTCCTTTCTCTTTTAAACCCTCCTTGATCATTTCCGGACTCAAATAAAGAGCACGGGAAATCCCAATGATGTCAGGCTCCACCCTAGTAGCATGGAAAGGAATCTGATCACGGATCTGCATACCCAGGATGCTAGCATAATCCTCCATCAGAGGCCCCAACGAGTAGTCCGGGAACACAAAACATCTCAAACCCGGGTCATAAAACTGGAGAAGAGTATGAATAGCGCTTCTGTCGCTATCAGTGAGCCTGAAAACCATCTTTAGAATACTACCGTATGACTCTCTGAACATCCCCACATGGTCGGGTGTAATCAAGGCTATCATATCTCTCAACACACCAATCTCTGGGTCGAAGAAACTGTAGGCAACATCATGCTTCAAACCGGTCCTCATGTTTGAGCAGAAAGTCTCTCAACCAGGATCTCGATCAAAAATGTCCCTGCATATGGATAAACATGTGTTAGATGCAAGTAAATGCAAAATGTGATGATGCTGATGAATGAATGCAATGCATAGCCATCCTCCAAGTCATCTGATCATCTGTTGCACTGAAGCCTGATCTCTGAACTGATCACAACCATCTGAAGGAATATGTAAACACAAATCCAACTCAAGGGTTCCGAAATAAACGGAACTGAAAGATACACCATCATCATCACCAGACAATCTCTGAGCAGATAACCTCAATCCTCTGAATCGGCCCGGGGAATCCTGAAATAAACGGATCCCCACTGATAAATAACGCGGACAGCACTCCGGCGTCTCAGAAAGAAATGTCCATAAATCCGACTTATAAATAGGACTCTGATTAACGGAACCATAGTCACCATCAAAGTCACCAACAGAACATGCATCTGTGCGGATCACCCTCCCCTCACAGGTAAATTCTAATCAGGTCATCCTAAGGCGGATAATAGTCTCGACAATCGGGAAAAGATACTCAATGGGTTTGCCCTTTCGGGTGTGCCATTGTAGCTCCCTTAAGATCGTCTAAACCAAAGATCCGGGAAAGATCGGTCACCGAAGTCAATAGCTCAAAAGAGGTAACCCAACCAAAGTGGAAAACCCCACTGAGGAAGAGCACTCTCAGATGAACCTCGTCCGGCTTGTGGTATGTCACGTCGCAACAGCATGCCCAACCGGCATGTGAGGAACGTGAGACCACACTAATCCTAGGTGTATACTCGGGCCTGGGTTTTAGCCCCACTCAGAACACCCACCCCAAAACAGAAGAACCACCTGCACAGAGGACGGCAAAATGATAGTATGATGCATGCAAATATTTATGCAAATATATACACAATCAGAATAATAAATGCAATAAATAAAGCGGAACAAGCAACCTAAACTATCCTAGAACGCTAGGAGGGACTCGCTTAGGGAAGATGGACCAGCACAGGTCAACATCTTCGAAGTCCCCAGCAGAGTCGCCAGCTGCCGCATCCGCGAAAAACAACCGGCGGGCTAAAACAAAAACAACACAGAGCCGCCACCGTGCGTTATTTATCCCAACAGAGGGAAAGGAAACGCTCGAAGTAAACCTGGGAAAAGCATGGTCTCGCGACCAAAGAGAATGGGATCGGGAGTCGGTTACGCAAGGGGAAGGTATTAGCACCCCTCACGTCCGTCGTACTCGACGGGATCCACGCTCTAAAAGAAAGAATAAGGTTGCTAAAACAAACATCACACACACACACACACTGAAGACAACACAGGTGGGAAAAGGGGAAGAGGGCTCGCTAGGATATCGCATCCTATGCCTACGTATCTCGTCTAGAATGAGAATCAGAGCTGCCGTAGTTCGGCTCACGCACGCCAAACAAGACACACACAAACACGGGCAAACTTGGAACCCGAATGCCAATCGCTGGACTTACATCGGCTTCCGAGCCAAACAAACACAATCAGGATACGGACAGCCAATCGTTGGGCTTACATCCATATCCTGACACACAAGAGGGTTAACAAGCAAACACACACAAAAAGGAAAAAAAGTGCCCGGAGAGACCTCGCACGGTCTCCTGCCTACGTACCTCATCTGGTATGAGGATCAGGGCGACGTAGTTCCCCTGAACGGGAAAGAAATTCTAACCAGATACAAAGGGAGACACACTACTAGGGAGCTGTACTCGAGCCTAGGTGTTATCATGCATCATTGCCCTATGTTATGGTTCTCTATCTACTTGCACAACAGCAAGCTAATCCTAACTAGGAAGAAGCAAAGCATGCAAGCATAAACAAAGCAAAACAGACATTTCAAATAGCACACACTATATCCAGTCAAAGTGGGCTTAAACAAAGGGTTAGACTGCCAAGGCAAGTCAGCTGTACAGGGTAGTAAAATGTACACCCGGTGAGTCGAAAACCCAAAAGGGCGGCTCAGGCAAAAAAGGGTATCCCGGTGGATTGAAAACCCAAAAGGGCGATCCAGGCAAAAGTTAGGGAATAAGCGAATGACTGTGATCTGAGTTCATCAGTGTTATATCACCGTTTCATTCAATCCGGCAATCTTCGAAGGTTAAAGATCGACTAATCACCCACTTCAGAAAGCAAGATGAGCAGAGCGTCTTGAGGACATACGAACCATAGCAGAGTCGAAACTCAGTGGGACCCCGTTTCCACATTTGCCATTAGGATAGTTCTCTTTTTATAGCGATCACCTCTTTTCAGGGATCAGCTTCCTGATACCCTCGCCTATTCCTGGCACAAATTTTCTCCCCAGTAAGAGTCGAATAATTCAGTTAAAGAGCCTCTTTATTTTTCATTTATCAGTTTGTTTGCAAAAATGTCCGAATTTTTGATAAAACATATTGCATATGAACATAATGGTGGCTTTTGCAGATGATTTGCACAGGAAAACATTCAAAATTGCTTTGAATGTGCTTAATCCCGGACGGTGAATTCAAACCGAGTAATTCCCCGGGGCATACGTGTATTTTTTGGTTACAGGTCACAGGAACCGGATGCCAAGTCATGAATCCTCATCCCCAAGCGGTTGACAAAGTCTCTCCTCAGCAGAGCATGTTCCCCAACAGAGTTGACAGTATCCAGACTGTCTATCCCCAGTAGAGTTGACAGTATCCAGACTATATATCCCCAGCGGAGTTGATAGTGTCAGACTGTATCTTCCTAGCAACAGCGGAGTGGTTGCATGCCCAACGTACAAGAGGGTGGTGTTCCCAGTGTTCATCTCATCCCCAGCAGATTATTTCTAACAGATTTGTTCTAATCCCCAGCTTGAGGACGATTAGCAAGTTCATATCCCCAGCAAAGGCCGTTTCCTACGACATTTCCCCAAGAAGTGTTTTCCCCACAGACTCTCCTCACAGAGCCTCGCCGAACAAAGTTTCCATAGTTGATACTCCCCCCGCAAGGTCAACTTTTCAAGCAGCCAATTTATTTTTGGTGGCTCATTGGTCCTGGCAGACGGATCATTCCCCACAGAGCATTCAAGGATTGATACAGCGATCTGTTCCCTACCGGAGTTTGCTTCCCCAAGCAGATTTCTTTTTACACCATGCATAACATTTGCATTTGCATGCATATCATATCAAGCATACACATAAGCTGATAAACAGGTTCTTCCAAGCAGACTGAAGAATTACTTTACAACCAAGGTCATGAGATCCAGCCAGAGGATCAAGCGTGAGTGATCCAGCCTGAGGGTCATTTTGAAGATTCAGCCTGAGAATCGTTTTCCAGTGATCCAGCCTGAGGGTCATTTTAAAGATTCAGCCTGAGAATCGTTTTCCCGTGATCCAGCATGAGGGTCACTTTTTGAGGATTCAGCCTGAGAATCGTTTTCCCGTGATCCAGCATGAGGGTCATTTTTGAAGATTCAGCCTGAGAATCGTTTTCCCAAGAGTCAGCCTGAGGCTCAATTTGAAGATTCCCCGGTGAAGTCGCCTACAAGCTTTATTTCCCCAGCAAGTCTAATTGAGGAGTCGTTACAACATGTTCTAGCCCGAAGAATATGTACGAAGCCCAAAAGTGGAATATTCTCGAAGCTGCATATCTAATATGAAGGTTGGGTTTAGATTTCAAAAGAAGGTCAACCAGCGCATGCCTCAGATGCGGGATCCTAATGATGGGAATTTATCATCAAAACAATCCAGATCTAGCCAGAAGATCGAAGTAGATTCAGCCAGAGAATCAAATTAAGTTCAGATTCAGCCAGAGGATCGACACTCCAGATCTAGCCAGAAGATCAAAGTCAGGTCTAGCCCGAAGACCGAAAATGGATTCAGCCAGAGAATCAAAGGAAATAGATTCAGCCAGAGAATCAAAACGAAGAAGATCTAGCCAGAAGATCAAAATCGTATCCATCCCGAGGATCAAAATTAATATCCAGCCAGAGGATCGAAACTCCAGATTAAGCCAGAGGATCGGAAGAAAAATAAACAGCACGGTGTATTTCCGCGTTTTTGTGGTATTCTCGGAGCGCAAATTTTCGGTCTATCTTTGGTATTCAATCACAGCTCACCCCGTTTGTCTGATAAGCTGTTCGCTTTCATCCTACTCGGTTTAGCAGATGATTGAATAGGGGCAGCTGTAACACCCCAAAATTTGCCCTCCTCATTCATGCATTCATTTAGCATTTCATATTGCATTTCATCATGTCAATCAGAATTAGATCCAAAAAAAAAAAAAACGAAAAAAAAAAAACGAAAAAAAAAACGAAAAAAAAAAATAATAAAATAAAATAAAAAATTATTAATTAATTAATTATTTAATTAATTAAATAAATAATTAAATAAATAAAATATAATAATTTTTTTTGGACTTGGGTCTCTCTCATTTGAGCCCACAAAACCATGAAATTCACTCTATAAATACCAAGACTTCACTTGAGAGAACACAGAACAAAGGGGGATTTTGAAGAGAAGCAAAATACTCTGAGGTTTCCTTGGAACAAAACCCTGAGGAAAAAGATAGTGAGAGAAGACCTAACGGAGTTCAGAGCAGCCTCCAAACCCCGAAGGGAACTTAACTACACAGAATCACCTCTGCCTCACATAAACCTTGAAGATTGTTTTGTAAACCTCACGGGTGCAACTCAATTTCAATCAAGCTCTCAAATCAGGTTTGGCATTATTCCCATTACCTTTGCCCATGGGTTTAATATGTATATGAATGTATAAACAATGCCTTGAATGTTTAACCGTTTAATTTTTGAGTGTATGCCACAGGGTTTGAGTTTTTCTGAAACCATACTGTTGATCATGAAAAAAATGCTTATGGTGTTTCACTAACCCTTTTGTTGAGTTTTTGTGAGGGATCACATGACTTTTGCAGGGATAACTTGCGTGGTTTCCCACTTTATTTGTGGGATAACCCCTGGAGGTTCATTCCGATTACCTGTACTGACCCACTTTCTTTGATGATGTTAGCTTGGAAGGATCTCAGGGTTTCCCATTCCTCTAATTGCTGTTACTTCGGATCTTTATCCGCGTGGTACTTTTACATTTTTCCCGCATTTTACTGCTTTCCTAGCTGGAAGACCTCGATAGGAGGCAACGTTTGAGCCCCTTGGTGGCATTTTACTTTGAGATACATGTTTTGTGTTTTGTATTCATATCCCTGCAGGTAGCGCAGTTCCTTCGTCAAGGACTGCCTTTTTTTCCCTCGAGCATCCCAAACCCTAAAACCCAAAGCAACACGCTAACTCCTTCTACTACAGGCGAGTAAGTCTCCAAAGGTCGAGCATCCGGTAGATTGCGTAGTAACGTCGTTCGTCCAAAACCCAATCCATAACCCCGTAGTTAGCCAAACTACGTTTTGCTCTGATTCTCAGGCCAGATGAGATACGTAGGCATAAGACGCGATGTCTTAGCGAGCACACATCCCCCAACCCATAGGTCAGCCGAGCTACGAAGACTCTGATTCTCATATTCAGATGAGATACGTATGCAGTGGATACGACATCCGCGCGAGTCATTTTCATTTAACCCTTTTTTTTTTGGCAAACAGCACAAGATAAACCCACACCCTTTAGACAAGAACTACAAAAGTGGATCCCGTAGAGTACTACAGATGCGTAGGGGTGCTAATACCTTCCCTTCGCATAACCGACTCCCGAACCCAAGATTTGGTTGCGAGACCCCGTCTTGTCCTTTCCTTTTTCAGGTTTACTTCGAGCGTTTCCTTTCCCTCCCTTGGGATAAATAACGCACGGTGGAGACTCTTCTGTCTTTTTCTTTCGCCGGTTGTTTTTTTTCGTACTGTATTTTTCAGGTTGCGACACCCTCCATAGCTAGCATACGTTCTTCCAGCAACTTATACTTATCATCTTTCGGAGAGTACTGTTCATTTTCATAATTTTCATAGTCGTCCTCAGGGTTGAAGGGATCAGCATTCTCATCTTCCGAATCATTTTCTGTCTCATCTTCTTTATCCTTCGGAATTCCAATCTTGACTCCTGGAGCATGTCCTTTAAGCCTTCTTCCCGGGTTAATGTAACTCACAGATTTCTTATCTTTCTTCTTCTCGACTAATAGAGTCTTCAGTTCCTCCTGCCCCTTGGATAAGTTCAAGATCATCTCCTGGAATTGAGCATTCTGAGCCTGGAGATCCTTGACAGTTTGTTCGAGGGCCATTTTTCTGTTTGAGAGGAAGACCGTGAGAACATTGATCCTTTAGAGTACCTGTTATGCAATGTTATGTTATGTTATGCAATGTATGAAATGTTTTCAAGGACTTTTGGAATTTAACTTTGCGTAAACCACCAAAAAGGGGAACTTTTATTAATAATTTCTTTAATCAATGTTCATTACAAGAAAAAATGAAAGCTCAAGTCTCCCAGGGACGGCTTCTTTTTGGACGGAGATATGCATTGAGACTTCGTTCCTCATTAAGTTGGTTGGTGAGCTCTAATACTTTCTTCCTTTCAGCACAGAACTGAGCTTCAAAAGTATCCCTTTCCTCTCTCAACTGGATCCAAGATTTCTTCAATTCTTCAACATTGGTAGGCATATCTGAATAAGGAATGATCTGAGGGGTACCTCCTTCAAGTTTTGGTTCAACAATCAGAGGTCCGATTGCAAGATATGGCATGATAAGCTCACGAGCTCTGGCGCGTACCCATCTGAGATAAGGTTCCATAGGAATAGATTTTTTCTGTCCTAAAGTACTTCTTTTCACCATGCCCCAAGCTCGTACAAACCTTTGACGGAGACCTTGAGACTCGTTGTCATAGTCAAACACAGTGCCTTGGATAATTATTTCATGTGGACCATCTCTTCGAGCATAACCAAACTGACATAGGGCTAAAGCAGGAATATAAGTAATACCTCCTCTTATCCCTAAGAGTGGTACGTTAGAGAATTCTCCACAACGGTCAATGATGATAACATTTTCTTTGGGTTAGGGACACCAATGGATGTCTGAATAGGAGAGCGACATTATCCTTTGAGACCATTTCAAATTTTGCTCATTCTTCAAGACTGATCGAGGAAGGTGCGAAATAAACCACCTAGATAATAAAGGTACGCAGCACATGAGAGTCCCTTGCCTTTTCATAGTACGAGTGTTAAGGGAATGCAAAATGTCTCCAAGCAAGGTGGGCACAGGGTTATGAGTGAGAAATATCTTAACAACATTCATGTCTGTGAATTGATCCGGATTAGGAAATAGCACCAAACCATAGATTAGTAATGCTAGAACATCTTCGAAAGCATGGACACTCATAGCTTTTAGGAATTCTCGGGCCTTATTTATAAGAAATTTGGCAAGTAAACCCTTAACTTCACTTCTTGTTACCCAATTAGTTTCAATGTCGGCTTTGTCATGTGTAAAGCCGCGGAAACCTCTTCAGACCTCGGAATCTTTTCTTAACCACTGAAAGGTGTTTGATCAAGGATAGGTATCCCAAGCAACCTGGAAAATTCTTCTAATGTGGGTACTAACTGATAATATGGGAAGGTGAAACAATGATGTTTAGGATCGAAGAACTGGAATAGCACTCTCATCATATCTTCCTTGAAATCGGTGTGTCATACGGTGAACTGACTTTTGGTGTGTTTTTGCTTTGGAAAGCAAATGTCGCGGATAGCAAGAGTCGCCACCGACTTTTCTTTTATCCAATAAGGAAAGGTGGAAAAGAACAGGAAAGACCTTAATTAGATTTTGGGTTCGGGAGGTACATTATACAAAGGGAAGGTGTTAGCACCCTTTGTATCCATGGTTATCCATGGGCTCTTAATTGCTGGATCACTTATGTTTTTCTTGTCTGAAAAAGTGTTTGTGAACTGCTTAGAAAATGTTTTGAAAAGAGAGTTTAGCTTTGTAATGATTCTTGTATGAATGTATACAAAGTATTTATCTCGTTTAATTTTGAAAGCTGTTTAGAAAAATATAACTTGGCAATGATTCTAGTATGAATGTATACCAAGTGGTGATTTTCTAGTAGATGTTTTGCAAAGTGTGATGTATGAAAAATGTTTTAGTTTGTGAGTCAGCATTTAAGAGTTGTACCTACCCAAGGTCTTTATGGGCATTCCCTATCCTTATGAGGGTAAAACTGTCCTTACTATTGAGAAGTAAGTAGTTTTATCCTTTGGATGTAAAAGGGACATCGTAGGGTCATCGATTGGTCATTGAAAGCAACATTTGTAAGGATACCTTAGCATTCGAAGGGACAACCATCATTTAACCGTAGGCTACAACGAAGGGTCATCGGGGGACCAAATCATATATTCGCAGGCAACATCCGGGGGACTATGATTTATTTTATAGGGACATGATGATTTAATCGAAGGGTCTTTGCTAAGTGTATCCCTACATTCGCGGGACATGACCATAATACCGTAATACCGTAAGGCAACAAAGAGAGGTCCAAGATCACATTTTCAAAGGCAATATTTTATAATCAATTAGGTAATTAGGACGAATCTTCACATTATAATCAATTAGATAATTAGGATGAATCTCCACAAGGGTATCCCACAAATAAAGTGGAATACCTAGCAAGCTACCTTTTCCGGGGACATGTGAACCCTCACAAAATTCAGCAAACAGGTCAGAATACCAAATCAGGGTGCAATCAAGAGTTGCACCAAACCAAAAGGAATCACAACAGTAATGATGTCAGGTAAACAATGCATGGTGATAATAAAACATGTTAGGTGAGCAAAGATCAGAACAGAAAAGTCAGCGACTGTCATGTTCGCTGCTGCCTCGCCTAGCGAAGGCCTAGCGAACGCTCGCTACATGTTCGCTTAGCGATGTGCTAGCGAACGGCTGCGGGTTTTGAATTTTAGAACAGTACGATTTCAGCGAGCTCCAAACCCTATGGCGTCCATTAGAGAAATTACATGGTTAAACATTCAAGATATTCAGGCATATTTAAATCCACATGCAAAACCTCAAATATATTTATGAATTCAATTATAATATCACATGTAAATTGGGAACATAAAGCGGTAATAGTAATGCAAACCTGTTTGCAATTGAATTGCAACCTTGAATTGGCAAGTCACTCTTAGGGTTGGCGCCGGATTGAGTTGGGCGGAGGTAACCTTTGTGCAGATGAGTTTCCTTCAGGGTTTCCTTTAGGGTTGCTCTGAGTTCTTTGGGTTAGCCTCCAGGGTTTGCTGTTCCTTCTCTCTGTCTCCGTCCGTCCGTCTGTCTCCTTTTTTCTCCTCTCTTCTGACTGAGGTCTTGGTATTTATAGTGATTTTTTCATGACCTAATGGGCTCAGAATGAAGCCCAAAAATTCTGGTATTCGCAAGCTTCGCTAGGCGAGTGGTGTAGCGAAGGGTTCGCTAGGCGAAGGATTTGCTCGCCTAGCGAGCAAGCCAGTTTAGGCCATTTTCTGGATTTGGTCACCTGTATGCTGGGTCTTTGTTCCCTTAAGATCACTGTCTTGAAAAATAAGTTGGAGTGCCTTGAAAAATGCCTCGTAAGATTGACGGGCAAATTTTGGGGTATGACAACTGCCCCTGTTCAATATTCTTAAACCGAGAGAGTTAGAATGGTATGTACGCCATTCGTGGTCTGGAGGTGGAAGATTATTGAACACTTAGAATGCCCCAAAATTTGCACTCGTTAATTAAAAGTTAGTCTTGATGGAGATGGGCTTAAAGATGCCACCCAGGAAGTTTGATGATGAGAGCTTCAGAGTGCGTCGTACATCAGATCATATCTGAAGGCATGGGTGTCATACTAGGTCTTACACTAGACCGTGCAATGAGTCATCCACTGAAATAAGGATCAGAATGGCTCATACGCTGCTGGGGATAAAGGATCATAATGGATCATACTCTAGATCGTATCTGAATTGCAGAATGAACCGTCCGTTAGGCTGTATCTGGAGAGGTAAGGATCAAAACGGATCGTATGCTAGATCGTATCTGAGTAGCAGACTGAGTCGTCCATTAGGCGGGTGACTTCACTGGGGATGAAAGATCAGAATGGATCATACACTAGATCGTATCTGAGTTGCAGAATGAGTCGTCCGTTAGGCTGTATCTGGTGAAATACGGATCAGAATGGATCGTAAGCTAGATCGTATCTGAGTAGCAGAATGAGCCGTCCGCTAGGCTGTTTCTAATGACGAAAGGGGTAGTCATACGCTAGACTACACTTCAGAATGTACCGTACGCTAGGTAGCATCTGAGGGGATGAACATCCAAATGGGTCGTACGCTAGACCGTCTCTGAGCAGCAGAATGAGCCATCCGTTAGGCTGTATCTGATGATGAAAGGGGGTAGTCATACGCTAGACTACACTTCAGAATGTACCGTACGCTAGGTAGCATCTGAGGGGATGAACATCCAAATGGGTCGTACGCTAGACCGTCTCTGAGCAGCAGAATGAGCCGTCCGTTAGGCTGTATCTGATGATGAAAGGGGGTAGTCATACGCTAGACTACACTTCAGAACGTACCATATGCTAGGTAGCATCTGAGGGGATGAACATCCAAATGGGTCGTACGCTAGACCGTCTCTGAGCAGCAGAACGAGCCATTCGTTAGGCTGTATCTGATGATGAAAGGGGTAGTCATACGCTAGACTACGCTTCAGAATGTACCGTACGCTAGGTAGCATCTGAGGGGATGAACATCCAAATGGGTCGTACGCTAGACAGTCTCTGAGCAGCAGAATGAGCCGTCCGTTAGGCTGTATCTGATGATGAAAGGGGTAGTCATACGCTAGACTACGCTTCAGAATGTACCGTACGCTAGGTAGCATCTGAGGGGATGAACATCCAAATGGGTCGTACGCTAGACCGTCTCTGAGCAGCAGAACGAGCCGTTCGTTAGGCTGTATCTGATGATGAAAGGGGTAGTCATACGCTAGACTACGCTTCAGAATGTACCGTACGCTAGGTAGCATCTGAGGGGATGAACATCCAAATGGGTCGTACGCTAGACCGTCTTTGAATAGTTGAGGAAACCATACGTTAGGCTATATTCGATGATATTTGTATATGTTATATTTGCAGTAAATGTCTGGGATGGGCCTAAAGATGCCATCGTTAGGAGGATGTCAGAGCTAGTCAGAATGAACATTCATATGGATTATATCTGAAAGATGTATCTGAATCTCGAACGTAACCGATGAGGGTGTCCATCTGAATGAACTTTTATTTTGACTGTATCGGGAGGATAATTAACCTGAAAAAAAAGTTAGCCTCATGCCATGTCATGATGCATGAGATGTTTTGTGCTTTCGAAAATAAATGCGAATATTGTATGCATGCGTATGTTGTGAAATGATGTAATGAATGAGTTATGTGTCTGAAAAGTTTTTCCAGGGGAAAATAAAACCCAATATTCTGGTTGGAGATATTTGTATCAATGACCCTTTCTTAGCTGGGGATACTTGATTTCTGTCTGATGATAGAAATATTCAACAGAGCCTGGCTGGGGATAGAAGAGATGACCAGTATGTCTAGTGATGCCAATTTCTTCTGGGGAATAACTGGTTTTTGCTGGGGAAAGGATTTGTAACCGGACTTGTTGGAAAGCATGGTTAGACCTTATCCTCGACCCTAAAGTCTTTTAGTAACTGCTATTGCTATTTTATGCATGTATTTTCGGTAAACATCAATCATGTTCAAACGCATATACTCATTCGAATCAAATCAACGGACGTTTATGCAGACAAAACAGAGAAAGTAAAACAAAAGCATCTTTTTGGAAATAAAATTGTATTGATTTTGACAGAGGGCCTATAAACAGGCAATTTGTGTACAGGGAGACAGAAATCCTAGTAAGAGGAAGTTGTCAAAAAAACAAAGAGAAAGTTATGCAGAAAAAGTCCTATTGATTTTAATTCCACTACTGTCATTATGTCTTCAAGCCTCTCATCTCCTGCTGTCGGAAAAAAGTGATTGGCTTGTTCAGTCCTTTTGACTTGGCTGAAGCTGACTGAGAACGGGACATAGTCATACGCTTTTATCCTTAATTTTTGCCTGGACCGCCCTTTCAGGTTTTCAGTCCACCAGGATACCCTTTTTTGCCCAAGCCGCCTTTTCAGGTTTTCGACTTGCCGGGTGTACCTTTTTATATGTTTATCCCTAGTTTTTGCCCGAACCTTTTATGGTTCGCCGGGATGCCCTTCCTTTTGCCTAGATACGTCGACCTAGCGGGTCTCTTTTATGCGTAGTATTTTTTAACTATGTCCGCGTTCATGGGATGCGGGAAATCTTCGCCATCCATTGTAGCAAGCATCATGGCTCCACCAGAGAATACCTTCTTAACTACAAATGGCCCTTCGTATGTGGGAGTCCATTTGCCTCTGGGATCACCTTGTGGTAGAATGATACGCTTTATTACCAATTCGCCAATTTGATACACCTGTCTCTTGACCTTTTTGTTAAATGCCTGGGTCATGCGCTTCTGATATATCTGCCCATGACAAACAGCCGCAAGTCTCTTTTCATCAATCAAATTTATCTGATCGAGTCGAGTCTGCATCCATTCATCTTCATCTAAGCCTGCATCTTTCATAATTCTTAGAGAGGGAATCTGAGCTTCCACTGGTAAAATAGCTTCCATTCCGTAGACCAAAGAGAAAGGAGTTGCCCCCTGTCGAAGTGCGCACTGAAGTGCGATAATCATGAAGAGCAAAGGGTAACATCTCATGCCAGTCTTTGTATGTTACTGTCATCTTTTGTATGATCTTCTTAATATTCTTATTAGCAGCCTCCACGGCGCCATTAATCTTTGGCCGGTACGGAGAAGAGTTATGGTGTTTTATTTTGAACTGCGTGCAGAATTCAGCAATCATCTTGTTGTTCTTCCGGAGAGAGCAGGTTTCTCATATGTATATTTGATAAGATCCATCTTAGAAATCAATAAAGTGGTATGATTCAACATATAATGTCTTAGTCGGTGAGCAGCCTAAGCCAAAGCATAGCAAGCTTTCTCGAGCTGTGAGTATCTTGTTTCACAGTCGGTACCTTTTGCTAAGGTAGTATATTGCATGCTCTTTTCGACCAGACTCGTCATGTTGCCCCAACACACACCCTATTGAATTTTCTAACATGGTCAAATACATGATTAGAGGTCTTCCTTCAACTGGTGGCATCAGATTTATAGGTTCTTGGAGATACTTCTTGATTTTATCAAAAGCTTCTTGACATTCATCATTCCATATCATCTCTTGATTTTTCCAGCGAAAACCTCTACATAGTCACGTAACATCCGACTCAATCTTTCTTTGACACTGTTCTCCAAGCCTGCTCCTATTTTGACTTCTTTCTTGTCTACTTCAGTACCCAGATTTACAACCTCAATTGATTCCTCATGCGGCTGTATAGTCTTTTCTTCTTGCAATAACAGTCTGGCAAGTTCTCCAGGGACTTCACAATCTTCCTCACCTCCATCCTCGGCTTGGTAGATCGGATTTTCAAAGTCATAATGAACAGTAGCAGAATTATTATCCACAGGATCCAGAGTGGATATGGATCGGCAAATTGTTACGTGAGTGTGTGCAAGAAAACATAGCTTATTTGAAAGATGACAGGAAAGATAAAGAGCGCAATATTTGAATGCAAAAAGTCCATTGATTTATTGAATGTGAATATGCTTATGAAAATGACAGAACCCTTGAAAAATTAGCTATTGTGCCCCGGGTATAGACACAATGCTTTAAAAAAAATTACAAAATTTGAAACATTAAAATAGCAATAACAATTACTCCTGACTAAAGGAAATCGGGATAATGTCTTCAGCCTTCCAGTTATTGAGTCCTCCACCAATTGTTGGGAAAATCTAGTTATCCAAGTCGCAATCGCTATCAGCATCTTCTACAGCATTAACAGTCTTGTCATGATTAGGCAGAGGAGCAGGGATGACATTAGGAGTCTCCGGAGGATCAAATTCAAATTCTCCAGCGTCGATCATATCCTGAATCTTATTTTTCAACAACCAACAATCGTTTGTATCATGCCCGGGGCTATCAGAGTGATATGCACACCTGGCATTGGGATTATAACAAGGAGAAGTAGTGTTGGGATTTGCAGGAGGATCTCTGAGGGTAATTAAATTTGCTCTTAGCATACCCTGCAGTGCTTGTGCTAAAGTCATATTGATCTTCGTAAACTGCCTTCTTCCCGGGTTAATGTGACTCACATATTTCTTGTCTTTCTTCTCGAGCAATAGAGCCTTCAGTTCCTCCTGCCCCTTGGATAAGTTCAAGATCATCTCCTGGAGTTGAGCATTCTGAGCCTGGAGATCCTTGACAATTTGTTCGAGGGCCATTTTCCTGTTTGCAATAGGAAGATCGTGAGAACATTGATCCCTTTAGAGTACCTGTTATGCAATGTTATGTTATGCTATGCAATGTATGAAATGTTTTCAATGTTTAAAGCCCTTGAAATGGTTAGTACAATGCCACGATGTCATGATGTTATGATGTTATGATGTTATGATGTTATGATGTTATGATGTTATGATGTTATGATGTTAATATGTTATGATGTTATGTAAATAACAAGCACAAGCAAGTCACACAACCATCATTCCTAAGTTTTTAAGGTTTGCATGAGTTCCATAGGTAAGTACCCTCCCCACTGAAGTTTGGTTGGTTCAACCTGTCCTAGAATAGTAATCGGGTTCTAAAAGGATCTCCAATCATTAACCTTCCTTTAAGTCCACTTCAGTGCAACACCAAGTGGTTGATCAAAGCTTCCCTAAAGTCCAATCTCAAAGAGTGTAGTATCGAGTCTGAACCAACCCCAGTCGGAACCGAAGTCAGTTATCTCACTACTTTCTAATGGCCAAGATGAGTCAATTAGGGTTCTAAAGGTCTGGTTAATGCTTTGATGACACCACGCAGATGCCAAATTTCTCCTCAAGTAAACATGAGGAACATCAGGACATCCAAAGTGTCACATTAACCGTACCCATCATTTTAACCATTCCAGTATACGCCGAATAGTCGCGATGATCTCTTGCTACTTACCTAAGATACACTAGATCCGGGTGTAGGATCTTTCACTCAAGCATGAAATACCCAAGCAATCCCTCAAAAGTAAATCAGACAATTCAAATAAGTGATCTTTTTTTTTAAGGCAACCTCTCTTTTTAAGTTATCCCCAGCAGAGTCGCCAGTTCTGTCATACGGTGAACTGACTTTTGGTGTGTTTTTGCTTTGGAAAGCAAATGTCGCGGATAGCAAGAGTCGCCACCGACTTTTCTTTTATCCAATAAGGAAAGGTGGAAAAGAACAGGAAAGACCTTAATTAGATTTTGGGTTCGGGAGGTACATTATACAAAGGGAAGGTGTTAGCACCCTTTGTATCCATGGTTATCCATGGGCTCTTAATTGCTGGATCACTTATGTTTTTCTTGTCTGAAAAAGTGTTTGTGAACTGCTTAGAAAATGTTTTGAAAAGAGAGTTTAGCTTTGTAATGATTCTTGTATGAATGTATACAAAGTATTTATCTCGTTTAATTTTGAAAGTTGTTTAGAAAAATATAACTTGGCAATGATTCTAGTATGAATGTATACCAAGTGGTGATTTTCTAGTAGATGTTTTGCAAAGTGTGATGTATGAAAAATGTTTTAGGTTGTGAGTCAGCATTTAAGAGTTGTACCTACCCAAGGTCTTTATGGGCATTCCCTATCCTTATGAGGGTAAAACTGTCCTTACTATTGAGAAGTAAGTAGTTTTATCCTTTGGATGTAAAAGGGACATCGTAGGGTCATCGATTGGTCATTGAAAGCAACATTTGTAAGGATACCTTAGCATTCGAAGGGACAACCATCATTTAACCGTAGGCTACAACGAAGGGTCGTCGGGCGACCAAATCATATATTCGCAGGCAACATCCGGGGGACTATGATTTATTTTATAGGGACATGATGATTTAATCGAAGGGTCTTTGCTAAGTGTATCCCTACATTCGCGGGACATGACCATAATACCGTAATACCGTAATACCGTAAGGCAACAAAGAGAGGTCCAAGATCACATATTAAAAGGCAATATTTTATAATCAATTAGGTAATTAGGACGAATCTTCACATTATAATCAATTAGATAATTAGGATGAATCTCCACAAGGGTATCCCACAAATAAAGTGGAATACCTAGCAAGCTACCTTTTCCGGGAACATGTGAACCCTCACAAAATTCAGCAAACAGGTCAGAATACCAAATCAGGGTGCAATCAAGAGTTGCACCAAACCAAAAGGAATCACAACAGTAATGATGTCAGGTAAACAATGCATAGTGATAATAAAAAATGTTAGGTGAGCAAAGATCAGAACAGAAAAGTCAGCGACTGTCATGTTCACTGCTGTCTCGCCTAGCGAAGGCCTAGCGAACGCTCGCTACATGTTCGCTTAGCGATGTGCTAGCGAACGGCTGCGGGTTTTGAATTTTAGAACAGTACGATTTCAGCGAGCTCCAAACCCTATGGCGTCCATTACAGAAATTACATGGTTAAACATTCAAGATATTCAGGCATATTTAAATCCACATGCAAAACCTCAAATATATTTATGAATTCAATTATAATATCACATGTAAATTGGGAACATAAAACGGTAATAGTAATGCAAACCTGTTTGCAATTGAATTGCAACCTTGAATTGGCAAGTCACTCTTAGGGTTGGCGCCGGATTAAGTTGGGCGGAGGTAACCTTTGTGCAGATGAGTTTCCTTCAGGGTTTCCTTTAGGGTTGCTCTGAGTTCTTTGGGTTAGCCTCCAGGGTTTGCTGTTCCTTCTCTCTGTCTCCGTCCGTCCGTCTGTCTCCTTTTTTCTCCTCTCTTCTGACTGAGGTCTTGGTATTTATAGTGATTTTTTCGTGACCTAATGGGCTCAGAATGAAGCCCAAAAATTCTGGTATTCGCAAGCTTCGCTAGACGAGTGGTGTAGCGAAGGGTTCGCTAGGCGAAGGATTTGCTCGCCTAGCGAGCAAGCTAGTTTAGGCCATTTTCTGGATTTGGTCACCTGTATGCTGGGTCTTTGTTCCCTTAAGATCAATGTCTTGAAAAATAAGTTGGAGTGCCTTGAAAAATGCCTCGTAAGATTGACGGGCAAATTTTGGGGTATGACACGGTGGTAACTAAATTGAGGAGATAACCATGTTTCTTGATGAATTGAGCATGATCAGGAAGTTCCGACACTAAATCCTTGAGTTGAGGAGAGGTCGCTACAAAATTGATCCGGATGGTCTTCTTGGAAGCCATAGCCTTACAAAACAGTGCAAAGTTAAATCCCTAAGTCCTCGAAATGGTTAGTACAATGCCAAGATGTCATGATGTTATGATGTTATGATGTCAAGTAAGTAACAAGCACAAACAAGTCACACCACAATCATTCCTAGGTTTTAAGGCTTGCATGAGTTCCATAGGTAAGTACCCTCCCTACTGAAGTTTGGTTGGTTCAACCTGTCCTAGAATAGTAACCGGGTTCTAGAAGGATCTCAAATCATTGACCTTTCCTTAAGTCCACTTCAGTGCAACACCAAGCGGTTGACCAAAATTTCCCTAAAGTCCAATCTCAAAGAGTGTAGTATCGAGTATCAACCAACCCCAGTCGGAACCGAAGTCAGTTATCTCACTACTTTCTAATGGCTAGGATGAGTCAATTAGGGTTCTAATGGTCTGGTTAATGCTTTGATGACACCACGCAGACGCCAATTTTTTCCTCAAGTAAACTTGAGGAACATCAGGACATCCAAAGTGTCACATTAACCGTAGCCATAATTTTAACCATTCTAGTATACGCCGGACAGTCGCGATGATCTCTTGCTACTTACCTAAGGTACACTAGATCCGGGTGTAGGATCTTTCACTCAAGCATAGAATACCCAAACAATCCCTTAAAAGTAAATCAGACAAAGAAACAATTCGAAAATATAAGTGATCTTATCTTTAAGGTAACCTCTCTTTTTAAGATTCCCCAGCAGAGTCGCCAGTTCTGTGATACGGTGAACTGACTTTGTGTTTTGGCTTTGAAAAGCAATGTTGCGGATAGCAAGAGTCGCCACCGACTTTTCTTTTATCCAATAAGGAAAGGCGGAAAAGAACAGGAAAGACCTTGATTAGATTTTGAGTTCGGGAGATACATTATACAAAGGTGGAAGGTATTAGCACCCTTTGTATCCATGGGTATCCATGGGCTCTTAATTGCTTAACTCACTTATGTTTTCCTTGTTTGAGAAAATATTTGAGAAATGTGGTGTGTTTAGAAAATATGAAATGAGAGTTTAACTTTGTAATGATTCTTGTACGAATGTATACAAAGTGTTTATCTCGTTTGATTTTGAAAGATGTTTAGAAAAATATAACTCGGCGATGATTCTGGTGCGAATGTATACCAAGTGGTGATTTTCTAAAAGATGTTTTGAAAAGTGTGAGGTGTGAAAAGTATTTTAAGCTGTGAGCAAGCATTTAAGAGTTATACCTAACCAAGGTCTTTATAGGTATTTCCTATCCTTAGGAGGGTAAAATTGTCCTTACTATTGAGAAGTAAGTAGTCTTATCCTTTGGATGTAAAGGGACATCGGGGGATCGTCGATTGGTCATTGAAGGCAACATTTGTAAGGATACCTTAGCATTTGAAGGGACGATCATCATTTAATCGTTGGCTACAACGAAGGGTCATCGAGGGACAAAGCCATATATTCGAAGGCAACGTTCGAGGGACAAGGTCATATATTCGAAGGCAACGTTTGAGGGACTATGATTTATCTTGTAGGGACATTGACCTTTTGATCGAAGGGACTATGACTTATCTGTTTAGGGATGATGATGATTTAATCGAAAGGGTCTTTGCTAAGGGTATCCCCACATTCGCGGGACATGACCGTAATATCGTAAGACAACAAAGAGAGGGTTACCCTAGAGGTGCAAGTGTGGAAATGATTGGATTCGGATATATTATCTTGAATTAATTTATCTAAGTTCAATTATTTATCTTTCCATACAATCCTATTAGCATACATCTAGACAGTTATATTCACAGTATGGAAAAATTAAAGTGCGAAAAATAAGACTACGTTATTACATGGCTTCGGGATGAGGGGTACATAATTTAAAAGGGGATATAAAATATCTAAATCTTAATTAACGAGTACAAAATTAAAAGGGCATACCAAATAATAAAACCTAATTAAACTAAAAAGAAAGAAATAAAAAAAATCCTAATTAAATCTATTACATAGAAAGTTCATGACAAATGAAATAAATAAACTAAATTTAAGAATGAATTAAGAATATTTTTAGTCTATAATAATAGAAACTTTTTTTTTATGAATTTATGGAAAAACTTAGACTAAATTGATAGAAATTTTAAAAGAAAAGAGGAAAAAAAATATAATTAGATTTTTATTATTCAAAATAGCCTATTTTAATTAATTATGTGATATATGAAAATTTAATTAATAAACTAGATTAAATTATATCCTAGTTTAAATAACTAATATGATATATTAATTAGAAAATTAATTAATGAGTTTTATTTTAATAATAGAAAAATAGTGGTGAATTAATTATAGTGGAAAGGGAGTAAACATAGTAAAACACTGAAAATATATATTAATTCTATATGGATTTTTCCATTTTGACACAACACCACCATGCATGTTACAACTTTCTCTCTTACGGCAAGCTACTTTATTTTTTCTCATGCTGTTTCTTTCATGTGAATACAACAAACCTGTAACTTCATCTTATATCAAACCACACACAGAAAATAAGATCATATGTAATCATCATGCAATAATAAAAATAGCCATGCACAAATCAAGAAGCTTATATTATTTTACTCATGTATTAGTTCTCTTTACTGCAAGTGATAATGATAAAACAAACCTTACATATACATGTTAAAGACAACCAAGGATTTATATTATCACCATTATATCATCATCATCATCATTATATAATAACAGCATGTGAAATAAACATAATCATGCTAGAAACAACACTCATATAATAATAATTAAATGGTAGATATAATTCTTTAATCATGCAAACAGAATTTCTCCAACATGCTATGACATATCAAGAACAGACGCATACTTGAATAAAGCAATATCAACATCCACCGAACCATGAATACATCATCTCAATATATATATTAAACCAATATTATTCATGCATGAATTAAGGAGTATTTCAAGGTAATCATGCTGGATGCAAATTCCCTAATGAACCGTTACTGGGGATTTGATTCTTCTAGCTTGCTCACTGTATGTGTGTTGCTCTTATTCAGGCTATGAGTGCTTTATGGTTGCTTCTCTTTTCCCTGCCCGTGAATCTTCTTGCTTCTGCCTTGCCTTGTGTATCTTCTTCTGCTGTATCTCTCCTCTTTTCCCTCCTTTTCCTCGCTGCAGCCATATGAAGTATTTATAATGGTGTGAATTAGGGTTTAACCTTACTAAATATTTGGATCCCTTCCTATACTTTAGGATTTTCCCTTGCTAAATATTTGGATCCCTTCCTATACTTTAGAAGAGTTAGGGTTTAACCTTGCTAAATATTTGGATCCCTTCCTATACTTTAGGAGAGTTAGGGTTTAACCTAGCTAAATATTTATTAAATACAAATATTATTATAAATAATGGATAATTTAAATAAAAATTAATTTAAATTTTAGTTACATAATTGAATTAAAATTTAAACCTATTTCTATTTTTACTTTCATCATTTAAAAAAAAAATCAAAATTATTCTTACTTATATCAACCAAAATTATTTTATAATTTATGGGCTTAAACAAATGTTACTCTTATAAATAAATTTTATTAAGTAAAAAACGTGAATTACTAAATAAATACTATTTATAAATAATGAATAAATGGAACATGAGTCACTAAATTATAAAAAATAGTTATTATAATTTAATGAGCTTTAACAAATAAAATTAATTTAAAATTTTAATTATACAATTAAAATTCAAATCTATTTTTATTTATTATTAAATTAAAACTATTTTATTTATATATATAAAATTTATTTATATCATACAGATAACCAAAATTATTATTATTTTTTATATCTGTATCACATAATAAATAAATTTAAATTTATAATTTATATGAGAATGTATGCTAATGAATGAATGCAAATGTGAAATGAATGCCATGCATGAATTAATTTATCATAAAAATTAACAGGCAAATTTTGGGGTGTGACAGAGTCTTACAAACAACTTCCGAAATACCTATTGGCTCTTAAACAGTATGCTCCAGGGACTATTGTCAAGTTGGACACGTTGTCGACGTATACACTAGACGGAACTTGTGCTATTGGAAATGGAATATTCCACCGTCTCTTCTGGACGTAACAACAACATTTTTCCAATCGCCTTTGCCCTTGTTGAAGGGGAGATTGCTGAGGGATGGAGTTTTTTCCTAAGAAATCTCTGAGTGCACGTTGCTCCTTAACCTAACTTATGTTTGATCTCCGACCGACAATCTTCAATAGTCAGTGCATACAAAAACATTGATAATGGCTGGCAGGATCCTCCGTCGACGCATGTCTTGTGCATTAGACATATCGCTCAGAATTTTATACGAGAGATCAAAGACAAAACGTTGCGGAAGAAGGTTGTCAATGCAGGTTACGCATTATCAGAACCTTCTTTCAAACACTACCGCGAAGAAATATGATTGTCAAACGCAGATGCAATACGGTGGATCGACAGTATTTCATTGGAGAAGTGGACTATGGCATACGACAACAGTCAACGTTGGGGCCACATGACAACAAATCTTATAGAACCAATGAACTCTGTCTTCAAAGACATCCGAAACTTACCTATAACCGCTTTGGTGCAGGAAACATGTTTCAGGCTAGGGGCACTGTTTGAGACCAGACGTTCCAAATGGAGTTCAGTGTTGCAATCTAGGCAAATGTTTAATGATGCTTCAATGAAATTCATTAGACACGAAGCTGCCAAATCAAACACACACGTGGTCACAGTGTTTGACCGTACTAAAGATTGGTACAGTGTTGCTGAGTCCATGGATCACAGTGAAGGCATGCCAATGGGACAATACATAGTGGAACTAGATAGAGGTTGGTGTGACTGCAAAAAGTTCCAAGTCTTTCGTACGCTCTGCTTCTATGTCATTGTGGCATGTTCAAAGATTCGAAGGGATCCATCTTACTTACTATCTGACGTTTACAAAGTCATAAGCCTATCAAATGTTTACAAAATTAGTTTTTCAGTAGTTTCAAAAGAGGATTACTAGCCAGAATATCAAGGGGACATTGTCTGACACAACGAAGTTATGCAAAGAAAGAAAAAGGATCGTCCAACAACACTCGTATTCGAACTGAAATGGATACGGCGAACAAAATGGTTCGATTACGTAGTTCATGCCGTCAGCCAGGTCACAATCGTACTATCTGTCCTAGTGTTGGAACGAGCACAACAAGATAAATTTACATGTACCTCTTTTGCAATATATAAAAAACAAATTTTATTTTATATGATAACTTTGTGAGAAAATACCATCACAAACAAATACAAGACATTCAACACACAAACAACACATAAACAACAACACAAACAACTAAAACAATTAAAATACCACTATTATAACTAAGCGATTACAACCATCAAAATAATTTTGAATATATTATGCATCATCCTGTGAAAGTCTTTGTGAGTCTTAGTATCCATTCATTCACGCACTTCTCCATTTTGGTTGAACGTGGACATAAGTCATTGGATTCTTCTAATCCTTTCACCATCTGCAATTTCTCCATCTAACAAACGATTCAACGTCTGATTAGGACGTTCAAACGAATCTATATTCCAAAGTCGAATCTTTATCGGAGGTACGACGACTGAAAAAATTAAATCGGCATTTCTCTTGTGAATGTATTCAGACATGGTTAAAAAAAATTGAAGGAGATTGAAGTAGAATGAAAGAAAATTTGGTTGTAGGGTAAAAGTTGTGTGAAAAAATATGGGAGATGCGCGAGGTATTTATAGATGAAGCATGAAATGCATGCGCCAAAGGGCTAGGCGCCACAAGCACATGCATCACACGCACATGCATGCGTCAGAAGCATGGGCGCAAGACACATGCATGCGCCAGCAACCTTGGCGCCTCCATGCAATGCTTTGGAAACATGTGTCAATGGTGCTGGTGTCTCTTTTTCATGTTAAATAGATGCACCAGATCAACTGGCGCATATGTTTGGAAAGATGATTATTTTAATATTTTTTTTTTAAAAATGGTTATTTTAGGATTTAATTTGAAAAATATGGTTATTTAAAAAAAACGCCGTTTGGATCACGACAATCCTTGCGTATGTTGGAAAAATTTCGTGATGGATTTAAAATAATTTAAACTAAAATTAAATTGAAATAAAAACAATCATTTATACACTCAAAGTTAGCACGGTTTCATTTTCTTATAATGTTGGAAAGATAGTTTATATGTTGCCACTTAAAAAAATTACTTGATTGTAATAATTTCTTTTTACTCAAATGACTAATTTTCAAATTAATTTTTAATACAATATTAATCATTTTCTTAATTTTATATTCTAATTTATCAATATGTAAAAGTTATTTTAGATTTTGATTTGTCATAATTAGGCGAGAAATATTTGAATTTCTTTTTGAAATAACCAACCTTTTTAAATTTTATATCAAAATAATCGTGTTTTCGATTTATTTATCAAACCAACCATGTTTGTGAGAGCATGCGTCATTGCAATAGACGCATGTATATAAAATGTAAGAGCATGTGCCTCTGTAATTGACGCATGCATGTAAAATATAGGAGCATGCGCCACTGTAATTGACGAATGCATGTAAAATGTAGGAGCATGTGTCATTGCAAATGACGCATGTGTGCAAAAAAATAAAGAATAGTCACATGCATGCGTCAATTGTAGTGACACATGCTCCTACATTTTACATGCATGCGTCAATTGCAGTAGCACATACTCCTATATTTTGCATGCATACATCAATTGCAGTGACGCATGTTACTACATTTTACATGCATGCGTCAATTACAGTGGCGCATGAATATAAATTGATCAATGCATGTATTGGTTCATTTAAAAAAAATGATTATATTGATAAATACTTTGAAATTATTGTTATTTTCGTATTATTCTTCAAAAAATATTTTAAAAATAAATTTCGAAATATTTGCTTGGTCACAACCCCAACAAATCATCATTTGCGCACGGTCACACATAAAAAAATATTATTTGTGAGAAAAATATAAAAAAAATTAAAATGAAAACTTAACACGAAAATAAATAACAATTGAATTCTAAAAATTCAATCACTACTTAGTTGTCGCTTTTTTTCAATGTCACTAAATGAATTGGCCACCACAATCTTCATTTCTCTCTCGATAGCTACTTTATTGTTGTGGATGAAAATCCAAAGTCATTTCCTTTTCCTCTCTTTCTCATCTCTCTATATTTGTTCAAGAAGTTTTTGTTTGGCATTTACTACAATAAAATTTGATAGAATGAAAGTTTAGTTTTAAAATCATGACAAAATGAAGTTTAGAGATGGTGGTGCCTCCTTCTCATAGTAAAATAACTCCAGATCTCATATTGTGAATCTTTCAAAGGAGACACGTTTTCACATTAATATTTTATCAATATATTTTAAAGAGTAAAATAAGAATGAAAATAGGACATCCCAAAATATTGTATCCCTTTATATAATTAAGATATTGGCATGAAATGTTAAATATTAACAAAATTTGCTAAATTTGTTACAAGAACTCCAAGTGCGTCCAGAAAATAACGTGGCAATTTTAATGTAATATTTTTGACATAAATATAATAGATTACATCTCATCATATAGATATTAATTATTCATGTAATATGATATATACACCATATAATCAAACTTTACCCTATTATATGAGGTGTTAGGTGTTATAATATTTTATTTAAGATCGTATTTTTATCTAATGAATTAATATTGAGATTTTTTAAATAATCTTTTTTATAGATTTTTAACTTTTTTTTACATTCTAGTTATTTAACTCTTACTACTACATAAAATATATTTCATAACGGTTGGTAAAGGGATATTATTACGATTGATCAATCGTTATAAAGTTGGGTGTGATTGTAAGTATGTACTTTACAACAACGGTCTATTGCTCATTGTAGTAAACAAGATAGCTCACAATTTCATTTTTGGCGTTTATTATTCTGGATAATGTTGTACTTATAACCACGATTTTATGAAACAACTGTGGATTGAATTACGTTAAATATAACGGAATTCATTTCAAGTTAGTTTGCATTTCATTTGTTTTTGAGTTTGCATTTCATTTACATTTGAATTTGGGTGATTGTATTTAAATTCGATGTTAGTTGCATTTGTAAAAGAATTTCAATTTTGAGAAATTGAGTTTGAAAGTTAGTTACAAAAATTTTCTTTCTCTCTCTTTCTCTCTGTAAATCTTCTCCATCTTCTTTAATTCTTATGCACCAATGGAGGTTTAGTTTAAACTCCAACAATTGGTATCTAGAGCCCCGGTTCAGATTCACAAGAAACATGAGTGTAGTAAGGTGTACGATTGATTCCGTTCTTGAAATTCACGTTGAATTTAAGATCGAAATCGAAGAGAATCACATGATTCTCAGGATTTGGGAAACACGAGTGTTGGTGAGAACTGAATGATTTGCACAAGAACGAAGATGAACGACTGAAACGATAGCTTGAATACAAAGCTTCTAGTATTCGACAGAAATAATTAAAATCGGTTGTCTATTCAGATGCACGTGGTGTTTGGAGCTCAAGATGTTCTTGATCTCGTCAATGATAATTACACGCCGATTGCAGAAAATGAAACAGAAGCACTAATAAATATGCAACGTGAAATGAGGAAGAATACACAAGTCGTTGTTCTATATCCATTAGTGTGTGGATACACGGATGTTTTAGAAGATTGACGATTCAACGACGGTGAAGACGATGTGGGATACACTTATGCGGTGCTATGGTGGTGACACATCAATAAAGAAAGTAAAGTTGCAGTCCCTACGCATGCAATATGAGAATCTCAGCATGACGAACAATGAGAAAGTGCCCGATTACATCTCTAGAATAATTGTGGTCACAAATGAGATGAAGTCTTATGGAGAAATTCTCTCTGAGCAAGTAATCATTGAAAAGGTACTGTGATTATTTACTCCTCAGTTTGATTATATAGTTGTAGCCATAGAACATTCTAAAGACACCAACACCATGAGAATTGAAGAGCCTTAGAGTAGTTTAGAGGAACAAGAGTTGTGTCTGACTGAAAGAAACTCTGAAAGGGAGTCCGAACAGGATCTAAAAGCTCAAACTTTGAAAGGTTCTTTTTTCAAGAAGAACCAGAAGCAAGAATGACTAGAGAATAAAAAAAGTATGGTGGTGATGTCAGAATTCAGAACTCCCCAACTCTAGAGATAAGAAACATAAGAATGTTTAGAAGGGAAATTAGAAGTTTGATAAGAGGAAGGTTCAATGCTACAATTGCAATAAGTTTGGCCATTTTGTTGTTGATTGATGGATAAACAAGGTTGATAAGGGTGAAGAAGCCAACATAGAGGGGATTTTGATGATGAACTTGTGCTATTGATGGCATCTAAGAATGTAGGTGGAAAATTGGTATACTAGTGGACATTGGCTGCTCAAATCACCTAATTCGAAACAAGCAATGGCTGGTTTATATTGACTATGGTAGAAAGACCAAAATCAAATGTGTTGGTGATGAGTATCTGAATTCTAACGGAATGGGAAATTTCAGAGTGAATTAACTATGGCAAAACTATACTGATCAATGATGTATGGTATATTCCTGGCATAAATAGTAATCTGATGAGTGTAGGTTAGCTGACTGAAAAAGGATTTTCAGTAACCATGAAGGATAATCTCTTGAAGTTGTATGACTGTAATTAGAAGTTGATTATGTAATGTGAACCATGAAGAATATGACACTCAAGGTGAATGTTGCAACAACAGACACTCAATGCCTTAGTGCTAGAAATGCTGACGGGGAAAGTGAGATATGGCATAAGAGATTAGGGCATCTGAACTACAGAAGCTTATGGAATATGAGTTCAAAGAATCCAGTACATGGAATTCCAAAGATTATGGCATCATAGAAATCATATGATATATGCATGACAGGTAAACAACCAAGATTTCCATTCTAATTTGAAATGCGTCCAAGAGAAATTCATGCTTTTTGTGTGGTGCTTTCTGATGTATGTGGTCCATTTGGGGTACCTTCACTTGGAGGAAACAAGTAATTTGTGTCATTTGTGGATGAATTCACAAGAATGACATGGGTAACACTCATAAAGTTCAAACATGAGGTGTTTGTTGAGTTCAAGAAGTTCAAAGTGAAGGACAAAAATCAAAATGGATAATGATTAAAGATCCTCAAAACCGATGGTGGAGGTGAGTTCAATTCAAAAGGGCTCAAGAAGTTATGTGAGGAATATTGAGCATGCTGAAGGAGAACTAGAACTCTGCTTGATATGACAAGGAGCACGCTGAAACAGAAAAATCTACGTCAGACATTGTGAGGTGAAACAATTGCCACGTCAGCATATGTGCTCAACATATGTCCAGCAAATAAGTGAAATGAAGTAGTTCCTATTGAGAAGTGGACTGGAAGAAAGCAAAGTGTTAGCCATTTCAAGGTGTTTGGTTTTATATGTTACAAACATATACCACATGATACTAGAAAGAAATTAGATGACAGAAGTAGAGTCATGTTGCTTATACGTTACCATTGTATAAGTGCTTATAAGCTCTATTGCCCAATCACCAATAAAGTTGAAGTCAACAAAGATGTCATAATGAAAGAATCACAAACATGGGATTGAAGAAAGTCTAAATCCGACTCTACTGTAGTTTCAACACTAGAGTCTGATTCTTCCTCTGAAGGAGATTCTGCCTCCGAAGGATATTTTTGCCTCTGGAGGTGATTTTGACTCTAAAGGTGAGTCCGAATCTAAAGATGACTCTAACTCTGAAGGTGAGTCTGACTCTGAAGATGTCTTTGACTTTGAAGGTGATTCTAACTCTGAAGGTAACTTTGACACTGAAAGTGATTGTGACTCTGAAGGTGACTCTACTCCGATGATGGACCTCACTATGAAGGTCCTGCCTCTGAAGGTGGTCATTTTACTTAAGGTGAACTTGCATAGTTCTAGAGACCAAATAGAGTTAGACAAATACTAAGGTGACTTGCAAACTTTGAATTGCTGCATGATACTAAGATTGACTCTAAGGGGGAAGTCCTACATAGTTCCATGATGGTGGACTCCAAACCTTTCAACATCAATGGGGCTCTCAAGAAAAAGGTGTGGGTGAATGCCATGAAGGAAGAATTTAAGGCCATTGAAAGAAACAAGACATGGGAATTGATTATTCTACCTTAAAACAAGAAAGCCATCAATGTGGATGTGTTTTCAAGATAAAGATAAAGCTAGATGGTTCAGTTTCCAAGCATAAAGCAAGGGGTGAATGCCATGAAGGAAGAATTTAAGGCCATTGAAAGAAACAAGACATGGGAATTGATTATTCTACCTTAAAACAAGAAAGCCATCAATGTGGATGTGTTTTCAAGATAAAGATAAAGCTAGATGGTTCAGTTTCCAAGCATAAAGCAAGGTTGGTAGCTAGAGGATTCCTACAAAAGTCTGGCTTAAACTACTTTGAAGTGTTTGAACCTGTAGCTAGACATGAAAGCATAAGGTTGGTATTGATATAGGTGCAAATAGAAATTGGCCTCTAATACATTTTGATGTACAACCAACTTTTCTGAATGATCCATTGCAAGAAGAAGTTTATGTGTTACAACCTCATGGATTTGTGAAAAAGAATAAAGAAGGGATGGTTTACAAGCTGCATAAATCCTTGTATGGGCTTAAATAAGCTCTAAGCGTTTGGAATATGAAAATTGATTCATTTTCAAGCATCTGGGATTTAAAAAATGTGAAATCTAGTATGGTGTGTATGTGCAACATACCTCTGAAGGCAATGTGATTTTAGTGTGTATTTATGTAGATTACAGACTTATGACAGGGAGTTGTACTTATGATATAGACAAGTTCAAAAATATGTTGATGAATGCATTTGATATGACTGACCTTGGAAATATGGTATAGTTTTTAGGGATGGAGATTTTACACTCTGAAAAAGGAATCATTGTGCTCCAACTGAAGTATAAACTTGAGTTGCTGAAAATATTTGAGCTAATAAGTTGTAAGTCAGCAGTCACACCTGTTGAGACAAATCATAAGTTGGATTCTAATGCTGGTGGTGAGGATGTTGATGCTATAACCTTCAAACTGTTGGTTGGCTGTCTGAGATATCTGTGTAACACCAGGCCTAACATATGTTATGCAGTTTAAATGGTAAGTAGGTTTATGAGTAAACCAAAATGGTTACCAAGCTGCAGTCAGGATTCTGAGGTATGTAAAAGTGACTCGGAAGCATGGAATTCTGATTCCATCTGGAGTGTCAAATGATACTGAGCTGATATGCTACTCCGATTCTGACTGGTGTGGTGACATAGTGGACAGAAGAATCACTACATGATACACGTTTATGTATATAGGAGATCCTATTTATTGGTTTTCCAAGAAGAAACTAGTGGTTGCATTGTCAAACTGTGAAGCTGAATACATAGGTGGTGCTTTATCAACTTATCAGGATGTTTGGCTAATGAATTTGTTGCAGGAACTGAAGTTCAAGGTGACCAAACCAGTCAGGTTGATGATTGACAATGAATCTTCCATAAGCTTTGCCAAGAATCCAATGTTGCATGGAAGAAGCAAACACATTGATACTAAGTACCATTTTCTGCACAATCAAGTTCAGAATGGACTACTTGAGATTGTTCATGTCAGCACTCAGAAGCAACTTGCATATGTGATGACCAACACGATCAAAACTGAACACTTCATCAGTTTGAGATATGTAATGGTGTTGTTGTGTTTTAATATTGAATATGAATTAAGGGATAATGTTAAATGTAATGTAATGCATTTTAAGTTAGTTTTCATTTCATTTGTATTTGAGTTTGCATTTCATTTACATTTGAATTTGGGTGATTGTATTTAAACCCAATGTTAGTTGCATTTGTAAAAGAATTCCAATTTTGAGAAATTGAGTTTGAAAGTTAGTTACAAAAAATTTCGTTCTCTCTCTCTCTCTCTCTCTCTCTCTCTCTCTCTCTCTCTCTCTCTCTCTCTCTCTCTCTCTCTCTCTCTGCATTTCTTCTTCATCTCTTCAACTCTTGTGCATCAATGGAGGTTTAGTGTAAACTCCAATAAATTATAACAAAAATTGTATTACATCAAAGACAAATTTTTATTAAGAATAAAAAATTGTATATTACATAAAAACCAAAATGGCACCAAATAACCTATAATTTACACATCATTACATCAAATAATAGTATCTTGGTTACATATAATAGTGAAGAAGAAACACATTTTGGTTATAGTTACTCTTAAATTTTATGGAAGGATGCCACAGATAACCACTAGTAAAAGTTATTGTATGAAGATATGATACCATGAAAACCAGTTTCTTTTATTGATACAAGTTTGTTGATGTATGATGAGTAATCTTGGGGAACGTTGATACCAAGAAAACACTCGTAAAAACTTTTTTTTCCTTTTTAGGTACAGTGTGACATGCCGAAGGCAAATAAGTTCTTTTTCCTCTATCTTCTAGAGCCATTTGTTGTCTTATACCCATCTCCACCATATCTAAACGAGAATTCTTATTATCTTTAGTCTTTCCTTGAATGTTTAGAAGTTTTTCTATCAAACTATCACAACATGTTTCTTCATATGCATCACATCAAGACAATATCCTACATTGAGGCTAGAACAATATGGAAGATCAAAAAACACCAATCTCTTTTTCCAAATATTTCTCTCAATAATTTTTTTTATTCTTTCCAAAGACAACAATAATGTGTTATTGTCGTTGATAAACTTCATCCCCGGTTAAAGGTTTATGAGCGATTTTAAACTCCTACTCTTCATTAAAATTCTTCCACAATCTACGATAAGGATAATTGGGTTTTAGAAATTTCCAAAGCCCAAGGTAAACGGTCTTTTTTGATACTCAAGCTGGTGAAAACATATATTAGATGCACATATAGAACATGCTTTATGTCCTTTGAGATTATATCCATCTAAATTATCACATGCAGGAAACTCGTTGATTGTGCAAAATAACATTGCACGCATATTACACTTTTCACCAGAATATGCATAATCAACGTCAATGCATTCCTCCCACAAAAGTATTAAATCTTCAATTAATGAAATTAGATAAACATCTATATCGTTTCGAGGTTATTTTGGTCCATAAATCATCATACTTAAGAGCATATACTTGTGCTTCATGCTCAACCATGGATATAAGTTATAAATCATGAGAAGAATAGGGCATGGAGAATGGTTGGTACTCAGATTACCAAATGAGTTTATTCCATCTGTGGCAAGCCCAAACCTAAGGTTTCTTCGCTCAAGTCCAAAATATGGAAACAAAAAATCAACTTTCTTCCATTGCAAAGAATCAGATACATGACTAATGTTTCCATCATATTTTTTTCATCTGCGTGCCATCTATTATTCTTTGCGTCATTCGCATTAACAAAAATTCTCTTGAACCTTAAAATTATTGGCAAATGCCATAACACTTTAGTATGAGGACACTTCTTACTAACATTGTCATTGTCATCACCATTGTTGTCCTTTAACTTGTAGCGCGACTCACCATATTCCGGATATTTATCCAAATTTTCATCCTCTTTCCTGTATAATATGCATTTATTAGGGCATGCATGTATTTTGATATACTCCAAATTCATTGGATACAATATCTTATTGGCCTCATAACAACAATCCATCAAATTGTTATCTTTTGGTAGCATTTGTTTCAATAAATCAAGCAATTCTATGAAACTTTTATCTGACCACCCACTTTTTGCCTTCCGATTAAACAATTTTAACAAAGCAATCAATCGTGTAAAACTTGCCACTACATAAAGTATCATAAATATGAGCTTTCATATTAGACGATTCTCCAATATCACAGATCATATCTTCTAGTCGATCATCCATATCTTCATCATCTTCATCCATTTGTGACGTCGCATTTTGATTTTTATCCACTTATACATGTCACGTTCATGTTGTATAATTTTAACACATTTTATCACAACATAGGTGATGTATATTTCTTTCTTTGACCGTTTTTTTTTGTATTCCCACAATTAATACAAGGACAATGAAAGATGCCATTATTGTCGGGAAGTTCTTGTTCGGAAAATTCAAGGAATTCAAGAACTCTTTTCTCATACACCGAACATAATCTATCAACTTTCATCCAACTACGATCCATAACAAATTCTGAAATTTATATCAAAAGACTAATGTGAATAAAACACTAATGCTACACACATTACATACTAATATGGTTATATGCATATGCATATCAATCACAACAATATAACACCAAAACCTAAAGCATATTCATAACCACATTTATTTCTTCATTTGCAGTAGAGTTATAACATCAAAACAAACACAACAAAAACATCACAACGCCAAAATATGACACATGACCACAACACATAGCTTTGAAACAACGAAAACATCACAAAATCTGAATAAATAAAAAATACAAAGTAATCCAATTGCAACAAAATGAAAATACCACATAAAGAAAAATCACACGACATTGCGCGAGAGAGACCAAAAAATGAACAATGAACAATGAACAATGAACACAAAAAGATAACATGCCGTACTTCGTAAAGGAGGAAGAGATCGAGAAATGATATTCGTTTCAAGAAATGAATAAAGATGGTGAAGATTTCGCTATCGTTGTCGTCTCATTCTCTAAGGGAACCTTGTGTGTTATGGACGAAATAAATAATTCTGTTATGTTTTAATTTTGTAGGAATAAATTTTACAACGGTTGTAAACAACAACCGCACTAAAGTATGGAAAAAATAACCATGGTTGATTAAAACAACCTAATTATTCTACTTTCAATTTTTATATAACATTAAATATTAAGGGACACACGCTTATTTTTATTGAAAAAATATTGATGCTGAGATTCAAAACTTATTATCCGTATTCTATAACCACTGTCGTTATTATGAACCGTGAATAAAACATGTTGAAAATAAAATATTATTATGGTTGATAAAATGATTATTACCATAAATATATTTTGTAACAATGTCTTTTTCATTTAATTTATTCTTATTACACATATTGACTAAATCATCTAAGCATTTTTTTTTTGGTGTTGTTGTTATAAGTTGTATGATATATGTAAAAAGAAAGTTGTACATTGCATAACACTTTACTTCTTTGTTGGCAGCCACGTTGCACTTTAGACTTGAATTCACATTCGCATCACCTTCCTCTAGGATAGAATTTTTTGGCTATCATGTGGGCATCACCAACGTCTTGCTGACACATAATAAGCCTTCTATTGAATTCACATGGTCCTTCCTTTCTTAATATCATTGACATGTCAATTTCCCATTTTACAATCTACTTGAAATCTATATAAATTATTCAATTAGTTCAACCGATGAAACTGCTATATATCCAATTAAATTCTTGTTATCATGTCACAATCTACCAAAAAAAACAGAAATGCTACCAATGAAAAACAGAAAGCAAAGAGAAACATTGCTTCTTTATGATGTAATATGAAGGGAGGACCAAAGCAGGCCATGTGATTTAATTTGTTTATAAATACAAACCCTTGACGATATACTTATGAAAGGAACAGTTCAAGACATGATTGCTTTACATTGTAACTTGGAAAATGATTAGATGAAGACTAATTATTAACCACGAAATGATTTTAGGACTATGTTGATTGACATTCTAAATTATTGTAGAGAGAAGATGTGTTGGTGGTGGCAAAAGCTTGAATGAAATAAGAGAGTAATTGTATGGCGTGAACAATTATTAAGATGTTAAATACATTAGCTCTCATTTTGTCTTTAGCAACATATGCAAACTTTTAAAGAAAATAAATGATTTGATTAATGTATATCTGTGAGAAATTTATGATTTGATCAATAATAAGAGTCTATATGAATCCGGTTGGCTGATTTATTAATGTAATGTTAATTAGAATCTTATTAATTTCGTCAACTAGAATCCTATTTATTAATGTACTTTTGGAAGCATCTCATTGTCATATAATCATTTGTTATTGAGTCACGTCCCAATTTTATGATTAAATTTAATTCGGATATGCATTTCTATATATTATACGGAGATGTATTTCTGAATTCTAAATATATGAAAAAACAAAATAGATGTAGAAACGGAGATAAATTAACATCGATAATTGTTATGACATATATAAAACACAAAATATTGCATAGATAATCATTAACATAAATCAAACCATACATTTCATCATCAAGTAGCGTGTTTCAACATCTTCAAAATATTTTCGGTGGATCACTCGATTTTTGCATCTAGCTCGATCAAACTTTTTATTTTGTAACGGTGAAATGTACTCTACACAATCCTTAAATCTCCATTCGCCTTTAACTCAAACTTGTTGAATTAAATGTTTCCTTCGTTGTCAATCAAGGGTGAATGATACCCAAGTTTGAAAACTTTTCTATTGTCTGAGTATTCAAGGAGATTCTCTAGTATGGATTTCAAATCTATAAGAGAGGTGTACTCAATAACCTTACATTCAAGTGAGGCATTCAGGTATTCCAAGTCGACAAATGTGACATGTCAATATATGCTCATTTTGGTGTAAAGTGATTTTGTAAAATAAATGAGATGAAAGACTCATATTTATACAAGTTTTAGGTCAATATGGACCTTAGAAATTCAATCATGTCCTAGAGGAAATTTCAGAGATGTATTTCAGGATACACCCTACTTCGCTATGTGAAATTTATGAAAATAAGATGCACCCGAAAACACATTTCTGAATAAACTACTATTTTTTTTTATATTTGAGGTGAATTCGGAAATGCATTTATGGATGCACCGACATTGTTTACACAAAACAAGTTTAAAAAACAAAATATGTTTTAGAATAGAAAGCGGAAAACTATTTTGGAAACTGAAACAGAGATTGAAATCTATCAAAATAATATATATTTGACATAATTAATATTAGTACAATATCACATACAAAATATTTCTAGCCACATAAATATATCATTGAACAAAAATTAAAATAAATCAAAACATATATATATATATATATATATATATATATATATATATATATATATATATATATATATATATATATATATATATATATATATATATATATATATATATATATATATATATATACCCACACATGGTTCCGCCTTGGAATTTTGTTATTTGATTCTCTTTCAATCTCGCTCAATATGGTGAGTTCTTGCATCATTTCCAAAAAATGATACAACCAATCAGTTCCCTTGTTGAATGAGTTGTCCAATCCGGTGATGCCAGTGGTATAAGACATCCAGATTTTAAATAAACTTGAACAAAGTGCTAAAATTTTGAAAGCCATCAAATAGACATAATATGATAAGTTGGATTTTGAGGTGGGGCAGTGTACAATGGAAAAAATGTTTCCGAGAAACTTTATCTTATTAGATCAATACACACCTTATTATACGCACTTGGTATAAGATGACTCAATTCAGGGAAGCGCGTCCGTTTTTCCTCCGATGTCGGTCCGTTAATCCAAGGAATAAGATATTCATGTATTGCATCAAAATATTCTTTTTTCTCGTATAGCTAGTCGCATGTATGATTCTTTATGTCCCTTCAACTCTTTGATATGTTATTAGTAGACAAATGTATGATCTTCCTCTTCTTTATAGAGCAAAGTAGAAACAACTCGAAAACTACAGTTACCGTCACCCTTAATATTGGTGATCCATTCAATGTATTTATGCATAAAAATTGGCATATCGTCGATGAATTTGGTTTATGGTAAAGTTGGTGAATGAGGTGGTTTGCTAACGTAAGCTCCTTTGAAAACACTTTTATGAGATTTTGTAGTTGGAGAATCCAATTTTTTTGTTGTCAACATGTTCAAAATACGAAGGAGACTACATTGTTGAATTATCACTCAGTGTTGGTTTGACCTTCTTAGAATGGGAAACTTATGCTGATATTGGATCATTTGGCTCATAGAGTCTTAATCTCTATGCAAATCACCCTTACTATTTCCCAAACAATTCTCCAGTGTAGCATGAGCAAACTCAACTTGGTTAGTTGTTATATTTCCAAGGTGTATAACCTTATCAGTCTAAGCACAAACAATCTTCTCATTCGCCTAGTCCAAAATTGTACTTTCAACACATTTTAAAAAAATTTGATATTTCTCACACACTATCATGAAAAGTATAACACATCCAATTAATTCACCAAGTACTATTAAATACATAATGATGGGTCTCCCTAGAATAGGGGTATCAAGATCATTGGATTTTGCAAGCAGTTTTTTATCTTTTCAAATTCCCCTTGACAATCTTCATTCCACTCGCTAACCTGGCATTTTCTTAACAGTTTGAAAATTGGTTCACATGTGATAGTAAGGGTGAACTGAATCTAGTGATGCAGTTCAATCTTCATAAGAAACCATAAACCTCTTTTTTCTATGCTTGGTGTCGGCGTACTTTGTCATTATCGACTTCAATTCCTCGTTGGCTAACTATGAACCCCATCAATTTACCAGACCTGGCACCAAAAGTGAACTTGGTAGGATTCAAACATAGCCTAAACTTTCTTAAGCCTGAACTTCGTATTTGGCAATCGTATCGTCGACATAGACTTATATCTCTTTTATGTATCAAGTCATGAAATAGAGTCACCATCGCTCCTTGATAAATTTACCCAATATTTTTCAAGCCGAAAGGCATCACCATGTAACATAATATTCCCCATGGGGTTATGAATGTGGTTTTCTCCATGTCATCTAGGACCATTTTGATCTGGTTGTAACTGGAGAAACCATTCATGAAGGAAAAAACCAATAACTGAGAAGTATTATCCACGAATACATCAATTTGAGGTAAAGGGAAATCATCCTTTGGGATTTCTTTGTTTAAGTCACGGTAATCAACACACACTCGCACCTTTCCATATTTCTTTAGGATGGGTACAATGTTAGCAACCCATTGTGGGTATTTTGCTAGAGCTAAGAAACCTGCATCGAACTGCTTTCTGACTTATTCCTTGATCTTAAGGGACGTGTCAGGTAGAGTTCTTCTTAATTCTGCTTTACTGGTGTGCATTTTGGATTGAGTGGCAGCTTGTGCTCGACTATGTCTGTGTCTAGTCCTGACATGTCTTGGTATGACCAAGCAAACACGTCCACATACTCTCGTAATAGTTCAACCAACTTTTATTTTTCATTTTCCTTCAAGGAAGCGCCAAATTTAACCTCTTTCTTGTCCTCTTCATCTCCCAGGTTAATCACTTACACTGATTCCTGGTGTGGCTGAATCACTTTGGACTCTTGTTTTAGCAATCTGGTTAACTCTTAAGGGAGTTCACAATCGTCCTCACCATCCACTTCAACGTGGTTAATTGAATAATAGAAGTCATATGGGACTATAAAAGTCTTTTTTTCAAAGGAATTGTTTATGGACCTGCATGATTTAATGATGAATTTTATTTTAGAAAAGAGGAAAAACAAAAGTGTATGAAATAAAATTTCCATTTTGAAAAAACGAAATAAGAAAAAAATACAATTGAGCACAAAATGTACTTTTATTGATGTTACTGAAATCATTTAAACAACAGGTGCCCTACAAAGCTACCCTTATTCCTTGGACAAAGCAAAATGATTTTTTTTTTTAAAATGCAGTAAATTACTTTGAAAACAAAATGATTTTCGGAATCTCGACAACTTTCCAGTTGTTGAGTTTTGCATCCAGAGGGCAAGGGTTCACCAAGTTGGGTATTTCTTCACTGTTGATTCCATCTTCGACCATAGCCACTTATTCATCCCGACCGAATCCCACACTAAAAAAAGTCTCTTGAATGCTACATATTTGCTTTTTATCCGCACTTAGAGATATGAGTTCTTCTTTTGCCCAATACAGTTGGTATCCCAATCCAAACCGACCTCTCTTCTCAAGCAATTTCAGCAACTAAACCCAACCTTCATGGTTTCCACCTTCTATCATAGCCTTCAGCTTCTTCCAGGCTGACATTAGTGTCTCTGGTCTTTTGATGTCATAGTTCTGGCTTACTGCAACAACACTAGCAACTTTCAAAGCTTGGAAGGAGGTTTCCAATGTTTCCCCCTCTGCTTAGATGTACTTGAATGATGATAGGTGAGTGACCATTGTAACTTCCTAAACCCCACATACAATTTTAATGCATAATTTAATAAAATTGCAACCACAAAGGGTGTCACTTACATCAAACATATCTTGCTCCGTAACACGGGTTAAAATTTTCACATAAACACATGTCAACGCATGCTCACCTTCACTTAGGGTATCATCGCAGTAGAATCATAATTAAAGCAATTAAAAACCATATTGCACTGATATACCATTTAGTCTCAACTTCAACTTCCATAACAAATAAAGAGTTTAACTAAATCAGCTCAACAACCACATGATAATAATACTCCAACATAAGGATGACATAAGAAGTGAAAGAAAACATTCCCAACCCGATGTTATATGGTCAAAGCAAGACCCTACTAAAGAAAATGAAAAACTATTAGAAGCCACTACAAAAGCTACCTTCCACTTACTTTAGCAATGCTACTCTTGAGTATTTGCACGATGCCCATATAAAGGCAACATTCAAACATAAGGGGTGAGAATTTATTTCAATAATAAATGGTATAGAATGAAGAATAGAGTACAACATCTACATAATCATGCTCAACAATATGTCACATTCTCACATTCAAATCATAATTAATATCATATACGACAACATCTCAATTATCATCAATATCATACAAAACTACATCTCAATTATCATTAACATCATATGCAACAACACCTCATCCAACAACAAATCAACAAAAACCAATACAAATTTATAACTTATGAAATGTACTCAACATTAACTCGACATGCATGTGGTAACAAATATGAACACTCAGATTTATCTCACTCCATGATCCCCAGCATAGGATTGATTCCCTCTTGGAACCGGAGCACACCAAAATCGCTACCATCACCATAGGTAACACTTCACTAATCCCCCATAATAGGAATTATCTACTTGCACCCAATCCATCATCATAGGATCGAGGCTCACCAAAACTGGACTGAAGCCCATACACTAAGATTCATGACTCTCAAATAACATGCATTAACATAACAAGGTTCACCCGAAGGATCCCCACACATATCTCATCATTTTTGCATCACATCATTCATCATACAACAAACTATTCATTTTACCATGTGAATAATATCAACAAACAACAACAACTCATCAACATCTTAACATCATCAACATAACAACATAATTATCACATCACAATATTACAATAATGCAACAATTCATCAATCAAACATATAAACCAATATATTTATTAACATAATAGGCATGTGAATAATATTTAAACATATCAATAATCATTATCATGTTATAGGTATGAACGTTAGCCTTATAACGCTTCAAGCAACATCAAGGTCAGACTTACAGAATAAATGTTATGACCAAAATCGTCGGGATATGTCAACAATTCATTAACCGAACGTATGATCAAAAACTTCACCAACACAGTAGGCATAGGAATAATACTCAAACATTTCACCCATTACCATCACATTATATCTCTTAGAGTCATCTTTCTAATGCTTCAAATCCCAACCCAAAACGATTCACGATTTGAAAGTTATGATCAAAACCGTGCACGAAGGCGTCACTAAAAAGTTGTTGTTTTTCTAAAATTTCCAGCATAATTTTCATCTTCTTCAACCCCCAAAAAGTCCATGAAATAATCACCAAAATTGTTTTATCCCTAAAACAAAGTTATATCCCTTTATTTCATATATCCAACGCTTTAAACGAAACTCGATTTGGGCTTACGAATCAAAAGTTATGGTCAAAACGATTTTGACCGAAAAAATCAAACAAAACCTACAAACACACATAACTGATTAAATTTAAAATGCGTGGGTTGCCTCCCACGAAGCGCTTTGTTTAACGTCGCATGGCTCGACGGTTCTCCGTCTATTTAGGTGAGACGAATTTTGTCTATTAGACCACCCTCCTAGTCTTGTAGGTACGGTTTGACTTTCTGCCCATTCACCTTGAACGTGTCTCCGTTTGCGGGATTTCTTAGTTCAACGGCTCCATGTGGAAATAATTTTTGTATCATAAAGGGTCCCGACCATCTTGACCTTAGTTTCCCTGGGAATAACTTCAACCTTAAATTAAATAATAAGACCAGTTGTCCTTCCTGAAGTTCTTTCTTTTGAATGCGTCTATCATGCCATATTTTGGTTTTCTCTTTGTATATCTTGGCATTCTCATATACTCGATTTCTGAATTCTTCCAGCTCTTGTAATTGAAGAATCCGAGATTTACCCACTTTGGACAGATCATAGTTGAGAAATTTGGTAGCCCAGAATGCCATGTGCTCTAGTTCGAGCGACAAATGGCAAGCTTTATCATAGACCAGTTGATACGGGGACATACCTATTGGGGTCTTGAACGCTGTTCGGTATGCCCAGAGTGCATCATCTAGCTTGATTGACCATTATTTTTATGAGGTGCTAACGGTCTTTTCTAGGATTTGTTTGATCTGGTGATTTGATACCTCAACCTGTCCACTAGTCTGGGGGTGGTACAGTGTGGTGATTCTATGCTTGACATTGTATTTCCTTAGCAGGTTCTCCATCAGATTGTTGAGGAAGTGGGTACCTTCGTCACTAATCAGTGCTTTTGGTACCCCAAACCGTGCAAAGATGCAATTCTTGAGGAAATTTATTACCACTTTCGCGTCATTCGTGGGCAGTGCGACTGCTTCCACCCATTTTAACACATAGTCAACCGCGGCCAGAATGTATTGCTTTCCAAAGGATGGTGGGAAGGGTCCCATAAAATCTATTTCCTACACATCGAACATTTCTACCTCTAACATGACATTCTGAGGCATCTGATTTCTCTTGGATATGTTTCCTTTTCTCTGACACCTGTCACACTCTTTTACTGTCTCTTGTGCATCTTTGAATAGTGTAGGCCAATTCTATCTCTGCTAAAACTTCCTCCATATTATGAGTTGTTACAGGCTTTTAGGATGTCCCTTTGCTCTTCCTCCAGAACACATATCCTTACCAGGCCATCTAATCCCTTTTTGTAAAGGAATGGATCGTCCCACACATAAAACCTGCAATCATGCAAAAACTTTTTTCTTTTGTTAGAGTCAAAGTCATCAGGTATTAGTCTACCTACCACAAATTTCGCGTAATCTGCGAACCATGGGATATGCGTAACGGCTAGGATACTTTCGTCGGTGAACTCATCTCTGATGAGATGTGTTTCTTCTGTTTCTTAAATCGGAGTCATCCGAGACAAGTGATCAGCAATAATGTTTTCACTACCTTTTTTGTCTCTGATTTCCAGGTCGAACTCTTGTAGTAGTAGGATCCATCGTAGCAACCTTGGTTTTGATTCCTGTTTGGAAAAAAGATATTTTAAAGCAGCATGGTCAGTATACACAATTACCATTGATCCCAATAAATAGGATCTAAACTTATCAAACGCGTACACAACCGCCAGGAGTTCTTTTTCGGTGGTTGCATATTTCATTTGAGCAGGGTTCAATACGTGGCTTGCATAGTAGATCACATGTAAGAGCTTCTCCTTTCGTTGCCCTAATACTACCCCTACTGCATTATCACTAGCATCGCACATTATCTCAAAAGGAAGAGACCAATCAGGGGAAATAACTATGGGGGCTGACACAAGTTCCTTCTTCAAAGTCTCGAAGGCTTGCCTGCACTCCTTGTCAAACAGGAATGGTGTATCCTTCACCAGTAGACTAGTTAGTGGCTTTGCGATCATGGAGAAATCTCTTATGAACCTGCGGTAGAACCCCACATGTCCCAAGAAGCTCCGGATACTTTTTTCATTTATCGGAGGTGGTAAATTAGCTATTACCTCCACTTTTGCTATGTCCACTTTGATACCTTGGTTGGAGATATTATGTCCCAAGACTATTCCTTCACGCACCATGAAGTGACACTTTTCCCAGCTCAAGATCAAATTTGTTTGCTGGCATCTTTCTAACACAAGTGACAAGTTAGTCAAACAATTATCAAATGAAGAATCCAATACGGAAAAGTCATCCATAAATACTTCCATATGCTTTTCGAGCATGTCAGCAAAAGTAGATGCCATACACCTTTGAAAAGTGGCTGGTGCGTTGCACAACCCAAATGGCATTCTTCTATAAGCGAAAATACCATAGGGGCGTGTGAAGGCAGTCTTCTCTTGATCCCGGTGGGCAACTGCGATCTGGTTGTACCCCGAGTACCCATCTAGGAAACAATAGTAATCGTGTCCGGCTAACCTTTCCAGCATTTGATCAATGAATGGTAACGGAAAGTGGTCCTTTCGTGTTGCCATGTTTAGTCTTCTGTAATCTATGTACACCCTCCAACCTGTAACAGTTCGGGTTGGAATTAACTCATTCTTCTCATTTTTTATCACCGTAGTGCCCCCTTTTTTTGGTACCACATGGGCTGGACTTACCCAAGAACTATCAGAAATAAGATAAATTAAGCCTGCATCCAACAATTTTACAACTTCTTTGTGTACCACTTCTTTCATGGATGGGTTAAGTCTTCGTTGTGGTTGCACCACTGGTTTGTGATCATCTTCCATTATGATTTTGTGCATGCAAATGGTCGGGCTTATACCTTTTAAGTACTCAATTTCCCATTCGATCGCGCCTTTGTATTTTTTTAGCACTTGAATGAGTTCTGCTTCTTGGACACTTTGTAGACTGGCATTGATAATAGTTGGGCATTTCTTTTCAGTGTCCAGAAATACATACTTCAGATTTGTTGGTAAATGCTTCAGATTTACCCCTGTTTTTGGTTCTTCAGTGACATCTGATGGTGGTGGTGGTCTTAAATCTTCCCACTGGTGTGGTCTAGATCTAATCCATTCAGGTTGTTTTTCCATCATAGCGAGCACCTCAGACTCTCCTTCATCTTCATTACTTTCAAAAATTAATAGACTTAAGACCCGTTCTAGTGGTGACTAGGGTTTATGCCTTTCACTTTCTTGAGTAATTACTTGATCTATCATCTCTATAGTGTGGCTTATGCCAATATCATCTTTGTATTGCATTGTGTTCCTCACATCTATTTTTAACTCTTAATCATAGACTTTGAGGGTCATAGTTCCTTCCTCGATGTCTATCATACACCGTCCTGTTTCTAAGAAAGGTCTGCCCAATATGAGAGGAATCTCCTCATCTTCAGGCATTTCCAGAACGACGAAGTCAACTGAGAAAACAAACTTGTCAATTTTTACAAGAATGTCTTCCACAATCCCATAGGGTCGCCTCACAGAGCGATCCACAAACTGAAGTGTCATTCAAGTATCTTGAACATTGCCAATGCCTAATTTTTTATATATGGATAATGGCATCAAGCTTACACTTGCTCATAAGTCAATCAGACCCTTCTTGAATTTTCTATCACTAATAGTGCAAGGAATAGTAACCGATCCTCTGTCTTTCTTTTTCACTGGGATTTTTTCATGCCTTGGAGAATGGCACTGCATGTTTCAGTTAGGATGATTGGGTCTATATTAGTGGAACGCTTCTTGGAGATGATGTCTTTCATGAATTTGGCATATATTGGCATTTGTTCTAATGCCTCATAAAAAAGGATGTTTGTTTCCAGCTTTTTGAACATTTCCAGGAACCTCTCAATTTTTTTCTCATGTTGATCTTTCTTTTTCTGTCTTGGAGGGTAAGGGAGTTTGATGACTGGTTTTGAAACCTTCTCTTTCTCCTTAACAGGTGGTAGTATCGCTTCTTCATCTTGGTCCTTGGTTTCCTTGATTTCTAAATCCACTTCTAACAATCAATCTTTTTCTGCACTGTTTTCCTCCATTGACTTTCCACTTCGGGTTACGACAGGGTTAACAGTGTTATGTTCCCGCGGATTTGTTACCGTACCACTAGGTAGGGTACCTGGGGCTTGAGAATTTGAAGTTAACTGTTGTGTTATTTGACCCATTTAGACTTCGAGATTTTTAATGGAGGCCGTGGTGTTTTTCTGATTAGTCATGGTTTCTTCTTGAAACTGCATGCTGTTGGCTGCTAATTTTTCAATGGTGATTTCCCATTCAGCCTTTTTAGGTGCTTGTTGTTGTTGCTATTGTTGATACTAAGTCTGATATTGCCCTGTACCTTGTTGCGGAACATTTCCTCTCTGATCTTTGCAGGAGAAATTTGGATGATTCTTCCAACCTAGGTTGTAAGTGTTAGAGTAGGATTATTTTGCTTCAAGAATTTGATCTCTTCAATTTGTTGGGGGGTAGCAAAGCAATAGACCATGTGGTGAGGTCAATTACATATTTCACAAGTGCTAGCCTGGGCCGGCTGGACCTGAGCTATCTGTTGAGTACCTATATTCACAGCTTTCAACTTTTTGTCTACTTCGGTAGCAATTGTGTCTTCCAGACGGATTTTATTTGCCTCTATAGTGAGATCAATCACCCCCTCTGGCTAACTAGTACACCTGTCGTATAATTCTAGATGCTCATTGGCAGCTATAACTTCAATAATCCTTTTAATACCAGTGGTTGTTGAGAAATTTGTTGAGCCACCGGCTGTTGTATCAATCAACTATTTTGTTTTTATTTTCAGCCCATTAACGAACATCTGCATTTGTTCGGTCTGATCCATATTATGAGTTGGACATGCTACTATGACCCTTTTGAATCTTTTGTAGGTGTCTCCTAATGATTCACCATCCTTCTGTTTGAAATTAAGGATTTCATACCTTTTTCTCAAGAATACTGATGCTAGAAAGTACTCATTTAAGAATGTAGTTTCCATCTCTTCCCATGATGTGATATTGTCGGCTGGAAGAGAGTAGAACCACTCTTCCGCATCTTCAGCTAAGGTGAACGGGAACATTCTTAATTTCTTTGCTTCATCAATGTGACCATCAATTTTCAAGGTGGTGCTCATGGTAAGAAATCTTTGAAGGTGTTTGTTGGCATCTTCATTAACCTTTCCGGTGAAAGGTTTTCTTTCCAATTGATTGATTGTGCTAGGATGTAGTTGAAAATTCGTCACATTCACCGGTTGGTTGACAATGGTCAGTCGAACACCCGGTGCGTTTGCACCTCCATAGTCACCTAGGAGTCTTTCCGGAGGTAAAAGAGGTGGAATTGGAGGAACTTCAGCCATTGGTTCTTTGACTTCTGAGTGATCAGAGGTACTTTATTCTTTGGAATCCACTCTTTGATTTTTGCGTCTTCGGTGAAGGGTTCTCTCGATCCACAAATTAGTAAATTATAAATGACAAAAAAATAATTTTATTGCAGAGCAACAAAATTTTAATTGAATTTAAAATTAAACTCTATATTTTGGTAGTCCCCGGCAACGGCGCCAAAAACTTGATCGGGAAAATAGCAAGTGTACTATTTTACCTTTTATAGTAATAATTGGGAAATTCCCCGAATGTCAATCTCAAGGACTACAAGTCAATGTCGAGTTTAAATTATCATTCAATTAAACAAAAAGTATTAATTTGGTTTTTAGGTATAAAAATATAAGCATAAAGGTAAAAGCAAATAAGGATGAAAATAAAGGTTTACAGGGAAAAAGGAATAATGCCAGGGAAGGTGTATGATTCATCCCTGTAACAGCTCTGAGTTACTATTGCAACAACAAATATCAATTACTACCAGTTCTCATGGGTATTTTCTCCCAAGTCCTTGGAGAGAAAACCTTTAATCAATCTACCCTAATTTCTATGTCCATAGGCAATTAAGGTGACGTTAAGCTTTATAATATCAAGAATACTTTGGTTCATACAGGGTATCCCTAGTCCTAGGTGATATCTACTATTGAGTTACCTTATGAAAACCTTATCAATGGCGGTCCAGCCTGATAACCACAAATCAATCTCAATTGGTCCGAAAGAGAAAGCAATAAACACATCAAAAGGTTATCGTAAAAACAATATTATAAATGCAAATGTAAACTCAAATTCGTTACAATTCTAAATCAGCGACACCCCCCTAACATTGGGGGGTTAGCTACTCATATTATTTAAAACAAACGCAAGATAAAAATTACACATTACAAGTAATTGGATGACTTTGATCTTCAATCGCTCCCGCTCATGAAAACCTTCAGCTTTCCGAATTCCTTGCTCTATGTAATACTTGCTTGCTTCATAATATTGTATTTTTCCGTATTCCAAGATGATTTTTCCTTAGGCAGAAGGTCCTCTTTTATAGTAAAAATTCCCAGCAGCAGTTGGACATGTTCAAAAATATCTCTGAAAAAGCCCGACAAACAAAAGCCCGAAAAAAAGGAAATTTTGGGCTTGGGCTAACACGACCCGTGTCAGCTGACACGGGTGGCCGTGTCAGCCTACTGTCCCAGCTAACACGCCCCTGGCATGCGTGACACGGTTGGGGATGATGCTTAACACGTCCCGTGTCAGCTGACATGGGTGGCCGTGTCAGGCCACTGTCTTCTACACCACGCCCTCCTTTGCTTGACATGGCCCGTGTCAGGTGACATGGGTGGCCGTGTCATGCCTCCTGTACCAGGGTTTTCTACTCCTTTGCTTGCCGAAATCTCGCATTGTCTCGCTCTGAGTTCCCTGTTTCTTCTACCTGGACCCGTCAGACAAAAACATAGCTATCCCACGCATAAAATCACGAAAATAACATTAAAATATAACAATGAATGGAAATGCTTAAATATAATACCAGAAGTAAAATTGACTCGAAAAGTATCAAAAATGCTTGCACAATGTTTCAAAAGCCTCGGTTTCTTGTGAGATCAGTAACGAAAACTTAATGCAAATGGTGACTGATCAGAGGGTCTGTGCATGGTCTAAACATGGCTGCATCAATTGGCAAGGATCAATCTTCAAACATCAATACACTTTTTCCTTGTATTAAAATCCACCTTTAGACTCAATTACACTTACATATGGACTGAATTGAGTAGCTTCATGGGCTTGTACACGCCCATGCAAGCATGCACTTCGCTTTGCCAAATTTGGAAATATTTTGAAAGGTGCAAATAACACTTGCTTGAGCTATAAATAAGAGGCCCTTGGCATCAGAAATAAGACCCTTGCGCGCCAGCTTTTCCTCCCACACTTGAAACCCTCACATTTGAAAGGAAAACCTGAGAAATTTCATTTAAAATTTGAGTTTGAATCTCACTGTTTGGAGATTCAAAAACTCCAGGATCCAAAGCCTTGTACCAATGCTAAGCTACTTCTGCAAGCTTCTTGAGCAAGATCAAACACTAATTGAAGCAAGAAAGATCAAGTTCTGCACAACATTAAAGGTATTTTTCCAGATTTTTCTTCTCTTCGATTCTCTCTCAGTTCTCATCAATTCTCTTGAATCCTTGGTTGTCTGAAGTCCTACCAATGTAGGTAAGAAGATTGAGTTGCTTTGAGGTTAAATCGAAGCAACTCAGTTCATACACCTCAAAATTCAACTCCATGTATCTCTCAATATACTTGGAGCTAGTTTGAATTGAGGTCAGATTCGTGATCAATGCCATTTTCTATTTAAGATCATGTCCTTCTTTTTCATTTTTGTGATGGTGATGAGAGAACCAGTTCGGCCAAGGTCATCAGAGAAGATGACCGGTGGTTTGCTCCGGCGGTGTGGTGGACAGGTTCTGGGCCACATGATCAAGCCAATGCATTTTAATCCTGAGCGTTCTTTGTGAATACTGTAGCGGGGTATTCGTTACCTTTAGATTTATTGACTAAATCAAAAGTAAATCATACAATTCGATTCGCCACCGCACTTCTATTTATCCAAAGGAAAGGTTAGAAAGCGAACAAACACCAAGTAAGAAGTTTTATCAAATCAAAAACTAATAAAAATGTCAGAGATCTGGGTAAGGGGGTTGGTTATGAAATGGGAAGGTTTTAAGCACCCAAAACATCCTTAGTACTCTAAGGGAGCCCTTTTTGCAAAGATGTATTGTAAGTTGGTATTTGTGAAAACATTTGTGCAAACATGATTGGGGGGATGAGAAGAGAATATACATATTTACAATTTTGTTGTTTGAATGGATAAACCCATTGCTTATGTACCATCACAAAGGTAGGATCAAAACCTCGTAGTTCGGGGTAAAAATCTCAAAAGATTGGTGAATTGATTTGACCAAAAGCCTTAAGGTCTTTTGTTATCAAAGGGAGAAAACTCAACCTAAACCAACAATCCACCATGTGAGGAGAGCTTCAACATACTAGTGAGGGATCCACCCTATAATAAGTATGGAAGACTTATAGTCCAATCACTAAGGATAAGGTGAGGTTTACATCAACCACTATGATAACTCAAACCTATGGCTATTATTTATGAAAAAGGTTTTAACAAAGGTGGTCATTGGAACCACAAAAATCACTTGAAGTGAGTTGTATTTACAAATTAGAAGTATTCATAAAATGAGGTCAAAGTTGACTTAAGGTTTATTCACAATGAGTATTAATGAAAAGAGTTTGAAAAATCAAAGGCCTAAGGTCTAGGTTTCTAGTTTTGAAAAAAAAACAATGTGAATGTTTGCACAAAATGAGTTTGGCTTAGGTTAGAGTGGAGAGAAGAAGAGAAAGGCTAGTCCTAAACATGCAAAGATAAGAGAAGAGATAAAACCTTGGAGTTCCTTCTCTTGAGATCATAAAGATGATTCAAGATGCTCATTTCCTTTGGACTTAGAAATTAACTTAAGTAATCAATCAAATATTATATTCAAGCTCCTAGGATCTCCATTTGGTTTGTCTCCCTTAACTTGGCTATTCATGACAATGGTCCTCCTTACTATCTCAAGTTTGGAATCCCTATCACACAAGAACAAACATCAAAAAGTTCACAATGCAATAAGAGGAATGGACAAAGAATGAGTTTAGATTAGGGGTCCTTTGAAGTCAACTTTTAAGATTTAGAATTCTAAAGGCATGAGGCCTAGTTGCTATTGAACAATTTTAGCATTCTAAAGGAATGAGGCCTAGTTGCTCTTGAACTCCTTTAAGCATAGGTAAGGTCCTAATTCTAAGTCCTTTCTCCTTTTTGCATTGGGTTCACACAAACAAAGACACAAAGCAATAATATATTTATATACAATAATGAGCTCAAATGAGCAAAAGAAAAATAGCATAAACATAAAATATGAGCTCAAGTGAGCAAAGTGAAAAAGCAATATGAATAAATGAGCAAGAAAGTAAATTGCATTAAAGTAAATTGCAAGAATTAAATGCTCAAATTAAAGTTAGTAATTAGTAGTTAATGTTAGTGTGTCATAAGACAATTTAGCGCTATGTTAAGCAATCGTAAGTGAACTAATGTAGTAGTCACACCTATCTGAGGCCGGTCAATAAAACTATAGGCAAATAAACACAAGTTAGAGATCATGACTAGTAAGCCAAGCTCCTACAACTTGCCATGCCAAAAGAAAAGAAGGAAAGCCTTGTATGGATTTTAGGTTTTTTTTGCTTGACCAAGAAGCAACCTATCTCGGACACAAAGCAATTCACTTGATCTTTGATCAAGTTAAGTTTGATTTGGATCAAAGAAGGTTAAACCTCTCATATGTAAAGACTAACCACAAATCATTAACTCATTGGCCAAAATAAAAAGAAGGAGATGAAAATGAAAATGAAATGGATAAAAGAGGAGAATTCAAATGACATAATCAAAACACAATGATCAAATGTGAATGAAATCATCATCAACCAATGGTAAACAGAAGAGAAATGAAGATTAGAAGTCAACTAGGTCAAACATATTTTTGGTATTTTTTGGAATTAAAATAAAACATAAAATAAAATGAACAAAATATGGTCAAACCTCAAATTCAATTCAAATCAACTTGAACAAGTCCAACTGAATCATCATAGGTGTAACATGGTCAAACAAGGTTTTGTAAGAACAAAAATTGTTCTACAACAGATTCCAGGATTTTGATGATAACAAAGGATGAAACCAAAAATGGCACTCTAACGAAAAGTTTCTAAGTGTGCAGGACTCTAAACAAGAAGAAAGGAATCTGATTGCGTCATCAGATACAGAATCAAATCAGATACAAATTATCAGAAGATCAGAAGCATCTGAAGTAGAAACGCGCTCTAGAAGTTCTGACTTTGAGCAAAACAGCATCTCAGAATATCAGAAGCATCTGAAGAAGAAGCGCGCTCTAGAAGTTCTGACTCTAAACAACGGTACATCAGAAATCTAGAAGTCTTAAGATCATCTGAAGTCAACATTGGAAATCTAAAAGATGAGGACTATCAGAAGCTCTGAAGCCACATCTCAAGATCTCAGTCTAACAGAGTAACGCAAACTCTGATAATAGATTTCCTTATCCAGAAAGAGTAACGGCATTTTCAACTTCAAATGGAAAGAAACTATATTTGGAAAGAAGTTATTCAGGGAGACAAACTTGTTCTGGCAAGAAACAAAAGTTATGGCATTAAACTCTCATCAAGACTAAATATCTGCCATTACTACAAACGGTCGCTTTTTACCTCTATATAAAGAACGGCGAACCTCTTTGAGAGACACACCTGAACACACTGAAATATTCTCTCTCTCTCTCTCAATCTTTCACGAGCTTTTGCTCAGAACGTGAAATATTCTATTTGCTCTTACTGCTGCAATATTTGCTTTATCCTAGAAGCACTCTAGATTACAAACTCTGTTTTTATCTAAGTTGTTTTATATTCCTCAAGTGACTCTGCGCAGTCTGTATACTTGAGAGGACTAAGAGATCTTTCTCTTAGACGTTGGTTGTAATAATCTTTCAAGATTAGTGGATGAAGTCCTTGTTGAAGGCGAAATCACCTTGGCCGGGTGGACTGGAGTAGCTTTGTGTTATAAGCGAACCAGTATAAAATCCTGTGTGATTTTATTTTGCAAAAGCGCTTATTTTCCAAAACAATTCAAACCCCCCCTTTCTTGTTTTTCTCACCTTCAATTGGTATCAGAGCTTCGGCTTTGTTATTGATTTTCCAATCAAACACTTAACCGTGTAGAGAGATCCAGAACGAGAAAAACTATGGCCCACACAAATGAAAGAGACAGTTACAATGCTAAGCCTCCTGTCTTTGATGGAGAGAAATTCGATTACTGGAAAGATAGAATTGAAAGTTTCTTTCTAGGCTATGATGCTGATCTCTGGGACATTGTCACAGATGGATACAAACCTCCTGTCACAGAGGATGGAGTTGAAGTTCCCAGAAGTAAGATGTCAGATGATCAGAAGCGTGTTTTCAAAAATCATCACAAGGCCAGAACTATACTTCTCAATGCTATATCTTATAACGAGTATGAAAAGATCACCAACAGAGAAACAGCCAAAGACATACTTGACTCTCTGAGGATGACTCATGAAGGAAACTCTCAGGTCAAAGAAACAAAGGCTCTGGCGCTTATCCAGAAATATGAAGCCTTCAAAATGGAGGATGACGAAGCCATAGAGGTAATGTTCTCTAGATTCCAAACTCTTATTGCAGGTCTCAATGTTCTAGACAAAGGGTACACAACTGCAGACCACGTCAAAAAGATAGTCAGAAGCTTGCCAAAGAAGTGGAGACCCATGGTCACTGCTCTGAAGCTGTCTAAGGATCTGAACAAAATCAGTCTTGAAGAGCTTGTCAGTTCCCTCAGAAGCCATGAGATAGAACTAGAGGAAGATGAGCCTCAGAAGAAGAACAAGTCTGTAGCATTGAAGTCCATATCTGAAAGATGCAAATCTGACAGAACCAAAGCATTCCAGGCCGAAACAGAAGATGCTGATGACTCTGAACAGGAAGATTCTGATGATGAATAAGAATTGTCTCTCCTAACCATAAGAGTTAAACAACTCTGGAAAAAGAGGAACAATAACTTCAGGAGACCAAGACCCAGAGGGGATCGATCAGAATCAACGTCTAAAGGTAAAACTAACAAAGATGTTACCTGTTATGAATGTAAAGAAACAGGTCACTACAGGAACGAATGCCCAAAGTTAAAGAAAGACGGTTCCAGTAAAGAGAGCTTCAAGAAAAACTCCCTCAGAACCAAGAAGGGATTAATGGCCACCTGGGATGATAGCGAATCTGAATCATCAGAATCTGACTCTGATGAACAAGCCAATGTGGCGTTCATGGCTACCACATCCAGGACCACTTCAGATGAAGAATTTGAATCAGAAGAGGTATTTTCTGAACTCTCTAGATCTGACCTAGAATCATGCTTGTCAGAAACTCTTAGCTCATATCAGAAACTAAAACAAAAATTTAAAGCAATAAAAGGCTATCTTGAAGAAAAATTTGAAGAATGTGGCAAACTTGAGATGACAATTCTAGAACTAAAAGATGAAAACAAAGTTTTAACATCACTAAAACATGCAGCAAAGAAAAATTGTTTAAAACTAGAAGAAGCGTTATCTCAAGCTCCACAAACTTCAAATACGATAATTTATAAATACGAAAAAGCCATTCAAAAATTTCTGAAAAATGGGATAGGAAGGAGTGTTATGGCATCCATGATTTATGGAGTCAGTCAGAACAATAAAAAAGGAATTGGGTATGATCCTAAGGAAGATAAAACTTCTACTAGTGACCAACTTAAATCTCCATTTTCATACCACTATACACACACACAAGAACAAAAATTTGAAAATGCTAGAAAACCCAAAGTGATAAGAAACTCTGGGAAAACTAATCAAAAAGGACCCAAGAGACTCTGGGTACCAAAAGATAAGATTGTTTATGTTGCAGATATCTTATGCAGCAAAGTTCAAACACCAGTCATGGTACTTGGACTCTGGATGCTCGCGACACATGACGGGAAGAAAGTCTATGTTCCAAAGCCTGGAACTTAAAGACGCTGGATTCGTAGGATTCGGAGGAGATCAGAAAGGAAGGATCAGAGGCTCCGGAACTATTGGTAATGGTACTCTTCCCTCTATATCTGATGTCCTTTACGTAGAAGGATTAATGCATAATTTGTTATCCATAAGTCAATTAAGTGATAACGGTTATGATGTGATCTTTAATCAAAAAACATGTAAAGCCATAAATCAAGACAATGGTTCTGTCCTATTCACAGGCAAGAGGAAAAACAATATTTATAAAATTAATCTTTCTGATTTAAAAGAACAAAATGTGAAATGTCTGATGTCTGTTCACGAAGAGCAATGGGTATGGCATAGACGCTTGGGCCACATTAGCATGAGAAAATTATCTCAGCTAAATAAACTCGAGTTAGTCAGAGGCCTACCTAAACTGAAGTTCTCTTCAGATGCTCTATGTGAAGCATGTCAGAAAGGAAAATTTTCAAAAACATCCTTCAAAAAGAAAACTATTGTTACTACCTCTAAGCCTCTGGAACTTCTTCACATTGATCTATTTGGTCCTGTGAAAACAACATCAGTCAATGGAAAGAAGTACGGACTAGTCATTGTTGATGATTTCAGTCGCTGGACATGGGTGAAATTCCTAAAACACAAGAGTGAGTCTCACTCTGTATTCATTAGTTTCTGCTCCAAAGTGCCAAAAGAATTTGACTCTAAAAATTGTCAGAGTCAGAAGTGATCATGGTGGCGAATTCGAAAATAAATCCTTTGAGGAATTATTTGAATCTAATGGAATATCCCATGATTTCTTTTGCCCTAGAACTCCACAACAAAATGGAGTTGTAGAGAGGAAGAATAGGACACTCCAAGAGATGGCCAGAACCATGATAAACGAAACTAATGTGGCTAAGCACTTTTGGGCCGAAGCTGTAAATACAGCGTGTTACATTCAAAATAGAATATCCATAAGACCTATTCTGGAAAAGACTCCCTATGAACTGTGTAAAGGAAGAAAACCAAACATTTCATATTTTCATCCATTTGGATGTTCTTGCTTTATTTTAAACACTAAAGAACATCTGAACAAGTTTGATTCCAAAGCACAGAAAGGTATTATGTTAGGATACTCAGAACGCTCTAAAGGCTACAGAGTATACAACACAGAAACCAAAATTGTGGAAGAATCAATTCATGTCAGATTTGACGATAAGCTTGACCCTGAAAAGTCAAAGCTAGTTGAAAATTTTGCAGATTTAGAAATCACTCTTGCAGGATCTGATAAAGCTCCAGAAGCAACTGCCACTCAGATTTCTGAGGAAATTAATCCTTCATTAATCCCAAAGAAAGCTAAAAGTCGCATCAACATATCTGAAGAATTGATTCTGGGCAACAAGGACGAACCTGTCAGAACCAGATCTACCTTCAGGACCTCTGAAGAGACTCCTCTGGGACTAGTGTCTCTGATCGAGCCTACGTCCTGTGATGAAGCACTTCAAGATAACGACTGGGTTTCAGCCATGCAAGAAGAGTTAGATCAATTCACAAAGAATGATGTCTGGGATCTTATTCCCAAGCCCAGAGGCACTCACGTTATCAGAACCAGATGGGTATTCAGAAACAAGCTGAATGAGAAAGGAGAAGTCGTCAGAAACAAAGCTCGACTGGTAGCTCAAGGTTACAGTCAACAAGAAGGTATTGACTACAACGAAACCTTTGCTCCAGTCGCAAGGTTAGAATCTATTCGTCTTCTTGTATCTTTCGCTATAAACCATTCCATTAAATTATATCAAATGGATGTCAAAAGTGCATTCCTTAATGGTTATATATCAGAAGAAGTGTATGTCAATCAACCCCCAGGTTTTGAAAATCCAAATTTTCCAGAACATGTCTTTAAACTTAAAAAATCTTTATAAGTAACTTTCTTCTGGAACACAATTTTATCAGAGGGAAAGTTGACTCCACACTCTTCTGTAAGAACCTTAACAATGATCTCATGATATGCCAAATATACGTTGATGATATTATTTTTGGTTCTGCTAACGCCTCTGTTTGTCAAGAATTCTCTGAGTTAATGCAGGCAGAATTTGAAATGAGCTTAATGCAAGAACTAAAGTTCTTTCTAGGAATTCAAATTAACCAAACTTCAAAAGTCATGTACGTTCATCAAAGCAAATACATAAAAGATGTTCTGAAGAAATTTGACATGGCTGAATGCAACTCTGCAAAAACTTCCATGCATCCGACTCGCATTCTTGAAAAGGAAGAAGTCAGTAAAAAGGTTTGTCAGAAGCTCTATCGTGGTATGATAGGCTCCCTTCTCTATCTGACTGCTACTCGACCTGATATTCTCTTTAGTGTCTGTCTATGTGCCAGATTCCAATCAGATCCTAGAGAAACTCACTTAACAGCAGTTAAGAGAATTTTCAAATATCTGAAAGGAACTCCTAACCTGGGCCTGATGTATGAGAAAACATCAGAGTATAGACTTTCGGGTTACTGTGATGCAGATTACGCAGGAGATAGATTGGAACGAAAAAGCACATCTGGAAATTGTCAGCTCCTAGGAAACAATCTGATATCCTGGGCCAGCAAAAGACAGCCAACTATCGCTCTATCAACTGTAGAAGCTGAATACATCTCAGCATCACTGTGCACAACTCAGATGCTCTGGATGAAGAATCAGTTAGAAGATCTGCAAATCTTCGAGAGTAACATTCCTATCTTTTGTGATAATACTGCTGCCATTTGTTTAAGTAAGAATCCCATTCTACACTCCAAAGCCAAGCACATCGAAATAAAACATCACTTTATCAGAGACTATTGTAGCACCTCAAATTTGCACCTCCCATTTGTACATACATTTTCATTTTAGGTCATTAACATTGCATTAACATTTGCATAGTCCATCACATGTCATCAGTCAGACTGGTCAGAAGATTCAACTGTGCAAGGCAACAAGAGCATTTTCTATGGAATCAAAGCCCTAGGGTTGGTACAATGAGTTCATGTGACCCAAGGATCATTTTGAGGTGGGTTAGCCAAAGATTGAAGGCTCAAAGCTCATCAGTCAGTGTACAATTCATCTGAAACCCTAAAAAGTCAACAGAAGTCAACTGTCAGTTCAACTGTGGATTTGGAGGTGGGAGATGGTTAGAGATGCCTCATTCATGTCCAAACAAGTCTCATTTGACATTGCAAACATCAACATTGAAGAATTTGAGGTCAGATCAAGACTCTCCAAAAATAGCAGGTGACCTGTAATTTGAATTTGCCAAAAATGGAAAGGTTTTCAACTCAATATTACATCATCAAGAAAGCTTCAAATGAAATTTTGCTCAACATGAAAGTTGAAGATATTTCTCTCCCATTTCCAAAAAGTCCATGATCATGGATTTCTCATGTGTGGTTGGAGAGATATGGATCAATCTTGGCCAAGTGGGGTTTGAACTTCAAATGTGCATAACTTCTTAACCAAAAGTCCAAATTAAGTGGTTCTTTTTGCATTGTTCTTGTTTTGACCTATGCTTACCAAATCATGAATTGCATTTCATGAATTATGATCACATGAACATTTGGTATTTCACTTAATTTTTGGAGGGAAAATTAAAGTTTGAAATTGGTGCATTGTTCACACATTCTACCATGACCATTGGCTCCAAAATGACCTTTTGAGTGAAATTCAAATGCATTTCGTGTACTGTTCATCCATAATTTTCATGCATAAGGTGAAATATCAAATTTGCATGTGCACCTCTTTTTTGCTAATCCATTTACCATTTGGCTAAGCATGATTAAGAGCATGATTAAGAGGGAGTATATAATGTAAATCATAACTGTTTTTCACTAACCACAGTCACAATTCTCAGATCTAGATCCAAATCACCAAGTTTTCTCTCAAATTTTTCTTGCAAATTCTTCAAACACAAGCCATTTCTCTTGATCAATTCATCATCTGGAGGCATTATGGAGCAGGTTTGAAGGAAGATCCAAAGGAATTCGTGCAGTTTTGAAGCAACTTGAAGCTTGAGTTCATCCATGGCAAATCAAAATTCTGGCCAAATCGCGTGCAGTTGAGCTTCAATTCTTCATCCAATCAACTTCACAAGCATTTTGGAAGATCTGTTGAGCATCACAAGGCTTGGATCCATTGAATTCCAGTTCTGTTTTCTCCAAGAGGTCAGGAATCAAATCTCTTGTTTCTCAAAATTATTATGTGATTGTTGTTCATCTTTTGATGCTGGTTAACCTGAGCTTTAGATCATTGAAATCCATGAAGAATTGAGTTAGTTAGGATTGTTTAAAGTTTGATGTGTGAATGTTCATGGCTTCGATTCTCTTAATGTATGTTGAATTAGCCTTAGCCATGCATGTATTCGTGTTGTATGTTGAAAGATCTATCCATTGATGTGCTTATTGTTGAAATCTGAGAAATTTGTTCTTTACTGTGTACTGTTCATGATGAATTCGTTTGAAGATGATGAAGAACAATCTCCAGGTCGCGTTTGATCTTTCAGAATGTGTTTTCCGTGTATTGCATGTGTTTGTACGTATATTAACATGTATTGGTCCACCTCAGCATCTGCATGGCAAAATGATTGGCCAGAATTGCTTGGGCGTGCCACATGCGTTTAATGAAACGCAGAGTTTCATGTGTAGCGCGCCCTCATTCAAATAGTTCCTCAATTCGATTCCTGGCCGTGCCAATTATTCAAATGCCTTTCATATTTTCTCTTTTCCCTCCATGCCATGAACTATGCTTCTCATGCATTTTTTTTATTTTTTCTTTGACTTCCAAAATTCATAGTAAATTGGAAATTGATCCAAAAATGATGAGATTTTTTGCATGATGTTCCTTGTTGTGTCTAGTATTTTATGAACATTTTTCCACAAATTGTGCACGGCTGTAAATTATTTGGTGCTAGGGTTTGTGTACATGTGTCCATTCTTGACATTGCCTTGCCATATCCTTTGTGAAATGCTGGTTGTTTATCCAATGCTCATGAAATTTTACATGTGGAAACTAGACTCATTGCTTGAAATTATGGTGTTGATTTGGTATTTTTATCTTGCACTATTCCTGTTTTATGAGCATGTGAAGTTAGGTGTGACAATGTGTGTCACACCTTGTGATGTTCAACTTGTTTGATTAAATTGCCATGCCAAATGAATTCCAAATGCCTTGATTTTTTGTATGATGCTTGATATGGATGTTTTGATTGCTCATGATTTTTGGTGGAATTTTTGGATTAATTTCTGATTTGATTGAGATTTTTCATTCTGGATGGTCATGTTTGAGCTTTTGAATTGCCTTGATTTTCATTTGATCATGAAATGCTTGTTCTTTATCCTATGAATATGAAACTTTGCACACTATTTCTAGACATGTTGAATGTTGTTTTGGCTTTGGTTTAAGGTTTTTACCATGTTTCATTTCTGTTTTGGGCCTATGCTAAGTTGGTATGCCATTTGGTGTCACACATGTGCTTGATTGTGCTTGCCTTGACTTATGCAATTTGATTACCATGCCTAATGGTGTCCAATGCCTCTAATTTTTTGTGTGATGATCATGTTGTATGTTCTGTTCACTCATGAATTTTTTACAAGATTATTTGAATCATTTTTGAATTAATGTGCATTTGTTCATTCTGATGTCACAATGTGGTTACAACTTGCATACCTTGCCATGTTTGGTTCATGAAATGAATGTGGTTGATGATATTGATATGAGACTTTTTGGATTGTATTCTTGATTCAATGAAGTTGATCCATGTTAAATTTAATGTTCTGTTTTGAATGTTTGACCCTTTTTTGACCCTAGGCTTGGACCTAGTGGTTTGGACTTATCATTTGGATTGTGGATTTCAGGTTAAGAAGCACATTGCCATGATTGAAGTGGTTCACTCTCTTGAGTTGATTGATTGGTTGATGTGGATTAACCTTGAATTGTTTTGTAGGCTTTGAGACCAAGTGGCTTAATGGCTTGTGCCTTGCTCACTGTTACACATTGCTTGCTTATCTGTCTAGTTGTGTGATTGACTGTCTGTTTGATTGTTTGACTTGTATACTGATTGGGTTAGATTTTTTTTCAGGTACATAAGTTGCTTTGAGTTCTTTTGAACTTGCTTTTACTTTGCTTGGTTGCTTAACCATTGAGGTATAACTCTCTGACTTCATGTAGTCTGGAAGACCTGTCCTGTTATGGGGACAGGCACCTGTCTAAAGTCCTCCTTAAATGGCAATGCTTGTGTTTGTTTATTTTTGTGCCAAGCAGGAAAAGTCCTCTATGAGGCAATTGGCAGATAAAAGAGATGTGCAATCCATCTCCTGCTACTCATTGTGTCATCCACTTTGCTCACACACCTTGTGTTGATGCATTGTGGATATTAACCCAAGATCTTTGTTGTGTCAGTCATATGTGGATAGAAGAGTTCCTACTTTCTGAACTCCCACACCTTCTATTTGAGTCAAGCTCTCCCAGGCCAGGGATAAGAGCTGTGAGGTCTTACCCTCACTTCCCATTTCATCTGCTTCACCCTAACTCTGAATGTTAGGGTTAAAAGCTAACCACACCCGATTCCAGTTGGCTTGTGTTTCACAGCCTAACCTTATATGAGCCCCATTGTTTGCATATAGTGTGTGTGCTTGCTTTTTGTGCTTGTATGTATTTGCCTGTGCTGTTTAGGATAGCTTGCTCCCTGTGCAAGTTAGATAGAAACCTCAACCTAGGACCATGGTGAATTTACACGATAACTATTAGGCTCGAGTCAGTCTCCCTTCTAGTTTGTCATTTCCCAGTCTCTGGTTAGGCTAGTCCTTTTTCCCTGCGTAGGGGAACTACGTCGCCCTGATCCTCATACCAAATGAGGTACGTAGGCAGGAGATGAGCTGATCTCTCCGGGCGCCCTTTTTGTTTTTCAACCCTTTGTGTGTGTTTGGAGTCTGACGTAAGTCCAACGATTGGCAGTTGGTTTCCTGTGTCTTGTTTGCTTGTTGGAGTCTGATGTAAGTCCAGCGATTGGCAGTCGGTTTCCTGCGTGTGTGTTTGTTGGTTCGGAGTCTGATGTAAGTCCAGCGATTGGCATTCGGTTTCCATGTTTGCCTGTTCGTGTGGAGTCTGACGTAAGTCCAGCGATTGGCAGTTGGTTTCCTGTGTGGTTTTGTTTGGCGTGCGTTAGCCGAGCTACGAGTGCTCTGATTCTTCTCCAGTCAGAGAAGATACGTATGCATAGGATGCGACATCCTAGCGAGCACGTTTCCCCTAGTCCCGAACTACGTCGACTCTGATGTCTGTGCCTGACAGACTACGTAGGCCCAAGATGCGATATCCTGCCGAGTTAGTTTCTTTTGTCGTTTCTGTGTCTCTTTTCAGCTTTGTGCAGTGTTTGAGCAGTTTCTAGCAACCTTTATCCTTTCTTTTGAGCGTGGATCCCGTCGAGTACGACGGATGCGTAGGGGTGCTAATACCTTCCCTTCGCATAACCGACTCCCGATCCCATCTCTCTCTGGTCGCGAGACCATGTCTTTTCCAGGTTTACTTCGAGCGTTTCCTTTCCCTCTTTGGGATAAATAATGCACGGTGGCGGCTCTGTTGTTTCGTTTTCCCGCCGGTTTTTCGCGTAATGCGACAACTATGTTCAGAAAGAGATAGTAACATTGAAGTTCATTGATACAGATCATCAATGGGCAGATATCTTTACTAAGCCTTTAGCTGAAGATAGATTTCTTTTCATCTTAGAAAATCTGAACATTCAAAATTGCCCTGAATAAATTGTGCCTCTAAAGATGTAAAATGAGACTCTGACATAAACAAATGAGCTTCTGCCTCTGACTCTGATACTTCTACCAAGTTAAGAAGATATCTGAGTTAGAAATCTCCAGGAACCATTTCGTTTGGTATTCCTGAAGATCAGATAAAGAAACACGTGGAGTGAATTGCGTCTAACCTTGGAACTTCTAGACAGCTGTCCAAAAGAAATTCAAAGGACAGACGTTTGAGATCTCCTCGAGCAGTGTGCATACTGTTGGGATTAGACATTCATTAATGAGCCATAATCATTTCTCCCTCTAAACGTGCTAACTTGGTTTTTGTGCCAACTCTGATTTGCGTGTTGTTTTGCATGCGTTTGTTTTAGGGTATTTAAACACTCCTCTCACACTTCACACACACTTCACTCTCACTCACTTGTTCAAACCTAGCTCTCTCAGGCATTTCTGCAAGCAGTTCATCTTCATCTCGTTCTTCATCATCAATGGATTCTCAACAACAATCCGTATTCAACTTTTCTCAACAAATGAACTCCAGCAACGCAGCTCAAAGCACATCTACTCCAACCGTTACAGGCGTAACTACAACACTAGTTTACAAGGAGCCTCACATTCTTGACCGTGAGCCTCATATAAATCTTGCAACTCCCTTCGAGAAATTGGACGTTTTGTGTGAATCACTGGTGGATTTCAACAACATGAAGAGGAATGGAGTAGACCTAACTGAAGAACTTCATCAACAAGGTTGGGAAAACTACTTTCAACGCCTCTATGGCCCTGTTTACCCAAACCTTATAAAAGAATTCTGGAGGTTTGCTGATGCTGATGATCATTTCATCGTCTCCTACGTCTTGGGTGTCAAAATTGTGATCACTGAAAAGTCAATTGCTGCCCTGCTGAACATGGAAAAAGCTGGAGGAAGAAGAATCTACAACATAAATCCTAGAGCCAAATACATTGCTCATGAAATCAACCTAACAATCTTCAAACTCAACACAGAAGGAAATCCCTCAAAGAACAAGGAACTACATCAGAATCTCCGGGTGTGGCTCAAAATCATTCTGGGAACTATTCATCATCGCCCAGCATCAAACTCATCAGATTACATCAATATAGATCAGAAATGTATTCTGTATTGTATTTAGAAAGGTCTGAAGCTTTGCCTCCCTGCACTCCTCTTCAAATACCTCAGAGATTCTGTACGGGAAACCAGAAATAACATGAAACCTAGAACCTACATTCCTCTGGGAAGACTCCTCTCAGACGTGCTGATAGAAAATGGTCTTGTGGACCATCTGATTAAACACAAACTCATGGAAGACTTGGCTATAGAAACTGGAAGGCCTCTCAACTCCAGGAATCTGAAGAGCATGGGGATTTTGGAGAAGATTCACGTTAAACCTACTCTGGATACTTCTTGGGAAGCCTTAAAAGAACAGAGGGATATGCCAAATGGTCTATGCAAGTTCTACAGGGATGAACCCAAAGAAGCAATTCTCCACTATCTTCAACGTCTGAAGGATGAAGGAGTGGACATCTCAGACTTCAGATTGAGCGATCTGCCAGAGTCAGCCCCAGACTTCGTGAGGTTTAAAAGAGGTCCATCTGAGAAGGCATCAAAGGCGAAGAAAGCAATGCTAGGGGAATCCTCTGAATCAAGACCTCCAGCACCTCTGCAAGAGTCTTCTGGTAAGTCTGCCTCTTCTGCTCCCTCTCTACAGCAAGTTGCTTCTTCTACTTCTCTACCAACTCCCATCTACACCACATCTGAAACCCCTCCTTCAACAACCAGAACCTCTCAACCACTACCAAAATTCAACCTCGCTAATACCTCATTACCACTTTCTGAAGCTGAAGAAATGAATCAAACCACTTCCTCATCCTCAGCCCCAGAATCACCTCCTTATTTTGTCCTTTCTTCTGACACAGAACCCTCTGACCCTGCTTCTCCCACTCTAGCCCAACTTCAATCTCTCAACCGCAATTCACAACACCCACAACAACCTCCACCTGGACCTGAAGTAACTTCACCATCCACAGAACAACCAACCGTCACTCCCTCTGAAATTCAACCCTCTGACCTCATTACCTCTAACATTACCCCTCCACACACTTCCGCTGAACCTCAAACTCTTAACCTAAGCCCTCCAAACTCTCCACCTCAACCATCTGAACCAGAACATTCCCTGCCCACCCTAGAGGAAGCAATTATGCTGTTTGCAGGAGCATCAGTTGAAAAGGTCAAGTCTCTGACCATCAACTCTGGTATCAGTGATGATCCTGAATCTGTTAGGACACACTAGAACAGAGTCATTGGCTGGATGACATCTGAGGCTTTTAAACTGAAGCACATCTCTGAGCAAGTCAGAAACAACTTTATCAGAGACGCTGAGGCAAGACTACAGGAGCGCTTGGCCAGAGAAGCTGAGGAACAGGCCAGAAGGGAAGAAGAAGAAGCCAAACAAGAAGAACTTCTAAGGATAAGGGAAGCTGAAGCCAAAGCACTAGCCGATGCTGCTGCTGCTGCTGAAGCAGAAGCACAAGCTGCTGCTGAAGCTGAAGCTAAAGCCGCTGCTGAAGCACATAATGCTCTGACTCAAGGGGAGTCCACTACTTTTGTCCCTCTGGTTCTCAAGACGCTTGAAGAACTCCAGAAAGAGCAGAAGGAAGTCCGAGCCAGATTGGATCAACAGGACTCTGTCAACGCCAACATCCAGAACCTGCTGACTCAACTGCTTCAGAGAATGCCTCCTCCTCCCAACCCTTAGGCACTTAGGATTTTTTTTCCTGTTGCTTTGCTTATCCCTGTTTCTGATGTTTCTTTTCTTATCTCTGATGTTCTGTTTCTCTTATATATATATATATATATATATATATATATATATATATATATATATATATATCTATTTTTTCCAGCTTATTATTCTGTTTAAGTCTTTTTGATTCTGATAAAAAGGGGGAGAAATCAAATAGCTCTGATGAAAAATTGCCTAATACCTTAAGCACTCTGCAAACATACTATTCTCTAAAATAAATTCATCTAACACTGGACTTAAGAAATTGCAGAAGGTATCGAGAAACTTCATTGCTTGGAAGCTCTGGTAAGAACTTCTGAACTCCCTAGCCTATCTCAGGGGGAGCTCATTTCCATCTGATATGATAAACTCTAATTTTTTAATGTTTCATCTGTCTTTTGAGTTTGTTTTGTCATCATCAAAAAGGGGGAGATTGTAAGAACAAAAATTGTTCTACAACAGATTCCAGGATTTTGATGATAACAAAGGATGAAACCAAAAATGGCACTCTAACGAAAAGTTTCTAAGTGTGCAGGACTCTAAACAAGAAGAAAGGAATCTGATTGCGTCATCAGATACAGAATCAAATCAGATACAAATTATCAGAAGATCAGAAGCATCTGAAGTAGAAACGCGCTCTAGAAGTTCTGACTCTGAGCAAAACAGCATCTCAGAATATCAGAAGCATCTGAAGAAGAAGCGCGCTCTAGAAGTTCTGACTCTAAACAACGGTACATCAGAACTCCAGAAGTCTTAAGATCATCTGAAGTCAACATTGGAAATCTAAAAGATGAGGGCTATCAGAAGCTCTGAAGCCATATCTCAAGATCTCAGTCTAACAGAGTAACGCAGACTCTGATAATAGATTTCCTTATCCAGAAAGAGTAACGGCATTTTCAACTTCAAATGGAAAGAAACTATATTTGGAAAGAAGTTATTCAGGGAGACAAACTTGTTTTGGCAAGAAACAAAAGTTATGGCATTAAACTCTCATCAAGACTAAATATCTGCCATTACTACAAACGGTCGCTTTTTACCTCTATATAAAGAACGGCGAACCCCTTTGAGAGACACACCTGAACACACTGAAATATTCTCTCTCTCTCAATCTTTCACGAGCTTTTGCTCAGAACGTGAAATATTCTATTTGCTCTTACTGCTGTAATATTTGCTTTATCCTAGAAGCACTCTAGATTACAAACTCTGTTTTTATCTAAGTTATTTTATATTCCTCAAGTGACTCTGCGCAGCCTGTATACTTGAGAGGACTAAGAGATCTTTCTCTTAGACGTTGGTTGTAATAATCTTTCAACATTAGTGGATGAAGTCCTTGTTGAAGGCGAAATCACCTTGGCCGGGTGGACTGGAGTAGCTTTGTGTTATAAGCAAACCAGTATAAAATCCTGTGTGATTTTATTTTGCAAAAGCGCTTATTTTCCAAAACAATTCAAACCCCCCCTTTCTTGTTTTTCTCACCTTCAGGTTTGACAAATTTTCTCAACATTTTTTGAAAACAGAAACTATTTAAAATCAATTAAAAACAATAAAATATAACACAAATGAATTAAAATCTCAAATCAATTAAGAAATTGATGAGAATATTTTTCATAGACTTATCATGATCCATATGTGTTAAGAAAATATTTTTGGAATTTTTGGATATCAAAAAGTAATTAAAATGAATTAAAAACTATTAAAAACAAAATAATTCACAAAAAATATTAAATGGAATCACAAAAGTTATAAAAATCAGATTATGAAACTAGATTTTTCAAGAAAAGTTTTAGTGTTGGTCTCATATTTTTGTGATTCCAAATAAAATAGTTATGAATTTTTGAAAATAAATGGAATAAAAGAAAATAAAACAGAAATTAGAAAAAGAGAAAAATCAGGAAGCGCTGGATCTAGCTCATTAAATGACGTGGACACATCCAATGGCACAAAAGCGCTGGAGTACCATAGTCATTAGTCAAGCGTGAAATAAAACGAATTAAAATAAGTCAACTGAATACATGGCCAAGATTAGATCGTGTGAGCCTCGTCCAAGGGCCTGGAGTCATCCACGTGGGGATGGTGGTGGAAACCACCATCTTCTCCGGTGGACCAACTAACTCCGGCCACCAGTTGCAGGTTTTTGAACCTCAACTAAAATGCACGAGCCATATACCAAAATGAAGCTGGGGTGATGTACATCACCCCTGTAACCTTGGATTGTCCTCAAGATCTCTATCAAGTGAGAAATCTGAGCTGGAAATTCAAGGTGTGCAAACTGAAGTGCTTTAAAACATGAAATCAAAGCCACCACTGGCTTGCCTCTTGCACGAGGACTTCAGAAAACCATTTGAACACAAGCAATTCACATTGTATGATGAGATTCAGATCAAAACAGTTGGATCATATACCTTTGAAGAGAAACTTTGATCAGCACGATTCCTTCCAACTTTTCCTTCCAATTTGATCTTGAGATGTGATATGAATGCAAGGCTAAGGAATAAGTCTTGAAGATCAACTGATTTTGTTGAAATTCAAGCTTGAATTGAAAAAATAAAAATCAGAATTCCTTTGGTATGGTTGGGTATGGATTTCAGTAGAGCTTCAGGTTGCCTTTAGGTTCTATTTGGAATGAGCATGGCAATGTATTTATAGCTGAAGCTGATGCCAAGCAAGTGTAGAATTCATGTGCATGAAGCTTTGGGTCCTCCATGCATGGGCCTGTACAGGCGCATGTGAGGCCCAAACTTGAGTGAATTTGTAAGCTGAGCTTATACCAAGTTGAAGTGGACGTGCAATTTGAACTGCAATGGCTTGTGCATGAAGATTCAAAGTGAAATGCATAATTGGGCCTAAATGTTCACCTCTTCGAAAGTCACACATAAAAAGCCAAACATAGGCATGTGAGTAATGGTTGGAAAGGTCTTGACATAAGGAACAAAAGTTATGTTGGGAAAAAATCCATTTGGAGTTTGAAAGTTTGTGAAAACTGGCCTTGAAGCTTGAGGTACAAAACATGTATAAGTTCCCTTTGAACAATTTTCTCAAAAGTGACTAACTTCAAGCCCTTATGTTTCAATGATGAAAGCCTCAAATGGAAACACATCCAACATAAAAGTTGTAGATACTTTCAATATGATCAATTTAGACTTAAATTTTGCATCATTTGGATTTTTAATGAGAAATATATGGGCACTTGAAGTTGGACATTTTCAACATTCAATGGTTTTGGTCCAAAGTGACCTATAATGTTTTGTATTATCACATGTGTTTATTTTAGGATTATGAAATTTTGTCCAACATAACATTTGAAGTAGACATATTAAACTTTCCAATGAAATTGGTATCACCTCAAAATCATGAAAAATCAAGAAGTTAGGTCCTTGGGAAGTTGACCCAAAATTAGGGTTTCAGTCAAAATGACCTATAATGTTTTGAAATGAATGATGACCTTCCAAGTTTCAAATGGATTTTTGATGAACATGAAAGTTGTTCATATGTTTCGTAAGAACATGTTTTCTCTTGGGGTAATCTTCATTTGACAAACACATCAAAACTTAGGTCTCAGTGGATCTCAAATTAGTCAAATGACTTGACTGGTCAACTTCTTAAGGCCAAACCTCAATTCTTGATGAATGAATGATTGAGGATGCTCACATAATCTCATATATGCATAAAATAATGACTGAAAGAACTTACCTTGATTAAATTTGATCATAGGTTGAGGTTGCTTCATGAGCAAGGCACAGTCAATGCATAGTTGAATTAGGGTTTCCTTGGGAAACAATCCTCAAGCCCTTTGGTTTATCTTGATAAAATTGGCAAATTGAGATACTTGGGAGACATATATGATGATTGAGAGCTTTGTGAACCATTGTCATGCTTTCTTTCATCTTCATCTGGCCATTTCAATGAGCATAGGAGCCTCCTAGGAGCAAGGGCACATGTGATCACTTGAGCTTCAAAATAAAAGAAGTTAGTGACATATTTTTGTGCTTTTGGTTAGTAAACAAAATAAGAAAAGCAATAATATACAATTCAAGCATGCTTGGTGTCGCATTACGCGAAAAACCGGCGGGAAAACGAAAAAATAGAGCCGCCACCGTGCGTTATTTATCCCAAAGGAGGGAAAGGAAACGCTCGAAGTAAACCTGGAAAGACATGGTCTCGCGACTAGAGAAAGATGGGATCGGGAGTCGGTTATGCGAAGGGAAGGTATTAGCACCCCTACGCATCCGTCGTACTCGACGGGATCCACGCTCGAAAGAATAGAAGAAAGGTTGCTAAAAAACTGCTCACAAACTGCACACACAAGGCTGGAAAGAGACACAGAAAGACAACAGAAACTAACTCGGCAGGACATCGCATTCTGGGCCTACGTAGTCTGTAAGGCACAGACATCAGAGTCGACGTAGTTCGGGATAGGGGAAACGTGCTCGCTAAGATGTCGCATCCTATGCGTACGTATCTTCTCTGACCGGAGAAGAATCAGAGCACTCGTAGCTCGGCTAACGCACGCCAAACAAAACCCACACAGGAAACCGACTGCCAACCGCTGGACTTACGTCAGACTCCACACAAACAGGCAAACATGGAAACCGAATGCCAATCGCTGGACTTACATCAGACTCCGAACCAACAAACACAGGAAACCAACTACCAATCGCTGGACTTACGTCAGACTCCAACAAGCAAACAAGCAAACACACAGGAAACCGACTGCCAATCGCTGGACTTATGTCAGACTCCAACACGACACAAAAAAAGAAAAAGGGCGCCCAGAGAGATCAGCTCATCTCCTGCCTACGTACCTCATCTGGTATGAGGATCAGGGCGACGTAGTTCCCCTACACAGGGAAAAAGGACTTCTAACCTAACCAGAGATTGGGAAATGACAAACTAGAAGGGAGACTGACTCGAGCCTAATAGTTATCATGTAAATTCACCATGGTCCTAGGTTGAGGTTTCTATCTAACTTGCACAGGGAGCAAGCTATCCTAGACAGCACAAGCAAATACATACAAGCACACAAAGCAAGCACACACAATATATGCATACAATTGGGCTCATACAAGGTTAGGCTGTGAGACACAAGCCAACTGGAATCGGGTGTAGTTAGCTCTTAACCCTAACATTGAGAGTTAGGGTGAAGCAGATGAAATTGGAAGTGAGGGTAAGACCTCACAGCTCTTATCCCTGGCCTGGGAGAGCTTCAGACAAATGAAAGTGTGGGAGTTGAGAAAGTAGGAACTCTTCTCCACATATGACTGACACAACAAAGATCTTGGGTTAATATCCACAATGCATCAACACAAGGCGTGTGAGGAAAGTGAATGACACACTGAATAGAAGGAGATGGATTGCACATCTCTTTTATCTTCCAATTGCCTCATAGAGGTCTTTTCCTGCTTGGCACAAAAGTAAACAAACACAAGCATTGCCTCTTAAGGAGGGCTTCAGACAGGTGCCTGCCCACAAAGCGGGACAGGTCTTCCAGACTACATGAAGTCAGAGAGTTATACCTCAAATGGTTAAGCAACCAAGCAAAGCAAAAGCAAGTTCAAAAGAACTTAAAGCAACTTAGGTACCTGAAAAAAATCTAACCCAATCAGTATACAAGTTAAACAATCAAACAGACAGTCAATCACACAATCAGACAGATAAGCAAGCAATGCAACAGTGAGCAAGGCACAAGCTACTAGACCACTTGATCTCAAAGCCTACAAAACAACTCAAAGTTAGTCAAAATCCACCAATTAATCAATCCGAATGAGTGAGCATCATCAACTATGGCAATGTGCTTCTTAACCTGAAATCAAAGCTCAACTGTGAGTCACAAACCACTAGGTCAAGGCCTAGGGTCAAAGATGGAGAAACAATTCAAAACAGAACATGAAGTTTAACATGAATCATCCACAATCAATCAAGAACACAATCCAAAAGGTCCCATATCAATATCATTCACCAAATTCATTTCATGAACCAAACATGGCAAGGTATGCAAGTGGTGACCACATTGTGACATCAGAAGAAACAAATGCACATTAAATCAAAAATGATTCAAATAATCTTGGCAAAATTCATGAGTAAACAGAACATACAACATGATCATCACACAAAAAATTAGGAGCATTGGACAACATTAGGCATGGTAATCACATTGCATAAGTCAAGGCAAGCATAACAAGCACATGTGTGACACAAAATGTCACACCAACTTAGCATAAGCATAAAACAGAAATGGATCATGGTAAAAACCTCAAACCAAAGCCAAAACACCATTCAACATGTCTAGAAATAGTGTGCAAGATTTCACATTCATTGGATAAAGAACAAGCATTTCACAAAAGAATGAAGATCAAGGCAATTCAAAAGCTCACATATGATCAACCAGAATGAAAAATCTCAATCAAATCAGAGATCAATCAAAAAATTCCAACAAATATCATGACCAACCACAACATCCATATCATGCATCATACAAAAAATCAAAGCAATTGGAATTCATTTGGCATGGCAAATTCATCAATCAAGTTGAACATCACAAGGTGTGACACAAATTGTCACACCTACCTTAACATGATCATAAAACAGAGATGGTGAAGGATAAAAATACCAAATCAACACCATAATGTCAAGCAATGAGTCTAGTTTCAACATGTAAAATTTCATGAGCATTGGATAAAATCTCAGCATTTCACAAAAGATATGGCAAGGCAATGTCAAGAATGGACACATGTACACAAACCCTAGCACCAAATATTTTCCAGCCATGCACAATTTATGGAAAAATGTTAATAAAATACTAGACAAAAAATGCAACATGATGCAAAAAACCACATATTTTTTGGAGCATTATTCAATTAGATATGAATTTGTGAAGTAAGGAAAAAATAAAAAAAATGCATGTGAAGCAATCATGAGCACATGGAGGGAAAAGGAAAATAAGGCATGGCATTTGAATAAATGGAAGAGCTGGGAATCGAACAGAAGCGCAATTCAAATGTGGCGCGCTCAGAGCAATGAAACACAGTCGTTTCATTTATGACGTGTCAAGGCAAGCCAATCAGGCGCGTGCATGGCCATTTGCATGGACCAATCAGAAGCGCGTTCTGGAAAAACACATGCAAACGCTGGAAAAAGGTTTCTAAGGATCAAACGCGTGTCTGGAAATGAAATTTTATCATCTTCATCGTGTTCATGCATGAACAATGCAATGCTCAAGAACAAATTTCTCAGAAATGGAAATTAAACACATCATCATGTAGATCTTCCAACATAGGTTACAAATCCATGCGTGGCTAAGGCTAATTCAACACACATCAAGAGAATCGAAGCCATGAACATTTGCACATCAAACTTTAAACAACCCTAACTAACTCAATTCTGCATGGAATTTTATGATCTAAAGCTCAGAATATTCAGCATTGAAAGATGAACAACAATAGCATAATCATTTTGAGAAATAAGAAACTCGATTCAATGACCTCTTGAAGAGCAGCTTTGGCAACTCGTGTTATCCAGGCCTTGCAATGCTTAAAAGCTCTTCTAGAACACTTGTATGGATGATTGGAAGAAGAATTGAGGTTCAATTGTACACGATCTCATCCAAATCTGAATCCACCATTGTTGAGTTCAAGCTTCAAGCTGCTTCAAAAATGCACCAAATCTCTTGATTCCTCCTTCAAACTTGCTCCAAAATGCTTCCAGGTGATGAATCAGGCAATGGAATGTGATGTTATGTGAAGAAATTGAGAGAAAATTTGAGAGAAAAAATTTCAAGAATTGGATCTAGATCTGGAAAAGTGATTATTCTTAGCTGAAAACAGTTATGATTTGTGTTATATACTCCCTCCTAATCACTCTCTTAAACAGGTTTAGGCAATGGTAATTGGAATTAGCCAAAACAAGGTGCATATGCAAATTGGATATTTCACCTCTATGCATGGAATTATGATGAACAGTACACGAATTAGGCTTGAATTTCACTCAAAAAGTCATTTTGGTGCCAATGGTCATGGTAGAATGTGTGAACAATGCACCAATTTTAAACTTTAATTTTCCCTCCAAAAATCAAGTGAATTTCGAAATGATTATGTGATGATAATGCATGGCATGTAATGCATGATTTGGAAAGCATAGGTCAAAACAAGAACAATGCAAAAAGAACCACTTAATTTGGACTTTTGGTTTGAAAGTTATGCTCATTTGAAGTTCAAACCCCACTTGGCCAAGATTGATCCATATCTCTCCAACCACACATGATAAATCCATGATCTTGGACTTTTTGGAAATGGGAGAGAAAGATATTCAACTTTAATGTTGGACAAAATTTCATTTGAAGCTTTCTTGATGATGTAATCTTGAGTTGAAAACCTTTCCATTTTTGGCAAATTCAAATTACAGGTCACCTGCTATTTTTATAGAGTCTTGATCTGACCTCAAATTCTTCAATGTTGATATTTACAATGTCAAATGATACTTGTTTGGACATGAATGAGGCATCTCTAACCATCTCCCACCTCCAAATCCACAGTTGAACTGACAGTTGACTTCTGTTGACTTTTTAGGGTTTCAGATGAATTGTACACTGACTGATGAGCTTTGAGCCTTCAATCTTTGGACAACCCACATCAAAATGATCCTTGGGTCACATGAACTCATTGTACCAACCCTAGGGCTTTGATTCCATAGAAAATGCACTTGCTTGCTTGCACAGTTGAATCTCCTGACTAGTCTGACTGATGACATGCAATGAACTATGTAATGAACAATGCAATGTTAATGACCTAAAATGAAAATGTATATACAAATGGAAGGTTCAAATTTGAGGTGCTACACTTGGTGGTCTCAAACCACTCACACAAGTCCCAACCCTAGGGTTAAGTAGCCAAACATGCTATGATCCTTGAGGCAATGCAATGAGTAATGATATGATGCCATAAGGGATCTTAGGGTCAAAATTAGGGTCTTACAGATGCCCCTATTTAAGGTCATTCTAGCCGGAGATATGAAGGTTAAAATCTTCGTCTCAACGAGGTAGAATGGGCTTAAATAATAACAAAGAGACGAGTTTTGGTCCCTAAGAGACCTCGTGATGCAAATGTATGCATGCAAAAGTTAATACTCTGTGGGGAAATATGAACACAAAGGAAAAATAAATCAAAGAAAGACCAAAAGTCTCAGAGACTCTGGGGAAAATAGGGTAAAATGCGTGAGCAGGTCACGACTTGAAAACTTGCTGGGAGACACGAAGGGATTCCATGAAGATAAATTAATGGAAAGACTCGAGCTGACGCAAAGATGCGTGTATTGGGGAATATGCCAATACAACAAACTATCCACAAAGGATACCTCGGATAAAAATCCAGACTCAGGAGGGGAAATCTACAAAGGATCCAGCTGAGGAAGAAACAACAAGATATTACCGGTTACTGGGTAATAAACTCAAAGAGAGACATGTTATCAAAACAACGGTATAGGGGCGAAAGAACAACATGCTCAAGGAGAAAGAATATCTAAGACCGGTATAAGGGTGAGAGATATCAATCATCTAAAACATCTGAGGAGGACCTAAAAAGGTATTTCTCAACTCAGGAAAATCTGACTCCACAGAGGACAAAAAGTCATAATAGGGAGCAGAAGGAAGGAACACTAGGGATACCGGTTACTGGGCATATAATAGGTGACCAACCAGGCGTGAATTGGGAACATATCCAAAACACTCATCATCCGAAAAGGAGGGCTGAAAAAGCAAACTCGATTTACAGGATGGACATTCGATTTCACAAGGAAATACGAATCTTACTCAACTGGGGAAGAAAAAGACTTCGACTGAAGAGCGCATGAGATATATTATCTATTACCGTCAGAACATAGATAACATACTCGCATGGAAGATTATCTACAACCGATTACTGGGTTAATAAAGGATAAATCGACCGAAAAGAAAGGACATCGGGATACTGGTTACTGGGTATAAAATGATGACCAATCAAAAGGAGAAACAATCATTATCAAACAAGGGTAAATGAAAGATGACTCGCGGGGGATAAATTGCTTGACAAAAGCAATCATCCAAGAGATATATCACCGGTTACTGGGTGGTATACTAAAAAATGAAGGAATATCAGTACCGAATATTGGATAAAGATAACCAACAAAGAGGGGATTACATCTGCCGATTACTGGGTAGAAAACCACAGAAATAGGACTTACAACTACCGGTTACTGGGTAGAAAACCACATAAATAGGACTTACAACTACCGGTTACTGGGTAGAAGGCCACAAAATTCACTGGGGAAAAGATGGACAATTACTGGTTACTGAGCAATTGAACAACTAAACCACAGGGGACTGCAGGGAAATAACAAGAAAGGAGTCAATCTAGGAACAAACTAGAAAGACACAATTAACAAGACTCAACCCAACGAGGATATAACTCAGGGGAGTAATTCCATCCCAATACATAACTTAGGGAGGAAACTGAAACAATAATCATCCACGAGGACGTAACTCAGTGGGGAATGTAGAAGGAAAGATAGACATCTGCTTGGGGAAGAACATTTCACCACTAGCAGGAGATAACAAGCAAAGATATATGGCAAAGAATGCAACATGAATATCTGAATGCTACGATTATGCATGTATATGCGTGGTTTATGTATGATTAATGCTGACAAACAGACATATCTAACACAAACAGGTCCAAGAATCAATGGACGCATATCCGGTATAACATCTCAAAAAGAGAAAAGCCATGCCCACAGGAGAAATACAATCTGGTGGGGAGCATCAAATACCAGGAGCCACAGACTGCCGCTGGGGATCAAGCAGAGTCGCTGCCGGGGACAAAGACCACCGCTGGGGATAAGCAAAGGTCACACCTATCAATCGCTGGGGATCTTCCATCTTGGGAACATGCAGAGATATCAATAATATCTGACATAGAAGAACTCTAGTGGGAATCTTATTAGGGGATAATATGAAATTCTGTGGGGAACAACCACCAAACAGAAATACATCAAACAAGCATTTTCTTCTAACTACTGAAGAGACATCTCTACTACCGGGAGAAAGAACAAATTCCTCCGCTGGGGAAGGAAACACCACATCTTCCTCAAAATCCCTCAATACTGGAAAATGTCTTCCACTCGGAGGGGATACCACTGTCAAATCAGGATCAAGCAAAGCCTCAACTGGGGAACATACATAGTCATCGCCAGGGATTCGCTGTTGAACGAACAAAAGATCCATCATAGAGATAACTCTACTGGGGACCTCAACACAGATAAGATCCGTCGTATAAGAAACTCTACTAGGGAACTTATCAAGGAATGATATGAAACTCTGTGGGGAACAACCACCAAACAGAAGTTCCAACAATCAAAACACTTCCTCTTACCTGCTGGAGAGACATCTCTTCTAAGGGGAGAGAGAACCATTGCTCCGTTGGGGAAGAACACAACATCTTGACCACCAGCTCAAATTAGAGGAAACTTTCCAATAAGGAGGGAAAATAAAATACCAGGCTCTGAACAGGGAACTTCACTGCAGATATACTGTTGGTGATCATTCCGGGGATAGTCTGCTGTGAGCAACCCTGTTGGGGATGAGCTATAAGCCAACTTGCTGGGGGATAACTACAAGTATCTTTGGAGGAACTGTCCTGGCTAAGGGGATCCGAAATGAATCCTTCATCAACACGTGCCATGCCATGGATAAAAAAGGGGAACAAACCCTTCATCAACTTCTCTAAGCGACTACCGCTGAGGAGATATCTGAAAGATAACTCTGCGGGGAGTTAATCATCTGGAAAGATAACTTTGCAAGGAGTACATGCTCATTCCTGCTGAGGACTTCTACTCATGCTGGGAACTTCCGCTTACTCGGCTGGAGATTACTATTCATGCTGGGCATTTCTGCTCATTAGGGAAAGACAAACTTCCTCATGAATAGAAGCATATCAACTTTTATCAATCTATAAGGGATTTTAGGTCAGTCCATACAAGGGATGATAACCATATAGTTGATAAAAACACAAATGCTAGAATCAGACTCTCTGGGGGAGCTGAGGATGCATCACTCCTTTCTGCACTCTCTGGGAAGACAACCTGAAAGATGATGAAGAGGGTACAAACATGCCAGAATGTATGAAAAAATGTCTTACCCTTTTGGAGATCGTACTATCCTTGGGAGAGCACTGACGACATTTCATTTATCCTTTCAGTCATTGTGAATGTTCACATTGTTTAAAAATAATTTATAAAAACTTTATTTGTTTAAAACAATGATATTTATCAATTAAAACATGAAAACATTTGTTAAACAAAAACAAATAAGAGTGCAAAGAATTGGATAAAGGCTTAAATTTATTTGATAGAATGGTAGTCCGCAAATGGCGAGACTCCATGGATCTTTACAAATTTGAAATTGGTGATATATATTGGAAAAAGGGCTACATTGAACATAATGACCATTCCTCCACAACTCTGACTCCAACGTATTTGAAGCTTCAGTTGACGATGACTGAGCGAGAATCTTGGACAGACGACAACTTGTAGAATAAAGTCTTGTCAGGATGCAATTACTTGCCAAATACCTAATTTTTGCCTAGATTGCCTCAGGGTGAGGTACTCAATCTAGCGGGATATATATATATATATATATATATATATATATATATATATATATATATATATATATATATATCATTTTTTCATGTCTCTAACTTTTTCCTGGATCTCCCTTTCGGGTTTTCAATCCACCGAGACGCTCATTTTTGCCTAAGCCTCCCTTTCAGGTTTTTAACTTAGCGAGCTATTCTATTTTTATTTTAGGCGAAGTATTTCTTGACTGCATCTGAATTCACAGGACGAGTGAAATCCTCCCCATCCATAGTGGTAAGTATCAAAGCACTGCCTGAAAAGGCTCTCTTAACAACATATGGTCCTTCATAGTTTCGAGTCCACTTGCCCTTGGAATCGGGCGCGAAAGACAAAACTTTCTTGAGCACGAGGTCACCTTCTCGGAACACACGAGGCTTGACCTTCTTATCAAAGGCTTTCTTCATCCTTTGTTGATACAACTGACCATGGCACATGGCAGTTAATCTCTTCTCTTCAATCAAATTCAATTAGTCATAACGACTCTGAACCCATTCAGTTCAATCAACTTGGCTTCCATCAAGACTTTCATTGATGGGATCTCAACCTCCACGGGGAGCACAACCTCCATGCCATACACAAGAGAGAAAGGAGTTGCTCCTATCGAAGTGCGGACAGATGTATGATAACCATGTAAAGCAAATGGCAGCATCTCATGCCAATCTTTGTACATAACAACCATCTTTTGGATAATCTTCTTAATATTCTTGTTAGCAGCTTCAACAACCCCGTTCATCTTGGGTCTATAGGGAGAAGAATTATGATGTGCAATCTTGAACTCGCTACACAACTCTTTCATCATCTTGTTGTTCAAGTTAGATCCATTATCAGTAATGATCTTGTCTGGCACACCATAACGGCATATGAGTTGATTCTTGATAAACTTCACAACTACCTGCCTGGTCACATTCGCATACGATGTCGCTTCAACCCACTTGGTGAAGTAATCAATAGCTACGACAATAAAACGGTGACCGTTCGACGCCTTTGGCTCTATCATGTCAATCATGTCAATTCCCCAAATGGAGAAAGGCCATGGTGATGAAATAACATTCAGAAGTGTCGGGGCAATATGAATCTTATCCACATAAATCTGTCACTTATGGCATTTCTTCACATATTTGCAGCAGTCAGACTCCATTGTCAGCCAATAGTAGCCTGCTCTCAACATCTTCTTTGCCATGGAATTTCCATTGGAATGAGTACCAAATGAACCCTCATGGACTTCAGTCATCAATAGGTCTGCTTCGTGTCTATCCACACATCTGAGCAGAACCATGTCAAAATTCCTCTTATAAAGTACATCACCATTGAGGTAGAAACTGCCAGATAATCTTCTCAAAGTCTTCTTATCTTTAATAGATGCCCTAGGCGGGTAAATCTGACTTTGGAGAAAGCATTTGATATCATAATACCATGGCTTATCATCTTTCACTTCTTCAAATGCAAATACATGAGCTGGTCTATCCAAGCGCATCACAGTGATATTGGGAACTTCATTCCAATATTTCACCATAATCATAGAAGCAAGTGTAGCAAGAGCGTCTGCCATCCAATTCTCATCTCGAGGAATATGATGGAAGTCAACCTCAGTAAAGAAAGTTGAAATCCTCCTCGCATAATCTCTATATGGGATTAGGCCAGGCTGATTCGTCTCCCATTCACCCTTAATCTGATTAACAATAAGGGCCGAATCACCATAAACATCGAGATGCTTGATCCTAAGATCAATACATTCTTCCAAACCCATAATACAGAACTCATACTCCGCCATATTATTCGTGCATTTTAAAGTTAGCGTCGCTGTAAAAGGAAAATGTGTGCCATGAGGAGTAATAATCACTGTCCCAATACCATTTCCATAGTGATTAACCATGCCATCGAACACCATACCCCATCAGGAACCAGGCTCTGGCCCTTCATCGAGTGTAGGCTCATCGCAATCTTTCATCTTCAAATACAGAATCCCTAATCTGGGAAGTCGTATTGAACAGACTGATAATCCTCAATTGGTTGATGTGCCAAGTGGTCAGCCAAAATACTACCTTTAATAGTTTTCTGAGCTCGCTACTCAATATCATACTCAGACAATAGCATCTGCCAACGGGCAATCCTCCCAGTTAAAGTAGGCTTCTCAAAGATATACTTGATTGGATCCATTTTGGATATCAACCAAGTCGTATGATTCAACATATACTAGCATAAGCGCTTAGCAGCCCAAGCCAAAGCACATCATGTCTTCTCAAGCGTTGAGTATCGAGACTCACAATCAGTGAACTTCTTACTCAAGTAGTTTATAGCATACTCTTTCTTCCCTGATTGATCTTGCTGTCCCAATACACAACCCATCGAATCATCAAGCACTATCAAATACATAATCAAGGGTCTCCCTTCAATAGGTGGAGACAGAATCAGAGGCTCGGACAGATACTCTTTGATACTGTCAAAGGCTTTTTGGCAATCTTCGGTCCAATCATGACGCTGATCTTTCCGGAGGAGCTTGAATATTGGCGCACATGTGGCAGTCATGTGGGATATAAATCTGGAAATATAATTCAAGCGGACAAGAAAACCTCGGACTTGCTTCACAGTTTTGGGCGCAGCCATCTCTTGTATTGCTTTGACCTTGGCAGGATCAACTTCAATACCTCTTTCACTGACAATAAAGCCCAATAACTTGCCGGAACGGACTCGAAATGTACACTTGTTCAGATTCAGGTGGAGTTTGTACTTCCTCAAACGCTGAAAAAGCTTCAACAAGTGCTCTACATGTTCAACTTCCGTTTTCGACTTTGCAATCATATCATCAACATATACCTCGATCTCCTTATGCATCATATCATGAAACAAGGTAGTCATAGCACGTTGATACGTGGCTCCGGTGTTCTTCAAACCGAAGGGCATCATAAATTCAATGTTCTCCATATCCCCGGGTGCCATTTTAATCTGGTTATAACCGTAAAATCCGTCCATGAATGAAAAGACATTGAATTTAGCTGTATTATCTACCAACATATCAATGTGTGGTAGAGGAAAATCATCTTTCGGACTAGCTTTATTCAAGTCTCTATAGTCCACACACATTCAGACTTTTCCATCTTTCTTAGGAACGGGCACAATACTGGCCACCCATTGAGGATATGTAGAAGTCACCAGAAACCCCACATCAATTTTCTTATGAACTTCTTCTTTAATCTTCAATGCCATATCAGGATGAGTTCTTCTGAGTTTCTGCTTCACAGGCACACACTCAGGCTTCAAAGGCAGTATCTAGACCGGGCATGTCTTCATATGACCAGGCAAAGACATCGACATATTCTCGTAGCAACTCAATCAACCCCTTCTTTACAGACTCTTTTAGGAGTGCCCCAATCTTCACTTCACGAACACAATCTTCAGACCCCAAGTTGACTGTTTCCAGATTCTCAAGATGCGGCTGAATGATCTTCTCTTCGGGCTCAAGCAGACGGGTAATCTCATCATGAATCTCTTCAACATCATCTTCTTCGGTCTCAAATACAGGGAACTCAAAGTTGGGAGATGGTGTTGGATCATTATGTTCAATGGGTTTGATCAACCTGCATAATGATTTTGAGTAACAAAGAGATTTCAGAATTCAAGCAAAGCAAATCATTATGCAGATGAAAAGATTGATTTTATTCTCTTTTTAGGGTTTTTTAGTGATCACCAATTTCATGCAAAAGCAAAAAGGGAAAATAATTTCGAAAAACAACCATTTAACATGTAATTTTTGAATGAATATCATTGTATTAATGTGCCAACAATGTCATCACTTCTCCTTTTGGCATGTGAGAAGGGTTTTTAGACAAAAGTGAACACATTACGTGGACTTATGGATAACTATTGGAACATCAACAGCGACCCAATTATTGCAGATTCCTCCAGGGATGACAAAGTTGCCAAAATCTTCCTCTGCATCATCTTCCACTATAGCAGCAGCCTCTTGGTCTTTGACAGTGTGGATGAAACCTCCACTCTGGAACAAACCACGCTCGTTGGAAAAGCTTGAAGAATACCATATTCCAGCCCGTGATTTATTATCTTCCAGCTTGATCATTTGTCCTAAACCAGTAGTTGCACCATGCTTAATGGCCAACTTCGCATCATTGTAGGAAGCAAATGAAGAAGGTTATTTCCTTGAAGGCTCAATAATAGATAAGGCTTGGAATGGAGTCCCAATCTCATCCTCAACGTCTATGTAGGAAAAGGAAGACAAATGGCTAACCAAGAGAGCCTTCTCTCCCCCTATCACCACCAACTTTTTATTTTTCACAAATTTCAATTTCTGGCGTAGGATGGATGTCACGGCGCCTACCTCATGAATCCATGGTCTGCCAAGCAAACAACTATATGATGGGTGAATATCCATGACCTGGAAATTGATCTGGAAATCACTAGGTCCAATCTTGATTGGGAGCTCAACTTCGCCAATCACAATTTTCCTTGATCCATCAAAAGCCTTAACAACCACTCCACTCTGCCTCATGGGAGGCCCCTGGTAAGAATGTTTCGCCATAGTGGATTTTGGAAACACATTTAGAGATGATCCTGTGTCCACCAACACATTGGACAAGCCATCATCCTTGCAGTTCATAGAAATGTGTAGAGCCACATTATGGTCTTTTCCCTTCTCGGGAAGATCAATATCACAAAAGCTCAAATTGTTACAAGCAGTTATGTTTGCAACAATGCTATCAAACTTTTCAATTGTGACATCGTGATCCACGTATGCCACGTCCAACACCCTCTGCAAAGCTTCGCGGTGTGGCTCAGAATTCATCAACAAAGACAATACATATATCTTTGATGGAATTTGAAGCAGCTGATCAACAACATTATACTCGCTCCTCTTGATGAGCCTCATCATCTCATCACAGTCCTCTTTCAATATGCCATGCTGGCCAACAGGAACAGGAGTTTTAGTGGATTTATCAACAACAAGTGTCGGATTCGAAGAAGAAGAAGTCCTTACAGGATCGACAGGATTAACAGCAGTAGCCCTTCTCATGTCATATTGGGGTTTCGGCGGTGCCGAGAAAACACGACCACTGCGGGTCACACCACTGACATCTGAGATACTCACAACAGAAGTGGAGGGCAACAACACCTCCTTCCCATCTTCTAACGCAACTGCGTTATATCTGTAGGGAACAACTTTATTTGAAGAGTACGAGACAGGGCCCTCTGGCTTAATTATAAGATATGGAGAAACCTTCTTCTTGCCGCCATCATACTTGACGACAACAGGTTCTGGTAGTCTGAATACATGCGAAACTACATCAACTTCATCCTCGTTGCGATTCTGAAGTATCTCGATCATACCCTGATCCAGTATCTCTTGGATGTCCTTCTTGACTTTGCGGCATCCTCTCTCATTGACAGTTCACACCTGGCTCCTGTCATGGTCATGCTCGTAATGATTGTATCCACATAACAGTCTGTGCATCTCGACCAAAGATTTCCTGATATGATTGATATACAGGACTTTATATTTGCCAGGGCAACCCTGGACCATGTTCACAGCAACTTCCCCATGCTCGGGCAATGGGTTCTTCCTGACATTCAGACATACGTCCTCAAAAAATAAAATTCCACTTCTAACAAGGTCTTACACCTTGGTCTTTAGGGGATAATAATTCTCTATATCATGTCCGGGAGCACCAGAATGATATACACAATGTAGCTTAGGCTTGTACCACCACTGAGGGTTGGTCGGTACAGCGGGTGGGTCACGTGGAGTAATTAACTTTCTATCTATCAGAGATGGATAGAATTCAACATAGGTCATTGGAATTGAATAAAAAGTGACCCTCTTCCTATCGTAACTGGTGCTGGTATTGTTGTTGTTTCGAGGCTGGTAGGCCTGGTATTGTGGACGATGCTGCTGTTGATATTGTTGAAGTTGTTGTTGTTGTTGATGTTGATAATGTTGAGCTTCCATAAAGGCAGGTGCTATATGAGCCACCTGGTGCTGGTTACTGGCAGGGCGAACAGTCTTCCTCTCCACAGAGGGTCTTCGTTTGATATGGGAAGACACAACATGTGCCTCTCCCTCTTTCTTCTTTGCAAAGCCCCCATACCGCTTTGCAGAAGAGCCTTCATCCCTGGTCAGACGTCCTTCCCAGACTCCTTCCTCTAGCCTCATTCCCATATTCACCATCTCGCTGAAGTCCGAGAGAGCACTAGCTATCATCCTCTCATAATAGAATGAACTCAAGGTCTTCAAAAAGATCTTGGTCATTTCCTTCTCTTCGAGGGGTGGCATAATATGTGCTTCCAATTCACGTCACCTCTGGGCGTACTCCTTAAATGTCTCCTTCTCTTTATGGGACATAACCCTCAGCTGGTCCCTATCCGGAGCCATATCAATGTTGTACTTATATTGCTTGACGAAAGCTTTGCCAAGATCATTGAAGGAGCGGATGTTCTCACTATCCAGACCCATGTACCATCTGAGTGCAGCACCGGACAGGCTGTCATGGAAATAATGGATGAGGAGTTGATCATTCTCTGTCTGAGTCGACATCTTGCGTGCGTATATCACAAGATGGCTGAGAGGGAAAGTGTTTCCCTTATATTTTTCAAAGTCAGGTACTTTGAACTTAATAGGGATCTTGATGTTGGGCACAAGGCACAACTCATCAGCAGATTTACCGAAGAGGTCTTTCCCTCTTAGAGTCTTCAGTTCCTTGTGCAACTCAAGGAATTGGTCATTCATAGCGTCCATCTTCTCATAGACATCTGGGCCGTCAGACGACTCAGAATGATAGAGGGTGTCTTCGACTCTAGGTAACGTGTGCACAACGGGAGGTGGCGCAGCAAGGACCAGGCTAGATGCCGACAGAGAAGCGAAGGTTGGAGCAAGGCCTTCAAGCACAAAGTTTATGGGCATCCCCCAGGGAAACCCGGCTGGCATAGTCGGCGCAAAATGAGCGGTGGCGGCAGGCACTGTTGAAGAACCTACCTCTGATATGACTGTCCTCGCGGGAGGAGTTGCAGGTGTTGGGGAAGAATGGCTCTAAGTAGCCAGCACTTACTCCATCATGGCAGTTAGCCTAGCTACTTCCTCCTTCAGTTCATGGTTCTCTTGTTCAAGATGATCCATCAGCTTTGGAAAATTTGCCCTGGTATTATACCGGTGCGTCAGCTTGTCTTCAAAATAAATGAAGAACAAAGAGTTAGACCACTGATCAAGAAACCCTGAACAAAACCTGCTTATGCATATGATGCATGCAATGCTGGTGCATATGATTTATTTTTTATCAGAGGAACTTTGTAGAGGTCTATTTGCAAATATTTGGAAATATTACTCTTTTTAGACATATGATGGAATATTCATAGCAAATAATATTTGGAAAAAAAATTTACACCAAAGAAATACAGTCTTGGTAACCAAATACAATACAAGAGAAAAGGAAAATGAACATCCTATGGCACCCTAAAACAATCGTCCAAAGCTCTCGAGACCGGAAGATAAGCTGCACGAAGCCTCTTCACCTCTCTCGTATAGGCTGCTTCCATATCTGCCTTCTCCTTGACGAGTCGATCATACTTCCTCTTCCAAAACTTGGATGACTGAGGATGACGAGAAGTCACCACATTATCAGGCTCATCAATAATCTGATGCTCCAAAAATTCTATCACAGCATCCTTATCTCTGAGCTGCTGAAGAAGTTCCTCTCGTTCACGGACCCAAGCACGCGAACGATCTTCATCTCTCAACTCCTCTACACCTTAGTTAGGGAGAGTTGAAGGCCCAACCACAACCATAGGTGTAGGTCTTGGATAATCATAGGGCATGTGGTACTTAGAAGCTCTCCTCCTCACCCAAGAGGTGTAGGGTTCCAAAGCAATACAATTCTTCGGACCAAGCTCTTTCCTTCCCTTCCTATGGATCTTGTGCCAGGTGAGGACCATTCTACCCTTCAAGTTCTGGGGATCTTTACCCTCTTGAAAGAACACACCTTCCAACAGATTGTTGTTAGGTTTATCCTTTACGAGGAACCCAAGCTGACAGCGAGCCAAGATAGGGTTGTAGTTAATTCCACCACATGTACCAAGAAGAGGCACATTGGAGAGTTCACAACAAGAATCAATAATCTGCACACCATCATACACACGGTTATACCAAAATATATCATCATTAGTGAGAGACATAAGTCTCGTAGATTACCATAGACATCCTTTGTTCTCCTTGAAGGCGAGCGTCCGAGGAAAGTGCGAAATAAACCACTTGTACAACAGAGGCAAACAACACACAATGGTACCACCACCCTTTTCATTCCTCATATGCAAAGAGAAATAAGTGTCACCCAACAAAGTAGTAACGGGATTAAGAGTAGAGAAAATCCTAATAGTGTTCACATCCATAAAATTGTCGATGTTGGGGAATAACACTAGCCCATAGATGAGAAGTACAAATATGGCCTCAAATGCGTCCTCACTCATGGCCTTCCCAAACAAAGTAGCTTGGGCAATGAGGAAATCAGATGGGAGACCTTGAATTCCACCTTTGATAGTCATATGAGCACCAATATCAGATACATCTATGTGCAACAGATCAACAATCTCTTGGGAAGAAGGAACCCTCTCCAAGCCACTGAACGACAATTGATCCAAAATAGGTATACCCACAAGATATGCATACTCCTCAAGTGTAGGCAAAAGCTGGAAATCTGGGAAAGTGAAGCAACGGTACAGAGGATCATAGAACTGCACCAACACACTCATAAGACCTTTATCCACCTGAGTAGAAAGAATAGACAGAAGCTTCCCATGGCGAGCTTTGAACTCCAAGGGATCTAATACATAGGATGTCAAACTTCTTAACTCTTTCAAGTCGGGTTGTCTGAAACTGTACTTCTTCGTATTCCTTCTTTGCTTATTCATGTCTGAAAATTTATAAATAGACCTCTTAAGTTCCGTGAAAAGTTTCTCATTGTTGATGATATGGATACTAATGAATGCATGAATGCATGGATGCAACAATCACACTTAAGGATCAAGCAAGTCACACCATACAAAGGTCGCGGGATGGATCAAGTCATCCTTAATATCAATAATCCATTTTGGTGGATTATGGTTTACACCTTATCAACACCCAAGTTCCATTGATATTAAGCATATACGAGAACAGATCAACCGCGAATCAAGGGTTTGTTGCAAATCACGAGCATGGAGTCTCGGTTAAGAACCACCCAAGGGGAGTGTACTATGGCTAAACCTGACAATCATGTTCTAAAAAAGGTTCCCATAGTCATAATCTCATCTTTCGGATATTATCGGATAAAACGACTACTCGTATTCCAAAAATATTCTCGAGAGAGACTCTTATGGGTGTAGTATCGCGCAACAATCGTATCAATCTTACACTTGAACGATCTTCGCACTACGTCCTAAAATAGGCCAAGATGGGCTAGGTAATCTAAGGTCCTTGGCTTTTAAGGTATCTATTGGAAAGAGTAATGCCTAACCACGACTACTCGTGTGACATTATTGATCCCAATAAGACCTCCACCAAGTTAATGGGCTTGCAAGTCAACTTGCTAAGGAATAACTCCACACAAGTCAACAAGACTATGCCATTCTCCTATCATAAGTGCACTCGAGTTCGGGTATAGAACTCATCTCACAAGAGACCACCAAGCACATAAGCAATTGATATATATCAAGCAATTCATACATTACAAATAATACAGTCATCCCAAATTTGCACAAAAATATGTGTAATACCCCAAAATTTACCCTTCATTTTTCTTGGAAGCATAGGATTGTTTCACATTGCATTAGCATCATACTAGGTCATACTCATTGCATACTGCATTAGTGACTTGGAAATCCGGGTTTGATTGATCCCTCCTTAACAGAAGGAGCCCACACAAAGAAAGATTGAAAATTGGACTTCATTCTCCAAGTATACAAGTCTCAAGGGTCTTAAGGGGGTCCAGGTGTCTTATTGTGGTCCTCAGTTCATCAGTGGAGGATTCAGAGCTCTCAGAGTGTGCATTTGGATTTAATCAGAAATTAGGGTTTTATGGCTGCTTGCAACAGGCAATGTTTGGTTGGAAGTAGAGGGTCTCATACATGTCATGCTTAGAGAGGCATCTTGGCCTAGGAAGATTCACAATTATCTCAGAAAGATCCATTGGCAAGCAGTGCAATCAATTCCCGATCATTTTTGCCCTAAAACTAGGGTTTGGTATAAAATCAGTTTATTTCTGATTCCTTGGGTGAAACTATTTTCCATGGCCCTCCATATGTCCACAAGGGTCCACATATAAAAAATCATCTCTTTATTTGAGCCAGAAGTGCTTCAATTGATCATTGAAATCGGGAATCAGATAGTTTGGGAAAAGTCAACTATGGGGCCAGAAAAGTCAACTCCTGACATTTTAAGAATGGAATCTCAAAATCCATGCCTAAGGGAGCCTACATGTGAAATTTGATCATGGTTGGATCTTGGATTCATCATTTAATCAGGAGTTGGAAAAGTTACTTAATTTGGAAATGGTTGACTTTCCATTTAGGGCAAGTTTTCATGATTGTTGCACTCACTTTAAGCCCATTTTCCATCAAGATGAAAGCTCCATTTGGAAATGTCTCCAACATGAAAGTTGTTCCTCTTGTCCCAAGCTTTCTAGAGATATAAAGTTTTCTCCATTTGGATCAATATTGAGAAAGTTATGCCTAGTCAAAGTGAGACATTTGTTTAGGACACTTAGAAAATTTTCTAAGTCCCAAAATCTTCAAAGTTTGTCAAGACCTCTTGGCCAGTTTTCTTGCATTTCAAGGCATCTTTTGAAAATATTTTATTCACAACAATTGTACCTTGCCATGTCCTCTTTCACATCCTTTTGGAATCATCTCATTTGGATCCATGGTTTGGGATATGCATTCATCTAAAGTGGACATCATAACTTGATATTCTAGGCAGCATTTAGGCCAAACTGGCCCAATCAGTTTTGCAGTTGTGATGACATGACTTTGGGGCCATTTTTCACCTTCTTCCATTCATCATTTCCATTTGTGCCCAACATGAAAGATGTTAAGCTCCATGAACTCTTCCTACTGTTTGCATGGCCTTACCATTTGGTCATGTACTCATCAAGATACATAGTCATAAAGTCACCATCTTGGACTTATTTCCAAGCCATGCCATGCTGCAGCCAAACCAAGCAAACCAGCACATGTGTTGCTTTTCCTCATTTGGCCATGTACTCTTGTTTCCACTAACTTAAGTTTTTGCCAAAATTAGAAGCTTGCTTTCACCACCTCACTTTTTGCATCATTTTGCACATAACCAAAGCAAACATTTGCAAGCCCATTTAGAACATTTAAACCCATCATACTTAAGAGCCTAAAACCCTAAATTTGAGGAGGAAGGCTGTGGATTTTCGAGCTAGGCAAGCAAAGGGCATTTCAAAGTCAGCTGATATTTCTCATCAAGCTCTCAAAGTTGCAGCATCAAGGCACCATTTCTCCTTCCATTCCTCCACTATCAAGAAGCAGTGGACTGACTTCAACTAGGTAAGCCTTTTACTCCTTCTTCCATGGCCATGTATAACTTCTTATGCTCATCATTATGCTTGTTCATTACTGTTTTTCATGCCATTTCCATGCTCATAATCATGTTGTGTTCCATGTTAATGTTATGCCATGCTCATTTCTGAAGCCCTCAACATGAGGCATTGTCATTAAGTTTGAGTTTGTGCTGTTGAATTGTTGTTCATATCCGTGTGCATGTGGCCAACCTGTGGTCAATATTTCTCTATGTTAAAGCCATTATTTTGCCTAAAACAAGATGCCATTTTAAACTACTCATTTCATACTTAAACTTTGGTCTTTGTTTCGTGCCATTTGGTGAATCATGGTGGTTGCATTTTGTTGGGCAAGATGAGGAAAACTCACTGTATTTCACGTGTTTCACGTCTGCATGGAGCTAGGGTTTTGTTGTGTGGAAGAAGATGAGACGTGTCACTTCCAAGGTCGTTAGATCGTGCGCATATCTTATTATCCTATCCGTCCATCCTATTTTGTCCTTTTGTGACTTAAAACCAGCGTGACCGATTGATAAGGGTTTACATGTTATTTTTTAATTAAATGTTCATTTAAATATTATGTCCCGCTGGGTTTTAATATCACTTGGACCGGGCCTCAGCGTTACTGCTTTTCCCACCATCTGTTCAAGGCCCATCACCATTATTCCATTCCATTTTTATTTTCTTTTTATTCCCATTTTATTTTCTGCTTTGATTTTAATTATTTAAAAATATTTTCTTTATTCATAAAAATACCAAAAAATATTTTCCACATTTCTTAATGTTTTATTTAATTTTATTAAATTTTTATTTTCGATTTAATTAATAGTAGTATTTTATTTTAATTATTTATTCAAAATGGTTCATATTAGCACACTTTTTTTGTGATTTTTATTTTCATGACTTAAAATTATTTTTAGGTTCTGATTTTTGGGATGAGGGTTTACCAATGCTTCATGGTCAACTTGACCTTTTGTTGGAATTTTATTTCCCATTTTCAATTTATTTTGTATTTATTTTTGACCTAGTTTGTTTGGTTGACTTTTTATTTGACTTCTGTTTTATTTCAATTAATTTACATACCAATTCTCATTATTTTTAAAATCTTTTTGGGGGATGATGATATCCTGACCCCACCTTATTTATTTTAATTGTTCATAATTTTATTGATTAATTTTCTATTTATTTGACATTTTTTAAGTTGGCTTGACTTTTCAGTTGACTTTTCTATGATCGATGTTTGACTTAGGGATTGCTTATGGCAATTGAAGAGATATTTTGATCCTCCCTTGTTCATCTCATATGCCATGTATTAGAGGCCTTTTACCGTGATTTTATTTGGTCCTTACCTCATTTCCGGATTAAATTATTCAATGATCCTTTGTGTGCATAGTTTCATCTGTCTGATTCATCTGTCGTTTGTTATACTTGTTTTTTTTTCATTCATGCATACTATGTTTGATTGTTTAACATGTTCATACCTCTCATACATTGTTTAATACTCCATTATTTCATTATTTGATTCTTTGACTTGATTATATACAAGTTTAATTATCTGATTTGATTGATTAACTGTTGCCTACTTGTATGATGTAAGAGGCATATATTCTTATTGTTTGATTTCCATGAACCATCCCCATTCATAACAAATGTACCCCTCTCCCATGAAGTGTATAATATTTATTCTTTCATTCTTTATTCATCTGTTAATACAAGAATTAAAACGAACATCCGATAATCATTTCAAAACAAGATCATAAGCTCGATCCCACGTCGAGTAATCATTTTCAAAACTTAACAGAACCAGCACGTGTTCATCCATTCTCTTGTAAGTCGATTGCTTCAAGAAACGCCATCTACCTCCTGTAAGTCGATTACTTAATGCATCGCCATCTACCCTTATCCGTTACTCCTCTCCTTGCTCCATCCGTCGACTTTTGTTCCGTTTAGGTAGCACCCAGTAGGTTGAACCCTTTGTATGATAACATAGGTAGAATTCCCTTATTTCTTTGTATGACAACATAGGTATAATTCCCTTATTCTTTGCATGCTAACATTAGGTAGATGTTCCCATTTGTAAATCCTAACACATAGGTCCACATTGCATGACAACTCTAGGGCAGAGCTTCCCCACTTTTAGACCTTCCATGCGTCTCCGATCTTGTGGCATGTCAGTTCGTTCTATTGCAAAGAGGTAACTGCCTAAGACTCGATTCAGCGAGCTGCGACACCTACTTCTAGGACGTTGAACACATTGCCCACTTTCCTTTGACACAGATGGGGTCTTCTTTTGTAAGTCCATGTTCAGATGGCAATCCTTAACCCCTAGTTAGTCGAACTACGACAACTCTGATTCTAATGTTCAGATGAGATACGTAGGCACGGGATGCGATGTCTTGCCGAGTTTTTGACTAACGACTAACAACTAATCCTTGCTTGCTTTCGCCCTCATTGCGATTCTTTTCTCTCGCCCTCGTTGCGATCGAGAGCTTCGCTTTATCTTGCCCTAGATTGCAATCGAGACCCTTGTTCCCGTAGTTAGCTGAACTACGTTGTGCTCTGATTCTCATTCCAGATGAGATACGTAGGCATAAGACGCGATGTCTTAGTGAGAACACTTCTCTCTAACCCATAGTTAGTCGAGCTACGAAGACTCTGATTCTCATATTCAGATGAGATACGTATGCAGTGGATGCGAAATTCGTGCGAGTCATTTTCTTTTGACCCTTCCTTTAGCAGATACTACTTTAGATATACACACACTCTTTAGACTAGAACAACAAGAGTGGATCCCGTAGAGTACTACGGATGCGTAGGGGTGCTAATACCTTCCCTTCGCATAATCGACTCTTCTGTTTTCTTCGATCGTTTCCTTTCCCTCCTTTGGGATAAATAACGAACGGTGGCGACTCTTCTGTTTCTTTTTTTCGCCGGTTTTTTTTCGCATTTTTAGGTTGCGACAGCTGGCGACTCTGCTAGGGACCCGATTTCCCTATGCGAGTCCCTCCTAGCTTTTGTAGTTTCTTGTTTGTTGGGTATTTATTCTTTTGTACAATTATTTACTTTCATCATTTATCTGCTTTATCTTATTGCATTATGTACATATGATTGTTGTATCTGCTGTTGGGTTGGTTGTTTGTTGGGGTGGGTTATTCTATGAGAGATAAGCCCACTACTCAGGCTTGAGCGTACACACAGGTTTTAGAGTGGATAGTCATGAGGCTTGCGTAGTATGTTACTACGTTAAGTCGTTCATGAAGACCCACGCCTAGAAGAGGTTTCTTTTGGATATATTATGTCTTATGGGTGTTCCATAACGACAGATGTTCCTTTAGAAATCGTCGACTATGGTGACCATTTCCCGAGAACTCAGTCGAGGCCTCTCCTCCGAGACGTGATTATGTTAGGTCTGGTGGGAGCATTCTCGCTGTTCAATCCGAGGACCTCGAGGCTGGGAACTTGCTATTAGGATGTCTTGTTGAGGGGAGTCAATGGAGGTCTTTTGTCTCGTAATAATGCCAAACCTTCAATGGTAAACGTATTATTCGACTGAAGGGCAAGAAGCTGACGAACTTCTGTTCTTAGAACCTACTAGTGAGGGGCGGGCTAAATTCAGGAAACCTTAATCTTCAACCAACCCGGTTTTCTGGAGCAGAGTTTTGATCTCGTATTATATTCCTCAGTGGGTTTCTCTTCAGACAGTGCAACCCGACAGTTGTTCAAGCAGATACAGCAATCCTGATTTCCATGTCACTGCATTGTATCACATCATTTTGCATTCACATCATTTGACACATGTTTATCTATTTCTTGGGGTTTATATCTTCTTCTTGATTCCTACAAGTTTCCTGTGGTTTGTTTGGATCCCATTCAGCAGCTGATGAAGTTAATGGATCATGATTCTCTAGAAAGGTTCCGGAAGGATTACAGTTTGATTCTAAGCTTCGTTACGGTTCTCTCCAAAGATCAACATGATGCTCTCTTTACACTGCTGCAGTTCTATGACCCTCCATTGAGGTGTTTTACATTCCCGGATTATGTCTTGGTCCCTACTTTGGAGGAGGTTGCCAGTTTTCTCAGAGTGCCTATCAAGTCACAGTTGCTATTCTACAGTTCCGAGTTTCTGCCCGATCTTAGCGCGGTTGCTTCAGACACATATTTGGGGAAATCAGTCTTGAAGTCTAATATGTGTCAGAAGGGAGGAGTCAGTGGTTTTCATCTGAGTTTCCGAGTGGGAGAAGCCAAGAAGAAGCTTGGAGATGGTGATCAGAAAGGTTTCAATGATGTGTTGGCTCTTTGCGTATACGGGATTGTCCTGTTCCCTAATATTGCAAAATCCGTGGACGTAGACGCAATACGCCTCTTCGTGTTGGGAAATCCAGTGCCGACCTTGTTGGGAGATTTCTTTCATTCAGTGCATCACAGGAATGAGAATAGGAAAGGAGGATTGGTGAATTGTTGTACGCCCTTGTTTTATAAGTGGTTCAGTTCCCACCTACCCAAGTCAGGAGCGTTCGTTGACTTCAAGGACTCATTGAGTTGGTCGAAGAGATTGATGGGGATAAGAGCTAACGATATTTCTTGGTGGTCAAACCAGAACTTGATTCGGGCGAATATTATTCACAGTTGTGTGAACTTCCCGAATGTACCATTGGTAGGAAGAAGAGGAGGAATCAACTATAATCCTTCTCTAGTAGTCAGACAGTTCGGATATGCTTTAAGAACTCCGCCTTTGGAAAAGGGTGTGGAAGAATCTCTATTTTTCCATTCTTCATCTGAGTTGACTGTATCCCATAAGGCAGCTGAGGCCTGGCTCAAGGTGATCAAGATAGGAAGTACTGTGCTTGGAAAAGGAGATTGCAGGACTTACCCTCAGTATGAAGATTGGCTTCAGGGAAGAGTTGAAGAGTTGGGTCTGCCCTTTCCTATTGAAGAACCTTTATATCCACCTACTCCTGAGCAGTCAACAATGGTGAGCCGAGAGGAGTATGACAAATTGAAGAATGCCATGGAGGAATTTCAAACTGAAAACTCGGAGTTAAGCGTGAAGTTGCAAAACTCTATGCATCTGTACCATGAGGGGGAATATTAGAAGGGGGAAGCTATCAGATTGCAAGAGGAAGCAAATAAGAAATTAGCTGTGGAGGTGGACTTCTTCAGGAAGTAAGACAAAGCCTTAGGGTCATCCAGTTCTGAGTTGAGGCGAGTCAAGCAGCAGTTAATAGATGCCCATGGTAAGTTAGCTGGGTGGCAAGAGCAATGGGATGCATTTTCAGCTTCTCGGAAGGCAAAGGAGGAGGAGATAATGGCTGAATTGACTGGTCAGATGGAGAAGTTGAAGACTCAGCTGAAGGAGAAGAACAATGAGCTTCTGTGCGCCCGTTCAACCAATGGTTACATCACAGATAAACTCGACAAGGCTCAAGAACAGATTGAAGAACTCAAGGTGCTGGCGGGTTTGAAGAAATCCAGACTTGAAGAGGTATTCAGAGAGGATGATGAGAATTATTACATAGAGCACATCAACGAATTGGATGGGGTTATTCACAAGAGGAATTTGTTTATCCGGCGTTTGACAGAATCTCCATATCATCCTGACATGGTGGCACTGCTGGCTGAAGTGAGGAGCAGTCCTTATGGGTTGTATACAGGAGGCTGATTCTTGATTTTTTGCTCCTATTCTTACTTGTTGCTTTGTAGTGATGATCCACAGGCTTGTTATGGAGATCCTCCTTTTGATGTACTGTTGGCTTAGGCCCTCCTTTTTGAATTCATTTGTATGATGGTTTTCCTTATTGCATCTTGATCTCAGAAGCTTATCCACGACTCGATCTTCTTGCACTATTTACCTGATGTGAGACTGGAATCAAGGGGGTAGAATACCCTTTGGAATTGATAAACATGTCATTGCATTTACATATTCATTTGCATGTCTTGCATAACAGGTACCGCCGCAGTGGTTCTCATTTTGTTTGGTGTTCCACTAGCAGGATAGCTGATTCAGGCATTCACCGGTACGGTACTAGAAGAAATCAACAGAGAGCAATGGAAGGCCTATAAGCAGAGCTCGCCGAGATGAGAATTCGCATGAACCAATTCATGGATGTGGTTCAAGGAGTGGCTCAAGGACAGCAGGAGCTTAGACAAATGATACAAAGGAATCCTGCCACTACTCAACCAGAGATGGTAATTGATCCTCCCGCTGGAGAGGTTAACGGACCGGGGCCTATCCCGATCCCACGTGCCAACCCTGATTAATAACCCATCCATGATGATCAGGAGGATCAGTTCACCTTGCTGCAGGAGGACTTTGGCATGGGCCATGGCATGGACCCCATGTTTAGAAGATTGGAGGAGAGGCTGAAGGCTGTGGAAGGGTAGAATGCTCTCGGAGTAGATATTGTTGACTTAGGGCTGGTCCCAGGTGTGAGGGTGCCACCAAAATTCAGAGTTCCAGTGTTTGACAAATACAATGGTAACTCTTTCCCGAAGACTCATGTGCAAGCCTACTTCCGCAAGATGGTTGCATACTCCGATGACGAGAAGCTGCTCATGTACTTCTTCCAGGATAGTCTAGCTGGGGCATCCCTAGAATGGTATATGAGGCTGGGCAGAGCCCATATTCGCTGCTGGAGAGACTTGGCTGAGGCTTTTGTAAAGCAGTATCAGTACAACACGGACATGGCACCTGACAGAACTCAACTCCAGAATCTGTCTCTCAAGAGCAATGAGTGCTTCAGAGAATATGCTCAACGCTGGAGAGAGACAGCTTCCCGTGTTCAGCCTCCGATGTTGAAGAAGGAGATAGCCAACATGTTCATGAACACTCTGCCTGGGTCTTACTTGGAGCACCTGGTGGGTTGCAACGCCTCCAACTTTGCTGATGTAGTCTCTACTGGTGAGAGGGTGGAGAACTACTTGAAGACATGTAAGATCCATAATGGAGTTGGATCATCATCAAGGATGAAGAAGCCGTTCATTGGAGGGCAGAAAAGGAGAGAAGGGGATGTTAATGTCGTGTCTCCTTATCAAAATAGGGGTAACCGCAGGACTAATTTTCAGAATTACCATCAGCAACCTTATGTTGCAGCTGTGACCATTCCGGCTGTAGCACCAGTGCAACAACAACAACCACAACGTCAACAAACTCAGTACCAACAGCAACAGGGTAACAGACCCGCCTATCAACAGAGGCAAAAGATGATGGACAAGCGTTTCAACACTCTTCCAATGTCGTACGCTCAGTTGCTTCCTAGCCTTCAACAATTACAATTCGTGCGGTTACGCACTCTGGCTCCTCCCGTTGGCAGATTTCCGGTGGGTTATGACGCAAATGCTAGGTGTAATTTCCACTCTGGGGCACCTGACCATAATATTGAGAACTGCAAAGCTTTTAAGCACGTAGTTCAGGACCTCATAGACTCAAAGGCCATCAACTTTGTGCCGGATCCTAATGTCGTCAACAATCCCATGCCGCAGCATGGTGGTGCAAATGTTAACATGGTGGAAGGAGAAGTCAACTCAGTCAAAGATGTGTTGAAGTTGAAGACTCCACTGTTGGAGATTAAAGACTACTTGCTGAGGGCCGATGTTTTCCTCGGTTGTGGGAGTGGTTGTTTGGGTTGTGCTGCACAGAGCAGAGGTTGTTTGAAGCTTCAACAGGGTATCCAGGCCTTGCTTGACAATGGTATCCTCCAAGCTGAAGACTTATCTTCCCGGGAGTCTGTTGAAGGGGTTGTGGAAGAGGTGTTTGAAGATGCTGTTGAAGAAATCACAAATGTTGATCCTGTTGATTGTGTAATTCTTGATGATGTATTTAATTTTTCTGATGTTGTTGCTGATATTCCAAACAATGTGTTTAATTCTGATGTATCTGTTGAACTTGATTCCGATGTTTCAGATGTTTATATTTCAATGAATAAGATTTCTGAGTATGACTGTGATGTTGCCACTATCACAATTCTCTACCCAACTGCTCAGATCAGTGTGCCAGAAGCGCAACTGGTGCTAGTGGTGTGACCATCCACTATGACCATCACGACCCCTGGTCCTTTACCTTTCACCAGCGAAAGGGCCATTCCTTGGCATTATGGGGGGGAGTGTATACACGCATGATCACGGAGTGGAGCAACCATTGAAAATAGAGGAGGTGCAGAATCAGAAGGCTGAATTTGAAGTGGAAATAAAAGATCCTGCAGTGGACAATGTTGGTGGAATAGGGCGATTCACCAGAAGTGGTAGACTATTCTTGCCACCAGTTACCCAAGCTGATAGTGTTGACGCCGCGGCGAAAGCCAAAGGCAAGCAAGTTGTGAATGAGGGTACCTCTGCACCACAGGCCGATTCTGAGCCTACTTTTGCGAAGGATGTGGACGAGCTCCTAAGAATTATAAAGAAAAGCGACTACAAGGTAGTCGATCAGTTGATTCAGACGCCGTCCAAGATATATATTCTCTCACTCCTGTTGTGTTCGGAGGCACACAGGGAGGCACTTCTGAAGGTCCTTAATGCTACATATGTGCCTCAGGAGATCTTAGTAAACCAACTAGAATGGATCGTTGCAAATGTTCATGCAAGCAACGGGTTGGGTTTTACTGATTCTGACTTGACACCAGGTGGACGCAATCATAACAAGGCTTTGCACATCTCGGTGGAATGCAAAGACACTGTGTTATCACATGTTCTGGTGGATACAGGTTCCTCTCTCAATGTGCTACCCAAGAGAGCCCTATCAAGGTTAGAAGTAAAGGTTTGATCTTGAAGCCTTCCGATCTTGTCGTGAGAGCCTTCGATGGTTCTAAGAGGTCGGTGTTTGGAGAGGTAGAATTGCCAATTCAGATTGGATCACAAACCTTCAACACCGTCTTCTACGTGATGGATATCAGCCCCTCGTGTAGTTGCCTGCTGGGTCGTCCTTGGATCCACAATGTTGGGGCAGTCTCCTCAACCTTACAACAGAAGATCAAATTCCCGGTCAATGGAAGAATTATCACTGTCTGTGGTGAGGAGGACATTCTGGTCAGTAACCTGTCTACATTCAAGTATGTGGAGGTAGAAGGTGAAATTCATGAGACCCTGTGTCAGGCTTTTGAGGCAGTTCAAGTCAAGGATGCAGCTCCGGTGGAAGAGGTTAAAGCGGGTGCCTCTATTTCGTCCTTCAAGTAGGCACATGCCTTGGTAAATTCAGGTGTTGCTCCCGGTTGGGGATGTCTGTTGGATTTACCTATTAAAGAAGACAAGTTCGGGATTGGGTATCAGCCAGCTCTGACTTCTACAACTTCAACGCCTCAGACTCGTCAGGGGCCGATTACTTGCTCCAGCGCTGGCATCATTCAGTATGGCCAGATCTCTACAATCAACGAAGAAGATGGGGATAGTGATTGTGACATTGACAACTGGGTGCGTCCAAGGGTCCTAGGTGAAGTCATCAACAATTGGTCTTCTGAAGAGATTATCCAAGTCACTCTTCTTGAAGAGTAATTTTTCCTTGTTTATTCATGCATATCCAAGTCTTACGTTCCTCCCAGGGCGTAATGACTCATTGTAGGGCTCATCTATGTGAATACCTGCATTTTTTATCATAAATAAAGGACGTCTTTTTGCATTCAAATATTTTGCTCACTGTCTTTCTATTTTTACAGTTTTCAAAAATAAAAAAAATATATATTTGGCAATGTTTTGTTTAGTTTGCATTCCCTTGTTCACACTCATAAGCACATACCATCACTCATGCAGATGCACGTCACCGAATCCTATTGATAACAATTCTGCTATGGCTCGCTTCGACTTTGAAAATCCAATCTTTCAAGCTGAAGAAGAGGGTGATGAAGACTGTGAACTCCCTGAAGAACTTGCCAGGTTGTTAAAACAGGAGAAAAGGATAATTCAACCGCATCAAGAGTCTATTGAAGTGATTAATCTCGGCACTGAGGACGTCAAGAGAGAAATCAAGATAGGGGTTGCTTTGGAAGATAATGTGAAGAAGGGGCTGATTGAATTGCTACAAGAGTATGTTGACATCTTCGCTTGGTCTTATCAGGACATGCCAGGGCTTGACACAGACATTGTGGTACACCGTTTTCCTCTCAAAGAGGATTGTCCTCCAGTAAAGCAGAAGCTCAGAAGAACAAGACTAGAGATGGCTGTCAAGATAAAGGAAGAGGTGCAAAAACAGTTGGATGCAGGGTTTCTAGTAGTTACGAATTATCCGCCATGGTTTGCAAATATCGTTCCCGTGCCTAAGAAGGATGGAAAGGCACGGATGTGTGTTGACTACCGGGATCTGAACAGAGCTAGTCCTAAAGATGATTTCCCATTACCTCACATCGACGTTTTGGTGGATAACACGACTCAGTTCTCGGTATTCTCCTTCATGGACGGCTTTTCTGGCTATAATCAAATTAAGATGGCACCAGAAGACATGGAGAAGACAACTTTCATAACCCCATGGGGCACCTTCTGCTACAAGGTGATGCCGTTTGGTCTGAAAAATGCTGGGGAAACATATCAACGAGCTATGGTTACTCTTTTCCATGATATGATTCATCATGAAATCAAAGTTTATGTTGATGATATGATTGCCAAATCTCAGATAGAAGAAGGACATTTTGTGAATTTGCAGAAACTATTTGAGCGTTTGAGGAAATTCAAGCTGAGGCTTAATCCGAACAAGTTTACTTTCGGGGTGAGATCTGGAAAACTGCTGGGTTTTATTGTTAGTGAAAAAGGGATTGAGGTGGATCCGGCCAAGGTGAAAGCGATACAAGAAATGCCTGAGCCAAGAACAGAAAAACAAGTCCGTGGTTTCTTAGGGAGGTTGAACTACATTGCAAGGTTCATCTCTCACCTAACAGCCACGTGTGAGCCAATATTCAAGTTGTTAAGAAAAGATCAGGCTATCGGGTGGAATGATGATTGCCAAAGGGCTTTCGAGAAGATAAAAGAGTATTTGCAGAATCCTCCAATCCTTATGCCTCCAGTCCCAGGAAGACCGCTGATTATGTATTTGATAGTACTTGATAATTCCATGGGTTGTATTCTCCGTCAACACAACGAGACAGGTAGGAAAGAGCATGCCATCTACTACCTGAGTAAAAAATTCACAGATTGCGAGTCGAGATACTCAATGCTTGAAAAGACATGTTGTGCACTTGCATGGGCTGCTAAGCGATTGAGACAATACATGCTGACTCGCACAACCTTACTGATCTCCAAAATGGATCCAGTCAAATACATATTTAAGAAGCCAACTCTCATCGGAAGGGTTGCTTGTTGGCAAATGGTACTGACAGAGTACGACATCCAGTATACATCCCAGAAAGCCATCAAGGGGAGTATTCTGTCAGACTATCTTGCTCAGCAGCCGATTGATGATTATGAGCCGATGAAGTTTGATTTTCTGGATGAAGACATCATGTTCCTAAAGATGAAAGACTGTGAAGAGCCAGTTGTTGATGAGGGACATGATCTAGACAAAAAGTGGACTTTAATGTTTGATGGGGCCGTCAATGCCAAAGAAAGTGGAATTGGTGCTGTCATTACCACTCCGAAAGGTGCCCACATGCCTTTCACCGCTCGTCTGACTTTCGAGTGCACCAATAATGAAGCTGAGTATGAGGCCTGTATCTTGGGTATTGAGCAAGCCATTGATTTGAGAATCAAGACTCTAGACATCTTCGGAGATTCAGCTCTAGTGATCAATCAAGTGAATGGTGATTGGAACACTCTCCAGCCTAATCTGGTCCCCTACAGAGATTACACGATAAGACTGTTGACTTTCTTCACTATAGTAAAGTTGTATCATATACCTCGTGATGAGAACCAGATGTCAGATGCTCTTGCTACTCTATCTTCCATGATCAACGTGATTCGGTGGAACCATGCTCCTAGGATCGATGTTATGCGCCTTGATAGGGCCGCGTATGTGTTTGCTGCTGAACTGGTAGTTGATGACAAGCATTGGTATCACGACATCAAGTGCTTTTTGAAGAATCAAGAGTATCCTGCAAGGGCATCCAACAATGACAGAAAGACTTTGAGAAGATTGGCAGGCAGTTTCTTCTTGAACAAAGACGATGTGCTGTATAAGAGGAACTTCGACATGGTTCTGCTCAGATGCGTGGATAGACACGAAGCGGACATGTTAATGCAGGAAGTTCATGAAGGCTCCTTCGGTACTCATGCCGGCGGACATGCAATGGCTAAGAAATTGTTGAGAGCGGGTTATTACTGGATGACCATGGAATCTGATTGTTTCAAACATGCTCGGAAGTGTCATAAATTCCAGATTTATGCTGATAAGGTGCATGTGCCGCCAAATCCTCTGAATGTGATGTCTTCGCCGTGGCCGTTTTCTATGTGGGGCATTGATATGATTGGAAAGATTGAGCCGACTGCTTCCAATGGGCATCGCTTCATCCTTGTTGCCATCGACTATTTCACCAAGTGGGTCGAAGCAGCGTCATTTGCGAAGGTCACCAGACATGTGGTTGCCCGATTCATTAAGAAGGAAATCATTTGTCGTGATGGGATTCTCGAAAGAATTATTACTGATAATGGTTCTAATCTCAATAACAAAATGATGAAGGAGTTATGCAAGAACTTCAACATTCAGCATCACAATTCCTCCCCTTATCGTCCCAAGATGAACGGTGCTGTTGAGGCAGCAAATAAGAACATAATGAAGATTGTGCAGAAGATGGTCGTTACGTACAGAGTTTGGCATGAGATGCTACCATTTGCCTTACATGGGTACCGTACTTCAGTACGCACATCGACCAGGGCAACCCCTTACTCCCTTGTGTATGGTATGGAAGCAGTCTTACCTGTTGAAGTGGAGATTCCTTCTCTAAGAGTCCTGTTGGATGTCAAGTTAGATGAAGCTGAATGGATTCAGACAAGGTTCAATGAGTTGAGTCTTATCGAATAGAAGCGAATGGTAGCCATCTGTCATGGACAGTTGTATCAGAGTCGGATGAAGAGAGCCTTTGATCAGAAAGTGCGTCCTCGGTGCTTCCAAGTCGGAGATTTGGTGTTGAAAAGGATCCTTCCTCCTCAGACAGATCACAGGGGCAAGTGGACTCATAACCATGATGGACCATATATTGTCACCAAGATTTTTGATGGTGGAACCTTAATGCTTGCAACTATGGATGGTGAAGACTTCACTTCCCTTCGCATAAAATAGACCCGCTGGACAATAAAAAGAATAGTCCAGGCAAAAAATGGGCATCCCGGCGAACCAAGAAAATGAAAAAGGTTCGGGCAAAAATTAGGGATTAAAAATGAAAAGATTGTACACCCGGTAAGTTGAAAACCTGAAAAGGCAACTTAGGCAAAAATGGGTATCCCGGTGGATTGAAAACCCGAAAGGGCGATCCAGGCAAAAGTTAGGGATTAAGCGAATGACTGCGTTCTGAGTAGTTCTGAATCTCATCTCGTGTCGATAACTGGAAACTTCCGAAGGATAGGAAACAGTCCAATCACCTTTTTCAGAAAGTTGATCATCTGGAGGATCTTGAAGATGAGCGAGTCATAGTAGAATTGGAACCCGATAGAAATCCATTTCACATTGCCATTAGATTAATTTCTGTTTTTATCTTTTGTGCAATTACCTCTTCCCAGGAATTGCTTCCTGATGTAAATGCCTATTCAGAGGCCATTCAATCAATGAAATCATGTTATTCAGTATATCTCTGTGTTCATTTTCATTTTACTATTTTGTTTGCAAAAATGACGTCTTCTTTTTTGATAAACATTACATCATGAAACATAAGAGCTTTACAAGTACATGCTTAATAAACAATTAAAATTGCTGTAAATTTTAAGTGCTTTGGATCGTCTATTCAGAACAGGTACGCTCGGGGCATTTCCTTAAGGTTCCCAGCAGATGATCGCGGATGTTTGTTTTGCTTCAACAGTTGGAGTTTGGTATCTTATCCCTGCCAAGTTGATCCGAGCATTCGATTCTTCAATCCCCAGCAAGTTCTCACTATTGTACTCCCCCAAGCATTTGTTTCAGATTATACATTCCCCAGTAGAGTCGACAGTGCCAGACTGTATATCCCCAGCGGAGTTGACAGTGCCAGATTGTATCTTCCCAGCAGAAGCAGCTGCTCCTCAGAGTTCGATGCCATATCGATGATCTTGACGCTAGATCCGTGGTCCCTTTCCTTGAAGCAGAATTTCGGTACCGTATCAGCGTTTGCTTCCCCTGCTGAGTCGTCTCTCTCGCAGATTATGGTTGCCAGAACCACTGTTGCTTTCCTCAGCAGCAAGCTTTCAGTGTCATTCTCTCCCTAGTCAGAGTCTCGGTATTTTGTTATTGCCAGAACACCGCGTGGCTGGTCATTTCCCCACAGAGTTCATTGTGCTGTGTATCTCCAACAGCAATGTCAGGGTCCAGAAGATTGTGATCATTTCACCAGCAGAATTCCTTGCCTCGGCTTGGCGTTCTCTCGAACCTAGCATTTCACATCCCTGCATGTAGAATCATATCGCATTGCATCCTCCCAAATCGCGTAGCATTTCCATTTTCATGGAGCATTACGCCATTGAAAAATTCAAACATACGCATGTAAAGCATAAGGCATTCTCGGTATCCCAAGTGATAAGCTAGAAGTTTGTTTCCAGTACTCAGACTGAAGGTTGCTCATGACTTATCCTGTATTATTCCCAGCTGGGGTTATTGGCCCACGTGTCGCCTCAATTATCATTTTCCATATTTCTGTCGATGTTGACAGGCATGAAAAGTTTCCGGTATCCAGACCGAAGTGGCATTCAGGCCAGCTTTTTCCGGTATTCAGACCGAAGTGGCATTCAGGCCAGTTTTTTCGGGTATTCAGACCGAAGTGGCATTCAGGCTAGTTTCCCGATGTTCAGATCGAAGAAGTTTCCGACGTTCAGGTCGATGCAACTTGTGGCATTCAGGCAAGTTTCCGGTATTCAGACCGACGTGGAATTCATGCCAGTTTTCCGATGTTCAGATCGAAGAAGTTTCCGACGTTCAAGTCGATGCAAATTGTGGCATTCAGGCCAGTTTCCGGTATTCAGACCGACGTGGTATTCATGCCAGTTTTCCGATGTTCAGATCGAAGAAGTTTCCGACGTTCAGGTCGATGCAACTTGTGGCATTCAGGCCAATTTCCGGTATTCAGACCGAAGTGGTATTCATGCCAGTTTTTTCCGATGTTCAGATCGAAGAAGTTTCCGACGTTCAGGTCCACGCAACTTGTGGCATTCAGGCCAATTTTCCGGTGTTCATACCGACGTGGCATTCAGGCCAATTCCCGGTATTCAAACCGAAATGGAATTCAGGCCAATTCCCGGTATTCAGACTGAAGTGGCATTCAGGCCAGTTTCACGGTGTTCAGACCGATGTTTGATAATCCAGTATCTTTCGATCCTCAGATCGAAGTCATTTTCAGTATTCAGACTGATGAGCGGCATTCAGGCCATGGTTATTTCTGTGTTACCATTTATTTTGGTATTCAGGCTAACATTCTTTTTTTTGGTGTTCAGACTGACTCTCACCGTACCAGACGAATTCTCTTTTCAAGACCACCTCCTTGCCGATTCTGACAGGCAATGTTACTTTTTTTTTTTTCATTTCAGTGTAAATTTTTGGGCTTTTATCGTATTCAATCCCTTGATACCTCGAAAGTGTGAAAGCCGTTGCTATCTTCCTTTCGGGTTTCCAGTTGATTGAATAGGGGCAGCTGTAATACCCCAAAATTTAGCCTTCATTTTTCTTGGAAGCATGGGATTATTTCACATTGCAATAGCATCATACTAGGTCATACTCATTGCATACTGCATTAGTGACCTGGAAATCCGAGTTTGATTGATCCCTCCTTAACAGAAGGAGCCCATACAAAGAAAGATTGAGAATTGGACCTCATTCTCCAAGTATACAAGTCTCAAGGGTCTCAAGGGGGTCCAGGTGTCTTATTGTGGTCCTCAGTTCATCAGTGGAGGATTCAGAGCTCTCAGAGTGTGCATTTGGATTTAATTTGTTTTATGGCTGCTTGCAACAGGCAATGTTTGGTTGGAAGTAGAGGGGCTCATCCATGTCATGTTTAGAGAGGCATCTTGGCCTAGGAAGATTCACAATTATCTCAGAAAGATCCATTGGCAAACAGTGTAATCAGTTCCCGATCATTTTTGCCCTAAAACTAGGGTTTGGTATAAAATCAGTTTATTTCTGATTCCTTGGGTGAAACTCTTTTCCATGGCCCTCCATATGTCCACAAGGGTCCACATATAAAAAATCATCTCTTTATTTGAGCCAGAACTGCTTCAATTGATCACTGGAATCGAAAATCATACAGTTTGGGAAAAGTCAACTGTGGGGCCAGAAAAGTCAACTCCTGACATTTTAAAAATGGAATCTCAAAATCCATGCCTAAGGGTGCCTACATGTGAAATTTGATCAAGGTTGGATCTTGGATTCATCATTTAATCAGGAGTTGGAAAATTTACTTAATTTGGAAATGGTTGACTTTCCATTTAGGGCAAGTTTTCATGATTGTTCCACTCACATTAAGCCCATTTTCCATCAAAATGAAAGCTCCATTTAGAAATGTCTCCAACATGAAAGTTGTTCCTCTTGTTCCAAGCTTTCTAGAGATATAAAGTTTGCTCCATTTGGATCAATATTGAGAAAGTTATGCCTAGTCAAAGTGAGGCTTTTTTTTAGGACACTTAGAAAACTTTCTAAGTCCCAAAATCTTCAAAGTTTGTCAAGACCTCTTGGCCAGTTTTCTTGCATTTCAAGGCATCTTTTGAAAATGTTTTCTTCACAACAATTGTACCTTGCCATGTCCTCTTTCACATCCTTTTGGAATCATCTCATTTGGATCCATGGTTTGGGATATGCATTCATCTAAAGTGGACATCATGACTTGATTTTCTAGGCAGCATTTAGGCCAAACTGGCCCAATCAGTTTTGCAGTTGTGATGACATGACTTTGGGGCCATTTTTCACCTTCTTCCATTCATTATTTCCATTTGTGCCCAACATGAAAGATGTTAAGCTCCATGAACTCTTCCTACTGTTTGCATTGCCTTACCATTTGGTCATGTACTCATCAAGATACATAGTCATAAAGTCACCATCTTGGACTTATTTCCAAGCCATGCCATGCTGCAGCCAGACCAAGCAAACCAGCACATGTGTTGCTTTTCCTCATTTGGCCATGTACTCCTGTTTCCACTAACTTAAGTTTTTGCCAAAATTAGAAGCTTGCTTTCACCACCTCACTTTTTGCATCATTTTGCACATAACCAAAACAAACATTTGCAAGCCCATTTAGAACATTTAAACCCATCATACATAAGAGCCTAAAACCCTAAATCTGAGGAGGAAGGCTGTGGATTTTCGAGCTAGGCAAGCAAAGGGCATTTGAAAGTCAGCTGATATTTCTCATCAAGCTCTCAAAGTTGCAGCATCAAGGCACCATTTCTCCTTCCATTCCTCCATTATCAAGAAGAAGTGGACTGACTTCCACTAGGTAAGCCTTTTACTCCTTCTTCCATGGCCATGTATAACTTCTTATGCTCATCATTATGCTTGTTCATTAGTGTTTTTCATGCCATTGCCATGCTCATCATCATGTTGTTTTCTATGTTAATGTTATGCCATGCTCATTTCTGAAGCCCTCAACATGAGGCATTGTCATTAAGTTTGAGTTTGTGCTGCTGAATTGTTGTTCATATCCGTGTGCATGTGGCCATCTTGTGGTCAATATTTCTCTATGTTAAAGCCATTATTTTGCCTAAAACAAGATGCCATTTTAAACTACTCATTTCATACTTGAACTTTGGTCTTTGTTTCGTGCCATTTGGTGAATCATGGTGGTTGCATTTTGTTGGGAAAGATGAGGAAAACTCACTGTATTTCACGTGTTTCACGTCTGCATGGAGCTAGGGTTTTGTTGTGTGGAAGAAGATAAGACGTGTCGCTTCCAAGGTCGTTAGATCGTGCGCATATCTTATTATCCTATCCGTCCATCCTATTTTGTCCTTTTGTGACTTAAAACCAGCGTGACCGATTGATAAGGGTTTACATGTTATTTTTTAATTAAATGTTCATTTAAATATTATGTCACGCTGGGTTTTAATATCACTTGGACCGGGCCTCAGCGCTACTGCTTTTCCCACCCTCTGTTCAAGGCCCATCACCATTATTCCATTCCATTTTTATTTTCTTTTTATTCCCATTTTATTTTCTGCTTTGATTTTAATTATTTAAAAATATTTTCTTTATTCATAAAAATACCAAAAAATATTTTCCATATTTCTTAATGTTTTATTTAATTTTATTTAATTTTTATTTTTGTATTTATTTAATATTAGTATTTTATTTTAATTATTTATTCTAAATGATTCATATTAGCATACTTTTTTTTGTGATTTTTATTTTCATGACTTTAAATTATTTTTAGGTTCTGATTTTTGGGATGAGGGTTGACCAATGCCCCATGGTCAACCTGACATTTTCTTGGAATTTTATTTCCCATTTTCAATTTATTTTGGATTTATTTTTGACCTAGTTTGTTTGGTTGACTTTTCATTTAACTTCTGTTTTATTTCAATTAATTTACATACCAATTCTCATTATTTTTAAAATCTTTTTGGGAGATGATGATGTCCTGACCCCACCTTATTTAGTTTAATTTTTCATTATTTTATTGATTAATTTACTATTTATTTGACATTTTTTAAGTTGACTTGACTTTTCAGTTGACTTTTCTATGATCGATTTTGACTTAGGGATTGCTTATGGAAATTGAAGAGATCTTTTGATCCTCCCTTGTTCATCTCATACGCCATGTATTAGAGGCCTTTTAACTTGATTTTATTTGGTCCTTACCTAATTTCCCGATTTAATTATTCAGTGATCCTTTGTGTGCATAGTTTCATTTGTCTGATTCATCTGTCATTTGTTATACTTGTTTCTTTCATTCATGCATACTATGTTTGATTGTTTAACATGTTCATACCTCTCATACATTGTTTAATACTCCATTATTTCATTATTTGATTCTTTGACTTGATTATATACATGTTTAATTATTTGATTTGATAGATTAACTGTTGCCTACTTGTATGATGTATGAGGCATATATTCTTATTGTTTGATTGCCATGAACCATCCCCATTCATAACAAATGTACCCCTCTCCCATGAATTGTATAACGTTTATTCTTTCATTATTTATTCATCTGTTAATACAAGAATTAAAACGAACATCCGATAATCATTTCAAAACAAGATCAAAAGCTCAATCCAACGTCGAGTAATCATTTTCAAAACTTAACAGAACCAGCATGTGTTCATCCATTCTCTTGTAAGTCGATTGCTTCAGGCATCGCCATCTACCTCCTATAAGTCGATTGCTCCATGCATCGCCATCTACCCTTATCCGTTACTCCTTTCCTTGTTCCATCCATTGACTTTTGTTCCGTTTAGGTAGCACCCATTAGGTTGAACCCTTTGTATGATAACATAGGTAGAATTCCCTTATTTCTTTGTATGACAACATAGGTAGAATTTCCTTATCCTTTGCATACTAACATTAGGTAGATGTTCCCATTTGTAAATCCTAACACATAGGTCCACATTGCATGACAACTCTAGGGCAGAGCTTCCCCACTTTTAGACCTTCTGTGCGTCTCCGATCTTGTGGCATGTCAGTCCGTTCTATTGCAAAGAGGTAACTGCCTAAGACTCGATTCAACAAGCTGCGACACCTACTGCTAGGACGTTGAACACATTGCCCACTTTCCTTTGACACAGCTGGTGTCCTCTTTTGTAAGTCCATGTTCAGATGGCAATGCTTAACCCCTAGTTATTCGAACTACGACAACTCTGATTCTCATGTTCAGATGAGATACGTAGGCACGAGATGCGATGTCTTGTCGAGTTTTTGACTAACGACTAACAACTAATCCTTGCTTGATTTCGCCCTCGTTGTGATTCTTTTCTCTCGCCCTCGTTGCGATCGAGACCTTCCCTTTCTCTTGCCCTAGATTGCAATCGAGACCATTGCTCCCGTAGTTAGCTGAACTATGTTTTGCTCTGGTTCTCATTCCAGATGAGATATGTAGGCATAAGATGCGATGTCTTAGCGAGCACACTTCTCTTTAACCCATAGGTAGCCGAGCTATGAAGACTATGATTCTCATATTCATTTGAGATACATATGCAGTGGATGCGACATCCGTGCGAGTCATTTTCTTTTGACCCTTCCTTTAGCAGATAGTACTTTAGATATACACACACCCTTTAGACTAAAACAACAAGAGTGGATCCCGTAGAGTACTACAGATGCGTAGGGGTGCTAATACCTTCCCTTCGTATAATCGACTCCTGAACCCAAGATTTGGTTGCGAGACCTTGCCTTTTCCTTTCTCTTCAGGTTTTCTTTGATCGTTTCCTTTCCCTCCTTTGGGATAAATAACAAACGTTGGCGACTCTTCTGTTTCTTTTTTTCGCCGGTTGTTTTTCGCATTTTTAGGTTACGACAATATGTCACAAGTAAATATAAACATACAATACAACAAAGACAAAAAGTAGGCTAAACCCACTAGAGTGGAGTCCCCAGCAGAATCGCCACTTTTCTGTAGCGGGGTATTCGTTACCTTTAGATTTATTGACTAAATCAAAAGTAAATCATACAATTCGAGTCGCCACCGCACTTCTATTTATCCAAAGGAAAGGTTAGAAAGCGAACAAAAACCAAGAAGTTTTATCAAATCAAAAACTAATAAAAATGTTAGAGAGCTGGGTAAGGGGGTTGGTTATGCAATGGGAAGGTTTTAAGCACCCAAAACATCCTTATTACTCTAAGGGAGCCCTTTTTGCAAAGTTGTATTGTAGGATGGTATTTGTGAAAATATTTGTGCAAACAGGATTGGGGAGATGAGAAAAGAATATGCATATTATTTAATATTTTGTTATTTGAATTGATGAACCCATTGCCTATGTACCATCTCAAAGGTAGGATCAAAACCTCGTAGTTCGGGGTAAAAATCTCAAAATATTGGTGAATTGATTTGACCAAAAGCCTTAAGGTCTTTTGTTATCAAAGGGAGAAAACTCTACCTAAACCAACAATCCACCATTTGAGGAAGGCTTCAACATACTAGTGAGGGGTTAACCCTATAATAAGTATGGAAGACTTATAGTCCAATCACTAAGGATAAGGTGAGGTTTACATCAACCACTATGATAACTCAAACCTAATGACTAATGTTTATGAAAAAGGTTTTAATAAAGGTGGCCATTGGAACCACAAAAATCACTTGAAGTGAGTTGGATTTACAACTTAGAAGTATTCACAAAATGAGGTCAAAGTTGGTTTAAAGTTCATTCAAGATAAGTGTTAGTGAAAAGAGTTTGAAAAATCAAAGGCATATGGCCTAGGTTTCTAGTTTTGAAAACAATGTCAATGTTTGCACAAAATGAGTTTGGCTTGGGTTAGAGTGAAGAGAAGAAGAGAAGGGCTAGTCCTAAACATGCAAAGATGAGAGAAGAGATAAAACCCTTGGAGTTCCTTTCTTGAGATCATAAAGATGATTCAAGATGCTCATTTCCTTTGGAATTAGCAAGCAACAAGCAATCAAAACAATTAAACATCCAAGCTCCTAGGATCTCCATCGGCTTGTCTTTTTCTTAACATGGCTACTCATGACAATGGTCCTTCTTACTATCTCAAGTTTGGGATCCCTATCACATAAGAACAAACAATCAAAAAGTTCAAAATGCAATAAGAGGAATGGACACAGAACGAGTTTAGATTAGAGGTCCTTTTAAGTCAACATTCAAAATTTAACATTCTAAAGGTATAAGGCCTAGTTTCTCTTCAACAAGTTTAAAATTCTAAAGGCATGAGGCCTAGTTGCTCTTGAACTCCATTAAGCATAGGTAAGGTCCTAATTCTAAGTCCTTTCTCCTTTTTGCATTGGGTTCACACAAACAATCACAGAATAAACACAAAGCAACAATATATTTATATACAATAATAAGCTCAAATGAGCAAAAGGAAAATGGCGTAAACATAAACATGAGCTCAAATGAGCAAAGGGAAAAGACAATATGAATAAATGAGCAAGAAATTAATTTGCATTAAAGTAAATTGCAAGAATTAAATGCTTGAATTAAAAGTTAGTAATTAGTAGTTAGTGTTAGTGTGCCATAAGACAATTTAGCGCTATGTTAAGCAATCGTAAGTGGACTAATGTAGTAGTCACACCTATCTGAGGCCGGTCAATAAAACTATAGGCAAACAAACATAAGTTAAAGATCATGACTAGTAAGCCAAGCTCCTACAACTTGCCATGCCAAAAGAAAAAAATGAAAGGCCTCGTATGGATTTTAGATTTTTTGCTTAACTAAGAAGCAACCTATCTTGGACACAAAGCAATTCAATTGATCTTTGATCAAGTTAAATTTGATTTGGATCAAAGAAGGTTAAGCTTCTCATATGTAAAGGCTAACCACAACTCATTAACTCATTGGCCAAAAGAAAAAGAAAAAGATGAAGATGAAATAAGAATGGACAAAATGAGAATTTAAATGACATAACCAAAACACAATGGTCAAATGTGAATCGGATCATCACCAACCAATGGTAAACAAAAGTGAAATGAAGATTAGAAGTCAAGAAAGGTCAAACATATTTTTGGTATTTTTTGGAATTAAAATAATACATAAAATAAAATGAAGAAAGTATGGTCAAACTTCAAATTCAATTCAAATCAACTTGGATAAGTCCAATAGAATCATCATAAGTCTAACATGGTCAAACAAGGTTTGACAAATTTTCTCAACATTTTTTGAAAATAGAAACTATTTTAAATTCAATTAAAAGCATTAAAATATAACACCAATGAATTAAAATCTCAAATAAGTCTCAAATCAATTAAGAAATTGATGAGAATATTTTCATAGACTTATCATGATCCAAATGTGTTAAGAAAATATTTTTGGAATTTTTGAATATCAAAAAGTATTTAAAATGAATTAAAAAACTATTAAAAAAAACAAAACAATTCACAAAAACTATTAAATGGAATCACAAAAATAATTAAAAATCAGATTATGAAACTAGATTTTAAAAGAAATTTTTTGCAATTGGTCTCATATTTTTGTGATTCCAAATAAAAGAGTTATGAATTTTTGAAAATAAATGGAATAAAAGAAAATAAAATAGAAAGTAGGAAAATATGGAAAATCAGGGAACGCACGATCCATTTCATTAATTGATGTGGACAACATCAACGAATCAGAGGCGTGCGCGCATCATGTACATGAGTCAAGCGCGAAATAGAATGAATTAAAAAAAGTCATAAAGAACAAAGGCCAAGATTAGATCGTGTATGTGAGATCTGATGATTACAAGGCCTCCACGTGGGGACGATGGTGGAAACCACCGTCTTCTCCGGTGAGCCAACTGAAACCAGCCACCAGTTGCAGGTTTTGCAACCTCAACCAAATTGCATGATCCTTATACCAAATTAAAGCTGGGGTGATGTACATCACCCCTGTAACCTTGGATTTCTCTCAAGATCTCTATGGAATAAGAAATCTGAGATGGAAAATCCAGGTGTTTAATCTAAAATGCATCAATTCACAAAATCAAAGCCACCATTAGCTTGCCTTTCACACGAGGACTTCAGAGAACCAAACAAACACAAGCAAATCACATTATATAAGGAGATATGGATCAAAACAGTTGAGCAATAAACCTTTGAAGTGCATCTTTAATCAGCACGATTCCTTCCAACTCTTGCTTGCAATTTGATCTTGAGATATGGTATGAGTGCAAGGCTAAGGAATTAGTGTTGAAGATCAACTGATTTTGTTGAAATTCAAACTTGAAATGAGAAATTAAAAATGAGAATTCCTTTGGTATGGTTAGGTTTCCAATTCTGCAGAGCTTCAGGTTGATTCAAGAATGAAGTTTGAATGAGGCAAGGCATGTATTTATAGTTGCAGCTGCAAGCAAAGCAAGGCAAAAACTCGTGTGCGTGATCATTGGGTCCTCCATGCATGGGCCTGTACAGGCGCATCTGAGGCCCAAAACCAATTGGAAATGAATGCTGAGCTCATTTGGAGAAGGTTTGGATGTGTGATTTGCATAGCAATTGCTTGTGTATGAAGGTTCCGTGTGAATTTCAAATTTGGGCCTAAATGTTCCCCTCTTCGAAAGTCATACATAAAGAATCCAAACATAGGCATGTGAGTAGTGGTTGGAAAGGTTTTGACATAAGGAATAAAATCTATGTTGGACAAAAATCCATTTGGAGTTTGGAAAATTGTGAAACCTGGCCATGAACTTTGATGTACAAAACATGTCTTTGAAAAATTTGCCAAAAGTGACCAACTTCAAGCCCTTCTATTTCAATGATGTAAGCCTCAAATGGAAAAACCTCCAACATCAAAGTTGTAGATATTTTCAAGATAATCAATGTGGACTTAAATTGGAATCATTTTTATTTTTGATGAGAAAGTTATGGGCACTTGAAGTTGGACTTTTTCAAGATTCAACGGTTTTGGTCCAAAGTGACCGATAATGTTTTGTATTATCACATGTGTTTATTTTAGGATTATGAAATTTTGTCCAACATAAAATTTTAAGTATACATCTTAAGACTTCCAATGCAATTGGTTTCGCCTCAAAATCATAAAAAATGAAGGAGTTAGGTCCTTGGGAAGTTGACCCAAAATTAGGGTTTCAATCAAAATGACCTATAATGTTTTGAAATGAATGATGACCTTCCAAGTTTCAAATGGATTTTTGATGAACATGAAAGTTATGCATATGGCTCTTAAGAACATTATTTCTCTTGAGGTCATCTTCATTTGACAAACACATCAAAAGTTAGGTCTCAGTGGATCTCAAAATAGTCAAATGACTTGACTGGTCAACTTCCCAAGTCCAAACTTCAATACTTGATGCATGAATGATTGAGGATACTCACATAAGCTCATATATGCATAAAATAATTAATGAAAGAACTCCCCTTGACTATATTTGATCATAGGTTGAGGTTTCTTCATGAGCAAGGCACAATCAATGCATAGTTGAATTAGGGTTTCCTTGGGAAACAATCCTCAAGCCCTTTGGTTTATCTTGATCAAATTGGCAAATTGAGATACTTGGGAGACATATATGATGATTGAGAGCTTTGGGAACCATTTTCATGTTTGCTTTCATCTTCATCTGGCCACTTCCTTGAGCATAGGAGCCTCATAAGAGCCTTGGATCACATGGCTGCTTAAGCTTCAAAACAAAACAAGTTAGTGACATACTTTTGTGCTTTTGGTTAGTAAACAAAATAAGAAAAGAAATAATATACAATTCAAGCATGCTTGGTGGTCTCAAACCAACTCACACAAGTCCCAACCCTAGGGTAAGGAGCCACACATGCTATTATCCTTGAGGCAATGCAATGAGCAATGATATGATGCCATGAGGGATCTTAGGGTCAAAATTAGGGTCTTACATGAGCGAGGTAGCAAAGAAGGAAGTCCTTAAACTACTGGAAGCTGGTATAATCTATAAGATCTCTAATAGTAAGTGGGTAAGTCTTGTACATGTGGTACCCAAGAAGGGAGGCATCACAGTTGTGCAGGACGAAAAGGGAGAGCATGTCGCTAAACGCATAGAAGGCGGATGGCATATGCGCATAGATTATAGGAAGCTCAATAAGGAAACTAGGAAAGACCATTTCCCCCTTCCATTCATAGATCAAATGCTTAAGCGTCTTTCCCGACACTCTTACTTTTGTTATCTTGATGGATATTCTGGATTTTTCCAAATACCCATTCACCCCGAGGATCAAGAGAAAACAACCTTTACTTGTCCCTACGAAACGTTTGCTTACAGATAAATGTCGTTTGGACTCTGTAATGCGCCAACTACTTTCCAATGTTGTATGATGTCAATCTTCACAGATTATCTCAACAGAATCATGGAAGTATTCATGGACGACTTCTCGGTGTGTGGATTGAACTTTGAGGACTGCCTTATTAACCTTGAGAAAATCCTAGAGAGATGCGTAGAAGTTAACCTAGTGTTAAACTAGGAGAAGTGCCACTTTATGGTCAAAGAAGACATAGTGTTAGGACATATAATATCTGAAAGAGGCATTGAGGTTGATAAAGCAAAAATAGAAGTTATAGAAAACCTTAACCCTCCTAAGACAGTTAGAGAAGTATGTAGTTTCCTTGGACACGCCGGTTTCTACCGACGTTTTATAAAAGACTTCTCTAAAATAACAAAACCCCTGACCAGCCTTCTCATGAAGGACATGAATGTATTTTCATTGAGAAATGCATCAAAGCCTTTAACCAGTTAAAACAAGCATTAATCTCAGCACCCATTCTACAAACCCCGTATTGGACTAAACCCTTTGAAATAATGTGTGATGCTAGCGATTTCGCTATAGGAGCTGTTTTAGGGAAAAGAAAAGATAAGAAACTACACGTAATATATTACACTAGTAGAACCCTAGATTCCACTCAATTAAATTATACAACAGCAGAGAAGGAACTCCTAGCTGTAGTTTTCGCAATCGATAAATTTAGGTCTTATCTTGTAGGATCTAAGATTATAGTCTATATAGACCATGCAGCTACCGTTACCTTCTGAGCAAAAAGGATGCAAAACCTAGATTACTCAGGTGGATCCTTTTGCTACAAGAATTCGACTTAGACATTAGAGACAAAAAAGGAACATAAAACATAGTTGTTGACCATCTTTCCAGATTAGAGCATTTAAAGCCAGATCATTTACCTATAAATGATGACTTCACTTATGACAGACTAGTAGCTAAGATAGATACCACTCCCCTTGAACCTAATAAAGACAACCTTGGGACGATATGACTTCACTTATGACAGACTAGTAGCTAAGATAGATACCACTCCCCTTGAACCTAATAAAGACAACCTTGGGATGATTTCAGAAATTAGCAAAGTACCATGGTACGCTGATTTTGTGAACTATCTAGCCGCTGATATCATACCACCTGACCTCAACTATCAACAGAAGAAGAAGTTCTTTAAAGATAAAAGACACTTCTATTGGGACGAACCACTCCTTTTCAAAAGAGGATCTGACAACATATTTCGACGTTGTGTCCCAGAAGAAGAAGTCAGAAACATCATAGAGCATTGTCATTCTTCACCCTATGGTGGACATTCAAGCACATCCAAGACATACGCTAAGATCTTTCAAGCTGGTCTTTATTGGCCGACATTATGGCGTGATGTCCATGCTTATATTGTCCGATGTGACCGGTGCCAGCACGCTGGAAACATCTCAAGACGTGATGAAATGCCTTTGAAGAACATCCAAGAAGTAGAACTATTTGACGTTTGGGGTATAGATTTCATGGGACCTTTTCCATCTTCATTGGGAAATAAGTACATTTTGGTAGCAGTTGACTATGTGTCCAAGTGGATAGAAGTTATAGCCGCACCCACCAACGACACAAGAGTAGTCATCAAGATGTTCAAGAATAATATATTTCCTAGATTTGGAGTTCCACGACTTGTCATAAGCGATGGTGGATCACATTTTATATCCAGAATATTTAATAAGCTCCTAAGGAAATATAGAGTGAAACACAGAGTAGCAACACCATATCACCCCCAGACTAATGGTCAAGTGGAAGTATCCAACAGAGAGATTAAACAGATCTTGGAGAAAACTGTATCAATATCTAGAAAAGATTGGTCTGAAAAGCTAACAGAAGCAATGTGGGCTTACAGAACTGCTTACAAGACCCCCATTGGATCTACACCGTACCAGTTGGTCTACGGGAAGTCATGCCACTTACCTTTTGAGCTCAAGCACAAGGCATATTGGGCCATCAAGACCCTAAATTTTGATTACTTAGCATCTGGCAAGAAGCGAATCCTTGATATTCACAAATTGGAGGAACTTCGCCAGAACGCTTACGAAAATGCCGTTATATACAAGGAGAGAACCAAAGCTTGGCACGAAAAGAGGATCGTGAAAAAGGAATTTAATATAGGAGACTCTGTTCTTCTCTTTAATTCGATATTACGTCTTTTTCCAGGTAAGCTGCGTTCGAGATGGACAGGCCCCTTTGAGGTGTCCAAAATCCTGAAATCCGGAGCAGTTGAAATCCGAAACAACTCTTGTAATCCATTCGTGGTAGATGGACAAAGATTGAAGCAATACCAAGGAGGTGACATACCCACAAAATGTCATGACCAAGCTCTGAACGACCCTCCAATTCCTACCTCTAACATATAAAGTTCGAATCGTCAAGCTAACGACGTTAAACAAGCGATGCATGGGAGGCAACAGTTATAATATTTGTGATTTCAGGTGTCCTCTATTTCTAATCTAACTTTTCGGGAATGGAGAATATAGACACTATGCCAGTAATATTTCGTGACCCAGTTCAAGAGCAGCGCTACATCATGCTTTCACAATGCCAGATGCTGCCTACTAGATATCCCGAATCGAGTTGCATTGAGGCATTAGGCATTGAGCCTAGTGTCAGGCACTTATGCAATCAGTTATAATGGGATGAATATAGAGATGCTATGCACATGACTTATAGAAACCTGACTTTGGAGTTCTTGAGCTCGCTTGTCTACGAGCCTTATGTTGGTCATGCCAGTGATAGAGGATACATTAACTTCAGGTTGTTTGGGGGTAGAATACACCTTCAACCAACAAGCGTTTCAACGACTTGCTTGGTTTCTAGACTGCCTATGATGCTTCGTCCGAGCTCCCCATGAGCTACTTTCTGAGCCGAGACGTCGAGAAGTTTTGGAGCGATATCACATGTGGAGGTAGTCCTGATCCTTCAACCCAGATCTCCAACAAGATTCACAACCCTGCTTTCCGATACTTCCAGATGATCATTGCCCACACCTTCCTGGGGAAGAGTGACCCTGATGAGCATGTGAGTGCTGAAGAGATCTTCTTCATGTATTGTACCACTCAGTCACGCCCGGTAGACAATGGAGCTTTCTTGATCGAGAGCCTATACCTTAATGCTCGCTCTGCTGCAAGCCCCATACATGTCGGAAGCACTGTGACTCACATAGCCTCAGCCCTGGGACTCGATAGGAGACTTTCTCACCTAACACCTTATTGCATCTACACCCTGATGGATGTTGATTTCTGTCTGGACCGTGGTCTGATGAGGAGATCCTCTTTCCATCCGGATCAATACAGGCTGTTAATTGAGGGTGAAACCATTCACTACTTCACTTTACCTGACCCTCAGATGACTTGTGTTATTGATCAGGCCAACTGGGTCTACACCATAGAATGGCAGGGAGAGACTATAGATGCACCGAAGATTGCACCAATCAGAATTAAAGTCCGTACCAACAATCCTAATATCCAGACTCCGAGCATGGAGTCCGAATTGGATAAGCTTCGCATGGAGATAGTCGAGCTTCTCCAGGAGCTTGCTGATGTTTCCCTGCAGGTCGAGGTAGCAGTTGCCTCACACGACACCGAGACTGATATGCTGCTTGATGAGATCGCCGATCTCCGACACCAGATCACGGAGCTTCGAGGCTACGAAGTTGAGGAGACTCCACTATATCCCGAGCGTTGATGCCATCATGGACCGAGAAATACCGTTTGAATTTCCCTATTTTTCCGTACTTATTATTCATTCCGATTTTTATCGTTTCCTATGACATTATGCTTGCTTTATTTCCTAAGATCTCTGGACTCGTGAATTATTGAATCTTCACATACATATATATATGCATTATATTAATTATGTTTTTTTTATGTCCATTATTTTATTTTGTTTTATTTTTGTTTTACTTTACTATTGTATTTTGTTTTATTTTGTTTTGTTTTATTTTTGTTTTACTTTATTTTGTTTTATTTTATTTCATTTCATTTTATTTTATCAAGCTTAAAATCAAAAACAAAAAAAAAACAGCATTCGTGGATACCTATATATACCCCCCATTGCAAAAATGAAGACAAGAGAATTGAGGCCCAAGAAGCAAACAACACAGCCGACCCAAACCATATTCGAAGACATGTCGGGCGCCATAAGCTCCATGACAGGCGCCATGACGTAACGGTCAGATTTACCTTTTTCACTATTTATACCTTCTTCAAACTCTCCAGACCTATTCTCTTCTTCTCCAAACTCCACCAAATTCATAAAAAAGTTTCAATCTTCTCACTTTCACTACAAACCAAAAATCCATTAAATTCCATTTTTTTCCTTTCTTTTTTATAATTACTCATTTTTCCCTACAACCTCCATTAATGGTCGGAATGGAGTTTAAGGAGATCACTCTTCATGGAGGAAATCCCGGTGAGCGACAAAACAAGATTTTGCAAAAACTGCAAACTCGGGAGATCCTCTCTACCAGGTATGTCGACAAAGACTGTTTGTACACTCTAGGCACATATCATAGTGTATTCCACATGCTAGACAATTTAGGATTACACGATATTTTTGCTGGTAAAACACCCACCTACGATAGGCTCACTAGGGAATTTTTAAGTTCCCTGATTTACACTGTCCATCCTGGCACTGCTAGCACGCTAGGTTCCGTTTATTTTAGGATGTTTAATGTAGAATATGAGTACACTACCGATGCTTTAGCGGGATTGCTCAGAATGCCTTAAGGTGATGGTGTTATTTGTGAGACACCCTTAGATGCTAAATGGGCACTCGAGTCATTTACTTTTTGGAACCGATTATCTAATGTGAATGTCACTTCCTTCGAAGGAATTTTGGCTTCTAATATCCATAACCCGGCCATACATATTTTTAGATACCTTTTGGCATGTACTATATTTAGCCAGGAAAACTCTAACAAAGTAATTGCCCGAGAATTACCATTTTTACAGGGTTGCCTCACTGATCGCAGGATCAATCTTGTTCCTTTCATGTTGGCTTATATGTCTGCCATCCTTAAGAAAGGAGGAACCATCTCTTTCGGTGGTTTGATTACCTCCATTGCTAGAGGGTTGAATCTACACGCTGAGTTGGCCACCTTGAAACCACTCCCTCACCGCACCATTAACTTGAAGTTTTTGAAAGATATGAAATTATGCAAGGTGCGGAGAGAAGGTGATTTCTGCCTTATGATACACGGTGCAACTGTACCCAGCGTTGTCCTACCTTTCTCTCAGCGCACGGATGTGCGACATGCGGGGAATTGGACATAGGATCTTGATGCTCCGCCCATTACCGGTCCTTTGCCACCTAACGTTCCTATGGACGAAGGGCAAGGAACCAATGATGAGTATGACCGGCGCGACCAGTCACCGGCTCATGATATTCATGCTGCATCACCTGCACACATCGCACCTTCTTCCTCTAACCCTTTTGCAGGTACCACTCCCGGTTTCCACATCATCGAGGAGATGTGGCGCAAGCACCTGGCTCGTGAGGAAAGGCGTGACACCCTCCTGAACACCATAAACCAACAACTGTCAGACAATATGAGCTTTATGGTAGCTTCCCAACAGCGTAGTGAGAAAGCGCATTAGACTGTCACTGAGTCTTTGCTTGCGATCACTAATGAGCAGCAACGCATGCGACAGTCTAATGAGCGTCACTTCGCTCTCATCGAGGCCACCCAAGCATTTCTCCTAGATCTCTCTCAGCAGCTGTAAGAAAGACTTAGTACTCGATCCAAACGTCGTCGACCCATGCATCCTGACTAGGGCGTTGACGGTGACGGTACCGGTTCTCACCCCTGGCTCTCTCTCTCTCTCTCTCTCTCTCTCTCTCTCTCTCTTCCAGGTTACTCCTACCCTATCTCATATCGAAACATTGAGGATAATGTTCGGTTTAAGTGTGGGAGGAGATTTTATCGCTTTTCATCTTTCCTTTATTTTTATTGCTTTTTATCGCTTTCCTTTACTTTTATCGCTTTTTACCGTTTTCCTTTATTTTTAGTATGTTTTGTTTATTTTATTTTTAGTATGTTTTTCCCTTTCAATATAATAACATGTGTCTAACGAGTCATTTGTGTGAGTGTATCCTTATTTCCCCAATTTCTTTAACCTTACCAAAAAAATTTAGCCAAGAAAACAGTACATCTTTAACATTTAGGCTACAAGACAGGTTAATAATAGGATGTAAAAGACTTGGGAAAACTTTTTCAAAAATCGGTATTGTCTTAACACCTTAGGCTTCATGATTATAAGAGTCGATTCTGATGCCCCATATGCTGTAGCCCCAGTTTTTGTTCCAAATAAGTCCTTAAGTAGTTTATCCTAGCAGTCAGCTCCGGCTTAAGCATGCTCTACGTAGGGGACCGATGAAAATAAGTGAATGATCACAAAAATCCCTGCTTTGTTCCCAAACCGCATGAAAATCCGGGCTAGGTGACTCTCACACGGTCATTTAACCCAGCAAAATAAAAACATATGCGAAACATGCAGGAGAAAAATAAAAAAATAAATAATAATAAGTCTATTTGCTGGTTGGTTCAGAGGTATCTGGTGCTAAACTTGGTAGGGTGGATTACGATCCAATCCCCCACAACTGTAAATTGGGTTGAATAAAGGGGTTACACCAACTTATGTACCGGAGCCGCATGCTTAGAAAAATAAAATAATAAGCCTATTTGCTGGTTGGTTCAGAGGTATCGGGTGCTAAACTTGGTAAGGTGGATTACGATCCCATCCCCCACAAATGAAAATTAGGTTGAATAAAAGGGTTACACCAACTTATGTACCAGAGCCCCGTGCTTAAGATCATACTCACTAACCGGTCACTTTACTATGAGTATGTACAGATAACGAGCTTAATGTGATTGCACTTGAATGAAAAGGACTTTAGGAAAACAAAAAGAAGACCTAGGTATGGTGGGGTAATGTGGATTGATTTGTATAGGAACGAAGCCTACGACCACAATTGCGGGAAGTGTCACTACAATACCCTTAGTTTGATTCGTTAGTACCTATCGATACATTCCTTTAATGAACTCGTAAGTCTTTTTGCCTCGAATTAACTCTAGATTGATACTGATTTTCTTGCATAAATGATAACATGAAACTATATCACATTTTTAGACTTGATTTAATTAAATTATATCGCTATTTGAGTCAATTTATTTTATATTATTCGATATTACTCGGTATTTTCTTATTATTTATTTCAGGTATCATTATTTAAAGCACGTGTGAAAAAGAAAGAAGAGGGGTGCAAAAAGAGGATTTTCTAGAAAAGCAGCGAGCTGAAGCACCAAAGCCCAGCCCACGTTTGGAACAAAGAAAATGGCTGTGACGACCGCCACAAGCATGTGACGAGCGTCGCGCCCCAAAACCTAGTGTTATGACCGTAACACATAGTGTGACGGACGTCACACATTTCATCCTATATTTTAGGCTTGACGTGCGTAACAGAAGGAACGTTCTCCCCTAAATTTTCTCATGCACGCTTTGAACTACACGGAAGACCAATTCAAGGAAACGGTTATTTTGGAGGTGAATATAAATAGACCTCAAAAGATCCAATAGAAGCTCTCTCTTCTCCGTGCAATTTTTACAGCAATATTTTCCAGCACTCTAAACTTCCAAGCAATTTATTTTCCTTTTCTAGTTAATTTCCGAAGCATTTAGTTTATTTTCTCACGATAGTTTTTACACCGGAGACTATTGTGTAATTTTTACTGGATCTAACCTCACGTCAGATCATAGTATTTTATTTCCTCGTTTTTACTTTCCTATCTGATCGAGAATTGTGAAGAACAAATCCAACCGACTTGTGGTGGAGTGTTCGAGCATCGAAGCTAGGAGTTAAAATCCAGATTTCTAGTAATTTTCCAGGTTCATTAATTAATTGATTTATTGTTTTAATTTACATATGCTTTGTTCTGCTGTTCATATATTGTTGGTTTGATATGGCCGTATTTATGCATGATTATTGTTTATGCGTGTTTAGCATGTCCGGCTAATTAATTTAGATATCGGTATGTAAAGTAAGTGGAATAAAGGAATCAAAATTGAGTTGGTTTAAATTAATTCAAAATATAGTCACTCTTTTTCTGGTCTCAATTTACAAAGTTAATACCAAGGTTTTTGTACGAGAGTAAAAGACATACAGAAGTTAAAATCAATAGAACGACGATTTGAGCTTTTAATTGGACAATGTAAATTGAACATTAACTTTAAATCAGGGCGAAAGCAATTTTTAAGGTTAATTGAATTCTAATTATTTTCAAAAATTATTTTTAAAAGTTAAACGTGAGGACGAGAGTTAAGCATTTAAGTTTAATTATATAATCTAAGTCAACAGTGCGAGAGTTTGAGACGAGGGTGTTTAAACGGTTAGTATTTTCTCAAAAAGAGTTTCCACATATTCTATTATTTTTAAAAGTAATTTTAGATTTAACGAAATAGTGAGGGCGTACGTTAAAATATAAAGTCATAGTCTAATTCAACAAAGCGAGAGTTTGAGGAAAAGACTTTTAATTGATAGTGTCTACTGAAAAGACTTATTTTAAAATTAAGAAAAAGACCAACGAAGATTTGATTCCCTAATTACGACGAACTACATACCGATATCCGTGTTATTTGATATTTATACTAGATCCAAATTTAGTTTTACTTTTCACCCTAATCATCAAAGTATCATCCGCCTTAGCTTTCCGCAGTAACCCTAGAAAAACGGTATATCGATTCATTAAGTCCCTGTGGGATCTATATCTTTTAAAACTATGCGATTAGACTGTGCACTTGCAGTTAGTACCCCGATAGACTCATAAAGTCGCGATCAAGTTTTTGGCGCCGTTGCCGGGGAATTTTTTTTAGTCGGTATCGTAACTCTTATGTTACGCTGTAGAGACTAAGGCAATTTTTATTTTTTCCCTTCTTTTTCGTTGATTTGTATGCCACACACTCGCTCACAACGCGAGTCGTACTACTTACGAATCAACGACGTTGAATGATATCTCCGATTATTACGACGAATTCGGGAGTATCGTGTTAGAAACAATCTTCCTCCAATCGAAATTCCTGATTTCAAAAATCCCTTTCCTTCGACGATACCAGCGATGGGCGAACCAGCTCGTGCTCTTCGAGATTACGCTTCTCCATCCCAGGATGAGCCGCATTCGAGTATTACTCCACCCGCAATCGAAGCGAATAACTTCGAACTTAAACCTTCGCTGTTGCAGGCAGTGCAACAGAATCAATTTTCTGGAAATCCTTCCGAGGATCCAAACCTTCATTTATCCGTATTTGTCCAATACGCTGATACTGTTAAAGCTAATGGTGTCACTTCAGAGGCAATTCGACTTCGTCTCTTTCCTTTCTCGTTAAGAGATAAAGCTAGAAGATGGCTTCAGTCTCTTCCTTCCAACCCAGTCACCACATGGAATGAGTTGAAGAAAGTCTTTCTTGCCCGATATTTTCCTCCAAGCAAAACAGTTATGTTGAGAGCCCAGATAAATGGATTTAAGCAAAAAGACAACGAGTCTCTTTTCGAAGCATGGGAAAGATACAAGGACATGATGCGACTTTGCCCACACCATGGTTTAGAGGACTGGTTAGTAATTCACACCTTCTACAATGGTCTCTTGTACAACACAAGGTTAACAATAGACGCCGCCGCCGGTGGTGCGCTTATGGATAAACCTTACGCCGACGCTTATCAACTTATCGAGAGCATGACCCAAAATCATTATCAGTGGGGAAGCGACCGAACAATGGTAGAAAAACCTCAAACAAAAGGGGGCATGTATGAGATAAGTAGCCTTGATCATGTTAATGCAAAAGTGGATGCTCTTGCCCAGAAAATTGAAAGTTTAAATGTATCACCTCCAGTCACTGTGGTTGCAGTAACTCAAAATTGCGAAGTCTGTGGAATTCAAGGTCACACGCCTACGGATTGCCAACTCCTAACAGGAATCCAAACAGAGCAGGTGAACTATGCTCAAGGAAATCCTTACTCGCATACCTATAACTCAAACTGGAAGAACCATCCTAATTTTTCATATAAAAGTAATAATGCTTTATACGCACCAGGTCAAGCTCCCAGTCAAGCTCCAGCTATACCTCCTGGATATCAAAAGCCGGCCCCATCTACACCTAACAATAACGTTCCTAGGAAATCCAACTTGGAAATCATGATGGAGAACTTCATAGCTTCTCAACAGCAAACCAATAAAGAGTTCTTAAACCAGAATGTACACACTAGCGAACAAATTAAACAACTACCAAGTAAAGTAGATGCCCTGGCTACCCATAACAAAATGCTGGAAACACAAATCTCGCAAGTAGCTCAACAACAAGCGCCTACTGCTGCCCCAACTGGTACATTTCCTGGACAACCCCAACCTAACCCGAAAGGCCATGCTCATGCAATTATATTACGAAGTGGTACAGAGGTAGAAGGACCATCTGACCCAAGGATTGAGAACCAAAACTCTAAAAAGTCAACTGAGGAAGAAAGTAAACCTAAGGAAAAGGAAGAGTGTAATAAGGAAACCGTAGAAAACAAAGAACCTTATGTACCTCCGCCGCCTTACAAACCACCTATCCCTTATCCTCAAAGGCTAATTAAAACCAAAGACGCGGGCCAATTTAAAAAATTTGTTGACCTACTGAAACAATTAAACGTCACAATTCCTTTTACAGAAGCTATTACACAGATGCCCTCATATGCTATGTTCTTAAAAGAAATTTTATCTAATAAAAGGAAGCATGAAGATAGCGAAACCGTTACACTCACTGCTGAGTGCAGCGCAATAATCCAAAATATGCCTCCTAAACTTAAAGATCCTGGTAGTTTTTCTATACCCTGTCATATAGGAAAATTTTTCATAGATAAAGCTTTATGGGATTTAGGAGCCGGTATCAGTGTTATGCCCTTGTCCATATGCAAGAAACTTGAAATGGGAGAATTAAGACCAACTAAAATGTTTGTGCAATTAGAAAATTGTTCCGTTAGATATCCCGTAGGAATTCTTGAAAACGTTCCCGTGCGCATAGGTCAATTCTACATCCCCACCGATTTTATAATTATGGACATAAGAGAATATGAAGTTACCCCCATTATATTGGGAAGACCCTTCTTAGCAACCGCCGGTGCTATCATAGACGTAAAACGAGGACGACTCACTTTCGAAGTAGGAGAAGAGAAAATTGAGTTTATTCTTTCCAAATTTTTGAAAGCACCTGCAATAGAAGACACATATTACTTCATGGATATCATCGATGAATGCATAAAAGAAACAGAATTAGAAAAATGACGAATTGTCTGACTATCATGTAGAAGACAGACTGAACCAATGTTTAGCAATAACATCAGATCCTACGTAATGCCTTAAGAAACCAACCCTCGACCTGAAAACACTTCCCAAAAATCTGAGATATGAATTCCTAGACCTAGAACTTGAACGACCAGTAATAGTCAATGCAGACCTAGGAAAACTTGAAACCGAAAAACTCCTACATATCTTAAGAAAATGTCCAACCGCACTAGGATACAACATCACCGATCTTAAAGGGATAAGTCCTTCTATTTGTATGCACTGCATCATGCTAGAAGAAGACTGTAAAACTTCTAGGGAACATCAGAGGAGACTAAACCCGATCATGAGTGAGGTAGTGAAGAAGGAAGTAACGAAATTATTAGAGGCAGGTATCATATATCCTATATCTGATAGCAAATGGGTTAGTCTTGTACACGTAGTAGCAAAGAAAGGAGGTATAACAGTGATCGAAAATGAAAAAGGAGAAACTATAACCAAACGAATTGAATCGGGATGGAGAATGTGCATTGACTACAGAAAGCTAAACAAAGCAACCCGAAAAGATCATTTTCCTTTACCATTCATAGCCCAGATGTTAGAACGACTAGCCAAGCATTCTCATTTCTGCTATTTGGACGGTTACTCAGGATTCTTTCAAATACCAATTCATCCTGATGACCAAGAAAAGACAACGTTCACATGTCCTTTTGGTACCTTCGCTTATCGACGAATGCCGTTTGGCTTGTGCAATGCTCCTGCAACCTTCCAAAGGTGCATGATGGCAATATTCTCCGATTTTCTCGAAAGCATCATGGAAGTCTTTATGGATGACTTTTCCGTATGCGGGCAAAGTTTCGAAGAATGTCTTGAAAACCTAGAAAGAGTTCTAGAACGATGTGTAAAAGTAAACCTAGTACTTAATTGGGAAAAATGTCACTTTATGGTACAAGAAGGAATTGTTTTAGGACACATCATATCAAATAGAGGAATTGAAGTAGACAAAGCCAAAATAGAAGTAATCGAAAACCTTCAACCTCCAAAAACTGTGAGGGAAATACGAAGCTTCTTAGGACATGCCGGTTTTTACCGACGATTCATTAAAGATTTCTCTAAAATAACTAAACCTTTAACCGGATTATTAATGAAAGACGCTGAATTCATCTTCGACAAAAAATGTTTAGAAGCATTTCAAACACTTAAACAAGCATTGATCTCCGCGCCCATAATGCAGACCCCCGATTGGAATGAACCTTTCGAAATAATGTGTGACGCAAGTGACTACGCCGTAGGCGCTGTCTTAGGACAACGAAAGGATAAAAAACTTCACGTCATATATTATGCGAGTAGAACTCTAGATGAAGCGCAAATGAATTACGCCACGACCGAGAAATAACTTTTAGCAGTAGTATGTGCACTAGATAAATTTCATTCCTACTTGGTCGAAGCTAAAATAATCGTTTACACTGATCACGCTGCCATTAAGTACCTCTTAACAAAAAAGGACGCTAAACCTAGACTCCTAAGGTGGATCTTGTTGCTACAAGAAATTGATTTGGAAATCAAAGATAAAAAAGGAACTGAAAACGTAGTAGCAGATCACCTCTCTAGACTCGAAAACCTGGAACTGGAAAGAACATCGATCAACGATGATTTCTCGTACGATAAACTTATAGCTAATTTGGAAGAAAATAGAGCTGACGAACAGGTAGAGACCACCTTGGTTGTATGCGTTACACCGTGGTACGCTGATTTTGTCAATTATTTAGCCGCCGGAGTGGTTCCACTTGATTTATCCTACCAACAAAAGAAACGATTCTTCCATGGCATAAAACATTACTACTGGGACGACCCTTTACTTTTCAAAAGAGGCTCCGATGGTATTTTCCGTCGTTGTATACCTGAAGAAGAGGTAGAAACTATAATCCAACATTGTCATTCCGCTCCTTATGATGGACACGCAAGTACATCCAAGACCTGCTCTAAAATCCTACAAGCTGGTCTTTATTGGCCAAACATATGGAAGGATGTACATACCGCTGTCAAGAAATGCGATAGGTGTCAACGCACAGGAAACATATCTAGACGTGACGAAATGCCACAAAAAGGCATTTTGGAAGTAGAAATTTTCGATGTGTGGGGAATAGATTTCATGGGACCTTTTCCACCTTCTTTTGGTAACAAATACATACTCGTAGCGGTTGACTATGTATCCAAATGGATTGAGGCTATAACTTCTCCAACAAACGACACACGAGTAGTAATTAAACTCTTTAAGAATATAATCTTTCCAGGATTTGGTGTCCCAAGAATAGTCGTCAGTGACGGTGGATCTCATTTCATATCTAAGATACTCGAAAAATTATTGTTTAAGTATGGTGTAAGACATCGAGTAGCAACACCTTACAATCCTCAAACTAGTGGACAAGTGGAAGTGTCTAACAGAGAAATTAAACAGATATTGGAAAAAACAGTCGCTACATCGAGGAAAGACTGGTCATCAAAATTACCCGAAGCTTTATGGGCATATCGAACCTCTTAGAAAACTCCCATAGGAACAACCTCATTTAAGCTTATTTATGGTAAATCGTGTCACCTCCCGGTGGAGTTAGAACATAAGGCCTATTGGGCTATTAAAAATTTAAATTTAAACTATAAGGCCGCCGGTGAAAAGAGAATTCTAGATATAAACGAATTAGAGGAACTTAGACAAGATGCATACGAAAATGCCAGAATCTACAAGGAAAGAACGAAAAAATGGCATGATAAACGTATATCAAGGAAAACTTTCAAACAAGGCGATGTAGTCCTATTGTTTAACTCTAGACTTAAGTTATTCCCAGGAAAACTACGCTCTAGGTGGTGTGGCCCTTTCCAAGTCACTAATGTTTTTACTAGTGGGGCTGTAGAAATTAAAGGAAAATCTATTGAATCATTTATCGTAAACGGGCAGCGTCTAAAACATTATCATTATGCTGAAAACAATGAAGACTCGTAAGTCCTGCACTTAGACGTATTGTCTCCAAAATAAATAGATTAACATTTAATAGTTTTATGTCGAGCTTGCGACATTAAACAAAGCGCTTAGTGGGAGACAACCCACAAAGTTTTTATTTTTCTTTGATTATTCTTTTTGATTTTACTCAGTTTTCGTCCTTCATTTTCTTTATTTTATTAAATTTTTCTTCTTTTCTTCCTTCGGCATCTGGCCAAATCCTGACTAAATTCTTGTTTTTCTTTTCTTTAGTTAACACTAACCTGATGGGACATATTGATCGCATGGGTATCAAATTCCGAGGGAGAGCTCAGAGATAAAAATTTGAAGAACTTGCTGAGAGAGAGATGCACCCAAATTTTTATGCTGATGATTGTGCAATGACCGTTCTTGGGCTAAGAGATAGTGTCCTATATCTGCTGAGTCAAATAGGGTGGGAAACCACTCCTATTCGGAGACAATTTGTTACTTACCGGAGGCTAACTCTAGAATTCCTTAGCTCCCTGATTTATGTATCGAACCATGGAAAAGGAATAAACCGAGGTTTCATTCAATTCAGGATGTTCAATATGGAGTATCAGTATAACATTAGAGAATTTACTAACCTCTTAGGGTTCCCCACTTCTTTTGACACATTCAGCATGAGCCAAGAAGACCTCTTTGAATATCGAGAGCTTGAGCATTTTTGGGGAAGTTTGACGGGAAATGACGACCCTGAGGAACATGAGTTTCTTTCTGGAAACATACATAACCCAGCGTTTCGTTATTTCCACAAGATCCTAGCACACACTCTTTTTGGGAAAAGATCAAACATTACCACAGTATCACGTGATGAACTTTTCATAATATTTTGTGCTTCCCAGAACCGTCCAATGAATGGTGCCACTTATATGTTGGCGAGTTTTGACCTCCTTATTCAAGATGACCGTGCACCGATTCAAATAGGAGGATTGATAACTATGATTGCTAATGCTATTGGATTGCGCCAACCCATGCTTGATTTGAACCCTTTTTGTGGTATTCAGCCTATGAATATACTTTTCCTTTTCAACACTATGTTTATAGGAAACCTTGGACCTGAAGAGTTTGAACTATTAATTAACAACCAAGCTTTTTACCTATTCACCATGCCTAGCCCGATGACTAGTGTCCATAACCGAAATAATTGGCTCTACAACCTGGATGGAATGCCTTCTCCTGTTAGATCTGTTGAAACCATCCAAGATTATGAGTCTGATCCGCAGACACCAACTGGTTACCATGATGCTGCCTCTCCACCTCATCCTATCCCGTCCGCAAAATCGGCAATACCTGATCTTAGACATCATATGCCCGAAACTGATTATAATACCGCTATTCAAGCCTTGATGTCAGAACAAGATGCCATTAGAGAAGAGTTAACTAAGATGGGACATGAATTTATGGAATACATGAGTAGAATGACAAATCAATTTCACGAGTTGCTACACCGTGTCAATTCCTTTGCTCCTCCAACGAGAGATTCTACAAGTGGCTAGAAGAATTGGAGTTAACTAGTTTTAGTCTTAGGAAATTTATAGTTTCGTTTGACAGTATTTTTAATCTTAGGATTTATTTTTCGCATGTTTTATTTTTCAGTTAAATATTACATTATGTTTATTTTTATGAAGTTACTCGCATTATTGTTTAAATTAAATTTTATTTTATGCATTGTCTAAAATTACCAATGGTGATATATATTGTATGCTACTACCTACATGGCTTATTAGAGAAAAAAATATATATTCTATGGTGTAGTAAAGTAGCATTCATGGCAACTTAAAATGAAATAACAAAATGAAATAATAAAAAAATAAAAAAATAATAATAAAACAAAATTTGTCACAAATTTTAGCCAATGCATGCTGCCACCATACTGTCACGACCGTTGCAAACCCCAGAAGTGTGACGATCGTCACACATGCTGTCACGGTCGCCACGCACCCCATGACGCCCGTAACGCTTGCTGTCACGAGCGTGACAACTTGTTTCTCGTAAATGTTGTTGACCGTTATGGTCATGACCGTTACTCCCCATTTTAATTCATTTTTATCCTCATTCAACTCACCTCTTTACTCCATTCCACTCACCTTCATCCACATTAATTTTTTTCTCACCCACTCCTCTTCCCAATTTCAAAACTCTTCCTATAAATACCTTCTCTACATTTCTTCCTACACCACATCATTCCAACAAACCATTCTATACAAAAACATTTCCTCCTCTTTTCCTTTCTCCTTTTTTCTACCTACCGATCAATATGGCGGAGAACCAACATCAAGAAGTGCAATTCGGAAATATTATTTTCCGATCTGAAGATAGTAACTATCAACGGGAGCAGTTCGTTCGGTTCCAGCAATGCGGTGTCATATCTACCAGGTACCCAGATTTAAATTGCTTACAAGAATTAGGATTACTTCAAGGTGTGCAATGGCTGCTTCGGCTATCCGATTTAACTTTTCTGTGCACAAAAAATCACCCAACATACCCATCACTCACCTTGGAGTTTTTAAGCTCTTATTCATACTCCACTCCAACCGGTGAGGACGAGTACTTAACCGGTGTCGCAAAATTCCGTATGTTCAACATTGAGTACTCACTATCTCAGGACCAATTGAGTGCCATGCTACATTTCCCTATAGGAGACGACGTCCACCCAAGAATCCCTCCAAACTCAGAATGGAACACGAACGCATTCGACCTTTTTGGAAAAATATCCGGTGTGGAAACCACCAATTGGGATGCATTACTTGCTTCACACATACACAACCCCACTATCCGGTATTTTATCCGTATTTTGCAAAACACCATCTTTGGAAAAGCCAACAACAGCAAAGTGAACGCGAAAGAATTATTCTTCCTACACTACATCTTTTCAGCCGATACAAAGGTAAACGCCGCCTCTTTCTTACTTCACCATATCCGTACCCTTTGTGCTCGAGGCAGTCAACCTTTTGTGATTGGAGGATTAATAACCACCATCGTACTCGGTTTCAATCTAGGGGACCGACTTCAGAATTTGCAATCTTTCCCACTCCTGTTTATGGATATAAGCTATTGTCGCTCCAGCCGCTTAATCAAAAATAGGGTAGGCGGGAAGTATTATCTTATGGTGAATAACCACGAGGTCCCAAGCATCGTTATGCCCAACATTACGCTCACCGATGTTACTAACCCCAACAGATTCATCTACGATCTGAATGCTCCCGAACCTACCATGCCTACACAAGCAAACTCGCCCCCAGACGAGTTTGATGAAATGGAGCAAGGTGATCAAGGTCCTGAACAATATTCGGTCCCACATAATCCTTCCGATAATGTGGCTGGTCCATCCTCCCGACGTCGTCGAAGAAGAAGGCCTGCAACAAATGATGACATCATGGATGCTATTGAACATCAAGCCCAACGGCTTGATGCCATGCATGCGCAGAATAACGAAGTAATGCAACTGATGCGCCAGATGTAGCAACAACAAGAAGAGAGGAATGCAATAACCTACCAGAGGTTCACTGACTTGCTTAACAGGTTTGATGACTTGGCAGTACGTCAACGATCACCGGGTCCGAGAACAAGAGGACGCAGGCAGAATTGAGTTTGGGTTCCATTTTTATTTATTTTTCCTTTTTTTCGCTTTTCTTGAAACATTGGGGACAATGTTTCATTTAAGTGTAGGGGGGACAACTTTTTTTCAAGTATGTTATTTTCCTTTCATAAAAAAAAAACAAAACAAAACAAAACAAAAAAAAAACCAAAAAAAAATATTTTAAGTCAAGTCCCTAGTGTGAAATTTTTTATTATCTATTCCCCTCAATTTTCTTGAGCCATAACAAAATTCAACACACTCAATAAGTATAAAGATTGCCTATTTTATAAAACTTGAGTGAAATTAAGACAAAATTATTACCGCCCCAACACTCTAAAAACCTCAGCATGTTAGATCAGGCTAAGTACCTATTATACCAATTCCTTGAACTTTTAGTTCTATAGTAACCCCGAGTAGTTTATACGAGAAGTCGGCACCGTCTTAATAGCAAACTACGTGGAGAGCCGATGAATACAAGTGGATGATTCCTAAAACAACATATTAAAAATCAGGAAATGCACTAATTAAGTTAGGTGATCCTTACCCGATCATTTAATCCAAAGGTTGCGGACCCTACAAAAACATGGTATGAACGATCCATTGTGACTTGGTTCAGCGGTTTCTGGTGCTGAACTTGGTAGGGCGGACTACGGTTCGATCCCCCACAATTTGCAATAGACTAAATAAAGAAGTTATCCAACTTATGTACCAGAACTTCTAACTAAAAGGGGATCAGAATCGCTAACCGGTTACTCCACTATGTGCGCGAAAAGATAAAGGGCTTAATGTGATTTCGCTAGAATGAAAACGGGTGAAATAAGAGTAAAAGAACTAGGCTGAGCTATAATAGCATGACTCAAACTGGTTTGCATAAGGTGGGGTTATCTAGTGTTGTTATGATAGTTTTTGATGTTAAGATTAAACTCAGGTTATTTCTAAACGAGATTTACTTGCAACCTATTACGAATTGATGTGTGTTTGGAAATTTCATCTGGCTAATATTTTAAATCGATTTCCACATTGTATCTTGCTTGAGGACAAGCAAAAGTCTAAGTGTGGGGGAGTTTGATAACATGAAACTATATCACATTTTTAGACTTGATTTAATTAATATATATCACTATTTGAGTCAATTTATTTTATATTATTCGATATTACTCGGTATTTTCTTATTATTTATTTCAGGTATCATTATTTAAAGTACGTGTGAAAAAGAAAGAAGAGGGGTGCAAAAAGAGGATTTCCTAGGAAAAGCAGCGAGCTGAAGCACCAAAGCCCAACCCACGTTTGGAACAAAGAAAATGGCCGTGACGACCGCCACAAGCATGTGACGAGCGTCACGCCCCAAAACCTAGTGTTACGACCGTAACACATAGTGTGACGGACGTCACACATTTCATCCTATATTTTAGGCTTGACGTGCGTAACAGAAGGAACGTTCTCCCCTAAATTTTCTCATGCACGCTTTGAACCACACGGAAGACCAATTCAAGGAAACGGTTATTTTGGAGGTGAATATAAATAGACCTCAAAAGATCCAATTGAAGCACTCTCTTCTCCGTGCAATTTTTACAGCAATACTTTCCAGCACTCTAAACTTCCAAGCAATTTATTTTCCTTTTCTTGTCTAGTTAATTTCCGAAGCATTCAGTTTATTTTCTCACGATAGTTTCTACACCGGAGACTATTGTGTAATTTTTACTAGATCTAACCTCACGTCAAATCATAGTATTTTAGTTCCTCGTTTTTACTTTCCTATCTGATCGAGAATTGTGAAGAACAAATCCAACCGACTTGTGGTGGAGTGTTCGAGCATCGAAGCTAGGAGTTAAAATCCAGATTTCTAGTAATTTTCCAGGTTCATTAATTAATTGATTTATTGTTTTAATTTACATATGCTTTGTTCTGCTGTTTATATATTGTTGGTTTGATATGGCCGTATTTATGCATGATTATTGTTTATGCGTGTTTAGCATGTCCGGCTAATTAATTTAGATATCGGTATGTAAAGTAAGTGGAATAAAGGAATCAAAATTGAGTTGGTTTAAATTAATTCAAAATATAGTCACTCTTTTTCTGGTCTCAATTTACAAAGTTAATACCAAGGTTTTTGTACGAGAGTAAAAGACATACAGAAGTTAAAATCAATAGAACGACGGTTTGAGCTTTTAATTGGACAATGTAAATTGAACATTAACTTTAAATCAGGGAGAAAGCAATTTTTAAGGTTAATTGAATTCTAATTATTTTCAAAAATTATTTTTAAAAGTTAAACGTGAGGACGAGAGTTAAGCATTTAAGTTTAATCATATAATTTAAGTCAACAGAGCGAGAGTTTGAGACGAGGGTGTTTAAACGGTTAGTATTTTCTCAAAAAGAGTTTCCACAGATTCTATTATTTTTTAAAGTGATTTTAGATTTAACGAAATAGTGAGAGCGTACGTTAAAATATAAAGTCATAGTCTAATTCAACAAAGCGAGAGTTTGAGGAAAAGACTTTTAATTGATAGTGTCTACTGAAAAGACTTATTTTAAAATTAAGAAAAAGACCAACGAAGATTTTAAAACTACGCGATTAGACTGTGCACTTGCAGTTAGTACCCCGATAGACTCATAAAGTCGCGATCAATAAACTATAAAGAGTTTTGCTTGAGGACAAGCAAAGGTTTAAGCGTGGGAGAATTTGATCACACCGAATTACATAGTGTTTTTGACTCGAATTTCACATGTTTATTAGGACTTTATTATCATTTTATTTTTATTATGCTCTCTTTTCTCTTGTTTTCAGATATTTAGCACTTTCAGACACTTTTGGAAAAAACGAAGCAAAAAGACCTAAAATTAAGGTTTTTCGGCGAAATTACACACATGGCGTTGCACATGGCGGCCGTTATAGGGGAAGCCATGAGTCATCAGCCCTCAACTAGGAGGTAACCACCACGTTCCCATGATTCACCCCATTTACACACATGGCGGGCGCCATGAAGGGATGGCGGGCTCCACCTTTAGAAATCACGTTCCCACTAAAGCCCGTTAAGGAGAAGTTGGAGTGCACCATGGTCTTTACAAACTGTTGAGAATCTCTATAAATAGCTCATTTCATTTTGTTTTCTATCATCCAACTTAGTTTTACAACACTAAGCATATAGTTATCATTTGTAATAGTGATAATCCGTCACATCGGGGGGTTATCGCACCTTTTAGAGATTGAGTTGGGTCACTTCGAGTTGCTGTCGTCTTTAGCTTCAGGAGTCGGAGGTTTATTTTTGTACCAGAATCGAAGCCTCCGTTTGGAGCAGGTTCTTATTTATCACTTTATTTATTTATTTCCCGCATTGCTTTTATTTTATTTATTTCCTGCATCGCTTTTATTTTATTTATTTTCCGCATCGCTTTTACTTTATTTATTTCCCGCACTCGCTTTAGTTTTATTTATTTCCCGCACTCGCTTTACTTTATTTATTTTCTGCACTCGCTTTACTTTATTTATTTTACGCACTTTACTCGCTTTCTACGCCTCACATTCTAAAAAAAACTTTTCATCATGATTAACACCATTGTGTTCGTTTGTGTTACCATGTCTGGCTAAATCTTTTAAATGTTAGAATGTAAGGATCGCGGTTAAAGTAATGTTTCACATATTGAAATCTGTAGAAATACTTTAAAGGTTGTTTTGATTTTTAACTTGAGTTTTCTAAAACAAACTTGGTTAGTTTTAATTATTCGAGGAGTGCGAAAGCACCCTGGCGTAGTAACTAGGAATATTTATCACTTTAAGGAAAAACTATTTTTGAAACTGTTTTCGGATGCGTTGATAGGTTTAAAATCAGTAAACTCCTTGTGTAAACTTTCCAAATCAAAATTACTTTTCAACTAATTTTACGAGTCTCATTTGTTAAAAATAGGTTTACTACTTTAGCGTTATGCGCACCTTTTATAAGTGACAATAAAAGGCCTTAATTTAAGGGTAAACTCGGTTCTGAATACGCGAAAGCGGCAGTTCCCGTTAAATGAATTCTTTCCAAGAGTAGAAAATATTTCCTCATAAGTAGTTTTATTTAGACAATCGAAACATCACTTAACTGACGTGAATTACATTCAACTTGTCTTTACCTGCATTTATTATTTACTGTTATTTTGTAAACCCAATATCTCTTTTATACCGCCTTAGATATACACTGTAGCGATAATATTCGATAGATTGGCGATTGGTCTCTGTTGGATCGATATTCTTTTATATTACTTTGACGTTATTCGTGCACTTGTGAATCACAATGATCACCTTTCAAACTTAAACTTTGTTAAAAGAAATGCATCCACTTTGAAATTTGTATCACGAACTACGAGGTTTTGATCCGTCATTTTTATGTTGGTACGTAGGCACAAGTCCGAAGGTCTTGTCAAACACAAAAATATAATTAATGAATTCTTTTCTCATCTCCCCATTCTATTTGTTTGAAAACATCACTTTGTACAAAATACATATGCACACAAGAAAGGGCTCCCTAGGAGTACCTAGGACACTTTGGGTGCTAGCACCTTCCCTCTGTGTAACCAACCCCCTTACCTGTAATCTCTGACATTTTATTAGTTTTGATTTGAAAACTTCTTACTTTTGGGTTTTTTTTCATACATTTCCCTTTTCCCTTGGAAACAATAAAAGCGCGGTTGTGACTCTAGTTTTATTGATCTCTATCTTATCCATAGCTTAATGATCATGAATTTATCGCTATAGAAATTAAGTGGCGACTCTGCTGGGGAGTAGTCTCCAGTGGGTTTAACCTACTTTTTTGTGTGAATATAATTGTATATGTGATGTAAATATATTTGTTTGTGTGATATAATATGCTTGTTATGCTTGGTGATCTCTGAGTGGTGAGGAAAATTCTAACCCGAACTCTAGTGAAATTAACAAGATGGCTTGAGATCCATCTGCTCAGTGGAGACCCTTTTGGATTTGGAAATGTCACACAAGTATTTATGGTTAGGCATTACTGTCTCTAATTTGGGCCCGAGAAACTGAGGACCGTAGAACATTTACCCCCTCTTGGCCTATTTAGGACGTAGTGCGCAGACTGTTCAAGTGTAGACTTGATAACAATTGTTATGCGATACTACACACAGACGAGTTTCTCTTGAGAATATTATGGGCCAATGAGTCAGTCATCTTAACATGTAATATCCGATAGATGGAATTAAGACTATGGGAAATTTTTAGAACATGATCTACAGGATTTTATCCTTAGTTCACTCCTTTGGGATGGTTCTTACCCAGACTCCATGCTCGTGACTTACAATAAACCCTTGATTCTTGGTTGATCCAATCAAGTCTTGTCAATATCAGTGGAACTTGGGTGTTGATAAAGTGTAAACCATAATCCACCAAAATGGATGATTGATCTTAACAAAGACTTGATTCATCCCTTGACCTTTATTTGTTTGCCTTGTGTGTGATCCCTTATTTGTGATTGTTACATTCATGCATTCATGCGCATCATAACATTCATCACACGAAAATTTCAAGGAACTGAGGTATTATTTGCAAATATTTTCAGACCATGGATTATGGACGAAGGAACACTAAGAAGTATGGTTTCAGATGTCCCGGCTTGAAAGAGTTAAGGAAACTATCATCTTTTGTATTAGATCCCTTGGACTTCAAACAACGTCATGGGAAGATTTTGTCTATCTTGAAATTATGGTATCAGATATAAGATGTCAAAGGTAATGTCACGACACTAATATCTGGTAATCAACAATGGATAAACAAAACAGAATGGTAAAGCGAATAACACAAGAAATTGTTAACCCAGTTCGGTGCAACTCACCTACGTCTGGGGGCTACCAAGCCAGGAAGGAAATTCACTAAAATAGAATTAGTTCAAAGACTCTCCGTACACTTCAACAAGTTACAGTCTTTATCACCTAATCTCTACCCGTGCAACTTCTACCTAAGCATTCTTAGATATGAGAACCCACTCACTTCCCTACAATCACACACCAGTGATTTTAAACAACAATCCCTTGAGAAAAGAAAATACTTTTCAATTACACACTCTTGATTTTACTTCACAGTTTCAATCAAGAAGACACACTCTTGATCTTGCTTCACAGCTTTGATCAAGAGGACACACTCTTGATCTTGCTTCACAACATTGATCAAGAGGACACACACTCTTGCTTAACAGCTTTAGAGTGACAAATTACAACCATAAATCAGTCCAATTCAATCATCAATGGATGACTTGAATGACCTACAAGTCTTACGACTAAATAGACACAAACCCTAGCTCTCTCTCTGTATTTCGCTCAGTCTTGGTTGTGTGTTCAAACAGGTTTTCTATGTCCCTTTTTATAGAAGCTCTCAGCTGGGCTTGGACATCTTGAAAACCCTAAATCTATTTTCCAATCAAATCTTTTTATAACAGTTGTATAGATCTCCTTGGAAAATAAGTAAATATGGTTGTAATCCATGATTGAATGCGCCAGCTAGCCATATCTTCAATCATCCAAAGATTGCCATTAATTGTGCAATCACAAAACACCAGACATTCATACTGAATGTTCTGTGTACAGGATGTCATGACATCGGGTCTGACATCCTGGAAAAATCCTGCATAATCCAATAATTCCTTTTATAACTTCCAGCAGGTACAACCATATCAGATGTCATGACATTGTGTATGTCATCTGAAACAATCCTGCATGAACATGTCTTTCATTTAAGCTCCAGCAGGTACATCCAATATCAGAAGCCTTGTCATTGTATGTGGCATTCTGAAACAATCCTGCATGCACATGTTCTTGAACTCCAGCAGGTACATAGGATATCTTATGTTAAGACATCACACATAACATCTTGTGAACACTCTTTGTTTTACCAAAATTGCTGCCAACACTTAGAATCAACAAACTCCCCCTTTGGCAAATTTTGGCTAAAACATATATCAGTCCTTTTTGTTCACAAGGTAAACTATCAGTAGTTAAACAACATAACAGTAGTTTAATCAGCAGCAGAAGCAAAACAATTACTAGCTATGGCTACTAGTAATACACACATGCACAAGGGTACTTCTCCTCCCCCTAAATCTGTGCAACAAACAACAAAATTACTAGTTATGGATGCAACTAGTAAGACACACAAATGCACAAGGGTACTCCTTCTCCCCCTAAATCTGTGCATACAACAAACAGCTACTGTAACACCAGCACCTGTACCAGCCAGAATGTCATTCTGACATCTGCTTTAACATCAGCACCTGTGCACCATATTAGACATCCTCTTTGACATCTGTAACAGAACAACATTCTGTTTTAGCACCTGTGCACTTCGTTCAATAATAGTTGTCCTTCTGTCCAGCCACATACAACTTCCACAACAGCTTCCATATCAAGCACTTCTCCCCCTTTTTAGTTAAAATTGACCAAAGGTGACCATCAGCATCAGAAAAGCTTTCAGCCACACAGTCTAGTCCTTGCCACAACACAGTTTTCCCAGCTAGAAATATCCTTTGGGATAACCACACACTCCTTTGCTTGCTATAGGTTCTCATGAACACAGACCCCCAACTTCCCCCTTAAACATTCAAATTGATTGGCATCCAAAGCTTTAGTGAAAATGTCTGCTAATTGCTTTTTAGTAGTAACATGCTCCAAAGTTATGATCTTCTCTTCTACTAGTTCTCTGATGAAGTGATGACGAATGTTAATGTGCTTTGTCCTGCTTTGTTGAATAGAATTTTTGGAAATATTTATGGCACTCAGGTTATCACAGTATAATGTCATGACTTCTTGTGTGACATTGTATTCAGACAACATCTGCTTCATCCAGACCAGTTGAGAACAACTACTCCCAGTTGCTATGTATTCAGCTTCAGCAGTGGATAGAGATACATAGTTTTGTTTCTTGCTAAACCATGAAATCAGATTGTTCCCTAAAAAGAAGCAACCCCCAGATGTGCTTTTCCTATCATCAGCACTTCCAGCCCAGTCAGCATCACAATACCCAGTCAACATGGATCCAGATCCATGAGTATACAACATCTCATAGTCACTGGTGCCATTGACATATTTCAGTATTCTCTTTACTTGGTTTATGTGACTGACTTTTGGTTCAGCTTGATATTTAGCACAAACACCTACAGCAAATGCAATGTCAGGTCTGCTTGCTGTGAGATATAGGAGACTTCCTATCATGCTTCTGTATAGACTCTGATCTACACTGACACCATTTTCGTCTTTGGAGATTTTCACATAAGTAGGAGCAGGTGTCCTTTTATGGCTTGCATTTTCCATTCCAAACTTCTTCACAATGTTCTTGGCATACTTGCTTTGAGATAGAAAGATAGAGTATTCCATCTGTTTGACTTGTAGCCCAAGAAAGTAGGTTAGTTCTCCAACAAGGCTCATCTCAAACTCAAATTGCATTTGTCTAACAAAATGTTCAACCATCTGTTCTGACATCCCACCAAAAACAATGTCATCTACATATATTTGTGCCACCATGAGCTTTCCTCCTTCATTCTTCACAAACAGAGTTTTGTCAATACCTCCCTTTTTGTATCCATTGTCAGTGAGGAACACTGTGAGTCTCTCATACCAGGCCCTGGGAGCTTGCTTCAACCCATAGAGGGCTTTCTTTAATCTGTACACATGTTGTGGAAGATTTGGATCTGTGAATACTTTAGGCTATTCAACATATACTTCTTCATTTAAGTAGCCATTCAGGAAGGCACTTTTACATCCATTTGAAACAGCTTGAATTTCATAATACATGCCACTCCAAGCAATAGTCTAATGGACTCAAGGCGAGCTACAAGAGCAAATGTTTCATCAAAGTCCACTCCTTCAACTTGAGTATATCCTTGAGCTACTAATCTAGCTTTGTTTTTAGTAACAACCCCTTGTTCATCAGATTTATTCTTATAAACCCACTTTGTTCCTATGACATTTACTCCTTCAGGTCTAGGAACCAATTCCCATACTTCATTCCTCTTGAATTGTCCCAACTCCTCTTGCATTTCATTGATCCAGAACTCATCAGTCAAGGCTTCCTTGATATTTCTGGGTTCAATCTTTGACACAAAGCAACCATGTGAGATTACTTCCCTTGATCTAGTAGTGACTCCTTTATCTGGATCTCATATGATAAGATCTTTGGGATGATCCTTCTGAATTCTGATAGAGGGTCCCTTGTTTATTTTGTCCTCTTCAGTTTCAGCTTGAGAAGGTTCTTCTTCCTTATTTTTGTCAGAGTGGTCAACTGGAGAATCATTCAGAGATGTCTCAACATCGTCTGTGACATCCGTCTGTTTGTCATCAACCACAACATTAATGGATTCCATTCAATACATTAGTTCTGGAATTAAAGACCTTGTAGGCTCTACTGTTTGTTGAATAGCCCAGAAATATTCCTTCATCACTTTTGGGATTCATCTTCCTTCTTTGCTCACGACCAGCCAGGATATAACATTTGCTACCAAATACATAGAAGTATTTGACTGTGGGTTTTCTTCCTTTCCAGACTTCATAAAGGGTTGTGGGAGTTCCTTTCTTCAATGTCACTCTGTTGTGAACATAGCAGGCTGTGTTCATGGCTTCAGCCCAAAAATGATAGGGCAATTTCTTAGCATGAATCATAGCTCTGGCTGATTCTTGAAGAGTCCTATTTTTTCTTTCCACCATACCATTTTGCTGGGGAGTGATGGGGGATGAGAACTCATGATGAATTCCTTCTGAAGAGCAGAATTCAGTAAATTTTCTGTTCTCAAACTCCTTCCCATGATCGCTTCTAATTTTGACAACAGGACTTTCTTTTTCCCTTTGAAGTTTCAAACAAAGCTCCTTAAAGACTTCAAATACATCAGATTTTTCTCTTATGAAATTGATCCAGGTGTATCTGGAGAAATCATCTACCACCGCATATGCATATTTCTTCCCACCAAGGCTTTCAACTTGCATGGGTCCCATCAAGTCTATATGAAGTAGCTCCAGGACTCTTGTAGTTGTGTCATGTCTAAGCCTATGGTGTGACATCCTTGTTTGTTTTCCAATCTGACATTCTCCACAGATTTTTCCCTCATCAATCTTTAAGTTGGGAATTCCTCTAACAGCTTCAACAGATATGATCCTTTTCATACCTTTAAGGTGCATATGGCCCAATCTTTGATGCCATATCTTTACCTCTTCTTCTTTGGCTAAGGTACATATTGAGGAGTATCCAATTTATTGAGAGCTCCACATGTAGCAGTTGTCTTTGGACCTAACTCCCTTCATGATTACTTTATTTTTTGTTAGTAATCAGACATTCAGTTTTGGTGAAGTTTACATTCAGACCTTGATCACCCATTTGACTGATGCTTATAAGATTAGCAGTTAATCCCTTAACAAGTAGGACATCATCAAGGTCAGGAACTCCAGGGAAATCCAACCTACCCATTCCCTTAATTTCCCCTTTTGCACCATCACCAAAGGTAACATAACTCATGGCATGAGGATGATGTTCAGTTAGCAGATTTTTGTTCCCAGTCATATGTCTGGAGCAATCACTGTCAAAATACCAATCTTCTTTGGCAGAAACTCTGAGGGAAGTGTGAGCTATGAGACTTGTGACCTTTGTTTTAGGAGCCCATTGCTTTTTGTTGACAGTCTTGTGATGCTTGGACCTTGATTGGTGTTGAGACCGAACAGGGCCAGGATAGCCACATAGCTTATAGCAAAAGGGCTTTAGGTGGCCAAATTTTCCACAATATTGGCATTTCCATCTTTGATGCTTCCCTTTTTGCTGTTGTGACATCTGATGTGACATCTCAAATTTGCTTTTAACATGGCTGCACTGAGGTTTGGATTTTGGTTTGCAACCAGTGTAACTGTACTCAGCGTTGAATCCAATACCAGATTTGTTTCCTGTTATTTGGCCAGTCTGGAGAATCTTGTCTAAGATGGCAGTTCCATTGTTAAGCATTCTTACATACTTAGTCATCTCATCTAGTTTGGAATTCAAGAATACAACTTCCACCTTTAATTTTGAGATGGTTTCCACAAGCTCTTCCTTTTCATTTTCCAGCTGAGCTATCACTTTCTTCTGGCTTTCAACTTGTCTGCACACTCCTGCCCTTCTGTGGCACAACTCTTTAAGGGTTCTTTCATCATCAATTGACTCTTCCTCAGACCCCCATCTTCCTGTCAATTCAATCACATGGTTTGTGGCTTCTTCTGTTTCACTTCCATCAGACCAAGAGGCCACAAGACTCCTCTTTTGTTTCTTGAGGTAGGTCCCACATTCAGTTTTAATATGACCATACCCATTACACTCATAGCACTGAACTTCTTTGGGATTTTCTTCAGACTTTGGTTTCTTACCAAAGTTGTTGGATTTACTGATGTCAGATGTGGTGTTCTTGACATTTCCCTTTGCTCTCACATCTACTCTTTTTATCAGTCTGTTGAACTGTCTTCCCAGCATTGCTATCTCATTTTCCAGGTCTTCATCAATATCTTGACCACCTTCCTCATCTTCCTCTTCAGTGTTTGACATAAATGCTATGCTCTTGGCTTTCTTTTCAGCTCCATCACATATTCCCATCTCAAATGTTTGGAGGGATCCAATTAACTCATCAACTCTCATATTTGAGATGTCTTGAGATTCCTCTATGGCTGTTACTTTCATAGCAAATCTCTTGGGGAGTGATCTGAGTATTTTTGTTACTAACTTTTCATCTGACATCTTCTCACCCAAGGCTCCAGAGGCATTGGCAATTTCAAGGATACTCATGTAGAATTCATGAATATTTTCATCTTCTTTCATTCTTAAGTTTTCAAACTTGGAGGTGAGCAGCTGAAGTCTAGACATCTTTACCCAAGATGTGCCTTCATGAGTGGTCTTGAGAATGTCCCAAGCCTCTTTGGCCACTTCACAGTTGTTTACCAACTTGAAAATATTCTTGTCTACCCCATTGAATATTGCATTCAAGGCTTTAGAGTTTCCAAGAGCAAGATCATCCTCCTCCTTGGACCATTGTTCTTCAGGCTTCTTAGTGGTGGCTTCTTCTTCTTTAGTAATGATAGGATGTACCCAACCTGTTAACACAGCTTTCCAAGCATTGTTATCAAGGGATTTTAGAAATGCTACCATTCGAGGTTTCCAATAGTCATAGTTAGAACCATCCAAAATTGGTGGCCTATGAATAGATCCTCCATCTCTCTCCATTATACCAGAAAGTATTGCCCCTAGATCTCACCCAGAACTAGAGCAGGATGCCTGCTCTGATACCAATTGAAATTCTGGTACCAGATATAAGATGTCGAAGGTAATGTCACGACACTAATATCTGGTAATAAACAATGGATAAACAAAACAGAATTGTAAAGCGAATAACACAAGCAATTGTTAACCCAGTTCGGTGCAACTCACCTACGTCTGGAGGCTACCAAGCCAGGAAGGAAATTCACTAAAATAGAATTAGTTCAAAGACTCTCCGTACACTTCAACAAGTTACAGTCTTTATCACCTAATCTCTACCTGTGTGTCGCAACCTGAAAAATACAGTGTGCGAAAAAACAACCGGCGAAAGAAAATGACAGAAGAGTCGCCACCATGCGTTATTTATCCCAAAGGAGGGAAAGGAAATGCTCGAAGTAAACCTGGAAAAAGGAAAGGACAAGACAGGGTCTCGCAACCAAATCTTGGGTTCGGGAGTCGGTTATGCGAAGGGAAGGTATTAGCACCCCTACGCATCCGTAGTACTCTACGGGATCCACTTTTGTAGTTCTTGTCTAAAGGGTGTGAGTTTATCTTGTGCTGTTCACAAAAAAGACATGCATCAAAAGGGTATCAAATTCACCCATAATACCTCATACATTTAGAGTATTCAAATTCAAAGCTCAAAGGTAATGGGAATAAGGGCAAACCTGATTGGAGAGATCGGTTGAAATCAAATGGCACGGCTGGATTTGCAAAGCAATGTTAGGGTTTGCTTGGGCTGAAAGTGTGTGAGTCAGAATGAACCTTTCAGAGTTGCCTAGAGGTTGCTCTGAACTCTGTTAGCTCTTCTCTCACTATCTTTTTCCCAGACAGGGTAATAGGAATAGAATAGAATTTTGTTTCACTGAAACTCTGAATTTATAACCTAATTTTTGTGGACCTGTGGGCTCAAATGAGAGAGGTCAAAGTCCAAGATTTTTTCTTTTATTTATTTATTTATTTATTTATTTCTTTATTTCTTTATTTATTTATTATTTTATTTTTTTCGTTTTTTTTTTCGTTTTTTTTTATTTCGTTTTATTTCGTTTTTTTTTTCAAAACACGTGGGCTTCGCCTAGCGAGCATGACAGCTCATGAACAAACATTTACTCCTTCAAGATTAACGTTTTGACTGACGAATAGACCCCTGTTGGAAGTAACTCAAGTCTTTCCCTTGTGTTGACTGATCATCTAAATAGAGCCCACAAAGTGTCCTGGATGATGTTCAAGCTTCTTGGATCCGATTCTGATTGCCATGATGAAATGCAAATGTTGAATGACCTAAAAATGAATGCATGCATGAGGTGTAAAGCGTATGCTTCCAGGAAAAATGAAGGGTAAATTTTGGGGTATTACACCGTGCAACTTCTACCTAAGCACTCTTAGATATGAGAACCCACTCACTTCCCTACAATCACACACCAGTGATTTTAAACAACAATCCCTTGAGAAAAGAAAATACTTTTCAATTACACACTCTTGATTTTACTTCACAGTTTCAATCAAAAAGACACACTCTTGATCTTGCTTCACAACTTTGATCAAGAGGACACACTTTTGATCTTGCTTCACAGCTTTGATCAAGAGGACACACACTCTTGCTTAACAGCTTTAGAGTGACAAATTACAACCATAAATCAGTCCAATTCAATCATCAATGGATGACTTGATTGACCTACAAGTCTTACGACTAAACAGACACAAACCCTAGCTCTTTCTCTGTATTTCGCTCAGTCTTGGTTGTGTGTTCAAACAGGTTTTCTAAGTCCCTTTTTATAGAAGCTCTCAACTGGGCTTGGACATCTTGAAAACCCTAAATCTATTTTCCAATCAAATCTTTTTATAACAGCTGTATAGATCTCCTTGGAAAATAAGTAAATCTGGTTGTAATCCATGATTGAATGCGCCAGCTAGCTATATCTTCAATCATCCAAAGATTGCCATTAATTATGCAATCACAAAACACCAGACATTCATATTGAATGTTCTGTGTACAGGATGTCATGACATCGGGTCTGACATCCTGGAAAAATCCTACATAATTCAATAATTCCTTTTATAACTTCCAGCAGGTACAGCCATATCAGATGTCATGACATTGTGTATGTCATCTGAAACAATCCTGCATGAACATGTCTTTCATTTAAGCTCCAGCAGGTACATCCAATACCAGAAGCCTTGTCATTGTATGTGGCATTCTGAAACAATCCTGCATGCACATGTTCTTGAACTCCAGCAGGTACATAGGATATCTCATGTTAAGACATCACACATAACATCTTGTGAACACTCTTTGTTTTAGCAAAATTGCTGCCAACACTTAGAATCAACATATCTTGTCTACTGATGTGGTTGAAGGACTTTTGAGTGTACTAGTGCAGTTTTATGATCCTTTCTACCACTGTTTCACTTTCCCAGATTTTCAGCTTGTGCCTATATTGGAGGAGTATTCTCATCTTTTGGGGATACATGTTTCTAGTAGGGTGCCTTTTAGTGGATTGGAGGAGATTCCCCGATCTAATCTTATTGTTGAAGCTCTTCACTTGAAGAAGTCCAAGATAGAGGTGCATTGGGTGAAGAAAAGAGGATTGTTTGGGTTGTCATCTAATTTCCTAATCAATGAAGCTACTGCTTTTTCTCAAGCCGGTAGTGTGGATGCTTTTGAGGCTATCTTTGTGTTGCTTATCTATGGGTTAGCTTTGTTCCCTAACATTGATAGTTTCGTTGATGTTAACGCCATTAGACTTTTCTTGATTTGGAATCTTGTGCCTACTTTGTTGGTTGATATGTATTTCTCTTTGCATCTAAGGAATTCTAACGGTGGAGGAACTATTGTCTGTTGCATTCCTCTTATGTACAAGTGGTTTATTTCGCACTTGCCTCAGACACCTGCTTTTATGGAGAACAAACAATGTCTATAGTGGTCTCAGAGACTTATGTCTCTCACTAATGATGATATAGTTTGGTATGATCCTTCTTTGGGAAGTTTGGACATTATTGATAGTTGTGCTGAATTCTCTAATGTACCTCTCATTGGTACACAAGGAGTAATAACTACAACCCTGCTTTGGCTCATCGTCAACTTGGGTTCCCCTTGAGAGATAAACCTAATAAAACTTTGTTAGCAGGTCTTTTCTATCAAGAGGGTAAAGATCCCCAACGTTTGAAGTAGAATATTGTGCATGCTTGGCATAATGTGCATAGGAAAGGAAGATCCGAGCTTGGTCCGTGCAATTGTGTAGCTTTGGAAGCTTACACTCTTTGGGTGAAGAATAGAGCTTTGGAGTTGAAGATGCCTTATCCTTGTGAAAGACCTATGTCTTGGTTGTGGTTGAGCCATTAACTCCCTCTAACCAAGATGTAGAGGAGTTGGAAGACGTACTCGCCAAGATGATGCAAGAGAAAGATATGTGGGAAGAGTGTTTTCGTGCTTTGAACAAAAAGCATGAAGAGTTGCAGTTGGAGTCTAAGGACAAGTATGCACTTATTGAGCTACTTGAAGATCGAGTGACAAAGAGACAAAGAGAGCTAGAGGTTTCATCTACCTCTAGCATGCCTCAGCCTTCTGTTGCTTGGAAGAAGATTTTCGATCAGCTTGTCCTCGAGAAGACTCAGATGAAGGCTTCTTTTGAGACCGAGATCCGACGCATTCGAAGGAAGTACGCGCCTTCAGCCATATCTTCTGACGTTGTTATTATGGATCCTTAGGATGACTAGTCTCCTTTTCTCTTGTATTTTTCATTTGGTTTCTGAAATTGTACTCAGTGTAATCCTTCCAATTTATATAAATGAAAAGAGATTTTTGGTCATATAAAATGGTTGCAATTATTCTTAAATATATATATATATATATATATATATATATATATATATATATATATATATATATATATATATATATATATATATATATATATATATATTTGCAAATGATATAATAAGTTCCTTGAATATGAAAATAAAATAAAAACAAACATTACATTTCATGCATCATTTGCATAAGCAGACTTCTCTTTCGCCAGATGTCGCATTGGTGTTTCCTCTCTACTTCAGCCAAGCTGACTCATCGGTATAACACTCGCGCCAATCATATCAAAATCATGGAACACTTGGAGCAAGAAAACAAAGATTTGAAGGACGAAATAGCTCGAATGACTGCCATGATGGAGTCAGTGTTGACTGCTTAGAGTCAATCTTCTCCAACACCTGCAACTCCTCCTTAGAGGACGGTTATTTTGGAGGTGGCTACCTCTACTATGCCTGCTGCTACCACTCACTTCGCGCTTGCTATGTCTACTGGATTCCCGTGGGGAATGCCGCCGAACTTTATTCCTGAAGGCTTCGCACCTACCTTTGCTTCCGTGCCGGCATCTAGCCCGGTCATGTCTGTGCCACCTCCCGTTGTGCACACCTTACCTCGTGTAGAGGACACCGTTTATCACTCCGAGCCATCTGAGGGCTCGTATGTTTACGAGAAAATGGACGAAATAAAGGATCGGTTTCTTGAGATGCGCAAGGAATTGAAGACATTAAGGGGTAAGGATTTGTTTTGGAAAAGTGCTGTTGAGTTATGTTTAGTGCCAAATGTGAAGATCCTGGTGAAGTTCAAAGTGCTTGACTTTGAAAAGGTTAAAGGGAACTCATGTCCGCTCAATCATCTAGTGATGTATGCTCGCAAGATGTCTACCCAAATTGACAACGATGAACTGTTGATCCACTACTTCCAAGACAGTTTGATCGGTGCTACGCTCCGTTGGTATATGGGGTTGGACAGTGCAAGCATTCGCACTTTCAACGACTTGGGAGAGGCTTTTGTCAAGAAATATAAGTGCAACGTGGATATGGAGCCTGATAGAGACCAATTGAGGTCTATGTCTCAGAAGGATAAAGAGACATTCAAAGAGTACACGTAAATATGGAGGGAATTGGTTGCTCAGATTACTCCTCCTTTGAAGGAAAAAGAAATGACAAAGATCTTTCTGAAGACCTTGGGTTAATTTTATTATGAACGTATAATTTCTAGTGCCCCCAATGACTTTATTGAAATGGTAAACATGGGGATGAGGCTTGAGGAAGGAGTCCGAGAAGGACGTTTGTCAAAAGATGAAGCATCATCAAGTAAGAGGTACGGCAATAACTTTGGGAAGAAGAAGGACAATGAAGCTAATGCAATAATCAGTGGGAGGCAAAGAAGGCCTCAGATCAGGAGGAGTCAACCGCCCCGTCAACATCATCACCAAGTATCTTCAGTTATCTCTGTATTCTCTAATAATCAATTAGTACCAATTCAACAACAACAACAACAACCGCAACAACGAGCAAACACCTACAACAACAACAATACCATCAATCATCATCAACAAAACTTCGATAGGAAGAAGGTCTCTTTCGACCCGATTCCTATGTCTTATGTAGAGCTCTACCCATCCTTGGTTCTCAAGAACCTAATCCAACCGAGAAACCCGCCGCAAATTCCAGAACCACTTCCTTGGTGGTATAAGCCTGAACTTCGTTATGCTTTTCATCAAAGGGCACCCGAACATGATATAAAGACCGCTATCCACTAAAGTATAAGGTTCAAAAGCTAATGAAGAGTGGAATGATGTCCTTTAAGGATCGTGCACCGAACGTAAAAGAAAATCCATTGCCCGCTCATGGGAATTCTTCGGTTAATATGGTGGATGGTTGTCCTGGTGAGTCTAAAGTTTTTTATGTTCGTTTTATCTGGAGGTGCTTGGTGCAGATGCATAAAGACATTTGTTTGGTGAGTAATTGTGAGCATGACCACGATGGTTGTGTTGATTTCATTATTAATTCAAGGGGTTGTGAAGTTGTGTAGATGACGATGTAAATGTCATAGTGCCCATTTTCAAGCAGCCATAGAGATTGGTAATTCAATACGACAACAGTAATAGTAACAATGTCAGTAACCGATCAGTATCGCCGTTGGTTATACGATTAGCAGACTCAGTCCCATATTCATCTGATAAAGTTGTTTCGTATCAGTATAATGCTACAATGATGAAGGATGGTCAAGAGGTCCTGTTACCTACGACCAGTTCTGTGGTGAGCATTGCTGATGTTACCAAGGTGACCCGAGGTGGCTGTGTTTGGGCCGGTGTTCCCAAAGGATAAAGAAGAAGCAGTTGTTAGTAAGAAGGTAGAAGTGCCTGTTGTGGATCCGATTAGTGCTTCAAAGAGTAAGTCTGGTGAATCCAGCGATTTGAAGACTAATGATGATGATGAGGTACTTCGATTGATCAAGAGGAGCGAGTTTAATATGGTGGAGCAGCTGCTCCAAACTCCCTCAAAGATCTCAGTTTTGTCTCTGCTAATGAATTCAGAAGCACATAGAGAAGCATTGCAGAAAGTTCTTGAGCAAGCTTTTGTGGAACATGATGTTACGGTGGATCAGTTTGATCATATTGTAGCTAACATCACTTCTTGCAACAATCTCAGCTTTTGTAATGAAGAACTCCCTGAGGAGGGAAGAAATCATAACTTGGCTTTGCATATGTAAGACCCCAATTTTGACCCTAAGATCCCTCATGCAATTTCATCATAAGCATTAGCATTGGGATCATACCTTGGCATCCTCCTTACCCCTCTTTCATTGGGTTTGTTTTGGGAGAGATCACCAAGCACTTTGTGATTGTATCTTACTTGTATATTATCATTTTACTAACCAAAATACCAAAAATATGTCTTTGTATTTGCCTAACTCTTTTGTAGGTAGGGCATGATCTCCATTGATCTATCAAGTTCATATATAGGGTTTGAGACCCTCAAGACAAAGAGCACAACCATGAATTGATTCAAGAATGGTTATGAGCATCTGTCGCACCTCGAAAAAATGGGGATACGACTTCAAAGCGAAGCGCGATCGCACGCTCGCAATGATGGACTGAACAGAGTCGCCACCGAACTTTATTTATTCCTAAAAAGGAAAGGGGAAATATCGATAAAACCCAAGACAAAAGAAAGGATAAGATATGGTCATCGCAACCAATATCAGGGTTCGGGAGTCGATTACGCAAGGGGAAGGTATTAGCACCCCTCACGTCCGTTGTACTCAACGGGAACCATTAGGTCAGTTGTGTGCATTAATGTTAGTTTGAAGTGTTAGGCTTTTCAGTTATTAGGTGGGAAAGAAAGAATAGAAGAGAGAAGAAATGTTTTTGGATTTTTGACGAAGGACTAAACCTAAGTTTTTTATTAGTGGGCCTGACAAGATTTAAAAATCCTGCTCCTACGTATCTCAAAAGAGAAATCAAGGCTTACGTAGTTCTGGGTAGAAAAATGTTTGTTTGTTGGTCGATTTTAGCGAAAGCTATCCTGTATTAATCGACGAAAACATTGTTTTACCCAAAATAGATGAGGAGTGGACGCATACCACACATCGAACGGATTTATAAATCTACATTCGGAAAAGCGTCATTATCTCTACTCAACAATCGTGGCCGAAACATTGTTTTGTATCACTTAAGACAAGATACCTTTCGTTTATGAAAAAGGTTTTTGATTAGTCGCACAACGGCGAGAGAAGAGTTTGATTGGTTGGATGTATTTTGAGTGATGGCGAGAACTTGGATGAGCGAGATATACATCTCGAATCCTAGCCTCAGGAGTGCATGGTATACACCATGTTCCATTTCCATCTTTATTGAAAAAAGTTAAAATAGGAATTAAGTATTTTGGAATTTGATTGAGAAAGGGTTTGAAGAAACCGCATTGACAATTTTAGATGATGGCGAGAGTTAAGATTGGCGAGGCATACGTCTCGAATCTTAACCTCAGGAGTGCATGGTATACACCATGTTCCATTTCCACCTTTATTGAAAAAGTATTAAATAAGATTTAGGTATCTTAGATTTGATTGAGAAAGGGTTTGACGAAACCACATTGATAATTTTAGACGATGGCGAGAGTTAAGATTGGCGAGGCATACGTCTCGAATCTTAACCTCAGGAGTGCATGGTATACACCATGTTCCATTTCCACCTTTATTGGAAAAGTGTTAAATAAGAATTATGTATCTTGAGTTTTGTTGTAAAAATGACTTGACCTAGATCAAGTATTGATGGACGTTTGAGAAATTTGAATGAGTGTTTGAGAAGACAAAGTGGATGAATTTGGATGATGGCGAGAACTAGGATTGGCGAGATATACATCTCGAATCCTAGTCTCAGGAGTGCGTGGTATACACCACGTTCCATTTCCATCTTATTGAAAAGGGTTTAGATAGGGATTAATATTTTTGAGTTTTTTATTATGAAAATGGCTTGACGTTGGATCAAGCATTTGATGAAGTTTTTTTTTGAATGGAATAGAATGAGGTGAAGAAATGGATTGATTTGTTTATTGAGAAAATACTCGACATTGGATCGAGTCTTATTTTTGATCTTTTTGAAATTTGTTGATTTTATTCTTGTGTTAGTATCTAACTAAACAGTCAAGTAATAAAGAAATAAAACAGTACCAAATTTTTACACATCGGGGGAATGGGGTACATCTTGTTAAATGGGGATTAAAAAATCATGAAATAATTAAATCGGGCCCAAACAACAAATAATGTAATGCATGAGTGTAAGTGCAAGAGAACCGGCTCATTGTAAGAAAGCCCAAGAGTAAGCTATGTGAGGTTGATGGCGATGCTTAAAAAAAGCAATCGACTTACAAGGGGTGTGAAAAAGGGCTCGATATTAAATCGAGAAAATAAGATTTTTATAAGTTAAAAAAATGGTTTCGAATGCATGATACAATTAAAAGAAAAAAACAAATCTATATTATTAAACAATAAATAAAAAAAGGAAATATGAATAATAAAGCATAAATATAAAAGAAAATATTAAAAAAAAGAAAAACTACACCTAGGAGTATCGAACCCACTACACTAAAGATCTAGAAGCCACTCCCCTCCACCAGACCACTTACTAACTAACTGATATTTTAATGCTAACTTAACTGTATAAACTAAGATAAACTAAAAAAGAAATAAAATGAAAAAACTAAATAAAAAAAGAAACAGTTAGTCTAGCCTAATTAAAAACCAGCCGCTTGGCTGTTGGTTTTTCAAAAGAGAAGTGGATTGGGAATACAAGTGGTACATTAATATACATTTTTAATAGAGTAAAGCAAACGTTAATTAAGTTCAAATTTGAAGCATGTTTTTTTGTTTTTTTAAAAATAACAATAAATGAATAAAAAGTGATAATGAATAGTAATAAAAAAATCTTTCAATCTCCTCTCTCGTGTCTTTCCCTCTTCTCATCTGAATCTCTCTCTCTCTCAACACGATATCACCCACAGCCCTCTCTCTCACTTCGTTCACTCTTCTCTCAAGCGTGCTCACTCAAAATCGCTCGTCCCCAAGCTCTACTCTCTCCGTCCCTCAATCGTTCCTCACCTCAGTCATCGCTTTCCACGAACTCGCCTTCCTCAATCTCTCTCACTTCTCACGACCTCAAACCCAAAGACGCAACAGAAAAGAGATTCAGAGGGAAAACAAAGTGGTGCTCACCTTTGGATGTGATTCGGCGGTCGCAGCGAGCTTGCAATGAGCTCTCTTTGTTAGGTTGGTTTTTTGATTTTTTAGATTTAGGGTTTTTCTGTTTGAAATTTTCGCCGTTACTTTTTCGTCTCTCCTCTCTCTGAATCGCTCTCTTCCTTTTATGCTCCAGATTAGGGTTTTCGGATTCGGTTTCTAGAGCTCAAAGAAGAAAATTTCCAGAATCGCTTTTGCTGCTCAGAAACGAGTTGTCTTTTTTTGATGCTACAATTCGAAAATGGTAATCTGTACTTAGCTTTCTTCTTTGCTTTTTGTCCCAATTCCAATTTGGGAAATTCCTTGAAATCTTAACGCTTTGACTGATTACTCTGGGTTTTGTTACTGCAGTGAAAAATTATTGAAGACTCAAGAGTGGTTTGGTTCCGGTGTTGATCAAGAGAGAATAATGGTGAAGCATCATTATCAGAGTTCAAACCTCTGAAATATCAGAGTTCAGGCGAGTAAGAGTAACCCTTTAAACGGTAGAATGCAAGTAACTGAGCCTTAGCTATTAAAAGCTCCAACCGATCAAAACCTCCCGTTGGAAACTTGGATAAATCTTTCAAATATCGCATAAGCTTCTCAGGTAAGAAAAACCAACACTTGAAGATTCATCAACTCTGTTTATGAAACTTGGCTCTTGTTGAATCCCACAGTTTTCAATAGTCTGGTGTACATTGCAAGCTTGCTTTCATAAGTTAAAACTTTGAGTTTCTTCAACTGTTTCAGATAGCATTGTAGCAGAAACTCTAATTTGAAGTTCGGGCTGCGGCGGTTAGAAGAAATGCAGAATTGTCATGGCTTTGAGATGCAGGGAACAACATTTGGAGGAGGTTCCACATTGTGATTAGCAAATAGTTTGCCGGCTTTAGCAGATTATTGAGTTTAACACCGTGAATGTAGTGTGGCTTTGTGGAATTAAGAATTTCAAGTAGCACTTGTAGTAGAATTTGTGATGTATTTTCCTTTCAGAAACAACAACAGGAACTTTCTTAGGTTGAACTGCTGGATTATTTTGAGAACTTTGACTATGTTTAATCTCTTCTCCATTTGAAGTTTTATGTTTCATTGATTTCTCACGTACTTCTAATAACCTTCCTCGATGTCTCTTTCCTTTATTATGATTTTCCACACACTTGGGATTCAAAATAAGATCACAAACTCCACAGTATAAAAGCGGTGGTAAGCAATTCTTATTGGCATTTGAAGTCTTGTTCTGCCAAACACTGGATGGATAAATTCCACTCTGTCTACACCTCTCAAAGCAAAACCCAAATTATTGTAAACTTCCAAACTGGGGTCACATGTAACAACTTGTTTGTAGTGTAAAATTGCCACGTCCAACTGACCTTGCTCACAGGGTATGCTGGCCAAAATCCTGCTTGTTTTATTTCTTTATGGATAAATAATATGGTAAATGAAAACCTTCATTAAAAGGTTTATGGATTAATTGTGGGTTTAAGGAATTTGGATAATTGATTATAAGAAATGGACATGGATTTTAGAGATAACTTGAGACTAATCAAAAATGTCAATTTAAAATCAAAAGAAAACCAACAAAACCAATTAAAATCAAATCAATCTATAATTTGTTAAAATTACTTTGATATCAACTCTAACATTTATGTGGAAATAAAAATCAATTAGAGTTTGAATCATTAGTAAAAAAAACAATTAAGATTAATTCGAAATTTGGAATTAGATTTACTTCGAAATTAAATTGAAATTAAAAATTAAAAAAGTCAAATAACTAAAATCCATTTTGTAATCACAAAGCACCATGATCAAAAGGCTAGATAACCAATGTTTATCATAAAATATGGATTTGGAAATGAATGTATGCAAATGAACTTTAGGCCAAGTGCCAAGCAAAAAATAAAAATTCAATAAAAAATTCAGGACCAAAATCGGGGTATGACAGCATCATATATAAGTTCCATTGATTCCCACATGTCATATTGATCAAGTTTTCTTCAAGAGTTTGAGGGTGATTTGCCTTGGAAACCCTAGTTTGACTAGGTATCTTGAGTAACTTCTCCAACAAGATATCTCACCAATTGACCAAATTTCTCAAGGGACACTTCAAAATTCATCATCTTATGCATATATGATCAACCATGAGCCAAGAAAGTCAAAAGAATTGAAGGTTAGCAAGTTGGTTGATGGTGGTTGGCAAAATGAATTCGTCTGATCAAAACTGGGTCCCCTAGACCCTATCTCCTACAATTTTCACCATATGAAAATTATTCCAAGAGCAAACTTACTCTAAATGACACTCCAAACAACTTTCATGTTGAGACCTAAAGCTTGTTTTTCTTGGAAAATCATTTTCTATGTTGAAACATTATAGGTCATTTTGTCTAAACCCTAATTTGAAAGTCAACTTCCCAAGACCATAACTTGCTCAATGTTTATGAGATGGAAGATTTCCAAGTTTCACAATCAAATTCGAGATGTCTACTTCAACTTTCATGTTTGGAGTGAGAGCTGATTCAACATTTTTGAGCATGTGATATGATGTTACATTATAGGTCACTTTTGACCTATACCATTTAACAAGTGATACTTCCAAACTTCTATGTCTCAGAAAGATAAGGAGACATTCAATGAGTATGCGCAGAGATGGAGGGAATTGGCTGCCCAGATCACTCCTCCTTTGGAGGAAAAAGAGATGACAAAGATCTTTCTAAAGACCATGAGTTCATTTTATTATGAACGAATGATTGCTAGTGCCCCCAGTGACTTTACCGAAATGGTGAACATGGGGATGATGCTTGAGGAAGGAGTCTGAGAAGGACGTTCGTCGAAAGATGAGGAATCGACAATTAAGAGGTATGGTAGCAATTTCAGCAAGAGAAAAGACAATAAAGCGAATGCAATAAGAAGTGGGAGGCAGAGGAGGCCTCAGATCAGAAAGAATCCAACATCCCATCAACATCACCATCAAGTATCTTCCGTTATCCCAGTTTTTTCTAATCAACAATCAATACCAGTTCAATAAGTACAACGTCAACAACAACAACCGCAACAACGAACAAACACCTACAACAACAATACCAACAACAATCATCATCAACAAAACTTTGAAAGGAAGAAGGTCTCTTTTGACCCGATTCCTATGTCGTATGCAGAATTGTATCCATCCTTGGTTCTCAAGAACCTGATCCAACCAAGAAACCCGCTGCAAATTTCAGAACCACTTCCATGGTGGTATAAGCCTGAACTCCGTTGTGCTTTTCATCAAGGAGCACCCAGACATGAAATCGAGAACTGTTATCCACTCAAGTATGAGGTTCAAAAGCTGATGAAGAGCGGAATGGTGTCCTTCTAGGACCGTGCGCCGAATGTGAAAGCAAATCCGTTTCCCGCCCATGGGAACTCTTATGTGAATATGGTGGATGTTTGTCCAGGCGAGTTTAAAGTTTTTGATGTGCATTTTATCAGGAGGTCCTTGGTGCAGATGCATAAGGATGTTTGTTTGGTAAGTGATTGTGAGCATGACCATGATGGTTGTGTTGTTTGTAGTGTTAACCCGAGGGGTTGTGAAGTTGTGAAAAGGGACATCCAACGACTGATGGATGAAGGCATGATTCAAATTGTTCAATCCTGTCATGTAAATGACGATGTAAATGTCATAGTGCCCATTTTCAAGCAACCAGATAGATTGGTAATCCAGTACGACCGCAGCAACAGTACCAATGTCAGTAATAGATCAGTATCGCCGTTGGTAATACGGTTAACGGGCCCAGTCCCGTATTCATATGATAAAGCTGTTCCATATCAGTATAATGCTACAATGATAGAGGGTGGTCAAGAGGTTCCGTTTCCTACGACTACCTCTGTGGTAAGCATTGTTGATGTTACCAAGATGACCCGTAGTGGTCGTGTGTTTGGGCCGATGTTCCCAAAGGATAAGGAAGAATCAGTTATGAGTAAGAAGCTGGAAGTGTCTATTGAAGATCCAGTTGGTGTTTCAAAGGGTAAGTCTGGTGAATCCAGCAATTTGAAAGCTAACGATAATGATGATGTACTTCAGTTAATCAGGAGGAGTGATTTCAATGTGGTGGAGCAACTGCTCCAAACCCCCTCAAAAATCTCAGTGTTGTCTCTGCTCATAAATTCTGAAGCACACAGAGAAGCACTGCAGAGAGTTCTGGAACAAGCTTTTATAGAACATGATGTTACAGTGGATCAATTCGAACATATTATGGCTAACATCACTTCTTGTAACCATCTTAGCTTATGTGATGAAGAACTCCCTGAGGAGGGAAGAAATCATAATCTGGATTTGCATATTTCCATGAATTACAAAGAAGATGCTTTGTCAAATGTGCTTGTTGACACCGGTTCATCGCTGAATGTACTTCCAAAGTCAACTCTGTCAAAGCTATCATATCAAGGAGCGCCTATGAGGTATAGTGGTGTAATCGTCAAGGCCTTTGACGGTTCGCGCAAGACAGTTATTGGTGAAGTGGACCTTCTAGGTAAGATAGGTCCGAGTGATTTTCAAATTACTTTTCAAGTAATGGATATCCACTCGGCCTACAGTTGCTTATTGGTGAGGCCATGGATTCACGAGGCAGGAGCTGTCACCTCCACATTGCACCAGAAACTCAAATTTGTGAAAAATGGAAAGCTTGTGATTGTTGGAGGAGAGAAGGCGTTGTTGGTTAGCCACCTGTAATCTTTATCTTACATGAAAGCTGAGGATGAGGTTGGAACTCCGTTTCAGGCCTTATCTATTGCTGCTGAAAAGAGACTTGGGGCACCTATGTCCTTATTGAAATATTCTAAGAGGATTGTGGAAGAAGGCAATGTTGTTCAGTGGGGGCGCATGGTAGAGGTCTCCGACAATAAAGGCAGAACTGGTTTGGGGTTCCAGAAAGGTTCATCAACCGCAAGGGCTGAAAATATGCAACTTAGCTTCCGTAGCGGAGGGTTCATTCATGGTAATGAACAACACTTAGTTGTTGTGCTAGAGGATGACGAAGAGGAAGACTGCACCAATTTTGTGATGCATGGAAAGGCTTGCAACAATTGGACTGTTGTTGATGTTCCTGTTCTTTTGCATCGATCTAAGTAATTGCTTTTATATGTTTTAAAATCCTTCTCCTATGCCTAAGGGAGAAGTGAACATTGTTTGGGCATTTTCAAATTGAACATTAATAAAATTAATTCTATTTATCCATATCTATGATGTCTTATTTTTACTTTTAGTTTTATTCTGAAAATGGTAATCACGAAAAAAACGTAAATAAACAATATAGTTGTCCATCTGCATAATATTTGGTCAAAAATTCACTTCTCTAAAATCAAAATATCAAATCATTATGCAGGTTGGTTCCTAACCTCATTGAGTACAATGATCCTTCTCCTTCTCCAAATTTTGAATTCCTTGTGTTTGAGGCCGAGGAAGAAAGTGATGTAGAAGTAAGTGATGAATTATCTCGTCTTCTTGAGTAAGATGAAAAGACCATTTAGCCGTTCGAAGAGCGGATTGAGTTAGTCAACTTGGGTTCCGAGGATGATTCGAAGGAAGCCAAGATTGGGTCTTGCCTGTGTCCAGATGTCAAGAAGGGGTTGGTTGATCTTCTTCGAGAGTATTCAGATGTGTTTTCTTGGTCCTATCAAGACATGCCTGGTTTAGATTCTGAGATTGTGGAGCATAGATTGCCGTTGAAGCCAGAATGCCCGCCAGTTAAGCAGAAGTTGAGAAGAACACATCCTGATATGGTTGTGAAGATCAAAGAGGAAGTGCAGAAGCATATTGACGCCGTTGTCCTTGTGACCGTTGAGTATCCGCAATGGGTGGCCAATATTGTGCTTGTGCCGAAGAAAGATGGAAAAGTCCGCATGTGTGTCGATTATAGAGATTTGAATAAAGCCATACCGAAAGATGATTTCCCTCTGCCACACATTGATATGTTAGTAGATAATACTGCTAAATTCAAAGTCTTTTTGTTTATGGATGGATTTTCCGGATATAATCAGATCAAGATGGCACCCGAAGATATGGAGAAGACCACATTCATTACACCTTGGGGAAAATTTTGTTATAGAGTGATGCCTTTCGGTCTAAAGAATGTTGGTGCAACTTACCAAAGAGCAGTGACTACTCTTTTTCAAGATATGATGCATAAAGAGATTTAAGTATATGTCAATGACATGATTGCTAAATCGATTGATGAAGAGGAACATGTTTAGCATTTATTGAAGTTATTCCAGCGTTTAAGGAAATATAAACTCTGCTTGAATCCCAATAAGTGTACTTTTGGTCTCCGTTCTGGTAAGTTGGTGGGCGTTATTATCAGCGAGAAGGGTATTAAAGTTGATCCTACCAAGGTCAAAGCAATACAAGAGATGCCTGCGCCCAAAACTGAGAAGCAAGTCAGAGGTTTTCTGGTCGTTTGAATTATATTTCCAGATTCATTTCACACCCAACTGCCACATGTGCGCCTATATTCAACCATCTTTGTAAAGATAGTCTTGTGATTGGACCGAAGACTGCCAGAAAGCTTTTGACAGTATCAAAGAATATTTGCTTGAACCTCCGATTTTTTCTCCACCTGTTGAAGGAAGACCATTGATCATGTATTTGACTGTGCCTGAAGATAGTATGGGTTGTGTCCTTGGTCAGCAAGATGAGACTGGAAAGAAAGAATTTGAAATTTACTACCTCAGTAAGAAGTTCACCGACTGTGAGACTCGGTATTCTATGCTTAAGAAGACTTGTTGCGCATTGGCTTGGGCTACTAAGCGTCTACATCAATATATGTTGAATCATACCACTTGGTTGATATCCAAAATGGATCCGATCAAGTATATATTTGAAAATCCTGCTTTAACTGGGAGGATTGCCCGTCGGCAGATGTTGTTGTCAGAGTATGATATCGAATATCGATCTCAAAAAGCGATCAAAGGTAGTATCTTGGCTGACCATTTGGCTCACCAACCAATTGAAGATTACCAGTCAGTACAGTATGACTTTCCGGATGAAGAGATTTTGTACTTGAAAATGAAAGATTGTGATGAGCCATTGCTTGAAGAAGGGATAGAACCTGGTTCCCGTTGGGGCATGCTATTTGATGTAGCTGTTAATCAATATGGAAATAGCATTGGGGCAGTGATCATTACTCTTCAAGGCAAGCATCCACCATTTACAGCTAAATTAACTTTCAAGTGTACAAACAATATCGCAGAATATGAAGCTTGCATTATGGGGCTTGAAGAGGCCATGAATCTCAGAATCAAGTATTTGGATGTCTTTGGAGACTCAGCTTTGGTTGTGAATCAGATCAAAGGTGAAAGGGAGACGAATCAACCCAGTCTAATACCATATAGAGATTATGCGAGGAGAATTTCAACTTTCTTTACAAAGGTTGAATTTCATCATATCCCTCGAGACGAGAATAGGATGGCAGATGCTCTTGCAACGTTAGTGTTAATGATTGTGGTAAAGTATTGGAATGAAGTTCACAATTTGTATGTGATGCATCTTGATAGGCCAGCTCATGTGTTTGCTGCTGAAGAGATCAAAGTCGAGAAGCTGTGGTATTATGGCATCAAATGTTTCCTCCAAAGTCAGATTTACACGCCTGGGGCATCTGTGAAAGATAAGAAGACTTTGAGAAGATTATCCGGTAATTTCTACCTGAATGGTGATGTACTGTACAAGAGAAACTTCGATATGGTTTTGCTCAGATGTGTGGATAGACACGAAGCAGACTTGTTGATGACAGAAGTGCATGAAGGTTCCTTTGGTACTCATTCCAATGGACATGCAATGGCGAAGAAGATGTTGCGAGCAGGTTACCATTGGCTGACAATGGAATCTGACTATTGCAAATTTGTGAAGAAGTGCCACAAGTGTCAAATTTATGCTGATAAGATTCATGTTCCTTTGACACTTTTGAATGTTATCTTTTCCCCATGGCCTTTCTCCATGTGGGGAATTGATATGATTGGGATGATTGAACCCAAAGCTTCAAATGGACATCGTTTCATTTTGGTGGCAATTGACTATTTCACAAAATGGGTTGAAGCGGCATCATATGCCGTTATGGTGTGCCAAGTAAGATCATTACTGATAATGGATCAAACTTGAATAACAATATGGTGGAAGCTCTTTGCAAAGACTTCAAGATTGGACACCATAATTCTTCTCCCTGCAGACCCAAGATGAATGGGGTTGTTGAAGCTGCGAACAAAAACATTAAGAAGATTATTCAGAAGATGGTTGTCACGTACAAGGATTGGCATGAGATGCTCCTTTTTGCTTTGCATGGGTATCGTACATCCGTCCTCACTTCAACAAGGGCAACCCCTTTCCCTCTTGTATATGGTATGTAAGTAGTGTTCCCCGTAGAGGTTGAGATTCCTTCATTGCGCGTGCTCATGGAAGCCAAGTTGACTGAGGATGAATGGTGTCAGACCAGGTTTGATCAGCTGAATTTGATTGAACACAAGAGGTTGACGGCCATGTGTCATGGTCAGTTATATCAGCAGAGAATGAAGAAATCTTTTGATAAGAAGGTCATACCTCGTGTGTTTAGAGAAGGTGACCTTGTGCTCAAGAAGATCCTGTCTTTCAAACCAGATTCTAGGGGAAAATGAACCCCTAATTATGAAGGCCCATATGTTGTTAAGAGAGCCTTTTCAGGTGGTGCTCTGATTCTGACAACTATGGATGATGAAGAGTCCACTCGTCCCATGAATCCAGATGCAGTCAAGAAATACTTCTCCTAAAAAGAAAAGAACAGCTCGCTAAGTTGAAAACCCGAAAGGGCGGCTTAGGCAAAAAAAAAAGCGCCTCAGTGGATTGAAAACCCGAAAGGATGGTCCAGGCAAAAGTTAGAGACATAAAAAACAAAAAAAATCCTGATAAGTTGAGTACCCCACCTTGGGGCAACTTATGCAAAAATTAGGGATTATGGCAAGTAACTGCAGTCTGCTGATCGTCCAGTTTTGGAGAGATTTTGTTGAGCACAAGGGTTGACGTCGATTCATCATCCCGGTAGCAGTCAAAAGCACGGTGAATATCAAGAGTTGGTAGAAGGACTAAGGATCATTTGTATTCAATGTAGCCTTTTTCCATGTAAATTACCATTTTCAACTTTGTAAAAATCTATGGAGTTTTGTCATTTACAGACTACCATCCCATTAAATAAAGTTGAGCTTTTGTCCAACTGTTTCTACTCTTATTTACTTCAGCTAATAGTTTAAATTTTATTATGATCATTTTGAAAATTTAAATTTTTTAATCAAAATCATTTTTTTCTTAAAACATATAAAAACAAGAAATTTTTAAAGCAATTAAAAGGAATTATCAACAACACTTCAAAAGCAGCAAGTCCTTAAGTGCTAAGCATCGGAGGTTCCCCAAGCAGTTGACCCTTCGGGTATCCCTAGTCGTTTGTGTTGATCCAGTTCCCTTGCGAAGTGTTTGTTCCCTAGCGGAGTTCCGATTCCTTTTCCCAACTAAGTTGGTTGATACAACACCTTGCGGCGTGTTATTTCCCAGCAGTGTTTCTGTATTTCCCCAACAGGGTTGATCTTCAGTAGAGTAAGATCTTTTCCCCAGTAGATCGCATTGGTTTTCCCACCAGTCGCCATCCGACTCGCTCCAAGTCAGAGTTTCCTCCTGGTTTCTGAGCAGCTATTTTTGTTTATCTTCTGCACGGTTGTCTCTCATTTGATATGACGTAGGCCTAAAATTCATTGCAGACTCGATAATTTCGCCTCTCCTCAGCAAATCTCCTCCCTCGGCTAGGTTTGAGCCTTTGGGATGTTGATTTCTCTGTTCTCCAGCAGTTGTCTCCCTCTTTTGTGGATTGACCCAGGATTGTACCGAGGATTCAAATTCTTTGCGACACCCTTGTATCCTTTGTGATCGTTTTGTCAGCATAATCATCATATATATACATATACATATACATTGATATAATTTCGTAAATGCATATTTGCATCGTCATACTTGATTAGAAATTCTCATTCTCTGTATGGCGGTACTTTATCCCCATACAAATTTCGGTGTCTGTCCTTCCTCAATTGTAGAGCGTCAGCCCCTTAGGCAGAAAGACTTTAACCTTTCTCCTCTTCCCCACTGAGTTTGTTTCCTCATGGATGATTATTATTTCAGTTTCTTTCCAGTTGTTTAACTGGATGGAATCACTCCCCTTGAGTTATATCCTTATTGGGTTGAGTCTTGATTTACTGTTTCTGTCTAGCTTTTACCTAGATAGATTCTTCGAGTCTCCTAAGATTTCATTGCCCAGTAATTGGTAATATTCTTCTTAGTTTGTTACTTCTTGACCAATACCCGGCAAAAGTACCCCTGTTTTTCTCCTCAGTAGGGTCCTTAGTGGATCTATTCCTCAAAAAGTATATCCTTGATATGTTGATCCTAACCGGTGACGGATATCTTTCTCTCCCCTGCCTGAGTTTATCCTTGATATGTTCATCCTAACCGATGACGGATACTCTCACCTTTGGTATTCTACCTAGTAAAATATAGTTGTAATCCCTATTCTTGTTCCCCAGAGAGTTAATCCTTGATATGTTCATCTTAATCGATGACGGGTTTCCTTCTCTCTGCGGTCTTCTACCCAGTAACCTAGTTGTAAATCCTGCTTTTGTCCCCTTTGTAGCGGGGTATTCGTTACCATTAGAGATATTGACTAAATCTAAGGTAAACCATACAAGTTTGAGTCGCCACCACACTTCTATTTATCCAAAGGAATGGTTAGAAAGCGAACTAAAACCTAAAAGTTTTATCGAATCAAAAGCTAGTAAAAATGCCAGAGATCTGGGTAAGGGGGTTGGTTATGCAATGGGAAGGTTTTAAGCACCCAAAACATCCTAGGTACTCCTAGGGAGCCCTTTTCACATTTGTTGCAAGGTTGTTATTTTGTGAAAAATTTGTTTGTGCAAACATGATTGAAGAGATGAGAAGAGAATGTACAAGTTTATTTACATTTTTGTTTGGATGGATAAACCCATTGCCTACGTACCATCTTAAAAAAAGATTAGGATCAAAACCTCGTAGTTCGGGATAAAAATCTCAAAATGAGTGGGTGAATTTATTGGTCCAAAAGCCTTAAGGTCTTTTGTTATCCAAGGGAGGAAACTCAACCTAAAAACCACAAATCCACCATGTGAAGATAGCTTCAACATGCTAGGGAGGGGTTAACCCTATAATAAGGATGGAAGGCTCATTGTCCATCACTAGGGATATAGGTGAGTATTACATCTACCTCAAGGATAACTCAAACCTAATAGCTAAAGGTTATGAAAGGTTTTTGATTAAGGAAGTGGCCATTGAAACCACAAAAGTATTTGAATGAGTTATATTTACCAATGAAAAGTATTTACAAAATATGGTCAAAGTTGATTTAAAAGTTCAATTCCAAATAAGTGTTATGAGAAGAAAGTTTGAAAATCAAAAGCATAAGGCTTAGTTTTCTAATGTTTGAAAAGAATTGTTAAATGCTTGCACAAAAATTTTGGCTTGGGTTAGAGTGGAGGGAAGAAGAAGAAAGGCTAAAGTCCTAATCATACAAGAGATAAGGGAAAAGAGAACAAGACCACAAATGGAGTTCCTCTCTTGAGATCATATTGATGATCCAAGTAGCTCCCATCCTTTGGAATAAGCAAGATAGACAAATACTCAAGCAAGCAGGCACACAAACACAACAAGCTCCTAGGAATCTTCCAATGGCTGTTATATCTCTCTCTCTTAGAAACTCATGGCAATGGTTCCTCAATTTGGCTCAATGTTGGAATCCCTAGCACAAGAACACACATTAAAAAGTTCCATAATGCAATCAAAGAATGGACAAGAGGGAGTTTAGAATTTAATCCTTCCAAAGTTCTCTTTAGCATTTATAGCATTCTAAAGGCTCAATGCATAGTTGCTCTTTGACTCCACATTTTTTCATAGGGAAAGTCCTAAAGTCTAAATCCATTTTGTCCATTTCTTTGCATTTGGTCCACAACAATCAAAACAAAACACAAGCATAATAAGATATACACAATTATGTGCTCAAGTGAGTAAAAGGCAAATTGCATTAACATAAACATGTGCTCAAATGAGCAAAGGAAAAAGCAAATGAATAATATGTACAAGAATAGTAAATTGCATAAAAGCAAAGAGCAAGAATTAAATGTTAATAGTCAATGTTAGTAGTTAGTGTGCCATAAGGCAAATTTAGCGCTATATTTAGCAATCGTAATTGGACTTATGTAGAATTCACAACTATCTGAGGTCGGTCAATAATAATGTAGGCAATAACACAAATTAGAAGTCTTGATTAGTGAACCAAGTTCCAACAACTTGCCATGCCAAAAAGCAGATGAGAAATGATCTTGTATTGGTTTAAGTCCTTTGCATGATTTAAGAAGCAATCTATCCTTAATGCAAAGCCATTCATTTGATCATTTGATCATGATGAATTAGATTTGTATCAAGGAAGATTAAACCTCCCTAATCAATGCTAACTTATCAACCTTTAACTCATTGATCAAAAAGAAAAGAAGAAGAAAAAGAAGAAGATGAATAATGGAGATGAAGAATTAAAGTGCATGGAATGAAATGGAATGTACCAATCTATTAAGAGTTGACCAAAAACATTGAGGATCATGTCAAACAATCAAAAACAGAAGTGGGATGAAGATTGGAAGTCAAGAAATAAACAAAGTATTTTTGGCATTTTTAATATTTGAAAATAAACTTGAATTAAAATATTAAAGAAAGGTCAAACTTCAAAATCACTTCAACTCAACTTTGGAAAGTCCAAGTGAATTATCCCAAGTTCAACAAGGTCAAACAAAGTTGACAAAAAATTTCAGCATTTTTAAAAGTCAGAAACTATTTTTAATCAATTAAAAATGAAGAAAAATAACCTAATTGAACTAAAATTTCAAATAAATCTCTAATTAATTAATAAATTGATGAGAATATTTTCATAGATCCATCATCATTCAAATAGGTTGATAAAATATTTTTGTATTTTTTTGAATATCAAAAACTATTTAAAATGAATTAAAAATAACAAGAAAAGAGAAAATTCATAAAAAATATCAAATGATAAAATAAAAAATACTAAAAATCATTTTTAAAAACTAGAATTAAAAAGAGAAATAATGCAATTGGTCCCATATTTTTTGGAATTGAAATGAATAAGTTGTGAATTTTTGAAGTTAAATGAAATAAAAGAAATAAAATGGAAATTATAAAAATCAGAAAAAACCACAGCGCTTGGATGGAACCTCATTAATTGAAGTGTCCAATATGATGGTCATGAAGCGCGCGCGTACCAAAGGCTCAAGTCAAACGCGTCGCACAATGCATTTAAAAGAGTCATAACAAACAAAGGCCATGATTCAATCTGGGAAATAGATCAAACAGTTCACATGCAATCTGCCAATGAGACGGTGGCCAGTGCCCCCGTCTTCTCCAGTGAACTCCGGCGAAGCTCAAAAAAATGCAGAGATTCCAATGTTCATTAAAATGGACGATCCAGGCACCGTTCGAAAGGTGAAGTGATGTACATCACTCCTATATCACTCACTTCAACTCTAGATTCCTATTAAGAGAGAAATCAGAGATGGAAGTTTGGTGATGTCCAACTGGACTTGCTCGATTTCAACAATTAAGCATACAACAATGATGCCTCTATAGAGAGGACTTCAGACAACACAATATCAAGTTCAAAAGATCAAAGAAATAGAAGATTCGAAGCAAAAACAGTTGATCAAAACCTTTAGATTGTGAAGCTTTGAGTCCCTTTCCTTGGTTCCTTTTGCAAAACAGAACTTCAATGGATCAGATGATAAAGGTTTAGGAACTTTAGATCTGGAAATTCAACCAAATGCAATTGAATTTCAGATCTGAATTTTTGACGAAAGATGAACTTAGTTCCTTTGGTATGGTTGGGGATTCACTCTTGCAGCATTTTAGGCACCCTTAGGTTGGTTAATTATGAAGCATAACACATGTATTTATAGCTGGAAATGGCTGAGTGCATGAGTTTACTCGTGTGCATGGAAAATGGATTTCTCCTTGCATGGGCTTGTGTGATCATGTGGAAGGCCCAATGAAGACTGAAATAAGCTGCTGAGTTCATATGAATTACAAATGGACGTGTACATTAAGTATAAACAGCTCATGCATGGCAATTTGAATGGAATTTCACAAAATGAACTTAATCTTCATGTCTTCGAAAATGGTGCTTCCAATGCATTTGGCCTTTTTCCATTTCAATGCATTTGGCCCAAAGTGAATTTTTTGCATTATCACATGTATTTCTTTTGAGATTTTGAAATTTTGTTCAACATAACATTTGAATTAGACACAATAAGATTTCCAATGCATTAAGTCTCATCCCAAAATCATGAAAAATGAATGAGTTATGTTCTTGGGAAGTTGACCCAAAATTAGGGTTTCAGTCAAAATGACCTATAATGTCTTGGAATGGATGATGACCTTCCAAGCTTCAAATCAAATTTTGATGAACATGAAAGTTGTTCATATTGTCCTTAAGAACATTTTTTATCTTGGGATTATCTCCATTTGACCAACACACAAAAAGTTAGGTCTCAGTGAATTTCAAAATAGTCAGATGAATTGACTGATCAACTTCTCAAGTTCACAACTCATATCTTGATGAATTGATGATTGAGGATACTCAAAATAGTTCAGATATGCATGGAATGATGAATTAAAGAACTTCCCTTGATTGCATTTGACCATGGGCTAAGGTTTCTTCATGAGCAAGGCACAGTTGGTACACAGATGAATTAGGGTTTCCTTGGGACACAAACCTCAAACCCTTTGATTTACTTTGATCAAAATGATGAATTGAGATACTAGGGAAGCATATTTGATGCATGAGAGCTTTGGGAACCATTTCCATGCTTGCCTTAATCTTCTCTTGGCCATATCATTGCACAAAGGATCACCTAGAAGCTTTTAGATCTTGTGACTGCTCAAGCTACAAACAAAAGATGTTAGTGACATATTTTTGTGCTTTTGGTTAGTAAACAAAATGAGAAAAGCAATAATATACAATTCAAGCATGCTTGGTGATCTCAAACCACTCACAAGAGGTCCCATCCAAAGGCAAGGGGAACCGAGATGCTTATGATACTTGAGGCTTTGCAAAAATGCAATGTTATGATGCCATGAGGGATCTTAGGGCCAAAATTGGGGTCTTACAGATGCCCCTATTTAAGGTCATTCTAGCCGGAGAAGTGAAGGTTAAAATCTTCGTCTCGACGAGGTAGAATGGGCTTAAATAATAACAAAGAGACGAATTTTGGTCCCTAAGAGACCTTATGATGCAAATGTATGTATGCAAACGGTAACACTTTGTGGGGATATGTGCCCACAAAGAAAGAAAGAAATCAGGAATAATTGAAAATCCACTAGGGTAACATACTCATAAATGGGACAAAGACTCTAGGGACTTTACTGGGGAGTAAAGGGATAAAAATGCGTGAGCAGGTCACGACTTGAAACTTGCTGAGAGACATGAAGGAAATCCATGAAATAAATCAATGGAAAGACTCGAGCTGACTCGAAGATGCATGTATTGGGGAATATGCCAATACAACAAAAATTACCCGTAATAGATACTTCGGATAAAAATCCGGACTCAGGCTGGGAGAATTCACTAAGGGACTTTGCTAGGGAAACGCCCAAACAAGACTCTTCTGGGGAAGCAACGGGATGAGGTATTACCGATTACTGGGTAATAAGCTCAAAGAGGCATGCAATCTGAACACCGATATAAGGGTGAGAGAACAATATGCTCGGGAAGAATGAATTGTTGGTGTAAGCCCAAGAGGCCAATACTTTTGGTACTTGTATCGAATTATTCAAAGGCATTTTCTTTATTATGGTTGATTAATAAAGTCCCTGGAATAGATAGTCCGTTTAATGTATTAAGTGTGACTTAATCATGAGAACACATTAAACATAAAGACACTATTCTTAAAGTATCTGTAGTCGAGCTTTAGTGTGAAGTGGGATGACATTAAAGCATTAAGACTATTATATTTGTAGACTGATGATCACATCTCATGGATCATGGATAAAGAGTTATCAAGTCTTAAACATAGGTATGAATATTAGGAGTAATATTTATACCGGATTGACCCGCTATGAGAATACTATATAGAAAGTTATGCAAAGTGTCATAAGTTATTCTCATGGTGATAATAGTGTATACCACTCTTCGACCTGAAACCACTATGGATCCTAGATGTAGAGTTGAGTGCTTTATTACTGATCCAACGTTATCCGTAACTGGATGACCATAAAGACAGTTGATGAGTACTCCACGAAGCATGCTGAGGGACATGAGTGTCCTAGATGGAATTTGCCAATCCTGCGTAACAGGATAAATGTCTATGGGCCCAATATTGAACTGGACAAGGGTGACACGGTCTATACCTTGTGTTCAATATAGACATAAGGGCAAAGGGGTAATTATACACATAATTATTATCACAGGAGGTTTTGTCAGATCACATGACATTTTCGTGACTTGGGTAGCAGTGATGTGTTGCTAGATACCGCTCACTGTTTATTATGTTAAATGCGTGATTTAATATAATTGCCAATGCCGCGAAAACCTATAGGGTCACACACAAAGGACGGATTGATGAGAGATAGAATAATTAAGGAACATCGTAAGGTACGGTGCACTTAAGTGGAATACGAAATATGGTAAGGTACCAAATACTTAAGTGATTTTGGCATATTATGAGATATGGGCCAAAATGCACTTAAGTGGGCTTTTTGGCTTGAAGCCCACACAAGTGGTTCTATAAATAGAACCCCTTGGGTAGAAGCATTGTTACTCAAGTAACTCACTGAGACAGAAAACACAACTGAAGAGTTGGAATTTCGTATCTCTCTCTCACTCAAAGCCTTCATTCATAATAGCTAGCACTGCGATTGAAGGAATCCGTTCGTGTGGACTGAGTAGAGACGTTGTCATCGTTCAACGTTCGTGATCGCCCCGTGGATCTGTATCAAAGGTTTTGATCATTATCAGAGATCTGCACCAAAGGTTTGAATCGCGACAAGAGGTAACGATTCTATCACTGATCATGCCCATTCGTAAGGATCACTAAATGGAGAAATTTTTAAATTCCGCTGCGCCTTGGATGGCAATTCTCCTTCAGTGGTATCAGAGCCACTTACGAAACCATGAATCTGATATCTGTTTTTGTTCTGTAATAATATGATTAAAGACAGAATGAATCAAAGGTTAAATTGAGATCGATCAATTTACATATATGTGATATATGTAATCCTGATGCAAAATACATTATATATGATATAGTGTTCTCGTTTCGTTCATTCAAACCCTCGATGATTGTTTTCCTTTGAGCGATCAATGGTCGTTTGTTTCTTGATCCGACATTAGTATGGTGAAGCAATGAACTGTTGATCAATCATACTGAATTAACAATCGAGATGTGTTTGACGGTCTGAAATTGGTGCATCAGGGTTAGTGACGGCACAAGGGTTGTGTTGTCAGAGAGTTATGCGATTCGGGTTTGAACGCACAAGAGTTGTGCTTCCTAAACACTTTTTGGAACAGTGTTAACCGGTTAACGCGTATGGTTAACCGGTTAACACAATGCGAAATTAAAATTTTTAAGTTTTCAAACAGTGTTAACCGGTTAACGCATTTGGTTAACTGGTTAACGCAAGGCGGAAAACAGTTTTCCAAGACATTTTCAAACAGTGTTAACCGGTTAACGCATTTGGTTAACCGGTTAACGCAAGGCAAAAAAAAACATTTTTTTTAATTTCAAACAGTGTTAACCGGTTAACGCATATGGTTAACCGGTTAACGCAAGGAAATTTTCACCCATTCGGCTAACTCAGTGCTTTAAAAGTGTCAAGTGTTGATACGAAAAGCGACATCAATTTTAAATGAATTGTTCATTAAAATGTGATGATCGGTCGTCGAAATTTAATTTGATTTTAAGGAATTAATTATAATAATAATAAAGTGTTTATTATTATCTTGTGGTGATCGGTTATGGCCTTAGTTTTCCTTTATTCTGCTTTGGGTTTTTAAAATACGACCTGCGTGTCGTGCCTCTCTCTTAATCTCCCAAATGTAACTTATTTTCTCATCTCACTCCCTCGTATGTAAAACGAGTTTCTTTCATGTAATGTAATGATATGAAGAAAGCAAAGAAGTCAGTGCCAAAGGAGGACAACCTTGAAGATCTTGCTTGGAGAAGCTTAGATCGTTGTAGGTTAGCTTAGGTTCTCTCATTGGCTTGGGAGAACAATTGCGCTAGGGGCCATAACTGTTTCATTATGTTTGTATGTATGTTGATGCATGTGAATGTATGTTGATGCATGTAAGAGACGGTTTATATGATAAACAAGCCGGTGAGATCAGAATAATTGCAATTCCCTCAAATTAAATATTAAGTTTACGCTTTCCAAGTTTTAACACTCATCAAGACTAGTAATGGATAATGTAGGTTTCGCCTACGCGAGGTGCATGATCTATATATTAGTAAGGTGCGATGGGATAATTGTAATATCCAACTGTTAAAACAATGGGTCAAACTTAACTGAACAAATTATAATAAGATTATATATATGTTTAGAAGCAAGAGTTGGGAATAATCCATATGATGGATTGGAATAAGGAGTTATTCACCCAATTGAAATTTTCGAGAGTTGTATGAGATACAATTGGAAGGAGTTCCTACCTAAATAACCTAGTTTTGTGTAATCCGCCTACGCGGACTTAGAACGAAGTGAAATATGGATCTCGACCCACTAGAAAATCTTCCAACGGGATTTTCCAAATCAGATGATGAGGGTCATTTGTTTTGAGTAAAATAGTGGGAGCATATTTAATTAAAGGCCTAATTGAATATGTCAATGATACTTATATTTTCATTAATCCTTATGTAGATTACCATGACAGCAAACACCTCTAACAACATCCTGCGATCAATCCTTGATAAGGAAAAAATGTCTGGGACAAATTTTCTGGATTGGCACCGAAACCTGAGGATTGTCCTCAAACATGATAAAAAGCTGTATGTCTTGGAGACACCTGTTCCTTAAGAGGAACCTCCTAGTTCTGCACCTAAGGCAGAAAGAGATGCTTATAAGAAGCATGTCGATGATGCCAATGAAACTGCTTGTCTCATGCTGGCTACCATGAACTCAGAATTGCAAAAGCAACATGAGAACATGTCAGCGTTCGATATGATCGAACACCTGAAGTTGCTCTATCAAGAGCAAGCAAGGCATGAGAGGTTTGAAGTTTCAAAAGCCCTTTTCAAGGCAAGTTAGTTGAGGGAGCCCCTGTAGGTCCCCATGTACTCAAGATGATTGGGTATGTGGAAAACCTTGAGAGATTGGGTTTTCCCCTCGGAAAGGAACTTGCGACTGATTTGATCTTGCAATCGTTGCCAGATAGTTTCAGTCAATTTGTCCTAAATTTCAATATGATTGATATGGACAAATCTCTTCCTGAACTGCTCGCCATGTTGAGAACTGCCGAGCAGAATCTGAAGTCAAAAGGGAAGTCCATTCTGATGATCGAAAATGGAAAGAGACAGAACAAAAGGCCCACTAAGTAGAATGATAAGGGGAAGGGCAAGGAAGTTGCCAATCCCAGACCCACTGCTGTTTTGAAGCCTAGTGGAGGCATAGCAAAAGAAGGCACCTGCTTCCATTGCGGTAAGACCGGACACTGGAAGAGGAACTGCCCAAAGTACCTGGAAGATAAGAAGAATGGAGTAGAGACTTCAACTTCAGGTATTTTTTGTTATTAATTTATCTACTTCTGCATCATGGGTATTAGATACTGGATGCAGTTCTCACATTTGTACAAATGTGCAGGAGCTAAAAAGGAGTAGAGATTTCGCAAAAGGTAAAGTCGACCTACGAGTTGGCTATGGAGCAAAGGTTGCTGCTTTAGCCGTAGGAACTTTTGTATTGACTGTACCTAGTGGTTTAATAATTCAGTTAGAGAACTGTTATTATGTACCTGCAATTAGCAGGAATATTATTTCCATTGCTTGTTTGGACAAGTTTGGCTTTTCATTTATAATAAAGAACAATTGTTGCTCAATTTATTTGAATGATATATTCTATGGTACTGCACAAATGAACAATGGACTATATGTCCTTGATCTTGAAATGCCTATTAATAACATTAATACAAAAGGGTGAAACCTAACAAGTTAAAACCAACTAGGTAAGAATATTAAAACCCTTCGATCAGATCGAAGTGATGAGTATTTAATCCTAGAGTTTGATGACCATCTGAAAAAGTGTGGGATCCTATCCCAACTTACTCCTCCTGGCACATCCCAAATGGAAGGGTGTATCTGAGAGAAGAAATCGAACCCTGTTGGACATGGTCCGATCCATGATGAGTCACACCAATCTTCCAAACTCCTTTTGAGGACATACATCATTGACATCAGCTTACACACTTAACTGTGTTCCATCCAAAAGGTTGAAAATACACCATATGAGATATGGAGTGGTAAGGGACCACATATGTCTTACATGAAGATTTGGGGTTGCGAAGTTTATGTGAAATGACAAATTTCAACTAAGCTTGAACCCAAATTTGACAAATGCCTATTTGTGGGGTATCCTAAAGAAACAAGAGGATATTATTTCTACAATCCTTCTGAGGGCAAAGTGTTTGTCGCTCGAACTTGAGTTTTCCTAGAAAGGGATTTTATTTCCAAAGGAATCAGTGGGAGGAAAGTAGAACTTGAAGAAATTCAAGAATCACAAAGTATCGATACACCTATGGAGGAATTAGAGCAGGAAACACAAGTAGTTGTGTAAGAGCAACCTGCTCAAATAGAACAAGACCAGCGTAGGTCAGGCAGGATACGTCACCTACCTGAGATATATGGATATCTGATCAAGGTGATGTATTACTCATGGATCAAGATGAGCCTGTGACTTACTCATGGAATCTTCGTTTTGATGAAACAATAAAACTGTATGGATTCATCAAAAACGAAGACGAGCCTTGTGTCTACAAGAAGGTTAGTGGGAGCATGATCGTATTCCTGGTATTATATGTAGATGACATATCACTCATTGGAATCGATATCCCTACACTGCAACAAGTAAAGTCTTGGTTGGGGAAATGCTTTTCTATGAAGGACCTGGGAGAAGCAGCCTATCAGAATCTATAGAGATAGATCATGAAATGCTTGGCCTAAGTCAGAGTACATAGACAAAGTGCTGAGACGCTTTAATATGAATGATTCCAATCTGGTTATGTGTTTTGCTTAAATGGTGGCGCTGTGAGCTTGAAAAGTTCAACGCAAGATGCAGTTGCTGATTCTACAATTGAGGCCGAGTATATTGCTGTCTTAAGTGCAGCAAAGGAAGCTGTTTGGATCAATAAACTTGGCATAGTCCCTAGCATTGTGGATCCCATTGGTCTCTAATATGATAACAATGGTGTTATCGCACAAGCTAAGGAGCCTAGATCTCACCAACGATCCAAACACATACTTAGGCGTTGTGCGAAAATATGTAAAGTACCTACACTTGACAATGTTGGTAACCCACTGACAAAGCCTCTTGCGCAGCAGAAGCATGATGGCCATACTAGATCAATGGGCATACGGGGTATGTCTGATTGGCTCTAGTGCTAGTGGGAGATTGTTGGTGTAAGCCCAAGAGGCCAATACTTTTGGTACTTGTATCGAATTATTCAAAGGCATTTTCTTTATTATGGTTGATTAATAAAGTCCCTAGAATAGATAGTCCGTTTAATGTATTAAGTGTGACTTAATCATGAGAACACATTAAACATAAGGACACTATTCTTAAAGTATCCGTAGTCGAGCTTTAGTGTGAAGTGGGATAACATTAAAGCATTAAGACTATTATGTTTGTAGACTGATGATCACATCTCATGGATCATGGATAAAGAGTTATCAAGTCTTAAACATAGGTATGAATATTAGGAGTAATATTTATACCGGATTGACCCGCTATGAGAATACTATATAGAAAGTTATGCAAAGTGTCATAAGTTATTCTCATGGTGATAATAGTGTATACCACTCTTCGACCTGAAACCACTATGGATCCTAGATGTAGAGTTGAGTGCTTTATTATTGATCCAACGTTATCCGTAACTGGATGACCATAAAGACAGTTGATGAGTACTCCACGACGCATGCTGAGGGACATGAGTGTCCTAGATGGAATTTGCCAATCCTGCGTAACAGGATAAATGTCTATGGGCCCAATATTGAACTGGACAAGGGTGACACGGTCTATACCTTGTGTTCAATATAGACATAAGGGCAAAGGGGTAATTATACACATAATTATTATCACAGGAGGTTTTGTCAGATCACATGACATTTTCATGACTTGGGTAGCAGTGATGTGTTGCTAGATACCGCTCACTGTTTATTATGTTAAATGTGTGATTTAATATAATTGCCAACGCCGCGAAAACCTATAGGGTCACACACAAAGGACGGATTGATGAGAGATAGAATAATTAAGGAACATCGTAAGGTACGGTGCACTTAAGTGGAATACGAAATATGGTAAGGTACCAAATACTTAAGTGATTTTGGCATATTATGAGATATGGGCCAAAATGCACTTAAGTGGGCTTTTTGGCTTGAAGCCCACACAACTGGTTCTATAAATAGAACCCCTTGGGTAGAAGCATTGTTACTCAAGTAACTCACTGAGACAGAAAACACAACTGAAGAGTTGGAATTTCGTATCTCTCTCTCACTCAAAGCCTTCATTCATAACAGCTAGCACTGCGATTGAAGGAATCCGTTCGTGTGGACTGAGTAGAGATGTTGTCATCGTTCAACGTTCGTGATCGCCCGTGGATCTGTATCAAAGGTTTTGATCATTATCAGAGATCTGCACCAAAGGTTTGAATCGCCACAAGAGGTAACGATTCTATCACTGATCATGCCCATTCGTAAGGATCACTAAATGGAGAAATTTTTAAATTCCGCTGCGCCTTGGATGGCAATTCTCCTTCATGAATATCTAAGACTGGTATAAAGGTGAGAAATATCAAACATCCGAAATCATCTGAGGAAGACCTAGAAAGGTATACTTCAGCCCAGGAAAATCCGACTCCGCAAGGGACAAAAAGTCATAATAGGGAGCAGGGAGGAAGGGACACCAGGGATACCGGTTACTGGGCATATAATAGGTGACCAACCGAAGCGTGAATTGGGAAATATTACCAAGACATTAATTATCCAACAGAGGATTAAAAGCAAACTCGATTGTAGGATGGACATTCGATTCCACAAAAAGGGATACGAATCTTACTCGATTGGGGAAGAGCAAAAGGCTTCGATCAAAGAGTGCATGAGATATATTATCTATTACCGTCAGAACGTAGATAACATGCTCGCATGGAAGATTATCCACAACCGATTACTGGGTTACTAAAGGATAAATCGACCGAAAAGAAAAGGACATCGGGATACCGAATACTAGGTATATAATGATGACCAATCCAAGGGAGAAACAATCATTACCAACAAAGGGTAAATGAGAGATGACTCACTGGGGATACATTGATAAAGGCAACGATCCAGGAGACATATCACCGGTTACTGGGAGATATGCTCAAAAAAGGGGTGATGGAATATCAGTACCGAATATTGGATAAAGATAACCGTCAAGGAAGGGATTACATCTACTGGATACTGGGTAGAAAACAACGAAAAAGTAACCGTTATCGGTTAGGATGAACATAAAGGTTAACTCTTCCAGGGGATAAAACAGGGTTTACAACTACCGATATGAGGGTAGAAAACCAAAGAAGTGGGGCTTATAACTACCGGTATGAGGGTAGAAGGCCACAGACTCCGTAGGGGAAAAGATGGATAATTACTGGTTAATGAGCAACTATTCATCTAGACCACGGGGAAGCGCAGGAAGCAGACACAAGAGGCCAATCTAGGATCAAACTAGATAGGCACGATGAAACAAGGATTGTCCCTATGAGGATATAACTCAATGGGGAATTCCATCCCAATATATGTGTTGGGATGAAACAAAAACAACCATCATCCACGAGGTCATAATTTTGTGGGGACTATGGAGGAAAGGATAAACATTTTCTACTTATGGGGCTGACTCTATATGGAGAGATCAATCACCAACATCTGTTTGGGGAAACATAATACCCTCAAACAAGAGATAACAACCAAAGATATATGGCAAATAATGCGATATGAATTTTTGAATGTTATCACTATGCATGTATGCATGGTTTATGTATGATGAATGCTGACAAACAGACATTTCTAACACAAACAGGTCCAACGAATAATACACAACATCTGGTACTACATCTCAAGAGAGAAAGCCAGGACAACAAAGGTCTCTGCAGGGGAATGAGCACCAGTCATTCCAGTTGAGAACATGATCATGGCGACTTCACTGGAGAAACTATCAAAGGGGATGATGGATCCCTGTGGGGATAAAAACACCAACTAGAAACTTCCAAGGGTCAACCAAATATTATCCCTACCCAGGGTCTCATCTGCTGAGGAGGAAAGGGAGATGCATATCTTCTGCTCGGGAGAGGAAACCACAAAAGGGTTTCGGAGGAAGAGGATACAAACATGCCAGGAATATGAACAAATGTATTACCCTGTCGAGAATCTTACCATCCTTGGTAGAGCACTGAAGACATCCCCAGTATCCCTTCATCATTGTGAATGTTCACTTTGTTTAAAAACAAATTATGAAAACTTTAAACAATGATATTTCTCAATTAAAACATGCAAAACATTTGTTGAATAGAAACAAATAAGCGTGTAAATAATTGGATAAAGGCTCAAAATTTATTTGATGGAATGGTAGTCTGCAAATGGAAAGACTCCATGGATCTTTACAAATTTGAAATTTGTGATATATATTGGAAAGGGCTACATTGAACATAATGACCATTTCTCTACCAATTCTGAATTCGATGTATTTGAAGCTTTAGTTGATGATGAATGAGCGAGAATCTCTGACGGATGACAGTTTGTAGAACACAGTCTTGTCAGGATGCAGTTACTTGCCAAATCCCTTTTTTGCCTAGATTTCCCCAGGGTGAGGTACTCAATCTAGCGGGATACATATAATCAATTTTTTTTATGTCTCTAATTTTTTCCTGGATCGCCCTTCCGGGTTTTCAATCCATCGAGAGGCTCATTTTTTGCCTAAGTCGCCCTTTCGGGTTTTCAACTTAGAGAGTTATTCTATTTTTATCTTTTAGGCGAAGTATTTCTTGACTGTATCTGAATTCACAGGACGAGTGAAATCCTCCCCATCCATAGTTGTAAGTATCAAAGCACCGCCTGAAAAGGCTCTCTTAACAACATATGGACCTTCGTAGTTTGGAGTCCTCTTGCCCCTGGAGTCGGGCGCGAAAGAAAAGACTTTTTTGAGTACAAGGTCACCTTCTCGGAACATACGAGGCTTGACCTTCTTATCAAAGGCTTTCTTCATCCTTTGCTGATATAACTGACCATGGCACATGGCAGTCAATCTCTTCTCTTCAATCAAATTTAGTTGGTCATAACGACTCTGAACCCATTCAGCATCAGTCAACTTGGCTTCCATCAAGACTCTTATTGATGGGATCTCCACCTCTACTGGGAGAACAGCCTTCATCCCATAAACGAGAGAGAAAGGGGTTGCCCCTGTTGAAGTGCGGACAAAAGTACGATATCCATGTAAGGCAAATGGCAGCATCTCATGCCAATCTTTGTACGTAACAACCATCTTCTAGATGATTTTCTTGATATTCTTATTAGCATCTTCAACAGCCCCATTCATCTTGGGTCTGTAAGGAGAAGAATTATGATGTGTGATCTTGAACTCGCTACACAGCTCTTTCATCATTCTGTTGTTCAAGTTTGATCCATTATCAGTAATGATCTTATCTGGCACACCATATCGGCATATGAGTTGATTCTTGATAAATTTCACGACCACCTGCCTGGTCACGTTTGCATATGATGCCGCTTTAACCCACTTTGTGAAGTAGTCAATTGCTACGAGAATAAATCTGTGATCGTTGGACGCTTTTGGCTCTATCATGCCAATCATGTCAATTCCCCACATAGAGAAAGGCCAAGGTGATGAAATTACATTCAGAAGTGTCGGAGGAATATGAATCTTGTCCGCATAAATCTGACACTTATGGCATTTCTTCACGTATTTGTAGCAGTCAGACTCCATTGTCAGCCAATAGTAGCCTGCTCTCAACATCTTTCTAGCCATGGCATGTCCATTGGAATGAGTACCAAATGAACCCTCATGGACCTCAGTCATTAACAGGTCTGCTTCGTGTCTATCCACGCATCTGAGAAGCACCATATCAAAATTTCTCTTATAAAGCACATCGCCATTGAGGTAGAAACTGCCTGACAATCTCCTCAAAGTCTTCCTATCTTTCACAGATGCCCCAGGCGGGTAAATCTGGCTCTAAAGGAAACACTTGATATCATAATACCACGGCTTATCATCTTGCACCTCCTCTACTGCAACCACATGAGTTGGTCTATCCAAGCGCATCATAGTGATATTGGGAACTTCATTCCAAAGTCTGACCACCATCATCGAAGCAAGTGTAGCAAGAGCATCTGCCATCCGATTCTCATCTCGAGGAATATGATGGAAGTCAACCTCAGTAAAGAATGTTGAAATCCTTCTCGCATAATCCCTATATGGAATGAGGCCAGGCTGATTCGTCTCCCATTCAGCCTTAATCTGATTAACAACAAGGGCCGAATCACCATAAACATCAAGATGCTTGATCCTAAGATCAATACATTCCTCCAATCCCATAATACATGCCTCATATTCAGCCATGTTATTCGTGCATAAAAGGAAAATGTGTGCCCTGAGGAGTAATAATCACTGCCCTAATACCATTTCCATATTGATTTACAGCACCATCAAACACCATACTCCATCTGGAACCAGGTTCTGGTCCTTCGTCAAGCGTAGGCTCATCGCAATCTTTCATTTTCAAATACAGAATCTTCTCATCTGGGAAGTCGTACTGAACTGACTGATAATCTTCGATTGGTTGATGTGCCAAGTGGTCAGCCAAGATACTACCTTTAATGGCCTTCTGAGCTCGATACTCAATATCATACTCAGATAACAACATCTGCCAACGGGCAATCCTTCCAGATAAAGCAGGCTTCTCAAAATATACTTGATTGGATCCATTTTGGATATCAACCAAGTCGTATGATTCAACATATACTAGCGTAAGCGCTTGGCAGCCCAAGCCAAAACACAACATGTCTTCTCAAGCATTGAGTATCGAGACTCACAATCAGCAAACTTCTTACTCAAGAAGTAGATAGCATATTCTTTCTTCCCAGATTCATCTTGCTGACCAAGGACACAACCCATTGAGTCTTCAAGAACTGTCAGATACATAATCAATGGTCTCCCTTCAACAGGCGGAGACCGAATCGGAGGTTCAGACAAATACTCTTTAATGCTATCAAAAGCCTTTTGGCAATCCTCGGTCCAATCATGAGACTGATCTTTCCGGAGGAGCTTGAATATTGGTGCACATGTGGCAGTCATGTGGGATACGAATCTGGAAATATAATTCAAGCGGCCAAGAAAACCTCGGACTTGCTTCTCAGTTTTGGGCGCAGGCATCTCTTGTATTGCTTTGACCTTTGCAGGATCAACCTCAATACCTCTTTCACTAACGATAAAGCCCAATAGCTTCCCGGAACGGACCTTAAATGTACACTTGTTGGGATTCAGACGAAGCTTGTACTTCCTCAAACGCTGAAAAAGCTTCAACAAGTGCTCTACATGTTCAACTTTCGTTCTTGACTTAGCGATCATATCATCAACATATACCTCGATCTCCTTGTGCATCATATCATGAAACAAGGTAGTCATGGCTCGTTGATACATGGCTCCGGCGTTCTTCAAACCGAAGGGCATCACTCGATAACAGAATGTTCCCCAAGGTGTGATGAATGTTGTCTTCTCCATATCCTCGGGTGCCATTTTGATTTGATTATATCCGGAAAATCCGTCCATAAATGAGAAGACCTTGAATTTAGCTATATTATCTATCAACATATCAATATGTGGTAGAGGGAAATCATCTTTCGGGCTAGCTTTATTCAAGTCTCTATAGTCCACACACATCCGGACTTTTCCATCTTTCTTAGGCATGGGCACAATATTGGCCACCCATTGAGGATATGTAGAAGTCACCAGAAACCCCGCATCAATTTGCTTCTGAACTTCTTCCTTGATTTTTACTGCCATATCGGGATGCGTTCTTCTAAGCTTCTGCTTCACAGGCATGTACTCAGGCTTCAAAGGTAGGAAATGTTGCATGATATCTGTATCTAGACCAAGCATGTCTTCATATGACCAGGAAAAGACGTCAGCATATTCTTGTAGCAACTCAATTAACCCCTTCTTAACAGATACTTCCAGGAGTGCCCCAATCTTCACTTCTCGCACACAATCTTCAGACCCCAAGTTGACTGTTTCCAGATTCTCAAGATGCGGCTGAATGATCTTTTATGCATGCTCAAGTAGACGGGTAATCTCGTTAGGAATCTCTTCAACATCATCTTCTTCCGCCTCAAATACAGGGAATTCAAAGTTGGGAGTTGGTGTTGGATCATTATGTTCAATGGGTTTGAACAACCTGCATAATGATTTTGGATATAAAAGAGACTTTAGAATTCAAACAAAGCAAATCATTATGCAGATGAAAAGGTTGATTTTGTTCTTATTTTTAGGGTTTTATGTGATCACCAATTTCATGCAAGAAAGCGAAAAGGGAAAATAATTTGGAAAAACAAATATTTAACATGAATTTATTGAATGAAAACATCATTGTATTTATGTGCCAACAATGTCATCACTTCTCCTTTTGGCATGGGAGAAGGGTTTTTAAACACAATGAACATTACTTTGACTTATGGATAACTGTAGGAATATCCACAGCGACCCAATTATTGCAGATCCCTCCAGGGATAATGAAATTGCCAGAATCCTCTTCCTCATCTTCCAAAATGGCAGCAGCCTCTTCGTCTTGACCGGTGTGGATGAAACCTCCACTCTTGAACAATCCTTGCTTGTTGAAGACCCCAGAAGAATAGCCTATGCCATCCCGGGACTTGTTGTCTTCCAACTCAATCATTTGCCCCAAGCCAGCAGTCGCACCATGCTCAATGTCCAACTTTGCATCTTTATAGGAAGCAAATGAAGGAGTTCCCTTCTTAACAGGTTCGACAATGGATAAAGCTTGGAAGGGAGTTCCAACTTCATCCTCAGCATCTATATAAGAGAAGGAAGACAAATGGCTAACCAGGAGAGCTTTTTCTCCCCCTACCACCACCAGCTTCTTGTTTTTCACAAACTTCAATTTCTGGTGTAGGGTGGATGTCACGGCACCAGCCTCGTGAATCCATGGTCTTCCTAGGAGACAGCTATACGATGGGTGAATGTCCATAACCTGGAAGGTAATCTGGAAATCACTTGGTCCGATTTTAACTAGGAGATCAACCTCACCAATCACAGTTTTGCGAGACCCATCGAAAGACTTCACAACTACTCCACTCTGCCTCATGGGAGGCCCCTGATATGACAACTTCGTAAGAGTGGATTTTGGCAATACATTCAATGATGACCCAGTGTCCACCAACACATTGGACATGGCGTCATCTTTGCAACTCACAGAAATGTGTAATGCCAAGTTGTGGTCTCTTCCCTCATCGGGGAGATTAGCGTCACAAAAACTCAAATTGTTACAAGCGGTGATGTTTGCAACAATGCTATCAAATTGCTCTATCGTGACGTCGTGATCCACATACGCCACATCCAACACCTTATGCAGAGCTTCTCGGTGTGGTTCTGAATTCAATAGTAATGATAATACAAATATTTTGGATGGCGTTTGTAGAAGCTGATCTACAACGTTGTACTCGCTTTTCTTGATGAGTCTCAGCATCTCATCACAATCTTCTCTCGTATTGCCACTCGGGCCAGCAGAAGCAGGAGTTATCAACGTAGAGGAGGGCTTAGCAACAAGTGCCGGATTCGAAGTGCTCACAGCATTCCCAATCGGGCGTTCAACAAAATCAGTATCAACATTTCCTCCAGCATCAGCTTGAGGCTTTAACGGAGCTGAAAAAACACGACCGCTACGGGTCAAACCGCTGACGTCGGCAATATTAACGACAGATGAAGAGGGCAGGGACACCTCTTTCCCATTTTCCACTACTACAACATTGTAGCAATAAGGGACCGCCTTCTCAGAAGAGTACGGTACAGGGTCGGCTGGCTTGATAGTCAGAGCAGGAGAAACCTTCTGTTTGCTACCATCATACTTGATGACAACAGGCTCAGGTATCCGGAATACCGGAGAAATTACGTTGACTTCAATAGCATCTTCGTCAATGTTTCTATTTTGAAGGATCTCAATGACTCCCTCATCCATCATTTCTTGAACATCTCTACGCATCTGGCGACACCCTCTCTGATTAACAGAATAGACTCGACATCTATCGTGGTCATACTCATAATGGCTATAGTCACACAGCAAACGATGCATCTCAACCAGCGATTGTCGAATATGACTGACATATTTGACCTTGTACTTGCCAGGGCAGCCATGGACCATATTGACAGATTTCCCATGCTCGGGCAATGGGTTCTTCTTCACATTCGGACCTACGTCCTTGAAAAACAAAATCCCACTTCTCACAAGGTCTTGCACCTTGGTCTTCAAGGGATAACAATTCTCCACATCATGTCCGGGAGCACCGGAATGATACACACAGTGAAGTTCTAGCTTGCACCCACCACTGGGGGTTAGCAGGTACAGCGGGAGGGTCTCGTGGAGTGATTAACTTTCTATCAATCAAAGATGGATAGAGTTCAGCATAAGTCATTGGAATGGGATCAAAAGTGACCCTCTTCCTCTCGTAGTTGGTGCTGGCATTGTTGTTGTTGTTTCGAGGCTGGTAGGCCTGCTGTTGTGGACGCTGTTGTTGTTGCTGATATTGCTGAGCTTGTGGTTGTTGATAATGTAGAGCTTCTCTGAAAACAGGTGTTGTATGAGCCACCTGATGCTGGTTGTTGACTGGGCGAGCAATCTTCCTCTTCACAGACGGTCTTCTCTTGACATGGGAAGACACGGCATGTGCCTCTCCCTCCTTCTTCTTTGCAAAGCTTCCATACCTCTTTGCTGAAGAGCCTTCCTCTTGAGTCAAACGTCTTTCACGGACCCCCTCTTCCAGTCTCATTCCCATATTCACCATCTCGGTGAAGTCTGAGGGAGCACTGGCTATCATTCTCTCGTAATAGAACGAACTCAAGGTCTTCAAAAAGATCTTGGTCATCTCTTTCTCCTCAAGGGGTGGCACTATCTAAGCTACCAACTCGCGCCACCTCTGGGCGTATTCTTTGAAGGTCTCTTTCTCTTTCTGGGACATTGCCCTCAGCTGGTCCCTATCAGGAGCCATATCCACATTGTATTTATATTGCTTGACGAAGGCCTCGCCAAGATCGTTGAAAGAGCGGATGTTCGAACTTTCCAAACCAATATACCACCGGAGAGCGGCATCGGATAGACTGTCCTGGAAATAGTGGATGAGTAGTTGGTCATTATCAGTTTGCGTCGACATCTTGCGGGCATACATCACAAGATGGCTGAGAGGGCATGTGTTTCCCTTATACTTCTCAAAGTCAGGTACTTTGAATTTAATAAGGATCTTCACGTTGGGCACAAGGCACAACTCAGCAGCACTTTTACCAAAGAGGTCTTTCCCCCTCAAAGTCTTTAGTTCCTTGTGAAGCTAAAGGAATTAATTTTTCATGTCATCCATCTTCTCATAAACGTGTGGGCCCTCAGATGGCTCAGAATGGTAGATGGTATCTTCAACTCTTGGTAATGTGTGCACAACGGGAGGTGGCACTGAAAGGACCAGGCTTGATGCCGACAAAGAAGCAAGAGTAGGAGCAAAACCCTTTGGCACAAAATTGGCAGGCATTCCCCACGGGAACCCGGCCAGCATGGATGGCGCAAAGTGGGTTGTTGCAGCAGGCACAGTAGAAGTCGTAATCTCAGAAATGACTGTCCTCTGGGGAGGAGTTACAGGTGTTGGAGAAGATTGGCTCTGGGCAGCCATGAATGACTCCATTAGGGCAGTCAGTCTGGCTACCACTTCCTTCAGCTCGCGGTTCTCTTGTTCCAAATGGTCCATCCGTTTCAATGAGTTGGCTCTGGTGTAGTACCGGTGAGTCAGCTTATCTTCAAAATAAATGAAGAACACAGAGTTAGACCATAGAACGAGAAGCCTGGAGCAAAACCTGCTTATGCACATGATGCATGAAATGCTTGTGCATATGATTTGTTTTTATTTCAAAGGAACTTTTAGCGTTCTATGTGCAAATTTGTGGAAATATTAAACATTCATCGCATATGGAAATATTTTGTCAATAATATTTGAGAAATGGTTTTACATCAAAGAAGTACAGCATGGGTAGCTAAATAAAAATACAAGAGAGAAGGAAAACGATCATCCTATGGATCCCTAGAAGCAATCATCTAAAGCTCTGGACACAGGAAGATAAGATGCACGAAGCCACTTCACTTCCTCCTCATAGGCTGTCTCCATATCTGCCTTCTCTTTGGCGAGTCGATCGTACTTCCTCTTCCAAAACTTGGAAGACTGAGGAAGTAGAGAAGTCCACGCATCATTAGGATCATCAATAACCTGATGCTCGAGGAACTCTATCAAAGCATCCTTCTCCTTGATTTGCTGAAGCAACTCTTCTCGTTCACGGATCCAAGCACGTGAACGGTCTTCGTCTCTCAACTCCTCTACTCCTTGGTCTGGGAGGGTTGAAGGCCCATCCACAACCAAAGGTGTAGGTCTCAGATACTCGTAAGGCATGAGGTATTCAGCAGCTCTCCTCCTAACCCAAGAAGTATAAGGTTCCAAAGCAATACAATTCTTCGGTCCTCGCTCATTCCTTCCTTTCATATGGATCTTGCGCCAAGCACGGACCATCCTGGACTTCAAGCCTTGGGGATTTTTACCCTCCTGAAAGAACACACCCTCTAATAGAATGTTATTGGGTTTATCCTTTAGGGGGAACCCAAGCTGACGACGTGCCAAAACGGGGTTGTAGTTAATCCCACCACATGTACCAAGAAGAGGTACATTGGAGAATTCACCACAAGAGTCGATAATCTGCACACCATCATACACGCGGTTGTACCATGAGATATCATCATTAGTGAGAGACATAAGTCTCGTGGACCACCGTAGACATCCCTTGTTCTCCTTGAAGGCGACCGTCTGCAGTAAGTGAGAAATAAATCACTTATACAACAGAGGCAAACAACACACAATGGCATCACCGCCCTTTGCGTTCCTCATATGCAAAGAAAAGTAAGTGTCACCCAACAGAGTCGGAACGAGATTAAGAGTAGAGAAAATCCTAATAGCGTTCACATCCACAAACTTGTCGATGTTGGGGAACAACACTAACCCATAGATGAGAAGTACAAATATGGCCTCAAAGGCATCCTCACTCATGGCCTTCCCATATATGGTAGCTTGAGCAATGAGGAACTCAGAAGGAATACCTTGAATTCCACCTTTGGTAGTCATATGAGCACCAACCAGAGATTCATCTATATGCAACATATCAGCGATCCCCTGAGAAGTAGGAATACCTTCTAAGCCACTGAACGACAACTGGTCTAGAATAGGTATACCCACAAGATAGGCATACTTCTCAAGCGTGGGCAAAAGCTGAAAATCCGGAAATGTGAAGCAATGGTACAAAGGATCATAAAACTGCACTAATACACTCATCAACCCTTCGTCCACCTGAGTAGTCAGAAGAGGAAGAAGCTTCCCAAAACGAGCCTTGAAACCCAAGGGATCTAGTACATAAGATGTCAATTTCCTTAGCTCTTTCAAGTCTGGTTGTCTGAAACTGTACTTCTTTATATTCCTTCTTTGTCTTTCCATGTCTGAAAATTTGCAAATAGACCTCTTAAGTTCCTTGAAGATTTTCTTATTATTTTGATGATATGGATGCAAATGGGTGCATGAATGCATGGATGCAACAATCACACTCAAGGATCAAGCAAAGCACACCAAACAAAGGTCATGGGATGGATCATGTCATCCTTAATATCAATCATCCATTTTGGTGGATTATGGTTTACACCTTATCAACACCCAAGTTCCATTGATATTAAGGATACATGAACGGATCAACCATGAATCAAGGGTTTGTTGCAAATCATGAGCATGGAGTCTCGGTTAAAAACCACCCAAAGGGAGTGTACTAGGGTTTAACTTGCCAAACATGTTCTACAAGAGGTTCCCATAGTCATCGTCCCATCTTTCGGATATTATCAGATAAACGACTACTCGTATTCCAAAAATATTCTTAAGAGAGAATCTTATGAGTGTAGTATCGCGTAATAATCGTATCAAATCTTACATTTGAACGACTTTCACACTACATCCTAAGAATAGGCCAAGATGGGTTTGGTAAACTAAGGTCCTTGGCTTCTAAGGTATATATTGGAAAGAGTAATGTCTAACCATAACTACTTGTGTGACATTATTGATCCCAACATGACCTCCACCAAGTGAATGGACTTGCAAGTCAACTTGCTAAGGAATAACTCCACACAAGTCAACAAGACTATGCCATTCTCCTATCCTAAGTGCACTCGAGTTCGGGTATAGAACTCATCTCACAAAGATCACCAAGCATACAAAGAATTAATATTCAAGCAATTCAATCATTACATACAATACAGTAATCCCAAATTGCACAAAAAATATGTCACAAAACAATATACAATACAATACAACAAATATGAAAAGTAGGCAAAACCCACTAGGAAAATTGTCTCCCCAGCAGAGTCGCCACTTTTCTGTAGCGGGGTATTCGTTACCATTAGAGATATTGACTAAATCTAAGGTAAACCATACAAGTCGAGTCGCCACCACACTTCTATTTATCCAAAGGAATGGTTAGAAAGCGAACAAAAACCTAAAAGTTTTATCGAATCAAAAACTAGTAAAAATGTCAGAGATCCGGGTAAGGGGGTTGGTTATGCAATTGGAAGGTTTTAAGCACCCAAAACATCCTAGGTACTCCTAGGGGGCCCTTTTCACATTTGTTGTAAGGTTGGTATTTTGTGAAAATTTTGTTTGTGCAAACATGATTGAAGAGAATGTACAAGTTTATTTACATTTTTGTTTGGATGGATAAACCCATTGCCTACGTACCATCTTAAGAAAAGATTAGGATCAAAACCTCGTAGTTCAGGATAAAAATCTCAAAATGAGTGGATGAATTAATTGGTCCAAAAGCCTTAAGGTCTTTTGTTATCCAAGGGAGGAAACTCAACCTAAAAACCACAAATCCACCATTTGAGGATAGCTTCAACATGCCAGGGAGGGGTTAACCTTATAATAAGCATGGAAGGCTCATTGTCCATCACTAAGGATATAAGTGAGTATTACATCTACCTCAAGGATAACTCAAACCTAATAGCTAGAGGTTATGAAAGGTTTTTGATTAAGGAAGTGGCCATTGAAACCAAAAAAGTATTTGAATGAGTTATATTTACCAATGAAAAGTATTTACAAAATATGGTCAAAGTTGATTTAAAAGTTCAATTCCAAATAAGTGTTATGAGAAGAAAGTTTGAAAATCAAAAGCATAAGGCTTAGGTTTCTAATGTTTGAAAAGAATTGTTAAATGCTTGCACAAAAATTTTGGCTTGGGTTAGAGTGGAGGGAAGAAGAAGAAAGGCCAAAGTCCTAATCATACAAGAGATAAGGGAAAAGAGAACAAGACCACAAATGGAGTTCCTCTCTTGAGATCATATTGATGATCCAAGTAGCTCCCATCCTTTGGAATAAGCAAGATAGACAAATACTCAAGCAAGCAAGCACACAAACACAACAAGCTCCTAGGAATCTTCCAATGGCTTTTAGATCTCTCTCTCTTAAAAACTCATGGCAATGGTTCCTCAATTTGGCTTAATGTTGGAATCCCTAGCACAAGAACACACACGTTAAAAAGTTCCATAATGCAATCAAAGAATGGACAAGAGGGAGTTTAGAATTTAATCCTTCCAAAGTTCTCTTTAGCATTTATAGCATTCTAAAGGCTCAATGCCTAGTTGCTCTTTGACTCCACATTTTTGCATAGGGAAAGTCCTAAAGTCTAAGTCCATTTTGGCCATTTCTTTGCATTTGGTCCACAACAATCAAAACAAAACACAAGCATAATAGCATATACACAATTATGTGCTCAAGTGAGCAAAAGGCGAATTCCATTAACATAAACATGTGCTCAAATGAGCAAAGGAAAAAGCAAACGAATAATATGTACAAGAATAGTAAATTGCATAAAAGTAAAGAGCAAGAATTAAATGTTAATAGTCAATGTTAGTAGTTAGTGTGTGTAGCGGTGTATTCGTCACTATATGATTTATTGATTAAACCATAAGCAAAGCATACAAAGAAATCGAGTCGCCACCGCACTTTTATTTATCCAAAGGATTGGCTAAAAAGCGAACAAAAGCCTAAGAAGTTTTACACATAGAAAACTAATGAAAAGATCAGAGAATCTGGGTAAGGGGTAAATTACGCAATGGGAAGGTGTTAGGCACCCAAAACGTCCTAGGTACTCCTAGGGAGCCCTTTTCACACTTGTCGTATAAAAAATGTTTATTGTTTATGACATATTGTGCAAACATGAATGGGATGATGAGAAAAGAATGTACAATTTTATTATTTTTGTGTTTGAACGGATGAACCCGTTGCCTATGTACCTTTCCATACAAAGGTAAAGGATCAAAACGCCGTAGTTCGGCTAAAAGATTTCCAAAATATCAGTGGGTTCATTTTAAAACAAGAGCACTAAGGCTTTTCATTACCAATGGGAGAAAACTCAACCTGAATCAACAATCCACCATGCGAGGACGGCTTCAACATACTAGTGAGGGGTTAACCCTATAATAAGTATGGAAGGCTTACAATCAACTCACTAAGGATAAGGTAAGATTTACATCAACCACTATGGTAATTGAAACCTATGGCTAATGTATGAAAAACTTAACAAGAATGGACAAAGCCACCAAAACAATTGAATGTGTGAAGTTTATTGATTATGAGTATTCACAAAATATGGTCAAGGTATGATTAAGATTCAATTCAGAAAGAAGTATTATCAAAAGTGAAGTTTGGAAAATCAAGGACTTAGGGTCCAGGTTTCTAATTTGAAAAGAGATGAGAATGTTTGCACAACATGTATTTACAAGTTTTAAAAGTCAACAAGTGAAAAGGGGTTTTGAGACAAAAAGGATGTGGATGAAGGAGTGTAAAACTTCCTAGAAGTTCACCTCTTGAGATCATATAGAAGATGATTCAAGTGTGTCCTTTGAAATAAGGCAACAAAGCAGGTAAGCGAATAACAAGCAAGGTGATACTGGATGCCATCAATGGACTTATACCAATCTCACAAACAAAGGCGGATATCGGATACCAATAAATGGATTTACACCAATCTCCTAAAACAAAACAATGATATCGAATGCCAATAAATGGACTTATACCAATCTCACAAACAAAACAAATCATGGATATCAGATGCCAATCTATCTGGACTTATTCCAATCTCCACAGGATGATCATAGGAATACAAATGCCAACAACATGGACTTACACTTGCATCCTCACATACAACAATCAAACAGAAGCACTAAGCAAAAAGGACATAAGTGGCCAATGAAATGGTATTACACTCAATCCCTTCCAAATCATAGGATCAATGGCCAATGAATGGACTTATAGTTGATTCCTCAATGGGCAACTCAAACAAATCACACAGATATGAAATGAGGATCATGCAATAATGAACAATTAATGATGATAAATGCACAAAGGTATGCAAGCAAATATGTACAGATGAGTCAAGCATTCAATCAAACAAAATCATTTAGCACTCACTATATCCAAGCAATTAGGCTCAAGCAAGGGTTAGACTTTAAAGTCACCTGGAATGGGGTAAATGGTGCTCTTAACCTTAACATTGAGAGTTAAGGTGAAGCAGATGAAAGGATATGAGGGGTGTGCCTCATTGCTCTTATCCCTGGTCAGGGAGAGCATTGAATATCAGAAGGTGTGGGAGTTTAGAAAGTTGGAACTCTCTCCACAAGTTAATGACTCTATAGATCTTGGGCTTTTACTCACTATGCATCAACACATGTGGTGTGAGCAAGGTGAGTGACACACAGAATAGTAGGAGATGGACTACACATCTCTTTTGTCTACCAATTGCCTTATTAAAAGGACTTTTCCTGCTTGGGGACAAAGATAAACAATCACAAACATTGCCTCTTAAGGAGGACTTCAGACAGGTGCCTGGCCAAGTAACAGACCAGGTCTTCCAGACTACATGAAGAAGAGATGTTATACCTCAATGCTTAAGCTATCAAGCAAAGCAAAAGCAAGTTCACAATGGAACTATAGCAACTAAGGTACCTGAAATTAATCCAATTCAATCATGACTCAAGTTACAAAAGTCAAACAGACAAACCAACAGTCAACAGACAATGTACAATCAAACAATCAAGGCTACATTGTGCAAAGCACAAAGCTCAACTCAAATGGGCCAACACATCCTACAAAACAAGCCAATGTTAGTTCATAACCATCAAGCAAACCAACTCAAGCTATGCAAATTGATCTCCTTAAAGCCATATGCTTCTTAACCTGAAAACAAACTCAAACATGAGAAGCAAACCCTTAGGCCAAGGCCTAGGGTCAAAGAAAGAGAAATGGACCAAAACAGAACATGAAAATTTACAAGAATCAATATTAATCAAATAAGAACATCATCCAATTGGTCCCATATCAAAATTATGCATCAATTTCATTTCATAAACAAATCATGTCAAACTATGCAAGTTGAAACACATTGGAGCAAACAGAATGAACACAAGCATATCAAATCAACAATAGCTCAATAAATTCCAAGAAAAATCATGCCTAAACAGAACATATCAAATGAGCAACACACCAAAAATCATGGCATTTGGATAAGTAGAAGCATGTCAATTAAAATCAACAAGTCATGGTATGCAAAAACAAGCTCAAACAAGGCCACAAATGGTACATCAACTTAAGGCAATCCTAAAACAGAAATGACATAAGATAAGTGATCCAAACCAAAACCACAATGAACTTCAACATGTTAAGAATCAATGTACAAAATTTCAAGTCCATATGATAATGCATGAGAATTTCACAAATCATGGAAGTTGAACACTCAACAAAAGTCCAATTATGACTAACCAGCAAAGAAAATCTCAAACAAATAGGAAATGGATCAAAAAATTCTACCAAAAATCATGCTCAAACTAGGCATCCATAAATGTCATCATGCAAAAATTCAGATCATTTGGCATTTATATGGCATGGTAAATAAAATCAGCAAATTGGACAATAAATGGTGTGACACACATTGTCACACCTCCAATGATCATATCATATCTCATAAACCAAAAATGCAAAATTAGCAAACTATATACCAAAATGACCAGGAATGAGTCTAAATTATGCTTGCCAATTTTCATGTTCATTGGATTAAAACTCATCATTTCACAATCAAAATGGCAAAGCATAGGCAAATAGCATATATGAACACATTCCCTAGACAAAATAAAAATCCACACGAGCACAAATTCTGGAAAAATCATCAAAAAAAAGTAGACGTTACAAGGAACATGGCACAAAACATCTCATGTGAATTGGACAAGTATTTTTGGAGATATGAATTTTTGAAGATGCAAGATGAAAATGAAATGAAAATTGAGTAAGAAGATGAAATTAAATGAATTAAGTGGAATAATGGCAAAGCTGTAAATAAGCTGAACATTCAAAATCTGGCGCCTAGCAAAAACGCTGCGTTTCATTAAAAGGAAACGCAGCCCAATCAGATTGTGACAAATGGACCAACACATGTGCGAGAAACACCAAAATGCCTGCAAACACGGGCCAGGAGGATCGAAAGCGATCTGGAAATGAAAAACAGCTAGGGTTCTTGGCGTTCATCATCACTCATCATCATCAAGAACAAAACGTCACCAAAATTCATGAGAAGCATATCATTGAAACCGTCTCACTTCACACATCAATAATCAAGCAACAATTTAACCTAATTCTAAACATATCAAACGGATCGAGCCATGGAAGTTTCGCATGTCAAAATTCAAATCGGCATAACTAACTTAATACAGCACGAAATCCATGGATTCAAAGCTCAATGTTCTTATCATGATGAGATCTACAAGATGCATATCCTAGTTTCAAGAATTATGAGCATCGAAATCTAACCTCAATGGTGATGCAGAACTGAAATTGGGTGAATCTGGCTTGGAGAGGTTGAAACAGAACTTCTACAACACTTGGATAGATGAATGGATGCTACAGAATAGCTCAACAATGCTCAAACTCGAGGAAATCTCCAACTGCCATGGGAATGCTCAAGCTTCAACAGTCACGATTTGGCCTGGATTATGCAAGATCTTGCTTCAATTCACTTCAACAATGCTTGTAGATGATGATTAGAACAAGAAGCAAGCAAAAGAAATGAATAAATTCAATGGAAAAAGTTGAGAGAATTTGAAAGAATTTGAGATGAAAAAGTTTGGATCTGAAATAATGAAGTTGTCCTTGATGAATTCTGTTAGGATTAGGAATATATAGCACCTGTTAATCATGTCCATAATCATTATTAACCAAAATGTAAATGGATTAGTGAAATGAGCATGTTAATGTAAATTGGCCAAAACACCCTCATGTAATGCCATGCAATGGAACAATGCGAATTTCACCTTGAATGAGTTCTAAAATCTATTTGAATGCAAATAGAATTGGTTTGAAATAAAAAAAATGCATACTTTTCAAATTCACTTTTTCCCTCCAAAAGATTCAAATTGATTCAAGTGAAAAATGCACTTTTTTTGTGATGCGTTTTAATGAAATGTGATGCATGAGTATGATAGTAGAGATCAAGAGAAAATTGTTCCAAAAAGAACCACATGAATTGGCCTTTTGATGCAAAAGTTATGCCTTGTTGAAGTTCAAAATCCATTGCCAATGATTTGATTATAACTTGCTAAACATAAATGAGAAATGGATGTTCTTGGACTTTTTGGAAAGGTAAGAGCAAGATCTTCAACTTTAATGTTGGGCAAAATTTGATTTGAAGCCTGCTTGATGATGTAAATTTGAGGAGAAGACCTTTCCATTTTTGGCAGTTTGAAATTACAGGTCACTTACTATTTTTGGAAACTTTTCATCTGACCTCAAATTCTTCCATGTTGATGTTTGACATGTTATATGAGACTTGTATGGACATGAATGAGACCTCTCCAACCATTTCCCACCTTCAAATCCCTGATTTTATGCACAGTTGACCACAATTGACTTTGCTAGGGTTTTGGTTGACTGAACAATGCTTTAATGAATTTCAAGCCTCTACCACTTGAGATTTTGATTCAAAATGATGTCACAACTCATATGAACTCTTGATGAATGATTATGGTGCCCAAATTCTTCAGAATGGCCACCATCTATGGCTCAATGAATGCCTTTGACTGGCTTGACCTAATGTTGCTTCATCTACAAGTAACAAGGTTAGATGACAATATTTTTGTACTTTGGGTTAGCAAACACATGAAAAGCAATGATATACAACTGCTAAACATGCTTGGTGATCAAGAAACACTCTCAAAAAACAACCCACCCACAGGGAAGCAGGCAAGGTGCACAATGATCCTTGAGGTAATGATATGATATGATATGATGCCATGAGGGATCTTAGGGACAAAATTGGGGTCTTACAGATGCCCCTATTTAAGGTCATTCTAGCCGGAGAAATGAAGTTTAGAAATCTTCATCTCAACGCGGTAGAATGGGCTTAAATAACAGTAATGAGACAAATTTTGGTCCCTAAGAGACCTCATGATGCAGATGTATGCATGCAAAAGACATAAACTCTGTGGGGATATGGTTCTCACAGACGAAAAGACGATCCATCGGAGTAATACACTCACCAGGAACAGAGACTCTAACAGGACTCTTATTGGGGATAAAAAGAAAAAGAAATGCGTGAGCAGGTCACGACTCTGAGTTGGGGAAAAACAAAAACTGACACGACTTTACCGGGGAAGTAAAGGACTCACACTGGGGAAAAATAAGATTTCCAAAGGAAAACACGTCCATTGGAAAGACAACAAGCTGACTCAAACTATCCACAAAGGATAACTTCAGATGAAAATCCGGAATCGGACCAAGGAAAAGATTCACAAAGAACCTCCCTGCCGGGGAAAATTGCATATATCGGGGAAAACGCCAATACAGCAAAGGGTAAAATCACAACAGGAAATTCCACTGGAGAAGGTCTAACAAAGAGACTCTCCTGAGGAAAAGCAACAAGATGAGATGTTACCGGTATAAGGGTAACAAACTCGGGAAGAATGAATATCTAAGACCGGTATACGGGTTAGAGATATCAATCAACCAACATCTGAGACAGACCTAAAAAAGGTACATCGACTCAGGAAAATCTGACTCCACAGGGGACCAAGGTCATAATAGGGAGCAGAAAGGAAGGAACACCAGGGATACCGAGGTATATAATAGGTGACCGACCAAAGCGTGAATTGGTTTTTACTACCAAAACACTCATCATCCGAAAGGAGGGCTTGAAAAATAAAATCGACTTACAAGATGGACATTCGAATCCACAACGGGAAAACGAATCTTACTCAACTGGGGACACAAACCCAAAGAGCGCATGAGATATAATATCCATTACCGTCAGAACGTGGATAGAATACTCGCATGAGATATATTATCTATTACCGTCAGAGCGTAGATAATATACTCGCATGGTAAGAAACACCAAGGATACCGGTTACTGGGTATATAATAGGTGATCTATCGAAAACGTGGATTGGTTTTTACTGCCAAAACACTCATCATCCAAAACACAAACTGGTTAAAGGATGGATATTCGATTCTACAAAGAATACGAATCTTACTCTACTGGGGGAAGATCAACAAAGGATACCAACCAAAGAGCGAAAGAGATATATTATTCATTACCGTCAGAACGTGAATAATATACTCGAAAAGGGAAAGACACAAGAGATACCGGTTAGGGCATATAATAGGTGACTAACCAAAAAGAGAGACAATCGATACCAAGCATACGGGTAAACGAAAGACAACTCACAGAGGGATAAATTGCAAGCATCCGGCAATTATCCGAAATAACAAATATTCGACTCCGCAAAAGGGAAATAACGAATCTTACTCGACTGGGGAAACACAAAAGGCTTCGACTGAAGAGTGCATGAGATATATTATCCATTACCGTTAGAACGTGGATAACATACTCGCATGGAAGATTATCCACAACCGGTTACTGGGTTAACAAAGGATAAATCGACCGAAAAGAAAGGCATCGGGATACCAAACTAGGTATATAATGATGACCAATCAAAGGGAGCAACAATCATTACCAAGCAAACGGGTAAATGAAAAGCGACTCAACTGGGGATGAATTGCATAAACAGCAATTATCCACAAAGACTGGCTGGGGATACATTGATAAACAATCAATGATCCGGGGAACAAATCACTAGCAAACGGTGAAAGGACCCACTGGCGACTTCAAAAGGAATAACATTGCAAGCATACGGCAATGATCTAGAAGACAACTTGCTGGGAATACAATTGCTAGAAACCGGCAATTATCCACAAGCAAAAGGAGGAATATCAACATCGAATATTGAATGAAGATAACCACAAAGAGTAACCATCATCGGTCAGGATGAACAACAAGGTTAACTCTGCAAAGGGAGAAATTAGGGTTTACAACTACCGAATACGGGGTAGAATACCAAAACTCTGGCTGAGGATAAAATTGCTAGCATCCGGCAATCATCCACCTGTACCACAAGACACAAACTCCGCTGGGAATAAAACCACAACGACACCAAATTCCGCCAATAACCAGAATGAACCACAAAGGTTACCTCTGCTAGGGGAAAAGAGATAAGACTTACGACTACCGAATACGGGGTAGTGGCCATCAACTCTGATGAGGATAAAATATTTAGGGTTTACATCCGCCAAATACTGGGTGGAAAACCAACAACTCCACGTGGGAAATGAAAGAATCACAAATCCGCACGGGAACAAAATAGGGTTTATAACAAACCACAAACTCTGCTGGAGAGTACGAAAATCAGGATTTACGACTACCGAAAATTAGGTAGAAAACCGAATCAACTCTTGCTGAGGAATAAAAGGTATATAACCACAAATTCCATCAAGAAGAAGGAACATAGGACTTACAACTACCGGTTACTGGGTAGAGGCCCAAAAAGATTCCGCTGGGGATAAAAGAATTACTGCCGGTTACTGGGCAAATCATTCATTTATTCCACAGGGAAGCACGAGAAACAGTTAACAAATAGCCAATTCGGGGTCAAACCGAAAAGACAGACTGAATTAAGACACGGCCTAATGAGGATATAACTCAATAGGAAGATCCATCCCAATATATGTGTTGGGAGGAAACGGAAGAAACCGTCATCCACGAGGATAATCTCAATGGGGAACTGCAGAAGGAAAGACAAACACTTTTTGCTTATGGGGCTGACTCTATATGGAGAGATTTAAACACCCAACATCTGCTTGGGAAGATCTATTGGAGAGATCTATGAAACCCGTAGCAGGAGACAACAAACAAAAGATATATGGCAAAAAATGCAACATGAATATCTGAATGTTTATGAATTATGCATGAATATGCGTGATTTATGTTTGATGAATGCTGACAAAACAGACATATCTAACGCAAACAGAGTCCAGGAATCAAACGCCCGGTACTACACTTCCAGGGGAAAAACCAACTGGAAAGCCAATCTGCTGGAGATCTACATGCTGAAAAGCAAAGATCTGCGGGAGGCAAAAGAAATCAGAGATATCAAAGAAATCACAAAATCTCTGAGTAATGGATCACAACAACCCAACTGGAGTACAGAAAGTCACAACAGGCACAAACAGCCACAAAGACGAATCTGTTGGGGAAACCGGAGAAATCCCAAAATATCTGCAAGGGGATCCTCAGTATCAAAAATTTATCGCATAAGCGAGCATTGCTATGAAAGCAACTCCACACAACTCCGCTGGGGAACAACCCACTGAGGGAGAACAAATCATCCATGTAGAATTTTCTGCACAAGAAACTCTACCTGGGGAGAACACAAAGAGCTAATTCCATCGGGAATACACCCACTGAAGGAAAAAACAGATCACATAAGTAGACTCTGCAACAAGCCACTCTACTGAGGATCAAAAGCAATCAGGAAATCAAACCAAACTCTGGATGCTAGACCATCAAACCAACCTACTGGGGCAACAGAGGTTTCAACAGGCCGAAACTGCCACAAAATCAACTTTGTCGAGAATACCCGCTCTGGCGGAGACTCTGAGGAAATACCACAGATACAATCCTGATTCTGTTGGGGATACCAACTCTAATGGGGATTTTGCACAAATACAGTCCACCAAACCACGAATCTACTAACGGCTCCACTGGGGAAATCCACTGAGGGACCCACTGGGAATATGGAAGAGAGCTAGGAATCAACCACCAAGTGCTGATTCTTCTGAGAGGAACACCCACAACTGCTGAGGAGGAACACAATCACTGCTTTGCTGAAGGGATAAGCGCACTGATGGGGAGATAGCAACTCCGCTGGCGACTTGGCCGGGGAAGAGAGTACTGCTGGAACAAACGACGTCTTCCACAAGCGCTCTGCCCTGGGGATATATCACCGATTCCACTAGCGACCATGCTGAGGAAAGACAGCAACAACCCTGCTCGTGCCAATGCTGGGGAAAGCGGTAAAGTACCGGGATATCAATCCATCAACCACTGAATCTTCAAAAAGAAAGTCATCACGCTGAGGAGAGAAACAACAACTTCGCTAGCGACTGTACTGGGGGGAGACTACTGCTGGAGAAGAAAACGAAGTCTTCAACAACATCTCTGCCTGGGGGAACAACCCCAACAACAACTCTGCTTGGGGATAATCCCAACAACAAAGCAGGAGAAAGAGGATACGACCAATGCCAGGAATATGAACAAATGTCTTACCTGTTGGAAATCATGCCACCCTTGGGAGAGCACTGAGAAATTCTTGAGTATCCTTTCGTCGTTGTGAATGTTCACTTTGTTTAAAACAACAATTTTTTTGAAAAAATTTATTTGTTTAAAACAATGACATTTTATCAATTAAAACATGCAAAACATTTGTTGAATTGAAACAAATAAGAGTGCAAATAATTGGATAAAAAGCTCAAATTTATTTGATGGAATGGTAGCCTGCAAATGGCAAGACTCCATAGATCTGTACAAATTTGAAATCAGTGATATATATTGGAAGAGGGCTACATTGAACATAATGATCCTTTCTCTACCAATTTGAATCTTGATGTATTCGAAGCTTCAGTCGACGACGAATCGAGAATCTCTGACGAAAAGACAGTTGCGGAACAGAAAGTCTTGTCAGGATGCAGTTAGTTGCCGAATCCCTAATTTTTGCCTAGATTGCCCCAGGGTGAGGTACTCAATCTAGCGGGATGCAAATATCATTTTTTTTTCATGTCTCTAACTTTTGCCTGGACAGCCCTTTCAGGTTCTCCACCGAGACGCTCATTTTTGCCTAAGCCGCCCTTTCGGGTTTTCAACTTAGCGAGCTATTCTGTTTTTTCATTTGCATATACCTCTTTTTTTTTTAGGCAAAGTATTTCTTGACTGCATCTGAATTCATAGGACGAGTGAAATCCTCCCCATCCATTGTTGTAAGCATCAAAGCACCTCCTGAAAAGGCTCTCTTAACAACATATGGACCCTCATAGTTTGGAGTCCACTTGCCCCTGGAATCGGGCACGAAAGACAAGACTTTCTTGAGCACGAGGTCACCTTCTCGGAACACACGAGGCTTGACCTTCTTATCGAATGCTTTCTTCATTCTCTGCTGATATAACTGACCATGGCACATGGCAGTCAATCGCTTCTCTTCAATCAAATTCAGTTGGTCATAACGACTCTGAATCCAATCAACATCAGTCAACTTGGCTTCCATCAAGACTCTCATTGATGGGATCTCCACCTCTACTGGGAGAACAACCTCCATGCCATAAACAAGAGAGAAAGGGGTTGCCCCTATTGAAGTGCGGACAGATGTACGATAACCATGCAAAGCAAATGGCAGCATCTCATGCCAATCTTTGTACGTAACTGTCATCTTCTGGATAATCTTCTTGATATTCTTATTAGCAGCTTCAACAGCCCCATTCATCTTGGGTCTGTAAGGAGAAGAATTATGGTGTGCAATCTTGAATTCAGCGCACAACTCATCCATCATCTTATTATTCAGATTAGATCCATTATCAGTAATGATCTTATCTGGCACACCATAACGGCAAATCAGCTGGTTCTTGATAAACTTCACAACCACCTGCCTGGTCACGTTCACATACGAAGCGGCCTCAACCCATTTGGTGAAGTAGTCAATTGCTACGAGAATAAACCTGTGCCCATTGGACGCTTTCGGTTCAATCATGTCGATCATGTCAATTCCCCACATAGAGAAAGGCCATGGTGATGAAATCACATTCAGAAGTGTCGGAGGAATATGAATCTTATCCGCATAAATCTGACACTTATGACATTTCTTCAAATATTTGCAGCAGTCAGACTACATTGTCAGCCAATAGTAGCCTGCTCTCAACATCTTTCTAGCCATGGCATGTCCGTTGGAATAAGTACCAAATGAACCCTCATGGACCTCAGTCATCAACAGGTTTGCTTCATGTCTATCCACGCATCTGAGCAAAACCATGTCAAAATTTCTCTTATACAGTACATCACCACTGAGGTAGAAACTGCCTGACAACCATCTCAAAGTTTTCCTATCTTTCACAGATGCCCCAGGCGGGTAGACCTGGTTCTGGAGGAAATTCTTGATATCAAAATACCAAGGCTTGTCATCATTGACTTCTACAACTGCAAATACGTGAGCTGGTCTATCCAAGCGCATCACGACAATGTTGGGAACTTCATTCCAATACTTCACAACAATCATTGAGGCAAGCGTAGCAAGAGCATCTGCCATCCGATTATCCTCTCGAGGAATATGATGAAAATCAACTTCTGTAAAGAACGTTGAAATCCTTCTTGCATAATCTCTGTACGGAATGAGACCAGGCTGATTCGTCTCCCATTCACCCTTGATCTGATTAACAACCAAAGCCGAATCACCATACACATCAAGATGCTTGATTCTCAAATCAATGCATTCTTCAAGTCCCATAATAGAGGCCTCATACTCAGCCATATTATTCGTGCATTTGAAAGTTAGCCTTGCTGTAAGCGGAATATGCGTGCCATGAGGAGTAATGATTACCGTCCCAATACCATTTCCGTACTGATTTACAGCGCCATCAAACACCATCGTCCATCTGGAACCAGGTTCCGGACCTTCATCAAGTGTAGGCTCATCACAACCTTTCATTTTCAAATACAGAATCTCCTCATCAGGGAAGTCATACTGAACAGACTGATGATCTTCAATCGGCTGGTGCGCTAAATGGTCAGCCAAGATACTACCTTTGGTAGCTTTCTGAGCTCGATACTCAATATCATACTCAGACAACAACATCTGCCAACGGGCAACCCTCCCAGTTAAAGCAGGCTTCTCGAAGATATACTTGATTGGATCCATTCTGGATATCAACTAAGTTGTATGATTTATCATGTACTGGCGCAAACGCTTAGCAGCCCAAGCTAAAGCACAGCACGTCTTCTCAAGCATAGAGTACCGAGACTCACAATCAATAAACTTCTTACTGAGGTAGTAGATAGCAGATTCTTTCTTCCCTGATTCATCTTGTTGACCGAGTACACAACCCATCGAGTCTTCAAGCACAGTCAAATACATAATCAGAGGTCTTCCTTCTACAGGCGGAGACAAGATCGGAGGTTCAGACAGATACTCTTTGATACTGTCGAAAGCTTTCTGGCAATCCTCGGTCCAATCATGAGACTGATCTTTCTGGAGGAGCTTGAACATCGGCGCACATGTGGCAGTCATGTGGGATATAAATCTGGAAATATAATTCAAGCGGCCAAGAAAACCTCGGACTTGCTTCTCAGTTTTGGGTGCAGGCATCTCTCGTATTGCTTTGACCTTTGCAGGATCAACTTCAATACCTCTCTCGCTGACAACAAAACCCAACAACTTTCCGGAACGGACTCCAAATGTACATTTGTTCGGATTCAGGCGAAGTCTAAACTTCCTCAAACGCTGAAAAAGCTTCAACAAATGCTCAACATGTTCAACTTCCGTTCGGGACTTAGCAATCATATCATCAACATAGACCTCTATCTCCTTGTGCATCATATCATGAAACAAGGTAGTCATAGCTCGTTGATACGTGGCTCCGGCGTTCTTCAAACCGAAGGGCATCACTCGATAACAGAATGTTCCCCAAGGTGTGATGAATGTTGTCTTCTCCATATCTTCGGGTGCCATTTTGATCTGATTATATCCGGAAAATCCGTCCATAAACAAAAAGACTTTGAATTTAGCTGTATTGTCTACCAACATATCAATGTGTGGTAGAGGAAAATCATCTTTAGGACTAGCTTTATTCAAATCTCTGTAATCAACACACATACGGACTTTTCCGTCCTTCTTAGGCACAAGCACAATATTGGCCACCCATTGAGGATATGTAGAAGTCACCAGAAACCCCGCATAAATTTGCTTATGAACTTCCTCTTTGATCTTCACTGCCATATCTGGATGAGTTCTTTTGAGCTTCTGCTTCACAGGCACGCACTCAGGCTTCAAAGGCAGGAAATGTTGCACAATATCTGTATCTAGACCCGGAATGTCTTCATATGACCAAGCGAAGATATCGGAATATTCTCGTAGCAACTCAATCAATCTCTTCTTGACAGACTCTTCAAGAAGTGCCCCAATCTTCACCATACGAACACAATCCTCAGACCCCAAGTTGACTGTTTCCAAATCTTCAAGGTGCGGCTGAATGATCTTCTTCTCGTGCTCAAGGAGACGGGTAATCTCATCAGGAATTTCTTCAACATCATCTTCCTCTGCCTCGAATACAGGGAATTCAAAATTGTGAGATGGCATTGGATCATTATGTTCAATGGGTTTTAGGATCAACCTGCATAATGATTTTGGTTAATAAAACTTCAGAATTTAAACAAACAAATCATTATGCAGATGAAAAATGTTGCTTTTATTCTTGTTTTTATGGGTTTTTTGTGATCACTGATTTCATGCAAAAGCAAAAAGTGAAAACAAATGGAAAAACAAATGTTTAACAATGCATTAATTGAATGAAAACATCATTGTATATATGTTGCCAACAATGTCATCACTTCTTCTTTTGGCATGGGAGAAGGGTTTTAAACAAAGTGAACAATTACTCTGATCTATGGATGACTGTAGGAACATCTACAGCGACCCAATTATGGCAGACGCCACCAGGTATGATGAAATTATTCAGATCCTCTGCATCCTCTTCCAGAATAGCAGCAGCCTCTTCAGGTTGATCAGCATGGATGAATCCTGCACTCTTGAACAACCCTTGCTCGTTGAATGCCCCAGAGGAATAGCCAATGCCAGCCCGGGACCTATTGTCTTCAAGCTCAATCATCTTCCCCAAACAAGCAACTGCACCACATTCAATGGCCAGTTTTGCATCACGGTAGGAAGCAAATGAAGGAAACTTCTTCTCGATTGGTTCATCAATAGATAAAGCTTGGAAAGGAGTTCCAACTTCATCCTCAGCGTCAATATACGAGAAAGAAGACAAATGGCTAACCAGGAGAGCCTTTTCTCCCCCTACCACAACCAGTTTCTTATTCTTCACAAATTTTAGCTTCTGGTGTAGGGTGGATGTAACGGCGTCAGCCTCGTGAATCCATGGTCTACCAAGGAGACAGCTATATGATGGGTCGATGTCCATTACCTGGAAGGTAACTTGGAAATCACTTGGTCCAATCTTGATTGGGAGATCAACTTCCCCAATCACAGTCTTACGTGACCCATCAAACGCTTTCACAACAACACCACTCTGCCTCATGGGAGGCCCCTGATATGACAACTTCGAAAGAGTGGATTTTGGCAATACATTAAGAGATGATCCAGTGTCCACCAACACGTTGGACATGGCATCAGACTTGCAGTTCATAGAAATGTGTAAAGCCATGTTGTGGTCTCTTCCCTCCTCAGGGAGATCAGCGTCACAGAAACTCAAAGTGTTGCAAGCAGTGATGTTTGCAACTATACCATCAAACTGTTCTACAGTGACGTCATGATCCACATAAGCCAGATCCAAAACTTTCTGCAGAGCCTCCCTATGGGGTTCTAAATTCAGCAGCAGAGATAAAAAGGAGATTTTGGAAGGCGTTTGTAGAAGCTGGTCTACAACATTGTACTCACTCTTTTTGATGAGCCTCAGCATCTCATCACATTCTTCATTCACAATGCCACTCGGGCCAACAGAAGAATCAGGAGTCTTTTGTATAGAGGAGGGTTTGGCAACAGGTGCCGGATTCTGAATATTAACAGCCGTCCCAACCGGACGCTCGGCATAATCAGAAGCAACAGCCCTAGCCTAAGGCTTAGGCGCAGAGAATACACGACCACTCCGGGTCAACCCACTTACATCAGCAATGTTGGTGACAGAGGTTGAAGGCAACGACACTTCTCTCCCATCTTCAACAACAACGGGGTTATATCTGAACGGCACAGCTCGATCAGAAGAATAAGGCACAGGGCCTGCAGGCTTAATGACTAGTGAAGGAGAGACCTTCGGCTTGCTGCTATCATATCGGATAACAACAGGCTCGGGCAGCTTGAACACAGGAGATATAACATTGACCTCTGGTTCATCTTTATCAACATTTCTGTTCTGAAGAATCTAAATAGTTCCCTCGTCTAACAGCTCTTGAAGCTCTCTTCGCACTTGGCGGCAACCCAAATGATTCACCGAGCAGATGCGGCATCTATCATGGTCATGCTCCATATGGTTGTACTGACACAGCAAACGATGCAACTCGACCAATGATTGTCTAATATGGCTCACATATTTGACTTTGTATTTGCCAGGGCACCCCTGGACCATATTCACAGATTTCCCATGCGCGGGCAATGGGTTCTTTGTAACATTGGGGCCTGAGTCCTCGAAGCTCAGGATACCGCATCTCATAAGGTCTTGAACCTTAGTCTTCAACAAAAAGCAGTTCTCTATATTATGACCCGGAGCACCGGAGTGATACACACAGTGTTGGTCTGGCTTGTACCACCACTGAGGATTTGCAGGCACGACAGGAGGATCCTTGGGACTAACCAACTTCCTTTCCAACAAGGAAGGATACAGCTCGGCGTATGACATAGGAATCGGATCGAAGTTGATCTTCTTCCTATCATAGTTTAGATTAGCTTGATTGGTAGTGCTGCCACGAGGCTGGTAAGCCTGTTGCTGTGGATGATGTTGTTGTTGATATTGCGGTTGCTGCTGCTGAGGCTGCTGATACTGAGCACTGTCTCTGAAAACAGGTGCTATATGAACCACCTGGTGCTGATTATTTGCACGACGTGCAGGCTTCCTCTGAACAGAGGGTCTTCTGGATTTGGCATGGGATTGCACAGCATGTGCTTCCCCATCTTTCTTCTTAAACGCCCCATACCGTTTAGAAGAGCTTTCCTCTTTTGCCAAACGTCCTTCACGGACTCCTTCCTCCAGGCGCATCCCCATGTTCACCATCTCGGTGAAATCAGAGGGAGCACTTGCTACCATCCGCTCATAATAAAAAGAACTAAGAGTCTTCAGGAAGATCTTAGTCATCTCTTTCTCTTCCAGCGGAGAAGTGATCTGAGCAGCCAACTCTCGCCACCTCTGGGCGTACTCCTTGAATGTCTCTTTATCCTTCTGGGACATGGCCCTGAGTTGATCACGGTCAGGCGCCATATCAACATTGTATTTGTATTGCTTGACGAAGGCCTCGCCAAGATCGTTGAAGGATCAGATGTTTGCACTATCCAGGCTCATATACCAACGAAGAGCCGCACCGGACAAACTATCCTGAAAATAATGGATCAACAGCTGATCATTATCTGTTTGTGTAGACATCTTTCTGGCGTACATAACCAGATGAGCAAGAGGGCAGGTGTTCCCCTTATACTTTTCAAAGTCAGGCACTTTGAATTTAATCGGAATTTTAACACCGGGAACAAGGCAAAGCTCAGCAGCAGACTTGCCAAACAGATCCTTCCCTCTGAGGGTCTTCAATTCCTTTCGCAGCTCAAGGAACTGATCGTTCATAGCCTCCATCTTCTCATTAACATCTGGGCCTTCAGACGGCTCAGAATGATAGATGGTGTCGTCTACCCGAGGAATGGTATGCACGACAGGAGGAGCGGCAGCAAGGACCGAGCTAGATGTCGGCATAGAAGCAAAAGTTGGAGCAGGAATATCAGGCATGAAACCGGGAGGCATACCCCAAGGAAACCCGGCTGGCATAGCATGAGGCGCGAAATGAGCACTGGCAGCTGGCACAGTCGGAGCTACAATCTCTGAAATAACCGTCCTCTGGACAGGAGTTGCAGGCGGTTGAGCAGGTTGATTCTGAGCAGCAAGGAGTTGCTCCATCAAAGCGCCAAGTCTGGCGACCTCTTCTTTCAGTTCACGGTTCTCTTGTTCCAACTGATCCATTACTCTGGCAGAATTGGCTCTTGTATAGTACCGGTGAGTCAGCTTGTCTTCAAAATAAATGAAGAGCACAGAGTTAGGCCACAAACAAGAAGACCAAGAACGACACCTGCTTATGCAAAATGATGCATGAAATGCTTGTGCATATGCTTTGTTTATTTTCAAGGAACCCTTAGGGTATTATTTGCAATTTTTTTGAATATTTAAGCATTTTAATATCATATGGAAAATCTCTCATCAAATATATTTTTGAGACGAAGAAGTACAGCATATTTGATCATTACAAAGAGAAAAGGAAAATAAACATCCTATGGATCCCTAGAAGCTCGGGATGCTGGAAAACGAGATGCACACAACTTCTTGATCTCGCTCTCATAGGCTGCTTCCATATCCGCTTTCTCCTTCGCGAGTCGATCATACTTCCTCTTCCAGAATTTGGAAGACTGAGGAAGCAGAGAAGTCCAAGTATCATTGGGATCATCGATCACCTGATGCTCGAGAAACTCTATCAGAGCGTCCTTCTCCTTCAGTTGATGAAGCAATTCTTCTCTCTCACGGATCCAAGCACGTGAAAGGCCTTCTTCTCTCAACTCTTCTACATCTTGGGTGGGGAGGGTTGAAGGCCCAGCCACATCCAACGGTGTAGGTCTCGGATGATCATAAGGCATCAGATACACAGCAGCTCTCTGTCTGACCCAAGAGGTATATGGCTCCAAAGCAATGCAGTTCTTCGGACCCAATTCATTCCTACTCTTCTTGCAGATCTTGCGCCAAGCGCGGACAAATCTGGCTTTCAGGCCTTGGGGATCTTTACCCTCCTGAAAGAACACACCTTCTAACAGAATGTTATGAGGTTTATCCTTTAGGGGGATCCCAAGCTGACGACGTGCTAAGATAGGATTGTAGCTGATCCCACCACATGTACCAAGAAGAGGCACATTAGGGAATTCACCACAATAATCAATAATTTGCACAGTATCATACACGCGATCATACCAAGAGATATCATCATTAGTGAGAGACATAAGTCTCTGAGACCACCGTAGACATCCCTTGTTCTCCTTGAAAGCAACAGTCTGCGGCAAGTGCGAAATAAACCACTTATACAGCAGAGGCAGACATCACACAATAACTCCTCCACCCTTTGCATTCCTCAGATGCAAAGAGACATAGGCATCACCCAACAGAGTCGGAACGGGATTAAGTACTGAGAAGATCCTAATGGCGTTCACATCCACAAATTTGTCGATGTTGGGGAACAAAACCAATCCATAGATGAGCAATACAAATAAAGCCTCAAAGGCATCCTCACTCATGGACTCCCCATAAACGGTAGCTTGAACAATGAGGAAATCGGAAGGAAGGCCCTGAATTCCACCTTTGGTAGTCAGATTAGCTTTAATCAAGGCTTCATCTATATGCAACAAGTCTGCAATCTCTCGAGCAGTCGGAATACTCTCTAAGCCACTGAACGGCACCTGATCCAGAATCGGGATCCCAATAAGATGAGAATACTCCTCCAAAGTAGGCAACAGTTGGAAGTCCGGAAATGAGAAGCAGTGATACAGAGGATCATAAAACTGAGCCAAAGTACTCATCAAACCCTCATCAACCTGAGTAGTCAACAGAGGCAGAAGCTTCCCATAGCGAGCTTTGAAACCCAAGGGATCTAATACATAAGATGTCAGATTCCTTAACTCTTTCACATCAGGCTGTCTAAAGCTGTACTTCTTTGTATGCCTTTTTGGTCTTTCCATGTCTGAAAAATTTGCAAATAAACCCTTTAAGTTCCTTGAAAATTTTCTGATTTTTCTGATGACATGAATGCAGATGAATGCATGAATGCATGAATGCAACAATCACACTCAAGGATCAAGCAAATCACACCAGACAAAGGTCATGGGAAAGCTCATTGTATCCCTAATATCAATCATCCATTTTGGTGGATTTAGGTTTTCACCTTATCAACACCCAAGTTCCATTGATATTAACGATACATGAACCGGCTCACTCATCCTTAATATCAACCATCCATTTTGGCGGATTATGGTTTACACCTTATCAACGCCCAAGTTCCATTGATATTAAGGTTGTCTGAACGACTCAACCATGAATCACAAGTTTGCTGAGAGTCACGAGCATGGAGTCTCGGTTAAGGACCACCCAAAGGGAGTGTACTAGGGTTTAAACCTGCCAGACATGTTCTACTAGAGGTTCCCATAATCATCGTCCCATCTTTCGGATATTATCGGAGGAACGAATACTCGTATTCCAAAAATATTCTCAAGATAGATTCTTATGAGTGTAGTATCGCGTAACAATCGCATCAGATTTGACATCTGAACGACCTCCGCACTACATCCTAAAAATAGGCCAAGATGGGCTTGGTAAACTACGGTCCTTGGCTTCTAAGGCACATGATTGAAAGAATAATGCCTAACCACAAATAACTTGTGTGATATTATTAATCCAACATGACCTCCACCAAGTGAATGGACTCGCAAGTCAACTGGCTAAGGAATACTCCACACCAGTCAACAAGACTACGCCATTCTCCTATCCTAAGGTGCACTCGAGTTCGGGTATAGAACTCATCTCACAGAGATCACCAAAGCAAACAACAATTGTATATCAAGCAATTCAAACATTACAATCAATACAGTTATCCCAAATTGTACAAAAATATGTCAAATAACAGATAAACAAATATCATACAACAAGGGTGAAAAGTAGGCAATACCACCAGGGAAGGTCTAATGTTATCCCCAGCAGAGTCGCCACTTTTCTGTAGCGGTGTATTCGTCACTATATGATTTATTGATTAAACCATAAGCAAAGCATACAAAGAAATCGAGTCGCCACCGCACTTTTATTTATCCAAAGGATTGGCTAAAAAGCGAACAAAAGCCTAAGAAGTTTTTCACAAAGAAAACTAATGAAAAGATCAGAGAATCTGGGTAAGGGGTAAATTACGCAATGGGAAGGTTTAGGCACCCAAAACGTCCTAGGTACTCCTAGGGAGCCCTTTTCACACTTGTCGTATAAATTTTTTTTATTGTTTATGACATATTGTGCAAACATGAATGGGATGATGAGAAAAGAATGTACAATTTTATTATTTTTGTGTTTGAACGGATGAACCCGTTGCCTACGTACCTTTCCATACAAAGGTAAAGGATCAAAATGTCGTAGCTCGGCTATAAGATTTCCAAAATATCAGTGGGTTCATTTTAAAACAAGAGCACTAAGGCTTTTCATTACCAATGGGAGAAAACTCAACCTGAATCAACAATCCACCATGCGAGGACGGCTTCAACATACTAGTGAGGGGTTAACCCTATAATAAGTATGGAAGGCTTACAATCAACTCACTAAGGATAAGGTAAGATTTACATCAACCACTATGGTAATTGAAACCTATGGCTAATGTATGAAAAACTTAACAAGAATGGACAAAGCCACCAAAACAATTGAATGTGTGAAGTTTATTGATTATGAGTATTCACAAAATATGGTCAAGGTATGATTAAGATTCAATTCAGAAAGAAGTATTATCAAAAGTGAAGTTTGGAAAATCAAGGACTTAGGGTCCAGGTTTCTAATTTGAAAAGAGATGAGAATGTTTGCACAACATGTATTTACAAGTTTTAAAAGTCAACAAGTGAAAAGGGGTTTTGAGACAAAAAGGATGTGGATGAAGGAGTGTAAAACTTCCTAGAAGTTCACCTCTTGAGATCATATAGAAGATGATTCAAGTGTGTCCTTTGGAATAAGGCAACAAAGCAGGTAAGCGAATAACAAGCAAGGTGATACCGGATGCCATCAATGGACTTATACCAATCTCACAAACAAAGGCGGATACCGGATACCAATAAATGGATTTACACCAATCTCCTAAAACAAAACAATGATACCGGATGCCAATAAATGGACTTATACCAATCTCACAAACAAAACAAATCATGGATATCAGATGCCAATCTATCTGGACTTATTCCAATCTCCACAGGATGATCATAGGATTAAAAATGCCAACAACATGGACTTACACTTGCATCCTCACATACAACAATTAAACAGAAGCACTAAGCAAAAAGGACATAAGTGGCCAATGAAATGGTCTTACACTCAATCCCTTCCAAATTATAGGATCAATGGCCAATGAATGGACTTATAGTTGATTCCTCAATGGGTAACTCAAACAAATCACACAGATATGAAATGAGGATCATGCAATAATGAACAATTAATGATGATAAATGCACAAAGGTATGCAACCAAATATGTACAGATGAGTCAAGCATTCAATCAAACAAAATCATTTAGCACTCACTATATCCAAGCAATTAGGCTCAAGCAAGGGTTAGACTTTAAAGTCACCTGGAATGGGGTAAATGGTGCTCTTAACCTTAACATTGAGAGTTAAGGTGAAGTAGATGAAAGGATATGAGGGGTGTGCCTCATTGCTCTTATCCCTGGTCAGGGAGAGCATTGAATATCAGAAGGTGTGGGAGTTCAGAAAGTTGGAACTCTCTCCACAAGTTAATGACTCTATAGATCTTGGGCTTTTACTCACTATGCATCAACACATGTGGTGTGAGCAAGGTGAGTGACACACAGAATAGTAGGAGATGGACTACACATCTCTTTTGTCTACCAATTGCCTTATTAAAAGGACTTTTCCTGCTTGGGGACAAAGATAAACAATCACAAACATTGCCTCTTAAGGAGGACTTCAGACAGGTGCCTGGCCAAGTAACAGACCAGGTCTTCCAGACTACATGAAGAAGAGATGTTATACCTCAATGCTTAAGCTATCAAGCAAAGCAAAAGCAAGTTCACAATGGAACTATAGCAACTAAGGTACCTGAAATCAATCCAATTCAATCAGTACTCAAGTCACAAAAGTCAAACAGATAAACCAACAGTCAACAAACAATGTACAATCAAACAATCAAGGCTACATTGTGCAAAGCACAAAGCTCAACTCAAATGAGCCAACACATCCTACAAAACAAGCCAATGTTAGTTCATAACCATCAAGCAAACCAACTCAAGCTATGAAAATTGATCTCCTTAAAGCCATATGCTTCTTAACCTGAAAACAAACTCAAACATGAGAAGCAAACCCTTAGGCCAAGGCCTAGGGTCAAAGAAAGAGAAATGGACCAAAACAGAACATGAAAATTTACAAGAATCAAGATTAATTAAATAAGAACATCATCCAATTGGTCCCATATCAAAACTATGCATCAATTTCATTTCATAAACAAATCATGTCAAACTATGCAAGTTGAAACACATTGGAGCAAACAGAATGAACACAAGCATATCAAATCAACAATGGCTTAATAAATTCCAAGACAAATCATGCCTAAACATAACATATCAAATGAGCAACACACCAAAAATCATGGCATTTGGATAAGTAGAAGCATGTCAATTAAAATCAACAAGTCATGGTATGCAAAAATAAGCTCAAACAAGGCCACAAATGGTACATCAACTTAAGGCAATCCTAAAACAGAAATGACATAAGATAAGTGATCCAAACCAAAACCACAATGAACTTCAACATGTTAAGAATCAATGTACAAAATTTCAAGTCCATATGATAATGCATGAAAATTTCACAAATCATGGAAGTTGAACACTCAACAAAAGTCCAATTATGACTAACCAGCAAAGAAAATCTCAAACAAATAGGAAATGGATCAAAAAATTCTACAAAAAATCATGCTCAAACTAGGCATCCAGAAATGTCATCATGCAAAAATTCAGATCATTTGGCATTTATATGGCATGGTAAATAAAACCAGCAAATTGGACAATAAATGGTGTGACACACATTGTCACACCTCCAATGATCATATCATATCTCATAAACTAAAAATGCAAAAATATCAAACTATATACCAAAATGACCAGGAATGAGTCTAGATTATGTATGTCAGTTTTCATGTTCATTGGATTAAAACTCATCATTTCACAATCAAAATGGCAAAGCATAGACAAATAGTATATATGAACACATTCCCTAGACAACATAAAAATCCACACGAGCACAAATTTTGGAAAAATCATCAAAAAAAAGTAGACATTACAAGGGACATGGCACAAAACATCTCATGTGAATTGGACAAGTATTTTTGGAGATATGAATTTTTGAAGATGCAAGATGAAAATGAAATGAAAATTGAGTAAGAAGATGAAATTAAATGAATTAAGTGGAATAATGGCAAAGTTGTAAATAAGCTGAACATTCAAAATCTGGCGCCTAGCAAAAACGCTGCGTTTCATTAAAAGGAAACGCAGCCCAATCAGATAGTGACAAATGGACCAACACATGTGCGAGAAACACCAAAATGCATGCAAACACGGGCCAGGAGGATCAAAAGCGATCTGGAAATGAAAAACAGCTAGGGTTCTTGGCGTTCATCATCACTCATCATCATCAAGAACAAAACGTCACCAAAATTCATGAGAATCATATCATTGAAACCGTCTCACTTCACACATCAATAATCAAGCAACAATTTAACCTAATTCTAAACATATCAAACGGATCGAGCCATGGAAGTTTCGCATGTCAAAATTCAAATCAGCATAACTAACTTAATACAGCACGAAATCCATGGATTCAAAGCTCAATGTTCTTATCATGATGAGATCTACAAGATGCATATCCTAGTTTCAAGAATTATGAGCATCGAAATCTAACCTCAATGGTGATGCAGAACTGAAATTGGGTGAATCTGGCTTGGAGAGGTTGAAACAGAACTTCTACAACACTTGGATAGATGAATGGATGCTGCAGAATAGCTCAACAATGCTCAAACTCGAGGAAATCTCCAACTGCCATGGGAATGCTCAAGCTTCAACAGTCACGATTTGGCTTGGATTATGCAAGATCTTGCTTCAATTCACTTCAACAATGCCTGCAGATGATGATTAGAACAAGAAGCAAGCAAAAGAAATGAATAAATTCGATGGAAAAAGTTGAGAGAATTTGAGAGAATTTGAGATGAAAAAGTTTGGATCTGAAATAATGAAGTTGTCCTTGATGAATTCTGTTAGGATTAGGAATATATAGCACCTGTTAATCATGTCCATAATCATCATTAACCAAAATGTAAATGGATTAGTGAAATGAGCATGTTAATGTAAATTGGCCAAAACACCCTCATGTAATGCCATGCAATGGAACAGTGCGAATTTCACCTTGAATGAGTTCTAAAATCTGTTTGAATGCAAATAGAATTGGTTTGATATAAAAAAAATGCATACTTTTCAAATTCACTTTTTCCCTCCAAAAGATTCAAATTGATTCAAGTGAAAAATGCACTTTTTTTTGTGATGAGTTTTAATGAAATGTGATGCATGATTATGATAGTAGAGATCAAGAGAAAATCGTTCCAAAAAGAACCACATGAATTGGCCTTTTGATGCAAAAGTTATGCCTTGTTGAAGTTCAAAATCCATTGTAATGATTTGATCATAACTTGCCAACCATAAATGAGAAATGGATGTTCTTGGACTTTTTGGAAATCTAAGAGCAAGATCTTCAACTTTCATGTTGGGAAAAATTTGATTTGAAGCCTGCTTGATGATGTAAATTTGAGGAGAAGACCTTTCCATTTTTGGCAGTTTGAAATTACAGGTCACTTACTATTTTTGGAAACTTTTCATCTGACCTCAAATTCTTCCATGTTGATGTTTGACATGTTATATGAGACTTGTATGGACATGAATGAGACCTCTCCAACCATCTCCCACCTTCAAATCCCTGATTTTATGCATAGTTGACCACAGTTGACTTTGCTAGGGTTTTGGTTGACTGAACAATGCTTTAATGAATTTCAAGCCTCTACCACTTGAGATCTTGATTCAAAATCATGTCACAACTCATATGAACTCTTGATGAATGATTATGGTGCCCAAATTCTTCAGAATGGCCACCATCTATGGCTCAATGAATGCCTTTGACTGGCTTGACCTAATGTTGCTTCATCTGCAAGTAACAAGGTTAGATGACAATATTTTTGTACTTTGGGTTAGCAAACACATGAAAAGCAATATTATACAACTGCTAAACATGCTTGCTGATCAAGAAACACTCTCAAAAAACAACCCACCCACAGGGAAGCAGGCAAGGTGCACAATGATCCTTGAGGTAATGATATGATATGATATGATGCCATGAGGGATCTTAGGGACAAAATTGGGGTCTTACAGTGTGCCATAAGGCAAATTTAGCGCTATGTTAAGCAATCGTAATTGGACTTATGTAGAAGTCACAACTATCTGAGGCCGGTCAATAATAATGTAGGCAACAACACAAGTTAGAAGTCTTGATTAGTGAACCAAGTTCCAACAACTTGCCATGCCAAAAAGCAGATGAGAAATGATCTTGTATTGGTTTAAGTCCTTTGCATGATTTAAGAAGTAATTTATCCTTAATGCAAAGCCATTCATTTGATCATTTGATTAAGATGAATTAAATTTGAATAAAGGAAAATTAAACCTCCCTAATCAAGGCTAACTTATCAACCTTTGACTCATTGATCAAAAAGAAAAGAAGAAGAAGAAGAAGAAGATGAATAATGGAGATGAAGAATTAATGTGCATGGAATGAAATGGAATGTACCAATCTATTAAGAGTTGACCAAAGAAATTGAGGATCATGGTCAAACAATCAAAAACAGAAGTGGGATGAAGATTGGAAGTCAAGAAATAAACAAAGTATTTTTGGCATTTTTAATATTTGAAAATAAACTTGAATTAAAATATTAAAGAAAGGTCAAACTTCAAAATCACTTCAAATCAACTTTGGAAAGTCCAAGTGAATTATCCCAAGTTCAACAAGGTCAAACAAAGTTTGACAAAAAATTTCAGCATTTTTAAAAGTCAGAAACTATTTTTAATCAATTAAAAATGAAGAAAAATAACCTAATTGAACTAAAATCTCAAATAAATCTCTAATCAATTAATAAATTGATGAGAATATTTTCATAGATCCATCATCATTCAAATAGGTTGAGAAAATATCTTTGTATTTTTTGAATATCAAAAACTATTTAAAATGAATTAAAAATAACCAGAAAAGAGAAAATTCACAAAAAATATCAAATGATAAAATAAAAAATATTAAAAATCATTTTTAAAAACTAGAATTAAAAAGAGAAATAATGCAATTGGTTTCATATTTTTTGGAATTAAAATGAAAGAGTTGTGAATTTTTGAAGTTAAATGAAATAAAAGAAATAAAATGGAAATTATAAAAATCAGAAAAAACCACAGCGCTTGGATGGAACCTCATTAATTGACGTGTCCGATCTGATGGTCATGAAGCGCACGCGTACCAATGGCTCAAGTCAAACGCGTCACACAATGCATTTAAAAAAGTCATAACAAACAAAGGCCATGATTCAATCTGGGAAATAGATCAAACGGTCCACATGCAATCTGCCAATGAGACGGTGGCCAGCGCCACCGTCTTCTCCGGTGAACTCCGGCGAAGCTCAAAAAAATGCAGAGATTCCAATGTTCATTAAAATGGACGATCCAGACACCGTTTGAAAGGTGAAGTGATGTACATCACTCCTATATCACTCACTTCAACTCTAGATTCCTATTAAGAGAGAAATCAGATATGGAAGTTTGGTGATGTCCAACTGGACTTGCTCGATTTCAATAATTAAGCATACAACAATGATGCCTCTATAGAGAGGACTTCAGACAACACAATATCAAGTTCAATAGATCAAAGAAATAGGAGATTCGAAGCAAAAAACAGTTGATCAAAACCATTAGATTCTGAAGCTTTGAGTCCCTTTCCTTGGTTCCTTTTGCAAAACAGAACTTCAATGGATCAGATGATAAAGGTTTAGGAACTTTAGAGATGGAAATTCAACCAAATGCAATTGAATTTCAGATCTGAATTTTTGAAGAAAGATGAACTTAGTTCCTTTGGTATGGTTGGGGATTCACTCTTGCAGCATTTCAGGCGCCCTTAGGTTGGTTAATTATGAAGCATAGCACATGTATTTATAGCTGGAAATGGCTGAGTGCATGAGTTTACTCGTGTGCATGGCAAATGGATTTCTCCTTGCATGGGCTTGTGTGATCATGTGGAAGGCCCAATGAAGCCTGAAACAAGTTGTTGAGTTCATATGAATTGCAAATGGATGTGTACATTAAGTGTAAACAGCTCATGCATGGCAATTTGAATGGAATTTCACAAAATGCACTTAATCTTTATGTCTTTGAAAATGGTGCTTCCAAACTCCAAATGCTACCTCATGAGTAATGGTTAGAAAGCTTATTGCATAAGGAACAAATGATATGTTGATCAAAATTTCAATTGGTCCTTGGAAATTAGTTAATTTTGAATTTAAAGTGTAGGGTGCAAAACATGCATAAGTGAAGTTTCCAAATTTGGCCAATGTTCAAGCCCTTCTGTCTCAATGATGTAAGCTCCAAATGATAAAACCTTCAACATGAAAGTTGTAGATCTTTTCAAGAAAATAAATTTGGACTTAACTTTTGCATCATTTGGATTTTTAATGAAGAAGTTATGGGCACTTGAAGTTGGACATTTTTCCATTTCAATGCATTTGGCCCAAAGTGACCTATAATGTTTTGCATTATCACATGTATTTCTTTTGAGATTTTGAAATTTTGTTCAACATAACATTTGAATTAGACACAATAAGCTTTCCAATGCATTAAGTCTCATCCCAAAATCATGAAAAATGAATGAGTTATGTTCTTCGGAAGTTGACCCAAAATTAGGGTTTCAGTGAAAATGACCTAGAATGTCTTGGAATGGATGATGACCTTCCAAGCTTCAAATACAATTTGTATGAACAGGAAAATTGTTAATATTGTCCTTAAGAACATGTTTTCTCTTGGGATCATCTCCATTTGACTAACACACAAAAATTTAGGTCTCAGTGCATTTCCAAATAGTTAGATGAATTGACTGATCAACTTCTCAAGTTCACAACTCATATCTTGATGAATTGATGATTGAGGATACTCAAAATAGTTCAAACATGCATGGAATGATGAATTAAAGAACTTACCTTGATTTCATTTGACTATGGGCTAAGGTTGCTTCATGAGCAACGCACAGGTGCTACACAGATGAATTAGGGTTTCCTTGGGACACAAACCTCAAACCCTTTGATTTTCTTTGATCAAAATGATGAATTGAGATACTAGGGAGGAATATTTGATGGATGAGAGCTTTAGGAACCATTTCCATGCTTGCCTTCATCTTCTCTTGGCCATATCATTGCACAAAGGATCACCTAGAAGCTTTTGGATCTTGTGACTGCTCAAGCTACAAACAAAAGATGTTAGTGACATATTTTTGTGCTTTTGGTTAGTAAATAAAATGAGAAAAGCAATAATATACAATTCAAGCATGCTTGGTGATCTCAAACCACTCACAAGAGGTCCCACCCAAAGGCAAGGGGAACCAAGATGCTTATGATCCTTGAGGCTTTGCAAAAATGCAATGTTATGATGCCATGAGGGATCTTAGGGCCAAAATTGGGGTCTTACACCCTTCGCGGAGTTAATCCTTGATATGATCACCCTAACCGGTGACGGGTTATCTCTTTGATGGTATTCTATCCAGTAACTGATAAATGTAATTCCTGTTTTCTCTCCCCTCATAGTCTATCCTTGATATGTTCATCCTAACCGGTGACAAATTTTCTCTTTGATGGTCTTCTATCCAGTATTCGATAGATGTAATTCCTACTTTTTGTTCAGTTGGTTTATCCTTGATATGTTCATCTTAACAGAAGACGAGTATCCTCCTTGACATTTCCCAGGAAAGTATATCCTTGATATGTTCATCTTAACCGATGACAGATTTTATTCCCTGTTGAGTTTATCCTTGATATGCTCATCCTAACCGAGGATAGTCTCACCTTTGGTCTTCTTCCTAGTAACTGGTAGTTGTAAATCCTATTTTTTGCATTTTTCCCCAGCAAGGCTATTCTTACCCGTTAACCGGTAACGAATATTCCCTTCTGTTGGTGCCCAGCGAGTCATCCTTGATATGTTTATCCTAACCGATGACAGATGCACTCTGTGTCAGATCTTTATCATCTCCTCACCCAGTAATAGGTAGTAGATAATAGATTTCTTCTCCTCTTGTGTTGAAGTTTATTTCTTCCCCAATCGAGTTGAGTGTGCATTTCCTTAGTGAAATCTCTTTTCCTGCATGATTCAAGTACTTCAGTTTTATCCTGACTTACTCGTATCCCCTACAGATGTTATTGTTTCCCCGACTGAGTCTTTCCATGTTTGTATGGAATTCCTCGAGTCCCTTAGTATTTTTAAGTCGTAACCTGGCCTACGCATAACTCCTTTTTCCTTCCAGAGTCTCTATCTCCCCATTGATTTTTCCTTACGGAATACATTATACTCCTATGGACTTTCGGTCTCTCTGATTTCTTTTCCTTTGTCGAAATATCTCCCCATAGAGCATTAACTTTTACATTCATACCATATGCATCATGAGGTCTCTTAGGGACCAAAATTTGTTTCTATATGTTGTTATTTAAGCCCATTATAATGAGTCGACATGAAGATTTTAACCTTCGCCTCCTCAGTTAGAATATCCTTAAATAGGGGCAGCTGTAAGACCCCAATTTTGACCCTAAGATCCCTCATGCAATTTCATCATAAGCATTAGTATTGGGACCATACCTTGGCATCCTCCTTACCCCTCTTTCATTGGATTTGTTTTGGGAGAGATCACCGAGCACTTTGTGATTGTATCATACTTGTATATTATCATTTTACTTACCAAAATACCAAAAATGTGTCTTTGTATTTGCCTAACTCTTTTGTAGGTAGGGCATGATCTCCATTGATCTATCAAGTTCATATCTAGGGTTTGAGACCCTCATGACAAAAAGAACAACCATGAATTGATTCTAGAATGGTTATGAGCATCAAATATGAGTTCCATTGATTCCCACATGTCATTTTGATCAAGTTTTCTTCAAGAGTTTGAGGGTGAATTGCCTTGGAAACCCTAGTTTGACTGGGTATCTTGAGTAACTTCTCCAATAAGCTATCTCACCAATTGATCAAATTTTTCAAGGGACACTTCAAAATTCATCATCTTATGCATATATGATCTACCATGAGGCTAGAAAGTCAAGAGAATTGAAGATTGGCAAGTTGGTTGATGGGGGTTGGCCAGATGAATTCATTTGATCAAAACAGGGTCTCCCTAGACCCTATATCCTAAAATTTCCACCATATGAAAATGATTCCAAGATAAACTTTACTCTAAATGACATTCCAAACAACTTTCATGTTGAGACCTAGAGCTACTTTTGCTTGGAAAATAGTTTTCTATATTGAAACATTATAGGTCATTTTGTCTAAACCCTAATTTGAAAGTCAACTTCACAAGATCATAACTTGCTCAATTTTTATGAGATGAAATATTTCTAAGTTTCACAATAAAATTCAATATGTCTACTTAAACTTTGATGTTTGGAGTGAGAGCTAATTCAACTTATTTGAGCATGTGATATGAGGTTACGTTTAAGGTCACTTTTGACCTATACCATTGAACAAGTGATTTTCCCAAACTTCAAAAATGCATAACTCTATCATTCTAAATCCAAATGACATGAAATTGGTTACTATTTTGAAGTTATTTGAAATATCTACAACTTTGATAAAGACACTTTTCTCATTTGAAGCTCACATAAAAAGTTAAGCAAGGTGGAATATTGAGATATATGGCTTGACACTTAGAAAAAATTTCAACATGTTGAAATTTCTAAACTTCCACCTCAAAATTCTTCATGTTCCAAGCTCCAAATGAAAAAGTGTTGAACATGAAAGTTGTTCCTCTTGATCTAAGCTTTCCAAAAAGTCCAGTTGCATCCATTTTGGACAAGATTTGCTAGGGCTGCGCATGGCTGGAACATTGCATTATCATTTGGCAAAAATCAAACTTCAAGCTTCCATGTACAATTGCCTAGCACTCCAATTTGATTTCAGACTTGTTCACACTCAATTATGGACCAAATGGAATGATCTTATGGGCCTGTACACGCCCATGCACACATGCATCACTCATTGCCAATTTCGGAAACTCAATTGTAAGGTGCAAATATCACATGATTCAGCTATAAATAAAGGTCCATATGCTCATAATTGGGGACCCCATTCGCGCCAGCTTTGATCCCAAACACCAAACCCTTCCATTTGAGAGGATAATCCTGAGAATTTCCTTTAGAAATTGAGTTTGAATCTCACTGTTTTGAGTTTCAAAACTCCAGGGATCCAAGACCTTTTGTGCATTCTAATCTACTTCTGCAAGCATTCTGAACAAAATCAAGCACGAGCCAAAGCAAGAACAAGTGAATCCATACCTGCACTGAAGGTATTTTCCAGAAAATATCATCTCTTCGATTCTCTCTCAATTCCACTCAATTTTCGTGGATCTTTGGTTGTCTAAAGTCCTACCAATGTAGGCAAGAAGATTGAGTTGCTTAGAGGTCAAATTGAAGCAACTCAGTTGACACACCTCAAAATTTAACTCCTCATATCCTTCTATATATGTGGAGTTAGTTAAAATTGAGATCAGATTCGTGCTCTACGCCATTTTTCTTTCAGATCATGTCCTCCTTTTTCATTTTCTTGATGGTGATGAGTGAACCAGTCCGGTGGACCTCGCCTGAGAAGGTGACCGGAGGTCCAACGCCGATGGTGTGCTTGACAGGTTCTGAGCCGTTGATCTCATTTGAATTGTTTTAATCTCACGCGTTGATTGTAATTACCATTTGTGTTACGCATTAACTCGTGACTATGGTGGAAAACACGCTGATGGCCACTTGATCTGCCACCTCAATTAATGAGGGAGATCAAGTGGTCCACGTTTTTTCTGATTATTTGAATTTCATTTTAATTGTTTTATTTTCATTAATTCATATTAATTTTAATATTGATCCAAAAAACATGAGAGTTTCACCAAAAAATTTCAAATAAATTCCTCTTTCATATTCTGAATTAAAATTATTTTTTGGATCATTATTAATATTTTTCATGATTTTTCATTATTTTTAATTGTTTAAAAATACTTTTAAGTCTTTAAAAATTCTGAAATTTTTACTCCAAGATCCTTTGATCTAGTTTGACCTATGATAAATCTTATGGCCATTTATTTGGTGTTTTGATGAGGTTTTAGGAATTTGACACACCATATTCAATTTAAATGACTTATTTTAGTATTTTTTAATTTGAATAAATGCCAAATAATTTTGTTGACCAATTGTGATGACTTGTTTGTGTTTGACTCTTGTTGTTGGGCCTTGGTCAAGGTTGATTTGATTTTGTCAAGTTAATATCATTGGATTTAGGGGATTGGTGGAATGTACATTCCATCTCCCAAAATGAATGGATGATATTAATTTGGTAAAAGTCCTCCTTTGACCAATTTGAGTTTTGATCCATTCCCCTTCCTCTTCATCTCATTCCCCTTCTTTATGCATTCATCTCATTTGGCCTATGATATCTCAAAGTCCTAAGGCTAGTTGATTGAAAAATTAACATGAGTATGGATGAGATTAGGCCACCTCTTTTGCATATTCTTTTTGTGTGTGGTATGTTTCATGACTATAGTCCATTATACTATGTCTGTAACATGCATTAACACCAAAATTCTATTGCCCGACCTTAAATAGTTGTGACTTCTACATAAGTCCAATTACGATTGCATAACATAACGCTAAATTTGTGACACAAAAGGCATAACATTCTAGTTAGTGAGATTGTAAGTCTCCCCTTTTTCATGGTATTGTGTGGAAACTTGGCATTTTTTCCTTCCTTTGGAAGATGTCTTGGCTCAAGGATCCATGCTTGTGATAAGTGGGTTGAGTGTTCTCCAAAGAATGTCTTAAAATGAAAAGAAAAAGCAAAACAATACTAACTTCTAACCCATTAACAACTAACTTTTAATTTCAAGCCATTTACTTTAATGTCATTTAATTCTAGCTTTTATTCATTTGCCATTGTTCATATCATTCTAATTGTTTATGTTAATGCAATTTTCACTTTGTCCACTTGGACCATATTGTGTGATATATCTTGTTTTTATATACTTTGCTTGTTTGTGTGGTCTTTGACCATTAATGTATATAATAACAACAAATATCCTAAAAAAAACTTTTGTGTGGACTGTTGGCTTGATCTTGGACAAATGGGCTTAGAACTTAGGCAACATTCATATGCTAAAGGACTTGGCCAATGCCAACTTATTGAGAAACCAAGTGCTTGCAATTTGAAACTTCATCTGACACATCATTCAAGATCCCTCTTAGTTCATCTGCAACATGATCATTATGAAGCTGTTATCTTGAACCTATGACTTGTGGAATTCATCTGTTACATGGGCTAATTTAAAGAATATCATGGAGTGGCTAAAGCTTTGATGTGGCTATATTTATTTGATGCCTTCGCTTTTCAAGATAATATAATTGTGCAATTGTGTGTTGCTTGTTTCTAAATTTCCAAGGGAATTTTGGGTTTCTATTGACATTCTTGTCTATTGGATTGCTACCCATTTGGTAAGATCTTTACAACTATTAACTTTTAATTTTGTGCATAGGATTAGTCTCTTCATCTTCTCCTAATTTCTTTAATTTAAAAATCTCTCCATCCCTTTTCAAAATCTTCTTTGATTGAATTTGTTTTGTTCTGAACTTTGACCACTTTGCAAAAAGGTAGAAACTTTGGCCTTATGCCATTGCATTTTCAAACTTCTCTTTCTTGAATCAAACTTGTAAATAAACTTAACTATACTTGACTTAAACTTTCAAAAATCCAAAAAGAACTAACTCATTCAAACCATATTTAGGCCTTTGTGCCTTTCAAACTTAGTTTTTGTTAAAAACAATGCATCCACTTTGAAATTTGTATCACGAACTATGAGGTTTTGATCCCTCATTTTTATGTTGGTACGTAGGCACAAGTCCGAAGGGCTTGTCAAACACAAAAAAATATAATGAATGAATTATTTTCTCATCCCCCCATTTTATTTGTTTGTAAACATCATTTTTATACCAAATACATATGCACACAAAAAGGGCTCCCTAGGAGTATCTAGGACACTTTGGGTGCTAACACCTTCCCTCTGTGTAACCAACCCCCTTACCTGTAATCTCTGACATTTTATTAGTTTTGATTTGAAAGCTTCTTACTTTTGGGTTTTGTTCGTATTTTTTCCCTTTTCCCTTGGAAACAATAAAAGCGCGGTGGCGACTCTTGTTATTTGATCTCTAGGTTATCCATAGCTTGATAATCATGAATTTACCGCTACAACATATCTCTATGAATTGCAAAGATGGTGCTTTGTCGAATGTGCTTGTTGACACCGGATCTTCGTTGAACGTATTTCCAAAGTCAACATTGTCAAAGCTATCATATCAATGAGCGCCTATGAGGTATAGCGGTGTAATCGTCAAAGCTTTTGATGGTTCACGCAAAACAATGATAGGTGAAGTGGACCTTCCAGTTAGGATAGGTTCGAGTGACTTCCAGATTACTTTTCAAGTAATGGATATCCACCCGGCCTACATTTGCTTGATGGGAAGGCCATGGGTCCATGAGGTAGGAGCTGTTACCTCCATGTTGCATCAGAAACTCAAATTTGTGAAGAATGGAAAACTTGTAATCGTTGGCGGGGAAAAGGCATTGTTGGTTAGCCACCTATCATCTTTCTCTTATGTTGAGGCTGAGGATGAGGTTGGAACTTCGTTCCCAGCCTTATCTATTACTGCTGAAAAGAGAGTTGGGGCACCTATGTCCTCATTGAAGGATGCAAAAAAGATTGTGGAAGAAGGCAATGTTGATTAGTGGGGGCGCATGGTAGAGGTCTCCGAAAACAAAGGCATACCCGATATGGGTTTTCAGCGAGGCTCATCAACTGCAAGGTCTAAGGATATGCAACTTACCTTCCGCAAAGGAGGGTTCATTCATGGAAATGAACAACACTTAGCTGTTGTGCAAGAGGATGATGAAGAGGAAGACTGCACCAATTTCGTGACGCATGGAAAGGCTTGCAACAATTGAACTGCTGTTGATGTTCCTATTATTTTGCATCGATCTAAGTAATTGCTTTTATATGTTTTTAAAAAAAATCATTCTCCTATGCCTAAGGGGGAAGTGAACATTGTTTGGGCATTTTCAAATTGATCCTTAATAAAATTAATTCTATTCATCCACATCTATGATGTTTGTTTTTACTTTTTGCTTTATTCTGAAAATGGTAATCACAAAAAACATAAATAAACAATATAATTGTCCATTTGCATAATATTTCGTCATAAATTCACTCCTCTAAAATCAAAATATCAAATCATTATGCAGGTTGGTTTCTAACCCCATTGAATACAATGATCCTTCTCCTTCTCCAAATTTTGAATTCCCTATGTTTGAGGCCGTGGAGGAAAGTGATGAAGAAGTAAGTGATGAGTTATCTCGTCTTCTTAAGCATGATGAAAGAATCATTCAGCAATTCGATGAACAGATTAAGCTAGTCAACTTGGGTTCTGAGGATGATGTGAAGGAAGTCAAGCTTGGGTCTCGACTGTGTCCAGATGTCAAGAAGGGGTTGATTGATCTTCTTCGAGAGTATTCAGATGTGTTTGCTTGGTCCTATCAAGACATGCCTTGTTTGGATTCTGAGATTGTAGAGAATAGATTGCCGTTGAAACCAGAATGCCAGCCAGTCAAGCAGAAATTAAGAAGAACGCATCCTGATATGGCAGTGAAGATCAAAGAAGAAGTGAAAAAATAGATTGATGTCGGTTTCCTTGTGACCGCTGAGTATCTGCAATGGGTGGCCAATATTGTGCCTGTGCCAAAGAAAGATGGAAAAGTCCGCATGTGTGTCGATTATAGAGATTTGAATAAAGCCAATCCAAAAGATGATTTGCCTATGACACACATTGATATGTTGGTAGACAATACTGCTAAATTCAAAGTCTTTTCGTTTATGGATGGATTTTCCGGATATAATCGGATCAAGATGGCACCCGAAGATATGGAGAAGACCACATTCATTACGCCTTGGGGAACATTCTGTTACAGAGTGATGCCTTTTGGTTTAAAGAATGCTTGTGCAACTTACCAAAGAGTAATGACTACTCTTTTTCATGATATGATGCATAAAGAGATTGAAGTTTATGTCGATGACATGATCGCTAAGTCAATTGATGAAGAGGAACATGTTGAGCATTTGTTAAAGCTATTCCAGCGTTTGAGGAAGTATAAACTCCGTTTGAATCCCAATAAGTGTACTTTTGGTGTTCGTTTTGGTATGTTGTTGGGCTTTATTGTCAGTGAGAAAGGTATTGAAGTTGATCCTACCAAGGTCAAAGAAATACAAGAGATGCATGCGCCCAAAACTGAGAAGCAAGTCAGAGGTTTTCTGGCCGTTTGAATTATATTCCAGATTCATTTCACACCCAACTGCCACATGTGCGCCTATATTCAAGCATCTTCGTAAATACAGTCTTGTGATTGGACCGAAGATTGCCAGAAAGCATTTGACAGTATCAAGGAATATATGCTTGAACCTCCGATTTTGTCTCCACCTGTTGAAGGAAGACTGTTGATCATGTATTTGACTGTGCTTGAAGATAGTATGGGTTGTGTTCTTGGTCAGCAAGATGAGACTGGAAAGAAAGAATTTGCAATTTACTACCTCAGTAAGAAATTCCCCGATTGTGAGACTCAGTATTCTATGCTTGAGAAGACTTGTTGCGTATTGGCTTGGGCTGCTAAGCGTCTGCGTCAGTATATGTTGAAACATACCACCTGGTTGATATCCAAAATGGATCCAATCAAGTATATATTTGAGAAGCCTACTTTAACTAGGAGATTTTCCCGTTGGCAGATGTTGTTATCAGAGTATGATATTGAATACCGATCTCAGAAAGCGATCAAGGGTAGTATCTTGGCTGACCATTTGGCTCACCAACCGATTGAGGATTATCAGTCAGTGCCGTATGATCTTCCTGATGAAGAGATCTTGTACTTGAAAATGAAAGATTCTGATGAACCATTGCTTGAAGAAGGGCCAGAACCTGGTTCCCGTTGGGGCATGGTATTTGATGGAGTTGTTAATCAGTATGGAAATGGCATTGGGGCAGTGATTATTACTCCTCAAGGCACGCATTTTCCCTTTACAGCTAGATTGACTTTCAAGTGTACAAACAATATGGCAGAATATGAAGCTTGCATTATGGGGCTCGATGAGGCCATTCTTAGAATAAAGTATTTAGATGTCTTCAGAGACTCAGCTTTGGTCGTAAATCAGATCAAAGGAGAATGGGAAACGAATCAACCCGATTTAATACCATATAGAGATTATGTGAGGAGGATTTCAAGTTTCTTTACAAAAGTTGAGTTTCATCATATCCCTCGAGATGAAAACCGGATGGCAGATGCTCTTGCAACGTTGGCGTCAATGATTGTAGTGAAGTATTGGAATGAAGTTCCTAATTTGTCAGTGATGTGTCTTGATAGGCCCGCTCATGTGTTTGTTATTGAAGAGATCAAAGACGAGAAGCCGTGGTATTACGACATCAAATGTTTCCTCCAAAGTCATATTTACCCGTCTGGGGCATCATTGAAAGATAAGAAGACTTTGAGAAGGTTAGCCGACAATTTCTACTTGAATGGCGACATACTATACAAGAAAAACGTTGGCATGGTTTTGCTCAGATGCGTGGATAGACACGAAGCAGACTTGTTGATGACTGAAGTGCACGAAGGTTCCTTTGGTACTCATTCTAATGGACATGCAATGGCGAAGAAGATGTTGCGAGAAGGTTACTATTGGCTGACAATGGAATCTGACTGTTGCAAATTCGTGAAGAAATGCCACAAGTGTCAAATATAAGCAGATAAGATTCATGTTCCTCCGACATTATTGAACGTTATTTCTTCCCCATGGCCCTTCTCCATGCGGAGAATTGATATGATTGGGATGATTGAGCCCAAAGCTTCGAATGGACATCGTTTCATTTTGGTGGCAATTGACTACTTCACGAAATGGGTTGAAGCGGCATCATATGTGAATTTAACCAAGCAAGTCATTGTAAGGTTTATCAAGAATCAGATTATATGCCATTATGGTGTGCCAAATAAGATCATTACTGAGAATGGATCGAACTTGAATAACAATATGGTGGAAGCTCTTTGTAAAGACTTCAAGATTACACATCATAATTCTTCTCCCTACAGACCCAAGATGAATGGGGTTGTTGAAGCTTCAAACAAGAACATTAAGAAGATTATTCAGAAGATGGTTGTCACATATAAGGATTGGCATGAGATTCTCCCATTTGCTTTGCACGGGTATCTTACATCCATCCGCACTTAAATAGGGGAAACCCCTTTCTCTCTTGTAGATTGTATGGAAGTTGTACTCCCCATAGAAGTTGAGATTCCTTCATTGCGTATGCTCATGGAGGCCAAGTTGACTGAGGCTGAATGGTGTCAGACCAGGTTTGACTAGCTGAATTTGATTGAAGATAAGAGATTAACTACCATGTGTCATGGTCAACTATATCCACAAAGGATGATGAAAGATTTTGATAGAAGGTCAGACCTCGTGTGTTCAGTGAAGGGGACCTTGTGCTCAAGAACATTCTATCATTAAAACCAGATTCTAGAGGAAAATGGACTCCTAATTATGAAGGCCCATATGTTGTCAAGAGAGCCTTTTCAGGAAGTGCTTCGATTCTTACAACTATGGATGGTGAAGAGTTCACTCATCCTGTGAACACATATGCAGTCAAGAAATACTTCGCCTAAAAAAGAAAAGAACAACTCGCTAAGTTGAAAACCCGAAAGGGCGGCTTAGGCAAAAATGAGCGTCTCGGTGGATTGAAAACCCAAAAGGGCGATCCAGGAAAAAATTAGAGACATAAAACAGAAAGAATTTTAAAGATAAGTTGAGTACCCCACCTTGGGGAAACTTATGCAAAAATTAGGGATCATGGCAAGTAACTGCATTATATTGATCTTCAAATTGGAAAAAACTTTGAGCACAAGGGTTGACATCAATTCATCATCCCCGGTAGCGGTCAGAAGCGCAACGGACATCAAGAGTTGGTAGAAAGATTAGTGGTCATTTGTATTCAATGTAACCCTTTTCCATGGAATTACCATTTTCAAAACTTTGTAAAAATCTATGGAGTCTTGTCATTTACAGACTACCATTATATTAAATGAAGTTGAGCTTTTTTCCAATTATTTTCACTCTTATTTACTTCAGCCAATAGTTTTAAATTTTATTATGATCATTTTTGAAATTTAAAATTTTAATTAAAATCTTTTTTTCTTAAATATATAAAAGCAAGAATTTTTCAAAGCAATTTTCAAAGAAACATCAACATCCTTTCGAAAGCAGCAAGTCTTAAGTGTGAAGCATTAAGGGTTCCCTAAGTAGTTAACCCTTCGGGCATCCTTATCAGAGTTTGTTGATCCGGTTCCCCGACGGAGTGTTTGATCCCCGACAAAGCTTTTGTACTTTTTCCCAGTTAAGTTGGTTGATTCAGTACCTGCGGAATTGTGTTTGATCCCCGACGGAGTTTCTGTATCCCCCTGCAAAGTTTGTGTATTCATCAGCAGTTTTGGATCCTCAGCAGAGTAAGTCGATTTCCCCAATGGATTGTGTTGGTTTCCCCATCAGTCTCCATCCAACTCACTCCCAGTCAGATTTTCCTCCTGGTTTCTGAGCAACTATTTGTGTTTATCCTCTGTAGGGTTGTCTCCTATTTAATATGGTGTTGACCTAAAATTCCCTGCAGACTCGATAATGTTTCCTTTCCTCAACAAATCTCCTCCTTCCTCATCTAGAGTTAAGTCTTTGGATTGTTGATCTCTCTGTTCTCCGACAGTTGTTTCCCCTTTTGTGGATTGATCGAGGATTGTACCGATGACTCAAAGTTTGTAACACTCGTTTTGTCAGCATAATCATCATATGTACATATACACTCATATAATTTCATATTTGCATATTCATATTTGTTAAATCATTGTTTGAGATTCTTATTCCTTGTTATGGCGGTACTTTATCCCCATACGAATTTGGAGTCTGCCCTCTCCCAATTGTAGAGTGTCTCCCCCTAAGTAGAAAGACACTAACCTTTCTCCTTTCCCCACTGAGTTATTTCCTCGTTGATGATCATTGTTTCAGTTTCCTCCCCAATAAGTTATTTGGATGGAACCACTCCTATTGAGATATATCCTCATTGGGTTGAGTCTTGATTGAACGTTTCTTTCTAGCTCTTGCCTAGATAGATATTGTGAGTCTCCTAAGAGTTTATTACCCAGTAGATGGTAATATTCTTCTTAGTTTGCAGTTTGTTACTTCTTGCCCAATACCCGACAAAAAGTATCCCTATTTTTTCCCATCAGTGGAGTCCCCAAAGGATTCATTTCCCAGGAAGAATATCCTTGATATGTTCATCTGAACCGATGACGGATATCTTTCTCTCCCCTGCCCGAGTCTATCCTTGATATGTTCATCCTAGCCGATGATGGATATTCTCATTCTTGGTATTCTACCAAGTAAAAATGTAGTTGTAATCCCTATTTTGTTCCCTAGAGAGTTAATCCTTGATATGTTCATCCTAACCGATGACGGGTCTCCTTCTCTTTGCGGTCTTCTACCTAGTAACCGGTAGTTGTAAATCCTGTTTTCTTTCCCTTTGCAGAGTCTATCCTTGATATGTTCATCTTAATCGGTGACAGATATTCTATTTGACGGTCTTCTACTCAGTAACCGGTAGTTGTAAATCCTACTTTTCTCTCCTCGCAGAGTCTATCCTTGATATGTTCATCTTAACCGGTGAAGAATATTCTCTTTGATGGTATTCTATCCAGCATTCGCTAGATGTAATTCCTACTTTTTGTTCAGTTGGTATATCCTTGATATGTTAATAATAACCGATGACGAGTATCCTTCTTGACATTCCCAGGCAAGTCTATCCTTGATATGTTCATCTTAACCGATGACGGATTTTCTTCCCTGTTGAGTTTATCCTTGATATGTTCATCCTAACTAATGACGGATACTCTCATCTTTGGTCTTCTGCCTAGTAATTGGTAGTTGTAAATCTTATTTTCTCCAATTTTCCCTAGCAAGGCTATTCTTACCCAATTACCAGTAATGAATACTCCCTCCTGGTGGTTCCCAATGAGTCATCCTTGATATGATCATCCTAATCGATGACGGATGTCTTCACTGTCAGATCTTTATTATCTCCTTACCCAGTAATGGGTAGTAGATGGTAAATTTCTGCTCCTCCTATGTTGAAGTTTGTTTCTCCCTAGTTGAGTTAAGTGTGCAATTCCTTAGTACGTATCGCTTTTCCTGCATGATTCAAGTACTTCAGTTTTATCCTGATCTATTCGAATCCCCTACAGATATTTTGTTTCTCCGGTTGAGTCTTTCCATTTTGTATGGAATTCCTCTAGTCCCCCAGCAGTTTTTAAGTCGTAGCCTGGCCTACGCACAACCTCATTTATCCCCACAGAGTCTCTGTCTCCCTAGTGAGTTTTCCTTACGGAATGCATTATACTCCAACGAACTTTCAGTTTCTCTAATTTCTTTTCCTCTATGGCAATGTTTCCCCACGGAGTATTAACTTTTACATTCATATCATATACATCATGAGGTCTCTTAGGGACCAAAATTTGTTTCTATATGTTGTTATTTAAGCCCATTCTACTGAGTCGAGCCGAAGATTTTAACCTTCACCTCCTCAGTTAGAATGTCCTTAAATAGGGGCAGCTATAAGACCCTAATTTTGACCCTAAGATCCCGCATGCAATTTCATCACAAGCATTAACATTGGGATCATACCTTGGTATCCTCCTTACCCCTCTTTCATTGGGTTTGTTTTGGGAAGAGATCACCAAGCACCATATGATTGTATCATACTTGTATATTATCATTTTACTAACCAAAATACCAAAAATATGTCTTTGCATGTGCCTAACTCTTTTGTAGGTAGGGCATGATCCCATTGATTTATCAAGTTCATATCTAGGGTTTGAGACCCTCATGACAAAAAGCACAACCATGGATTGATCCAAGAGTAGTCATAAGCACCATATATGAGTCCCAATGATTCCTACATGTTATATTGGTTAAGTATTCTTCAAGAGTTTGAAGGTGATTCGCCTTAGAAACCCTAGTTTGACTAGGTATCTTGAGTAACTTCTCCAAAAAGTTATCTGACCAATTGATCAAATTTATCAAGGGATATTGAAAAATTCATCATCTTATGGATATATGATCTACCATGACCCAAGAAAGTCAAGATAATTGAAGGTTAGCAAGTTGGTTGATGGTGGTTGGCCAGATGAATTCATCTAATCAAAACTGGGTCTCCCTAGACCCTATCTCCTACAATTTCCACCATATTAAAATGATTCCAAGAGAAAAGTTACTCTAAGTGACATTCCAAATAACTTTCATGTTGAGACCTATAGCTAGTTTTTCTTGGAAAATCATTTTCTATGTTGAAACATTATAGGTCATTTTGTATAAACCCTAATTTGAAAGTCAACTTCCCAAGGCCCTAACTTGCTCAATTTTTATGATATGTAAGATTCCCAAGTTGCAAAATCAAATTGAAGATGTCTACTTAAACTTTTATGTTTGGAGTGAGAGCTAATTAAACATTTATGAGCATGTGATATGAGGATACATTATAGGTCATTTTTGCCCTATACCATTGAACAAATGATTTTTCCAAATTTCAAAAATGCATAACTCTATCATTATAAATCCAAATGACATGAAATGGGTGACCATTTTCAAGTTATTTGAAAGAGCTACAACTTTTATGAAGACTCTTTTCTCATTTGAAGCTCACATACAAAGTTAAGCAAGGTGGAATTTTGAGATATATGGCTTGACACTTAGAAAAAATTTCAACATGTTGAAATTTCCAAACTTCCACCTCAAAATTCACCATGATCCAAGTTCCAAATGAAAAAGTGTTCAACATCAAATTTTTTCCCCTTGATCCAGGCTTTCCAAAGAACCCAAGTTCATGCATTTTGGATGAGGTTTGCTAAGGCTGCACATGGCTTTAACAGAGTTGTACCAATGGAGAAAATCAATTGTCCAAAATCACATTACACTTTGCCTTGTCAATCAAGCTTGGTTTGAACTTCAGAACGATTGCAAGTGGATCAAATTGGATTGCTTCATGGGCCTGTACACGCCCATGCAAGCTTGTGCATCACATTGCCAAATTTAGCAAATTTTCAAGTGTGCAATTTTCAATCCCAAATGCTATAAATACAAGGCCTCTGAGCTCATTTCAAACATATCTTGCGCGCTAGCTTTGCCCCCCAATTCAAACCCTCTCATTCTAAAGGAAAACCTGATAATTTTCAATTTGAAAATTGAGTTTGAATCTCAATTGTTGGAGATTCAAGAACTCCAGGATCCAAAGCCTTGCACCATTGTTAATCATTTCCTGCAAGCTTCTCAAGTGTGATCAGATCGTGTTTGAAGCAAGCAACCTCAAGTTCTGTACAACATTGAAGGTAATTTTCAGAAAACTTCATCTCTTCGATTCTCACTCAATTCTACTCAATTCTCTTGGATCTTTGGTTGTCTGAAGTCCTACCAATGTAGGCAAGAAGATTGAGTTGCTTAGAGGTCAAATCGAAGCAACTCAGTTGACACACCTCAAAATTCAACTCCTCATATATTTTTATATATTTGGAGTTAGTTGAAATTGAGGTCAGATTTGTGCTCTACGCCATTTTTTCTTTCAGATCATGTCCTCCTTTTTTATTTTGGTGATGGTTGAGGGTGGACCAGTCCGGTGAGGTCCACCAGAGAAGAAGACCAGAGCTCTGGCTTCGACGGTGTGTTGGCACGTCTCCCAGCCACAGGATCCATTTGAAAGGTTTTAATCTTAGGCGTTGGTTTTGATTACCACACGTGTGGCGCGCTGACTAGGTTCCATCATGGAATGCGCGTTTGTGTCCACTAGATCTACCACCTCAATTAATGAGGGAGATCAAGTGGCTCACGTTTTTTTGATTTTTTGATTTTTGTTTTATTTCATTTGATTTTCATTAATTCATATTAATTTTAATATTGATCCAAAAAATATGAGAGTTTCACCAAAAAATTTCAAATAATTTCCTCTTTCATATTTGGAATTAAAATTATTTTTTGGACCATTATTATTGTTTTTCATGATTTAATTGATATTGTAAATATTTTTAATTGTTTAAAAATACTTCTAAGTCTTTAAAAATTCAATAAAAAAACTCCAAGGTCCTTTGACCTTGTTTGACCTATGATAAATCTCATGACCGTTCCTTTGGTGTTTTGATGAGGTTTTAGGAATTTGACAAACCATATTTAATTTAAATGTCTTATTTTAGTATTTTTAATTTGAATAAATGCCAAATAATTGTGTTGACCTCTTGTGATGACTTGTATAAGTTTGACTCTTATTGTGGGGCCTTGGTCAAGGTTGCTTTGACTTTGTTGAGTTAATATCATTGGATTTAGGGGATTGATGGAATGTACATTCCATCTCCCAAAATGAATGAATGATATTAATTTGGTAAATGTCCTCTTCTTTATGCATTCATCTCATTTGGCCTATGATGTTTCTAAATCCTAAGGATAGTTGATTTCAAAATCAACATAAGTATGGATGAGATTAGGCCACCCCTTTTTCATATTCTTTTTTGTGTGTGGTATCTTTCATGAGTACAGTCTATTATACGATGTCTCTAACATGCATTAACACCAAAAATCTATTTCCCGACCTCAAATAGTTGTGACTTCTACATAAGTTAAATTACGATTGCTTAACATAGCGCTAAATTTTTGACACAAAAGGCATAGCATTCTAGTTAGTGAGATTGTAAGTATCCCCACTTTCATGGTATTGTATGGAAACTTGGCCTTTTTTCCTTCCTTTGGAAGATGTATTGGTTCAAGGATCCATGCTTGTGATAAGTGGGTTGAGTGTTCTCCAAAGAATGACTTAAAAATGAAAAGCAAAAGCAAAACAATACTAACTTCTAACTGATTAACAACTAACATTTAATTTCAAGTCCTTTATTTTAATTCACTTTAATTTTTAAGTTCTATTCATTTTACGTTATTCATACCATTCTAATTTTTTATGTTAGTGCAATTTTAACTTTGTCCATTTGGACCATATTGTGTGATATATCTTGTTTGTGTATATTTTGTTTGTTTGTGTGGTCTTTGACCATTAATATACATAATAAGAACGAAAACCCTGAAAAAAATTGTGTGGACCATTGACTTGATCTTGGACAAATTGGACTTAGAATATCCGAAACCTCCCTATGCTAAAGGACTTGGCCAATGCCAACTTTTGTGAAACCAAGTGCTTGCAATTTGAAACTTCATCTGATACATCATTCAAAATCCCTTTGAGTTCATCTGCAACATGATCATTATAAAGTTGTTATTTTGAACCTGTGACTTGTGGAATTCATCTATTACATGGGATTAATTTGAAGAAGATCATGGAGTGGCTAAGCTTGGATGTGGCTATCTTTATTTGATGTCATGCTCTTCAAGATATATTTGTGCATTTGTGTGTTGCTTGATTCTAAATGTCCAAGGGAATTGGGGTTTCTATTGACATTCTTGTGTATTGGATTACTACCCATTGGTCAGACCTTTTCAACTCTTAACTTTTAATTTTGTGCATAGACTAGTCTCTTCATCTCCTCTCTATTTCTTTAATTTCAAAATCTCTCCCTCCCTTTTTTAAAACTTCTTTGATTGAACTAGTTTTGTTCTAAACTTTGACCACTTTGCAAACTAGAAACTTTGGCCTTATGCCATTGTATTTTCAAACTTCTTTTCTTAATTAAACTTGTAAATAAATGTAATTATACTTGACCTAAACTTTCAAAAAAATCCAAAAAGAACTAACTCATTCAAACCATTTTCAGGCCTTTGTGCCTTTCAAACTTAAACTTTGTTAAAAGTAATGCATCCACTTTGAAATTTGTATCACGAACTACGACGTTTTGATCCCTCATTTTTATGTTGGTACGTAGGCACAAGTCTGAAGGTCTTGTCAAACACAAAAACATAATTAATGAATTATTTTCTCATCTCCCCATTCTATTTGTTTGAAAACATCACCTTGTACAAAATACATATGCACACAAGAAAGGGCTCCCTAGGAGTACCTAGGACACTTTGGGTGCTAACACCTTCCCTCTGTGTAACCAACCCCCTTACCTGTAATCTATGACACTTTATTAGTTTTAATTTGAAAACTTCTTACTTTTGGGTTTTGTTCGTACTTTTCCCTTTTCCCTTGGAAACAATAAAAGTGCGGTGGCGACTCTGGTTTTATTGATCTCTAGCTTATCCATAGCTTGATGATCATGAATTTATCGCTACAACTTTGCTAGGTTAAGATCATTGGATTTAGGGGATTGATGGAATGTACATTCCATCTCCCAAAATGAATGAATGATCTTAATTTGGTAAAAGTCCTCCTTTGACCAATTTGTGTTTAATCCATTCCCCCTCCCTCTTCATCTCATTCCCTTTCTTTATCCCTTCATGTCATGGACTTATGATATCTATATATCCTAAGGCTAGTTGATTGCAAAATCAACATAAGTATGGATGAGATTAGGTCCCCCACTTTGCATATTCTTTTTGTGTGTGGTATGTTTCATGAGCATAGTCCATTATACTATGTCTCTAACATGCATTAACACCAAAATTCTATTGCCTGGCCTCAAATAGTTGTGACTTCTATATAAGTCCAATTACGATTGCTTAACATAACGCTAAATTTTGACATAAAATGCATAGCATTCTAGTTAGTAAGATTGTAAGTCTCTTTCATGGTATTGTGTGGAAACTTGGCAGGTTTTCCTTCCTTTGGAAGATGTCTTGGGTCAAGGATCCATGCTTGTGATAAGTGGGTTGAGTGTTCTCCAAAGAATGACTTAAACAAAAGCAATACTAACTTCTAATCAACTAATAACTAACATTTAATTTCAAGTCATTTACTTTTAATGCACTTTAATTTTAAGCTTTATTCATTTTGCCATTATTCATACCATTCAATTTGTTTACTTTAATGCCATTTTCACTTTGCTCATTTGAGCCATATATTATGAATATATTGTGTTTGTTTATACTTGTTTGTGTTGTGGTCTTTTGACCTTAATGTACATAATAACAACAAAAACCCCTAAAAAATGTTTGTGTGGACTGTTCGATTTGATCTGAGACTTGGACCTAGAATTTTGGCAACACTCCCTTTACAAAAGGACTTGGCCAATGCCAACTTTCATGTAGCCAAGCCATTGTGAATTGAACATTCATCTGATACAATATTGAAGATCCATTTGAGTTCATCTGCAACATGATCAATGTGAAGCTGTTATTTTCAACATGTGACTTATGCCATCTTTGAAGACATCTGACACATGGGAAAATTTTGAAGAAGATCATGAAGTTGCTAAGCTTGGATGTGGCTATCTTTATTTGATGCCTTGCTCTTAAACTTGCTATTTGTATATTGTTTGTTGCTTGATTCTAAAGTCCAAGGGAAAGTTGGGTTTCTATATGACATTCTTGTCTATTGGATTGTAGCCCATTGGATAGATCTTTTTAACTCTTAACTTTTAAATTTGTGCTTAGGATTAGTCTCTTCATCTCCTCCCCACTTCTTTAATTTCAAAATATCTCCCTCATTTTAAAATTTTATTTGCTTGTGTTTGTTGTTTTCTAAACTTTGACCATATTGCAAACTAGAAACTTTGGCCTTATACCATTGCGTTTTCAAACTCCTTTTCTTAATCAAACTTGTAAATAAACTTAACTATACTTGACTTAAAACTTCAAAAGCCAAAAAGAACTAACACTCATTCAAATCATTTTAGGCCTTTTGTTCCTTTGATTAAATTTAAAATTTTGTTAAAAGCAATGCACTCACTTTGAAATTGATACCATGAACTACGAGGTTTTGATCCCTCATTTTATGTTGGTACATAGGCACAAGTCCGAAGGTCTTGTCAAACACAAAAATATAATTAATGAATTCTTTTCTCATCCCCGCACTCTTTTTTATTTTCAAATATCATTTGTACAGAAACACATATGCACACAAAAAAGGGCTCCCTAGGAGTACCTAGGACACTTTAGGTGCTAACACCTTCCCTCTGTGTAACCAACCCCCTTACCTGTAATCTCTGACATTTTATTAGTTTTGATTGGAAAACTTCTTATCTTTGGGTTTTGTTGGTGCTTTCCCCTTTTCCCTTGGAAACAATAAAAGCGCAGTGGCGACTCTGGTTTTATTGACATTAAGTTTATCCATAGCTTAATGGTCATGAATTTACCGCTACACTAACCAGTGTGAGTCATTACTCTACTTATGGATATATTTGTGACACTAGGCTCTGTCATTACTAATGGTTTTCTTTCCATGTGTCTTCTTTCACTTTTCACTGTAGTCAATTTGAAATGGAATGGAGACAGAAGACAAATGACTAGGGGAGACATCTGGTTTGCAAGAAATTGAGCATCCTTTCTTGGATATGGGATCTCAAGAGATCTTGGAGCCCTCTTGGTTTTATCATCATAGGGTTCAAGGGTGGAAATGCTTTCATAGTTTTTCACATGGTCTATTTGAACCAGCCCTTGATCCATCATCTTTTGAGGCATCTTCTTAGTTCTTCATAATTATTTGGATAAGACATGCATATTTCACAGTTGGTATGGACTTCTGGGATCATACCATGCTTCCACAACATCTCATGAATCATAGACAATGAATTTTTGACGCTTCTTACTTCTTTTATCACATCACGCTTTACGGATTCCCCAACGGCATCCACAGACGGGCCAAAGTGAACATGCATTGGATTGCCTTTTACGTACGGACCCTCTTCTTTGAAGGTCAATAATTTGCTGTCAATTAGATCTTGAACCTTAAATTTGAAGGCCTTACAATTTTCAACAGAACGTCCGGGTAACCCAACATGAAATTTGCATATGGCATTTTCATCATACCTAGGTGGAAACAACGGTGTCAAAGGCCTTAGTGTTTTGGGTTCCATCATCAAGTTTTGAATAAAGTATGGTAATATATGGTTGTGTGGTAGAGGTATGGGATCAAAGAAAACATACCTCATATCTTGATTTTTTATAGGTCTGGGTTGATTTTTGTGTGGATACTGACTCTGTTGTTGTTGTTGATTTTACGGAGGTACCATCAAAGGTTGCTGGAGTAGAGGCATAAAGCATGTTGGCTATGGATATTAACTTTGAGCTATTTCTGCCACATGACGGTACTGGTAATATGGCAACGGTAAGGGGTGATAAGACTTTACTTTTCCATTTCTTGATATGATCGCATTAGTCTTGCCTTATTTATTTTTCTGGAAGTTGTTAGAAGTTTTCTTTGCACCAGCTGGCTTCCTGCAGCGCCTTGGATTTTTTTCAGTTTTAAGGTTGCTTTCTATGCATTCCCCAATTAACACCAAGTCATAGAACCCTGATGACACACTCTCTATCATCTTCTCAAAATATGGTCCCTGCAGAGTGCCCATGAACATGTCTACCAACTCTTTGTCCAAGAGCGGTGGTTGACTCGAGCTACTAGTTCTCTCCACCTTTGTGCATATTCCTTGAATGGCTCATTGTTTTTTTTTCTAAATAATACTTTGCAATTGTGTACGATTGGGTGCCATATCAGTATTATATTTGTATTGTTTCAGAAACTCATCAACTAAATCCTTCCAAGTACGAACATGGCTTATCTCCAATTGCATGTACCAGTCTAATGATACCTCACTTAGACTGTCTTGGAAGCAATGGATCATTGATTTTTCATTATGAGAAAAAGCATCCATTTTCTGACAGAATATTCGTTGATGATTCTTTGTACAACTAAGGCCCTTGTATTTTTCAAATTCATGCACTTTAAATTAAGGTTGGATGACCATATATAGTACCAGGAACATGTCGAAAGCATCAAGACCGTATGTATCGTGTCCTTTTACAACTCTCAGCCTTTCCTCCAACACGCGTTACTTTTCAACAGATTCAACATTCTAGGGGTCCTCATCGTTTTTCATTGGGTGTTCCTCTTGATTATTTGACACAAAGTATACAAATCGGGGATTCTCAAGAGAATAATGAGGTGAAGCATGCCCTCATTCATGTTAGATATCGTGATCTGCACATGCTAAGGTTGAGCAAGACCGCCCACTTTCCGTGGAGTATAGCCAGGAGGAAGACTTTACATTAGGCTGGTGACCACATGTTCCGGGAGTGAAGTCGAGCCAGGTGTTTGAATGATATTCTTCGTAATGTTTGTCTATTGAGGATTATCCTCCCTTTTTGCTAGAGCTTGCAAAGCTTCCAAAATATGGTCTATTTTTTCTTTCATCACATTCACATCATCTCTTAATGTAACTTGATTTTTTTCCAACTGATACATTATCCTTTAATAGTTTCTAAGTGTCTCGTAAGAGTGTCGGGGAATTAACTTGTTGGTTATGAACAATTGGTGGGATGAGTTTTTTTTGCGGAAAATATATGCATACATGCTGATGAAATGCAGATGCGTGAATTTTTGTTATTTTTGGACATGCCAAAAGATTTTTATGAAAATGAAATGCCATGTCATGTATGGTTTAGGTTTATGGGTATATTGTCTCGAACAGTCCAGGTAGGATTTCTCATGGTAGAAGGATTTTAGGTGCTATCTAACCAATAATCCCAACACATGTAGACTCTAGTGTTGTATCAGGTTCCTAGAGTCATGGATCATATTTGAGAATATTGTCGTCATAATGAATACTCATTAGATAACAATACCCTCAAGAGGATCTATTATAGGCGACATTTTCACGTCAAACAAGTGAAGCATACATATCGAAGGCCAACACTACACAACCATCGACTCTAAGGTTCTAGATGTAACACCCCGGAATTTGATTAATTTAATTAATCAAAGTATTCATATTTTATTTAATTATTTGGTGTTTGGTATGCTTTTAAGTAAATATGTATGTTGAGACGTGAGGCATATATGGGGCGTGTGAGAGCCTCGGTAGGGTGGAGGAAGGAACAAAAGACTTAAAATAATTAAAATAATCATAATTATAGTTATTTTTATTTAATTAATTATATAAAATGAGAAAAATGAGAATTAGAGGAGTTGAGGTTGTTTTGGCATAATGAGAAAATAGAGGGAACAAGGAGAGAGAAAAGATAATATGAGGAGAGGAAAATAGAATTGCTACAAAGTTGGAATGATTAGGTTTGAAATAAAAAGGATTAGAGAGAAACTTAGAGTTGTTAGTACGTGAAAACATATTTTTGGGAGAAAGAGGCATGGCAAGGCTAGAGCTTGAAAGAGGAATGAGAAACTTGATCCAAATCTGAGTTTTTGCAAGGAACCTAATGTAAGGGGATAAAGAGCTTTATCTACGAGTGTATTGCATGATAGGATATAGGAGAGAGGTCCTTGCTTTTATTAGGGTTATACAACTATGTTATTATGTGTTGTTGTTGTGTTAAAATCTGAGAAATTGATGATTGGATATGCTTGATTATGTGACTGAAAATATGTATGAATCATTTTGTTTATGAATACATGAATTTCTATCATTGATGAATATTTGAAGCTTTGAACATGAGCTTGAATGTTGGTGAAATTGATGATTGAATTGTGTCGCGGCTGGAAAAATTACAGAGTCGCCATCATCCTTTATTCGTTCCTAAAGAACAGGAAAATAATAATAAAATCTATGAAGTAAGGGTGAGATGCTAGGTTCGGAAGTAGGTTAAGTAAGGGGGAGGTGTTAGGCACACCTTACCTTCATTGTACTCAATGGGACCCTCCTTTAATTTTAGGGTTAGTATGTTTCTAAGGAATGTTTGCTTTAATATTTATTAATTGTTTAATTCTTTTTATTTATTTACAAATATATTTTATTATTTTAATAATGGAAGCCCTAAAAATTATTTTTTGATTATTATACTCGCTAGAGTCTTACAACTCTATGCATACGTACCCTCAAATTTATTGAAGGATCAAAGTCTCGTAGTTTGTCTTAAAAAATGTTGGTTGGGTGGTTGTTTTTATCCCTTGAAAGTTCTCACGCATCGGGGACGTAGAAGTAATTGATTTTTAAAAGTGTCTCAATGCACTAGGGCAGATGACTTATAGTTTGAGGTGAGTTTAGATTGATTTTATTCTAATTGATTATTTGCAAAAATATAATTATTAATTTATTTAAGAAAATAAATTAAAAGATAATTATATAAACTCAAGTGTTATATCCCTTATCCCTAATTTTTTATCCCTAAAACCCTACAAATTTATCCTAATTTATTGTCCCAAAAATTATCCCTAAATGATCCCATAAATTTTTATCCCTTAAAATCCTAGAGTTTTGTCCCATAACTTTATCCCATATTATTAGTTTTGGACAGAAGTCTACTTTAGAGAAAGTGTGTAGAAATGATTTATATTAAAATGATTATAATTATTAAAACACAATCAATATTAACATGATCCACAATAACAAAAATAAACCAATACCCTAAACAAGTATTAGACATCAAACAAGAAACAACATCTCAAATAGTTATATAAGTGAGGGAATAAGGGAAACCGACCTATGAGGAGGAGATTGTCCCTGGTTAAACAGTAAGATTCAATCTTAAACTGTTTAGGAAATTTTTTATTTAACCCGATTCTACATATTTCTTAGAGTCCAAGCTAATCAATTTGGATGGACTCGTGCCTTTGTGAATTTAGATAAATAAAAAATAAAAAATTTATTTAAATAAATGAAAACAATCTAATAATCTAATAATGATAAAAGATTTTGATTTTATTTTTGTTTTTATGATTTTTTTTGAGATGTTATGCATAAAATAATAATTTTAATAAAAAAATAATAATTTAAAAAATACATTAATAACAAATATGAAAATTAATAATTAAATAATAAAAAATACTATTTTTATGTTTTTTTATGATTTAAAAATAAAATAGAAAATTTAGAAGTAAAGAAAAACAACTAAAAGGAAAAAAATACTCAATGTAAGAAATGTGAGATTTAAACTCATGATTTTTCCCTTTGTAACTGCCTCTACTTCTTTTTGAAACCAACCAGGTCATTCCATTCATTTGAAATAAAATAGCATTAGCGAGTATATAATGATAATCTTAATAATAATTCCATGATAATATTAATATTAGTACTAATATTAATACTAATATTATGCTCTAATAACCCCATTGTAACCCTAATTAAATAATGTATCAATAAATAATAATTTGATTAATAAAAAAAATTAATTTAACTCTAATTAATCACAATATTAATCTATTCCTAAATAATAACAATATAACTTAATATTAATATAAAACTAATACTAATATTAACATATACTCATTTAACTAATAACATTATTATAATTTATTCTACCCCTGCTATTTAAATAAATAATCCCCCTAATTATTAGTTTTTACTAATGTGTTTTAGTAAGACAAAATATCATAGTTACCAATGGTAATATCCCTCTAGCATAAATCCCCAAATTATTATGTTCCAAGCAACATCCACGAGTTAAAACAAATCCCTAATAGGGACTAAAATATCAAAATGGTTCCCCTTTGACTTTTTAGGTAATTAAGGTTGATTAGATGCCTTATAAAGGGTCCTGAGCATGTCAATGACCTAGATTCTAAGAAAGAAATAGTGGTCAAAATTTGGGGTACGACAAATTGTATACCAAACTGTCATGATTCATGAATAATATGTGCACTATAATATGTTTCATTGTGATAATGGTGTGGTACAAGGTAACTGAATATGGGAATAATGGTTGGGATGATATATAAAGGATAAAGGATGAAGGGGATGAAGATCATGTGCTAAAACTGGGTTTTTTCTGGAAAAATAACTAGTGTCATGTCAATCGATTGCATGAGTGTAATTTTTTTTTTAAAATAGCATGACAATCGATTGTCAGTGGGAATCATCAATTGCATGGCCTCATGAAGCAAATTTTGAGAAAGTCAGAATGTAAATGATTTTGATGTTAATCGATTGACATCCCATGTCAATCGATTGAATTAGACCAAATTTGGAAAAATTATGTTTGGAACTATGTTGCATTACCCGACGATTTTGACCATAACTTTAGTTATGTAGGTCCAAATGAGGTGCCATTTGAAGAGTTGAACAAGTAACATGTAGAGTTACCTCCTCGTAAGGCTTGGTGAAATAATTGATATGTATATATGTGTTCATTGTAGGAATGTATGTTATGAAGTGTATGGATGATTTTCGTGAATCATTGTGTTTACTTAATGATGATTTGATGTTAAAATGATTTAACATGATTGAATGTTGTGTGCATACGCATTTGATGTGTTGCTTCTGTTTAGTGTTGATTATTATTTACCATGGCATTAATCAATTGTCTTGTATTGAGTATAATGCTATGCATAATTATTGTGATTGTATGGTGATGATTTTGGTGATATTACATGTCGCTGAAAGTGATGCATCATGGTGTATGGACTTTAGTCCCGTTTTTCTATGCTCTGGTCTGATGGCGTGGATTCAGGAGTGAGTAGCTGATTCTATATAGGAAATGATGAAGTGTTACTTATGGTGATAGTAGGGAATTGGTGTGCTCTTGTCATACGGTGGGGATTTAAGAGTGAGATGGACATATGTTGTCCTTAATAGTACCACATGTATCAGTGTCACATTGTGTCTTGAGTCACATTGCATACATATAATTATATATAGTTGTGATTGGATTGGAAATTATGGTGATGTTGATTGTGTATTGAATGTGTGTTATGTTGTATAATTCTTTACCTTCGCATTCTTTATATTGTTCATATTAAATGTTGTTTCTCACCCTTTTGCTTCATGTTGTCAACCATGGACATCTTGCAGATGACGAGAAGTGAGAAGTGTTGTTGTATGTGCAAGGTGGTTTGTTGGAGTTACTCTTCTTTTTTATTTATTTATCAGTTTATCACACTTTAGTGGTTTTAGTTCTCTGATCGTGTAACATCGAGGACGGGAGTTTGTTATGCCTTATGTTGATGTTGATTTTGTAGTTTCGAAGTTTAGTACTTTACTTATGAAGTTGCTATGAAATGTTTTTCGTTGTGTAGTTTCAAATGATTTGATGTGTTTTTGAAGGGTTGCCATTGGTGACAACTTAAATTGTCGTGTAAATATTTTTAAATAAGTTTCGGGGTTTAGGGTGTTACATAGTGGTTTCAAAGCAGATCAGTCTATCCGACCAGGTTTTTGATATGTTAATTATCCCTAGTATGCAACATATGTGTGTACACTATTGATTCATTATTTCTTCTAATGCTTGTTTGCTAGTGTGCAGAGTAACGACTGGAAGAAAGAAACACGCAATTGTTGATGCTTTGGATTTAGTGGCTCAGGCACTGTTGGGTAATCATAATCATCAAGGTGATAATTATGAGTTTTATGGGATGGAAAAATCTTAGAGAAACAATCTATTGACTTTCAAGGGCAGATATGATCTGGAAGGTGCACATGCATGGCTCAGAGAGATTGAGAAGATTTTTTGAGTGATGACTTGCACAGAAGTTTAGAAGGTACATTTTGTTACTCACATGTTGTCAGAAGAGGCCAAAGATTGGTGCGATAACGCGCGTTAGTGACTGGAATCTGTTGGTACTGAGGTTACATGGGCTGTGTTCAGGACTCATTTTCTTGAGAAGTATATCCCAAAGGATCTGCGCAGTAAGAAGGAGATAGAATTACTTGAGCTAAAGTAGGGAAATATAACAGTTGTTGAGTATGTTGCTAAGTTCGAAGAGCTGGTGGATTTTTATCCACAATACAATGGTGTGGCTGTTGAGGGGTCAAAGTTTATCATGTTTGAAAGTGGATTGCACCCTGAGATCAAGAAAGGTATTGGTTATTAGGAGATTCGCTAATTTCCTATCTTGGTGATAAGTGTAGGATATATGATGAGGATACCAGGGCTCGTTATGTTCAATATAAGAGTCTTAGTGAGAAGAAAAGGAAGAATCAGTATCGTGGGAAACCCTATAGTGCTCTAACTTTCAATGGGAAGTAGATAGCTTCATATGAGAAAAAGCCAAGTGGGGGAGAGACTCCCTCTTTTATCAAGTGTGGCGAGTTAGGCCACTGTACTAACGAATGCAAGAATATTGTTATGAGGTGCTTCAAAGTGGATAGACAGATTAACGTATTGCAGATTGCAAGAGTGTTGGGCCGACTTGTTATAACTGCAACGAACATGGTCACATTAGTAATAATTGTCAAAATCCAAAGAAGGTTCAATTTTGAGGGAAAGTTTTTTCTTTGATTGGGTCAGAAACTACTAGCTCAGACAGATTGATTTGAGGTATGTCTTTTATTAATGGTATTCCATTGATTGCTATTATTGACACGGGTGCAACACATTCTTTTGTTTCTCTTTATTATGCTGAGAGGTTGGGTTTGAAGTTGTCTTCTATGGTTGAGAGTATGATTGTTGATACCCTAGCTCTGGGTCTGGTAACCACTTCGTAGGTTTGTTTGAATTGTCCGCTGACTATTTATGGTAAGAGTTTTGGGTTGGACTTAGTCTTTCTACCACTGAATAAAATTGCTTTTATCCTTGGAATGAACTGGTTAGAGTTCAACCATGTTCGTATCAACTGTTTCTACAAGTCAGTGTCATTTCTAGAGTTTGATGTGAGTGATGAGTTGTTGTGTTTGCTAGGCAAGTAGATGAGTTCATGAAGGATGAGGGTGAGGTGTTTATCATATTAGCTTCTATGGAGGATGAAAGTAAAGCTGTGATTAATGAATTACCAAATGTGTGTGATTTTCCAGAAGTGTTTCATGATGACATCAATGATTTTATGCCTAAGCGTGAAGCTGAGTTCGACATAGACTTAGTACCTGGTACTAGTCCTGTTTTGATGGCTCCTTATAGAATGAATGTTTTAAAGTTGAGTGAGACGAAGAAGAAATTAGAATTATTGCTTGAGAAGAAAATTGTTCAACTGAGTGTTTCTTCGTGGGGAGCGCCAGTGTTATTGGTGAAGAAGAAAGATGGTAGCATGAGATTGTGTGTTGACTATCGATATATGAACTAGGTTACAATCAAGAAAAAGTATCCTCTTTCGAGAATGGATTAGTTGGTTGGTGCATGTGTATTCAATAAGATTTATTTGTGACCGGGTTATCATCAAATATGTTTAAAACCATAAGATATTTTGAAGAATGCATTCAGAACAATGTATGGTCACTATGAGTATTGAGTGATGTCGTTTGGTGTGACTAATGTGCTTGGAGTGTTCATGGAGTACATGAATAGAATATTCCATTTATACCTAGATCAATTTATGGTTGTGTTCATCGACGATATTTTGATATATTTGAATTTTGATGAAGAGCACGTGGGACATGTGAGAATTGTGTTGCAGATCTTGCAAGAGAAGAAGTTGTATGTGAAGTTGTCCAAGTGTTAGTTATGGTTGAAAGAACTAAGTTTCCTTGGTCATATAATTTCTAGTGGTGGTATTGTTGTTGATCCTTCATATACAAATGATGTGTTGCAGTGGGAGACTCTGAAGTCTGTTACAGAGATAAAAAAAATTATTGGTTTAGCTAGTTATTATAGGACATTTATTGAAGGATTTTTGAAGTTAACATTGACTTTAATTACGTTGACTTGAAAGGGTCACACTTATGTTTGCGATTTTCATTGTGAAGAGAGTTTCCAAGAACTTAAGAAGAAGTTAACGTCTGCTCCAATTTTGATTTTTCTGAATCTAAGTGAATCCTTTGTTGTGTATTATGGCCAAGTACAATACCTTCAGCCACCGTGAAGTTACAATTCTCCAAATTTAACATCAGATTTGTTTCCACACATCGCTTCAGTACGATGTCCAAGTTATCCATACATAACTCAAACAAGGCTTCAAATACAAAGAAGTCGTCCATGAAAACTCCAATGCATTTCTCAATTAGATCAGTAAAGATTTCTTACATATAATGTTGAAAGGTAATTACATAACCCTAATGGTATCTACCTATATGCAAAAACACAAAAGGGACAAGTGCATGCATTTTTCTCACGATCTTCAAGATTGACGATAATCTGGTTGTATCCTGAATAGCCATATGAGAAACAATAAAACAATTGAATTGACAATCTCTCCAACATCTGATCCATGAATGGTATTAGAAAATGGTATTTCCTTTTTTCTTGATTAAGCCTTATGTAGTTGATACACATTTTCCACCCTATCACGGTTCTTGTTGGAATCAATTCATTCTTGTCATTTGTAAACTATACAGGATTCACCTTTTCCACCCTATCACATTTTCCTCCCTTTTCCGGAACCACCCGGACGAGACTCACCCAAACACTATCTGAGATGTGTAAACTATACCAGCTTCCAACAGTTTCACTACCTCATTCCTTACCAGTTGTTTCATGGTTGGATTTAACCGTCGTTGAGGTTGAGCTATCGGTTTGAAGTTTTCCTCCATCATAATCTTGTGCATATAATGTGATAGACTAATTCCCTTCAAATCAAATAATACCTAACGTATTGCCTTCTTATTCTTGCTTAAAACTTGAATCAATTTCTGTTCTTCCTGAGAGGATAATGAACTACTAATGTTGACAGGTTTGTTACCACCTTTTTCAAGATATACATACTTCAAATGTGACAACATCATTTTCAACTCAAGCTTAGTGTCATCTTTCTTTGGTTCATATGTTAACTTTTGAATATTTTCTTCTTTAAGAGGAACTTCTTTTGATGAATTAAGTTCTTTCAAACAATCTTCAATTTCTTTTTCTTCATCTGTATCGAGAATGTTAAGTGCATCTATAAGAGCTCTCTCCAAAGGAGTCGGTATGTGAATTTGTTCTGCACATCCTTGATTTCTTCATCAATGGAATCCAATTTGAAACATGCTCATTTATTCTTTGAGTGTTTTAGATATTCAAAGAGATTGAACCTTACATCTTCTTCTTGTACTCGGATTTTCATTAAACCATCGTCAGTATTTATCATCATTCTTGCAGTTTTCATGAATGTTCGGCCCAAAATCAGAGGTACATCCTCCTCCTCCTCTATATCATCACAACAAAATCAATTGGGAACAAGAACTTATCTACCTTAACCAAAACATCTTTTGTTATGCCAAATGGACGAGTGATGGATTTGTCGGCTAATTATAGTGTCATCTTCATGTTCTTCATACCTAGATCACCTATCCGCATGATTACTGATAAATGGATAAGATTGACGCTTGAACCAAGATCAATCAATGCATTTCCAATGTTTATGTTTCCTATTATAAAAGTTAAATCAATGCAAAAGGTTTCTTTGAATAATCGCACTACAACTTACATCTAAATGAATGGACTTCTCATCCGTATACTTCCTTTTCTCTACAAGGATCTCCTTCATAAAATTAGCATATGTTGGAATTTGTTCAAGAGCTTCAGGAAATGTAATTTTTATCTATATTCTCTTGAAGATATCCAAAAACTTACCTCTCCTTGTATTTCTTGGTAGGAGCATGAGGATGCAATAAATGTTGCATTGGCATAATGGTCATTTTTCCCTTTTCTTCTCTTGTTTTCTGGTTTTTGGTCTTCCGGTCACCACTCACTCGCTCCTCATTCTCATCTTTTTTTATTCTTTTCGTTTTCAACTAAATTTTCCTCCTTATTTTGTTTCTTCACATGCTTCTCACTTTAGTCTTGCTCCCCTTCTTGTTTTTCTCATTCCTCAACAACAACTCTATCTTTTTTTAAGATTCTCGCCAACTCCCATTTCAATCACTCTTCCACTTATAGTTTTTATTGGCTTGCAATATTCTTTGGGATTTGTTTGATGGTTGGCGGTGAATGTCCCTCCTTGTTGATCAACTTGTTGTTCTGCAATTTTTCCTAATTACATTTCAAGATTCCTGATCGAAGCTTCAGTATTTTTCTGATTCGTAATTGAGATCTGTATAAACTGATTCAAGGTGTCTTCTAACTTTGATGTTCTATCTAGCTGATAAGAATTATTCCTATTTGATGGTTGTAGCGGTAAATTCATGATCATCAAGCTATGGATAAGCTAGACATCAAATAACAAGAGTCGCCATCGCGCTTTTATTGTTTCCAAGGGAAAAGGTGAAAGTACGAACAAAATCCAAAGTAAGAAGTTTTTAAATCAAAACTAATAAAATGTAAGAGATTACAGGTAAGGGGGTTGGTTACACAGAGGGAAGGTGTTAGCACCCAAAGTGTTTTAGGTACTCCTAGGGAGCCCTTTTTGTGTGCATATGTATTTGGTACAAAAGGATGTCTACAAACAAATAGAATGGGGGATGAGAAAAGAATTTATTAATTATATTTTTGTGTTTGACAAGACCTTCAGACTTGTGCCTTTGTACCAACATAAAAATGAGGGGTCAAAACCTCGTAGTTCGTGATATAAATTTCAAAGTGGATGCATTGATTTTAACAAAAATTAAGTTTGAAAGGCACAAAGGCCTAAAATGGTTTGAATGAGTTAATTCTTTTTTTGGCTTTTGAAAGTTTTAGTCAAGTATAGTTAAGTTTATTTACAAATTTGATTTAAGAAATAGGGAGAAGATGAAGGGACTAATCCTATACACAAAATTAAAAGTTAAGAGTTGAAAAGATCTTACCAATGGGTAGCAATCCAATAGACAAGAATGTCAATAGAAACCCAGAATTCCTTTGGACATTTAGAATCAAGCAACACACGAATGCACAATTATATTATCTTGAAGAGCCAGGCATCAAATAAAGATAGTCACATCCAAGATTTAGCCACTCCATGATCTCCTTCAAATTAACCCATGAAACAAATGAATTCCACAAGTCATAGCTTCACAATGATCACGTTGCAGATGAACTCAGAGTGATCTTGAATGGTGTATCAGATGAAGTTTCAAATTGCAAGCACTTGGTTTCACAGAAAGTTGGCATTGGCCAAGTCCTTTAGCATAGGAATGTTGCCTAGGTTCTAAGTCTATTTGTCAAAGATCAAGCCAACAGTCCATACAAAAGTTTTTTAGGGTTTTTGTTGTTGTCATGTACATGACCACACAAACAAGCCAAGTATACACAAACAAGATATATCACACAATATGGTCCAAATGGACAAAGTAAAAATTGCATTAACATAAACAATTAGAATGGTATGAATAATGAAAAATGAATAAAAGGCTAAAATTAAATGACATTAAAGTAAATGGCTTGAAATTAAAAGTTAGTTATTAATGAGTTAGAAGTTAGTATTGTTTTGCTTTTGCTTTTCATTTTAAGAAATTATTTGGAGAACACTCAACCCAATTATCACAAGCATGGATCCTTGAGCCAAGATATCTTCCAAAGGAAGGAGAAAAGGCTAAGTTTCCACACAATACCATGAAAGAGGGGAGACTTACAATCTCATTGACTAGAATGCTATGTCTTTTGTGTTACAAATTTAGCGCTATGTTAAGCAATCGTAATTGGACTTATGTAGAAATCACAACTATTTGAGGTCGGGCAATAAAATTTTGGTGTTAACGCATGTTGGAGACATAGTATAATGGACTATGCTCATGAAACATACCACACACAAAAAGAATATGCAAAAGAGGTGGCCTAATCTCATCCAGACTTTCATACCCTAAATTTGACCCTAAGTTTTCACTCGCATCAGCATAACATAAATTGATCCATTTTGTCGTGTATTTCATCAATTTAAAGCATTCATCAGGGTTCAGGTAAAAAGTCAAGAATTCTGACATTTTATCCGACTTTGATAATACTCATTCAGTTGTGTGTTGATTAAGAAGTCAAAAGACTTAATTTCTCAATCTTGTTGCGTCGCTTATTTTTTTATTATTGCATTGTGTTTCAGAGGTTCAGAAAGTGATAATCAAGAGTATTGTCATTGTCTGAATCTTGTAGGGTTTTGTTTGAGAATCAACAACAAATTGTACAAGAGAGATTCATTTGCATCTGATTGTCTGTTCACGGTTATCCAGTCAGCAATTCAGTATATTTACAAGGCGTTTTCATTTTTATACTTGTCACGGCGTGTATTTTGTTTTGGATAGCACTTAAAATATCACTCAAAACAATTTTTCAGAATTACAGACAGACCGGTCAAATTATTTCTCGAATGTACATCAAATTAGCGGGCGTAAAATTTTAAAGATCGAGCTTGCAGGCGTTAGTTTTCTTAATTTACGTTCCGCTTAGTTTAGCCAGGTATGCTCGTTTTAATTTTTCGACTACTTTTTCATTTACATTTTAATCAGTCTGGAATTTTTAATCGGTCAATCTTTATTTCAAAGTTCGATAAAAACCTATATATTTTTTGAGAAGTTTATTTCGCGTTGATCATTTTAGTGCATTCAATTTAATGTTTCAGGCATTTTTACGCTCAATATTTATTCTTTTTTTTATCCGATTTTATTTTATTTTATTTTATTGCCAATTAAATTAGTGGATTTAATTAAAATTATTTGTGTTTTTTTAAAAAGTATAACTTTTTATTTTATTTATTTTTAGTTATTTATTCTAATTGATTAGAGTTTTTAACTTTTATTTATAAAAAAAAATTTAAGATTCAAGTTTTAATTAAAAAAAATGTCTCTTTTTTTCTCTACCACAAAATATGGACACGCCTCCATCTTTCTCCACCACAAATATATTTCAGCTTTCTACCTGTTAAAAAAGGGCACGTGTGATAACTAGTAGAAAAAAATCTTTTTGATTGGGAAAGAAGCCAAACAATACCTTAAGTTGAACTAAGATATTTTCATGTTGAAATAGAAACACTTAGTAACAGAGAAATGAAAGGTTTCTCTTTTTGATTGTTTTCATTTCATGATCTTCTTACTTCCACCTTAACATTTCTCTTTACCACTTCCTCATCTCCATAAAAAAAAACTCATCAATCATCATAGTCTCCATCACTCTTCCACACTTCACCTCCACCTTAAACCTCCATGAAGAACAACATACCAAGACCTTTAACCTCTTCTTTGTTTCATCACCTTCATAAATCATACACTATTTAACACAACAACAAAATAAGGAGATGAAAAGAAATAAATAGAGAACGAGAGTGTCTAAACAGAAAAGAAAAGAGATTCGGGTTTCTCCGACTGCCGTTTTCCACGAAGCCGCATGTTTTCATTTGTCAACCGTGCCATCCACTCTCCGATTTGATCTGGGTTTTTTTTTAGAGAAAGGTAAGAAAGTTGTTTTTACTGAATTTTTTTAAAAAAATAAAGCAGAGAAAGTAAATGGTAACAAGATGTTCAAGCTAATCTCTTTGTTCATTTATTTATTTTTATTATTATTTATTCATTTCTATTTATAATATCCTATTTTTTATCTTTTATTTTAATCATTCTTTATTTAAATGATACTGGTGAGTTTCTTTCTTTGAAAATTTTGATAATTTCATGACACATTGAAAAATCTAGCAGTACGTGTGTTGATAATGTACTGCCATCTAAATCTTAGAAATAATATATTTTTAGACATGCTCCACAAATTCTTAGCATGTGCCACTAACATTATGTATATAGCACATAAACAATATGAATAATTTGGAATATACATTGATTCGGCAAAAGCACTACTTGCAAAGGGTGTGAGAATATACATGTGTATATTTTTTCTATTCTTTTTGCACCTCATGCTAGAGATTAATATTTTTTTATGGTTATATTTAGGTTTTTTTATTATTTATTTATTTTTTCAATTACAGTAACGGTGTTGACTTTTATAATATTATTGTGTTAGTAAAAATAATGCATAGCTTCTATTTAGTTAGTTTTCAGTGCATTGTGAATTCGGAGCATAAATTTAATTTTGTTTCCGAACATGTTTAGATGCATAGAGTTTATTGACCAACCTCAGATAGGGTGATTCCTACATGAATCGCTTTATGATTACTTAACATGGGGCTAAAATCATTTTAGTTTTATTTTTGCTTTTTTATTTCAAGTCCCTTGGCTTTCTCTTGGGCCTTCTTACAACGAGATTCTTTTATTTTTTCAATTGTCTTTCAAAACTTATATCATTTAATTATCACATTGTATCCCCATTCTATAAACTGTACCCCCATTCCCAAAAATTTGTAATAAATTTACCGCTTTTATTTACTTTATTATTAGTTCATTATTAATTCAAAGATTAAAATCAACCCTTTTTAGAAAAGAACAAAATTAAATACTCGATCCAACGTCGAGCAATTTTCAGAAAATTAGAACCGTTTACACTATCCAGTTCTCCATCATTTTCAAAATATTCAAATCATTCCATCTGTGTTGATTCAAACGCAAATATTTAAACCTCAATCCAACAACGAGTTTCTTTTCCCTAATCAAAATCAAAATACTTAATTACAATTAAACACCATTTCAAAAAGGATGAAAAAGGAGATGGTCTTGAGCCTTCAATTCCTCTCCTCAATTACTTGGATACGAGTAGCCTTACTCGGCCATTCAAGAAATTGTCATCTGTTAAAAACTTCTAAGCCCCCGCCACATCCAAACTCTTTTCATAATCAAACCTTAAATTAAACTCATTTTCGTAACAAACTGGGACGAAAAAGGAGGTGGTCCGGAGCCTTCCATTCCCTTCCTCGAGTACTTGGATACGAGTAGCCTTACTCGGTCATTCGAGTATTTGTCGTCCGTCCAAAATACATTAAGCTTATTTAAATCCTTTTGCAATTAAGGATGAAAATGGAGATGGTCTAGAGCCTTCTATTCCTCTTCTCGAGTACTTGGATACGAGTAGCCTTACTCTGTCATTCGAGTATTTGTCATCCGTCCAAAATACATTAAGCTTATTTAAATCCTTTTGCAACTAAGGATGAAAATGGAGATGGTCTAGAGCCTTCTATTCCTCTTCTCGAGTACTTGGATACGAGTAGCCTTACTCGGCCATTCGAGTAATCGTCATCCAAACAAAACACTCAAACCTATCAAACTTGTTTTCCGCCCTTCCGTGACCACGAAAACATTTTCAGAAAAGAATATGCAACATCCATTTGGATGCGAAACAAACAAAGACTTCAGCCTCCAAGAGCGAGCAGCAAGTAAAGGTTTAATCGCTGAAATGTGATCCGAGCATCACTCTCTTTAAAATCAATCCACCCAGTAGTTTTCTTTGGGCAAAACTACATTTGCCTTGAGTTCTTCATAGCACCTGGAGATACGTAGGAGTAGGATTACGAAGTCTTGTCAGGCACATTAATATTAAAAAACCTAAGTCTTTCCTTTCTTTCTTTCTTTTTCTCGCCCGATAAGTAGAAGATAATAATTAACATTAGCTAACACTCTATCATAAATTTAACTAAGTGGTTCCCGTTGAGCATAACGGACGTGAGGGGTGCTAATACCTTCCCCTTGCGTAACCGACTCCCGAACCCGAATTTGGTTGTGACGACCATTTGTCTTTTTATTGTTTTTCGTGGGTTTTATCGATATTTTCCCTTTCCTTTGTTGGAATAAATAAAGTTCGGTGGCGACTCTGTTCGAACATCTTTTCCGTGAGCGTGCGAGCGTCTCACGAAGGATCGCGTTTTTCGAGATGCGACAGCTGGCGACTCTGCTGGGGACATAAGCTCCAAGCTATAGAGAGTCAGGCCTAACTTAGTTTTATTTGTGTTTAGTGTTAGCTTTGTTTGATTTATTTTTCTATCTTCTTTTTTTTGATATCTCATTGTATTGTTATCTGTGATCTGTTTATTGGTTCTCATTGGCATTTGTGGGGATCTCTGATTATTCGTACTTTGTGAGATAGGCTCTCTACCCAAGTCTGAGAAAAAACATAGGATTAAGATGGTGGTTGTGTAGTATTGGCCCACGAGGAGCCTTCCTCATTGGGACAATACGAAGACCCCGCCTAGAGTAGATTCTCTTGGAGATGTTATTGTCCGACGAGCCTTCGTCATGGCGATAACGTTTTCATGTGGAATCAGTGACTTTAGGAACCTTTTTTAGAACCTTGGAATCGATGGTTGTGTAGTATTGGCCCACGAGGAGCCTTCCTCATTGGGACAATACAAAGACCTCACCTAGAAGAGATCATTTTAAGGGTATTATTGTCTGACGAGCCTTCGTTACGACACTAATATTCTCAAGAAGGATCCATGACTCTGGGAACCTATCAACCATAGAGCTTACCCATGGAGTGCCTATAATCAGAGATACCAGTTTTTTTCCTGTTACTCTTCCCAACCTAAGTTTGATATTACCTGTAACTTTAAAACCATGCATGTTCATCACATAATCAAAACATAACATTTGCATTTTGTTTCCAGGGAACTAGAGGATCAGTGTTATAAGCATTTAGAGAGTATGGGATTAAACAAAAGGAGCACGTACTCGTACAAGTTCAAAGATCCTAAATTAGACAACCTACAAGAATTGGTTTCTCAGCTCCATCCAGTCTACAAGATCAACTTTGGGAAGGATTATGGCAATCTGCTCAGTCTCTTGAACAAAGAAGCAGACCCACTGGTACTTTTGACCTTGGCACAGTTCTATGATTCGCCAATGAGATGTTTCACCTTCCAGGATTTTCAAATAGCACCAATGTTGGAGGAATTTGAACATCTTGTTGGTATTCCCATAAAAAACAAACTACCATTTATGGGTGTCGAAGGGACCTCGGAACATGAAGTTATAGCCGATGACCTTCACATTCATAAGAAAGAGGTTACTGCGAATCTGAGAGTGAAAGGAAATACCAAAGGGTTTCCACTCAATTTTCTTATAGAGAGAGCTTACACCCTGTTGGAGGCCCAAAGTTGGGAGGCTTGCTACGCTACTATTGCCTTGGCTATTTATGGAATCGTTTTGTTCCCAAACTTTGACGATTTTGTAGACATGACTGCCATTTGCATCTTCCTCACGAAGAATCCAGTGCCTACCCTTCTTGCTGATGTGTTCTATTATCTGACTTGGAGAAGTGCAAAGAAGGGAGGAATGGTTGCTTGTTGTGCCCCCTCTATTGTACACATGGTTGCAGACCCATCTTCCAAATGGGGGTCCCTTTGTGGATCAGAAGGATGCTAGTTGGCCCCAGAGGTTGGGATCACTCCGATCCAGCGATATTTCCTGGTACTCTAGGGAGTATGATGGTATAGAAATCATATCCAGTTGTGGGGACTTCCCCAACATACCACTCATTGGTACCCGAGGTTGTATTAATTCTAATCCAGTCTTATCCATGAGACAACTTGGGTACCCAATGGAGGGACCTCCTGAGGAGAAGTTTTTGGAAGCCTTGTTGCTGCATGACTTAGGAGTTGAGAATCCGACTTTGTTTGCAAGGATCAAGAAGGCATGGGAAAAGGTCAATAGGAAAGGTAAGGCTGACCTAGGAAAGAAGAATTGTATCACAAAAGAGCCATACTTTCAATGGATAAAAGAAAGAGTAAGATCAATCAAGATGCCTTTCAAAATAGAGACGTCTGGTCCTCTTACCGAGCCTAAACCTACTCATGTCCCAATTGAGGAGGCAGAATGACTCCAAGCTTCTTTAGAGAAACTTACAAAGAAAAATGAAAAGTTGTTAAAGAACCTACACCTAGTCACTAATGAAAAGAATGAGTTTAAATGGAAACTTGAGAGGAATAAAGCGCAACTTTAGGTAAATGTGGAAAAGGTGGATAAGGAAGAGTATAAGAGAAAAAGAGTCAAGCATGGGTTAGATTAGGCTGACAGCTGCTTGAATACCGTCAAAAGCCAATTGAAATAGGCTAAGAAGGATTGTCGTGAGAAAGAGAAATGGTGGAAGCTCGCCACAAAACAAAAGAAGGAGATAAGAGAGACGCTTGAGGCTGAGATAGCCAACCTCAGTGTTTCACTCCGTGAATCAAAAGAAAGGGAAGAACGAGAACGCCGCAGTAAAGAGAGTGCTCTGGCTGCTATTCAGGTTACACCTGAAATGTGGAAAGGAAAGTGCCAGGAGGCTGAAAATGCTAATGAATGGGAACGATACTGGAGAGGCCGACATGACTCTTTGCTACAAGAAGGTGAAGATTGGATGAACGCAAGGGAAAATGTGAATGCTAGTTTGGCAGCCTGCGAGGAAACCATCCAGTTTTTACATGAACAAAGAAATGAGTATCGAGACAAGTTTGCCAGTTTGATAGACTTTTGTAATGGCATGGCTACGAATGTGCCTTTGATGCTAAGATGTGCTTTGGAAGACATAGACAATGACAACATCCCTCGTTCAGTGACTAAATTTATTTATCTTTGTGAAGACATGATGAAAAGGTTCAAAGGAGAGTTGGAAGATCTCAACAAACAGAAGCCTGCAGTTTGACCTTTTTTTTTATGTTGTACTTTCCTTTATGTTTGAAAGAATATTTTGTACTCAATCCTTGTACTCTATTTTGAATTGAATGAATGAAGGATTTTGAGTTTCTTTTGTACAAAAAAGTTTGGTTCCATTCTTGTTTTATTCCCCGTGATCTCTTTGAATGCTTGCTAAATAACAAGGAATCTAAACACGGTTCCCTGAAAATAAAATTAAACATAAGCATAAAAGACATTTTTAAATCCACGTGCATTAACATATGCATCATGCATTTCATTTCTCAGAACAAAAACTCATTCCATTTTTCCTCGTGTCCAGTAGTTCAAGCTGATTCCTCAACGTGCATACGCTACTCGCTCCAACACCAGAAGAATCATGGATGTAGTTAGAGAAGAACAAGCTGCCTTCAGAGAGGAGATGGACTCTGTCAAAAGTAAGATCGAGCAGATCTTTGAGGCTATACAAGCTCTGGCTAGAAGGGAAGAAGAGGCTCGTGTTGTCGCTGCTGCAAGGAACGATGCTCTAGTTCAAGGGGTTGCTCTTCAGTCCGGACCTTCAGTTCCTATTCCAAATCCCGTTATCTACGGTCTTCCTCCAGGCTTTGTTCCACCGCCTGAAAGAAATCATGTGCCTCCACCTACGCATACTTCTGGAGTAGCTGATGGAGTCCCTGTGCAAGGACCTCCAATAGTCAATCAAGTAGTCATGCCCCACACTGATGAAGAGCTCCAGGATGAGTTTGAAATGCAGAATTACAATGGAGCTACTCCAGTGGTCATCCCTACTGCTGCCCAAGATTCTGAGGCTATCTTGATCTGTCGTGCTCTGGCCGAAAAGCTAAGAATCTTAGAAGGACATAACTCAACCCGTTTAAGTGCCTTGGAGATGTGTCTAGTCCCAGACGTGGTGATTCCTCCAAAATTCAAAGCGCCTGAATTTGAAAAATACAAAGGCCTCACATGTCCTAACATACATTTGAAAATGTATTGCAGAAAAATGGCTGCATATGCCAGAGATGATAAGCTCATGATCCATTGCTTTCAGGACAGTCTAACTGGGGCATCTTTGGACTGATACATGCAGTTGGAATGTAGCAACATCCACACTTGGGATGAGTTGGCTGAAGCATTCGCAAAGCAATACAAATATAATACTGACATGGCACCAAACCGTACTCAGCTTCAGAGTATGGCCCAGAAAGACAATGTATCTTTTAAAGAATACGCACAACGCTGGAGAGAATTGGCTGCAAGGGTGCACCCGCCGCTGGTTGATCGTGAATTGATTGACATTTTCATGGGAACCTTGCAGGGCCAATATTATGAAAGATTGATCAGTAGTGTGTCCACAGGTTTTTCTGACATGGTGATCGTGGGAGAAAGAGTAGAAGAAGGACTGAAGAGTGGTAAAATCCAGGGAGGTTCCAGCAGTCAACCAATCCTGAAGAAGCCTTTCAACGGATTCAAGAGGAAGGAGGGCGAGACTAGCGCCATTTCTTCTCAAAAGGGGAGGGTACCACCCAGGGCTCCTGCTCCTATGCCTTATTATCAGTACCCTTACGTAGCAGCTGCTCAATATCCAACCATGCCTTATCGTCCAATTGCTCATGTTCCTATTCCAGCTCCGGTACCTCACTATCAAGTTCCAGTTCCTCAATATCAAGCTCCACAACCTCAGTTCCAGGCTCCTCCACCTCAACATCAACAGAGAAATCAACAGAATAATCAACCATGTTCAGTTCAGCAGCAACGACCAAATCAACAGAGACCATATCAACAGTACAATAATGTGAATACCACTCCTATCCCAATGACTTACACTCAATTGCTACCGTATCTGATTCAGAATGGGACTGTCGTGCCAAGGGCATTACCTCCAATGCGGAAGCCGCATAAGCCTTGGTGTGATGAGAATTCTAGATGTGCCTTTCATGATAATTCAGAGGGTCATACAACAGAGAATTGCAAGGTGTTCAAGCTTCGGGTCCAAGAGTTGATAGATCAGAAAATATTGTCTTTTGCTGATGTTCCAAATGTGGGGAACAATCCTTTGCCTAAACATGATGGTTCAGGTATCAATGTTATAGATAGTTCAACTGATGATGGATTGATAAAGGATGTGTTCAAGTTGAAGACTCTTTTAACAGTGGTCCATGATAGATTGATGGAAGCAGAATTGATGAATGGAGTACATGATAATTGTGTGGTGTGTTCATCCAACCCTGATCAGTGTGGTGAATTCAAAATTTGTCTTCAACGTTTGATGGATCAGTGGGTTATTCAGTTCACTAGAGCAAAGATTGATGAGGATGTTGCTGTGATTGTGCCTATATTTGATCAGGAGAGGCTTCCCAAGCCTTTTGTGGTCCCTTATCAGAGAAATGTTCACCTAGAGCCAGTGAAGAAGATTGAGCCCATGGTTATCCATGTTCCCGCTCCATTCTCATTTGACAGTACCAAAGCCGTGCCTTCGAACTATGAGCCTGTAGTTTATGTGGGTAACAAACCAGTAATCTTGAAAGAGCCAGACGTGACTAACATCGCTGGAGCTAGTGGTGTGACTCGAAGTGGAAGGGTTTTCGCTCCTGAAGTGATCCCAAACAAAGAAAGTGCGCCAACAATTGAACCAACGAAGGGGAAAGAGGTAATTCCTCCAGAAGTAGGAGAAGGCTTATCTAAGAAAGCAGTGACTGCTTAAGAGGATAGAGAATTCTTGAAGATCATCAAGAAGAGTGATTACAAGGTCGTAGATCATCTCAACCAAACTCCTTCAAAAATCTCCATTCTTTCTCTACTTATGAGTTCTGATGCTCATAGGACTGCTCTATTGAAGTTCTTGAACGAAGCTTATGTGGCAGAAGACATCAATGTTTTTCAGTTTGATAATGTGGTTTCTAATCTCAATGCTAGTAGTTGTTTGATGTTCACTGATGATGATTTACCCCCTAATGGGCGAGAACATAATATGGCGCTTCATATCTCCATTCAGTGTACAGATGTTACCTTGGCTCGAGTACTGGTAGATACAGGTTCATCCTTGAACATGTTACCTAAGATTACCCTGGCACAATTAAATATTGAAGGGGTGCAAATGAGACCCAGTGCTTTGATAGTGAAAGCTTTTGATGGGTCTAAGCGAACAGTTATTAGGGAGATTGACCTCCCAATCCTGATTGGTCCTCAAACTTTCCGTATTACCTTCCAGGTAATGGATATTAGGCCTGCCTATAGCTGTCTGTTAGGTAGACCTTGGATTCATGCTTCTGGAGTTGTCACCTCGACACTTCACCAGAAGCTGAAGTTTGTTACTTCTGGTAAGCTGATATAAGTATCCGGAGAGGAAGATATTTTCGTCAGCCATTTGACTTCTTTCAGATACATTGAAGTAGGTGAAGACATTGTTGAAACTCCTCTCCAAGCCCTTGAAGTGGTCAATATGGTCCAGACTAAGCCGAAACTTGTTGAAGAACCCAAGAGGGTCATGTCCTCGTGGAAGAGTGTGAAAGCTGCAATTGAAGCTGGTTGCCCTGGAAGTTGGGGCACAGTGATTGAATTACCATAGAAGAAAGACAAGTGTGGATTAGGATATCAGCCGTCTATTGAACTTTTCAAAGATCAAAAGATACATCAGGGGAAGGTTCCTAGCATCCAGGAAATATTCTCCAAAGCTGGTTTTCGAAGTGATGATCAAGTGAATGCTCTTAAAGATGAAGATCCAGATTTGTCCAAGATGGTGTTTTGTGGACCTCCAGATGCCGCTCTCACTAACTGGAAGGCAACAGATGTTCCGGATATAGTTTCTTTTTCAAAGTAATTTACTGTTTTCTAAAAACATCCAATGCCATGCCCAAGGCATATGGATAGCTTTGTAGGGCCCATTTTGTGTTAATATTTAAGCCTTATCATCAATACAAAGCACATTTTTTGAGATCCCTGTCTTTCATCTTTTTAATTTTTTTTTTACAAATGAATAAACAACAAAATTAAAAAAAATGGCAATTTTGATTTCACATCACTTTCATTTTTCAAAATCTTCCGCTAAAAAGAAAAATCATTTCCATGCAGATCATTAATAACTGGATCCATTGAACACGACAATGCTATAATTCCTTATGACTTCGACCTCCCGATTAACCAAGCTGAAGAGGATGGTAAGGAAGACTGCGAACTCCCAGAAGAGTTGACCAGACTTTTGAAACAAGAGGAAAAGATGATTCAACCTCATCAGGAACTAGTGGATGTGATCAATCTGGGGACTGAGGAGGATAGAAAGGAAGTCAAGGTCGGAACTGCTTTAAAAAAAATGTGAAGGAGGAACTAGTCAAGCTACTACATGAATATGCGGATGTGTTTGCTTGGTCATATCAGGATATGCCAGGACTCGACACCGACATAGTTGTGCACAAGCTACCGTTGACGCTGGAATGCCCGCCCATCAAGCAGAAGTTGAGAAGAACTCGACCAGACATGGCTGTCAAGATTAGAGAAGAGGTCAAGAAGCAGTTTGATGCAGGTTTTCTAGCTGTTGCAACTTACCCGTAGTGGATTGCTAATATTGTGCCAGTTCCGAAAAAAGATGGAAAAGTTCGAATGTGTGTAGACTATAGAGACCTGAATAGGGCTAGTCCCAAAGATGATTTTCCTTTACCTCACATTGATGTATTGGTAGATAACACAGCTCAGTTCTCTGTATTCTCCTTCATGGACGGGTTCTCAGGATATAATCAGATTAAAATGTCTCCCGAAGATATGGAGAAAACAACTTTCATTACACCATGGGGCACTTTCTGTTATAAGGTAATGCCTTTCGGCCTGAAAAATGCTGGGGCAACCTATCAAAGGGCCATGGTGACTCTTTTCCATGATATGATACATAAGGAGATTGAAGCCTATGTGGATGACATGATTGCTAAGTCTCAGACAGAAGAGGAGCATGTTATTCATCTGAAGAAGTTGTTTGTAAGATTGAGGAAATACAGATTGCGCTTAAACCCTGCTAAATGCACTTTTGGAGTCAGATCTGGAAAGCTTCTAGGATTCATTGTGAGCCAGAGAGGCATAGAAGTTGATCCTGACAAAGTCAAAGCTATTCAAGAGATGCCAGCACCTCGGACAGAGAAGCAAGTCTGTGGTTTCTTGGGCAGATTGAACTATATTTCCAGATTCATCTCGCATTTGACATCCACTTGCGAGCCAATATTCAAGTTGTTAAGAAAAGATCAAGCCGTTAGGTGTAACGATGATTGCCAGAGTGCATTCGATAAAATCAAACAGTATCTACAAGAACCACCAATCTTAGTGCCACCAGTTCCAGGAAGGCCTCTCATTATGTATTTGACAGTACTCGATGAATCCATGGGATGTGTACTAGGGCAACACGATGAGACGGGTAGAAAAGAGCATGATATCTACTACCTCAGCAAGAAGTTTACAGAATGTGAAATCAGGTACTCCATGCTAGAAAAGACTTGTTGTGCATTAGCATGGGCTGCTCGTCGTCTGAGACAGTATATGATTTGTCATACAACAATGTTAATATCCAAGATGGATCCCATCAAGTACATCTTCGAGAAACCTGGATTAACTGGTAGAATCGCTCGCTGGCAAATGTTATTATCAGAATATGACATTCAGTATGTAACTCAAAAGGCCATTAAGGGTAGTGTGTTATCAGAGTACCTTGCGCACCAACCAGTGGAGGACTATCAATCGATGAGACTCGACTTCCCAGATGAAGATGTCATGTACATAAGAGACTATGAGATTCCAAGCCCGGAAGAAGGACCCGAACCAGGATCGCGGTGGACGCTCGTGTTCGATGGTGCCTTAAATGCATTGGGTAACGAAATTGGGGCTGTTATAACTTCTCCAAAGGATTTTCATCTTCCCTTCACGGCAAGGTTATGTTTCCAATGCACCAATAACATGGCGGAGTATGAAGCATGTATCTTGGGAATTGAAGCAGCTATTGACCTACGAATCAAGATTCTTGAAGTGTATGGGGACTCAGCACTTGTCATCTATCAAGTCAAAGGAGATTGGGAGACCCGCCATCCTAATTTGATCCCATACCGAGAGCATGTCATGAAGTTAATCCCCTACTTTGATGAGATTAATTTCCATCATATTCATAGGGAGGAGAATCAGCTAGCCGATGCCTTGGCTACTCTGTCATCTATGTTCAAGGTCAAGTGGGCTAACGAATCACCGGTTATTACAATTCAACGTCTAGACGAGCCAGCACATTGCTTGGCGGTTGAAGCAGAAACAGATGGCAAGCCTTGGTTTTATGACATCAAACGATATCTTGAGAAGCACGAGTATATGTATCCATCACAGACAAAAAGACCTTAAGAAAGTTATCAGCAAATTTCTTCCTAAGTGGTGGTGTTTTATACAAAAGAAACTTTGATTTAGTTCTGCTCAGATGCGTGGATAGACACGAAGCCGACCTACTCATCAAAGAAATCCACGAAGGTTCTTTCGGCATTCATGAAAACGGACATGCAATGGCAAAGAAAATCCTTAGAGCTGGTTACTATTGGTTGACAATGGAAACAGATTGTTACCACTATGCCAGGAAATGCCACAAGTGCCAAATTTATGCTGACAAGGTGCACGTGCCACCTACTCCTCTGAATGTTTTATCAGCTCCATGGCCATTCTCAATGTGGGGCATAGACATGATTGGTATGATTGAGCCTAAAGCTGCAAATGGACATCGGTTCATTCTGGTTGCCATTGACTACTTCACTAAGTGGGTAGAAGCAGCTTCTTATGCCAATGTGACAAAGCAAGTCGTCACTCGGTTTATCAAGAAAGAGATAATTTGTCGCTACGAAACTCCTAGCAAGATTATCACTGATAATGGATCAAATCTGAATAATAAGATGATGAAGGAGTTGTGCGAGAATTTCAAGAATGAACATCATAACTCGTCACCTTATAGGCCAAAGATGAACGGAGCTGTAGAGGCAGCTAACAAGAATATCAAGAAGATCATTCAGAAGATGGTGAAAACTTATAAAGATTGGCACGAGATGCTACCCTTTGCTTTGCACGGATATCGAACAGTTGTTCGCACTTCAACAGGGGCAACCCCTTTCTCACTAGTCTATGGCATGGAGGTTGTGCTACCGATAGAAGTTGAGATCCCTCGTTGAGAGTCTTGATGGAGACAGAATTAGAAGAAGCATAATGGATTCAAACCAGGTTTGACCAGCTCAATCTAATCGAAGAAAAGAGGATGACAGCATTATGTCATGGTCAGTTATATCAGAGGAGGCTCAAGCGGGCATTTGACAAGAAGGTTCGACCTCGAGAGTTTAATGTAGGTGAACTAGTTTTGAAAAAGATAATCTCCCTCCATAAGGATTCACGTGGCAAGTGGATTCCAAACTATGAAGGACCATTTGTGGTGAAGAAAGCTTTCTCTGGTGGAGCTTTAGTTCTCACGAACATGGACGGAGAAGAGTTGACACACCCAGTCAATTCTGATGCAGTCAGAAAGTATTATGCCTAAGAAAAAGAGATGGATAATAAAAGCTCGCTAAGTTGAAAACCCGAAAGGGCGACTTAGGCAAAAAAATGAGCATCCCAGTGAGTTGAAAACCCGAAAGGGCGGCTCAGGCAAAAATTAGGGATAAACAAAAAATTAAGCCCGGTAAGTCAAAAACCCGAAAGGGCGACTTAAGCAAAAAAGGGTAAAATCTCAGGTGAACTGAAACTCTTAAGGAGTAGTTCGCGCAAAAGTTAGGGAATATCCAAAAGCATAATACTGGAGCGACATAAGTCAAGACTGCAACAAAGCTCAGATGGAAGAAAATAGTCCAATTACCATCTTCAGAAGCAAAGTAATGAGGACTAGAGGACATAGGGGAAAGTAGCAAAGTTGTATTTCGTTGGAAAATCAGTTAAATTTTTGTTGCCATTTACTTGCTTTCTTTCTCTGTAATCTCCTCTTAGAGGGGTTTACATCTTCATGAACCCCATGTATGAGTTATTCTTCTCATCAAATAAAATTGTTCAGTTGAACATTGCTTTACCAATTATTTCTGTTTTTCTGCTTAATGTCGTTTTTTATTTTTGATAAGATAAAAACATTAAAATAGTGGAAATGACAAAGCTTTTGAAAACTTTAATTTGTTTTGATTTTGAAAGTATAAAAGGAATTTTTGTTGGTTTACAATAATGCATCTGGTTCACAAAACGTGGGATATTTCCTAGATCATTGTAATCTAAAGCAAGTTTGAAATGGATTTTCTTCCAGAAGCAAGAAGTCCTCATTGAAGCCCGCTTGGCGGAAAAGCAGAAATCAAGATTTTTTGCAACAAAAAATCATCTTCATGGTGACAAAATATCCGAGACAAGGCGTTGGGGAATCCGAGCTTGATACCCACAAAATGCATAAACTAATATATTCATGCTTTCACATTCATGTTGCATATCATGTACAAAAACAGATCATGCATAAACCTCAGCCGAATTCAACAACCTCTCAAGAAAGTTCAGTGTAATCCTCAGCAGACCAAGATGCAAGAGGTGTTCTCAAGAGTAGAGCAGTTATCTTCTCCAATACTATAGTACTTTCAGAATACAATCATTGTTGGTAATGATTCTTAAGACAAGTTTCTTCCCCGGCAAGGTGATTGATTTTTGTTCCGTTGGAACTTTGTTGTAAATAGAATTTCTGCTTGGTTTCCCCAGTAGATATTTCCACACAGAGTTTCTCCAACATTGTATTTTCTCCAGCAAAATTTCATGAACTCCCCAGCAAGTCTTTGAGATCTTCTCATTCCCCAAAAGAGTCTTCTGTCAGCCAAGAGCAGCTGAACATGCGGTTATTCCCCAAAGGAAGCATTTTGTTTATTTCCCAGCAATTTGCATCAACCAAGAGCAGTTGAATGCATTAGTTTTAGCCAAGAGCAGCTGAATACTATTTTATTTTCCAGCAGTTTACTTCAACCAAGAGCAGTTGAATGCATTAGTTTCAGCCAAGAGCAGTTGGACACTATTTTATTTTGTGCAGTAGTTTCAGCCAAGAGCAGTTGAACACTATTTTATTTTATAGTTTTTGCTTCAACCAAGAGTCATTGAATGCATCAGTTTCAGCCAAGAGTTGTTGAATATGACATATTTAGCCAAAAGCAGCTGAATATGATCATTTATTCCCCCAAGAGTGTCTGCCTTTAACGAAGAATGTCTGAAGACCAGTCGAACATGTTACCTTATTACAGATCCATCCCAGAGACCTAATGACAGTCAGGAGCAACTGAACATGATTCTCTCATCCCCGGTCATTTGCATGTCATATGAGAAATCAAGAGCACTTCTCATTTACATTCATGATTAAGGAATCAAGAGTATTTCTTAATTCATCTGCATTCTCATGATTAAGAAATCAAGAGTATTTCTTAACTCATACATATTTCATTTACATTCATGATTAAGAAATCAAGAGTATTTCTTAACTCATTTGCATGTCATATGAGAAATCAAGAGCACTTCTCATTTACATTCATGATTAAGGAATCAAGAGTATTTCTTAATTCATCTACATTCTCATGATTAAGAAATCAAGAGTATTTCTTAACTCATACATATTTCATTTACATTAATGATTAAGAAATCAAGAGTATTTCTTAACTCATTTGCATGTCATATGAGAAATCAAGAGCACTTCTCATTTACATTCATGATTAATGAATCAAGAGTATTTCTTAATTCATATGCATCCTCATGATTAAGAAATCAAGAGTATTTCTTAACTCATACATATTTCATTTACATTCATGATTAAGAAATCAAGAGTATTTTTTAACTCATTTGCATGTCATATGAGAAATCAAGAGCACTTCTCATTTATATTCATGATTAAGGAATCAAGAGTATTTCTTAATTCATCTGCATTCTCATGATTAAGAAATCAAGAGTATTTCTTAACTCATACATATTTCATTTACATTCATGATTAAGAATCAAGATATTTCTTAACTCATATGCATGTCATCTGATAAATCAAGAGCATTTATCAATTCATTTAAATTCATGATTAAGGAATTAAGAGTATTTCTTAATTCATTTGCATTTCATCTGAGAAATCAAGAACATTTCTCAATTCATTTACATTCATGATTAAGGAATCAAGAGTATTTCTTAGCTCATCTGCATGTCATCTGAGAAATCAAGAGCATTTCTCAATTCATTTAAATTAATGATTAAGGAATTAAGAGTATTTCTTAAATCATTTGCATTTCATCTGAGAAATCAAGAGCATTTCTCAATTCATTTACATTCATGATTAAGGAATCAAGAGTATTTCTTAACTCATGTGCATGTCATCTGAGAAATGAAGAGCATTTCTCAATTTATTTAAATTAATGATTAAGGAATTAAGAGTATTTCTTAAATCATTTGCATTTCATCTGAGAAATCAAGAGCATTTCTCAATTCATTTACATTCATGATTAAGAAATCAAGAGTATTTCTCAATTCATCTGCATTTCTATTCAGCCATATGATTAAGAGATCAAGAGTATTTCTTAAGGAGTCAAGAGTACTTCTTAACATCCATATCATTTTTCATTCATATAATTGAGAAATAAAGAGTATTTCTTAATTCATTTGCATTCACTTTTTTAGGGAGTCAAGAGTACTTTTTAACCTTCATTGCATCCCTATCGCCCGACAATTAGGAAATCAGGAGTATTTCTTAAATCTCGTTGTATCCATTTTCATTTATAGTTTGTTGATTAAGAAATCAAGAGTATTTCTTAAATCCAAGTGCATTCGGTCATAATCATAAGCATATCATTCTATTGCATAAGAGGGTAAAATTTAGGTATGTTTGGTATTTAAACTATCTTTTACCATGATGTTTTGAAGATAAGAGTTCTTCATACCCTCCAGTTAAATATGTTTAAATAGGGGCAGCTGTCATACCCTAAATTTTACCCTGAGTTTTCACTCGCATCAGCATAACATAAATTGATCCATTTTGTCGTGTATTTCATCAATTTAAAGCATTCATCAGGGTTCAGGTAAAAAGTCAAGAATTCTGACATTTTATCCGACTTTGATAATACTCATTCAGTTGTCTGTTGATTAAGAAGTCAAAAGACTTAATTTCTCAATCTTGTTGCGTCGCTTATTTTTTTATTATTGCATTGTGTTTCAGAGGTTCAGAAAGTGACAATCAAGAGTATTGTCATTGTCTGAATCTTGTAGGGTTTTGTTTGAGAATCAACAATAAATTGTACAAGAGCGATTCATTTGCATCTGATTGTCTATTCACGGTTATCCAGTCAGCAATTCAGTATATTTACAAGGCGTTTTCATTTTTATACTTGTCACGGCATGTATTTTGTTTTGGATAACACTTAAAATATCACTCAAAACAATTTTTCAGAATTACAGACAGACCGGTCAAATTATTTCTCGAATGTACATCAAATTAGCGAGCGTAAAATTTTAAAGATCGAGCTAGCAGGCGTTAGTTTTCTTAATTTACGTTCCGCTTAGTTTAGCCAGGTATGCTCGTTTTAATTTTTCGACTACTTTTTCATTTACATTTTAATCAGTCTGGAATTTTTAATCGGTCAATCTTTATTTCAAAGTTCGATAAAAACCTATATATTTTTTGAGAAGTTTATTTCGCGTTGATCATTTTAGTGCATTCAATTTAATATTTCAGGCATTTTTACGCTCAATATTTATTCTTTTTTTTATCCGATTTTATTTTATTTTATTTTACTGCCAATTAAATTAGTGGATTTAATTAAAATTATTTGTGTTTTTTTAAAAAGTATAACTTTTTATTTTATTTATTTTTAGTTATTTATTCTAATTGATTAGAGTTTTTAACTTTTATTTATAAAAAAAAATTTAAGATTCAAGTTTTAATAAAAAAAAATGTCTCTTTTTTTCTCTACCACAAAATATGGACACGCCTCCATCTTTCTCCACCACAAATATATTTAAGCTTTCTACCTGTTAAAAAAGGGCACGTGTGATAACTAGTAGAAAAAAATCGTTTTGATTGGGAAAGAAGCCAAACAATACCTTAAGTTGAACTAAGATATTTTCATGTTGAAATAGAAACACTTAGTAACAGAGAAATGAAAGGTTTCTCTTTTTGATTGTTTTCATTTCATGATCTTCTTACTTCCACCTTAACATTTCTCTTCACCACTTCCTCATCTCCATAAAAAAAAACTCATCAATCATCATAGTCTCCATCACTCTTCCACACTTCACCTCCACCTTAAACCTCCATGAAGAACAACATACCAAGACCTTTAACCTCTTCTTTGTTTCATCACCTTCATAAATCATACACTATTTAACACAACAACAACAAAATAAGGAGATGAAAAGAAATAAATAGAGAACGAGAGTGTCTAAACAGAAAAGAAAAGAGATTCGTGTTTCTCCGACTGCCGTTTTCCACGAAGCCGCATGTTTTCATTTGTCAACCGTGCCATCCACTCTCCGATTTGATCTGGGTTTTTTTTTAGAGAAAGGTAAGAAAGTTGTTTTTACTGAATTTTTTTAAAAAAATAAAGCAGAGAAAGTAAATGGTAACAAGATGTTCAAGCTAATCTCTTTGTTCATTTATTTATTTTTATTATTATTTATTCATTTCTATTTATAATATCCTATTTTTTATCTTTTATTTTAATCAATCTTTATTTAAATGATACTGGTGAGTTTCTTTCTTTGAAAATTTTGATAATTTCATGACACATTGAAAAATCTAGCAGTACGTGTGTTGATAATGTACTGCCATCTAAATCTTAGAAATAATATATTTTTAGACATGCTCCACAAATTCTTAGCATGTGCCACTAACATTATGTATATAGCACAGAAACAATATGAATAATTTGGAATATACATTGATTCGGCAAACGCACTACTTGCAAAGGGTGTGAGAATATACATGTGTATAATTTTTCTATTCTTTTTGCACCTCATGCTAGAGATTAATATTTTTTTATGGTTATATTTAGGTTTTTTTATTATTTATTTATTTTTTCAATTACAGTAACGGTGTTGACTTTTATAATATTATTGTGTTAGTAAAAATAATGCATAGCTTCTATTTAGTTAGTTTTCAGTGCATTGTGAATTCGGAGCATAAATTTAATTTTGTTTCCGAACATGTTTAGATGCATAGAGTTTATTGACCAACCTCAGATAGGGTGATTCCTACATGAATCGCTTTATGATTACTTAACATGGGGCTAAAATCATTTTAGTTTTATTTTTGCTTTTTTATTTCGAGTCCCCTGGCTTTCTCTTGGGCCTTCTTACAACGAGATTCTTTTATTTTTTCAATTGTCTTTCAAAACTTATATCATTTAATTATCACATTGTATCCCCATTCGATAAACTGTACCCCCATTCCCAAAAATTTGTAATAAATTTACCGCTTTTATTTACTTTATTATTAGTTCATTGTTAATTCAAAGATTAAAATCAACCCTTTTTAGAAAAGAACAAAAATAAATACTCGATCCAACGTCGAGCAATTTTCAGAAAATTAGAACCGTTTACACTATCCAGTTCTCCATCATTTTCAAAATATTCAAATCATTCCATCTGTGTTGATTCAAACGCAAATATTTAAACCTCGATCGAACAACGAGTTTCTTTTCCCTAATCAAAATCAAAATACTTAATTACAATTAAACACCATTTCAAAAAGGATGAAAAAGGAGATGGTCTTAAGTCTTCAATTCCTCTCCTCAATTACTTGGATACGAGTAGCCTTACTCGGCCATTCAAGAAATTGCCATCTGTTAAAAACTTTTAAGCCCCCGTCACATCCAAACTCTTTTCATAATCAAACCTTAAATTAAACTCATTTTCGTAACAAATTGGGACGAAAAAGGAGGTGGTTCGGAGCCTTCCATTCCCTTCCTCGAGTACTGGATACGAGTAGCCTTACTCGGTCATTCGAGTATTTGTCGTCCGTCCAAAATACATTAAGCTTATTTAAATCCTTTTGCAATTAAGGATGAAAATGGAGATGGTCTAGAGCCTTCTATTCCTCTTCTCGAGTACTTGGATACGAGTAGCCTTACTCGGTCATTCGAGTATTTATCGTCCGTCCAAAATACATTAAGCTTATTTAAATCCTTTTGCAACTAAGGATGAAAATGGAGATGGTCTAGAGCCTTCTATTCCTCTTCTCGAGTACTTGGATACGAGTAGCCTTACTCGGCCATTCGAGTAATCGTCATCCAAACAAAACACTCAAACCTATCAAACTTGTTTTCCGCCCTTCCGTGACCATGAAAACATTTTCAGAAAAGAATATGCAACATCCATTTGGATGCGAAACAAACAAAGACTTCAGCCTCCAAGAGCGAGCAGCAAGTAAAGGTTTAATCGCTCAAATGTGATCCGAGCACCACTCTCTTTAAAATCAATCCACCCAGTACTTCTCTTTGGGAAGAACTACGTTTGCCTTGAGTTCTTCATAGCACCTGGAGATACGTAGGAGCAGGATTGCGAAGTCTTGTCAGGCACATTAATATTAAAAAACCTAAGTCTTTCCTTTCTTTCTTTCTTTTTCTCGCCCGATAAGTAGAAGATAATAATTAACATTAGCTAACACTCTATCATAAAATGATTTTCCAAGAAAAACTAGATCTAGATCTCAACATGAAAGTTGTTTGGAATGTCATTTAGAGTAACGTTTCTCTTGGAATAATTTTTATATGGTGAAAATTGTAGGAGATAAGGTCTAGGGAGACCCAGTTTTGATCAGATGAATTCATCTGGCCAACCACCATCAACCAACTTGCTAACCTTCAATTCTTTTGACTTTCTTGGCTCATGGTAGATCATATATGCATAAGATGATGAATTTTGAAGTTTCCCTTGAGAGATTTGATCAATTGGTGAGATAGCTTATTGGAGAAGTTACTCAAGATAGTCAAACTAGGGTTTCCAAGGCAAATCACCTTTAAACTCTTGAAGAATACTTGATCAATATCACATGTAGGAATCAATGGAACTCATATATGATGCTCATAACTATTCTTGGATCAATTCACGGTTGTGCTCTTAGCCATGAGGGTCTTAAACCCTGGATGTGAACTTGATAGATCAATGGGGATCATGCCCTACCTACAAAAGAGTTAGGCAAATGCAAAGACATATTTTTGGTATTTTGGTTAGTAAAAATGATAATATACAAGTATGATACAATCACATGGTGCTTGGTGATCTCTCCCGAAACAAACCCAATGAAAGAGGGGTAAGGAGGATGCTAAGGTATGATCCTAATGCTAATGCTTATGATGAAATTGTATGAGGGATCTTAGGGTCAAAATTGGGGTCTTACAGCTGCCTCTATTTAAGGACATTCTATCTGAGGAGGCGAAGGTTAAAATCTTCATGTCGACTTAGTAGAATGGGCATAAATAACAACATATAGAAACAAATTTTGGCCCCTAAGAGACCTTATGATGCATATGATATGAATGCAAAAGTAAATTCTTTGTGGGGAATATTGCCACAAAGGAAAAGAAATCAGAGAGATCGAAAGTCCCCAGGAGTATAATGTATTCCATAAGGAAAACTCACTGGGGAGACAAAGACTTAGGGGGGATAAAGGAGTTAGGTGTATGCTAGGCTATGACTTAAAACTATTGGGGGACTCGAGGAATTCCATACAAACATGGAAAAGACGTAGCCGGGGAACAACGATATCTGCAGGGGATACGAGTAAGTCATGATAAAACTGAAGTACTTGAATCATGCAGGGAAAGCGATTTCACTAAGGAAATGCACACTCAACTTAACTGGGGAAGAAGTAAACTTCAACACAGGAGGAGCAGAAAATCTATTATCTATTACCTGTTACTAGGTAAGGAGATAATAAAGATCTGACAGAGAGAACATCCGTCATCGGTTAGGATGAACATATCAAGTATGACTCGCTGGGCACCAACAGAAGGGAGTACTCATTCCCGGTTACTGGGTAAGAATAACCTTGCTGGGGAAAACTGCAGGAAAAAAATAGGATTTACAACTACCGGTTACTAGGCAGAAGACCAAAGGTGAGAGTATCCGTCATCGGTTATGATGAACATATCAAGGATAGACTCAAAAGGAAAGAAAATTCGTCATCGGTTAAGATGAACATATCAAGGATAAACTTGCCTGAGATTGTCAAGGAGGATACCCGTCATCGGTGAAGATGAACATATCAAGGATAAACCAACTGAACCAAAAGTAGGAATTACATCTATCGAATGCTAGATAGAAAACCATCAAAGAGAAAATCCATCACCGGTTAAGATGAACATATCAAGGATAGACTCTGTGAGGGGAGAAAATAGGAATCACATCTATCAGTTACTGGATAGAATACCAACAAGGAGAAAATTCGTCACCGGTTAGGGGGAACATATCAAGGATTAACTATGCAAAGGGGACAAAAGCAGGATTTACAACTATCGGTTACTGGGTAGAAGACCGCAAAGAGAAGGAAACCCATCATCAGTTATGATGAACATATCAAGGATTAACTCTCCGGGGAACAAAATAGGGATTACAACTACCTTTTTACGGGGTAGAATACCAAAGGTGAGAATATCCGTCATCGGTTAGGATGAACATATCAAGGATAAACTTAGGCAGGGGAGAGAAAGATATTCGTCACCGGTTAGGGTGAACATATCAAGGATGTACTTCCTAGGGAATCATAAAAATGAATCCACTAGGGACTCCACTGAGGAGAAAATAGGGGTACTTTTGCCAGGTATTGGGCAACTGCAAACTAAGAAGAATATTACCAATGTATGGGTAATAAATTATAAGGAGACTCAAAGCATCTATCTAAGTAGGATCTAGATAGAAACAGTCAATCAAGGCCTAACCCAATGAGGACATAACTCAAGGGGAGTGGTTCCATCCAAATAAACAACTGGTGTGGAAACTGAAGTAATAATCATCCACGAGGAACAACTTAGTGGGGAAGAGGAGAAAGGTTAAAGTCTTTCTGCCTAAGGGGGTTGACGCTCTACAATTGAGGGAGGACAGACACCGATCTTGTATGGGGATAAAGTACCTCCATACAGAGAATGAGAATCTCAAATCGACAAATCAATCAAATATGATGGTGCCAATATGCAAATTATGAAATTATATGAATGTATATGTATATGTATATGTATATATATGATGATTATGTTGACAAAACGATCACAAAGGATACAAAGGTGTCGCAAAGAATTTGAATCATTGGTACAATCCTCGGTCAATCCACAAAAAGAGGGAGACAGCTGCTAGAGAACAAAAAAATCAACAAACCAAAGGCTCAAATCTAGCCGAGGGAGGAGATATGCTGAGAAGAGGCGAAGTTATCGAGTCTGCAAGGAATTTTATATCCACGCCATATTAAATGGGAGACAACCCTACAAAAGATAAACACAAAACAGTTGCTCAGAAATCAGGAGGAAACTCTGACTGGGAGCGAGTCGGATGGCGACTGGTGGGGAAACCAATGCGATATAATGGGGAAAACATCTTACTCTGTTGAAGATCAAACCTGCCGAAGAAACGTGAACACCGTTGGGAAATACAGAAACACTTTCGGGGAAATAACACGCCGCTAGGTACTGAATCAACCAACTTAGTTGGGGAAAAGAATCGGAACTCTGCTAGGAAACAAACACTTTACTGAGGAACCGGATCAACATAAACAATTAGGGATCCCCGAAGGGTTAACTGCTTGGGGGAACCTCTGATGCTTAGCACTTAAGGACTTGCTGCTTTTTGAAGTGTTGTTGATACTTCCTTTTTAATTGCTTTGAAAAAAAAATCTTGCTTTTATATGTTTTAAGAAAAAGATTTTGATTAAAAAAATTTAAATTTCAAAAATGATCATAATAAAATTTAAACTATTAACTGAAGTAAATAAGAGTAGAAACAATTGGACAAAAGCTCAACTTTATTTAATGGGATGGTAGTCTGTAAATGACAAGACTCCATAGATTTTTACAAAGTTGAAAATGGTAATTTATATGGAAAAGGGTTACATTGAATACAAATGATCCTTAATCCTTCTACCAACTCTAGATATCCACTGTGCTCTTGACCGTTGCTGGGATGATGAATCAACGCCGACCTTAGTGCTCAACCAAGGTCTTTCCAAAATTGGATGATCAGTAGACTGCAGTTACTTTCCATAATCCCTAATTTTTGCATAAGTTGCCCCAAGGTGGGGTACTCAACTTATCGGGAAATTCCTTTTGTTTTTATGTCTCTAATTTTTTCCTGGATCTCCCTTTCGGGTTTTCAATCCACCGAGACGCTCTTTTTTTCCTAAGTCGCCCTTTCGGGTTTTCAACTTAGCAAGTAGTTCTTTTCTTTTTAGGAGAAGTATTTATTGACTGTATCTGTGTTCACGGGATGAGTGAACTCTTCACCATCCATAGTTGTAAGAATCAAAGTACCGCCTGAAAAGGCCCTCTTAACAACATATGGGCCTTCTTAATTAGGAGTCCATTTTCCCCTAGAATCTGGTTTGAACGATAGGATCTTCTTGAGCACAAGGTCACCTTCTCTAAACACACGAGGTTTGACCTTCTTATCAAAAGTTTTTTTCATCCTCTACTGATATAACTGACCATGACACATGGCAGTTAACCTCTTCTCTTCAATCAAATTCAGCTGGTCAAACCTGGTTTGACACCATTCAGCCTCAGTCAACTTGGCTTCCATGAGCACACGTAATGAAAGAATCTCAACCTCTACGGGGAGCACAACTTCCATACCATACACAAGAGAGATAGGGGTTGCCCCTGTTGAAGTGTGAACGGGTGTACGATACCCATGCAAAGAAAATAGGAGCATCTCATGTCAATCCTTATACGTGATAACCATCTTCTGAATAATCTTCTTAATGATTTTTTTGCAGCTTCAACAACCCCATTCATCTTAGGTCTGTAGGGAGGAGAGTTATGATGTGCAATCTTAAAATCTTTGCAAAGAGCTTCCACCATATTGTTATTCAAGTTCGATCCATTATCAGTAATGATCTTACTTGGCACACCATAACGGTATATGATATGATTCTTAATGAGCCTTACAACAACTTGCTTGGTTACATTTGCATACGATGTCGCTTCAACCCATTTTGTGAAGTAGTCAGTTGCCACCAAAATGAAACGATGTCCATTCGAAGCTTTGGGCTCAATCATCCCAATCATATCAATTCCCCACATGGAGAAGGGCCATGGGGAAGAAATAACATTCAAAAGTGTCGGAGGAACATGAATCTTATCAACATATATTTGACACTTGTGGAACTTCTTCACAAACTTGCAACAGTCAGATTCCATTATCAGCCAATAGTAACCTGCTCGCAACATCTTATTTTCCATTGTATGTCCATTGGAATGAGTACCAAAGGAACCTTCATGCACTTCAGTCATCAACAAGTCTGCTTCCTGTCTATCCACGCATATGAGCAAAACCATGTTGAAGTTTCTCTTGTACAGTATATCACCATTCAAGTAGAAATTGTTGGCTAATCTTCTCAAAGTCTTCTTATCTTTCAAAGATGCCCCAGACGGGTAAATTTGACTTTGGAGGAAACATTTGATGTCGTGATACCACGGCTTCTCATCTTTGATCTCTTCAACAGCAAACACATGAGTTGGCCTATCAAGACGCATCACAGACAAATTGGGAACTTCATTCCAATACTTTACCACAATCATTGACGCCAACATTGCAAGAGCATCTGCCATCCGATTCTCATCTCACGGGATATGATGAAACTCAACCTTTGTAAAGAAATTTGAAATCCTCCTTGCATAATCTCTATATGTTATTAAACTGGGTTAATTTGTCTCCCACTCTCCTTTGATCTGATTCACAACCAAAGTTGAATCGCCGAAGACATCTAAATACTTGATTCTGAGATTCATGGCCTCTTCAAGCCCCATAATGCAAGCTTTATATTCTTCCATGTTGTTCGTACACTTGAAAGTCAATCTAGTTGTAAATGGTAGATGCGTGCCTTAAGGAGTAATGATCACTGCCCCAATGCCATTTCCATATTGATTAACAGCTCCATCAAATACCATGCCCCAACGGGAACCAGGTTCTGGCCCTTCTTCAAGCAATGGTTCATCACAATCTTTCATTTTCAATTACAAAATCTCTTCATCATGAAAGTCATACTGCACTGACTGGTAATCTTCAATCGGTTGGTGAGCAAAATAGTCAACCAAGATACTACCTTTGATCGCTTTCTGAGATCGGTATTCGATATCATACTCTGATAACAACATCTGCCAACGGGCAATCCTCCCAGTTAAAGCAGACTTCTCAAATATATACTTGATCGCATCCATTTTGGATATCAACCAAGTGGTATGATTTAACATATACTAACGCAAACGCTTAGCAGCCCAAGCCAATGTGCAACAAGTTTTCTCAAGCATAGAATACCGAGTCTCACAGTCGGTGAACTTCTTACTGAGGTAGTAAATCGCAAATTCTTTCTTTCCAGTCTCATCTTGCTGACCAAGAACACAACCCATACTATCTTCGAGCACAGTCAAATACATGATCAACGGTCTTCCTTCAACAGGTGGAGACAAAATCGGAGGCTTAAGCAAATATTCCTTGATTCTAATGTCCAAGGGAATTTGGGTTTCTATATGACATTCTTGCCTATTGGATTGCTACCCATTGGTCAGAACTTTTCAACTCTTAATTTTTAATTTTTTGCTTAGGATTAGTCTCTTCATCTCCTCCCCACTTCTTTAATTTCAAAATCTATCCCTCATTTTAAAATCTTCTTTGCTTGTGTTTGTTGATTTCTAAACTTTGACCATTTCTGCAAACTAGAAACTTTGGCCTTATGCCATTGCATTTTCAAACTCATTTTCTTAATCAAACTTGTAAATATACTTAACTATACTTGACTTAAAATTTTCAAAATCCAAAAAGAATTAACTCATTCAAACCATTTTTAGGCCTTTGTGCCTTTCAAACCTAACTTTTGTTAAAAACAATGCACCCACTTTGAAATTTGTATCACGAACTATGAGGTTTTGATCCCTCATTTTTATGTTGGTACGTAGGCACAGGTGCGAAGGTCTTGTCAAACACAAAAATATAATTAATGAATTCTTTTCTCATCCCCCCCCCCATTCTATTTGTTTGTAAACATCACTTTATACAACATACATATGCACACAAGAAAGGGCTCCCTAGGAGTACCTAGGACACTTTGGGTGCTAACACCTTCCCTCTGTGTAACCAACCCCCTTACCTGTAATCTCTTACATTTTATTACTTTTGATTTGAAAACTTCTTATTTTCGGTTTTGTTCGTACTTTTCCCTTTCCCCTTGGAAACAATAAAAGCGCAGTGGCGACTCTTGTTATTTGATGTCTAGCTTATCCATAGCTTGATGATCATGAGTTTACCGCTACAGTACCTTACGATGTTCTACAATTCACTTAAGTGCACCGTACCTTACGGTGTTGCTTAGTTACTCTATCTCTCATCAATTCGTCCTTTTGTGTGTGACCTTGTAGGTTTTCGCGGCATTGGCAATTATATTTAATCACATATTTAACATAATAAACAGTGAGTGGTATCTAGCAACACATCACTGCTACCCAAGACACGAAAATGTCATGTGATCTGACAAATCTTTTTGTGATAATACTTATGTGTACAATTACCCTTTTGCCCTTATGTCTATATTGAACACAAGGCATAGACTGTGTCATCCTTGTCCAGTTCAATATTGGGCATGTAGACATTTATCCTGTTATGTAGGATGAGCAAATTCCATCTAGGTCAGTTATGTCCCTCAGCATGCTTCGTGGAGTACCCATCAATTGTCTTTATGGTCATCCATTTACGGACAATGTTTGATCAATAATATGACACTCGACTCTACATCTAGGGTCCATAGTGGTTTCAGGTCGAAGGGTGGTATACACCATTATCACCATGAGAATAACTTATGACACTTTGTATAACATTCTATATAGTATTCTTATAGCGGGTTAATCCAGTATAAATATTACTCTTAATATTCATACATATGTTTAAGACTTGATAACTCGTTATCCATGATCCATGAGATGTGATCATCTTTCTATATACATAATAGTCTTAATGCTTTAATATTATCCCATTTCACAATAAAGCTCGACTATGGATACTTTCAGAATAGTGTCCTTATGTTTAATGGGATCTCATGATTAAGTCACACTTGATACATTAAACGGACTAGCTATTATAGGGACTTTATTAAATAAACATAATAAAGAAAATGCCTTTTATTATTAATAAATAATTCGATACAAGTACCAAAAATATTGGCCTCTAGGGCTTACACCAATAATATCCCACTAGCACTAGAGCCAATTAGGCATACCCCTAATGCCCATAGATCTAGTATGGCCATCATGCTTCTGCTGCGCAAGAGGCTTTGTAAGTGGGTCAACAATATTTTCAAGTGTAGGTACTCTGCATATTTTCACATCTCCTCTATTTATTATCTATCGAATGAGGTGATAACACTTAAGTATGTGTTTGGATCGTTGGGGAGATCTAGGCTCCTTAGCTTGTGCGATAGCACCATTGTTATCACAATAGAGACCAATGGGATCCACAATGCTAGGAACTATGCCAAGTTCACTAATGAACTTTTTGATTCAAACAACTTCCTTTGCTGCACTTGAGGCAGCAATATACTCGACCTCAGTTATAGAATCAGCAACTGTATCTTGCTTTGAACTTTTCCAACTTACAACGCCACCGTTTAAGCAAAACACATAACCAGATTGCAATCTAAAGTCATCCTTATGTGTCTGGAAGCTAGCATCGGTGTATCCAATTACAACAAGCTCTTTTTGACCTCCATATATCAAGAACGAGTCCTTCGTCCTTCTCAAATACTTAAGGATATTCTTGACAGATACCCAATGAGCATCACCGGGATCAGATTGGTACCTACTCGTTGCACTTAAAGCATACGAGACATCTAATCGAGTACATGGCATGGCATACATGATAGATCCTATTGTAGATGCATATGGAATCTTATTCATGCAATCCCTTTCTTCCTTAGTTGAAGGGCATTGTGTTTTTCCTAGACACAAGCCATGTTGCATAGGTATGAATCCTTTCTTGGAATCATACATACTAAAGCGTCTCAACACTTTGCCTATGTGTGTACCTTGATTCCTAATATATAGGCTTCTTCACCTAGTTCCTTCATAGAAAAGCATTTCCCCAACCAAGAATTTACTTGTTGCAGGGTAGGGACATCGTTTTCAATGAGTAATATGTCATCTACATATAATACTAGGAAAACGATCATGCTCCCACTAACCTTCTTGTAGACACAAGGCTCATCTTCGTTCTTGATGAATCCATATTGTTTTACTGTTTCATCAAAACGAAGATCCCATCTTCTAGAAGCTTGCTTCAATCCATAGATTGATCTTTGTAACTTACATATCTTTTGGGCTTCTTCTGGTATGTGAAATCCTTCAGGTTGTGTCATGTACACATCCTCAAGAAGATTCCCATTAAGGAAAGCAGTTTTGACATCCATCTTCATAATCATGATATACAACGATAACAAGTAAAATCCAAACAGATTTAACCATTGCAATTGGTGAAAAGGTTTCTTCATAGTCAACCCCATGAATTTATTTATATCCTTTTGCAACCAGTATTTCCTTATAGGTATGTACCTTACCATCCATGTCAGTCTTCTTTTTGAAGACCCACTTGCATTCTATAGGGTTAACTCCTACAGGAGGCTCTACCAAGGTCCAAACCTGGTTTGTGTACATGGAATCCATTTCAGATTTCATGGCTTCTAGCCACTTCTCAGACTTGGGACCAGTTATGGCCTCTTGGTAGGTCATAGGCTCATATTGATCCATGAGTAATACATCACCTTGATCAATTATGAGATATCCATATCTCTCAGGTAGGTGTCGTATTCTGCTTGACCTACGCTGGTCATGTTCTACTTGAGCAGGTTGCTCTTCCACAACTACCTGTGTTTCCTGCTCTAATTCCTCCATAGGTGTATCAATGCTTTTTGATTCTTGAATTTCTTCAAGCTCTACTTTCCTCCCACTGATTCCTTTGGAAATAAAATCCTTTTCTAGGAAAACTCCAATTCAAGCGACAAACACTTTGCCCTCAGAAGGATTGTAGAAGTAATACCCTCTTGTTTCTTTAGGATACCCCATAAATAAGCATTTGTCAGATTTGGGCTCAAGCTTAGTTGAAATTTGTCGTTTCACATAAACTTCGCAACCCCAAATCTTCATGTAAGACATATGTATATGGTGTCGTCTTAACCTTTTTGGATGGAACACAGTTAAGTGTGTAAGCTGTTGTTAATAGTGCATGTCCCCAATTGGAAGATCGGCGTGACTCATCATGGATCGAACCATGTCTAACAAGGTCTGATTTCTTCTCTCAGATACACCGTTCCATTGGGGTGTTTCAGGAGGAATAAATTGGGATAAGATCTCACACTCTTTCAGATGGTCATCAAACTCTAGGCTTAAATACTCACCACCTCGATTTGATCGAAGAGTTTTAATATTCTTACCTAGTTGATTTTGTACTTCATTCTTGAATTCCTTGAACTTTTCAAAGGACTCTGATTTGTGTTTCATTAAATACACATAACCATATCTACTGAAATCATCAGTAAATATGATGAAGTACTGAAAACCTCGTCTGGTTGGTATGTTCAGTAGTCCACATACATCAGTATGTATGAGGGCCAAAAGATCATTAGCTCTTTTACCTTTACCTGTGAATGGAGAATTTGTCATCTTTCCAATTAAACAAGATATGCATGTCTCATATGATTCATAATCAAAAGAGTCCAAGAGTCCATCTTTATGGAGTTTGGAAATGTGTTTCTCATTTATGTGGCCTAATCGAAAATGCCAAAGGTAAGTTGGATTTAACTCATTAGGTTTCACCATTTTAGTATTAATGTTATAAATAGGCATTTCAAGATCAAGGACATATAGTCCATTGTGCATTTGTGCAGTAGCATAGAATATATCACTCAAATAAAGTGAGCAACAATTGTTCTTTATTATAAATGAAAAACCAAACTTGTCCAAACAAGAAACGGAAATAATATTCCTGCTAATTGCAGGTACATAATAACAGTTCTCTAACTGAATTATTAAACCACTAGGTAAAGTCAATACATAAGTTCCTATGGCTAAAGCAACAACCTTTTCTCCATTGCCAACTCGTAGGTCAACTTCACCTTTTACCAAATCTCTACTCCTTTTTAGCCCATGCACATTGATACAAATGTGAGAACCGCATCCAATATCTAATACCCATGATATAGAAGTAGATAAATTAATTTCAATAACAAAAATACCTGAAGTTGAAGTCTCTACTCCATTCTTCTTATCTTCCAGGTACTTTGGGCAGTTTCTCTTCCAGTGTCTGGTCTTACCACAATGGAAGAAGGTGCCTTCCTTTGTTATGCCTCCACTAGGCTTCAAAGCATGGGCAGTGGGTTTGGGTTTGGCAACTTCCTTGCCTTTCCCTTTATCACCCTGCTTGGTGGGTCTTTTGTTCTGTCTCTTTCCATTTCCATTCATCAGAATGGACTTCCCTTTTGACTTCAGATTTTGCTCAGTGGTTCTTAACATGGCTAGCAGTTCAGGAAGAGATTTGTCCATATCATTCATATTGAAACTATGGACAAATTGACTGAATCTATTTGGAAACGATTGCAAGATCAAATCAGTCGCAAGTTCCTTTCCGAGGGGAAAACCCAACTTCTCAAGGTTCTCAACATACCCAATCATCTTGAGCACATGGGGACCTACAGGGGCTCCCTCAGCTAACTTTCCTTGAAAAAGGGCTTTTGAAACTTCAAATCTTTCATGCCTTGCTTTCTCTTGTAGAGCATCTTCAGGTGTTCGATCATATCGAACGATGCCATGTTCTCATGTTGCTTTTGTAACTCTGAGTTCATGGTAGCTAGCATGAGGCAAGCAGTTTCATTGGCATCATTGGTATGCTTCTTATAAGCATCTCTTTCTGCCTTAGGTGCAAAACTAGGGGGTTCCTCTTCAGGAACAGGTTTCTCCAAGACATACAACTTTCTATCATGTTTGAGGACAATCCTCAGATTTCGGTGCCAATCCAGAAAATTTGTCCCAGATAATTTTTCCTTGTCAAGGATTGATCGTAAAATGTTGTTAGAGGTGTTTGTTGTCATGGTAATCTACATGAAAATAATGAAAATATAAGTATCAATAACATATTTAATTAGGCCTTTAATTAAATATGCTCCCACTATTTTACTCAAAACAAATGACCCTCACCATTTGATTCGGAAAATCCCGTTGGAAGATTTTCTAGTGGGTCGAGATCCACATTTCACTTTGTTTTAAGTCCGCGTAGGCGGATTACACAAAACTAGATTATTTAGGTAACTCCTTCCAATTGTATCTAATACAACTCTCGAATATTTTAGTTGGGTGAATAACTCCTTATTCCAATCCATCATATGGATCATTTCCAACTATTGCTTCTAAACATATATAATATTATTATAATTTTTTTAGTTAAGTTTGACCCATTGTTTTAGCTATTGGATATTACTATTACCCCATCGCACCTTACTAATATAGAATATGCACCTCGTGTAGGCGAAACCTACATTATTCGATACTAGTCTTGATGAGTGCTAAAACTTGGAAAGCATAAACTTAATATTTAATTTGAGGGAATTTGCAATTATTTTGATCTCACCGGCTTATTTATCATATAAATTGTCTCTCACATGCATCAACATACATTCACATGCATCAACATACATTCACATGTATCAACATACATAATGAAACAGTTATGGCCCCTAACGCAATTGTTCTCCCAAGCCAATGAGAGAACCTAAGCTAACCTAATAACGATCTAAGCTTCTCCAAGCAAGATCTTCAAGGTTGTCCTCCTTTGATATTGTATTCTTCTCTTTCTTCATAACATTACATTACATAAAAGAAACTCGTTTTACATACGAGGGAGTGAGATGAGAAAAAAAGTTACATTAAGAGATTAAAAGAGAGGCACGACACGCAGGTTGTATTTTAAAATCTCAAAACAAAATAAAGGAAAACTAAGGCCATAACCGATCACCACAAGACAATAATAATAAACACATTATTATTATTAATTTAAATTTTGTTAATTAATTAAAACCAAATTAAATTTCAGCAATCGATCACACTACGCAGAGTTAATTGGGGGTTCCGCTGCCCGGTCAGTGGACGGGGGTTTCGTTGCCCGGTCAGCGGATGGTGGTTCTGCATCAACACTTGAAATCGACGTCGATTTTCGCATCAACACTTGATACTTTAAAGCACAAATCTTGTGCAGTCACAACCCTAATCGCGTAACTCTTTGACAACACAACCTCGTCATGAACCCTAATGCACCAATTTCAGACTGTCAAACACACCTCGATTGTTAATTCAGTATGATTGATCAACACGTCATTGCTTCACCATACTAATGTAGGATCAAGAAGCAAATGACCATTGATCACTCAAAGGAAAATAACCATTAAGTGTTTGAAAGAACGAAACAGAAACAGTATATCATATATACCGTATTTTGCATCAGGATTACTTATATCATATATATAATTTGATCGATCTCAATTGCGTAACCTATGGACGATCGATGTATCGCTGCTTCACCATACTAACGTCGGATTCCGAAGCATAGTCAACATCAATCATCCAAATCGTACACACATGATGCCAAATTTAATTACTCGTTTATTGTTTGATTCATTTTGTCTTTTAATCGTATTAATACAGAAAATACTAAAAATAAACAGCTATCAGATGCATGGTTTTGTAAGTGGCTGATCGCTCTTCTCCTTTAGTGGTATCCAAAGGAAAGGCTTTGAGTGAGAGAGAGAGAGAGAGAGAAACAAAATTACAACTGCACAACTGCTTCTGCACAATGGTTCTATTTATAGAACCACTTGTGTGGGCTGCAAGCTAAAAAACCCACTTAAGTGTATGTGGCCCATATCTTATAATATGCCAAAATCACTTAAGCGCATGGTACCTTACCATATTTCGTATTCTACTTAAGTACACCGTACCTTACGATGTTATACAATTCACTTAAGTGCATTGTACCTCACGGTGTTCCTTAGTTACTCTATCTCTCATTAATTCGTTCTTTTGTGTGTGACCCTGTAGGTTTTCGCGGCATTGGCAATTATATTAAATCACGTATTTAACATAATAAACAGTGAGCGGTATCTAGCAACACATCACTGCTACCCAAGACACGAAAATTTCATGTTATCTTTTGTGATAATACTTATGTGTACAATTACCCTTTTGCCCTTATGTTTATATTGAACACAAGGCATAGACCGTGTCATCCTTGTCCAGTTCAATATTAGACATGTAGACATTTATCCTGTTACACAGGATGGGAAAATTTCATCTAGGTCACTCATGTCCCTCAGCATGCTTCGTGGAGTACCCATCACCTGTCTTTATGGTCATCCAGTTACGGACAATGTTTGATCAACAATAAGGCACTCGACTCTACATCTAGGGTCCATAGTGGTTTCAGGTCGAAGGGTGGTATACACCATTATCACCATGAGAATAACTTATGACACTTTGCATAATATTTTATATAGTATTCTCATAGCGGGTCAATCTAGTATAAATATTACTCTTAATATGCATAGCTATGTTTAAGACTTGACAACTCCTTATCCATGATCCATGAAATGTGAGCATCAGTCTATATACATAATAGTCTTAATGCTTTAATGTTATCCCATTTCACAATAAAGCTCGACTACAGATACTTTAAGAATAGTGTCCTTATGTTTAATGGGATCTGATGATTAAGTCACACTTGATACATTAAACGGACTAGCTATTCTAGGGACTTTATTAAACAAACATAATAAAGAAAAAGCCTTTTATTATTAATAAATAATTCGATACAAGTACCAAAAGTATTGATCTCTAGGGCTTACACCAACAAAACAAACACTTAACATCTCAAGATAGCATAGCATGGCCATGGTTCAACACTTATCCAACTTAACATAGGATGATATTAAGCATAAAATTCACTTCACAAACATCAATCCAAAGCATGCACTTAACAAACTTACAAAAAAAGTTTACATTAACAAACCAACAGTTTATCTTTTCCATATTAATTAACAAGTAGTACCATAAGCCATAACAAATTTCTAACTAGAAAAAAATTGTTCAAAACTTCAATTCATTAACCCAAGCATCATAACCGAGCATGGCAATGCAAACCTAGGCAAGGCATTAACATACATAACCATTGCAGTAGCAACCCTAACACCTAACAGGTTCATTAGCAATACATTTCAATCAAGCCTACAACTTAGCATATTAATCAGAGTTAATCATTTTCCATAACAAATGAAAATAATTCTTTACTCACTCAAATTAAAATAAACGACTTACTAACACGGCATGAAAAAAATCCATTGACTGATTACTCTAACTTTTAACAGAACTAGACAATTTTTCTCCCAATTCTAGCTTCAGTTTGAACTTCCTCAATCTCTCAAACAATTTATGCATGTTGACTAGATGTTCCTCCTCTGTATGGGATTTTGCAATCATATCATCCACATAACATTCAATCTCCTTATGGATCATGTCATGAAATAAGGTTACCATTACACGTTGGTAAGTTTCCCCTGCGTTCTTCAAACTAAAAGGCACAACCTTGTAACAGAAGGTTCCCTAAGGTGTGATAAACGTGGTCTTCTCCATATCTTACGGAGTCATTTTAATCTGATTATTGCCGGAGAATCCATCCATGAAAGAAAATACCAAGAATTGAGTGGTGTTATCGACCAATACATCGATATGAGGGAGCGGGAAATCGTCCTTGGGACTTGCTTTATTCAAATCACGATAATCAACACACATTCGTACCTTGCCATCCTTCTTAGGCACAGGTACGATATTATCTACCCACGGAGGATAAGAAGTAACTACCAGAAACCAATGTTGAACTGCTTCTGAACTTCATCTTTGATCTTCTTAGACATATCGGGGCATGTTATAGCGGTAAATTCATGATCATCAAGTTATGGATAAGCAAGACATCAATAAAACCATAGTCTCCATCGCGCTTTTATTGTTTCCAAGGGAAAAGGGAAAAAGTACGAACAAAGCCCAAAAGTAAGAAGTTTTCAAATTAAAACTAATAAAATGTCAGAGATTACAGGTAAGGGGGTTGGTTACACAGAGGGAAGGTGTTAGCACCCAAAGTGTCCTAGGTACTCCTAGGGAGCCCTTTTTTGTGTGCATGTGTATTTTGTACAAAATGATGTTTACAAACAAATAGAGTGGGGGGATGAGAAAAGAATTCATTAATTATATTTTTGTGTTTGACAAGACCTTCGGATTTGTGCCTACGTACCAACATAAAAATGAGGGATCAAAACCTCGTAGTTCTTGATACAAATTTCAAAGTGGGTGCATTGCTTTTAACAAAATTAAGTTTGAAAGGCACAAAGGCCTAAAAATGATTTGAATGAGTTAGTTCTTTTTGGATTTTTTGAAAGTTTAAGTTAAGTATAATTAAGTCTAGTTACAAGTTTTGATTAAGAAAAGAAGTTTGAAAATGCAATGGCATAAGGCCAAAGTTTCTATTATTTGCAAAGTGGTTAAAGTTTAGAACAAAACTAGTTCAATCAAAGAAGATTTAAAAAAAAAGGAGGGAGAGATTTTGAAATTTAAGAAATGGGGAGGAGATGAAAAGACTAATCCTATGCACAAAATTAAAAGTTAAGAGTTGAAAAGATCTGACCAATGGGTAGCAATCCAATGGACAAGAATGTCAATAGAAACCCAAATTCCCTTGGACATTTAGAATCAAACAATGCACAAATATATCTTGAAGAGCAAGGCATCAAATAAAGATAGCCATATTCAAGCTTATCCACTCCATGATCTTCTTCAAATTAAGCCCATGTAACAGCTGAATTCCATAAGTCATAGATTCAAAATAACAGCTTCACAATGATCATGTTGCAGATGAACTCAAAGGGATCTTGAATGATGTATCAGATGAAGTTTCAAATTGCAATCACTTGGTTTCACAAAAGTTTGCATTGACCAAGTCCTGTAGCATAGGGAGGTTGCCTAGATTCTAAGTCCAATTTGTCCAAAATCAAGTCAACAGTCCACACAAAAGTTTTTTAGGGTTTTGTTGTTATTATGTACATTAATGGTCAAAGACCACACAAACAAACAAAATATACACAAATAAGATGTATCACACAATATAGTCGAAATGGACAAAGTGAAAATTGCATTAACATAAACAATTAGAATGGTATGAATAATGACAAATGAATAAAGACTAAAATTAAATTGCATTAAAGTAAATGGCTTGAAATTAAATACTAGTTGTTAATGAGTTCAAAGTTAGTATTGTTTTGGTTTTGCTTTTCATTTTTTAAGTCATTCTTTGGAGAACACTCAACCCACTTATTACAAACATGGATCCTTGAACCAAGACATCTTCCAAAGGAAGGAAAAAAGGCCAAGTTTCCACACAATACCATGAAAGAGGGGAGACTTACAATCTCACTAACTAGAATGTTATGCCTTTTGTGTCAAAAATTTAGTGTTATGTTAAGCAATCGTAATTGGACTTATGTAGAAGTCACAACTATTTGAGGTCGGGCAATAGAATTTTGGTGTTAATGCATGTTAGAGACATAGTATAAAGGACTATGCTCATGAAACATACCACACACAAAAAAGAATATGCAAAAGAGGTGGCCTAATCTCATCCATACTTATGTTGATTTTGCAATCGACTAGCCTTAGGATTTAGAGACATCATAGGCCAAATAAGATGGAAGGATAAAGAAGGGGAAATAGATTAAGAGGGAGGGGAATGGATCAAAACTCAAATTGGTCAAAGGAGGACTTTTACCAAATTAATATCATTCATTCATTTTGGGAGATGGAATGTACATTCCATCAATCCCCTAAATCCAATGATATTAACTCAACAAAGTCAAAACAACCTTGACCAAGGCCCAACAACAAGATTCAAACTTATACAAGTCATCACAAGAGGTCAACACAATAATTTGGCATTTATTCAAATTAAAAAATACTAAAAATAATGCATTAAATTAAATATGGTTTGTCAAATTCCTAAAACCTCATCAAAACACCAAAGAAATGGCCCTGAGATTTATCATAGGTCAAACAAGGTCAAAGGACCGTAGAGAAAAAAATTCAGAATTTTTAAAGACTTAAAAGTATTTTTCAATAATTAAAAATATTCACAAAATCAATTAAATCATGAAAAATATTAATAATGATCCAAAAAATATTTTTAATTCAAAATATGAAAGAAGAAATTATTTGAAAATTTTTGGTGAAACTCTCATATTTTTAGGATCAATATTAAAATTAATATGAATTAATGAAAATAAAATAAATTAAATGAAATTCAAATAATCAGAAAAAACGTGAGCCACTTGATCTCCCTCATTAATTGAGGTGGCAGATCAAGTGGCCATCAACGTGCTTTCCACCATAGTCACGAGTCAATGCGTAACACAAATGGTAATTACAAGCAATGTGTGAGATTAAACCATTTCAAATGAGATCAATGGCTCAGAACCTGTCCAGCACGCCACCGGCGCTGGACCTCCGGTCACCTTCTCAGGTGAGGTCCACCGGACTGGTTCACTCATCACCATCAAGAAAATGAAAAATGAGGACATGATCTGAAAGAAAAAATGGCGTAGAGCACGAATCTGACCTCAATTTTAACTAACTCCGCATTTATATAAAGATATGAGGAGTTGAATTTTGAGGTGTGTCAACTGAGTTGCTTCGATTTGACCTCTAAGCAACTCAATCTTCTTGCCTGCATTGGTAGTACTTTAGACAACCAAAGATCCAAGAGAATTGAGTGAGAATCGAAGAGATGAAGTTTTCTGAAAATTGCCTTTAATGATGGGCAAAACTTGAGATTGCTTGCTTCAAACACGATCTGATCACACTTGAGAAGCTTATAATGGTGCAAGGCTTTGGATCCTGGAGTTCTTGAATCTCCAAACAGTTGAGATTCAAACTCAATTTTCAAGTTGAAAATTATTAGGTTTTCCTTTAGAATGAGAGGGTTTGAATTGGGGGGCAAAGTTGGCGCGCAAGGTGTGTTTGGAATGAGCTCATAGGCCATGTATTTATAGCATTTGGGATTGATAATTGCACACTTGAAAATTTGCTAAATTTGGCAATGTAATGCACAAGATTGCATGGGCGTGTACAAACCCATGAAGCAATCCATTTTGATCCAATTGCAACTGTACTGAAGTTCAAATGATGCTTGATTGGCAAGGCAATGTGAAATGGAGTTTTGGACATTTGATTTCCTCCAATGGTGCATCTAAAGCCATGCGCAGCCCTAGCAAACTTCATCCAAAACCCATGAACTTAGGTTATTTGGAAAGCTTGGATCAAAGGGAACAACTTTGATGTTGAACACTTTTTAATTTGGAGCTTGGATCATGTTGAATTTCAAGGTGGAAGTTTGGAAATTTCAACATGTTGAAAAATTTTCTAAGTGTCAAGCCATATGTCTCAATATTCCACCTTGCTTAACTTTTTATGTGAGCTTCAAATGAGAAAAGTGTCTTCATAAAAGTTGTAGCTCTTTCAAAGACCTTCAAAGTGATCACCAATTTCCTTTCATTTGGATTTAGAATGATAGATTTATGCATTTTTGAAGTTTGGAAAAATCACTTGTTCAATGGTATAGGTCAAAAATGACCTATAATGTATCCTCATATCACATGCTCATAAAAGTTGAATTAGATCTCACTACAAATATAAAGGTTAAAGTATACATCTTGAATTTGATTATTAAACTTGGAAATATTTCATATCATAAAAATTGAGCAAGTTATGGCCTTGGGAAGTTGACTTTCAAATTAGGGTTTAGACAAAATGACCTATAATGTTTCAATATAGAAAATGATTTTCCAAGAAAAAATAGCTCTAGGTCTCAAAATGGAAGTTATTTGGAATGTCATTTAGAGTAACTTTGGTCTTAGAATCATTTTCATATGGTGAAAAGTGTAGGAGATAGGGTCTAGGGAGACCCAGTTTTGATTAGATGAATTCATCTGGCCAACCACCATCAACCATCTTGCTAACTTTCAATTCTCTTGACTTTCTTGGCTCACGGTAGATCATACATGCATAATATGATGAAATTTGAAATGTCCCTTAGGAAATTTGATCAATTGGTGAGATAGCTTGTTGGAGAAGTTACTCAAGATACCCAGTCGAACTAGGGTTTTCAAGGCAAATTACCCTCAAACTCTTGAAGAATACTTGATCAATATAACATGTAAATATCATTGGGACTTGTAGCGGAAAATTCATGATCATCAGGCTATGGATAAGCTAGAGATCAAATAACAAGAGTCGCCACCGCGCTTTTATTATTTCCAACGGAAATGGGAAAAAGTACGAATAAAACCCAAAAGTAAGAAGTTTTCAAATCAAAACTAACAAAATGTCAGAGATTATAGGTAAGGGGGTTGGTTACACAGAGGGAAGGTGTTAGCACCCAAAGTGTCCTATGTACATCTTAGGGAGCCCTTTTTGTGTGCATATGTATTTTGTACAAAAATGATGTTTTCAAACAAATAGAATGGGGGGTGTAATACCCTAAAATTTACCCTACAATTTTTCCTGGAAGCATGGGATTATGTTTCACACTTCATTGGCATCATATTAGGTCATACTCATTGCATACTGCATTAGTGACTTGGAAATCAGGTTTGATTGATCACTCCTTAACAGAAAGAGCCCACACAAAGCAAGATTGAGAATTGGACTTCATTCTCTAAGTATACAAGTCTCAAGGGTCGCAGGTGGCTCTAGGTATCTTGTTATGGTCTTCAGTTCATCAGCGAAGGATTCAGAGCTATCAGAGTGTTCATCTGGATTTAATCAGGAAACTAGAGTTTCATGGCTACCTGCAATAGGAAATGTTTGGTTGGAAGTAGAGGATCTTATCCATGTCATGATTGGAGAGACATATTGGCCTAGGAGGACTCATAATTATCTCAGAAAGATCCATTGGCAAGCAGTGCAATCAGTTCCCGATCAATTTTGCCCTAAAATTAGGGTTTGGTATAAAATCAGTTTATTTCTGATTCTTTGGGTGAAACTCTTTTCCATGGCCCTCCATATGTCCACAAGGGTCTACATACAAAAAATAATTCTTTAATTTGAGCCAGAAGTGTTTCAATTGGTCACTAGAATCGGGAATCAGACAGTTTGGGAAAAGTCAACTGTGAGGCCAGAAAAGTCAACTCTTGACTTTTTGAGAGAGGAATCTCAAAATTCATGCCTAGGAGAGCCCACATGTGAAATTTGATCAAGGTTGGATCATGGATTCATCATTTAATCAGGAATTGGAAAAGTTACTTAATTTGGAAATGGTTGACTTTCCATTTTGGGCAAGTTTTTATGATTTTGCACTCACTTCAAGCCCATTTTCCTTCAAGATAAAAGCTCAATTTGAAAATTTCTCCAACATGAAAGTTGTTCCTCGTGTTCCAAGATTTATAGAAATATAAAGTTTTCTCCATTTGGATCAAAATTGAGAAAGTTATGCTTAGTTAAAGTAAGGCATATTTTTAGGACACTTAGAAAATTTTCTAAGTCTAAAAATCTTTAAGTTTGTTAAAACGTCTTTGCCAGTTTTCTTGCACTTAAAGGCACCAATTGAAAATATTTTATTCACAACAATTATATCTTGTCATGTCCTCTTTCACCTCCCTTTGGAGTCATCTCATTTGGATCCATGGTTTGAGAGATACACTCACTTAAAGTTGGCACCATGACTTGAAATTTCTAGGCAGATTTTATGACTAACTTGCCCAACCAATCCTGCAATGGTGTGGCATGATCTTGAGGTCCATTTTTCATCTTCTTCCATTCATTATTTCCACCCATGCTCAACATGAAACATGCCATACTCCATGATATCTTTCTACTGTTTGCATTATCTCATCAATTGGTGGTTTGCTCATCAAGTTATGTTGCCACAAAGTCACCCCTTTGAGCTGATTTCTTGTTGCCAAACCAAGCCATGTATGCTGCACAAACCAAGCCAATGTTTTGCTTTCCTCATTTGGCCATACATCCTATTTCCATTCACTTAAGCTTTGCCAAAATAAGAAACATTGGCCTTGTCATACAAAACCCTCACGTTCCCTTTTCTAATACACCTCACCAATTGCATCAGTTGCTCACCCCAAAACACATTATTTTTTAGCCCATTAAGGAGAATTTGACCCACAATATTTAAGACAAGAAACCCTAAGCATGAAAGAGCTGTGGATTTTCGAGCAAGCAAGGCAAGGTCATTAGAGGTCAGCTTCCATTTTTTCTCATCAAGTTCTTGAAGTGAAGTTTTTTGAAGCACCAAGGAAGCATCCTTTTCTTCGAGCAAGCAAGGCAAGGTCATTAGAGGTCAACTTCCATTTTTTCTCAGCAAGTTCTTGAAGTGAAGTTTATTGAAGCACCCAGGAAGCATCCTTTTCTTCTAGCCTCTCCATAATCAAGAAGCAGTGGACTAGACTTCCACTAGGTAACTCTCTTTTTCCTTTTCCATAGCCATTTAATGATACATCTATGCTCATTATCATGCTTGTTTCCATGCTAATCATATGCTTATGCTTGCTTTTTAAGTCCTCAGTACGAGGCATTGTTCATGGTGTTGATTTATGTTGTTGATTTTCTACTCATGCCCGTGTTCATGTTGGCACTTTGTTGTCAACTTTTCTCCATGAATAAGCTACCATTTCACCTAAAACAAGTTACCATGTTAATCCTTGCATTTTGTACTAGAGAACTGGGCTTTGTCTCATGATTTTTGACGCATTATAGTGTGTGTATTTTTGAGTTAAAGTTGAGAAAAACACACTGTTTTTCTGCGTTTTTGCATGGGCATGGATAGGGTTTTGGCCCAATGAAGAAGATGACTACGTGTCATCTTGAGAGCCGTTGGATCCAACACATCCGTTTTAATCCTGGTTGTCCGTTCGTTTTTGTCTTGTAGCGATTTAAGTGAAGGTGACCGGATGATACATGTTCACATGATTTTTTTAAATAAAATGTTCATTTAGTTTGTCACGCCCTGATTTATTTGTATTTTGGATCATGGGCCCTTTGCTGTTTGTTTTCCACACCCCTCGCTTATGGCCCATCAGCGCATTATTCATTTCCCAGTTCAATTAAAATGCTGATGCACCCCCTCTTTTCATGTTCATTTTTTTAATTCCCAATTTATTTCTGTTTTGATTTTAATTAATATAAAATATTTTCTTTGTTCATAAAAATATCCAAAAATATTTTCCATATTGCTTGATGCTTTATTTAATTTTATTTAATTTTTATTTTCGCATTTATTTAGCATTAATATTTTATTTTAATTATTCATTCTAAGTGGTCCATTTTAGCATACATTTGATTCTTGATTTTATTTTTATAATTTAAAATTATTTTTAGCTTCTGATTTTTGGGATGAAGGTTGACCACTGACCCATGGTCAACCTGACTTTTTCTTGGATTTTTATTTCACATTTTCAATTTATTTTTGATTTAATTATAACCTAGTTTTGTTGATTGACTTTTGGTTTGACTTCTGTTTTATTTCAATTAATTCATGTACTAATTTTTATTATTTTTATAATCTTTTTGGGGGATGATGATGTCCTGACCCCACCTTACTTAGTTTAATTTTTCATAATTTTCTTGATTAATTTGCTATTTATTAAGTTGGCTTGAATTTTCAGTTGACTTCTTTATGATCTATGTTTGACTTAGGGATTGCTTATGGCAATTGAAGAGATCTTTTGATCCTCCCTTGTTCATCTCATATGTCATGTATTAGAGGCCTTTTATCTTGATTTTATTTGATCCTTACTTCATTTCTTGATTTAATTATTTCAGTGGACCCTTTTTGTGCATCTTTTCATCTGTCTGATTCATCTGTTATCTGTTATACTTGTTTCTTTCATCCATGCTTATTATTGCTTGATTGTTTAACATGTTCATACTTCTCATGCTTTGTTTAATGCTCCGTTATTTCATTCTTTGATTCTTTGATTTAATTATATACCTGTTTACTTATCTGATTTGATTGATAATTGTTGCCTACTTGTATGATGATTGAGGCATATATTCTTATTCTTTGATTGCCATGAACCATCCCCATTCATAACAAATGTACCCCTATCCCATAAAGTGTATAATATTTATTCTTTCATTCATTATTCATCTGTTAATACAAGAATAAAAACGAACATCCGATAATCATTTCAAAACAAGATCAAAAGCTCGATCCAACGTCGAGTAATTTCAAAACTTAACAGAACCAGCACGCATTCATCCATCCTTTTGTAAGTCGATCGCCTCAGGCATCGCCATCTACCTGTAAGTCGATCGCCTCAGGCATCGCCATCTACCTTTATCCGTGGTTCCTCTCCTTGCACCATCCGCCGACTCTTGTTCCGTTTAGGTAGCACCCATTAGGTAGAACCCTTTGTATGATAACATAGGTTGAATTCCTTCATTCTTTGCATGCTAACATTAGGTAGATGTTCCCCTCTGTAAATCCTAACACATAGGTCCATATTGCATGACAACTCTAGGGCAGAGCTTCCCCACTTTTAGATCTTCCGTGTGTCTCCGATCTTGTGGCGTGTCAGTCCGTTCTATTGCAAAGAGGTAATTGCCTAAGACTCGATTCAGCGAGCTGCAACACCTACTACTAGGACGTTGAACACATTGCCCACTTTCCTTTGACACAGCTAGTGTCCTCTTTTGTAAGTCCATGTTCAGATGGCAATCCTTAACCCCTATTTAGCCGAACTACGATAACTCTGATTCTCATGTTCAGATGAAATACGTAGGCACGAGACGCGATGTCTTGCCGAGTTTGACTGACGACTAACAACTAATCCTTGCTTGTTTTCGCCCTTGCTGTGATTCTTTTCTCTCGCCCTCGTTGCGATCGAGACCTTCCCTTTCTCTTGCCCTAGTTGCAATCGAGACCTTTGTTCCCGTAGTTAGCTGAACTACGTTTTGCTCTGATTCTCATTCCAGATGAGATACGTAGGCATAAGACGCAATGTCTTATCGAGCACACTTCTCTTTCGCCCATAGGTAGCCGAGCTACGAAGACTCTGATTCTCATACTCAGGTGAGATACATAGGCAATGGATGCGACATCCTTGCGATTCCTTTTCTTTCGACCTTCTTTTAGTAGATAGTACCTTAGATATACCTACACCCTTTAGACTAGAACAACAAGAGTGGATCCTGTAGAGTACTACGGATGCGTGATAACACTGAAATTTACCGTATTTTCGACTCCGATTTCACATGCATTCTAGTTGTTTTATTATCATTTTGTTGTGTTATTGCTATGTTTTCCTTTGTTTTCAGGTTTTTACTTTAATCGGAGCCTCGATCGAGAAAAGGAGTGAAAAAGCGCTAAAAACCCTAAAATTCAGCATTTTATACTTGTGGCCTACCCCATGGCTGGCGCCATAGACCCTGCCATGACGTGTCCAAGCTCAACTTCCCTCAACTTCCACATTCCCCACTACTTCCACTAAGGCGCCTCATTTTGTGCTTGTGGCGGGCGCCATGGCCTTGTGGCGGGCGCCATAAGAGGAAAGTTTTTCCCTCCCATTTTCAAGTTGAAGGGCATCCTTGTCATTTCCATCTTTTTACTTGATTATAAATAGAAACTCGAAATCACTTTTACAATCATCCAAACTTAGAGCAGAGGCAAACTTAGAGCAACTTTGTTTCACTTAGGCATATATTCAGTATTATAAAGTGGTAATCACTTCGCTTTGGAGTGTTACCACAATTGTGTAATCGAGTCTGTGATAGAGTCTGTAATCGAGTTTGGAGCACTTTGGAAGGAATTTAATCCTGCCGCCATTTTCATTTCCGCTTTGCAATTTATTCAACCCTCCGATTGGAGCAGGTTTTTATTACTTGTCTTTATCTTATTTATTTTCCCGCACTCGCTTTATCTTATTTATTTTCCCGCACTCGCTTTAAATTATTTATTTTCTCGCACTCGCTTTAAATTATTTATTTCCTCGCACTCGCTTTAAATTATTTATTTCCTCGCACTCGCTTTAAATTATTTATTTCCTCGCACTCGCTTTAAATTATTTATTTTCCGCACTCGCACTACTTTTATTTATTTCTCGCACTCGCACTACTTTTATTTACTTTCCGCACTCGCACTACTTTTATTTAAATTAATGCACTTTTACTTTACCATGTCTAACTAAATCTATAAGGTTAGAATGTAAGGATCGTAATTGAACCGATAATCCGTACAATTGTTCGTAGATGCACTTAAGGGCTATTTTAATTTTCAACTTAAGTTTTCCCGCACTTCAATTCCGTTGGGTAAGATCGAAAGCCGTCCAACGTCTTTTTAAACTTAATTGTTTTTAACTATTTCAAAAACAGCGAAAGCGCTTTGTTTAGTTCAATAGGAGATTTTAACATTAAGAAGAAAAGAGATTTTAAAACTATTTTCGGACACGTTTATAAATTTAGAGTCTGGTTCGTAAGAACCTCTTTTGGTTAAGAAATCCAGGTTATAATATTTTCAACTTAGTCAAGATACTATATTTCTTAAAAATAGGTTTACTACTCTAACGCAATGCGCGCCTTTTTATAAGTGACAATAAGAGGGTTTGATTAGGGAGTACAACTCGGTTCTGAATACGCGAAAGCGACAGTTCCTGTTAAATCAGTTCTTTTCAAAGTAGGAAACATTGCCCATAAGTAGTTCTGTTAGCAAGTACTTGGATTATTAATCGATTACGTGAATTACATTCGACCCTGTCTTTATTAATTAATCTTTATTCAACACTTTACTTTTCCTTGCACACCCTAAAAACACTTATTTTGATTGCCTTTGATAAACACCATAACGACAGATAACGATAGATTGACACTTGGTCTCTGTGGATTCGATAATCTTTTATATTACTCTGACGCGTTCGTATACTTGTGAAACACCGCATCAAGTTTTTGGCGCCATTGTCGGGGACCAATTTCGTCAAATTTCATTTCCCTGTTGTTATATTGTTTAGACTTAGGCCATTTCCCGCCGGTCAATGCGAAGAACTCGCAGCACCGGAAGTTTAAGCTTAGTATACCCTCTGGCGGAACCTGAACGATACGCTCGCGCACGTTTATTCTTTTATAGAATTAAGAGAGCTATGGCCGAAGATCAAAACGAAAGACCTCTTAAAGATTTCGCTCAACCATCTAATGAAGAACCTAGTTCTAGTATAGTAAACCCAACCATCCCAGCTAATAATTTTGAACTTAAACCATCCTTGTTGCAACTAGAGCAACAGAGACAATTTGCGGGTCTCGCTACTGAGAACCCAAACCAACATTTAAAAATATTTCTTCAATTAGCAGACACTTTTAAAACCAATGGAGCTTCTCCTGAGGCAATACATTTAAGATTATTCCCTTTTTCCCTCAGAGATAAAGCCCTATTGTCGCATTACGCGAAAAACCGGCGGGAAAACAAGAACAACAGAGCCGCCACCGTGCGTTATTTATCCCAAAAGAGGGAAAGGAAACGCTCAGAGTAAACCTGGGAAAAGCGTGGTCTCGCGACCAAAGAGAATGGGATCGGGAGTCGGTTATGCGAAGGGAAGGTATTAGCACCCCTACGCATCCGTCGTACTCGACGGGATCCACGCACAATAGGAAGGAAAATGGTTGCTAAAACACTGCTCAAATAAACATCTACACAGGCTGAAAGAGACACAAGGAAACAAACAAGACTGACTCGGCAGGATATCGCATCCTGGGCCTACTTAGTCTATCAAGCATAGACATCAGAGTCAAAGTAGTTCGACTGGGGCAACGACACATGCTCGCTAGGATGTCGCATCCTATGCATACGTATCTCCTTTGGACGAAGGAGAATCAGAGCATTCGTAGCTCGGCTGACACGCACACAAACAAATACAGGCAAAGGCAAACGTGGAGCCTGAATGCCAATCACTGGGCTTACATCAGCATCCGAACCAAAACACACACAAGGAGGCAAACGTGGAGCCTGACCACCAATTGATGGAATTATGTCAGCATCCGAACCCAAAACACACTCAAAAGGGCAAACATGGAGCCTGAATGCCAATCACTGGACTTACATCAGCATCCGAACCAACACAGGAAGAAGAAGGGTCTCGATTGCAACTAGGGCAAGAGAAGGGGAAGGTCTCAATCGCAACGAGGGCGAGAGAAAAGAATTAGTGTTAGTTGTTAGTCAAACTCGACAAGACATCGCGTCTCGTGCCTACGTATCTCATCTGAACATGAGAATCAGAGTTGCCGTAGTTCGGCTAAACTATTCCTGTTGGTTTGTGTTTTTTAAGTGGACAACGTCACTACGCAATCTACCGGATGCTCGACCTTTGGAGACTTACTCACCTGTAGTAGAAGGAGTGGACGTATCCTTAAGAGGGGATAATGTTTGTTTGTGTTTTAGGAAAGCTCAAGCAAGAAAGGAAGTCCTATACGAAGGAGCCGTGCTACCTTAATTGTCATGCAAACGAGACTACGCGGAGTCTAGCAAACCTAGGGGATACAATCACACCACACAAACATATACAACATGAAATAAACACACCAACAAGGGGCTCAAACATCAGGGTTAGGCTTTAGTCGAGGGGTCATATCAACCTCAACAAACAAGCCTCTGTATCGGGGTCAGGTTAGCTCTTAACCTTGCCATTGAGGGGCTAAGGTGAAGCTAGATGAAAGGTGATGAGGGGTGTGCCTCATTGCTTCTATCTCAAGTCAGAGAGAGCCTCAGACAAGGGAGCGTGGGTCCAGAATGGGGGGACCCTTCTACGCTCAGGACATAGACTCGACTGTACAATGTACAAGATCTTGGGCTTGGATCTCAATGCTACAACCATGTAATGGGAGCAAGGAGAAGACTCACAGAATAGTGGGGGATAGATTGCTTATCCCTACCTTCCACCAATTGCCTCAAGTGAGGACTTTACCTGCTTGGGACAAATATAAACATACACAAGCATTGCCTCTTAAGGAGGACTTCAGACAGTTTTGCCCGGCCCGGTAACAGCCGGGTCTCCAGACTACATGAAGAAGAAAGTTCTATACCTCAATGCCAATTGCTTATAAGCAAAGCAATGCAAGTTCTTAAGAGAACTGAGCAACTAAGTGTACCTGTACAAAAGTCAAACAGAATCAGCATCCCATTCATAATCAGACAACAACAATGACCAATTAACAATCCCAATGATGTGCATAGCACAAGTCCATGTGGACCAACATCCTACAAAACAGCCACATTAGTTTACAAGTGTCAAGCAAAATATCCCAAATGTGAAACAATATCCTTAAGCCTTAACCTCTTAACCTGAAAAGCCAAAGACAAGTTCAAATGTAAGTGACAAGACCACTAGGACTAGCCTAGGGTCCAAAAGAAGGAAAAATCCTAAAACAGCAACCAATTCATGATCAAAGTCAAGCTATTTCAATAACAAAGGGATCCCAATTGGTCCCTTATCCAAACTATGTGCACGTTTTATTCTATACACAATGTAAGGCAAAAGAAGCAAACATGGATCATATAAGAGCAACCAGCAAGATCACATCCAAATAAATGCCAAAGTGGCTCCAAAAAATCCACAAAAATTCTATCCTAAACAGGGGACATTCAACAAGCTTCATGTCAATTTTCAAGCAATTTGGATAAAAGGAGCTATAGGAATTAATTAAACATGACAAAGCATGCAAAAACAACATCAAATGAGGCCCAAGGATATGCATCAACTTCAATCCAATGGTAAACAGTGAGATTAAATGGGAAATGGATGGGACCAAAGCCAAATGAAAGCTACACATGTCAGGAACTATTCTACCAAATTTCATGGTCATATCATTCATCATGCCCATTCTATGCACAAAGTAAGGCAAACTAGTTCAAAGGAAGCCCTAAGCCTACAAACAGAATTATTGCATTCAAATCCACATCAACACAATCCCAAAAATTCTCAAACAATTTACATCTAAACAGGACCTAATCCAGGTATGGCACACCAAATTTCAGCTTAATTGGGCAAATGGAACCATGTCAATGAAAATCAACAAAAACAGGCACAATTATAGGCTCCAAATCACAACATCAACACACGCTCCCACTTTAAAAATTCATAACTCAATGAAAACAACAAAGAAATGGATGAGACCAAAACAGGGAGGTCCTAACATGTGTCTTCTACAAGCATATCAAATTTCATGACCATTCAATACACTATGAGCATTTTACGATGATTCTACCAACCTAGGTCACATGAGCATGTACATTCAATCACCAGAAATGAAAAATCATGATCAATTAGAAAACACAATGAACAAATCTACAAAAATTCACAAAGGATCCTAACATGTTAATGATCATCCATACCAAATTTCACACAATTCTAACAAGGATAAGTCGTGCTAAAAAATCTATCAAATTGGTATCAAGAGGTGTGACACCAATTGTCACACCTAAGTTTGAAAAATTGTAACTCAATGATCAAGTATCATAAATTCAAGATATTTACATGGAAAAAACCCTCAGCCAGTCAAGATTCAACACAAAAATTTTCAGCCATTTATCATACAAAATGAGGATTTCATGATCAAAATGGTGTAAGGTATCAAATTATGCACATATGGAAGAAACCCTAGGTCAAATGCAAAATATTCCAAGCACAACTTTGACCAATAGGTCAAAAATCATCTACAGCCAAACACCAAGTCAACCAAATTATTTTTATATTTTTGTGATTTTTCCATAATTTTCTATGATTTTTCTAAGGTCACATGTATTTTTTTATGATTTTTTAAGAATTAATTGGAATTAATTAATTAAATTATAATGGCAGTATCGTAATTATTAGGGCGGGGGAGGGAAACGCGTAATTTGAATTTTCAAATTGGATTTCAGATCAAACAGCCAAATTCATCATCTTCATCCAAGAAATTTTCCAGAAAATTACCAAAAGCTCAAGAACACGCTTCTTCCAAAACCTAACCAAAATGCGCAATCTTATAGTCGTTGGAACCGTACGAACGCGTAGAATACGAATCTTAACTCCAATTAACCTAAAACTTCCTAAATCTCAAGAATCGTTGAACTTAGGGTTTTGGATCATAACTTCGAGTTAAGATTTCTCACACTACAGTTCACCATTTGAAAATCTAAACATATCCTCGTGATCTACGCAACACGCACTACCTCACGCACACAATCATTCACTAAAGCAAGCGATTCGATTTTGGCACCAACCTGCTATGGCAGCAATGATTAGGGACGAATTTGCGCACGATTTATCGAAACAGCAGCAGAACAAGTCACAGGAAAGGTGATGTGAAGCTTGGATTTGATCAACTTTACTCCTGTTGCTCGAAATTCGAAATCACCATGAATGGACCTTGATTGTACAGTGGAGAATGGCGTGGCTATTGTGGCTTCCTTGCACAAACAGATGGAGTATTCAACAACACAAGATCACTGCAAGAAGAATCTCTCAATTTGATCAAAGAATGAGAAAGTTTGATCAATTTTGGTTTTTGTGGATTCTTGAGAAATCTTGGAGAATAGTGATGATTTTGATCTGAAATTTGTGTGATGGAAAATTCTGTTATGTTTATGCAGAGATTAAGCTTTTATATGGTAGCTCTAATCATGATTAACCAAAGTAATTAGCAAATTGGCATTGTAAGCAAAAATGCATTTTCCTTCAAAATGGCCAAAAATGCCCTTCCTTCAAATCAGTCCAAATAGCAGCTCAACTTTGGTTCCAACAAGTCCAAAATACCATATGCAATGTGTAGAAACAATTCCCACTTCAATTGGATGCCTATTTTGCAATTTCACCATTTGATGGAAAAAGTCCAATTTCAACCATTGCACTTTTCAAACCACATCTCAATTTACAAAGCCTAGCCATGAAGTGAGGATTCAAACACACTCCAAATGCCATTCCTGAGGTGTTACAAAAGGTCCCATTCCAAAATTCCAAATATTTTGACATTTGGACGATTTTGCCCCTGGTCCAATTCAGCTGTCCAGTTGAAAAGTGACTTTTTGCCTTGGCCATTTTTGGAAAAATCCAATGATGCACCCTTGAAGTACATGTCGAATGGAGTTTGTGCATATAAAGAACTCGCAATTTGGACAAACCATGTGGTAGTTATGGCCTCCTGATTACGGGTCTTTTCTGAAATTCACTGAGCCATATTTTGCAAACCACACATTGGATTTTTGAGTTCTTGGACTTTTTGGAATGGTGAGAACAAGATCTTCAACTTTCATGTTGGACAAAATTCCATTTGAAGCTTTTATGATGAAGTTATTTTGAGGAGAAAAAGTTTCCATTTTGGGCAGCTGAAATTACAGGTCATCTGCTATTTTTGGAAACTTTCTGTCTGAGCTCAATTCCTTCAACTTTGGTCTTTGAAATGCCAAATAAGACTTATATGGACATGAATGAGGCCTTTCAAACCATTTCCCACCTTCCAATCCACAAAATCGGGCACAGTTGACCACAGTTGACCACAGTTGACTTTTAGGGTTTTTGGTTGACTGAACCATGACTGGTGACTTCTGCGCACCCAATCTTTGGCCAAACCACCTCAAAATGATCCTTGGACCATATGAGCTTGAAAAATCAACCCTAGGGCCTTGTCCCAATGAAAATGGCACTTGCTTGCCTGATTAACTGATTCTCCTGATCAGTCTGACCTGATTCATCAACTGAGCTTGCACTTGGGCAAATGGACAATGCAATGTTATGCAATGGACATTGTTAATGCTATGACCTAATATGAAATGAATGTACAAAATGGTAGGGTGCAAATTTGAGGTGCTACAGCTGCCCCTATTCAATCAACTGGGAACCCGAATGGATGAGAGCAATGGCTGTCAGACTTTCAGGGTAAACAGGGATTGAATACCAAGAACCGTAGAATTTGCACACTGCTGGGAATTTTTTTTTTTGTTTTCTTCTTCAGAGGTACAACCACATCCAGGCATCGACACACGATGAATGGGAACAGAAATCATCTAAACTAGATGTCAACGGACAACTAGGAAACACTCGACGTTTACCAAGACCAACGGAGAGGTAAATCAAACTCTACTGGGGATGACCAGGAAAGGATACAACCATACGTCAGCGGACGTAATGGGGAAAAACTCAACATTTACCGAAACCAACGGAGAGATAACCAATCATTAATGAATGAATGGAAAGAGAGATACAACCATACGTCAGCGGGCGTAATGGGGAAAAACTCAACGTTTACCAAGACCAACGGAGAGGTAACCAGACATCATAGGATGAATGGGAAGGATAGTGATACAACCATACGTCAGCGGACGAAATGGGGAAAAACTCAACGTTTACCAAGACCAACGGAGAGGTAACCAGACATTAATGAATGAATGGAAGGAGAGATATACAACCATACGTCAGCGGACGAAATGGGGAAAAACTCAACGTTTACCAAGACCAACGGAGAGGTAACCAGACATCATAGGATGAATGGGAAGACTCGACCAGACGTCATAGGACGAAAGGGAGAAGCTCGACGTTTATCAACACCAACGGAGAAGGAGGAAACTCAGCCAGACGTCATAGGACGAAAGGGAGAAGCTCGACGTTTATCGACACCAACGGAGAAGGAGGAAACTCAGCCAGACGTCATAGGACGAAAGGGAGACTCAACCAGACGTCATAGGACGAAAGGGAGAAGGAGAAAACTCAGCCAGACGTCATAGGACGAAAGGGAGACTCAACGTTTATCGACACCAACGGAGAAGGAGAAAACTCAGCCAAGACGTCATAGGACGAAAGGGAGAAGGAGAAAGCCACTTCACGAGGGAAAGGCACCACAACCGGAAACCGAATAGGACGTCTACTGGGAATTCTGGTTGGGAAGTCAACCAGACATTAATGAATGAACTGGGAATAGGGTATACAATCAGACGTTCATGGACGAATGAGAAAAACTCGACGTTTATCGAAACCAACGGGGAGGTAAATCCACTTGGGGAAAGGTACAACTAGGCATCATAGGACGACTAGGAAAAACTCGACGTTTATCGACACCAACGGAGAGGAGGAATATTCTGAGGGGAATCATCTGGTATTACCAAATGATCTGCGGGGAATAAGCAACTAGACGTCATCGGACGACTAGGAAAAACTCGACGTTTATCGACACCAACGGAGAGGAGAAAACTTCTGGGGACGACCCTGCGGGGAAAGATATCAACTATACGCCAACGGACGCATAGGAAAAACTCGACGTTTATCGACACCAACGGAGAGGAGTAAACTTCACTAGGGAAGAGTGAACACAACCAAATCATCAACGGATAATTGGGAAAAACTCGACGTTTATCGACACCAACGGAGAGGAGGAACTTCACTAGGGAAGAGTGAACACAACCAAATCATCAACGGATAATTGGGAAAAACTCGACGTTTATCGACACCAACGGAGAGGAGGAACTTCACTAGGGAAGGGACGACGTTACGAACATCGAAAGATGATGTTTACTGACATCAAAGAAGACCAGACACTACGCATGACTGGGAAAGCACCGAAAGATGGTGTTTACCGACACCAAAGAAGACCAGACACTACGCATGACTGGGAAATCACCGAAAGATGGTGTTTACCGACACCAAAGAAATAACACACGCGGGTGCTAACGGGATACTGACATCTACAAGATGACAGGGCAAGGCTGAACACTTGCAGGGGATCTCACCGGGGAACAAGGTCACGACAGCGAGCAAACAGGAAGGAACACCAAGGATACCGGGTTGTAGGTATGAAAAAGGTGACCGGCCAAAGCGTGAATTGGTTTGCAAAACACTCAACATCCTGAAGAGGGCTAGAAAAGCAGTCTTGTTAGAGGATGGACATTCGATTCCATAGGGAATATGAATCTTACTCGACTGGGGAGGACGACTTCGACCCAAGAGCGCATGAGACATATCATCTATAGCCGTCAAAACGTAGATAATAACCTCGCATGGAAGATTATCCATAACCGGGTTGCAGGTTGTTAAATGGATAAATCAACCGACATCATCCTGAAGAGAGCAAAGGCAAACTTGTTAAAGGATGGACATTCGATTCCGAACAAAGGAATACGAATCTTACTCTGCTGGAGAAAACAATCAAAGGACTGACCAGAGAGTGCATGAGACATATTATCTATAGCCGTCAAAACGTAGATAACATACTCGCATGGAAGATTATCCATAACCGGATTGGAGGTTGTTAAATGGATAAATCAACCGACAAGAAAGGCATCAGGGTACCAGGACTAGGTATGCAAAAGATGACCAATCAAGAGAGGATAAAGTTGCTAACTCGGAGCAAATACCCAAAAGAAAGGGGAGAGACCCACTGGGGACAATACTGCTTGATCAAGGCGAGTATCCAGAGGGGAAAAGAATATCAATACCGCAAACCGGATACTGATAACTGCAAAGAGGGGATTACATCTACCGGTTTGTAGGCAGAAAACCACGGAAAAGTAACCGTCATCAATCATGATGAGAACAAAGGGTTAACTCCACCAAGGGGAGAACGTGGGATTTTACAACTACCAGCTTGTGGGTAGAAAACCACAAAGATAGGACTTACAACTACCGGTTCGTAGGTAGAGGCCAACCGACAGAATGAACCACAAAGGTTACCTCTGCTAGGGGATGAAAGTGGGATTTTACAACTACCGGGTTGTGGGTAGAAAACCACAAAGATAGGACTTACAACTACCGGGTTGCAGGTAGAGGCCCAAAATTCCGCTGAGGATAAGATGAATGAGTGCCAGTTAGTGAGCAACTATTCATTTATGCCCCAGGGAAGTACAAGAGACAGCCACAAGGAAGCCAATTCAGGATCGATCCAAAAAGGCAAACTGAACCAAGACATCCTAATGAGGAAAGAACTCACTAGGGAAAACCCATCCCAAGGGGAGGGAACGGAAACAACCGTCATCCACGAGGATACAACTCAGTGGGGAGCGCAGAAGGAAATGGTAGACACTTTCTGCTTAAGGGGTAGACTCTACATGAAGAGATCAGACGCACCCACCTCTGCTAGGGAAAAAGATCCAAGCTGGCAAGATGCTACCAATTGGGGAGTAACAATGCTGGGGATACCCACTCGACTAAAGAGTCACTTGTTGGGGAAACACCTCTCTCCACCCTGCTGGGGAACCCAATTCTGAAATCGATCCAAGCGATGCTAAACTCTTTCCAACAACCCATTCTTGGTCAATTCACCACGGCCTCGGGCTAATGGATATGCTTGCAATGCAGATGCATGAGTTTTTTTTTAGCGTAATGCCCCATGATTATGGAAATGCCATGCACTAATGATGCAATATGTTATGCTTATCTACATGATGAATGCATAAACACGCGTCTCCTCCAGAGACAACACTGGGGAATTCCAGGAACTGTGCTGAGGATCTCATTACCACGTCAATTTCCACCCTGCTGGGGAAAGACAAACCTTGCTGGGGATGATCTCCATCGAACCCGGACTGCTTAGAGATTACCCTGCTAGGGGAGGCAACCGATACTTGTCTCTACTGGAGATGATTTTCTCCGAACTTGATCCACTTGGGGACCTTGCTGGGGGAGAACCATCAACACAAACTCTGCTGGGAAGACAGCTTCAGACTTGGGAAACAATCACAACTCCACTGGGGATACGGTAACCTTCAGGCTTGCTGGGGAGGCACCGATCTCGAATCTGCTAGGGAGATGACACTCTCAAACCCATTGGGGAAATACGGCCTATCGGACACGGGCCGCCCTTCGATTCGTCGAACACTGGTGTTCATCACCCTACCACAGTGTTGACTTTCCACTTTTGAGGACTCCCAGACTCATCTGGACTTTTCTGATTCATCCCACGAAGATCGAATTCCTGGGATTCATACAAACTTTCCAGTCCTTAGACTTTGAAGAGTCTTCTTGATTAAACCTTCCAGGATCGTCGTCCTTCTTTCGTCGTCCTTTCATTGTTCGTCTATCCCTTGCCCCTGGTTGGAATCTGTGGGGATCTTTTGTCAAAAGGCTTCATATCACTACTTGCCAGCGAATGAAGATATCTAATAGTACCTGCACGAGAGATTGTTAGATAAAAGCGTGCCCCAGGCGTGCCAACGCTTCAACACCTAGGTCACTCAAACCTCCGAATAAGATTTCCAGATTTCAATCTTATAAGCATGCATCGGAAGGGACCTATATGTTTCAAAATGCAAATATTCTTATCAAAACGAACGGATGTTTTCGTAATCAAAGCGGTAATGAAAACAAAAACAAAACTATTTGACTGAACATGCATTTATTGACTGAAACAAAAAGGATGGCTCAGAACTGAGCAATACACCGGAAGCAAACCCTGGAAAGAGGTGATTGCGCATAAAAGGAAAAAAATCTACCCTAATGGCAATGTGAAACCATGATCTCATCGGGTTCCAACTCGGTTATACCCCATATGTCCTCAAGACTTTCCTCACCTTCTGTCTTCTGAACCAGACGCTTCCGATCGATCTCTGTCGGAGATTATCCAAGCCACCCAAAGCTCAAACGATCATGCTGGACGCAGTTGTTCGTTTCAATCCCTCTTTTTCCTGGACCGCCCTTTCGGGTTTCAGTCCACCGGGATACCCTTTTTTGCCCAAGTCGCCCTTGTGGGGTTTTCGACTTGCCGGGTGTACAATTCTTTCATTATCCCTAACTTTTGCCCGAACCTTTTCTCTTTTTCCTTGGTTCGCCGGGATGCCCTTTTTTGCTTGGACTCTTTATTCTTTTTGTCCAGCGGGTCTCTTTTTACGAAGTATTTTCTAACTGCGTCCGCATTCACAGGGGATGGAAAATCTTCATCATTCGTGGTCATCAATCGCAAGGCTCTATCAGAGGAGACCTTCTTGACCATGAACGGACATTCATAACCGTTTATCCATTTGCCCCACGATCGTTGAGGAGGAAGGATCCTTTTCAACACCATATCTCTCATGATACCCACGAGGTCGCACTTCTTAGTTAACAACACGCTTCATTTACTGGGTACAACTGCCCCATGACAAGCAACTGTCAGCCTCTTTTCTCAATCAGGCTCAACGCGTCATACCGAGTCCTTATCCACTCGCCCTTTTCTAACTTCTCATCCATCTGGACTCTCCACAATGAGATCTAGCCTCCAGCAGGCGATATCACTTCCATCCCGTACTGAATGAGGAAGGTGTTGCCCCAGTAGATGCACGTGTCGAAGTACGACACTCAGGATACCAACTTCGTACTCAGCCACCATCGTTGGTGCTTTCAACTGTTATCGGGGAAGCACTAGCTCATTCACTTTAAACTCTCCCCATCAAACATCAGAATCCGTTCGGATTCAGGGTCAGGCCCCTCCTCCGGGATCGGTCACTCTCAATCTTTCGATTTGAGTACCTCGAGATGTCCTCATCAGGGACTTCAAACTTCCTTGGTTGAGAATCATCGATGGGTTGTTGGGCGAGATAATCATACAATACCCTCTTCTTGATTGCTTTCTGGGAGGTATACCGAAGATCGTATTCAGTCGACACCATTTGCCCTCTCGCAACCCATCCGTTCAACGCTATCTCCTCAAGCACATACTTGATCAGATCCATTTTGGACATCCACAAGGTGGTATGAACCAGCATACTGTCTCAGTCGGCGAGCAGCCTATGCCAAAGTACATCAAGTTTCCTCGAGCAGTGGGTGTATTGTTTCACAGTCGATAAACTTTTTGCTTAGGTAAATTGCATGCTCTTTTCGACAAGACTAGTCATGCTGACCCACCACACATCTCCTAGACCCCTTGAGGGCTGTCAAGTACCAAATCAACATTTATTCCTTCCCCGGGAGGCATTAGAATCGGAGGTTCCTGCAACTTATTCTTTTTTCATTTTTCCATGCCCCTTGGCAGTCATCATTCCACCTGACCATTGATTTCTTTCTCTCTTTTTTTTTCGGTTCAGGCGTCTCTAGTATTTTTTGTTTTTGTTTTTTTTCTTCTTTTTTTTTTTGTAGGAAAAACCTCGATTCCTCTTTTATTCACAACATGCCTCGGCAGCTTGCTGGACAACACTCCATAAGTGCACTGACTTAGACTCAACAGTATGAGTTATCTCCACCGGTCAAACAACTTGATCAAGTCCACCGGGTGCCCCTCTTCTGCTTGGGACTTTGTCATCATGTCATCAACATGGCATTCGCTTTCACGATGAGTCATATCATGAAACAAAGTCACCGTAGCCCTTTGATTCGTGGCACCGGCCTTCTTCTTCACTAGAGGATAGTCTTCTCTCGATGGTAGCTCGTGCCCCATAACATGGGTATTCCACCCTGGTGTATCTGGATGCAACCAGGTGAAGATATCAACCTGCTCTTTCAACAGGGCTACCATTCTGCTCTTGACTTGCCTCTGAAGCGGCCTCAACTTTCATTTTCTGACCTCGGCGGTGTCTGGAGTATCAATCTTGAATCGCTCCTCGTGCGGTTGAATCACCCTCTCCTCTTGTTTCAACAACCTAGCTAATTCCAGCAGATCACAATCTTCTTCGCCTTTTTCTTCGGCATGATAGCTTGGATTGTCGAAGTCATACAGAGGTGTAACCAAATTGTTATCGATGAGATCAGGATGGTAATCACTTTTGTGGTCGGAACCAAATGACTCAAAAGGAAAGAGAATAAAAACATTGCCATTTTTATTTTTATTTTTTAAAACTGCAAAAAATGAAAAACAGGGAACACCGCTTTTGATCACAGAAACATCCATTTATTACTGATGCAAAATGTTGCACAATGAAACACATGAGATGGCCCTTACAATGGACCAGTACGTTTCGGGCAAAACGTATGGCTTTCATGCAAACAAAATCAAAACACAGAAATACTACACTTCCGGATGAGCGACAATGATGCTTTTGGAGGCCTTCCAATTGCCTGGTACGCACGACTTTATCCACAGCTCGAGCTCGCGGTCACAGTCGATCTCCTCACTCACTGAACAAACATGACCAGGATCCAGCATTCCTGCACTGACAAAGGTGTACGATGGACGACGTCCTCTGTTTGGTCTAGACGACTCTTGATCTGGATAAACGATCCCAAACTCATCAGGAGGAATTGGAGATGGTGAATCTTGGAGATTGTGAATCTCTGTTTGGCCTTTATCGGTGTTGAGTGGATCCATCAGTTTGGATTTGTGGCCCCTAGCAGGATATCTGAGCAAACGAGCTATGCGCACCGGTTGACACCTACAAAACAGCAAATGGGTTAGTATGACTCACACATGCAATGTCTACCCGTATCAGGAATATTCTGTCCTTTGATTCCAGCATCACTGAGACAAATAATTTTTCATCAACAACATTCTGACATCTGGATATCTCTCAACCAGAATCTTAATCAAAAATGGACCCTGAATACGGACAGACATGGGTTGAATGCAGATGAATGCGAAATGAGACCGATGCAAATGCATGAATGCAGGTCACTGTGCCACCAAGTCATCTGAGGACCCATCAAATCTCTGGACCAGTCACAGTCATCGGGACTAAGTCACCATAAATCCGACTTGGGGAGTTCCGAAATAAACGGAACTGGAGATTACATCATTACCATCACAGGAACATCCACTGAACGGATGACAATCAGATCCTCTGAACAGGTACTCTCAAATTCAACCCGGGGATCCGAAATAAACGGAACCCGCTGATAAACCACGGACAGAACTCCGGCGTCCCAGAAATAAATGTCCACAATTCACAGTCACCATCAGTACCAAGAGTCACCAACAAGTCACCAACCAGTCAGCAACTGTACCTGTAATAATCATTCCCTCCCACTCACGGGTGTCATCTAGGCCAGGGTAAGGTCGAGAGAAACGCAGCATAAATAACCTTTCGCAGAATATCATCCTGTGCACACCCGATGTATGCACCGATAATATCCCACCAGGGTCTGAACTGCTCGTGATATCAATGTTCCGCTAAGTGGCGCCATACCACCCGCTTCCCATGAATCACTCTATTCCTAGGTTTCCTAGATTTCACTCATAGCCTGGGTGTTGGGCCTTTTACCTCGAGTAACTCCCATCCCCAAACAGAGAAACACAGCCAGCACAGCATATGAATAAGAATGAACGCAAACATAAATGCAAACAATAAATGCAAACAGTAAATGAATGAATGCAATAAATAACAGCAGATAGCAACCAAAACCCTAACCTAGAGAGCGCTAGGAGAGACTCGCTCAGGGAAGAAGGACCAGCACAGGTCAACTTCTCATGTCCCCAGCAGAGTCGCCAGCTGTCGCATTACGCGAAAAACCGGTGGGAAAACAAGAACAACAGAGCCGCCACCGTGCGTTATTTATCCCAAAAGAGGGAAAGGAAACGCTCAGAGTAAACCTGGGAAAAGCGTGGTCTCGCGACCAAAGAGAATGGGATCGGGAGTCGGTTATGCGAAGGGAAGGTATTAGCACCCCTACGCATCCGTCGTACTCGACGGGATCCACGCACAATAGGAAGGAAAATGGTTGCTAAAACACTGCTCAAATAAACATCTACACAGGCTGAAAGAGACACAAGGAAACAAACAAGACTGACTCGGCAGGATATCGCATCCTGGGCCTACTTAGTCTATCAAGCATAGACATCAGAGTCAAAGTAGTTCGACTGGGGCAACGACACATGCTCGCTAGGATGTCGCATCCTATGCATACGTATCTCCTTTGGACGAAGGAGAATCAGAGCATTCGTAGCTCGGCTGACACGCACACAAACAAATACAGGCAAAGGCAAACGTGGAGCCTGAATGCCAATCACTGGGCTTACATCAGCATCCGAACCAAAACACACACAAGGAGGCAAACGTGGAGCCTGACCACCAATTGATGGAATTATGTCAGCATCCGAACCCAAAACACACTCAAAAGGGCAAACATGGAGCCTGAATGCCAATCACTGGACTTACATCAGCATCCGAACCAACACAGGAAGAAGAAGGGTCTCGATTGCAACTAGGGCAAGAGAAGGGGAAGGTCTCAATCGCAACGAGGGCGAGAGAAAAGAATTAGTGTTAGTTGTTAGTCAAACTCGACAAGACATCGCGTCTCGTGCCTACGTATCTCATCTGAACATGAGAATCAGAGTTGCCGTAGTTCGGCTAAACTATTCCTGTTGGTTTGTGTTTTTTAAGTGGACAACGTCACTACGCAATCTACCGGATGCTCGACCTTTGGAGACTTACTCACCTGTAGTAGAAGGAGTGGACGTATCCTTAAGAGGGGATAATGTTTGTTTGTGTTTTAGGAAAGCTCAAGCAAGAAAGGAAGTCCTATACGAAGGAGCCGTGCTACCTTAATTGTCATGCAAACGAGACTACGCGGAGTCTAGCAAACCTAGGGGATACAATCACACCACACAAACATATACAGCATGAAATAAACACACCAACAAGGGGCTCAAACATCAGGGTTAGGCTTTAGTCGAGGGGTCATATCAACCTCAACAAACAAGCCTCTGTATCGGGGTCAGGTTAGCTCTTAACCTTGCCATTGAGGGGCTAAGGTGAAGCTAGATGAAAGGTGATGAGGGGTGTGCCTCATTGCTTCTATCTCAAGTCAGAGAGAGCATCAGACAAGGGAGCGTGGGTCCAGAATGGGGGGACCCTTCTACGCTCAGGACATAGACTCGACTGTACAATGTACAAGATCTTGGGCTTGGATCTCAATGCTACAACCATGTAATGGGAGCAAGGAGAAGACTCACAGAATAGTGGGGGATAGATTGCTTATCCCTACCTTCCACCAATTGCCTCAAGTGAGGACTTTACCTGCTTGGGACAAATATAAACATACACAAGCATTGCCTCTTAAGGAGGACTTCAGACAGTTTTGCCCGGCCCGGTAACAGCCGGGTCTCCAGACTACATGAAGAAGAAAGTTCTATACCTCAATGCCAATTGCTTATAAGCAAAGCAATGCAAGTTCTTAAGAGAACTGAGCAACTAAGTGTACCTGTACAAAAGTCAAACAGAATCAGCATCCCATTCATAATCAGACAACAACAATGACCAATTAACAATCCCAATGATGTGCATAGCACAAGTCCATGTGGACCAACATCCTACAAAACAGCCACATTAGTTTACAAGTGTCAAGCAAAATATCCCAAATGTGAAACAATATCCTTAAGCCTTAACCTCTTAACCTGAAAAGCCAAAGACAAGTTCAAATGTAAGTGACAAGACCACTAGGACTAGCCTAGGGTCCAAAAGAAGGAAAAATCCTAAAACAGCAACCAATTCATGATCAAAGTCAAGCTATTTCAATAACAAAGGGATCCCAATTGGTCCCTTATCCAAACTATGTGCACGTTTTATTCTATACACAATGTAAGGCAAAAGAAGCAAACATGGATCATATAAGAGCAACCAGCAAGATCACATCCAAATAAATGCCAAAGTGGCTCCAAAAAATCCACAAAAATTCTATCCTAAACAGGGGACATTCAACAAGCTTCATGTCAATTTTCAAGCAATTTGGATAAAAGGAGCTATAGGAATTAATTAAACATGACAAAGCATGCAAAAACAACATCAAATGAGGCCCAAGGATATGCATCAACTTCAATCCAATGGTAAACAGTGAGATTAAATGGGAAATGGATGGGACCAAAGCCAAATGAAAGCTACACATGTCAGGAACTATTCTACCAAATTTCATGGTCATATCATTCATCATGCCCATTCTATGCACAAAGTAAGGCAAACTAGTTCAAAGGAAGCCCTAAGCCTACAAACAGAATTATTGCATTCAAATCCACATCAACACAATCCCAAAAATTCTCAAACAATTTACATCTAAACAGGACCTAATCCAGGTATGGCACACCAAATTTCAGCTTAATTGGGCAAATGGAACCATGTCAATGAAAATCAACAAAAACAGGCACAATTATAGGCTCCAAATCACAACATCAACACACGCTCCCACTTTAAAAATTCATAACTCAATGAAAACAACAAAGAAATGGATGAGACCAAAACAGGGAGGTCCTAACATGTGTCTTCTACAAGCATATCAAATTTCATGACCATTCAATACACTATGAGCATTTTACGATGATTCTACCAACCTAGGTCACATGAGCATGTACATTCAATCACCAGAAATGAAAAATCATGATCAATTAGAAAACACAATGAACAAATCTACAAAAATTCACAAAGGATCCTAACATGTTAATGATCATCCATACCAAATTTCACACAATTCTAACAAGGATAAGTCGTGCTAAAAAATCTATCAAATTGGTATCAAGAGGTGTGACACCAATTGTCACACCTAAGTTTGAAAAATTGTAACTCAATGATCAAGTATCATAAATTCAAGATATTTACATGGAAAAAACCCTCAGCCAGTCAAGATTCAACACAAAAATTTTCAGCCATTTATCATACAAAATGAGGATTTCATGATCAAAATGGTGTAAGGTATCAAATTATGCACATATGGAAGAAACCCTAGGTCAAATGCAAAATATTCCAAGCACAACTTTGACCAATAGGTCAAAAATCATCTACAGCCAAACACCAAGTCAACCAAATTATTTTTATATTTTTGTGATTTTTCCATAATTTTCTATGATTTTTCTAAGGTCACATGTATTTTTTTATGATTTTTTAAGAATTAATTGGAATTAATTAATTAAATTATAATGGCAGTATCGTAATTATTAGGGCGGGGGAGGGAAACGCGTAATTTGAATTTTCAAATTGGATTTCAGATCAAACAGCCAAATTCATCATCTTCATCCAAGAAATTTTCCAGAAAATTACCAAAAGCTCAAGAACACGCTTCTTCCAAAACCTAACCAAAATGCGCAATCTTATAGTCGTTGGAACCGTACGAACGCGTAGAATACGAATCTTAACTCCAATTAACCTAAAACTTCCTAAATCTCAAGAATCGTTGAACTTAGGGTTTTGGATCATAACTTCGAGTTAAGATTTCTCACACTACAGTTCACCATTTGAAAATCTAAACATATCCTCGTGATCTACGCAACACGCACTACCTCACGCACACAATCATTCACTAAAGCAAGCGATTCGATTTTGGCACCAACCTGCTATGGCAGCAATGATTAGGGACGAATTTGCGCACGATTTATCGAAACAGCAGCAGAACAAGTCACAGGAAAGGTGATGTGAAGCTTGGATTTGATCAACTTTACTCCTGTTGCTCGAAATTCGAAATCACCATGAATGGACCTTGAGTGTACAGTGGAGAATGGCGTGGCTATTGTGGCTTCCTTGCACAAACAGATGGAGTATTCAACAACACAAGATCACTGCAAGAAGAATCTCTCAATTTGATCAAAGAATGAGAAAGTTTGATCAATTTTGGTTTTTGTGGATTCTTGAGAAATCTTGGAGAATAGTGATGATTTTGATCTGAAATTTGTGTGATGGAAAATTCTGTTATGTTTATGCAGAGATTAAGCTTTTATATGGTAGCTCTAATCATGATTAACCAAAGTAATTAGCAAATTGGCATTGTAAGCAAAAATGCATTTTCCTTCAAAATGGCCAAAAATGCCCTTCCTTCAAATCAGTCCAAATAGTAGCTCAACTTTGGTTCCAACAAGTCCAAAATACCATATGCAATGTGTAGAAACAATTCCCACTTCAATTGGATGCCTATTTTGCAATTTCACCATTTGATGGAAAAAGTCCAATTTCAACCATTGCACTTTTCAAACCACATCTCAATTTACAAAGCCTAGCCATGAAGTGAGGATTCAAACACACTCCAAATGCCATTCCTGAGGTGTTACAAAAGGTCCCATTCCAAAATTCCAAATATTTTGACATTTGGACGATTTTGCCCCTGGTCCAATTCAGCTGTCCAGTTGAAAAGTGACTTTTTGCCTTGGCCATTTTTGGAAAAATCCAATGATGCACCCTTGAAGTACATGTCGAATGGAGTTTGTGCATATAAAGAACTCGCAATTTGGACAAACCATGTGGTAGTTATGGCCTCCTGATTACGGGTCTTTTCTGAAATTCACTGAGCCATATTTTGCAAACCACACATTGGATTTTTGAGTTCTTGGACTTTTTGGAATGGTGAGAACAAGATCTTCAACTTTCATGTTGGACAAAATTCCATTTGAAGCTTTTATGATGAAGTTATTTTGAGGAGAAAAAGTTTCCATTTTGGGCAGCTGAAATTACAGGTCATCTGCTATTTTTGGAAACTTTCTGTCTGAGCTCAATTCCTTCAACTTTGGTCTTTGAAATGCCAAATGAGACTTATATGGACATGAATGAGGCCTTTCAAACCATTTCCCACCTTCCAATCCACAAAATCGGGCACAGTTGACCACAGTTGACCACAGTTGACTTTCTAGGGTTTTTGGTTGACTGAACCATGACTGGTGACTTCTGCGCACCCAATCTTTGGCCAAACCACCTCAAAATGATCCTTGGACCATATGAGCTTGAAAAATCAACCCTAGGGCCTTGTCCCAATGAAAATGGCACTTGCTTGCCTGATTAACTGATTCTCCTGATCAGTCTGACCTGATTCATCAACTGAGCTTGCACTTGGGCAAATGGACAATGCAATGTTATGCAATGGACATTGTTAATGCTATGACCTAATATGAAATGAATGTACAAAATGGTAGGGTGCAAATTTGAGGTGCTACACCTATCATGGTTAGATTCCCTTCCACCCAATTCCATTACGACTTGGGATAACCTTTGAAAAGTATTCCTTGCTAGATATTTTACCCCGAGTAAAACCGTCGTTCTTCGAAACCATATAACTAGATTTATCCAAAACCAAGGAGAATCGTTGTTCGAAGCTTGGGAGAGATATAAAGAGTTGTTACGAGCGTGCCCACATAATGGCTTAGAAAATTGGTTAATCATTCAAACCTTTTATAATGGACTTCATTACAACACAAAGATGACCATCAACGCTGCCGCAGGCGGTGCTCTGATGAACAAACCTTATCCTGAAGCTAGTGCCCTCATCGAAGATATGGCTCAAAACCATCAATCATGGGGAGTCGAACGAGCGACAGTTGAAAATAAGGAAGCCCAAGGAGGAGTGCATGAACTAAGCTCTATAGACATGATGCAAGCTAAAATGGATGCATTAGCCCTCAAAGTCGAGCATATGTGCATAAACCCGAATACTGTAGCCGCAGTTTCGTCGGATTGTGAGATATGTGGAACCAAAGGACACGAATCTGCAGAATGCAGTCTATTAAACGAAACCCACTCTGAGCAAGTGAACTACACCCAAGGGAACCCATACTCGAATACCTATAACCCTTGATGGAGGAATCATCCGAAATTCTCCTATAAAAACAATAACCCAATCCAAAATAATGCACCTCCGAGACCTAGTTATCAAGCCCCTAGATCAAATCAACCTATGCAACCTGTACCACCAAAGTCGAGCCTTGAGAAAATTATGGAAAATTTTATCACCCCTCAAACCCAACAAAACAAGGAGTTCATGAACCAAAACATTCATGTTAACGAATTGATTACTCGGTTAGGAACCAAGGTTGACCAAATAGTTACTCATACCAAGATGCTTGAAACCCAGATCTCTCAGGTAGCTTTAAACCAAGCCCCTCAGACTACACCTGGAGGACAATTCCCTGGACAACCTCAACAAAATCCGAGAGGACAAGCCAATGACATTACCCTACAAAGTGGGAACGCTTATGATGAGCCACCAAACCCTAGATTGAGTGAACCCGAAACTTCCAAGGAATGTACCAAACCCACGGACGAAGTAAAGGAACCAGAGGAATCTGAAAACCAGGAAGGTCGAGAAAAATGAGAAGAATCTAAGATAAAACTTACGTACCACCCCCGCCATATAAACCACCTATACCATATCCGCAAAGACTCAAACAAACCCAGATCAATAAACAGTATCAAAAATTTATTAAAGTCATAGAAAAACTTCATGTAGAAATCCCTTTCACAGAAGCCATCACCCAAATACCTTCTTATGCAAAGTTTCTCAAAGACATCCTTACCAACAAACGTAGACTTGACGATCCGAAGCCTTTGGAATGTAATGTTATTTCCGAGGACAAATTAGCTAAGAAAGATAAAGATCCTGGAAATTTCTCCATTCCTTGCCTTTTGGGTAATCATGTCATCGAAAAAGCTTTTCTAGACTTAGGAGCTAGTGTGAGCCTAATGCCTTTAGCAGTTTGTGAGAGGTTAAACTTAGGAGAATTCCAGCCCACTAAGATGTCACTTCAGTTAGCCGATAGATCTGTTAAGTATCCGATAGGAATTTTAGAAGATGTTCCTGTTAGGATAGGTCAGTTGTTTATCCCTACTGATTTCATTGTCATGGACATCAAAGAGGACAATGATATACCAATCCTTCTAGGTAGACCATTCTTATCGGCTGCAGGAGCCATAATAGATGTCAAGAAAGGAAAGTTGACATTTGAAGTAGGTGACAAGAAAATAGAATTTATACTTTCGAAATTTCTTATGGCACCTGTGATGGGAGACTCGTGTTATGCCTTAGATATCATTGATGAATGTGTTAGAGAATTAGAACAAAAAGAAATTATAAAAACAATTAAGTTTTACCATCAACTCTCATAAGGGAAGATGATGACTTTAAGAAACCCTACATCGATGATAACCTTTACGAATGTTTATCCCTTACTCCAGATCCTATGCCATGCCCTAAGAAACCAACCTTAGAACTTAAGGAACTGCCTAAGAACCTGAGATATGAGTTCCTCGATGAAAAGATGAATCGTCCAATTATAGTCAGTGCTACCTTGAGCCTAGAGGAAACGAACCAAGTTTTAGACGTTTTACGAATATATCCCTCAGCCTTAGGATATAATATCTTTGACCTGAAAGGTATAAGCCCATCCGTATGCATGCATCGGATTTCGCTCGAAGAAGATTCAAAACCCTCTAGGGAACATCAGAGAAGAATAAACCCTATAATGAGTGATGTCGTTAAAAAGGAAGTTCTTAAGTTACTTGAGGCAGGTATAATCTACCAGATCTCGGATAGTAAGTGGGTGAGCCCTGTGCATGTAGTACCTAAAAAGGGAGGCATCACAGTCGTGCAAAACGATAAAGGCGAACATGTAGCAAAACATTTAGAAGGAGGATGGCGGATGTGTATAGATTATAGAAAATTAAATAAAGCAACTAGGAAGGATCATTTCCCTCCATCATTTATAGATCAGATGTTGGAGCGTCTAGCCAGACATTCTTACTTCTGCTATCTAGATGGATACTCTGGATTCTTTCAAATACCTATCCACCCCGAAGATCAAGAAAAAACTACCTTTACATGCCCTTATGGAACTTTTGCCTACAGACGAATGTCATTCGGCCTCTGTAATGCCCCAGCTGCTTTCCAACGCTGCATGATGTCAATCTTTGCAGATTACCTAGATGGTATCATGGAAGTGTTTATGGACGATTTCTCGGTTTGTGGATTTGATTTCCATAATTGTCTTGCTAACCTTGAGAAAATCCTGGAGAGATGCGTGGAGGTGAACCTCGTGCTAAACTGGGAAAAGTGTCATTTCATGGTGACCGAAGGAATAGTTTTAGGACATATAGTTTCCGAAAAAGGTATAGAGGTAGATAAAGCTAAAATAGCAGTTATAGAAAACCTAAAAACCCCAAAAACCATCAGAGAAGTCTGAAGCTTTCTTGGACACGCTGGATTCTACCGGCGTTTTATTAAGGACTTCTCCAAAATAACCAAACCTTTAACTGGACTTTTAATGAAAGATGTTGAATTCATTTTCGATGAAAAATGTAATGACACATTTAATCTTTTTATGCAAGCGTTAGTATCGGCACCCATTATGAAACCACCTGATTGGTCAGAACCTTTTGAGATAATGTGCGATGCTAGTGATTATGCAGTTGGAGCCGTTCTAGGAAAAAGGAAAGATAAAAAATTACATGCCATTTATTATGCCAGTAGAACCCTAGATGCTGCCCAACTTAACTACGCAACAACTGAAAAAGAATTACTCACTGTAGTTTTCGCTATAGACAAATTTAGATCTTATCTAGTAGGAGCAAAAATTATAGTTTACACCGATCATGCTGCCATTCGTTACCTATTAAGTAAAAAAGATGCCAAGCCCAGGTTACTCCGATGGACTCTATTACTACAAGAGTTTGATTTAGACATAAGAGACAAAAAAGGCACTGAAAATGTAGTAGCCGATCACCTTTCTAGGTTAGAACATCTAAAACCTGAACTAGTACCCATAAATGATGATTTTGCCTATGATAGACTGATCGCTAGAGTAGAAACCATTGAAGATAATAACCTAGATCCTTATGAGCACCCTCAAAATTCCTTAGCAATAAGTAACGTACCCTGGTATGCAGATTTCATTAATTATTTAGCTGCTGATATAGTACCCCCTGATCTTGACTACCACCGCAAGAAGAAATTCTTCCACGATGTGAGAAACTTCTATTGGGACGAACCGCTCCTTTTCAAAAGGGGTAAAGATGGCATTTTTCGCCGTTGCGTTCCAGAAGAAGAGGTAAATAATATTATCGAGCATTGTCATTCTGCACCATATGGTGGACATGCGAGCACCTCTAAGACATACGCCAAGATTCTTCAAGCTGGCCTATTCTGGCCTACCATGTGGCGTGATGTCTATGCTTACATTGTCAAATGTGATAGATGCGAACGCACTGGAAACATTTCAAGGCGTGATGAAATGCCTCTAAGAAACATTCAGGAAGTAGAACTCTTTGACGTATGGGGTATAGATTTCATGGGACCTTTTCCACCATCCTTAGGAAACAGGTATATCTTAGTAGCTGTAGACTATGTGTCTAAGTGGATTGAAGCTATAGCTGCACCCACAAACGACACTAGGGTAGTAATCAAATTATTTAAAAACTATATATTCCCTAGATTTGGAACACCACGTTTAGTCATAAGCGATGGAGGATCACACTTTATATCGAGAATATTTGACAAACTTTTAAGAAAATATGGAGTTAGGCATAGAGTGGAAACACCATACCACCCACAAACTAGTGGCCAAGTAGAAGTATCTAATAGGGAGATAAAACAAATCCTAGAGAAAACTGTTCCTATTTCTAGGAGAGACTGGTCTCAGAAGCTTCAAGAAGCATTATGGGCCTATAGAACCGCTTTCAAAACCCCTATAGGAACTACTCCTTATCAACTAGTTTATGGAAAATCTTGTCACTTACCATTCGAATTAGAGCATAAGGCCTATTGTGCCATTAAAACTTTGAATTTAGACTACCTAGCCGCTGGAGAAAAGCATACCCTAGACATTCATAAACTAGAAGAACTTAGGCAATCTGCCTACGAGAATGCAAAAATATATAAAGAGAGGACAAAAGCCTATCACGACAAAAGAATAGTAAAGAAAAATTTCAATATAGGCGATCTTGTTCTCCTTTTTAACTCTAGGTTACGACTCTTCCCTGGAAAGCTACGTTCAAGATGGACTGGTCCCTTCGAAGTATCCAAGATTCTGAGATCCGGGGCCGTAGAAATCAAGAACGATACCTGTAGTCCATTCATTGTAAATAGACAAAGACTGAAGCTCTACGAAGGAGGAGACATTCCAGCATACTACTCAAGCCACACTTTGATTGATCCACCAATTCCTACTACTACAGGTGTATAAATTCTAATCGTCAAGCTAATGACGTTAAACAACCGCTGCGTGGGAGGCAACCCATGGTATTTCTTTCATTTTCCTTTTTCGCATTTATTTAATTTTATTTTATTTTCTCATATTTTGCATTGAGACTAAGATTTGAATGGTTTGTATTTTCAGGATCACTTTCTTAACTTTTACAGGATGCAGGATTTTGATGACATGCACGTGGCCTATAGAGATAATGCTCAGAGGGAGCGCTACATCGCTCTGTATCAGCGTCCTATGGCACCCACACGTTATCCTTATCAGCATTGTATGGAGGCACTGGGTATCGAGCCGAGTATCTGATTCCTTAGCCACCAGCTTCACTGGGACGAGGTTGTTGATGACTTGAGTAACACCTACAGGAACCTGACTTTGGAGTTCCTGAGTTCATTCGACTATGACCCATATTCTAGACCAGATGGGTATGCTGCCTTCAGGCTTTTCGGAGTTGAGTACTCTTTCAGCCAGAAAGAGTTCGGTGACCTTTTGGGCTTCTAGACCATTCCTGGTGCTATCCCGGAGACACCTATGGGATATTTCCTGGGTAAGGAGGTTGAGAAGTTTTGGAGTGATATATCAGGTGGCGGAAGCCAGGATCCATCTATGCAGCTGTCTCATGTCATACATAACCCCGCCTTCAGATACTTTCAGATGATATTAGCACATTCCTTCCTGGGAAGACCGGATGCAGAGACACTACTGAGTGAAGAGGAGATCTTCCTATTATTTTGTGCATCCCAGTCTCGCCCAGTAGCATGTGGGAACTTTTTATTATACAGTCTCAGCGGTATCTCCAGATTTACCGAAGGAGTCATCCATGTTGGCGGAATCATCACGCAGATTGCTGTCACTTTAGGTCTGTCTCGCAAGCTGTTACATCTTCGGACCTACTGTGGGTACACTACCATGGACATCGACTTCTGTTTGACCAGAGGGTTGATGAGGAGAGCCTCTTTCCACCCATGTCAGTTCCAATTGCTAGTCGACAGCGAGGCTATCCACTATTTCACACTGCCAGATCCTATGATGACCAGTGTGCATGATCCAGCGAATTGGAGTTATGCTCTGGAGGGCCAGGGAGAGACCGTCGAGGAGCCGAGATCACCACCCATTGCTGAATACACACCTACACCACCATCTCCCAGAATCACTATTTTCTCTAATAATCTTTCATTGCAGACACCCGACATCCGCACTCAGATTGCTGAGTGTCGTAGAGAGATCGCAGCGCTTAGACAGGAGGTGGCTGACCTCACTTTACAGATGGGAGTGTCCTATCTCACCCATGCTACTGAAGTCGACTGTCTATATCAGGAGATCGCATAGCTCAAGCAGGAGGTAGCCATGCTTCGTGGATCCTCTCAGGAAGATGACATCCCCATTATATGATCTCACCATTGCATCTTATTTTATCTCTTTTTATATTTCTCGTATTTACATAACTCATCTTATATTATCGCATTTGGAATATTATATAAACTACATCTATACATTGATATTTCTATTTTTATCTATATATGTCTTATTTTTTCGTTTTATTTGCATTTTTTATTTTTCAGTTATTTATTTATTTATTAGTCTAATATTTAATTTTTGTTTCAGTTTCATTTTTATTTTTTGTTTTTACCTTTATAAAATTATGCAAGTCAAAGATACTAGGAAAGTCACAAGACAAATGTTATCCGGACCCCTCAAAGCCAAAAGACAAGAGAAGCCCAAGCCAAAGGACCCAAATCCGGCCCAGCCAGATTTTGCCTTGTGGCGCCCGCCATAGACCCTGTGGCGCCCGCCACAGCGTCTGTAAAAGGTCGGGGAAGAACCCCTTTCTTCACCATTTTTGCAACTTACAACCTTCCAAACCCATTTTTTCACCTTGGAAAAACATCCTTGAACCCACAAAAAGCTCATACTTTTCTAACCACCACACCGTACAAATCATCTTTCCGAAATCCATTTTCATTTTCATCCGTCGGATTTCGTAAAAATCCAACCTTTTCACAAACCACTTCATCTTCTTCATCACTTCTCAAGAGCTTTCAAATGGAGTTTAATGGATTCATTCTTCGAGGAGGGAAACCGGGGGATAGACAAAGAAAAATTATTCAACGGTTGCAAAATCGGGAAATCCTCCCGACAAGGTATGTTGACAAAAACTGTCTCTACACTTTAGGTATCTATCATAGCATATTTCATTTATTAGATAATTTAGGTTTGCATAATTTCTTTTCCAATAAAGAACCTACCTATGAGCGGTTGACAATTGAATTTTTGAGTTCCTTAATTTATATTGTCAACCCTAACACTGCTAGCACAGTTGGTACTGTCAGATTTAGAATGTTTGCTGTTGAATACCAATTCAGTACCGACGAACTAGCCAGCTTGTTAGGAATCCCTCATGGGGACGGTGCTATTTGTGAGGCCCCTTTGGATTCCGAATGGTCTGTTGAGGTATTTTCCTTCTGGGAGCGTTTATCAAACACTTCCATAAACTCTTTTGAAGGATTTCTTGCCTCAACTATCCATAACCCGGCCATCAGAGTTTTTCGATATCTGTTGGCATGCACTATTTTTGGCCGGGAGAATCCAAATAAGGTTAATGCTAGAGAGCTTCTATTTTTACAAGGAAACCTCACAAATAGACGTATTAATTTGGTCCCGTTCATGCTTGCTCATATGACTTTTACTTTGAATAAAGCGGGACCGATTTCTTTTGGTGGATTTTGATTACATTTATTGCTCGGGCGCTTAACCTGAACAATGAGATGGCTACCCTAGACCCCCTACCTCCTCGCACAAATAACCTAAAATTTCTGAGAGACATGAAATTGTGTCGCTCGAGGAGAGAAGGAGGCTATATGCTTATGGTTCATGGTGTAGCCATCCCATCTGTTGTTTTACTGTGCACTAGACGTACAGATGTACGAGATGAAAGGAATTTGACCTACGCTTTAGATGCTCCACCTGTTTTCGGTCCTCTTCCTCCTAACATTCCTGATGAGGCGGGACATGACACTGATGATGAATATGATCAGAGAGAGAGATCTCACGTACCCCATGTGTCCCCCCATCATCCTTCACCACCACACACCGCACCATCTTCTTCTTCTGCAGGTACCACTCCTAGCTTCTATATTACAGAGGAGATGTGGCGTGACCACATGGCTAGAGAGCAAAGGCGTGACGACCTACTCTCTACCATCCAGCAACAAATGGCAGATAACATGCGCTTCATGCAAGAGTCGCAGCGGAGGACAGACAGGTCCTACGACACTATTCTACAGTCCCTGCAAACGATCACAAATACACAAGCCCGTTAGCAACACTACCACCAGAGACACATGGCACTCATTGAAGCCACTCAAGGTTCCATTATAGGTAACCTTCGAGAGGTAAGGACCGCTCAGAATGCCCTGGAGGCGAGGATGGATCAGAGAGACCGTCGTCGTACCCGATCCCGTCGTCCACCTTGTCGCTACGCGAAAAATACAGAGTCGCCATCGGTTTTTATTTATTCCAAAGGAAAGGGAAAATATCGAGAAAACCCCAAAGTATGGTCGTCGCAACCACGAACAGGTTTGGAAGTCGGTTATGCGAGGGGAAGGTAGACATGAGACAGGTTTGTGGAGTGGAGGTAGATTTTAAATTAGTGTGCTCGCCATCTAGGATGTTTGCGTTTATGTGTGTATTGTTTATCAAATGCTTGCTCGCCAAAGGTTTGTGGAGTGGAGGTAGATTTTAAATTAGTGTGCTCGCCAAGGAATGGATCCTCGTGCCTACGTATGCCCACTTGTTGAAGTGAGAAATCAGAGCGTTCGTAGTTCGTGGTTTTGAAATTTGTTTGTGTTTGTTTTGTTGATTTTATTTCCTTGAAGAAGGATTTTCGATTGTGTCGCCCTAAGGCTCAAACAAAAGGTTTGAATGCGTTGAATTGTTTTATGTTTTGAAGAAAGTGTTATTGATTTCGGATTGCACTAAAGACTATGGATAAAGGTGAATACCTCAAACGGTCAAGCCGAGCGTCTTGTGTTCGAAGCATTCAGAATGAGTGTAGGAAAGCTCCAGTCTCATCCCTTCTTTATCGCTTAAGGCTCGTGACGTACGATCCTAATCGTCATTTATTGTATCTTTGAGTTTGATTTAGAAAAGACCATTTGACGTTGGATCAAGGGTTTGTTTATTGTTTTTGATTTAAGAAAAAGACCACTTGACGTTGGATCAAGGGTTTGATTATTGAATTCGATTAGGTGAACGTTCCTAATGCCTAAGGAGTAGCTGACAAGCAATAAAGGAAAGCAATTAAATGCGTACATCGGAAAGGGGAGGGGGGTACATGTAAAGTACAAGGGATGTGCGAAAGTAAAATCATTCAAATGAAATCTAATTCTAAAATCTAAACTCTATCTAAACATGCATTAGAACCAAGGTTAACCACATGAGAAATAATAGCTAGCAATTGAAAATTTCTATAAATCCTACAACTAAGGGAGCATGCAAGATTGAACTATTTCTAAGCCTAGGGGTAGAATTGTCATTTCACAATTATGAATTAATATTGAATTAAATTTCTATTCTCTAAGTAAGTTCTATTTAAAGTCTAAATTTAATATTGCTAATTAATTTCTAAAATCTACTCCTAAAATTATTTCTAATTGTTCTAATAACATTCTAATCAAAGTTTAATATTTCTAACAATTATTCTAATTCTAATAATCTAATTAGAAATCTAAAATCTAATTATCTAAAACAGTAGCCTAAATTTAATATTGCTAATTCTAACTAATTCTAATGACTACTTAATCCCTAAATCCTCTAATTATCCTCTAAAACACATATAAACTCAAAATCAAATGTTAAATCCTAATTAATCTCTATGTTACTAATCACAAAAGAGGAGTAAGAAATTAACACCAAAGGCCTGAACAGCAACAAAGGAGCCGAGGCCCACTCCCAAGGCCCATTGGCCTCTTCCTATGCATGCAGGGGAGTGTCGAACCCACGGGAGGTGCAAAGAGCATACAAACGGGCCTAGAAGCCCTAACTGACACACAAAAACTAAAGAAACTGAGGGATTATCTCCCTTTGGACCCAACGATTTTCTTGAGGCCCAAACCGCCTCCATCATCAACCCGCTCACACACACTCGCGATCCTCATTGCCTCTGGATGCAGAAAGCCACTGTGACGGAAAGAAAAACCGATCGTACCTCGTTCGTTACCGATGATTCACTTGCGTTCTTCGCATAGGTTTCATCTCCGGTTCGCGCCATCAATTATGCAGATTCGTGCTTCGTGAGTCATATTACAGTTGAAGGACGGAGAACCGAGGTTTGTGCTTGATCGTCGTGCGACGTTGTTATCACGGTTGATGAACTAAGTTCGATCACTGCTAACTGAATATGAACGAAACCAATTCAGATCGTGCGCCTTCGAGACCGAGAACGACTTCGTGCTCTTAGGCTTCTGCTTCCATTCCTTTCTTCTATTTCAACGTCGCTTTAGAGTCGTGGTTTTGATGCCGCTTTTGGTTGTTACAGGTTGGAGACAGTTGAAGGATTGAAGTTGGATTGAAGGATGAAGAGAAGTGAATTGAAGTGGTGAAGGTTGGTGCGGTGAAGGTTTTGGTTGAAGGCGGAGATTACCGTTACGGTTACGGACTCGCAATGCTTGAAGGTTTGGCCAATGGAGATTACGGTTATGGAGGTTGTGTGTGGTCGAGGATGAACACGGAGGGTGACGAATGAAGAAATTGGATCACGGTGGTGGTTGGTGAGGGTTGGATTCGATAGCGATAGTGGTTCTTTGAAGAAGAAAGAGGAGGTTGAAGTGGTGATTAACGGTTTTGTGAGTTTGTTACGGTTGTTGAAGGAATTGAAGAGAGGCTTGGTTCAGTTGTTAGAGGTTGAAGAAGATTAGGTGATGGAGGAAGAAGAAGAAGAATCTGGAAGTTTGAGAAGTGAAGATTGAAGAAGAAGCATGATTGATGTGTGGGTTCCCTTTATATAGAGCCTTGTTTTTGCAGATTTCTTTGTTAGAGTTTGTTAGTTAGTTATGAATGAAAAATTCTGTTAAACTGTAATTTTATTGTGAAATTATGCAGGAATTTAATTTGATTCTTATGCAGAAATTTTGTTATCGAAATGGCTTGTGCAGTTTGTTCTTGTTTGGATAGCAGCTCGTGCTTGAAGCTTCTTGGCTGCGTTTCAGCTTGCGCTTGGTTATACTTGATGTTGTGTTTCATTGTATTTTGCTTATGGCTTTGACGCTGGCTTCACTTGGAGTGTGTAGCTTGATGAAGCTTGCTGTTTGCATTGTACTGCTGTATCATTTCATTTGCTTTTTTCTCCATTGCATTATTATTATTATTTATTTTTATGGACAAACTACATGCATATGGTTTTGGATCATATTATGGAATTATTTGGAAAATGGTTTAATTGATTTTGGAATCGGATATGGTTTAAAAATGGATAAAGGGATATTTGGATTAGTAAATGAAAAAGAACTTGGATTGGTTTATGAATGGATTTTCTAAATGAATAGAAAAATGAGTTTGGATAATGGATTTTCTAAATGGATAGAAGAAATGAATTTGGATAATGAAAATGGATTAATGTGGATTATGGATAGGGATTCAAAAAAGATGGATTTTTAACATAAAAAAGGGTGAATGGGCTTTAGCAAGTTAACAATCTGAAATCATCGACATCGAAATATCGACTTTCAACATGACACAATGAATTAATCAGAAACTCATCGATCAATCAAAAGTCCACAAACAAACTTAACCTCAAAAATCAATCCAAACTCCAAAAATTGATTTGAAATTAGAATTAGTTTGCAATTATCGCCATGATTACGAGATGATGACTGCCTATGCCATGGATTATTGAATCCAACCAACACGACTCGTGAATCGAGTTGAACCATGCTTATTCAAATGAAATGTATGGATGAAAATGATATGCAAATGTTTAGGTTAGTGATCTATGTGATCCATGTGAAGGGTGAGGCGAATTTCAGGGTATGACACACCTCAGGATGGCGAGGGCACTAGTGGTCAGCAATTAGGTTGTCAGGTAACTCTTCCCTTATCTTATTTCGAAACATTGGGGACAATGTTCGATTTAAGTGTGGGAGGAGACTCTATCGTCTTTTCTTTATTGCTTTTCTCGTTTTTCCTTTATCATTTTTTCTTTGTTGTTTTTAGATAGTTTATTTATTGTTATTTCCTTTTAGTTGTTTATTTTGCTTTTTAGTATAATGCATGAGTTTGACGAGTCACCAAATATAGTAGATCTTTAGTACAATCCTACCTCCCCATACCTTTAGCCCCACCGGAAAAAAAATTGCAAAAGAAAATAGTGTTATTTCGAAAGTTTTCAGGTTTTAAAGACATGTTTTGAGTAAGGATGCGGTGACTTGGGAAAACTTTGCGAAACATCAGTATCTGTTTTAGCACCATAAGCTTCGTAAATATAGGAATCATTCCCGAAACCCCATATACCATGGCCTTAATCATCATTTCCGTATAAGTCCTTAGTAGTTTAACTCAGCAGTCAGCTCCGGCCTATGCATCCTCTACGTAGGGGACCGATGCAAATAAGTGAATGATCCAGAAAAACAAAAAAATAAAAGAAAGCAAAAAGGCAACTCCGGTATAGGTGACCCTCACAAAGTCATTTAAACCAAAGAATTGTAAAAAATTGCTACAAAAAGAAAAAGAAAAAGAAAAAGAAAAACTTACCCACTGCTAGTTGGTTCAGAGGTATCTGGCACCGAACTCGGTAGGGCGGATTACGATCCGATCCCCCACGACTACAGTTGGGTCCAATAAAAGGGTTTACACATATTTATGTGCCAGAAACCCCATGCTCAGATCATAATCACTAACATGCCACTCTACTACGAAGCATGTACGGATAACGGGCTTAATGTGATTGCACCTGAATGAAAAGGACACAAAAAGAGATGAAGAGGCAGGCCTAGGTATTGTGGGATAATATGGGTTGGTTAATATAGGAATGAAGTTTATGTCCGTATTTGCGGATTAGTGTCATCATGATACCCTTAGTTCACTCAGTTAGTACCTATCACTGCATCCCGACTTGAACTTAGAATTTATACCTGAAGCACTCGTTTACAAGAATTTTCTTTTATGAGCTTTTCAATGTTTTGCTTGAGGACAAGCAAAGGTTTAAGTGTGGGAGAGTTTGATAACAATGAAATTTACCGTATTTTCGACTCCGATTTCACATGCATTCTAGTTGTTTTATTATCATTTTGTTGTGTTATTGCTATGTTTTCCTTTGTTTTCAGGTTTTTACTTTAATCGGAGCCCCGATCGAGAAAAGGAGTGAAAAAGAGCTAAAAACCCTAAAATTCAGCATTTTGTACTTGTGGCCTACCCCATGGCTGGCGCCATAGACCCTTCCATGACGTGTCCAAGCTCAACTTCCCTCAACTTCCACGTTCCCCACTACTTCCACTAAGGCGCCTCATTTTGTGCTTGTGGCAGGCGCCATGGCCTTGTGGCGGGCGCCACAAGAGGAAAGTTTTTCCCTCCCATTTTCAAGTTGAAGGGCATCCTTGTCATTTCCATCTTTTTACTTGCTTATAAATAGAAACTCGAAATCACTTTTACAATCATCCAAACTTAGAGCAGAGGCAAACTCAGATCAACTTTGTTTCACTTAGGCATATATTCAGTATTATAAAGTGGTAATCGCTTCGCATTGGAGTGTTACCACAATTGTGTAATCGAGTCTGTGATAGAGTCTGTAATCGAGTTTGGAGCACTTTGGAAGGAAGTTAATCCTGCCGCCATTTTCATTTCCGCTTTGCAATTTATTCAACCCTCCGATTGGAGCAGGTTTTTATTACTTGTCTTTATCTTATTTATTTTCCCGCACTCGCTTTATCTTATTTATTTTCCCGCACTCACTTTAAATTATTTATTTTCTCGCACTCGCTTTAAATTATTTATTTCCTCGCACTCGCTTTAAATTATTTATTTCCTCGCACTCGCTTTAAATTATTTATTTCCTCGCACTCGCTTTAAATTATTTATTTTCCGCACTCGCACTACTTTTATTTATTTCTCGCACTCGCACTACTTTTATTTACTTTCCGCACTCGCACTACTTTTATTTAAATTAATGCAATTTTACTTTACCATGTCTAACTAAATCTACAAGGTTAGAATGTAAGGATCGTAATTGAACCGATAATCCATACAATTGTTCGTAGAAGCACTTAAGGGCTATTTTAACTTTCAACTTAAGTTTTCCCGCACTTCAATTCTGTTGGGTAAGATCGAAAGCCGTCCAACGTCTTTTTAAACTTAATTGTTTTTAACTATTTCAAAAACAGCGAAAGCGCTTTGTTTAGTTCATTAGGAGATTTTAACATTAAGACGAAAAGAGATTTTAAAACTATTTTCGGACGCGTTTATAAGTTTAGAGTCTGGTTCGTAAGAACCTCTTTTGGTTAAGAAATCCAGGTTATAATACTTTTCAACTTAGTCAAGATACTATATTTCTTAAAAATAGGTTTACTACTCTAACGTAATGCGCGCCTTTTTATAAGTGACAATAAGAGGGTTTGATTAGGGAGTTCAACTCGGTTCTGAATACGCGAAAGCGACAGTTCCTGTTAAATTAGTTCTTTTCAAAGTAGGAAACATTGTCCATAAGTAGTTCTGTTAGCAAGTACTTGGATTATTAATCGATTACGTGAATTACATTTGACCCTGTCTTTATTAATTAATCTTTATTCAACACTTTACTTTTCCTTGCACACCCTAAAAAAACTTATTTTGATTGCCTTTGATAAACACCATAACGACAGATAACGATAGATTGACACTTGGTCTCTGTGGATTCGATAATCTTTTATATTACTCTGACGCGTTCGTATACTTGTGAAACACCGCATCAATGCGTAGGGGTGTTAATACCTTCCCTTCGCATAATCGACTCTCGAACCCTAGATTTGGTTGCGAGACCTTGTCTTTTCCTCTCTTCAGGTTTTCTTTGATCGTTTCCTTTCCCTCCTTTGGGATAAATAACGAACGGTGGCGACTCTTTTGTTCTTTTTCCCGCCGGTTGTTTTTCGCGTTGCGACAGCTGGCGACTCTGCTGGGGACCCTGGTTTCCCTATGCGAGTCCCTCCTAGCTTTTGTGAGTTTCTTTTTTGTTGGGTGTTTATTCTTTTGTACAGTTATTTACTTTCAGCATTTATCTGTTTTATCTTATTGCATTGTGTACATATGATTGATGTATCTGTTGGATCTGTGGGGTTGGTTGTTGGGGTGGGTTGTTCTATGAGAGATACGCCCACTACCCAGGCTTGAGCGTACACACAGGTTTTATAGTGGATAGTCATGAGGCTTGCGTAGCATGTTGCTACGTTAAGTCGTTCATGAGACCCACACCCAGATGAGGTTTCTTTTGGATATATCCTATCCTACGGGTGTTCCATAACGACAGGATGTTCCTTTAGAAATCGTCGACTCTGGTGACCATTTCCCGGGGACTCAGTCGAGGCACTCCTCCGAGACGCGATTATGTTAGCTCTGGTGGGCGCATTCTCGTTGCTCAACCCGGGGACCCAAGGCTGGGAACTTGCTTTTAGGATATCCTGTTGAGGGGAGTCAGTGGAGGTCTTTTGTCTCGTAATAATACCAAACCTTCAGTGGTAAACGTATTATTCTCGACTGAAGGGCTAGAAGCTGACAAACTTCTGTTCTTAGAACCTACCAGTGAGGGGCGGGCTAAATTCAGGAAACCTTAACCTTCAACTAACCTGGTTTTCTGGTGTTCTTATTGGAGCAGAACTTGGATCTTTTATATGTTCTTCAGTGGTTTTCTCTTCAGACAGTGTGACCTGACAGTTGTTCGAGCAGATACAGCAATCATGATTCCCATGTCACTGCATTGCATCACATCATTTTGCATTCACATCATTTAACACATGTTTATCTATTCCCATGGGTTTATATCTTCTTCTTGATTCTAGTCGGGGTTTTCTGGTTCTCCTAAGATGGATATTGGCAGAAAAAGACATGTCGCCTACAAATTTCCTGTGGTTTGTTTGGATCTCATTCAACAGCTGATGAAGTTAATGGATCATGATTCTCTAGAAAGATTCCGGAAGGATTACGGGTTGATTCTAAGTTTCGTTACGATTCTCCCCAAAGATCAACACGATGCTCTCTTTACATTGCTGCAGTTCTATGACCCTCCATTAAGGTGTTTTACGTTCCCAGGTTATATATTGGTCCCTGCTTTGGAGGAGGTTTCCAATTTTCTCAGAGTTCCTATCAAGTCGCAGTTGCTATTCTACAGTTCCGAGTTTCTGCCGGATTTCAGCATGGTTGCTTCAGCCACATATTTGGGGAAATCAGTCTTGGAGTCTAATATGTGTCAGAAAGGAGGAGTCAGTGGTTTTCATCTGAGTTTCTTAGTGGGAGAAGCCAAGAAGAAGCTTGAAGATGGTGATCGGAGGTGTTTCAATGCTGTGTTGGCTCTTTGTGTATACGGGATTGTCCTGTTCCCTAATGTTGCAAAATTTATGGACGTAGACGTAATACGCCTCTTCGTGTTGGGAAATCCAGTGTCGACCTTGCTGGGAGATTTCTTTCATTCAATGCATCACAGGAATGAGAATAGAAAAGGAGGATTGGTGAATTGTTGTGCACCCTTGTTTTATAAGTGGTTTAGTTCTCATCTACCCAAGTCGGGAGCGTTCGTTGATTTCAAGGACTCGTTGAGTTGGTCGAAAAGGTTGATGGGGATAAGAGCTAAAGATATTTCTTGGTGGTCTGACCGTAACTTGCTTCGGGTGGATATTATTCACAGTTGCGGGAACTTACCGAATGTCCCGTTGGTAGGAAGAAGAGGAGGAATTAACTATAATCCTTCCCTAGCAGTCAAACAGTTTGGGTATGCTTTAAAAACTCCGCCTTTGGAAAAAGATGTGGAAGAATCTCTATTTTTCCATTCTTCATCTGATCTGACTGTATCCCATAAGGCAGCTGAGGCCTGGCTTAAGGTAATCAAGAGAGGAAGGAATGTGCTTGGAAAAGGGGATTGCAGGGCTTATCCTCAATATGAAGATTGGCTTCGGGGAAGAGTCGAAGAGTTTAGTCTGCCCTTTCCTATTAAAGAACCTTTGTATCCATCTACTCTTGAGCAGTCAACAATGGTGAGCCGAGAGGAGTATGACAAATTGAAAGATACCATGGAGGAACTTCAAACTGAAAACTCGGAGTTGAGTGTGAAGTTGCAACACTTTATGCATCTATACCATGAGGCAGAATATCAGAAGGGGGAAGCTGTCAGATTGCAAGAGGAAGCGGAAAAGAAATTAGCTGTGGAGGTGAGCTTCTTCAGGAAAACTGACAAAGCCTTGGGGTCATCCGGTTCTGAGTTGAGGCGAGTCAAGCAGCAGTTAGCAAATGCTCGTGGTAAGTTAGCTGGGTGGCAAGAACAATGGGATGCATTTTCAGCTTCTCGGAAGGAAAAAGAGGAGGAGATTGTGGCCTAATTGACTGGTCGGATGGAGAAGTTGAAGACTCTACTGAAGGAGAAGAACAATGAGCTCCTGTGTGCCTGTAAAACCAATGGTTACATCACAGATCAACTCGACAAGGCTCAAAAACAAATTGAAGAACTCAAAGTGCTGGCGGGTTTGAAGAAATCTAGACTTGAAGAGGTATTCGGGGAGGATGATGGGGATTATTACATAGAGCACATCAAAGAACTGGACGGGATTATTCACAAGAAGAATTTGCTTATCCGGCGTTTGACAGAATCTCCAAATCATCCTGACACGGTGGCACTACTGGCTGAAGTTAGGAGCAATCCTTATGGGTTGTATACAGGAGACTGATTCCTGATTTTTGTTCCTCTTTTTACTTGTTGTGTTTCTTTGTTGCTTTGTAGTAATGATCCACAGGCTTTTTGTGGAGGTCCCCTTTTGATGTACTGTTGGCTAAGGCCCTTCTCCTTGAACTCATTTGTATAACGGTTTTTCCTTTATTGCATCTTGGTCTCAGAAGTTTATCCACGGCTCGATTTTCTTACACTGTTTATCTGATGTGAGACTAGAATCAAGGGGTAGAATATCCTTTGGAATTGATAAACATGTCATTGCATTTGCATATCCATTAGCATGTATTGCATAACAGGTACCGCTGCGGTGTTCTCATTTTGTTTGGTATTCCACTAGCAGGATAGCTGACTCAGGAATTCACCGATACGGTACCCAAAGGAATCAACACAGAGCAATGGAAGGCCTACAAGAAGAGCTCGCTGAGATGAGGATTCACATGAATCAGTTCATAGACGTGGTCCAAGGAGTAGCTCAGGGACAGTAGGAGCTTAGACTGTTGATACAGAGGAATCCCCCTACTACTCAACCGGAGATCGTGATTGATCCTCTAGCTGGAGAGGCTAATGGACCCAATGGACCGGGGCCTATCCCTATCCCGCGTGTCAACCTTGATCAACAACCAATCCATGATGATTAGGAGGATCAGTTCACCCTGCTTCAGGAAGACTTTGGCATGGGCCATGGTGTGGACCCTATGTTTCGGAGATTGGAGGAGAGATTGAAAGCTGTGGAAGGGCAGAATGCTCTTGGTGTGGATGTTGCTGATTTGGGGCTGGTCCCAGGTGGTAGAGTTCCACCAAAGTTCAGATTTCCAGTCTTTGATAAGTACAATGGCAACTTTTGCCCGAAGACTCACGTGCAAGCTTACTTCCGCAAGATGATTGTGTATTCCGATGATGAGAAACTGCTCATGTACTTCTTCCATGACAGCCTAGCTGGGGCATCCTTGGAGTGGTATATGAGGCTGGACAGAGCCCATATTTGCTGCTGGAGAGACTTGGCTGAGGCTTTTGTGAAGCAGTATCAATACAATGCAGATATGGCACCTGACAGGACTCAACTCCAGAATCTGTCTCTCAAGAGCAATGAGTGCTTCGAAGAGTATGCTCAACGCTGGAGAGAGATGGCTTCCCGTGTTCAGCCTCCAATGTTGGAAAAAGAGATGGCCAATATGTTTATGAACACACTGCCTGGGTCTTATTTGGAGCGTCTGGTGGATTGCAACGCCTCAAACTTTGCTGATGTGGTCTCTACCGGTGAGAGGGTGGAGAACTACTTGAAGACGTGTAAGATCCAAAGTGGGGTTGGGTCATCCTCGGGGTCGAAGAAGTCGTTCATAGGAGGACAGAAGAGGAGAGAAGGGGATGCAAATTTTGTGTCTTCTTATCAGATCAGGGGTAACCGAAGGAATAATTTTCAAAATTACCATCAGCAACCCTATGTTGCAGCTGTGACCATTCTGGCTGCAGCACCAGTGCAACAACAACAACCCCAGCGTCAACAAAATCAGTACCAACAACAACAGGGTAACAAACCTGCCTACCAACAGAGACAAAGGATGATGGATAGGCGTTTCGACACTCTTCCGATGTCGTGCGCCTAGTTGCTTCCCAACCTTCAACAGTTGCAACTTGTGCAGCTACACACTTTGGCTCCTCCTATTGGCAGGCTTCCAGTGGGTTATGACGCCAATGCTAGGTGTGATTTCCACTCTGGGGCACCTGGCCACACTATTGAAAACTGCAAAGCTTTTAAGCACGTAGTTCAGGACCTTATTGACTCAAAGGCCATTAACTTTGCGCCGGCTCCTAATGTTGTCAACAATCCTATGTCGCAGCATGGTGGAGCAAATGTTAACATGGTCGAAGGAGAAGTCAAATCAGTCAAGGATGTGTTGAAACTAAAGACTCCGATGTTAGAAATTAAAGAATACTTGCTAAAGGCAGATGTTTTCCCCGGTTGTGGGAGCGGTTGTTTTGCACAGAGCGGGGGTTGTGCGAGGCTGCAGCAGGGTATCCAGGCCTTGCTTGACGATGGTATCCTCCAAGCTGAAGACCTATCTGCCCAAAAGTCTGTTGAAGGGGTTGTTGAAGAGGTGTTTGAGAATTCAGATGTCGATCCTCTCTTTTTTGAAGATGCCGTTGATGCTGAAGAATTTACAAATGTTGTTCCTGTTGATTTTGTAATCCCTAATGATGTAATCAATTTTCCTGATGATGTTGCTGATATTCCAAACATTGTGTTTGATTCTGATGTATTTTTTGAACTTGATTCCGATGTTTCGGATGTTTGTATTTCAATGAATGAGATTTCTGAGTATGACTGTGACGTTTCCACTATTATAATTTTCTACCCAACCGCTCAGATCAGTGTGCCAGTAGCGCAACCGGTACCACTAGTGCGACCGCATCAATCTAATATGACCATCACGACCCCTGGTCCTTTACCTTTCACCAGCGAAAGGGCCATTCCTTGGCATTACGGGGGGAGTGTGTACACGCATGATCATAGAGTGGAGCAGCCACTGAAAATAGAAGAGTTGTAGGATCAGAAATCTGAACCTGAGGTGGAAATAAAAGATCCCGCAGTGGACAATGTTGGTGGAATCGGGCGATTCACCAGAAGTGGGAGACTGTTCTCACCACCAGTTACCCAATCTGATAGTGCTGACGCCGCGGCGAAGGCCAAAGGCAAACAAGTTGTGAATGAGGGTACCCCTACACCACAGGCTAGCTCTGAGCATGCTTTCGCGAAAGATGTGGATGAGCTCTTGAGAATCATAAAGAAAAGCGACTACAAGGTAGTCGATCAATTGATTCAGACGCCATCCAAGATATCTATTCTCTCACTCTTGTTGTGTTCGGAGGCACACAGGGAGGCACTTCTGAAGGTCCTTAATGATGCGTATGTGCCTCAGGAGATCTCAGTGAACCAACTAGAAGGGATCGTTACAAATGTTCATGCAAGCAACGGGTTGGGTTTTACAGATTCTGACTTGACGCCAGCTGGACGCGATCATAACAAGGCTTTGCACATTTCGATGGAGTGCAAAGACACTATGATATCCCATGTTCTGGTGGATACAGGTTCCTCTCTCAATGTGCTACCCAAGAGAGCCCTGTCAAGGTTAGAGGTAGAAGGTTTGATCTTGAAGCCTTCCGATCTTGTTGTGAAAGCCTTCGATGGTTCTAAGAGGTCGGTATTCGGAGAGGTAGAATTGCCAATTCAAATTGGATCACAAACCTTCAACATCGTCTTCTATGTAATGGATATCAGTCCTTCGTATAGTTGCTTGCTGGGTCATCCTTGGATCCACAATGCTGGGGTAGTCTCCTCGACCTTGCATCAGAAGATCAAGTTCCCGGTCAACGGAAGAATTGTTATATCTGTGGTGAGGAGGATATGTTGGTCAGTCACCTGTCTACATTCAAGTATGTAGAGGTAGAAGGTGAGATTCATGAGACCCTGTGTCAGGCCTTTGAGGCAGTTCAAATCAAGGTTGCAACTCCAGTGGAAGAGGTTAAAGCAGGTGCCTCTATTTCGTCCTTCAAGCAGGCACATGCCTTGGTAAATTCAGGTGTTGCTCCCGGTTGGGGACGTCTGTTGGATTTACCTATAAAGGAAGACAAGTTTAGGATTGGGTATCAGTCAGCATTGACTTCTACAACTTCAACGCCTCAGACTCGTCAGGGGCCGATTACTTTCTCCAGTGCTGGCATCATTCAGTATGGCCAGATCTCTGCAATCAACGAAGAAGATGGGGATAGTGATTGCGACATTGACAAATGGGTGCGTCCAAGGGTCCCGGGTGAAGTTCTTTGCAATTGGTCGTCTGAAGAGATTATCCAAGTCACTCTTCTTGAAGAGTAATTTTATTTGTTTATTTGTGCATATCTAAGTCTTACGTTCCGCCCAGGGCGTAATGACTCATTGTAGGGCTCATCTATGTGAATACCTGCATTTTTTATCATAAATAAAGGACGTCTTTTTGCATTCAAATATTTTGTTCACTGTCTTTCTATTTTTGCAGTTTTCAAAAATCAAAAAAAAATATATTTGGCAATATTTTGTTTAGTTTTCACTCCTTGTTCACACTCATAAGCACATACCATCACTCATGCAGATGCACGTCACCGGATCCTATTGATAACAGTTCTGCTATGGCTCACTTCGACTTTGAAAATCCAATCTTTCAAGCTGAAGAAGAGGGTGATGAAGATTGTGAACTCCCTGAAGAACTTGTCAGGTTGTTAAAACAGGAGGAAAGGGTCATTCAACTGCATCAATAGTCTATTGAAGTGATTAATCTCGGCACCGAGGACGTCAAGGGAGAAATCAAGATAGGGGTTGCTTTGGAAGATAATGTGAAGAAAGGGATGATTGAATTGCTGCAAGAGTATGTTGACATCTTCGCTTGGTCTTATCAGAACATGCCAGGGCTTGACACAGACATTGAGGTACACCGTTTGCCTCTCAAAGAGGATTGTCCTCCGGTCAAGCAGAAGCTCAGAAGAACAAGACCAGAGATGGCTGTCAAGATAAAGGAAGAAGTGCAAAAACAGTTGGATGCAGGGTTTCTAGCGGTTACAAATTATCCGCCATGGGTTGCAAATATCGTTCCAGTACCTAAGAAGGATGGAAAGATACGGATGTGTGTTAACTACCGGGATCTGAATAGAGCTAGTCCTAAAGATGATTTCCCATTACCTCACATCGATGTTTTGGTGGATAACACGGCTCAGTTCTCGGTATTCTCCTTTGTGGATGGCTTTTCTGGATATAACCAAATTAAGATGGCACCAGAAGACATGATGAAGACAACTTTCATAACCCCATGGGGCACCTTGTGCTACAAGGTGATGTCGTTTGGTCTGAAAAATGTTGGGGCAACATATCAACGAGCTATGGTAACTCTTTTCCATGATATGATTCATCACGAAATTGATGTTTATGTTGATGATATGATTGCCAAATCTCAGACGGAAGAAGAACATTTGGTGAATTTGCAGAAACTGTTTGAGCGTTTGAGGAAATTCAAGCTGAGGCTTAATCCGAACAAGTGTACTTTCGGGGTGAGATCTGGAAAACTGCTGGGTTTTATTGTTAGTGAAAAAGGGATTGAGGTGGATCCTTCCAAAGTAAAAGCAATACAAGAAATGCCTGAGCCAAGAACAGAAAAACAAGTATGTGGTTTCTTAGGGAGGTTAAACTACATTGCAAGGTTCATCTCTCACCTAACAGCCACGTCTGAGCCAATATTCAAATTGTTAAGAAAAGATCAGGCTATCATGTGGAATGATGATTGCCAAAGGGATTTCGAAAAAATAAAAGAGTATTTGCAGAATCCTCCAATCCTTATGCCTCCAGTCCCAGGGAGACCACTGATTATGTATTTGACAATACTTGATAATTCCATGGGTTATGTTCTCGGTCAACACGACGAGACAGGTAGGAAAGAGCATGCCATTTACTACCTGAGTAAAAAATTCACAGATTGCGAGTCGAGATACTCAATGCTTGAAAAGACATGTTATGCACTTGCATGGGCTGCTAAGCGATTGAGACAATACATGTTGACTCACACAACCTTACTGATCTCCAAAATGGATCCAGTCAAGTATATACTTGAGAAGCCAGCTCTCACCGGAAGGGTTGCTCGTTGGCAAATGGTACTGACAAAGTACGACATCCAGTATACATCCCAGAAAGCCATCAAAGGGAGTATTCTGTCAGACTATCTTGCTCAACAGCCGATTGATGATTATGAGCCGATGAAGTTTGATTTTCCGGATGAAGACATCATGTTCCTCAAGATGAAAGACTGTGAAGAGCCAGTTGTTGAGGAGGGACATGATCAAGATGAAAAGTGGACTTTAATGTTTGATGGGGCCGTCAATGCCAAAGGAAGTGGAATTGGTGCTGTCATTACCACTCCGAAAGGTGCCCACATGCATTTCACCGCTCGTCTGACTTTTGAGTGCACCAATAATGAAGCTGAGTATGAGGCATGTATCTTGGGTATTGAGCAAGCCATTGATTTGAGAATCAAGACTCTGGACATCTTCGGAGATTCAGCTCTGGTGATCAATCAAGTGAATGGTGATTGGAATACTCTCTAGCCTAATTTGTTCCCCTACAGAGATTACACGAGAAGACTTATGACTTTCTTCACAACAGTAAAGCTGTATCATATACCTCGTGATGAGAACCAGATGGCAGATGCTCTTGCTACTCTATCCTCCATGATCAAGGTGATTTGGTGGAACTATGTTCCCAGGGTCGATGTTATGCGCCTTGATAGGGCCGCGTATGTGTTTGCTGCTGAACTGGTGGTTGATGATAAGCCCTGGCATCACGACATCAAGTGCTTTCTGAAGAATCAAGAGTACCCTGTAGGGGCATCCAATAATGATAGAAAGACTTTGAGAAGATTGGCAGGCAGTTTCTTCTTGAACAAAGACGATGTGCTGTATAAGAGGAACTTCGACATGGTTTTCCTCAGATGCGTGGATAGACACAAAGCGGATATGTTAATGCAGGAAGTTCATGAAGGCTCTTTCGGTACTCATGTCAGCAGATATGCAATGGCTAAGAAATTGTTGAGGGCGGGTTATTACTGGATGACCATGGAATCATATTGTTTCAAATATGCTCGGAAGTGTCATAAATGCCAGATTTATGCTGATAAGGTGCATGTGCCGTCAAATCCTCTGAATGTGATGTCTTCGCCGTGGCCATTTGCTATATGGGGCATTGATATGATTGGAAAGATTGAGCCGACTGCTTCCAATGGGCATCGCTTCATCCTTGTTGCCATCGACTATTTCACCAAGTGGGTCGAAGCATCGTCATTTGTGAAGGTCAACAGACATGTGGTTGCCCAATTCATTAAGAAAGAAATCATTTGTCGTTATGGGATTCCCGAAAGAATCATTATTGATAATGGTTCTAATCTCAATAACAAAATGATGAAGGAGTTGTGCAAGAACTTCAACATTCAACATCATAATTCTTCCCCTTATCGTTCTAAGATGAACGGTGCTGTTGAGGCAGCAAATAAGAACATAAAGAAGGTTGTGCAGAAGATGGTCGTTACGTACAGAGATTGGCATGAGATGCTACCCTTCGCCTTGCATGGGTACCGTACTTCAGTACGTACATTGACCGGGGCAACCCCTTACTCCCTTGTGTATGGTATGGAAGCAGTCCTACCTGTTGAAGTGGAGATTCCTTCTCTAAGAGTCCTGCTGGATGTTGAGTTAGACGAAGCTGAATGGATTCAGACAAGGTTCAATGAGTTGAGTCATATCGAAGAGAAGCAAATGGGAGCCATTTGTCATGGGCAGTTGTATCAAAGTCAGATGAAGAGAGCCTTTGATCAGAAAGTGCATCCTCGATGCTTCCAAGTCGGAGATTTGGTGTTGAAAAGGATCCTTCCTCCTCAGACAGATCACAGGGGCAAGTGGACTCCTAACTATGATGGACCATATATTGTCACTAAGATTTTTGATGGTGGAGCCTTAATGCTTGCAACTATGGATGGTGAAGACTTCACTTCCCCTGTGAACTCAGACGCAGTTAAAAAATACTTCGCATAAAATAGACCCGTTGGACAATAAAAAGGATAGTCCAGGCAAAAAATGGGCATCCCGGCGAACCAAGAAAATGAAAAAGGTTCGGGCAAAAGTTAGGGATTAAAAATGAAAAGATTGTACACCCGATAAGTTGAAAACCTGAAAAGGCAGGCAACTTAGGCAAAAATGGGTATCCCGGTGGATTGAAAACCCGAAAGGGCGATCCAGGCAAAAGTTAGGGATTAAGCGAATGACTGCGTTCTGAGTAGTTCTGAATCCCATCTCGTGTCGATAACTGGAAACTTCCGAAGGATAGGAAACAGTCTAATCACTTTTTTCAGGAAGCTGGTCATTTGGAAGATCTTGAAGACGAGCGAGTCATAGCAGAATTGGAACCCGATAGAAATCCATTTCACATTGTCATTAGATTAATTTCTGTTTTTATCTTTTGTGCAATTACCTCTTCCAAGGATTGCTTCCTGATGTAAATGCCTATTCAGAGGCCATTCAATCAATAAAATCATGTTATTCAGTATATCTCTGTGTTCATTTTCATTTTTACTGTTTTGTTTGCAAAAATGACGTCCGAATTTTTGATAAACATTGCATCATGAAACATAAGAGCTTTACAGGTACATGCTTAATAAACATTTAAAATTGTTGTAAACTTTAAGTGCTTTGGATCGTTTATTCAGAACAGGTACACTCGGGGCATTTTCTTAAGGTTCCCAGCAGATGATCGCGGATGTTTTTCTTCAACAGTTGGTATTTGGTATCTTATCCCTGCAAAGTTGGTCCAAGCATTGGATTCTTCAATCCCCAACAGGTTCTAACTACTGTACTTCCCCAAGCATTTGTTTCAGATTATACATTCCCCAGTGGAGTCGACAGTGCCAGACAGTATCTTCCCGGCAGAAGCGGTTGCTCCTCAGAGTTCAATGCCAGATCGATGATCTCGACGCTAGATCCATGGTCTCTTTCCTTGAAGCAGAATCTTGGTACCGTATCGGTGTTTACTTCCCCTGCTGAGTCGTCTCTCTCGCAGATTTTGGTTGCCAGAACCACTGTCGCTTTCCTCAGCAGCAAGTTTTTAGTGCCATTCTCTCCCTAGTCAAAGTCTCGGTATTTTGTTATTGCCAGCACACCGCATGGCTGGTCATTTCCCCACAGAGTTCATTGTGTTGGGTATCTCCAATAGCATTGCCTGGGTCCAGAAGATTGTGATCATTTCCCCAGTAGAATTCCTTGCCTCGGCTTGGCGTTCTCTCTAACCTAGCATTTCGCATCCATGCATGTAGAATCATATTGCATTGCATCCTCCTAAATCGCGTAACATTTTCATTTTCATGGAGCATTACGCCATTGAAAAATTCAAACATACGCATGTAAAGCATAAGACATTCTCGGTATCCCAAGTGATAAGCCAGAAGTTTGTTTCCAGTACTCAGACTGAAAGTTTGTTCATGACTTATCCTTTATTATTCCCAGCAGGGGTCGTTGGCCCACGCGCCGCCTCAATTATCATTTTCCCTATTTCTGCCGATGCTGACAGGCATGCAAGTTTCCGGTATTCAGACCGAAGTGGCATTTAGGCCAGTTTTCCAATGTTCAGATCAAAGAAGTTTCTGACGTTCAGGTCGACGCAACTTGTGACACTCAGGCCAGTTTCCGGTATTCAGACCAAAGTGGCATTCAGGCCAGTTTTCCGATGTTCAGATCGAAGAAGTTTCCGATGTTCAGGTCGACGCAACTTGTGGCACTCAGGCCAGTTTCCAGTATTTAGACCGAAGTGGCATTCATGCCAGTTTTCCGATGTTCAGATCGAAGAAGTTTCCGACGTTCAAGTCGATGCAACTAGTGGCATTCAGGCCAGTTTTCCGGTATTCAGACCGAAGTGGCGCTCAGGCCAGTTTCCCGGTGTTCAGACCGATGTTTGATAGTCTAGTATCTTCCGATGCTCAGATCGAAGTCATTTCCAGTATTCAGATTGATGAGCGGCATTCAGGCCATGGTTATTTCTATGTTACCATTTATTTTGGTATTCAGGCTAACATTCTTTTTTCGGTGCTCAGACCGACTCTCACCGTACCAGACGAATTCTTTTTTCAAGACCACCTCTTTGCCGATCCTGACAGGAATTATTACTTCATTTTTTCACTTCAGTGTAAATTTTCGGGCTTTTATTGTATTCAATCCCTTGATACCTCGAAAGTGCGAAAGCCGTTGCTATCTTCCTTTCGGGTTTCCAGTTGATTGAATAGGGGCAGCTGTAATACCCCAAAATTTACCCTACAATTTTTCATGGAAGCATGGAATTATGTTTCACACTTCATTGGCATCATACTAGGTCATACTCATTGCATACTGCATTAGTGACTTGGAAATCAGGTTTTGATTGATCACTCCATAACAGAAGGAGCCCACACAAAGCAAGATTGAGAGTTGGACTTCATTCTCTAAGTATACAAGTCTCAAGGGTCTCAGGTGGCTCTAGGTATCTTGTTATGGTCTTCAGTTCATCAGCGAAGGATTCAGAGCTATCAGAGTGTTCATTTGGATTTAATCAGGAAATTAGGGTTTCATGGCTACCTGCAACAGGCAATGTTTGGTTGGAAGTAAAGGAGCTTATCCATGTCATGATTGGAGAGGCATCTTGGCCTAGGAGGACTCACAATTATCTCAGAAAGATCCATTGGCAAGCAGTGCAATCAGTTCTTGATCAATTTTTCCCTAAAATTAGGGTTTGGTATAAAATCAGTTTATTTCTAATTCTTTGGGTGAAACTCTTTTCCATGGCCCTCCATATTTCTAATTCTTGCACTTCAAGGAACCAATTTGTCGCAAATGTGAAAAACAACCGGCGGGAAAAGACACAGAGCCGCCACCGTGCGTTATTTATCCCAAAGGAGGGAAAGGAAACGCTCGAAGTAAACCTGGAATGGAAATGGTCTTACGACCAGAGATTGCAAGGATCGGGAGTCGGTTACGCAAGGGGAAGGTATTAGCACCCCCTCACGTCCATCGTACTCGACGGGATCCACGCTCAGAAGAATAGAAAAAGGTTGCTGAATAACTGCTCAAAAACTGCACGCACTGGAATAAAACACAGATGAACGAAGACGGAGAAAGCGGACTCGGCAGGATATCGCATCCTGGGCCTACGTAGTTTGTCAGGAACAAACATCAGAGTCGACGTAGTTCGGGGAAACGGGGAGCGTGCTCACTAGGACATCGTGTCCTATGCATACGTATCTTCTCTAACCAGAGTAAGAATCAGAGCACTCGTAGCTCAGCTAACGCACGCTGAAACAAAACACTGAAACAGGGACGCTGAGACGTCGAATGAAACACACAACTGGAAACAGAATGCCAATCGCTGGTCTTACATCCAACTCCGAACAAACAACAAACAGACGGGAAACCGAATGCCAATAGATGGACTTACATCAGACTCCGAACAAACACACGCAAATAGGATACGGAATGCCAATCGCTGGTCTTATATCCATCTCCTAAATCACACAACACAAAAGGGTTGAAAAAGAAAAAGGGCGAACAAAACACACGCAACAAAACAAAAAGGGCGCCCAGAGAGATCAGCTCAATCTCCTGCCTACGTACCTCATCTGGTACGAGGATCAGGGCAACGTATTTCCCCTTAATAGGGAAAAACTCTATCCTAACCAGAGACTAGGGGGATAACAACTAAAAGGGAGACTACGACTCGATCCTAGAAGTTGTCATGCAAACGATCCCTATGTTGAGGTCTCTAATCAGATCCTAACTCGCACAGGAAGCAAGCTAGCCTAAACAGCAAGTAAGCAAACACAGGTGAACAAGTATCACACGCTATATGCAAACAAATGGCTCATACAAGGTTGGGCTTTAGTCAAGGGGTCATATCAACCTCGACAAACAAGCCAACTGGAAGGGGTGTCTGAGGCTCTTAACCACTGACATTGACCGTCAGGGTGAGCAGATGAAAGGTAATGAGGATAAGACCTCATAGCTCTTAACCCGGGCCTGGGTGAGCTTGACTCAATGAAAGTGTGGGGGTCCAGAATGTGGGACCCTACTCCACTTGACTGACTCTATATACAAGGATCTTGGGTGTTTATTCAAAATGCATCAGCACGAAGTGCGAGCAAGATGAATGACTCAACTGAATAGCAGGGGATTGATTGCAAATCCCTTCTATCTGCCAATGCCTCTTCACTTAGGAGGTCTTTGAAGTACATGGCACAAATATAAATAGTCAAAAACATGGCCTCTTAAGGAGGGCTTCAGACAGGTGCCTGCCAAAGATAGCAGGTCTTCCAGACTACATGGAGAAAAGAAATTACCTAAGTGGTATGCCAACCACAAGCAAAGCAAAGCTCAAATAATGAGCAAAAGCGGCTAAAGTACCTGTAAGAAAAGCTAAACCATCAGTATGCTATTCAGACAACCAAACAATCAACAACAGTGTTACAACCAATCAACAGACAACAACAGTACAAGGCATAAGATGCAAGCAACTCAAATTGTTTCATCATTCAAAGAACCTACAAAACAGCAAGGTTAGTTAACCAAAGTAACTTGTATCTCATGGAATGAGATCACATCATCCATTAGGACTAATTGCTTAAACCTGAAATGCAAAACTCAAAAGGTGAGTACAAACCACTAGTCCAAAGACTAGGGTCAAAAGCAAAGCAAAAAGTCAAAACAGCAGCCAATATTCAATATAAAGCATGTTTAATCAAGCATGAACATGTCCTAAAAAGGACCAAACTCAAATCACAAGGCAAGGCCATCAATTAATCAAGCTAAGGCAAAGACACACAATGGTGGTCACACTTGAGCATCAAGAAGAGAAAATGTACATTAAATCAGAAACACATCCAATAATCATGAAACTTTTTGTGCAAGCTCAACATATTAAACAAAATCATCATGCAAAAAATTGGAAACAGAGGACATCAATTGACCTAGGAATGGAAATGAATAAGATCAACATCAAATTGTGTGACACACATTATCACACCCTAAGTTCATGTACCTAAAACTGAAACGACAAATGCTAAAAATGCACAACCAAGCCTCAAAAGTCATGTTATGTGTTAGGAATCATCATGTAAAATTTCATGGCAATTGAATCATGTATGAGCATTTCACAATAGAATGAATGAGGCATGTCACATATGCATACATGTCCAAAAGACCAAACACATTTTAATTTCCAGAAATGATAAAATTCAAAAATCAGTACCAAAAAATAATAGACAAACACGTGATCATGTAGAAAAAAATTGGGAATGATTTGGATCATTATTCTATTTTTTATGATTTTTTGAATGAGCATGCATAAAATGAAATTAAGTGTGCATCATGTGGAAAAAATATGTGAAAATGATAATTGAAATGGGAAATGGCAAAGTGCTGCACGCGGGAATTGAAGCGAGGTACCAGGCGCGTCCAAAACGACGTCGTTTTGGCTATAAGGAATTAAAATGAAAAAAATGCTGAAGCGCGCGCGGTGGGAATCGAAGGAGGGGAGCGAATGCGTCAAAACGACGTTGTTTTGGATGCGAGGCTAGGGTTTTGCAGACGGTGGTGGGCACTATTCACGCGTCGAGGAAACCACCGTCTTCTTCATGAAGACGGTGGATGAACAGTGACCATCAATAATGTTTTTCCAGATTTTGCAACCAGGTACACCATTCGAAAGGCTATCCAACAAGGAACACAGATCAATCATCAATTATGTCTAATTCTTCCTAAATCAAGAGAATCGAGCAAAAACATATTTGCTCTCAAACTTTCAGTTCACCATATCTCAGCCAATACTCAACCGTTTTCAAAAATGTTCATATCAGCGTGATCAGTGAGTCAAGATCTACAATACTATGGCAATAAAATAGAGAGACGTGAAGGTCGAAACTCACCTTATTTGAAGAGCAGTGACCGAAAACAGTGTCCTTAAGGCTCCCAGCTTTCCAGATCCACTTCCTTTGAGCTCCACTGAAGTTGGATGCAAGAAATGGCACGTGAAAAGACCTGAATCAAGCTCAATTTGGAGCTTCCATTAATGCATTCAAGCTCTTGGCCTGCACGAATCTGAGATGAAATCCACCAAATACATGTTGAATCTTGCTCAATAACACTCCATGTTCATGATTATGCAAGGAAAATCAAGGTTTATGTGTAGAATTTTGAAAAATCAATGGAGAGAAAATTGAGAGTGAAAGAGGATTCTAGATCTGAAAATGTGTGTCCTCAGCAAGGCAGTTACAATTAAGCTTTTATATGCTCTCCTAATTACTCTGAAATTATAATTAGGCCAAGGTTAATGGAAATTAGCAAGATATAAGGTGTATGCACAAATGGTAAAAACACCCTTGCATGGTGAAAGCATACGTGAACAGTACCACATGAGGGCCCAAATTCACTTAAAATCATCCCATGCACATGTTGGAATTGGAATTTTGTTCATGTGATCAACCAATTTTGAATTTGGTATTTTCCTTCCAAAATGGACATGCATGAACAAATGATTGTATGAGACAATTTCATGTAATGTAATGATGTATTTGGAAAATATGAGTCATAAGGAGCATAATGCAAAAAGAGGCACTCAAATTGGAGCTTTGGTTCAAAAGATATGGCTTGTTGAAGTTTCATGCACACTTTGCAATCAATGGATCATAACTCCTTAACCATTCATCATATGCTCATGATCTTGGATTTTTTGGAAATGGAAGAGAAATATCTTCAACTTTTATGTTGGACAAAAATTCATTTGAATCCTCCTTGGTGTTGGAAAGTTTGGTTGAAGTTGGTCCAAAAACTTGCTATTTTTGGAAACTTGAAATTATAGGTCACTTTCCATTTTGGGAAACTTTTGATTTGACTTCAAAATCTTCAATGTAGATGTTTGACATGATGAATAAGCCTCTTTGGGACATGAATGAAGTGTCTCAAACCATTTCTCCACCTCCTAGCCCTCAGTTGACTTTCAGTTGACTTTTATGGGCCTCAGATGACTTGGCAATGCACTGATGACTTTGAGCCTCTGATATTTGGTCAAGTTGCTTCAAAATGAACCTTGGTTCATGCAAGCTCTCTAGAATACTCATGTGGCCTCCATATCAAGGAAAAACATCTCTCTTGCGCTGGTGCCTTCTCTTGATGCCAATGCTTATGGATATGATACAATGCACTATGAAAGGATAATGTAATGTTAATGTAATGTTAATGACCTAAAAAATGAAATGAATGCATGAATGGAGGGTGCAAATTTGACGTGCTACATCTGCCCCTATTCAATCAACTGGGAACCTGAACGGATGAGAGCAACGGTTGTCAGACATTCAAGGTAAACAGGGATTGAATACCAAAAGAACCGTAGAATTTGCACTCTGCAGGGGATGATCAAAGGAACAGTCGACTTGATATACACTGATATCAAGGAAAGCGAGGCCATTTACCGATGGCGGCTGGTGGAACAGTCGACTTGATTAATACTGATATCAAGGAAAGCGAGGCCATTTACCGATGGCGGCTGGTGGAACAGTCGACTTGATATACACTGATATCAAGGAAAGCGAGGCCATTTACCGATGGCGGCTTGAAAACAGTCGACTTGATATACAATGATATCAAGGAAAGCGAGGCCATTTACCGATGGCGGCTGGTGGAACAGTCGACTTGATATACACTGATATCAAGGAAAGCGAGGCCATTTACCGATGGCGGCTGGAAAACAGTCGAATTGATATACACTGATATCAAGGAAAGAGAGGCCATTTACCGATGGCGGCTTGAAAACAGTCGACTTCATATACACTGATATCAAGGAAAGCGAGCCATTTACCGATGGCGGCTGATGGAACAGTCGACTTGATATACACTGATATCAAGGAAAGCGAGGCCATTTACCGATGGCGGCTTGAAAACAGTCGACTTGATATACACTGATATCAAGGAAAGCGAGCCATTTACCGATGGCGGCTGGTGGAACAGTCGACTTGATATACACTGATATCAAGGAAAGCGAGGCCATTTACCGATGGCGGCTTCGACTGGGGAGTAACAAGATGTTTACAACTGGAACCAGACAAGACGTTTACCGACGACTCTACCGGGGATTTCGATGTTTACCAACGAAAGAATACACGACCAGACACTTACCGATGACTGGGAAAAAGATACACAACCAGACGTCAACGGACGAATGGGAAAAAACTCGACGTTTACCGACATCGAAAGATGATGTTTACCGACACCAAAAAAAAGTACGACCAGACATTTATCGATGACTGGGAAAAAGATACACAACCAGACGTCAACGGACGAATGGGAAAAAACTCGACGTTTACCAATATCGAAAGATGATGTTTACCGACACCAAAAGAAAGTACGACCAGACATTTACCGATGACTGGGAAGAAACTCGACGTTTACCGACATCGAAAGATGATGTTTACCGATACCAAAAAAGGATCGACCAGACATTTACCGAGGACTGGGAATGAACTTGACGTTTATCGACATCGAAAGATGATGTTTACCGACACCAAAAAAGGATCGACCAGACATTTACCGATGACTGGGAAAGAACTCGACGTTTACTGACATCGAAAGATGATGTTTACCGACAGCAAAAAAGAACGACCAGACATTTACCGATGACTGGAAAAAAGATACACAACCAGACGTCAACGGACGAATGGGAAAAAACTCGACGTTTACCGACATCGAAAGATGATGTCTACTGACACCAACAGAAAGGAGACCCACACGGGGATCAACACGACACCTACCGGTATCGTAAGAATGACATCTACATATGTCGAAACAACACCAGACACTTGCCAGGGACTACACTGGGGAGTCACGCTTTCCTTTCGCGGACGGGTAAGGAAATAAACCTCTTTGGGGATTACCAATCCTGAATGCTGTCAGGAGCAACTGCTGCAAACGTGCCATACGGATGTTGAACGATGATCCGCCTCTGCTGGGGATATGATCCAATCTGCAAGATGCAAGGGAGGAAAAATCCTAATGGGAAAGTAAATGATCACCTTGCGGAGCTCGCAATTCTGATTTGATCTCTCAACTCTGTGGGGAGTAGCACTGCTGGGGATGTTTGCTGATCTGTCATTCTCGGAACGGCAGATAGACCCACTCAACCAGGGAGTCCTTTGTTGGGGACAAACCAACCTCTCCACCACGTTGGGGAAACCAATTCTGAAATCGACCCAGATGACCCAACGTCGCGATGCTGAACTCCTCAGAGTAACACCTTCACCAACTGGCTAAACCAATTCTTGAATGGTAACCACAATTTGGGGTTAACTTATGCTTGCAATTCGAATGCATGAATTTTTCAGCGTAATGCTCCATAACCATGGAAATGCTACGCAATTAATGATGCAATATGCTATGATTTTCTAAATGATGAATGCATAAAAAATGTCCCCCTCTGGGGACAACACTGGGGAGCTCGAGGAACCCTGCTGAGGAACTCAATATCGCTCCAATCTCCACCCTGCTGGGGACTAGCACTGCTGGTGGGGAAAGGATAATCCTTACTGGGGATGACCTTCACTGAACCCGATCCGCTTGGGGACTTCGCTGGGGAAAACAACCCACACTCGCATTGGGGAAACAGCCCTCTCAATCCTGCTGGGGATTACAGCAAACTTCAGACTTGGCTGCTGAGGACAAACCACCCGCAGTCCTCCGCTGGGGAAATAGCAACCGTCAGACTCGCTGGGGAACTAACAGTCCTCAGACTTGCTGGGGAAATACTCTTCTCGACCCTGCTGGGGATGATAACCAATCTCAGGCCTGATTGCCGAGGAAACACCGCTCTCGAATCCGCTCGGGAGATAACGACCTCGAACCCGCTGAGAAGATACGGCTTATTGGACACGGACCGCCCGTCGACTCGTCGAACACTGGTGTTCACCATCCCACCACAGTGTTGACTTTCCACTTGAGAGCTCCTAGACTCATCCAGTCTCTTCTGATTCATCACCTTGTATTCTCGGCTTTTCTCTACTTTGAGACAATCGATCTCCTCAGATCCGGGCCAACTCTCTAATCTGCAGACTTTGAAGAGTCTTCTTGATTACCCTCTAGGATCGTCGCGATTCTTTCGCCGTTTTTCACCGTTCTTCAATCCCTTGCCCCTGATTGGACTCTGCGGGGAACTCTTGTCAAAACGCTTCACATCATCACCTGTAAGTGAGCGAAAATTTCTAACAGCACCTGCAAAAGAGATCGTTAGATAAAACCGTGCCCCAGGCGTGCCAAGATTTCAACACCTAGGTCACTCAAACTTCCGAACGAGATTTCACGTTCTCAATCTTATAAGCATGCATCGGAAGGGACCTCTATGTCTCAAAATGCAAAGATTCTTTATCAAAATAAACTGATGTTTTTTCAATCAAAGCGGTCATGAAAACAAAAACACAACTATTTGACTGAATATGCATTTTATTGATTGAAAAAGGTGTGGCTCATAATCGAGCAGCACACAGGAAGCAATCCCTGAAAAGAGGTAATTGCGCACAAAAGGAAAAATCTATCCTAATGGCAATGTGAAACCGTGATCTCATCGAGTTCCAACTCGGTTACACCCCATATGTCCTCAAGACTCTCTGCACTTTCTGCCTTCTGAACAAGACGCTTCCGACTGATCTCTGCCGAGGATTATCCAGGTGTCTTAACCAAAGCACAAACGATCATGCTGGACGCAGTTGTTCGTTTCAATCCCTCTTTTGCCTGGACCGCCCTTTCGGGTTTTCAGTCCACCGGGATACCCTTTTTTGCCCAAGTCGCCCTTGCGGGTTTTCGACTTGCCGGGTGTACAGTTTTTCTTTTTATCCCTAATTTTTGCCCGAACCTTTTCTCTTTTTTCTTGGTTCGCCGGGATGCCCTTTTTTGCCTGGACTTTTTTATTCTTTTCGTCCAGCGGGTCTCTTTTTACGAAGTATCTTTTAACTGCGTCCGCATTCACAGGGGATGGAAAATCTTCGACATCCATGGTCGTCAACAACAAGGCTCTGCCAGAGAAATCCTTCTTGACCATGAATGGACATCATAACTGTGTCCATTTGCCCCTACGATCGTTCTGAGGAGGAAGGATCCCTTTCAACACCACGTTCCCCACATGATACCCACGAGGTCGCACCTTTCGGTCAAAAGCACGTTTCATTCGATGTTGGCACAACTGCCCATGACAAACGGTTGCCAGCCTTTTTTCTCAATTAGGCTCAACTTTTCATACTGAGTCCTTACCCACTCCGTCTCTTTCAATTTCTCATCCATCAGAACTCTCAATGACGGAGTCTGGACCTCAACTGGTAACATAGCGTTCATCTCATACGAGCGAGAAAGGTTTTGCCCCAGTAGATGTACGCACCAAGGTTCGATACCAAGATACAAACTTCGTGTTCAGCCACGATGTTGGTGCATTCAAATTTCAGTCGGGCAACAAAAGGAACGTGGGATCCCTTTGGCGTAACCAAAGCAACACCAACTTTGTTTCCATTCACGTTAACGACCCCATCAAACATCGGAATCCGTTCGGATTCAGGGTCAGGCCCCTCCTCCGGGATCGGTTCCTCACAATCTTTCGATTTGAGAACCATGATGTCCTCATCAGGGAATTCAAACTTCATCGGTTGATAACCCTCAATGGGTTGCTGGGCGAGGTAATCAGACAATACACTCCCCTTGATTGTCTTCGAGCGGTATATTGTATATCAAAATCAGTCAAAATCATTTACCCTCTCGCAACCTGTCTGGTCAGTGCTGGCTTCTCAATGCTGGCTTCTCAAATACATACTTGATCGGATCCATCTTGGAAATCCATAAAGTGGTATGAACCAGCATATACTGTCTTAGTCGGCGAGCAGCCTATGCCAAAGTACAACAAGTTTTCTCGAGAAGTGAACATTTTGTTTCACAGTCGGTAAACTTTTTGCTAAGGTAAATTGCATACTCTTTTCGACCAGACTCGTCATGCTGCCCCAGTACACACCTCATAGACCCCTCGAGGGCTGTCAAGTATAGGATTCACGGTCGTCCTTCCAAGGGAGGCATCAGAATCGGAGGCTCCTGCAACTTATTCTTTTATTTTTCAATGCCCCTTGGCAATCATTATTCCACCTGACCGTTTGATCTCTTTTTTCTTCAGCTTGAATATAGGTTCCCACGTGGCTGTTAGATGAGATATGAACCATGAGATGCAGTTCAATCTACCTAAGAGACCACGAACCTCTTTTTCTGTTCTCAGTTCAGGCCTTTCTTGTATTACTTCTTTTCTCTTTTTTTTTTTTTTTTAGCAGGATCAACCTCGATTCCTATTTCGCTCACAATAAGCCTCAGCAACTTACCGGACCGTACTTCGAAAGTGTACTTTTTCGAATTCAACCTCAGCTTGAATTGTCTCACGGTCAAACAGTTTCGCCTAGTCTACCGGGTGCCCCTCTTTTGTTTGGGACTTTGCTATCACGTCATCAACATAGCATTTAATTTCATGATGAATCATATCATGAAACAAAGTCACCATGGCCCTCTGATACGTGGCACCGGCGTTCTTGAGACCGAATGGCATCACCTCCACTCTTGACACTCGCCTCCAAGGCGGCCCCAACTTTCACTTCCTTCTTGACCTTCTCGGTCCCTGAATTGACAATCTCAACTCGCTCCTCGTGCGGTTGAATCACCTTCTCCTCTTGTTTCAACAACCTGGCTAATTCCTTCGGCAGTTCACAATCTTCTTCGCCTTCTTCGTCGGCATGGTAGATCGGATTGTCGAAGTCATATAGAGGTGTAACCGAATTGTTATCAATGAGATCAGGAGAATGATCGCATCTACATGAACTTTGATTCATGCATTGCTTTTGAGGTCGGAACGAGACAAATCAAAAGGAAGGAAAAATGAAAACAAACATTGCCATTTTTATTTATTTTAAACTGCAAAAATAAATGAAAAACAGGGAACACCGCTTTTACTACAAAAACATCCATTTATTAATGATGCAAAATGTTGCAAAATGAAACACATGAGGTGGCCCTTACAATTGACCAATACGTTTCGGGCAAAACGTATGGCTTTCATGCAAACAGAGTTGAAAAACAGAAATATTACTCTTCATGATGAGTGACAGTGATGATCTTTGAGGCCTTCCAGTTCCCTGGTACGCACGATTTTATCCACGATTCGAGCTCGCAGTCACTGTCAATCTCTTCACCCACCGCACAGGCGTGACCTGGATCCAGCATTCCAGCACTGATGAATGTGAACGGTTGACGACGTTCACTGTTTTGCCCAGACGAGTCTTGGCCTTCCTGATAACCAACCCCGAACCTATCTGCTTTGACTACAATGTCTACCATTCCTCCCCAGCCTGGGATCCCTTCATTCTTCACCACTTCCATGGCCTGTTTGTAAGAAGAAATGGACGGCTTTTTCTCTTTCTCAGCAACAAAGGCGTTTTCCACCTTGACGGTTTCAACTGCCTGACATGGTGTTTCACATATTACACCGTCCATTTCCACATCCATCATTCTTTGAATTGTTTCCCTCATCATTGCGCACCCATTTGTAGCAACAGCCGCACAACAATTATCACAACCAGGGAAAGCTCCACTCTTCATCAGATGTCTCTGGACCATAGATTGAAGTTCTTAGCTGATCCACATCCGTCACCTCGGTTTTTCCCTTATCCTCTGACATCACATTCACTCCCATAGGACCATGCATCGGCATGGGGTCAGCATTAACATTTGTCGTCGGTGCAAAATTGATGGCTTTAGAATCCACCAGATCTTGAACGACATGCTTAAAAGCTCTACAACCCTCAACATGATGTCCGGGTGCCCCAGAATGGAACTCGCACCTGGCGTTCTCATCGTAATTTGCAGGCCTCCGATGTAATTCTACAGGAACCAATATCCTCGGCTGAACTAACCCAAGATCCTTCAACCTCTTAAACAAAAGGGTATAAGTCACGGGTGGCTTGCCAAACTGACGATCCGTCGTCCCCTTCTTCACTTGGCACCCAGCTTTCTGTGCTCTCTGTTGAGGTGGCTGATGTTGATGTTGTAGAGACTGATTACCAGCAGGAGTAGATACTGCAGCATACGGGTGATAACGATCCTTACCCCTTTTGGCCTGCACATCGCTTAATTCAACCTCCTTCTTGTGCTGACTATTGCCAAAGGGCTTCTTTACTCCAGACGACGGAGCATTTCCCTTAATTTTCTCCGTTATCAGCCATTTTTCAATCCTCTCCACCCTTTCAGCAATTGCTTTCTGCCCCAAGGCGAGCCCTTGCACGACTTTGAACAATCCTCTCATCATCTCTTTCAACTCGAGAATGTCGGCGTTGGGTGGATCCATCAGCTTGGATTTGTTGCGTCTGGCAAGGTATTTGAGCGGAGGAACGATTCGATGGGCGCGAGCAGTGATTCTTCTGTCAACCAAACAGGTTAGATACTGGCACCTACAAAACAGAAAACAGGTTAATATGACTCACACATGAATGCAATGTCTATCCGTATGAGGAAGATTCTGTCCTTTGATTCTGGCTTCATCGAGACAGATAATAATTTGTCAATAACATTCGGACATCAGGATGTCTCTCAACCAGAATCTCAGTCAATGATATACTCCCCATATGGATAGACACGGGTTATATGCGGATGAATGCAAAATGGGAATGATGCAGATGCATGAATGCAAGTCATTGTGCCATCCTCCAGGTCATCTGAACACCAACTGTACGGATTCCTGTCTCTGAACTGATCACAATCATCTAAGGGCCCGAGTAACCACAAATCCAACTTGGGGAGTTCCGAAATAAACGGAACCGGTGGACATATCACCATCATCACAGGAACATCCACTGAACGGCTGACAACACAATCCTCTGAATTTGGATTCAACCTAGGGATCCGAAATAAACGGAACCCGCTGATAAGTACCTCGGATAGAATTCCGGCGTCTCAGAAATAAATCCATAAGTCCATCTGAACCATAGTCACCATCAGTACCTGCAAATGATTCAATCCCGTCCCACTTACGGGTGTCATCTAGGCCAGGGTAAGGTCAAGAGAAACGCAGGATAAACAATCCTTTCAAGAATATCATCATATGCACACCAGGTGTATGCAACGATAATACCCCTATCAGAATCTGAACTGCTCGTGATATCATGTTCCGCTAAGTGGCGCCATACCACCCGCTTCCCATGAATCACTCTATTCCTAGGTGTCCTAAAGCTCACTCATAGCCTGGGTATTGGGCCTTTTACCTCTTGCGATTCCCACCCAACAGAGAAACAGATACACAACCAGCACAATGATAATATGATGCATGCAAACATATATGCAAATATATACAATCACAACATAATAATCATAAATGCAATAAATAAAGCAGCAAAAGCAACCAAAACTATCCTAGAGAGCGCTAGGATGGACTCGCTTAGGGAAGATGGACCAGCAAGAGGTCAACTTCTTTATCCCCAGCAGAGTCGCCAGCTGTCGCAAATGTGAAAAACAACCGGCGGGAAAAGACACAGAGCCGCCACCGTGCGTTATTTATCCCAAAGGAGGGAAAGGAAACGCTCGAAGTAAACCTGGAAAGGGAATGGTCTTACGACCAGAGATTGCAACGATCGGGAGTCGGTTACGCAAGGGGAAGGTATTAGCAACCCCTCACGTCCATCGTACTCGACGGGATCCACGCTCAGAAGAATAGAAAAAGGTTGCTGAATAACCGCTCAAAAACTGCACGCACTGGAATAAAACACAGATGAACAAAGACGGAGAAAGCGGACTCGGCAAGATATCGCATCCTGGGCCTACGTAGTTTGTCAGGAACAAACATCAGAGTCGACGTAGTTCGGGGAAACAGGGAGCGTGCTCGCTAGGACATCGCGTCCTATGCATACGTATCTTCTCTAACCAGAGTAAGAATCAGAGCACTCGTAGCTCAGCTAACGCACACTGAAACAAAACACTGAAACAGGGATGCTGAGACGTCGAACGAAACACACAACTGGAAACAGAATGCCAATCGCTGGTCTTACATCCAACTCGGAACAAACAACAAAAAGACGGGAAACCGAATGCCAATAGATGGACTTACATCAGACTCCGAACAAACACACGCAAATAGGATACGGAATGCCAATCGTTGGTCTTATATCCATCTCCTAACACACACAACACAAAAGGGTTGAAAAAGAAAAAGGGCGAACAAAACACACGCAACAAAACAAAAAGGGCGCCCGGAGAGATCAGCTCAATCTCCTGCCTACGTACCTCATCTGGTACGAGGATCAGGGCAACGTAGTTCCCCTTAATAGGGAAAAACTCTATCCTAACCAGAGACTAGGGGGATAACAACTAAAAGGGAGACTACGACTCGAGCCTAGAAGTTGTCATGCAAACGATCCCTATGTTGAGGTCTCTAATCAGATCCTAACTCGCACGGGAAGCAAGCTAGCCTAAACAGCAAGTAAGCAAACACAGGTGAACAAGTATCACACACTATATGCAAACAAATGGCTCATATAAGGTTGGTCTTTAGTCAAGGGGTCATATCAACCTCGACAAACAAGCAAACTAGAAGGGGTGTCTGAGGCTCTTAACCACTGACATTGACCGTCAGGGTGAGCAGATGAAAGGTAATGAGGATAAGACCTCATAGCTCTTAACCCGGGCCTGGGTGAGCTTGACTCAATGAAAGTGTGGGGGTCCAGAATGTGGGACCCTACTCCACTTGACTGACTCTATATACAAGGATCTTGGGTGTTTATTCAAAATGCATCAGCACAAAGTGCGAGCAAGATGAATGACTCAACTGAATAGCAGGGGATTGATTGCAAATCCCTTCTATCTGCCAATGCCTCTTCACTTAGGAGGTCTTTGAAGTACATGGCACAAATATAAACAGTCAAAAACATGGCCTCTTAAGGAGGGCTTCAGACAGGTGCCTGCCAAAGATAGCAGGTCTTCTAGACTACATGGAGAAAAGAAATTACCTAAGTGGTATGCCAACCACAAGCAAAGCAAAGCTCAAATAATGAGCAAAAGCGGCTAAAGTACCTGTAAGAAAAGCTAAACCATCAGTAGGCTATTCAGACAACCAAACAATCAACAACAGTGTTACAACCAATCAACAGACAACAACAGTACAAGGCATAAGATGCAAGCAACTCAAATTGTTTAATCATTCAAAGAACCTACAAAACAGCAAGGTTAGTTAACCAAAGTAACTTGTATCTCATGGAATGAGATCACATCATCCATTAGGACTAATTGCTTAAACCTGAAATGCAAAACTCAAAAGGTGAGTACAAACCACTAGTCCAAAGACTAGGGTCAAAAGCAAAGCAAAAAGTCAAAACAGCAGCAAATATTCAATATTAAGCATGTTTAATCAAGCATGAACATGTCCTAAAAAGGACCAAACTCAAATCACAAGGCAAGGCCATCAATTAATCAAGCTAAGGTAAAGACACACAATGGTGGTCACACTTGAGCATCAAGAAGAGAAAATGTACATTAAATCAGAAACACATCCAATAATCATGAAACTTTTTGTGCAAGCTCAACATATTAAACAAAATCATCATGCAAAAAATTGGAAACAGAGGACATCAATTGACCTAGGAATGAAAATGAATAAGATCAACATCAAATTGTGTGACACACATTGTCACACCCTAAGATCATGTACCTAAAACTGAAATGACAAATGATAAAAATGCACAACCAAGCCTCAAAAGTCATGTTATGTGTTAGGAATCATCATGTAAAATTTCATGGAAATTGAATCATGTATGAGCATTTCACAATAGAATGAATGAGGCATGTCACATATGCATACATGTCCAAAAGACCAAACACATTTTAATTTCCAGAAATGATAAAATTCAAAAATCAGTACCAAAAAATAATAGACAAACACATGATCATGTAGAAAAAAATTGGGAATGATTTGGATCATTATTCTATTTTTTATGATTTTTTGAATGAGCATGCATAAAATGAAATTAAGTGTGCATCATGTGGAAAAAATATGTGAAAATGATAATTGAAATGGGAAATGGCAAAGTGCTGCACGCAGGAATCGAAGCGAGGTACCAGGCGCGTCCAAAACGACGTCGTTTTGGCTATAAGGAATTAAAATGAAAAAAATGCTGAAGCGCGAGCGGTGGGAATCGAAGGAGGGGTGCGAATGCGTCAAAACGATGTCGTTTTGGATGCGAGGCTAGGGTTTTGCAGACGGTGGCGGGCACTATTCACGTGCCGAGGAAACCACCATCTTCTTCATGAAGACGGTGGATGAACAGTGACCATCAATAATTTTTTTTCCAAATTTTGCAACCAAGTACACCATTCGAAAGGCTATCCAACAAAGAACACAAATCAATCATCAATTATGTCTAATTCTTCCTCAATCAAGAGAATCGAGCAAAAACATATTTGCTCTCAAACTTTCAATACACCATATCTCAGCCAATACTCAACCGTTTTCAAAAATGTTCATATCAGCGTGATCAGTGAGTCAAGATCTACAATACTATGGCAATAAAATAGAGAGACGTGAAGGTCGAAACTCACCTTGTTTGAAGAGCAGTGACCGAAAACAGTGTCCTCAAGGCTCCCAGCTTTCCAGATCCACTTCCTTTGAGCTCCACTGAAGTTGGATGCAAGAAATGGCACGTGAAAAGACCTGAATCAAGCTCAATTTGGAGCTTCCATTAATGCATTCAAGCTCTTGGCCTGCACGAATCTGAGATGAAATCCACCAAATACACGTTGAATCTTGCTCAATAACACTCCATGTTCATGATTATGCAAGGAAAATCAAGGTTTATGTGTAGAATTTTGAAAAATCAATGGAGAGAAAATTAAGAGTGAAAGAGGATTCTAGATCTGAAAATGTGTGTCCTCAGCAAGACAGTTACAATTAAGCTTTTATATGCTCTCCTAATTACTCTGAAATTATAATTAGGCCAAGGTTAATGGAAATTAGCAAGATATAAGGTGTATGCACAAATGGTAAAAACACCCTTGCATGGTGAAATCATACGTGAAAAGTACCACATGAGGGCCCAAATTCACTTAAAATCATCCCATGCGCATGTTGGAATTGGAATTTTGTTCATGTGATCAACCAATTTTGAATTTGGTATTTTCCTTCCAAAATGGACATGCATGAACAAATGATTGTATGAGACAATTTCATGTAATGTCATGATGTATTTGGAAAATATGAGTCATAAGGAGCATAATTCAAAAAGAGGCACTCAAATTGGAGCTTTGGTTCAAAAGATATGGCTTGTTGAAGTTTCATGCACACTTTGCAATCAATGGATCATAACTCCTTAACCATTCATCATATGCTCATGATCTTGGACTTTTTGGAAATGGGAGAGAAAGATCTTCAACTTTCATGTTGGACAAGAATTCATTTGAAGCCTCCTTGATGTTGGAAAGTTTGGTTGAAGTTGGTCCAAAAACTTGCTATTTTTGGAAACTTGAAATTATAGGTCACTTTCCATTTTGGGAAACTTTTGATTTGACTTCAAAATCTTCAATGTAGATGTTTGACATGATGAATAAGCCTCTTTGGGACATGAATGAAGTGTCTCAAACCATTTCTCCACCTCCTAGCCCTCAGTTGACTTTCAGTTGACTTTTATGGGCCTCAGATGACTTGGCAATGCACTGATGACTTTGAGCCTCTGATATTTGGTCAAGTTGCTTCAAAATGAACCTTGGTTCATACAAGCTCTCTAGAATACTCATGTGGCCTCCATATCAAGGAAAAACTTGCTCTCTTGCGCTGGTGCCTTCTCTTGATGCCAATGCTTATGGATATGATACAATGCACTATGAAAGGATAATGTAATGTTAATGTAATGTTAATGACCTAAAAAATGAAATGAATGCATGATTGGGGGGTGCAAATTTGAGGTGCTACACAATTGAAAATATTTTCTTCACAACAATTATACCTTGTCATGTCCTCTTTCACCTCCCTTTGGAGTCATCTCATTTGGATCCATGGTTTGAGAGATACACTCACTTAAAGTTGGCACCATGACTTGAAATTTCTAGGCAGATTTTATGCCTAACTTGCCCAACCAATCCTGCAATGGTGTGGCATGATCTTGAGGTCCATTTTTCATCTTCTTCCATTCATTATTTCCACTCATGCTCAACATGAAACATGCCATACTCCATGATATCTTTCTATTGTTTGCATTATCTCATCAATTGGTGGTTTGCTCATCAAGTTATGTTGCCACAGAGTCACCCCTTTGAGCTGATTTCTTGTTGCCAAACCAAGCCATGTATGCTGCACAAACCAAGCCAATGTTTTGCTTTCCTCATTTGGCCATACATCCTATTTCCATTCACTTAAGCTTTGCCAAAATAAGAAACATTGGCCTTGTCATACAAAACCCTCACGTTTCCTTTTCTACTACACCTCTCCAATTGCATCACTTGCTCACCCCAAAACATATTATTTTTGAGCCCATTAAGGAGCATTTGACCCACAATATTTAAGACAAGAAACCCTAAGCATGAAAAGGCAGTGCATTTTCGAGCAAGCAAGGCAAGGTCATTAGAGGTTAGCTTCCATTTTTTCTCAGCAAGTTCTTGAAGTGAAGTTTTTTGAAGCACCAAGGAAGCATCCTTTTCTTCTAGCCTCTCCATAATCAAGAAGCAGTGGACTAGACTTCCACTAGGTAACTCTCTTTTTCCTTTTCCATAGCCATTTAATGATACATCTATGCTCATTATCATGCTTGTTTCCATGCTAATCATATGCTTATGCTTGCTTTTGAAGTCCTCAGTACGAGGCATTGTTCATGGTGTTGATTTATGTTGTTGATTTTCTGCTCATGCTCGTGTTCATGTTGACACTTTGTTGTCAACTTTTCTCCAAGAATAAGCTACCATTTCACCTAAAACAAGTTACCATGTTAATCCTTGCATTTTGTACTTAAGATCTGGGCTTTGTCTCATGATTTTTGACGCATTATAGTGTGCGTATTTTTGAGTTGAAGTTGAGAAAAACACACTGTTTTTCTGCGTTTTTGCATGGGAATGGCTAGGGTTTTGGCCCAATGAAGAATATGATTGCGTGTCATCTTGAGAGCCATTCGATCCAATACATCCGTTTTAATCCTGGCTGTCCGTTTGTTTTTGTCTTGTAGCGATTTAAGTGAAGGTGACCGGTTGATACATGTTCACATGATTTTTTTAATAAAATGTTCATTTAGTTTGTCACGCCCTGATTTATTTGTATTTTGGATCATGGGCCCTTCGCTGTTTATTTTCCACACCCCTCGCTTATGGCCCATCAGCGCATTATACATTTCCCAGTTCAATTAAAATGCTGATGCACCCCCTCTTTTCATGTTCATTTTTTTTATTCCCAATTTATTTCTGTTTTGATTTTAATTAATATAAAATATTTTCTTTGTTCATAAAAATATTCAAAAATATTTTCCATATTTCTTGATGCTTTATTTAATTTTATTTAATTTTTATTTTCGCATTTATTTAGTATTAATATTTTATTTTAATTATTCATTCTAAGTGGTCCATTTTAGCATACATTTGATTCTTGATTTTATTTTTATAACTTAAAATTATTTTTAACTTCTGATTTTTGGGATGATGGTTGACCACTGCCCCGTGGTCAACCTGACTTTTTCTTGGATTTTTATTTCACATTTTCAATTTATTTTTGATTTAATTTTAACCTAGTTTTGTTGATTGACTTTTGGTTTGACTTCTGTATTATTTCAATTAATTCATGTACTAATTTTCATTATTTTTAAAATCTTTTGGGGGGATGATGATGTCCTGACCCCACCTTACTTAGTTTAATTTTTCATAATTTTCTTGATTAATTTGCTATTAATTTGATATTTATTAAGTTGGCTTGAATTTTCAGTTGACTTCTTTATGATCTATGTTTGACTTAGGGATTGCTTATGGAAATTGAAGAGATCTTTGATCCTCCCTTATTCATCTCATATGCCATGTATTAGAGGCCTTTTATCTTGATTTTATTGGATCCTTACTTCATTTCTTGATTTAATTATTTTAGTGGACCCTTTTTGTGCATCTTTTCATCTGTCTGATTCATCTGTTATCTGTTATACTTTTTTCTTTCATCCATGCTTACTATTGCTTGATTGTTTAACATGTTCATACTTCTCATGCTTTGTTTAATGCTCCGTTATTTCATTCTTTGATTCTTTGATTTAATTATATACCTGTTTACTTATCTGATTTGATTGATAATTGTTGCCTACTTGTATGATGATTGAGGCATATATTCTTATTGTTTGATTGCCATGAACCATCCCCGTTCATAACAAATGTACCCCTATCCCATAAAGTGTATAATATTTATTCTTTCATTCATTATTCATCTGTTAATACAAGAATAAAAACGAACATCTGATAATCATTTCAAAACAAGATCAAAAGCTCGATCCAACGTCGAGTAATCATTTTCAAAACTTAACAGAACCAGCACGCATTCATCCATCCTCTTGTAAGTCGATCGCCTCAGGCATCGCCATCTACCTGTAAGTCGATCGCCTCAGGCATCGCCATCTACCCTTATCCGTGGTTCCTCTCCTTGCTCCATCCGCTGACTCTTGTTCCGTTTAGGTAGCACCCATTAGGTAGAACCCTTTGTATGATAACATAGGTAGAATTCCTTCATTCTTTGCATGCTAACATTAGGTAGATGTTCCCCTCTGTAAATCCTAACACATAGGTCCACATTGCATGACAACTCTAGGGCAGAGCTTCCCCACTTTTAGATCTTCCGTGCGTCTCCGATCTTGTGGCGTGTCAGTCCGTTCTATTGCAAAGAGGTAACTGCCTAAGACTCGATTCAGCGAGCTGCGACACCTACTGCTAGGACGTTGAACACATTGCCCACTTTCCTTTGACACAGCTGGTGTCCTCTTTTGTAAGTCCATGTTCAGATGGAAATCCTTAACCCCTAGTTAGCCGAACTACGACAACTCTGATTCTCATGTTCAGATGAGATACGTAGGCACGAGACGCGATGTCTTACCGAGTTTGACTGACAACTAACAACTAATCCTTGCTTGCTTTCGCCCTTGATGCAATTCTTTTCTCTCGCCCTCGTTGCGATCGAGACCTTTCCTTTCTCTTGCCCTAGTTGCAATCGAGACCTTTGTTCCCGTAGTTAGCTGACCTAAGTTTTGCTCTGATTCTCATTCCAGATGAGATACGTAGGCATAAGACGCGATATCTTATCGAGCACACTTCTCTTTCGCCCATAGGTAGCCGAGCTACGAAGACTCTGATTCTCATACTCAGGTGAGATACGTAGGCAGTGGATGCGACATCCTTGCAAGTCCTTTTCTTTCGACCTTCTTTTAGCAGATAGTACCTTAGATATACCTACACCCTTTAGACTAGAACAACAAGAGTGGATCCCGTAGAGTACTACGGATGCGTAGGGGTGTTAATACCTTCCCTACGCATAATCGACTCCCGAACCCTAGATTTGGTTGCGAGACCTTGTCTTTTCCTCTCTTCAGGTTTTCTTCGATCGTTTCCTTTCCCTCCTTTGGGATAAATAACGAATGGTGGCGACTCTTCTGTTCTTTTTCCCGCGGGTTGTTTTTCGCGTTGCGACAGGGGGGATGAGAAAAGAATTCATTAATTATATTTTTGTGTTTGGCAAGACCTTCGGTCTTGTGCCTACGTACATACATAAAAATGAGGGATCAAAACCTCGTAGTTCATGATACAAATTTCAAAATGGATGCATTGCTTTTAACAAAAATTAAGTTTGAAAGGCACAAAGGCCCAAAAATGATTTGAATGAGTTATTTCTTTTTGGCTTTTTGAAAGTTTAAGTCAAGTATGGTTAAGTTTATTTACAAGTTTGATTTAAGAGAAGAATTTTGAAAATACAATGGTATAAGGCCAAAGTTTCTATCTTTTTGCAAAGTGGTCAAAGTTTAGAACAAAATAAGTTCAATCAAAGAAGATTTTGAAGAAAAAAAAGGAGGGAGAGATTTTGAAATTAAAGAAATGGGGAAAAGATGAATAGACTAATCCTATGCACAAAATTAAAAGTTGAGAGTTGAAAAGATCTGACCAAATGGGTAGCAATCCAATAGACAAGAATGTCAATAGAAACCCAGAATTCCCTTGGACTTTAGAATCAAGCAACACACAAATGCACAATTATATTATCTTGAAGAGAAAAGGAATCAAATAAAGATAGCCACATCCAAGCTTATCCATTCCATGATCTTCTTCAAAGTAGCCCATGTAGCAGATGAATTCCATAAGTCACAGGTTCAAAATAATAGCTACACAATGATCATGTTACAGGTGAACTCAGAGGGCACTACGCCAAAAACTGGAATAGACAGCGCACCTTAGAGGGCGCTTTACTACAAAAGCGCTCTCTAAAGTGAAGCGAAAAATAAGGAGCAATAGACAGCGCACTTTAGAGAGCGCTTTTGTAGTAAAGCGCCCTCTAAGGTGAAGCGAAAAAATAAGGAGGAGATAGAGGGACAACAATACATGGCGCTTTTTAGAAAGCGCCCTCTAAGGTTACCCTTAGAGGGCGCTTTTAATAAAGCGCTGTTATAAGTCCATGTGCATTTCCAGCTTATAAAGTGCTTCTGGAAAGCCTTAGAGAGCGCTTTCATAAGCGCCCTCTTAGGCCCCCTTTAGAGGGCGTTTTTTTTCCACAAGCGCCCTCTAAGGTGAAACGAAAAAATAAGGAGGAGATAGAGGGACAACAATACATGGCGCTTTTTAGAAAGCGCCCTCTAAGGTTACCCTTAGAGGGCGCTTTTAATAAAGCGTTGTTATAAGTCCATGTGCATTTCCAGCTTATAAAGCGCTTTTGGAAAGCCTTAGAGAGCGCTTTCATAAGCGCCCTCTTAGGCCCCCTTTAGAGGGCGCTTTTTTTCCACAAGCGCCCTCTAATGTCCCCTTTAGTAAACATTAAAATTATAACATACTGCGCGTTTTGTTATTTCACTATCTGTTATTTTCGTTCTTTTTCACGTTAGGGTTCTAAGGCGTTTTCCTTCCACCTCTGTTAGATCTACATTATTACTGCGCGTTTCCTCCTTCTACCAATCAAAGGTACACGCTTTTCCCAATTTCTGTTTTATGTTATTGCTTTGTTTTAGCTTTGCCCAATTTCTGTTTTACATTATTACTGCGCGTTTCCTCCTTCTACGTTTGTTTCGACCATGATAGCGCATGCAATAGGAAATTGACGGTTGGTTTTTAGTGACCATGATAGCGCATGCAATGGGACTACATTACCCAGTAGTTAGGGTTATACGACCTATGAACATATGATTTTGTGTCAACACCAGTATTATTAGAAACCTAGGTCCGAATGTGTTTGAGCTCTTCTGAAATTGTTTTTTGTTTATTCTAATTAGTAATGGATAATACATGGATGTCTTCCAATCGATTGTCGAGAGAGTATGAGAATGGGGTATCAAAATTCGTTAAGTTTGCCGTTGCGCACGCCGAAGACCCCAGTAGAATGATATGTCCTTGCTTGGGTTGTTGTTATGGGAAACGGGTTGACGCAATTCAGTTGACATCGCATCTAATGAGGCATGGAATTAATCGAAGTTATACATGTTGGAATTTGCATGGTGAGAAAAGTAACGAGAATGTTGAACCGGGGGATAGTACGACCTATGCCTCAAACTATAGTGGCGCAGATACATACGATTGTGATCGAGTTGAAGAGATTGCAGAAGCACTTGAAGGAGATCTTAAGGATTGTCCCGAAATGTTTGAGAGGTTGGTAAGTGATGCAGAGAAACCTTTGTATGATGGTTGCACTAAATTCACAAGATTGTCTGCGGTATTAAAGTTGTACAACTTAAAGGCGGGCAATGGGTGGTCGGATAAAAGTTTCACAGAGTTATTATCCCTTTTGAAAGATATGCTTCCTGAGGATAATGTTCTTCCCAATCGAACATATGAGACCAAAAAGATGTTGTGCTCTATTGGCATGAGCTATGATAAGATACATGCATGTCCAAACGATTGCGTTTTGTTTCGAAATGAGTATGCATCGTTAAATGAGTGTCCTAAATGCGGTGTCTCGCGATATAAGAACAAGTTGTCTCCAGCAAAAGTCTTATGGTATTTTCCTGTTATTCCGAGATTTAGACGCATGTTTCGTAGTGAAACCGATTCAAGACACTTGACCTGGCATGCAGATGAAAGAATTATAGATGGAAAGTATCGACATCCGGCAGATTCACCACAGTGGTTGAAAATTGATAATGATTATCCTGAATTTGGAGAAGAATCAAGAAACCTTCGCTTGGCATTATCTACTGATGGAATGAACCCACACGGTATCCAGAGTATCTCACACAGTACATGGCCTGTGATTATTATGATTTATAACCTACCTCCATGGCTATGTATGAAGTGTAAGTACATGATGTTGTCTATGTTGATTTCTGGACCTAAACAACCAGGGAATGACATAGATGTGTACTTGAAGCCCTTAATCGAAGATTTAAAGATTTTGTGGGAGTAACAACCAGGAAAGTCTAAGGATGGCCTTAAGGCAAGAAAGGACTTGATAGCGATGGGAATAAGAACTGAATTAGGACCCTTGAAGAAAGGAAAACGAACATATCTACCTCCTGCTGCTTATACTCTACCTAGAAAGGAGAAAAAAACATTGTGTAAGTTTCTAAGTGAAGTTAAAGCTCCAGAAGGGTACTCTTCAGATATTAGAAGACTTATGTCTATGAAAGACCTCAAGTTAAAGAGTTTAAAGACCCATGATTGCCATGTTATAATGGAACATTTTCTCCCAATAGGTATACGTTCTATTCTTCCAGAAAAAGTAAGAAGCTCTATAACTAAGTTGTGTTCTTTCTTCAAGTCAATTTGCAGTAAGGTGATCAATCCTGCGATCTTACCAATGTTGCAAAAAGAAATCGTTATTACTTTGTGTGAGCTTGAAATGTTTTTTCCCCCATCATTTTTTGACATAATGGTACATCTAGTTGTTCATCTTGTGAAAGAGACACAATTGTGTGGACCAGTTTATATGAGATGGATGTACCCTGTTGAACGTTATATGAAAATATTAAAAGGGTACGTGAAGAACCGAAGTCGACCAGAAGGTTGTATGGTTGAAAGATACATTGTTGAATAAGCGATTGAGTTTTGTACTGAATATTTGTCTAATGTTCAGTCAATCGGACTCCCCAAGTCTCAGCTTGTCGAAAAGAAAGAAGGAAAAATATAATTGGAAATAAAATCGTGGCAGTATCAAGGGTCGAACGGGATCAAGTGCATTTGTATGTTCTGCACAATGAGAATGAGGTTGAGCCGTATGTTGAAATTCACAAGGATGTTCTCCGAGGTTTAAATCCCAATAGAAATGAAAATTGGATAGTACGAGAGCACAATCGATGTTTTATACCTTGGTTTAAGGATCATATTTATTCAAAGTATTATTCAGATCCCGCTTCAATAACAGAAAGGTTGAGATGCTTAGCATATGGTCCAAGTTTCCATGTTTTTTCTTATAGCGCATACGCGATTAATGGATACACATTTTATACCAAAGGACAAGATGATAAAAGTACTATGCAGAATAGTGGTGTCACCGTGGTAGCTGAAGCAATGCACATATCAAGTGTGAAGGACTTAAACCCCAAATTTGCAAATCTGTCGTATTTTGGTGTTATCGAGCGCATTTGGGTGTTTGATTATGAGAAGTTTCAGATTCCTATATTTGGTTGCAAGTGGGTTGAAAATAATAACGGCATTCGAATGGATAAGTCAGGATTTTTGCAAGTGGATCTTAATAGGGTGGGATACAAAGATAAGTCTTTTATTCTAGCCTCTCAAGCTAGACAAGTGTTTTATGTCAATGATCCGAAAAGTACGAAATGGTCTATAGTTCTTTTTTCCAACAAAGTAATTGATGAAAACACTGGAGATCAAGGTGATATTGATGTTGAGATTGAATCGTTTACCAGAAATGATCAAGATGAGAATATTATATCAAATGATTCATATATTAGAAATGATCATAATGAGGGTATATGGATCAATCCAACCGTCCGTGTTGTTAAGAGACATGTAGAACATATTCCAACCAAGAAAAGAAAGAGAACTTAGTGAAAAAGGTACAGATCAAATGATTTTAATTGTTTTCTTTATTACAGGTAAAATGACTTTTATGATTTTAATTGTTTTTACATTTGTCATCTGATTTTAATTGTTTTCTTTATTACAGGTAAAATGGCTATTATGAAGTCAATCATTCGTGCAAGAGACAAGGGTGTAAAATTTGAAGTACATTGGAGTGCTGAAGACCAACTAATTTTTTTTCATCAGGCTTGTGTCTCAATAGAGGATGGGTATCTACCTAAAGTTACTTTTGTAGTGGTCCAAAAGAGACATCACACCCGTCTCTTTCCTGTCAACCCCAAAGAGACCGATAGAAGTGGAAATATTATGCCAGGTTTTTTCAATATATTTCTCAACGCAGCTGGTATATATTATCATTTGAATTTATCACTTTTTGCTGATTTTGTTGTTCTAAATTGTCAAAGGAACCGTGGTAGACACCGGCATTTGTCACCCTAGGGAATTTGATTTTTACCTTAACAGCCATGCAGGAATTCAGGTAATATTAGCTATGTCATTTAATTTTTACCTAAACTTGTACTGTTTTCATTTAATTTTAGAAGCCTTCTGATACTATTTTTTTCCATTCAGTTATGCGAGGTGTACTCGATCTGTCTCAATAGGTTTGTTACTCGATTCCATTTGCTTGTTTTTGTTTTAGGCTATACAAAACTTTAGTTTAACAAAAATGTTATCTTGTATGCAGTTCCTCCTGCCTATTATGCACACTTGCTATTATTCACCATGCCTTTTTTGGATATACTACTTATGCTGCCATCTGTTTTTTTGGTTGAGCCTTATTTTGTATGGATGTGCGATAGAACTACTAGACAGCTTTTGGATATACATAACATGTTTGCCACCATGGGTGGATGGGCGTTATTTTGTTTAGTATTGGTTAGAACTACTAGACAGCTTTTGGATACAGTGGTCACTGGGTGTTGGTTGCTATGGATCTTTCGAGACTAATAGTGTATTATCTCGATTCGTTATCGGGTGATTGGAGTAAATATCCGAGTATGAAGAAGACGGTTGACGCGTAAGTGAAATTCCCCTAAATATTCGTGTGTATTTGTATATTTAATTATGTCTGTCAGATATTTCATCTAATTTGTTACTAAATCATGAATATGTTTTATTCTCTTAATTGTAGTACTTTGAGGAATACAAATCTTACTCAAGAGCTCATTTGGATGAAATGAAGGATGAATTGTGTCAATTCATTGTTGATCAAAGAATCATATAGCTAGGTTGTATATTGTTGTACATATATGTATGGAATGTTGTTGTTGTATGCTGTTGTTGTATATATGTTGTATATTGTTGTTGTACTTTTACTAAATCATGAATATGTTGTTGTATATTGTTGATCAAAGAATCATATATTAATGTTGTATATATGGAGGATTAATGTTGTATATAAATGGATTCATGTTGTATATATCAATGGATTAATGGTGTATAACATTGGATTAAAGGATGAAATCAATATGAATTTTACACTTTTGCAGCATGCCAACAGGTTACCAATTAAATATCCACTGTTTTTCAAACAAATTTTTTTAAAATAACTAACACTTTAGAGGGCGCTTTGTCCAGAAAGCGTCCTCTAAACACTTTACATTGACAACTTTAGAGGGCGCTTTGTCCAGAAAGCGCCCTCTAAACACTTTACATTGACAACTTTAGAGGGCGCTTTTTCCTGAAAGCGCCCTCTAAACACTTTACATTGACAACTTTAGAGGGTGCTTTTTCCTGAAAGCGCCCTCTAAACACTTTACATTGACAACTTTAGAGGGCGCTTTTTCCAGAAAGCGCCCTCTAAGGTGTCCCTTTATGGACCACTCCAGAGGGCGCTTTTTTCTGAAAGCGCACTATAATGTGGCCACTTTAGACAGCGCTTTCTCCAGGAAAACAAAGCGCTGTCTTTACCTATGCCAGCGCCACTTTAGAGGGCGCTTAAAAGCGCTGTTATAGGCCAAAATAAGCGCCCTCTTTTCCCTTATTTGGCATAGTGGGGATCTTGAATGATGTATCAGATGAAGTTTCAAATTGCAAGCACTCGGTTTCTCAATAAGTTGGTATTGGCCAACTCCTTTAGCATAGGAATGTTGCCTAAGTTCTAAGTCCATTTGTCCAAGATCAAGCCAACAGTCCACACAAAAGTTCTTTAGGGTTTTTGTTATTATTATGTACATTAATGGTCAAAGAACACACAAACAAGCAAAGTATATACAAACAAGATATATCACACAATATGGTCCAAGTGGACAAAGTGAAAATTGCATTAACATAAACAATTAGAATGATATGAACAATGGCAAATGAATAAAGGCTAGAATTAAATGACATTAAAGTAAATGGCTTGAAATTAAAAATTAGTTGTTAATGGGTTAGAAGTTAGTATTGTTTTGCTTTTGCTTTTCATTTTTTAGACATTATTTGAAGAACACTCAACACACTTATCACAAGCATGGATCCTTGAGCCAAGACATCTTCCAAAGGAATGAAAAAAAGGCCAAGTTTCCACATAATACCATGAAAGAGGGGAAACTTACAATCTCACTAACTAGAATGTTATGCCTTTTATGTCACAAATTTAGCGATATGTTAAGCAATCGTAATTGGACTTATGTAGAAGTCACAACTATTTGAGGTCGGGCAATAGAATTTTTGTGTTAATGCATGTTAGAGACATAGTATAGTGGACTATGCTCATGAAACATACCACACACAAAAAGAGATATGCAAAAGAGGTGACCTAATCTCATCCATACTCATGTTAATTTTTCAATCAACTAGCTTTAGGACTTTGAGACATCATAGGCCAAATGAGACGAATGCATAAAGAAAGGGAATGAGATGAAGAGGGAGAGGGAGGGGAATGGATCAAAACTCAAATTGATCAAAGGAGTACTTTTACCAAATTAATATCATCCATTCATTTTGGGAGATGGAATGTACATTCCATCAATCCCCTAAATCCAATGATATTAACTTGACAAAGTCAAATCAACCTTGATCAAGGCCCAACAACAAGAGTCAAACACAAACAAGCCATCACAATTGGTCAACAAAATTATTTAGCATTTATTCAAATTAAAAATACTAAAATAAGGCATTTAAATTAAATATCATTTATCAAATTCCTAAAACCTCATCAAAACTCCAAATAAATGGCCATGAGATTTGTCATAGGTCAAACAAGGTCAAAGGACCTTGGAGAAAAAATTTCAGAATTTTTAAAGACGTAAAAGTATTTTTAAACAATTAAAAACAAATGCAAAATCAATTAAATCATGAAAAATATTAATAATGATCCAAAAAATAATTTTAATTCAGAATATGAAAGAGGAAATTATTTGAAAATTTTTACTGAAACTCTCATATTTTTTGGATCAATATTAAAATTAATATGAATTAATGAAAATAAAGCAATAAAAATGAAATTCAAATAATCAGAAAAAATGTGGACCACTTGATCTCCTTCATTAATTGAGGTGGCAGATCAAGTGGCCACCAGCACGCGTTCCATGGTTCACTGCAGTCAACGCGGCATAGGCTTGGTATTTAAAAGCAAAGCACGAGATTAAAACAATTTGAACCAGATCAATGGCTCTGAACACATCCAGCGCGTCGCCGACGTCCAAAGGTCGGTCATCTTCTCCGGTGACCCTGGCCGGACTGGTTCACTCATCACCATCAAAAAAAATGAAAAAGGAGGACATGATCTAAAAGAAAAAATGGCGTAAAGCACGAATCTGACCTCAATTTTAACTAACTTCACATATATGGAAAGATATGAGGAGTTGGATTTTGAGGTGTGTCAACTGAGTTGCTTCAATTTGACCTCTAAGCAACTCAATCTTCCTGCCTACATTGGTAGGACTTCAGACAACCAAAGATCCAAGAGAATTGAGTAGAATTGAGAGAGAATCGAAGAGATGAAATTTTCTGGAAAATACCTTCAATGCAGGTCTGGATTCACTTGTTCTTGCTTTGACTCGTGCTTGATCTTGTTCGGGATGCTTGTAGAAGTAGATTAGAATGCACAAAAGGTCTTGGATCCCTGGAGTTTTGAATCTCAAAACAGTGAGAATTCAACTCAATTTCCAATGGAAATTCTCAAGATTATCCTCTCAAATGGAAGGGTTAGGTGTTTGGGATTAAAGCTGGCGCGAAGGGGTCCTCAATTATGAGCATATGGAGCTCTATTTATAGTTGGATCATGTGATATTTGCACCTTCCAAATGACTTTCCAAAATTGACATTGAGTGATGCATGTATGCAGGGGCGTGTACAGGCCCATGAAATCATTCCTTTATGTCCATAATTGAGTGTGAGCATGTCTGAAATCAACTTGGAATGCAAGGCAATTGTACACAACTGTTTGAAGTTTGATCCTTGCCAATTGATGATGCAATGTTCATGCCATGCGCAACCCTAGCAATTCTTGTCCAAAATGGATGAAATATGACTTTTTGGAAAGGTTAGATCAAGAGGAACAACTTTCATGTTCAACGCCTTTTCATTTGGAGCTTGGAACATGAAGAATTTTGAGGTGGAATTTTGGAAATTTTAACATGTTGAAAATTTTTCTAAGTGTCAAGCCATATATCTCAACATTCCACCTTGCTTAACTTTTTATGTGAGCTTCAAATGAGAAAGGTATCTTCATCGAAGTTGTATATCTTTCAAAGAAATTCAAAATGGTCACCAATTTCATGTCATTTGGATTTGAAATGATAGAGTTATGCATTTTTGAAAGTTTGGAAAAATCACTTGCTCAATGGTATAGGTCAAAAGTGACCTATAATGTAACCTCATATCACATGCTCAATAAAGTTGAATTATCTCTCACTCCAAACATCAAAGTTGAAGTAGACACCTTTAATTTGATTGTGCAACTTGGAAATCTTTCATCGCATAAAAATTGAGCAAGTTATGGCCTTGGGAATTTGACTTTCAAATTAGGGTTTAGACAAAATGACCTATAATGTTTCAACATAGAAAATGCTTTTCCAAACAAAACTAGCTCTAGGTATCAACATGAAAGTTGTTTGGAATGTCACATAGTAACGTTTCTCTTGGGATTATTTTCATATGGTGAAAATTGTAGGAGATATGGTCTAGGGAGACCCAGTTTTGATCAGATGAATTCATCTGGCCAACCACCATCAACCAACTTGCTAACCTTCAATTATTTTGACTTTATTGGCTCATGGTAGCTCATATATGCATAAGATGATGAATTTTGAAGTGTCCCTTGAGAAATTTGATCAATTGGTGAGATAGCTTGTTGGAGAAGTTACTCAAGATACCCAGTCAAACTAGGGTTTCCAAGGCAAATCACCCTCAAACTCTTGAAGAAAACTTGATCAAAATAGCATGTAGGAATCAATGGAAATCATATATGATGCTCATAACCATTCTTGGATCAATTCATGGTTATTCTCTTTGTCATGAGGGTCTCAAACCCTAGATATGAACTTGATGAATCAATGGAGATCATGCCCTACCTACAAAAGAGTTAGGAAAATGCAAAGACATATTTTTGGTATTTTGGTTAGTAAAATGATAATATACAAGTATGATATAATCACATGATGCTTGGTGATCTCTCCCAAAACAAACCCAATGAAAGAGGGGTAAGGAGGATGCCAAGGTATGATCCCAATGCTAATGCATATGATGAAATTGCATGAGGGATCTTAGGGTCAAAATTGGGGTCTTACACCTGGTTATGAACATGATAACCATTAGCATGTTGATAATTAAAATTTGGCCCAACAAAATTCATAGCAACATTGGGACGAGGTTGCTCCATAAAAACATCTTCGAACATCAATTTAGGTCGTTCAGTCTCAACATGAGGTCTCTCCAGAGGAGCCCTAAGTTATTCCTGATTACGAGTCACATTAGTAATGGCCTCCATAAACGGTGCCATCCTAGCATCCATCTGGTTCCTCATTTCCTCTATATTATCCTGAATTTGATCCATCTGATGTCTCTGGTTGCTTCTTGTGGCATAACGATGAATGATTGGATTTGCAATCTCTTCTAAGAAAAGCATAATCAATATGAGAGGGTCGGCCAGAAAATCTGTTACGAATGATGTATGAGTGCATGAATGGATGTAATGACATGTTTATGTATTTCCAGGTTTCTAAAATTTTGATTCAAGTTACATAAGCAAAAGGATAGAGGATACACAATGAACACTTGATAGGCCAAACATCGAATTCGTTAAACTGAAAACCCAAAGTAACACAAGTAGTTATTATAAAAGAAACAAACAACCAAAAGCAACAATGCAAATCAAAAGACCCCATCAACAATCCTGATGGTGGTCAATACATGGAAAAGATGAATTAGTCTTCCCAATCCACATAGGTCAGAGGCCTTCCACTTTTGAGATAATCCAGGCTCCAAGCTTTGGACTCTTTGAACAGCTCATTTGTCTCCTCTTGATTGCGCTTATGGACAAAACTTCAAATAACCACATTTTTTCGAAAAATCATGTCATCCAAATATCGACATTGATCAATCAACTTCTCACACTCGTTGCACTCTAGAAGTGGAATTTGCATGGGAGAATCACCTTTCTCTTTCAATTGAGCTTTGAGGCCTGCAACTTCCTCCACAGCTTTCCCTAACTAAGTATAAAACCAAATTACAAACTTAAGGTCATGGTTTTAGAAAAGGATGAGTTGTAGCCAACCAAATGAGGACTTCTTGGAACCATTGGAAAGAGGAAACTTAGTACTACATTTTTCATGTTGAAATTGTCTTGAAATAGAGCTCGCATCTGGGTGAAACATGGCCATGAAGTTTACTGAAGTTAATTGCAAACTTGCCCAAAATAGTAACCTTTCTTTAAAACCCTAATTTCCAATTTAGGCAACCTTTCATAATTCTTGATTTTTGATGAATCTCTTGACTTTTCTTGATCAAGTTTCAACCATGGACCATATTTGACTTGTGGAACACAATTTTGATCAAAAAACAAGAGTTAACTTTTTAATCTGCTTAGTTGACTTTTTCCCCAATTGAATCAAACCATTGATCATCTAAGCAATTGAACTTCTTATGAATAAAATTGATGGCCAATCTACTGCACATAGACACTTAAGGACACATAGAATACAATGGAATCAAGTCTTGCTCAAAAAAATCATAAATAAACTGATTTTATCATAAACCCTAATTTCAGTCCAAAAAGATAAGAGATGGTGCACATATTCAAAACCTTGATTCCCCTAGGGAAAATGGAGAAACTTGTAAGTCAAGATGTTTTGTATAATGATCTGTTAAGATGATTCAAAATTTGGTGCACGGGTATACCACACACTGAGATAATCAACACTTCTAGCTCAGGGACCAAAAGATAAGAAAGTGTGATCAACTTACCATCTCTTGCAATTCTCAATCAATTGATGAAGTGGTGGACCATTTGATATGTCTTAGGGCATAAGAAAACCCTTCTAGCTTGAGTGATCATGAAATTGAGGATATCTCGTCTTCCTTGCACTTGATTGTCACCTCTCTCTCTTTTAAGGCTTGAAGAAAGTCAAAAGAGAGATACCTTAATCCCATAACCATAGAACCAATAATATGCATGAATGTATATGATGATAAAACCTAGGCCAATTAGTGTTAAAAGGAAGAGGGTAAATTTTGGGGTACAACATCATGTGGAATGACAATTGCCAAAGCGCTTTTGAGAAGATTAAGGAATACTTGCAAGAACCTCCAATCTTGATGCCTCATGTGCCAGGCAGACCTCTAATCATGTATCTGATAGTCCTCGAAGGGCCGATGGGATAAGTTCTCGGTCAATATGATGAGACTGGAAAGAAATATCATGCAATCTAGTACTTAAGCAAGAAGTTCACTAATTGCGAGAGTAGGTATCCAATGCTTGAAAAAACATGTTGTGCACTTGCTTGGGCTGCTAAACACTTGAGGCAATACATTTTTACACATAAAACCCTCATAATCTCCAAGATAGATCCTGTCAAGTACATCTTTGAAAAGCCTGCTCTGACAGGAAGAGTCGCCCATTGACAGATGACCATAACTGAGTATGACATCCAACATGTCACATAAAAAGTTGTCAAAGAAAGTGTCTTATCTGACTATCTTGCCCATCAACCCTTGGAAGACTATCAGTCGATGCATTTTGAATTCCCCAACGAGGACATCATGCTTATAAGGGATTACAACATTCTTGGTCCCGAGGAAGGACCAGAACCTGGATCACGTTGGACATTTGTGTTAGATGGAGCTTCTAACGCTCAAGGCAGCGGAATTGGGGAAGTTATTACATCCCCGACTGGTTTTCATCTACCCTTCACTCCAAGGTTGTGCTTCAGTTTTACCAATAATATGGCGGAGTACAAGGCTTGTATCTTCTACATTGAAGCGGCTATTGATCTAAGGATCAGAACCCTCGAAGTCTATGGGGATTTAGCTTTGGTAATCATCCAAGTAAGAGGAGATTTGGAAGTTCGTGATCACAAGTTGATCACGTACAAAGAGCATATGTTAAAGCTAATCCCATATTTTGATGAGATCATATTCCATCACATCCCTCAAGAGGAGAATTGGTTGGATGATGCCTTAGCTACTCTGTCATCCATGTTCAAGGTCAAGTGGAAAAATGAAGCACGATTTATCCGCACTGACTACTTGGATAAGCCAGTACACTATTTGGCAAATGAAGATAAGTCTGATGGCCATCCTTGATTCTATGATATCATGAGGTACTTGGAGAGCCAGGAATACCCAGAAAATGCATCCATCACAGACAAGAAGTATCTTCAAAAACTCTCGGCCAAGTTCTTTTTGAGTGGATGGATACTATACAGGAGAAATTATGATTCGGTTTTACACAGATGCATAGACAAACACGAAGCAAACTAGATTATAATGGAAAACCATGAAGGCTCATTTGGGAAGCACGCCAGTGGACATAAAATGGTCAATAAAATCTTGAGGGCGAGCTATTACTTGATGACTATGGAGGTTGATTTCTACCGCCACGTGCAGACATGTTATAAATTCTATATTTATGCTGACAAGATACATGTGCCTCCAGTGTCACTCAATGTCTTAACATCACCTTGTCCTTTTTCCATGTGCGGAATTGACGTGATTAGGCGTATCGATTTGACTCACTAAATTGGTGGAAGCAGTCTCATACCCGAACATCACCAAACATGTAGTGGCTCGTTTCTTGAAGAAAGAAATCATATGTCATTATGGGATCCCGAACAAAATCATTAGCGATAATGTTTCCAACCTCAATAATAAAATGACGAAAGAACTGTGCAAGAAATTTAAGATCGAGCATTATAATTAATTGCTATATATACCAAATATGAATGGCATTTTTGAGGCAGCCAATAAGAATATCAAGAAGATCGTGCAAAAGATGGTGGAAACCTACAAGGATTGGCATGAGGTGCTCCCATTTGCTTTGCATGGATATTGTACTTCAGTATGTACCTTCACTAGGGAAACCCTATTATTTCTTATGTATGGCATGGATGTAGTCCTGCTTGTTGAGGTAGAGATTCCCTTCTTGAGGATATTGACAAATATCAAATTCCACGAAGCTGAATGGGTACAAGCAAGACTTGATCAGCTAAACCTCATTGGTGAAAAGCGCTTGGCAGCCATCCACCACGACCAACTATACCAAAAGCGTATTAAGAAAGCATTCGACAAAAATGTCTTTCCCTAAAGTCTCAAGGCAGGAGACCTGTTATTAAGAAAGATTATACTAATTCAAACCGACCCAAGGGGAAAATGGACGCCTAACTATGAGGGTTCATACATTGTAAGAAAGGTTTTCTCTGGAGGAGCCTTAATACTATCAATTATGGATGGTGAAGATCTTCCATCCCTTGTGAACACGGACGCATTCAAAAAATACTATGCTTGAAAAAAAAGAGAACCCGATAAGATGAAAACCAGAAAGGGCGACTTAGGCAAAAAAGGGTATCCCGGTAGGCTGAAAACCCGAAAGGAAGGTATAGGAAAAAGTTAGGGATTCATAAAAGTAGGAGGTTGCGGTCTGCAAAGAATATTTTGAATCTATCATCACAATCCTGAATGGAGAATGAATCCAATCACCTTCTTCAGAAGTAAGATCCGAGGACCTTCGAAGACATGGGGACTATAGCAGAAATTGGAACTTAGTGGAAATCCGAGTTTTTCTCATTGCTATTATTGTTTTTCAATTTATTTTCATAATCACCTCTTTTAGGAATTACTTCCTTGTATAAATTACCCATTCACGGGTTGATCAATGAAATCTCTTTTTCATCAAATGTGCTTAAAATACTTTTATTTTTCATGCTTTGTTTGTGACATGTGAATTTATTTATAAATATTGCATGTTAGAATTTTGGGTAAATAAAAAAAAATTCAAAGGAAAACGTCGAAGTTACTCTTCTTTCAAAGTAACTAAAGGTAACCACAATTCCAATGAGCTTGGCATACCAAAACACCACAAAGCCACGAGGTCCCTTAGACTTGGCCAGATCAAGAAATCCTCGTTGGGATAATCAACAGTCAGTAGTAAATGGATAAAACACGGCATGAACGTCAAAAGATCCAAATTGAGATGTCAGGAAGTCAGAATTCCACTTTCCCCAAGCAAAATTAAAGCTCAACCTTGTTTGGCACCCCTCCAAAGCCCAATCATTATTTGCACTTCCAACAAATCTTTACCATAAATCCCAATCATACTTGGCACAATTAATAAACCATACATTTTCATATCCCCAGCAGCCTGAGCATACATCGGAATTTTGCATACATAACATTGCATCATAATATACCCTATAAAAAAGGACATGCATAAGTAGCGTTCAAATCATACTCAAAAGAAATTTCTTATAAACATCCTCAGCAAATGCACCTGGCTAAGCATAAGTCTTTCCATCCGTTGCTAGGGATTAACACCATTAAAAATCAGGTATTCCCAATTGTTGCTAGGAATCGTCACTGAACCTAAAAATTCCCCAACCGTTTCTAGGGATTAATACCTTTAGAATTCAGTTATACCTAGTCGTTGCTAGGAATAGTCATTAAACCTAAAATTTCCCTAGTCGTTGCTAAGGGACCATCACCCTTAGAAGTCAGGTATTTCCATTCTTGCTAGAAATCATCACTGAACCTAAACCATCTTAGTCGTTGCTAAGGGACCATCACCATTAGAAGTCATTTTTTCCTCACTTTTCTATTTGACCTTTTGTCATTGAACTTTTCTCTTTATTTTTCATTTAAAAAAATACTTATGTTGCATAGCATAGCATGCATTTCATATCATATATATCATGACATAACCATTATACCGTGAACCCATATTCTCCCCACAGAATACCATATTCAATCCCCAGCAGATGACTTTATATCAAAAGTCATTTTCCATCCCATAAAAACTTCCTTATAAATGCCCATCACTTCATATCACCTTCATCCCCAGTAGGTAAAATTTTCGAATATTTTTTGTATTTAATCCTCTCCTACCTTGAATGCGTGAACGTAGTTGTTATCCATACATTCAGGTCCGAGGAGATTAAATAGGGGCAGTTGTCATACCCCCAAATTTACCCTACCTCTTATGCAATTTCCATAACCCTAATGCATAAGCATACATTCATTATCTTATCATCTCATTTGCATTTTACACTTATAACAAGGAAGCATAAACTCAAGGCATGGTGTTCACATCTAAGAACGATAAATATCCATTGATCTTGCTAGGGTGTGTGCAATCCACTCTAAAACCTAATTGTCATCTTCAAGCATTCTTTGATGATTGAAATTAGCTTGAATTGGATGTGAATTAACTAATTGATGATGAGGTGATAAAGTGAAAAGGCAAGGCATAGGAGCAAAATGGCATAATTAGGTAAAACTTAGTGTTATCACAAGAAATCAAGTAAAGTATCAGTTCAGCAGCAGAAGTAAACATGCACACATTACTAGCAACAATAACAACTAGTAAACACACAAGCGCTTGTACTCAGAACACACTATCTCCCCCTTCAGCTAGACCACAACAGACAGAACACTCAGACAGAGAATCCTCCCCTTGTGCCAAAACCAAAACACACTAGAAAAGTTATCCAAACATCATCTATAGCCATAGCTACTTCTCCCCCTTTTTAGCAAAAAGAGACCAAAGAGACAAAATAAATGTCTATTTAGTCATTAACCAAAATATCAAAAGTTAAAGGGGTACAAAACCAAGTACATAACCAACTGTAAGCAAGCTGAGATACAAACCAATAAAACAGCAAAACAGAATTTCCAAAAACAAGAAAATCCACCACAGCAAAAAAAACATCAAATCAATAGAAACCAAAGTCAACGGAGCTACTTAGTGGAGCTTGAGCTTGCATCTTCATCAGCACCAGAAACAGAATTGCCACTTATGTCATCGTTGTTAGCAGACCTCTCACTAGACGTGTGGGCTTCAGCTTCTTCTTCATGGCTGACATTAACATTTACAATATTTTCACCTTCAGCCTGCTCCAAGCTTGCAATCAAGGCTTCCAACGATTGTTTTCTAGCGGTTGCTACCCTTATCCCTTCACCCAGCTCTTTGCAAGTCTCCTTAAGCTCAACAATTGTTCCAACTTTTGAGGCTGGCTTTTTCATGGCAGATGTCATGACAATATCCTCGACATGGCTGCCTTCAAACAGTTTCTAGTGCACAGACAGGGCAGGTTTTCTTCTACTAGGTAAGTCATTAGAGCACAGGATACCAGGGTGTTGATTTAAGATAATTCCACACATCATTGAGGGAAAGGCAATTGGCAGCTTAACTACATTAGTAGATGCATGCTTGATGATTTGTTCAAACATAAATCTACCATAGTCAAATTTCACTTTGGTTCCAACAGCAAAAATAAACCTCCCAAGGGTATTAGCAATAGTGGAAATATGGTTAGTAGGGACCCAATTCGCAGCTCCTATTTTATGCAAGATAGCATACTTGACAGTCAACTTCCCAGCAGGAAGATGCTTTTTAACAGGCCAACCTTTCACCTGCCTAGCTGTAATCTCTCTACAGACCTTATTGTTTGTAACTTCTAATTCACCTGCACCCTCAATTTTTATTCCTAGAAAATTATTAATAACAGTAGGAGAGAATGTTATACACTTACCCCTCACAAACACCTTGCAGAACTCCTTGTTGTTCTTATAAGCAATATCCTCGGAATATTGACAATGAATTCCTTAACTAAACCCTCCTAACATTGAGAGAATCCAGCCACAGTCTTCAACAACCCAACAACCTTTATCAGGTCCATGACCTCCTTGACATCAGCAGCATCTTTTCCCAACTCCCTTTCCACAGCCACCCTTCTTTGAATCACAAATTTCCACTTGGCAGCTTCATGCTCAAGATGGAAAGAGATGTTATCCAAATGAACAGCAGGAACTTTAACAGGAGACTTCCTAGCAGTGGTTTTCTTCACAAGTGAGATGTCAGGGACATCTTCCTTAACATCCTCTTCAGACTCAGAATCATCTCTAACCTTCCTCTTCTTTACTTCAACCTTGCTCCAAGATTTGGAGGGACCAATACTAGCATTCTTCTTAGCTTTTCTAGATGACATAAGTTCAGCCACAGATCTTCCTTTGCGAGTCTTCATGCGTTTAGCCACACTTGGCTTTAGGTGATGAAGTAAGCTTTCCTCTTGATCATTAGAGCTACCATCCTCTAGATCAATCATATCATGCTTCTCAGAGTGGGAAGCATTGGCAGTTTTAGATGCCACAGATTTTCCTTTTTCAGACACGGTTTTCCCTAGAGAGCACAACCCTTCAGCAGCCAAGTCCTTCTCAAAACTGGAGGAATCGTCATCCTTACCACTATGTTGTTCAACCTCAGGAGAGGGGTGCATTTGACAAAGGGGAGTAGAAACTCCCTTCATATAGTGTCCTTCATTAAGGATTCTAGTGACTAGGTTTCTTATAACATGATCAGTGTAATGTATATCTTCCTTAGAATTAGTGGTAGGAGTTGAACCAGAGGGAATACTAGAGGAGTTACCTTGATTGGAGCATGCAGAAGCTGAGGCATCAATAGGTTGGTTCAAATCAATGGCCTTGCATGGAATAACAGAGAGAGGAACAACATCCAGAATCTCATCATCGGGAATGCCCATGGGAGGAGCACTAACCTTTTGAGTAGACTTAGTATTTTTAGAAGCAGATGTGTCTTGATGTTGTGACATTTTTGAGTTTTTCTGGAAAAAATACAGTATCCCTAGCAGAGGTTTGTGAAGAAGGAGCAGGAAGATGGAAGAGTTGGAGTAGGTAGTGAGGTTATGGGGGTAGCGTGTGAAGACGAAATAGATGGTATTTCCAAAACAGGGTGATGATTTACCATAATGGGGGCGCTTTATTTTAGCCACAGACACTAATTTGCTTACTTTTTCCACTCCATGTTAATTGCTACAAGTCTTCATAAATGAAAATCCCTAATTTTCCTCTCAGGACTTCAAACTGATTTGCATCCAAAGCCTTTGTAAAAATATCAGCTAACTGCATCTCAGTAGCAACATGCTCTAAGACAACAATCTTATCCTCCACAAGTTCTCTAATAAAATGGTGACATATATCAATATGTTTGGTCCTACTATGCTGAATAGGATTCTTTGAGATGTTTATGGCACTCAGGTTGTCACAGTATAATGCCATGACATCTTGTGAGACATTGTATTCAGTCAGCATTTGTTTCATCCACACTAGTTGAGAACAACTACTTCCAGCTGCTATGTATTCAGCTTCAGCAGTAGATAGAGAAACACAATTTTACTTCTTACTGACCAAGATATTAAATTGTTCCCCAAGAAGAAGCATCCTCCTGATGTGCTTTTCCTATCATCAGCACTTCCAGCCCAATCAACATCACAATATCCAGACAACACATATTCAGATCCATGAGTTTTGGAAATCCCTTTATAACATATTCATATATGATCTTTTTCATACTCTTGAGGTTGAGATGACCAAGTTTTTTATGCCATATATTGGTCTAATCTACCTTGGATATCAAACATGTTAAGGGCTACCTTTTATTTTGAGATACCCACATATAACAATTGTATTTGGATCTTGATCCTTTCAATAACACTTCTTGATATTTGTTGGAAACAATGCATTTGGATTTGTTGAAGCTCACATTCAGACCTTGATCACATAGTTGATCTATACTTATCAAGTTTGTAGTTAATCCTTCTACCAGTAGCACATCATCAAGGCTAGGGAGACTTGGACATGCCAGTTTACATGTACCCTTGATTTTTCCTCAAGCCCCATCACCAAAAGTAACATAAATATTGATGTAGGGTTTCAAATCTTCAAGATAGTTCTTTTCTCCAGTCATGTGCATGGAGCATCCACTATAAAAGTACCAATCTTATCTTGAGGGAACTATAAGATATGTATTCTCTATGAGACTTATGGTTGTTTCTTTGGGCTTCCATACTTTCCTAGGTTGATATTCTTGCCTCTTTTTATAATGAGCCTTGGTTAACTATAGAGTCGAGGATATCCATACAGTCTATAATAATAGGGCCTTATATGGACATATTTCCACGATGATGACATTTCCAAGAAGAGTTCTCGTTTCCTCTGTACTTAGGGTACATATGTCGAGCAGGTTGTTGAGACATATGGTCCAACATGCATGATTCCTTCCACTAACTGTAAAAAAGTTTGTATGTTTGAGCTAACTCCTCATCAGTGATGTCTTCATCACTAGACTCACTACCATAATCATATTTTCCAGTGAAGGCCATCACCTGATTAGTTATTTCTTCTTCACTCTCAACATTAGAATCAGACCAAATGGATGACATTCCTTTTTTCTGCTTCTTTAAAACTATGGGACATCCAACCTTAATATGACAAAAAACTTCACATTCATGACATTTTGTTCATTTGCATTTGTTTGGCTTGTCTTCATCTTTGCTTTTGTGTAGGAGACCAATGTTCTTGAAGTTGTCTGGCATGTTGTCTTTGACATTTGTCCTCCATCTCCTGTCCGGTCTCTTTAAAGCTTTGTTAAACTTTCTACCAACAAAATCTATAGCATCTGATAGACTTTCTTCAGTATCTTTCTGACATTGATCTTCATCTTATTCAGCATTAGATACAGTGGTTATACTCATGTTCTTCTTTTCATATCTGTCATTTATAGCCATCTCAAAGGTTTGTAGGGAATCAATGAGTTCATAAAGTTTGATGTTGCTTAAGTCTTGGGCTTCTTTAATAGCTGCAACTTTTATATAAAACTTCTTAGGTAGTGATAGGAGGATTTTTCTAACCAGTTTTTCTTCATACATTTTCTTTCCTAAGGTAAAGGAATTATTTGTTATGTCACTAAGGCGAATGTTGAAGTAAGAGATGCATTTATCCTATTTCACTCTAAGATTCTAAAATTTGGTAGTGAAAAGCTACAATCTTGACATACGAACTTTGGATGTACCTTCATGTGCAGTTTTGAGGATCTCCCAAGATTCTTTGGCTTAAGTACATGTGTTTATCAATCTAAATGTGTTTTTTTTCATACCATTAAAAATAGAATTCAACTCCTTGGAGTTTCCAAGAACTTCATCATCTTAAACATTATACCACTCAGCTTCTAGATTTAACATTGATGTTCCATCTTGAGAGGTAGTCACAAGGTGCTTCCAACCTTTTATTATAGCCTTCCATGTTTTCTTGTCTATGGATTTAAGAAAAGCAATCACTTTAGCCTTCAGATCATCATATTTGGTACCATCTATGACAAGTGATCTATTGACTGATCCTTCTTCCTTAGTATTGTCCATTTAAACAAAATATACTTTCCATGGAGCTCACCCAAACAGAACAGGGTGTCTGCTCTGATGCCAACTTAAATTTTATTATACGCAAGACAAATGTGGTATCTCCTTAAGGATAGGGACAAACACTCCCTATATCTCGTCTAAGATTAGTTAGGGATCCAACACTTTCATCTCCTCTGAGGGATTAGATTCTTATTGGTATTGTCTAATGTTATGGACATTGTCCTCCAGTGTCTAGTTATAACATCGTAGTTTATCCATATTGGTATACATTTCCTCTAGGGCGTCGACATCACCATTACACATGGTACCTTCTGGTGTAGGGGATGTAAATCTTCTGTTAACCATGGTCGGGGGTGGCTAGGTGTAGGAGTGTAGGGTAAAAGTGATTAGGGTGGTTGTGATGAATAATGTGTGGCCCAAGTTATTTTTATGAAGCCTCACGGTTGGTGCCACCGTACTAGTAAAAAAATATAGGTGTGCATGTTACCCCTGCAAGGCCAGGGGTACTTAGAGGCCTTAGTAGGGTTATAGTGATTTATAGTGGTTAGGGCTTATCCACGGCGGCGAGAAGCCCTATACGGTTATTTTTTATGGTTTTAGAGGACCAAGCGAGGTGAGAGACTTTGTATATCCATTTGGTGCTTAGGTATAAGCGTATCAATTAGGATCTCCCTTCTTACCTTTAGGGGAGGACTATCTATAGGGGACAGGGGCGAAGCTAGAGAATTTGAGTAATGGGGGCAATATTATATATGAATTTATGATTTTTTTCATGGCTTAAATAGTCATTTGGTCCCTGTAATTTTTTTTTTGTCTGAGTCCATATATATCACTTTTATGTTGTTTTTAGTCCCTAAAACTAAAAACCGCAGGAAAATTCGAATGAAAATCCGCAGGAAACCTGCGGATTTTGATTTTAGGGACTAAAACCAACACAAAAAGTGAGATATAGGGACTCAGACAAAAAAAAATTACAGGGACCAAAATCAAAATTTCGTTAACTTACAGGGACCAACAGACTATTTAAGTTTTTTTTTATTTGCTATAGTAAAAAATAAAACAAGTGTATGAAATAATTTGTTAGCTATAATAAATAAACATGCAAAATTTAGGTGTAAAACAATTCTACATGCATGTTTTAAAAAATAAACTATTAAAAATAAAATCAAAATAGAAAGGTATATATATTATTAGTGGTATGTTTTTCTAAAACTTAAATGAATGAAAACAAAGAAAGGGGCGGGAGATATACATATGACTTCACTCTTGCATATGCATTATGGTGTATATTGTTTACATTATTATACTCATATATGGCCGTTGAAACATATAGTAGGACTACATAGAAACCAAAACTAAGTTGGGGAACATGCCTACACTTTTGTTAACATGGCTCTGTCCTTGATAGGGGACTTTTGGGCCTAGGGTTTAGGAAACCCTTAGAAATAATATATGCTCCCCCATGACTAGGAGAGACTGCTGACTACCTATTTTTTCAGGGAGTCAAGGCATGACTCCTTCTCATATGACCTATGGAAGATAACTATATTATATACATCATTTTTCCCGAGCCCGAGTCCCCGATGCTCTGTGGGGATGTCACACGGGTCACAAATATAACAGTACAAAATTTAAATTAAAAAAACTTACATAATTTTTAATGCTTTATTTCTATATATTTAATATTTATTTATAATAAAATATTATTTTAATTTTAGTATGTAATGCTAAAATATTGAGAAAATGTATAAAATATTAAAAATATGATAAAAGTATTTGAAAAAATATTATGTTCAATAAATTTCGACAATATTATATTGACAATTTAGAAATGTTTGGTAAATTTCAAAACTTGCATTTTTATCGATAATTCATAAATATGTGGTGTGTTTGTATGTGTTTATTCCGATAATTTAGAAATTACCGATAAAAATGCAATTATGCATACCGATAATTTCTAAAATTTTGGTATAAACACATAAAAGATTTACCCGATGTTTCAAAAAATCCAGTATACCGGATATTTTGCCACAACCCTTAAAAATTTGGTAGTGTTATTTTTGAACAATTATGATTGTGTCAAAACTTTGGTAGGATTGTGATTGCATCGATATTTTTGCATGGTCAATAATAATTTAAAACTTGTATAATTATATCTCATATGGTGTTAAAAAACACCTCACAACGTCTCACTTTTGGTATCTCGCATTTATGAACTTCATTGGCATGAAACCTCATATTGGTTTTTGGCTCATAGAGGACACCCCTTTTGATGTTTTTATATACAAACTGCATAATCTCTTGCATTGCCCAGACAACAGAAGGGTGGTCAACATCATCAACAACGACAATATCTAGTTTGACATCATGATCTATGACCCGTCCAACTCTACATCTTTTACGCTGGAGATCACGGGGTCAAAGATACTGCTCAATCCTTCTATAATGAGAACCGATGGAGATTACTTTTCCCGCCCTAGTATGCAACTACTTTCCGTCATCTCCGCTTCCTCCACTAGAGCTCTCTACAGCTACTCTATGTTTTCCCGCTCAAACTAGAAATAATCTCGGAGTATCTTCCTTTTCTCATCATGGCAAACAAAAAAATAAATAAAAAATGAATTGAACTATCTACTTTTTAAAATATCCAATCACACCCCTACATATATCGAAAATTTAGAAATATGTGGTATGCTTGTATATGTTTATACCCATATTTTAGAAATTATCGATATGCATAAATGCATATTTTCAGCAATATCTAAAATGTCGGTACAAATTCATACATGCATATCACATATTCCTAAATTGCCGATAGAAATGCAAGCAAAATCTTAAAATTTAAAAAAAAAATCTAAATTGTTGATATAATATTACTGAAATTTATTGCACACAATGTTTTTTTCAAATATTTTTTAATATATTTTAAATTTTTTATACATTTTCTCAATATTTTACAATTACATAGTAAAATTAAAAGAATGTTTTATTATAAAGAAATATTAAGTATATGGAAATAAAGTATAAAAATTATTTATATTTTTTTATAAAAATTTGAATTATGTTTTTTCATTATTAATTTATGTTATATTATTAAAAAAACATTCAATTAATTCAAAAAATATAAAAACAAAAACAAACAAAAAGTAGTTCACCCAATGAATGGGTGAAGGTCACCATTCATTAATAATAACTATTAAAAAAATTCAAAAGTAGGTTAATTTAAGAATTAATTTAAAGCATTTTGGGACTTTAATTTTATTTAATTTCAGAGACATTTCCATCAAAAAGTATAAAAAAAATCATCTTCTAATTAAATCAATCTTAAAATTTTGTTCTAAGAAGGACTAATGTGAGATAAAATGTCTTAGACACTGTGTACCGCAAAAAACAGTTTATAACAGATTATCATAGACTAAGGAGTAGAAAGCAATAAATAACACAAGAGAGTTGTTAACTCAATTCAGTGCAACGTCATCTATGTTTGTGGGTTTCTAATCCAAGAAAGGAAATACACTCTCAATAGTATTAGTATAATTAGTCTTAGATAAAAAAACATTGTTCAATGCCTACTTCCTAATACTATTTGTGTCTTTCTATTTATGACTCCCTCTAAATATGAGAGCTCATATCACTTTCTTTCAATCACTAACCTAGTGATCTATACTTTCAACATATTAAAGATGTTGAATTACAACTCAACTAACAATCAACTTTTATGTCTAGAATATTCACTTTAAGGTTTTTTAGAGATTTACAATAAACAACAAAACTATAAAGACTCAAAGAACAAAATTCCAACACACTAAACGCCAATATCTTTGTGTGTCTTTTTCTTGTTTTCTTTATTGGGTCCGAGTCTCTCTATATATATAGCTCCATCTGCAAGATCTTCAATAAGATTTGATTTGATACCTATTTGTTTTTTATGAAGATTTGATTTGCTTGTCCAAAAAGATATGATTTTAAAATTAATTTGAATCTTCTTAGATTTGATATGGTCTTGGACAATCTTTTAGCCAATCTTCCTTAAATTCATATTTCTAAAAGATACAAAACATAAACGACAAATATTCTTGGAATCAGCAAAAAACACGCTCAGATTTACTCACTGAATCTATTTTCCAGACTGAGGACAAATTCTTTACACATGCTGGAACATCTTGTCCCACATGTTGTCTCTTCACAAATTCATATTTTTTTGCCCATGTTATTTTTCCTAAAGCAGACAACCAAAGGAACAACAAATCTAGAAGTAAGTCACTTTGTTTATCCTCAATGAAGACTCACGGGTTTCTATGGATACCCAAATAATGAAAGAAGGACAACTCACGAAATTTACTTTGTACACTCTCTCAAGATAATTCGTCAATGGTATATTATGGGAAACTTCAATAACTTGCTTTCAAATGATGACAAAAGAAGTAACATTGACCATTGATCATGGAGTATTAGAGGTGTTTTGAAGTGATGCAAGATAGTAATTTGGTTGATTTACCACGAATTGGTTTCCTTGTTAATATCCTTGTTTATATGGGTTAAAGGGTGTGGAAAGGAAGAGGTGAAGGATGGGGCTTAGGTAGGTAAAGTATAATGCAAACTTGGTATGATAAGCTACAACGACTCTAATTGCACAATATTATAGTGGATTGACTCAACCACTATCTTATTCTACTCAATCTTTAAGAAGGGGATAAGAAAAATATCACAAGGAATTTTAAATTTTAAAATACATGGATACACAAGAAGAGTTGGAGGTGATACTTAATAGAAGGTGGAGGAAGGAAAATGATGAAAACATGCTTACCGACCTCAATAATTCTACTAAGAAAATGAATGAATGGAGTAGGAGGTTTCATACCAAATATCATGTCATCATTAAAGTATCATAAAAAGCTTGAAAATTTTAGAGGATCCATATCACAAAATTAGAAGAATCTCCATAAGGAGGTCCAAAGAAATATGAGTGGGATTTTAGAATAATAAGGTGTATTTTTTTAGGAAATAACAAAGGTGTATTTGATGCGCAAGGGAAACATTAATGCTAACTTTTTTCATGCCATGACAAGTAGTAAGCAAAGAAGCAACAAGATAACACTACTATGAAAAGGCCATTTTACCACGGTTAAAATATGGATATCATCACGGTTGACCAACCAGGGTAATGTAAGGTATGGTAGTATGTTTCAACCTAGTAGCGCTTTACATATCACTATGATTTTAAAAAACCATCGTAGTAAAACATGGAGGTCAGAGGTTCGATACCCATCACCAGAATTTTGAGAGATTTTTCTATATTTCACCACAACTGAACGTACTAAATTTTACCACGGTTATAACTAGAAACCATTGTGATATGTTCACTTGAGTTTATTATAACTTGGGTGAAATACTTGTTTCACCAACTTGTCAATAAACATATTATCTTTCAATCTGATTTATAAATTAATAATATAACAAAATTAAGTTATATTAGAATAACAAGTTACACTAGTCAATGTTTTTCGAGCTTTCAACAATCTGTTATCCGTATTTCACTTTTTGACTGTTAGAATTTGGTTTAATGCATGTAGTTCTTAAATCAACACTTCCTTTTTTTACTAGTTCATTATGCAATGTTTTATTTTTCATAATGAACTAGTAAACAAAATGTTTACTGAAAAACTACAAGGATTAAACTAAATTCTAACAGTCAAAGAGCGAGATACGGATAATGGGCTAAATAAAGCACGTAAAACATTGACAATGTTAGTTATTTTCTAACGTTATCTTAATTTTTTATATTATTATTTTCTAATTAAATTTGAAAGGTTATATATTCAGTGAGGGGTTGAAAACATTCAAACGACATACAATATAATAAACTCATCTTCTATGACATATTGATTGAACTTAATGAAAGTTGCAATATACAAGGTATATCATTAAAAATAACAAAAATATCAACAATAACATAACTTTTATCAACAAAACCAAAATCATCAACAACAATATACCTTAACAATAACATATAACTTTTATCAACAACAACATACAACTTTTATCAATAACAACATACCTTAACAACAAAATACAATTTTTATCAACAATAACACCTAATTTTTATCAACAACAACATACAACTTTTATCAACAAAAACAAAATCATCAACAATACACAAATTTTATCAACAATAACATATAACTTTTATCAACAACAGCATACAACTTTTATCAACAAAAACATATAACTTTTATCAACAACAACATACAACTTTTATCAACAAAAAAAAAGCATCAACAACATATAACTTTTTATCAAAAACAACTTATCTTAACAACAACATATAAATTTTATCAACAACATACAACATTTTTCAACAAAAACAAAATTATCAACAACATACAATTTTTATCAACAACAACATACATCATAGCTCAACAAAAACATTAACATATCTCAACATAAACATTAAAAAATATCACAACTCATAACATAAAATGTGGAAACGTCTCACGTACCTGAAATGTGAAGAGGAAGTGAAAGAAATGAGTATTGTATAACACCTTTCCTTGATCCATAGGAGTTGAAGAAGATATGTTGAGTTTTATGAAAAATTGTATGCAACCATTCATGGAGATTATGATACGGCATGAGAGAGATGTTATGGTTTTGTTTTATGAGAGAGACGATTGTTTTGTCTTGAACGAGAGAACTTTCGCTTAAATATAGGTTATACTTTTCACCACGGTTGATAAAAACAACCGTGATAAAATGTAGATACATTTCACAACGGGTTCTATTTTACACTGTGGTGAAAAGTATTTTAATTTTAATATAAATATAAGATTATAAGCGACATTCCCAATTTGAAACTTAAAAATAAAAATTGTTGGTTCTGAGATTTGAAGTCTGTAAGCATTAACATATCACCACGATTATTAGTATGGATCGTAGTAAAAAGTATTTTAATAAAAAAAATAGGCGACTAAATTATAGCTATTATTTAGGATGATTGAAGAGTCAATATAATAGCATGTTACAATAGGTGTATTTTGTAATAGTGTAACAAATTTACAAAATAATGAAGGTGAGATAGTTGAGACTCAACATGAAATGTGTGGGGTGGTTAACAAGTATTTTAAAAATTTATATTCACATAATTCGAATAAAGAAAATAACATCTTCAATATAGTTTCCCTTATTTTTTGAATGGTGACAACTGCATACTCCTTACTTTAAATTTTTGAATTCAAGAAAGCATTATTTTCATTGCATTATAACAAAGCTTTGTGGCTAGATGGGCTGAAACAGACTTTCTACAAGAAGTTTTGGCACATTTTTTTAGTCGAGTTCTTTAACGTGAGGATGGCATGACTGGAATGGGAGATTTCCACATCAAATTATGGCTACTAATATTTCCCTCATTCTAAGAAGGACAACTCAAAGTCAATGTGCATTGTATATCCTATATCCCTTTGTAATATCAACAATATTTGCAATTTTCCTTAAACCTTTATTTCATAAATGAATTTTTCTAGAACAAACCGCTTTTGAAGAGAATATATTGATCATAAATAATATAATGGTTTCTTATGAAATCATTCACCACATGAAGTTGAAAACAAAAAGAAAGGTGGGGGGAGTTATCCTAAAGATTGATATTACTAAAGCATATGATATAGTTAATTGGAACTATGTTTAAAGTATTATGAAGAAGACGGGCTTCCATGATATGGGTTTATTGAATATGTATATGTATGAAGAGTATTCACTATGAAGTCATGGTAAATGGAGAAATGATGGACCAATGAATCCCAAGAGAGACTTGAGACGAGATGGCCTATTATCACCTTACATTTTTCTAATGGATGTTGGATAAATTTATGCCTTATTAAAGATAGCAGAGGAAAAAAGAGAAATTCATGGTATTAAGGTGTGTCAGGGAGCCGCGCTCCTGACACCCATTTTTTCGTTGGTAGATGATTTTTAATTTTGTAGGGAAGATGAACATGAAAGAACAAAATAGAAGGAGATATTTAATCTATATGAGGAGGTTGGGGGACAAGCCCTCAATCTAGAAAAATCACAAATAATTTTTATCAAGAACGCTCTAGAGAGGGAGAAATAGGAAACCAAAAACTTAGGAAGTTGCTTAAGAAACCCTAAGAATTGCTACCAAACCCTCTTGAAAAACCAAAAATATCCCTAGAATATGGAGATACATCTCTAAACGCACCTCAAACACATTCATTTCTGACTTAGGCCCTAAGGCTAAGTCAAAAAATTACGAAAATGCCTCTCTGTGTAAATTACGGAGATTCATCTCCAGACGTTGTTTTAATAAAAAATGAGCCAAGAGCTTTCTCCTTTATCACTTCCCAAAATACTCTCAAACTCTCAACCTTTCAAATATAAAACTCTCTCAACTCACATTCTCTCAATATAATTCAACTCACTTCAAAGTGTATTCCATCAAAATCAAATCGATCAAAGAGCTCACTCAACATCAAACTAAACTCACATTTGGTAAGTTTATGATTATTCTAAACTATATATATATATATATATATATATATATATATATATATATATATATATATATATATATATATATATATATATATATATATATATATATATATATATATATATATATATATATATATATATATATATATATATATATATATATATATATATATATATATATATATATATATATATATATATATATATATATATATATATATATGTCGAAATTGAGCATTAGATTATGTAATAGGTACTTTAGATATATTGTTGAAATTAAAAATGTGTTTGATAGGTAGTTTAAATGATCAATCTGTTGTTTTGGATGTTGGCATGTACTACATTTTTGTCATTAACGTGCTTTTGAGTTGTAGAACCTTACGGAGATGCATCTCCAGAATTTTCCAATATTTTGATTTCCAAAATATGGAGATGCATCTCTAGAATTTACCAGTCTTCATTTTTTGGCTTGATCTCATTGTGTTTCATATTTATAATGCTTGTGTGGTCTACTTACATGCATTATGATTGATAACCAAGATATATTGAGGCCTATAAGAGTTGTGTAACATGCATCAGTTCAGAGGGAAAGAGCTTGATCATCACATGCACCTATCATTTTTAGCCCAGTTGATGCAGGGGTGCCTACTTCTGAGGCTCATGCATCTCTACCTTTATCTTCCTGTAGGAGACATGTGTCACCTACTCAGAAACCCTTTTAGGAAGAAACTGTTAGACCATAATAAGATGCATAATGCATATTCTGATAAGGGGGAGACTATTAGACCACATCAAGATTAACATAGATGACACACTGAAGACGATGGTACACTATCTGGGAGCTGACCCAGGGATTCCATAAAGGATTTAGAAGCCACCCCGGAGCTCGTGTGAGGTTTCGAGTCCTGGAAAGGTTGTATACACAACAACTGCATGATGTAGAGCAGGTTTCCGGTGATGGCGAGCAGGTTGCACAATATAGAGCATACACTCTGAGATCATACATATTGTATTTGGTTGGAACGTCTATTTTTATGGACAAGAGTGGACCTTATGTGGACGTGGTCTGCCTTCGATACTTTGATGACTTGGAGCGGATCCATGAGTACAATTGGAGGGATGGGGCGTTTGTTTAGTTTATATATACTTCAAGTTAGTTGAAGGTTGTATATGGAAAACCAATAGATGTTCGACAATATCACACAATTGACTGTAATATTTTTACATCCTTTAGTGTTTGTGTGATATTTTCATAACACTTTTGTTACGCCTATTTCAGCATCTTTTACTAATGATTCATATGTACCATTTTCAGGCTTGGATTCCCCAACACTTCCCACGCATATCTGGTTGGTCATCTGTTCTGACCTACACTGAGAATATGCCACGTGTTTCTGCATTCGTCCCGCTCAAAGAGAATCAAGCGACTGAGGCAAATATATTGTATCATGATCATTTGGTAGAAGATGATATACACTTTCATACTTATGTCACTCACCGTGAGACGCGTCTCTTTGACGACATAGCCTTATACTCGTGGTGGTTGGCTTGTGGTTCTCATCTGACGTATCCTCATCTACATGAGTGTGTCATGTGACAAATCGGATACATGAAATTTATTCCCAAAGACCCTTCTGAGTCGGCTCTTCCCGCTATGACACATAGAGATATGTATACCATGTTTGTTGATTAATTTAATCATCTGGTATCGGATGAGACATAGAGTATCATTACTGTTAGTGACTCGAGTGCTATACATGATTACATTCAATGATATTTCAGGGTGTCACATTCTTATATGAGATTGGATTCTCTAGAAGATCTACCTAGTCCAACTCATCAAAAAATACTATATGAGGAGTAGGCTAGGGCAGATCATGTTATTAATGTGTTTCCTAGATGTCACTGTATCATGGAGATTAGGCAGACGAGTATAGACATATGACTCTTTTTGGATGGCTCTGAGGTAGTACATGAGGCAGCGTAGGAACATAGGGGCTCGAATTTGTCATATTTTGTAGTATATAGTATTTGTATTAGGAGTACTCTTTTCGGATCTATTTTATTTTGAATTTATTATGTATTCCATATATATATATATATATATATATATATATATATATATATATATATATATATATATATATATATATATATATGTGTGTGTGTGTGTTTGTGTGTGCGCGCGCGCGCGTGCGTGCGTGGGCGTGCATGCATGAGTGAGTGCGTGCGTGTGTGTGTGTGTGTGCGCGCGTGTGTGCACGTGTGTGTGCGTGTGCGAGCGCGTGTGTGTGTGCGCGTGTGTGCATGAGTGCACGTGTGTGTATGTGTGTGTGTGCGTGTGTGTGCGTGCGTGCATAAGTGTGCGCGCGTGTGTGTGCGTGTGTGTGTGTGTGCTTGCGTGCATGCAAGTGTGTGCGTGTATGTGTTTGCGTGAGTGTGCGCACGTGTGTATCATTTTCATATTATTTTGAAAGTGTGTGGTTTAATTTATACAAAATTAAAAATGATATTATAGATACAATATATTATAAATTTCATCAGGGCATTTCTAAATCAAAATAAAAAATTATTGTTTGGTGTGATTCTGAAGATACATCTCCAGATTATGTCTCATGTGAATATACAAAGATACATCTATGGAATAATTTATGAAAAATAAGAATGTTTCACCCAGGAATGCATGGGGTGTACATGGAGTTGTTCCGGAGATGCAACTTCGAAATAAATTTTGAAAAAAAAATAGAGTGGGACTCTATTATGATGCGTTACAGTGAAATGCAGCAGGGTGTGTTCGATCGAAGATGCATTTCCTGAATCAAAAGGACAATTTCAAGTTTTCATAAGATATTTTTCCATCATTTATATTGGGATTAGCATTTCCCAAAACTTATCGAACTCTGGAAAAGTTTTGGATTTACCACCAACTCTCAAGAGAAACAAGAAGACTTTGTTTGGCTATCTAATGCATGAAGTCCGGAGGAAAATTCGACACAAGGAAAGTATTTATCAAAAATGGTGGCATAATTAATCCCCATATATTGTTTGAGCACCTTTATTTTATCAGCATTGTTGGGGATATGAGATTTAAAGAATGATAAATTTATTTTGGTGGGGATTGAACAAAAGACTAGGAAGTGGCATTAATGGGCTAATTTAGGACAAATTATTGACGAGAAAAGAATATCGAGCTATGGGTTTAGGTCATTTCTATGTTTTCAACTTGGTTATGCTAGGTGTTCCATTTCTATGGTTTCAACTTGGCTATCTAGATGTTGTGAAAAAAATGGTAGAATAATTCAAATCATTTGGTAGAATTTTTTCAGATTAACATTGAAAGAAATTTGATGTGTAACAACAAAGAATAATAACAATCAAAATAATTGGTATAAAGTAACTAAAATAACCTAATATATGTAATAGCAAATCATAGCAACCAAGCATAGTATAAAAGACAAAAGACAAAAGACAAGAACATAATAATTTATTTAACCAATACAATCCAATGATATACTCAGGGAGATAGAGCATTTCCCTGATTCATTATACTTTAAAAAATAGTTACAAAAGATTGTCAAATGACTTATAAAAAAAATAGTCATCCAAGTTATAAAAACAAATTTTATTTGCTATCCCCAAGTATATTTAAATTAATTTTCTGTATATGAATCTCACAAACCTAATATCTATAAGTGTACCTATAATATCTATAAGTGATCAATCCTCTTAGACATCTTTAAGGATTTTTCAAATTTCAAGAACTTCAAAGAATTTTTACGATTCTCATTGTCTTCGGTTGTAAAATTTTAAAGGTTGCGACGACAAAAATAATAAAAGAACATATTTATAATTGTTGAAATCTAGAGGATCCTTCACGGGCCCAAAACACAACTCATTGATGAACAAATCCTTAAGCACAATACTTGCGAACCGGTTGAACAAAACCCGATTTCTGATGGACTTAAATTTTCGTCGGACCAGGCCACCGCAAGACGATCAGAACACCGCCGCTGCCATCCAGATCGGTGGAAGCCGAACTCCTTTGCATACTGACAATCTCCACCACCGCGGATCTTGGAACTGCCCGTCGGCCACCATTGTCAGACCTCCTATGCGGCCCCGTCATCTTTCGTCAACTTTTCTAGTGTTTTATGGCATTTTGATTTCTAGAAATCTTGAAAAAAAAATTCTTTCTCTTTGTCACTAAAGATTTTAAGAAATACTTCTAATTAGGTAAACAATGGTGAAAGCTATTAACCAACCAAGACACTCTCGTGTTTACAAAGCTGGATATTTTTAGTTTTATTTGGGATAGTATCTATACTTCACATATACTATCATAGAACTGAGATATTCCAGATTGCAAGGGTGAACGACAAGCTTGATGATAAACTCATCCAAAAATTAAACAACAATGAAATTTGCACTGTTAAGTCGATTAATCAGTATGCAATGGTGTCTCTCATCACAATGAGGAATATAGAATAGGAGACGATTGAATGCAGATTTGAAAAATGAAAATTCCACAAATAGTGAAAATATTCCTTTAGAGTTATATGCAGGGGTGTCTACCTACTCATTCAAGATTACAATATAAAGGTGTTATGTGTTAGGATAATTATTCTCATACTAGTTATTGTAATGAGTAGAAAGTAGTCATTGATTATCAAAGAGGTTTACATGAGTATTATATAGAAGTACCAATGATGTATGGTAGCTATGGTAGTTCAACTCTATAAATAGGAACTCCTAACTACCATAACTAACTAATAACAGCCTCTAACTAACTTTTGTGTAATCCAACTATTTCTAATTGTCTTAGAATTACTTGAGAAACAAGTTAGTCTTTTCTTACTTGTTTTCTAACTTGTTAATGGTATAATAGTTATGATAATGATGATACTTTTTTTTTCTTCTAAGCAAAAGAATTTTGGGAGGTGGATGAAATTTGGCACACCATGTTGGTATTTAGAAGGGAGTTGAATAGATATGAAAACTTGAGTTTAAGTGTGAAAACATGTTTTTAAAAAACATTAAACCAACTACCAAATAACGAATAGGTTGTTTAACACATTTTTAAACTTCGATTACTGAATCTAACTTGAAATAGGGCTTAATCCCAACAACCAATTCAGAGAAACAAACAGACATATAAATTGCATAATCAAAATCAAATAAGCAAGAGTTTTGTTACAGGATATTCAACAATTATCAATCTACTAAGAATTAGCTACAAAACTCCCAAGACCATAACTTCAAAGAATCTTGAACTTGGATGCTCTTGAACCAAAAAGATCTCTATTAATCAAGGATGATGAAGTTAGTTAGTTGATATAATGAGAGTTAGTTAGATTGTAACTAACTTGTGTAGCAAGGTATCATCACATGCAGGAAATACATGTTAGTTGTGATGTACCATCATTTCAATATAAATTTTGTAATGCTGCTACATTCAAGGATTATGAGAAAACTCTTATTCCACCATTACATTCTCATTCTTTCTTCCCTCTTCTTCTTCTCTTCTCACCACATTCAAACCTTCTTGGTTTTCATGTTAAGAATGTATGGTTTCTATATTACTAAGACTCATTTAATCTTGAATCCTACATTCTTTACTTCAACTCTTACTCATCTATCCAGCATCTTCCACATAGATTTGTTCTTGACCATAAAACTCCTTAGAAAAACCATGAATAGATTCAAGCCTATATTTGATTTGATTCACAAAGTTAGTGATAACTCATAAAACAGTTGAATGGATTAAAAAAAATCTTGATTCGATTAAAAAAGGAAAGACTTTGTAAAAAGAGAGTTTTATGCATGGAAAATAATTTTAATGATACACCAAGATGTATTCAACCTAGAGGGACTGTTGCATATTAAACTATTGGCAACACTCAAAACAACAAGTTAAATCCTACAAAACTATAACCAAGAATAAGAGCACAACTACACACCATTCATGAGTTGGTTGCAAATTCTACAGGTTTTATAGAATTAAGTTATACAATTATGAAGAGTCATAAAAGCTGGACAGTCTAGCAGCTCTTTATGATGTTTTGGTGCTTACAGAAGAGGCGAAACAAGAAGATATGTAATGACAAGGAGCAACAACCTAGTGTTTCGGTTCTCCATGCATGATATACCTAGTGTTTTGGAGTTATAGGAATATTGATGGCATGGGTATTAGTCCAGGTCTCCTGACAAGAGCCAATAACCTGACCTACAGTATAACTGACAAGCTTACTACCATTTTTTTCAAAATTTTCAACATCTTCCTACTAATAGAAATTCTCAAAATCCTCAACTTTTCTATGCTTCCACCACACCCAAACAATTTCACTATGTTTCCTAGGCCTCCAATGAGTTCTACCTTTGTAGAATCCTGTATTGAAATTCCTTAAAGAGTAGCTGGATCTATGATTAAGTAACAAGTAATTCATTTTACCAAACAAGTCACCTTAAAAGATATTACACCAAGTGAAGAAGAGGAAAATTTGGATATTAAAAATTGTCACTCTCATTCTCAATAAAAAAAAGTATACAATACTTGTTCATGACTCAATATTTCGAAGGATTCATCACAGGTGTTCACCAAAAAGCTAGCAGCTTTTGATTAAGAAACAAAGAAAATTACAACATCTATCATCATGCTTTCGAAAAGTGAGAGTAGTATCTCAACTTAACTCTTGATGGCATAAGTCATATGACTGAATCATTGTATTTGAAAATGCAACTCATTTGCAATACTTATTGAACCATGCAGCAATGCTAAGGAAGCTTTCAAAGTCGGATTGTGGACTGCAATAAGTTTAACAAAACTATTTATCAATTACAATACAACTCTATTTAGAAGTACAGATTTTTATGTAAGATATGCTTACCTTTCAATTCCATGAGCATCATTCGGAAACACAATGACTTTAACCGGTGTTCCTTTCTCCTTTAAACCCCGGGCATACTACAAATTTAAACAATATGGTTTTCTCTATCACATAGTTCATAGTTTAGAAGCTCATCAATTGAGAATCAAAGTCTTACTTGCAGTCCATTCCAAATTGGGACGCGAAGATCTTGTGCACCTAAGAGAAAAATTGTTGGTGTTTTAACCTGCAAAAAAGAAAATATAGAGAATATTGATAAAGACGAAGTATTTAGAGAATATTACACTCTCATTTCTTAAAGGATGGTTGAATTGAATCATCAAAGATGCAGTATAAATGCAATTCAATATTTCAAAAGCTTATTTCGGTTATAGACCTTAGAGATGTGTGCAATAGGAGACTTGCTATAAAATAGAGCCAGATCCTTTGCTGAAGGTGCTTCGGTAAACCTATCTCTTCCTTTGATTCCATAGCTCTGAACAAAGCACCAATCAGGGACATCAGTTGTACCAACCATCAGCTCAAGGTTACAAACAGGATTTTTAGCAGCCGCTGCCACAAACTTCTCTGGTGCCTACGGCGATAGCAAGAAAACAACAAAATTGCGAACAATGTTAAAACAAAACTCCTAATATTCTTGGATGACAGATTGCAAAGATGCGGACTTAATGCACCTGGCCAATCAAGTGGGTTGTCAGAAAGCCGCCATGTGAACCTCCAAGCACCGCAATCTTTGATGGACTGGCAAGTCCCAAGTCTATGACATGATCAATAGCAGTGAGTACATCATTGACATCCTGCCTACGGAAAACTAAGATCAAGATCCATCCTCGAAAAGTATAAGGCCATAATTTGATTTTTTTACTTACCTTAGAAAACAGCTGCATTAGAAGATTTAAAAATCGGAAAGAAAAACAACCAAGTACCTGAGATCCAACTTTCCCTGGAAGAGATTGTAACGCTTCCTCACCAAATCCCATCGAACCTCTGAGAAATATTGTTAAGAAATTTGTAGAAGCACTAAACCTAGACACTTCAACTATAGTAGGATATCAACAAGATAGAATTTACCTGTAGTTGACAATCAACAAGCTATATCCAAGCGAAGAAAGAAAAGCCTGTGACTTTGAAAAGCTTGATATCGATACAGAGTGTGGTCCTCCATGAAGGACCACAATTAGTGGATCACATTTGTTACTTTTCTTAGTTTTTGATGACACAAATATAGCTTCATAGGGTTTACAAGAACCTGAAATTGAAATTGACATAAAAATGGAAATGAAAATCAAATTCTCAGGAAAAATTATTACTCAACTCCGGTACCAATTAGCATTAAGCACGATCCAGATAAATATGTGGATTTACTCTTATCCAAATGACTCAAAGTAAGCCATATATACCTTTAGTTTGGTTTTCAAAGGCATCCTTGACTGAGATCTTCATTACACTAAATGTAAGAGAGGACAACAAAGATCTTACCTGCAGGAAATTTCAATGGTGCCTTTTAGCATACAGGATCTATTTTTTCCGTAAAATAATGAAATGAAAGATGAACCATAACCTTGTCAGAGCACTTATATATGGGATTTGATGCATCTGACCAACTCCATTGATAGTTACCAGTTTCCTTCTCAACAAAGGTTCCATACTTGACTTGAGGAACATCTACTGGACTGCTAGAAACTGCATATATAGTTAGAACACTTTAGAATGAAGTAACAGACATAACACTCCAAGACTACAGATCAAAGATAAAACGAGCATCTATTGTTACCAGCAAAAATATTGTTCCCGTGCAACGTAAGGAGACTCCACGAGAAATTTGAGTCTGCAGGGGTGATCCGTAATATTTGTCCACTATATTTGATGAAAATATGCAGATTTTAGTCATGATGACTTGCATAATGGTTTTACGCATACATCATAAACATAATTCCTACTGTTATAGTTATCTTACCTCAACACGTTGACAGAAAGTAAAACTTGACTGCTATGCCAGACAGAGGGTATAATCAATGTGTGGCCGTCAGAAAGCCATGGATCGCTAAGGATACTTGAATGGTAAAACCCGGGAAAGTCACCATCCTCAGCACACAGCGCAACTGGTATCTGTAAAAGATAGACATATAGAACAAAGCTATAGCCAACATTTTACATTTTTCCGATCATGTTTTTAAGCATGTGATAAGGAAGAAGCATATACTCGCGAGCCTTAATGAGCAGATAAGAAACAGAAGAGCAACAATAAATCATAAGCCTCCATTGCCATTGTTCGGAGTAAAGTTAAACTGGTTGTAGAAAAAGCTTACCACATCATGAACTTTTGAAGATTGATAGAGTTTCATATCCTTAGGCCAATCAATTCTATGAAGTGAATTTGTAGCAAAATGAGCTCCAGAATCAACTGAACTTCTTGATGATAAAAATACAAGAAACTTTCCATCTGGACTGATAGAATTTCATGTTTTAGAATCAAAGTTGTAGAAATCATATTTCGACACCGAATATAAATGACTCGTTCAGATCATGAAATGAAAACTTATATATATAGCTTTTAGGCAAGTTTGTGATGTGAAGTGCGTGAACATCTTACCTGAACCGTGGAAAGAAAGCACTATTTGTGGTTTGAGTTAGGTTAAGCGCGTGAGCATCTTCAGTTGAGCTGCAACATCACACCATTATATTTCAGCTCAGCATTACCAAACTTAATAAAACAAAATCACTATCAAAAGAAATTAAATTGAAGTGACTTACTGGATCTCCCTTTCATTAGTTTTTGGTTCGCATGGTGCTTTAATCGCATATAATGCACAAGGCCTGTTGTAGCAGCCCTTAAGACCGATCTTTCTTGTCTCAACTGACCATCCAACAAAAACCAAATATTCTGCCAATCCTTCATTTGATGGAGCCCAAACAACTTGGCCAACACTCAAAGATTTGTGAATTCCTTTGACAGCTTGAACCTCTCCACTGTAAAATCAGCGTCGTAATTAGGATTTTTATTGATAGCTAAATATAAACTTTACTACTTAATGAATTTAAACTATACAAAACCTAGTGATGTTTAGGACAAAAATTGCAGACTGCCTCTTTCCCGCATATGTTCCTCCCCAATCTCCTTGACCTTTCCAGCTTCCGCAATCTTTGTCAATAGAACTACTTTTCTTATAGCCATGATCATTGAATGTAGGCTTTGTTGGGGAAGGCTCTTCAGCAACATACGCTATACGAGTTTCATCTGAGTTCCAAGAGATTCCCTCAAACCTACCATATCACATGACAAAACACCCAAAAACTAGTTGATTAACATAAAAAAAAAATTAAAAAAAAAATCTAGAAAGCACGATAACATAACCACACGAGACACTTGAGCTACATAAAGAACATGAGTACACAACCAATCTTAGTCTAAAACACAAAGTTAGAATATGAGTCATCTAATCTTAGTCAAATTGTCCAAATGGACGATTACATAATTGTGTTAATGCAAAGAATCCAAAAGGTAGCATGCGTTATTGTAATGATGAGATGATAATGTACCATTCATCAATGTACACAGAACCGTGTTTGGATTGCGGTATATGAAACTCCCTTTCCAGATAAGAGTTGCTCCAAATTTCAAACCGAGAAGGAGCATCACTCTCAGGATTTCGAACAATCAAAAGCTTTGAACCAGAAGGTGATGGAACCATAGCGGAAACTCCAGACATCTCAACGGGAAACGGAGCCCAGTGCAACATGACGGAACCGTCGCTCTGTTTAGTAACCGTAGAAGATAGAATGAACTTTCGTTTCTTGTTAGCCAGAAGATTCGGTTGACTCACAGAAAACATCATTCCCTGTGAAGAATCTTTAACCGCAAAAAACCACAAAATCAACTTATTTGAATAATCGCAAACGCGATTATTGAAATTTGAAATTTGAAATTTGAGAGTGGATTTTGATTTACCTGCGTCTGATTTGAAAATCCATGCCTTGTCGATAGAAGAGATTGCGGTGAATTGTTGAAGTAGGTTAGAGTGAAGTTCGTATTGTTGTTCTGTTTCTTCATCTATTCCTAATGAAAAATTATTGTGTGGATTATCATCCATTGTTGAAGATTACACTGGAATTAAGCTAAATTTAGATTAAGTTAAACACAATGAAAGATGAAATAAATTAATAGAAGAGTTAACGTGAGGAGGGAAATGGGTGTTTTATTTTGTAGTTGAAATGGAAGATAATAAATAATGAAAAGAAAAATGAGATAAGAGAAACAAAAAACTGGAGGGAAAATGGAGTGATAATAGAAATGAAGCAATGTGGGCCATATAAGCATCGCATGCTTTATTCAAATTAAGTAATAGTACATCAATAATTCATACTGTAATAACATTACTTATATATCTTTTTGGAAAAAAACATAAGATAATTTTGGTGTGCCCATACTAGCATATTGCTAAAGTACATCATATAATCCACAGCCGACTATATTTTGTCAAAAAATTTGGTATATAATAAACATTTAATCTCTTCAACCGAACACACAATATTTTTTATTAAATTACTCTCATTAAAACCTTTATATTGAATATTACTTATTGTCGTATTCCTTATTTGTTGGAAGAGGAATTTGTGCATTTCTCTTATGTTAATAGAATAATATTTGTTCATGACGAGAGGAAGTATGCTTCTCATAAGAGGAGGTTACTGTTAAGAGAGAGGTAACATCATAAATGCATTGAATCTAATTTAATTTTATATAATCGATTTGTAGAATGATAATTATCTTCATTTATAATGACATGTTTAGATCATATATTATTCGATGTGGAATTTTTAATATTGTTAAGACTATATTGCAATATTTAATGGCAAAAATCCAGAATTGAATGGTTGAAAAAGGGTGGTGCTAACTCCAAGTATTTTCATGGGTGTATTAATAAAAGAAAAAGAGGAAAGAAAATCTTAAGCCTAGAAGTGGATGGGATACATTTGACAGATGTGGAAAATATTAGAAGTGCAATTGTTGAACACTTTCATGACCATTTCTCAGCTAAAGTAGAGAGACAAGTTCCAACCAACATGAATTTTAAAAGAATTGAAGTAGGTGATAGCGACAAATTAATTTGAGGACCTGATGGGGTAAATTAAAACCTTTACATAAGAGGAAGTTCGTATAGTGGTATGGGAATGTGATAACGACAAAAGTACAGGACTTGATGGGGTAAATTTCGAGTCTGTGAAGGAGTTTTGGAATGATAGCAAGGCTGATTTTTTTAGAGTCTTGGTAGAGTTCCATCAAAACGGCAGGATAGTCAAAGGGGTTAATAGTTCTTTTGTGGTGTTGATTCCAAAGAAGAAAAATTCGGTGAAAATTTCAGAGTTTATGTCTATTTCACTAATTAGTTGTATCTACAAGGTCTTATCGAAGGTATCGACAAATAGAATAAAAAAGTGATTGGCTCAATTATCTTAGAAATGCAATCTGCATTTGTTTCTGGACAACACATCGTAGATGGGATTCTTATTGCAAATGCTATAGTAGATGAAACGAGGAAAAAGAAGAAGCAAGTCGTGATGTTTAAGGTTGACTTCGAAAAGGTTTACGATTCAATGGATTGGATTTTTCTAGACTTTGTGATGGAAAATGGGGTTTCATGAGAGATGAAGAAAATAAATATCAAAATGTTTAAGAACTGCATCAGTTTCACTGTTGGTAAATGGAAGTCCTACTAAGGAGATCAAGATGGGGCGAGGTCTTAGAAAAGGTGACCCAATATTGTTTTTCCTTTTACTCATTGTAGTAGAAGAGTTTAATTTGCTGATGAGAAAGGTCGTGGAGTTAGGGAGATTCTTTGGATTCAAATTTAATAGAGGGGAGGAACATTTTTCTAACCTACAATATGATGACGATACTTTACTCATCGACAAAAAAGGTTGGGCAAATATTAGCACTATTAAGACCAATCTTATGTTGTTTAAAATTATGTTGGGCCTTAAGGTTAACTTCCACAAGATTTTATTGGACGGGATAAACATTTATCAACATTGGCTAGAAGAAGCGGCAAACATTTTAAATTTCAAAATAGGTTCATCAACATTCATTTATCTTGGGTTGCCGATTGGAGATAATTCAAGACGAAAGGTTATCTGGCAACCGATTTATAAATGTTGTGAGTTCTAGATTGTCGGGGTGGAAGAACAAACACTTATCGATTGGTGGTCGTGTGGTCATTATAAAATCAGTTTTGTCGATGCTTCTGGTCTATTTTCTCTCCTTTTCAAGGCTCCTATAGGTATTATCTCTAAACTCAAATCAATGTTTAAATAGTTTTTATGGGGTGGGAGTGAGGATGAGCAGAAAATAAATTGGGTTAAATGGGATATGGTGCGTAGGCCTATAGATGAATGGGGGGTTGGGTATTAAGAATTTGAGGGTCTTTAATATGGCGTTGTTAGGTAAGTGGAAGTGGAAGTTAAAAAAATGAAAGAATTGGGTTATGGTATAGGGCACATGTAAATAGATACAGCGAGAGAGAATAGATACGGCGAGAGAGAATGGGATATTAGTGAAAATGGAAGAGATTCCTCTATTTGGTGGCATGAGTGTCCAATATTTGCAGGTGCATGAAGTTCTATTTTCAAGTGGTTATGAATGTAGGCAATCTTATACAACAACGAGTGGCAACACTTGAAACATTTCAAAAATGTTAGTAATTTGTTGTGTTGGTGTTTGGTGCATTTGGAAGTATACGAATGATAATGTTTTCAAAAATAAGGAAATTCACCTCGATAAAATTGCAGAAGAGGCAGAAGTTTCGGCTTGGAAATGACTCAAAATAAAAGCAAAATTAATTCCGGATGACATTGTCATGTGGTGCTCAAATCCCTTAGCTTGTCTAGGAATCCAAAATGAGTAAAATTCTAGTTTGATCATGTGTTGGCTTCTCAATGTTGTTTTGATCCTAAATGGTCAAGGGATGTATTTGTTGTGTATTTTGTAGGATAATCTGGTAGAAACAAGGTTAGGGGTTTGAATCAAATTGTCAGCGATATATCTTTGACTGATAGTATTCCTCTATGTCAGGTGAGGTAGGCATGATGTTATTAGTAGTTGTAGCGGTAAATTCATGATCATTAAGCTATGGATAAGCTAAAGATCAAATAAAAGTAGCCGCCACCGCGCTTTTATTGTTTCCAAAGGAAAAGGGAAAAAGTACAAACAAAACCCAAAAGTAAGAAGTTTTCAAATCAAAACTAATAAAATGTCAGAGATTACAGGTAAAGGGGTTGGTTACATAGAGGGAAGGTGTTAGCACCCAAAGTGTCCTAGGTACTCCTAGGGAGCCCTTTTTGTGTGCATATGTAGTTGGTATAAAGTGATGTTTACAAACAAATAGAATGGGGGGATGAGAAAAGAATTCATTAATTATATTTTTGTGTTTGACAAGACCTTCGGTCTTGTGCCTACGTACCAACATAAAAATGAGGGATCAAAACCTTGTAGTTCGTGATACAAATTTCAAAGTGGATGCATTGCTTTTAACAAAAATTAAGTTTGAAAGGCACAAAGGCCTAAAAATGGTTTGAATGAGTTAGTTCTTTTTGGCTTTTTTAAAAGTTCAAGTCAAATATAGTTAAGTTTATTTACAAGTTTGATTTAAGAAAATAAGTTTCAAAATGCAATGGCATAAGGCCAAAGTTTCTATCTTTTTGCAAAAGTGGTCAAAGTTTAGAACAAAATAAGTTCAATCAAAGAAGGCTTTGAAAAAAGGAGGGAGATATTTTTAAATTAAAGAAATGGGGAGAAGATGAAGAGACTATCCTATGTACAAAATTAAAAGTTTAGAGTTGAAAAGATCTGACCCAATGGATAGTAATCCAATCGACAAAAATGTCAATAGAAACCCAGAATTCCCTTGGACTTTTAGAATCAAGCAACACACAAATGCACAATTATATTATCTTAAAGAGCAAGGCATAAAATAAAGATGGCATAATCCAATGCTTATCCATTCCATGATCTTCTTCAAAGTAGCCCATGTAACAGATGAATTTCACAAGTCACAGGTTCAAAATAACAGCTTCACAATGATCATGTTGCAGATGAACTTAGAGAGATCTCGAATGATGTGTCAAATGAAGTTTCAAATTGCAAGCACTTGGTTTCTCAATAAGTTGGCATTGGCCAAGTCCTTTAGCATAGAAATGTTGCCTAAGTTCTAAGTCCATTTGTCCAAGATCAAGCTAACAGTCCACACAAAAGTTTTTTAGGGTTTTTTGTTATTATTATGTACATTAATGGTCAAAGACCACACAAATGAACAAAGCATACACAAATAAAGTATATCACACAATATGTGAAATTCTGGTGTAGTCAGAGTTCAGATGTTCTACTCCAAGTCATGACATCTGATCCAACAATGTTACTAATACAGCAAGACATTTATACAAATTAAAACCCAGTACTGATATGAACACATTCACAGATGTCACGACATCTGCTACTTATATCACCATAGTATGGAAGAACGCCCAGTTCTGTCCATCTGGTACAAAGACACAGCAGAGATCAAACATAGCACTTACTTCTGTTGAGCCTGCACAGTTATCAGCATGATGTCTCAACATTGATTTGAACATCACCTGTTACAGCATTACAGTTTCACCTTATTTTATAACAGACAGAACTATAATGTGCAGAAGGTAAAAACACAAGTAATTGTTAACCCAGTTCGGTGCAACATCACCTACTCTGGGGGCATACCAAGCCAGGAAGAAGATCCACTATCAGCAGTATTAATTCAGAGTTAAACTCCCCCGTTTACAACTCTTCACTTAATCCCTACCCAATGCAATCTATACCTAGGAACTCCTAGATAGAAACCTCCAGTTTCCATTCCTATCACTACAAATACAATGCAATGCTAAACAACTTGAACTTGCTTCACAGCTTCGTTCAAGACCATAACAAACTCTTACCTACAGGCTTTGAGTTACAAATAATCTCATGCCTTCGAGCACTGAGAAACACATGGTAACCTTCCCACAAGTTGGGAGGCTTACCTCACACACACCCCTAATTTTACATTCTTTGAGGCTTGTAAAATCTAGGTTACAATCTGCTATTTATAACCTAAACACCCAACTGGATTTGGGCCTTGTACTTGTATTTCCTAAAATTAAGGTTAGGCAAGTTAACCTAATTTCCATATATTAGGGTGCTAACAAATAGGCTATTTGTTAGGGCTCTTGAATTTAGCTCTTCTGTTAGTTTCCTGGATTTTAGCACAACTGTTAGATTCCTGAAAAACAGCCTGAGAAAAATACTGAAACAGAAAAACTAACCATCCTACAATTTAGCATATGCTGTCAGAAATGAATGTCACAACATTCAGTTTGACGTCCAGAACATAGGCCATATGCTAACTCTGTTATTCTCCTGAAAACCAGTCTGAAAGAAATACTGAGCTGTAATAAATACTCAACTATACCAGAAAAACTAACTGGCCTATAAGTCAGTATCTGTTGTCAGGAACGAATGTCATAACATTCAGTTTGACATCCAGACAATAGGCTGTGTGCTAGGTCTGTTATTCTCCTAAAAAATAGCCTGAAATAAATACTGAACTATAACAGAAAAACCAACTAGCCTATAGTTCAGTATCTGCTGTCAGGAATGAATGTCATAACATCCAGTTTGACATTCAGTAAGTCCTGTATTGAATGACTGTCATAACAGAACAGAAAATCAGCCTACTGTTAGTTTCCTGAAAATCAGCCTGAGGTAAATAACAGAAACACTAACTGGCCTGTCAGGAATGAATGTCATGACATTCAATTTGACATTCAGAGACTACTGTCATGAATGACTGTCATAACAGAACAGAAAATCAGCCTGAACTAAATACTGAACTACAACAGAAAAACTGATTAATTTATAATTCAGTATCTGCTGTCAGGGATGAATATCATAACATCCAGTTTGACATTCAGTAAATCCTGTATTAGCTAATCCTGCAGCATACTACTTAAGCATGTCATGACATCAGTCAAGACATCTAAGTACAGTAACTGTTTTAACACAAAATGCAGCCAATCAAAACATCTACAGACCCCCCCTTTGGCAAATTTTTGGCTAAAACAACTTAGCATCACAACAGAGTTCACAGCAGCGGAAAGCACACATCCAAGCAGAGAATCAAGTTAGCTAATACACTAATCACACACCGAAGATAAACTTCACACAGCAGCAGCACATAGAAGATAGCAAACAGCAGCATAACCTCTTGTTATAGAGGACCTTCATCTTCACAGAAATCTGTTGTTCTGGGGTACATTTGTTACTCCCCCTTTTTGTCAAAAATGTTGCCAAAGCAACACTTAATATTACAGACCAACAACAATAAAGTTACAAGCAAATTTCAGAAACACACACTTGATTTTACTTCACAGTTTCAATCAAGAATACACACTCTTGATCTTGCTTTACAACTTTGATCAAGACTACACCCACTTGATCTTGCTTCACATCTTTGATCAAGCAGACACACACTTTTGCTTCACAGCTTTAGAGTGACGAATTTCAGCCACACATCAGATCTTTAATCAAACACAGATTGCCATTAAGTGTGCAATCACAAAACACCAGACATTCACCCTGAATGTTCTGTGTATAGGGTGTCATGACATCGGGTCTGACATCCTGGAAAAATCCTGCATAATTCCATAATTCCTTTTATAACTTCCAGCAGGTACAATCATATCAGATGCCATGACCTTGTGTATGACTTCTTGAAACACTCCTGCATGAACATGTTCTTCAACTCCAGCAGGTACAGATCATATCAGATGCCATGACCTTGTGTATGACATTCTGAAACAAATACTGCATGAACATGTTTTTGAACTCCAGCAGGTACATAGGATATCTTATGTTAAGACATCACACATAACATCTTGTGAACACTCTTTATTTTACCAAAATTGCTCCCCCTTTGGCAAATTTTGGCTGAAACATATATCTTTTCCTTTTTGTTCACAAGGTAAACTATTAGAAGTTAAACAACATAACAGTAGTTTAAACAGCAACAGAAGCAACACAATTACTAGCTTTCTGGTTACTAGTAATACACACATGCACAAGGGTACTTTTCCTCCCCCTAAATCTGTGCAACAAAAACAAAAATACTAGTTAAGGATGCAACTAGTAAGACACACAAATGCACAAGGGTACTCCTCCTCCCCCTAAATCTGTGCATACATCAAATAACAGTAACTCCAGCACCTGTACCACACAACTGTAACACACAGGCTCATTCTAATATATCATAATGAGACACACCACATCCATATTTCCTTATGACTGTAAGTTTTAGAAGGAAATAACAATATTGTCCAAGGCAATGTCATGACATCCGGTTAGACATTCTTTTGCTCACTTAGCCTTGACACACACCACATCATCCCAATAACTAACAAGGTGCCATACCTTGTTATCTGAGAACTCATAGACCACAAGCTTGATGATTACTTGCAGCGCAAAGACAGAACTCCCACTGTCATGAACAACCAACTCTCCTCTTGAAACTTGGAGATCACACATGAACATATCCAACACCCCAAAGTTGGACCTTCACATACTTCCTGATTCAAAGAGAACCCAAACCACTTGATGTATGGAAAACATAAGACGCATCTTCATGTCTTCAAGAGCACACCCTCTGTTCAACCCTCTTGGCTGAACACATCCACACTCTATGTCAATCTCTCGTCTAACCAGAACAGAAAACCACTTCACAAAATGTTCTAACATTAGTTAGGACATCCTTCACAACATAACAAAGAACACCATCTGATAATCTTCAGATATCACTGAGTCACTAGCTTGATCCAAAACAAACCAGACACAAATTGGGACATATACATTCTCATCCCATTACAAGAGATAATCTTCCATAGATAGCTCAGAACTCCTACCACAAGCTCCAAGAGATGAATAGAAAACACCTCCTTTTGGCTTCAACTTACTACTTTTCTGCTCAAAAGTAATTTGTCTCAGACTTTCCTCAAGAATAATCAGCTGCCATATGTTGATTATCTTGATTCTTCGAACTCACTTCTGAGATAGACCAAATGCCACTGGTTGATTACCTCCTTCATGAAACATAGCACACACAAAAAGAATATGCAAAAGGGGTGGCCTAATCTCATCCATACTTATGTTAATTTTTCAATCAACTAGCCTTAGGATCTTGAGACATCATAGGCTAAATGAAATGAATGAATGAAAAATGGGAATGAGATGAAGTGGGAGGGGAATGGATCAAAACACAAATTGATCAAAGGAGGACTTTTACCAAATTAATATCATTCATTCATTTTGGGAGATGGAATGTACATTCCATCAATCCCCTAAATCCAATGATATTAACTCAACAAAGTCAAATCAACCTTGACCAAGGCCCAACAACAATAGTCAAACATAAACAAGTCACCACAATTGGTCAATAAAATTATTCGGCATTTATTCCAATTAAAAAAAAACTAAAATAAGGCATTTAAATTAAATATGGTTGGTCCAATTCCTAAAACCTCATTAAAACACCAAAGAAATGGCCATGAGATTTATCATAAGTCAAACAAGGTCAAAGGACCTTGGAGAAAAAATTTCATAATTTTTGGACATTTAGAAGTATTTTTAAACAATTAAAAAAATGAAAAATCAATTAAATCATGAAAAATATTAATAATGATCCAAAAAATAATTTTAATTCAGAATATGAAAGAAGAAATTATTTGAAATTTTTTGGTGAAACTCCCATATTTTTTGGATCAATAATAAAATTAATATGAATTAATGAAAATAAAGCAATTAAAATGAAAATTAAAATAACAGAAAAAATGTGGACCACTTGAACTCCCTCATTAATTGAGGTGGCAGATCAAGTGGCCACAAGCGCGCAATCCACGATACGCCCTAGTCAGCGCGCCACAAACTTGGTAATTCAAACCAACGCACGAGATTATTTCATTTCAAAAGGATCTTGTGGCTCAGAACCATCCAGCTCACCACCGACATCCAAAGGTCGATCGTCTTCTCCGACGACCCTGGTCGGACTGGTTCAGTCATAACCATCACCAAAATTAAAAAGAAGGACATGGTTTCAAAATAAAAATGGAACTGAGCACGAATCTGGCCACAATTCATCCTAACTCCAAGTATATTGAGAGATACATGGAGTTGAAATTTGAGGTACATGAACTGAGTTGCTTCGATTTGGCCTCAAAGCAACTCAATCTTCTTGCCTACATTGGTAGGACTTCAGACAACCAAAGAATCAATATAATTGAGCAAGATTTAGAGAGAATCAAGAGATTAAATTTTTTGGAAAATACCTTCAATGTAGGTCTGGATTCAGTTGTTCTTGCCTTGGCTCGTGCTTGATCTCACTTCAAATGCTTGCAGAAGAAGGATTGAATGCTTAAAAGGTCTTGGATCCCTGGAGTTTTGAATCTCAAAATAGTGAGAATTCAAACTTAATTTCAAGTGAAATTCTCAGGATTATCCTTTTGAATGAGAGGGTTAGAGATTTGGGATCAAAGTTGGCGCGAATGTGTGTGAAATGCTGAGCATATGAGGCTCTATTTATAGCTGAAACCATTGATATTTGCACACGTGAAATCACTTTCCAAAATTGGTCATTGATGATGCATGGGTGCATGGGCGCATACAAGCCCATGAAATAATTGCCTTAGGTCCATAAATGAGTGTGAGAGAGTCTGAAACCAACTTGGATTGCAAAGCAAGTGTGTGTGAAGATTTGAAGTTTGATCCTTGCCAAATGATGATACCATGTTCAAGTTATGCGCAACCTATGCATTCCTTGTCCAAAATGGATGAATTTGAGCTCTTTGGAAAGGTGAGATGAAGAGGAGCAACTTTCATGTTCAACACTTTTTATTTGGAGCTTGGAACATGAAGAAATTTGAGGTGGGTGTTTGGAAATTTTTGACATATCAAATTTTTTCTAAGTGTCAAGCCATATGTCTCAATATTCCACCTTGCTTAACTTTTTATATGAGCTTCAAATGAGACAAGTGTCTTCATAAAAGTTGTAGATATTTCAAAGACATTCAAAATGGTCACCAATTTCATGTAATTTGGATTTAAAATGATAGAGTTATGCATTTTTGAAGTTTGGAAAAATCACTTGATCAATGTTATAGGTCAAAAGTGACCTATAATGTAACCTCATATCACATGCTCAAAAAAGTTGAATTAGCCCTCACTACAAACATAAAAGTTGAAGTAGACATCTTGGATTTGATTATGAAACTTGTAAATCTTTCATCTCATAAAAATTGAGCAAGTTATGGTCTTGGGAAGTTGACTTTCAAATTAGGGTTTAGACAAAATGACCTATAATGTTTCAACATAGAAAATGATTTTCTAATAAAAACTAGCTCTAGTTCTCAACATGAAAGTTGTTTAAAATGTCATTTAGAGTAAGTTTGATCTTGTAATAATTTTCATATGGTGAAAATTGTAGGAGATAGGGTCTAGGGAGACCCAGTTTTGATCAGATGAATTCATCTGGCCAACCACCATCAACCAACTTGCTAATCTTCAATTCTCTTGACTTTCTAGGATAATGGTAGATCATATATACATAAGATGATAAATTTTGAAGTGTACCTTAGGAAATTTGATCAATTGGTGAGATAGCTTATTAGAGAAGTTACTCAAGATTCCCAGTCAAACTAGGGTTTCCAAGGCAAATCACCCTTAAACTCTTGAAGAAAACTTGATCAAATAACATGTAGAGAACATTGGGACTCACATATGATGCTTATAACCATCCTTGGATCAATCCATAGTTGTGCTCTTTGTTCATGAGGGTCTCAAACCCTAGATGTGAACTTGATAGATCAATGGAGATCATGCCCTACCTACAAAAGAGTTAGGCAAATGCAAAGACATATTTTTGGTATTTTTGGTTAGTGAAATGATAAAATATAAGTATGATACAATCACATAGTGCTTGGTGATCTCTCCCAAGACAAACCCAATGAAAAAGGGGTAAGGAGGATGCCAAGGTATGATCCCAATGCTAATACTTATGATGAATTTGCATGAGGGATCTTAGGATCAAAATTAGGGTCTTACAGATGCCCCTATTTAAGGACTTTCTAACTGAGGAGGCAAAGGTTAAAATCTTCATGTCGACTCAGTAGAATGGGCTTAAATAACAACATAGAGAAAAAAAATTGGTCCCTAAGAGACCTCAGGATGCATATGACATGGATGCAAAAGTTATTGCTCTGTGGGGAAATATTGCCACAAAGGAAAAAAAGGAATCAGAGAGACCTAAAATCTGCATGAGTATAATGCATTCCGTAAGGAAAACTCACTAGGGAGACAGAGACTCTGAGGGGGTAAAAGAGGTTATGCGTAGGCCAGGCTACGACTTAAAAACTTCTAGGGGACTAGAGGAATTCCATAAAAATGGGAAGACTTAGTCGGGGGACACAAAACATCTGCAGGGGAAACAAGTAGATCAGGATAAAATTGACATACTTGAATCATGCAGGAAAAGGCGATTTCACTAAGGAAATGCACACTCAACTCGATTGGGGAGAAATAAATTTCAACACAGGAGGAATAGAAATCTATTATCTACTACCTGTTACTGGGTAAAGAGATAATAAAGATCTGACAAAGAGGACATCCGTCATCGGTTAGGATGAACATATCAAGGATGACTCGCTGAGGATTCCAGGAAGGAGTATTCATTACCGGTTACTAGGTAAGAATAGCCTTGCTGGGGAAAACTGCAGAAAATAGGATTTACAACTACTAGTTACTGGGCAGAAGACCAAGGGTGAGAATATCCGTCATCGGTTAGGATGAACATATCAAGGATAAACTCAACAGGGAAGAAAATCTGTCATCGGTTAAGATGAACATATCAAGGATAAACTTGCCTGAAAATGTCAAGGAGGGTACCCGTCATTGGTTAGGATGAACATATCAAGGATATACCAACTAAACAAAAATGGTAGGAATTACATCTATCGAATGCTGGATAAAAAACCATCGAAGAGAAAATCCGTCACCGGTTAGGATGAACATATCAAGGATAGACTCTGCGAGGGAAAAAGTAGGATTTACAACTATCGGTTACTGGGTAGAATACCAGAAAGAGAATATTTGTCATCGGTTAGGATGAACATATCAAGGATAGACTCAAGCAGGGTAGAGAAAGATATTTGTCACCGGTTAGGGTGAACATATCAAGGATAAACTTTCTGGGGAATCAGATCCACTAGGGACTCTACTACTGGGAAAGTCAGGGTACTTCTGCCGGGTATTGGGCAAGAAGTAACAAACTGCAACCTAAGAAGAATATTACGAGTTACTGGGCAATAGAGTCTTAGGGGATTCAAGGCATCTATCTAGGTAAGAACTAGAAAGAAACGGTCAATCAAGACTCAACCCGTTGAGGACATAACCCAAGGGTAGTAATTCCATCCAGATAATTAATTTGGGAGGAAACTGAAATAACAATCATCCACGAGGGAACAAACTCAGTGGGGAAAAGGAGAAAGGTTAAAATCTTTCTGTTTAAGGGGCTGACACTCTACAATTGAAGGATGACAGACACTAGATTCAGTATGGGGATAAAGTACCACCATAACAGAGAATAAGAATCTAGAAGATAATGATGCACATATGCAAGTATGAAATTGTATGAATGTATATGTATATGTATATATGATGATTATGTTGACAAAACGATCACAAAGGATACAAAGGTGTCACAAAGAATTTGAATCATCGGTACAATCCTTGGTCAATCCATAAAATATGGAGACATTTGTTGGAGAACAGAGAAATCAACAATCCAAAGGCTTAACCCTAGCTGGGGAAGGAGGAGATATGCTGAGGAGAGAACATCAAATCTATGGGGAATTTTAGGTCAACACCATAAAAATGGGAGACAACCCTACAGAGAACAATCATAACAAAAGTTGCTCAGAAACCAGGAGAAAACTCTGACTGGGAGCAAGTTGAATGGCGATTGGTGAGAAAACCAATGCGATCTATTGGGGAAAATCAACCATCTTTGCTGAAGATCCACCTTGCTGGGGAAGGCCGAAACTCTGTTGGGGACAAGGACATGCCGCAGGGTATCTGAATCAACCAACTCAGCTGGGGACAAAGAAAGAAGCTCTACTGGGGATCAAACACTCCACCGAGGAACTGAATCAACACAAACGTCTAGGGGTACCCGAAGGGTTAACTGCTTGGGGAACCTCTAATGTTTCGCACTTAAGGACTTGTCGTTCATTAAAATACTGTTGATATTCCTTTTAATTGCTTTGAAAAATTCTTGCTTTTATATATTTAAGAAAAAAAACTTGATTTTGATTAAAAATTTAATGTCAAAATGATCATAATAAAATTTTAAAACTATTGGCTGAAATAAATAAGAGTAGAAACAATTGGATAAAAGCTCAAATTTATTTAATGAAATGGTAGTCTGTAAATAACAAGACTCCATAGATTTTTACAAAGTTGAAAATGGTAATTTACATGGGAAAGGGTTACATTGAATACAAATGATCCTTAATCCTTCTACCAACTCTTGATATTCACTATACTCTTGACCACTACTAGGGTGATGAATCGATGTCAACCCTTGTGCTCAAACAAATCTTCAAAACCTTGAAGATCAGCAGAATGCAGTTACTTGCCATAATCCCTAATTTTTGCATAAGTTCCCCCAAGGTGGGGTACTCAACTTATCGGGAAAAAATTTCTGTTTTTATGTCTCTAATTTTTGTCTAGATCGCCCTTTCGGGTTTTCGATCCACCGAGACGCTCATTTTTGCCTAAGCCGCCCTTTCGGGTTTTCAACTTAGCGAGCTGTTCTTTTATTTTATTTTTAGGCGAAGTATTTCTTGACTGCATCTGCGTTCACAGGACGAGTGAACTCTTCACCATCCATAGTTGTAAGTATCAATGCACCGCCTGGAAATGCTCTCTTAATAACATATGGGCCTTCATAATTAGGAGTCCATTTTCCCCTAGAATCTGGCTTGAATGATAAAATCTTCTTGAGCACAAGGTCATCTTCTCTAAACACACGAGGTCTGACCTTTTTATCGAAAGCTTTCTTCATCCTTTGCTGATACAACTGACCATGACACATGGAAGTCAATCTTTTCTCTTCAATCAAATTCAGCTGATCAAACCTGGTCTGACACCATTCAGCCTCAGTCAACTTGGCTTCCATAAGCACACACAATGAAGGAATCTCAACCTCTACGAGGAGTACTGCTTCCATACCATAAACAAGAGAGAAAGGGGTTGCCCCTGTTGAAGTGCGGATGGATGTACGATACCCGTGCAAAGCAAATGGGAGCATCTCATGCCAATATTTATACGTGACAACCATCTTCTGGATAATCTTCTTAATATTCTTGTTCGCAGCTTCAACAACCCCATTCATCTTAGGTCTGTAGGGAGAAGAATTATGATGTGCAATCTTGAAGTCTTTGCAAAGAGCTTCCACCATATTGTTATTCAAGTTGGATCCATTGTTAGTAATGATCTTACTTGGCACACCATAACGGCATATAATCCGATTCTTGATAAACCGCATAATAACTTGTTTGGTTACACTTGCATACGATGCCGCTTCGACCCATTTTGTGAAGTAGTCAATTGCCACCAAAATGAAACAATGTCCATTCGAAGCTTTGGGCTCAATCATCCCAATCATATCAATTCCCCACATGGAGAAGGGCCATGGGGAATAGATAACATTCAATAGTGTCGGAGGAAGATGAATCTTATCAGCATAAATTTGACACTTATGGCATTTCTTCACAAATTTGCAACAGTCAGACTCCATTGTCAGCCAATAGTAACCTGCTCGCAACATCTTCTTCGTTATTGCTTGTCCATTGGAATGAGTACCAAAGGAACCTTTGTGCACTTCTATCATCAACAAGTCTGCTTCGTGTCTATCCATGCATCTCAGCAAAACCATGTCGAAGTTTCTCTTGTATAGTATATCACCATTCAAGTAGAAATTGCCGGCTAATCTTCTCAAAGTCTTCTTATCTTTCAAAGATGCCCCAGGCAGGTAAATCTGACTTTGGAGGAAACATTTGATGTCAAAGTACCACGACTTCTCGTCTTTGATCTCTTCAACAGAAAACACATGAGTTGGCCTATCAAGACGCATCATAGATAAATTGGGAACTTCATTGATGCCAATGTTGCAAGAGCATCTGCCATCCAGTTTTCATCCTGAGGGATATGATGAAACTCAACCTTTGTAAAGAACGTTGAAATCCTCCTCGCATAATATCTATATGGTATTAAACCGGGTTGATTCGTCTCCCATTCTCCTTTGATTTGATTCACAACCAAAGCCGAATCACCGAAGACATCCAAATACTTGATTCTGAGATTCATGGCGTCTTCAAGCCCCATAATGCAAGCTTCATATTCTGCCATGTTGTTTGTACACTTGAAATTCAATCTAGCTGTAAATGGTAGATGCGTGCCTTGAGGAGTAATGACCACTGCCCCAATGCCATTTCCACATTGATTAACAGCTCCATCAAATACCATGCCCCAACAGGAACCAGGTTCTGGCCCTTCTTCAAGTAATGGTTCATCACAATCTTTCATTTTTAAGTACAAGATCTCTTCATCAGGGAAGTCATACTGCACTGACTGATAATCTTCAATCGGTTGGTGAGCCAAATAGTCAGCCAATATACTACCTTTTATCGCTTTCTGAGATTGGTATTCAATATCATACTTTAATAACAACATTTGCCAACGAGCAATCCTCCCAGTTAAAGCAGGCATTTCAAATATATACTTGATTGGATCCATTTTGGATATCAACCAAGTAGTATGATTCAACATATACTGGTGCAGACGCTTAGCAGCCCAAGCCAATGCGTAACAAGTCTTCTCAAGCATCGAATACTGAGTCTCATAGTCGGTGAATTTCTTACTGAGGTAGTAAATTGCAAATTCTTTCTTTCTAGTCTCATCTTGCTGACCAAGAACACAACCCATACTCTCATCAAGCACAGTCAGATACATGATCAACGGTCTTCCTTCAACAGGTGGAGACGAAATCGGAGGGTCAAGCAAATATTCCTTGATGCTGTCAAAAGCTTTCTGGCAATCTTCGGTCCAATCACAAGACTGATCTTTCCAAAGAAGCTTGAATATAGGCGCACATGTGGTAGTCATGTGGGAAATGAATCTGGAGATATAATTCAAGCGACCGAGAAAACCTCTGACTTGCTTCTCAGTTTTGGGCACATGCATCTCTTGTATTGCTTTGACCTTGGCAGGATCAACTTCAATACCCTTCTCGCTGACAATAAAGCCCAACAACTTACCAGAACGAACACCAAAAGTACACTTATTAGGATTCAAGCGGAGTTTATATTTCCTCAAATGCTGGAATAGCTTCAACAAATGCTCAACATGTTCCTCTTCATCAATTGATTTAGCAATCATATCATCGACATAAACTTCAATCTCTTTATGCATCATATCATGAAAAAGAGTAGTCATTGCTCTTTGGTAAGTTGCACCAGCATTCTTTAAACCGAAAGGCATCACTCTATAACAGAATATTCCCCAAGGTGTAATGAATATGGTCTTCTCCATATCTTCGGGTGCCATCTTGATCTGATTATATCCGGAAAATCCATCCATAAACGAAAAGACTTTGAATTTAGCAGTATTGTCTACCAACATATCAATGTGTGGCAGAGGGAAATCATCTTTCTGACTAGCTTTATTCAAATCTCTATAATCAACACACATGTGGACTTTTCCATCTTTCTTCGGCACAAGCACAATATTGGCCACCCATTGCGGATATTCATCGATTACAAGGAAACCGGCATCAATCTGCTTCTGCACTTCCTCTTTGATCTTCACAGCCATATCAGGATGCGTTCTTCTCAACTTCTGCTTGACTGGCGGACATTCTGGCTTCAACGACAATCTATGCTCCACAATCTCAGAATCCAAACCTGACATGTCTTGATAAGACCAAGCAAACACATATGAATACTCTCGAAGAATATCAATTAACCCCTTCTTAACATCTGGACACATGCGAGCCCCAATCTTGACTTCCTTCACATCATCCTCGGAACCCAAGTTGACTAGCTCAATCTGCTCTTTAAACGGCTGAATAATCTTTTCATCTCGCTCAAGAAGACTGTAGCGGGGTTTTCGTTACTTTTAGGTTTATTGACTAAACCAAAAGTCAACATACAATTCGAGTTGCCACCGACTTTTATTTATCCAAAGGAAAGGCTAAAAAGCGAACAAAAGCCAAGTAAGAAGTTTTTCAAATAAAAAACAAATAAAAATGTCAGAGATCTAGGTAAGGGGGTTGGTTATTGTAGCGGGGTATTCGTTACCATTAGATATATTGACTAAATCCAAGGTAAACCATACAAGTCGAGTCGCCACCGCACTTCTATTTATCCAAAGGAATGGTTAGAAAGCGAACAAAAACCTAAAAGTTTTATCGAATCAAAAACTAGTAAAAATGTCAGAGATCGGGGTAAGGGGGTTGGTTATGCAACGGGAAGGTTTTAAGCACCCAAAACATCCTAGGTACTCCTAGGGAGCCCTTTTCACATTTGTTGTAAGGTTGGTATATTGTGAAAATTTATTTGTGCAAACATGATTGAAGAGATGAGAAGAGAATATACAAGTTATTTACATTTTGTGTTTGGATGGATAAACCCATTGCCTACGTACCATCTTAAAAGAGATTAGGATAAAAACCTCGTAGTTCGAGGTAAAAATCTCAAAAATGAGTTGGTGAATTGATTGGTCCAAAAGCCTTAAGGTCTTTTGTTATCCAAAGGAGAAAACTCAACCTAAAACCACAAATCCATCATGTGAGGATAACTTCAACATGCTAGTGAGGGGTTAACCCTATAATAAGCATGGAAGACTCATTGTCCATCACTAAGGATATAGGTGAGTATTACATCTACCTCAAGGATAATTCAAACCTAATAGCTAAAGGTTATGCAAAGTTTGATTAAGAGAGTGACCATTGAAACCACAAAAAGGTATTTGAATGAGTGGTATTTACCAATGAAAAGTATTTACAAAATATGGTCAAAGTTGATTTAAAGTTCAATTCGAAATAAGTGTTAAGAAAAAGAAGTTTGAAAATCAAAAGCATAAGGCTTAGGTTTCTAATATTTGAAAACAAGTGTTAAATGTTTGCACAAAAGTTTTTGGCTTGGGTTAGAGTGGAGGGAAGAAGAAGAATGGCTAAAGTCCTAATCATACAAGAGAAAAGGGATAAGAAACAATACCACAAATAGAGTTCCTCTCTTGAAATCATATTGATGATCCAAGTAGCTCTCATCCTTTGGAATATGCAAGCAAAATAATTGTAAGCTCAAGAAATCAACAAAATCAAACAGGCTCTTAGAAGATCCCCAATGTCTCTTGTATATTTCACTTTGGATGAACATGGCAATGATTCTTCAATTTGAGCTCTCATTGGATTCCCTAGCACAAAAGCACACACATCAAAGAATTCTATGAAGTAAATCAAGAATGGACAAGAGTGAGTTTAGAGGTTTGGTCCTTCTAATCCATTTTCAACATTAAGGTCCTTTTACTCCAATTTGCATAGGGAATGTCCTAGAAACTAAGTCCATTTCTTTGCATTTGGTCCACAACAATCAAAACAAAACACAAGCACAATAATATATACACAATTATGTGCTCAAGTGAGCAAAAGGCAAATTGCATTAACATAAACACGTGCTCAAATGAGCAAAGGAAAAAGCAAATGAATAAGATGTGCAAGAATAGTAAATTGCATAAATGTAAAGTGCAAGAAGTAAATGTTAATAGTTAATGGTTAGTGTTAATAGTTAGTGTGCCATAAGGCAAATTTAGCGCTATGTTAAGCAATCGTAATTGGACTTATGTAGAAGTCACAACTATCTGAGGTCGGTCAATAATAATGTAGGCAACAACACAAGTTAGAGGTCTTGATTAGTGAATCAAACTCCAACAACTTGCCATGCCAAAAAGAAGATGAGAAATGATCTTGTATTAATTTAGGTTCTTTGCATGATTTAGGAAGCAATCTATCCTTAATGCAAAGCCATTCACTTGATCCATGATCAAGATGAATTAGATTTGAATCAAGGAAGATCAAACCTCCCTAATTAATGCTAACCACCAATCTTTAACTCATTGATCAAAAAAGAAAAAGAAGAAGAAGAAGAAGATGAAGAATTAAAGTGCATTAAATGAAATGGAATGAGATAATCATCAAGCCATGACCAAAGATAGAGAAGATCAAGATCAAACAATAGAAAACAGAAGCAAAATGAAGATTAAAAGTCAAGAAACAAATAAAATATTTTTGGCATTTTTTAATATTAAAATAAAACTTGAATTAAAAAAATAAAAGGAAGGTCAAACTTCAAATTCACTTCAAATCAACTTTGAAAAGTCCAAGTGAATTATCCCAAGTTCAACAAGGTTAAACAAAGTTTGACAAAAAATTTCAGCATTTTTAAAAGTCAGAAACTATTTTAAATCAATTAAAAATGCATAAAAATAACCTAATTGAACTAAAATCTCAAATAAATCTCAAATCAATTAATACATTGATGAGAATATTTTTCATAGATCCATCATCATTCAAAGAGGTTGGAAAAAATATTTTTGTATTTTTTGAATATCAAAAACTATTTAAAATGAATTAAAAATGACCAGAAAAGAGAAAATTACTAAAAAATATCAAATGATGAAATAAAAAATATTAAAAATCATTTTTAGAAAGTAGAAATTAAAAGGAGAAAAATGAAATTGGTCCCATAATTTTTGGACCAATAATGAAAGAGATATGAATTTTAGAAATAAAATGAAATTAAAAGAAATAAAAGAAAATAAAATCAGAAATTAGAAAATATGGAAAAACACGGAGCGTTGGATGATAGCTCATTAAATAAGCTAGCAGATCATGTGGACTACATGCGCGCATCCACCATGCGCTTCAGTCAAATGAATCACACGTAGCCAAATAAAAAGTCATAACGTTGGGTGGATGAGATTAGATCTGGAAAAAACAATGGACGGTCTTGATCTGATCTGGAGACCAGACGGTGGCCAGTGCCACCGTCTTCTCCGGCCAACTTTCGGCCAAACCAAAATTTGCAGAAATTAAAACATCAACCAAAATGCACGATCCATGTGCCATTCGAAAGCTGGGGCGATGTACATCACCCCTGTGCCACTCAATTCCACTCTAGATCTCTAGATTGAGAGAAATCAGAGGTGGAAATTCTGTGGTGTTCATATGAACTTGTAGCGGGGTATTCGTTACCGTTAGAGATATTGACTAAATCCAAGGTAAATCATACAAGTCGAGTCGCCACCGCACTTCTATTTATCCAAAGGAATGGTTAGAAAGCGAACAAAAACCTAATAGTTTTAACAAAAACTAGCAAAAGAAACAGAGATATGGGTAAGGGGGTTGGTTATGCAATGGGAAGGTGTTAGGCACCCAAAACATCCTAGGTACTCCTAGGGAGCCCTTTTCATACCTGTGAAGGTTGTTGTTTTGTGAAAATTTTTGTTTGTGCAAACATGATTGAAGGGATAAGAAGAGAATATACAAGTTATTTACATTTTGTGTTTGGATGGATAAACCCATTGCCTACGTACCATCTTATAAAAAGATTAGGATCAAAACCTCGTAGTTCGGGGTAAAAATTTCAAAACAAATTGGTGAATTGATTGGTCAAAAGCCTTAAGGTCTTTTGTTATCCAAGGGAGAAAACTCAACCAAACCACAAATCCACCAAGTGAGGATAGCTTCAACATGTTAGTGAGGGGTTAACCCTATAATAATCATGGAAGACTCATTGTCCATCACTAAGGATATAGGTGAGTATTACATCTACCATAAAGATAACTCAAACCTAATAGCTAAAGGTTATGAAAAATTTTGATTAAGAAAGTGGTCATTGGAACCACAAAAGACATTTGAATGGGTTATATTTACCAATTAGAAGTATATACAAAATGGTCAAAGTTGACTTAAGATTCAATTCAAAATAAGTGTTATGAAAAGAAAGTTTGAAAATCAAAAGCATAAGGCTTAGGTTTCTAATGTTTGAAAACAATGGTTAAATGTTTGCACAAAAGGTTTTGGCTTGGGTTAGAGTGAAGAGAAGAAGAAGAAGGGCTAAATCCTAAGGAAAAGCAAAAGAGAAAGGGAAAGAAATGAACCACATTAGGAGTTCCTCTCTTGAGATCATATTTGTCGCTCCCCAGGATTTCCCGAATCCAGGTACAAACGCGAAAAAGAGTGGCGAGAAGAAAAGGGTAGAGTCGCCAGCTAGGTACTTGTTAATACCTCAGGATTGGCATTAATTTTAGAAAACAAATAATGTAATCACCTCTGTTGTTTTAATATGTTGGGTTGAAGAAGTTCAACATCTGGACCAACATGTCATGTACGATGTCACGACATCAAGTCTGTGACATCGCACAAGTGGAGAAAACTGAATTAATTAATTCAGTATATGTTATGGGATCAGCAAGGATATCTGGTGAATATCCTAACTCCCTTGTGGAGGTCTTGAAGACTAAATCAGAACATATATAGGCTTTAAATATGGAGATATATATGGAGAGAGTTTAGGAACTTGAAGACCTTGTTTGTAGCAGAATTTTTCTGCTGAAGTTGTAACAGCCAAGAACAAGTCTGCTGCAATTTCTGAAGGCCCAAATCCAGTTGGGTGATTAGGTTATAAATAGCTGATTGTAACCTAGTTTTTGTAAGCCTCTTAGAATGAATTTTTAGGGGTGTGTGTAAGGTAAACCTCCCAATCTGTGGGAAGGTTACCATGTGTATCTCAGTGGTAAATCCTGAGAGTTTTGTAACTCAAAGCCTGTAGGCAAGAGTGATTGTGTTCTTGAATGAAGCTGTGAAGCAAGTTCAAGGCGTGGTAACATTACATTGTATTTGTAGTGATAGGAATGGAAACTGGAGGTTTCTATCTAGGAGTTCCTAGGTATAGATTGCATTGGGTAGGGATTAAGTGATGAGTTGTAAACGGGTGAGTTTAACTCTGAATTGATACTACTAATAGTGGATCTTCTTCCTGGCTTGGTAGCCCCCAGATGTAGGTCATGTTGGACTGAACTGGGTTAACAATTTCCTGTGTTGGTTTTTCCTTCTGCATGTGTTCATTACTGTCATAACTCAACAGGTATTCCAGTCAGCTTATCAAGATGATAACTGACCTGGCATATAGCCTTCTGGTTGAATGCCAATCAGAAAGTTGTAACATTCATCAGGGACAGTACATACTGAATGATAAGTAGGTTAACTTTAGTTCAGTATTTATTCAAGTCTGTTCTTTTCAAGGATAACAGACCTGGCTGAAGGATCATAGTGAAACTGTCAAACTGGATGTGTTGACAGTTGATACTGAAGGGTGATACTGAAGTAGAGACTAGTTGGGCTTTTACAGTATTGCAAACTTAGCACAACACGTTTCCAAAACATAACATACTCAACATATGTTCTGGATGTCGAACTGAATGTTGTGACATTCATTCCAAACAGCAGGTGCTAAAGTGTAGGATGATTGGTTTTTCTGGTTCAGTATTTTTCTCAGGCTATTCTTCAGGGATTCAATAGCTTAGAGAAAAACCAGGAAACCAACTACTAACCTACAATTAATGAACCTAACAAATAGCCTAGTTGTTAGCAATCTAATAAGTGGAAATTAGATTGACAGGTTCAACCTTTAATTCAGGAAATACAAGTAAAAGATATACACACTGGAACAATGTAACAGATGATGTCCACAAACAACAGAAAGACATCATGCTGATTACTATGGAAGAAAACAACAGAAGTGAGTGCTAGGTTTGATTTCTGCTGAGTCTTTCTTCCTGAAGCACAGAACCAGGGGTTCATACATTCTAGAGTGACATAGAATGAGATGTAGTGACATCTGTGAACCTGTGCATATTAGTATAGTGGTTAATAACTATCTTGCTGTATTGGTTACAATGTTAGATCAGATGTCATGACGTGGTGGATAACATCTGAATTCTGACTACACCAGAATTTCAATTGGTATCAGAGCAGGCATCCTGTTCTGTCTCTGGATGAGATCCATGGGCGATACTTTCTGGTAGCTGGCAAGGAGTTATGTTAGTACTGATGCTGGAACCTGTGTAAGGTTCTGTAATTCCCTAAATGGTCCCTTGAAGTAGGTGGATGGACTGTTCATGACAGGAATGGTGTGTACCTGTCTCTGGAGGTTGGCAATGGGCCTGTGTGTGGGACAGGTGTGCCAGTACTAAATCACATTCAAACCTGGTATGGTCTTGGAGGCCAATCTGGTGAAGTGTGTGTTCATAGGTTGAGTTGTATTATGATTTCCGCTGCATAATACCTGGCAAAACTCAAACTCTGATGTAGTTTCCCCTCATGTGGATGAAAGGCTGTTGTGTTCAAGATCTCATCATAGTCCACTGAAGATGTCAAAGATACTTGAGTCTCCTCAAGTCCACTCATCATGACGTTCTCACTTCAGGATAGTAAGAGTCACTTAATCACTGATTCTTTTACTCTCTTGAGTAGTGTATATGAAGACCTTGAAGACCTTCAAGGAAGGTTTGTTCCAAGGAGATGGAACCAATGTTCTATGTGATGTTAGAACATGTTGTTCAACAAGTATGCAACTACTGGTTGAAGAGCAGATGTTTTTAGGGTCCAAACAATGGGATAATTCTGTTTGGAACCTACTCCTGACCTGGAAGAGGAGACATCTGTGTGTGCTAAGTTGACAAGAGCAGGGTCAACTGGGTGTGTGCTCAAGAAGGTCATCCCTAGAAGTTGAGCTGGTTGAGATGTGACATTGTGCAATCTCCTGCTGTTAGGCATCTCCCTGCAGTTTGATCAGGGTTGGATAGTTGTTCCCTGAAGTACTATGGTGTGTTGGAAGACAAGTCTCCTGGATGTTAGCAGTCAATAATGGGGTAACCTGACTGTGATATCATTTAAGGGGGTTGTAACCATGAATCTTGGTATTCAAACACCACGTTCAGAAGTGGAAGTTCTTACTAGGAGTGAGAATATGAAGATTCAGTGGTTGGTTGAGGTAATATGCTCTGGCAATGCATATCTACTATTGACTGGTGCTGTTTGTCTCACTAGTACTTATGGTCAGTTGAAGTCTGATTGGTGTGAGTGGAGGAGTTAGTTTCCACTGGTAGGGATAGTGTATGTCATGTTGAGACATATGTGTACAATGCATGGATCTTGGTGTGGAGTTTCCATGATTGTTAATTTGAGGGGGAGTTTTGGTTAACCTCCTCAAGTGTGGTCAGCCTAGGGTCTGGTTGGCTGTTGACCTGTGTCACATGGGTTCTGGTTGTTGTGTGACACATTTGCAAGGAAGGATTCATCTCTCTCATTCTAGAGTGACATAGAATGAGATGTAGTGACATCTGTGAACCTGTGCATATTAGTACAGTGGTTAATAACTATCTTGCTGTATTGGTTACAATGTTAGATCAGATGTCATGACGTGGTGGATAACATCTGAATTCTGACTACACCAGAATTTCAGTACTTTTATCCCAAGAGAAGGGAAAGGTAGTACTGCATAACCTAGAGGGGACGGATAAAACAAAGTCTCGAACCAAAGAAACTGAGTAAGGGGGCCGGTTACGTGAAGGGAAGGTTATCGCACCCCTTCACGTCTGTGGTACTCCACAGGATCCACGATTTCTATTTACGTCTAAAGTGTGTGTATAAAGTCCTATATGCAATGCGAAAGAGAGAAAATCAAAGTAGGGAAAATAAAGAGTTATTGCTCGCACAGGCCCTACCCTGCTGCATACGTATCTCAAGAAGGATTGAGAATCAGAGCACCGTAGCTCGGCTAACCTGTTTCTGTTTGTTTTGTATTTTTTAGGTGAACGACGTTACTATGCAATCTACCGGATGCTCGACCTTTGGAGACTTACTCACCTGTAGTAGAAGGAGTTAACGCGTTCTTAAGAGAAGACAAAGTTTGTTTGTGTTTTAGGAATGCTCATGCAATAAGGAAGTCCTAGACGAAGGAACCGTGCTACCTTAATTGACATGCAAACGAGAGACTATACGAAGTCTAGCAATCCTATGAGAAGACTATAAGCAAGTCTCAAAAGAGAACAACGAAACCTGGAAATGGAATGCCAATCAATGGGCTTACATCCAACTCCAAAAACAAACGGGAAACAGAAAGCCAATCAATGGTCTTACATCTAACTCCACAAAACAAAACGGGAAACAGATAGACAATCAATGGTCTTACATCTAACTCCTCAAACAAACACACAACCGGGAAACCGAATGCCAATAGATGGACTTACATCAGACTCCGAACAAGCAAACGCAAACAGGAAACGGAATGCCAATGACTGGTCTTACATCCGACTCCTAACACACACAACAGGGTGAAAAAAGAAAAGAGTGCCCGGAGAGATCTCGCTCAATCTCCTGCCTACGTATCTCATCTGGTATGAGAATCAGGGCGACGTAGTTCCCCTTAACAGAGGAGAAACTTTCTCCTAACCAGAGACTAGGGAGATAACAGACTAATAGGGAGACTATGACTCGAGCCTAAAAGTTGTCATGCAAACGATCCCTAAGTTGGAGTCTCTAATCAGAACCTAACTCGCACAGGAAGCAAGTCAATCACACAGCAAGTAAACATCAATCACAGGTGAACAAGTATCACACTCTATATGCAAACAAGCGTCTCATACAAGGCTGGGCTTTAGTCAAGGGGTCATATCAACCTCGACAAACAAGCCAACACTGTAGGGGTGTGCAAAAGCTCTTAACCACTGACATTGACCGTCAGGGTGAGCAGATGAAAGGTAATGAGGGTTAGACCTCATAGCTATTAACCCGGGCCTGGGTGAGCTTCAATCAATGAAAACGTGGGGATCCAGAATGAGGGACCCTACTCCACTTGACTGACTCTATACACAAGGATCTTGGGTTAGGTTCAAGAGCATCAGCACGTAGTGCGAGCATAATGAACGACTCAACGACTAACAGGGGACTGATTGCTAGTCCCTTCTATCTGTCAATTGCCTCTTCACTTAGGAGGACTTAACAAGTAACATGCCTCGACAAGGAGGTCTTGAGCACAAACATAAACAATCATAGTCATTGCCTCTTAAGGAGGACTTCAGCCAAATGTCTGCCAAAAGAAACGACAGGGCTTCCAGACTACATGAAGAATAAAATGGCTACCTAGGTGGTGTACCAACCACACTCCAAAGCAAAGCTCAAGCAAGAGCTAAAAGCGACTAATGTACCTGTACAAAAGTAAAACAGTCAATATTGTATTCAGACAAACCAAACAGTCAACAACAGTGAGACATTTCCAATATGTACACAAGGATAGTCAAAGTGTAAGCAACTCAAGTGAGTTCATCACCATTGGACCTACAACACAACAAAGGTTAGTGGACAAAGTAATTTGCATCTCAAGAAGTGAGATCACATCAACCACTAGAGCTAGATGCTTGAACCTGAAATACAAAGCTCAAAAGGTGAGTACAAACCACTGGTACAAAGACTAGGGTCAAAGGTAAGTCAAACGGTCAAAACAGAAGCTAACATTTCATATGAAGCACATTTAATCAAATGAGAACATGTCCTAAAAAGTACCAAAGCCAAATCATTAAGCAAAGCCATCAATTAAACAAGATAAGGCAAAGGCAAACAATGTGATCACATTTGTACATCAAACATAGAAAATCCACATTAAAACAGAAATGAATCCAATGATCATGAAATTTTTTATGTGAGATCAACATGTTAAACATAAGCCTCATGCCAAAAAGTAAGTCCAGAAGATAAAAAATGGCATGTGAATGAAAATGCACAAGTAATAGATCAAGAATGTGACACCAAATGTTACAACATATGTCCATGTATCTAAAATAGTAATGGAATGTGCTAAAAATGCCAAACAAAAGCCAAAAGATCATGTTACATGTTATGAATGAGCATGTCAAATTTCAAAGCAATTGGATCAAATATGAGCATTTCACAAATCAATTAGCACCACATGTCACATTTGTATCATGTCCAATCAATTAAGCACAACCAAAAATCCAGCCACAATAAAATCAGGCAAATGACATCAAAAAATAATAGACATCACAACAATCATGTGGAAAAAATTTGGAGCAACTTGGATTTATATGCTATTTGTTATGATTTTTTGAATTAATGAACAAAAATGTAATAATGTGGAAAATCATATGGAAAATGTTGTAAAAAAGAAAATGCATGAGCAGGTGTTGAACCCAGGTTCTCCTGGTCCAAGGCGCTGGAAAATGAAAACAATTGAAAACTCAAAAAATGCATGGCGCTGGGATTCGAACAGGGGAGTATCAGGTCACCAAGTGCGTTTAAATGAAAATTAATTGGAATATGCAAGGCGTGTGGTTCGAACAGAGGACGTTGAGGTCACAGGTGCGCTACTTAAAATCAATTGGAAATTTGAAAAAACCACAAGCTGGATTCGAACAGAGGAAGCGAAGCTTGCAAGCGCTAAACATGAAAACCCTAACGCACGAACCAGATGACCGGAACAGTAACTTCCGGTCATCTTCTCCGGTGGTTTTCCGGCGAGGCATCATGAACATTCATAATTTTTTCCAGAATTTAGCATATCCTATACCGTTGGAACCGTCTCATCACGTAGAACACGGATCTATGATTATCTAAGCCTAACTCTCCATGAATAAAGCAAATCGAAGGAAAACATATTGCACATCCAAAATTGAATTCAGCATATCTCACTCAATACTCATCCATTTCAAATTCTAACTATATCAGCGTTAACTGCATCCAAAGATCTACAAGATCATGGCAATGAATTGGAGAATAATGAGATTCGATTTTTCACCAACCTGTTATGCAGTGATCGAAAACAATGGATTCAAGCTTCCTCCAGCTCCAGATCTCCTCTATCAACCTTGTGGTGAAGCTTTAAGCACGAAATATCACTTGAAAAGGCTTGGATCTTGCTAAATTTTAGAACATCATCTTCATCTTCAAGCTTTGTGTATGCACGTTTCTGCACCAATTTCTTCAATCCAATGCTTGATTTATACTCAATGATACTCAATGAACACGATTATGCAAGAAAATTGATGTGTTATGTGAAGAATTTTGAAGTTTCAATTGAGAGAAAATTTGGAGGGAAATGCAATTTCTAGATCTAGAATGTGTAATCTTAGCCAATTCTGTTATGATTTGTTATTTATATCATTCACTAATCACCATGCTAATCACAAATGAACTTAGTTAATTAAGATTAGTGTAATGAGAGGTGTTTTTGCAAAAATGACAAAATGAGGGTGCATGGCTAATTCCTACGTGAACAGTAGCATGCCATGGTCCAAATCCACTTAAAATCATCTAATAAACTCAATGGAATTGGTATTTTGTTTGTAACATCCACCAATTTTGAATTCTTGATTTTCCCTCCAAAATGCATATGAATGAACAAGTTATCACATGAGCAATTTTCAAGCAAGGCAATGGTTCATTTGGAAAGTATTGGTCAAGACAAGCATTTTGCAAAAAGAGTGGCTCAATTTGGAGTTTTGGATCAAAAGTTATGGCACTTTGAAGTTCCAAGCATACTTTGCAATCATTGGACCATAACTTCTTAACCATTCATCAGATGGACATGATCTTGGTCTTTTTGAAAAGACGAGAGGATGATCTCCAACTTTCTTTTTCACCAAAAATTCATTTGAAGCTTATTTGATGTTGGAAAGTCAAGTTGAATGTGGACCAAAAACTTGCCATTTTTGGAAACTTGAAATTACAAGTCACTTTCCATTTTTGGAAACTTTTGCCCTGACTTCAAAATCTTCAAGGTAGATGTTTGACATGATGAATAGGCCTTGTTTGAACATGAATGGGATGTCTTAAATCATTTCCCACACTTCAAAGCCTTCAATTGACTGTACAGTTGATTAAATGTTCCTCAGATGACCTTGACAATGCTTGATGAATTTGAGCCTCAACCTCTTGGGGAATTGGCTCAGAAATGAAACCCTAGCTCCAATAGGCTCAATATAATGATCATGTGATCTCCATCCCATGAAATACCTCATCTCCTTGAAAAACCCAGGGTGGAATAGAAGCCATTGATTAGGGTTGACCAGAGGTCAAAACCGTAATCCAAAGGAACCTGAGCATGAACAATGAAACCCTTGATAAGGATAGAACCATGATGATGGTGATATACCCTGTAAACAAGATAATGCTCAACCTTTGAAGGATCAGGAAAACCCTTATTGAAGTCCATGCCCTCAGATGGTTGATCATTAATTCACATAGACCCTCAGGCTTGAATCATGTAACATCTCCATCTCTGAGAAGACTTTGGAGGAAGATCTTTTCTTATTTTCAAATGATATGCAAGATGCAAATGCCTAATGTCCTAAAACATGAAATGCAATATGCTAAACTAGTCCCAAGAAGAGGAGGGCAAATTTTGAGGTGTTACAACTGCCCCTATTCAATCCACTGTGAACCTGTCGATATGAACAGCCTCGGCTTTCAGATGATCAGAGTGAAGATTGGTTGAATACCAAGAACAGACGAACAATTTACGCTCCGCTGGGGATTATTATTATCTTTTACTTTTTCTTGAACCCCAAAAATTTCAGACTTCTTTTTTCGTCTCTTTTTTTTTTGAACCCCGGTACTTCGTTGATTGATCTTTTTCTTTTTCTTGGACCCCAAAACTTCTTTGATTTTCATTTCCATCTCCGCCCGACAGAAATCCTTCCTCCAATATCGCACTACTGGGGAATACCGTTGATCCAACGTCACGATGCTAAACTCCTCAGAGTAACATCTTCACCATTCGGCGAAACCAACTCTCAAACGGTAACCACGGCTTGAGTCGCGCTGATCGCGTAACGTCATGATGCTAACCTCCTCGGAGTAACATCTTCACCATCCGGAGAAACCAACTCTCAAACGGTAACCACGGCTTGAGTCGCGCTGATCGCGTAATATCATGATGCTAACCTCCTCGGAGTAACATATTCACCATCCGGTGAAACCAACTCTCAAACGGTAACCACGGCTTGAGTCGCGCTGATCGCGTAACGTCATGATGCTAACCTCCTCGGAGTAACATCTTCACCATCCGACGAAACCAACTCTCAAACGGTAACCACGGCTTGAGTCGTGCTGATCGCGTAACGTCATGATGCTAACCTCCTCGGAGTAACATCTTCACCATCTGGTGGAACCAATCCTCAAATGGTAACCACGACTTGAGACTAGCTGATTATTGCAATGCTGATGCTGATCTTCCAACCAAATAAACCGATTCTCAAACGGTAACCACGGCTTGAGACTAGTTCATGCTTGCAATGCTATGCATGAGTTATTTTTCGGCGTAATGCTCCATAACCATGGAAATGCTACGCAACTAGGTATGCGATATGCTATGCTTTTCTAAATGATGAATGCATAAAAAGTATCCCCCCCAGGGGACTCTACTGGGGAGCTCGAGGCACTCTGCTGAGGAACTCGACAACACTCCAATCTCCACCCTGCTGGGGAATAGCACTGCTGCTGGGGAAAGGACAACCCTCACCAGGGATGACCTCCACTGAACTCGATTCGCTTGGGGACTTCGTTGGGGAAGAATCCACCAACGCAAACCTTCGCTGGGGAAACGGAAACCTTCCGACTTACTGGGGATAAAACAATCTCAACCCTGCTAGGGAAAACAGCAACCTTCAGGCCTGGCTGCTGAGGAAACACCGATCACGAACCTGCTGGGGAGATAACAATCCCGACCCTGCCAGGGAAAATACGGAATACTTCGACACGGAACACCTGTCGACGCGTCGAACGATGGTATCCACCATCTAACCAAAGTATTAACTTTCCACTTCTTCAGACTTTGAAGAGTCTTCTTGATTAATCCTCAAGGATCGTCGCGATCCTTTCGCCGTCTTTTCACCATTCTTCAATTCCTCGTCCCTGATCGGACTCCATGGGGATCTTTTGTCAAAAAGCTTCACATCACAACCTGCAAGTGAGTGAAAATATCTAACAGCACCTGCAAAAGAGATCGTTAGATAAAAACGTGCCCCAGGCGTGCCAAAGTTTCAACACCTAGGTCACTCAACCTTCCAAATAAGATTTCCGGTTTTCAATCTTATGAACATGCATTGGAAGGGACCTGTATGTCTCAAAATGCAAAGATTCTTTATCAAAATAAACGGATGTTTTTGCAATCAAAGTGGTAATGAAAACAAAAACAAAATTATTTGACTGAATATGCATTTTATTGATTGAAAAAAGATGGCTCAAAACCGAGCAATACACAGGAAGCAATTCCTGAAAAGAGGTAATTGCGCACAAAAGGAAAAATCTATCCTAATGGCAATGTGAACCCGTGATCTCATCGAGTTCCAACTCGGTTACACCCCATATGTCCTCAAGACTCTCTGCGCTTTCTGCCTTCCGAACAAGACGCTTCCGACTGATCCCTGTCGGGGATTATCCATGTCATATCCAAAGCACAAACGATCATGCTAGACGTAGTTGTTCGTTTCAATCCCTCTTTTGCCTGGACCGCCCTTTCGGGTTTTCAGTCCACCGGGATACCCATTTTTGCCCAAGCCGCCCTTGTGGGGTTTTCGACTTGCCGGGTGTACAGTTTTTCCTTTTTATCCCTAATTTTTGCCCGAACCTTTTTCATTTTTTCTGGTTCTCCGGGATGCCCTTTTTTGCCTGGACTATTTTATTCTTTTCGTCCAGCGGGTTTCTTATACGAAGTATTTTTTAACTGCGTCCGTATTCACAGGGGATGGAAAATCCTCGCCATCCATGGTCGTCAACAACAAGGCTCCTCCAGAGAAAACCTTCTTGACCACGAATGGGCATCCATATTTGGGTGTCCACTTGCCCCGACGATCGTTCTGAGGAGAAAGGATCCTTTGCACCGCCATATCTCCCACATGATACACACGAGGTCGTACCTCTCGGTCAAAGCACGCTTCATTCTCTGCTGGTACAGTTGCCCATGACAAATGGCTACCAGCCTCTTCCTCAATCAGGCTCAACTCTCCATACTGAGTCCTTACCCATTCTGCCTCTTTCAATTTCATGTCCATCAGGACTCTCAATGACGGAATCTGGGCCTCGACCGGTAGCACGACTTCCATCCCATACACAAACGAGAAAGGCATTACCCCAGTAGATGTACGCACCGAGGTCCGATACCCAGGATACAAGCTTCGTACTCAGCCATATTATTGGTGCATTCAAATGTTAGCCGGGAAGCAAAAGGAACGTGGGATTCCTTCGGCTTAACCAAAACAACATCAACTCCATTACCATTCACATTACCGGCCCCATCAAACATCAGAATCCATTCGGATTCAGGGTCGGGCCCCTCCTCCGGGATTGGTTCCTCACAATCTTTCGATTTGAGAAACATGATGTCCTCATCAGGGAACTCAAACTTCATCGGTTGATAATCCTCAATGGGTTGCTGGGCGAGATAATCAGATAATACACTCCCTTTATTGCTTTCTAGGAGGTATACTGAATATCGTATTCAGTCAAAATCATTTGCCATCTCGCAACCCGTCCGGTCAATGCTGACTTTTCAAATATATACTTGATCGGATCCATCTTGGAAATCCACAAAGTGGTATGAACCAGCATGTACTGTCTCAGTCGGCGAGCAGCCCATGCCAAAGCACAACAAGTTTTCTCGAGCAGTGAATATCTTGTTTCACAGTCGGTAAACTTTTTGCTAAGGTAGTAATTTGCATGCTCTTTTCGACCAGACTCGTCATGCTGCCCCAGTACACACCCCATAGACCCCTCGAGGACTGTCAAGTATAGGATTCACGGTCGTCCCTCCACAGGAGGCATCAGAATCGGAGGCTCCTGCAAATATTCTTTTATTTTTTTCAAATGCCACTTGGCAATCGTCATTCCACCTGACCGTTTGATCTTTTCTCAACAACTTGAATATGGGTTCACACGTGGCTGTTAGATGAGATATGAACCATGACATGTAGTTCAATCTACCTAAGAAACTACGAACCTCTTTTTCTGTTCTTGGCTCAGGCATTTCTTATATTTCTTTTACTTTAGCAGGATCAACCTCGATTCCTCTTTCGCTTACAATAAACCTCAGCAGTTTACAGGACCGCACTCCGAAAGTGCACTTACTTGGATTCAACCTCCATTTGAACTGTCTCAATCGGTCAAACAGCTTGGCCAGGTCTACCAAATGCCCCTCTCCTGTTTGGGACTTTGCTATCATGTCATCAACATAGCATTCGATTTCATGATGAATCATATCATGAAACAAAGTCACCATAGCTCTTTGATACGTGGCACCGGCATCCTTGAGACCGAATGGCATCACCTTATAACAAAAAGAAGTGCCCCATGGTGCGACGACCACACACATTCTCACCTTTCCATCTTTCTTTGGCACTGGCATTTACCTCTAAAGCGGCCCCAACCTTTATTTCCTTTCTGATCTCTTCGGTGCCTGGATTAACAATCTCAACTCGCTCCTCGTGCGGTTGAATCACCTTCTCCTCTTGTTTTAACAACCTGGCTAATTCCTCAGGCAGTTCACAATCTTCTTCGCCTTCTTCTTTGGCATGATGGATCGGATTGTCGAAGTCATATGAGGGTGTAACAGGATTGTTATCAATGAGATCCGGAGAATACGAAAGTCGGAACGAAGCCATTCAAAAGGAAGGACAAATGAAAATAAACATTGCCCTTTTTTATTTTTGTTTTAAACTGCAAAAATAAATGAAAAACAGGGAACACCGCTTTTAATGTGAAAAACATCCATTTATTAATGATGCAAAATGTTGCAAAACAAAAAACATGAGGTGGCCCTTACAATGGACCATTACGTTTCGGGCAAAACGTATGGCTTTCATGCAAACAGAATCGAAAAACAGAAATATTACTCTTCACGCAGAGTGATAGTGATGATCTTTTCGGCCTTCCAGTTCTGGATCTCCATCCCCGGTACGCACGGTTTTATCCACGATTCGAGCTCGCAGTCACTGTCAGTTTCTTCACCCACCGCATAGACGCGATCTGAATCTAGCATTCCAGCACTGGTGAACGTGAATGGCTGACGACGTCCTTTGCTCTGTCCAAACGAGCCTTGGTCCGACTGGTAGCCAATCCCAAACCTATCCTCTTTCACCGCCTGTTTTCCTTTTGCCCTGGCTAAAGCCTCGGCCTTATCCACTTTTTCGGCGATCGCTTGCTGCCCCAAGGCGAAACCTTGCATGACATTGATCAACTCACTCATCTTCTCTTTCAGCTCGAGAATGTCAACGTTGGGTGGATTCATCAGTCTGGGTTTGTTGCGTCTGGTAGGGTATCCGTGCGGACGAGCTACGTGCAGAGGAATGACTCGGCGTGCGCAAGCAACGATTCTTGAGTCAATCAAACACGTTAGAAACTGACACCTGCAAAACAGAAGACAGGTTATTATGACTCACGCATGAATGCAATGTCTATCCGTATGAGGAAGATTCTATCCTTTGATTCTGGCTTCATCGAGACAGATAATAATTCGACAATAACATTTTGACATCAGGATGTCTCTCAACCAGAATCTCAATCGAGAATGTACCCTGAGTATGGATAGACATGAGTTGGATGCAGATGAATGCAAAATGGGAATGATGCAGATGCATGAATGCAAGTCACAGTGCTATCTTCCAAGTCATCTGAACACCAACTGTACGGAAGTTCTGGTCTCTGAACTGATCACAATCATCTGAGGGCCTGAGTAACCCTAAATCCAACTTGGGGAGTTCCGAAATAAACAGAACGGAGGATATACCACCATCATCACAGGGCAATCACTGGACAGATAGCCACAAGTTCCTCTGAACAGGTACCTTCAAATTCGACCCGGGGGTCCGAAATAAACGGAACCCGCTTGATAAATACCACGGACAGAACTCCGGCGTCTCAGAAATAAATGTCCATAAATCCAACTGAACCAAAGTCACCATCAGTACCTGTAAATGGTCATTCCCTCCCCACTCACGGGTGTAATCTAGGCCAGGGTAAGGTCAAGAGAAACACAGGATAAACGATCCTTTCAAGAATATCATCATATGCACACCAGGTGTATGCAACGATAATACCCCATCAGGATCTGAACTGCTCGTGATATCATGTTCTGCTAAGTGGCGCCATACCACCCGCTTCCCACGAATCACTCTATTCCTAGGTGTCCTAAAGTTCACTCATAGCCTGTGTATTGGGCCTTTTACCTCTTGTGACTCCCACCCAACAGAGAAACAGATACACAGCTAGCACAGTATGCATGAAATAGTGAAGCGCACGTAGGATGCAATGCAAGCAGATAAGTATGCAAAGCAATAAATAACTAACACACAATAGACAGTAAATAAACAAACGCTAGGAAAGGCTCGCTAGGGAAAAGAAAGATCCCCAGCAGAGTCGCCAGCTATCGCTCCCCAGGATTTCCCGAATCCAGGTACAAACGCGAAAAAGAGTGGCGAGAAGAAAGGGGTAGAGTCGCCAGCTATGTACTTTTATCCCAAGAGGAGGGAAAGGTAGTACTGCATAACCTAGAGGGGACGGATAAAACAAAGTCTCGAACCAAAGAAACTGAGTAAGGGGGCCGGTTATGTGAAGGGAAGGTTATCGCACCCCTTCACGTCTGTGGTACTCCACAGGATCCACGATTGCTATTTACGTCTAAAGTGTGTGTATAAAGTCCTATATGCAATGCGAAAGAGAGAAAATCAAAGTAGGGAAAATAAAGAGTTATTGCTCGCACAGGCCCTACCCTGCTGCATACGTATCTTAAGAAGGATTGAGAATCAGAGCACCGTAGCTCGGCTAACCTGTTTCTGTTTGTTTTGTATATTTTAGGTGAACGACGTTACTACGCAATCTACCGTATGCTCGACCTTTGGAGACTTACTCACCTGTAGTAGAATGAGTTAACGCGTTCTTAAGAGAAGACAAAGTTTGTTTGTGTTTTAGGAATGCTCATGCAATAAGGAAGTCCTAGACGAAGGAACCGTGCTACCTTAATTGACATGCAAACGAGAGACTATGCGAAGTCTAGCAATCCTATGGGAAGACTATAAGCAAGTCTCAAAAGAGAACACCGAAACCTGGAAATGGAATGCCAATCAATGGGCTTACATCCAACTCCAAAAACAAACGGGAAACAGAAAGCCAATCAATGGTCTTACATCTAACTCCACAAAACAAAACGGGAAACAGATAGCCAATCAATGGTCTTACATCTAACTCCTCAAACAAACACACAACCGGGAAACCGAATGCCAATAGATGGACTTACATCAGACTCCGAACAAGAAAATGCAAACAGGAAACAGAATGCCAATGGCTGGTCTTACATCCGACTCCTAACACACACAACAGGGTGAAAAAAGAAAAGAGTGCCCGGAGAGATCTCGGTCAATCTCCTGCCTACGTATCTCATCTGGTATGAGAATCAGGGCGACGTAGTTCCCCTTAACAGGGGAGAAAGTTTCTCCTAACCAGAGACTAGGGAGATAACAGACTAATAGGGAGACTACGACTCGAGCCTAAAAGTTGTCATGCAAACGATCCCTAAGTTGGAGTCTCTAATCAAAACCTAACTCGCACAGGAAGCAAGTCAATCACACAGCAAGTAAACATCAATCACAGGTGAACAAGTATCACACTCTATATGCAAACAAGCGGCTCATACAAGGCTGGGCTTTAGTCAAGGGGTCATATCAACCTCGACAAACAAGCCAACACTGTAGGGGTGTGCAGAAGCTCTTAACCACTGACATTGACCGTCAGGGTGAGCAGATGAAAGGTAATGAGGGTTAGACCTCATAACTCTTAACCCGGGCCTGGGTGAGCTTCAATCAATGAAAACGTGGGGATCCAAAATGAGGGACCCTACTCCACTTGACTGACTCTATACACAAGGGTCTTGGGTTAGGTTCAAGAGCATCAACACGTAGTGCGAGCATAATGAACGACTCAACGACTAACAGGGGACTGATTGCTAGTCCCTTCTATCTGTCAATTGCCTCTTCACTTAGGAGGACTTAACAAGTAACATGCCTCGACAAGGAGGTCTTGAGCACAAACATAAACAATCACAGTCATTGCCTCTTAAGGAGGACTTCAGCCAAATGCCTGCCAAAAGAAACGACAGGGCTTCCAGACTACATGAAGAATAGAATGGCTACCTAGGTGGTGTACCAACCACACTCCAAAGCAAAGCTCAAGCAAGAGCTAAAAGCGACTAATGTACCTGTACAAAAGTAAAACAGTCAATATTGTATTCAGACAAACCAAACAGTCAACAACAGTGAGACATTTCCAATATGTACACAAGGATAGTCAAAGTGTAAGCAACTCAAGTGAGTTCATCACCATTCGACCTACAACACAACAAAGGTTAGTGGACAAAGTAATTTGCATATCAAGAAGTGAGATCACATCAACCACTAGAGCTAGATGCTTGAACCTGAAATACAAAGCTCAAAAGGTGAGTACAAACCACTAGTACAAAAACTAGGGTCAAAGGTAAGTCAAACGGTCAAAACAGAAGCTAACATTTCATATGAAGCATATTTAATCAAATGAGAACATGTCCTAAAAAGTACCAAAGCCAAATCATTAAGCAAAGCCATCAATTAAACAAGATAAGGCAAAGGCAAACAATGTGATCACATTTGTACATCAAACATAGAAAATCCACATTAAAACAGAAATGAATCCAATGATCATGAAATTTTTTATGTGAGATAAACATGTTAAACACAAGCCTCATGCCAAAAATTAAGTCCAGAAGATAACAAATGGCATGTGAATGAAAATGCACAAGTAATAGATCAAGAATGTGACACCAAATGTTACAACATATGTCCATGTATCTAAAACAGTAATGGAATGTGCTAAAAATGCCAAACAAAAGCCAAAAGATCATGTTACATGTTATGAATGAGCATGTCAAATTTCAAAGCAATTGGATCAAATATGAGCATTTCACAAATCAATTAGCACCACATGTCACATTTGTATCATGTCCAATCAATTAGGCACAACCAAAAATCCAGCCACAATAAAATCAGGCAAATGACATCAAAAAATAATAGACATCACAACAATCATGTGGAAAAAATTTGGAGCAACTTGGATTTATATGCTATTTGTTATGATTTTTTGAATTAATGAACAAAAATGTAATAATGTGGAAAATCATATGGAAAATGTTGTAAAAAAGAAAATGCATGAGCAGGTGTTGAACCCAGGTTCTCCTGGTCCAAGGCGCTGGAAAATGAAAACAATTGAAAACTCAAAAAATGCATGGCGCTGGGATTCGAACAGGGGAGTATCAGGTCACCAAGCGCGTTTAAATGAAAATTAATTGGAATATGCAAGGCGTGTGGTTCGAACAGAGGACGTTGAGGTCACAGGTGCGCTACTTAAAATCAATTGGAAATTTGAAAAAACCACAAGCTGGATTCGAACAGAGGAAGCGAAGCTTGCAAGCGCTAAACATGAAAACCCTAACGCACGAACCAGATGATCGGAACAGTAACTTCCGATCATCTTCTCCGGTGGTTTTCCGGCGAGGCATCATGAACATTCATAATTTTTTCCAGAATTTAGCATATCCTATACCGTTGGAACCGTCTCATCACGTAGAACACGGATCTATGATTATCTAAGCCTAACTCTCCATGAATAAAGAAAATCGAAGGAAAACATATTGCACATCCAAAATTGAATTCAGCATATCTCACTCAATACTCATCCATTTCAAATTCTAACTATATCAGCGTTAACAGCATCCAAAGATCTACAAGATCATGGCAATGAATTGGAGAATAATGAGATTCGAATTTTCACCAACCTGTTATGCAGTGATCGAAAATAGTGGATTCAAGCTTCCTCTAGCTCCAGATCTCCTCTATCAACCTTGTGGTGAAGCTTTAAGCACGAAATATCACTTGAAAAGGCTTGGGTCTTGCTAAATTTCAGAACATCATCTTCATCTTCAAGCTTTGTGTATGCACGTTTCTGCACCAATTTCTTCAATCCAATGCTTGATTTGTACTCAATGATACTCAATGAACACGATTATGCAAGAAAATTGATGTGTTATGTGAAGACTTTTGAAGTTTCAATTGAGAGAAAATTTGGAGGGAAATGCAATTTCTAGATCTAGAATGTGTAATCTTAGCCAATTCTGTTATGATTTGTTATTTATATCATTCACTAATCACCATGCTAATCACAAATGAACTTGGTTAATTAAGATTAGTGTAATGAGAGGTGTTTTTGCAAAAATGACAAAATGAGGGTGCATGGCTAATTCCTACGTGAACAGTAGCATGCCATGGTCCAAATCCACTTAAAATCATCTAATAAACTCAATGGAATTGGTATTTTGTTTGTAGCATCCACCAATTTTGAATTCTTGATTTTCCCTCCAAAATGCATATGAATGAACAAGTTATCACATGAGCAATTTTTAAGCAAGGAAATGGTTCATTTGGAAAATATTGGTCAAGACAAGCATTTTGCAAAAAGAGTGGCTCAATTTGGAGTTTTGGATCAAAAGTTATGGCACTTTGAAGTTCCAAGCATACTTTGCAATCATTGGACCATAACTTCTTAACCATTCATCAGATGGACATGATCTTGGACTTTTTGAAAAGAGGAGAGGAAGATCTCCAACTTTATTTTTCACCAAAATTCATTTGAAGCTTATTTTATGTTGGAAAGTCAAGTTGAATGTGGACCAAAAACTTGCCATTTTTGGAAACTTGAAATTACAGGTCACTTTCGATTTTTGGAAACTTTTGCCCTGACTTCAAAATCTTCAAGGTAGATGTTTGACATGATGAATAGGCCTTGTTTAAACATGAATGGAATGTCTCAAATCATTTCCCACACTTCAAAGCCTTCAATTGACTGTATAGTTGATCAAATGGTCCTCAGATGACCTTGACAATGCTTGATGAATTTGAGCCCCAACCTCTTGGGGAATTGGCTCAGAAATGAAACCCTAGCTCCAATAGGCTCAATATAATGATCATGTGATCTCCATCCCATGAAATACCTCATCTCCTTGAAAAACCCAGGCTGGAATAGAAGCCATTGATTAGGGTTGACCAGAGGTCAAAACCCTAATCCAAAGGAACCTGAGCATGAACAATGAAGCCCTTGATAAGGATAGAACCATGATGATGGTGATATATCCTGTAAACAAGATAATGCTCAACCTTTGAAGGATCAGGAAAACCCTTATTGAAGTCCATGCCCTCAGATGGTTGATCATTAATTCACATAGACCCTTAGGCTTGAATCATGTAACATCTCCATCTCTGAGAAGACTTTGGAGGAAGATCTTTTCTTATTTTCAAATGATATGCAAGATGCAAATGCCTAATGTCCTAAAACATGAAAGGCAATATGCTAAACTAGTCCCAAGAAGAGGAGGGCAAATTTTGAGGTGTTACAGCTGTCCCTATTCAATCCACTGTGAACCTGTCGATATGAACAGCCTCAGCTTTCAGATGATCAGAGTGAAGAGTGGTTGAATACCAAGAACAGACGAACAATTTGCGCTCCGCTGGGGATTATTATTATCTTTTACTTTTTCTTGAACCCCAAAAATTTCAGACTTCTTTTTTCGTCTCTTTTTTTTTTTTGAACCCCGGTACTTCGTTGATTGATCTTTTTCTTTTTCTTGGACCCCAAAACTTCTTTGATTTTCATTTCCATCTCCGCCCGACAGAAATCCTTCCTCCAATATCGCACTACTGGGGAATACCGTTGATCCAACGTCACGATGCTAAACTCCTCAGAGTAATATCTTCACCATCTGGCAAAACCAACTCTCAAACGGTAATCACGACTTAAGTCGCGCTGATCGCGTAACGTCATGATGCTAACCTCCTCGGAGTAACATCTTCACCATCCGGCGAAACCAACTCTCAAACGGTAACCACGACTTGAGTCACGCTGATCGCGTAATGTCATGATGCTAACCTCCTCGGAGTAACATCTTCACCATCCGGTGAAACCAACTCTCAAACGGTAACCACGGCTTGAGTCGCACTGATCGCGTAACGTCATGATGTTAACCTCCTCGGAGTAACATCTTCACCATCCGGCGAAACCAACTCTCAAATGGTAACCACGGTTTGAGTCGTGCTGATCGTGTAACTTCATGATGCTAACCTCCTCGGTGTAACATCTTCACCATCCGGTGAAACCAATCCTCAAACGGTAACCACAGCTTGAGACTAGCTGATTATTGCAATGCTGATGCTGATCTTCCAACCAAATAAACCGATTCTCAAACGGTAACCCCGGCTTGAGACTAGTTCATGCTTGCAATGCTTATGCATGAGTTATTTTTCGGCGTAATGCTCCATAACCATGGAAATGCTACGCAACTAGGTATGCGATATGCTATGCTTTTCTAAATGATGAATGCATAAAAAGTATCCCCCCCAGGGGACTCTACTGGGGAGCTCGAGGCACTCTGCTGAGGAACTCGACAACACTCCAATCTCCACCCTGCTGGGGAATAGCACTGCTGCTGGGGAAAGGACAACCCTCACCAGGGATGACCTCCACTGAACTCGATCCGCTTGGGGACTTCACTGGGGAAGAATCCACAAACACAAACCTCCGCTGGGGAAACGGAAACCTTCCGACTTACTGGGGATAAAACAATCTCAACCCTGCTAGGGAAAACAACAACCTTCAGGCCTGGCTGCCGAGGAAACACCGATCTCGAACCTGCTGGGGAGATAACAATCCCGACCCTGCCAGGGAAAATATGGAATACTTCGACACGGAACACCTGTCGACGCGTCGAACGATGGTATCCACCATCTAACCAAAGTATTAACTTTCCACTTCTTCAGACTTTGAAGAGTCTTCTTGATTAATCCTCAAGGATCGTCGCGATCCTTTCGCCGTCTTTTCACCATTCTTCAATTCCTCGTCCCTGATCGGACTCCATGGGGATCTTTTGTCAAAAAGCTTCACATCACAACCTGCAAGTGAGTGAAAATATCTAACAGCACCTGCAAAAGAGATCGTTAGATAAAAACATGCCCCAGGCGTGCCAAAGTTTCAACACCTAGGTCACTCAACCTTCCAAATAAGATTTCTGGTTTTCAATCTTATGAACATGCATTGGAAGGGACCTGTATGTCTCAAAATGCAAAGATTCTTTATCAAAATAAACGGATGTTTTTGCAATCAAAGTGGTAATGAAAACAAAAACAAAATTATTTGACTAAATATGCATTTTATTGATTGAAAAAAGATGGCTCAAAACCGAGCAATACACAGGAAGCAATTCTTGAAAAGAGGTAATTGCGCACAAAAGGAAAAATATATCCTAATGGCAATGTGAACCCGTGATCTCATCGAGTTCCAACTCGGTTACACCCCATATGTCCTCAAGACTCTCTACGCTTTCTGCCTTCCGAACAAGACGCTTCCGACCGATCCCTGCCGGGGATTATCCATGTCATATCCAAAGCACAAACGATCATGCTAGACGTAGTTGTTCGTTTCAATCCCTCTTTTGCCTGGACCGCCCTTTCGGGTTTTCAGTCCACCGGGATACCCATTTTTGCCCAAGCCGCCCTTGTGGGGTTTTCGACTTGCCGGGTGTACAGTTTTTCCTTTTTATCCCTAATTTTTGCCCGAACCTTTTTCATTTTTTCTGGTTCTCCGGGATGCCCTTTTTTGCCTGGACTATTTTATTCTTTTCGTCCAGCGGGTTTCTTATACGAAGTATTTTTTAACTGCGTCCGTATTCACAGGGGATGGAAAATCCTCGCCATCCATGGTCGTCAACAACAAGGCTCCTCCAGAGAAAACCTTCTTGACCACGAATGGGCATCCATATTTGGGTGTCCACTTGCCCCGACGATCGTTCTGAGGAGAAAGGATCCTTTGCACCGCCATATCTCCCACATGATACACACGAGGTCGTACCTCTCGGTCAAAGCACGCTTCATTCTCTGCTGGTACAGTTGCCCATGACAAATGGCTACCAGCCTCTTCCTCAATCAGGCTCAACTCTCCATACTGAGTCCTTACCCATTCTGCCTCTTTCAATTTCATGTCCATCAGGACTCTCAATGACGGAATCTGGGCTTCGACCGGTAGCACGACTTCCATCCCATACACAAACGAGAAAGGCATTGCCCCAGTAGATGTACGCACCGAGGTCCGATACCCAGGATACAAGCTTCGTACTCAGCCACACTATTGGTGCATTCAAATGTTAGCCGGGCAACAAAAGGAACGTGGGATTCCTTCGGCTTAACCAAAACAACACCAACTCCATTACCATTCACATTACCGGCCCCATCAAACATCAGAATCCATTCGGATTCAGGGTCGGGCCCCTCCTCCGGGATTGGTTCCTCATAATCTTTAGATTTGAGAAACATGATGTCCTCATCAGGGAACTCAAACTTCATCGGTTGATAATCCTCAATGGGTTGCTGGGCGAGGTAATCAGACAATACACTCCCCTTTATTGCTTTCTGGGAGGTATACTGAATATCGTATTCAGTCAAAATCATTTGCCATCTCGCAACCCGTCCGGTCAATGCTGGCTTTTCAAATATATACTTGATCGGATCCATCTTGGAAATCCACAAAGTGGTATGAACCAGCATGTACTGTCTCAGTCGGCGAGCAAGCCATGCCAAAGCACAACAAGTTTTCTCGAGCAGTGAATATCTTGTTTCACAGTCGGTAAACTTTTTGCTAAGGTAGTAATTTGCATGCTCTTTTCGACCAGACTCGTCATGCTGCCCCAGTACACACCCCATAGACCCCTCGAGGACTGTCAAGTATAGGATTCACGGTCGTCCCTCCACAGGAGGCATCAGAATCAGAGGCTCCTGCAAATATTCTTTTATTTTTTTCAAATGCCACTTGGCAATCGTCATTCCACCTGACCGTTTGATCTTTTCTCAACAACTTGAATATGGGTTCACACGTGGCTGTTAGATGAGATATGAACCATGACATGTAGTTCAATCTACCTAAGAAACCACGAACCTCTTTTTCTGTTCTTGGCTCAGGCATTTCTTATATTGCTTTTACTTTAGCAGGATCAACCTCGATTCCTCTTTCGCTTACAATAAACCTCAGCATTTTACAGGACCGCACTCCGAAAGTGCACTTACTCGGATTCAACCTCCATTTGAACTGTCTCAACCGGTCAAACAGCTTGGCCAGGTCTACCAAATGCCCCTCTTCTGTTTGGGACTTTGCTATCATGTCATCAACATAGCATTCGATTTCATGATGAATCATATCATGAAACAAAGTCACCATAGCTCTTTGATACGTGGCACCGGCATCCTTGAGACCGAATGGCATCACCTTATAACAAAAAGAAGTGCCCCATGGTGCGACGACCACACACATTCTCACCTTTCCATCTTTCTTTGGCACTGGCATTTACCTCTAAAGCGGCCCCAACCTTTATTTCCTTTCTGATCTCTTCGGTGCCTGGATTAACAATCTCAACTCGCTCCTCGTGCGGTTGAATCACCTTCTCCTCTTGTTTCAACAACCTGGCTAATTCCTCCGGCAGTTCACAATCTTCTTCGCCTTCTTCTTTGGCATGATGGATCGGATTGTCGAAGTCATATGAGGGTGTAACAGGATTGTTATCAATGAGATCCGGAGAATAAGAAAGTCGGAACGAAGCCAATCAAAAGGAAGGACAAATGAAAATAAACATTGCCATTTTTTATTTTTGTTTTAAACTGCAAAAATAAATGAAAAACAGGGAACACCGCTTTTAATGTGAAAAACATCCATTTATTAATGATGCAAAATGTTGTAAAACGAAACACATGAGGTGGCCCTTACAATGGACCATTACGTTTCGGGCAAAACGTATGGCTTTCATGGAAACAGAATGGAAAAACAGAAATATTACTCTTCACGCAGAGTGACAGTGATGATCTTTTCGGCCTTCCAGTTCTGGATCTCCATCCCTGGTACGTACGGTTTTATCCACGATTCGAGCTCGCAGTCACTGTCAGTTTCTTCACCCACCGCATAGACGCGATCTGAATCTAGCATTCCAGCACTGGTGAACGTGAATGGCTGACGACGTCCTTTGCTCTGTTCAGACGAGCCTTGGTCCGACTGGTAGCCAATCCCAAACCTATCCTCTTTCACCGCCTGTTTTCCTTTTGCCCTGGCTAAAGCCTCGGCCTTATCCACCTTTTCGGCGATCGCTTGTTGCCCCAAGGCGAAACCTTGCATGACATTGATCAACTCACTCATCTTCTCTTTCAGCTCGAGAATGTCAGCGTTGGGTGGATTCATCAGTCTGGGTTTTTGCGTCTGGTAGGGTATCCGTGCGGACGAGCTACGTGCAGAGGAATGACTCGGCGTGCGCAAGCAACGATTCCTGAGTAAATCAAACACGTTAGAAACTGACACCTGCAAAACAGAAGACAGGTTATTATGACTCACGCATGAATGCAATGTCTATCCGTATGAGGAAGATTCTGTCCTTTGATTCTGGCTTCATTGAGACAGATAATAATTCGACAATAACTATTTGACATCAGGATGTCTCTCAACCAGAATCTCAATCGAGAATGTACCCTGAGTATGGATAGACATGAGTTGGATGCGGATGAATGCAAAATGGGAATGATGCAGATGCATGAATGCAAGTCACAGTGCCATCTTCCAAGTCATTTGAACACCAATTGTACGGAAGTTCTGGTCTCTGAACTGATCACAATCATCTGAGGGCCTGAGTAACCATAAATCCAACTTGGGGAGTTCCGAAATAAACGGAACGGAGGATATACCACCATCATCACAGGACAATCACTGGATAGATAGCCACAAGATCCTCTGAACAGGTACCTTCAAATTCGACCCGGGGGTTCGAAATAAACGGAACCCGCTTGATAAATACCACAGACAGAACTCCGGCGTCTCAGAAATAAATGTCCATAAATCCAACTGAACCAAAGTCACCATCAGTACCTGTAAATGGTCATTCCCTCCCCACTCACAGGTGTAATCTAGGCCAGGGTAAGGTCAAGAGAAACGCAGGATAAACGATCCTTTCAAGAATATCATCATATGCACACCAGGTGTATGCAACGATAATACCCCATCAGGATCTGAACTGCTCGTGATATCATGTTCTGCTAAGTGGCGCCATACCACCCGCTTCCCATGAATCACTCTATTCCTAGGTGTCCTAAAGTTCACTCATAGCCTGTGTATTGGGCCTTTTACCTCTTGTGACTCCCACCCAACAGAGAAACAGATACACAGCCAGCACAATATGCATGAAATAGTGAAGCGCACATAGGATGCAATGCAAGCAGATAAGTATGCAAAGCAATAAATAACTAACACACAATAGACAGTAAACAAACAAACGCTAGGAAAGGCCCGCTAGGGAAAAGAAAGGTCCCCAGCAGAGTCGCCAGCTGTCGCTCCCCAGGATTTCCCGAATCCAGGTACAAACGCGAAAAAGAGTGGCGAGAAGAAAAGGGTAGAGTCGCCAGCTATGTACTTTTATCCCAAGAGGAGGGAAAGGTAGTACTGCATAACCTAGAGGGGACGGATAAAACAAAGTCTCGAACCAAAGAAACTGAGTAAGGGGGCCGGTTACGTGAAGGGAAGGTTATCGCACCCCTTCACGTCTGTGGTACTCCACATGATCCACGATTGCTATTTACGTCTAAAGTGTGTGTATAAAGTCCTATATGCAATGCGAAAGAGAGAAAATCAAAGTAGGGAAAATAAAGAGTTATTGCTCGCACAGGCCCTACCCTGCTGCATACGTATCTCAAGAAGGATTAAGAATCAGAGCACCGTAGCTCGGCTAACCTATTTCTGTTTGTTTTGTATTTTTTAGGTGAAAGACATTACTACGCAATCTACCGGATGCTCGACCTTTGGAGGCTTACTCACCTGTAGTAGAAGGAGTTAACGCGTTCTTAAGAGAAGACAAAGTTTGTTTGTGTTTTAGGAATGCTCATGCAATAAGGAAGTCCTAGACGAAGGAACCGTGCTACCTTAATTGACATGCAAACGAGAGACTATACGAAGTCTAGCAATCCTATGGGAAGACTATAAGCAAGTCTCAAAAGAGAACAACAAAACCTGGAAATAGAATGCCAATCAATGGGCTTACATCCAACTCCAAAAACAAACGGGAAACAGAAAGCCAATCAATGGTCTTACATCTAACTCCACAAAACAAAACGGGAAACAGATAGCCAATCAATGGTCTTACATCTAACTCCTCAAACAAACACACAACCGGGAAACCGAATGCCAATAGATGGACTTACATCAGACTCCGAACAAGCAAACGCAAACAGGAAACGGAATGCCAATGGCTGGTCTTACATCCGACTCCTAACACACACAACAGGGTGAAAAAAGAAAAGAGTGCCCGGAGAGATCTCGCTAAATCTCCTGCCTACGTATCTCATCTGGTATGAGAATCAGGGCGACGTAGTTCCCCTTAACAAGGGAGAAACTTTCTCCTAACCAGAGACTAGGGAGATAACAGGATAATAGGGAGACTACGACTCGAGCCTAAAAGTTGTCATGCAAACGATCCCTAAGTTGGAGTCTCTAATCAGAACCTAACTCGCACAGGAAGCAAGTCAATCACACGGCAAGTAAACATCAATCACAGGTGAACAAGTATCACACTCTATATGCAAACAAGCGGCTCATACAAGGCTGGGCTTTAGTCAAGGGGTCATATCAACCTCGACAAACAAGCCAACACTGTAGGGGTGTGCAGAAGCTCTTAACCACTGACATTGACCGTTAGGGTGAGCAGATGAAAGGTAATGAGGGTTAGACCTCATAGCTCTTAACCCGGGCCTGGGCGAGCTTCAATCAATGAAAACGTGGGGATCCAGAATGAGGGCCCCTACTCCACTTGACTGACTCTATACACAAGGATCTTGGGTTAGGTTCAAGAGCATCAGCATGTAGTGCGAGCATAATGAATGACTCAATGACTAACAGGGGACTGATTGCTAGTCCCTTCTATCTGTCAATTGCCTCTTCACTTAGGAGGACTTAACAAGTAACATGCCTCGACAAGGAGGTCTTGAGCACAAACATAAACAATCACAGTCATTGCCTCTTAAGGAGGACTTCAGCCAAATGCCTGCCAAAAGAAACGACAGGGCTTCCAGACTACATGAAGAATAGAATGGCTACCTAGGTGGTGTACCAACCACACTCCAAAGCAAAGCTCAAGCAAGAGCTAAAAGCGACTAATGTACCTGTACAAAAGTCAAACAGTCAATATTGTATTCAGACAAACCAAACAGTCAACAACAGTGAGACATTTCCAATATGTACACAAGGATAGTCAAAGTGTAAGCAACTCAAGTGAGTTTATCACCATTAGACCTACAACACAACAAAGGTTAGTGGACAAAGTAATTTGCATCTCAAGAAGTGAGATCACATCAACCACTAGAGCTAGATGCTTGAACCTGAAATACAAAGCTCAAAAGGTGAGTACAAACCACTGGTACAAAGACTAGGGTCAAAGGTTAGTCAAACGGTCAAAACAGAAGCTAACATTTCATATGAAGCACATTTAATCAAATGAGAACATGTCCTAAAAAGGACCAAATCAAAATCATTAAGCAAACCCATCAATTAAACAAGATAAGGCAAAGGCAAACAATGTGATCACATTTGTACATCAAACATAGAAAATCCACATTAAAACAGAAATGAATCCAATGATCATGAATTTTTTTATGTGAGATCAACATGTTAAACACAAGCCTCATGCCAAAAATTAAGTCCAGAAGATAACAAATGGCATATGAATGAAAATGCACAAGTAATAGATCAAGAATGTGACACCAAATGTTACAACATATGTCCATGTATCTAAAACAGTAATGGAATGTGCTAAAAATGCCAAACAAAAGCCAAAAGATCATGTTACATGTTATGAATGAGCATGTCAAATTTCAAAGCAATTGGATCAAATATGAGCATTTCACAAATCAATTAGCACCACATGTCACATTTGTATCATGTCCAATCAATTAAGCACAACCAAAAATCCAGCCACAATAAAATCAGGCAAATGACATCAAAAAAATAATAGACATCACAACAATCATATGGAATAAATTTGGAGCAACTTGGATTTATATGCTATTTGTTATGATTTTTTGAATTAATGAACAAAAATGTAGTAATGTGGAAAATCATATGGAAAATGTTGTAAAAAAGAAAATGCATGAGCAGATGTTGAACCCAGGTTCTCCTGGTCCAAGGCGTTGGAAAATGAAAACAATTGAAAACTCAAAAAATGCATGGCGCTGGGATTCGAACAGGGGAGTATCAGGTCACCAAGCGCGTTTAAATGAAAATTAATTGGAATATGCAAGGCGTGTGGTTCGAACAGAGGACGTTGAGGTCACAGGTGCGCTACTTAAAATCAATTGGAAATTTGAAAAAACCACAAGCTGGATTCGAACAGAGGAAGCGAAGCTTGCAAGCAGTAAACATGAAAACCCTAACGCACGAACCAGATGACCGGAACAGTAACTTCCGGTCATCTTCTCCGGTGGTTTTCCGGCGAGGCATCATGAACATTCATAATTTTTTCCAGAATTTAGCATTTCCTATACCGTTGGAACCGTCTCATCACGTAGAACACGGATCTATGATTATCTAAGCCTAACTCTCCATGAATAAAGCAAATCGAAGGAAAACATATTGCACATCCAAAATTGAATTCAGCATATCTCACTCAATACTCATCCATTTCAAATTCTAACTATATCAGCGTTAACAGCATCCAAAGATCTACAAGATCATGGCAATGAATTGGAGAATAATGAGATTCGAATTTTCACCAACCTGTTATGCAGTGATCGAAAACAGTGGATTCAAGCTTCCTCCAGCTCCAGATCTCCTCTATCAACCTTGTGGTGAAGCTTTAAGCACGAAATATCACTTGAAAAGGCTTGGATCTTGCTAAATTTCAGAACACCATCTTCATCTTCAAGCTTTGTGTATGCACGTTTCTACACCAATTTCTTCAATCCAATGCTTGATTTGTACTCAATGATACTCAATGAACACGATTATGCAAGAAAATTGATGTGTTATGTGAAGAATTTTGAAGTTTCAATTGAGAGAAAATTTGGAGGGAAATGCAATTTCTAGATCTAGAATGTGTAATCTTAGCCAATTCTGTTATGATTTGTTATTTATATCATTCACTAATCACCATGCTAATCACAAATGAACTTGGTTAATTAAGATTAGTGTAATGAGAGGTGTTTTGCAAAAATGACAAAATGAGGGTGCATGGCTAATTCCTACGTGAACAGTAGCATGCCATGGTCCAAATCCACTTAAAATCATCTAATAAACTCAATGGAAGTGGTATTTTGTTTGTAGCATCCACCAATTTTGAATTCTTGATTTTCCCTCCAAAATGCATATGAATGAACAAGTTATCACATGAGCAATTTTCAAGCAAGGCAATGGTTCATTTGGAAAATATTGGTCAAGACAAGCATTTTGCAAAAAGAGTGGCTCAATTTGGAGTTTTGGATCAAAAGTTATGGCACTTTGAAGTTCCAAGCATACTTTGCAATCATTGGACCATAACTTCTTAACCATTCATCAGATGGACATGATCTTGGACTTTTTGAAAAGCCGAGAGGAAGATCTCCAACTTTCATGTTCACCAAAATTTCATTTGAAGCTTATTTTATGTTGGAAAGTCAAGTTGAATGTAGACCAAAAACTTGCCATTTTTGGAAACTTGAAATTACAGGTCACTTTCCATTCTTGGAAACTTTTGCCCTGACTTCAAAATCTTCAAGGTAGATGTTTGACATGATGAATAGGCCTTATTTGAACATGAATGGGATGTCTCAAATCATTTCCCACACTTCAAAGCCTTCTATTTACTGTATAGTTGATCGAATGGTCCTCAGATGACCTTGACAATGCTTGATCAATTTGAGCCTCAACCTCTTGGGGAATTGGCTCAGAAATGAAACCCTAGCTCCAATAGGCTCAATATAATGATCATGTGATCTCCATCCCATGAAATACCTCATCTCCTTGAAAAACCCAGGCTGGAATAGAAGCCATTGATTAGGGTTGACCAGAGGTCAAAACCCTAATCCAAAGGAACCTGAGCATGAACAATGAAGCCCTTGATAAGGATAGAACCATGATGATGGTGATATACCCTGTAAACAAGATAATGCTCAACCTTTGAAGGATCAGGAAAACCCTTATTGAAGTCCATGCCCTCATATGGTTGATCATTAATTCACATAGACCCTCAGGCTTGAATCATGTAACATCTCCATCTTTGAGAAGACTTTGGAGGAAGATCTTTTCTTATTTTCAAATGATATGCAAGATGCAAATGCCTAATGTCCTAAAACATGAAATGCAATATGCTAAACTAGTCCCAAGAAGAGGAGGGCAAATTTTGAGGTGTTACAGCTGCCCCTATTCAATTCACTGTGAACCTGTCGATATGAACAACCTCGGCTTTCAGATGATCAGAGTGAAGAGTGGTTGAATACCAAGAACAAACGAACAATTTGTGCTCCGCTGGGGATTATTATTATCTTTTACTTTTTCTTGAACCCCAAAAATTTCAGACTTCTTTTTTCGTCTCTTCTTTTTTTTTGAACCCCGGTACTTCGTTGATTGATCTTTTTCTTTTTCTTGGACCCCAAAACTTCTTTGATTTTAATTTCCATCTCCGCCCGACAGAAATCCTTCCTCCAATATCGCACTACAGTGGGAATACCGTTGATCCAACGTCACGATGCTAAACTCCTCAGAGTAACATCTTCACCATCCGGCGAAACCAACTCTCAAACGGTAACCACGGCTTGAGTCGCGCTGATCGCATAACGTCATGATGCTAACATCCTCGGAGTAATATCTTCACCATCCAGCGAAACCAACTCTCAAACGGTAACCACGACTTGAGTCGCGCTGATCGCGTAATGTCATGATGCTAACCTCCTCGGAGTAACATCTTCACCATCCGGCGAAACCAACTCTCAAACGGTAACCACGGCTTGAGTCGCGCTGATCGCGTAACGTCATGATGCTAACCTCCTCGGAGTAACATCTTCACCATCCGACGAAACCAACTCTCAAACGGTAACCACGACTTGAGTCGCGCTGATCGCGTAACGTCATGATGCTAACCTCCTCGGAGTAACATCTTCACCATCCGGTGAAACCAATCCTCAAACGGTAACCACGGCTTGAGACTAGCTGATTATTGCAATGCAGATGCTGATCTTCCAACCAAATAAACCGATTCTCAAACGGTAACCACGGCTTGAGACTAGTTCATGCTTGCAATGCTTATGCATGAGTTATTTTTCGGCGTAATGCTCCATAACCATGGAAATGCTACGCAACTAGGTATGCGATATGCTATGCTTTTCTAAATGATGAATGCATAAAAAGTATCTCCCCAGGGGACTCTACTGGAGAGCTCGAGGCACTCTGCTGAGGAACTCGACAACACTCCAATCTCCACCCTGCTGGGGAATAGCATTGTTGCTGGGGAAAGGACAACCCTCACCAGGGATGACCTCCACTGAACTCGATCCGCTTAGGGACTTCGCTAGGGAAGAATCCACCAACGCAAACCTCCGCTGGGGAAACGGAAACCTTCCGACTTACTGGGGATAAAACAATCTCAACCCTGCTAGGGAAAACAGCAACCTTCAGGCCTGTCTGCCGAGGAAACACCGATCTCGAACCTGCTGGGGAGATAACAATCCCGACCCTGCCAGGGAAAATAGGGAATACTTCGACACGGAACACCTGTCGACGCGTCGAACGATGGTATCCACCATCTAACCAAAGTATTAACTTTCCACTTCTTCAGACTTTGAAGAGTCTTCTTGATTAATCCTCAAGGATCATCGCGATCCTTTCGCCGTCTTTTCACCATTCTTCAATTCCTCGTCCCTGATCGGACTCCATGGGGATCTTTTGTCAAAAAGCTTCACATCACAACCTGCAAGTGAGTGAAAATATCTAACATCACCTGCAAAAGAGATCGTTAGATAAAAACGTGCCCCAGGTGTGCCAAAGTTTCAACACCTAGGTCACTCAACCTTCCAAATAAGATTTTCGGTTTCAATCTTATGAACATGCATTGGAAAGGACCTGTATGTCTCAAAATGCAAAGATTCTTTATCAAAATAAACGGATGTTTTTGCAATCAAAGCGGTAATGAAAACAAAAACAAAATTATTTGACTGAATATGCATTTTATTGATTGAAAAAAGATGGCTCAAAACCGAGCAATACACAGGAAGCAATTCCTGAAAAGAGGTAATTGCGCACAAAAGGAAAAATCTATCCTAATGGCAATGTGAACCCGTGATCTCATCGAGTTCCAACTCGGTTACAACCCATATGTCCTCAAGACTCTCTGCGCTTTTTGCCTTCCGAACAAGACGCTTCCGACCGATCTTTGCCGGGGATTATCCATGTCATATCCAAAGCACAAACGATCATGCTAGACGCAGTTGTTCGTTTCAATCCCTCTTTTGCCTGGACCTCCCTTTCGGGTTTTCAATCCACCGGGATACCCTTTTTTGCCCAAGCCGCCCTTGTGGGGTTTTCGACTTGCCGGGTGTACAGTTTTTCCTTTTTATCCCTAATTTTTGCCCGAACCTTTTTCATTTTTTCTGGTTCGCCGGGATGCCCTTTTTTGCCTGGACTATTTTATTCTTTTCGTCCAGCGGGTTTCTTATACGAAGTATTTTTTAACTGCGTCCGCACTCACAGGGGATGGAAAATCCTCTCCATCCATGGTCGTCAACAACAAGGCTCCGCCAGAGAAAACCTTCTTGACCACGAATGGGCATTCATATTTGGGTGTCCACTTGCCCCGACGGTCGTTCTGAGGAGAAAGGATCCTTTGCACCGCCATATCTCCCACATGATACACACGAGGTCGTACCTCTCGGTCAAAGCATGCTTCATTCGCTGCTGGTACCGCTGGCCATGACAAATGGCTACCAGCCTCTTCCTCAATCAGGCTCAACTCTCCATACCGAGTCCTTACCCATTCCGCCTCTTTCAATTTCATGTCCATCAGGACTCTCAATGACGGAATCTGGGCCTCGACCGGTAGCACAACTTCCATCCCATACATAAACGAGAAAGGCATTTAGATGAGATATGAACCATGACATGTAGTTCAATCTACCTAAGAAACCACGAACCTCTTTTTCTGTTCTTGGCTCAGGCATTTCTTATATTGCTTTTACTTTAGCAGGATAAAACTCGATCCTCTTTCGCTTACAATAAACCTCAGCAGTTTATAGGACCGCACTCCGAAAGTGCACTTACTCGGATTCAACCTCCATTTGAACTGTCTCAACCGGTCAAACAGCTTGGCAAGGTCTACCAAATGCCCCTCTTCTGTTTGGGACTTTGCTATCATGTCATCAACATAGCATTCGATTTCATGATGAATCATATCATGAAACAAAGTCACCATAGCTCTTTGATACGTGGCACCGGCATCCTTGAGACCGAATGGCATCACCTTATAACAAAAAGAAGTGCCCCATGGTGCGACGACCACACACATTCTCACCTTTCCATCTTTCTTTGGCACTGGCATTTACCTCTAAAGCGGCCCCAACCTTTATTTCCTTTCTGATCTCTTCGGTGCCTGGATTAACAATCTCAACTCGCTCCTCGTGCGGTTGAATCACCTTCTCCTCTTGTTTCAACAACCTGGCTAATTCCTCCGGCAGTTCACAATCTTCTTCGCCTTCTTCTTTGGCATGATGGATCGGATTGTCGAAGTCATATGAGGGTGTAACAGGATTGTTATCAATGAGATCCGGAGAATAAGAAAGTCGGAACGAAGCCAATCAAAAGGAAGGACAAATGAAAATAAACATTGCCATTTTTTATTTTTGTTTTAAACTGCAAAAATAAATGAAAAACAGGGAACACCGCTTTTAATGTGAAAAACATCCATTTATTAATGATGCAAAATGTTGTAAAACGAAACACATGAGGTGGCCCTTACAATGGACCATTACGTTTCGGGCAAAACGTATGGCTTTCATGGAAACAGAATCGAAAAACAGAAATATTACTCTTCACGCAGAGTGACAGTGATGATCTTTTCGGCCTTCCAGTTCTGGATCTCCATCCCTGGTACGTACGGTTTTATCCACGATTCGAGCTCGCAGTCACTGTCAGTTTCTTCACCCACCGCATAGACGCAATCTGAATCTAGCATTCCAGCACTGGTGAACGTGAATGGATGACGACGTCCTTTGCTCTGTCCAGACGAGCCTTGGTCCGACTGGTAGCCAATCCCAAACCTATCCTCTTTCACCGCCTGTTTTCCTTTTGCCCTGGCTAAAGCCTCGGCCCCATCCTGGGACTTGTTGTCTTCTAGCTTAATCATTTGCCCCAATCCAGCAGTTGCACCATGCTTAATGGCCAACTTTGCATCTTTATAGGACGCAAATGAATAAGTTCCTTTCTTAATAGGCTCAGCAATAGGTAAAGCTTGGAACGGAGTTCCAACTTCATCCTCAGCGTCTATATAAGAGAAGGAAGACAAATGGCTAACCAGGAGAGCCTTTTCTCCCCCTACCACCACCAGCTTCTTATTTTTGACAAACTTCAATTTCTGGTGTAGGGTGGATGTCACGGCGCCTGCCTCGTGAATCCATGTGAAATTCTGGTGTAGTCAGAGTTAAGATGTTCTACTCCAAGTCATGACATCTGATCCAACATTGTTACTAATACAGCAAGACAATTATACAAATTAAAACCCAGTACTAATATGCACACATTCACATATGTCACGACATCTGCTACTATATCACCATAGAATGGAAGAACACCCAGTTTTGTCCATCTGGTACAAAGACACAGCAGAGATCAAACATAGCACTTACTTCTGTTGAGCCTGCACAGTTATCAGCACGATGTCTCAATATTGATTTGAACATCACATGTTACAGTATTACAGTTTGCTGGCCTTGTACTTGTATTTCCTAAAATTAAGGTTAAACAGGTTAACCTAATTTCCACATATTAGGGTGCTAACAAATAGGCTATTTGTTAGGTTCATTAATTGTAGCTCAGTAGTTAGTTTCCTGGATTTTAGATCAGCTGTTGGATTCCTGAAGCATAGCCTGAGAAAAATGTTGTAACAGAAAAACTAACCATCCTACAATTTAGCATATGCTGTCAGGAATGAATGTCATAACATTCAGTTTGACGTTCAGATCATAGACCATATGCTAGGTCTGTTATTCTCCTGAAAACAGACTTTACCAGAAGCTGTACTGGACAGGACCAACCAGTCTAATATTCAGTACATGCTGTCTATGATGAATGTCATAACATTCTGTTTGACATTCAGACAGTAGGCTGTGTACCAGGTCTGTTATTCTCTTAATAAACAGACTGATGTGCATACTGAGTTATAACAGACAGGATTATAACGTGTAGAAGGTAAAAACACAAGTAATTGTTAACCCAGTTAGGTACAACATCACCTACTCTGGGTGCATACCAAGCCAGGAAGAAGATCCACTATCAACAGTATTAATTCAGAGTTAAACTCCCCCGTTTATAACTCTTCACTTAATCCCTACCCAATGAAATCTATACCTAGGAACTCCTAGATAGAAACCACCAGTTTCCATTCCTATCACTACAATTACAATGTAATGCTAAACAACTTGAACTTGCTTCACAGCTTCGTTCAAGACCATAATAACTCTTACCTACAGGCTTTGAGTTACAAATTCTCTCATGCCTTCGAGCACTGAGAAACACATGGTAACCATCCCATAGGTTGGGAGGTTTACCTCACACACACCCCTAATTTTTACATTATTTGAGGCTCATGAAACCTAGGTTACAATCTGCTATTTATAACCTAAACACCCAACTGGATTTGGGCCTTCAGAAATCGCAGCAAACTTCTCCTTTGCTGTTACAAATCCAGCAGAAAACTTCTGCTATAATCAAGGTCTTCAACCTTTTGGTTCATAGAATATCTCCATATTTAGAAACTATATATTCACCAAATATTCTGATTGAGTCTTCAAGACCTCCACAAATAACGCCACATAGGATTCTAACTAATCCCAGAATATTGAATCAGTTAACATATAGCAGAATTAACTAATTCAGTTTTATACACAGGCGCGATGTCACAGTCACAATGTTATGACATCCTACATGACATGTTGGTCCAGATGTTGAACTTCTTCAACGCAACATATTAAAACAACAGAGGTGATTATATTATTTGTTTTACAAAATTAATGCCAATCCTAAGGTACTAACAATCTCCCCCTTTGGCAAATTTTAGGTAAAACAAATAAACATTACACTAGACGCCACATCCCAATATGGGTCTGCACTTCCTCTTTGTCATTGACAGCACCATCATGAACACCAACTTTGGTGTACATGAAGAAGAAGCTGTACAGGGATCAGTTGCATCAAAACCCTTCCCCTCAACCCTAGAGCTTCCTGAAGAATATGTAATGCTGGGTACATAGATAATGTAACTCAGATCACAGGACACAACTGTCCTCTTAACTCAGATCACAAGACACAAGTGATATACCTAGTAAGTGACTTGTGTGCCTAAAACCAACTTCTGCTCGCTACCATATTTTGCTTGCTTCTGGTACATCCTCAGGACAATGTTTCTCTCCCCCTTTTTAGCTAAACATTTATAAATGAAACCTTCACAAAACCAGATCCAGGCGCAGTATGCCCAAATCTTAACAAACCCCATGGTTTATAGGGAATGGAATGTCGCTCTTGTGAGAAGAGGAGTGCTGAGGCATCCTTTAAATAGGCCAGACCGTGCTTAGGAATTAACGGTAGGAGTAAATGCTTGGTCAAGATCCATAAATATTTGCTGAGAATCAGTCAGAGAATCACCAACAATATCTCAGACTATCTTTGAATACCTTTTATAGCTCTTGACTGTTTCTTTTCAGAAACAACAGTTCCAATGCATGTAGACTATTCCATATATGCAGTCAGACACGTTGCACGCGATGTCTTAACATTCAACGCGGCTTTTGCCTGCATTCTTCATGTATTCTCCCTATCATCATTTCCTAAGACCACTTTCGTACCTCCAGTGGTAGCTTGACATCTAGCTCTACTACCACCAAAATCACAAACACCAGTAGATGGTTACTCCCTCTGTACCACACAACTGTAACACTCATGCTTATTCTAATATATCATAATGGAATACACCACATCCATATTTCCTTATGACTGAATTTTCAGAAGGAAGTAACAGTATTGTCCAAGCCAATGTCATGACATCCGGTCAGACATTCTTCTGCGCACTCAGCCTTGACACACACCACATCATCCCAATAACTAACAAGGTGCCACATAGACCACAAGCTTGATGATTACTTGCAGCGCAAAGACAGAGCTCCCCCTGTCATGAACAACCAACTCTCCTCTTGAAACTTGGAGATCACACATGAACATATCCAACACCCCAAAGTTAGACCTTCACAGACTTCCTGATTCAAAGAGAACCCAAACCACTTGATGAATGGAAAACATAAGACGCATCTTCATGTGTTCAAGAGCACACCCTCTGTTCAACCCTCTTGGCTGAACACATCCACACTCTGTGTCAATCTCTCTTATAACCATAACAGAAAACCACTTCACAAAATGTTCTACATTAGTTAGGACAACCTTCACAACATAACAAAGACCACCATCTGATAATCTTCAGATATCACTGAGTCACCAGACACAAATTGGGACATATACATTCTCATCCCATTACAGGAGATAATCTTCCATAGATAGCTCAGAACTCCGACCACAAGCTCCAAGAAATGAATAGAAAACACCTCCTTTTGTCTTCAACTTACTACTTTTCTGCTCAAAAGTAATTTGTCTCAGACTTTCCTCAAGAATAATCAGTTGCCATATGTTGATTATCTTGATTCTTCGAACTCACTTCTGAGATAGACCAAATGCCACTGGTTGATTACCTCCTTCATGAATCCTCATATGAAAAAGTCAAATGCCACTTTTTGACCTCTCCACGTTTATCAGACTTCTCCCAAAGATATCCTGACCTTCCAAGTGAGACTTGAACTTCAAGCTACATGTTAAACAAAACTTAGATTCTCCAAGACATGAACATGTAACATCTTCTCCATCCAGCAACTCCAAATAACTGCAATGAGAACGATCTTTTTGAAGTACCCAATCTACAACTATGTAGGTCCTTCTATCTTAAGTTGATGTGCCACTTCACCAACTAAGATTCTGATGTTGAACCAAATGTCACAACATTGTGTTTTAACATCTAGCTGTTGAATTCAGTTCCTTCTTCTGCCACTTGAAAGAACTTCCTCCCTACACAGAACAAGAGTTCAACGCTCTCATAGACTTGATTGTGGAACCAAGTTTGAGTAAACAACCTCCATCCTGCAGGTTTGTAGTTAAGTCATCCAAGCTCACACCTTGATAAATCCCTGCTTCTTCTCCAAAGACATCAGACACTCTGATGCATGAGTCTTCAGAAAGACCAGTTAGAGACTAACCCTTCAGCGATACCAAGGATTCCACTTCATAAAGCAAGGTTGTTTCCATGATGTCAAGAATGTTGCCACTTGTTCTTAACTCCACAGTGTGCATTAGCCAATGCACTTCCTTACCTAGATCAGAAATAAACTGATCCAAGTAACCACCATCAAGACTATGATGTCTTCTTCTTCGTGTACACACCAAGGCTGAACATGTTTCTTGCCAGGAAACCTTTTCAGAGATCATATGCTTTTTCGGCCACCAAAGAGATAGATCATAAACCAAAGTACTATCTTTCCTGTGATTCTGCACAGGGTCTTGAAGAAGAGATGTTCCAACATCTTTAAGAACATCAGTTATCTGGAGCTCCAAGGATAATAAATAAAATACTTGTACTTGGCACAAGTAGACATTGATCTTAAATCCTTTCCCAATTATCCTTTCAGATACTTCCACCATAAGAATACTTTGAAAATACTCTTCTTGTGTCAACATCTTCTGCTTGCAGGCACCTCAATAGTTTTGAGAATCTTTCCAGATTAGATTCATCCTTAGGAACGAGAGAGATGAATCCTTCCTTGCAAATGTGTCACCCAACAACCAGAACCCATGTGACACAGGTCAATAGCCAACCAGACCCCAGGCTGACCAAACGTGAGGAGGTTAACCAAACCTCCCCCTCCAATTAACAATCATGGAAACTCCACACCAATATCCATGCATTGTACACAAATGTCTCAACATGACATACACCATCCCTACTAGTGGCAACTAACTCTATGAGTTGTACCTATACATACTCCAATCACCCCAATCAGACTCCAGCTGACCATAAGTACTAGTGAATGAAAACAACACCAGTCAATAGTAGATATGCATTGCCAGAGCATACTGCCTCAACCAACCTCTGAATCTTCATATTCTCACTCCTTGAAAGAACTATCACTTCTGAGCGTGGTGTTTGAATAACAAGATTCATGGTCCCAATCCTCTTAAATGAAATAGCAATCAGGTTACCCCATTATTGACTTCTAACATCCAGGGGACTTGTCTTCCAACACACATAGTACTTCAGGGAACAACTATCCAACCCTGATCAATCTCCAGGAATAAGACAAACAGCAGGAAATTGCACAATGTCACATCTCAACCAGCTCCACTTCTAGAAATCAGACGTCTAAAAGTGACCTTCTTGAGCACACACACAGTTGACCCTACCCTTGTCAACTTAGCACACACAGATGTCCCCTCTTCCAGGTCAGGAGTAGGTTCCAAACCAAAGTATCCCTTTGTTTGACACCAAAACATCTGCTCTTCAACCAGTAGATGCATACTTGTTGAACAGCATGTTCTAACATCACATAGAACATTAGTTCCACCTCCTTGGAACAAACCCTCCTTGAAAGTCTTCAAGGTCTTCATAAACACTACCCAAGAGAGTGAAAGAATTAGTGATCTGGTGATTCTTACCATGATGAGTGGACTTGAGGAGACTCAAGTATCTTTGACATCTTCAGTAGATTATGATGAAATCTTGAATACATCAACCTTTCATCCACATGAGGGGAAACCACATCAGAGTTTGAGTTTTACCAGGTATTATGCAGCGGAAATCATATTACAGCTCAACCTATGAACACACACTTCACCAGATCAGCCTGCACGAAAATACCAAGTTTGAATATGATTCAATACTAGCACAACTGTCCCACACAAAGGCCAATTGCCAACCTCCAGAGACAGGTACACACAGTTCCAGTCATGAATAGTCCATCCACCTACTTCAAAGGACCATTCAGGGAAATCTCAGAACCTTCCACATGTTCCAACATCAGTACTAACATAACTCCTTGCAAGATACCAGAAAGTATCACCCATGGATCTCATCCAGAAACAGAACAGGATGCCTGCTCTGATACCAATTGAAATTCTGGTGTAGTCAGAGTTCAGATGTTCTACTCCAAGTCATGATATTTGATCCAACATTGTTACTAATACAGCAAGACAGTTATACAAATTAAAACCCAGTACTAATATGCACACATTCACAGATGTCACGACATCTGCTACTATATCGCCATAGAATGGAAGAACACCCAGTTCTGTCCATCTGGTACAAAGACACAGCAGAGATCAAACATAGCATTTACTTCTGTTGAGCCTGCACAGTTATCAGCATGATGTCTCAATATTGATTTGAACATCACCTGTTACAGTATTACAGTTTGCTGGCCTTGTACTTGTATTTCCTAAAATTAAGGTTAAACAGGTTAACCTAATTTCCACATATTAGGGTGCTAACAAATAGGCTATTTGTTAGGTTCATTAATTGTAGCTCAGTAGTTAGTTTCCTGGATTTTAGCTCAGCTGTCGGATTCCTAAAGCATAGCCTGAGAAAAATGCTGTAACAGAAAAACTAACCATCCTACAATTTAGCATATGCTGTCAGGAATGAATGTCATAACATTCAGTTTGACGTTCAGATCATAGACCATATGCTAGGTCTGTTATTCTCCTGAAAATAGACTTTACCAGAAGCTGTACTAGACAGGACCAACCAGTCTAATATTCAGTACATGCTGTCTATGATGAATGTCATAACATTCTGTTTGACATTCAGACAATAGGTTGTGTACCAGGTCTGTTATTCTCTTAATAAACAAACTGATGTGCATACTGAGTTATAACAGACAGGATTATAACGTGCAGAAGGTAAAAACACAAGTAATTGTTAACCCAGTTCGGTACAACATCACCTACTCTAGGGGCATACCAAGCCAGGAAGAAGATCCACTATCAACAGTATTAATTCAGAGTTAAACTCCCCCGTTTACAACTCTTCACTTAATCCCTACCCAATGAAATCTATACCTAGGAACTCCTAGATAGAAACCACCAGTTTACATTCCTATCACTATAATTACAATGTAATGCTAAACAACTTGAACTTGCTTCAAAACTTCGTTCAAGACCATAATAACTCTTACCTACAGGCTTTGAGTTACGAATTCTCTCATGCCTTCGAGCACTGAGAAACACATGGTAACCATCCCACAGGTTGGAAGGTTTACCTCACACACACCCCTAATTTTTACATTATTTGAGGCTCATGAAACCTAGGTTACAATCTGCTATTTATAACCTAAACACCCAACTGGATTTGGGCCTTCAGAAATCGCAGCAAACTTCTCCTTTGCTGTTACAAATCCAGCAGAAAACTTCTGCTATAATCAAGGTCTTCAACATTTTAGTTCCTAGAATATCTCCATATTTAGAAACTATATATTCACCAAATATTCTGATTGAGTCTTCAAGACCTCCACAAATAACGCCACATAGGATTCTAACTAATCCCAGAATATTGAATCAGTTAACATATAACAGAATTAACTAATTCAGTTTTATACACAGGCGCGATGTCACAGTCACGATGTTATGACATCCTACATGACATGTTGGTCCAGATGTTGAACTTCTTCAACCCAACATATTAAAACAACAGAGGTGATTATATTATTTGTTTTACAAAATTAATGCCAATCCTAAGGTACTAACACCATGGTCTACCCAAGAGACAGCTATATGATGGGTGAATATCCATGACCTGGAAGGTGATCAGGAAATCACTTGGTCCTATCTTGACTGGGAGCTCAACCTCCCGAATCACAGTTTTACGGGACCCATCGAAAGCTTTCACCACTACTCTACTTTGCCTCATGGGAGGCCCCTGATGTGACAACTTTGCAAGAGTGGACTTCGGCAACACATTCAATGATGACCCAGTGTCCATCAGCACATTGGACATGGCATCATCTTTACAACTCATGGATATGTGTAGTGCTAAGTTGTGGTCTCTTCCCTCCTCAGGGAGATCATCATCACAAAAACTTAAATTGTTACAAGCGGTGATGTTTGCAATAATACTGTCGAATTGTTCTATTGTGACATTGTGATCCACGTACGCCACATCCAACACCTTCTGCAGAGCTTCTCGGTGTGGTTCTGAGTTCATCAGCAAGGATAGTACAGAGATTTTGGATGGCGTCTGTAGAAGCTGATCTACCACATTGTACTTACTTCTTTTGATGAGCCTCAGCATCTCATCACAGTCTTCCTTCGCATTGCCACTCTGGCCAACAGAGACAGAAGTTTTTAACGTAGAGGTAGGTTTGGCAACAAGTGCCGGATTCGAAGCGTTCACAACATTCCCATCATACTTGATAATAACAGGCACAGGGCCAGCTGGTTTAATGGTCAAAGCAGGAGAAGCCTTTTGCTTGCTACCATCATACTTGATAATAACAGGCTCAGGGATCCGAAATACTGGAGAAATTACATTAACTTCATCAACATCTTCATCAACATTTTTATTTTGAAGTATCTCAATAACTCCTTCATCCAGCATTTCTTGAACATCTTTGCGGACTTGGCGACATCCTCTTTGATTGACAGAACAAACTTGACATCTGTCGTGGTCGTACTCGTAATGAATGTACTCACACAACAATTTATGCATCTCGACCAGAGATTGTCGAATATGGCTGACATATTTGACTTTGTATTTACCAGGGCAGCCCTGGATCATGTTGACAGATTTCCCATGCTCGGGCAATGGGTTCTTCTTTACATTAGGACCTACATCCTCGAAACACAAAATACCACATCTCATAGGGTCTTGAACCTTGGTCTTCAGCGGGTAGCAGTTTTCCACGTCATGTCCGGGAGCACAATGTAATTCGGGCTTATACCACCACTGGGGGTTGGTTGGTATAGCCGGTGGGTCTCGTGGAGTAATCAATTTCCTCTCTATCAAAGAGGGATATAATTCAGCGTAGGTCATAGGAATAGGATCAAAGGTGACCCTCTTCCTCTCATAGCTTGTACTGGCTTGATTACTGTTTCGAGGCTGGTAGGCCTACTATTGAGGACGGTGTTGTTGTTGCTGATATTGCGGATGTTGTTGTTGCTGATTATTGTTGTGATGTTGATACTGCTGATTGTCTCTGAAAACAGGTGCTATGTAAGCCACTTGGTGCTGGTTACCGGCAGGACCCACGGTCTCCCTCCTTACTGAGGGTCTTCTAGGTTTAACATGGGAAGTCACAGCATGTGCCTCACCATCTTTCTTCTTTCCAAACGCCCCATAATGTTTGGCAGAAGAGCCTTCTTCTCTGGTCAGGCGCCTTTCCCTGACTCCTTCTTCCAGGCGCATCCCCATATTCACCATCTCGGTGAAGTCATAAGGAGCGCTGGCAATCATCCGCTTGTAATAAAAAGAACTCAAGGTCTTCAAAAAGATCTTGGTCATCTCTTTCTCCTCCAGCGGGGGCACAATCTGTGCTGCTACCTCTCGCCACCTCTGTGCGTATTCTTTGAAAGTTTCCTTGTCCTTCTGGGACATGGCCCTCAATTGATCCCTATCGGGAGCCATATCCACGTTATACTTGTATTGCTTGACGAAGGCCTCGCCAAGGTCGTTGAAGGATCGAATGTTCGCGCTATCCAAGCCCATGTACCATCTTAGTGCAGCACCGGACAAACTGTCCTAGAAGTAGTGAATGAGTAGTTGGTCATTGTCGGTTTGATTCGACATCTTCCTGGCATACATGACCAGGTGGCTGAGAGGGCAAGTATTTCCCTTGTATTTTTCAAAGTCGGGAACCTTGAACTTTACCGGGATCTTGACATTAGGGACCAAACAGAGTTCAGCAGCAGACTTGCCGAAAAGGTCTTTTCCTCGAAGAGTTTTCAATTCCTTGTGAAGCTCAAGAAATTGGTCATTTATAACATCCATCTTCTCATAGACATCTGGGCCCTCAGACAGCTTAGAATGGTAGATGGTGTCGTCTACTTTGGGCATAGTATGCGCGACAGGAGAAGGAACGACAAGGACCGGGCTAGATGCCGACAGAGAAGCAAAAGTGGGTGCGGGACCCTCAGGCATGAAGTTGGGAGGCATCCCCCATGGAAACCCGACTGGCATGGCTGTTGGTGCAAAGTGTGCGCTGGCTGCAGGCACAGTTGAAGAGACAATCTCGGAAATGACTGTCCTCTGGGGAGGAGTTGAAGGCATCGGAGACGACTGGCTCTGGGCAGCCATGAATGACTCCATCAGGGCAGTCAATCTGGCTACTTCCTCCTTAAGCTCACGATTCTCTTGCTCCAAATGATCCATTAGTCTTGATGCGTTGGCTCGGGTGTAGTACCGGTGAGTCAGCTTGTCTTCAAAATAAATGAAGAACACAGAGTTAGACCATAGAACAAGAATCCTGGAGCAAAACCTGCTTATGCACATGATGCATGCAATGCATATGATTTTTTTTTATATCAGAGGAACTTTAGAGTCCTATTTGCAAATATTGGAACTATCAAACATTTATCACATATGGAAATATCACATCAATAATATTTGGAAATATTTTTACACCAAAGAAGTACAGTCTTGGTAACCAAATACAATACAAGAGAGAAGGAAAATGAACATCCTATGGATCCCTAGAAGCAATCATCTAAAGCTCTGGACACCGGAAGATAAGATGCACGAAGCCTCTTCACCTCCCTCTCGTAGGCTGCCTCCATGTCTGCCTTCTCTTTGGCGAGTCGATCGTACTTCCTCTTACAAAATTTGGAAGACTGAGGAAGTAGAGAAGTCCATGCATCATCAGGATCATCTATAACCTGGTGCTCAAGGAACTCTATCAAAGCATCCTTCTCCTTGATTAGCTGAAGCAACTCCTCTCGTTCACGGATCCAAGCACGCGAACGGTCTTCGTCTCTCAACTCCTCTACTCCTTGGCTAGGGAGGGTTGAAGGCCCAGCCTCAACCAAAGGTGTAGGTCTTGGATACTCATAAGGCATGAGGTACTCGAAAGCTCTCCTCCTAACCCAAGAGGTATAGGGTTCCAAAGCGATACAGTTCTTCAGACCTAGCTCCTCCCTTCCTTTCCTATGGATTTTGCGCCAAGCGTGGACTATCATGCCCTTCAAGCCTTGGGGATCTTTACCCTCCTGAAAGAACAACCCTTCTAACAGAATGTTATTAGGTTTATCCTTTAGGGGGAACCCAAGCTGACGACGTGCCAAAATAGGGTTGTAGTTAATCCCACCACATGTACCAGGAAGAGGCACATTGGAGAATTCACCACAAGAGTCGATAATCTGCACACCATCATATACACGGTTGTACCAAAAGATATCATCATTGATGAGAGACATAAGTCTCGTGGACCACCGTAGACATCCTTTGTTCTCCTTGAAGGCGACGACCGTCTGTGGCAAGTGTGAAATAAACCACTTGTACAACAGAGGCAAACAACACACAATGGTACCACCACCCTTTGCATTCCTCATATGCAAAGAAAAGTAAGTGTCACCCAACAGAGTCAGAACGGGATAAAGAGTAGAGAAGATCCTAATAGCGTTCACATCCACAAACTTGTCGATATTGGGGAATAACACTAGCCCATAGATGAGAAGTACAAAAATGGCCTCAAAGGCGTCCTCACTCATGGCCTTCCCATACATAGTAGCTTGATCAATGAAGAACTCAGAAAGGAGACCTTGAATTCCACCCTTGGTAGTCATATGAGCACCAACCAGAGATTCATCTATATGCAACACATCAGCTATCTCTTGAGAAGTAGGAACACTCTCTATGCCACCGAACAACAACTGGTATAGAATAGGTATACCCACAAGGTAGGCATACTCCTCAAGCGTGGGAAAAAGCTGAAAATTCGGAAATGTGAAGCAACGGTACAAGGGATCATAGAACTGCACCAATACACTCATCAATCCTTCGTCCACCTGAGTAGTTAGAACAGATAAAAGCTTCCCTAAACGAGCCTTGAAACCCAAGGGATCTAATACATAGGATGTCAAATTCCTTAGCTCTTTCAAGTCAGGTTGTCTGAAATTGTACTTCTTTATATTCCTTCTTTGCTTATCCATGTCTGAACATTTTGCAAATAGACCTCTTAAGTTCCTTGAAAATTTTCTCATTATTGATGATATGGATGCAAATGGGTGCATGAATGCATTAATGCAACAATCACACTCAAGGATCAAGAAAAGCACACCAAACAAAGGTCATGGGATGGATCATGTCATCCTTAATATCAATCATCCATTTTGGTGGATTATGGTTTACACCTTATCAACACCCAAGTTCCATTGATATTAAGGACACAAGAACGGATCAACCATGAATCAAGGGTTTGTTGCAAGTCACGAGCATGGAGTCTCGGTTAATAACCACCCAAAGGGAGTGTACTAGAGTTTAAACCTGCCAAACATGTTCTACAAGAGGTTCCCATAGTCATCATCCCATCCTTAAGATATTATCAGATAAACGACTACCCGTATTCCAAAAATATTCTCAAGAGAGACTCTTATGAGTGTAGTATCGCGTAACAATCGTATCAAATCTTACACTTGAACAACCTTCGCACTACGTCCTAAGAATATGCCAAGATGGGCTTGGTAAGCTAAAGTCCTTGGCTTCTAAAGTCTATATTGGAAAGAGTAATGTCTAACCACAACTACTTGTGTGGCATTATTGATCCCAACATGACCTCCACCAAGTGAATGGGCTTGCAAGCCAACTTGCTAAGGAATAACTCCACACAAGTCAACAAGACTATGCCATTCTCCTATCCTAAGTGCACTCGAGTTCGGGTATAGAACTCATCTCACAAAGATCACCAAGCATACAAGGAATTAATATTCAAGCAATTAAATCATTACATACAATACAGTAATCCCAAATTGCACAAAAATATGTCACAAAATAATATACACAACAATACAACAAATATGAAAAGTAGGCAAAACCCACTAGGCAAATCTCCCCAGCAGAGTCGCCACTTTTCTGTAGCGGGGTATTCGTTACCATTAGATATATTGACTAAATCCAAGTTAAACCATACAAGTCGAGTCGCCACCGCACTTTTATTTATCCAAAGGAATGGTTAGAAAGCGAACAAAAACCTAAAAGTTTTATCAAACCAAAAACTAGTAAAAATGTCCGAGATCGGGGTAAGGGGGTTGGTTATGCAATGGGAAGGTTTTAAGCACCCAAAACATCCTAGGTACTCCTAGGGAGCCCTTTTCACATTTGTTGTAAGGTTGGTATTTTGTGAAAATTTATTTGTGCAAACATGATTGAAGAGATGAGAAGAGAATATACAAGTTATTTACATTTTGTGTTTGGATGGATAAACCCATTGCCTACGTACCATCTTAAAAGAGATTAGGATCAAAACCTCGTAGTTCGAGGTAAAAATCTCAAAAATGAGTTGGTGAATTGATTGGTCCAAAAGCCTTAAGGTCTTTTGTTATCCAAAGGAGAAAACTCAACCTAAAACCACAAATCCACCATGTGAGGATAGCTTCAACGTGCTAGTGAGGGGTTAACCCTATAATAAGCATGGAAGACTCATTGTCCATCACTAAGGATATATGTGAGTATTACATCTACCTCAAGGATAATTCAAACCTAATAGCTAAAGGTTATGCAAAGTTTGATTAAGAGAGTGGCCATTGAAACCACAAAAAGGTATTTGAATGAGTGGTATTTACCAATGAAAAGTATTTACAAAATATGGTCAAAGTTGATTTAAAGTTCAATTCGAAATAAGTGTTAAGAAAAAGAAGTTTGAATATCAAAAGCATAAGGCTTAGGTTTCTAATGTTTGAAAACAAGTGTTAAATGTTTGCACAAAAGTTTTTGGCTTGGGTTAGAGTGGAGAGAAGAAGAAGAATGGCTAAAGTCCTAATCATACAAGAGAAAAGGGATAAGAAATAAGACCACAAATGGAGTTCCTCTCTTGAAATCACATTGATGATCCAAGTAGCTCTCATCCTTTGGAATATACAAGCAAAATAATTGTAAGCTCAAGCAATTAACAAAATCAAACAGGCTCTTAGAAGATCCCCAATGTCTCTTGTATATTTCACTTTGGATGAACATGGCAATGATTCTTCAATTTGAGCTCTCATAGGATTCCCTAGCACAAAAGCACACACATCAAAGAATTCTATGAAGTAAATCAAGAATGGACAAGAGTCAGTTTAGAGGTTTGGTCCTTCTAATCCATTTTCAACATTAAGGTCCTTTTACTCCAATTTGCATAGGGAATATCCTAGAAACTAAGTCCATTTCTTTGCATTTGGTCCACAACAATCAAAACAAAACACAAGCACAATAATATATACACAATTATGTGCTCAAGTGAGCAAAAGGCAAATTGCATTAACATAAACATGTGCTAAAATGAGCAAAGGAAAAAGCAAATGAATAAGATGTACAAGAATAGTAAATTGCATAAATGTAAAGTGCAAGAAGTAAATGTTAATAGTTAATGGTTAGTGTGCCATAAGGCAAATTTAGCGCTATGTTAAGCAATCGTAATTGAACTTATGTAGAAGTCACAACTATCTGAGGCCGATCAATAATAATGTAGGCAACAACACAAGTTAGAGGTCTTGATTAGTGAATCAAACTCCAACAACTTGCCATGCCAAAAAGAAGATGAGAAATGATCTTGTATTGATTTAGGTTCTTTGCATGATTTAGGAAGCAATCTATCCTTAATGCAAAGCCATTCACTTGATCCATGATCAAGATGAATTAGATTTGAATCAAGGAAGATTAAACCTCCCTAATCAATGCTAACCACCAATCTTTAACTCATTGATCAAAAAAGAAAAAAAGAAGAAGATGAAGAATTAAAGTGCATTAAATAAAATGGAATGAGATAATCATCAAGCCATGACAAAGATAGAGAAGATCAAGGTCAAACAATAGAAAACAGAAGCAAAATGAAGATTAAAAGTCAAGAAACAAATAAAACATTTTTGGCATTTTTTAATATTGAAATAAAACTTGAATTAAAATAATAAAAGGAAGGTTAAACTTCAAATTCACTTCAAATCAACTTTGAAAAGTCCAAGTGAATTATCCCAAGTTCAACAAGGTCAAGCAAAGTTTGACAAAAAATTTCAGCATTTTTAAAAGTCAGAAACTATTTTAAATCAATTAAAAATGCATAAAAATAACCTAATTGAACTAAAATCTCAAATAAATCTCAAATCAATTAATACATTGATGAGAATATTTTTCATAGATCCATCATCATTCAAAGAGGTTGGAAAAAATATTTTTGTACTTTTTGAATATCAAAAACTATTTAAAATGAATTAAAAATCACCAGAAAAGAGAAAATTACTAAAAAATTTCAAATGATGAAATAAAAAATATTAAAAATCATTTTTAGAAAGTAGAAATTAAAAGGAGAAGAATGAAATTGGTCATAATTTTTGGACCAATAATGAGAGAGATATGAATTTTAGAAATAAAATGGAATTAAAAGAAATAAAAGAAAATAAAATTAGAAATTAGAAAATGTGGAAAAACACGGAGCGTTGGATGATAGCTCATTAAATGAGCTGGCAGATCATGTGGACTACATGCGCGCATCCACCATGCGCTTCAGTCAAATGAATCACACGTAGCCAAATAAAAAGTTATAACTTTGGGTGGATGAGATTAGATCTTGAAAAAGCAACAGACGATCTTGATCTGATCTGGAGACCAGACGGTGGCCAGTGCCACCGTCTTCTCCGGCCAACTTCCGGCCAAACCAAAATTTGCAGAAATTAAAACATCAACCAAAATGCACGATTCAGGTGCCATTCGAAAGCTAGGGTGATGTACATCACCCCTGTGCCACTCAATTCCACTCTAGATCTCTAGATTGAGAGAAATCAGAGGTGGAAATTCTGTGGTGTTCATATGAACTTCATGATTTTCAAAAATTGAAAGCACAATAATGTTGTCTCTATGCAGAGGACTTCAGATCACACAAGAACAAAGCAAATAGATCAATATACAAGCTGGTTCGAAGCAAAATACAGTTGAAGAAAACCTTTGAATTGAAAGGATTTGAGTCAAGATCTTTGGATTCTTTTGCAAACAGTTAGCACTATGGATCAAGAGGAGAAAGTTTAGGAGCTTTGAGATCTGAAGATTGATCAAGGAAATCAAAATTCAGATCTGAAAAATTGAAGAGAAAATGCAATAGTTCCTTTAGTGAGGGTTGAGTTTTGAGTTCAGCAGCAATTGGGGCGCCTTAAGGTTGAAGAAATGAGAGGCCAAGTCATTGTATTTATAGCTGAGCAAGGCTGAGTTGCATGATCAAATCGTGTGCATGGATGGAAAGGGCCTCCATGCATGGGCCTGTACAGGCGCATGGAGGACCCAAATCCACTTGGAATTACAAGCTTATGTCAAAGGGAATGAGAATGGACGTGCAGATTGGACTGTATGAGCTCATGCATGGCAATTGAAATAATTTTCACAAAATGCACTATTTCATTAAAGCCTTCGAAAATGCCATGTCCAAAATTAAAATGCAACCTTATGAGTAATGGTTGGAAAGCTTATTGCATAAGGAACAAATGTTATGTTGATCAAAACTCCATTTGGACCTTGGAAATTAATGAAAATTGAACTTGAAGTGTAGGGTGCAAAACATGCATATGTGAATTTTTCAAATTTGGCCAAAGTTCAAGCCCTTCTGTCTCAAGGATGCAAGCTCCAAATGACAAAATCTTCAACATGAGAGTTGTATATCTTTTCAACGCAATAAATTTGGACTCAAAGTTTTCATCACTTGGATTTTTGATGAAGAAGTTATGGGCACTTGAAGTTGGACTTTTTCACATTTCAATGCATTTGGTCCAAAGTGACCTATAATGTTTTGCATTATCACATGTATTGCTTTTAAGATTTTGCAATTTTTCTCAACATAACATTTGAAGTAGACATCTTAAGCTTTCCAATGCATTTGATCCCACCTCCAAACCATGAAAAATGAATGAGTTATGTCCTTGGGAAGTTGACCCTAAATTAGGGTTTCAGTCAAAATGACCTATAATGTTTTGGATTAGATGATGACCTTCCAAGCTTCAAATTAATTTTTTATGAACATGAAAGTTGTTCATATGGTCCTTAAGAACATTTTTACTCTTGGGGTCATCTCCATTTGATCAACACATAAAACGTTAGGTCTCAGTGTATTTCAAAATAGTCAGATGAATTGACTGATCAACTTCTCAAGTCCATACCTCAAATCTTGATGAATTAATGATTGAGGAAACTAAAATAAGCTCAAATATGCATAAAATGATGAGTGAAAGAACTTACCTTGATTTTATTTGATCATGGGTTGAGGTTGCTTCATGAGTAAGGCATAGTTGATGAACAAATGAATTAGGGTTTCCTTGGGAAACAAACCTCAAGCCCCTTGATTTGCTTTGATAAAAAATTTTGAATTGAGACACTTGGGAGGCATATTTGATGGATGAGAGCTTTGGTAACCATTGCCATGATTGCTTTCATCTTCTCTTGGCCATATCAATGCACATAGGATCTCCTAGAAGCTTTAGGCCTTGTGACTGCTCAAGCTACAAACAAGAGATGTTAGTGACATATTTTTGTGCTTTTGGTTAGTGAATAAAAATGAGAAAAGCAATGATATACAATTCAATCATGCTTAGTGGTCTCAAACCAACTCACACAAGTTCCCACCCTAGGGTTAAGGAGCCAAGATACTATGATCCTTGAGGCAAATGCAAATGCAATGATATGATGCCATGAGGGATATTAGGGTCAAAATTAGGGTCTTACAGTTATAAAATGGGAAGGTTTTATGCACCCAAAACATCCTTAGTACTCTAAGGGAGCCCTTTTTGCAAATGTGTGTTGTAAGTTGGTATTTGTGAAAAGATTTGAGCAAAAGATTGGAGGGATGAGAAGAGAATAGATTATATTTACAAGTTTTATTATTTGAATGGATGAACCCATTGCCTACGTACCATCACAAAGGAGGATCAAAACCTCATAGTTCGTGGTAAAAATTTCAAAGATTGGTGAGTTGATTTTAATCAAAAGCCTTAAGGTCTTTTGTTATCAAAGGGAGAAAACTCAACCTAAACCAAGAATCCACCATGTGAGGAAGGCTTCAACATGCTAGTGAGGGCTTAACCCTATAATAAGCATGGAAGGCTTATAATCCAACACTAAGGATGAGGTGAGATTTATATCAACCACTATGATAACTCAAACCTATGACTAATGTTTTTTAAAAGGGTTTAACAAGTGGCCATTGGAACCATAAAACAACTTGAAATGGGTTATATTTACAAGTTAGATTTATTTACAAAACGAGGTCAAAGTTGGATTAAAGTTTATTTACAGTGAGTATTTATGAAAAGGGTTTTGAAAAGTCAAAGGCCTAAGGCCTAGGTTTCTAATTTGAAATAAAGTCAAAGTTTTGCAAATGATTTTTTTGGCTTGGTCAGAGCGGGGATAAGAGAGAAGGGCTATTCCTAAAGCATACAAAGATAAGAGGGGGGAAAGACAACCCTTGGAGTTCCTTTTCTTGGAGTCATAGAGATGACTCAAGATGCTTCTTTCCTTTGGATTTAGCACACAAACAAGCAATCAATAATTTGAATTCTAGCTCCTAGGATCTCCATTTGGCTTGGCTCTTAACTTGGCTACTCATGACATTGGTCCTCTTTTCACAATCTTAAGATGAGGTTCCTATCACAAAAAAGCACACATCAAAAAGCTCACAACATAATAAAGGGAATGGACAAAGAATAAGATTGAGGAGAAGTCCTTTGAGGCCAACTTTGAATTTTAGCATTCTAAAGGCATGAGGCCTAGTTGCTCTTCAACAAATTTTGCATTCTAAAGGCATGAGGTCTGGTTGCTCTTGAACTCCTTTAAGCATGGGTAAATCCTAATTCTAAGTCCTTTCTCCTTTTTGCATTTTGGTTCACATCAAAACAAACTCAAACAACACAAAATAGCAATATATTTATATACAATAATGGGCTCAAATGAGCAAAAGAAAAATGGCATAAACATAAAATATGTGCTCAAGTGAGCAAAAATGAAAATCAAGATGAATAATGAGCAAGAAATAAAAGACATTAAAAGTAAATGACAAGAATTTAAAAGCTCAAATTAAACTTAGTAGTTAGTAGAGTTATGTTAGCTTGTCATGAGACAATGTAGCGCTATGTTAAGCAATTGTAAGTGGACTAATATAGTAGTCACACCTATCTGAGGCCGGTCAATAAGAATATAGGCAAAGAACACAAGTTAGAGGTCATGACTAGTAAGCCAAGCTCCATAAACTTGCCATGCCAAACAAAAGGGGAAGGGCCTTGTGTTGACTTTTGGTTATTTTCTTGACCAAGAAGTAACCTATCTTTGACACAAAATAACTCACTTGATCATGGATCAAGTTGAGTTTGGTTTGGATCAAACAAGATTAAACTTCTATTTGTCAAGACCAACCTCAAGACTTTAACTCATTGTCCATTGAGGAAAAGAAAGGGATGAAGATGAAAGGGAATGGGTAAGAAGTCAACAACCAATCCCAATTGACCAAGGGATAACTCATCCTTGATCAAATTCATTCATCTTTCTAGGTGATGATCCTTAAGGATTCTCAAACCACAAGATCCAATGAATTTGATCAAAGTTGAATCAATTCAACCTTGATCAACACCAAACAGAAGAGAAATGAATATAACAAGTCAAGAAGTCCATAATATTTTTTTGGTATTTTTTGAATTACAAGAAAATACAAATAAAAAGTAAACAAACAAAGTTGAACCTCAAATTCAATTCAAAACAACTTCAATGAGTCTAATTAAATTCTCATAGGTTCGACATAGTCAAACAAACTTTGACTAATTTTTTCACAAATTTTTAAAGTCAGAAAGTAATTAAAATAAATTAAAAACAACCAAAAATAACATAATATGAATTAAAATCGCAAATAATCTCAAAACAAACAAGAAATTGTTGTGACTACTTTTCATTGACTTATCATGATCCATAGATGCTATGAAAATATTTTTGTATTTTTTAAAAGTCAGAAAGTATTTTAAAATGAATTAAAATCATTAAAAACGAAGTAATTCATAAAAAATATCAAATGAAGTCACAAAAATAATTAAAAATCATAATATGAAACTAGATTTTTCAAGAATATTTTTAGAGTTGGTCTCATATTTTTCTGACTTCAAATGAATTTTTAATGAATTTTTGAAAATAGAATGAATTAACAGAAAATAAAAAGAAAATGAAATAAGCGAAAAAGCCTGAGCCACTAGATCCAATTCATTAATTGACGTGGCAATGATGTATGGTCTGGATCTGAGAACACACGATACACTCAAGTCAACAACGAAGCATGGTGCATTAAAACAAGTAATTAAAACGGACGCGTGAGATTAGATCGCGAGGGAGAGATCCAAGGGCCATGAGCAACACACGTGGTGGTGGTGGAAACCACCGTCTTCTCCGTCCAACCACACAAACTCCGGCCAGATTTGCAGGAAAATGAAACTTATCAAAAATGAAAAACAAAGGCATGGAAATGAAGCTCGTGTGATGTAGATCATCACTGTACCATTGGATCTCTTTCATTCTTCCTATATTGAGAGAAAGATGAGGAGAAAATCATGGTGTCCACACGGATTGTTCATGAAATGGCAAATTGAATGCACCAAAAGCTTGCCTCAAGTATGAGGACTTCAGAGAACCACCAAAACACAAGAAAACTACATTGAATTAAGAGTTTCAGATCTAAACAGTTTGAATTGATACCTTCAAATTGGTGAGTTTCTGGCCACGAATTCTTCAAGCTCTTTGCTCCTCTCTGATCTCTAGATGTATGGAAGATGTTAGGCTAAGGAATCTAGCTTTGAAACTCAGCTAATGTTACTGAATTCCAAGCTCGAAAATCTGGAAAAAAATGGTGAATGATTCCTTTGGTGAGGGTGTGGTTTCAGTTTTGCAGCATAAGGGATCTCCAAAAGGTTCCGAAATGAAGCTCATGAGGCCCTTATTTATAGCTGAATGTATCAGATCATCACACTTTGCTCATGTGCATGAAAATTGAAATTTGAATGCATGAGCCTTTGTGGACGTGTAAGAGGCCCATGGATGGATGAAGAAGCTTGTTGAGTTCACATAGAAGGCATGTGGTCGTGTACATTGGATGGAAAGGACTTGCATTTCAAGTTTCAACATAAAATATAAAGAATGCACATAAATGAAAAGAAATTCTAAACTCACAAATGGTAGACCCCAAGGACTATTGTGAGTAATGGTTGGAAAGCTCTTGAGATAAGGAACAAAAGTAATGTTGGGCAAAAAATCATTTGGCATGTGCAAATTGATCAAAACTGGCTTGGAAAATTCAAGTATAAAACATATTCAAATCAGTTTGAAAAAGTTAACCAAAAGCAAGCTTGGTTAAACCCCTATGTCCTCATGATAAAAGATTCAAATGAGAAAATATCCAACATAAAAGTTGTATATGTAGCGGGGTATTCGTTACCATTAGAGATATTGACTAAACCCAAGGTAAACCATACAAGTCGAGTCGCCACCGCACTTCTATTTATCCAAAGGAATGGTTAGAAAGCGAACAAAAACCTAAAAGTTTTATCGAATCAAAAACTAGTAAAAATGTCAGAGATCTGGGTAAGGGGGTTGGTTATGCAATGGGAAGGTTTTAAGCACCCAAAACATCCTAGGTACTCCTAGGGAGCCATTTTCATAAGTGTTGTTCTAGTCTAAAGGGTGTAGGTATATCTAAAGTACTATTTACTAAAAGGAAGGTTAAAAGAAAATGACTCGCAAGGATGTCGCATCCACTGCCTACGTATCTCATCTGAGTATGAGAATCAGAGTCTTCGTAGCTCGACTACCTATGGGTTAAAGATAAGTGTGCTCGGTAAGACATCGCGTCTTATGCCTACGTATCTCATCTGGAATGAGAATCAGAGCAAAACGTAGTTCGGCTAACTAGGGGTTAAGGATTGCCATCTAAACATGGACTTACAAAAGAGGACACCAGCTGTGTCAAAGGAGGGTGGGCAGTGTGTTCAACGTCCTAGCAGTAGGTGTCGCAGCTCGCTGAATCGAGTCTTAGGCAGTTACCTCTTTGCAATAGAACGGACTGACATGCCACAAGATCGGAGACGCATGGAAGGTCTAAAAGTGGGGAAGCTCTGCTCTAGAGTTGTTATGCAATATGGACCTATGTGTTAGGATTTACAAAGGGGAACATCTACCTAATGTTAGCATGCAAAGAATAGGGGAATTCTACCTATGTTATCATGTAAAGAATAGGGGAATTCTACCTATGTTATCATACAAAGGGTTCTACCTAATGGGTGCTACCTAAACCGAACAAGAGTCGACGGATGGAGCGCGGAGAGGAGTTACGGATAAGGGTAGATGGCGATGCCGGAGGCAATCGACTTACAGGTAGATGGCGATGCCTGAGGCAATCGACTTACAAGACGTTGGATCGAGCTTTTGATCTTATTTTGAAATGGTTATCGGATGTTCGTTTTAATTCTTGTATTAACAGGTGAATAAAGAAATAAAAAAATAAATATTATACACTTTATGGGAGAGGGGTACATTTGTTATGAATGGGGATTGTTCATGGCAAACAAACAAGAAGAATATATGCCTCATACATCATACAAGTAGGCTACAATTATCAATCAGATCGGATAAATAAACAATATATAATCAAATCAAAGAATCAAATAATGGAGCATTTAAACAATGCATGAGAGTATGAACATGTTAAATAATCAAGTAATAGAAAGTATGAATGAGAGAAACAAGTATAAAAGATAACAGATGAATCAAACATATGAAAATATACACACAAAGGGTCCACTGAATAATTTAATCAGGAAGTGAGGTAAGGACCAAATAAAATCAAGGTAAAAGGCCTCTAATACATGGCATATGAGATGAACAAGGGAGGATCAAAAGATCTCTTCAATTGCCATAAGCAATCCCTAAGTCAAACATCGATCATAAAGAAGTCAACTGAAAATTCAAGTCAACTTAAAAAATAACAAATAAATAGCAAATTAATCAAGAAAATTATGAAAAATTAAACTAAATAAGTTGGGGTCAGGACATCATCATCCCCCAAAAAGATTTTGAAAATAATGAAAATTGGCACGTGAATTAATTAAAACAAAACATAGGTCAAACCAAAAGTCAATTAATAAGACTAGGTTAGAAATAAATCAAGAATAAATAGTAAATTAATCAAGAAAATTATGAAAAATTAAACTAAATAAGGTGGGGTCAGGACATCATCATCCCCAAAAAGATTTTAAAAATAATGAAAATTGTTACGTGAATTAATTAAAATAAAACAGAAGTCAAATTAAAAGTCAACCAACCAAACTAGGTCAAAAATAAATCCAAAATAAATTGAAAATGTGAAATAAAATTCCAAGAAAAGGTCAGGTTGACCATGAGACAGTGGTAAACCTTCATCCCAAAAATCAAATGCTAATAATAATTTTAAGTCATAAAAATAAAATCAATAAAAAAAGTGTGTTAAAATGGACCATTTAGAATAAATAATTAAAATAAAATATTAATATTAAAAAAATACGAAAATAAAAATTATATAAAATTAAATAAAACGTTATTAAAAGTGAAAAATATTTTTGGATAATATTATGGACGAAGAAAATATTTTAAATAAAAAAAAGAAATATGAAAAAGGAAGGATTAATGGTGATGAACATGGTAAGCAAGCATAGATATATCAAAACATGGCCATGGAAGAGATGATTACCTAATGGAAAATAGAAGTGGAATGGAATCTGATATGTGATGAAGCTTTGCCTCCTTGCCACGAAATTCCAATGCTCCTTTAGGGTTAGGGTTTCAGCTTCTTAAATAGGGTGGATTATGTGTTCTCATGTGCTTTTTAATAAGTGATTTATCCATAAGAATAAAAGTGTGAAGTGAGGTGTAAAATGTTGTTATTTTGGTCCAAACTTAAGTGAACGGATGTCCAATGCATGGCCAAAAGAGGTAAAAAACGTGACTGGTTTGTGCAGCATGCTTAGAAAATCTGATTGGGCCAGCCAGGCCCAAAATCTGCCTAGAAAATCAAGTCATGATGCCCACTTTAAATGAATGTATCTCTCAAACCATGGATCCAAATGAGATGATTCCAAAAGTATGTGAAAGAGGACATGGCAAGGTACAATTGTTGTGAAGAAAGTATTTTCAAATAATGCCTTGAAGCGGAAGAAAACTGGCCAAGAAGTCTTGACAAATTTTGAAGATTTTGGACTTAGAAATTTTTCTAAGTGTCCTAAAAAAATGTCTCACTTTGACTAAGCATAACTTTCTCAATTCTAATCCAAATGGAGCAAACTTTATATCTCTAGAAAGATTGGAACAAGAGGAACTACTTTCATGTTGGAGAAATTTTCAAATGGAGCTTTTATCTTGATGAAAAATAGGCTTAAAGTGAGTGCAACGATCATGAAAACTTGCCCTAAATGGAAAGTCAACCATTTCCAAATTAAGTAACTTCTCCAATTCCTGATTAAATGATGAATCCATGATCCAACCTTGATCAAATTTCACATGTAGACTCCCCTAGGAATTTATTTTGAGATTCCACTCTCAAAATGTCAAGAGTTGACTTTTCTGGCTCCACAGTTGACTTTTCCCAAACTGTCTGATTCCCGATTCTATTGATCAATTGAAGCACTTCTAGCTCAAATAAAGAGATGATTTTCTATATGTAGACCATTGTGGACATATGGAGGGCCATGGAAAAGAGTTTCACCCAAGGAATCAGAAATAAACTGATTTTATACCAAACCCTAATTTTAGGGCAAAAATGATCGGGAACTGATTGCACTACTTGTCAATGGATCTTTCTGAGATAATTATGAATCTTCCTAGGCCAATATGCTTCTCCAACTATGACATGGATGAGCCCCTCTACTTCCAACGAAACATTTCCTGTTGCAGGTAGCCATGAAACCCTAATTCCTGATTAAATCCAGATGAACACTCTGATAACTCTGAACCCTTCACTGATGAACTGAGGACTATAATAAGATACCTGGACCCCCCTGAGACCCTTGAGACTTGTATACTTAGAAAATAAATTCCAATACTCAATCTTGCTTTGTGTGGGCTCCTTCTATTAAGGAGTGACCAATCAAACCCTTATTTCCAAGTCACTAATGCAGTATGCAATGAGTATGACCTAGTATGATGCTAATGAAGTGTGAAACATAATCCCATGCTTCCAAGAAAAATGAAGGGTAAATTTTGGGGTATTACAGTATACCTTTTCAAGGTAGTCAATTTAGACTCAAAGTTTGCATCATTTGGATTTTCTATGACAAAGTTCTGGGCATTTGAAGTTGGGTACTTTTTCAAATTCAATGAATTAGGTCCAAGATGGCCTATAAGGTTTTGCAATACCACATGTATTTCCTTTAGGATTATGAAGTTTTGTCCAACATAAAATTTTAAGTAGACATCTCAAGATTTCCAATGCCTTTGGTATCACCCAAAAATCATAAAAATTAAGGAAGTTATTCCCTTGGCAAGTTGACCCAAAATTAGGGTTTCAGTCAAAATGACCTATAATATTTTGAAACGAATGATGACCTTAAAAGCTTCAAATGGATTTTTGATAAACATGAAAGTTGTTCATATGGTTCTTAGGAACATATTTTCTTTTGGGGTCATCTTCATTTTACAAACACATCAAAAATTATATATCATTCAATCTCAGCTTAGTCAGATGATTTGACTGGTCAACTTTTCAAAGTCAAACTTCCAATCTTGATGAATAAATGATTGAGGGGCCTCAAATAGGCTCATATATGCATAAAATTATAAATTAAAGAAATTCCCTTGATTAAATTTGATCAGAGGTTGAGATTGCTTCATGGGTAAGGCACAGTCAAAGCATAGTGAAATTAGGGTTTCCTTGGGAAACAATCTTCATGCCCTTTGGGTTATCTTGATCAAATTGGAAAATTGAGATACTTGGGAGACATATGTGATGATTAGGAACTTTGTGTACCATTGTCATGCTTTTTCTCATCTTCATCTAGCCATTGCATTAGGCTTAGGAGCCTCCTAGGAGCATTGTAGAGCACATGATCACTTGAGCTTCAAAACAAAAAAGTTAGTGACATATTTTTGTGCTTTTGGTTAGTAATCAAATAAGAAAAGCAATAACATACAATACAAGCATGCTTGGTGATCTCAAATCACTCAAACAAGTCCCAACCCTAGGGTTAAGGAGCCAAACATGCTATGATCTTTGAGGCAATGCACTTGTGCAACAACATGATGCCATGAGGGATATTAGGATCTTACAGATGCCCCTATTTAAGGTCATTCTAGCCGGGGATATGAAGGTTAAAATCTTCGTTTTGACGAGATAGAATGGGCTTAAATAATAGCAAAGAGACGAATTTTGGTCCCTAAGAGGCCTCATGATGCAAATGTATGCATGCAAAATAAAATCTTCATGGTGAATGATTGCCATAAAGGAAAAGAAATTGGGAGAAACTGAAGACCCATAGGAGTAACTCACTCACTAGGGAGACAGAGACTCTGGGGGGAAATAAGGTAAAAATGCGTGAGCAGGTCACGACTTGAAAACTTGCTGGGAGACACGAAGGGATTCTACGAAAATAAATCGATGGAAAGGCTCAAGCTGACGCAAAGTTGCATGTATTGGGGAATATACCCATACAGCACAACTATCCATAAAGGATACATAGAATAAAAAATCCGGACTCAGACGGGGATGTCCACAAAGGACTCAGCTGAGGAAGAAACAACGAGATATTACCGGTTATCGGGTAATAATCTCAAAGAGAGACATGTTATCAAAAACACCGGTTACTGGGTGAGAGAACAACACTCTCAGGGAGAAAGAATATCTAAGACCAGTATAAGGGTGAAAGATATCAATCGTCCGAAACATCTGAGGAGGACCCAAAAGGCACATTTCAACTCAGGAAAATCTGACTCCACAGGGGACAAAAGGTCATAATAGGGAGCAGAAGGAAGGAACACCAGGGATACCGGTTACTGGGTATATAATAGGTGACCAACCAAGCGTGAATTGGGAACATATCCAAGACACTCATCATCCGAAACAAGGGCTAAAAAAGCAAACTCGACTTACAGGATGGACATTCAATTCCACAAGGAAATACGAATCTTACTCGATTGGGGAAGAAAAAGACTTCGACTGAAGAGCGCATGAGATATACTATCTACTACCGTTATATGGGTAAAAGATATATAACATACTCGTATGGAAGATTATTCGCAACCGGTTACTGGGTTAATAAAGGATAAATCGACCGAAAAGAAAGGACATCGGGATACCGGTTACTGGGTATAAAATGATGACCAATCAGAAGGAGAAACAATCATTACCAGACAAGGGTAAATGAAAGATGACTCTCTAGGGATAAATTTCCTGACAAAAGCAATTATCCAAGAGATATTTCACCAGTTACTGGGTGGCATACTAAAAAATGTAGGAGTATCAATACCGATATTGGGTAAAGACAACCAACAAAGAGGGGATTACATCTATCAGTTACTGGGTAGAAAACCACAGAAATGGGACTTACAACTACCGGTTACTGGGTAGAAGGCCACAGAATCCGCTGGGGAAAGGATGAACAATTACTCGTTACTGAGCAATTGAACAACTGAACCATAGGGAACTGTAGGGGATAACAAGAAATGAACCAATCTAGGAATAAACTAGAAAGACACAATCAAACAAGACTCAACCCGATAAGGATATAACTCAGGGGAGTAATTCCATCCCGATACACAACTTGGGGAGGAAACTGAAACAATAATCATCCACGAGGACATAACTCAGTGGGGAAGAAAGAAGAAAAGATAGACACTTTCTGCCTATGGGGCTGACTCTATATGGAGAGATCAGACACAAACATCTGCTTGGGGAAGAACATTTCACCAATAGCAGGAGATAACAAGAAAAAATATATGGCAAAGAATGCATCATGAATATCTGAATGATATGATTATGCATGATTTGTGTATAATTAATGCTGACAAATAGACATATCTAACACAAACAAATCCAAGAATCGCGAGCGAACACTCGACAAACGTCTCGACAAGAAGGGAGAAGCCTACTGGAGAACTCAACTTGGGAATAACCCGAGAAGAATGAAAATAAATCATCCGGGATATCAAACCCTATCCCAAAGCTACACTCACCGAGGATACAAAGAAGATATATTCAGGAGTAGCGAAAGAAGATGACCAAACAGAGAACTCAAACTCTGATGGGGATCATCTTTGGAATAAGAATAAACAAGGGAATATTTTAACCATAACTGGGAATAGGCAAAGTCAAAGCTTCCAACTGCAGGAGATAACACTCTGCACAGGAGAAGCCTTCCAAGAGCAAACAATCCTGACATAAGGAAGGTGCAGAAAATCTGTCGGGGAGTTTCCATCAACTCTCTCGGGGACAGGTGGTTTAATAACAATAAGATCCGCCGGAGAAGAAACTCTACTGGGGAAGCTTATTAAGGAATTATGTGAAACTCCACGGGAAACAACCACCAATCAGATGTACATCAATCAAAACACTCCCTTCTATCTGCTGGAGAGGAAACTCTACAAAAGGGAAATAATAGCATTTTGCTCCACTGGAGAAGAAAATAAACGTCTTCACCACCAACTCTTAATGCTAGAAGAAATCTTCAGACTCGGAGGAGATACAAATATCAAACTCTGATCTGGCAACCCCACTGGGGACAAACTGTAAATGCTCTTGAGGAAACTACCCTTGCTGGAGATATCAGAAATCAAACCCTCATCCACAAACGACAAACCGGGGATACCTCTTTTCAAAATAAATGAAAAGGGAAAAACGCCCTTCATCAATTGCACTAGGCCACTTTCTACTGAGGAGACAACTTGAATACTGATGAAGAGGATATAAGAATGCCAGAATATGCACAAATGTCTTACCCTTTGGTGATCATACTATCCTTGGGAAAGCACTGAGGACATCCTACTTATCCTTTCAGTCATTGTGAATGTTCACTTTGTTTAAAACAGTTTATTCGTGAAAACATTATTTGTTTAAAACAATGATATTCATCAATTAAAACATGCAAACATTTGTTAAATAGGAACAAATAAGAGTGTAAAGAATTGGATAAAGGCTCAAATTTATTTATGAGAATGGTAGACCGCAAATGGCGAGACTCCATGGATCTTTACAAATTTGAAATTGATGATATACATGGAAAAGGGTTACATTGAACATAATGATCGTTTCTCCACCAATTCTGAATCCCATGTATTCGAAACTTCAGTTGATGATGACTGAGCGAGAATCTTTGACAGACGAAGGTTGTAGAACAAAGTCTTGTCAGGACGCAGTTACTTTCCAAATCCCTAATTTTTGCCTAGATTGCCCCAGGGTGAGGTACTCAATCTAGCGGGATATATATTCATTTTTTTCATGTCTCTAACTTTTGCCTGGACTGCCCTTTCGGGTTTTCAATCCACCGAGACGCTCATTTTTGCCTAAGCCGCCCTTTCAGGTTTTCAACTTAGCGAGCTATTCTGTTTTTATTTTAGGCGAAGTATTTCTTGACTGCATCTGAATTCACAGGACGAGTGAAATCCTCCTCATCCATAGTTGTAAGCAATAAAGCACCGCCTAAAAAGGCTCTCTTAACAACGTATGAACCTTCATAGTTTGGAGTCCACTTGCCCCTAGAATCGGGCGTGAAAGACAAGACTTTCTTGAGCACGAGGTCACCTCTTCGGAACACACGAGGCTTGACCTTCTTATCAAAGGCTTTCTTCATCCTTTGTTGATATAACTGACCATGGCACATGGCAGTTAATCTCTCCTCTTCAATCAAATTCAGTTGGTTATAACGACTCTGAACCCATTCAGCCTCAATCAACTTGGCTTCCTTCAAGACTCTCATTGATGGGATCTCGACCTCTACGGGGAGCACAACCTCCATGCCATATACAAGGGAGAAAGGTGTTTCCCCTGTTGAAGTGCGGACGGATGTGTGATAGCCATGCAAAGCAAATGGCAGTATCTCATGCCAATCTTTGTATGTAACAACCATTTTCTGAATAATCTTCTTGATGTTCTTGTTAGCAGCTTCAACATCCCCATTCATCTTGGGTCTATAGGGAGAAGAGTTATGATGTGCAATCTTGAACTCACTACACAGCTCTTTCATTATCTTATTGTTCAAGTTAGATCCATTATCAGTAATGATCTTGTCCAGCACACCATATCGGCATATGAGTTGGTTCTTGATAAACCTCACAACCACTTGCCTGGTCACATTTACATATGATGCCGCTTCAACCCACTTGGTGAAGTAATAAATGGCTACGAGAATAAAACGGGGACCGTTTGACGCCATAGGCTCAACCATGCCAATCATGTCAATTCCCCACACGGAGAAAGGCCATGGTGAGGAAATAACATTCAGAAGTGTCGGGGGAACATGAATCTTGTCCGCATAAATTTTACACTTGTGGCATTTCTTCACAAACTTGCAGCAGTCAGACTCCATTGTCAGCCAATAGTAGCCTGCTCTCAACATCTTTTTTGCCATGACATGTCCATTGGAATGAGTACCAAATGAACCCTCATGGACTTCAGTTATCAACAGGTCTGCTTCGTGTCTATCCACGCATCTGAGCAGAACCATGTCAAAATTCCTATTGTAAAGCACATCACCATTAAGGTAGAAACTGCCAGATAATCTCCTCAAAGTCTTCTTATCTTTAACAGATGCCCCAGACGGGTAAGTCTGACTTTGGAGAAAACACTTGATATCATAATACCACGGCTTATCATCTTTCACCTCCTCAACTATAAACACGTGAACTGGTCTATCCAAGCGCATCACAGTAATCTTTGGGACTTCATTCCAATAATTGACAACAATCATTGAAGCAAGCGTAGCGAAAGCATCCGCCATCCGATTCTCATCTCGAGGAATATGATGGAAGTCAACTTTAGTAAAGAAAGTCGAAATCCTCCTCGCATAATCTCTATATGGGATGAGACCAGGCTGATTCGTCTCCCATTCACCATTAATCTGATTAGCAACAAGGGCCAAATCGCCATAAACATCAAAATGTTTGATCCTAAAATCAATACATTCTTCCAAATCCATAATACAGGCCTCATACTCCGCCATATTATTCGTGGATTTAAAAGTTAGCCTTGCTGTAAAAGGAAAATGTGTGCCTTAAGGAGTAATAACATTGCTCCAATACCATTTCCATACTGATTGACAGCGCCATCGAACACCATACCCCATCGAGAACTAGGCTCTGGCCCTTCCTCAAGCAATGGTTCATCACAATATTTCATTTTCAAATACAGAATCTCCTCATCAGGGAAGTCATATTGCACAGACTGATAATCTTCAATTGGTTGATGCGCCAAATGGTCAGCCAAGATACTACCTTTAATAGCTTTTTGAGCTCGATACTCAATATCATACTCAGATAACAGCATCTGCCAACGGGAAATCCTCCCAGTTAAAGCAGACTTCTCAAAGATATACTTGATCGGATCCATTTTGGATATCAACCAAGTTGTATGATTCAACATATATTGGCGTAAACGCTTAGCGGCCCAAGCCAAAGCACATCATGTCTTCTCAAGCATTGAGTATCGAGACTCACAGTCGGTGAACTTCTTACTCAAGTAGTATATTGCATATTCTTTCTTTCCTGATTTATCTTGCTGACCCAAGACACAACCCATGGAATCATCAAGCACAATCAAGTACATAATCAATCGTTTCCCTTCAACAGGCGGAGACAGAATCACAAGCTCAGACAGATATTCTTTGATATTGTCAAAGGTCTTTTGGTAATCCTCGGTCCAATCATGACGCTGATCTTTCCGAAGGAGCTTGAATATAGGCGCACATGTGGCAGTCATGTGGGATATAAATCTCGAAATATAATTCAAGCGCCCAAGAAAACCTCGAACTTGCTTCTCAGTTTTGGGCGCGGGCATCTCTTGTATTCCTTTGACCTTGGCAGGATCGACTTCAATACCCCTCTCACTGACAATAAAGCCCAATAACTTGCCGGAATAGACTCCAAATGTACACTTCTTCGGATTCAAGCGGAGTTTGTACTTCCTCAAACGCTGGAAAAGCTTCAACAAGTGTTCTACATGTTCAACTTTCGTTTTCGACTTTGCAATCATATCGTCGACATACACCTCGATCTCCTTGTGCATCATGTCATGAAACAAGGTAGTCATAACACGTTGATACGTGGCTCCGGCGTTCTTCAAACCGAAGGGCATCACTCGATAACAGAATGTTCCCCAAGGTGTGATGAATGTTGTCTTCTTCATATCCTCAGGTGCCATTTTAATCTGATTATAACCGGAAAATCCATCCATAAATGAGAAGACATTGAATTTAGCCGTATTGTCTACCAACATATCAATGTGTGGTAGAGGAAAATCATCTTTTGGGCTAGCTTTATTCAAGTCACGGTAATCCACACACATTCAGACTTTTCCGTCTTTTTTAGGCACAGGCACAATATTGGCCACCCATTGAGGATATGTAGAAGTCACCAGAAACCCCATATCAATTTGCTTCTGAGCTTCTTCTTTAATCTTCAATGCCATATCAGGACGAGTTCTTCTGAGCTTTTGCTTCACAGGCACACACTCAGGCTTCAACGACAAGAGATGTTGCACGATACCAGTATCTAGACCAGACATGTCTTCATACAACCAGGCAAAGACGTCGACATATTCTCGTAGCAACTCAATCAACCCCTTCTTAACAGACTCTTCAAGGAGTGCCCCAATCTTTACTTCATGAATGCAGTCTTCAGACCCAAGGTTGACTGTTTCCAGAATCTTAAGATGTGGCTGAATGATCTTCTCCTCGTACTCAAGCAGACGGGTAATCTCATCAGGAATCTCTTCAACATCATCTTCTTCTACCTCAAATACAGAGAACTCAAAGTTGGGAGATGAGGTTGGATCATTATGCTCAATGGGTTTGGTCAACCTGCATAATGATTTTGAGTATAAAAGAGATTTTAGACTTCAAACAAGGCAAATCATTATGCAGATGAAAAATTGATTTTATTCTCTTTTTTAGGGTTTTATGGTGATCACCAATTTCATGCGAAAAGCAAAAATGTAAAATAATTTGAGAAAACAAACATTTAACATGCGATTATTGAATGAATATTATTGTATTAATCAATTATGCCAACAATTTCTTCACTTCTCCTTTTGGCATGGGAGAATGATTTTTTTAAACAAGAATGAACATATTACATTGACTTATGAATAACTGTTGGAACATCAACAGTGACCCAATTATTGTAGATTCCGCCAGGTATGACAAAGTTGTCGAGGTCTTCCTCTTCATCTTCTTCAATGATGGCAACAACTTCTTGATCTCCATTGGTGTGGATGAAACCTCCACTCTGAAACAGCCCAAAATCATGAGAAACACCGGAAGAATACCCTATACCATCCCGGGATTTATTATCTTCCATCTTTATCATTTTCCCCAAACCATTAGTTGCATGATGCTCGATGGCCAACTTCACGTCATTGTAGGAGACAAATGAAGAAAGTCCTTTCCTAGAAAGCTCAGCAATAGATAAGGCTTGGAATAAAGTTCCAACCTTATCCTCAACATCGATGTAGGAAAAGGAAGATAAATGACTGACCAAGAGAGCCTTCTCTCCCCCTATCACCACCAACTTCTTGTTCTTGACGAACTTCAACTTTTGGTGTAAGGTGGATGTCCATAACTTGGAAAGTGATCTGGAAATCACTAGGTCCAATCTTGATCGGGAGATCTAATTCACCAATCACGGTCTTGCATGATCCATCAAAAGCTTTTACCACCACTCCACTCTGCCTCATGGGAGGCCCCTGATATGAAAGTTTGGCGAGAGTGGACTTTGGCAATACACTAAGTGATGACCCTGTGTCCACCAACACATTATACAAGGCATCATCTTTATAGTTCATAGAGATATGTAAGGCCAAATTATGGTCTTTTCCCTCCTCGGGAAGATCATCATCGCAGAAGCTCAAATTGTTGTAGGCAGTTATATTTGCAACAATGCTATCAAACTATTCAATTGTGACATCGTGATCCACATATGCCACGTCCAGCACCCTTTGCAACGCTTCACAGTATGGCTCTGAATTCATCAACAAAGTTAGGACAAATATCTTTGATGGAGTTTGAAGCAACTGCTCCACAACGTTGTACTCGCTCCTCTTGATGAGCCTCAACATCTCATCACCATCCTCTTTCAACATGCCAGACTGGCCAACTAGGATAGGAGCTTTATCAGCTTTGACAACAACAGGGTCAACACCCTTCACAGCAGGAATAGAATGATTTGAAGAAGTCCCCACGGGACCGGCATGACTGACAACATCTTCACGACGTCTTCATGGGATTTCGGCTGAGCCGAGAAAACACGACCGCTACAGGTCACTCCACTAACATCGGATATGCTTACAACAGAGGTTGAGGGAAACGGCACTTCCTTCCCATCTTCTAGCATAACAACATTGTAACGGTACGGGACCGCTTTATCTGAGACATACGGGACAGGGCCCGCTGGCTTTATCACAAGAGTTGGCACCACCTTTTTTTTGTTGCCATCATACTTGATGACAACAGGATCAGGAATATTGAACACAGGAGTGATAACATCAACTTCATCCTCATTACGATTTTGAAGTATCTTAATCATCCCTTGGTCTAGCATCTCTTGGATGTCCCTTCTTATCTCGCGACATCCTCTTTCATTGATAGTGCGCACATGGCACCTATCATCATCGTGCTCATAGTGACTGTGCTCACACAACAGCCTATGCATTTCTACCAAGGATTGCCTTATATCATTCACATAAAGGACCTTATATTTACTGGGGAAACCCTGGACCATGTTGACATCTGCCTTCCCATGCTTGGGCAATGGGTTCTTCTTAACATTAGGGCATATATCCTCAAAGAATACTATCCCACTCCTCACAAGGTCTTGCACCTTGGTTTTCAATGGAAAAAAGTTCTCCACGTCATGTCCGGGCGCGCCGGAATGATACACACAATGAAGTTCAGGCTTGTACCACCATTGAGGATTGGCTGGCACAGCAGGAGGATCACGTGGAGTTATCAACTTCCTATCAATCAAGGAAGGGTACAGTTCGGCGTAGGTCATAGGGATCAGGTCAAAAGTCACCCTCTTCCTCTCATAATTGCTGGTGCTGTTGTTGTTATTGCGAGGCTGGTAAGCCTGTTGTTGACGAGATTGTTGTTGTGGTTGTTGAGCTTCTCTGAAAGCAGGTGCTATATGAGCCACCTGGTGTTGGTTGACGACTGGTCGGACTTCTTTCCTCCTCATAGATGGTCTTCTCTTGCTATGGGAAGGTTTTACACACTCAAAACATCCTTAATACTCTAAGGGAACCCTTTTTGCAAATATGTGTTGTAGGTTGGTATTTGTGAAAAGGTTTGTGCAAAAGATTGGAGGGATGAGAAAAGAATAGATTATATTTACAAATTTTGTTGTTTGAATGAATGAACCCATTACCTACGTACCATCACAGAGGAGGATCCAAACCTCGTAGTTTGGGGTAAAAATCTCAAAGATTGGTGAATTGATTTTAATCAAAAGCCTTAAGGTCTTTTGTTATCAAAGGGAGAAAACTCAATCTAAACCAACAATCCACCATGTGAGGAAGGCTTCAACATGCTAGTGAGGGGTTAACCCTATAATAAGCATGGAAGGCTTATAATCCAACACCAAGGATGAGGTGAGATTTACATCAACCACTATGATAACTCAAACCTATGACTAATGTTTTGAAAATATTTTAATAAAGTGGCCATTGGAACCACAAAAACAACTTGAAATGGGTTATACTTACAAGTTAAAGTTATTTACAAAATGAAGTCAAAGTTGGATTAGAGTTTGTTTACAATGAGTGTTTATGAAAATGCTTTTGAAAAGTCAAAGGCCTAAGGCCTAGGTTTCTAATTTGAAATAAAGTTAAAGTTTTGAAAATGATTTTTGGCTTGGTTAGAGTAGGGAGAAGAGAGAAGGGCTATTCCTAAAGCATACAAAGATAAGAGGGGAAAGAAAAACCCTTGGAGTTCCTTTTCTTGAAGTCATATAGAGATGACTCAAGATGATCCTTTCATTTGGACTTAGCATACAAACAAGCAATCAATAATTTGAATTCAAGCTCATAGGATCTCCATTTGGCTTGGCTCTTAACTTGGTTACTCATGACAATGGTCCTCTTTTCACAATCTTAAGATGGGATCCCTATCACACAAAAGCAAACATCAAAAAGCTCACAACATAATAAAGGGAATGGACAAAGAATAAGTTTGAGGAGAAGTCCTTTGAGGTCAACTTTGAATTTTAGCATTCTAAAGGCATGAGGCCTAGTTGCTCTTCAACACATTTTGCATTCTAAAGGCATGAGGCATAGTTTCTCTTGAACTCCTTTAAGCATGGGTAAGTCCTAATTCTAAGTCCTTTCTCCTTTTGCATTTTGGTTCAAATCGAAACAAATACAAGCAACACAAAATAGCAATATATTTTTATATACAATAATGGGCTCAAATGAGCAAAAGAAAAATTGCATAAACATAAAATATGTGCTCGGGTGAGCAAAGATGAAAATCAAGATGAATAATGAGCAAGAAAATAAATGGCATTAAAAGTAAATGACAAGAAATTAAAAGCTCAAATTAAAGTTAATAGTTAGTAGAGTTATGTTAGGTTGTCATAAGACAATGTAGCGCTATGTTAAGCAATCGTAAGTGGACTAATGTAGTAGTCACACCTATCTAAGGCAGGTTAATAAAAATATAGGCAAAGAACACAAGTTTGAGATCATGACTAGTAAGCCAAGCTCCATAAGCTTGACATGCCAAACAAAAGGGGAAAGGCCTTGTATTGACTTTTGGTTATTTGCTTGACCAAGAAGCAACCCATCTTTGACACAAAATAACTCACTTGATCATGGACCAAGTTGAATTTGGTTTGGATCAAAGAAGGTTAAACTTCTTATTTGTCAAGACCAACCTCAAGACTTTAACTCATTCGCCATTGATGGAAAGAAAGGGGTGAAGATGAAAGGGAGGGGAATAAGAAGACAACAACCAATCTCAATTGATCAAAGTTGATTCAAATCAACCTCAATCAACACCAAACATAAGAGAAATGAAGATAACAAGTCAAAAAATCAATGATATTTTTTTGGCATTTTTTTGAATTAAAATAAAATACAAATAAAAAATAAACAAATAAGGTTGAACCTCAAATTCAATTCAAAGCAACTTCAAAAAGTCCAATTAAATTCTCATAGGTTCAACATAGTTAAACAAGCTTTGACTAATTTTCTCACAAATTTTTGAAATCAGAAAGTAATTAAAATCAATTAAAAACAATTAAAAATAGCACAATATGAATTAAAATCTCAAATAATCTCAAAACAATCAAGAAATTGTTGAGACCATTTTTCATTGACTTATCATGATCCGTAGATGCTATGAAAATATTTTTGTATTTTTTAAAAGTCAGAAAGTATTTTAAAATGAATTAAAATCAATAAAAACCAAGTAATTCATAACAAATATCAAATGAAGTCACAAAAATAATTAAAAATCATAATATGAAACTAGATTTTTCAAGAAATATTTTGGAATTGGTCTCATATTTTTCTGACTTTAAATGAATTTTTAATGAACTTTTGAAAATGAAATGAATTAACAGAAAATAAAAATAAAATGAAAATAAGCAAAAAATGCACAGCCATCTGATCCACATTCATTAATTGATGTGGCACAAGGCACGGTCCAGATCTGGTGATGCACGATACTCTTGAGTCAAACACGAAGCATGGTGCATTAAATGAAGTATTTAAAATGAATGAACAAGATTAGATCGTGGCAACAAGATCCAAGGGCCAGGGAAGGAAACACGTGGAGGTGGTGGTGGAAACCACCATCTTCTCCGGCGAAGCAACAAATTCTGGCCACCAGTTGCAGAAAATAAATCTTAATGAAAATTAAAAACAAGGCCATAGAAATGAAGCTCGTGTGATGGAGATCATCACTATACCAATGGATTTCTCTCACTCTTCCTATATTAAGAGAAATGTGAAGGAGAAAATCATGGTGTCCACACGGATTGCTCATGAAATGGTAAATTAAATGCATCAACATCTTGCCTCAAGTGTGAGGACTTCAGAAAACCACAGAAACACAAGCAAACTACATTGAATTAGGAGTTTCAGATCCAAAAAGTTTGAATGGATACCTTTGAATTGATGAACTTCTGGCCACGAATTCTCTAAGATCCTTGCTCCTTCTTGATCTATGAATGTAATGGAAGTGAGTGGCTAAGGAATCAGGCTTTAAAACTCAGCTAATGATACTGAATTTCAAGCTCGAAAGTATGAAATTTTTTGAGTGATTCCTTTGGTGAGGGCTATGGTTTCACTTCTGCAGCACTTGGGTTAACAAGTGAAGCTCATGAAGGCTCTATTTATAGCTGAAGGTATCAGATCATCATGCTTTGTTCATGTGCATGGAAAATGGAATTTGAAAGCATGGGCCTTTGTGGGTGTGTGAAAGGCCCATTGATGGCTGAAGCAACATGCTGAGATCAAGTGAAATGCATTTGGACATGTACATTGAACTGAAACAACTTGCATACCAAGTTATAATATAAAAATACCAAAATGCACATAAATGAAAAGAATTTTGAATCTCCCAAATGGTGAATCAAAAAGACTATTGTGAGTAATGGTTGGAAAGCTCTTGAAATAAGGAACAAAAGTCATGTTGGGAAAAAATCATTTGGCATGTGAAAATTTATCAAAACTGGCTTGGAAAATTCAAGTACAAAACATATTCAAATCACTTTGAAAAATTTCACCAAAAGCAAGCTTAATCAAACCCCTCTGTCCTCATGATACAAGCTTCAAATGAGAAAATCTTCAACATTAAAGTTGTATATCCTTTCAATATAGTCAATCTAGACTCAATGTTTGCATAATTTGGATTTTCTATGACAAAGTTATGGGTATTTGAAGTTGGGTACTTTTTCAAATTCAATGAATTAGGTTCAAGATGACCTATAATGTTTTGTATTATCACATGTATTTATTTTAGGATCATGAAATTTTGTCCAACATAAAATTTAAAGTAGACATCTTAAGATTTCCAATGGATTTTGTCTCACCTAAAAATGTTAAAAATTAAGGAAGTTATGCCCTTGGTAAGTTGACTCAAAATTAGGGTTTCAATCAAAATGACCTATAATGTTTTGAAATTAATTATGACCTTACAAGCTTCAAATGTATTTTTGATGAACATGAAAGTTGTTAATATGGTTCATAGGAACATTTTCTATTTTGGGGTCATCTTTATTTAACAAACACATCAAAAGTTATATTTCATTGATCCTCAGTTTAGTCAGATGACTTGACTGGTCAACTTTTCAAGGTCAAACTTCCAATCTTGATGAATGAATGATTGAGGGGCCTCAAATAGGCTCATATATGCATAAAGTGATGAATTAAAGAACTTCAGTTTATTAAACTTGATCAGATGTTGAGATTGCTTCAGGGGCAAGGCACAATCAAAGCACAATGAAATTAGGGTTTCCTTGGGAACAAATCTTCAAGCCCTTTGGGTTATCTTGATCAAATTGGCAAATTGAGATACTTGGGAGACATATATGATGATTAGGAACTTTGTGGACCATTTCCATGCTTTTTCTCATCTTCATCTAGCTATTTCATTGGGCTTAGGAGCCTCATAGGAGCATTGTGGAGCACATGATCACTTGAGCTTCAAAACAAAAAGAGTTAGTGACATATTTTTGTGCTTTTGGTTAGTAATCAAATAAGAAAAGCAATAAAATATAATACAAGCATGCTTGGTGGTCTCAAAACACTCAAACAAGTCCCAACCCTAGGGTTAAGGATCCAAAATGCTATGATCCTTGAGGCAATGCACTTGTGCAATAACATGATGCCATGAGGGATCTTAGGATCAAAATTAGGGTCTTACATGGATGATTATTACTTCAGTTTCCTCCCCAGTTGTTTATCTAGATGGAATCACTCCCCTTGAGTTATATCCTCATTGAGTTGAGTTTTGATTGACTATTTATTTCTAGATCATGCCTTGATAGATGCTTTGAGTCTCCTAAGAGCTTATTACCCAGTAACTGGTAATATTCTTCTTAGTTTGCAGTTTGTTACTTCTTGCCCAATACCCGACAAAAGTACCCCTGTTTTCCCAGCAGTGGAGTTCCTAGTGGATTCATTTGTTTCTGATTCCCCAGGAAGTATATCCTTGATATGTTCATCCTAACCAGTGACGAATATCTTTCTTTCCCCTGTCTGAGTCTATCCTTGATATGTTCATCTTAACCGATGAAGAATATTCTCATCCTTGGTATTCTACCCAGTAAAAAGGTAGTTGTAATCCCTATTGTATTTCCCAGAGAGTTAATTCTTGATATGTTCATCCTAACCGATGACAGGTTTCCTTCTCTTTGTAGTATTCTACCCAGTTACCGGTAGTTGTAAACCCTACTTTCTTCCGTAGAGTCTATCCTTGATATGTTCATCCTAACCGGTGACAGATTTTCTCTTCAATGGTATTCTATCTAGTAACTGATAGATGTAATTCCTATTTTTTCTCCCCTCATAGAGTCTATCCTTGATATGTTCATCTTAACCGGTGACGAATTTTCTCTTTTGATGGTCTTCTATCCAGCATTCGATAGATGTAATTCTTACTTGTGGTTCAGTTGGTATATCCTTGATATGTTCATCCTAATCGATGACGGGTATCCTCCTTGACAGTACCAAGCAAGTCTATCCTTGATATGTTCATCTTAACTGATGACAAATTTTCTTCCCTATTGAGTTTATCCTTGATATGTTCATCCTAACCAGTGACGGATATTCTCACTTTGGTCTTCTGCCCAGTAACCGGTAGTTGTAAATCCTATTTTCTGTAGTTTTCCCCAGCAAGGCTATTCTTACCAAGTAACCGATAATGGATACTCCCTCCTGGCCATTCTCAGTGAGTCATCCTTGATATGTTCATCCTAACCGATGACGGATGTCCTCTTTGTCAGATCTTTATTATCTCCATACCCAGTAACAGGTAGTAGATAATAGATTTCTACTCCTCCTGTGTTGAAGTTTATTTCTTCCCTAGTTGAGTTGAGTGCATATTTCCTTACTGAAATCGCTTTTCCTACATGATTCGAGTACTTCAGTGTTATCCTGATCTACTCGCTTTCCCTACAAATGTTTTGTTTCCCCGGCTGAGTCTTTCCATTTTGTATGGAATTCCTCTAGTCCCCCAACAGTTTTAAGTCATAGCCTGTCCTACGCATAACCTCATTTATTCCCTCTAGAGTCTCTATCTTCCCAGCGAGTTTTCCTTACGGAATACATTATACTCTTGTGGACTTTCGGTCTCTCTGATTTCTTTTCCTTTGTGGCAATATTTCCCCACAAAGAATTTACTTTTACATTCATATCATAAGCATCATGAGGTCTCTTAGGGACCAAAATTTGTTTCTATATGTTGTTATTTAAGCCCATTCTATTGAGTCGATATGAAGAGTTTAACCTTCACCTCCTCAATTAGAATGTCCTTAAATAGGGGCAGCTGTAAGACCCCAATTTTGACCCTAAGATCCCTCATGCAATTTCATCATGAGCATTAGCATTGGGATCATACCTTGGGATCCTCCTTACCCTTCTCATTGGGTTTGTTTTGGGAGAGATCACCAAGCATTATCTGATTGTATCATACTCGTATATTATCATATACTAACTAAAATACCAAAAATATGTCTTTGCATTTGCCTAACTCTTTTGTAGGCAAGGCATGATCACCATTGATTTATCAAGTTCATATCTAGGGTTTGAGACCCTAATGACAAAGAGAACAACCATTAATTGATCCAAGAATGGTTATGAGCATCATATATGAGTCCCAATGATTCCTACATGTCATATTGATCAAGTTTTCTTCGAGAGTTTGAGCGTGATTTGCCTTGGAAACCCTAATTCATATGGGTATCTTGAGTAACTTCTCCAATAAGATATCTCACCAATTGATCAAATTCCTCAAGGGGAACTTCAAAATTCATCATCTTATGCATATATGATCTACCATGAACCAAGAAAGTCCAAAAAATTGAAGGTTAGCAAGTTGGTTGATGGTGGTTGGCCAAATGAATTCATCTAATCAAAACTGGGTCTCCCTAGACCCTATCTCCTACAATTTTCACCATATGAAAATTATTCCAAGAGACAAGTTACTCTAAATGATATTCCAAACAACTTTCATGTTGAGACCTAGAGCTAGTTTTTCTTGGAAAATCATTTCCTATGTTGAAATATTATAGGTCATTTTGTCTAAACCCTAATTTGAAAGTCAACTTCTCAAGGCCATACGTTTCTCAATTTTTATGAGATGAAATATTTCCAAGTTGCAAAATCAAATTCAAGATGTCTACTTCAACTTTGATGTTTGTATTAAATGAAAATTCAACTTTTATGAGCATGTGATATGAGGATACATTATAGGTCATTTTTGACCTATACCATTGAACAAGTGATTTTTCCAAACTTCAAAAATGCATAACTGTATCATTCTAAATCCAAATTACATGAAACTGGTGACTATTTTTAAGATCTTTGAAAGAGATACAACTTTGATGGAGACATATTTCTCATGTGAAGCTCACATAAAAAGTTAAGCAAGATGGAATATTAAAGTATATGGCTTGACACTTAGAAAATTTTTCAACATGTTGAAATTTCCAAACTTCCACCTCAAAATTCTCCATGTTCCAATCTCCAAATGAAAATCTCTTCAACATCAAACTTGTTCCCCTTGATCCAAGCTTTCCAAAGAACCAAGTTCATGAATTTTGGACAAAGATTGCTAGGTATGCGCATGGCTTTAACAGGGCTGCATCATTGGAAAGAATCAATTGTACAAACTTCAGTTCATAATGCCTTGCCATTCAAGCTTCATTCAGACTTCAATTGGAATCATTTTGGACCTTAATGCATTGCATTGTGGGCCTGCAAATGCCCATGCACTCGTGCCATCCACATTGCCAATTTTGGACAGATTTTGAAGTGTGCAAATATCATTCCCTCTGGCTGCAAATAGAAGGCTTATGAGCTCATTTGAATCACACTTTGCGCGCCAGCTTTGTCCCCCATTGAAACCCTCTCATTCTAAAGGAAAACCTGAGATATTTCAATTTGAAATTTTAGTTTGAATCTCAACTGTTGGAGATTCAAGAACTCCAGGATCCACAACCTTGCAACCTCTCCAATCACTTCCTATTAGCTTCTCAAGTGTGATCAGATCGTGTCTGAAGCAAGCAACATCAAGAATTGCACAACATTGAAGGTAATTTTCAGAAAACTTCATCTCTTCGATTCTCACTCAATTCTACTCAATTCTCTTGGATCTTTGGTTGTCCGAAGTTAAATCAAAGCAACTCAGTTGACACACCTCAAAATTCAAATCCTCATATCTTTCTATATATGTGGAGTTAGTTAAAATTGAGGTCAGATTCGTGCTCTACGCTGTTTTTTCTTTCAGATCATGTCCTCCTTTTTTATTTTGGTGATGGTTGAAGGTGGATCAGTCCGGTGAGGTCCACCGGAGAAGAAGATCGGAGCTACAGCTCCGGCCGTGTGTTGGCACGTCTGAAACCATAGGATCCTCGCAAAACGTTCTAATCTCGTGCGTTGGTTTTAAATACCATCCCTGCAGCGCATTGACTAGTGTCTAATGTGGAAAATGCGCTGAGGACCACTTGATCTGCCACCTCAATTAATGAGGGAGATCAAGTGGTCCACGTTTTTTGCTATTTTCTGATTTTCATTTTAATCCTTTTGTTTTCATTAATTCATATTAATTTTAATATTGATCGAAAAAATATTAGAGTTTCACCAAAAAATTTCAAAAAATTTCCTCTTTCATATTTTGAATTAAAATTATTTTTTGGATCATTATTAATATTTTTCATGATTTAATTGATTTTGTATTTGTCTTTAATTGTTTAAAAATACTTTTAAGTCTTTAAAAATTCTGAATTTTTTTCTCCAAGGTTCTTTGACCTTGTTTGACCTATGATAAATCTCATGGCCATTTCTTTGGTGTTTTGATGAGGTTTTAGGAATTTGACAAACCTTTTTTTAATTTAAATGTATTATTTTAGTCTTTTTAATTTGAATAAATGTCAATTAATTGTATTGACCAATTGTGATGATTTGTTTGAGTTTGACTTTTATTGTTGGGCCTTGGTCAAGGTTGATTTGACTTTGTCAAGTTAATATTATTGGATTTAGGGGATTGATGGAATGTACATTCCATCTCCCAAAATGAATGGATGATATTAATTTGGTAAAAGTCCTCCTTTGACCAATTTGAGTTTTGATCCATTCCCCTCCCACTTCATCTCATTCCCATTCTTTATGCATTCATCTCATTTGGCCTATGATATCTCAAATTCTTAAGGCTAGTTGATTGAAAAATCAACATAAGTATGGATGAGATTAGGCCACCTCTTTTGCATATTCTTTTTGTGTGTGGTATGTTTCATGAGAATAGTCCATTATACTATGTCTCTAACATGCATTAACACCAAAATTCTATTGCCCGACCTCAAATAGTTATGACTTCTACATAAGTCCAATTACGATTGCTTAATATAGCACTAAATTTGTGAAACAAAAGGCATATCATTCTAGTTAGTGAGATTATAAGTCTCCCATCTTTCATGGTATTGTATGCAAACTTGGCCTTTTTTCCTTCCTTTGGAAGATGTCTTGGCTCAAGGATCCATGCTTGTGATAAGTGGGTTGAGTGTTCTCCAAAGAATGACTTAAAAATGAAAAGCAAAAGCAAAACAATACTAACTTCTAACTCATTAACAACTAACTTTTAATTTCAAGCCATTTACTTTAATATCATTTAATTTTAGTCTTTATTCATTTGCCATTATTCATATCATTCTAATTGTTTATGTTAATGTCATTTTCCTTTTGTCCATTTAGACCATATTGTGTGATATATCTTGTTTGTGTATATTTTGTTTGCTTGTGTGGTCACTGACCATTAATGTACATAATAACAACAAAAACCCTAAAAAACTTTTGCGTGGACTGTTGACTTGATCTTGGACAAATGGACTTAGAACTTAGGCAACATCCCTATGCTAAAGGACTTGGCCAATTCTAACTTTTGTGAAACCAAGTGATTGCAATTTGAAACTTCATCTGATACATCATTCAAGATCCCTTTGAGTTCATGTGCAACATGATAATTATGAAGCTGTTATTTTGAACCTGTGACTTGTGGAATTCATTTGTTACACGGGCTAATTTGAAGAAGATCATGGAGTGGTTAAGCTTGGATGTGGCTATCTTTATTTGATGCCTTGCTCTTCAAGATTGATATTGTATGCATTGTGTGTTGCTTGATTCTAAGTGTCCAAGGGAATTTGGGTTTCTATTGACATTCTTGTCTATTGGATTGCTACCCATTGGTCAGATCTTTTTAACCCTTAACTTTTAATTTTGTGCATAGGATTAGTCTCTTCATCTTATCCCCATTTCTTAAATTTCAAAATCTCTCCCTCCTTTTAAAATTTTCTTTGTGTGAACTTATTTTGTTCCAAACTTTGACCACTTTTCAAAAAGATAGAAACTTTGGCCTTATGCCATTGCATTTTCAAACTTCTTTTCTTAAATCAAACTTGTAAAGAGACTTAATTATACTTGACTTAAACTTTCAAAAATCCAAAAAAAGAACTAACTCATTCACACCATCTTTGGGCCTTTGTGCCTTTCAAACTTAATTTTTGTTAAAAACAATTCACTCACTTTGAAATTTGTATCACGAACTACGAGGTTTTGATCCCTCATTTTTATGTTGGTACGTAGGCACAAGTCCGAAGGGCTTGTTAAACACAAAAATATAATTAATGAATTCTTTTCTCATCTTCCCATTCTATTTGTTTGTAAACATCACTTTGTCCAAAATACATATGGACACAAAAAAGGGCTCCCTAGGAGTACCTAGGACACTTTGGGTGCTAACACCTTCCCTCTGTGTAACCAACCCCCTTACCTGTAATCTCTGACATTTTTATTAGTTTTGATTTGAAAACTTCTTACTTTTTGGGTTTTGTTCGTACTTTTTCCCTTTTCCCTTGGAAACAATAAAAGCGCGGTGGCGACTCTGGTTTTATTGATGTCTAGCTTATCCATAGCTTGATGATAATGAATTTACCACTACACCCAACACACAACCCATAGATTCGTCGAGTACTATTAAGTACATGATGAGAGGTCTTCCCTGAGCAAGGGGCATTAAAATTGGCGGTTCTTGTAAGTATTCTTTAATTTTGTCAAAGGTTGTTTGGCAATCATCATTCCATTCAACTTCTTGATTTTTCCTCAGAAGCTTGAATATTGGTTTACATGTGGCAGTGAGATGAGAGATAAACCTGGCGATGTAATTTAATCTTCCCAAGAAACCACAAACCTCTTTCTCAGTCTTCGGCGCCGGCATGTTCTGAATGGCTCTGACCTTGTCAGGATCTGCCTCAATTCCTTTTTGGCTCACAATAAAGCCCAAAAGCTTCCCAGATCGAACCCCAAATGTGCATTTGTTGGGGTTAAGCCTCAACCTAAACTTCCTTAGTCGAGCAAATAACTTGTCCAAATTAGTGATGTGCTCCTCTTCTGTTTGGGATTTGGTGATCATATCATCAACATACACTTCGATCTCTTTATGAATCATGTCATCAAAGAGAGTCACCATGGCACAATGATATGTTGCCCCTGCATTTTTCAACCCGAACGGCATCACCTTGTAACAGAAGGTCCCCCAAGGGGTGATGAATGTAGTCTTCTCCATGTCCTCCGGATCCATTTTAATATGGTTATACCTGGAGAAACCATCCATGAAGGAAAACACGGAGAGCTGAGATGTGTTATCTACCAATACATCAATGTAAGGTAATGGTAAATCGTCTTTAGGACTAGCTCTGTTTAGGTCTCGGTAGTCAACACACATGCGTACTTTTCCATCCTTCTTTGGTACTGGTACGATGTTAGCAACCCATTATGGGCACTTGGCAACTTCTAAAAACCCAACATCAAACTGCTTTCTCACTTCCTCTCTAATCTTGAGAGCCATGTCTGGATGAGTTCTTCTTAGCTTTTGTTTGACAGCAGAGCATTCTTCTTTAAGTGGAAGCTTATGCATAACAATATCAGTATCTAGCCCAAACAGATCTTGGTATGACCAAGCAAACACGTCAGCATACTCGTGGAGGAGCTCTATCAGTATTGCCTTCACTGTATCTTAAAGGGTGGCGCCTATCCTTACTTCTTTCTTGCCTTCCTCCGTTCCGAGATTGATGACTTCGACGTCCTCTTGGTATGGTTGAATGACTTTCTCTTCTTGTTTGAGTAATCTGGCCAACTCTTCAGGGAGTTCACAATCTTCCCCGCCTTCGTCTTCGGCTTGGTAAATTGGACAGTCAAAATCATGCAAGACCATAGCAATGTCGTTATCAATGGTCTCAGTGGTGTCTCTGCATGTTATGATTTATGCAGTTTATTTAGAAAGTGCGTGCATAAGAATTAATGCCATTTTTTATCGTATATATAAAAATATGAAAGGAAATGAGCAAAAGTTTGATGCAAATTTCCATTTTATTAATGATAATCAAAATTCTAAAAATAAGGAGGCCCTATAACATACCATTGTGCCTTGGGCAGAGCACATGGTTTTGATTAAAACAATAAAATTACTTTTGAAAGAATTGGGAGATTTCCACAGTCTTCCAGTTCTTTAGTTCTTCGTTGGGCGCTGCTTGACGTACCCAACTGGACACTGCCTCATTATAAGCCTCATCGTTAATCATTGAAACTTGATCACCAAAGATATGACCAACACTAGTAAATGTATCTTCAACGAGAGGAACCTGCTTCTTGTCATGCTGACTACTTGCTTCAATCGAGGATGGTTCATCTCCCAAACCAAACTTATCCCACTTCTCGCATACTTCTATCACCTTGCCCCAGCTTTGGGCATTCCTATTGTCTATAGCAGCTTTAGCTCCTTACCAGGAGGCCATTGACAACTCTGATTTTGGTGACTCAGATATCTGTTGGACTGTCAATACATTTACCACTTCCAAGGACTAGAAAGGTGTCTCAGTAATTTCGCCTTCCACTTCGATATATCTAAAAGAAGTCAAGTGGATAACCAAGTTGTCCTCTTCACCTCCAATCACGATCATCTTGTCATTCGTGATGAATTTTAGCTTTTGGTGTAAGGTAGAGGTTACTGCGCCCGCAGAGTGAATCCAAGATCTCCCGAGCAAGCAATTATACACAGGGTGTATATCCATAACTTGGAATGTAATGGTGAAGACAGACGGGCCAATCTTAATTGGCAAGTCAACCTCCCCTATTAATGCTCTTCTTGAGCCATCAAAAGCCTTCACTATCAGAGTGCTAGGCTTCATGTTTAGTCCTTCCAAAGGCAATTTCACTAGTGTAGTCTTCGGGATAACGTTTAAAGAAGAACTTGTATCCACCAAAACTCTTTATAATAAGGTGTTTATGCATCTCAAGGAAATATGTATAGCTTTTTTGTGATTCTTCCCTTCGGCAGGTAGCTCATCATCATTAAACCCTAGGAAGTTTCTAGTGGTTACATAAGAGATCACATCATCAAATTGTTCTACTGTGAAGTCTTTCGTAATACGATCCGCACTCAATACCTTCATCAACGAATCACTATGTGCCTCTGAGCTGAGTAATAAAGACAACATGGATATCTTCGAAGGGGTTTGATTTAACTGATCAACTACCTTGTAGTCACTCTTCTTAATTATCTTCAGAAATTCCTCTGCTTCCTCTCGGGTAACGGCATCTTTCGGAGATAAGTGCATTTCTTGTAATTCAAGGTTTGGAGTAGGAATTTGGACATGGGTGGAGACCTCCTTCCCTTTAGCTTTGGAAGACGCGTCAACAATTCTTGGTGCAAACATTCGGCCACTGCGTGTCATTCCAGCTGGTCCCACAATAGAGGTAACATTTGGCTCATTGATGACCACAGGTTGGTCTTCCTGCCTCTGCTTAAAAGCCCTGGGTTGATATACCCACGATACTGCTTTTTCATCTTCATATGCGAAGGGTGATGGAAATTATATCACTAACTGAGTGATGGGGATCTCCACATTGATTGCGTAATAAGGAATGTCAATCACAACTATTTATTTTTCTTTCATGTCTTTGTTGCGGCGCTCGATTTGCATCTCACCTTGATCCAACATTTGCTGGATAAAACTCTTCAACTCTTCAAGATTTTCTTCATCAGCTAAGTCTATTGGGATCAGACCACTCTTCAACAATTATACACCTATCACGACAATAGGAGTTTGAATTTCTTCAACTTTCTTGATCAGTTCACCTTTATTGACTTCTTCGATGGCACTGACTGACACACCTCCATGTGTTGGCATGGGATTGGTGTTTACATTCGGGCGTCTCAGAGTAAAGGTGACAACCTTAGCTTCAATTAGATCTTGCACACGATTATGGAATGCATAACAATTTTCTAGGGTATGGCCAGGGACATCCATATGAAACTCAAAGTGGGCATTCACATCATATCCGGGAGGATACGGGAAGGTGGTTGGCTTTAACTCTCTTAAGGTTAACAATCCTTCTTTCTGCATGTACGGAAATATATGGCTGTAAGGCACAGGTAGAGGGTCAAGTTGCCTTCGTGGTGGCCTTGGTTTGAATTGTCGTTGCGGAATGGCATTTTATTGTTGTCGTTGTTGTGGAGGTTGTTGCTGATAAACCTGTTGTTGTTGTGTTGGTTGCTGGTATGGTATGGGTACTACAGCGACGACTTGGTCATATGAAATTTGTTGCTTACCCTTATAACCCCTTGAGATACCATTTGTGTCACCTTCTTTCTTCTTCTGGAAACCTTCATAATACTTTTTCGGGGCAGTGGGGACCCCAACAGCTCCTCAAATTTTTCCATCCCTCAAGCCTTTCTCAATACGGTCTCCAATCGTTACCAGATGAGAAAAGTCTGATTCTACTGCTTACCAATCTTGTAATTCTGGTATCAGATATGAGATGTCAAAGGTAATGTCACGACACTAATATCTGAACAACAAGTGAAATATGAATATAATAAAAATCAGGAAACAATTGAAAAACGACACAAGCAATTGTTAACCACGTTCGGTGCAAACACACCTACGTCCGGGGGCTACCAAGCCAGGAAGTAAATCCACTAAACAAAATTAGTTTAAAGACTCTTAGCAAACAACTTCAAGTTACAGTCTTTTCACCTAATCTCTACCCGTGTGATTTCTATCTAAGAACTCTTAGACATGAGACCCTACTCACTCCCCCTCAATCACAACAGTGATACTAGAACAAATATCAACAAGAAAGAAGACACACTTCAAGGACACACACTTGATCTTGCTTAAAAGCTTCAATTAAGTAAACAAATACACTCGTACTTCAAAGCTTAGAGTGGACAAATTACAACTCAAATACTCAGTCCAATTCACACATCAACAAGATGGATGAATGGCTCATAATTCACAAACTCAAACAAGACTAAAATCCTAATCCTCACTCACTTCACGTTCGTATTTTTTGTCAATAAAACAGGGTTTACAAAGTCTTTAAATAGAAGCTTTCTAAATGGGCCTGGGCAGCATGAAACCCTAATTCTATTTATTGCATATTCCCTAAGAAATAGCAGCGAATCATTCCTTTTTGGGAAACAGAATATTCTGGCTTTAAATAGAATTACTCCTTGAATAATGCATGCAATCTCCACATAAGCACACAAAGACTTGCATGAAAAGCGCAACAACAAAATACATAACATTCAGACTGAATATTCTATATGCACATGTCGTAACATCGGGTCTGACATCTTGAATAAATCATGCACAACCATATTAAACAACCTGCAGAAGGCTGATATCACATGTCAAGATTACAAGCGTGACATCTTGTGATAACATGAAGTTTTACCAAAATTGATGCCAATTCATAGAACCAACAAACCCCCCCTTTGGCAAATTTTGGCTAAAATAAACAGCAGATCACACGTTCACAAGAAATCAATCAGAGCATCAGTTCAGCAGCAGAAAAAAACATACACACGTCACTAGCAAAAATAACAACTAGTAAACACACAAGCACTTGCACATACAACACTAGCAAGAACCAACTAGCAAACATCAGGACACACAAGTGCTTGTACTCTTCGTCAAGTCCATGCAACTTCCCAGAACACAACAACTCCCCCTTAATCCAGTCCACAACAAGCAACAGCCACACTGCTTCACACAAATAGAACATAGAGAATTCTCCCCATGTACCAAACAAATAAATACCAGAATTCTCCCCCTGTATCAGACAAGCAGAGCAACAACAATACTACTGAGCTAAGCTAAGATACTCAGCTACATCTACAACTACTTCTCCCCCTTTTTAGCCAAAAGAGACCAAAGAGACAAAATAAATGTCTATCTAGTCATTAACAAAAATACCAGAAGTTAAAGAGTTACATCATCAAGTACAAACACAGTTGTAAGAAGTCTGAGAAATAAATAAAAAAAACACCCACCAAACAGAAAACCAAACAAAAACCATCAAAAACAAGAGGGACCAAGGTCAACAAAGTTACTCAGTAGAGATTGAGTTTGTAGCCTCTTCAGCAGCACCAGAAGCAGAATCGCCACTTGCATCATCATTGTTAGTAGACCTCTCACTAGAGGTGTGGGCTTCAGCTTCTTCTTCATGGCTGACATTAGCATGTTCAACATTTTCACCCTCAGCCTGCTCCAAGCTTTCAATCAAGGCTTCCAAAGATTGTTTTCTAGCTATGGCTACCCTAATCCCTTCACCTAGCTCTTTACATGTCTCCTTAAGCTCAGCAATTGCTCCAACTTTTGAGACTGGCCTCCTCATGGCCGATGTCATGACAATATCCTCGACATGACTGCCTTCAAAGAGTTTGTAATGCACAGACAAAGCTGGTTTTCTCCTACTAGGTAAATCATTTGAGCACAGAATACCAGGATGTTGATTCAAGATAATTCCACAGATCATAGAGGGAAAGGTAATTGGCAGCTTAACTGCATTAGTAGTTGTATGCTTGATGATTTGATCAAACATAAATCTACCATAGTCAAATTTCACTTTTGTCCCAACAACAAAAATAAACCTCCCAAGAGTATTAGCAATGGTGGAGATATGGTTGGTAGGGACCCAGTTAGCAGCTCCTATTTTATGCAGGATAGCATACTTGATAGTCAACTTCCCAGCAGGAAGATGCTTTTTAAAAGGCCAAACTTTCACTTGCTTAACTGTAATCTCCATACAGACCTGATTGTTTGTAACCTCTAATTCTCCTGCACCCTCATTATTTCTGCCTAGAAAATTATTCATAACAGTAGGAGAGAATGTTATACACTTACCCCTCACATACACCTTGCAGAACTCCTTGTTGTTCTTATCAGAAATATCCTCAGGAATATTAACAATAAATTCCTTGACTAAACCTTTGTAGAATTGAGAGAACCCAACAACAGTCTTCAAAACCCAACAACTTGTATCAGGTCCATGACCTCCTTGACATCAGCAACATCTTTTCCCAATTCCCTTTCCACAACTACCCTTCTCTGAATCACAAATTTCCACTTAGCAGCTTCATCCTCAAGATGGAAGGAGATGTTATCCAAATGAACAACAAGTACTTTAACAGGAGACTTCCTAACAGTAGTTTTCTTCGCAGGCGAGATGTTTGTCGCAACGCGAAAAACAACCGGCGGAAAAAAACAGTTTACAGAGCCGCCACCGACGCTATTCATCCTATGACGGAAAGGGAGCGTTGGACTAACCTAAGAAAAGGGAAAGGAACGGTCTTACGACCAGAGATTGCAAGGTACGGGAGTCGGTTACGCAAGGGGAAGGTATTAGCACCCCTCACGTCCGCCGTACTCGACGGGATCCACGCTCAAAAGGATAGGAAAAGGTTGCTGACAAACTGCTCAAAGAAATGCACACATTGGAATAAAAACAGGTGAAAGAGGATGGAGGAAGGGGACTCGGCAGGATATCGCATCCTGGGCCTACGTAGTTTGTCAGAAACAAACATCAGAGTCAACGTAGTTCGGGGAAATGGGAGGCATGCTCGCTAGGATATCGCATCCTATGCCTACGTATCTCATCTGAAATGAGAATCAGAGCTGTCGTAGTTCGGCTAACACACGCCGAAACAAAACACCAAACAGAGACGCTGAGACGTCAAAAGAAAAACTCAACAAGGAAACAGAATGCCAATAGCTGGGCTTACATCCGACTCCAAACAAACAGCACACAAGGAAACAGAATGCCAATAGCTGGTCTTACATCCGACTCCAAACACACACAACAAGAAACAGAATGTCAATCGATGGGCTTACATCCGACTCCAAACAAATAAACAATCGCTAACCATCGAACACCAAAGGTTCTCCAACTGACAAACTAAAAGGGAGTCTGGAACTCGAGCCTAATAGTCATGCCAACACACAGAAAAGGTTGAAAAAAGAAAAAGGGTGCCCGGAGAGATCTCTCACGATCTCCTGCCTACGTATCTCATCTGGAATGAGAATCAGGGCGACGTAGTTCCCTTTAACAGAGGAGAAACTCTCCTAACCAGAGACCAAGGGAATAACGAACTAAAAGGGAGACTGACTCGAGCCTAATAGTCGTCATGCAAACAATAACCCTAGGTTGAGGTCTCTAACAAGAGTTTGACTCACACAGGAAGTGAGTCAACTCAAGTCTATCTCTACATACGTTCAACTTCCTCGAAAGTTGATCGTACGACTCCTACAAAAAAGGAGATAAGAAGTGAAAAGCAGATAAACATTCCAGCAATCATCACACTCTATATACAAACAAGAGGCTCAGACAAATGGTTGGGCTTTAGTCAAGGGGTCATATCAACCTCGACAAACAAGCCAAAACTGTAGGGGTGTGCTGAAGCTCTTAACCACTAACATTGAGAGTTAGGGTGAAGCTGATGAAAGGTAATGAGGATCAGACTCATGCTCTTAACCCTGGCCTGGGTGAGCTTGAATCAATGAAAGCGTGGGGGTCCAGATTGAGGGACCCTATTCCACTTGACTGACTCTATACAAGATCTTAGGTACATTGTTCAAGAGCATCAGCACGTAGTGCGAGCATAATGAACGACTCAACTAACAGGGGATTGATTGCTAATCCCTTCTATCTGTCAATTGCCTCTTCACTTAGGAGGACTTAACAAGTAACATGCCTTCACAAGGAGGTCTTTGGCACAAATATAAACAAACACAGTCATTGCCTCTTAAGGAGGACTTCAGCCAAACGCCTGCCAAAAAAAAGCGACAGGGCTTCCAGACTACATGGAGTGAGAAGGCTAAACTACCTCAGTGGTGTACCAACCACACTCCAAAGCAAAAGCAAAGCAAGCTAGAAGCGACTAATGTACCTGTGTAAAAAGCCAAACAATTAATATTGTATTCAGAAAACCAAACAGACAACAGTGGAATAATCCAACAATTATACACAATGCAAGTCTCAAATGCAAGCACTCAAGTGAGTTCATCACATCAATGGACCTACAACACAACAAGAGTTAGTAATCAAAGCAAACTTGCATCTCAAATAATGAGCAAACCAACCATTAGTGCTAAATACCTGAAACACAAACACAATTGGTGAGTACAAACCACTAGTACAAAGACTAGGGTCAAAGGCAAGTCAAATGACCAAAACAGAAGTCAATATTTCACATGAAGCACATTCAATCAAGCAAGAAAAAGTCCTCAAAAGGACCAAAGCCAATTCAAAAGGCAAAGCCATCACATGAACAATATAAAGCAAAGGCAAACAATGTGATCAAAATTGGACATCAAGAATAGAAAATCCACATTAAAACAGAAATGTATCCAATGATCATGAAATTTTTGATACAGGCTCCTCATGTTAAGAATGGACATCATACAAAAGCTCAACTCCAGAAGAGATCAAATGGCATATGAATGAAAATGTACAAATGCAACATACCAATTGTGACACAAATTGTCACACTATATGTTCATGTGTCCAAAACAGTGGTAGACCATGATAAAAAATTCAAACCAGGGATGAAACATTCATATAACATGTTAGGATCAAGCATGTCAAAAATCACACCAATTGGATAAATCATGAGCATCTTACAAAGCATATAGCATAACATGTCAATTTGGCATCATGTTCAAACAACAATTCCCAATTAAAAATCCAGAAGCACAAAAATCATGAAATAAACATCAAAAAATAATAAACATCAACACAAGCATGTGGAGAAAAGTTTGAACTAATTTGGACATGTTTTCCATTTTTTATGATTTTTGGAAGTTGAATGAAATAAAATGGATCATGCATGAAAATAGGAGGGAAACAAATGTTTTGAAAGAAATTCAACAAAATACAATCAGCCAGGTTCGAACACAGGTTAGCATGGTTGACAAAAGGCGCTCAGAAATTAATTTCACAAAATACATTGCCAGGAATCGAACACACATGCGCAAGGTCAATAGGAGCGCTCAAATAAAATTAACTGGAATTCAGAAATGTACTAAGCCAGGATTCGAACCCAGGTCCAGGCAGTCACAAGCGCTCCATGGAAAAACAGTTGGAAAAAATGAAAAGTACATGAGCGAAGGTTCGAACACAGGTGTGGCCGGTTCATGAGCGCGTTCAATAAGCAAAACGCAGCGTTTTGATCTAAAGGCCAGGCAAACCCTAGCTACAGTAGCAGACGGCGGCACAAGGCGGTTTCAGCCTTCTTCTCCGGCCAGCCAGGCGGAGCTCAAGAACATTTTTTCCAGAATTTGATAAACTATATACCGTTGGAAAGGTCTCTTCACGCACATCTCAAATATCACATTAGCTAAGCCTAATTCTCCATGAATCGCTCGAATCGAAGGCGAGAAGTTCTTAGATCTAAACTTAAAATCATCATATCTTCCTCAATTCTTAACCAAAATTAATTCTACTTACATCAGAATCATCAGCATAACAGGCTCTATATAATCATGGCAAATAAAAGGTAAAACGAGAGGTTCGAAAATCCACCTACTTGGAATGGCAGTGATGGAAATCCACGTGTTCAAGCCTCTAAATGATCCAGATCTTCTCCAATATGATTGATTAGAAGCTTTGAGCATAAATCCTCCCTTGAAACCAACCAGATCCAGCTTAATTTGAAGCTTCCATGGACATGTTCATACACTTGAGTAGCTCCAAATCTTGCTCAATTTCCACGAATGATGAATGCTTCTTGCTCCAAATTCCACCAGGATCATGGATCTATGAAGAAATCTTGTGGTTGTGTGAAGAATTTTGAAATTCAAGGAGAGAGAGTTTTGGAGGGAAATGTGAATTCTAGATCTAGAATGTGTTGTTATCACAAATTCTGTTAGGGTTAGGCTTATATATGATTCACTAATCACAATGCTAATCACAATTAGGCTTGGTTAATCTTGATTAATGAATTATGAAATGTTTTGCCAAAATGCCAAAGTGAGCTTGCATGGCCATGTAGCACGTACCAAATCTCATGCAATGCTTGGATTTCACTTAAAACCAATCAATAATCATCATGGAATGATCAAATTGCTTGTATAATCCACCAAATTTAAATTGTCAATTTTCCCTCCAAAATGCATATGAATGAACAAGTTATCACATGAGCTTTTTCTATGCAAGGCAATGGTTGATTTGAAAAGTATTGGTCAAGACAAGCATTTTGCAAAAAGAATGGACCAATTTGGAGTTTTGAATCAAAAGTTATGCCATGTTGAACTTCCCTGTACACTTTGTGATCATTTGGCCATAACTTCTCAACCATTCATTAGATGAACATGATCTTGGAATTTTTGAAAAGAGGAGAGAAAGATCTTCAACTTTCATGTTCACCAAAAATCCACTTGAAGCTTCTTTGATGTTGAAAAGTCAAGTTATATGTGGACCAAAAACTTGCCATTTTTAGAAACTTTCAATTACAGGTCACTTTCCATTTTTGGAAACTTTTACTCTGACTTCAAAATCTTCAAGGTAGATGTTTGAAATGACAAATGGACCTCTTTTGAACATGATTGAAGTGTTGAAACTCATTTCCCCACCTCATAGCCATCAGTTGACTTTTTGTGGTCCTCAGATGACCTTGCAATGCCCTGATCAACTTGAGCCTCCACCACTTGAGGAATTTGCTCAGAAATGAAACCCTAGCTCATATAAGCTCTTCAATATAACCAAGTGACCTCCATCTCAATAGAATGCCTCATCTCCTTGAGAAAGCCTGGCTGAAAGAAAGCCATTGATTAGGATTGACCAGAGGTCAAAACCCTAATCTAAAGGAACCTGAGCATGAATAATGAAGCCCTTAAGGATGACATAACCATGATGATGGTGACATATCCTTGCAAACAAGATAACGCTTAAGACCTTTGAAGGATCAGGAAAACCCTAATTGAAGTCCATGCCCTCAGATGGTTGATCACCAATTCATTAAGACCCTCAGGCTTGAACCATGTAACTTCTCCATCTTCTGAAAAAGACTTTGGAGGATGATCTTTTTATTTCAGATGATATGCAAAATGCAATGCCTAATGTCCTAAAACATGAAGTGCAATGCAATGTATTAAACTAGTCCCAAGAAGAGGAGGGCAAATTTTGAGGTGTTACAGCTGCCCCTATTCAATCCACTGTGAACCTGTCGATATGAATAGCCTCGGCTTTCAGATGATCAGGGTGAAGAGTGATTGAATACCAAGAACAGACGAACAATTTGCGCTCTGCTGGGAAATAATTAATAATTCCTGTCAGCATCGGCAAAGAAGCGATCTTAAAAGAAGAATCCGTCTGGTACGGTGAAAGTCGGCCTGAATACCGAAAAGAATGTTGACCTGGATACCAAAATAAATGGTAACTCAAGAATAACCATGACCTGAATGCCGCTCCTCAGTCTGAATACTGGAAAAAACTGGCTTCGATCTGAGCATCGAACAATATGAGATTATTAATATCGGTCTGAACACCTGAAATCTGGTCTGAATACCACTTCGGTCTGAATACCACTTCGGTCTGAATACCGGAAACTTGGCCTGACTGCCACAAGTGCGTCGACCTAAACGTCGGAAACTTCTTCAATCTGAACATTAGAAACTGGCCTGAATGCCACAAGTGCGTCGACCTGAACGTCGGAAATTTCTTTGATCTGAACATCGGAAACTGGCCTGAATGCCACAAGTGCGTCGACCTGAACGTCAGAAACTTCTTCGATCTGAACATCGGAAACTGGCCTGAATGCCACAAGTGCGTCGATCTGAACGTCGGAAACTTCTTCGATCTGAACATCGGAAACTGGCCTGAATGCCACAAGTGCGTCGACCTGAACGTCGGAAACTTCTTCGATCTGAACATCGGAAACTGGCCTGAACGCCACTTCGGTCTGAATACCGAAAATCTCTTCATGCCTGTCAGCATCGGCAGAAAATAGGGAAAATGATAATTGAGGCGGCACGCGGGCCAACGACCCATGCTGGGGATAGTAAGTCATGAACAGGCTGGTCTCTATCCAATCTGATGTGAACCTATCGATATGAACAGCCTCAGCTTTCATATGATCCAGGTGAAAAAGTGATTGAATACCAAGAACAATCGAATAATTCGTGCTCCGCTGGGGATTATTCTTTTATTATTAATTTTTTTTTGGCTTTTCTTGAACCCCACAACTTCTGATTTTACTACCGAACAATGAACCCCGTTCTCCATCTCCGCCCGACGGAATTTCCTCCTCCAATATCGCACTACTGGGGAATACCGTTGCTCCAACATCACGATGCTAAGCTCCTCAGAGTAACATCTTCCAACTTCCATCTCCGCCCGACAGAAATTCTTCCTCCAATATCGCACTACTGGGGAATATCGTTGACCCAACGTCACGATGCTAAACTCCTCAGAGTAACATCTTCACCATCCGGCGAAACCAATTCTCAAACGGTAACTACGGCTTGAGTCACGCTGATCGCGTTCTGATGCTAAACTCCTCGGAGTAACATCTTCACCATCCGGCGAAACCAACTCTCAAACGGTAACCACGGTTTGAGTCGCGCTGATCGCGTAACGTCATGATGCTAAACTCCTCGGAGTAACATCTTCACCATCCGGTGAAACCAATCCTCAAACGGTAACCACGGCTTGAGTCGCACTGATCGCGTAACGTCATGATGCTAAACTCCTCGGAGTAACATTTTCACCATCCGGCAAAACCAACTCTCAAACAATAACCACGGCTTGAGACTAGCTTATGCTTGCAATGCTTATGCATGATTTTATTTTACAGTGTAATGCTCCATAACCATGGAAATACTATGCAATTTATTATGCAATATGTTATGCTTCTCTAAATGATGAATGCATAAAAAGTATCCCCCTTAGGGGACTCTACTGAGGAGCTCGAGGAACTCGACATCGCTCCAATCTCCACCCTGCTGGGGAATAGCACTGCCGCTGGGAAAAGGGTAACCCTCACTAGGGATGACCTTCACTGAACTCGGTCCGCTTGGGGACTTCGCTGGGGAGACAACTACCAACGCACACCTCCGCTGGGGAAACGGCAACCTTTAGACTTGCTGGGGAAAAAACAATCCCGACACTGCTAGGGGAAACAGCACACTTCAGGCCTGGCTGTCGAGGAGACACCGATCTCGAACCCGCTGGGGAGATAACAATCCCGACCCTGCTAGGGAAAAATACGGAAGATCTGGCACGGAACACCGGTCGACTCGTCGAACACCGGCATTCACCATCTAACCATTATGTCAACTTTCCACTTCAGACTTTGAAGAGTCTTCTTGATTAACCACCTAGGATCGTCGCAATTCTTTCGCCGTCTCGTCCCTGACCGGACTCCAAAGGAATCTTTTGTCAAAAAGGCTTCACATCACAACCTGCAAGTGAGTGAAAATATCTAACAGCACCTGCAAAAGAGATCGTTAGATAAAAACGTGCCCCAGGCGTGCCAAAATTTCAACACCTAGGTCACTCAACCTTCCAAATAAGATTTCCGATTTTTAATCTTATGAACATGCATTGGAAGGGACCCCTATGTTCTCAAAATGCAAAGATTCTTTATCAAAAATAACTGGATGTTTTTGCAATCAAAGCGGTAATGAAAACAAAACAAAATTATTTGACTGAATATGCATTTTATTGATTGAAAAAAGGTGGCTCGTAACTGAGCAATACACAGGAAGCAATTCCTGAAAAGAGGTAATTGCGCATAAAAGGAAAATCTATCCTAATGGCAATGTGAACCCGTGATCTCATCGAGTTCCAACTCAGTTACACCCCATATGTCCTCAAGACTCTCCGCGCTTTCTGCCTTCTGAACAAGACGCTTCCGACTGATCCCTGTCGGGGATTATCCATGTCATATCCAAAGCACAAACGATCATGCTAGACGCAGTTGTTCGTTTCAATCCCTCTTTTGCCTGGACCGCCCTTTCGGGTTTTCAGTCCACCGGGATACCCTTTTTTGCCCAAGCCGCCCTTATGGGGTTTTCGACTTGCCAGGTGTACAGTTTTTTCCTTTTATCCCTAATTTTTGCCCGAACCTTTTCATTCATTTTTTTTTGTTCGCCGGGATGCCCATTTTTGCCTGGACTATTTTATTCTTTTCGTCCAGCGGGTCTCTTATACGAAGTATTTTTTAACTGCGTCCGCATTCACAGGGGATGGAAAATCCTCGCCATCCATGGTCGTCAACAACAAGGCTCCGCCAGAGAAAACCTTCTTGACCACGAATGGACCCTCATAATTAGGTGTCCACTTGCCCCTACGATCGTTTTGAGGAGGAAGGATCCTTTTCAACACCATATCTCCTGCGTGATACACACGAGGTCGCACCTTCCGGTCGAAAGCACGCTTCATTCGCTGCTGGTACAACTGCCCATGACAAATGGCTGCCAGCCTCTTTTCCTCAATCAGGCTCAACTCTTCATACCGAGTCCTTACTCATTCAGCTTCTTCCAATTTCACATCCATCAGGACTCTGAATGATGGGATCTGGACCTCAACCGGTAGCACGACTTCCATTCCATACACAAGCGAGAAAGGCGTTGCCCCAGTAGACGTACGCACCGAGGTTCGATACCCATGCAATGCAAAAGGCAACATCTCGTGCCAATCCTTATAGGCCACGACCATCTTCTGCACAATCTTCTTTATATTCTTATTAGCTGCCTCGACCGCCCCATTCATCTTTGGACGATAAGGAGAAGAATTATGATGCTCTATCTTAAACTCCCGGCACAGTTCTGTCATCATCTTATTGTTCAGATTAGAACCATTATCAGTAATGATTCTTTCGGGAACCCCATATCTGCAAATGATGTCTCTTTTGAGGAACCTGGTGTAGCACCTCAAATTTGCACCTCCCATTTTGTGTATACATTTTCATGTTTAGGTCATTAACATTGCATTGTCCATTGCATAGTTCATCATCAGTCAAGACTGGTCAGGAGATTCAGTTGTGCAAGCAAGCAAGTGCATTTTCTATGAAATCAAAGACCTAGGGTTGGTACATTGAGTTCATATGATTCAAGGATCATTTTGAAGTGGTTTGGTCAAGCATTGGAGGCTCAAAGCTCATCAGTCAATGATCAATTCATCTGAAACCCTAGAAAGTCAACAAAAGTCAACTGTCAGTTCAACCATGGATTTGGAGGTGGGAGATGGTTAGAGATGCCTCATTCATGTCCAAATAAGTCTCCTTTGACATTTCAAACATCAACAATGAAGGATTTGAGGCCAGATCAAAACTTTCCAAAAATAGTAAGTGACCTGTAATTTGAATTTGCCAAAAATGGAAAGGTTTTCAACTCAAGTTTACATCATCAAGAAAGCTTCAAATGAAATTTTGTCCAACATGAAAGTGGAAGATCTTTCTCTCCCGTTTCCAAAAAGTCCAAGATCATGAATTTCTCATGTATGGTTGAAGAGATATGGATCAATCATGGCCAAGGGTGACTTGAACTTCAAATATGCATAACTTTCAAACCAAATGTCCAAATGCAGTGGTTCTTTTTGCATTGTTCATGTTTTGACCTCTACTTACCAAATCGTGCATTGCATTTCATGAATCATGATCACATGAACACTTGATATTTCACTTGATTTTTGGAGGGAAAAATTATAGTTTGAAATTGGTCAAATATTTGAACATTCTACCACTTGCATTGGCTCCAAAATGAAATTTCAAATGAATTAAAATGCAGCTCGTGTACTGTTCCATTCATATTTTCCATGCATAAGGTGAAATGTCCAATTTGCATGTGCACTCCTATTTTTCTAATCCCATTACCAATGGCTTAAACTTGATTAGTAGCATGATTATGAGGGAGTATAAAGAACAAATCATAACTGTTTTTGCAGAACAACACTCACAACTTTCAGATCTAGAAATTTTTCACAAATTTTCTCTCAAACTTTTCTCTCATTTTCTTCAAACAAATCACATTCCATTGCTGAATCCTTGGTTTGGAAATGTTATTGATCAATCTTGCACGTGGAATCAAGAACATTGGTGTTGTTTTGTGGAATACTCGAAGCTTTGAAGCATCCATGGCAGATCAAGATTCTTGCAAGATCGTGTGCAATTGAGCTGCAATTCTTCTTCCAATCTCTTATACAAGCACTGCAGAGGAACTGTTTGAGCTTTGCAAGCCTTGGATCCACAAAATTCCAGTTCTGCACTTCAGCAAGGTTCCAAATCGACCTCTTTAATTCTTGAAATTATTATGTTGATGTTATAGATCTTGCTACACTGAGTATTATGAGCTTTGAATCAATGAATTTCGTGCACAATTGAGTGAGAACTGGCTGTTTAAAGTTTTGATGATGAATCTTCCTTGCTTCGATCCATGCGTGTTGTGATGTTTTTTGATGAAATGCTTATTGGTTCTTGTTGTGTGATGTAAGATCTTTACAATGATGTGCTTGATTTGCAATTCTGGACATGTTGAAATTTTCTGGAAATTCAAGGATGAAGATCTTCAAGATCTTCATCATGTTCATAGTCACCTGCACATTTCCTGCGGATTTTGCTATGACCTTCATATGCTTACCTGCGAAATTAGTTGCCAGTTCATCATAGTTTCCTGCGGATTATGCATGCACGTGTACTTAGGGTTTGTACCAAAACGCCGCGTTTGCAGCTTGGCGCGCTTGGACATTTGAATGTGTACTCTCTTCGATTCCCCGCGTTTGCATTATTTCAAAAATGCTTCATGATTATTTGTTTTCCCTCCATTCATTCATATGCTATGCTTTATCATTTTTATTTTTTCTCCATCTTCCAAAATTCATAAATAATTGAAAATTGATCCAAAAAATATGAGGATTTTCGCATTGCCTTCCAAATTGTTTCTAGTATTTTATCATCATTTTTCCATAAATTGTGCTTGGCTGGAAAATAATTTTGCCTAGGGTTTGTGTACATGTGTCCATTTTGAACCTTGCCTTGCCATATATTTTGTGAAATGCTCTATTTTAATTCAATGCTCATGAAATTTTGCATGATATAAGTAGACTCTTGGCTTGACATTGTGGTGTTGATTTGGTATTTTTACCATTTGTGGTTGCTGTTTTATGATCCTGTGAATGTAGGTGTGACAATGTGTGTCACACCTTTGCTTGTCCAACTTGATTAATTTGTTTGCCATGCCAAATGAATTACAATTGATGTGATTTTTTGTATGATGCTTGATATGAATGTTGTGAATGCTCATGATTTTTTGTGGAAGTTTTGGATTGATTTCTGATTTGATTGAAATTTTTCTTTCTGGATGGTCACATGTGAGCTTTTGAATTGCCTTGATTTTCATTTGTTTGTGAAATGCTTGTGCTTTGTCCTATGGATGTGAAATTTTTCACATTATTTCTAGAAATGTTAAAGGTTGTTTTGGCTTTGGTTTGAGGTTTTTAACAATTACCTTTTCTGTTTTAGGCTTGTGCTAAGTTGATGTTCCATTTGGTGTCACATATGTGCTTGTTTTGTTTTCCTTGACTTATGCAATTTGATTATCATGCCTAATGATGTCCAATGCCTCTAATTTTTTGTGTGATGATCATGTTGTATGTTCTGTTTACTCATGAATTTTGTTGAGATTATTTGAATCATTTTTGAATTAATGTGCATTTGTTCATTCTGATGTCACAATGTGGTTCCAACTTGCATACCTTGCCATATTTGGTTCATAAAATTAATTTCGTGAATGATATTGACATGAGACCTTTTGGATTGTATTCTTAATTGATTGAGGTTGATTCATGTCAAATTTCATGTTCTGTTTTGGATTTTTTCTCCATCTTTGACCCTAGGCCTTGACCTAGTGGTTGGTGACTCACAGTTGAGCTTTGATTTCAGGTTAAGAAGTACATTGCTATGATGGGATTGGTTCACTCTCTTGAGTTGATTAAATGATTGATGTTGACTAACCTTGAGTTGTTTTGTAGGTTGATGCTTATATTGTGCCCATTAGCTTGTGCCTTGCTCACTGTTGCATTACATGCTTGTCTGTCTGATTGTGTTATTGGTTGTCTGTTTGATTGTTTGACTTGTATACTGATTGAGTTAGATTTTTTTCAGGTACATAAGTTGCTTGAGTTCTTTTGAACTTGCTTTTGCTTTGCTTGGTTGCTTAACCATTTGAGGTATAACTCTCTGACTTCATGTAGTCTGGAAGACCTGTCCTGTTACTTGGGCAGGCACCTGTCTGAAGCCCTCCTTAAGAGGCAATGCTTGTGTTTGTTTACTTTTGTGCCAAGCAGGAAAAGACCTCTATGAGGCAATTGGCAGATAAAAGAGATGTGCAACCCATCTCCTGCTATTCAGTGTGTCATTCACTTTGCTCACACACCTTGTGTTGATGCATTGTGGATATTAACCCAAGATCTTTGTTGTGTCAGTCATATGTGGAGAAGAGTTCCTACTTTCTGAACTCCCACACTTTCATGTGTCTGATGCTCTCCCAGGCCAGGGATAAGAGCTGTGAGGTCTTACCCTCACTTCCCATTTCATCTGCTTCACCCTAACTCTCAATGTTAGGGTTAAGAGCTAATTACACCCGATTCCAGTTGGCTTGTGTTTCACAGCCTAACCTTGTGTGAGCCCACTTTGTTTGTATATAGTGTGTACTAATTGTGTGTATGTTTGCTTTGCCTGTGCTGTTTAGGATAGCTTGCTCCCTGTGCAAGTTAGATAGAAACCTTAACATAGGGATCGTATGCATGATAACTTCTAGGCTCGAGTCGTAGTCTCCCTGGTAGTTTGTGTCTCCCTTTGTATCTGGTTAGGCTAGTCCTTTTTCCCTGCGTAGGGGAACTACGTCGCCCTGATCCTCATACCAGATGAGGTACGTAGGCAGGAGATGAGCTGATCTCTCCGGGCGCCCTTTTTCTTTTGCAACCCCTTTGTGTTGTGTTGGAGTCTGAGGTAAGTCCAGCTATTGGCAGTTGGTTTCCTGTGTCCGGTTTGTGTTGTGTGGAGTCTGACGTAAGTCCAGCGATTGGCAGTTGGTTTCCAGTGTGTGTTTGTTGGTTCGGAGTCTGATGTAAGTCCAGCGATTGGCATTTGGTTTCCAGGTTTTCCTGTTTGTGTGGAATCTGACGTAAGTCCAGCGATTGGCAGTCGGTTTCCTGTGTGGTTTTGTTTGGCGTGCGTTAGCCGAGCTACGAGTGCTCTGATTCTTCTTCTGTCAGAGAAGATACGTATGCATAGGATGCGACATCCTAGCGAGCATGTTTCCCCTGTCCCGAACTACGTCGACTCTGATGTCTGTGCCTGACAGACTACGTAGGCCCAGGATGCGATATCCTGCCGAGTTAGTTTCTTTTGTCTTTCTTGTGTCTCCTTTCAGCCAGTGTTTGATGTTTGAGCAGTGTTGGCGACTCTGCTGGGGAATCAGAGAAGTTGACCTCTTGCTGGTCCATCTTCCCTAAGCGAGTCTCTCCTAGCGCTCTCTAGGATAAGGTTTGGTTACTTTTGCTGTTTCATTTATTGCATTCATTTATTTATTGTTTGCATTTATGTTTGCATTTATGTTTGCATTCATTCATTTTCATTTGTTCATCTGTGCTGGCTGTGCTGTGTTGTCTCTCTGTTGGGGTGGGAGTTACAAGAGGTAAAAGGCCCAATACCCAGGCTATGAGTGAAATCTAGGACACCTAGGAATAGAGTGATTCGTGGGAAGCGGGTGGTATTGCGCCATTTAGCGGAACATTGATATCACGAGCAGTTCAGACTCTGATGGGGTATCGTCGTTACATACTTCGGGTGTGTATATGATGATATTCTATGAAAGGGTTATTTATGCTGCGTTTCTCTCGACCTTACCCTGGCCTAGATGACACCCGTGAGTGGGGAGGGAATGATCATTATTACAGGTACAGTTGGTGACTTGTCGGTGACTTGTTGGTGACTTGTGATCCTGTTGGTGACTCTTGGTTCAGATTTGTTGGGTCTCAGATGACTTTGGGTTTCAGATGAATTTGTGGTTCTGAGTTTAAGTCGAAGCTTTGATCCTGTGCTCCGAGATACACAGCCAGCCAGTCTTGTCTGCATCATTTGCATCATAGCATGTTTATTTTCAAAAAAAAAATACGCCATAAAAAAATTAAAAAAAAATTGAAAAAAAAAGAAAAGAAAAAGCTAATCTCTGCATGCATATCATTTCTCAGGTTCATTCAGGAGTCTATTCATTGATAGAGATGGCATCCGTCCCAGAATCGAAGCGGAAGACTTGTTCCTACAGCTTTCACCGTGAGCCTTTGACATCTTTGATAGAATTGAGCAGCCTTGTGACCGGTGGTAACCAGAAGGGTCTTGTTGATCAATATGGGGACTTGTTGACACTATTGAAGATGGTAGTAGATCCAGTGCCGTTGCAGACTCTTCTACAGTTCTACGACCCAGAGCTTTGTTGTTTCACTTTCCAGGACTATCAGTTAGCTCCTACTCTTGAGGAGTACTCCATTCTGATGAATGTCCCGATCCGATATCAGGTTCCTTTCTTGGATGTTCCAAAGGAGGTTGATTTCAGAGTCGTTGCCAGAGCTCTTCATTTGGGTATCAAAGAAGTCAGTGATAATTGGAAGTCCAGTGGGGATGGTGTAGGGTTGCCTTTGAAGTTCTTGTTGAGGGTAGCTAGAGAAGAAGCAGAGAAGAGAAATTGGGAGGCTTTTCATGCTCAGTTGGCCATCATGATTTATGGGATTGTATTGATCCCGAGTATGCCCAACTTTGTGGACTATGCTGCAGTCACTATCTTCATTGGAGGAAACCCGGTTCCTACTCTGTTAGCTGACACTTACTATGCTATTCACAGTAGGGATGGTAAGGGTAGAGCTATCAGATGCTATCTCCAACTGTTGCTCAGATGGTTCTTGTCTCTCCTGCCAGTCAGTGGACCTTTTGTGGATGCTCAGAGCACTCATAAGTGGACTCCGAGGGTTATGTCTCTTACCTCTTATGATATCAGGTGGCAGTCTTACCGAATGGATGTGCGTAATGTCATTATGAGTTGTGGAGAATTCCGTAATGTGCCGCTTGTAGGGACTAAGGGTTGCATCAATTACAACCCGGTTCTTTCTCTTCGCCAGTTGGGGTTTGTGATGAATGGAAGACCACTTGATGCTGAGATAGCCGAGAGTGTGTATTTTGAGAAGCGAAGTGACCCTGTTAGTTTGGAGCGAGTGGGAAGAGCTTAGAAGTCTATTGGTGTCAAGGATGGAGCTGTTCTAGGGAAGAAGTTTGCCATTGCTATGCCTGACTACACTGAGTGGGTCAAGAAGAGAGTGGAAGCTTTGTTATTGCCCTATGATAGGATGAAGTCTTTGCAAGAGCAACCTGTAAGACCCCAATTTTGTCCCTAAGATCCCTCATGGCATCATATCATACCATATCATTGCCTCAAGGATCATTGTGCACCTTTGCTTCCCTCCTAGTGGGTGGGCTATTTTGTGAGTGTGATTCTTGATCACCAGGCATGTATTGCATTTGTATATCATTGCTTTTCATATGTTTACTAACCAAAAGTACAAAAATATTGTCAGCTAACCTTGTTACTTGCAGATGAAGCAAACTAGGTCAAGACAGTTAAATCAGCCATTGGGCAATGGATGGTGACCATTCTTGAAGAATTTGGGCACCATGATCCTTCATAAAGATTCATTTAAGTTGTGATATCATTTTGGATCAAGATCTCATGTGAAAGAGGCTTGGAATTCATCAGAACATGGCTCAGTCAGCCAAAACCCTAGCAAAGTCAATTGTGGTCAACTGTGCATTTAATCAGGGATTGGAAGGTGTGAGATGGTTGGAAAGGTCTCATTCATGTCCATATAAGCCTCATTTGGCATTTCAAAGATCAAGGTTGAAGGATTTGAGGTCAAACAAAATTTTTCCAAAAATAGAAATGACTTGTAATTTTCACCTGCCAAAAATGGAAAGTTCTTCTCCTCAAAATTTCATGTCCAAGAATGCTTCAAATCAAATTTTGTCCAACATGAAAGTTGAAGATCTTGCTCTCACCTTTCCAAAAAGTCCAAGAACACTCATTTCCCATGTGTGGTTGGCAAGTTATGATCAAATCATTTTCAGAAAAAGTTGAAATTCAAAGTGCCATAACTTTTGAATGGAAAAGCCAAATTGGTTGATTCTTTTTTGAGCAAACCACATTTGATGTGTACTATCCAAATCCATCATCACATTTTATTAAAAACCATCACATAAAAAGGTCATTTTTCAAGTGAACCATTTAAAATTTGGTGGGAAAAATAGTGATTTTCAAAAATACATGGGATTTTCATACCAAACCAATTCAATTCACTTCTAAACATGATTTGTGACTTGCTTCAAAGGAGAATTTACTGTTCCATTGGTTCTAAGTGCAAAAGGGCAATTTGGCCAAAATGCATAACATGTGTAACTTGCTAATCACTTCCAATTTGTGCTAATCATGATTAAGGCATTGGATTAACAAGACTATAAGAGCCTAATCATAACAGAAAGTTCAGATCCACATTCACAATCTCAGATCAAACTCACAAATTTCTCAAATTCTCTCAATTCTCTTCCAACTTTTTTTGACTTTTCCTTCGAAATTCACCATTGCTTTGCTAGTTCTTTGTGTGAATCTTCATCTGCAGGTGGATTGGAAGATCTGTTTGAAGCTATCATTGGAAGAATCGTGCGGAATCCTAACTGTTGCAACCTTGAGCATCCATGGCAATTTGAGAATTCTCCATTATCACGCATTTCTGAGCTGAGCTATCACTTCTATTCATCTCCTGCATCATCCTAGTCCATCTGTTTTCACCATTGGAGCCTTGAGGAGCTCGATTTCACAGCTGTTGCTTCATAGAGGTAAGAATTCAACTCCTTCGATTCTTGAAATTGACATGTGGCTTAGGTAGATCGCACAACATAGAGTAGAATGCAATTCGAATCATGTAAATCCATCAAGTGTTCATGTAGAAATCTTGATTTGAAGTTTGGACATCAAAACTTTCTTGGATCGAATCTTTTTCTATGTTGAATTCTGGAAGAAATCAGTGTGATATTATTGATCCTTGTTGAAAGATGAACCGGTCCATATATAGTTTGTGCATTTCCATGAAGTTTTGTTCATGTTGATGATGAACAGCATGAAAATGTGAAGAACGCGTCCAAACTCGTGTCCAGGCTTCATTTTGATCTTGTTTCGCCATGCTTCATGTTTGAATTGTGTTTCCCGCCTCCGCTGGCCATTCACGCGTTGCCAAGTCACTTAATGAAACTCAGCGTTTCATTAAGTGATCTCCATAATTACAAAATTGCCATCCGCGCCTTTAATTTCATTTTAATTCTTAAATATTTATTTCATTTCTTGATTTAACTTCAAAAAATCATAAAATGTTCATGGATGATCCAAATTGGCTGGGGATTTTTGCATTCATCTCCAATTTCTCTCTAGTTTTTTTTAGGTATGATAGCAAAAGTTGTGCCTGGTTGATTTTTAATTTTTGTCTAATGGTTTTGATCATGTATGCTTTGTGTATATATTTCACCATTTTGATTGTGAAATCTTGATGCCTGCTCCAAAATGCTTGAAATTTTATATGCATGATCTAGACTCATTCCTGGTGATTTTGGTATATAGTTTGCTAATTTTGCATTTCTGGATTAGTAGATATGATGTGATCTTCATGAGTGTGACAATGTATGTCACACTATGCATTGTTCATGTTCTTGATCTTATGAATGTTAAGAATACATGTGAATTTTTCTGGAATTGTTAGATGCATTTTCAATTTGTTTGATATTTTCCTTTTCTGTTTGGTCATTTGTGAACTCTTGTTGAGTGCTGAACTTCCATGTTTTGTGAAATCCTTGTGCCTTATCACATGAGCTTGAAATTTTATACATTGCTTCCTAACATGTTGAAGTGTATCATGGCTTTGGTCTCATCTATTTATCATTTGTCCTCACTGTTTTACTCTTGATTGAAGTTGATGCTCAATTTGATACCATGTATGAGCTTGTTTCTATATGCTTTGATTTGTTGATTTTCATTGACTTGGTTCCCATTATCCAAATGTCATGAAATTTGATATGCTGCTCATTGAATGTGTCCTGTTTAAGCTTGAATTTTCCTGGAATTTATTGAGCTATTTTGATATTGGTTTGATTGTGATCATTCTGTTGTGCTCCAATGTGATTCCAAAGTGTATGGTTTGACATGTTTTGAGTAGGAAATGGATTTGGTCTATAGTTTTGACATGAGACCAATTAGACTTTGTTCTTATTTGATAAATCTTGGTTTTAATCAATTTTCACTTGCTGTTTTGAAATTTTCACCTCCTTTTGACCCTAGGCTTGTCCTAGTGGTCTTATTTCTCATGTTTGAGTTTGACTTTTCAGGTTAAGAAGCAAATGCTTTAGGGAGATCAATTCAAGTTGATTGATGTTGGTTTATTTGATTGTGATGAACTAACTTGTTTGTTTTGTAGGATGCTTAGCTCACTTGCTTTGAGCTTTGTGCTTTGCACATGTGAATAATTGTGTTGACTGTTGGTTCTTATGTTGTCTGTTTTGACTTTGTGATTGGTACTGATTATATTTGATTGATTTCAGGTACCATAGTTGCTAATAGTTCTTTGAGAACTTGCATTGCTTTGCTTGATAGCATTTGCATTGAGGTAGACTCTCTTGTCTCCATGTAGTCTGGAAGACCTGGCTTGTTATTTAGCCAGGCACCTGTCTGAAGTCCTCCTTAAGAGGCAATGTCTTTGTGTGTTTATTTTTTGTCCCCAAGCAGGTGAAGTCCTTTTAATAAGGCAATTGGTAGACAAAAGAGATATGTAGCCTATCTCCTACTATTCTGTGAGTCTCTCACCTTGCTCACACTACTTGTGTTGATGCATAGTGAGTAAAAGCCCAAGATCTATCGAGTCTTTAACTTGTGGAGAGAGTTCCCACTTTCTGAACTCCCACACCTTCTGATATTCAATACTCTCTCTGACCAGAGATAAGAGTGATGAGGCACACCCCTCATATCCTTTCATCTTCTTCACCTTGGCTCTCAATGTCAAGGTTAAGAGCACCATTTACCCCATTCCAGTTGACTTTAAAGTCAAACCCTTTTGCTTGAGCCTAATTGCTTGGTTATAGTGTGTGATAAATGACTTTGTCTGATTATTTGCTTGATTCATATGTACATGTTTGCTTGCATGCCTTTGTGCATTTGTCATCATTGATTGTTCATTAGTGCATGATCATCATTGCATATCTTTGTGACGCCTTTGTGTTTGCCCATTGAGGACAATTGTAAGACCATGTTCTTTGGCCATTGTTCCTATGATTTGGAAGGGATAGAGTGTAAGACCATTTCAGTGGTCACTCATATCCTCTTAGCCTTGTGCTTCTGTTTGTTTGTTGTATGTGAGGATGCAATTATAAGTCCATGTTGTTGGCATTTGTATTCCTATGATCAACTTGTGGAGGTTAGAATAAGTCCAGATAGATTGGCATCTGACATCCATGTTTTATTTTATTTGTGAGATTGGAGTAAGTCCATTTATTGGCATCCGGTATCATTGTTTTCTTTTAGGAGATTGGTGTAAATCCATTTATTGGTATCCGGTATCTGCTTTCGTGTGAGATTGGAGTAAGTCCATTGATGGCATCCGGTATCACTTTGTCTTTCATTTTACTAACTTGCTTTGTTTCTTCATTCCAAAGGACACACTTGAATCATCTTCTATATGATTTCAAGAAGTGAATCCTCTTAGGAAGTTTTACACTCCATCATCCATACACTTTTTGTTTCAAAAATCCCTTTTCACATTGTTAACTTTTCAAACTTGTATATACATGTTGTGCAAACATTCTCACCTCTTTCAAATTAGAAACCTGGACCTTAAGTCCTTGATTTTCAAACTTCACTTTTGTTAATACTTCTTTTTGAAACAATCTTAATCATACTTTGACCATACTTTGTGAATACTCATAATCAATTAACTTCACCCATTCGATTGTTTTGTGGCTTTGTCCATTGTTAATATGTTTTTATACATTAGCCATAGGTTTCAATTCTCATAGTGGTTGATGTAAATCTCACCACATCCTTAGTGAGTTGATTGTAAGTCTTCCATACTTATTATAGGGTTAACCCCTCACTAGTATGTTGAAGCTATCCTCGCATGGTGGATTGTTGGTATTGGTTGAGTTTTCTCCCGTTGAGAATGAAAAGCCTTAGTGCTCTTGTTTTAAAATGAACCCACTGATAATTTGGAAATCTTTTAGCCGAACTACGGCGTTTTGATCCTTACCTTTGATGGAAGGTACGTAGGCAACGGGTTCATCCGTTCGAACACAAAAATAAATAACTTATATATTCTTTTCTCATCTTCCCATTCATGTTTGCACAATATGTCATAAATAAGTAAACATTTTTATACAACAAGTGTGAAAAGGGCTCCCTAGGAGTACCTAGGACGTGATGGGTGCCTAACACCTTCCCATTGCGTAATTTACCCCTTACCCCGATTTCTGATCTTTCATTAGTTTTCTACGTGTAAAACTTCTTAGGCTTTTGTTCGCTTTTTAGCCAGTCCTTTGGATAAATAAAAGTGCGGTGGCGACTCGATTTCTTTGTACACTTTGCTTATGGTTTAATCAATAAATCATATAGCGACGAATACACCGCTACAGAAAAGTGGCGACTCTGCTGGGGATAAAAGAGATCCTTGGTGGTATTGCCTACTTTTCACCCTTGTTGTATGATATTTGTTTATCTGTTATTTGACATATTTTTGTACAATTTGGGATAACTGTATTGATTGTAATGTTTGAATTGCTTGATATACAATTGCTGTTTGCTTTGGTGATCTCTGTGAGATGAGTTCTATACCCGAACTCGAGTGCACTCTAGGATAGGAGAATGGCATAGTCTTGTTGACTGGTGTGGAGTATTCCTTAGCCGGTTGACTTGCGAGTCCATTCACTTGGTGGAGGTCATGTTGGATTAATAATGTCACACAAGTTATTTGTGGTTAGGCATTATTCTTTCAATCATGTGCCTTAGAAGCCAAGGACCTTAGTTTACCAAACCCATCTTGGCCTATTTTTAGGACGTAGTGCGGAGGTCGTTCAGATGTAAGATCTGATGCGATTGTTACGCAATACTACACTCATAAGAGTTTCTCTTGAGAATATTTTTGGAATACGAGTATTCGTTCCTCCGATAATATCCGAAAGATGGAACGATGATTATGGGAACCTCTGATAGAACATGTCTGGCAGGTATAAACCCTAGTACACTCCCTTTGGGTGGCTCTTAACCGAGACTCCATGCTCATGACTCTCAGCAAACCCGTGATTCATGGTTGAGTCGTTCAGACAACCTTAATATCAATGGAACTTGGGCGTTGATAAGGTGAAAACCACAATCCGCCAAAATGGATGATTGATATTAAGGATGATTGAGCCGGTTCATGTATTCTTAATCTCAATGGAACTTGGGTGTCGATAAGGTGAAAACCTAAATCCACCAAAATGGATGATTGATATTAGGGATACATTGAGCTTTCCCATGACCTTTGTTTGGTGTGCTTTGCTTGATCCTTGAGTGTGATTGTTGCATTCATGCATTCATGCATTCATCTGCATTTCATGTCATCAGAAAAAAGGAAAATTTTCAAGGAACTTAAAAGGGTTTATTTGCAAAATTTTCAGACATGGAAAGACCAAAAAGGCATACAAAGAAGTACAGTTTCAGACAACCTGATGTAAAAGAGTTAAGGAATCTGACATCTTATGTATTAGATCCCTTGGGTTTCAAAGCTCGCTATGGGAAGCTTCTGCCATTGCTCACTACTCAGGTTGATGAGGGTTTGATGAGTACTCTAGCTCAGTTCTATGATCCGCTGTATCATTGCTTCTCCTTTTCGGATTTCCAGTTATTGCCTACCTTGGAGGAGTATTCTTACCTCATTGGGATCCCGATTCTGGACCAAGTGTCGTTCAGTGGCCTAGAGAGTATTCCATCTGCTCGGGAGATTGCAAGTTTGTTGCATATAGATGAAGATCTGATTAAAGCTAATCTGACTACCAAAGGCGGAATTCAGGGTTTTCCTTCCGAGTTCCTCATCGCTCAAGCTACTTTCTATGGGAAGGCCAGGAGTGAGGATGCCTTTGAGGCTTTATTTGTATTGCTCATCTATGGTTTAGTGCTGTTTCCCAACTTCGACAAGTTTGTGGACATGAATGCTATTAGGATCTTCTCAGTTCTTAATCCTGTTCCGACTTTGTTGGGTGATGCCTATATCTCTTTGCACTCGAGGAATGCAAAGGGTGGTGGAGTTATTGTCTGCTGTCTACCTTTGCTGTACAAGTGGTTTATTTCGCACTTGCCGCAGACCGTTGCTTTCAAGGAGAACAAGGGATGTCTACGGTGGTCTCAGAGACTTATGTCTCTCACTAATGATGATATCTCTTGGTATGATCACGTGTATGATACCGTCCAGATCATTGATTATTATGGTGAATTCCCGAATGTGCCTCTTCTTGGCACATGTGGTGGGATCAGCTACAATCCTATTCTTGCACGTCGTCAGCTTGGGTTCCCCCTAAAAGATAAACCCCATAACATTCTGTTAGAAGGTGTGTTCTTTCTGGAGGGTAAAGATCCCCAAGGCCTGAAAGCCAGATTTGTCCGTGCTTGGCGCAGTATTCACAAGAAGAGTAGGAATGAGTTGGGTCCGAAGAACTGCATTGCTTTGGAGCCATACACCTCTTGGATCAGACAGAGAGCTGCCACTTACTTGATGCCATACGACCATCCGAGACCTACACCTTTGGATGTGGCTGGGCCTTCAACCCTCCCTATCCAACGTGTAGAGGAGTTGAGAGAGGAAGATCTTTCGCGTGCTTGGATTCGTGAAAGAGAGGAATTGCTGCAGCAGCTTAAGGAGAAAGACGCTCTGATTGAGTTTCTCGAGCATCGAGTAATCGACGATCCGAACGACACATGGACTTCTCTGCTTCCTCAGTCTTCTAAGTTATGGAAGAGGAGGTATGATCAACTTGCAAAGGAGAAAGCGGATATGGAAGCAGCCTATGAGAGAGAGATCAAGAAGCTGTGTACTTCTCGTCTTCCAGCGTCCCGAGCTAATAGGGATCCATAGGATGTTATTTTCCTTTTCTCTTTGTAATGATCAAAAATGCTGTACTTCTTTGCAAAATATATTGAATGAGATATTTTCCATGAGAAATTAAAATGCTTTAAATATTCAAGAATTTGCAAATAATACCCTAAGGTTTCCTTGAAAATAAAACAAAAACATCTGCACAAGCATTTCATGCATCATTTTGCATAAGCAGGTACCCTTGTTTCCGGTCTTCTTGTCCTAACTCTGTGTTCTTCATTTATTTTGAAGACAAGCTGACTCACCGGTATTATACTCGAGCCAATTCTGCAAGAGTAATGGATCAGCTAGAGCAAGAAAACCGTGAGTTGAAGGAAGAGGTCGCCAGACTTGGCGCTCTGATGGAGCAACTTCTTGCTGCTCAGAATCAACCTGCTCAACCGCCTGCAACTCCTGTCCAGAGGACTGTGATCTCAGAGGTCTCTGCTTCGACTGTGCCTGCTGCTAGTGCTCATTTTGTGCCCAATGCCATGCTAGCCGGATTCCCTTGGGGTATGCCTCCAGGTTTCATGCCTGATATCCCTGCTCCAACTTTTGCTCATATGCCGACATCTAGCCCGGTCCTTGTTGCTGCTCTTCCTGTCGTGCATACCATGCCCAGGGTAGACGACACCATCTATCATTCCGAGCCGTCTGAGGGCCCGGATGTTAATGAAAAGATGGACGCTATGAACGACCAATTCCTTGAGCTGAGGAAGGAATTGAAGACCCTTCGAGGTAAAGATTTGTTCGGCAAGTCTGCTGCCGAGTTGTGCCTTGTTCCCGGTGTCAAGATACCAATCAAATTCAAAGTACCTGACTTTGAAAAATACAAAGGGAACACCTGTCCTCTTGCTCACCTGGTCATGTACGCCAGGAAGATGTCAACCCAAACCGATAATGATCAGCTGTTGATTCATTATTTTCAAGACAGTTTATCGGGTGCTCCGCTCAGATGGTACATGAGCTTGGATAGTGCCAATATCCGTTCCTTCAACGACCTTGGCGAGGCCTTCGTCAAACAATACAAATATAACGTCGATATGGCGCCTGACCGAGATCAACTCAGGTCCATGTCACAGAAGGACAAAGAAACTTTCAAGGAGTACACCCAGAGGTGGCGAGAGCTGGCTGCTCAAATTACTCCCCCGCTAGAGGAGAAAGAGATGACTAAGATTTTCTTGAAGACTCTTAGTTCTTTTTATTACGAGCGGATGGTCGCTAGTGCTCCCTCTGATTTCACCGAGATGGTGAATATGGGGATGCGGTTGGAAGAAGGTATCCGTGAAGGACGTTTGGCGAAAGATGAAGGCTCTTCTAGCAAGCGGTATGGAGCATTTGCTAAGAAGAAGGATGGGGAAGCACATGCTGTGCAATCCCATGGCAAACCAAGGAAACCTCCTGTTCAGAGGAAACCCGTACGTCGTGCCGGTCATCAGCACCAGGTGGCTCATATAGCACCTGTATTCAGAGATAATCAGCATGCTCAGCATCAGCAATATCAACAGCCTCAATATCAGCAACAGCAGCGTCCACAACAACAGGCTTACCAGCCTCGTGGAAGCACAACCAATCAAGCCAACTTGAATTATGATAGGAAGAAGATCAGCTTCGATCCGATTCCGATGTCATACGCAGAGCTTTATCCTTCCTTGTTGGAAAGGAAATTGGTTTCTCCCAGGGATCCTCCTGCTATTCCTGCAAATCCCCAATGGTGGTATAAACCAGATCAGCATTGTGTGTATCACTCCGGAGCTCCGGGCCATAATATTGAAAACTGTTATCCACTCAAGACTAAGGTTCAAGACCTTATGAGGTGTGGAATTTTGAGCTTTGAAGATTCAGGCCCAAATGTCACTAAGAACCCATTGCCTTCGCATGGGAAATCTGTGAACATGGTCCAGGGATGCCCTGGGAAATACAAAGTCAAATATGTAAGTCATATTCGACAGTCGTTGGTGGAATTACATCGGTTGCTGTGTCAATACAGCCACATGGAGCATGACCACGACAAGTGCCGCATTTGCTCGGTGAACCGCTTGGGTTGCAATCAGGTCCGCAGAGAACTCCAAGAGTTATTAGACGAAGGAACCATTGAGATTCTGCAGAATCGCAATGTCGATGAAGACGAACCAGAGGTTAATGTTATATCCCCCGTGTTCAAGTTACCCGAGCCTGTTGTTATTCGCTATGATAGCAGCAAGCCGAAGGCTTCTCCCTCCTTGGTGATTAAACCTGCAGGCCCCGTGCCTTATTCTTCTGACCGAGCTGTGCCGTTCAGATATAACCCTGTTGCTGTGCAAGATGGGGTAGAAGTGCCTTTGCCTTCGACTGCTATAACGAATATTGCTGATGTAAGCGGCTTGACCCGGAGTGGTCGTGTTTTTTCTGCACCTGCCAAAGCCCCTGTTGCTTCTGAATCTGCTGAGCGTCCGGTTGGGACCGCTGTTAATATTCAGAATCCGGCACTTGATGTTTCCAGACCCTCTTCCGTACAAAGGACTCCTGCTTCTTCTATTGGCCCGAGTGGCATTATGAATGAAGAATCTGATGAGATGCTGAAGCTCATTAAGAAGAGTGAGTATAATGTTGTAGACCAGCTTCTACAAACGCCATCCAAAATCTCCATATTATCCTTGCTGTTGCATTCAGAACCCCATAGGGAGGCTCTGCAGAAAGTCCTAGATTTGGCGTATGTTGATCACGACGTCACCATTGAACAATTTGACAGTATAGTTGCAAACATCACTGCTTGCAACACTTTGAGTTTTAGTGACGCTGATCTCCCTGAGGAGGGAAGAGACCACAACATGGCTTTACACATATCTCTGAACTGCAAATCTGATGCTATGTCCAACGTGCTGGTGGACACTGGATCATCCTTAAATGTATTGCCAAAATCCACACTCTCTAGATTGTCATATCAAGGTCCTCCTATGAGGCAGAGTGGGGTCGTTGTGAAAGCTTTTGATGGGTCGCGTAAGACCGTGATTGGGGAAGTTGATCTCCCTATCAAAATCAGACCAAGTGATTTCCAGGTTACTTTTCAGGTAATGGATATCCACCCATCTTATAGCTGTCTCTTAGGCAGACCATGGATTCACGAGGCTGGCGCCGTGACATCCACCCTACACCAGAAGCTGAAATTTGTGAAGAACAAGAAACTGGTTGTGGTAGGGGGAGAAAAGGCTCTCCTGGTTAGCCACTTGTCTTCTTTCTCATACATTGACGCAGAGGATGAAGTTGGAACTCCGTTCCAAGCTTTATCTATTGATGAACCGATTGAGAAGAAGTCTCCATCATTCGCTTCCTACCGTGATGCAAAGTTGTCCATTGATTGTGGTGCAGTCGCTGGATTAGGGAAGGTGATTGAGCTTGAAGACAATAGATCCCGGGCTGGCATTGGCTACTGTTCTGGGGCATTTAATGAGCAAGGTCTGTTCACAAGTGGAGGTTTCATCCATGATGATCAGCCTGAAGAGGAAGCTGTTGCTATCCTGGAAGAGGATGCAGAGGATGTGAACAACTTCGTTATTCCTGGTGGTGTCTGCCACAATTGGGTCGCTGTAGATGTTCCTACGGTCATCCATAGATCAGAGTAATTGTTCACTTTGTTTAAAACCCTTCTCCCATGCCAAAAGGAGAAGTGATGACATTGTTGGCAAAGCATATATACAATGATGTTTTCATTCAATCAATGCATTGTTAAACATTTGTTTTTCCATTTGTTTTCACTTTTTGCTTTTGCATGAAATCAGTGATCACAAAAAACCCATAAAAACAAGAATAAAAGCAATCTTTTCATCTGCATAATGGTTTGCTTGTTTAAATTCTAAAGTTTTTCATTAACCAAAATCATTATGCAGGTTGATTCTAAAACCCATTGGACATAATGATCCAACGCCATCTCCCAATTTTGAATTCCCTGTATTCGAGGCAGAGGAAGATGATGTTGAAGGGATTCCTGATGAGATTACCCGTCTCCTTGAGCATGAGAAGAAGATCATTCAGCCACACCTTGAAGATTTGGAAACAGTCAACTTGGGGTCTGAGGATTGTATTCGTCTGGTGAAAATTGGGGCACTTCTTGAAGAGTCTGTCAAGAAAGATTTGCTCAGTCTGCTACGAGAATATTCCGATATCTTTGCTTGGTCATATGAAGACATGCCGGGTTTAGATACAGATATTGTGCAACATTTCCTGCCTTTGAAGCCTGAGTGCGTGCCTGTGAAGCAGAAGCTCAGAAGAACTCATCCAGATATGGCAGTGAAGATCAAAGAGGAAGTTCAGAAGCAAATTGATGCGGGGTTTCTGGTGACTTCTGTATATCCTCAATGGGTGGCCAATATTGTGCCTGTTCCTAAGAAAGATGGAAAAGTCCGTATGTGTGTTGATTACAGAGATTTGAATAAAGCTAGTCCGAAAGATGATTTTCCTCTACCACACATTGATATGTTGGTAGACAATACAACTAAATTCAAAGTCTTTTCGTTTATGGACGGATTTTCCGGATATAATCAAATCAAGATGGCACCAGAGGATATGGAGAAGACAACATTCATCACACCTTGGGGAACATTTTGTTACCGAGTGATGCCCTTCGGTTTGAAGAACGCCGGAGCCACGTATCAACGAGCTATGACTACCTTGTTTCATGATATCATGCACAAGGAGATAGAGGTCTATGTTGATGATATGATTGCTAAGTCCCGAACGGAAGTTGATCATGTTGAGCATTTGTTGAAGCTTTTTCAGCGTCTGAGGAAGTTTAGACTTCGCCTGAATCCGAATAAATGTACATTTGGAGTCCGTTCCGGCAAGTTATTGGGTTTTGTTGTCAGCGAGAGAGGTATTGAAGTTGATCCTGCCAAGGTCAAAGCAATACAAGAGATGCCTGCACCCAAAACTGAGAAGCAAGTCCGAGGTTTTCTTGGCCGCTTGAATTATATTTCCAGATTTATATCCCACATGACTGCCACATGTGCGCCGATATTCAAGCTCCTTCGGAAAGATCAGTCTCATGATTGGACCGAGGATTGCCAGAAAGCTTTCGACAGTATCAAGGAATATCTGTCTGAACCTCCAATCTTGTCTCCGCCTGTGGAAGGAAGACCTCTGATTATGTATTTGACTGTTCTTGAAGACTCAATGGGTTGTGTACTCGGTCAACAAGATGAATCAGGGAAGAAAGAATCTGCTATATACTACCTCAGTAAGAAATTTACTGATTGTGAGTCTCGGTACTCTATGCTTGAGAAGACGTGCTGTGCTTTGGCTTGGGCTACTAAGCGTTTGCGCCAGTACATGATAAATCATACAACTTGGTTGATATCCAGAATGGATCCAATCAAGTACATCTTCGAGAAGCCTGCTTTAACTGGGAGGATTGCCCGTTGGAAGATGTTGTTATCTGAGTATGATATTGAGTATCGAGCTCAGAAAGCTATCAAAGGCAGTATCTTGGCTGACCATTTAGCGCACCAGCCTATTGAAGATCATCAGTCTGTTCAGTATGACTTCCCTGACGAGGAAATTCTATATTTGAAGATGAAAGATTGTGATGAGCCTACACTTGATGAAGGGCCAGAACCTGGTTCCAGATGGACGATGGTGTTTGATGGCGCTGTTAATCAGTATGGAAATGGAATTGGGGCAGTGATTGTTACTCCTCAAGGTACCCATATTCCTTTTACAGCAAGGCTAACTTTCAAATGCACGAATAATATGGCGGAGTACGAAGCCTGTATTATGGGACTTGAAGAATGTATTGATTTGAGAATCAAACATCTTGATGTGTATGGTGATTCGGCCCTGGTTGTTAATCAGATCAAGGGTGAATGGGAGACGAATCAGCCAGGTCTCATTCCGTACAGAGATTATGCAAGAAGGATTTCAACGTTCTTTACAGAAGTTGACTTTCATCATATTCCTCGAGAGGATAATCGGATGGCAGATGCTCTTGCTACGCTTGCTTCGATGATTGTTGTGAAGTATTGGAATGAAGTCCCCAACATTGCCGTGATGCGCTTGGATAGACCAGCTCACATATTTGCAATTGAAGAGGTGAATGATGACAAGCCTTGGTATTTTGATATCAAGAATTTCCTCCAGAACCAGGTCTACCCGCCTGGGGCATCTGTGAAAGATAGGAAAACTTTGAGAAGGTTGTCAGGCAGTTTCTACCTCAGTGGTGAAGTGCTGTATAAGAGAAATTTCGATATGGTTTTTCTCAGATGCGTGGATAGACACGAAGCAAACCTATTGATGACTGAGGTCCATGAGGGTTCATTTGGTACTCATTCCAATGGACATGCCATGGCTAGAAAGATGTTGAGAGCAGACTACTATTGGCTGACAATGGAGTCTGACTGCTGCAAATATGTGAAGAAATGCCACAAGTGTCAGATTTATGCGGATAAGATTCATATCCCTCCGACACTCCTGAATGTGATTTCATCACCATGGCCTTTCTCTATGTGGGGAATTGACATGATTGGCATGATAGAACCGAAAGCGTCCAATGGACACAGGTTTATTCTCGTAGCAATTGATTACTTCACCAAATGGGTTGAAGCCTCTTCGTATACGAATGTGACCAGGCAGGTGGTTGTGAAGTTTATCAAGAACCAGCTGATTTGCCGTTATGGTGTGCCAGAGAGGATCGTTACTGATAATGGATCTAATTCGAATAATAACATGATGGATGAGTTGTGCGCTGAATTCAAGATTGCACACCATAATTCCTCTCCCTACAGACCTAAGATGAATGGGGTTGTTGAAGCTGCTAACAAGAATATCAAGAAGATCATCCAGAAGATGACAGTTACGTACAAAGATTGGCATGAGATGCTGCCATTTGCTTTGCATGGTTATCGTACATCTGTACGCACTTCAATAGGGGCAACCCCTTTTTCTCTTGTTTACGGCATGGAGGCTGTTCTCCCAGTAGAGGTGGAGATCCCATCAATGCGAGTCTTGATGGAAGCCAAGTTGACTGATGCTGAATGGATTCAGAGTCGTTACGACCAGCTGAACTTGATTGAAGAGAAGCGATTAACTGCCATGTGTCATGGTCAGTTATATCAGCAGAGAATGAAGAAAGCATTCGATAAGAAGGTCAAGCCTCGTGTGTTCCGAGAAGGTGACCTCGTGCTCAAGAAAGTCTTGTCTTTCGTGCCCGATTCCAGGGGCAAGTGGACTCCAAACTACGAGGGTCCATATGTTGTTAAGAGAGCCTTTTCAGGCGGTGCTTTGATGCTTACAACAATGGATGGAGAGGATTTCACTCGTCCTGTGAATTCAGATGCAGTTAAGAAATACTTTGCCTAAAAAAAAGAGAGTATATGCAAATGAAAAACGGAATAGCTCGCTAAGTTGAAAACCCGAAAGGGCGACTTAGACAAAAATGAGCGTATCGGTGGAGAACCCGCAAGGGTAATCCAGGCAAAAGTTAGAGACTAAAAAAAATAACATATTTGCATCCTGCTAGATTGAGTACCTCACCCTGGGGCAATCTAGGCAAAAATTAGGGATTTGGCGAGTAACTGCATGTTGACAAGACTTTCTGGTCACCAGCTGTCTGTTCGTCAGAGGATTCTCGATTCGTCGTCAACTGAAGCTTCGAATACATCGAGATTCAAATTGGTAGAGAAAGGATCATTATGTTCAATGCAGCCCTCTTCCAATATATATCATTGATTTCAAATTTGTACAGATCTATGGAGTCTTGCCATTTGCAGGCTACCATTCCATCAAATAAATTTGAGCTTTTTATCCAATTATTTGCACTCTTATTTGTTTCAATTCAACAAATGTTTTGCATGTTTTAATTGATAAAATATCATTGTTTTAAACAAATCAAAATTTTTTCAAAATTGTTGTTTTAAACAGAGTGAATATTCACAATGTTGAAAGGATACCTGAGGATATCTCAGTGCTCTCCCAAGGGTGACATGATTTCCAACAGGTAAGACGTTGTTCATATTCCTGGTTTGGTTGTATCCTCTTCCTCCAGATCTTTGTTGGGGTTGTTCCTCAAGCAGAGTTGTCGGTGGGGTTGTTCCCCAGTATAATCGCAAGCAGAGTGTTGTTGAAGACTCAGTTTTCTCCAGCAGCAGTTTTCCCCAGCATGGGTGCTTTCCTTGTGGAAGATTCGGCGGTTGATGGTTGTCACCCTGGTACCCCGTCACTTTCCCCAGATGTTATTTGTCTCCTTGGCACAGTTGTCTGCAGAGCAGTTATTGATACCCCCATCACAGTCGCGAGCAGAGTGGTTGTCGCACTCCCCGGTGCAGTTACCAGTAGAGTTGTTGATTTCTCTCTATCAGAGTGTTTGTTCTCCTCAGTAGAGCGGGATTTATTTTCCTACTCAGTGGTTGATTGGGTTGATATCCCAGTATTTTCATCCATCTCTCACCAGCATTGTCTGTAGAGTGGTTGTTGTGGCAACGTTGCCCGTTGAACCTCCTTCAATCCCCAGTATGGTTGGTTGATAGCTCCGTCATCCAGGGATTGAATTGATTTCCTGATTACTTTTGATCCTCATTAGAGTGGCTATTATTGCAGAATCTGCTGATGTGATCCGTCAGATATGCATGTTCTCCCCAAGTAGAGTGGTTTGTTGCAGAATCTACTTGTGTGGTGCTTTCTCCTTCAGTGGGTTGTTCCCCAAGAGAGTAGCCGACAGTTTTCCCTAGTAGAGTTGCTTGTGCAGTTAGATTCTACTTGGATGATATTTATTCTCCTTTAGTGGGTTGGACCCCTGAGTTATTTGGAGTGGCTTTTGCAGCAATTCTTATTGTGCTGTGAACTTTTGTTTCTCAGTTGATGCTGGGATCCCCTGCAGATGTTTTGAGATTCTCTCTTGTTCCTCAACAGATTGGTCTTGGTGGCAGTTTTGCCCGTTGTGACTTTCTGAGCCCTGTTTGGTTTGTTTTGCTGATCCATCACTCAGAGATTTGGTGTATCCTGATATCTCTTCTCTCCCTGCAGTACCCGCAGATCCTTGCTTTTTAGCATGTGGATCTCCGCAGATTGGCTTTCCAGCTGGTTTTCCCCTGGAAGTATAGTACCAGGCGTTTGATTCCTGGGCCTGTTGTGTTAGATATGTCTGTTTTGTCAGCATTCATCAAACATAATTACGCATATTCATGCATAATCATAAAACATTCAGATATTCATGTTGCATTTTTTGCCATATATCTCTTGTTTGTTGCGTCTCCTGCTATGGATGATATAGATCTCTTTATAGATCTTCCTAAAGCAGATGTCGGATGTTTAAGATCTCAATATAGAGTCAGCCCCGTAAGCAGAAAATGTCTGTCTTTCCTTCTGCAGTTCCCCACTGAGATATACCCTCGTGGATGACGGTTTCTTCCGTTTCCTCCCAACACATATATTGGGACGGATCTTCCTATTGAGTTATATCCTCATTAGGATGTGTCTTGATTCAGACTGTCTTTTCGGAATATTCCCGAATTGGCGTTTTGTCAACTGTCTTGTGCTTCCCAGTGGGTTGTTCCCCAACGGAGTTTTCGGGCCTCTACCCTTATACCGGTAGTTGTAAGTCCTATTTTCCTTGCCCTTTTGATGGAATTGGTGGTTATATACCTTTTATTCCTCGACGAGAGTTTGTGGTTTGTTATAAACCCTATTTTTGTTTCCCGTGCGGATTCGTGATTTCTTTCATTCCCCGCGTGAATTTGTGGATATCCCCACCAGAGTATGGCTACTACCCCGTATTCGGTAGATGTAAGTCCTATCCCTTTTCCCCTAGCAGAGGTAACCCTTTGTGGTTCGTTCTGGCTGTTGGTGAATCTTCTGTTGTTGTGGTTTCATCCCTAACAGAGTTGGTATCTCCCTATGGTGATCTATATCCCCAGTTGAGTTTGTGGTCTTCTACCCCGTATTCGGTAGTTGTAAATCCCATGTTGTGGTTTTGTTCTCCCTAGTGGAGTTCGTGCCTTGTGGAGCAGGTGGATAATTGCCGGATGCTTGCAATTTTATCCCAGCTGAGTCTTTGGTTCTACCCAGTAGTCGGTAGTGTTAACCTCTTGTTTCCTCAGCCTGAGTTTGTGGTATTCTACCCCGTATTCGGTAGTTATAAACCCTAATTTCTCCCTTTTGCAGAATTAACCTTGTTGTTCATCCTAACCAATGATGGTTGTTCTTTGTGGTTATCTTCATTCGTTGTTCGATGTTGATATTCCTACTTTCTTCTGGGTAGTTGCCCTTGAGTAAGCACTTGTATCCCCAGCAAATCTACTGGATCATTGCCGTATGCTTGCAATGTTATTCCTTTTGAAGTCGCCAGTGGGTCTTTTCACCGTTTGTTAGTGATTTGTTCCCCGGATCATTGATTGTTTATCAATGCATTCCCAGCTAGTCCCTGCGGATAATTGCCGGATGCTTGCAATTTATCCTCAGCGGGTCTTCTTTCATTTACCCTTTTGCTCGGTAATGATTGTTGCTTCCTTTGATCGGTCATCTTTATATACCTAGTTTTGGTATCCCGATGCCTTTCTTTTCGGTTGATTTATCCTTTATTAACCCAGTAACCGGTTGTGGATAATCTTCCATGCGAGTGTATTATTCACGGTTTGCCGGTAATGAATAATATATCTCATGCACTCTTCAGTTGAAGCCTTTTGTGTTTCCCTGGTCGAGTAAGATTCGTTTTTCCCTCTGCGGAGTCGAATACTCTTTGTTGGATAATTGCCGGATGCTTGCAATTTATCCTTTGAGTTGTCTGTCGTTTACCCGGATGCTTGGTATCGATTGTCTCTCTTTTCGGTTAGTCACCTATTATATACTTCGGTATCTCTGGTGTCTTTTCCTTTCGAGTATATTATTCGTGGTCTGCCGGTAATGAATAATATGTCTCATGCGCTCGCCAGTTGGAATCCTTTGTTGATTTTCCCCAGCTGAGCAAGATTCGTATTCTTTGTAGAATCGAATATCCATCCTTTAACCAGTTTGTGTTTTGGGTGATGAGTGTTTTGGCATATATACCAATCCACGTTTTCGGTAGATCGCCTATTATATACCTCGGTATCCCTGGTGTTCCTTACCATGCGAGTTTATTATCTACGTTCTGACGGTAATAGAGAATATATCTCATGCGAGTATTCTTATCCACGGTCTGCCGGTAATGGATATTATATCTCATGCACTCTTTGGGTTTGTGTCCCCAGTTGAGTAAGATTCGTCTTCCCTTTGTAGAATCGAATATCCATCCTTTAACTAGTTTGTGTTTTGGATGATGAGTGTGTTGGCATATATACCAATTCACGTTTTGGTCGGTCACCTATTATATACCTCGGTATCCCTGGTGTTCCGTCCTTTCTACTCCCTATTATGACTTTGGTCCCCTGTGGAGTCGGATTTTCCCTGAGTTGATGTACCTTTTTCAGGTCTTTCTCAGATGTTTGGTTGATTGATATCTCTCACCCTTATACCGGTCTTAGATATCCATTCTTCCTGAGCTTGTTACCCTTATACCGGTAACATCTCATCCTTTGGCTTCCCTTGGAAAGTCTTTTCTAGATTTCCCCAGCGGAGTTGTGTTTCTATTTGTGTTGCTGCATTGGTGTTATCCCCAGTACATGCATTTTGTGAGTCAGCTTGTTGTCTTTCCTCTGGAGGTTTGTCCTCTGGAATTACTTCTTTCCCCGGCTTGAGTTCTTCTCTTCCCCAGTGAGGTCTCCAGTCTGACTTCTGTTATCCTAATCAGAGTCGTGTCTCGCACACGTTGTGTCAGTTCTGTTATTCCCCTAATCAGTGTCGTGTCCTGCTCACGCATTCTTTTTCTTTATTATCCCCACAAGAGTCCTGTTAGAGTCTCTGTTCCTGGTGAGTGTATTACTCCGACGTACCGTTGTGTTTCTTCTGTGTGAACCATATCCCCACAGAGTTTGTGTCTTTTTGCATGCATACATTTGCATCATGAGGTCTCTTAGGGACCAAAATTTGTCTCATTACTGTTATTTAAGCCCATTCTACCGCGTCGAGATGAAGATTTCTAAACTTCATTTCTCCGGCAAGAATGACCTTAAATAGGGGCATCTGTAAGACCCCAATTTTGTCCCTAAGATCCCTCATGGCATCATATCATACCATATCATTGCCTCAAGGATCATTGTGCACCTTTGCTTCCCTCCTAGTGGGTGGGCTATTTTGTGAGTGTGATTCTTGATCACCAGGCATGTATTGCATTTGTATATCATTGCTTTTCATATGTTTACTAACCAAAAGTACAAAAATATTGTCAGCTAACCTTGTTACTTGCAGATGAAGCAAACTAGGTCAAGACAGTTAAATCAGCCATTGGGCAATGGATGGTGACCATTCTTGAAGAATTTGGGCACCATGATCCTTCATCAAGATTCATTTAAGTTGTGATATCATTTTGGATCAAGATCTCATGTGAAAGAGGCTTGGAATTCATCAGAACATGGCTCAGTCAACCAAAACCCTAGCAAAGTCAACTGTGATCAACTGTGCATTTAATCAGGGATTGGAAGGTGTGAGATGGTTGGAAAGGTCTCATTCATATCCATATAAGCCTCATTTGGCATTTCAAAGATCAAGGTTGAAGGATTTGAGGTCAAACAAAAAGTTTCCAAAAATAGAAATGACCTGTAATTTTCACCTGCCAAAAATGGAAAGTTATTCTCCTCAAAATTTCATGTCCAAGAATGCTTCAAATCAAATTTTGTCCAACATGAAAGTTGAAGATCTTGCTCTCACCTTTCCAAAAAGTCCAAGAACACTCATTTCCCATGTGTGGTTGGCAAGTTATGATCAAATCATTTTCAGAAAAAGTTGAAATTCAAAGTGCCATAACTTTTGAATGGAAAGGCCAAATTGGTTGATTCTTTTTTGAGCAAACCACATTTGATGTGTACTATCCAAATCCATCATCACATTTTATTAAAAACCATCACATAAAAAGGTCATTTTTCAAGTGAACCATTTAAAATTTGGTGGGAAAAATAGTGATTTTCAAAAATACATGGGATTTTCATACCAAACCAATTCAATTCACTTCTAAACATGATTTGTGACTTGCTTCAAAGGAGAATTTACTGTTCCATTGGTTCTAAGTGCAAAAGGGCAATTTGGCCAAAATGCATAACATGTGCAACTTGCTAATCACTTCCAATTTGTGCTAATCATGATTAAGGCATTGGATTAACAAGACTATAAGAGCCTAATCATAACAGAAAGTTCAGATCCACATTCACAATCTCAGATCAAACTCACAAATTTCTCAAATTCTCTCAATTCTCTTCCAACTTTTTTTGACTTTTCCTTCGAAATTCACCATTGCTTTGCTAGTTCTTTGTGTGAATCTTCATCTGCAGGTGGATTGGAAGATCTGTTTGAAGCTATCATTGGAAGAATCGTGCGGAATCCTAACTATTGCAACCTTGAGCATCCATGGCAATTTGAGAATTCTCCATTATCACGCATTTCTGAGCTGAGCTATCACTTCTATTCATCTCCTGCATCATCCTAGTCCATCTGTTTTCACCATTGGAGCCTTGAGGAGCTCGATTTCACAGCTGTTGCTTCATAGAGGTAAGAATTCAACTCCTTCGATTCTTGAAATTGACATGTGGCTTAGGTAGATCGCACAACATAGAGTAGAATGCAATTCGAATCATGTAAATCCATCAAGTGTTCATGTAGAAATCTTGATTTGAAGTTTGGACATCAAAACTTTCTTGGATCGAATCTTTTTCTATGTTGAATTCTGGAAGAAATCAGTGTGATATTATTGATCCTTGTTGAAAGATGAACCGGTCCATATATAGTTTGTGCATTTCCATGAAGTTTTGTTCATGTTGATGATGAACAACATGAAAATGTGAAGAACGCGTCCAAACTCGTGTCCAGGCTTCATTTTGATCTTATTTCGCCATGCTTCATGTTTGAATTGTGTTTCCCGCCTCCGTTGGCCATTCACGCGTTGCCAAGTCACTTAATGAAACTCAGCGTTTCATTAAGTGATCTCCATAATTACAAAATTGCCATCCGCGCCTTTAATTTCATTTTAATTCTTAAATATTTATTTCATTTCTTGATTTAACTTCAAAAAATCATAAAATGTTCATGGATGATCCAAATTGGCTGGGGATTTTTGCATTCATCTCAATTTCTCTCTAGTTTTTTTTAGGTATGATAGCAAAAGTTGTGCCTGGTTGATTTTTAATTTTTGTCTAATGGTTTTGATCATGTATGCTTTGTGTATATGTTTCACCATTTTGATTGTGAAATCTTGATGCCTGCTCCAAAATGCTTGAAATTTTATATGCATAATCTAGACTCATTCTTGGTGATTTTGGTATATAGTTTGCTAATTTTGCATTTCTGGACTAGGAGATATGATGTGATCTTCATGAGTGTGACAATGTATGTCACACTATGCATTATTCATGTTCTTGATTTTAATTTCTATACTTGTGCTATGCCAATTGAGCTGGATTTTTGCATGATTGATCTTATGAATGTTGAGAATACATGTGAATTTTTCTGGAATTGTTAGATGCATTTTCAATTTGTTTGATATTTTCCTTTGCTGTTTGGTCATTTGTGAACTCTTGTTGAGTGCTGAACTTCCATGTTTTGTGAAATCCTTGTGCCTTATCACATGAGCTTGAAATTTTATACATTGCTTTCTAACATGTTGAAGTGTATCATGGCTTTGGTCTCATCTATTTATCATTTGTCCTCACTGTTTTACTCTTGATTGAAGTTGATGCTCAATTTGATACCATGTATGAGCTTGTTTCTATATGCTTTGATTTGTTGATTTTCATTGACTTGGTTCCCATTATCCAAATGTCATGAAATTTGATATGCTGCTCATTGAATGTGTCCTGTTTAAGCTTGAATTTTCCTGGAATTTATTGAGCTATTTTGATATTGGTTTGATTGTGATCATTCTGTTGTGCTCCAATGTGATTCCAAAGTGTATGGTTTGACATGTTTTGAGTAGGAAATGGATTTGGTGTATAGTTTTGACATGAGACCAATTAGACTTTGTTCTTATTTGATAAATCTTGGTTTTAATCAATTTTCACTTGCTGTTTTGAAATTTTCACCTCCTTTTGACCCTAGGCTTGTCCTAGTGGTCTTATTTCTCATGTTTGAGTTTGACTTTTCAGGTTAAGAAGCAAATGCTTTAGGGAGATCAATTCAAGTTGATTGATGTTGGTTTATTTGATTGTGATGAACTAACTTGTTTGTTTTGTAGGATGCTTAGCTCACTTGCTTTGAGCTTTGTGCTTTGCACATGTGAATAATTGTGTTGACTGTTGGTTCTTATGTTGTCTGTTTTGACTTTGTGATTGGTACTGATTATATTTGATTGATTTCAGGTACCATAGTTGCTAATAGTTCTTTGAGAACTTGCATTGCTTTGCTTGATAGCATTTGCATTGAGGTAGACTCTCTTGTCTCCATGTAGTCTGGAAGACCTGGCTTGTTATTTAGCCAGGCACCTGTCTGAAGTCCTCCTTAAGAGGCAATGTCTTTGTGTGTTTATTTTTTGTCCCCAAGCAGGTGAAGTCCTTTTAATAAGGCAATTGGTAGACAAAAGAGATATGTAGCCTATCTCCTACTATTCTGTGAGTCTCTCACCTTGCTCACACTACTTGTGTTGATGCATAGTGAGTAAAAGCCCAAGATCTATCGAGTCTTTAACTTGTGGAGAGAGTTCCCACTTTCTGAACTCCCACACCTTCTGATATTCAATACTCTCTCTGACCAGAGATAAGAGTGATGAGGCACACCCCTCATATCCTTTCATCTTCTTCACCTTGGCTCTCAATGTCAAGGTTAAGAGCACCATTTACCCCATTCCAGTTGACTTTAAAGTCAAACCCTTTTGCTTGAGCCTAATTGCTTGGTTATAGTGTGTGATAAATGACTTTGTCTGATTATTTGCTTGATTCATATGTACATGTTTGCTTGCATGCCTTTGTGCATTTGTCATCATTGATTGTTCATTAGTGCATGATCATCATTGCATATCTTTGTGACGCATTTGTGTTTGCCCATTGAGGACAATTGTAAGACCATGTTCTTTGGCCATTGTTCCTATGATTTGGAAGGGATAGAGTGTAAGACCATTTCAGTGGTCACTCATATCCTCTTAGCCTTGTGCTTCTGTTTGTTTGTTGTATGTGAGGATGCAATTATAAGTCCATGTTGTTGGCATTTGTATTCCTATGATCATCTTGTGGAGGTTCGAATAAGTCAGATAGATTGGCATCTGACATCCATGTTTTATTTTATTTGTGAGATTGGAGTAAGTCCATTTATTGGCATCCGATATCATTGTTTTGTTTTAGGAGATTGGTGTAAATCCATTTATTGGTATCCGGTATCCGCTTTCGTGTGATATTGGAGTAAGTCCATTGATGGCATCCGGTATCACTTTGTCTTTCATTTTACTAACTTGCTTTGTTTCTTCATTCCAAAGGACACACTTGAATCATCTTCTATATGATTTCAAGAAGTGAATCCTCTTAGGAAGTTTTACACTCCATCATCCATACACTTTTTGTTTCAAAAATCCCTTTTCACATTGTTAACTTTTCAAACTTGTATATACATGTTGTGCAAACATTCTCACCTCTTTCAAATTAGAAACCTGGACCTTAAGTCCTTGATTTTCAAACTTCACTTTTGTTAATACTTCTTTTTGAATCAATCTTAATCATACTTTGACCATACTTTGTGAATACTCATAATCAATTAACTTCACCCATTCGATTGTTTTGTGGCTTTGTCCATTGTTAATATGTGTTTATACATTAGCCATAGGTTTCAATTCTCATAGTGGTTGATGTAAATCTCACCACATCCTTAGTGAGTTGATTGTAAGTCTTCCATACTTATTATAGGGTTAATCCCTCACTAGTATGTTGAAGCTATCCTCGCATGGTGGATTGTTCGTATTGGTTGAGTTTTCTCCCGTTGAGAATGAAAAGCCTTAGTGCTCTTGTTTTAAAATGAACCCACTGATAATTTGGAAATCTTTTAGCCGAACTACGGTGTTTTGATCCTTACCTTTGATGGAAGGTACGTAGGCAACGGGTTCATCCGTTCGAACACAAAAATAAATAACTTGTATATTCTTTTCTCATCTTCCCATTCATGTTTGCACAATATGTCATAAACAAGTAAACATTTTTATACAACAAGTGTGAAAAGGGCTCCCTAGGAGTACCTAGGACGTGATGGGTGCCTAACACCTTCCCATTGCGTAATTTACCCCTTACCCCGATCTCTGATCTTTCATTAGTTTTCTACGTGTAAAACTTCTTAGGCTTTTGTTCGCTTTTTAGCCAGTCCTTTGGATGTGCGGTGGCGACTTGATTTTTTGTATACTTTGCTTATGGTTTAATCAATAAATCATATAGCGACGAATACACCGCTACACAACCGCCTTTGATCCTTGCTGAGAGTGTATCTGCTGAGCAGTACAAGCAAGCTCTGATGGAGAATCGCCGGCTAAAAGAGAAGGAACAAGATACCCAGATGGAGTGGTACAAAGCCAAAGCTGATAAGTTGAATTTAACTCATCAACTCAGAGATATGCAGAGTTCAGATGTTGGTGGAGTAAGGGGCAAAAAGAGATCTTATGAAGAGATGGAGAACTTGTTGAATGCAGAACACCGAGAATGCCAGAGATTGCAGAGAGTTGAAGCTAGTTATCAGAAGAAAATAAGAGACCTGGAGAAGCAACTCAGAGACAAAGATATCCAGTTGAAGAAGGAAGTTGACTTGAGACATGCATCAGAGAACCGACTTGGAGGAGAAGTTGTAGAGCTCAGAAGACAATTGAAGGAGAAGCTCACTCCTTTGCCAGAATGTTCAGAGTGTGACCTGTTGATAGACCAGTGTCAGTACTTGAAGACTCTCATTCCTGGAAGTCATTTGTCTTAGCTTGTATCTATGTTGTTTATGTTGAGAATCACCTCCAGGCTTGTTGGATGGGATTTTTTGTTGTACTTTGACCATTTGGATCTTTGTTAACTTTGTTGTATGATCCTTGTTGCTCTTATCTATGGATGAGGTTGTTGGTGCTTCACCTTGTACTCATTACTCTTGTGTATGTTGTTCCTGTGCTTCTGTGTTGTTCTTGCTGCAGGTTGCCATTTCTTGAAGATGAATTAGGCTCTTTGAATGCTTGAGAAATGAACATATCATGTGCATCATACGCATCATTAGCATCATACTCATATCATTTTGCATAGCAGGTGTTCTTGTTCGTGACTTCTCACTCTGGTTCCTGTGTCAGGCAGGATAGCTGATCAGCGACCGCATCGCTACTCAACCAGACTGAATCATCAGAGGAACATGGACCAGGTTCAATCAGAATTGGCTGAGATGAGGGCAAACATGGCCCAGTTTATGACAATGATGCAAGGGGTTGTTCAAGGGCAAGAGGAGCTGCGTGCCTTAGCCCAGAGACAGGAAGCTGTGATTCCGCCGTCCAACCGAGCTTCACCAGTGGGTGTGCCCATTCATGAGAATGTTGCTGCTGCTCCCGTCAATAATTATGCTGTAGGGGATGAATTGAGGGGTATCAGAATCAACGGACAGCCTCTTGCTGCAGAGACTGTTAATGCTAGAGCTACCCGAGCTCCGATTCGTCATCCTGCTCCGATTGTTGACAGACAAGAGGATATGTTCACTCTGCTCAGTGAAGATGATGGTGATGTGGTGAGAGTTGAAGAGAGGGACCGTAAAATTGATGCCCTTGCTGAGAAAATCAGAGCTATGGAATGTCAGAACTCTCTTGGGTTTGATGTGACCAACATGGTTTTGGTAGAAGGTTTGAGGATTCCTTACAAATTCAAAGCACCCTCATTTGATAAATACAACGGTACTTCTTGCCCTCGCACCCACGTGCAGGCCTATTATAGGAAGATCTCTGCTTAAACAGATGACGAGAAAATGTGGATGTATTTCTTCCAGGATAGCTTATCTGGGGCTTCCTTGGATTGGTACATGGAGCTTAAGAGAGATTCTATCTGATGCTGGAAAGATCTGAGGGAGGCCTTCTTGAGGCAGTATAAACATAACATGGACATGGCGCCGAGCCGGACTCAGTTGCAGAGTCTTTGTCAAAAATCTAGAGAGAGCTTCAAGGAGTACGCCCAGAGGTGGCGTGAGTTGGCTGCAAGAGTACAACCCCCAATGCTTGAGAGGGAGTTGACTGATATGTTCATTGGGACATTACAGGGTGTTTTCATGGACCGGATGGGGAGTTGCCCGTTCGGTAGTTTCTCAGACGTTGTAATTTGCGGAGAGAGGACAAAGAGTTTGATCAAAGCTGGTAAAATTCAGGATGCAGGGTCCTCGTCTTCGAAGAAGCCGTTTGCTGGGTCACCTCGCAGGAGAGAGGGTGAAACCAATGCGGTACAACACCGAAGAAATGTAAACAGAAATCAGTATCGCCAGGTTGCTGCTGTGACCATTCCAGCACCTCAACCTCGTCCACAGCAACAACAGAGGGTTCAACAACCGCCACAACAACAACAATAACAGCAACGTCCGTATCAGCCGAGACAGAGGATGCTTGATCGACGTTTTGATCCGTTGCCGATGACTTATGCTGAGTTGCTACCTGAGCTGCTCAGATTGGGATTTGTGGAGTTGCGAATCATGGCGCCGTTGACAAAAATACCACCTGGGTATGATGCCAATGTGCGTTGTGATTTCCACTCTGGTGCACCGGGACACCACATTGAGAACTGCAGGGCTTTTCATCATAAAGTCCAGGACCTAATTGACGCTAAAACTATCAATTTTGCTCCTGTGCCGAATGTTGTAAACAACCCTATGCCTCCGCATGGTGCACACCGAGTGAACAATGTTGAAGGGGGAGAAGCTGAAAACTTGGTGGTCAATGTTGAGGATGTTCAGACTTCATTGTTTGTTGTAAAGGACCGTTTGTTGAAGGGGGCGTATTCCCGGGTTGTGATCGAGTTTGTGCAGAGTGTGTTGAATCTGAGAATGGTTGTAATCAATTGAGGGCTGGTATTCAGAGTTTGATTGACGAGGGCTGTTTGCAATTCAGAAGGGCTGTCAAGGATCATGGGATGGTGTCAACCGTCACTATCTATTTCAAACCGTCAGAAGGACGTGGCCATAGAGTTGTTAATGCGCCTGCAGCTAGTGGTACTCCTGTTACTATTTCCGCTCCTGTAACCGTCAGTAATCCAACTACTATTGTTGCTTCGGGAAGAAGGGCTGTTGATAGTAGGGATGTGCCATGGAAGTATGACAACGCTTATCGCAGCAATCGAAGGGCTGAGAATCAGGTCAGGCCGGTGAATCAAGCACCTGTGACTATTGGTGTGCCAGTAAGAACTCCCGTGGTTGTGAGTCCAGTTATGGACAATGTTGGAGGACCAGGAGGGTTTACCAGAAGTGGACGTCTGTTTGCTCCGCAACCTTTGAGGGACAAAAATTCCGAGGCTCTCGCCAAAGCTAAAGGCAAACAGGCAGTGGTTGATGAAGAGTCGGCTCAGAAGGAGGCGCCCTGTTGAAGATGCTGAATCTGGCTTACGTGCCTCAAGAGATTTCTGTCAACCAACTGGAGGGAGTCATTGCCAATGTGAGTACCAGGCACGGTTTGGGGTTCACCGATTTGGACTTAACGCCTGAAGGACGTAACCATAACAAGGCCTTGCATATCACCATGGAGTGCAAGGGGGCAGTGTTGTCTCACGTGTTGGTAGACACTGGATCTTCACTGAATGTGCTGCCTAAGAATACTTTGGGCAAGATTGATGTGGAAGGGGTTATCCTCACTCCGAGTGACCTGATTGTGTGTGCATTTGATGGATCCAAACGGTCTGTTTTTGGTGAAGTCACCTTGCTAGTGAAGATTGGTCTGGAGGTATTCGATATTGTCTTCTATGTGATGGACATCCAGCCAGCGTATAGTTGTTTGTTGGGGCGTCCGTGGATTCACGCAGCTGGGGCAGTTTCGTCGACTCTCCACCAGAAGTTGAAGTATGTCTGGAACGGTCAGATTGTGACTGTGTGCGGTGAAGAAGATATTCTGGTGAGTCACCTATCCTCTTTCAAGTATGTAGAGGTGGATGGCGAGATCCATGAAACCTTATGCCAGACATTCGAGACTGTTGCTCTTGAGAGGGTGGCTTTTGCTGAGCAGAAGAAGCCAAGTGCCTCAATTGCGTCATATAAACAGGCCAAGGAGGTTGTCGACTCTGGTAAAGCTGAGGGCTGGGGCAAGATGGTGGATTTGCCTGTCAAAGAAGACAAATTCGGTATTGGTTATCAACCTCTGCAAGCGGAGCAGAGTGAGCAGACAGGGCCGAGTAACTTTACCAGCGCTGGGCTGATGAATCACGGTGACGTCTTTGCGGCCAGTTGTAACACCCCAAAATTTGCCCGTCTCATTTCATGCATTCACTTTTTAGGTCATTTAGCATTTCATACCACATTGCATCATGTCAATCAGAATTAGCTCTAAGAAGCTCGAACATCATCCAGGACACTTTGTGGGTTCTACTTAGACGGTCAGTCAACGCAAGGAATAAACTTGAGGTACTACCAACAGGTCTAATTGGGGCCTATTCACCGTGCAAATTGCCAGACTTGAAGAAGCAAGAATCTGCTGCTGAGCTGTCATGCTCGCTAGGCGAGCAGATGCTTCGCTTAGCGAAGAGTACTGTCATGCTCGCTAGGCGAGCAGATCCTTCGCTAGGCGAAGGGCGCGCATTTCAGAAAAAAATCAGAAAGCTTTGGGCCTCAGTTGACCTCATTCCAAGCCCATTACCCACGAAATCAGTCTATAAATACTGAAGTTTCAGTAGAGGAGTTACACTTGGAGTTACACTGGGAGAACCACAGGAGAAAGATCTTGAGAGAAGGAGACCTAGGAATTACTCTGCAGCAACCTTCAGGCAGCTCTGAGGAGTTCACTCTGATTCACACGCTCTTTTGCCTCCGCCTCACGCAAACCTAACAGAGCTTTACAAATCCAGCCGCGCCGTTCGATCGATCTCTCTCATCAGAGACACTCGCATGGTTTCCCACTTTATTTGTGGGATACCCCCTGAAGTTTTATTCTGATTATTCGTGTTGACTGATTTCCTTTGACGGTCCAGCTGGAGAGATTTCAGGGTTTCTTGCTCCTTTAACTGCTATAGCTTCGGATCTTTATCCGTGTGGTAATTTTTTCCCTTTCTCGTACTTTATCGCTTTCTTAGCTGGAAGACCTCGATAGGAGGCAATGTTTGAGCCCCTTGGTGGCATTTTACTTTGAGATACATGTTTTGTGTTTTGTATTCGTATCCCCACATGTAGCGCGGTTCCTTCGTGAAGGACTGCCTGTTTGCCCTCGAGCATCCCAAACCCTAAAACCCATAACACACGTTTACTCCTTCTACTACAGGCGAGTAAGTCTCCAAAGGTCGAGCATCCGGTAGATTGCGTAGTGACGTTGTTCGTCCAAAACCCAATCCATAACCCCGTAGTTAGCCGAACTACGGCTTGCTCTGATTCTCATTCCAGATGAGATACGTAGGCATAAGACGCGATGTCTTAGCGAGCACACATCCCCCAACCCATAGGTCAGCCGAGCTACGAAGACTCTGATTCTCATATTCAGATGAGATACGTATGTAGTGGATGCGACATCCGCGCGAGTCATTTCTCTTAACCTTTTTAGTGAATAAACACATTAGGTAAACCCGCACCCTTTAGACAAAAAACCGCAAAAGTGGATCCCGTAGAGTACTATGGATGCGTAGGGGTGCTAATACCTTCCCTTCGCATAACCGACTCTCGAACCCAAGATTTGGTTGCGAGACCCCGTCTTGTCCTTTCCTTTTTCAGGTTTACTTCGAGCGTTTCCTTTCCCTCCTTTGGGATGAATAACGCACGGTGGCGACTCTTCTATCATTTCCTTTCGCCGGTTGTTTTTTTTCGCGCACTGTATTTTTCAGGTTGCGACAGCTGGCGACTCTGCTGGGGACGCTAAGAAGTTGACCTCTTGCTGGTCCACCTTCCCTAAGCGAGTCCCTCCTAGCTTTTGTAGTTTGTTTGTTTATTGGGTGTTCATGCTTTTGTACAGTTATTTATTTACCTGCTTTACCTTATTGCATGGTGTACATATCATTGTTGTATCTGTTGGCTGGCTATGGCTGCTTGGTGATCTTTGTGAGATGAGTTCTATACCCGAACTCGAGTGCACTTAAGATAGGAGAATGGCATAGTCCTGTCAACTTGTGTGGAGTTATTCCTTAGCGAGTTGACTTGCAAGCCCATTCACTTGGTGGAGGTCATGTTGAGATCAATGATGTCACATAAGTAAGTTGTGGTTAGACATTACTTGTTCCAATATAGACCTAAGAAGCCAAGGACCTTAGTTTACCAAACCCATCTTGGCCTATTTGTAGGACGTAGTGCGAAAGTCGTTCAAGTGTAAGATTTGATACGATTGTTACGCGATACTACACTCATAAGAGTCTCTCTTGAGAATATTGTTGGAATACGAGTAGTCGTTCCTCTGATAATATCCGAAAGATGGGATTATGACTATGGGAACCTTTTGTAGAATATGTTTGGCAGGTTTAAACCTTAGTACACTCCTTTTGGGTGGTTCTTAACCTAAACTCCATGCTCGTGACTTGCGACAAACCCTTGATTCATGGTTGATCCGATCAGGCATCCTTAATATCAATGAAACTCGGGTGTTGATAAGGTGTAAACCATAATCCACCAAAATGGGGGGTTGATATTAAGGATAACATGACCCATCCCATGACCTTTGTTTGGTGTGCTCTTGGTTTCTCTCCAGACAGTGCAACCTGATAGATGTTCAAGCAGATACAACAATCCTGATTGAGATGCCACCGCATTGCATTCACATCATCACATCATTTGCATTCACATCACTTAACACATGTTTATCCTTTTCAAGGGGGTTTAAATCTTCTTCTTGATTCTAGTCAGGGTTTTCTTCTTACACTGTTTATCAAATGTGAGACTGGAATCAAGGGGGTAGAATACTTTTGGAATTGATAAACATGTCATTGCATTTGCATAGTCATCCGCATGTCTTGCATAACAGGTACCGCCACAGTGTTCTCAGTTTGTTTGTTGTCCCACTAGCAGGATAGCTGACTCAGGCATTCACCGATACGGTACCCGGAGGAATCAACAGAGAGCGATGGAGAGCTTACAAGCAGAGCTCGCCGAGATGAAGATTCGCATGAATCAGTTCATGGATTTGGTTCAAGGGGTGGCTCAAGGACAGCAGGAGCTTAGATTATTGGTGCAGAGGGATCCTCCTATTACTCAACCGGAGACGTTGGCTGATCCTCCAGCTGGAGAGGCTAATGGTCCCAATGGACCGGGGCCTATCCCAATCCTACATGTCACCTCCGGTCAACAACCCATTCAGGATGGTCAGGATGATCAGTTCCCCTTGCTTCAGGAAGACTTTGGCATGGACCCCATGTTTAGAAGATTGGAAGAAAGGTTGAAGGCAGTGGAAGGACAGAATCTTCTGGGAGTAGATGTTGCTGACTTGGGGCTGGTCCCAGGTGTGAGGGTGCCACCGAAATTCAAGGTCCCGATATTCGACAAATACAATGGCAGTTCTTGCCCCAAAACTCACGTGCAAGCCTATTTCCGTAAAATGGTTGCATACTCTGATGACGAGAAGCTACTTATGTACTTCTTCCAGGATAGCCTAGCTGGGGCATCCTTGGAATGGTATATGAGGCTGGACAGAGCCCACATCCGTTGCTAGAGGGATTTGGCAGAGGCTTTCGTGAAGCAGTATCAGTATAATGCAGACATGGCTCCGGACAGAACTCAACTTCAGAATCTGTCTCTTAAAAGCAATGAGTGCTTCAGAGAATACGCTCAACGCTGGAGGGATACAGCTTCCCGTGTTCAGCCTCCTATGTTGGAAAAGGAAATGGCCAACATGTTCATGAATACGCTGCCTGGACCTTATCTGGAGCGTCTGGTGGGGTGCAATGCTTCCAACTTTGCTGATGTGGTCTCTATTGGAGAAAGGGTGGAGAATTACCTAAAGACCTATAAGAGCCAGAGTGGAGGTGGATCCTCATCAGGGGTGAAGAAGCCGTTCATTCAGGGACAGAAGAGGAGAGAAGGGGATGCAAATGCCATATCTTCTTATCAGAACAGGGATAACCGGAGGAATAACTTTCAGAATTATCATCAGCAACCGTATGTTGCGGCTGTGACCATTCCAGTTGCAGCACCACTACAACAACAACAACCACAACGTCAACCAGCTCAGTATCAACAGCAGCAACAACCGGGTAACAGACCCGCTTATCAACAGAGGCAAAGGATGATGTACCGGCGTTTCGACACCCTTCCAATGTCGTACGCTCAGATGCTTTCTAGTCTTCAACAACTACAACTTGTGCAACTGTGCACTCTGGCTCCTCCTGTTGGTAGACTTCCAGTGGGTTACGACGCCAACGCTAGGTGTAGCTTCCACTCTGGGGCACCTGGCCACAATATTGAGAACTGCAAAGCTTTTAAGCACGTAGTTCAGGACCTCATAGATTCAAAGGCCATCGATCTTGCACCGGCTCCGAATGTCGTTAACAATCCCATGCCCTAGCATGGTGGTGCGAACGTTAATTTGATAGAGGGAAGAGCCAAGTCCATTAAGGATGTGTTGAAGTTGAAGACTCCATTGTTGGATATCAAAGGATGCGTGCTGAAGGCCGATGTTTTCCCCGGTTGTGGGAAGGATTGTTTGGATTGTGCCACTCAGAGTGGATGTTGTTTGAAGCTACAGCAGGGTATCCAGGCCTTGCTCGACAAAGGTATCCTCCAGGTTGAAGATTTGTCTGTCCAAGAATTTGTGGAAGGGGTTGAGGAAGAAGGGTTTGAAGATGCTACTGATGAATTCGCAGATATTGTTCCTACTGATTCTGTAATCCATGATGATGTATTTATTTGTTCCAATGTGGATGATCCCGATGTAATTAAACTTGATTCCGATGTTTCGGATGTTTATGTTTCAATGAATGAGATTTCTGGGTACGACTGTGATGTTGCTACTATCACTATTTTCTATCCAACTAATCAGATCAGTGTACCAGAAGCGCAACCCGTGCCACCAGTGCGACGATCTACTATGACCATCACAACCCCTGGTCCTTTACCTTTCACCAGAGAAAGGGCCATTCCGTGGCATTATGGGGGGGATGTATACACCCACGATCATAGGGTGGAACGGCCACTGAAAGTAGAAGAGGGTCAGAAGCCTGAACTTGAAGTCGAAGGTCCCGCAGTGGATAATATTGGAGGAATCGGGCGATTCACCAGGAGTGGTAGACTGTTCTCACCACCGGTTACCCAAGCTGATAATGCTGATGCTGTGGCGAAAACCAAAGGCAAGCAAGTCGTGAATGAGGGTACCTCTGAACCACAGGCTGGTTCTGAGCCCACTTTTGCAAAGGATGTGGACGAGCTTCTGAGAATCATAAAGAAAAGCGACTACAAGGTAGTCGATCAGTTGATTCAGACTCCGTCCAAGATATCCATTCTCTCACTCCTGTTGTGTTCGGAGGCGCACAGGGAGGCACTTCTGAAGGTTCTTAATGCTGCATATGTGCCTCAGGAGATCTCAGTAAACCAACTAGAAGGGATCGTTGCAAATGTGCATGCCGGCAACGGATTGGGTTTCACCGATTCTGACTTGACACCAGCCAGACGCAATCATAACAAGGCTCTGCACATCTCGATGGAGTGCAGAGACACTGTGCTATCGCATGTTCTGGTGGATACAGGCTCCTCTCTCAATGTGCTACCCAAGAGAGCCCTGTCGAAGTTAGAAGTAGAAGGTTTGGTCTTGAAACCTTCAGATCTTATTGTGAGAGCCTTTGATGGCTCTAAGAGATCGGTGTTTGGAGAGGTAGAATTTTCAATTCTGATTGGATCACAAACCTTCAACACTGTCTTCTACGTGATGGATATCAGTCCTTCCTACAGTTGCCTGCTGGGTCGTCCTTGGACCCATAATGTTGGGGCAGTCTCTTCAACTCTACATCAGAAGATTAAGTTTCCGGTCAACGGACGAATTATCACCGTCTGTGGTGAGGAAGACATCCTGGTCAGTAACCTGTCTACATTTAAGTATGTAGAAGTAGAAGGTGAAATTCATGAGACTCTGTGTCAGGCTTTTGAGTCAGTTCAAGTCAAGGATGCAGCTCCGGTATAAGAGGTTAAAGCGGGTGCCTCTATCTCATCCTTTAAATAGGCACGGGCCGTGGTGGATTCAGGTGTTGCTCCCGGTTGGGGGCGTCTGTTGGAATTACCAGTGAAAGGAGATAAGTTCGGGATTGGGTACCAGCCAGCTCTGACTTCTACAACTTCAACACTTCAGACTCATCAGGGGCCGATTACTTTCTCCAGCGCTGGCATCTTTCAGTATGGCCAGATATCAGCAATCAACGAAGAGGATGGGGATAGCGATTGTGACATCGACAACTGGGTGCGTCCGAGGATCCCGGGTGAAGTCATCAACAATTGGTCTTCTGAAGAGATTATCCAAGTCACTCTTCTTGAAGAGTAATTTTCTTTGTTTATTCATGCATATCCAAGTCTTACGTTCCGCCCAGGGCATAATGACTCATTGTAGGGCCCATCTATGTGACGATTGCATTTTTTATCATAAATAAAGGACGTATTTTTGCATTCAAATATTTCGTTCCCTGTCTTTCTATTTTTGCAGTTTTTCAAAATAAAAAAAAATGGCAACGTTTTGTTTAGTTTTCACTTCTTGTTCACACTCATAAGCACATACCATCACTCATGCAGATGCACGTCACCGGATCCTATTGATAACGGTTCTGCTACGGCTCGCTTCGACTTTGAAAATCCAATCTTTCAAGCTGAAGAAGAGGGTGATGAAGACTGTGAACTCCATGAAGAGCTTACCAGGTTATTAAAACAAGAGGAAAGGGTCATTCAACCGCATCAAGAGTCTGTTGAAGTGATTAATCTCGGCACCGAGGACGCCAAGAGAGAAATCAAGATAGGGGCTGCTTTAGAAGACAATGTGAAGAAAGGGCTGATTGAATTACTGCAGGAATACGATGACATCTTCGCCTGGTCTTATCAGGACATGCCTGGGCTGGACACAGACATCGTGGTACACCGCTTGCCTCTCAAAGAAGGTGGTCCTCCGGTCAAGCAGAAGCTCAGAAGAACAAGACCAGAGATGGCTGTCAAGATAAAGGAAGAAGTGCAAAAGCAGTTGGATGCAGGGTTTCTAGCAGTCACCAATTATCCGCCATGGGTTGCGAACATCGTCCCAGTACCTAAGAAGGATGGAAAGGTACGGATGTGTGTCGACTACCGGGATCTGAACAGAGCTAGCCCTAAAGATGATTTCCCATTACCTCACATCGACGTTTTGGTAGATAATACAGCTCAGTTCTCGGTATTCTCCTTCATGGATGACTTTTCTGGCTATAACCAAATCAAGATGGCACCAGAGGACATGGAAAAGACAACTTTCATAACCCCATGGGGTACCTTCTGCTACAAGGTGATGCCGTTTGGTCTGAAAAATGCCGGAGCAACATATCAACGAGCTATGGTAACTCTGTTCCATGATATGATTCATCATGAAATCGAGGTTTATGTGGATGATATGATTGCCAAATCTCAGACAGAAGAAGAACATTTGGTGAATTTGCAGAAACTGTTTGAGCGTTTGAGGAAATTCAAACTGAGACTTAATCCGAACAAGTGTACTTCCGGGGTGAGATCGGGAAAATTGTTGGGTTTTATTGTTAGCGGAAAAGGGATTGAGGTGGATCCCGACAAAGTAAAAGCGATACAGGAAATGCCAGAGCTAAGAACAGAGAAGCAAGTCCGTAGTTTCTTAGGGAGGTTGAACTACATTGCAAGGTTCATCTCTCACCTAACCACCACGTGTGAGCCAATTTTCAAATTGCTGAGGAAAGATCAGGCTATCAGGTGGAATGAAGATTGTCAAAGGGCTTTCGAGAAGATAAAAGAGTATCTACAGAAACCTCCAATCCTTATACCTCCAGTTCCTGGGAGACCTCTGATAATGTACCTGTCAGTGACCGAGAACTCGATGGGGTGTGTATTGGGACAGCATGACGAGTCTGGTCGAAAAGAGCATGCCATATACTACCTTAGCAAAAACTTTACCAACTGTGAAATCAAATATTCGCAGCTTGAGAAAACTTGCTGTGCTTTGGCCTGGGCTGCTCGCCGACTTAGGCAGTATATGTTGAACCATACTACCTTGTTGATTTCTAAGATGGATCCAGTGAAATACATATTCGAGAAGCCAGCTCTCACCGGAAGGGTCGCTCGTTGGCAAATGATTTTAACAGAGTATGATATTCAGTACACGTCACAGAAGGCCATCAAAGGTAGTTGTAGCACCTCAAATTTGCACCTACCTTCTATACATTCATTTCATATTAGGTCATTAACATAACATAGTCCACTGCATAGCATTGCATTGTCCTTTGCCCAAGTGCAGGTCCATCAGACAAAATTAGGTCAAACTGGTCAGGAGATCAGTCAATCAAGCAAGCAAGTGCAATTTCCATTGAGACAAGGCCCTAGGGTTGGTCCAACATGTTCACATGACCTAGGGGTCCTTTTGAAGTGATTTGGTCAAGGATTGGGTGCTCAGAAGTCATCAATCATTGTTCAGTCCATCAGAAACCCTAGAAAGTCAACTATGGTCAACTGTGGTCAACTGTGCTTGATTTTATGGATTTCAAGGTGGGAGATGGTTTGAAAGGGTTCATTCATGTCCATAAAAGTATCATTTGTCATTTCAAAGATCAAGATTGGAGAAAATAAAGTCAGACAAAAAGTTTCCCAAAATGGCAGGTGACCTGTAATTGGAAACTACCAAAAATAGAAAGTTTTTCTCCTCAAATTTACATCATCATACAAGCTTCAAATGAAATTTTGTCCAACATGAAAGTTGAAGATCTTGCTCTCACCTTTCCAAAAAGTCAAAGAACACTCATTTCTCATTTGTGGTTGACAAGTTATGACCAAATCATTCTCAAGAATTTTTGAACTTCAAAGTGGCATATCTTCCAAACTATTTGGCCAAATTGAGTGAGGTTTTTTGCTACAAGTCACATTTGATATGCTCTATCCAAATCCTTCATCACCATTCACCAAAAATCATCCAATCAGAATGGCCTTTTTCAAGTGGTTTGAATTAAAAAAGGGGTGAGGTGAAAAATGAACTTTCAAATTAATCATTTCCAATACATTCTATCAATTGACAATGTTCAGAAACTGCATTTGGGGTATGCCTAAGCCCATTTTCATGCATTAGCATGCACCCCCATGCATAATGATTGGTTTTTAGCAAATTGTCCAAAAATGCATTTCCACTAATTGGCAAAGTTTGGCTTAAGTTCAATTAACAAATTGCATTAACAGATGATATAAGTAGGTAATTCTAACAGAAAAACGGATTAGCATTCATTTCCATCCAGATCTAGATCTAAAAGAAAAAAGTTCTCTCAACATTATTCTTCATTTTTCTGGAAAAATCTTCAAAGAACCCTTGCTCTTGTGCATTGATTCCTCACTCACCATCATCCTTGAAGCCTTTGCAAGCTTTGTTTCACAACTGTAAAGCCATTTCCATACTGTTGCATTGGAGCTCCTCACATGGCAGTTCGAGTTTGGAGCTTAACCAAGCATTGTTGAGCCACGATTCTTCACTTATTCATCATTTGGAACATCATTGCACTTTTGTTTCAGCTCATCATAGCCAAAGAACCACTGTTCCATTACAGCTCTTCAAAATCAGGTAACATTCGAACCTAGCCATTGTTAGAATCATGCTATGCTTATTAAAGATCTCTCCATGCTGATTGCAATGAAACTCGAATCGTGGAAAATGGTTGCATATTGAGAGAGAAACATCGATTTAAAGTTTGGTTGTCAAATGTGTTCTTGCTTATTTCTTTCTTGTTAGCTTGAATTAGTGAAAATCAAGGTTGGATTTGTAATGTACACTGCAAGATGAGTTGATTGGTATGTTGCTTATTGATTTTGGTTGCGAAATGCTTTTGCTGGAAAATTCGATAGTGAACAAGATGAACTGTTGCTCATAAACCCTAAAAATGTGAACCCAGAATTCCGTTTGATCCGTTGAACCCGCGTCTGCATGTGTTTACGCGTTTGCCTGGCCATGAAACCAATCCCTGGACGCCACCTCACTAAGTGAAACGCGGCGTTTCACTTAGTGAGTCCCAATATTACAAAAATGCCATTGCCGGTTATTATTTTAATTAATTCATTTTCTTTTCTTCAATTATTATTTCATTTGGTTTGGCAATTTTAGAAAATTCATAAGTCACTCATTTTTAATCCAAATTGGATGGGATTTTTTGTGAAATGCTCCTCTTGACCTCTAGTTTATTATGGTAATTTTTCCAGATTTTTTGCACGTGTAGATTTTAAAAATGCCTAGGGTTTGTTCATGTGTGTCCATTTTGTATATGCTTTGCCAATTTGCTTGTGAAATGATGATACATGATCCAATGCCTCTCAAATTTTTTGTGCTTAAACTAGACATGCTCATGGTGATTTTGGTGTAGAGTTTGTAATTTTATCAATGCTGGTTGTGGAGATATGATTTTTTGAATAGGGGTGTGACAATTTGTGTCACACCATGCATGTCCAACTTCATGATTTTAATTACCTTGCTTATTGAACTCCAAATGGTCTGGATTTTTGCATGAATACACTTGTGCATGTTGAGAATGTGTGTGAAGTTTTCTGGAATTTTTGAATGCATTTCCTATTTGATTGAAAATTTCTCCCCTGTTTGATCAAATTGTTGACTTTTGTGACACATGATGCCATATGATTTGTGAAATTCAAATGCTTAATTGGATGGACTTGAAATTTGACATGTGCATTGTGGACATCTTGAAGTATATCATGGTTTTAGTCCCATTCATTTCTCATATGTTGTCTTTGTTTTATGATTAATTGAAGTTGGTGCATGTTTTGATGCTTTGCATGAGTATGCTTGAGCTTGCTTTGACTTTCTGATTTTCATTGACCTACTTCCTTTGGTCCAAATGAGCTAAAATTTGATATGCCTATCATGTTATGGATGATGATTGATCATGAATTATTTGAAGATTTTTTGAAATGTTTGTGATTGGATTTGAGTTGAATCATTTTGTTGACTTCTATGAGCTCTTAAATGACATGCTTTGACCTAATTTGCTTGTGAAATGATAATGATGAATGGTATGAATGTGAAACCACTTGGGTTGGCTTCTTGATTGATTTATCTTGACTTTGGACACTTGTCACTTGCTGTTTTGAATTTTTTATCCCCTTTTGACCCTAGGCTTGTCCTAGTGGTCTTGTTGCTCATGTTTAAGCTTGGTTTTTCAGGTTAAGCAACAAATGCTTCAAAGAGATTAATACAAGTTGAATGAGTTTGATTGTTTATCATGAACTAACTTGTTTGTTTTGTAGGTTGCTTAGCCCACTTGTTTTGAGCTTGTGCTTTGCACATATGCTTGACTGTGTTGTCTGTTGGCTTATGCTGTTTGTTTTAACTTTGTGTCTGGTATACTAATTGTGCTTGACTGATTTCAGGTACATTAGTTGCTATTAGTTCTTTGAGAACTTTGCTTTGCTTTGCTTGATAGCAATTTGCATTGAGGTATAATTTCCTTACTCCATGTAGTCTGGAAGACCTGGCCTGTTACTTGGCCAGGCACCTGTCTGAAGTCCTCCTTAAGAGGCAATGTTTGTGTTTGTTTACATTTGTCCTTGTACATACTCAAAGACCTCCTAAGTGAAGAGGCATTGGCAGATATAAGGGATGTGCAATCCATCCCCTGCTATTCTGTGTGTCATCTGCTTTGCTCACACCACTGTGTTGATGCATTGCAGATACCAACCCAAGATCTTGTACAGTTGTACAGTTGAGTCAGTGTCATATGTGTAGAAGGGTTCCCACTTTCTGAACCCACACATTCTTGTCTTAAGCTCTCCCAGGCCAGGGATAAGAGCTGTGAAGTCTCATCTTCACTCACCTTTCATCAGCTTCACCCTAACTCTCAATGTTAGGGTTAAGAGCTAACATTACCCTGTTACAGTGGTTTGTTTGTTGAGGTTGATATGACCCCTCGACTAAAACCTAACCTTGATTGAGCCCATTTGATTGCATACAGTGTGTGCTATTTGTGCTTGTGTTTTTGTTTTTTTAGCTTGCTTCCTGTGCAAGATAGGTTTGGTTTGGCTTGCTTCCTGTGCGAGTCATGTTTAGGATAGGCTTGTTCCCTGTGCAAGTTAGCTAGAAACCTTAACTTAGGGATGAATTTGCATGATAACATCTAGGCTCGAGTCGTAGCCTCCCTAGTTGTGTCTCCCTCTGTTATCTGGTTAGGCTAGTCCTGTGTCCCTCCGTAGGGGAACTACGTCGCCCTGATCCTCATACCAGATGAGGTACGTAGGCAGGAGATGAGCAGATCTCTCCGGGCACCTGTGTCTTTGTTTTGTGTTGTAGTGTGCTTGGAAGCTGATGTAAGTCCATCGAGTGGCGTTCGGGTTCCAGTGTGGGTTTGTTTGGTTCGGATGCTGACGTAAGTCCAGTGATTGGCATTCAGGCTCCACGTTTGCCTTTGCCTGTGTTTGTTTGTGTGCGTGTTAGCCGAGCTACGAATGCTCTGATTCTTCTTCGTCCAAGAAGATACGTATGCATAGGATGCGACATCCTAGCGAGCATGTGTTTTCCCCCAGTCCGAACTACTTTGACTCTGATGTATATGCCTGATAGACTAAGTAGGCCCAGGATGCGACATCCTGCCGAGTCAGTCTTGTTTGTTTTCCTGTGTCTCTTTCAGCCAGTGTGTGTGTGTGTTTGAGCAGTGTTTTAGCAACCATTTTCCTTCCTTTTGTGCGTGGATCCCGTTGAGTACGACGGATGCGTAGGGGTGCTAATACCTTCCCTTCGCATAATCGACTCCCGATCCCATTCTCTTTGGTCGCGAGACCATGTTCTTTCCAGGTTTACTCTGAGCGTTTCCTTTCCCTCTTTTGGGATAAATAACGCACGGTGGCGGCTCTGTTGTTCTTGTTTCCCGCCGGTTTTTCTGGTAATGCGACAGTAGTATTCTGTCAGACTACCTTGCCGAGCAGCCGATTGATGATTTTGAGCCGATGAAGTTTGATTTTCCAGATGAAGACATCATGTTCCTCAAGATGAAAGACTGTGAAGAGACAGTTGTTGAGGAGGGACCTGATCCAAACGAAAAGTGGACTTTGTTGTTTGATGGGGCTGTCAACGCCAGAGGAAGTGGAATTGGCGCTGTCATTACAACTCCGAAAGGTGCCCACATACCTTTCACCGCTCGTTTGACTTTTGAGTGCACAAATAATGAAGCTGAGTACGAGGCCTGTATCTTGGGTATTGAGCAAGCCATTGATTTGAGAATCAAGACTTTGGACATCTTCGGAGATTCAGCTCTGGTGATCAATCAAGTGAATGGTGATTGGAATACTCTCCAGCCCACTCTGGTCCCCTACAGATACTACACGAGAAGACTGTTGACTTTCTTCACAACAGTAAAATTGTATCATATACCTCGTGATGAGAACCAGATGGCAGACGCACTTGCTACTCTATCCTCCATGATCAAGGTAATTCGTTGGAACCATGCTCCCAGGATCGATGTGATGCGCCTTGACAGGGGCCGCGTATGTGTTTGCTCTTGAACTGGTAGTCGATGACAAGCCCTGGTATCACGATATCAAGTGCTTTCTGAAGAATCAAGAGTACCCTGCAGGGGCATCCAACAATGACAGAAAGACTTTGAGAAGATTGGCAGGCAGTTTCTTCTTGAACAAAGACGATGTGCTGTATAAGAGGAACTTCGACATGGTTTTGCTCAGATGCGTGGACAGACACGAGGCGGACATGTTAATGCAAGAAGTTCATGAAGGTTCCTTCGGTACTCATGCCGGCGGACATGCAATGGCTAAGAAATTGTTGAGGGCGGGTTATTATTGGATGACCATGGAGTCAGATTGCTTCAAATATGCTCGGAAGTGTCATAAATGCCAGATTCATGCTGATAAGGTGCATGTACCGCCGAATCCTCTGAATGTGATGTCTTCGCCGTGGCCGTTTGCTATGTGGGGTATTGATATGATTGGAAAGATTGAGCCGACAGCTTCCAATGGGCATCGCTTCATCCTTGTTGCCATCGACTATTTCACCAAGTGGGTCGAGGCAGCGTCGTTCACAAATGTCACCAGACATGTGGTTGCCCGTTCCATCAAGAAAGAAATCATCTGTCGCTATGGGATTCCCGAAAGAATCATTACTGATAATGGTTCTAATCTCAACAACAAAATGATGAAGGAGTTGTGTCAGAACTTCAACATTCAGCATCACAATTCTTCCCCTTACCGCCCTAAGATGAACGGCGCTGTTGAGGCGGCAAATAAGAACATAAAGAAGATTGTGCAGAAGATGGTCGTCACGTACAGAGATTGGCATGAGATGCTACCTTTCGCTTTGCATGGGTACCGCACTTTAGTACGTACATCGACCGGGGCAACCCCTTACTCCCTGGTGTATGGTATGGAAGCAGTCCTACCTGTTGAAGTGGAGATTCCTTCTCTAAGAGTCCTGTTGGATGTCAAGTTAGACGAAGCTGAATGGATTCGGACAAGGTTCAATGAGTTGAGTCTTATCGAAGAGAAGCGAATGGCAGCCATTTGTCATGGGCAGTTGTATCAGAGTCGGATGAAGAGAGCCTTTGATCAGAAAGTGCGTCCTCGTTGTTTCCAAGTTGGAGATTTAGTTTTGAAAAGGATCCTTCCTCCTCAGACAGATCACAGGGGCAAGTGGACTCCTAACTATGATGGACCGTATATCGTCACCAAGGTTTTTGATGGTGGGGCCTTAATGCTTGCAACTATGGATGGTGAAAACTTCACTTCCCCTGTGAACTCAGACGCAGTTAAAAAATACTTCGCATAAAATAGACCCGCTGGACAGTAAAAAGAATAGTCCAGGCAAAAATGGGCATCCCGACGAACCAAGAAAATGAAAAGGTTCAGAAAAAAATTAGGGATTAAAAATGAAAAGATCGTACACCCGGTAAGTTGAAAACCTGAAAAGGCAACTTAGGCAAAAATGGGTATCCCGGTGGATTGAAAACCTGAAAAGGGCGATCCAGGCAAAAGTTAGGGATTAAGCGAATGACTGCGTTCTGAGTTAGTTCTGAATCTCATCTCGTGCCAATGACTGGAAATTTTCGAAAGGTAGGAAACAGTCCAATCACCTTCTCAGAAGGCTGATCATTTGGAGGATCTTGAAGACGGGCAAGTCATAGCAGAATTGGAACCCAATAGAAATCCATTTCATATTGCCATTAGATTAATTTCTGTTTTTATCTTTTGTGCGATTACCTCTTTCCAGGGATTGCTTCCTAATGTAAATGCCTATTCAGAGGCCATTCAATCAATAAAATCATGTTATTCGGTATATCTCTGTTTTCATTTTCATTTTACTGTTTTGTTTGCAAAAATGACGTCCGAATTTTTGATAAACATTGCATCATGACACATAAGGGCTTTACAGGTACATGCTTAATAAACATTTAAAATTGCTGTAAATTTTAAGTGCTTTGGATCGTCTATTTAGAACAGATACCCTCGGGGCATTTCCTTAAAATCCTCTGCAGATGATCCATGGTTTCTTTCCTTGAAGCAGAACCTCGGTACCGTATCAGTGTTTGCTCCCCCTGCTGAGTCATCTCTCGCAAATCGTGGTTGCCAGAATCATTGTAGCTTTCCTCAGCAGCAGGCTTCCAATGCCATTCTTTCCCCGATCAGAGTCTCGGTATGGCTAGTCATCTCCCCACAGAGTTCATTGTGGTGTGTATCTCCAGCAGCCTGGCCAGGGTCCAGAAGATGGTAATCATTTCCCCAGCAGATCCCCTTGCCTCAGCTTGGCATTCTACCCAGCATTTCGCATCCTCGCATGTAGAATCATATTGCATTGCATCCCTCCAAATCGCGTAGCATTTCCATTTTCATGGAGCATTACGCCATTGAAAAATTCAAACATACGCATTGTAAGCATAAAACATTCTCGGTATCCCAAGTGATAAGCTAGAAGTTGTTTCCAGTACTCAGACTGAAGATTGTTCATGACTCACCTTGGTTATCTCCAGCAAGTGTCATTGGCCCATGCGCCGCCTCTATTATCTTTCTGCCGATGCTGACAGGCATGAAGTTTTCCGATATTCAGATCGAAGTGGCGTTCAGGCCAGTTTTCCGGTATCCAGACCGAAGTGGCATTCAGGCCAGTGTTCCGATATTCAGATCGAAGTGGCATTCAGGCCAGTTTTCCGGTATCCAGACCGAAGTGGCATTCAGGCCAGTGTTCCGATATTCAAATCGAAGTGGCATTCAGGCCAGTTTTCCCGATATTCAGATCGAAGTGGCATTCAGGCCAATTTTTCGATGTTCAGATCGAAGAAGTTTCCGACGTTCAGGTCGATGCAACTTGTGGCATTCAGGCCAGTTCTCCGATGTTCAGATCGAAGAGGTTTCCGACGTTCAGGTCGACGCAACTTGTGGCATTCAGGCTAGCCTCTCGGTGTTCAGACCGATAGTAATAATCTCATATCTCCCGATGTTCAGATCGAAGTCATTTCCAGTATTCAGACTGATGAGCGGCATTCAGGCCATGGTTATTTCTGTGTTACCATTTATTTTGGTATCCAGGTTAGCATTCTTTGTCGGTATTCAGACAGACTTTCACCGTACCAGACGGATTCTTCCTTCAAGACCACCTCTTTGCCGATTCTGACAGGCATTGTTACTTCACTTCACTGCAGTGCAAATTTTTGGGCTTTTATTGTATTCAATCCCTTGATACCTCTAAAGTGCGAAAGCCGCTGCTATCTTCTTTCCAGGTCTCCAGTTGATTGAATAGGGGCAGCTGTAACACCCCAAAATTTGCCCTCCTCATTTCATGCATTCACTTTTTAGGTCATTTAGCATTTCATACCACATTGCATCATGTCAATCAGAATTAGCTCCAAGAAGCTCGAACATCATCCAGGACACTTTGTGGGTTCTACTTAGACGGTCAGTCAACGCAAGGAATAGACTTGAGGTACTACCAACAGGTCTAATTGGGGCCTATTCACCGTGCAAATTGCCAGACTTGAAGAAGCAAGAATCTGCTGTTGAGCTGTCATGCTCGCTAGGCGAGCAGATGCTTCGCTTAGCGAAGAGTACTGTCATGCTCGCTAGGCGAGCAGATCCTTCGCTAGGCGAAGGGCGTGCATTTCAGAAAAAAATCAGAAAGCTTTGGGCCTCAGTTGACCTTATTCCAAGCCCATTACCCACGAAATCAGTCTATAAATACTGAAGTTTCAGTAGAGGAGTTACACTTGGAGTTACACTGGGAGAACCATGGGAGAAAGATCTTGAGAGAAGGAGACCTAGGAATTACTCTGCAGCAACCTTCAGGCAGCTCTGAGGAGTTCACTCCGATTCACACGCTCTTTTGCCTCCACCTCACACAAACCTAACAGAGCTTTACAAATCCAGCCGCACCGTTCGATCGATCTCTCTCATCAGAGACACTCGTGTGGTTTCCCACTTTATTTGTGGGATACCCGCTGAAGTTTTATTCTGATTATTCGTGTTGACTGATTTCCTTTGACGGTCCAGCTGGAGAGATTTCAGGGTTTCTTGCTCCTTTAACTGCTATAGCTTCGGATCTTTATCCGTGTGGTAATTTTTTCCCTTTCTCGTACTTTATCGCTTTCTTAGCTGGAAGACCTCGATAGGAGGCAATGTTTGAGCCCCTTGGTGGCATTTTACTTTGAGATACATGTTTTGTGTTTTGTATTCGTATCCCCACATGTAGCGCGGTTCCTTCGTCAAGGACTGCCTGTTTGCCCTCGAGCATCCCAAACCCTAAAACCCATAACACACGTTTACTCCTTCTACTACAGGCGAGTAAGTCTCCAAAGGTCGAGCATCCGGTAGATTGCGTAGTGACGTTGTTCGTCCAAAACCCAATCCATAACCCCGTAGTTAGCCGAACTACGGCTTGCTCTGATTCTCATTCCAGATGAGATACGTAGGCATAAGACGCGATGTCTTAGCGAGCACACATCCCCCAACCCATAGGTCAGCCGAGCTACGAAGACTCTGATTCTCATATTCAGATGAGATACGTATGCAGTGGATGCGACATCCGCGCGAGTCATTTCTCTTAACCTTTTTAGTGAATAAACACATTAGGTAAACCCACACCCTTTAGACAAAAAACCGCAAAAGTGGATCCCGTAGAGTACTATGGATGCGTAGGGGTGCTAATACCTTCCCTTCGCATAACCGACTCCTGAACCCAAGATTTGGTTGCGAGACCCCGTCTTGTCCTTTCCTTTTTCAGGTTTACTTCGAGCGTTTCCTTTCCCTCCTTTGGGATGAATAACGCACGGTGGCGACTCTTCTGTCATTTCCTTTCGCCGGTTGTTTTTTTTCGCGCACTGTATTTTTCAGGTTGCGACAGCTGGCGACTCTGCTGGGGACGCTAAGAAGTTGACCTCTTGCTGGTCCACCTTCCCTAAGCGAGTCCCTCCTAGCTTTTGTAGTTTGTTTGTTTATTGGGTGTTCATGCTTTTGTACAGTTATTTATTTACCTGCTTTACCTTATTGCATGGTGTACATATCATTGTTGTATCTGTTGGCTGGCTATGGCTGCTTGGTAATCTTTGTGAGATGAGTTCTATACCCGAACTCGAGTGCACTTAAGATAGGAGAATGGCATAGTCCTGTCAACTTGTGTGGAGTTATTCCTTAGCGAGTTGACTTGCAAGCCCATTCACTTGGTGGAGGTCATGTTGAGATCAATGATGTCACATAAGTAAGTTGTGGTTAGACATTACTTGTTCCAATATAGACCTAAGAAGCCAAGGACCTTAGTTTACCAAACCCATCTTGGCCTATTTGTAGGACGTAGTGCGAAAGTCGTTCAAGTGTAAGATTTGATACGATTGTTACGCGATACTACACTCATAAGAGTCTCTCTTGAGAATATTGTTGGAATACGAGTAGTCGTTCCTCTGATAATATCCGAAAGATGGGATTATGACTATGGGAACCTTTTGTAGAACATGTTTGGCAGGTTTAAACCTTAGTACACTCCTTTTGGGTGGTTCTTAACCTAAACTCCATGCTCGTGACTTGCGACAAACCCTTGATTCATGGTTGATCCGATCAGGCATCCTTAGCGAGCACACATCCCCCAACCCATAGGTCAGCCGAGCTACGAAGACTCTGATTCTCATATTCAGATGAGATACGTATGCAGTGGATGCGACATCCGTGCGAGTCATTTCTCTTAACCTTTTTAGTGAATAAACACATTAGGTAAACCCACACCCTTTAGACAAAAAACCGCAAAAGTGGATCCCGTAGAGTACTATGGATGCGTAGGGGTGCTAATACCTTCCCTTCGCATAACCGACTCCCGAACCCAAGATTTGGTTGCGAGACCCCGTCTTGTCCTTTCCTTTTTCAGGTTTACTTCGAGCGTTTCCTTTCCCTCCTTTGGGATGAATAACGCACGGTGGCGACTCTTCTGTCATTTCCTTTCGCCGGTTGTTTTTTTTCGCGCACTGTATTTTTCAGGTTGCGACACCAGTAGTGAAGATGGTGACAGTGATTGTGATCTGGACAACTGGGTTTGCCCGTGTGCACCAGGGGAGTCGATCAACAACTGGACAGCAGAAGATGTGGTCCAAGTTACTCTTCAAACAGAGTAATTTTCTTTTGTTTTTTCATTTTGCACAAAACCCTACGTTCTGCCCAAGGCGTAGTGGTTCATTGTAGGGCCTCATCATGTTTTTTCAATGATATCATTAATAAATGACGTTTTGCAAACAATTTTGTGATCCCTGTCTTTCTATTTTTGTTTTTATTTTTCAAAAAATAAAAATGGCAATGTTTTTGTTTTTTGTGACTTTCTTGAACTCTTTTTCTAAAACAAAGCATTAAACATGCAGAAATGATCTCACGGAATCCACTATGAACAGTTCTGTTATGGCTCAGTATGATTTCAATAATCCCATCTACCAAGCTGAAGAGGAGAGTGAGGAAGACTGTGAACTCCCTAAAGAATTGGTCAGATTGTTGAAGCAAGAGGAAAGGGTCATCCAACCTCATCAGGAGGAGTTGGAGATTGTTAATCTTGGTACTGAGGACGCCAGAAGAGATATTAAGATCGGGGCTTCTTTGAAAGAAGATGTCAAGAGCAGGTTGATTGAGATGCTGAGAGAGTATGTGGAGATATTCTCCTGGTCGTATCAAGATATGCCTGGGTTGGATACCGATATTGTGGTGCATAAACTGCCTCTCAGAGAAGATTGTCCATCAGTCAAGCAGAAGCTTTGCAGAACGAGTCCTGATATGGCTGTTAAGATCAAGGAAGAGGTTCAGAAGCAGTTCGATGGTGGTTTCTTGTCAGTAACAACTTATCCCCCGTGGGTGGCCAACATCGTTCCCGTGCCGAAGAAGGATGGCAAAGTCAGGATGTGTGTCGATTACCGGGATTTGAACAGAGCGAGTCCGAAAGATGATTTCCCATTACCTCACATTGATGTATTGGTTGATAACACGACTCAATCCTCGGTTTTCTCTTTCATGGATGGATTCTCTGGATATAATCAAATTAAGATGGCGCCAAAATACATGGAAAAGACGATATTCATTACACCTTGGGGCACGTTCTGCTATAAGGTGATGCCATTTGGGCTGAAGAATGCCGGTGCTACTTATCAGAGGGCTATGACGACTCTCTTTCATGACATGATGCACAAAGAGATAGAAGTGTATGTGGATGATATGATTGCGATGTCTCAAACAGAAGAGGAGTTGCAGAAGTTGTTTGACAGACTGAGAAAGTTCAAACTGAGGCTGAATCCAAACAAGTGTACGTTTGGTGTGCGATCCGGTAAGCTGTTAGGCTTCATTGTCAGTGAGAAAGGGATTGAGGTTGATCCAGCAAAAGTAAAAGCTATTCGAGAAATGCCTGAACCGAAAACAGAAAAGCAGGTTCGTGGGTTTTTAGGGAGATTGAACTACATTGCAAGGTTTGTATCTCACCTAACTGCCACGTGTGAACCAATATTCAAATTGCTAAGAAAGAATCAAGCAATCAGGTGGAACGATGACTGTCAGAAAGCTTTTGACAAGATAAAAGAGTATTTATAGAAACCTCCGATCCTTATTCCTCCAGTTCCTGGGAGACCTCTGATAATGTACCTGTCAGTGACTGAGAATTCGATGGGGTGTGTATTGGGACAGCATGACGAGTCTGGTCGAAAAGAGCATGCCATATACTACCTTAGCAAAAGGTTTACCGACTGTGAAATCAAATATTCACAGCTTGAGAAAACTTGCTGTGCTTTGGCCTGGGGTGCTCGCCGACTGAGGCAGTATATGTTGAACCATACTACCTTATTGATTTCTAAGATGGATCCAGTGAAGTACATCTTTGAGAAGCCGGCTCTCACCGGACGTGTTGCCCGTTGGCAGATGATCTTAACAGAATATGATATTCAGTACACGTCGCAGAAGGCCATCAAAGGTAGTATTCTGTCATACTACCTTGCCGAGCAACCTATTAAAGATTATCAGCCGATGATGTTTGAATTCCCTGATGAAGACATCATGTATCTTAAGATGAAAGATTGTGAAGAGCCTCTTGTCGAGGAAGGACCAGATCCTGATGACAAGTGGACGTTGATGTTTGATGGGGCTGTGAATGTGAATGGTAACGGTGTTGGTGCGGTGCTTATCAATCCTAAATGTGCTCATATACCTTTTTCTGCCAGATTGACTTTTGATGTCACCAACAACGAAGCTGAGTATGAGGCTTGTATCATGGGAATAGAAGAAGCCATTGATTTGAGGATCAAAACGCTTGACATCTATGGAGATTCCGCTCTAGTGATCAATCAGGTCAATGGAGATTGGAATACCAATCAGCCGCATTTGATTCCTTACTGAGATTACACCAGAAGAATACTGACGTTCTTCAAGAAAGTGAAGCTGTATCACGTTCCCCGAGATGAGAATCAGATGGCTGATGCCTTGGCTACTTTGTCTTCTATGATCAAAGTTCATTGGTGGAATCATGTGCCACATGTTGCGGTGAATCGACTCGAGAGGCCTGCGTATATGTTTGCAGCCGAGTCTGTTGTGGATGAGAAACCGTGGTACTATGATATCAAGAACTTCCTCAAGAGCCAGGAGTATCCTGAAGGTGCGTCGAAGAATGACAAGAAAACCCTGAGAAGGCTAGCTGGAAGCTTTTATTTGAATCAGGATGATGTGTTGTACAAGAGAAACTTTGACATGGTCTTGCTCAGACGCGTGGATAGACACGAAGCAGACATGTTGATGCAAGAAGTGCATGAGGGTTCGTTTGGTACCCATGCTGGTGGTCATGCAATGTCTAAGAAATTGTTGAGAGCCGGTTATTACTGGATGACTATGGAATCCGATTGTTTCAAATATGCTCGAAAATGCCATAAGTGTCAAATCTATGCTGATAAGGTGCATGTACCACCAAGCCCTCTGAATGTCATGAATTCACCTTGGCCGTTCACCATGTGGGGCATTGATATGATTGGGAAGATTGAGCCTATTGCTTCTAATGGGCATCGCTTCATCCTTGTTGCGATTGATTACTTCACCAAGTGGGTGGAAGCAGCTTCTTATGCTAATGTGACTAAACAAGTGGTTGCCCGGTTTATCAAGAAGGAAATCATCTGTCGTTATGGGGTTCCTGAGAGGATCATTACTGATAATGGTTCGAATCTCAATAACAAGATGATGAAAGAGCTTTGCAAAGATTTCAAGATTGAACATCACAATTCTTCTCCTTACAGACCGAAGATGAATGGTGCTGTAGAGGCGGCAAACAAGAATATCAAGAAGATTGTGCAGAAGATGGTCGTGACGTACAAGGATTGGCATGAGATGCTGCCTTTCGCTTTGCATGGGTACCGTACCCTAGTACGTACGTCGACCGAGGAAACCCCTTACTCCCTTGTGTATGGTATGGAGGCAGTCCTACCTGTTGAAGTGGAGATCCCTTCTCTGAGAGTCTTGTTAGATGTCAAGCTGGACGAAGCCGAGTGGATTCGAACAAGGTTTAACGAGTTGAGCCTTATCGAAGAGAGACGGCTAGCAGCTGTGTGCCATGGGCAGTTGTATCAGAGAAGGATGAAGAGAGCCTTTGATCAAAAAGTGCGTCCTCGAAGCTATCAGATCGGTGAGCTAGTTTTGAAGAGGATCCTTCCTCCCGGTACAGATAACAGGGGCAAGTGGACTCCTAATTATGAAGGTCCATATGTTGTGAAGAAGGTTTTCTCCGGTGGAGCCTTGATGCTTACAACTATGGATGGTGAAGATTTTCCATCCCCTGTTAACTCAGATGTAGTCAAAAAATACTTCGCATAAATTGACCCGCTGGGCAAAAAGAATAAAAGAGTCCAGGCAAAAAAGGGCATCCCGGCGAACCAAAAACAGAAAGAAAAGGTTCGGGCAAAAGTTAGGGATAAAAATGAAAACAATTTGTACACCCGGTAAGTCGAAAACCCGCAAGGGCGGCTTAGGCAAAAATGGGTATCCCGGTGGATTGAAACCCGAAACGGCGGTCCAGGCAAAAGAGGGATTAGAGCGAAGACTACAGTCTGAGTTATCTGTACTTCATCGCGCTTCATTGTCTACCATCTCCAAAGATGTGATCGGTCCAGTCATTCTTCTCAGAAAGCCAGGAAGTTGGGAGGAAAACTGATGATCTGTGGGTTATAACAGAATTGGGAAATAGTGGATGTTGTGTTCACATTGCCATTAGGATAGATTTTTTCCTTTTGTGCGCAATTACCTCTTTCTAGGAATTGCTTCCCGATGTATTCGCCTTTTCAGGCCCATTTTCAATCAATGAAAGTCGTTATTCAGATAAATTGCTCTCTTGTTTTTATTTTACTGTGTTGTTTGCAAAAACGTCCGAATTTTTTATAAACATTGCATATAAAAACATGAAGGCTAAACAATAACGTGCAGGAAGATAAAACCTTTGAAAATCATTTTGAATGTTGAGGACACTTGAGCGTATCTTGTCCATGTACCCCTGGGGCATGTTTGTGGTGCTGTTTTGCAGGTTGTTATCTTTGATTCCTCAGCAGTATGAGAGGATGGGGATGTTCCCCAGCAGATGAAGCAAGTTCGAGACTTGTCTCCCCAGCATAGTTAAGCCATGGATGATTTCCCAGTAGGCTTGGAAGTGGTTGTTTCCCCAAGCAAGTATGAAGGCTATCAAAGCTACTTTTTCTCCCCTGCAGAGACGTCTGTGGATAGGGCCTTCTATCCCCAGCAGAACTAAAGATTGATAAGTTCCCAGCAGACCTAGAAGTGGGTTGTACCCCCAGCTAGTCTGACAGTTGGCAGTTCCCAGCTGAGTCTGAAGATTGATTATCCCCACTGAGTTGGAAGGATGTCTTATCCCCAGCGGAGGTGTCAGTGATTGGAGTTTTGATTCCCCAGCAGTCTGATTTGAAGTACTGCTATTCCCAGCGTGGTCGTGAACGCTTGTCCCCGGCAGGGTTGTGGAGGTCTATCCCCAGCTTGGTCTGGTATATTATTTCCCCACCAGAGTTGCTTTTGCCTCAGCAGAGTGGTGAATGCCTGTCTCCATCAGGGTTGTGAAGGTTTCCCCTAGCAGATCTCCCGAGCAGAGGGTTGTGTTGACGGTTTTCCCCAGCAGGGTCCCCGAGTGGATCATATTCGTTGAAAATTATCTCCAGCAGAGTTTATCTTACTTGTGGATTGTCAGCTCTCCCCAGAGAGTTCACTTTGATTGTGTCCCAAGCAGAGTCCCCGAGTGGATTGGGATCCTTTCCCAGCAGCAGTGTTATTCTCCAGCCAGAGTGAGAAGTCGGTGCTCCCCGCAGAGTATTCCTCAAGCGGAGTTTCCCCACAGAGTCAGAGTATTCGATCAGTTTGCTCCCCAGCGGAGTTTTCATCATTTTGCATTGTTGCATGTAGTATTCATGGCATCCTTAAAACGCGTAGCATTTCCATTCTATATGGAGCATTACGCCATAGAAAAATTCAAACATATGCATTCATGTGTTAATACCCAGTCAGACTATATCCCCGACAGAGGTTATTTCCTAGAGGTTATTTGCTACAGTTGCTCCTAACAGCATTCAGGATTGATATCCCCTAGAGAGGTTATTTCCTCACCCCGCTGTGAAAAGAAAGCTTGATTCTCCCCGGTGGGATCCCCAGCAAGTGTTTAGCCTTGCCTTGACATATGTAGATGTCATCCTGGTGATACCGGTAAGTGTCATGTCAACACCCGCGTGTGTTCTTTCTTTGGTGTCGATAAACACCACTCTTTCGGTGTCGGTAAACATCGAGTCTCACCCCAGTCATCGGTAAATGTCTGGTCTTTCTTGTTTGATGTCGGTAAACATCATCTTTCGATGTTCGTAACATCTTCCTCCTTCCCCAAGCAGTAGTCACCTCTCCGTTGGTGTCGATAAACGATGAGTTTTTCCCGATCGTCCGTTGACGTTTGGTTGATTAGATTTGCCCCCAGAGTCACCTCTCCGTTGGTGTCGATAAACGTTGAGTTTTTCCTATTCGTCCGTTGACGTATAGTTGTTCTCCAGTCACCTCTCCGTTGGTGCCGATAAATGTCGAGTTTTTCCTAGTTGTCTGTTGACATCTGGTTGTATTTTCCCCACAGGTCATCCGTTGATGTCTGTTCACCTCTCCGTTGGTGTCGATAAATGTTGAGTTTTTCCCGATCGTCCGTTGACGTTTGGTTGTGTTAACTTTTTCCCCAGATTCACCTCTCCGTTGGTGTCGATAAACGTTGAGTTTTTGCCTAGTCGTCCACTGACGTCTATTTGTATATCCTATATCCCAGTCATTCGTTAATGTCTGGTCGTCCTTTGTTTGATGTCGGTAAACATCATCTTTCAATGTCGGTAAACGTCGAGTCTTATCCCAGTCATCGGTCAATGTCTGGTAATTCCCCAGCCAGAGATCCCCAATAGAGTCGTCGGTAAACGTCCTGTCTGGTTTCCGATTGCAAATATTTGTTCTCCTTCCCCAGTGAAGTGTTCACCTCTCCGTGGGTGTCGATAAACGTCGAGCTTCTCCCGTTCGTCCATTGACGTTTGGTCGAGTCCTTCCCAGTCATCCGTTGATGTCTGGTCACCTCTCCGTTGGTGTCGATAAACGTCGAGCTTCTCCCGTTCGTCCGTTGACGTCTGGTCGAGTCCTTCCCAGTCATTCGTTAATGTCTGGTCACCTCTCCGTTGGTGTCGATAAACGTTGAGTTTTTCCCTTTCGTCCGTTGACGTTTGGTTGTACCTTTCTTTTGATGAAAATCAAAATCCCCAGGAGTCGTCGGTAAACGTCTTGGCTGGTTACTTGGCTTTCCTTTAAGTCATCCCCCGCAGTGTGCAAATTTCTACGGTTCTTTGGTATTCAATCCCTGTTTACCCTGAAGGTCTGACAGCCCTTGCTCTCATCCGTTCGGGTTCCCAGCTGATTGAAGTGAGCTTGCATGGCCATGTAGCACGTACCAAATCTCATGCAATGCGTGGATTTCACTTAAAACCAATCAATAATCATCATGGAATGATCAAATTGCTTGTATAATCCACCAAATTTAAATTGTCAATTTTCCCTCCAAAATGCATATGAATGAACAAGTTATCACATGAGCTTTTTCCATGCAAGGCAATGGTTGATTTGAAAAGTATTGGTCAAGACAAGCATTTTGCAAAAAGAATGGACCAATTTGGAGTTTTGAATCAAAAGTTATGCCATGTTGAACTTCCTTGTACAGTTTGTGATCATTTGGCCATAACTTTTCAACCATTCATCAGATGAACATGATCTTGGACGTTTTGAAAAGAGGAGAGAAAGATCTTCAACTTTCATGTTCACCAAAAATCCATTTGAAGCTTCTTTGATGTTGAAAAGTCAAGTTGAATATGGACCAAAAACTTGCCATTTTTGGAAACTTTCAATTACAGGTCACTTTCCATTTTTGGAAACTTTTACCCTGACTTCAAAATCTTCAAGGTAGATGTTTGAAATGACAAATGGACCTATTTTGAACATGATTGAAGTGTTGAAACTCATTTCCCCATCTCATAGCCCTCAGTTGACTTTTTGTGGTCCTCAGATGACCTTGCAATGCCCTGATCAACTTGAGCCTCCACCACTTGAGGAATTTGCTCAGAAATGAAACCCTAGCTCATATAAGCTCTTCAATATAACCAAGTGACCTCCATCTCAATAGAATGCCTCATCTCCTTGAGAAACCCTGGCTGAAAGAAAGCCATTGATTAGGATTGACCAGAGGTCAAAACCCTAATCTAAAGGAACCTGAGCATGAATAATGAAGCCATTGAGGATGACATAACCATGATGATGGTGACATATCCTTGCAAACAAGATAACGCTTAAGACCTTTGAAGGATCAGGAAAACCCTAATTGAAGTCCATGCCCTCAGATGGTTGATCACCAATTCATTAAGACCCTCAGGCTTGAACCATGTAACTTCTCCATCTTCTGAAAAAGACTTTGGAGGATGATCTTTTTATTTCAGATGATATGCAAAATGCAATGCCTAATGTCCTAAAACATGAAGTGCAATGTGTCGCACCCCAAAATTTGACTTTGGCTTTGTTGACCACGTCTTGATTAATCTCGTTGTCTCGTATTCATCTCAATTTCTTAAACTTCGCGTGACAACTGGTTTGATTAGGTTTTGTGTGTTTTCGTTGCTTACCGTGTTGTATTTCGTTGTTTTAGCAAAACCTGGCCGATATCGTTGCCTCGTATTTATCTCGCTTATCTCTTTTGTGCGTGGCATCGCTTCGATTAGGTTTTGTGCGTTTTTATCTATTTAATTGTTTGTTTGTCGGTATTTTGACTGTATTTCGAATATATTAGAGTTTTCGTATTGTCCGATTATTTGTGATTGTGTTTGTCAGCGTTTTCGTGATGTCGTGTTGATTTTATTATTGCCTAGGGTTGTTTATTTAATTACGTGTTGTGCCGTGTGATTTAATCGAGTCTGTTTGAGTCGTGTTGTTGATTTTACTGGTTTACCGGTTTACTGGTTTATTGGTTTTATCAATTTGTCTGTTTTGCTGTGCAAATTGTCATCGTTTTTATCGCGTTCGTGTCGCTCGATTTTATCGTATTTTAATCGTGTGCCGTTTAATATTATTTGTGCTTAATATTAATTTTGTTTAGTTGTTAATTAGTTTATTTAATTAGGATTAATATTATATTAGTTTATTATTATTATTATTATATAATATATAAATATATATTATTAATTTATGTTAGATATTTTTTAGGTTTCTTATTGTTTAAGTAATCTAAATATATATTATTAATTTATGTTAGATATTTTTTAGGTTTCTTATTGTTTAAGTAATCTAAATATATATTATTAATTTATGTTAGATATTTTTAGGTTTCTTATTGTTTAAGTAATCTAAATATATATTATTAATTTATGTTAGATATTTTTTAGGTTTCTTATTGTTTAAGTAATCTAAATATATATTATTAATTTATGTTAGATATTTTTTAGGTTTCTTATTGTTTAAGTAATCTAAATATATATATAGAGGTGGTTAGTAAGAAAAAAAGAAGGGAGGAAGGTGAATCAGTAAGGAAAAAACGTGTGGTGAGAGAAACAGAGAATTGAAAAGAAATATTTTTCCAAAAGCATTACCGTATTTCACTTGTTCTTCATTTTCGGTAACCCAAAATCGTCCCGATTATTCACCGAAACACAAAACCGATTTCATATGTTTGAAGTTCGTTGAGTCCAGGTCACAAATATCCAAGGTTCATTTCATTCCGGCGTCGTTTCACCGATCAAAAGCGACGTTGAAGTCAGGTACTCACGAAGGCAGCCAGCACTGCGTCGGTGACGGTTTCCAGCTTTCGGTCGATCATTTGGACGATCAGAAGTTCATCCTCTTCACACAAGGTAATATTCTTCACTTATCTCTGAAATCGGCAAAGTTCCGGCTTGCCGACATGTGTTTTAATATATTATTTATCTATATATATATATATATATATATATATATATATATATATATATATATATATATATATATATATATATATATATATATATATATATATATATATATATATATATATATATATATATTATTTTTGTCTATTATATATTATTTGTCTAAATGTTCATATATATTATTTTTGTCTACTATATATTTATTGTCTAAATATATATATATATATATTTATATATATATATATATATATATATATATATATATATATATATATATATATATATATATATATATATATATATATATATATATATATATATATATATATATATATATATATATATATATATATATATTACTTTTGTTTACTAAATATTGTTTATCTTTTATTATTATTTTGCATATATGTTTTATTTAAATGTTAGTTAAATTAATTATTTGTTTAAATGTTTATTTTAATTAAATGTTTATTTATATCAAATGTTTATTTTGTCTAAAGTAAATGTTTATATTGTTTTTTTATATTTGTTTATGTTGTTACTAACCGTTTCGTTTCAGTTTCAGCTCGATTAACTCCACTAACTATTCATAGCTAACTGTGTTGTAATAATTTACTTTCTCGCATTTTTTATGTTCTGTATTGTGTGTTTAATCGTATTGTTCACGTTTTATGTTAAAAAATCGAAAAATCCAAAAAAGAGAAACCCGATGGGATTCCAACGGTCGCCGTTTAAGAAACCCTTTTCACACACTCACAAGCTTACTCTTGGGCTTCCTTATAATGAGCCCATTTATTTATTGTTTCAGGGTTTAGGCTCATTCAAATCTTTTGCCAGCTTTGGCTTTTCAATTTAAAAACATTTTCAAAAGGACGTGTCAGTCTCGAAGCCTCCCGCCTAGGTCGAGCAAGAGATGGCAAGACACGCCAATCTAAAATCAACAAAACAGACTTTCCCCTTTTCTTTTGGGAGAACTACGTGGATTCTGATTTCTCCATTGCGCCTTGGAGATACGTAGGCATGAAGTCTACGACTTTATCGAGTCCAAAAACAATAAAATCAAGTTCTTTTCTCATCTCCCCAATCAAACGATCAAAGCGAAAAAAGCAAAGCATTCACATAAACATAAGCAAAAAGGTTCCTGTGGAGTACCACAGATGTAGAGGGTGCTAATACCTTCCCTTTGCATAACCAACCCCCGAACCCGTAACTCTAAAGGGATTTATCGTTATTTTTCCCTTCCTCTTTTTGGATAAAATAAAAGACGGTGGCGACTCTTGCATTTAAAATATTTTTCAAACGGGTTAAGTTCAATCAATACTTAATCTCGTGAAAAATCCCGCCGCGACAGAATGGCGATTCTGCTGGGGATACATGATTAAACTTATTTGAGGGTTTAGCCTATCTTTGCTTGTTTATATGTTTGCTTTGTGAATATTTGCTAAATTGTATTGTTTGTAATGTTTGTTATTTTGGGTTTTGGGGGATACTTGTGATAAATCCTATACCCGGATTTAGGGCACATTTGAGATAGGATGGATGATAATTCAGGTTGACTTGATAGGAGACAATCCTTACCGAGTTGACTTGAGCCTTTGTCCGCTTGGTGGAGGCCTCTTTGAGGGTGATAGTGCTAAACAAGTCATTTGTGAGGCATTGTTGCTTTCGACGAGACCGTGAAGCCAAGGACCTTAGTTTACCTTTACCCCGTCTTGGCCTTACTTAGGATGTGATGCGGTGACCACTTCGGACCAAAAGTCTGGTTTGGTTGATACGCGATATCACACTCAAGCGAGATTCTTTTGAGAATAATATTGGAAAGCGAGCAGTTGCTTAACCCGGTATTATCCGAAGAAGGATCCATAACCTTGGGAACTTTTAGAACCCGTTTGGCAGGTGAACCTTAGAACTTATCTTGGGGCTTTGTCCTAAACTCCATGCTGGTGATGAACTTTGAGCCTTGTATTGTTTGACCATGTTTGTGTTTGTTGCATTCATGCATGACATGCATTCATTCCCATCATTTCAACCTTTTTCCAAGGAACTTAAAGTGAGGATTGCAAATATTGCAGGAAACATGGATTTTGGACGGAGAAGTGTGAAAAAGTACAATCTCATCAATCCAAAGATAGATGAACTAAAGAAACTGGTTTCTTCGATCACAGATCCTATTGGTTTCAGAGACAGATATGGGTCACTTATATCTTTATTGACACTTAGGATGGAAGAAGGGTTATTGCAGACATTAGTACAGTTCTATGATCCAGTCTATCACTGTTTCACATTCCCAGACTATCAACTCATGCCTACATTGGAAGAGTATGCCCAATTGCTTCACATCCCAGTTGCTGATACAGTACCTTTCTCTGGTTCAGAAAAGTTACCCGAGCACAGTTCTCTTGCAAAAGTGTTGTACATGAAGAAGTCAGAATTCAAGAATAACTTCACCACCAAAGGAGGACTTCCAGGTTTCACTGCCAAGTTCTTAATGGGGAAGGTTTCTTATTTTGCCAGTCAAGGTTGTGATATTATTGTGGAGCATCTGTTCGCCTTGTTGATCTACGGTTTGTTACTATTTCCTAATATTGAAGGTTTTGTGGATTCATATGCTATACGCATCTTCCTAAGTGGTAATCCTGTTCCAACTTTGCTCGGAGACACCTATCATTCCATCCATTACCGTACTTTGAAAGGAGGAGGAACCATAGTCTGCTGTATACCGTTACTCTACAAATGGTTTGTCTCTCATCTTCCTAAGTCAGCTACTTTTTGGGATCGCAAGTCAGGACTTCAGTGGTCACAGAGGATTATGTCTCTTACCCAGTCAGATATTGCATGGTATAGTAGAGTTTTAGACGATGTGAAGATCATTGATAGTTGCGGGGAGTTCCCCAATGTGCCCCTCATGGGCACAAAGGGAATTATTTCTTATAATCCAGTACTTGCTAGGAGACAACTCGGTTACCCTATGAAGGACAAGCCTCCTAACATTCTTTTAGAAGGTATTTTCTTGAGGGATAACGAGGAGGACCCTACCATGAAGGAGAGAGTAGTAAGAGCTTGGCATCGTGTTTGTCGCAAAGGGAGACTTGAATTGGGTAAGAAAGATTGTACCTCCTATGAGCCGTACCTCCAGTGGATCAGAGCCAGAGCTATACAGTTGAAAATGCCATACCCACATCATGATCCTATCAAACCCGCTCCGTTGAAGACCCCCTACCTTCCGCTAGATGACGAAGAAGAACTCCAAGCCACCTTGGAGAGGGTCAAGAAAGAGAGAGACGCTTGGAAGGATAAGGCCCAGGTGCTCGAAATGGAAAATGAAGAACTTCAGAGACAGTTAAAGGAGCAGAGTGGAGAAGATCGTGCAGGTAAACGTCCAAGGGTGCAAGAGGATTTATTTTCCTCAGGCACAACAGATTACTCCCAGATTCCACAGTCCTCAGGTGCATGGAAAGGTCTTGTAGACAGTTTGGTGAAGGAGAAAGCTTTTATGCAGAAGGCCTATGAAGAAAGAATTGAGAGACTTGAAGGACAACTCCTACTTGTTTATGCTCGTCCTGATGACACATGTCCTTAAATGGTTTTCTTGGTTGTATTTTGGGTTGATAACTTTGTTTTGTTATCAAAAATGTTTGCAATTCTATCTTTTCCTTCACTTAGAGTTCCTTGGAAAATCATTCATTTTGCATATCCATGCATCACGTGCATACAGGTTGTCTGTCTTGGTCCAGTCTTCTAACAGTTGCTTCCCGCCAGCAGATCCATTTCAAGCTAACGCATAATTACAACACAAGAGCCAACTACAAAAGAAGAATGGAGATAACAGATAACGAGAACCGAGAATTAAAGCTCAGGTTGACCGCCTTTCTGCTATGGTCGAGACATTGATAGCAAACCAAGCAGCCCAAGCTGCTCAACTTCAAACAGCACAAGCTAAGGTTGCCGAAGCACAAGATGCACAGATCCAGGCGCAAGCACAGGCAGCAGAGATGCGCAACCAAATGTTAACCGCCCGTCTACAAGCAGAGGAAGCCCAGGCTAGGGCTCAAGTTCATAATTCAGGACAGACTTCGGCACAGAATCAACCTCAAATTCAGAATCAGACAACAGCAGCACCCGTCACTACAGTCATCGCTTCAGAAATCAACGCTGTCCCAGTCACTTCTGTTACCATCACAGCATCCCGTCCTTGGGCAATACCCAGGGATCTTAATCAAGATAGATATCAACAAGAGTTCGTTCCACCAAATGCTCCTGTCTTCACTAATGTGCCTCCCGTTGTTCACTATACTCCTCACCTAGGAGAACCTGTCTAACACGGCCCTACCCTAAGTGAGGATCCTGGTCTCAATGATAGAATGGATGAATTCCAGGATCAGTTTGCGGAATTACAAAAAGAGATAAAAGCTCTTCGAGGGAAAGACAGAATGGCGACTGGAGTAGTTATGAAGAACTGGACCGCAGTTGACATCCCACATTGTGTCCACATATCAAAGTAATTAAGCTTTTCAGTTTTCAAAAACCTTCCGCTTTAGCCCAAAGCGCGAAGCATTAATTTTGTAAAATGGGCACTTTTGTCAAAAACGTACTATCCATGAAAAAGATCTTTTGTGTTCCTATACACTTGTGTCCTTTTATCTTTTCAGCTTTTTCGGAAAATGGTAACACAAAAAAACCTTAAAAAGAATACATTTTTGCATGGCATGGTCAGTCCTCTAAAAACAATTGTTTGTACAGGTTACTTAAAACCGTTGAACACAATGACATCATGCCCTCTCCCAACTTTGAACATTCTGTATTCGAAGCTGAAAAGGAAGAGTGGGATGAGATTCTAGAAGAGGTCGCCCGCCATCTTGAAAATGAAGAAGACACTATTCAGCCATACAAGGAGCCTTTGGAAACAGTCAACTTGGGTTCGGAAGAAAATGTGAAAGAAGTCAAAATTGGAGCATTGTTATCCCCACAGGTCAAGGAGCAATTGATCAGCCTGTTGAAAGAGTATGTAGATGTGTTTGCTTGGTCTTATCAAGATATGTCTGGTCTCGACACTGACATCGTAGAGCACAAGCTACCTTTGAAGCCAGAATATCCACCGGTCAAACAGAAATTAAGAAGAACACATCCAGATATGGCCGTCAAAATTAAAGAAGAAGTTCTGAAGCAAATAGATGCTGGTTTTCTTGCCACTTCAGTGTATCCAGAGTGGATAGCAAATATTGTGCCAGTTCCTAAGAAGGACGGGAAGGTACGAATGTGTGTCGACTATCGTGACTTAAATAGAGCAAGCCCAAAGGATGATTTCCCCCTGCCTCACATTGACATGTTGGTAGACAATACAGCAAAGTTTGACATATTCTCCTTCATGGACGGTTTCTCCGGGTATAACCAGATCAAAATGGCTCTCGAAGACATGGAAAAAACTACATTCATAACACCATGGGGAACATTCTGTTATCAAGTGATGCCGTTTGGGTTGAAGAACGCAGGTGCTACTTACCAGCGAGCCATGACAACGCTCTTTCACGACATGATGCACAAAGAGATTGAGGTTTATGTGGATGACATGATCGCGAAGTCTCGTTCAGAAGAAGGTCACTTAGTAGATCTATTGAAGCTGTTTCAACGATTGAGGAAGTTCCGTCTTCGCCTCAATCCGAACAAATGCACATTTGGCGTCAGGTCAGGTAAACTCTTGGGCTTCATTGTCAGCCAAAAAGGCATTGAAGTTGATCCAGATAAAGTAAAAGCTATCCAAGAGATGCCCGCACCAAAAACAGAAAGGCAAGTGAGAGGTTTTCTAGGACGATTGAATTACATATCCCGATTTATTTCTCACATGACTGCCACTTGTGAACCTATCTTCAAATTGCTGAGAAAGAGTCAGAATTGTGTTTGGACAGAGGATTGTCAGAAAGCATTTGACAGTATCAAAGAGTACCTCATGGAGCCTCCTATCTTGTTACCACCTGTTGCTGGAAGACCGTTGGTTATGTATTTGACAGTGCTTGAGAATTCTATGGGCTGTATTCTGGGTCAACAAGACGAAACTAGAAAGAAAGAGCATGCCATTTACTACTTAAGCAAGAAATTTACTGACTGTGAATCACGATACTCCTTACTCGAGAAGACATGTTGTGCATTGGCTTGGGCTGCTAAGAGATTGAGGCAGTATATGTTAAGTCACACCACTTGGTTGATATCCAAAATGGATCCAATCAAGTACATTTTTGAGAAGCCTGCACTCACTGGTAAGATTGCCAGATGGCAGATGCTGTTATCAGAATACGACATTGAGTATCAAACCCAGAAAGCTATCAAGAGCAGTGTGTTGGCTGAGTACCTTGCTCACCAACCCGTTGAAGATCACGATGATAATGAGGATGAGTTTCCTGATGAAGATGTCATGTTCCTAAAATCCAGAGATTGTAAAGAGCCACTTCCTGAAGAAGGACCTGAACCAGATTCTCAATGGGGTTTAGTATTTGATGGAGCTTCCAACGTTTATGGACATGGAGTAGGTGCAGTTATTATCACTCCAGAAGGTTCTCATATTCCTTTCACGGCAAGAATTTGCTTTGAATGTACAAACAACATTGCTGAATATGAAGCCTGTATCATGGGTCTTGAAGAAGCCATTGACCTCCGCATCAAAAATCTTACTGTTTATGGTGACTCAGCGTTAGTTATCAATCAGATCAAAGGAGAATGGGAAACACGCCACCCTGGCTTGATCCCATACAAAGACTATGCAAGAAGATTGTTGACTTTCTTCACCAAGGTTGAATTGCATCACATTCCTCGGGATGAGAATCATATGGCGGATGCTCTAGCTACGTTGTCTTCAATGTATCAAGTGGGTTTTCCAAACGAAGTACCCAGAATTGTGATCAAGCGACTTGATAGACCAGCACATGTGTTAACAGCTGAGGCCAGTTTTGATGATAAACCATGGTACCACGATATCAAGCATTTCCTTCAGACTCAGGAGTATCCTCTTGGAGCAACAGAAAAAGATAAAAAGACTTTGAGAAGATTGTCAGGCAGTTTCTTCCTTAATCAGAATGTGCTCTATAAGAGGAATTATGACATGGTCTTACTCAGATGTGTTGACAAAAATGAAGCAGAAATGTTGATGAAAGAAGTTCACGAAGGGTCCTTTGGTACTCATGCAAACGGCCACTCTATGTCAAGAAAGATGTTGAGAGCTGGTTACTACTGGTTGACCATGGAATCAGATTGCTGCAAATTTGTAAAGAAGTGTCACAAATGTCAGATCTACGCTGATAAGGTTCATGTACCACCAACCTTTTTGAATGTGATTTCTGCTCCTTGGCCATTCTCAATGTGGGGCATTGACATGATCGGTATGATTGAACCCAAAGCTTCCAACGGACACCGTTTCATTCTCGTGGCAATTGATTACTTCACCAAATGGGTGGAAGCAGCTTCGTATGCAAAGGTGACAAAGCAAGTGGTGGTCAGATTCATCAAAAATAATCTCACTTGCCGATATGGCATTCCAAACAAGATCATCACTGACAATGGCTCCAATCTGAACAACAAAATGATGGATGAATTATGTGAAAGTTTCAGGATCGAGCATCACAACTCTTCTCCTTACCGTCCCAAGATGAATGGGGCAGTTGAAGCTGCAAATAAGAATATCAAGAAGATCATTCAAAAGATGGTTGTTACCTACAAAGATTGGCATGAAATGCTGCCTTTTGCACTACACGGATATAGAACATCAGTCCGTACTTCAACTGGGGCAACCCCATTTTCACTTGTATACGGTATGGAAGTTGTGTTACCGATAGAGGTTGAAATTCCATCAATGAGGATACTAATGGAAACTCAGTTGTCAGAGGCTGAATGGTGTCAAAGCAGATACGATCAGTTGAATTTGATTGAAGGAAAAAGAATGACTGCCTTGTGCCATGGACAGTTATATCAAAAGAGAATGAAGCAGGCATTTGATAGGAAGGTTAAGCCGAGAGAATTCAAAGAGGGTGACCTTGTGCTCAAGAAGATGATACTATTTCACAATGATTCTAGGGGCAAGTGGACTCCTAACTATGAAGGACCCTATGTTGTCAAGAAAGCCTTCTCAGGCGGTGCTTTAATTCTTACAAACATGGATGGTGAAGAGCTTCCACGTCCCGTGAATACAGATGCAGTCAAGAAATACTTCGCCTAAAAAATGAAAAGAACAGCTCGCTAAGTTGAAAACCCGAAAGGGCGGCTTAGGCAAAAATGAGCGTCTCGGTGGACTGAAAACCTGAAAGTGCGGTCCAAGCAGAAATTAGAGACATAAAAAAACAAAGAGAATATTATCCCGGTAGATTGAGAACCCGAAAGGGCAATCTAGGCAAAAGTTAGGGATTTCAGGCAAGTAACTGCATAACAGAGATAAGATCATTGAAGTATCAGAATATTTTCAACAGTTCTCCAACTTTCTCAAGGCTGTAATACAGGTCAAAAGTGGAAGAGAGAATGATGTCATTGTAGTTCAACGTACCCTTTTTCCACGAAATTACCATTTTCCAATTTGTAAAGATCTATGGAATCACGCTGTTGGCTGATTACCATCCTATCAAATCAATTTGAGCCTTTCTATATTTCTTGGCACTCTTAATTTTCATTTCAATTTACGAAAGTTCTTTTACTTTGACAGATATGTTTTGAAACAAAAGTTTTGAATTAAAAACAGTTTTTGAAAAATATAAAGATTATTTATTTTGATTTGTGGACATCAATAAAAGGATTGAGACATGTGGTCCCAGTAATTCTGAAATCATGTGATTCCAACTAGACATGTTCATATTACTATCCTTATATGTATATGATGAAAAAATCTCCACAGGTGTCTTGGCAGTAATATTTTTCCAGCAGAGGTTGTGATTCTGGATATCCCCAGCTATGCTTCCTAGTTTTCCTCAAGAGATCATGCAAGAAATATTTCAAGAAGTTTATTCCCTTCACTTGGGGCATGAAGACTCCCCAGTTAATTGATCATGAAGACTCCCCAGTTTAATTGATCATGAAGACTCCAAGGTTAATTGATCATGAAGACTTTGATCCAGGTTTTAAGTTACAGATTTGGCCTATGGGATTACTACAGGTATTTCCCCAGTAATTTATTAAGGCGGGATCAGCAATGTCCCCAGCAGAGGATGAGAAGGAAGATTTGATTTCCTTGAGCAGGAGTAATACAGAGGTCTCCATCCCTCAGCGAGTGAAGAAAGTTGATATTCAGAAACTACAGGGAATCTCCTGTTGTTCTCTGTCCATTCAATAGAAGGATATGTCTCCTCCTCAGTAAGGTTTTGTAGTAAAAGAAGAGTGTCTTATGCATTTTAAGCAAATTCAAGAATTGCAGGATTTCTCCTGAATTCTCATTTATATTCAAAGGTCAGACATCATTGTTCCCCGGCAGAGTCTCCTAGAGGAAAGATCTCGTAACCAGATATCAGACACCATAATCCCCTGCAGAGTCTTCATATACAGAAAGTATCCATGATAATTAAAGCAAAAAAAATCAAGGATAGATTTCCCCTATATTCTTATTCCCTGGAAAGATACCACCTATCCCCAGTGGACTTTATCCCCAGCGGAGTCTTCCAGAAGAATAATCCCTTCTGCATTATCAGCAAATTCAAGAATTGCAGGACTTCTCTTACAATATCATCTTATTTCCAGAGGATAACACCTTGTATCCCCAGCGGAGTCCTCAGAACGGTCCAATCCTCATATACCTCACAAATTCAAGAACCACAGGGAATCTCCTGCATTTTTGAAGTAGAAGGCATCTCCATTCTTCTACGGAATCCTCAGCAGAGACAGACTTTTAAAGAAACCTGGATATGGTGCTCTTGTACCAATTCCCCAGCAAGTCTTTGTACTACTCCCTAGCGAGTCTCAGTGCAAATCTCCAGCAAGTCCTTATGCAGCTGTTAACATTTTTAGTTATTCCTAGTTTTGTCTGTCCATCATGCATTCATTACTAAATATTCATGCATATCTATGACATATCATGCTTGCATTCATATGCATCTTGTTTCCTTGTTTATATTGTGGGTTGAGTCAATCTCTCCATATAGAGAATCCTCATAAGCAGCTATCGCAACCTAAAAAATACAGTGCGAAAAAAAACAACCGGCGAAAGAAAAAGACAGAAGAGTCGCCACCGTGCGTTATTCATCCCAAAGGAGGGAAAGGAAACACTCGAAGTAAACCTGAAAAAGGAAAGGACAAGACGGGGTCTCGCAACCAAATCTTGGGTTCGGGAGTCGGTTATGCGAAGGGAAGGTATTAGCACCCCTACGCATCCGTAGTACTCTACGGGATCCACTTTTGTAGTTCTTGTCTAAAGGGTGTGGGTTTATCTTGTGCTGTTTACCAAAAAAAAAAGGGTTAAATGAAAATGACTCGCACGGATGTCGCATCCACTGCATACGTATCTCATCTGAATATGAGAATCAGAGTCTTCGTAGCTCGGCTGACCTATGGGTTGGGGGGATGTGTGCTCGCTAAGACATCGCGTCTTATGCCTACGTATCTCATCTGGCCTGAGAATCAGAGCAAAACGTAGTTCGGCTAACTACTGGGTTATGGATTGGGTTTTGGACGAACGACGTTACTACGCAATCTACCGGATGCTCGACCTTTGGAGACTTACTCGCCTGTAGTAGAAGGAGTTGGCGTGTTGCTTTGGGTTTTAGGGTTTGGGATGCTCGAGGGAAAAAGGGCAGTCCTTGACGAAGGAACCACGCTACTTGCAGGGATATGAATACAAAACACAAAACATGTATCTCAAAGTAAAATGCCACCAAGGGGCTCAAACGTTGCCTCCTATCGAGGTCTTCCAGCTAGGAAAGCAGTAAAATGCGGGAAAAATGTAAAAGTACCACGCGGATAAAGATCCGAAGTAACAGCAATTAGAGGAATGGGAAACCTTGAGATCCTTCCAAGCTAATGCCATCAAAGAAAAGTGAGTCAGTACAGGTAATCGGAATGAACCTCCAGGGGTTATCCCACAAATAAAGTGGGAAACCACGCAAGTTATCCCTACAAAAGTCATGTGAGCCCTGATTGGAGAGCTTGATTGAAATTGAGTTGCACCCGTGAGGTTTACAAAACAATCTTCAGGGTTTATGTGAGGCAGAGGTGATTCTGCGTAGTTGAGTTCCCTTCGGGGTTTGGAGGCTGCTCTGAACTCCGTTAGGTCTTCTCTCACTATCTTTTTCCTCAGGGTTTTGTTCCAAGGAAACCTCAGAGTATTTTGCTTCTCTTCAAAATTCCCCTTTTGTTCTGTGTTCTCTCAAGTGAAGCCTTGGTATTTATAGACTGAATTTCATGGTTTTGTGGGCTCAAATGAGAGAGACCCAAGTCCAAAATTTTTTATTATATTTTATTTATTTAATTAATTAATTAATTAATTAAATTTTTTTATTATTTATTTTATTTTATTTTATTTTTGATCTAATTCTGATTGACATGATGAAATGCAATATGAAATGCTAAATGAATGCATGAATGAGGAGGGCAAATTTTGGGGTGTTACAGCTGCCCCTATTCAATCATCAGCTAACCCGAGTAGGATGAAAGCGAACAGCTTATCAGACAAACGGGGTGAGCTGTGATTGAATACCAAAGACAGACCGAAAATTTGTGCTCCGAGAATACCACAAAAACGCGGAAATACACCGCGCTGTTATCTTTCTTCCGATCCTCTGGCTTAATCTGGAGTTTTGATCCTCTGGCTGAACCTATACTCAATTTAGTCCTCTGGTTGGATATTAATTTTGATCCTCGGGCTGGATACGATTTTGATCTTCTGGCTAGATCTTCTTCGATCTTCTGGCTAGATCTCCTTCATTTCGATTCTGGCTGAATCTATTTCGATCTTCTGGCTAGATCTGAATTGTTGCGATTTTCGATCTTCTGGCTAGATCTTCTTTGTTTCGATTCTCTGGCTGAATCTATTTCCTTTGATTCTCTGGCTGAATCTACTTCGATCTTCTGGCTAGATCTGAATTGCTTCGATTCTCTGGCTGAATCTATTTCCGGTCTTCGGGCTAGACCTGATTTCGATCTTCTGGCTAGATCTTCTTCGATCTTCTGGCTAGATCTCCTTTGTTTCGATTCTCTGGCTGAATCTATTTCGATCTTCTGGCTAGATCTGGATTGTTTTGATGATAAATTTCCATCATTAGGATCCCGCATCTGAGGCATGCGCTGGTTGACCCTCTTTTGAAATCTACACCCAACCTTCATATTAGATATGCAGCTTCGAGCATATTCCACTTTTGGGCTTCGTACCTATTCTTCGGGCTAGAACATGTTGTAACGACTCCTCAATTAGACTTGCTGGGGAAATAAAGCTTGTAGGCGACTTCACTGGGGAATCTTCAAATTGAGCCTCAGGCTGACTCTTGGGAAAACGATTCTCAGGTTGAATCTTCAAAAATGACCCTTATGCTGGATCACGGGAAAACGATTCTCAGGCTAAATCTTCAAAAAGTGACCCTCATGTTGGATCACGGGAAAACGATTCTCAGGCTGAATCTTTGAAATGACCCTCAGGCTGGATCACTCACGCTTGATCCTCTGGCTGGATTTCAAGACCTTGGTTGTACAGTAATTCTTCAGTCTTCTTGGAAGAACCTGTTTATCAGCTTATGTGTATGCTTAATATGATATGCATGCGAATGCAAATGCTATGCATGGTGTAAAAGAAAAAAGAAATCTGCTAGGGGAAGCAAACTCCGGTAGGGAACAGATCGCTGTATCAATCCTTGAATGCTCTATGGGGAATGATCCGTCTGCCGGGACCAATGAGCCACCAAAAATAAATTGGCTGCTTGAAAAGTCGACCTTGCGGGGGGAGTATCAACTATGGAAACTTTGTTCGGCGAGGCTCTGTGAGGAGAGTCTGTGGGGAAAACACTTCTTGGGGAAATGTCGTAGGAAACGACCTTTGCTGGGGATATGAACTTGCTAATCGCCCTTAAGCTGGGGATTAGAACAAATCTGTTAGAAATAATGCTGGGGATGAGATGAACACTGGGAACACCACCCTCTTGTCCGTTGGGCATGCAACCACTCCGCTGTTGCTAGGAAGATACAGTCTGACACCGTCAACTCCGCTGGGGATATACAGTCTGGATACTGTCAACTCTACTGGGGATAGACAGTCTGGATACTGTCAACTCTATTGGGGAACATGCTCTGCTGAGGAGAGACTTTGTCAACCGCTTGGGGATGAGGATTCATGACTTGTCATCCGGTTCCTGTGACCTGCAACCAGAAATACACGTATGCCTCGGGGGAATTACTCGGTTTGAATTCACCGTCCGGGATTAAGCACATTCAAAGCAATTTTAAATGTTTTCCTGTGCAAATCATCTGCAAAAGCCACCATTATGTTCATATGCAATATGTTTTATCAAAAATTCGGACATTTTTGCAAACAAACTGATAAATGAAAAATAAAGAGGCTCTTTAACTGAATTATTCGACTCTTACTGGGGAGAAAATTTGTGCCAGGAATAGGCGAGGGTATCAGGAAGCTGATCCCTGAAAAGAGGTGATCGCTATAAAAAAAAGAACTATCCTAATGGTAATGGGGATACAGGGTCCCACTGAGTTTCGACTCTGCTATGACTCGTATGTCCTAAAGACGCTCAGCTCATCTTGCTTTTTGAAGTGGATGATTAGTCGATCTTTAACCTTCGAAGATTGCCGGATTGAATGAAACGGTGATATAACACTGATGAACTCAGATCCTAGTCATTCGCTTATTCCCTAACTTTTGCCTGGATCGCCCCCTTTTTCGGGTTTTCAATCCACCGGGATACCCATTTTTGCCTGAGCCGCCCTTTTGGGTTTTCGACTCACCGGGTGTACACTTTTTTTATATCCCTAATTTTTGCCCGAACCTCTTTATTCTTTTTTTTTGGTTCGTTGGGATGCCCTTTTTTTGCCTGGACTATTCTTTTTATCGTCCAGCGGATCTATTTTATGCGAAGTATTTTTTTTTAACTGCGTCTGAGTTAATAGGGGACGGGAATCCTTCGCCATCCATGGTTGTTAGCATCAAAACTCCGCCATAGAAAATCCTTTTAACCACGTACGGACCCTCATAGTTCGGTGTCCATTTGCCCCTGTGATCTGTGTTGGGAGGAAGAAATATTTTGAGTACCAATTCACCGACTCGATACTCCCGAGAGCGCACTTTCTGACCAAATGCTTTCTTCATTCGTCTCTGACCGAGATACGTCAATTCTGGGTACGTAGTTCCAGCATAGCACCATTTCCCGTTGGTTTGATTGATGACCAAAGCTGAGTCCTCGTATACATCCAGGGATTTAATCTGTATTTTGACGGCTTCCTCAAGTCTTAGGATACAAGCTTCGTATTCGGCTTCATTGTTAGTGCAGGGAAAAGTTATTCTGGCACCAAATGGCATATGAACCCCCTTCCGGTGTGATCAACACTATACCAACTCCGCGACCATTGACGTGGACCGCCCCATCAAACATCATAACCCATTTGGATTCAGGGTCAGGCCCCTCCTCCGGGAGTGGTTCCTCTCAATCTTTCGATTTGAGAAACATGATGTCCTCATCAGGAAAGTCAAACCTCATAGGTTGGTAATCATCAATCGGTTGCTCTGCAAGATAGTCTGACAAGACACTTCCCTTGATGGCTTTTTGTGAAGTGTATTGGACGTCGTACTCTGTCGGTATCATTTGTCGCCTAGTAACCTTTCCGGTAAGTGCTGGCTTTTCAAAAATATACTTGACTGGATCCATTTTTGATATCAATAGAGTCGTGTGAGTCAACATATACTGTCTTAGTCGGCGAGCAGCCCATGCCAAAGCGCGGCAAGTTTTCTCGAGCAATGAGTATCTTTGTTCACAGTCGGTAAACTTTTGCTAAGGTAGTATATTGCATGCTCTTTTCGACCTGACTCGTCATGCTGACCGAGCACACAACCCATCGACCTTTCTAACACAGTCAAGTACATGATCAACGGTCTTTTCTCTCTGCTTGTAGACTTGCTCCGATCTTGATCTTTTTCTTGTCGTCCTCGATACCAACGTTGATGGTCTCAACCACCTCCTGATAAGGTGTAATAGCTCGGTCCTCCTGTTTCAACAATCTGGCTAACCTTTCAGGCAATTCACAATCTTCCTCAGCCCCTTCTTCGGCTTGATAGATAGGATTGTCGAAGTCATACTTGGCCATAGCAGTGTCGTTAGCAGTGAGATCCGGGTGGTCGGCTCTGCATGATGGAGGATCATGCTTTACCTTAGAATGAGAGATTTTTTTTTTGAAAGAAAGGAAAAACGAAAAAAGAAACATTGCCATTTTTTTGGTAAAAAGTAAAAAAAACTGAAAGAAAGAGAACACAAAATTGTTTGCAAAAGCCGTCCTTTATTGATGATAAAAATAATTGCGAAACGTAACTAAATGGATGGCCCTACAAATGAGCCGTTACACCTTGGGCAAAGTGTAAGACTTTATTATGCATGTAATAAAGGAAAACAATAAAAATCACTCTTTCAGCAGAGTAACCCGGACGGTTTTTTCAGACGACCAATTGTCGAGCTTTTCTCCCGGGACACACGGGCGAATCCAGCTATCTAAGTCACAGTCGCTGTCAGCCTTGTCTTCATCTGCAACATTGACGATGTGGGGAGAAACCAAACCCCCGCTGGAGAGAGTACCGGTTTCATTCTTCTGAGATCCCGGAGCATACCCCAATCCAAACTTGTCTTCTTTGATGACTGGCTCCACAAATTTGCCCCAGCCTTGGGCATTACCAGCTTTAACCACTTCAACAGCATTAATCCCTTGCCCGTCGTGGGCTGGCATCGGGTTCTGGATAACATTAGGCACCGGAGCAAAATTGATAGCCTGGGCATCTCTCAAATCTTGCACCTTTAACTGGAGAGCCTTGCAATTATCTGTAGTATGGCCAGGTGCGTTGGAGTGAAAAGCACATCTGGCGTTGACATCATAACCTCTAGGCAAATTATTGGGATCGATTGGTGGGGCCAGAGTTCTCAACGTAACCAGATTCATGTCAATCAGCCTGGGAAGTAATACTGAATAAGGCATTGGGATTGGCTCGATGACCCGATCCGTTTGCCTTGGACGTTGTTGATAGTGTCTCTGTTGACCCGGATTACCTCCTTGTCGTTGATTGTTGTACCTGGGTTGTTGTTGCGGATGACATTGCGGTTGAGGAACAGGTGTTGGAATAGTGACTGCGGCCACTTGATCTTGATAATAATTAGGGCGTCCTCTACCCCTGCCTTTGCCGGCATACACAGCGCTTGTCTCGCCTTCTTTTCTTCGCTGACCGTTACCAGCAAACAGTCTCTTGGGACCTGATGAGTTGGAAGCACTATTGTCTTGGATTCGGCCCATCTTCAACAGACTCTCGATTCTTTCTCCAGCAATTACTATCTCTGCAAAGCTGATTGACGGGCAAGCAGCCAATCTCTCAATATAATTGCCTTGAAGAGTGTTCATGAACATGTCCGCCATCTCCCTTTCAGACATAGGGGGTTGGACGGACGCAGCAATCTGTCTCCAACGCTGAGCATACTCTCTAAAGGTTTCCTTGGCAGTCTGAGACATACCTTGCAACAAGGTCCGATTTGGAGCCATGTCCAAGTTGTATTGATATTGCTTGACAAAAGCCTCTGCCAAGTCTTTCCAGCTCTTGATGGTAGTACGAGACAAATGAGAATACCATTCACGAGAAGCTCCAGTTAGACTGTCTTCAAAATAGTACATCCACAGCTTTTCATCTTCCGTGTGAGCTCCCAACCTTCCCAGATAAGATTGGAGATGAATGCGTGGGCAAGAAGCCCCGTTGTATTTCTCAAAAGTAGGGGGTTTGAACTTGTGAGGAATCCTTACTCCCTGAACCAGACCAAGATTTGTGACATCAAAGCCTAAGGAATTTTGAGACTCCAAAGATTTGAGCTTCTCAGCAAGCTCATCCATACGGCGAGTGGTCTCGAGGGCCTCGTCGTGCAAAGAAAATTGATCACACTGATAATCTTCAGTAACGGGGTGCCCGTTAATCCGAATTCCTTGATTCACATCGTACCTTCCGCCAATACCATTCCCAACATTCCTTGTGTTGCCAACATTACCCGGGTTTCCATCAGCATTTGCGTTACCCGCGTTACCAGTGTTCACAGGGTTATCAGCGTTCTCAGGGTTACCAGGGTTTCCCTCAGCATTTGGTATCTCCAACTCTGGATTGGGTCTCGGTTGCTCAACCAATTCCCTCAGCTTTTCTTGGCCTGCTGCCATACCAGTCATCAATGTCATGAACTGATCCATCCTTTCACGCATATCAGCCAGCTCTTTCTGTACTTGGTCCATCGCTAGCTGAGGACGATTTTCCTTTGTCGGGTACCTGTGGACTCGCTTGGGACCAATAACTGCCTGATACAGGGAACAAACATTAGACACTGCGGTGACACCTGCAAAACAGACAAGGGTTAATATGCATGGTATGCGATGCACTGCTTGTTCAGTTTTAAGGCACCCCCGTTTTGAAAGGGAATACCCTGCAAATGAATAAGCATGAGATGTTGGATGCAAATATGCAGATGATGTTATGCAATGCAAAGGCATGTCAATCAGAATTGATGTATCTGCTTGAACATCTGTCAGGTTGCACTGTTTGGAGAGAAATTAAGAGCACACCAAACAAAGGTCATGGGATGGATCATGTTATCCTTAATATCAACCATCCATTTTGGTGGATTATGGTTTACATCTTATCAACACCCGAGTTCCATTGATATTAAGGATATCTGATCGGATTAACCATGAATCAAGGGTTTGTTGCAAGTCACGAGCATGGAGTTTAGGTTAAGAACCACCCAAAAGGAGTGTACTAAGGTTTAAACCTGCCAAACATGTTCTACAAAAGGTTCCCATAGTCATAATCCCATCTTTCGGATATTATCAGAGGAACGACTACTCGTATTCCAACAATATTCTCAAGAGAGACTCTTATGAGTGTAGTATCGCGTAACAATCGTATCAAATCTTACACTTGAACGACTTTCGCACTACGTCCTACGAATAGGCCAAGATGGGTTTGGTAAACTAAGGTCCTCGGCTTCTTAGGTCTATATTGGAACAAGTAATGTCTAACCACAACTTACTTATCTGACATTATTGATCTCAACATGACCTCCACCAAGTGAATGGGCTTGCAAGTCAACTCGCTAAGGAATACTCCACACAAGTTGACAGGACTATGCCATTCTCCTATCTTAAGTGCACTCGAGTTCGGGTATAGAACTCATCTCACAAAGATCACCAAGCAGCCAGCCAACAGAAACAGCAATGATATATACACAATGCAATAAGGTAAAGCAGGTAAATAAATAACTGCACAAAAGCATGAACACCCAATAAACAAACAAACTACAAAAGCTAGGAGGGACTCGCTTAGGGCAGATGGACCAGCAAGAGGTCAACTTCTTTTTCCCCAGCAGAGTCGCCAGCTATCGCAACCTAAAAAATACAGTGCGAAAAAAAACAACCGGCGAAAGAAAAAGACAGAAGAGTCGCCACCGTGCGTTATTCATCCCAAAGGAGGGAAAGGAAACGCTCGAAGTAAACCTGAAAAAGGAAAGGACAAGACGGGGTCTCGCAACCAAATCTTGGGTTCGGGAGTCGGTTATGCGAAGGGAAGGTATTAGCACCCCTACGCATCCGTAGTACTCTACGGGATCCACTTTTGTAGTTCTTGTCTAAAGGGTGTGGGTTTATCTTGTGCTGTTTACCAAAAAAAAAAAGGGTTAAATGAAAATGACTCGCGTGGATGTCGCATCCACTGCATACGTATCTCATCTGAATATGAGAATCAGAGTCTTCGTAGCTCGGCTGACCTATGGGTTGGGGGGATGTGTGCTCGCTAAGACATCGCGTCTTATGCCTACGTATCTCATCTGGCCTGAGAATCAGAGCAAAACGTAGTTCGGCTAACTACGGGGTTATGGATTGGGTTTTGGACGAACGACGTTACTACGCAATCTACCGGATGCTCGACCTTTGGAGACTTACTCGCCTGTAGTAGAAGGAGTTGGCGTGTTGCTTTGGGTTTTAGGGTTTGGGATGCTCGAGGGAAAAAGGGCAGTCCTTGACGAAGGAACCGCGCTACCTGCAGGGATATGAATACAAAACACAAAACATGTATCTCAAAGTAAAATGCCACCAAGGGGCTTAAACGTTGCCTCCTATCGAGGTCTTCCAGCTAGGAAAGCAGTAAAATGCGGGAAAAATGTAAAAGTACCACGCGGATAAAGATCCGAAGTAACAGCAATTAGAGGAATGGGAAACCCTGAGATCCTTCCAAGCTAATGCCATCAAAGAAAAGTGAGTCAGTACAGGTAATCGGAATGAACCTCCAGGGGTTATCCCACAAATAAAGTGGGAAACCACGCAAGTTATCCCTGCAAAAGTCATGTGAGCCCTGATTGGAGAGCTTGATTGAAATTGAGTTGCACCCGTGAGGTTTAAAAAACAATCTTCAGGGTTTATGTGAGGCAGAGGTGATTCTGTGTAGTTGAGTTTCCTTCGGGGTTTGGAGGCTGCTCTGAACTCCGTTAGGTCTTCTCTCACTATCTTTTTCCTCAGGGTTTTGTTCCAAGGAAACCTCAGAGTATTTTGCTTCTCTTCAAAATCCCCCTTTGTTCTGTGTTCTCTCAAGTGAAGCCTTGGTATTTATAGACTGAATTTCATGGTTTTGTGGGCTCAAATGAGAGAGACCCAAGTCCAAAATTTTTTATTATATTTTATTTATTTAATTAATTAATTAATTAATTAAAATTTTTTATTATTATTATTATTTTTTTTGGATCTAATTCTGATTGACATGATGAAATGCAATATGAAATGCTAAATGAATGCATGAATGAGGAGGGCAAATTTTGGGGTGTTACAGCAGCAAAACACCTTTTATTGGTCATGTTCCCCACAGAGATCTATGCCTCGTGGAAGATGGTTGTTTCAGTTGTAAATCCTGATGAGTTCATTCCTCTTCAGTTGAAGTCTTGTTTGACCGTTTCATTCTAGTTCTATCCTAGTTTGAACCTCGTGTCTCCAGATAAAGCTCAGAAATTGCCAGTAAAAGAAGGCAACAATATAGTCTTTGTGACTCTCATTCAGTAAAACAGACATGACAGATATTGTGTCCAAGTCCTTTATACCTTCATCTTTGAGTCGGTACCCGTTACAAACTTGAGTTACCTACATCCATGAGTGGTAACCTTTGTTATCCCTCGGATAAATTAATTACTATCTCCATCTATGAGTTGATAACATCCTCACAGAAAGTTCCATGGTTCTACCTGCAACTTTGAGCTGGTAGCGTGCTTTCGTCTTTGAGTTTAGCACAGATTCCTTTTGATTCCACCTTCGTCTTTGAGTTGTTGAAGTACCTGCAACTTTGAGCTGGTAATATGCATTCATCTTTGAGTTAGCAAGATTTCTTTTGATTCCACCTTCGTCTTTGAGTTGGTGAAGTACCGTCATCTATGAGCTGGTAGTGTGCATTCATCTTTGAGCTTGCACAGGTTTCTTTTGATTCCATCTTCGTCTTTGAGTTGATGGAATGCCTTCATCTATGAGTTAGGTACACTTTATCCTGTTACCTTCATCTTTGAGCTGGTAACGTGCTTTCGTCTTTGAGTCAGCACAATTTTCTTATGTTTCCATCTCCTTCTTTGAGTTGATGGAGTACCTTCATCTATGATTTAGGTACATAGTGAGCCCTCATCTATGAGCTGGTAGTATGCATTCATCTTTGAGTTCGCACATTTTCCTGTGATTCCATCTTCGTCTTTGAGTTGATGGAGTACCTTCATCTATGAGTAGGGTATGTTTGATCCTTGTTGAACTGATAGTGTGCTTTCATCTTTGAGTCTGCACAGATAACTTCTGATTCCATCTTCGTCTTTGAGTTGATGGAGTACCTTCATCTATGAGTTAGGTACATTTTGTCCTTCCACCGTCATCTTTGAGTCGGTAATGATAAACATCTCCAGGAGAATATGTTCTAAATTCTTTTAAACACCTTTGTGAATGAATCGGTGGTTGCCTTCAACTTTGAGTCGGCATTTCTCTGTCCACCTCATCAATGAGTTGGTAGTGTGCATTCAACTGTAAGTCTGCACAATGATCCTTAGATCTGATTCTTCATCTACACCATCATCAATGAGTTGGAATTTGATTTCCCTAGCAGTGTTATTATCAATCTTTTGAAGCTTGCCTTCAACTTTGAGTTGGCATGTCCTGTTTACCTCATCAATGAGTGGGTAGTGAGCTGTCAACCATGAGTTAACGCAGTTCGATTCTTATTATGCCCTTGTTATACCTTCATCCTTGAGTTGGTATTCATCTTTTCTGTTACCTCCATCTTTGAGTTGGTAATGTACTGTCACATCAGTACTCTTGTTATATTGATCTTTTCCCACTTTCATCAATGAGATAGTGATGTATCGTCAACATTGAGTCGATATCTCTTTTCCTCCTATTTTCCATATATGAATAGGTAGCGAATCTTCCCCAGCTGAGTATTCTCAGTGTTTACCTTCATTCATTGAGTCGGTGTATGTCCTTCCCCAGTAGAGTTGGCACTCCTGTGTCTCTGTGTCTGTCTGTCTTTTGCATCATGCATACATGCATTTGCGGTCAAATTTTGTGGCGTTTGTCATATTTAATTACCTTACGCCATTCGATAGCCTCCGGCTATCTGGCCTAAGTTAATTAAATAGGGGCATCTGTCGCACCCCAAAATTTGACTTTGGCTTTGTTGACCACGTCTTGATTAATCTCGTTGTCTCGTATTCATCTCAATTTCTTAAACTTCGCGTGACAACTGGTTTGATTAGGTTTTGTGTGTTTTCGTTGCTTACCGTGTTGTATTTCGTTGTTTTAGCAAAACCTGGCCGATATCGTTGCCTCGTATTTATCTCGCTTATCTCTTTTGTGCGTGGCATCGCTTCGATTAGGTTTTGTGCGTTTTTATCTATTTAATTGTTTGTTTGTCGGTATTTTGACTGTATTTCGAATATATTAGAGTTTTCGTATTGTCCGATTATTTGTGATTGTGTTTGTCAGCGTTTTCGTGATGTCGTGTTGATTTTATTATTGCCTAGGGTTGTTTATTTAATTACGTGTTGTGCCGTGTGATTTAATCGAGTCTGTTTGAGTCGTGTTGTTGATTTTACTGATTTACCGGTTTACTGGTTTATTGGTTTTATCAATTTGTCTGTTTTGCTGTGCAAATTGTCATCGTTTTTATCGCGTTCGTGTCGCTCGATTTTATCGTATTTTAATCGTGTGCCGTTTAATATTATTTGTGCTTAATATTAATTGTGTTTAGTTGTTAATTAGTTTATTTAATTAGGATTAATATTATATTAGTTTATTATTATTATTATTATATAATATATAAATATATATTATTAATTTATGTTAGATATTTTTTAGGTTTCTTATTATTTAAGTAATCTAAATATATATTATTAATTTATGTTAGATATTTTTTAGGTTTCTTATTGTTTAAGTAATTTAAATATATATTATTAATTTATGTTAGATATTTTTAGGTTTCTTATTATTTAAGTAATCTAAATATATATTATTAATTTATGTTAGATATTTTTTAGGTTTCTTATTGTTTAAGTAATCTAAATATATATTATTAATTTATGTTAGATATTTTTTAGGTTTCTTATTGTTTAAGTAATCTAAATATATATATATAGAGGTGGTTAGTAAGAAAAAAAGAAGGGAGGAAGGTGAATCAGTAAGGAAAAAACGTGTGGTGAGAGAAACAGAGAATTGAAAAGAAATATTTTTCCAAAAGCATTACCGTATTTCACTTGTTCTTCATTTTCGGTAACCCAAAATCGTCCCGATTATTCACCGAAACACAAAACCGATTTCATATCTTTGAAGTTCGTTGAGTCCAGGTCACAAATATCCAAGGTTCATTTCATTCCGGCGTCGTTTCACCGATCAAGAGCGACGTTGAAGTCAGGTACTCACGAAGGCAGCCAGCACTGCGTCGGTGACGGTTTCCAGCTTTCGGTCGATCATTTGGACGATCAGAAGTTCATCCTCTTCACACAAGGTAATATTCTTCACTTATCTCTGAAATCGGCAAAGTTTCGGCTTGCCGACATGTGTTTTAATATATATATATATATATATATATATATATGTATATATATATATATGTATATATATATATATATATATATATATATATATATATATATATATATATATATATATATATATATATATATATATATATATATATATTACTTTTGTTTACTAAATATTGTTTATCTTTTATTATTATTTTGCATATATGTTTTATTTAAATGTTAGTTCAATTAATTATTTGTTTAAATGTTTATTTTAATTAAATGTTTATTTATATCAAATGTTTATTTTGTCTAAAGTAAATGTTTATATTGTTTTTTTATATTTGTTTATGTTGTTACTAACCGTTTCGTTTCAGTTTCAGCTCGATTAACTCCACTAACTATTCGTAATATTAACTATTCATAGCTAACTGTGTTGTATTAATTTACTTTCTCGCATTTTTTATGTTCTGTATTGTGTGTTTAATCGTATTGTTCACGTTTTATGTTAAAAAATCGAAAAATCCAAAAAAGAGAAACCCGATGCGATTCCAACGGTCGCCGTTTAAGAAACCCTTTTCACACACTCACAAGCTTACTCTTGGGCTTCCTTATAATGAGCCCATTTATTTATTGTTTCAGGGTTTAGGCTCATTCAAATCTTTTGCCAGCATTGGCTTTTCAGTTTAAAAACATTTTCAAAAGGACGTGTCAGTCTCGAAGCCCCCCGCCTAGGTCGAGCAAGAGATGGCAAGACACGCCAATCTAAAATCAACAAAACAGACTTTCCCCTTTTCTTTTGGGAGAACTACGTGGATTCTGATTTCTCCATTGCGCCTTGGAGATACGTAGGCATGAAGTCTACGACTTTATCGAGTCCAAAAACAATAAAATCAAGTTCTTTTCTCATCTCCCCAATCAAACGATCAAAGCGAAAAAAGCAAAGCATTCACATAAACATAAGCAAAAAGGTTCCTGTGGAGTACCACAGATGTAGAGGGTGCTAATACCTTCCCTTTGCATAACCAACCCCCGAACCCGTAACTCTAAAGGGATTTATCGTTATTTTTCCCTTCCTCTTTTTGGATAAAATAAAAGACGGTGGCGACTCTTGCATTTAAAATATTTTTCAAACGGGTTAAGTTCAATCAATACTTAATCTCGTGAAAAATCCCGCTGCGACACAATGCAATGTAATAAACTAGTCCCAAGAAGAGGAGGGCAAATTTTGAGGTGTTACAATGTCAAGGACATCTTCCTCAACATCCTCTTCAGGTTCAGAATCATCTCTGACCTTCCTCTTCTTTATTTTAACCTTGCTCCATGGTTTGGAGGGACCAATACCAACAGTCTTCTTAGCCTTTCTAGCTGACATAAGTTCAGCCATAGATTTTCCTTTGCGAGTCTTCATGCATTTAGCCACACTTGGCTTTATGTGATGAATCAAGCTTTCCTCTTGATCATCAGAGCTACCATCCTCTAGATCAATCATAACATTTGCATCATCATGATTCTCAGAGTGGGAAACATTAGCAGTCTTAGAGGCCATAAATTTCCCTTTGTCAGACACGGTTTGCCCTAGAGAGCGCAACCCTTTAGCAGCCAAGTCCTTTTCAGAACTGGAGGAATCGTCACCCTTACCACTAGGTTGTTCAACCTCAGGAGGGGGATACATTTGAGCAAGGGGAATAGATACCCCCTTCACCGAGTGGACTTCATTAAGAATTCTAGTAACTAGGTCTCTTATAACACGATCAGTATAATGTGTTCCTTCCTTATGCTTAGTGACAGTAGTTGAACCAGACGGGATACTAGAGGGATTACCTTGATTGGAACATGCAGAAGCGGAGGCATCAATGGAGATTGGTTGGTTCAAATCAATGTCTGCGCCGGGAATAACAGAGAGAGGAGCAACATCCAGAATCTCATCATCAGGGATGCCCATGGGAGGAACACTAGCTTTTGGAGTAGACTTAGTATTTTTAGAAGCAGATGTATCTTGATGTTGTGACATTTTGGAGTTTTTCTGGAAAAAGTAAAGTTGCCCTAGCAGAGGTTTGTGGAGAAGGAAAAGGAAGATGGAAGAGTTGGAGTAGGTAATGGGGTTATGGGGGTAGCGTGTGAAGATGGAATAGATGGTATTTCCAATACAAGGTAATGATCTACCATAATGGGGGCACTTTATTTTAGGAACATAGACAATAATTTGATTACTTTTTCCACTCCATATTAATTGCTACAAATTTTCATAAATACAAATCCCTAGTTTCCCTCTCAGGAATTCAAATTGATTTGCATCCAAGGCCTTTGTAAAAATATCATCTAACTGCATCTCAATAGCAACATGCTCTAAGGCTACAGTCTTATCCTCGACAAGTTCTCTAATAAAATGGTGACAGATATCAATATGTTTGGTCTTGCTGTGCTGAATAGGGTTCTTTGAGATGTTTATAGCACCCAGGTTGTCACAGTACAATGTCATGACATCTTGTGTGACATTGTATTCAGTCAGCATTTGTTTCATCCACAACAGTTGAGAACAACTACTTCCAGCTGCTATGTATTCAGCTTCAGCAGTAGACAGAGAAACACAATTTTGCTTCTTACTAAACCATGATATTAGATTGTTCCCAAAGAAGAAACATCCTCCTGATGTGATTTTCCTATCATTAACACTTCCATCCTAATCAGCATCACAATAGCCAGACAACACAGAGTCAGATCCATGAGTGTATAGCATCCCATAGTCACAAGTGCCATTGACATATTTCAGGATCCTTTTCACTTGGTTTATATGGCTCACCTTTGGTCCAACTTGATATCTAGCACATACACCTACAACAAAAGCAATGTCAGGTCTACTTGCTGTAAGATATAGTAGACTCCCTATCATGCTTCTGTAGAGACTTTGATCCACACTGACACCATTTTCATCTTTAGACAACTTCAGATGAGTAGGAGCAGGTGTCCTCTTGTAGCTTGCATTATCCATGCCAAACTTCTTAACAATATTCATGGCATATTTACTTTGAGATAGAAAGATAGAATCTTCCATCTGCTTGACTTGCAGGCCAAGAAAATAAGTTAGTTCTCCAACAAGACTCATTTCAAATTCAGACTGCATTTGTTCAACAAAATGTTGAACCGTCTTACTTGACATCCCACCAAACACAATATCATCCACATAGACCTGAGCAATCATGAGCTTTCCTCCTTCATCTTTGACAAATAAAGTCTTATCAATGCCTCCCTTTTTGTATCCATTGTCAATAAGAAACACTGTGAGTATCTCATACCAAGCTCTAGGAGCTTGTTTCAACCCATAAAGAGCTTTCCTCAACTTATACACATGCTTTGGAAGATTTGGATCTGTGAATCCCTTTGGTTGTTCAACATATACTTCCTCATTCAAGTAGCTATTTAAGAAGGCATTTTTCACATCCATTTGGAACAATTTAAATTTCCGAATACATGTCACTCATAGCAATAATCTAATGGACTCCAGACGAGCTACAGGTGCAAATGTTTCATCAAAGTCAACTCCTTCAACTTGAGTGTATCCTTGAGCTACTAATCTTGCTTTATTCCTAGTAACCACACCTTTTTCATCGTATTTATTCTTGTATACCCACTTTGTTCCAATAACATTTATTCCTTCAGGTCTTGGAACCAATTCCCATACTTCATTTCTCTTGAATTGGCCTAACTCTTCCTGCATGGCATTGATCCAGAACTCATCAGTTAAAGCTTCTTTAACATTCTTAGGCTCAACCTTTGACACAAAACAGGCATGTGAGATCACTTCCCTTGATCTTGCGGTGACTCCTTTATTTAGATCTCCTATAATGAGATCTTTAGGATGATCCTTCTGAATTCTGATAGAGGGTCCCTTGTTTACTTGATCAGCTTCAGGTTCAGCTTGGGTGGACTCACTCTCACTACTTTTATCAGAAGGTTCAGCTGGGGCATCATTCAGAAATGTTTCAACATCGTCTGTGACATCTGTCTCTTGATCATCAACAATAATATTGATAGATTCCATCATAACTTTAGTTCTGGAATTAAAGACTCTAAAGGCTCTGCTGTTTGTTGAGTAGCCCAAAAATATTCCTTCATCACTCTTGGGGTCCATTTTCCTTCTATGTTCACGATCAACCAGGATATAACATTTACTACCAAACACATGGAAGTATTTGACAGTAGGTCTTCTTCCCTTCCAGACTTCATATAAAGTGGTTGAGGTCCCTTTTCTCAAGGTTACTCTGTTGTGAGCATAACAAGCAGTGTTCATAGCTTCAGCCCAAAAGTGGTAAGACAACTTCTTAGCATGAATCATAGCTCTAACATATTCTTGGAGAGTTCTATTTTTCCTTTCCACCACACCATTTTGCTGAGGGGTAATGGGAGAAGAGAACTCATGTTCAATCCCTTCAGATGAACAGAAATCAGCAAATTTATTGTTTTCAAATTCTTTCCCATGATCACTTCTGATTCTGATGACATGACTCTCTCTTTCTCTTTGAAGTCTTTGGCAAAGGTCTTTGAACACATCAAACAAATCAGATTTTTCCCTTATAAAATTCACCCAGGTATATCTAGAGAAGTCATCCACCACAACATAAGCATACCTTTTTCCACCAAGACTTTCCACCTGCATAGGCCCCATCAAGTCCATGTGGAGAAGTTCCAGCACTTTATATGTAGTGTCATGTTTGATCTTCTGATGTGACATCTTTGTCTACTTTCCAATCTGACATTCACCACATACTCTTCCTTCTTCAATCTTTAATTTTGGGATTCCTCTGCCAGCTTCAACAGATATGATCCTCTTCATCCCTTTAAGATGCAGATGACCCAGTTTTTGATGCCATATTTTCACTTCTTCTTCTTTAGCTAGAGCACATATTGATGAATAACTAGTTTCTTGAGGAATCCACATGTAACAGTTGTCCTTAGATCTGACTCCTCTCATAATCACTTCATTTTTTGCATTAGTAACCAAGCATTCAGTTTTTGTGAAGTTCACATTGAGACCTTGATCACATAGTTAACTGATGCTGATCAGGTTTGCAGTCAATCCTTTAACAAGCAACACATTATCAAGGTTAGGAACTCCATAGCAGTTTAGCTTTCCAATCCCCTTTATTTCATCCTTAGCTCCATCACCAAAAGTTACATAGCTGGTGACATGAAATTGAAGGTCAACCAACAGATTTTTGCTTCCAGACATGTGTCTGGAGCATCCACTGTCAAAGTACCAATCTTCTTTGGCTGAGACTCTGAAGGAAGTGTGAGATATAAAGTTAGTAGCACCAACCCTAGGAGCCCACTATTTTCTGTTAGAAGAGATGTGTTGTTTGAGTCTAGGTTGATGAGTAGGAATGGGATAACCATACAACCTAAAGCAAAATGGTTTTATGTGACCAAATTTCCCACAGTAATGACATGTCCATCTTTGGTATTTTCCTTTTGAGTGCTTATGTTGTCTTCCCTTGTGATGTTGAGACACCTGATATGACATCTTTGGTTTGCTATCAGAGGGACTACAATCAGGAGAAGATTCATTGAACCCAAGGCCAGTCATGTCTCCTATCATCTTTCTAGCCTGGAGGATTTTGTCTAAGGTGTCAGATCCACTGTTTAGCATTCTGACAGACTTAGTCATCTCATCCAGTTTGGAATTCAAGAACAAGGCTTCAATCTTCAAGTTAGAAATGATTTCTAAGTGTTTTATCTTCTCAGCCTCTAGTTGGGTTATTAGTTTCTTCTGATTCTCCACTTGTTGACACACTTCTTCACTTCTGAAACACAACTTCCTGTAAGAAGTAGCTAATTCATCAAAGGTTAATTCATCATCGCTGGAATCTTCATCAGGATCATATCTCCCAGTTAGGGTAATCACAAGATTGACAGATTCTCCTTCTGTTTCACTTTCGGAGTCATCATCAGACCAAGTAGCAACAAGACTCTTCTTCTGTTTCTTGAAATAGGTCCCACATTCAGTTCTAATGTGACCATACCTTTCACATTCATGGCACTGAATTCATTTGCCCTGTTTGAATTTTTCTTCAGATCTTCTTCTTCTTCCAGCATCATTGGACCTACTGATGTCAAATGAGTTGTTCTTGACATTAGACCTTGACTTAACATTCATCCTCTTCAGGATTTTGTTGAGTTGTCTTCTAAGTAGCATTAAGTCATTTGACATACTTTCATCAGTATCCTGACTACTTTCTTCCTTTTTAACTTCAGTGTTGGACACAAAGGCTATGCTTTTGACTTTCTTTTCAGATCCGTCACTCATTCCCAACTTGAATGTTTGGAGGGATCCAATTAGCTCATCCACTCTCATCTTGCAGATATCTTGAGATTCTTCTATGGCTGTCACTTTCATGGCAAATCTTTTGGGAAGTGACCTGAGAATTTTCCTCACAAGCTTTTCATCTGACATCTTCTTACCCAGGGCACCTGAGAAATTAGAAATCTCAAGAATATTCATATGGAAATCATGAATACTCTCATCTTCTTTCATCCTCAAATTTTCAAACTTGGTAGTAAGCAACTGCAATCTAGACATCTTCACTCTAGAGGTATCTTCATGAGTGGTTTTGAGAATATCCCAAGCATCTTTAGCCACCTCATAATTGTTCACCAGTCTGAAGATGTTCTTATCAATCCCATTATAGCATTCAATGCTTTAGAGTTTCCAAGAGCTAGTTCATCCTCCTCCTTGGTCGATTCTTCCTCAGGCTTCTTATCAGTTGTAACTTTTCCATCCTCAGTAATGAAAGGATGTTTCTAGCCTGTTAGAACAACTTTCCAAGCCTTATTGTCCAAACATTTCAAGAAGGCTACCATCTGAGGTTTCCAGTAATCATAGTTAGATCCATCCAGAATTGGTGGTCTATTTACAGATCGTTCGTCTCTGTCCATAGTACCAGAAAGTAACGTCCCAAAATCTCACCCAGAACCAGACCAGGATGCCTGCTCTAATACCAATTGTAATTATGGTATCAGATATGAGATGTCGAAGGTAATGTCACAACACTAATATCTGAATAACAAGTGAAATATGAACAGAATAAAAATCAAGAAACAATTGAAAAATGACACAAGCAATTGTTAACCCAGTTCGATGCAAACACACCTACGTCCGGGGGCTACCAAGCCAGGAAGGAAATCCACTAAATAGAATTAGTTCAAAGACTCTTAGTAAACAACTTCAAGTTACAGTCTTTTCACCTAATCTCTACCCGTGTGATTTCTATCTAAGAACTCTTAGACATGAGACCCTACTCACTCCCTCTCAATCACAACAGTGATACTAGAACAAATATCAAAAAGAAAGAAGACACATTTCAAGGACACACACTTGATCTTGCTTAAAAGCTTCAATTAAGTAAACAAATACACTCGTACTTTAAAGCTTAGAGTGGACAAATTATAACTCAAATACTCAGTCCAATTCACACATCAACAAGATGGATGAATGGCTCACAATTCACAAACTCGCACAACACTAAAACCCTAATCCTCACTCACTTCATGTTCGTATTTTCTGTCAGTAAAATAGGGTTTACAAAGTCTTTAAATAGAAGCTTTCTAAATGGGCCTGGGCAGCATGAACCCCTAATTCTATTTATTGAATATTCCATAAGAAATAGCAACGAATCATTCCTTTTTGGGAAACAAAATATTCTGGCTTTAAATAGAATTACTCCTTGAATAATGCATGCAATCTCCACATAAGCACATAAAGACTTGCATGAAAAGCGCAACAACAAAATACATAACATTCAGACTGAATGTTCTGTATGCACATGTCGTAACATCGGGTCTGACATCTTGAATAAATCTTGCACAACCATATTAAACAACCTGCAAAAGGCTGATATCACATGTCAAGACTACAAGCGTGACATCTTGTGATAACACTAAGTTTTACCAAAATTGATGCCAATTCATAGAACCAACAAATCTATCAAAGAAAGGGTCATTCAACATATCTATGAATATTCCAGTCATTTCCTTTTAATACAATGGGGGTTCAACTTGAGCAACCGACTCTCTCCAATGTTGGGCGTATTCTTTGAACGATTCTTTCTCATTCATGACCATCCCTTGTAGCTGCATACGATCGGGTGCCATATCCAGATTGTATTTGTATTGGTGAAAGAAAGCATCAGCCAAGTCCTCCCAACTTTGGATTCGTCCTTGCTCCAAACTCATGTACCACCTCAGTGATGCCCCACTTAAACTGTCTTGAAAATAGTGTATGAGCACCTTATCATTTTCAGTATGGGCAGACATTTTCCTGAAATACATCACCAAATGGCTTCTTGGACAAGTCTGGCCCTTGTATTTCTCAAAATCAGAAATTTTAAATTTAGTCGCGATGACCAAATTTGACACCAATCGCATATTCATGACAACCGAACCAAAGATATTGTTCCCCTCTATAGCTTTAATTTTCTTCTCTAAAGCGTGAAGCCTTCCTGCAGCGGGATCCGGAAGAACCTTAGGTTTTGGTGGATCCTGTATGTAAAAAGCGTCGTATGGATCATCTCCACCCACTTCAGACCCATGTTTAGTAGATACATCAGAAGGCTCCACATGATATCCGTCGCCTTTGTTCCCCACCGGTATATGAACAAAGCTTTTCTTGGCGTGAGTGAAGCTTTCATCCTGATTGACTAGTCCTGACGTGCTAATGTGACTGTCATTCTTCCTTGTTCCAACTTCTGCTTTCGTAACCCTCTCTCTTTGGGCAATTTCTAGCATCGTCTCTAGTAACTGGTCCATCTTTTCTTGGATAACGGTGATGTTTGTCCTCATGGTGGCTTGGTTGGCCTCTACTTGTTCCAACGTCATCCTGTAGTTATTCCGTACCTCGTATCGGTGTTGATTAGTCAATGTTACTGGATAGAAGGTGAAAAGTCATGTAAGTTTTTTTTTGAGTTTTCTGGTGAATGATGCATAATAGGGATGCACATGTCATGCGTATTTTATTTTCAGGGAATCGTTCAAGTTTCATTAGTCGTTAGTAATTTAGAGAAGTAAGAAATATCAAAGATAAAGTGATAATGAAGCAACTTAAACATCATTCATTCATATACATAACATAGGGATCTAAATGTCCCAATTCAAATACATTGTCAAATAACAGAATACAAAAAAAATGAAAATTAAGCTGCATGCTTTATGGCTTGAAGTTCTTCCAACTCCATCTTGAACCTTCTTAATAATTATCTACAAAGCATGATGAAGCTGATTATAGCATGATAGGTGATATCCTCATTCAGTTCTTCAATTGCATCCCTCAGCTTCCACGGCATGTCCTCAACCGCCCAATTGCAGAACTCCACCAACTCATTGAGCTTTGCACGGTACTTATTGTAAGACCCCTATTTTGACCCTATGATCCCTCATGTTATCTCACCATATGCATTACCATTGGGATCATACCTTGGCATCCTCCTTACCCCTCATTCATTGGGTTTGCATTGGGAGAGATCACCAAGCATATATGATTGTATCATACTTTGTTTTTCATTGTTTACTAACCAAAATACCAAAAATATGTCAATGTATAGACTGTTTCTTTTGTAGGTATGTAAGACCCTAATTTTGACCCTAATATCCCTCATGGCATCATGTTGTTGCGCAAGTGCATTGCCTCAAGGATCATAGCATGTTTGACTCCTTAACCCTAGGGTTGGGACTTGTGTGAGTGGTTTGAGACCACCAAGCATGCTTGTATTTTATATTATTGCTTTTCTTATTTTGATTACTAAACAAAAGCACAAAAATATTTCACTAACTCTTTTTGTTTTGAAGCTCAAGTGATCATGTGCTCCCATGCTCCTAAGCTCAATGACATGGCTAGATGAAGATGAGGAAAAGCATGAAAATGGTCCACAAAGCTCCTAATCATCATATATGTCTCCCAAGTATCTCAATTTTCCAATTTGATCAAGATAACCCAAAGGGCTTGAGGATTGTTTCCCAAGGAAACCCTAATTCAACTGTGCTTTGACTGTGCCTTGATCATGAAACAACCTCAACCTATGATCAAATTTAATAAAGGGAAGTTCTTTCATTAATTATTTTATGCATATATGAGCCTATTTTATGATCCTTAATCATTCATTCATCCAGATTGGAAGCTTGGCCTTGAAAAGTTGACTAGTCAAGTCATCTGACTAAACTGAAGATCACTGAGATACAACATTTGATGTGTTTGTCAAATGAAGATTACCCCAATATTAAAAATGTCCTTAAGAACCATATGAACAACTTTCATGTACATCAAAAATCCATTTTAAACTTGGAAGGTCATCATTCATTTCAAAACATTATAGGTCATTTTGACTGAAACCCTAATTTTGGGTCAACTTCCCAAGGACCTAACTTCCTTAAATTTTATAATGTTGAGGTGAGACCAAATGAATTGGAAATCTCAAGATGTATACTTCAAATGTTATGTTGGACAAAATTTCATAATCCTAAAAGAAATACATGTGATAATACAAAACATTATAGGTCACTTTGGACCTAAGTCATTGAATTTGAAAAATTCCCAACTTCAAGTGCCAATAACTTCTTCATGAAAAATGATGCAAAATTTGGGTCTAAATTCATCATCTTGAAAAGATCTACAACTTTGATGTTTGAGGGTTTTTCATTTGAAGCTTGCATCATGGAAACAGAGGGGCTTGAAGAGGCTTGCTTTTGATGAAAATTTTCAAAGGGTGATTTAAACATGTTTTGTACCCAAACTTCCACAACCAGTTTTCATAAATTTCCAGTTGCCAAATGAATTTATGCCCAACATGACTTTTGTTCCTTATTTCAAGGGCTTTCCAACCATTACTCACATTAGTTTTTTTGGACTTTCCATGTGTGAGTTTCGAAGAGCTTTCTATTAAGGTTCATTTTGGCATTTCATGTTATAACTTCATGTGCAAGCAAATGCCACTCCAATTACACGTCCAATTCAATTCCATTTGAGTTCAGCATGGCTCATCACACATCATTGGGCCTTACATGCGCATGTACAGGCGCATGCAAGGAGGATTCAAATTTCATGCACACGAGGGAACCATGCCTTGCAATCCATTTTAGCTATAAATGAGTGCACATTATCATTCAATTGTAAACCAAGTGGAGATCTGAATTGCTGCTGAATTGAAATCTCAACCCTCACTAAAGGAATTTTCAGTTTACTCAAAATCATTATGCAGGTTGATCAAACCCATTGAACATAATGATCCAACACCATCTCCCAACTTTGAGTTCCCTGTATTTGAGGCGGAAGAAGATGATGTTGAAGAGATTCCTAATGAGATTACCCGTCTGCTTGAGCACGAGGAGAAGAATATTCAGCCACATCTTGAGAATCTGGAGACAGTCAACTTGGGGTCTGAAGACTGCATTCGTGAAGTAAAGATTGGGGCACTCCTGGAAGAATCTGTTAAGAAGGGGTTGATTGAGTTGCTACGAGAATATGTCGACGTCTTTGCCTGGTCGTATGATAAAATGCCTGGTCTAGATACTGATATCGTGCAACATTTCTTGCTGTTGAAGCCTGACTGTGTGCCTGTGAAGCAGAAGCTCAGAAGAACTCATCCTGATATGGCAGTGAAGATTAAAGAAGAAGTTCAGAAGCAAATTGATGCGGGGTTTCTGGTGACTTCTACATATCCTCAATGGGTGGCCAATATTGTGCCCGTGCCTAAGAAAGATGGAAAAGTCCGAATGTGTGTGGAATACCGTGACTTGAATAAAACTAGTCCGAAAGATGACTTTCCTCTACCACACATTGATATGTTGGTAGACAATACAACTAAATTCAATGTATTTTCATTTATGGACGGATTTTCCGATTATAATCAGATTAAAATGGCACCCGAGGATATGGAGAAAACAACATTCATCACACCTTGGGGAACATTCTGTTATCGAGTGATGCCCTTCGGTTTGAAGAACGCCGGAGCCACGTATCAACGAGCTATGACTACCCTGTTTCATGATATGATGCACAAGGAGATTGAGGTGTATGTTGATGATATGATTGCAAAGTAGAAAATGGAAGTTGAACATGTAGAACACTTGTTGAAGCTTTTCCAGCGTTTGAGGAAGTATAAACTCCGCCTGAATCTGAACAAGTGTACATTTGGAGTCCGTTCCGGCAAGTTATTGGGCTTTATTATCAGCGAAAGAGGCATTGAAGTTGATCCTGCCAAGGTCAAAGCAATACAAGAGATGCCTACGCCTAAAACTGAGAAGCAAGTACGAGGTTTTCTTGGCCGCTTGAATTGCATTTCGAGATTTATATCCCACATGACTGCCACATGTGCGCCTATATTCAAGCTCCTTCGGAAAGATCAGCGTCATGATTGGACCGAGGATTTCCAAAAGGCCTTTGATAGTTACAAAGAGTATTTGTATGAGCCTCTTATTCTGTCTCCGCCTGTCGAAGGGAGACCATTGATTATGTACTTGACCGTGCTTGATGATTCCATGGGTTGTGTACTGGGTCAGCAAGATGAATCAGGAAAGAAAGAATATGCAATATACTATCTGAGTAAGAAGTTTACTGATTGTGAGTCTCGGTACTCAATGCTTGAGAAGACATGTTGTGCTTTGGCTTGGGCTGCTAAGCGTCTGCGCCAATATATATTGAATCATACAACTTGGTTGATATCCAAAATGGATCCAATCAAGTATATCTTTGAGAAGCCTGCTTTAACTGGGAGAATTGCCTGTTGACAAATGTTGTTATCTGACTATGATATTGAGTATCGAGCTCAAAAAGCTATTAAAGGTAGTATCTTGGCTGACCATCTGGCGCATCAACCAATTGAAGATTATCAGTCTGTGCAGTACGACTTCCCTGATGAGGAGATTCTGTATTTGAAGATGAAAGATTGTGATGAGCCTGCGCTCGATGAAGGGCCAGAGCCTGGTTCCCGATGGGGTATGGTATTCGATGGCGCTTTTAATCAGTATGGAAATGGTATTGGGGCAGTGATTATTACTCCTCAAGGCACACATTTTCCTTTTACAGCAAGGCTAACTTTCAAATGCACAAATAATATGGCGGAGTATGAGGCTTGTATTATGGGTTTGGAAGAGTGTATTGATCTTAGGATCAAACATCTTGATGTTTATGGTGATTCGGCCCTGGTTGTTAATCAGATTAAGGGTTAATGAGAGACGAAACAGCCTGGCCTCATCCCATATAGAGATTATGCGAGGAGGATTTCAACTTTCTTTACTAAGGTTGACTTCGATCATATTCCTCGAGATGAGAATCAGATGGCAGATGCTCTTGCTACGCTTGCTTCAACGATTATAGTGAAGTATTGGAATAAAGTCCCCAATATTACCGTGATGCGATTGGATAGACCAGCTCATGTGTTTGCAGTGGAGGAAGTGAAAGATGATAAGCCATGGTATTATGATATCAAGTGTTTCCTTCATTATCAGACTTACCCGCCTGGGGCATCTGTTAAAGATAAGAAGACTTTGAGGAGATTATCTGGCAGTTTCTACCTTAATGGTGATGTGCTTTATAAGAGGAATTTTGACATGGTTCTGCTCAGATGCGTGGATAGACACGAAGAAGACTTGTTGATGACTGAAGTCCATGAGGGTTCATTTGGTACTCATTCCAATGGATATGCTATGGCTAAGAAGATGTTGAGAGCAGGCTACTATTGGCTGACAATGGAGTCTGACTGCTGCAAATATGTGAAGAAGTGCCACAGGTGTCAGATTTATGAGGACAAGATTCATATTCTCCCGACACTTCTGAATGTTATTTCCTCACCATGGCCTTTCTCTATGTGGGGAATTGACATGATTGGCATGATTGAGCCAAAGGCGTCTAATGGTCACCATTTTATTCATGTAGCTATTGATTACTTCACCAAGTGGGTCGAAGCGGCATCGTATGCGAATGTGACCAGGAAGGTGGTCGTGAAGTTTATCAAGAATCAACTCATATGCCGATATGGTGTGCCAGACAAGATCATTACTGATAATGGATCTAACTTGAACAACAAGATGATGAAAGAGCTATGAAGTGAGTTCAAGATTGCGCATCATAATTCATCTCCCTATAGACCCAAGATGAATGAGGCTGTTGAAGCTGCTAACAAGAACATCAAGAAGATTATTGAGAAGATGGTTGTTATGTACAAAGATTGGCATGAGATGCTGCCATTTGCTTTGCATGGCTATCGTACATCCGTCCGCACTTCAAAAGGGGCAACCCCTTTCTCTCTCGTATATGGCATGGAGACTGTGCTCCCTGTAGTGGTTGAGATCCCATCAATGAGAGTCTTGATGGAAGCCAAGTTGACTGAGGCTGAGTGGGTTCAGAGTCATTATGACCAGTTGAACTTTATAGAAGAGAAGAGATTAACTGCCATGTGCCATGGTCAGTTGTATCATCAAAGGATGAAGAAAGCCTTTGATAAGAAGTTCAAGCCTCGTGTGTTCCGAGAAGGTGACCTCGTGCTCAAGAAAGTTTTGTCTTTCACGCCCGATTCCAGGGGCAAGTGGACTCCAAACTATGAAGGTTCATATGTTGTTAAGAGAGCCTTTTCAGGCGGTGCTTTGTTGTTTACAACTATGGATGGGGAGGATTTCACTCGTCCTGTGAATTCAGATGCAGTCAAGAAATACTTCGCCTAAAAAATAAAAACAAAATAGCTCGCTAAGTTGAAAACCTGAAAGGACGACTTAGGCAAAAATGAGTGTCTCGGTGGATTGAAACCCCGAAAGGGCGGTCTAGGCAAAAGTTAGAGACATAAAAAATGGATATATATATCCCGCTAGATTGAGTACCTCACCCTGGGGAAATCTAGGAAAACATTAGGGATTTGGCAAGTAACTGCTTCCTGACAAGACTTTGTTCTACAACTGTCATCTGTCAAAGATTCTCGCTCAGTCATCGTCAACCGAAGCGTCAAATACAGTGAATTCAGAGTTGGTAGAGAAACGGTCATTATGTTCAATGTAGCCCTTTTCCATGTATATCACTAATTTCAAATTTGTAAAGATCCATGGAGTCTCGCCATTTGCGGAGTAGCATTCTATGAAATAAATTTGAGCCTTTATCCAATTCTTTGCACTCTTATTTGTTTCTGTTTAACAAATGTTTGCATGTTTTAATTGATAAATATAATTGTTTTAAACAAATAAAATTTTATAAACTGTTGTAAAAAAAGTGAACATTCACGACGACTAAAAGGATAAATGGAATGTCTTTAGTGCTCTCCCAAGGATAGTACGATTTCCAAAAAGGTAAGACATTTGTTCATATTCTGGCATGTTTATGTCCTCTTCATCAACTTTCAGTGGTTTCCTCAGCAAGAAGTTGTCTAGAGCAGTCGATGAGGGCCTTGTTCCCTTTTTCATTCCCAGCATGACATGTATGGACGAAGGATTCGTTTTCGATTGCCTCAGCACATGCAGTTTCCTTTGAGGGTTACTTCCAGTTCATCCCCTACAAGTTTGCTTGATCTGAGTTTGATAATTTGTATCCCCTCTGTGTTTGAAGATTTCTTCTAAGTAGTGAGAGATGATGAGGAAGATGTGTTGTTTCCTTCCTCAGCGGAGCCAATTGTTCTTTCTCCCCTTAGCAGAGATGTCTCTGTAGCAATTGGAAGGGAGTGTTGTGATTGATGGTATCTGTTTGGCGGTTGTTCCCCACGGAGTTTCACCTCCTTCCTTGATAAGTTCCCCAACAGAGTTTCTTCTACGACGGATCTTATTCGTATTCAACAACTTCTCCCCGAGAATTGTTGGAAAATCCCCGGCAGTCGGAAGCTGTGACTTTGCATGTCGCCAGCTGTGATCGGTGTTTGCCAGCATTGAGGCATCCCCACCAGAACTGATTTCTCTTATGGGTCTTGCCTTTCTTTTTGAGATGTTGCATCGGGTGTCCGTTCATGACTCTTAAGCCTGTTTGTGTTAGATATGTCTGTCTGTAAACATTAATCATACATAAATCATTGCATATACATGCATAATCATAGCATTCAGATATTCATGATGCATTCTTTGCCATATATCTTTGCTTGTTATCTCCTGCCATTGGTGAAATATTCTTCCCCAAGCAGATGTTTGTGTCTGATCTCTCCATATAGAGTCAACCCCATAGGCAGAAAGTGTCTGATCTCTCCATATATCCTCGTGGATGATTATTGTTTTAGTTTCCACCCCAATTATGTATTGGGATGGAATTACTCCCCTGAGTTATATCCTCATCGGGTTGAGTCTTGTTTAATTGTGTCTTTCTAGTTTGTTCCTAGATTGACTCCTCTTTTTGTTATCCCCTGCAGTTCCCTATGGTTTAGTTGTTCAATTGCTCAGTAACTAGTAATTGTTCATCCTTTCCCCAGCGGATTTTTTGGCCTTCTACCCAGTAACCGGTAGTTGTAAGTCCTATTTTTGTGGCCTTCTACCCAGTAACCGGTAGTTGTGAGTCCTATTTCTGTGGTGTTCTACCCAGTAGCCGGTAGATGTAATCCTCTATTTGTTGGTTATCTTTACCCAGTAACCGGTATTGATATTCCTTCTTTTTTGAGTATACCACCCAGTAACCGGTGATATATCTCTTGGATAATTGCTTTTGTTAGGCAATTTATCCCTTGCGAGTCATCTTTCGTTTACCTTTGTTTTGTAATGATCGTTTCTCCTTCTGATTGGTCATCATTTTATACCCAGTAACCGGTATCCCGATGTCCTTTCTTTTCAGTCGATTTATCCTTTATTAACCCAGTAACCAGTTGTGGATAATCCTCCATGCGAGTATGTTATCTACGTTATGACGGTAATAGATAATATGTCTCATGCGCTCTTCGATTGAAGTCTTTTTTCTTCCCAAGTTAAGTAAGATTCGTATTTCCTTGTGGAATCGAATGCCCATCCTGTAAGTCGAGTTTGCTTTTTCATCCCTCCTTTCGGATGATGAGTGTCTTAGATATGTTCCCAATTCACGCCTGGTTGGTCACCTATTATATGCCCAGTAACCGGTACCCCTGGTGTTCCTTCCTTCTGCTCCCTATTATGACTTTTCATCCCCTGTGGAGTTAGATTCTCCTGAGTTGAGATGTTCCTTTTGGGTCCTCCTCAGATGTTTCAGATGATTGATATCTTTCACCCTTATACCGGTCTTAGATATTCTTTCTCCCCAAGCGTGTTATTTTCTCACCTAGTAACCGGTGCTTTGATAACATGTCTCTCTTTGAGTTTCTTACCCAGTAGCCGGTAATATCTCGTTGTTTCTTCCTCAGCTGAATCCTTTGTGGACATCCCCGTATGAGTCCAGATTTTTATCCGATGTATCCTTTGTGGATAGTTTTGGTGTATTGGCATATTCCCCAATACACGCATCTTTGCGTCAGCTCGAGTCTTTCCATCGATTTATTTTCGTGGAATCCCTTCGTGTCTCCCAGCAAGTTTCCAAGTCGTGGCCTGCTCACGCGTTTTTACTTTTCCCCAGAGTCTCTGTTTCCCTAGTGAGTGCGTTACTCCTACGGATTTTCAGTTTCTCCTGATTTTTTTTCTTTGTGGCAATTATTCACCATGCAGATTTTATTTTTGCATACATACATTTGCATCATGAGGTCTCTTAGGGACAAAAATTCATCTCTTTGTTATTATTTAAGCACATTCTACCTCGTCGAGACGAAGATTTTAACCTTCATATCTCCGGCTAGAATGACCTTAAATAGGGGCATCTGTAAGACCCTAATTTTGACCCTAAGATCCCTCATGGCATCATGTTGTTGCACAAGTGCATTGCCTCAAGGATCATAGCATGTTTGGCTCCTTAACCCTAGGGTTGGGACTTGCGTGAGTGGTTTGAGACCACCAAGCATGCTTGTATTGTATATGATTTCTTTTCTTATTTTGATTACTAACCAAAAGCACAAAAATTTGTCACTAACTCTTTTTGTTTTGAAGCTCAAGTGATCATGTGCTCCTATGCTCCTAAGAGGCTTCTAAGCTCAGTTATATGGCTAGATGAAGATCAGAAAAAGCATGACAATGGTCCACAAAGCTCCTAATCATCATATATGTCTCCCAAGTATCTCAATTTGCCAATTTGATCAAGATAACCCAAAGGGCTTGAGGATTTTTTTCCAAGGAAACTCTAATTCAATCGTGCTTTGACTGTGCCTTGCTCATGAAGCAACCTCAACCTATGATCAAATTTAATATAGGTAAGTTATTTCATTCATTATTTTATGCATATATGAGCCTATTTGAGGATCCTCAATCATTCATTCATCAAGATTGGAAGTTTGGCCTTGAAAAGTTGACCAGTCAAGTCATCTGACTAAACTGAAGATTACTGAGATACAACTTTTGATGTGTTTGTCAAATAAAGATGACCCCAAGAGTAAAAATGTTCTTAATAACCATATGAACAACTTTAATTTTCATCAAAAATACATTTGAAACTTGGAAGGTCATCATTCATTTCAAAACATTATAGGTCATTTTGATTGAAACCCTAATTTTGGGTCAACTTCCCCAGGACCTAAAATCCTTAATTTTTATGATTTTGAGGTAAGACCAAATGCATTGGAAATATTAAGATGTCTACTTCAAATGTTATGTTTGACAAAATTTCATAATCCTAAAATAAATACATGTGATAATACAAAACATTATAGGTCACTTTGGACCTAAGTCATTGAATATGAAAAATGCCCAACTTCAAGTGCCCATAACTTCTTGATGAAAGATCCAAATGTTGCAAAATTTGGGTCTAAATTCATCATCTTGAAACTATCTACAACTTTGATGTTAGAGGTCTTTTCATTTTAAGCTTGCATCATGCAAACAGAGGGGCTTGAAGAGGCTTGCTTTTGATGAAAATTTTCAAAGGGTGATTTAAACATGTTTTGTACCCAAACTTTCACAGCCAGTTTTCATAAATTTCCAATTGTCAAATGAACTTTTTCCCAACATGACTTTTGTTCCTTATTTCAAGGGCTTTCCAACCATTACTCACATTAATATTTTGGACTTTCCATGTGTGAGTTTCGAAGAGCTTTCTATTAAGGTTCATTTTGGCATTTTATGTTATAACTTCATGTGCAAGCAAATGCCACTCCAATTACACGTCCAATTCAATTCCATTTGAGTTCAGCATGGCTCATCACACATCATTGGGCCTTACATGCGCCTGTACAGGCCCATGCAAAGAGGATTCAAACTTCATGCACACGAGGGAACCATGCCTTGCAATCCATTTCATCTATAAATAAGTGCTCATTCTCATTCAATTGGCAACCAAGTGGAGATCTGAATTGCTGCTAAATTGAAATCCCAACCCTCACTAAAGGAATTTTCAGTTTTCTCTTTCTCTTTCAAGCTTGAAATTCAACATCATTAGTTGATTTTCAAAGCTCAATTCCTTACCCTATCATCATCATCACACTTCCAGAGCAAAGGCAGATCAAGATCTTGAAGAATTCATGCCATTTGAAGCTTCATTTCAGAGGTAGAACCTCAAACTTTTTGGATCTAGATCTTGTTATACAATGTGAATTTCTTTGGTTTGTGTGGTTTTCTGAAGTCCTCATGCTTGAGGCAGGCCAATGGTGGTCTTAATTGTGCAAATCGTGCCATTCCAGTTGACACGCCATGTTTTTCAAGCTCACGTTTCTCTCTAAATAGGAACTGTGAGGATGATCCATGGTTACAGTGGTGATGTACATCACCTTAGCTTCATTTTATGTCCTTACATTTCATTTTCATTGCAATTCATTTTCCTGCGCGTGGTGGCCGGAAATGGTTAGATCACCGAAGAAGATGGTGGTTTCCACCACCATCCCCACGTGTTGGAGTCCCAGCCCTTGGATCGTGCCTAAACGTTTTAATCTTGGCCATTCCATGTGTTGACTTGTTTTAATGCCATGTGCTACGCGTTTGACTTGAGATCACCATGCATCCGCGCCTATGAGCCATTTGATCATGACACGTCAATTAATGAAATGATCTGATGGCGTTGGATTTTTCTATTATTTTTATTTTCTTTTAATTTTAGTAATTGTTTTTTCAAAAATTCATAAATATTTTATTTGAAGTCACAAAAATATGAGACCAATGCCAAAAAATTTCATGAAAAATCTAGTTTCATATTTTGATTTTTAATTATTTTTGTGACTTCATTTAATATTTTTTGTGAATTATTTTATTTTTAATAGTTTTAATTCATTTTTAAATACTTTCTGATATTTGAAAAATCCAAAAATATTTTGCTAACACCTATGGATCATGATAAGTCAATGAAAAATAGTCTCATCAATTTCTTATTTGATTTGAGATTTATTTGAGATTTTAATTCGTATTGTGTTATTTTTCATTGTTTTTAATTGTTTTTAAATAGTTTTTGATTTCAAAAATTGTTGAGAAAATTTATCAAAGTTTGTTTGACCATGTTAGACCTATGAGAATTTAATTGGACTTGTTGAAGTTGATTTGAATTAAATTTGAGGTTTGACCTTATTTTGCATTTATCTTTAATTCAAAAAAATACCAAAAAAAAAATATGGTTGACTTGTTGACTTGTAATCTTCATTTCTTTTCTGTTTAGCCTTGATTGATGATGTTTTGGTTCACTTTTGATCAATTGAGTTTGATGCTTGAATTCTCTTTTCATCCATTTCGTCTTCATCCTATTCTTTTCATAATTTGGCCAATGAGTTAATGTCTTATGTTTGGTCTTGACAAATGAGAGGTTTAACCTTCTTTGATCCAAACCAAACTCAACTTGATCTAAGATCAAGTGAGTTGTTTTGTGTCCAAGATAGGTTGCTTCTTGGTCAAGCAAAAAACCTAAAGTCCAATAAAGGCCCTTCCCCTTTTGTTTTGGCATGGCAAGTTTTAGGAGCTTGGCTTACTAATCATGATCTCTAACTTGTGTTTATTTGCCTATAGTTTTATTGACCGGCCTCAAAGAGGCGTGACAACTACATTAGTCCACTTACGATTGCTTAACATAGCACTACATTGTCTTATGATAAACTAACATAATCATACTAATTACTAACTTTAATTTGAGCATTTAATTTCTTGCAATTTACTTTTAATGTCATTTACTTCTTTCTCATTTATTCATATTGCTTTTCGTTTGGCTCACTTGAGCACATACTTTATGTTTATGTCATTATTCTTTTGCTCATTTGAGCTCATTATTGTATATAAACATATTGCTATCTTGTGTTTGTTTTGTTTTTGTTTGTGTGAACCAAATGCAAAAAGGAGAAAGGACTTAGAATTAGAACATACCCATGCTTAAAGGAGTTCAAGAGCAACTAGGTCTCATGCCTTTAGAATGCTAAATTTGTTGAAGAGCAACTAGGCCTCATGCCTTTAGAATGCCAAAACTTTAAAGTTGACTTTAAAGGACTTCTCATCTAAACTCATTCTTTGTCCATTCCTCTTATTGTGTTGTGAACTTTTTGATGTTTGCTCTTGTGTGATAGGGATTCCATCTTGAGATAGTAAAGAGGACCATTATCATGAGTAGCCAAATTAAGAGAGACAAGCCAAATGGAGATCCTAGGAGCTTGAATCTAAATTGTGTGATTGCTTGATCGTGTGCTAAATCCAAAGGAAATGAGCATCTTAAATCATCTCTATGATTTCAAGAAAAGGAACTCCAAGGGTTTTATCTTCTCCCTCTTATCTTTGCATTGCTTTAGGACTAGCCCTTCTCTTCTTCTCCTCACATCTAACCCAAGCCAAACATCATTTTCAAACTTTGACTCTGTTTCAAATTAGAAACCAAGGCCTTATGGCTTTGACCTTTCAAAATATTTTCATCAATACTCATTGTGAATAAATCTTAATCCCTACTTTGACTTCATTTTGTAAATAAATTTAACTTGTAAATACAACTCACTTTAAGTTGTTTTTGTGGTTCCAATGGCCACCTTTTTAAAACTTTTCAAAAACATTAGTCATAGGTTTGAGTTATCATAGTGGTCGATGTAAATCTCACCTCATCCTTAGTGATTGGATTATAAGTCTTCCATACTTATTATAGGGTTAACCCCTCACTAGTATGTTGAAGCCTTCCTCACATGGTGGATTGTTGGTTTAGGTTGAGTTTTATCCCTTTGATAACAAAAGACCTTAGGGCTTTTGGTCAAATGAATTCACCAATCTTTGAAATTTTTACCCCGAACTACGAGGTTTTGATCCTACCTTTGTGATGGTACGTAGGCAATGGGTTCATCCATTCAAACAACAAAATTTGTAAATATAATCTATTCTCTTCTCATCCCCCCAATATTTTGTACATATTTTCACAAATACCAACCTACAACACATATTTGCAAAAAGGGTTCCCTTAGAGTACTAAGGATGTTTTGGGTGTGTAAAACCTTCCCATTTCATAACGAACCCCCTTACCCAGATCTCTGACATTTTTATTAGTTTTTGATTTGATAAAACTTATTACTTGGCTTTTGTTCGCTTTTTAGCCTTTCCTTTGGACAAATAAAAGTTAGATGGAGACTCGAATTGTATGTTTACTTTTGGTTTAGTCAATAAACCTAAAGGTAATGAAAACCCCCCTAAAAGGTAGTGTACATGCTCACTTATGCTCCATCAAACTCATATCTAGGGTTTAAGACCCTCAATGCAAGGAGTGCAATCAAGAACTGGTTTACATTGATTCTAAGCATCATATATGTATCCCCATGATCTTCACATATTATTTTGATCAAGAAATCATCAAGAGTTTGGAGTTTGTTTGCCTTGGAAACCCTAATTCATCTAGGTATCTTGTGTGACTTCTTCAACAAGTTTCTTTAACAATTGATCAAATATTTCAAGGGATACTTCATATTACATCATATTATGCATATATGATCCTCCACGAGTCCTAAAAGTCAATATAATTTCAAGCTAGCAAGATGGTTCATGGTGGTTGACCAGAGAAAGTCAACTGGTCAAAACTGGGGTTCCCTAGATCCTATCTCCTACAATTTTTATCATATGAAAATTATTCTAAGAGAAAACTTACTCAAAATGACATTCCAAACAACTTTCATGTTTAAGTCAAGAGCTATTTTTTCTTGGAAAGTCATCTTTTATGATGAAAGATTATAGGTCATTTTGTCTGAACCCTAGTTTGGAGGTCAACTTCCCAAGACCATAACTTGATCTTTTTTTATGATATAAAATAAATTCAAATTCCATGATCAAATTCAAGATCTATAATTCAACTTTTATGTTTGGAGGAAGTTCAAATTCAACTTTCAAGTTCATGTGCCAAGAGGAAACATTATAGGTCACTTTGGACCATTACCATTGAACAAGTGATTTTTCTCAACTTCTAAAATTCATAACTCCTTCGTGCCAAATCCAAATAAGGTCAAATTTGTGACAAAATTGAATAGGTTTGAAATATATACAACTTTGATGAAGGAACGTTTCTCATTTGAAGTCCATAGAAAAAGTTATTCAAGGTGGAAGAAGTGAACATTTGACTTGGGACTTAGAAAATTTTCAAATATGTTTGATTTCCCAAACTTCCACCTCAAAATTCTTCATGACCCAAGCTTCAAATGAAAACGTGTTTAACCTGAAAGTTGTTCCCCTTGATCTCACCTTTCCAAAAAGTCCAAGATCATCTCATTTGGCCCAAGGATGAAGGACTTGCACATGGGTGCAACATGAAGAACCATTTGGATGATTTCGACTTCCACTTTTCATACACGATTGCATGGCCTTTCAACATGAATTCAGCATGACTCTCACTCATTTTTGGATCATATTACATCAGTTGATGGGCCTAGCACACGCCCATGCAAGCATGCAAAGAGAATTTCACAATTTTTCCAAATTTGGAAGTGTGTGGAAATGAATCTCATGGTCTATAAATAAGACCCTCACTGCTCAGGATTAAGGACCTCATGCCCAAGCTTTGAACTTGGAATCCTAAATCCTCACCATTGAAGGATAATCTTGAAGGTTTTCTTTGAAAATCAAGTTTCAAATCTCCATCTGTTTTGAGATTGAAACTCCAAGAGTCTAGACCTTTTATTGATCCTAATCACTTCCAACAAGCATCTGAAGCAAGGCCAAGCATAATTGGAATCAAGATCGTGCCAATTTGAAGCTCAATTGAAGGTGAATTTTTAGAGTTTTCTTCTCTTCGATTCTCCCTCAATTCTTCACCATTCTTTGTGATTTTTGGTTGTCTGATGTCCTATCAATGTAGGCAAGGAGATTGAGTTGCTTTGAGGTCAAATCGAAGCAACTCAGTTCATGATCCTCAAAATTCAAATCCCTGTATCTTTGTATATACTTGGAATTGGAGAAAATTGAGGCCAAATTCGAGCTCCTGAGCATTTTTTTCTTTAAATCCATGTCTTTGTTTTTCATTTATGTGATGGTTAACGGTGGACCAGTTTAGTGGCTCTCACCGGAGAAGAAGACCGGAGCCCTAGCTCCGGTGATGTGTTGTCACACATCTCAGCCACATGATCCGTTTAAATTGTTTTAATCTCACGCGTCCAATTTGTTGGTTCTATGTGTTGGAAGCAATTTTGGTAAAACCTAGAGTGCTCACAAGTTGTCACATGTGTTGTCTTGACATAAGATAACATGTACCTGCAAGATGTTTAAAATGTGATTATGCAGGATTTTGCTGAGATGTCAGTCCCGGTGTCATGACATCTGTACACAAAACATTCAGTCTGAATGTTATGTATTATGTGATTGCGTTTTTAATGCTAACCTATGTATGATTGATGAGATGATTGAACACGCTATCAATCAGTAATTACAACTAGATTGACTTATTTTCCAAAGAGATATAATCAAATGTCATGAGAAGATATGAATGGAAAATAGTTTTAGGGTTTTATGATGTCCAAGCCCAGCCAAATGCTTCTATAAAAAGGACATGGAAAACCTGGTTTGATACACAAGAAATAACGAATTAAATATTGAGAGAGAATAAGGGTTTAAGTCTTGTGTGGTCTTGTGAATTGTAAGCCATTCAATTCATCCATAGATGATTAAATTGGTCTGATTTTTGAGTTGTAATTTGTCCACTCTAAGCTTTGAAGCATGAATGTGTGTTTACTTGATTGAAGCTTTTAAGTAAGATTAAGTATGTGTCTTTGAAGAGTGTCTTCTTTTCATTGTAATTCTTGTTTTATATCACTGCTGTGATTGAGGGGGAGTGAGTAGGATCTCATATCTAAGAGTTCTTAGGTAGAAGTCACACAGGTAGAGATTAGGTGAAAAGACTATAACTTAAAGTTGTTTACTGAGAGTCTTTGAACTAATTCTGTTTAGTGGATTTCCTTCCTGGCTTGGCAGCCCCCATACGTAGGTGAGTTTGCACCGAACTGGGTTAACAATTGCTTGTGTCTCTTGCATTACTATTCTTTATCTTTTATCATGTTTGTATTGTTCAGATATTAGTGTCGTGACATTACCTTCGATATCTCATATCTGATACCAGAATTTCAATTGGTATCAGAGCAGGCATCCTGCTCTGGTTCTGGGTGAGATCTAGGGACGTTACTTTCTGGTACTATGGATAGAGACGAAGGATTTGTTCACAGACCACCTATTCTGGATGGATCCAACTATGACTATTGGAAACCTCGAATGGTAGCCTTCCTAAAATCTTGGAAGGTTGTTTTAACAGGTTGGGAACATCCAGTTATTACTAAGGATGGAGAAGCTACATTTGATAAGACGGCTGAGGAACAATGGACCAAGGAGGAGGATGATCTAGCCCTTGGGAAATTTAAAGAATTGAATGCTATATTCAATGGAGTAAACAAGAATATCTTCAGATTGGTAAACAACTGTGAGGTGGCTAAAGATGCTTGGAACATTCTCAAAACCACTCATGAAGGCGCTTCTAGAGTGAAGATGTATAGACTGCAACTGCTCACTACCAAGTTTGAAAATTTAAGGATGAAAGAAGATGAAAATATTCATGAATTTCATATGAATATCCTTGAAATTGCTAATGCCTCAGGAGCCCTGGGTGAGAAGATGTCAGATGAAAAACTAGTGAGGAAAATACTCAGGTCACTTCCTAAGATATTTGCCATGAAAGTGACAGCCATAGAAGAGTCTCAAGACATTTCCAATATGAGAGTTGATGAGCTAATTGGATCCCTCCAAACATTCGAGATGGGAATGTGTGATGGATCTGAAAAGAAAGTCAAAAGCATAGCCTTCATGTCAAACACTGAGGAGAAAGAGGAAGAAAGTGGTCAAGATATTGATGAAGATTTGGCAAATGATGTAGCATTACTGGGAAGACAATTCAACAGACTTCTGAAAAAGATGGATGTAACGTCTAAGGCTAATGTCAAGAATATATCATCTGACATCAGTAAATCCAATAATGCTGGAAGAAGAACAAGATCATATGAAAAGTCCAAAGAAGGAAAAGGAGTCCAGTGCCATGAATGTGATGGGTATGGACACATTAGAACTGAATGTGGAACCTACCTCAAGAAACAGAAGAAGAGTCTTGCTGCTACTTGGTCTGATGAAAGTGAAACAGAAGAGTATGCAAATCTTGTGACTGCCTTGATTGGAAGATGGGGTTCTGATGAAGACTCAAGTGATGAGAAAGTGACCTTTGATGAGTTAGCCACTACCTACAGAAAGTTGTGTCACAGGAGTGAAGAAGTGTGTCAACAAGTTGAAAGTCAGAAGAAAGTGATAGCACAACTGGAGATTGAGAAGGCAGAACATTTGGAAACCATCTCTAAGTTGAAGACTGAAGTAGTGTTCTTGAATTCTAAATTGGATGAGATGACAAAGTATGCCAGAATGCTAAACAATGGATCTGACACCTTAGACAAATTCTCTAGACTGGACAAATGGCAGGAGACAAGTCTGGCATCGGGTTCAATGAATCTAAACCTGAGTGAAGCCACACTGGTAGCAAACCAAAATCCAAACCTGAGTGCAGTCACACTGATAGCAAACTAGAGATGTCACAACATCATAAAGGAAGACAGCAGAAAAGGAAACATCAAAGATGGAGATGTCATTAATGTGGAAAATTTCGCCATATAAAACCATTCTGTTATAAGTTGTATGGCTATCCTAGTCCTTCTCATCATCAACCTAGACCCAAACATCGCATACCTGTCAACAGAAAACAATGGGTTCCTAGGACTGGTGTTACAAGCCTGATAGCTCACACTTCCTTCAGAGTTTCAGCCAAAGAAGACTGGTATTTTGACAGTGGGTGCTCCAGACACATGACTGGAAACAAAAACCTGCTAACTGGACTTCATCCTCATGCCACCAGCTATTTAACCTTTGGTGATGAAGCAAAGGGTGAAACCAAGGGAATTGGTAAACTTAACTTCCTCGGAGTTCCTAATCTTGACAATGTCCTACTTGTTAAGGGCCTGACTGCAAACCTAATAAGCATCAGCCAACTATGTGACCAAGGTCTAATTGTAAACTTCACAAAAACTAAATGTCTGATTACTAATAAAGAAAATGAAGTGATCATGAAAGGAGTTAGGTCTAAGGACAACTGCTATATGTGGAGTTCTCAAGAAACTGGTTGTCGTGGCGGGATTTTTCACGAGATTAAGTATTGATTGAACTTAACCCGTTTGAAAAATATTTTAAATGCAAGAGTCGCCACCGTCTTTTATTTTATCCAAAAAGAGGAAGGGAAAAATAACGATAAATCCCTTTAGAGTTACGGGTTCGGGGGTTGGTTATGCAAAGGGAAGGTATTAGCACCCTCTACATCTGTGGTACTCCACAGGAACCTTTTTGCTTATGTTTATGTGAATGCTTTGCTTTTTTAGCTTTGATCGTTTGATTGGGGAGATGAGAAAAGAACTTGATTTTATTGTTTTTGGACTCGATAAAGTCGTAGACTTCATGCCTACGTATCTCCAAGGCGCAATGGAGAAATCAGAATCCACGTAGTTCTCCCAAAAGAAAAGGGGAAAGTCTATTTTGTTGATTTTAGATTGGCGTGTCTTGCCATCTCTTGCTCGACCTAGGCGGGAGGCTTCGAGACTGACACGTCCTTTTGAAAATGTTTTAAAACTGAAAAGCCAAAGCTGGCAAAAGATTTGAATGAGCCTAAACCCTGAAACAATAAATAAATGGGCTCATTATAAGGAAGCCCAAGAGTAAGCTTGTGAGTGTGTGAAAAGGGTTTCTTAAACGGCGACCGTTGGAATCGCATCGGGTTTCTCTTTTTTGGATTTTTCGATTTTTTAACATAAAACGTAAACAATACGATTAAACACACAATACAGAACATAAAAAATGCGAGAAAGTAAATTATTACAACACAGTTAGCTATGAATAGTTAGTATTACGAATAGTTAGTGGAGTTAATCGAGTTGAAACTGAAACGAAACGGTTAGTAACAACATAAACAAATAAAGAAAAAAAAAACAATATAAACATTTACTTTAGACAAAATAAACATTTGATATAAATAAACATTTAATTAAAATAAACATTTAAACAAATAATTAATTTAACTAACATTTAAATAAAACATATATGCAAAATAATAATAAAAGATAAACAATATTTAGTAAACAACAGTAATATATATATATATATATATATATATATATATATATATATATATATATATATATATATATATATATATTTATATTTTAGACAATAAATATATAGTAGACAAAAATAATATATATGTACATTTAGACAAATAATATATAATAGACAAAAATAATATATATATATATATATATATATATATATATATATATATATATTATATATATATATATATATATATATATATATATATATATATATATATATTTAGATAAATAATATATTAAAACACATGTCGGCAAGCCGGAACTTTGCCGATTTCAGAGATAAGTGAAGAATATTACCTTGTGTGAAGAGGATGAACTTCTGATCGTCCAAATGATCGACCGATAGTTGGAAACCGTCACCGACGCAGTGCTGGCTGCCTTCGTGAGTACCTGACTTCAACGTCGCTTTTGATCGGTGAAACGACGCCGGAATGAAATGAACCTTGGATATTTGTGACCTGGACTCAACGAACTTCAAAGATATAAAATCGGTTTTGTGTTTCGGTGAATAATCGGGACGATTTTGGGTTACCGAAAATGAAGAACAAGTGAAATACGGTAATGCTTTTGGAAAAATATTTCTTTTCAATTCTCTGTTTCTCTCACCACACGTTTTTTCCTTACTGATCCACCTCTCTCTTCCTTTTTCTTACTAACCACATCTATATATATATATTTAGATTACTTAAACAATAAGAAACCTAAAAAATATCTAACATAAATTAATAATATATATTTAGATTACTTAAACAATAAGAAACCTAAAAAATATCTAACATAAATTAATAATATATATTTAGATTACTTAAACAATAAGAAACCTAAAAAATATCTAACATAAATTAATATTATATATTTAGATTACTTAAAAACATAAGAAACCTAAAAAATATCTAACATAAATTAATAATATATATTTAGATTACTTAAACAATAAGAAACCTAAAAAATATCTAACATAAATTAATAATATATATTTATATATTATATAATAATAATAATAATAAACTAATATAATATTAATCATAATTAAATAAACTAATTAACAACTAAACACAATTAATATTAAGCACAAATAATATTAAACGGCACACGATTAAAATACGATAAAATCGAGCGACACGAACGCGATAAAAATGATGACAATTTGCACAGCAAAACAGACAAATTGATAAAACCAATAAACCAGTAAACCGGTAAACCAGTAAAATCAACAACACGACTCAAACAGACTCGATTAAATCACACGGCACAACACGTAATTAAATAAACAACCCTAGGCAATAATAAAATCAACACGACATCACGAAGACGCTGACAAACACAATCACAAATAATCAGACAATACGAAAACTCTAATATATTCGAAGTACAGTCAAAATACCGACAAACAAACAATTAAATAGATAAAAACGCACAAAACCTAATCGAAGCGATGCCACGCACAACAGAGATAAGCGAGATAAATACGAGGCAACGATATCGGCCAGGTTTTGCTAAAACAACGAAATACAACACGGTAAGCAACGAAAACACACAAAACCTAATCAAACCAGTTGTCACGCGAAGTTTAAGAAATTGAGATGAATACGAGACAACGAGATTAATCAAGATGTGGTCAACAAAGCCAAAGTCAAATTTTGGGGTGCGACACTGGTTATTCATCAATGTGCACTCTAGCCAAAGAGGAAGAAGTGAAGATATGGCATCAAAGATTGGGCCATCTGCATCTTAAAGGAATGAAGATGATTATATTTGTTGAAGCTGTTAGAGGAATTCCCAACTTGAAGATTGATGAGGTAAGAGTTTGTGGGGAATGTCAGATTGGAAAACAGACAAAGATGTCACACTAGAAGCTTAGACATGACACCACTTCCAGAGTGCTGGAACTCCTCCATATGGATTTGATGGGACCCATGCAGGTGGAAAGCCTTGGTGGGAAGAAGTATGCTTATGTAATGGTGGATGACTTCTCCAGATACACCTGGGTCAATTTTATAAGAGAAAAATCTGATGTATTTGAACTCTTCAAAGATCTTTGTCTAAGACTTCAAAGAGAAAAGGAAAGTCAAGTTAGCAAAATCAGAAGTGATCATGGGAAGGAATTCGAAAATAGAAAATTTGTTGAATTCTGTGCATCAGAAGGAATTAGTCATGAGTTCTCATCTCCCATTACTCCCCAGCAAAATGGTGTGGTAGAAAGGAAAAATAGAACTCTCCAAGAATCAGCCAGAGCTATGATTCATGCCAAGAAATTGCCCTACCACTTCTGGGCTGAAGCTATGAACACAGCCTGCTATGTTCATAACAGAGTAACCTTGAAGAAATGGACTGATACTGTTTACTATGGAAATTGGTAAACAACTGCTGGTCCTCCCTAGGCCTTAAAACTAAGTGTTACTTGCAGGATCGACCAGTTGATCCTAAGACATGTGCTAGTGTGACAGGGTGACTTATTCAATTCGACAGACAATTAACTTTGTGAGAAACGGATTCTGACAAAGTATTGAACAAGCACAGGTTTTTTCCACACAAAATGATAATGATGCTATAGCCTATGGGAGACTCGTGACCGACAGCACTACAACCTTCAAAAGACATACACGACGAACACACTTTTGGTGAATTCTATTATCGTAATAGAATCAGTGTCGACAGCGTAGACGACAACGTAAAATGATAACTCAAACGTAAATGAAATTAAAATAAAGTGTTCAACGGGAACAATTGAAAAATAAGGAAGTTGCATTGAAATAAATGTGGTGATTCACGTACATAGCACTCTTAAAAACTCTTGCTTCCTCGCGCTGGGAATGAGAAGTTTTTTACAAGTGATTTTGGTACAAAGTGAACACCCCTAGTCCTCTGTGGGATCTGAAATTCTGGTGTAGTCAGAATTCAGATGTTCTACTTCAAGTCATGACATCTGATCTAACATTGTAACTAATACAGCAAGATAGTTATTAACCACTGTACTAATATGCACATGTTCCCAGTTGTCACGACATCTCATTCTATGTCACCCTAGAATGGATGAACACCTGGTTCTGTGCATCAGGAAGAAAGACTCAACAGAGATCAATCCTAGCACTCACTTCTGTTGTTTTCTTACACAGTTATCAGCATGATGTCTTACTGTTTATTTTGGACATCATCTATTACATTGTTCCAGTGTGTTTGTCTTTTACTTGTATTTCCTGAATTAAAGGTTGAACACGTTAATCAAATTTCCACTTATTAGATTGCTAACAACTAGGCTATTTGTTAGGTTCATTAATTGTAGGTTAGTAGTTGGTTTCTTGGATTTTAGCTCAGCTGTTGAGTCCCTGAAGAATAGCCTGAGAAAAATACTGAAACAGAAAAACCAATCATCCTACACTTTAGCACCTGCTGTTGGGAATGAATGCCACAACATTCAGTTCGACATCCAGAACATATGCTGATTCTGTTATGTTACTGGGAACGTACTGTGCTAAGTTTGCAGTACTGTAATAGACCAACTAGTCTCTACTTCAGTATCAGCCTTCAGTATCAACTGTCAAAACATCCAGTTTGACAGTTTCACAATGATCCTTCAGCCAGGTCTGTTATCCTTGAAAAGAACAGACTTAAATAAATACTGAACTGAAATTAACCTGCTTATTATTCAGTATACGCTGTCACTGATGAATGTTACAACATTCTGATTGACATTCAAACAGAAGGCTATATACCAGGTGTGTTATCATCTTGATAAGCTGACTGGAATACCAGCTGAGTTATGACAGTAATAAAAACACAAGCAGAAGGAAAACAAACACAGGAAATTGTTAACCCAGTTCAGTCCAACATGACCTACATCTGGGGGCTACCAAGCCAGGAAGAAGATCCACTATTAGCAGTATTAATTCAGAGTTAAACTCCCCCGTTTACAACTCTTCACTTAATCCCTACCCAATGCAATCTATACCTAGGAACTCCTAGATAGAAACCTCCAGTTTCCATTCCTATCACTACAAATACAATGTAATGTTAACACACCTTGAACTTGCTTCACAGCTTCATTCAAGAACAAAATCACTCTTGCCTACAGGCTTTGAGTTACAAATACTCTCAGCTTTGACCACTGAGAAACACATGGTAACCTTCCCACAGATTGGGAGGTTTACCTCACACACACCCCTAAAAATTCATTCTAGGAGGCTTACAAAAACTAGGTTACAATATGCTATTTATAACCTAATCACCCAACTGGATTTGGGCCTTCAGAAATCGCAGCAAACTTGTTCTTTGCTGTTACAATTACAGTAGAAAATTTCTGCTATAAACAAGGTCTTCAATCCTAAAATCTCTCCATATATATCTCCTTATTTTGAGCCTATATATATGTTTTGATTGAGTCTTTAAGACCTCCACATGGGAGTTGGGATATTCACCAAATATCCTCACTAATCCCAGAATATATACTGAATTAATTAATTCAGTTTTCTACACATGTGCGATGTCACAGACATGATGTTGTGACATCGTACATGACATGTTGGTCTAGATGTTGAACTTCTTCAACCCAACATATTAAAACAACAGAGATGATTACATTATTTGTTTTACAAAATTAATGCCAATCCTAAGGTATTAACAATCTCCCCCTTTGGCAAATTTTAGCTAAAACAAATAAACATTACACTGGACAAAACATCCCATTATGGGTATGTTCTTCATCCCTGTCATTGACTCCACCACCACAAACACCAAAGTTGGTGTACATGAGAAAGTAGAGGTACCAGAATCAGTTATACCAGAACCCTTCCCCTCAACAGGAGAGCTTCCTGAAGAATATGTAATGTTGAGTACATAGACAATGTAACTCAGATCACAAGGCACAGCTGTCTTCTTAACTCAGATCACAAGATACAAGTGGTATACCCAGTTGGTGGATTTTGTGCTTGCACCAGCTTCTGTTTGCTACCACAACCACAGTTAGCTTGCTTCTGGTACATTCTTAACCTCAGGACTATATTTCTCTCCCCCTTTTTAGCTAAACATTTGTAAAGGGACCCCTCACAAAACCAGATCCAGGCGCAGCTTGCCCAAACCTTAACATACCCCATGATTCTGAGGGAATGGAGTGTTTCTCTTGTCAGAAGAAGAGGGCTATTACATCCTTTAAATAGTCCAGCCCGTGCTTAGGAATTAACGGTAGGAATAAATGCTTGGTCAAGATTCATTAATTTTTGCTGAGAAACAGTCAGAGAATCACCAACAAAATCTCAGACTATCTTTGAATACCTTTTATAGCTCTTGACTGTTTCTTTTCCAAAACAGCAGTTCCAGTGCATGGAGACTATTCCATATATGCAGTCAGACACGTTGCACACGATGTCTTAACATTCCACGCGGCTTTTTCCTGCATTCTGCCAGTATTCAACATTTCCCAAGACCCCTGTCATACCTCCAGTAGAGACTTGACATCTGGCACTGCTACAGCCAAATTCCCACACTTCAGCAGATGGTTACTCCCCCTCTACCACACAGCTGTAGCCATCAGGCTTATTCTGATTTATCAGAATTAGACACATCACCCTTATAATTCCTAATGACTTTAAGACTCAGAAGGAATTTATAGCATTGTCCAGGGCAATGTCATGACATCCGGTCAGACATTCTTCTGCTCACTCAGCCTTGACATACATCACAACATCCTGATAACTGACAAGGTGCCATACCTAGTTATCTGAGAATACTTAGACCACAAGCTTGATGATTACTTGCAGCACAAAGACAGAACTCCCCCTGTCATGAACAACCCACTCTCCTCTTGAAACTTGGAGATCACACATGGGCATATCCAACATCCCAAAGTTGGACCTTCACATACTTCCCGATTCAAAGAGAATCCAGACCACTTGATGAATGGAAAACATAAGACGCATCTTCATGTCTTCAAGAGCACACCCTCTGTTCAACCCTCTTAGCTGAACACATTCACACTCTGTGTCAATCTCTCTTCTAACCAGAACAGAAGACCACTTCACAAGATGTTCTAACATCAGCTGGGACATCCTTCATAACAAGACAAGGCACACCATCTGATAGTCTTCAGATATCACTGAGTCACCGGCTTGATCAAGAAGAACCCAGACCTACATTGGGACATATACATTTTCATCCCATTACAAGAGATAATCTTCCATAGATGGCTCAGAACTCCTACCACAAGCTCCAAGGGATGAATAGAAAACACCTCCTTTTGTCTTCAACTTAATACTTTTCTGCTCAAAAGTAATTTGTCTCAGACTTTCCTCAAGAATAATCAGCTGCCATATGTTGATTATCTTGATTCTTCGAACTCACTTCTGAGGTAGACCAACTGCCACTTGTTGATTACCTCCTTCATGAATCCTCATATGAAAAAGTCAAATGCCACCTTTTGACCTCTCCAAGTTTATCAGACTTCTCCCAAAGATATTCTGACCTTCCAAGTGAGATTTGAACTTCAAGCCTTTTGAAGTGTCCAATCTACAACCCTGCAGACCCTTCTATCTCAAGTTGATGTGCCACTTCACCAACTAAGAATCTGATGTTGAACCAAATGTCACAACATTGTGTTTTGACATCCAGCTGTTGAATTCAGCTCCTTCTTCTGCCACTTGAAAGAGCTTCCTCCCTTCATAAAACAAGAGTCCAATGTTCTCATAGACTTGATTGTGGAACCAAGTTTGAGTAAACAACCTCCATCCTGCAGGGTTGCAGTTAAGTCATTCAAGTTCACACCTTGATGAATCCCTGCTTCTTCTCCAAAGACATCAGACACTCTGGTGCATGAGTCTTCAGAAGGACCAGTTAGCAACTAACCCTTCAGCTATACCAAGGATTCTACTTCCTAAAGCAAGACTGTTTCCATGATGTTAAGAAAGCTGCCACTTGTTCTTAACTTCATAGTGTGCATTAGCCAATGCACTTCCTTACTTAGATCAGGAATAAGCTGATCCAAGTAACCACCATCAAGACTATGTTGTCTTCTTCTTCTTGTACATACCAAGGCTGAACATGTTTCTTGCCAGGAAACCTTTTCAGAGATCATATGCTTTTGCTGCCACCAAAGAGATAGATCATAAGCCAATGTACTATCCTTCCTGTGATTCTGCACAGGGTCTTGAAGAAGTGATGTTCCTGTAATTCTTTTGTTTTGAAGCTCAAGTGATCATGTGCTCCCCTGCTCCTAGGAGGCTCCTAAGCTCAATGAAGTGGCTAAATGAAGATGAGAAAAGGCATGAAAATGGTCCACAAAGATCTTAATCATCATATATGGCTCCCAAGTATCTTAATTTGCTAATTTGATCAAGATAACCCAAAGGGCTTGAGGATTGTTTCCCAAGGAAACCCTAATTCAACTATGCATTGATTGTGCCTTGCTCATGAAGCAACCTCAACCTATAATCAAATTTAATCAAGGGAAGTTCTTTCATTCATTATTTTATGCATATATGAGCTTATTTCAGGGTCCTCAATCATTAATTCATCCAGATTTGAAGGTTGGCCTTGAGAAGTTGACCAGTCAAGTCATCTGACTATACTGAGGATCACTGAGACACAACTTTTGATATGGTTGTCAAATGAAGATTACCCCAAGAGAAACAATGATCTTACGAATCATATGAACAACTTTCATGTTCAACAAAAATCCATTTGAAACTTTTAAGGTCATCATTCACTTCAAAATATTATAGGTCATTTTGACTGAAACCCTAATTTTGGGTCAACTTCCCAAGGACCTAACTTCCTTAATTTTTATGATTTTGAGGTGATACAAAATGAATTGGAAGGCTTAAGATGTCTACTTAAAATGTTATGTTGGACAAAATTTCATAATCCTAAAAGAAGCACATGTGATAATACAAAACATTATAGGTCACTTTGGACCTAAGTCATTGAATTTGAAAAATGTCCAACTTCAAGTGCCCATAACTTTCTCATGAAAAATTCAAATGATGCACAATTTGAGTCTAAATTGATCATATTGAAAATATATACAACTTTAATGTTGTAGGTTTTTCCATTTGAGGCTTTCATCATTGGAACAGAAGGGCTTGAAGATGCTTGCTTTTGGCAAAAAAATTCAAAGAGAACCTAGACATGTTTTGTATCCAAAACTTCACAGCCATTTTTTATAAATTTCCAAACTCCAAATGAATTTTTGTCCAACATGACTTTTGTTCCTTATTTCAAGGGCTTTCCAACCATTACTCACATTAATTTTTTTGACTTTCCATGAGTGAATTTCGAAGAGCCTAATGTTTATGTTCATTTTTACAATCCACATCATAACTTCATGTACAAACAAATGCAACTCCAATTACACGTCCAGTTCACTTACATTTGATCTCAGCATGGATTTCCCTTCACTCTTGGGCCTCACATGTACCTGTACAGGGCCATGCATGGAGAATCCAAATTTCATGCACACGAGCCAAGCATTGCATTGCATCAATTCCAGCTATAAATAGAAGTGCAATCTCATTCAAATGGTAACCAGAAGGAGATCTGAAGTGCTGCTGTATTGAAAACCAAACCCTCACTAAAGGAATTTTCAGTTTTCATTTCCAATTTCAAGCTTGAATTTCAACATCCTTAGTTGATCTTTACAGCTCAATTCCTTAACCTTGCATCACCATCACACTTCCAGAGCAAGATTAGATCAAAAGCTTGGAGAATTCGTGCTATTTGAAGTTGCACTTCAGAGGTAGAACCTCAATTTTTCTTGACCTAGATCTTGCTATATGATGTGAATTTCTAGGGTTTGGGTTGTTTTCTGAAGTCCTCATGCATGAGGCAGGCCAGTGGTGGTCTCAATATTGCAAATCGTGCCATTTCAGATCAAACACCATGATCTTCAAGCTCAGGTTTCTCTCTAAATAGAAACTTTGAGGAGGATCCATGGTTACAGGGGTGATGTACATCACCTCAGCTTCATTTTGATACCTTCATTTTCCTTTTTCATTAAACTTCATTTCCCTGTGCGTGGTGGCCGGATCTGGTTAGATCGCCGGAGAAGATGGTGGTTTCCACCACCATCCCCATGTGGGAGCCTCAGAACCTTTGGATCGTGATGCAACGTTCTAATCGTGGCCTTCCAATGCTATGACTTATTTTAAATCCAAGTGTAGCGCGCTTGACTTAGGCCTTTCATGCATTCGCGCTTCTGAACCCTCAGATCATGGCCACATCAATTAATGAAACCATCTGAGGGCGCTGGTTGTTTCTATTTTTCTTATTTCTGTTTTAATTTCATTTAATTCCTTTTATTTTCAAAAATTCATAAATATTTTATTTGAAGTCATAGAAATATGAGACCAATGCCAAAAAAATTCTTGAAAAATCTAGTTTCATATTTTGATTTTTAATTATTTTTGTGACTTTATTTAATATTTTTTGTGAAATTTTTGGTTTTTAATAGTTTTAATTCATTTTAAAATAATTTTTGATATCTGAAAAATCCAAAAATATTTTCCGAACACATATGGATCATGATAAGTCAATGAAAAATAATCTCATCAATTTCTTAATTGATTTGAGATTTTAATTCATATTATGTTATTTTTATTGTTTTTAAATAGTTTCTGATTTCAAAAATTATTGAGAAAATTTGTCAAAGCTTGTTTAACCATGTTAGACCTATGAGAATTTAATTGGACTTGTTGAAGTTGATTTGAATTGAATTTGAGGTTTGACCATATTTTGTTCATTTTACTTTGCATTTATTTTTAATTTAAAAAATACAAAAAAAGTATGTTTGACTTATTGACTTGTGATCTTCATTTCTCTTCTATTTGACTTTGGTTGATGATGATTTGGTTCACTTTTGACCAATTGTATTTGACACTTGAATTCTTTTTCCATTCATTTCATCTTCATCTCATTTCTTTTTATTTTGGCCAATGAGTTAATGTCTTATGGTTGGTCTTGACATATGAGAGGCTTAACCTTCTTTGATCCAAATGAAACTCAACTTGATCCAAGATCAAGTGAGTTGCTTTGTGTCCAAGATAGGTTGCTTCTTGGTCAAGCAAAAAACCTAAAGTCCATACAAGGCCTTTCTCTTTTCTTTTGGCATGGCGAGTTTTAGGAGCTTGGCTTACTAGTCATGATCTCTAACTTGTGTTTATTTGCCTATAGTTTTATTGACCGGCCTCAGATAGGTGTGACTACTATATTAGTCCACTTACGATTGCTTAACATAGCGCTAAATTGTCTCATGACAAACTAACATAACTACACTAATTACTAACTTTAATTTGAGCATTTAATTTTCTTGCAATTTACTTTAATGCACTTTATTTCTTGCTCATTTATTCATATTGCTTTTCATTTTGCTCACTTGAGCTCATATTTTATGTTTATGTCATTTTCCTTTTGCTCATTTGAGCTCATTATTGTATATAAATACATTGTTGTTTTGTGTTGGTTTTGCTTTTGTTTTGTGTGGACCCAATGCAAAAAGGAGAAAGGACTTAGAATTAGGACATACCCATGCTTAAAGGAGTTCAAGAGCAACTAGGCCTCATGCCTTTAGAATGCTAAATTTGTTAAAGAGCAACTAGGCCTCATGCCTTTAAAATGCTAAATTTCAAAGTTGACTTCACAAGATTTCCTTTCCAAAACTTATTCTTTGTCCATTCCTCTTATTGTGTTGTGAACTTTTTGATGTTTGCTCTTGTGTGATAGGGATTCTATCTTGAGATAGTAAGGAGGACCATTGTCATGAGTAGCCAAGTTAAGAGAGACAAGCCAAATGGAAATCCTAGGATCTTGAATCTAAATTTGTTTGATTACTTGATTGTGTGCTAAGTCCAAAGGAAAGGAGCATCTTGAATCATGTTCGTTCTAAGTGTTGGCAGCAATTTTGGTAAAACAAAGAGTGTTCACAAGATGTTACATGTGATGTCTTAACATAAGATATCTTATACCTGCTGGAGGTTTAAAATATAATTATGCAGGATTGTTTCAAGATGTCATACCCGATGTCATGACATCTGATATAATGTACCTGCTGGATATTTAAAATGAAATTATGCAGCATTGTTCCAGGATGTCAGACCCGATGTCTTGACATCTGTACACAGAACATTCAGTCTGAATGTTATGTGTTATGTGATTGCGCTTGTAATGGCAATCTATGTTTGATTGATGAGTTAATTGCAAACGCAATCAATCAATGATTACAATGTGATTTAACTTATTTTCCAGAGAGATCTAATCAACTGTCATAAGAAGATTTGAATGGAAAATAGTTTTAGGGTTTTATGATGTCCAAGCCCAGCTGAATGCTTCTATAAAAAGGACATAAAAAACCTGATTTGATACACAAGAAATACAGAGTGAAATATTGAGAGAGAATAAGGGTTTTAGTCTTGTGTGGTCGGTTGATCTGTAAGCCATTCAATTCATCCATAGATGATTGAATTGGTCTGATTTTTGAGTTGTAATTTGTCACTCTAAGCTTTTAAGCATGAGTGTGTGTCTACTTTATTGAAGTTGCTAAGTAAGATCAAGTGTGTGTCTTTGAAGAGTGTCTTCTTTTCATAAGTAATTCGTGTTTAATATCACTGGTGTGATTGAGGGGGAGTGAGTTGGATCTCATATCTAAGAGTTCTTAGGTAGAAATCAGACGGGTAGAGATTAGGTGAAAAAGACTATAACTTGTGTAGTTTACTGAGAGTCTTTGAACTGATTCTATTTAGTGGATTTCCTTCCTGGCTTGGTAGCCCCCAGACGTAGGTGAGTTGCACCAAACTGGGTTAACAATTGCTTATGTCTCTTGCATTACTATTCTTTATCTTTATCCTGTTTGTATTATTCAGATATTAGTGTCGTGACATTACCTTCGACATCTCATATTTGATACAAGAATTTCAATTGGTATCAGAGCAGGCACCCTGCTCTGGTTCTGGGTGAGATTTAGGGACGATACTCTCTGGTACTATGGAGAGAGATGGAGGATCTGTTCACATGCCACCTATTTTGGATGGATCCAACTATGACTACTAGAAGCCTCGAATGGTAGCCTTCCTAAAATCTCTGGATAATAAGGCTTGGAAGGCTGTGTTAACAGGCTGGGAACATCCAGTAGTTACTAAGGAAGGAGAAGCTACAACTGATAAAAAGCCTGAAGAACAATGGACCAAGGAGGAGGATGACCTAGCCCTCGGAAATTCTAAATCATTAAATGCTATATTCAATGGAGTAGACAAGAATATCTTCAGATTGATAAATAACTGTGAGGTGGCTAAAGATGCTTGGGACATTCTCAAAACCACTCATGAAGGCACCTCTAGAGTAAAGATGTCTAGACTGCAGCTGCTCACCACCAAGTTTGAAAATTTAAGGATGAAAGAAGAGTGACAATATTCATGAATTCCATATGAGTATCCTTGAAATTGCTAATCCCTCAGGAGCCCTGGGAGAGAAGATGTCAGATGAAAAATTAGTAAGGAAAATACTCAGGTCACTCCCTAAGAGATTTGCTATGAAGGTGACAGGCATAGAAGAGTCTCAAGACATCTCCAATATGAGAATTGATGAGCTAATTGGTTCCCTCCAAACATTTGAGACGGGAATGTGTGATGGATCTGAAAAGAAAGACAAAAGCATAACCTTCATGTCAAACACTGAGGAGGAAAGTGGTCAGGATGTTGATGAAGACCTTGAAAATGATGTAGCAATGCTGGGAAGACAGTTCAACAGACTTCTGAAAAAGATGGATGTAAGATCCAAGACAAATGTCAAGAACATCTCATCTGACATCAGTAAATCCCACAATGCTAGAAGAAGAACAAGGTCAGATGAAAAGCCCAAAGAAGGAAAAGGAGTTCAGTGCCATAAATGTGATGGGTATGGACACATTAGAACTGAATGTGGAACCTACCTCAAGAAACAGAAGAGGAGTCTTGCTGCCACTTGGTCTGATGAAAGTGAAACAGAAGAGTCTGCAAATCTGGTGACTGCCTTGACTGGAAGATGGGGTTCTGATGAAGACTCAAGTGATGATGAAGTAACCTTTGAAGAGTTGGCCACTACCTATAGAAAGTTGTGCCACAGAAGTGCAAAAGTGTGTAAACAGCTTGAAAACCAGAAGAAGGTGATAACTCAACTGGAGAATGAGAAGGTAGAACACTTGGAAACCATCTCCAAATTAAAAACTGAAGCAGTGTTACTGAATGCCAAACTAGATGAGAGTCAACACGTTGATAGCCAAAAGAAAGTGATAGCACAGCTGGAGAATGAGAAGGCAGAACATGTGGAAACCATCTCCAAGTTAAAGACTGAAGTTGTTTTCTTGAATTCAAAACTAGAAGAGATGACCAAGTATGTAAGAATGTTAAATAATGGATCTGACTCCTTAGACAAGATTCTGCAGACTAGACAAATAATATGAGACAAATCTAGCATTGGGTTTAATGAATCTAAGCTTGAGTGCAGTTACACTGGTGGCAAACCTAAATCCAAACCTATGTGCAACCATATTAAAAGCAAACCTGAGATGTCACAACATCGTAAGGGAAGACAGTAGAAAGGGAAACACCAAAGATGGAGATGCCATTACTGTGGAAAATTTGGCCACATAAAGCCCTTCTTCTATAAGTTGTATGGTTATCCTAGCCCTGTTCATCATCAGACTCACCATCAACCTAGACCCAAACATTACAAGCATGTCAACAAAAAGCAATGGGTTCCTAAGACTAATGTTACAAGTCTAATAGCTCACACTTCCTTCAGAGTTTCAGCCAAAGAAGATTGGTATTTTGACAGTGGGTGCTCCAGACACATGACTGGAAACAAAGACCTGCTAACTAGCCTTCATCCTCATGCCACGAGCTATGTAACCTTTGGTGATGGAGCAAAGGGTGAAATCAAGGGGATTGGTAGGCTTGATTGCCCTGGAGTTCCTGATCTTGACAAGGTTCTACTTGTTAAGGGCTTGACTGCAAATCTAATAAGCATCAGTCAACTGTGTGACCAAGATCTAAATGTTAACTTCACTAAAACTGAATGTGTGATTACTAACAAAGAAAGTGAAGTGATCATGAAAGGAGTCAGGTCCAAAGACAACTGTTACATGTGGAGTTCTCAAATTGGTTATTCTTCAGAGTGTACCTTAGTCAAAGAAGAAGGAGTGAAGACATGGCATCAAAGATTGAGCCATCTGCATCTTAAAGGTATGAAGATGATTATATCTGGTGAAGCTGTTAGAGGAATTCCCAACTTGATGATTGATGAAAGAAAAGTCTGTGGGAAATGTCAGACAAGGATGTCACACCAGAAACTCAGACACGACACCACTTCCAAAGGTTTGGAACTCCTCCATATGGATTTGATGGGACCCATGCAGGTGGAAAGCCTTGGTGGGAATAAGTATGCATATGTAGTGGTGGATGACTTCTCCAGATACACCTGGATCAACTTTATAAGAAACAGATCTGATGTGTTTGAAGTCTTCAAAGATCTTTGTCTAAAACTTCAAGGAGAAAAGGAAATTAGAAGTGAACAAAGAAGGAAGATAAATCCCAAAAGTAATGAAGGATTAGTTATGGGCTACATCAGAGCATATAGAGTCTTTAATTCCAGAACTAAAGTAATGATGGAATCTATTAATTTTGTGGTTGATGACCAACAGACTGATGTCACAGACGATGTTGAGACATCTCTGAATGATCCCCCAGCTGATTTCTCAGACAAGGAGAATGAACCTCCTCAAGCTAAAACTGACAAAATCAACATGGGACCCTCCATCAGAGTCCATAAGGATCATCCCAAAGATCTCATTAGAAGAGATCCAAATAAAAGGGTTACAACTAGATCAAGGGAAGTGATCTCAAAAGGCTACTTGAAAGAGGAGGTATATGTTGAACAGCCTAAAGGATTCACAGATTCAAACCTTCCAAAGCATGTGTACAAATTGAAGAAAGCCCTTTATGGTCTGAAGCAAGCTCTTAGGGCTTGGTATGAGAAACTCATAGTGTTCCTCACTAACAATGGCTACAAGAGGGGAGGTATTGACAAGATCCTATCTATGAAAAATGAAGGAGGAAAGCTCATGGTGGCTCAAATAGATATGGATAATATTGGGTTTGGTGGGAGGTCAGATCAGATTGTAGAACATGTTGTTAGACAAATGCAGTCTGAAGTTGAGATGAGCCTTGTTGGACTTGGGCTATAAGTCAAGCAGATAGAAGAGTCTATTTTTCTATCTCAAAGCAAATATGCCAAGAACAATGTTAAGAAGGTTGGCATGGAGAATGAAAGTCATAAAAGGAAACCTACTCCTACACATTTGAAAGATGAAAATGGTGTTTGTGCTATATATCAAGCTGAATACATAGCAGCTGGAAGTAGCTGTTCCCAACAGGGTTGGTTGAAACAAATGTTGACTGAATACAATGTCACACAAGATGTCATGACAGTGTAATATGACAACCTGAGTGCTATAAATATTTCCAAAAATCCTATTCAGCACAGCAGGACTAATCACATTGATATTTGTCGACACTTCATTAGAGAATTTGTGGAAGAGAAAATCATAGCACTGAAGCATGAAATGCAATTAGCTGACAAATTTACAAAGGCTTGGGATGCTAATCAGTTTGAATGTTTAAGAGGGAAATTGGGGATTTGTATTCATGAGAAGTTATAGCAATTAAAATGGAGTGGAAAAGGTAATAAAAATATTGTCTGCCCACTTAAAAGAAAGTTCCTCATTTATGATAAATCATTACCTAGTATTGGAACTAGTATCTATACCATTTCCACACGCTACCTCAACACAACCATTTCCATCTTCATCCAACTTCTCAGACAACCTCTGCTAGGGCAACAAGATTTTTCTCAAAAGTTCAACAAAATGTCACAACATCCCTCATCCTCTGGATCAAAACCCACTCACAAAGCAAGGACTCCCTCCATGGAGTTTTTGGATGAAGATATTTTGGAGGTTATTCCTCTTTCTGTAATTCCAGGTGACGCCCCTGGCCCTTCTTCCACGGATGGAAACAATCAAGGTAACATTCCTGATAACCCTCCTCCTAAGGATAACATGCGCTATACAGATCGTGTCATTAGGAACCTGGTAACTAGGATTCTAAACGAAGGGCATGCAGTCAAGGGTGTTTCGACCCCTCTGTCTAGAAGGGACCCCTCACCTGAGGTGGAACCCCAAACTGAGAAAGATGATGATTCATCTAGATCATAGAAAGACATGTCTGCTGAGGGACTATGCTCTCTAGGTAAAACCTTGCCTAGTAAGAAACCAGTAGATGTGTCTCATGAACCTGCTGAGAAGGTTATTGATTTGGAGGAAGAGAGTTCAGAAGAGGAAGATGACACCTTGGTCTATCATGGGAAACCAAGTGTTGCAAAGAAACTGAAGACCAGAAAAGGGAAGACTGTGGCTGAGATGTTGACAGCCAAAACAGGTAAGAAGGTTGTTGGTGTAGGACCCTCCAAATCATGGAGTAAAGTAGAGGTCAAGAAGAGGAAGGTAAGAGAGAGTTCTGACTCTGAAGATGATGTCGAAGAGGATGTCCCAGACATCTCTTCTGCTAAAAGGCAGACTATTAAAAAGTCTCCAGCTAAGGTTGCATCTGTACATTTGGACAACATTTCCTTCCATCTGGAAAATGGTGTTGTCAAGTGGAAGTTTGTTATACAGAGGAGAGTTGTTGTTGAGAGGGAGCTAGGGAAGGAGGCTGTAGAAGTGAAGGAGGTTATGGAATTGATCAAGACAGCTGGTTTGATAAAAACAGTTGTTGTTTTGCCCCAATGTTTTGAAGGGTTAGTGAAGGAGTTTGTGGTGAATATCCCAAAGGATATTTCTGACAAGAATAGCAAGGAATTTTGCAAGGTATTTGTGAGAGGAAGGTGTGTAAGGTTCTCCCCAACCATTATCAATAAGTTCCTAGGGAGAGTAACTAAAAGAGCTGTGGAGTTAGAGGCTATAGACAATGAAGTCTGTAGGACAATCACTGTTGGCCAAGTCAGGGAATGGCTAAGCAAAAAGCATCTATCAGCTGGCAAATTGACTGTAAAGTATGCCATCTTGCATAAGATTGGTTCAGCTAACTGGGTGCCAACTAACCATATCTCAACTATCTCTAATGGTCTAGGAAGGATAATTTATGCTATTGGAACCAGGTTCCACTTTGATTTTGGAAGCTTCATGTTTGAACAAATTGTTAGACACGCCTCCACTAATGCAGTAAAGCTGCCTATTGCCTTTCCCTCTATCATTTGTGGAATTATTTTAAGCCAACAACCTGGTATTGTAGATGTTTGATTGGCTGCATTTTATGTTAAAACCCTAACTGTACTCTGATGTCTTGACTGATGTCATGACATGCTTGAGTAGCATGCTGCAGGATTAGCTAATACAGGATTTACTGAATGTCAAACTGGATGTTATGACATTCATCCATGACAGCAGATACTGAACTATAGAATAATTGGTTTTTCTGTTATAGCTCAGTATTGAGTTCAGTCTGTTTTTCAGGAGAGTAGCAGACCTGGCACATAGCCTACTGTTTGAATGTCAAACTGAATGTTATGACATTCATCATTGACAGCATATACTGAATAATAGGCAAGTTGGTTTTTCTGCTACAGTTCAATATTTATTTCAGTCTGTTCTTCAGGAGGATAACAGACCTGGCATATGGCCCATTGTCAAAATGTCAAACTGGATGTTATGACATTTATCTCTGATAGCTGATACTGAAGTATAGACTGGTTGGTCTTTTACAGTTCAACATTTAGTACAGTCTGTTTTCAGGAGAATAACAGACCTAGCATATGATCTATGTTCTGGACGTCAAACTGAATGTTCTGACATTCATTCCTGACAGCATATGCTAAAGTGTAGGCTAGTTAGTTTTTCTGTTTCAGTATTTTTCTCAGGCTATTTTTCAGGAATCCAACAGCTGAGCTAAAATCCAGGAAACTAATAACTGAGCTACAATTAATGGACCTAACAAATAGCCTATTTGTTAGCACCCTAATATGTGGAAATTAGGTTAACTTGCTTAACCTTAATTTTAGGAAATACAAGTACAAGGCCCAAGTGCTGCAATATAAAAGGATGGCAATCCTACTTTCAGCAACTCAGGGGTTTTAAGCGTGAAGCATTCATTGTACCATCATACTTCACTGTTGTATTTTTATTTGTGTCTTGTATTAGGTATAACTTGTGAGCCAAGAAATTATCACCTAGATGATTGCATTGGACTAGGGTGTTCATTGAGTTGTAAGTGTTGTGTCACTCTAAGCTTTTAAGCGTGAGTGCTGTGTATCTTGATTAAAGATGTTAAGCACAATCAAGAGTTGTTTGAAGTGTAACTTCGCCATTAACTTTAATCTAATTAAAGGTTTTAATCACTGTGGTGATTGAGGGGGAGTGAGTAGGAACTCTGGTCTTAGTTTAAGATTGAAATTGCATTGGGTAGGTATTAAGTGATAGGATTAAACAGTTGGTTTAAGGCCTGAATTAATACTGCTAATAGTGGATTTCCTCCCTGGCTTGGTAGCCCCCAGACGTAGGTGTATTTGTCACCGAACTGGGTAAACAATTCCTTGTGTTATTTACTGCACTTTACATATACCTGTTGTATACATTCCTGTCTGCGCAAAATTGGATGTCATAATATCCAGTGTGACATCGAAAGTCTGTTAACTAGAATTTCAATTGGTATCAGAGCAGGCACCCTGCCTGTTAATTTCTGGGTGAGATCTAGGGACGTTACATTCTAGTACCATGGACAAGGATGTAGGATACTCAAATAGACCACCCATGTTGGATGGTTCTAACTATGATAACTGGAAACCTCGTATGATAGCCTTATTGAGGTCTCTGGATAGCAAGGTCTGGAGAGCTGTCAACAAAGGATGGGAACATCCAACGAAGATAGGTAAAGATGGAATCATTATGCAAATTCCTGAAGAAGAGTGGGACAAGGAGCAAGAGGCATTAGCCCTTGGAAACTCTAAGGCCTTGAATCCACTGTTCAATGGGATAAATAAGAACATCTTCAGACTGGTACATCACTGTGAGCTGGCTAAAGAAGTTTGGGATACTCTCAAAATAACTCATGAAGGTACCTCCAAGATGAGGATGTCTAAACTTCATGACTTCCACATGAATATTCTTGAAATTGCCAACACTTCTGGTGGTTTAGGAGAGAAAATGTCTGAAGAAAAACTTGTAATAAAGATTCTCAGATCATTGCCAAAGAGATTTTCCATGAAGGTCACTGCTATAGAGGAGGCTCAAGATATCTGCAATATGAAGGTTGATGAGCTTATTGGTTCTCTCCAAACCTTTGAAATGGGCTTGTGTGAGGATGTTGAAAAGAAAAACAAAAGCATAACTTTTGTATCAAATACTGAAGAGGATTCATAAGAAGGAAATATTGGAGGTGATGAAAGCATTTCAGAAGCTATAGCCATGCTTGGAAGACAGTTCAACAAGTTCATAAAGAAGGTTGATCAAAAGGGAAGACCTAATGTCAAGAGCTCTTCATCTGACATCAGTAGAAGATCAAAATCTGAAGAAAAGGTCAACCAAGGCAAGGGAATCCAGTGCCATGGATGTGAAGGTTTTGGTCACATTAGAGCTGAATGTCCTACCTTCCTCAAGATGCAAAGGAAGGGGCTATCTGTCACCTGGTCTGAAGGAGATTCTGAGAGTGAATCTGAAGGAGAATCTGCTAAACATGTCACTACACTAACTAGTGTCTGTGCCTCTGATGATGACTCAAGTGGAGATGAACTTGCCTTTGATGAACTTGCTGCTTCATATAAAGAGCTATGTGTCAAAAGTGCAGAAGTGTGTGTCCAAGGAGAAAAGCAGAAGAAACTCATCAAGGAGCTGGAAGCTGAGAAACAGAAGCATCTGACAGTCATAGATGGTCTAAATGGTGAGATAACCTTGCTGACATCTAAGCTAGAACAAATGTCAAAATCCATCAGAATGCTAAATAAAGGAACTGACACCTTGGAAGAGATTCTAAAGGTGGGACAGAAGTCAGGAACCATGTCTGGTTTAGGCTTTGTTAAGAAATCCTCAACTGAACTCAAAGGTTCAAAGGCTGAAGTTCAGAAACTCAAGCAGAAGTCACACCTAATGTCACAACATCAGGGAACCAGGAGGAGTAACCATCAGAAGAAGAAATTTCAGAGATGGAGATGTCACTACTGTGGGAGATTTGGTCACATAAAACCCTTCTGCTACAGATTGCATGGTTATCCTAACCAGACCCCTCAAGTCAGACCTAAGCAGAAGGCATCTAAGCATAATGCCCCCATCAAGAAACAACAATGGGTAGCTAGACTAGCCCACACATCTTTAAGGGCATCTACTAGACAAGACTGGTATTTTGATAGTGGTTGCTCAAGACATATGACTGGGATGAGTAACTTATTGGTGGATATACAACCTCATACTACCAGATATGTGACATTTGGTGATGGAGCTAAAGGAGAAATCAAAGGTGTTGGTAAGCTGGACTGTCCTGGAGTTCCAGAACTGAGTAATGTGTTGTTAGTAAAAGGACTAACTGCAAATCTCATAAGCATAAGCCAACTATGTGATCAAGGCTTCAATGTACAGTTCACTAAGGAAGTGTGTGTGGTGATGAATGGAGGCAACCAGGAAGTTATGAGAGGATCCAGATCCAAAGATAACTGTTATCTGTGGGAATCTAAAGTATCAAACTACCCCTCAAAGTGCACCTTAGCCAAGGAAGAACAGGAGGTGAAGATGTGGAATGGAAGACTTGGACAACTTCATTTAAGAAGAATGAAGAAGATCATATCCAAGGAAGCAATTAGAGGAATCCCAAATCTGCTTATGGATGAAAGAAAAGGCTGTGGAAAATGTCAGGTGGGCAAGCTAACCAAGATGCCACATCCCAAGATTGGACATCCAAAAACATACAAAATTCTGGAACTTTTGCCCATGGACTTAATGGTACCTATGCAAATTGAAAGTCATGAGTTATCCTCAACTATTAGTCCTCATCAAAATGGTGGAGTTGCAAGGGAGAAACAGAATTGTGCATCATTATCCACTGTAGAAGCTAAGTACCTAGCATTTGGTAGCAGGTGTTGCCCACTGGTATGGATGAACCAAATGCAGACTGAACACAATGTCCCTCAGAATGTCATGACATTGGATGTTACTAAGTTTGACAAAATAAGGGGCAAAGTGGGAATGTGTCCGTCTGAGGAATTATAGCAACTAATGATGTTAGTTATTTCCTGTTTAATAAGTCAAATTATTAAACATTTGAGAGTGCGCTCTGATTGGTCAACAAATAACAGATACTGCTCGTGCAATAAGCGTTACCTCTTCCATCATTTCAACTTTCAGTCTTCCAAGCTTTCTCTCAAAGAAACTTTTCATTTCTCTCCTAAGATATTCATCATGTCGCACCAACCCAACTCATCTTCCTCCACGACCATGTCTGATTCCTCTAGCTTTGAAACATGCAACCCTAACAGGGAAGACCCTGTGTCTGACTCTGCGAATACCTCGCATGCAAGAAGACCTAAAGAAACTGTCTCAGGCTTCTCCTCAGCAATCACGCTTGATGAACAAACCAGAGAAGGCTCCAGGTATGTTCACAATGCCATTGCAACTATGGTGACTGGAATATTGTCTGGTAATCATAAGGTTCTTGGGGTCTCCGTTCCCTTAAACACTATTGTACCAGATAATGTTGCTTGTCAAGAAAATACAGTTTCCTTTGGAAAGAATGTATCTGATGATGCTGAGAAAACTGATGCTCATGAGGGGTCAAATATTGACAAACCCTCAGAGAATGTGGGTGGTGAGGAAGTCCGTGTCACTCATGATGTCAGTGACAACCCTAACTGGGAAGCTGAACCAGTTGACCTGGAGGAATTTTCTGATAATGAGTTGTTGACCTCAGTTGTCCCTAGCATAACCAAGAGGGTTAGGACTAGGAGAGAAAAGAAAGCAGTGGTAGAGAGGTCCCCTAAAAGGAAGATTGATGTGCCAACTTCTCCCAATCCAAAGGTGGCAGAGAGTTCCCTCATGAGGAAAGGGCATGGTCCAACAAAAACTTGGAGTAAAGGGGTGCCCAAGAAAATGAAGACAAAGTCTGTTGTTGTGGAGTCTGACTCAGATGTCCCATGTGATGTCACTACCTCTCTGTCAAAGAAGAAGCCAACCACTAGCAAGCTTGCAGCTAGTGTCCCTGAGGTACCAATTGACAACATATCATTCCATTTTGCTTCTAGTGTGAATAGGTGGAAATATGTTTATCATAAGAGGCTGGCTTTGGAAAGGGAACTGGCTCAGAATGTCCTGGAATGTAAGGAGATTGTAGACCTTGTTCAAGAGGCAGGGTTAATGAAGACTGTGACTCAGCTCTCAAAGTGCTATGAGATATTAGTAAAGGAGTTTATTGTCAATGTGTTTGAAAAATGTGCTGATGGAAAGTCTAGGGAATTCAGAAAAGTATATGTGCGGGACAAGTGTGTGAACTTCTCTCCCTCGGTAATCAACATGTATTTGGGAAGACCTGATGTAGCTCAACCTGAGCTTGAGGTGACTGACAACCAAATCTGTCAAGTCATCACTGCCAATCAAGTCAGGAAGTGGCCTCTAAAAGGTAAGTTGGTGGCCAGCAAACTAAGTGTCAAGTATGCTATGCTGCACAAAATTGGAGCTGCTAATTGGGTGCCCACCAATCACAAATCTACAGTGGCTGTAATGCTTGGAAAGTTCATATATGTTGTTGGAACCAAAGCCAAGTTTGACTATGGAACCTATATTTTTGATCAAACCATGAAACATGCAGGAAGCTTCAGTGTGAAGGGGCCTATAGCCTTTCCTTCCCTCATATGTGGTATTGTGTTGAATCAATTTCCAAACATATTAACAGAGAATGATTTTATGAAAAGGAGAGAGAGCCCTTTGGCCTTCAATCATAAACTGTTCCTAGGCAAGCATGTTCCTGACATTGCCATGGCAACAGGAGAGACATCAAGTGTTTGCAATCAACCAGGTAAAGCTGTTGTCATTGCAATACTCAAAGAAACGTGCAAGGAGTTAGAGGCAAGGAAGCTCACTTTGGAAAAGTTGATTATCAAGTTGGAGATGACTGAAGGTGATGTGCTTGGTGAAGCTGTTGATGCTGCAGAAGGAGCTGCAAGACAAAGTGCAGAGGGTGAAGAGGATGCCAGTCTTGATGATGGCACTGATGACGATGCTGGCTCTGAGTCAGATGAATAAATCATTTCCCGTGGTTCTGAAAAATTCTGTGTAATTTTATTTTGTTTTGGTTTGTATTATTAAGTGTTGCTTTGGCAACATTTTTGACAAAAAGGGGGAGTAACACCTGTGCCGCAGGACAACAGATTTGCTATGTGCTTGAACAGATATTGAAGATCCTCTAATCCAGAGGTTGTGTTACAGCTTGATGTTCAACTTCTATGTATGATGAGTGTATGTGTGCTGTTGTTTGAAGTTTTTATTTAACTTCTATGTGTGCTGCTGTTTGAAGTTTCTATTTAACTTCTACGTGTGCTGAGTGTGCTGCTGTTTGAAGTTTTTATTTAACTTCTATGTGTGCTGATGTTTGAAGTTTCTATTTAACTTCTATGTGTGCTGAGTGTGTTGTTGTTCTAAGTGTATTGGCTATGTTAATTCTCTACTAGGATGTGTGTTTTCCGCTGCCGTGAACTCTGTTGTGATGCCAAGTTGTTTTAGCCAAAAAATTGCCAAAGGGGGAGTTTGTAGATGTTTGATTGGCTGCATTTTGTGTTAAAACCCTAATTGTACTCTGATGTATTGACTGATGTCATGACATGCTTGAGTAGCATGCTGCAGGATTAGCTAATACAGGATTTACTGAATGTTAAACTGGATGTTATGACATTCATGCATGACAGCAGATACTGAACTATAGAATAATTGGTTTTTCTGTTATAGCTCAGTATTGAGTTCAGTCTGTTTTTCAGGAGAGTAGCAGACCTGGCACATAGCCTACTGTTTGAATGTCAAACTGAATGTTATGACATTCATCATTGACAGCATATACTGAATAATAGGCAGGTTGGTTTTTCTGCTACAGTTCAGTATTTATTTCAGTCTGTTTTTCAGGAGGATAACAGACCTGGCATATGGCCCATCGTCAAAATGTCAAACTGGATGTTATGACATTTATCTCTGATAGCTGATACTGAAGTATAGACTGGTTGGTCTTTTACAGTTCAACATTTAGTACAGTCTGTTTTCAGGAGAATAACAGACCTAGCATATGATCTATGTTCTGGACGTCAAACTGAATGTTCTGACATTCATTCCTGACAGCATATGCTAAAGTGTAGGCTAGTTAGTTTTTCTGTTTTAGTATTTTTCTCAGGCTATTTTTCAGGAATCCAACAGCTGAGCTAAAATCCAGGAAACTAATAACTGAGCTACAATTAATGGACCTAACAAATAGCCTATTTGTTAGCACCCTAATATGTGGAAATTAGGTTAACTTGCTTAACCTTAATTTTAGGAAATACAAGTACAAGGCCCAAGTGCTGCAATATAAAAGGATGGCAATCCTACTTTCAGCAACTCAGGGGTTTTAAGCGTGAAGCATTCATTGTACCATCATACTTCACTGTTGTATTTTTATTTGTGTCTTGTATTAGGTATAACTTGTGAGCCAAGCAATTATCACCTAGATGATTGCATTGGACTAGGGTGTTCATTGAGTTGTAAGTGCTGTGTCACTCTAAGCTTTTAAGCGTGAGTGCTGTGTATCTTGATTAAAGTTGTTAAGCACAACTAAGAGTTGTTTGAAGTGTAACTTCGCCATTAACTTTAATCTAATTAAAGGTTTTAATCACTGTGGTGATTGAGGGGGAGTGAGTAGGAACTCTGGTCTTAGTTTAAGATTGAAATTGCATTGGGTAGGTATTAAGTGATAGGATTAAACAGTTGGTTTAAGGCCTGAATTAATACTGCTAATAGTGGATTTCCTCCCTGGCTTGGTAGCCCCCAGACGTAGGTGTATTTGTCACCGAACTGGGTAAACAATTCCTTGTGTTATTTACTGCACTTTACATATACCTGTTGTATACATTCCTGTCTGCGCAAAATTGGATGTCATAACATCCAGTGTGACATCGAAAGTCTGTTAACTAGAATTTCAGGTATTCTAAACACAACTGATATCCCCAACAGAAGGAAGCCTTCATTTTCCATTCACTACAAGTTATTTGAAGGAAGCCATGTCAATGATGTTGTCATGATATCTGCAAGAAAGGAGCCAGCCTCTCAAGGTGGCTTGATTGCTCAATTGAAGGAAACTTGTAAGGAGCTGGAAACTGGGATTAGGGTTGCTAAGGCTAGGAAAGAGGCTTTAGAGGTTCTCATTAGTAGCTTGGAGCAAGAAGAGATGGATAAGGTTGGTGAAGCCAAGGAGTCAGATGCCTATACCTCAAGTGAGAGGTCCAATTCTCAAGATCAATCTAGTGGCAATTCTGAATCTGAAGGTGAAGAAGATGCTACTTCCTCAAACTAAGTTGTGATGGTCCCCATGTTATGAAGACTGTGTGTTCTGGATGTTGTTCTAGATGCTGTTTTAGATGTTTTGGATGCTTGGATGTTTTGATGTTTTTCTATTTAATGGTTGTATTTTTTGGCAGTCCTTTCTGATGCCATGATGTAATATTTGGGCTCTTTATGAGTTCCATGGATTTCTGATTATCTCAGCTATAGCAGATGTGTATAATTATGGTTTGTATCTCTTGACATTTATGTTTTAACATTTTATATGTTATAACATCCCTTGTGACATTCTCTGCTAGACTAATTGACATTTATTTTGTCTAATTGGTCACTTTGGTCTATTTTGACTAAAAAGGGGGAGAAGTGATTATATGGAGAGCTGCAGTTAAATTTATGGATATGGAGATCTGCAGTGCTGATGTAGCTAGCTAGGCTAAACAGATGAACAACTGATGTTGAAGGAGATGTTTGATGTGGGACAGAATGATATTCTGTTCTGTGATATGGAACAGCTGATGTTGAAGGAGATGTCTGATGTTGAACATAATGAAGTTCTGTTCTGTGATGTTGGAGGAGATGTCTGATGTTTTGTGCATGTTCTGTGTTGCACAGGTGATGTTGAAGGAGATGTCAGAGGATAACTCTGAATGTTACAGGTGCTGAAGGAGATGTCAGAGGATAACTCTGTATGTGTGTTTTACTAGTTGCTATTATAGCTAGTAATTCTGTTTGCTTATGCTGCTGCTTAAACGTTGTTATGCTGTTTAACTACTGATATGTTTTTTTTTGTGAACAAAATGGATTGATATATGTTTTAGCCAAAATTTGCCCAAGGGGGACTTTGTTGGTTCTAAGTGTTGGCAGCAATTTTGGCAAAACAAAGAGTGTTCACAAGATGTTACATGTGATGTCTTAACATAAGATATCTTGTACCTGATGGAGGTTTAAAATATAATTATGCAGGACTGTTTTAGGATGTCATACCCGATGTCATGACATCTGATATAATGTACCTGCTGGATATTTAAAATGGAATTATGCAGGATTGTTCCAGGATGTCAGACCCGATGTCATGACATCTGTACACAGAACATTCAGTCTGAATGTTATGTGTTATGTGATTGCGCTTTTAATGGAAATCTATGTTTGATTGATGAGTTAATTGCAAACGCAATCAATCAATGATTACAACATGATTTAACTTATTTTCGAGAGAGATCTAATCAACTGTCATAAGAAGATTTGGATGGAAAATAGTTTTAGGGTTTTATGATGTCCAAGCTCAGCTGAATGCTTCTATAAAAAGGACATGAAAAACCTTATTTGATACACAAGAAATACAGAGGGAAATATTGAGAGAGAATAAGGGTTTTAGTCTTGTGTGGTCGGTTGACCTGTAAGCCATTCAATTCATCCATAGATGATTGAATTGGTCTGATTTTTAAGTTGTAATTTGTCACTCTAAGCTTTTAAGCATGAGTGTGTGTCTACTTGATTGAAGCTGCTAAGTAAGATCAAGTGTGTGTCTTTGAAGAGTGTCTTCTTTTCATAAGTAATTCTTGTTTAATATCACTGGTGTGATTGAGGGGGAGTGAGCGGGATCTAATATCTAAGAGTTCTTAGGTAGAAATAATACGGGTAGAGATTAGGTGAAAAAGACTGTAACTTGTGTAGTTTACTGAGAGTCTTTGAACTGATTCTATTTAATGGATTTCCTTCCTGGATTGGTAGCCCCCAGACGTAGGTGAGTTGCACCGAACTGGATTAACAATTGCTTGTGTCTCTTGCATTACTATTCTTTATCTTTATCCTGTTTGTATTATTCAGATATTAGTGTCGTGACATTACCTTCGACATCTCATATCTGATACCAGAATTTCAAATCATCTCTATGATTCCAAGAAAAGGAACTCCAAGGGTTTTATCTTCTCTCTTATCTTTGTATGCTTTAGGACTAGCCCTTCTCTTCATCTCTCCACTCTAACCCAAGCCAAAATCTTTTCTTACAAACTTTAACATTGCTTTCAAATTAGAAACCTAGGCCTTATGCATTTGACTTTTCAAAACTCTTTTCATCAATATTCATTGTGAATAAATCTTAATCCAACTTTGACTTCATTTTGTAAATACACTTAACATGTAAATACAACTCACTTCAACTTTTCAAAAACATTAGTCATAGGTTTGAGTTATCATAGTGGTTGATGTGAATCTCACCTTATCCTTAGTGATTGGGTTATAAGTCTTCCATACTTATTATAGGGTTAACCCCTCACTAGTATGTTGAAGCTCTCCTCACATGGTGGATTGTTCGTTTAGGTTGAGTTTTCTCCCTTTGATAACAAAAGACCTTAAGGCTTTTGATTAAATCAATTCACCAATCTTTGAGATTTTTGCCCCGAACTACGAGGTTTTGATCCTACCTTTGTGATGGTACGTAGGCAATGGGTTCATCCATTCAAACAACAAATTTGTAAATATAATCTATTCTCTTCTCATCCCCCCAATCTTTTGCACATATTTTCACAAATACCAACCTATAACACACATTTGCAAAAAGAGGTTCCCTTAGAGTACTAAGGATGTTTTGGGTGCGTAAAACCTTCCCATTTTATAACCGACCCCCTTACCCAGATCTCTGACATTTTTATTAGTTTTTGATTTGATAAAACTTCTTACTTGGCTTTTGTTCGCTTTTTAGCCTTTCCTTTGGAAAAATAAAAGTGCGGTGGCAACTCGAATTGTATGTTTACTTTTGGTTTAGTCAATAAGCCATAAGGTAACGAAATCCCCACTACAAAAAGGCTTTAGTTTTACCACTTAAATTTGATATAAATCTTCTAAGAAAATTTATTTTGCCCAACAAAGATTGTAGTTCCTTTTTGGTCGACAGAGGCTTGACGTCCATAATGGCTTTTGTTTTGCTTTGGTTTACTTCAATACCTTTTTTATGCATATTTCTTCATCCTTAAGGCCTTTCGGAGATGTTCGCCAAGTTTGACTTCTTCTAAGGGGTCTTTTGGTCGCATCTTTTCTGGCGCCTTTGGATCTTTTTCAAACCCTAAAGGTTCATCGTCATAAATGCAGTCTAAATGCTACATGTTGACGTTTCCTTTAGCCAAAATGGCTTATCTGGAGGCCCTGGCTCAATAGCCAAATTACCTTCTTTCTTTAACACATAGGCTTCAACAACAATGTTTTCTTCATCCTCTAGGGCCGATTTTATTTTGTTCTCGGCAACGTATTCCAAAATCCTTTTTAGAGCCTCTAGCTCAGTCATCATCAGTGACATCCCCCCAGCCTGTCGGCCGGATATCTGCATAGGGTGGATCATCTAAATGTTCCACATCCCAAATGAAGCCACGAGTCTCGTGCAAAGTTAGAGAAACAAAAGCCTCACTCAGATTAGCTTACACATCCTCAGCTGGAAAACAAGGAGAAATGTTGGCCAACTTTCTCTCGAATTCCTTCTTGTCGACATTGTTCACGTCATCCATGAAGTAACCTTGATCAACTTCGATATTTTCGACCACTCCATCTTCTCTCCAAATCACCAATCTTTGATGTGCTGAAGATGGTACAACTCCGACACCATGGAGCCATTTTCTACCGACTAGCAAATTGTAACTTGGCTTGGCATCTATTACCATAAACAGTGTCGGCCTAGTTATTGAACCAACAGTGATATTCACCATGATCACACCCTTGGTGCTTTTTGTCTTGCCCCCGTAGTCAGACAAGACCACGTTGTTAGATCTAATATCAGTATCATACTTGCCAATCTTCCTCAGCATGTGGTGTGGCATGATGTTAACAGTGGCGCCACAATCTACCAACACTTTGTTGACAGTCACACCTTCCACTTTGGCCCTAATCAACAACGATTTCAAATGATTTTTCATAGTCATCGTGGGCCTTTCAAAACCTTCTTCTTGGCTCTCAGCAGAACCATCATTCAACACAAAGTAACATCTTGGCTGGTGTAAAGCCATTTCTTCAGCGTCGGCATTGTCTACCGAGTCTTCTACCTCAATAGCACAATTATATTCTTGTGGTAAAATTGACACCACGTTGACTAAGATGTCCAAACTTGCTTCTGATTCTGAATTGAAGTCATCAGTAACCTCATCAGAACATTTTTTAGTTGGTCGACAGACATACTCCCTGATCCGTTCTTTTGCTGTCGTGTCGACCTTCACAATAAATTTCTTTCCAAAATTCGCCCCACTAGCCATGCCTTTTCTAGCTATTCCTCTAGCAGCCTCTCTTTTGGCCTGCTTGCGCCGCTAAAAGTGTCTCCATTGAGTTCTCGACATGGAGTTCTTCCCCAAATAATTTTCAGAGACATGAGTCCTTTTCTCAGACTTGAACTCATGCCTGTAGTTAATTGCTAGACCTCCTCTAGCAGCAGCAACCCCTTGTGGGTTTTCTTGTTTTCCCTAAGGCTTGATCCAGGTGCCTCTAGGAACACTTGCGGATGGTACGAAGCTCCTAGGCCTCGCCTGAGCATTTTCCACAGTTTCTTTTGGCCTACTATCTAGTTTGCCACATCTAAGTTTCATGCAATTACGTAACTACACTAGCACTGGTCCCACTGGGCGTGCCATTTTGTTTACTGTGGAAATTGGTAAACAACCGCTGGTCCTCCCAAGGCCTTAAAACTAAGGGTTACTTGCAGGATCGACCAGTTGCTCCTAAGGCATGTGCTAGTGTGACAGGGTGACTTATTCAATTCGACAGACAATTAACTTTGTGAGAAACGGCTTCTGACAAAGTATTGAGCAAGCACAAGTTTTTTCCACACGAAATGATAATGATGCTATAGCCTATGGGTGACTCGTGACCGACATCACTACAACCTTCAAAAGACGTGCACGACGAACACGCTTTTGGTGAATTCTATTATCATAATAGAATCAGTGTCGACAGCGTAGACGAGAACGTAAAATGATAACTCAAACGTAAATGAAATTAAAATAAAGTGTTCAACGGGAACAATTGAAAAATAAGGAAGTTGCATTGAAATAAATGTGGTGATTCACGTACATAGCACTCTTAAAAACTCTTGCTTCCTCGCGCTGGGAATGAGAAGTTTTTTACAAGTGATTTTGGTACAAAGTGAACACCCCTAGTCCTCTGTGGGATCTCCTATTTATAATAAACTAAAGAAACTGCCTACAGGTAAAACTTCTAAAAATAACAGACGTCGTGCCACACGATCTACAAACTGCTCCATACACGATCTACAAATTGCTCCATAATCTGGCGCTTATTCTCCCTGTAACTGCTAGTCATTTTGAAGTTCAAACTTCTCCCGCTCAGGTATTTAGGTCGACACCGTCTCCTATGTGTTTGACACAACCAAGACTTTCCTAAGTCCCAATCTTCAGTTCAATCGACAGAATGGATTTCGACCAAACCTGATTCTTCTGTCGGTTGCATCTTCTAGTAACTTGTGGTTTTCTTAGCTCTTTTTTATCTTGGGCTTTCAAACCTCCCCTTGGTGGGGTATAATCCTTAAATCTATAAGGCACTTTCATTGATTACGCCTTCAACACGCCCTATAAATTTCTTGTTGTAACACCTACTACCTTATATGAAGTCTGGAAAGGGAGAAGTTCTACAGTCAAATACTTCCATGTGTTTGGTAGTAAATGTTATATATTGACTGATCTTGAAGAAAGAAGGAAGATGGATCCCAAAAGAGATGAAGGATTATTTCTGGGCCACTCAACAAACAGCAGAGCATATAGAGTCTTTAATTCCATAACAAAAGAAATGATGGAATCTATCAATGTTATGGTTGATGATCAACAGACTGATGTCACAGACGATGTTGAGACATCTCTAAATGAAGCCCCAGCTGATTTCCCAAATAACAATAATGAAAGTGAACCTCCTCAAGCTGAACCTAAAGCTGACAAAATCAACAAGGGACCCTCCATCAGAATTCAGATAGATCATCCCAAAGATCTCATCATAGGAGATCCAAATAAAAGGGTCACAATTAGATCAAGGGAAGTGATCTCACATGGCTGTTTTGTGTCCAAGATTGAGCCTAGGAATGTCAAGGAAGCCTTGACTGATGAGTTCTGGATCAATGCCATACAGGAGGAGTTAGGCCAATTCAAGAGAAATGAAGTATGGGAACTGGTTCCAAGACCTGAAGGAATAAATGTCATAGGAACAGAGTGGGTGTATAAGAATAAATTTGATGAACAAGGGATGGTTACTAAAAATAAAGCAAGATTAATAGCAAAAGGATATACTCAAGTTGAAGGAGTTGACTTTGATGAAACATTTGCCCCTGTAGCTCGCCTTGACTCCATTAGACTATTGCTTGGAGTGGCATGTATTCTGAAGTTCAAACTGTTCCAAATGGATGTAAAAAGTGCTTTCTTGAATGGATATTAAAATGAGGAAGTATATCTTGAACAACCTAAAGGATTCACATATCCAAATCTTCCAAAGCATGTGTAAAAGTTGAGGAAAGCCATATATGGTTTGAAACAAGCTCCTAGGGCTTGGTATGATAGACTCACAGTGTTCCTCACTAACAATGGATACAAGAAGGGAGGTATTGACAATACCCTATTTGTTAAGAATGAAGGAGGAAAACTCATGGTGGGTCAAATATATGTGGATGATATTGTGTTTGGTGGGATGTCAGATCAGATGGTCGAACATTTTGTTAAACAAATGCAGTCTGAATTTGAGATGAGCCTTGTTGGAGAGCTGACCTATTTTCTTGGGCTACAAGTCAAGCAGATGGAAGATTCTATCTTTCTATCTCAAAGCAAATATGCCAAAAACATTGTTAAGAAGTTTGGCATGGAGAATGCAAGTCATAAAAGGACACTTGCTCCTACACATCTGAAAGTCTCCAAAGATGAAAATGGTGTTAGTATAGATCAAAGTCTATACAGAAGCATGATAGGAAGTCTGCTATATCTCACAGCAAGCAGGCCTGACATTGCATTTGTTGTATGTGTTTGTGCTAGATATCAAGCTGAACTAAAAGTCAGTCACATAAATCAAGTGAAGAGGATACTGAAATATGTCAATGGCACCAGTGACTATGGGATGTTATATACTCATGGATCTGGATCTATGCTGACTGGTTACTGTGATGCTGACTGGGCTGGAAGTGCTGATGATAGGAAAAGCACATCAGGAGGATGTTTCTTCTTGGGGAACAACTTGTAAGACCCCAATTTTGTCCCTAAGATCCCTCATGGCATCATATCATATCATCACATTGCCTCAAGGATCATTGTGCACCTTGCCCCCTCCCCTATGGGTGGGTTATCTTTTTGAGAGTGATTCTTAATCACCAAGCATGTTGCATTTTGTATATCATTGCTTTTCTTTTTATCACTAACCAAAAGTACAAAAATATGTCATCTAACCTTTGTCTTGCAGATGAAGCAATCACAGGTCAAAGCAGTTAAAGGCATTCATTGAGCAATAGATGGTGGCCATTCTTGAGAATTTGGACCCCACAATCATTCACAAGAGTTCATATGAGCTATGATATCATGTTGAAGCAAAATCCCAAGTGGTAGAGGCTTGAATTTCATCAGAACATTCTCCAGTCATCTGAAAGCCTAGAAAGTCAACTGCCAAGTCAACTGTGGATTTGGAGGTGGGAAGTGATTAGAAATACTTCATTCATGTTCAAACAAGTCTCATTTGACATTTCAAACATCAACCTTGAATAATTTAAAGTCAAGTCAAAACTTTCCAAAAATAGAAAGTGACCTATAATTTGAACTTGCCAAAAATGGAAAGGTTTTAACCTAACTTCAACTTCAAATTACATCATCAAGAAAGCTTCAAATGAAATTTTGTTGAGCATGAAAGTTGTAGATCATTCTCTCCCATTTCCAAAAAGTCCAAGATCATCAATTTCTCATGGGTGGTTAAGGAGATATGATCAAAACATGGCAAAGTGTACTTGAAGATTCAAATGGGCTTAACTTCTCAACCAAAACTCCAAATTGGATGGCTCTTTTTGCATTGTTCTTCTTTTGACCTCTAGTTTCCAAACCATGCATTGCATTGCACAAATTATATTCATATGAGCATTTGGTAATTCATTTGATTTTTGGAGGGAAATTTTAAAATTTGAAATTGGTGCATGGCTTGATCTTTTTCCCATCACCATTGGCTCCAAAATGATGTTTTAAGTGAAAATGAATATAATTCCGTGCACTGTTCACATGCATATCATGCATAAGGGTGGAAAAACAAAATTTGCACTTACACCTTAAAATTCAATTAATTCCATTTGCATTTGGTTTAAGCTTAATTAAACATGATTAGCATTGCCTATATAAACTAAAACCCTAACTGTTTTTCAGAGGAGCTTCATAATTTCAGATCTAGATCTAAAACTCTCAAATTTTTCTCTCAAAATTTTCTTCAAATTTCTTCACATTCAAGCATTTTCTGGTGATTGATTCTTGCTCCTGAAGTTTTATTGAGAAGATTCACACGTGGAATTGAAGCAAACAGTGCAAGATTGAAGCATTCTTGAAGCTTGAAGCAACAATGGTGAATCAAGATTTTGGTGAGATCGTGTGCAATTGAGCTCCATTTTCTTCTCCAATCACTTATACAAGCATTATAGAAGAACTGTAAAGCATCATAAAGCCTTGAACCACATGAATTCCAGTTCTGCTCTTCAAAGAGGTTACCAATCGATCTCTTTAATTCTTAAAATTCTTATGCTATTGTTGTAGATCTAAGTTTGTTGGTGATGTTGAGCTTTGAACCATGAAATTTCGTGCAATATTGAATGAGTTAGGGTTGTTTAAAGTTTTGTGCATGAATGTTGTTGGCTTCGATTTGTTCATGATAGTTGGAATTAGGCTAAACCATGCATGGATTCGTGACCTAGAATGAAGGATCTACATATTGATGTGTTCAATTTTGATTTCTGAGAATTTTGTTCTTGATGCATCCACTGTTCATGAGATTCACGATGAAGATGATACTGTTCATGTTTTGGCAACGCTTTTGATCTTTCTGAAACGATAATTCGTGGCTGTAGGTGTTAGTTTAGGGCTCGCTTGTGATTGGTTGATTCAAATGGCCATGCTGCATTCTTATTGGTCCGTTTTGTTGACCATGCATGTTGACCTGCCAGCGTTTAAATGAAACACTGTGTTTTGCAGCCTGGCGCCAAATATTCAAATTCGCCCAAGGATCGATTCCTGGCGAAGGTGCTTTAGTTCAAATGTTTCATGATTTTCCTTTTCACTCCATGTATTCATGTGCTATGCTTCATATCTAATTGAAAATTGATCCAAAAATTATGAGGTTTTTTGCATTGCATTTCTTATCTTGTCTATTATTTTTTGATCATTAATTCCAAAATTGTGCTTGGCTGGATTTTGTTTTGTGCTAGGGTATTTGTACACATATGCTTTCTTGACATTGCCTTGCTATATCATTTGTGAAATGCTGGTCTTTGATCCAATGAATCTAAAAATTTGCATGATGAAACTAGACATGTTGCTTGACATTTTGGTGTTAATTTGGTATTTTTATCAATTGTCATTTCTGTTTTATGATTGTGCTAAGTTGGTGTTACAATTTGTGTCACACCTTTGCTTGTTCAACTTATGTGATGTGTTTGCCATGCCAAATGATCTCCAATTGCCTTGATTTTTTGTGTGCTGCATATTATGAATGTTATGAATGAGCATGAATTTTGTTGGAATTATTTGAATCATTTCTGATTTAATTGAGATTTTTCATTCTGGTTGATCACATTTGAGCTTTTAAATTGCCTTGAACTTCAATTGACCATGAAATGCTTTTGGTTAATGATATTGATGTGAGACCTTTTGGATTGTTTCAAGATGTGTTTAAAGTTGATTCATGTTAATTTTCATCTTCTGTTTTGAATTTTTTCTCCACCTTTGACCCTAGGCTTTGACCTAGTGGTTTGCCTCTCACAGTTGAGCTTTGATTTCAGGTTGAACATCCAAGTTTCATAGTTGTTGATGCTCCATTATTTGAGCATTGATGTTTGCCTTTGATTACTAATCTTTGTGTGTTTTGTAGGTTGATGTTGACTCATTTGAGTTTGACCTTTGGCTTACACATTGTGTACATTGGGATTGTTTGTTGCTTATTGACTGTTGTTTGATTGTCTGAGTATTGTACTGATTTGTTTGATGTTTCCACAGGTACATAAGTTGCTTTAAGTTCACTTGAACTTTGCTTTTGCTTGGTTGCTTAACCACTTAGGTATAACCTCTAATCTTCATGTAGTCTGGAAGACCTGTCCTGTTATGTGGGCAGGCACCTGTCTGAAGTCCTCCTTAAGAGGCAATGCTTGTGTTTGTTTATCTTTGTGCCAAGCAGGAAAAGTCCTCTTATGAGGCAATTGGCAGATAAAAGAGATGTGTAATCCATCTCCTGCTATTCAGTGTGTCATTCACCTTGCTCACACAATGTGTTGATGCATTGTGAATACTAACCCAAGATCTTATAGAGTCAAATCACTTGTGGAGAAGAGTTCCTACTTTCTGAACTCCCATACATTCTATTGTTTAAAGCTCTCCCAGGCCAGGGATAAGAGCTATGAGGCACACCCCTCATCTCCTTTTCATCTGCTTCACCCTAACTCTCAATGTTAGGGTTAAGAGCACAAAATACCCCATTCCAGTTGGCTGTGAAGCCTAACCTTGTTTGAGCCTAATTGATTGTATATAGTGTGTGCTAATTGACTTGTTTGTCTGATTACTCTATTCATCTGTGCATATTTGCTTGAGTGTGCCTTGGTGCATTTATCATCATTAATTGTATATCATTTCATGCTCATTGTTCATATCTTTGTGACACTTTGATTGTCCATTGAGGAGTCAATTGTAAGACCATTTATTGGCAGTTGTTTCCTATGATCTGGTGGGATTTGGGACTAAGACCATTGATTGGCATCCTATTTCCTTGAAGTCGAGTGTAAGACCATTTATTGGCAACTTGTTTCCTCTTGCTTATTGCATTTGTTTTGATTGTTGTATGTGAGGAGTCAATTGTAAGCCCATTTATTGGCAGTTGTTTCCTATGATCTTTCTTTGAAGATTGGTATAAGTCCAGTTGATTGGCATCTGATATCCATGTGTTGTTTTGTTTTGGGAGATTGGTATAAGTCCATTGATTGGCATCCGGTATCCATGTTTTGTTTTAGGAGATTGGTGTAAATCCATTGATTGGTATCTGGTATCCATCTTTGTTTTGTGAGATTGGAGTAAGTCCATTGATTGGCATCCGGTATCCATTTGCTTTGTTTATCTGCTTATTGCTCATTGCCTATTCCAAAGGAATCACTTGGATCATCTACATATGATCTCAAGAGGTGAACATCTAAGAAGTTTTACTTCCTCACCCTCCCACCTTTTGTTTCTTTAAACCCCCATTTGCATGCTAACCCAAACTTGAAAATTATTGTGCAAACATTTTCATTTCTTTTCAAACTGGAAACCTAGGCCTTAAGCCTCTGATTTTCAAACTTCATTTTCACAATACTTCTTTTGAATTGAATTCTAATCATACTTTGACCATCTTTTGTGAATAATCCCAATTGGTTAATTTCACTCATTCAATTGTTTTGTGGCTTTGTCCATTCTTGATAAGTTTTCATACATTAGCCATAGGTTTGATCTATCCTAGTTGGTTGATGTTAATCTCACCTTGTGTCCTTAGTGATCGAACTGTAAGACTTCCGTACTAAAAACAGGGTTAACCCCTCTAGTACGTCGAAGCTATTCTCACATGGTGGACCTGTTGTTTGCATAGGTTGAGTTTTCTCTCGTGGATAATGAAAGACCTTAGGGCTTTTGTTTAAAATGAATTCACTCATATTTCGGAAATCTTTTAGCCGAACTACGACGTTTTGATCCTTACCTTCCATGGAAAGGTACGTAGGCAATAGGTTCATCCGTTCAAACACAAAAAATAATAACTTGTATATTCTTTTCTCATCCCTTCAATCCATGTTTGCACAATAAATATTTCATAAACAAATAACATTTCGTACAACAAGTGTGAAAAGGGCTCCCTAGTAGTACCTAGGACGTTTTGGGTGCCTAACACTTTCCCATTGCGTAATTAACCCCTTACCCAGATCTCTGATCTTTTCATTAGTTTTCTATGTGTAAAACTTCTTAGGCTTTTGTTCGCTTTTTAGCCATTCCTTTGGATAAATAAAAGTGCGGTGGCGACTCGATTCTTTGTATGCTTTGCTTTTGATTTAGTCAATAAATCATAAAGTGATGAATACACCGCTACAGAAAGTGGCGACTCTGCTGGGGATTTTGATTCCTTGGTGGTTTTGCCTACTTTTCACCCTTGTTGTATGATATTGTTTATTTGTTATGTGATATATTTTTGTACAATTTGGGATAACTGTATTGATTGTAATGCTTGAATTGCTTGATATACAATTGTTGTTTGCTTGGTGATCTCTGTGAGATGAGTTCTATACCCGAACTCGAGTGCACCTTAGGATAGGAGAATGGCATAGTCTTGTCGACTTGTGTGGAGTATTCCTTAGCAAGTTGACTTGCGAGTCCATTCACTTGGTGGAGGTCATGTTGGATTAATAATGTCACACAAGTCATTTGTGGTTAGGCATTATTCTTTCAATCATGTGCCTTAGAAGCCAAGGATCCTAGTTTACCAAGCCCATCTTGGCCTATTTTTAGGACGTAGTGCGGAGGTCGTTCAGATGTAAGATCTGATGTGATTGTTACGCGATACTACACTCATAAGAGTATCTCTTGAGAATATTTTTGGAATACGAGTATTCGTTCCTCCGATAATATTCGAAAGATGGGATGATGACTATGGGAACCTCTGGTAGAACATGTTCGGCAGGTTTAAACCCTAGTACACTCCCTTTGGGTGGTTCTTAACCGTCCATGCTCGTGACTCTCAACAAACTCGTGATTCATGGTTGAGTCGTTCAGACATCCTTATTATCAATGGAACTTGGGTGTCGATAATGTGTAAACCATAATCCACCAAAATGGATGATTGATATTAAGGATGATTGAGCCGGTTCATGTATTATTAATATCAATGGAACTTGGGCGTCGATAAGGTGAAAACCATAATCCACCAAAATGGATGATTGATATTAAGGATGTTATGAGCTTTCCCATGACCTTTGTCTGGTGTGTTTTGCTTGATCCTTGAGTGTGATTGCTGCATTCATGCATTCATGCATTCATCTGCATTCATGTCATCAGAAAAAAATCAGAAAATTTTCAAGGAACTTAAAGGGTTTATTTGCAAAATTTTCAGACATGGAAAGACCAAAAAGGCATACAAAGAAGTACAGCTTTAGACAGCCCGATGTGAAAGAGTTAAGGAATCTGACATCCTATGTATTAGATCCCTTGGGTTTCAAAGCTCGTTATGGGAAGCTTCTGCCTCTGTTGACTACTCAGGTTGACGAAGGGTTGATGAGTACTTTGGCACAGTTCTATGATCCTCTGTATCACTGCTTCTCCTTTCCAGACTTTCAGTTGTTGCCTACGCTCGAGGAGTATGCTCATCTTGGGGGTATTCCCGTTCTGGATCAGGTGTCGTTCAGTGGCTTAGAGGGTATTCCGACTTCTCGAGAGATCGCAGACTTGTTGCACATAGATGAATCCCTGATTGAAGCGCATATGACCACCAAAGATGGAATTCAGGGTCTTCCTTCTGATTTCCTCATCGCTCAAGCAACCGTTTATGGGAAGGCCATGAGTGAGGATGCCTTTGAGGCTTTATTTGTGTTGCTCATCTATGGTTTGGTATTGTTTCCCAACATCGACAAATTTGTGGATGTGAACGCCATTAGGATCTTTTCAGTTCTTAATCCCGTTCCTACTCTGTTGGGTGATGCCTATTTCTCTTTGCATTTGAGGAATGCAAAGGGTGGAGGAGTTATTGTGTGCTGTTTGCCTCTGTTGTATAAGTGGTTTATTTCTCACTTACCGCAGACGGTCGCTTTCAAGGAGAACAAGGGATGTCTACGGTGGTCTACGAGACTTATGTCTCTCACTAATGACGATATCTCTTGGTATGATCGCGTGTATGATACTGTTCAGATCATTGATTATTGTGGTGAATTCCCTAATGTGCCTCTTCTCGGTACATGTGGTGGGATCAGCTACAATCCTGTCTTAGCACGTCGTTAGCTTGGGTTCCCCCTAAAGGATAAACCTCATAACATTTTGTTAGAAGGTGTGTTCTTTCAGGAGGGTAAAGATCCCCAAGGCCTGAAAGCCAGGATGGTCCGCGCTTGGCGCAAGATTCACAAGAAGGGTAGAAATGAGTTGGGTCCGAAGAACTGCATTGCTTTGGAGCCATATACTTCTTGGGTCATGTAGCGGTGTATTCGTCGCTATATGATCTATGGATTAAATCATAAGCAAGAGATACAATGATTTTCGAGTCGCCACCGCACTTTTATTTATCCAAAGGACTGGCTAAAAAGCGAACAAAAGCCTAAGAAGTTTTACACGTAGAAAACTAATAAAAAGATCAGAGATTCTGGGTAAGGGGTAAATTACGCAATGGGAAGGTGTTAGGCACCCACTACGTCCTAGGTACTCCTAGGGAGCCCTTTTCACACTTGTTGTAAAAGATTGTTATTTGTTATGACATAAAGATTGTGCAAACATGATTGGGATGATGAGAAAAGAATGTACATGTTAGTTATTGTGTTTGAACGGATGAACCCGCTGCCTACGTACCTTCCATCAAAGGTAAGGATCAAAACGCCGTAGTTCGGCTAAAAGATTTCCAAAAGTTGGTGGATTCAGTTTTAAACACAAGCACTGAGGCTTTTCATTATCAATGGGAGAACACTCGACCAAAACCAACATCCACCATGCGAGGATAGCTTCGACGTACTAGAGGGGTTAACCCTGTTTTCAGTACGGAAGTCTTACTGTCGACTCACTAAGGATAAGGTGAGGTTTACATCAACCACAAAGATAATTGAAACCTATGGCTAATGCATGAAAAGATTAACAATGGACAAAGCCAAAACAAGTGAATGGGTGAAGTTAATTGATTGTGATTATGAAAATGGAGTCAAAGTATGATTAAGATTGATTTGAGAGAAGTATTATGAAATGAAGTTTGAAAAAAAAAGGTCAAGGACTTGGGTCCAGGTTTTGGTTTGAAAAAAAAGCATGAAGATGTTTGCACAATGTCTATGTCAAGTTTGAAATCAAAGTGTGAAAAGGTTTAGGGCATAATGAGAATGAATGGATGGAGATGGATTGTAAAACTTCTTAGAAGGTTCACTTCTTGAAATCCTATAGAGGATGATTCAAGTGTGTCCTTTGGAATAAGCAATGGATAATAACAAAATAAACAAACAAATGATACCGGATGCCACTCAATGGTCTTACTCCAATCTCACAAACAGAAAGCGGATACCGGATACCAATAGATGGATTTACACCAGTCTCCTAAAACAGAACGGGATATCAGATGCCACTCAATGGGCTTATACTAATCTCCCCAGTATGGTCCTAGGAATACAAATGCCAACTTGCAGGGACTTACTGTTGCATCCTCACATACAAAAACAAAACAACATGTGATCATAGGAAAGCAAATGCCAACTTGCAGGGACTTACAGTTGCTTCCTCACATACAATCAAATGCATCAAGCAAAGATAAGATGAGTGGCCAAGGTGATGGTCTTATACTCACTTCCATATCATAGGAGCAATAGCCAATGGATGGTCTTACAATTGTCCTCAATGGGTAAACAGCAATGATAAGTCACAAAGACAAATGAGATGATTATGCATTAATGAGCAATAAATGATGATGAGTGCACAAAGCATGCAAGCAAACATGTGCATATGAAACAATCAAGCAATCAATGAAGTCAATCAGCACGCACTATAACCAAACAAGGAGGCTCATACAAGAGGGTTAGGCATTGAAGCCAATTGGAATAGGGTCACAGGTGCTCTTAACCTTGCCATTGAGGGGCTAAGGTGAAGCAGATGAAAGGATATGAGGGGTGTGCCTCATTGCTCTTATCCCTGATCAGGGAGAGCATTTGAATATCAGAAAGTGTGGGAGTTCAGAAAGTAGGAACTCTCTCCACAGATAAGACTCTATAGATCTTGGGCTTGGATCTCAATGCTACAACCATGTAATGGGAGCAATGAGAAGACTCACAGAATAGTAGGAGATAGGTTTCTTATCTCTTGGATTCTACCAATTGCCTTTCTTGAAGGACTTTTCCTGCTTGGGACAAAAGTAAACACACACAAGCATTGCCTCTTAAGGAGGACTTCAGACAGTTGCCTGGCCAAATAACAGGCCAGGTCTTCCAGACTACATGAAGAAAAGGGATTATACCTCAAATGCAAATTGCTAAATAGCAAAGCAAAGCAAGTTCAAAGAACTAAGCAACTAATGGTACCTGAAATAGTCAAACAAATCAGTACACAGTTCAAAAGTTTAAATCAGAAGGAAGTAGAAACCAATCAATCAAAACAGACAGGCAAATGTGCAAAGCACAAGACTCAAATCATGTGAGTCAAGCCACCTACAAAACAAAGGTTAGCTCATGATAAACAATCAAACTTAATCAAATTGGATTGTTCTCTTTGAAGCATTGGTTGCTCAACCTGAAACAATGAACTCAAACATAAGCCAGGAGACCCCTAGGACAAGCCTAGGGTCAAAAATGAATGAGAAAGTCAAAACAGCAAAGGAAAGTCAACCAAAATCAAGTTCAAACATTTAAGAAGCAAACTCAATTGGTCCCACATTCATATCATGCATCATCATCATTTCATAAGCAAAGGAAGTCAAAGCATGGCAAATGAAAGCTCATAGAAGTCAACAGCAAGACTTAACTCAAAAGCAATCATAAACAATCCCAAAAATCATCAAATAATTCATGGTCAATCACAATCCATAACATAACATGCATATAAAATTTCAGCTCAATTGGATCATGGGAAGATGGTCAATTAAAATCAGAAAGCCAAAACAATTTCAAACATGCTCAAAGAAGTCAAACAATCATACATCAACTTCAAAAAATCATAACTCAATGACAACAGATGAGAAATGAATGGGATCAACACCATGGCAAAGCTTAAGATGTCTAGTATGCACATGTAAAATTTCATGATCATCCAATAAAGTATGAGAATTTCACAAATGGAATGGCAAGATGTGTCACATAAAGTCAACATTTGACTAGACAGGGGGGAAAAATCTCAAACAATTAGGAAATGGCATAATTAATTCCAAGAAAATTCACATGTGAACTACACATATAAGAGAAGGTTCATGCAAAATTTCACACTAATTGGAGGTCAGGAAGTATGGATACAAAAATCAGGAAGTTGCACATCCATGGTGTGACACAAGTTGTCACACCCTACTTCAAAAATTCACAACTCTCAAACCACATAAGATAAATTCATGATCTTTACATCAAAATAAACATGGATGAGTGTAGATTAAGCACCAAAAATTTCAGATCAAATGGATGTATCATCACAATTTCACAATGGTTTTGGCAAGATGTACAATATTTGGTCACATTCTACAAACCCTAATGCCATTTAAAATTCAATGATCAAAAAGTTCTGGAAAAACAATGATAAAAAACTAGGGATCATGATGAAGATGATGCAAAAATTCCCATGAGATTTGGAATTGAAATGGATAAGTTATGAATTTTTCAAATAAGCCATGCCAAATGAAATAAACATTGAAATTAAAATGAATTAAATTAGATTATTTAAACCGAGAATGGCAAAGATGTAAATATGGACTTCATTAAACAAAACGACGCCGTTTAGGCGCGGCCAGGGAAATGTTTTGATTGGCTGGCTCCAATGGAACAGTAGACTACACATGCGTACACGTGAAATAGTAGCAGAATCTAGGCATGGCTAGGGTTTTCAAGAACAGGGACAATGTTCATCACTTCCAAAATCGAGTTTCACAAAATTTCCCAGAAATCAAAATTAAATACACAGCAATGACCATCCAAGCATGGCAAACACGAATCCAACAATGATTTCCATTAAAACACAACAATAAACATGAATCGAGCAAGAATCACAAACAACATCAAACTTCAAAACGACACAAATTCAGAAATAAGCAGCCATTTTCAAAAATAAAAGCATCATGAAACTCAGCATGGAGAGATCTACACTAAGCATAGCATGGATTTGAGAAATAGAGAGATCGATCTCTTACTTGTTTTTGAAGAAAGTTGGAATTCAGTTGTTGTTTTGATGTTTGCTGGTGAAACAGATGAGCCAAAGTCCTCCAAATGATGATTGGTGAAGATAGTTTAGCTCAAAGAAAGCTTGACAATGCTCGAATCTCAATCTGCCATGGATGGATTCTTTGAAAACAGTTGAATCAGGGCTGCTTACAGATGTGGAAATGTGGTGAAAACAAGCTCACAAGGTTGCTTGAGTGATGAAACAACAATGTCCAGATCGTGGCCTTTGGAGTTTTTGGAAGAATTTTGGAAATGGCAAGGAAATCCAATTTTAGAGAATGAATGAATTCTGTGTTTTTAGCTGCTGCTAGGGTTCACTTTGGACAGAAAATATCATATATATGGTCTGTTTAATGTTCTCTAATCATGTGCTAATCAAGTTTTTGTTTAATGAAGCCAATTGCTAAGTTGCCAATTTGGTGCATATGGGAGGTATGTGGTAGAATGCTGCTCGATTTGGGCCTTTGGCAAGTCAGAAATATCACTCTAAACCAATTCCAATTGGTCATTTGGATGGAAATCACTTAATTCAAAAAGTCAAAATTGCACCCCACTTGAAATTCAAACATGCTAGGTTCAAAAATGCCATTTTGATTGGCAATGTTTTGGCACATGAAATTTATATTTTTGGAAAGAGGAGGTAAAATGTGGTTTGTAGGAAAAAACCTCACCAATTTTGGCCAAATGGTTTGAGAGATATGGCCTTTTGAAGTTCAAGATTTTGTGAAAATGTATTGATCATATCTTGACAACCATACATGGGAATTGAGAGTTCTTGGACTTTTTGGAAATGGGAGAACAAGATCTTCAACTTTCATGTTGGGCAAAAATTCATTTAAAGTTTGTATCATGATGTAAGTTTGGGATCAAGAAGTTTCCATTTTTGGCAAATTTGAATTACAGGTCAAGTTTCTATTTTGGGAAATTTTCTGTTTGACTTTATTTTCTTCACTGTGGATGCTTGACATGATATATGAAGCTTGTATAAGCATGAATGAGACCTCTCAGACCAAATCCCATCACCAAATCACTGATTAAATGGACAGTTGACCAAGTTTGACTTTAGTTGACTTTTCTAGGGTTTTGCCTGACTGAAGCACCTTCTGATGAATTCCAAACCCTAATTCCTTGAGAACTTGGTTCCAAATGATGTCCCAAGTTATATGAACTCTTGATTATTGATCATGGTGCCCAAATTCTGCAAGAATGGCCACCATCCACTGCAATGTCTGACTTTGACAGATTTTGACCTAATTGGCTGATGATTGCTTCAGCTGCAAGGAACATGGTTAGATGACAATATTTTTGTACTTTTTGGTTAGTAAACATATGAAAAGCAAAGATATACAAATGCAAGACATGCTTGGTGATCAAGAATCAAACTCACAAGGTATCCCACCCACTAGGAGGGAAGCTAGGGCATGCAATGATCCTTGAGGCCATGATATGGTATGATATGGGCCATGAGGGATCTTAGGGCCCAAAATTGGGGTCTTACAGATGCCCCTATTTAAGGTCATTCTAGCCGGAGAAGTGAAGTTTAGAAATCTTCATCTCGACGCGGTAGAATGGACTTAAATAACAGTAATGAGACAAATTTTGGTCCCTAAGAGACCTCATGATGCAAATGTATGCATGCAAAAGACAAAAATTCTGTGGGGAATATGATTCACACAGAAGAAAAGACGATCCATCGGAGTAGTACACTCACCAGGAACAGAGACTCTAACAAGACTCTAGTTGGGGATAAACAAAACTGACACAGCGTGAACAAGACACGACTCTGATTAGAAAAACAGAAAACAGACTGGAGACCTCACTGGGGAGTGAAGGACTCACACTGGGGAAAGGAATTAATTCCAAAGGAAAATAAATCCATTGGAGAGACACAAGTTGACTCCTGAGGAGAAGCAAAAAGAAAACTTCACTGAGGAAGCACCAAAGAAATGAGATGTTACCGGTATAAGGGTAACAAAAAACAGGAAGGAACACCAAGGATACCGGGTTGTAGGTATGTAACAGGTGACCGACCAAAGACGTGAATTGGTGTGTGTTCCAAAACACTCATCATCCTGAAGAGAGCGAAAGCAAACTTGTTTATAGGATGGATATTTGATTCTGTAAAGAATGCAAATCTTACTCAGTTGGGGAAACAAACAAAATGTTCGACAAAAGAGTGCATGAGATATATTATCTATAGCCGTCAAAACGTAGATAATGTACTCGCATGGAAAGTTATCCTGAACCGGGTTGTAGGTTGTTTATAGGATAAGATCCGAAAATGTGAATTGGTTTGTGTTCCAAGACACTCATCACCCTGAAGAAAGCTAGAACAGCAGACTTGTTTATAGGATGGACATTCGATTCCACAAGGAATACGAATCTTACTCTGCGGAGAAAACAATCAAAAGATTGACCCAAGAGTGAACGAGATATAATATCCATTACCGTCAGAACGTGGATAGAATACTCACAAAGGAAGATTATCCTGAACTGGGTTGTAGGTTGTTTATAGGATAAGATCCGAAGACGTGAATTGGTTTGTGTTCCAAAACACTCATCACCCTGAAGAAAGCTAGAACAGCAGACTTGTTTATAGGATGGACATTCGATTCCGCAAGGAATACGAATCTTGCTCAGCTGGGGAAAATCAACAAAGGATTCCAACTAAAGAGCGCATGAGATATATTATTCATAGCCGTCAAAACGTGAATAATAACCTCGCGTGGAAAATTATCCTTAACCGGGTTGTAGGTTGTTTATAGGATAAAAATCCGAAAAGAAAGGCATCGGGATACCAGAATAGGTATATAATGATGACCAATCAAAAGGAGTAACAAACATTACCGACAAAAGGGTAAATGAAAGAAGACTCGCTGAGGATTCACTGATGAAAATCAATGATCCGGGGAACACAATCACTAACAAAAGGTGAAAGGACCCGCTGGGGATAAAATTGCTAGCATACGGCAATTATCCACAAAAGACTTGCTAGGGATATAAGTGCTGATCTGAGCAACTTATCCAAGCAAAGGAAAATCAACATCAAGAACTGGATGAAGATAACCACAAGGGAAATTGTCATCGGTTGGGATGAACAACAAAGTTAACTCTGCAAGTGGAGAAAACAGGGTTTATAACTACCGGTTTGTAGGTAGAAAAACCGCAAAAAATAGGACTTACGACTGCTGGTTTGTAGGCAGAGGGCCAAAAGAGGGGTGGAGGTGACCACAAAAATTAGGGTTTACATCTACCGAATACGGGGTAGAAGACCAACAACTCCGCGTGGGGATAGAACAAATCACAAATCCGCACGGGAAACCAAAATAGGGTTTATAACAAACCGCAAACTGCTGAAGAGCAGGAAAATAGGATTTACAACTACCGGGTAGTAGGTAGAAAACCAAAAACTCTGGCTGGAGAATAAAAGGTGTATAACCACAAATTCTGTCAAGAAGGCCAGGAAAAATAGGACTTATAACTACCGGTTCGTAGGTAGAGGCCCAAAAATTCCGCTGGGGAACAACCCACTGGGAAGCACAAGACGTTTGACAAATAGTCGATTCGGGAATAATCCGAAAAGACAGACTGAATCAAGACATGTCCTAATGAGGATATAACTCAAATAGGAAAATTCATCCCAATATATGTGTTGGGAGGAAACGGAAGAAACCGTCATCCACGAGGATATATCTCGGTGGGGAACTGCAGAAGGAAAGACAACATTTTCTGCTTACGGGGTTGACTCTATATGGAGAGATTTATATCACCCGACATCTGCTTGGGGAGATCTGTAAAGAGATCTGTATCGCCATAGCAGGAGACACGACAAACGAAGATATATGGCAAGAAATGCGACATGAATATCTGAATGTTTTATGAATATGCATGAATATGCATGAATATGCGTGATTTATGTTTGATGAATGCTGACAAAACCGACAATTCTAACACAAACAGGTTCAGGAACCAAACGTCCGGTATTATACTTCCAGGGGAAAACCAGCTGGAGAGCCAATCTGCGGAGATCTGCATGCTGTAAAGCAAAGATCTGCGAGTACTGCTGGAGAAGCAGAGGATCAGAGATATCAAGAAACAACCCAATCAGGGTACAGAAAGTCACAACGGGCAAAAGACAGCCACCAAGACAAATCTGTAGGGGAACAAGAGAAAACCCAAGATATCTGCAAGGGATCCCAGTGTCAACTGAGAAACAAAAAGTGCATTGCACAAGCACAAACTGCTGTAGAAGCAAATCTACAAAGCTCCACTGGGGAAGAACCCACTGAGGGAGAGAGATATCATCCAGATAGAAACTAACTGCATGAGCAACTCTACTGGGGAAAACTGTCGGCTACTCTCTTGGGGAACAACCCACTGAGGGAGGACAGATCACACAAGCAGATTCTGCAACGGACCACTCCACTTGAGGAGAAAATACAGCAAACTGATCACAACAAGTAGATTCTGCAATACAAGCCACTCTACTGGGGATCACAAACAGTCAGGAAATCAATCCGTTCACTGGATGATAGAGTCATCATCCGACCATATTCGGGATTGAAGGAGTATTCAACAGGCAAAACTGCCACAACAAACTCACTGCAGACTAAGCTGAGGAAAAGATGGATGTAATACTGGGGTGTCAACCCAAACCAACCACTGAGTAGGAAAATAAATCTTGCTCTGCTGAAGAGAATAACTCTGATGGAGAGATAGCAACAATTCCGCAGACGACTTCGCCGGGGAAAAGGTAAAGTACCGGGTATCAAACCGCTGACTTACCAAGTCTTCAAAAAGAAAGCGATCGTGCTGAGGAAACAGACAATTCCGCTGGCAACTGCACTGGGAAGAGTGACAACAACTCAACCTGCGACTCCGATGGAGATATCAATAGCAGCTCTACTCATGACTGTGTTGAGGAGGCAAATAAAGTCTAGGGATACGTTGTCCCACTGGAGAAAGTAACGGGGCACCAAGATGGCAAACCACCAAACGCCGAAACTTCACAAGAAAAAAACATCCATGCTAGGAAAACTGCTGCTGGAGAAGACGAAGTCCTCAACAATACTCTGCTTGCGACTATACTGGGGAAAAACCCCAACAACAGATCTGAAGAAAGAAGATACAACCAAACCAGGAATATGAACAAATGTCTTACCTGTTGGAAATCATGCCACCCTCGGGAGAGCACTGAGATATTCTTGAGTATCCTTCCAATCTTGCGAATGTTCACTTTGTATAAAACAACAATTTTGAAAAATTTGATTTGTTTAAAACAATGATATTTTATCAATTTAAAACATGCAAACATTTGTTGAATTGAAACAAATAAGAGTGCAAATAATTGGATAAAAAGCTCAAATTGATTTGATAGAATGGTAGTCTGCAAATGGCAAGACTCCATAGATCTGTACAAATTTGAAATCAGTGATATATATTGGAAGAGGGCTACATTGAACATAATGATCCTTTCTCTACCAATTTGAATCTCGATGTATCCGAAGCTTCAGTTGACGACGAATCGAGAATCTTCTGACGAAATGACGACTGGCGAACAGAAAGTCTTGTCAGGATGCAGTTACTTGCCAAATCCCTAATTTTTGCCTAGATTGCCCCAGGATGAGGTACTCAATCTAGCGGGATGCAAATATTCTCTTTTTTTCCAAGTCTCTAATTTTTGCCTGGATTACCCTTGCTGGTTCTCCGCCGAGACGCTCATTTTTGCCTAAGCCGCCCTTTCGGGTTTTCAACTTAGCGAGCTATTCTGTTTTTTCATTTGCATATACTTTTTTTTTCTAGGCAAAGTATCTCTTGACTGCATCTGAATTCACAGGACGAGTGAAATCCTCCCCATCCATTGTTGTAAGCATCAAAGCACCGCCTGAAAAGGCTCTCTTAACAACATATGGACCCTCGTAGTTTGGAGTCCACTTGCCCCTGGAATCGGGCGGGAAAGACAAAACTTTCTTGAGCACGAGGTCACCTTCTCGGAACACACGAGGCTTGACCTTCTTATCGAATGCTTTCTTCATTCTCTGTTGATATAACTGACCATGGCACATGGCAGTCAATCGCTTCTCTTCAATCAAATTCAACTGGTCATAACGACTCTGAATCCATTCAGCATCAGTCAACTTGGCTTCCATCAAGACTCGCATTGATGGGATCTCCACCTCTACTGGGAGAACGGCTTCCATGCCATAAACAAGAGAAAAAGGGGTTGCCCCTGTTGAAGTGCGTACAGACGTACGATATCCATGCAAAGCAAATGGCAGCATCTCATGCCAATCTTTGTAAGTGACAGTCATCTTCTGGATAATTCTCTTGATATTCTTGTTAGCAGCTTCAACAGCCCCATTCATCTTAGGTCTGTAGGGAGAGGAATTATGGTGTGCAATCTTGAACTCAGCGCACAACTCATCCATCATCTTGTTGTTCAGATTGGATCCATTATCAGTAATGATCCTCTCTGGCACACCATAACGGAAAATCAGCTGGTTCTTGATAAACTTCACAACCACCTGTCTGGTTACGTTCGCGTACGAAGCGGCTTCAACCCATTTGGTGAAGTAATCAATTGCTACGAGAATAAACCGATGTCCGTTGGACGCTTTCGGCTCAATCATGCCGATCATGTCGATTCCCCACATAGAGAAAGGCCATGGTGATGAAATCACATTCAGGAGTGTCGGAGGAATATGAATCTTGTCCGCATAAATTTGACACTTGTGACATTTCTTCACATACTTGCAACAATCAGACTCCATTGTCAGCCAATAGTAGCCTGCTCTCAACATCTTCTTAGCCATGGCATGTCCATTGGAATGAGTACCAAATGAACCCTCATGGACCTCAGTCATCAATAGGTTTGCTTCGTGTCTATCCACGCATCTGAGCAAAACCATATCAAAATTTCTCTTATATAGCACTTCACCACTGAGGTAGAAACTGCCTGACAACCTTCTCAAAGTTTTCCTATCTTTCACAGATGCCCCAGGCGGGTAGACCTGGTTCTGGAGGAAATTCTTGATATCAAAATACCAAGGCTTGTCATCTTTCACTTCTTCGATTGCAAATATGTGAGCTGGTCTATCCAAGCGCATCACAGTAATGTTGGGAACATCATTCCACCATCTGACAACTATCATGGAAGCAAGCGTAGCAAGGGCATCTGCCATCCGATTATCCTCTCGAGGAATATGATAAAATTCAACTTCTGTGAAGAAAGTTGAAATTCTCCTTGCATAATCTCTGTACGGAATGAGACCTGGCTTATTCGTCTCCCATTCACCCTTGATCTGATTGACAACCAAGGCCGAATCACCATAGACATCAAGATATTTGATTCTCAAGTCAATGCATTCTTCAAGTCCCATAATACAGGCTTCATACTCCGCCATATTATTCGTGCATTTGAAAGTTAGCCTTGCTGTGAACGGAATGTGTGAACCTTGAGGAGTAATGATCACTGCCCCAATTCCATTTCCATATTGATTAACAGCGCCATCAAATACCATCGTCCATCTGGAACCAGGTTCCGGACCTTCATCAAGTGTAGGCTCATCGCAATCTTTCATCTTCAAATACAGAATTTCCTCGTCAGGGAAGTCAAACTGAACAGACTGATGATCTTCAATCGGCTGGTGCGCAAGATGGTCAGCCAAGATACTACCTTTGATAGCTTTCTGAGTTCGATACTCGATATCATACTCAGACAACAACATCTGCCAACGGGCAATCCTCCCAGTTAAAGCAGGCTTCTCGAAGATATACTTAATTGGATCCATTCTGGATATCAACCAAGTTGTATGATTTATCATGTACTGGCGCAAACGCTTAGCAGCCCAAGCCAAAGCACAGCACGTCTTCTCAAGCATAGAGTACCGAGACTCACAATCAGTAAACTTCTTACTGAGGTAGTATATAGCAAATTCTTTCTTCCCTGATTCATCTTGTTGACCGAGTACACAACCCATTGAGTCTTCAAGAACTGTTAAGTACATGATCAGAGGTCTTCCTTCCACAGGCGGAGACAAAATCGGAGGTTCGGACAGATAATCTTTGATACTGTCGAAAGCTTTCTGGCAATCCTCGGTCCAATCATGAGACTGATCTTTCCGGAGGAGCTTGAATATCGGCGCACATGTGGCAGTCATGTGGGATATAAATCTGGAAATGTAATTCAAGCGGCCAAGAAAACCTCGGACTTGCCTCTCAGTTTTGGGTGCAGGCATCTCTTGTATTGCTTTGACCTTTGCAGGATCAACCTCAATACCTCTTTCACTTACCACAAAACCTAACAACTTGCCGGAACGGACTCCAAATGTACATTTGTTTGGATTCAGGCGAAGTTTAAACTTTCTCAGACGCTGAAAAAGCTTCAACAAATGCTCAACATGTTCAACTTCCGTTCGGGACTTAGCAATCATATCATCAACATAGACCTCTATCTCCTTGTGCATCATGTCATGAAACAAGGTAGTCATAGCTCGTTGATACGTGGCTCCGGCGTTCTTCAAACCGAAGGGCATCACTCGATAACAGAATGTTCCCCAAGGTGTGATGAATGTTGTCTTCTCCATATCCTCTGGTGCCATCTTGATTTGATTATATCCGAAAAATCCGTCCATAAAGGAAAAGACTTTGAATTTAGCTGTATTGTCTACCAACATGTCAATGTGTGGTAGAGGGAAATCGTCTTTGGGACTAGCTTTGTTCAAATCTCTGTAGTCAACGCACATACGGACTTTTCCATCCTTCTTAGGAACAGGCACAATATTGGCCACCCATTGAGGATATGTCGAAGTCACCAGAAACCCTGCATCAATTTGCTTCTGAACTTCCTCTTTGATCTTCACTGCCATATCTGGATGAGTTCTTCTGAGCTTCTGCTTCACAGGCACGCACTCAGGCTTCAAAGGCAGGAAATGTTGCACAATATCTGTATCTAAACCCGACATGTCTTCATAGGACCAAGCAAAGATATCTGAATATTCTCGTAGCAAGCTGATCAAATCTTCCTTGACAGACTCTTCAAGAAATGCCCCAATCTTCACCAGGCGCTCACAATCCTCAGACCCCAAGTTGACTGTTTCCAAGTCTTCGAGATGCGGCTGAATGATCTTCTCTTCGTGCTCAAGGAGACGGGTGATCTCATCAGGAATCCCTTCAACATCATCTTCTTCTGCCTCAAATACAGGGAATTCAAAATTGGGAGATGGCGTTGGATCATTATGTTCAATGGGTTTTAGGATCAACCTGCATAATGATTTTGGTTAGGGAAAAACTTCAGAATTTAATCAAGCAAATCATTATGCAGATGAAAAATGTTTGATTTTATTTTTTTGTTTTTATGGTTTTTTGTGATCACTGATTTCATTACGAAAAGCAAAAAGTGAAAACAAAGAAAAACAAATGTTTAACAATGCGAAAATTGAATGAAAACATCATTGTATATATGCTTTGCCAACAATGTCATCACTTCTCCTTTTGGCATGGGAGAAGGGTTTTAAACAAAGTGAACAATTTACTCTGATCTATGGATAACTGTAGGAACATCCACAGCGACCCAATTGTGGCAGACACCACCAGGAATAACAAAATTGTTCAGATCTTCTGTATCTTCTTCAATGATAGCAGCAGCTTCCTCTTCTTCAGGTTGATCAGCATGGATGAATCCTCCACTTGTCAACAAACCTTGCTCATTGCATGCCCCAGAACCATAGCCAATGCCAACCCGGGATCGGTTATCTTCAAGTTCAAGCACTTTCCCTAAACCAGCAACTGCACCACATTCAATGGCCAGCTTCGCATCTCGGTAGGAAGTGAATGAAGGAGACTTCTTCTCGATTGGTTCATCAATAGATAAAGCTTGGAATGGAGTTCCAACTTCATCCTCTGCATCAATGTACGAGAAGGAAGACAGATGGCTAACCAGGAGAGCCTTTTCTCCCCCTACTACAACCAGTTTCTTGTTCTTGACAAATTTCAGCTTCTGGTGTAGGGTGGATGTCACGGCGCCAGCCTCGTGAATCCATGGTCTGCCCAAGAGACAGCTGTAAGATGGGTGGATATCCATTACTTGGAAAGTAACCTGGAAATCACTTGGTCCTATCTTGATTGGGAGATCAACTTCCCCAATCATGGTCTTGCGCGACCCATCAAATGCCTTCACAACAACCCCACTCTGCCTCATGGGAGGACCTTGATATGACAGTCTGGAGAGTGTGGATTTTGGCAATACATTAAGAGAAGATCCAGTGTCCACCAGCACATTGGACATTGCATCTGATTTGCAATTCATGGAGATATGTAAGGCCATGTTGTGGTCTCTTCCCTCCTCAGGGAGATCAGCGTCACAAAAGCTCAAAGTGTTGCAAGCGGTAATGTTTGCAACAATGCTATCAAATTGCTCCAAGGTGACGTCGTGATCAACGTACGCCAAGTCCAAGACTTTCTGCAGAGACTCCCTATGGGGTTCCGAATTCAGCAGCAAAGAAAGAATAGAAATCTTGGAAGGCGTGTGTAGAAGCTGGTCTACAATATTATACTCACTCTTTCTGATGAGCCTCAGCATCTCATCAGATTCTTCATCAACAACGCCACTTGGGCCAACCGAAGAAACAGGAGTCTTTTGTACGGATGAGGAGGGTTTGGCAACATCAAGTGCCGGATTCTGAACTTTAACAGCAGTCCCCACAGGACGTTCAACAGATTCAGAAACAGTAGCCTTTGGAGGCGCAGGAAACACACGACCACTTCGGGTCAACCCACTGACATCAGCAACAGTAGTCACAGAAGTTGAAGGCAAAGGCACTTCGACCCCATCCTGGACAGCAACAGGATTGTACCGGAATGGCACAGCTCGATCAGATGAATAGGGCACAGGGCCGGCAGGTTTGATAACCAAAGAAGGGGAAGCCTTGGGCTTGTTGCTATTGTAGCGAATAACAACGGGCTCAGGCAGCTTGAACACTGGTGATATGACATTCACCTCAGGTTCAACTATATCAACATTGAGGTTTTGGAGAATCTCAATGGTGCCTTCATTCAACAACTGTTGAAGCTCTTTGCGGACCCGGTCGCAACCCAAGCGATTAACCGAACAGACGCGGCACTTGTCGTGGTTATGATCCAAATAGCTGTACTGACACAGCATCTTATGTAAATCAACCAACGACTGCCTGATGTGGCTGACATACTTAACCTTGTACTTTCCAAGGCACTCCTGATTCATGTTCACAGATTTCCCATGCGAAGGCAATGGGTTCCTGGTGACATTCGGGTTTGAGTCTTCAAAACTCAGAATTCCGCTTCTCATAAGGTCTTGCACCTTAGTCTTCAGCTGGAAACAATTTTCAATGTCATGGCCCGGAGCGCCAGAATGATAGACACAGTGCTGATCAGGCTTATACCACCACTGAGGGTTGACTGGTATAGCCGGAGGATCTCTCGGAGAAACCAACTTCCGCTCTATTAGAGAGGGATATAACTCCGCATAAGACATAGGAATCGGATCAAAACTGATCTTCTTCCTTTCATAACCCATGTTTGCTTGATTACTCGTACTCCCACGAGGCTGGTAGGCCTGTTGCTGTGGACGAGATTGTTGCTGATGGTACTGCGGTTGCTGATATTGCTGTTGATGCTGATACTGTTGATGTTGCTGATGCTGATGTTGAGGAGTATTGTCCTTGAAAACAGGTGCTACATGAGCCACCTGGTGCTGATGACTGGAATGTCGTGCAGGCTTCCTCTGAACAGAGGGTCTTCTATGCTTCGGTTGAGATTGCACGGCATGTGCTTCCCCTTCTTTCCTCTTAAACGCTCCATATCGCTTAGAGGAAGAACCATCATCTTTCGCTAATCGTCCTTCACGGACACCTTCTTCAAGACGCATCCCCATGTTCACCATCTCGGTGAAATCAGAGGGAGCGCTAGCTACCATCCGCTCATAATAAAATGAGCCAAGAGTCTTCAGAAAAATCTTGGTCATTTCTTTCTCTTCCAGCGGTGGAGTGATCTGAGCTGCCAGCTCTCGCCATCTCTGGGCGTACTCCTTGAACGACTCTTTGTCTTTCTGTGACATGGACCTGAGTTGATCTCGGTCAGGCGCCATATCAACATTGTATTTATATTGCTTGACGAAAGCTTCGCCAAGGTCATTGAAAGATCGGATGTTGACACTGTCCAGACTCATGTACCATCTGAGCGCGGCACCAGACAGGCTGTCTTGAAAATAATGGATCAAGAGTTGATCATTATCAGTCTGTGTTGACATCTTCCTGGCGTACATGACCAGGTGAGCAAGTGGACAGGTGTTCCCCTTGTATTTTTCAAAGTCTGGGACCTTGAATTTGATCGGTATCTTGACACCGGGAACTAGGCAGAGTTCGGCTGCAGACTTGCCGAAGAGATCTTTGCCACGGAGAGTCCTCAATTCCTTTCTCAGCTCGAGGAATTGGTCGTTCATTGCGTCCATCTTTTTATGAACATCTGAGCCCTCAGATGCCTCAGAGTGATAGATGGTGTCGTCTACCCTAGGCATGGTATGCACGACAGGAGGAGCGGGAACAGGGACCGGGCTAGATGCCGGCATTTGAACAAATGTTGGAGCTGGCAGATCAGGCATGAAGCCTGGAGGCATCCCCCAAGGAAAACCGGGAGGCATGGCATTAGGCTGATGGGCACTGACTGGCACCGTTGAAGTAGAGACTTCGGAGATAACCGTCCTTTGAGCAGGAGTTACTGGAGGCGGAGTAGGCTGGTTCTGAGCAGCAAGAAGTTGCTCCATCAAAGCGCCAAGTCTGGCGACCACTTCCTTTAGTTCTCTGTTCTCTTGTTCCAATTGCTCCATGACTCTTGCTGAATTGACCCGCGTATAATACCGGTGAGTCAGCTTGTCTTCAAAATAAATGAAGAGCAGAGGGTTAGGAACAGAAGACCAGAAACAAAGGGTACCTGTTTATGCAAGAATGATGCATGAGATGCTTGTGCAAATGCTTTGTTTTCAAGGAACCCTTAGGGTATTATTTGCAATATTTTGAACATTTAAACATTTTAATTGCTCATGGAAAATATTTTATTCAATATATTGAGACAAAGAAGTACAACATTCTTTTAATTATTACAAAGAGAAAAGGTAAATGACATCCTATGGATCCCTATTAGCTCGGGATGCTGGAAGACGAGAAGTGCACAACTTCTTGATCTCTCTCTCATAGGCAGCCTCCATATCAGCTTTCTCCTTTGCAAGTTGATCATACTTCCTTTTCCAGAATTTGGATGACTGAGGAAGCAGAGAAGTCCAAGTGTCGTTCGGATCGTCGATCACTCGGTGCTCGAGAAATTCAATCATAGCATCCTTCTCCTTGAGCTGCTGCAGCAATTCCTCCCTCTCACGGATCCAAGCACGCGAAAGGTCTTCTTCTCTCAACTCCTCTACACGTTGGGTAGGGAGGGTTGAAGGCCCAGCCACATCCAACGGTGTAGGTCTTGGATGATCATACGGCATCAGGTAGGTAGCAGCCCTCTGTCTGACCCAAGAGGTGTAAGGCTCCAAAGCAATGCAGTTCTTCGGACCCAACTCGTTCCTACCTTTCTTGCGGATATTGCGCCAAGCACGGACAAATCTGGCTTTCAGGCCTTGGGGATCTTTACCCTCCTGAAAGAATACACCTTCTAACAGAATGTTATGGGGTTTATCCTTTAGGGGGAACCCAAGCTGACGTCGTGCGAGCGTAGGGTTGTAGCTGATCCCACCACATGTACCAAGAAGAGGCACATTAGGGAATTCACCACAAGAGTTGATGATCTGGACAGTATCATACACACGATCATACCAGGTGATATCATCATTGGTGAGAGACATGAGTCTCTGAGACCACCGTAGACATCCCTTGTTCTCCTTGAAAGCAACTGTCTGAGGCAAGTGCGAAATAAACCACTTGTACAGAAGGGGTAGACAGCAGACAATAACTCCTCCATTCTTCATATTCCTCAGGTGCAAGGAGACATAGGCATCGCCCAACAAAGTCGGAACTGGATTAAGAACTGAGAAGATCCTAATAGCATTCATGTCCACGAACTTGTCGAAGTTGGGAAATAGCACCAATCCATAGATGAGTAACACAAATAGAGCCTCAAAGGCATCCTCACTCATGGCCTTCCCATAAAAGGTAGCTTGGGCAATGAGGAACTCGGAAGGAAAACCCTGAATTCCGCCTTTGGTAGTCAGATTAGCTCTAATCAGGTCTTCATCTATATGCAACAAGCTGGAAATCTCTCGAGCAGATGGAATATCCTCTAAGCCACTGAACGGCACTTGATCCAGAATTGGAATCCCAATAAGGTGAGAATACTCCTCCAAAGTTGGCAATAGCTGGAAGTCCGGAAATAAGAAGCAATGATGCAACGGATCGTAGAACTGAGCAAGAGTACTCATCAATCCTTCGTCAACTTGAGTAGTCAGCAGTGGCAGAAGCTTTCCATAGCGAGCTTTGAAACCCAAGGGATCTAATACATATGATGTCAGATTCCTTAACTCTTTTACATCGGGCTGTCTAAAGCTGTACTTCTTTGTATGCCTTTTTGGTCTTTCCATGTCTGAAAATTTTGCAAATAAACCCTTTAAGTTCCTTGAAAATTTTCCTTTTCTGATGACATGAAGTGCAGATGAATGCATGAATGTATGAATGCAACAAACACACTCAAGGATCAAGCAAAGCACACCAAACAAAGGTCATGGGAAAGCTCTATGTATCCCTAATATCAATCATCCATTTTGGTGGATTTAGGTTTTCACCTTATCAACACCCAAGTTCCATTGATATTAACGGTACATGAACCGGCTCGAACACCCTTAATATCAACCAGCCGCTTTGGTGGATTTTAGGTTTTACACCTGATCCGGGATCCATTGATATTAACGGTGTCTGAACGACTCAACCATGAATCAAGGGTTTACTGAGAGTCACGAGCATGGAGTCTCGGTTAAGAACCACCCAAAGGGAGTGTACTAGGGTTTAAACCTGCCAGACATGTTCTATCAGAGGTTCCCATAATCATCGTTCCATCTTTCGAATATTATCGGAGGAACGAATACTCGTATTCCAAGAATATTCTCAAGAGAAACTCTTATGAGTGTAGTATCGCGTAACAATCGTATCAGAACTGACATCTGAACGACCTCCGCACTACGGTCCTAAAAAATAGGCCAAGATGGGTTTGGTAAACTAAGGTCCTTGGCTTCTGCGGAACATGATTGAAAGAATAATGCCTAACCACAAATAACTTGTGTGACATTATTAGTTCAACATGACCTCCACCAAGTGAATGGGCTTGCAAGTCAACTGGCTAAGGAATACTCCACACCAGTCAACAAGACTATGCCATTCTCCTATCCTAGAGTGCACTCGAGTTCGGGTACAGAACTCATCTCACAGATCACCAAAGCAAACAACAATTGTATATCAAGCAATTCACACATTACAATCAATACAGTCATCCCAAATTGTACAAAAATATGTCATATAACAGATAACAATATAGCACAACAAGGGTGAAAAGTAGGCAATACCACCAAGGATTCTGGTGAGAGATCCCCAGCAGAGTCGCCATTTTTCTGTAGCGGTGTATTCGTCGCTATATGATCTATGGATTAAATCATAAGCAAGAGATACAATGATTTTCGAGTCGCCACCGCACTTTTATTTATCCAAAGGACTGGCTAAAAAGCGAACAAAAGCCTAAGAAGTTTTACACGTAGAAAACTAATAAAAAGATCAGAGATTCTGGGTAAGGGGTAAATTACGCAATGGGAAGGTGTTAGGCACCCACTACGTCCTAGGTACTCCTAGGGAGCCCTTTTCACACTTGTTGTAAAAGATTGTTATTTGTTATGACATAAAGATTGTGCAAACATGATTGGGATGATGAGAAAAGAATGTACATGTTAGTTATTGTGTTTGAACGGATGAACCCGCTGCCTACGTACCTTCCATCAAAGGTAAGGATCAAAACGCCGTAGTTCGGCTAAAAGATTTCCAAAAGTTGGTGGATTCAGTTTTAAACACAAGCACTGAGGCTTTTCATTATCAATGGGAGAACACTCGACCAAAACCAACATCCACCATGCGAGGATAGCTTCGACGTACTAGAGGGGTTAACCCTGTTTTCAGTACGGAAGTCTTACTGTCGACTCACTAAGGATAAGGTGAGGTTTACATCAACCACAAAGATAATTGAAACCTATGGCTAATGCATGAAAAGATTAACAATGGACAAAGCCAAAACAAGTGAATGGGTGAAGTTAATTGATTGTGATTATGAAAATGGAGTCAAAGTATGATTAAGATTGATTTGAGAGAAGTATTATGAAATGAAGTTTGAAAAAAAAGGTCAAGGACTTGGGTCCAGGTTTTGGTTTGAAAAAAAAGCATGAAGATGTTTGCACAATGTCTATGTCAAGTTTGAAATCAAAGTGTGAAAAGGTTTAGGGCATAATGAGAATGAATGGATGGAGATGGATTGTAAAACTTCTTAGAAGGTTCACTTCTTGAAATCCTATAGAGGATGATTCAAGTGTGTCCTTTGGAATAAGCAATGGATAATAACAAAATAAACAAACAAATGATACCGGATGCCACTCAATGGTCTTACTCCAATCTCACAAACAGAAAGCGGATACCGGATACCAATAGATGGATTTACACCAGTCTCCTAAAACAGAACGGGATATCAGATGCCACTCAATGGGCTTATACTAATCTCCCCAGTATGGTCCTAGGAATACAAATGCCAACTTGCAGGGACTTACTGTTGCATCCTCACATACAAAAACAAAACAACATGTGATCATAGGAAAGCAAATGCCAACTTGCAGGGACTTACAGTTGCTTCCTCACATACAATCAAATGCATCAAGCAAAGATAAGATGAGTGGCCAAGGTGATGGTCTTATACTCACTTCCATATCATATGAGCAATAGCCAATGGATGGTCTTACAATTGTCCTCAATGGGTAAACAGCAATGATAAGTCACAAAGACAAATGAGATGATTATGCATTAATGAGCAATAAATGATGATGAGTGCACAAAGCATGCAAGCAAACATGTGCATATGAAACAATCAAGCAATCAATGAAGTCAATCAGCACGCACTATAACCAAACAAGGAGGCTCATACAAGAGGGTTAGGCATTGAAGCCAATTGGAATAGGGTCACAGGTGCTCTTAACCTTGCCATTGAGGGGCTAAGGTGAAGCAGATGAAAGGATATGAGGGGTGTGCCTCATTGCTCTTATCCCTGATCAGGGAGAGCATTTGAATATCAGAAAGTGTGGGAGTTCAGAAAGTAGGAACTCTCTCCACAGATAAGACTCTATAGATCTTGGGCTTGGATCTCAATGCTACAACCATGTAATGGGAGCAATGAGAAGACTCACGGAATAGTAGGAGATAGGTTGCTTATCTCTTGGATTCTACCAATTGCCTTTCTTGAAGGACTTTTCCTGCTTGGGACAAAAGTAAACACACACAAGCATTGCCTCTTAAGGAGGACTTCAGACAGTTGCCTGGCCAAATAACAGGCCAGGTCTTCCAGACTACATGAAGAAAAGGGATTATACCTCAAATGCAAATTGCTAAATAGCAAAGCAAAGCAAGTTCAAAGAACTAAGCAACTAATGGTACCTGAAATAGTCAAACAAATCAGTACACAGTTCAAAAGTTTAAATCAGAAGGAAGTAGAAACCAATCAATCAAAACAGACAGGCAAATGTGCAAAGCACAAGACTCAAATCATGTGAGTCAAGCCACCTACAAAACAAAGGTTAGCTCATGATAAAAAATCAAACTTAATCAAATTGGATTGTTCTCTTTGAAGCATTGGTTGCTCAACCTGAAACAATGAACTCAAACATAAGCCAGGAGACCCCTAGGACAAGCCTAGGGTCAAAAATGAATGAGAAAGTCAAAACAGCAAAGGAAAGTCAACCAAAATCAAGTTCAAACATTTAAGAAGCAAACTCAATTGGTCCCACATTCATATCATGCATCATCATCATTTCATAAGCAAAGGAAGTCAAAGCATGGCAAATGAAAGCTCATAGAAGTCAACAGCAAGACTTAACTCAAAAGCAATCATAAACAATCCCAAAAATCATCAAATAATTCATGGTCAATCACAATCCATAACATAACATGCATATAAAATTTCAGCTCAATTGTATCATGGGAAGATGGTCAATTAAAATCAGAAAGCCAAAACAATTTCAAACATGCTCAAAGAAGTCAAACAATCATACATCAACTTCAAAAAATCATAACTCAATGACAACAGATGAGAAATGAATGGGATCAACACCATGGCAAAGCTTAAGATGTCTAGTATGCACATGTAAAATTTCATGATCATCCAATAAAGTATGAGAATTTCACAAATGGAATGGCAAGATGTGTCACATAAAGTCAACATTTGACTAGACAGGGGGGGAAAATCTCAAACAATTAGGAAATGGCATAATTAATTCCAAGAAAATTCACATGTGAACTACACATATAAGAGAAGGTTCATGCAAAATTTCACACTAATTGGAGGTCAGGAAGTATGGATACAAAAATCAGGAAGTTGCACATCCATGGTGTGACACAAGTTGTCACACCCTACTTCAAAAATTCACAACTCTCAAACCACATAAGATAAATTCATGATCTTTACATCAAAATAAACATGGATTAGTGTAGATTAAGCACCAAAAATTTCAGATCAAATGGATGTATCATCACAATTTCACAATGGTTTTGGCAAGATGTACAATATTTGGTCACATTCTACAAACCCTAATGCCATTTAAAATTCAATGATCAAAAAATTCTGGAAAAACAATGATAAAAAACTAGGGATCATGATGAAGATGATGCAAAAATTCCCATGAGATTTGGAATTGAAATGGATAAGTTATGAATTTTTCAAATAAGCCATGCCAAATGAAATAAACATTGAAATTAAAATGAATTAAATTAGATTATTTAAACCGAGAATGGCAAAGATGTAAATATGGACTTCATTAAACAAAACGACGCCGTTTAGGCGCGGCCAGGGAAATGTTTTGATTGGCTGGCTCCAATGGAACAGTAGACTACACATGCGTACACGTGAAATAGTAGCAGAATCTGGGCATGGCTAGGGTTTTCAAGAACAGGGACAATGTTCATCACTTCCAAAATCGAGTTTCACAAAATTTCCCAGAAATCAAAATTAAATACACAGCAATGACCATCCAAGCATGGCAAACACGAATCCAACAATGATTTCCATTAAAACACAACAATAAACATGAATCGAGCAAGAATCACAAACAACATCAAACTTCAAAACGACACAAATTCAGAAATAAGCAGCCATTTTAAAAAATAAAAGCATCATGAAACTCAGCATGGAGAGATCTACACTAAGCATAGCATGGATTTGAGAAATAGAGAGATCGATCTCTTACTTGTTTTTGAAGAAAGTTGGAATTCAGTTGTTGTTTTGATGTTTGCTGGTGAAACAGATGAGCCAAAGTCCTCCAAATGATGATTGGTGAAGATAGTTTAGCTCAAAGAAAGCTTGACAATGCTCGAATCTCAATCTGCCATGGATGGATTCTTTGAAAACAGTTGAATCAGGGCTGCTTACAGATGTGGAAATGTGGTGAAAACAAGCTCACAAGGTTGCTTGAGTGATGAAACAACAATGTCCAGATCGTGGCCTTTGGAGTTTTTGGAAGAATTTTGGAAATGGCAAGGAAATCCAATTTTAGAGAATGAATGAATTCTGTGTTTTTAGCTGCTGCTAGGGTTCACTTTGGACAGAAAATATCATATATATGGTCTGTTTAATGTTCTCTAATCATGTGCTAATCAAGTTTTTGTTTAATGAAGCCAATTGCTAAGTTGCCAATTTGGTGCATATGGGAGGTATGTGGTAGAATGCTGCTCGATTTGGGCCTTTGGCAAGTCAGAAATATCACTCTAAACCAATTCCAATTGGTCATTTGGATGGAAATCACTTAATTCAAAAAGTCAAAATTGCACCTCACTTGAAATTCAAACATGCTAGGTTCAAAAATGCCATTTTGATTGGCAATGTTTTGGCACATGAAATTTATATTTTTGGAAAGAGGAGGTAAAATGTAGTTTGTAGGAAAAAACCTCACCAATTTTGGCCAAATGGTTTGAGAGATATGGCCTTTTGAAGTTCAAGATTTTGTGAAAATGTATTGATCATATCTTGACAACCATACATGGGAATTGAGAGTTCCTTGACTTTTTGGAAATGGGAGAACAAGATCTTCAACTTTCATGTTGGGCAAAAATTCATTTGAAGTTTGTATCATGATGTAAGTTTGGGATCAAGAAGTTTCCATTTTTGGCAAATTTGAATTACAGGTCAAGTTTCTATTTTGGGAAATTTTCTGTTTGACTTTATTTTCTTCACTGTGGATGCTTGACATGATATATGAAGCTTGTATAAGCATGAATGAGACCTCTCAGACCAAATCCCATCACCAAATCACTGATTAAATGGACAGTTGACCAAGTTTGACTTTAGTTGACTTTTCTAGGGTTTTGCCTGACTGAAGCACCTTCTGATGAATTCCAAACCCTAATTCCTTGAGAACTTGGTTCCAAATGATGTCCCAAGTTATATGAACTCTTGATTATTGATCATGGTGCCCAAATTCTGCAAGAATGGCCACCATCCACTGCAATGCCTGACTTTGACTGATTTTGACCTAATTGGCTGATGATTGCTTCAGCTGCAAGGAACATGGTTAGATGACAATATTTTTGTACTTTTTGGTTAGTAAACATATGAAAAGCAAAGATATACAAATGCAAGACATGCTTGGTGATCAAGAATCAAACTCACAAGGTATCCCACCCACTAGGAGGGAAGCTAGGGCATGCAATGATCCTTGAGGCCATGATATGGTATGATATGGGCCATGAGGGATCTTAGGGCCCAAAATTGGGGTCTTACAGGTCAGACAGAGAGCATCAGAGTATCTTATGCCTTACGATTATCCGAGACCTACACCGATGGTTGTGGCTGGGCCTTCAACCCTCCCCAACCAAGATGTAGAAGAGTTGAGAGAAGAAGACCTTTCACGTGCTTGGATCCGTGAAAGAGAAGAGTTGCTTCAGCAAATCAAGGAAAAGGACGCTTTGATCGAATTCCTCGAGCATCAGGTCATAGATGATCCGAATGATACCTGGACTTCTCTGCTTCCTCAGTCTTCCAAGTTCTGGAAGAGGAAGTATGATCGACTTGCTAAAGAGAAAGCAGATATGGAAGCAGCCTATGAGAGAGAGATCAAGAAGCTTTGTGTTTCTCGTCTTCCAGCATCTCGAGCTTCTAGGGATCCATAGGATGTTCATTTTCCTTTTCCCTTGTAATAAAATCAAAAATGTTGTACTTCTTTGTCTCGAATATATATTTGATGAGATGTTTTCTATATGCGATTAAATGTTTTAAATTTCAAAAATTGCAAATAGAACCCTAAAAGTTCCTTGAAATAAAAACAAAGTATATGCACGAGCATTGCATGCATCATTTTGCATAAGCAGGTGTTGTTCTGGTCTTCTTGTCTGTGGCCTAACTCTATGCTCTTCATTTATTTTGAAGACAAGCTGACTCATCGGTACTACACCCGAGCCAATTCTGCCAGAGTGATGGATCAGTTAGAACAAGAGAACAGAGAGCTGAAAGAAGAGGTTGCCAAATTGAGTGCTCCGATGGAGCAATTTCTTGCTGCTCAGAATCAACCGTCTCCGCCTCCTGCAACTCCTCCCCAGAGGACTGTGATATCCGAGGTTGTATCTTCGACTGTGCCAGCTGCTAGTGCTCACTTCGTGCCGAATGCCATGCCAGCCGGGTTTCCGTGGGGTATGCCTCCAGGTTTCATGCCTGATATTCCAGCTCCTACCTTTGCTTCCATGTCGGCATCTAGCCCGGTCCTTGCGATGCCTCCTCCTATCGTGCATACCATTCCCAGGGTAGACGACACCATCTATCATTCTGAGCCGTCTGAGGGCCCAAATGTTAATGAGAAGATGGATGCCATGAATGACCAATTCCTCGAGCTCCGAAAGGAATTGAAGACCCTCCGAGGGAAAGATTTGTTTGGCAAGTCTGCTGCCGAGTTATGCTTGGTTCCTGGTGTTAAAATTCCGGTCAAATTCAAAGTCCCTGACTTTGAGAAGTATAAGGGGAACACCTGCCCTCTCGCTCACCTGGTTATGTATGCCAGGAAAATATCTACTCAGACTGATAATGATCAACTGCTGATTCATTATTTTCAGGATAGTTTGTCTGGTGCAGCTCTTCGTTGGTATATGAGCCTTGATAGTGCAAACATCCGATCCTTCAATGATCTTGGCGAAGCCTTCGTCAAGCAATACAAATATAATGTTGATATGGCTCCTGACCGTGATCAACTCAGGGCCATGTCCCAGAAGGATAAAGAGACATTTAAAGAGTACGCCCAGAGGTGGCGAGAGCTGGCAGCTCAGATTACTCCTCCGCTGGAAGAGAAGGAGATGACTAAGATCTTTTTAAAGACTCTTAGTTCATTTTATTATGAGCGGATGATCGCAAGTGCTCCCTCTGATTTCACCGAGATGGTGAACATGGGGATGCGTCTGGAGGAAGGTGTCCGGGAAGGATGGTTGTCCAAAGATGAAGGCTCTTCTAAACGATATGGGGCGTTTAAGAAGAAAGATGGGGAAGCACATGCTGTGCAGTCTCATGCTAAATCCAGAAGACCCTCTGATAAGAGGAAGCCAGTGCGTCATCAGCACCAGGTGGCTAGTGTAGCACCTGTTTTCAGAGATATTTATCAGCATCAGCAACATCAGCAATATCATCATCAGCAACACAATCAGCAACAATCTTCTCAACAGTATCATCAACAACAGCATCGCCCTCAGCAGCAGGCCTACCAGCCTCGCAGTAATCCAACTGGTCAGAATTTTGAGAGGAAGAAGATCAATTTCGATCTGATTCCTGTATCTTATGCAGAGTTGTATCCCTCTTTAATAGAGCGGAAGTTGATTACTTCGAGAGATCCTCCGGCTATACCGGTCAACCCTCAGTGGTGGTATAAGTCTGATTTGCACTGTGTCTATCATTCTGGCGCTCTGGGCCATGATGTAGAGAACTGCTTTCAGCTGAAGACTAAGGTTCAGAACCTTATGAGATGCGGCATTCTGAGCTTTGAGGACTCAGGCCCCAATGTTAAGAAGAACCCATTGCCCGAGCATGGGAAGTCAGTTAACATGGTCCAGGGTTGCCCTGACAAGTATAAAGTCAAATATGTAAGCCATATTCGACAGTCGTTGGTCGAGTTGCATCGTTTGCTGTGTGATTACAGTCATATGGAGCACGACCATGACAGATATCGTATCTGCTCCGTCAACAGGTTGGGTTGTCGCCAAGTGCGCAGAGAGCTTCAAGAGCTGTTGGATGAAGGTACTATAGAGATTCTGCAGAATAGAAATGTTGATGAAGATGAACCAGAAGTGAATGTGATTTCTCCTGTGTTCAAAATTCCGGAGCCTATTGTTATCAGATATGATGGTAGCAAGCAGAAGGTTTCTCCTTCTCTGGTCATCAAGCCCGCAGGTCCTGTGCCCTATTCTTCTGAGAAAGCTATTCCCTTTCGTTACAGTGCTGTTGCTGTGGAAGATGGGAAAGAAGTGCCGTTGCCTTCAACCTCCGTTGTTAATATTGCTGATGTGAGTGGATTGACCCGGAGTGGTCGTGTGTTTTCAGCACCTAAGCCTCAGGCTAGAGCTGTTGCTTCTGATTCTGCTGAGCGTCCGGTTGGGACTGCAGTGAATGTTCTGAATCCGGCACCTGTTGCCAAACCCTCCTCTGTACAAAAGACTCTTGCTTCTTCTGTTGGCCCGAGTGGCGTTGTGAATGAAGAATGTGATGAGATGCTGAGGCTCATCAAGAAGAGTGAGTACAACGTTGTAGATCAGCTTCTACAAACGCCGTCCAAGATCTCCATGCTATCTTTGCTTCTGAATTCAGAACCCCATAAGGAGGCTCTGCAGAAAGTATTGGATCTGGCTTATGTTGATCACGACGTCACAATTGAACAGTTTGACAGTATAGTTGCAAACATCACTGCTTGCAACACTTTGAGTTTCTGTGACGCTGATCTCCCTGAGGAGGGAAGAGACCACAACATGGCTCTACATATTTCCATGAACTGCAAGACCGATGCCATGTCCAACGTGTTGGTGGACACTGGGTCATCTTTAAATGTATTTCCGAAGACCACTCTCGCGAGATTGTCATATCAGGGGCCTCCCATGAGGCAGAGTGGTGTTGTTGTGAAAGCTTTTGATGGGTCGCGCAAGACCGTGATTGGGGAAGTTGATCTCCCAATCAAGATTGGACCAAGTGATTTCCAAGTTACCTTTCAGGTTATGGATATCCACCCATCTTATAGATGTCTCCTTGGTAGACCATGGATTCACGAGGCTGGCGCCGTGACATCCACCCTACACCAGAAGCTGAAATTCGTCAAGAATAAGAAACTGGTCGTGGTAGGGGGAGAAAAGGCTCTCCTGGTTAGCCACCTGTCTTCTTTCTCATATATTGATGCTGAGGATGAAGTTGGAACTCCGTTCCAAGCTTTATCTATTGCTGAGCCGATTGAGAAGAAGTCTCCTTCATTTGCTTCTTATCGCGATGCGAAACTGGCCATTGAATGTGGTGCAATTGCTGGTTTAGGGAAGATGATTGAGCTTGAAGACAATAAATCTCGAGCTGGCATTAGCTATTCTTCAGGGGAATTCAACAAGAAAGGGTTGTTCAAGAGCGGACGTTTCATCCATGCTGATCAGACTGAAGAAGTTGTTGCTATTCTGGAAGAGGATGCAGAGGACCTGAGCAACTTCATCATACCTGGTGGTGTCTGCCATAATTGGGTCGCTGTGAATGTTCCTACGGTCATTCATAAGTCAGCGTAATTTGTTCACTTTGTTCAAAACCCTTCTCCCATGCCAAAAGGAGAAGTGATGACATTGTTGGCAGCATTTATACAATGATATTTTCATTCAATTAATGCATTGTTAAACATTTGTTTTTCCATTTGTTCTCACTTTTTGCTTTTGCATGAAATCAGTGATCACAAAAAACCCTAAAAACAAGAATAAAAGCAATCTTTTCATCTGCATAATGATTTGCTTGTTTAAATTCTAAAGTTTTCATTATCCAAAATCATTATGCAGGTTGATTCTAAAACCCATTGAACATAATGATCCAACGCCATCTCCCAATTTTGAATTCCCTGTATTCGAAGCGGAAGAAGATGATGTTGAAAGGATTCCTGACGAGATTTGTCGACTTCTTGAGCAAGAAAAGAAGATCATTCAGCCGCATCTCGAAGATCTGGAAACAATCAACTTGGGGTCTGAAGATTGTGTTTGTATGGTGAAGATTGGGGCACTTCTTGAAGAGTCTGTCAAGAAGGGGTTGATCAGTTTGCTACGAGAATATTCTGATATCTATGCCTGGTCGTATGAAGACATGCCGGGTTTAGATACAAATATTGTGCAACATTTCCTGCCTTTGAAACCTGAGTGCGTGCCTGTGAAGCAGAAGCTCAGAAGAACTCATCCAGATATGGCAGTGAAGATCAAAGAGGAAGTTCAGAAGCAAATTGATGCTGGGTTTCTGGTGACTTCCACATATCCTCAATGGGTGGCCAATATTGTTCCTGTGCCTAAGAAAGACGGAAAAGTACGTATGTGTGTTGATTACAGGGATTTGAATAAGGCTAGTCCGAAAGATGATTTCCCTCTACCACACATTGATATGTTGGTAGACAATACAGCTAAATTCAAAGTCTTTTCGTTTATGGACGGATTTTCCGGATATAATCAAATCAAGATGGCACCCGAAGATATGGAGAAGACAACATTCATCACACCTTGGGGAACATTCTGTTATCGAGTGATGCCCTTCGGTTTGAAGAACGCCAGAGCCACGTATCAACGAGCTATGACTACTTTGTTTCATGATATGATGCACAAGGAGATAGAGGTCTATGTCGATGATATGATTGCTAAGTCCCGAATGGAAGTTGAACATGTTGAGCATTTGTTAAAGCTTTTTCAGCGTCTGAGGAAGTTCAGACTTCGCTTGAATCCGAACAAATGTACATTTGGAGTCCGTTCTGGCAAGTTATTGGGTTTTGTTGTCAGCGAAAGAGGTATTGAAGTTGATCCTGCAAAGGTCAAAGCAATACAAGAGATGCCTGCACCCAAAACTGAAAAGCAAGTCCGAGGTTTTCTTGGCCGCTTGAATTATATTTCCAGATTTATATCCCACATGTGCGCCGATATTCAAGCTCCTCCGGAAAGATCAATCTCATGATTGGACCGAGGATTTCCAGAAAGCTTTTGACAGTATCAAAGAGTATCTGTCTGAACCTCCGATCTTGTCTCCGCCTGTAGAAGGAAGACCTCTGATCATGCATTTGACTGTTCTTGAAGACTCGATGGGTTGTGTACTCGGTCAATAAGATGAATCAGGGAAGAAAGAATCTGCTATCTACTACTTTAGTAAGAAGTTTACTGATTGTGAGTCTCGATACTCTACGCTTGAGAAGACGTGTTGTGCTTTAGCTTGGGCTGCTAAGCGTTTGCGCCAGTACATGATAAATCATACAACTAGGTTGATATCCAGAATGGATCCAATTAAGTATATTTTCGAAAAGCCTGCTTTAACCGGGAGGATTGCCCGTTGGCAGATGTTGTTATCTGAGTATGATATCGAGTATCGAGCTCAGAAAGCTATCAAAGGTAGTATCTTGGCTGACCATTTAGCACACCAGCCGATTGAAGATCATCAGTCTATTCAGTACGACTTCCCAGATGAGGAGATTTTGTATTTGAAAATGAAAGATTGTGATGAGCCTACACTTGATGAAGGTCCGGAACCTGGTTCCAGATGGACGATGGTGTTTGATGGCGCTGTGAATCAGTATGGAAATGGAATTGGGGCAGTAATCATTACTCCTCATGGCACACATATTCCTTTAACAGCAAGGCTAACTTTCAAATGCACGAATAATATGGCTGAGTACGAAGCCTGTATTATGGGACTGGAAGAATGTATTGATTTGAGAATCAAACATCTCGATGTTTATGGTGATTCGGCCCTAGTTGTCAATCAGATCAAGGGTGAGTGGGAGACGAGTCAACCAAGTCTCATTCCATACAGAGATTATGCGAGGAGGATTTCAACGTTCTTTACAGAAGTTGACTTTCATCATATTCCTCGAGAAGATAATCGGATGGCAGATGCACTTGCCACGCTTGCTTCAATGATTGTGGTCAGATATTGGAATGAAGTTCCTAATATTGCCGTGATGCGCTTGGATAGACCAGCTCACGTATTTGCAGTTGAAGAAGAGAATGATGACAAGCCTTGGTATTTTGATATCAAGAATTTCCTCCAGAACCAGGTCTACCCGCCTGGGGCATCTATGAAAGATAGGAAAACTTTGAGAAGGTTGTCAGGCAGTTTCTACCTCAGTGGTGAAGTGCTGTATAAAAGAAATTTTGACATGGTTTTGCTCAGATGCGTGGATAGACATGAAGCAAACATGTTGATGACTGAGGTCCATGAGGGTTCATTTGGTACTCATTCCAATGGACATGCCATGGCTAGAAAGATGCTGAGAGCAGGCTACTATTGGCTGACAATGGAGTCTGACTGCTGCGAATATGTGAAGAAATGCCATAAGTGTCAGATTTATGCGGATAAAATTCATATTCCTCCGACACTTCTGAATGTGATTTCATCACCATGGCCTTTCTCTATGTGGGGAATCGACATGATTGGCATGATTGAACCGAAAGCGTCCAACGGGCACAGGTTTATTCTCGTAGCAATTAATTACTTCACCAAATGGGTTGAAGCCGCATCGTATGCGAATGTGACCAGGCAGGTGGTCGTGAAGTTTATCAAGAACCAGCTGATTTGCTGTTATGGTGTGCCAGATAAGATCATTACTGATAATGGATCTAATCTGAATAATAAGATGATGGAAGAGTTATGCGCTGAGTTCAAGATTGCACACCATAATTCCTCTCCTTACAGACCTAAGATGAATGGGGCTGTTGAAGCTGCTAATAAGAATATCAAGAAGATTATCCAGAAGATGGTTGTTACGTACAAAGATTGGCATGAGATGTTGCCATTTGCTTTGCATGGTTATCGTACATCTGTCCGCACTTCAACAGGGGAAACCCCTTTCTCTCTTGTTTACGGCATGGAGGATGTGCTCCCAGTAGAGGTGGAGATCCCATCAATGCGAGTCTTGATGGAAGCCAAGTTGACTGATGTTGAATGGATTCAGAGTCGTTATGACCAACTGAATTTGATTGAAGAGAAGCGATTGACTGCCATGTGTCATGGTCAGTTATATCAGCAGAGAATGAAGAAAGCATTCAATAAGAAGGTAAAGCCTCGCGTGTTCCGAGAAGGTGACCTCGTGCTCAAGAAAGTTTTGTCTTTTGCGCCCGATTCCAGGGGCAAGTGGACTCCAAACTATGAAGGTCCATATGTTGTTAAGAGAGCCTTTTCAGGCGGTGCTTTGATGCTTACAACAATGGATGGGGAGGATTTCACTCGTCCTGTGAATTCAGATGCAGTCAAGAAATACTTTGCCTAGAAAAAAAAAGTATATAAAGAAAAACAGAATAGCTCGCTAAGTTGAAAACCCGAACGGGTGGCTTAGGCAAAAATGAGCGTCTCGGTGGAAAACCCGGAAGGGCGATCCAGGCAAAAGTTAGAGACATTGAAAAAAAAATTGCATCCCGCTAGATTGAGCACCTCACCCTGGGGAAATTTAGGCAAAAAATTAGGGATTTGGCAAGTAACTGCATCCTGGCAAGACTTTCTGTTCCACAGCCGTCTTTTGTCAGAGATTCTCGATTCGTCGTCGACTGAAGCTTCAAATACATCGAGATTCAAATTGGTAGAGAAAGGATCATTATGTTCAATGTAGCCCTCTTCCAATATATATCACTGATTTCAAACTTGTACAGATCTATGGAGTCCTGCCATTCGCAGACTACCATTCTATCAAATCAATTTGAGCTTTTATCCAATTATTTGCACTCTTATTTGTTTCAATTCAACAGATGTTTTGCATGTTTTTAATTGATAAAATATCATTGTTTTAAACAAACAAATTTTTTCAAAACGGTTTTTTAGCAAAGTGAACATTCACAATGATGAAAGGATACTCAAGAATATCTCAGTGCTCTCCCAAGGGTGACATGATTTCCAACAGGGTAAGACATTCGTTCATTATTCCTGGCATGGCTGTATTCTCTTTCTGCAGAGTTGTGGTTGGGGTTGCTCCCCAAGCAGAGTTGCTGTTAAGTTTGTTCCCAAAGCGGAGTGCTTGCTAGAAGCTTCAGTTTTCCCATCCTGCAGCATTCTCTCCCCAGCACGGTCACTTTCTTTTTGGAAGACTCAGTAAGTTGGTGGGTTGACACCCCGTTACTTTGTCTGTTTCCCCGGTGAAGTCACCAGTGGAATTGTTGATATGACATCTATGATATCTCCCCATCAAAGCACTTGTTGAGGTTTTCACCTCCCCTCCCTTCAGCAGAGCAGTGATTCTGTCCTCCTCAGCAGTTGCGGTATTTTCAGAAGGTTCAGTACTTGGCGGTTGATCCCCAGCTCACCTTCTCTTTCTCGGGCAAATTTCCAGTAGATTGGTTGCCTGGTGGATTATATCTATGCTGATTCCTCCCCTGCAGAGAGATTGGTTGATTTCCCGATGCTCTTGATCCCCAGTAGAGTGGCTTGTATGGCAAAATCTACTTGTGTGATCTTTTCTCCCTCAGTGGGTTGTTCCCCAATGGAATCACTGACAGTATCCCCGGTAGAATTGCTTGTGCGGCTAGATTCTACTTGTGTGTTCTGTTCTCTTTAGCAGTTCTTGCCTGTGCAATGAACTCTTTGTTTCCTAGATGAGACTGGTGATATCTCTTGCAGAAGTCTCGTGATTTTTCTGCATCCCCAACAGAATTGCTTCCGTGGCAGTTTCTGCCTGCTGTGAACTTTTGTTCCCCAGTTGGATTGATTGGTGATCCATCACTCAGAGATTTGGTGATTCCTTTGATATCTCTGATTTTCCTCGCAGATCTTTGATTTTTAGTATTCAGATCTCCAGCAGATTGGCTTTCCATTGGTATCTCTTGGTTTTTTCCTCTGGAAGGGTAGTACCGGGCGTTTGATTCCTGGGCCTATTTGTGTTAGAAATGTTTGTTTTGTCAGCATTCATCAAACATAAATTACGCATATTCCTGCATAATCATAAACATGCAGATATTCATGTTGCATTTTTTGCCATATATCTTTTGTCTGTTGTCTCCTGCTAATTGGTGATACAGATCTCTCCAGTAGATCACACCAAGCATATGTCGGGTGTTTAATCTCTCAAAATAGAGTCAGCCCATAAGCAGAAAGTGTTTATCCTTTCCTACCATTTCCCCACTGAGATACATCCTCGTGGATGACGGTTGTTTCCGTTCCCTCCCAACACATATTGAGACGGGTTTTTCCCTTTTGAGTTATATCCTCATTAGGACGAGTCATGATTCAGTCCGCCTTTTTGGTTTGATCCTAAATTGGCCCCTTTTTTCAACTGTCTCGTGCTTCCCTGTGGTATAAATGAATAGTTGCTTACTAATTGGCGCTCATTCATCTTATCCTCAATGGAACTTTTGGCTTTCTGCCTACAAACCAGCAGTCGTAAGTCCTATCTGTGCGGTTTTCTACCTACGAACCGGTAGTTATAAACCTTGTTTTCTCCCCTAGCAGAGTTAACTTTGTTGTTCATCCCAACCGATGACAGTTACTCTTCTGTGGTTTTCTACCCAATAGTTTGGTAGATGTAATCCGCTCTTCGTGGTTATCTTCATCCAGTGTTTGATGTTGATATTCTTTCTCTCTTCTGGGCAATTGCTCCGAGTAAGCAATTTTATCCCCAGCGGGCCCTTTCACCTTTTGTCAATGATTGTGCTCCCCGGATCATTGATTTTCATCAATGTATTCCCAGCGAGTCTTCTTTCATTTACCCTCTTGTTGGTAATGTCTGTTGCTCCCTTTGATCGGTCATCATTATATACCCAGTTTGGTGTCCCGATGCCTTTCTTTTCGGATTTTTATCCTTTAACAACCTACAACCCGGTTATGGATAACCTTCCATGCGAGTATATTATCTACGTTTTTACGGCTATAGATAGTATATCTCATGCACTCTTCGGTCGAAGCCTTTCGTGTTTCCCCTTTGCGGAACCGAATATTCACCCTTTTTCCTGGATAATTGTCGGATGCTCTCAATTTATCCCCAGTGAGTCCTCTTTCGTCTACCCTTTTGTTGTTGGTAACGATTGGTCCTGTTTTCGGATTTTTATCCTTTAACAACCTACAACCCGGTTACGGATAATCTTCCATGCGAGTATATTATCTACGTTTTGACGGCTATAGATAATATATCTCATGCACTCTTGGGTCAATCTTTTGATTGTTTTCTCCGCAGAGTAAGATTCGTATTCCTTGTGGAATCGAATATCCATCCTATAAACAAGACTGCTTTTCTAGCTTTCTTCAGGATGATGAGTGTTTTGGAACACAAACCAATTCACGATTTCGGTCGACTTATCCTTTAACAACCTACAACCCGGTTATGGATAATCTTCCATGCGAGTATATTATCTAAGTTTTGACGGCTATAGATAATATATCTCATGCACTCTTTGGTTGAATCCTTTGTTTGTTTCCCCAACTGAGTAAGATTTGCATTCTTTACAAAATCAAATATCCATCCTATAAACAAGTCTACTTTTCTAGCTTTCTTCAGGATGATGAGTGTTTTGGAACACACACCAATTCACGCCTTGGTCGGTCACCTGTTACATACCAACAACCCGATATCCTTGGTGTTCCTTCCTGTCTGCTCCCTATTATGACCTTGGTCCCCTGTGGAGTCAGATTTCCCTGAGTTGGAGTATACATTTTTCAGGTCTTTCTCAGATGATTTGGTCGATTGATATCTCTCACCCATACACAGGTCTTAGATATTCATTCTTCCCGAGCATGTTACTCACTAACCGGTAACATCTCATCCGTTGGCTTCCCCTGGAAAGTCTTTGTGAGATTTCCCCAGCGGAGTTGTGTTTATATTCGTGTTGTTGAATTGGCGTTCTCCCCAGTACACGCATTTGGTGAGTCAGTTTGAGTCTTCCCAATGGATGTGTCATCCTTTGGAACTCGTTTCTCCCCAGTTTTAGTCCTCTATTCCCCAGTGTAGTCTCCAGTCCAGACGTGTCCTATTCACGCAGTGTTAATTTCTTTTTCCCCTAATTCAGAGTCGTGCCCTGCTCACGCATTTCTCTTCTATTCCCATGAGAGTCCTGTTAGAGTCTCTGTTCCTGGTGAGTGTATTACTCCGATGGATCGTCCTTTCTTTGTGGACTCATATTCCCCATAGAGTTTATTTCTTTTGCATGCATACATTTGCATCATGAGGTCTCTTAGGGACCAAAATTTGTCTCATTACTGTTATTTAAGCCCATTCTACCGCGTCAAGATGAAGATTTTAACCTTCACTTCTCCGGCTAGAATGACCTTAAATAGGGGCATCTGTAAGACCCCAATTTTGTCCCTAAGATCCCTCAGGGCATCATATCATATCATCACATTGCCTCAAGGATCATTGTGCACCTTGCCCCCTCCCCTATGGGTGGGTTATCTTTTTGAGAGTGATTCTTGATCACCAAGCATGTTGCATTTTGTATATCATTGCTTTTCTTTTTATCACTAACCAAAAGTACAAAAATATGTCATCTAACCTTTGTCTTGCAGATGAAGCAATCACAGGTCAAAGCAGTTAAAGGCATTCATTGAGCAATAGATGGTGGCCATTCTTGAGAATTTGGACCCCGCAATCATTCACAAGAGTTCATATGAGCTATGATATCATGTTGAAGCAAAATCCCAAGTGGTAGAGGCTTGAATTTCATCAGAACATTCTCCAGTCATCTGAAAGCCTAGAAAGTCAACTGCCAAGTCAACTGTGGATTTGGAGGTGGGAAGTGATTAGAAATACTTCATTCATGTTCAAACAAGTCTCATTTGACATTTCAAACATCAACCTTGAAGAATTTAAAGTCAAGTCAAAACTTTCCAAAAATAGAAAGTGACCTATAATTTGAACTTGCCAAAAATGGAAAGGTTTTAACCTAACTTCAACTTCAAATTACATCATCAAGAAAGCTTCAAATGAAATTTTGTTGAGCATGAAAGTTGTAGATCTTTCTCTCCCATTTCCAAAAAGTCCAAGATCATCAATTTCTCATGGGTGGTTAAGGAGATATGATCAAGACATGGCAAAGTGTACTTGAAGATTCAAATGGGCTTAACTTCTCAACCAAAACTCCAAATTGGATGGCTCTTTTTGCATTGTTCTTCTTTTGACCTCTAGTTTCCAAACCATGCATTGCATTGCACAAATTATAATCATATGAGCATTTGGTAATTCATTTGATTTTTGGAGGGAAATTTTAAAATTTAAAATTGGTGCATGGCTTGATCTTTTTCCCATCACCATTGGCTCCAAAATGATGTTTTAAGTGAAAATGAATATAATTTCGTGCACTGTTCACATGCATATCATGCATAAGGGTGGAAAAACCAAATTTGCACTTACACCTTAAAATTCAATTAATTCCATTTGCATTTGGTTTAAGCTTAATTAAACATGATTAGCATTGCCTATATAAAGTAAAACCCTAACTGTTTTTCAGAGGAGCTTCATAATTTCAGATCTAGATCTAAAACTCTCAAATTTTTCTCTCAAAATTTTCTTCAAATTTCTTCACATTCAAGCATTTTCTGGTGATTGATTCTTGCTCCTGAAGTTTTATTGAGAAGATTCACACGTGGAATTGAAGCAAACAGTGCAAGATTGAAGCATTTTTGAAGCTTGAAGCAACAATGGTGAATCAAGATTTTGGTGAGATCGTGTGCAATTGAGCTCCATTTTCTTCTCCAATCACTTGTACAAGCATTATAGAAGAATTGTAAAGCATCATAAAGCCTTGAACCACACGAATTCCAGTTCTGCTCTTTAAAGAGGTTACCAATCGATCTCTTTAATTCTTAAAATTCTTATGCTATTGTTGTAGATCTAAGTTTGCTGGTGATGCTGAGCTTTGAACCATGAAATTTCGTGCAATATTGAATGAGTTAGGGTTGTTTAAAGTTTTGTGCATGAATGTTGTTGGCTTCGATTTGTTCATGATAGTTGGAATTAGGATAAACCATGCATGGATTCGTGACCTAGAATGAAGGATCTACGTATTGATGTGTTCAATTTTGATTTCTGAGAATTTTGTTCTTGATGCATCCACTGTTCATGAGATTCACGATGAAGATGATGTTGTTCATGTTTTGGCAACGCTTTTGATCTTTCTGAAACGATAATTCGTAGCTGTAGGTGTTACTTTAGGGCTCGCTTGTGAATGGTTAATTCAAATGGCCATGTTGCGTTCTTATTGGTCCGTTTTGTTGACCATGCATGTTGACCTGCCAGCGTTTAAATGAAACGCTGCGTTTTGCAGCCTGGCGCCAAATATTCAAATTCGCCCAAGGATCGATTCCTGGCGAAGGTGCTTTAGTTCAAATGTTTCATGATTTTCCTTTTCACTCCATGTATTCATGTGCTATGCTTCATACATTTTTTTTTATTTTTTTCTCTACTTTAAAAATTCATATCTAATTGAAAATTGATCCAAAAATTATGAGGTTTTTTGCATTGCATTCCTTATCTTGTCTATCATTTTTTGATCATTAATTCCAAAATTGTGCTTGGCTGGATTTTGTTTTGTGCTAGGGTATTTAAACACATATGCTTTCTTGACCTTGCCTTGCTATATCATTTGTGAAATGCTGGTCTTTGATCCAATGAATCTGAAAATTTGCATGATGAAACTAGACATGTTGCTTGACATTTTGGTGTTGATTTGGTATTTTTATCAATTGTCATTTCTGTTTAATGATTGTGCTAAGTTGGTGTGACAATTTGTGTCACACCTTTGCTTGTTCAACTCATGTGATGTGTTTGCCATGCCAAATGATCTCCAATTGCCCTGATTTTTTGTGTGATGCATATTATGAATGTTGTGAATGAGCATGAATTTTGTTGGAATTATTTGAATCATTTCTGATTTAATTGAGATTTTTCATTCTGGTTGATCACATTTGAGCTTTTAAATTGCCTTGAACTTCAATTGATCATGAAATGCTTTTGGTTAATGATATTGATGTGAGACCTTTTGGATTGTTTCAAGATGTGTTTAAAGTTGATTCATGTTAATTTTCATCTTCTGTTTTGAATTTTTTCTCCACCTTTGACCCTAGGCTTTGACCTAGTGGTTTGCCTCTCACAGTTGAGCTTTGATTTCAGGTTGAACATCCAAGTTTCATAGTTGTTGATGCTCCATTATTTGAGCATTGATGTTTGCCTTTGATTACTAATCTTTGTGTGTTTTGTAGGTTGATGTTGACTCATTTGAGTTTGACCTTTGGCTTACACATTGTGTACATTGGGATTGTTTGTTGCTTATTGACTGTTGTTTGATTGTCTGAGTATTGTACTGATTTGTTTGATGTTTCCACAGGTACATAAGTTGCTTTAAGTTCACTTGAACTTTGCTTTTGCTTGGTTGCTTAACCACTTAGGTATAACCTCTAATCTTCATGTAGTCTGGAAGACCTGTCCTGTTATGTGGGCAGGCACCTGTCTGAAGTCCTCCTTAAGAGGCAATGCTTGTGTTTGTTTATCTTTGTGCCAAGCAGGAAAAGTCCTCTTATGAGGCAATTGGCAGATAAAAGAGATGTGTAATCCATCTCCTGCTATTCAGTGTGTCATTCACCTTGCTCACACAATATGTTGATGCATTGTGAATACTAACCCAAGATCTTATAGAGTCAAATCACTTGTGGAGAAGAGTTCCTACTTTCTGAACTCCCACACATTCTATTGTTTAAAGCTCTCCCAGGCCAGGGATAAGAGCTATGAGGCACACCCCTCATCTCCTTTTCATCTGCTTCACCCTAACTCTCAATGTTAGGGTTAAGAGCACAAAATACCCCATTCCAGTTGGTTGTGAAGCCTAACCTTATTTGAGCCTAATTGATTGTATATAGTGTGTGCTAATTGACTTGTTTGTCTGATTACTCTATTCATCTGTGCATATTTGCTTGAGTGTGCCTTGGTGCATTTATCATCATTAATTGTATATCATTTCATGCTCATTGTTCATATCTTTGTGACACTTTGATTGTCCATTGAGGAGTCAATTGTAAGACCATTTATTGGCAGTTGTTTCCTATGATCTGGTGGGATTTGGAACTAAGACCATTGATTGGCATCCTATTTCCTTGGAGTCGAGCGTAAGACCATTTATTGGCAACTTGTTTCCTCTTGCTTATTGCATTTGTTTTGATTGTTGTATGTGAGGAGTCAATTGTAAGCCCATTTATTGGCAGTTGTTTCCTATGATCATTCTTTGGAGATTGGTATAAGTCCAGTTGATTGGCATCTGATATCCATGTGTTGTTTTGTTTTGGGAGATTGGTATAAGTCCATTGATTGGCATCCGGTATCCATGTTTTGTTTTAGGAGATTGGTGTAAATCCATTGATTGGTATCTGGTATCCATCTTTATTTTGTGAGATTGGAGTAAGTCCATTGATTGGCATCCGGTATCCATTTGCTTTGTTTATCTGCTTATTGCTCATTGCCTATTCCAAATGAATCACTTGGATCATCTACATATGATCTCAAGAGGTGAACATCTAAGAAGTTTTACTTCCTCACCCTCCCACCTTTTGTTTCTTTAAACCCCCATTTGCATGCTAACCCAAACTTGAAAATTATTGTGCAAACATTTTCATTTCTTTTCAAACTAGAAACCTAGGCCTTAAGCCTCTGATTTTCAAACTTCATTTTCACAATACTTCTTTTGAATTGAATTCTAATCATACTTTGACCATCTTTTGTGAATAATCCCAATTGGTTAATTTCACTCATTCAATTGTTTTGTGGCTTTGTCCATTCTTGATAAGTTTTCATACATTAGCCATAGGTTTGATCTATCCTAGTTGGTTGATGTTAATCTCACCTTGTGTCCTTAGTGATCAAACTGTAAGACTTCCGTACTGAAAACAGGGTTAACCCCTCTAGTACGTCGAAGCTATTCTCACATGGTGGACCTGTTGTTTGCATAGGTTGAGTTTTCTCCCGTGGATAATGAAAGACCTTAGGGCTTTTGTTTAAAATGAATTCACTCATATTTTGGAAATATTTTAGCCGAACTACGGCGTTTTGATCCTTACCTTCCATGGAAAGGTACGTAGGCAACGGGTTCATCCGTTCAAACACAAAAAATAATAACTTGTATATTCTTTTCTCATCCCTTCAATCCATGTTTGCACAATAAATATTTCATAAACAAATAACATTTCGTACAACAAGTGTGAAAAGGGCTCCCTAGGAGTACCTAGGACGTTTTGGGTGCCTAACACCTTCCCATTGCGTAATTAACCCCTTACCCAGATCTCTGATCTTTTCATTAGTTTTCTATGTGTAAAACTTCTTAGGCTTTTGTTCGCTTTTTAGCCATTCCTTTGGATAAATAAAAGTGCGGTGGCGACTCGATTCTTTGTATGCTTTGCTTTTGATTTAGTCAATAAATCATAAAGTGACGAATACATTAGAATTTATAGCAATTAATTTGGAGTGGAAAAGGTAATAAAAATATTGTCTGCCCACTTAAAAGAAAGTGACCCACTTATGGTAAATCATTACCTAGTATTGGAACTACCATCTATTGCATTTTCACACACAACCTCAGCTCAACCACTTCCATCTTCATCAAACTGTATCGACCATCTCTACTAGGGCAACAAAAATTCTTTCACAAGCTCAACAAGATGCCACAACATCCTTCATCTTCTGGTTCTAAGAACACCAAACATGCGCACAAAGCAAGAACACCCTCCATGGGTATTCTTCATGAAGAAATTTTGGAAGTTATTCCCCTATCAGTCATCCTAGGCGACGCCCCTGGTCCATCCTCCACTGCAGGGCATACTCAAGGTAACAACTCTGATAACCCTATCTCTAAAGATGACATGCATCATACTGATCGTGTCATTAGAAATTTGGTCACGAGGATCCTAAATGAAGGACACTCATTCAAGGGAGTTTCGACTCCTCTATCTAGAAGGGACCCTCACTTAAGGTGGAACCTCGCAATGAGAAATATGATGAGTCATCTAGGTCTGAGAAAGATATAGCTGTTGAGGGATTGTGTTCTTTAGGGAAAACTGTGCCTTGTAAGAAATCTGTAGATGCTTCTCAGTCTAAGAAGCATGACTCTAGTAAGAAGGTGATTGACTTGGAAGAAGAGAGCTCAGATGATGAAGATGATATCTTGCTTCATCACTTGGAGCCAAGGGTTGCTAAGAGAATGAAGACCAGGAAGGGTAGGTCTGTGGCTGAGATGATGAAAACCAAAACTAGTAAGAAGGCTACTGTTGTAGGCCCTTCAAAGTCATGGAGTAGAGTGGAGGTAAAGAAGAGAAAGGTAAGAGAAAGTTCTGATTCTGAGGAAGATGTTGAAGACGATGTCCCAGACATCTCTCTTGTCAAAAGGTCAAATGTTAGAAAATCTCCTATTAAGGTTGTTGCTATACATCTGGATAACATTTCCTTCCATCTGGAAGATGGTGCAGCCAAGTGGAAATTTGTAATCCAAAGGAGAGTAGCTGTGGAAAGAGAACTGGGAAAGAATGATGTGGAAGTTAAGGAGGTCATGGACCTGATCAAGTCTGCTGGTTTAATGAAGATAGTTAGTGGGTTACCTCAATGTTTTGAAGGTCTTGTTAAAGAGTTTGTGGTGAACATCCCTGAGGACATTACTGACAAGAACAACAAAGAGTTTTGTAAGGTGTTTGTTAGAGGAAAGTGTGTGAAGTTCTCCCCAACTGTGATAAATAAGTTCCTAGGAAGAGGAACAGAAGGTGCTGTTGAACTAGAGGCCACAGATAATGAAGTCTGTAGGATAATAACTGCTGGACAGGTCAAGGAGTGGCCAAGAAAAAAGCATCTCTCTGCTGGTAAATTAATTGTGAAATATGATATCTTGCATAAGATAGGGTCAGCAAACTGGGTACCAACAAACCACATCTCTACAATCTCTAATGCTCTTGGAAGGATCATATTTTCTATTGGAACCAAGCTTAATTTTGATTATGGAAGGTTCATGTTTGAACAAATTGTCAAACATGCTTCCACAAATGCAGTGAAGCTGCCCATTGCTTTTCCCTCAATAATTTGTGGGATAATCCTAAGCCAGCAACCTAGTATTTTGAGCATAAGTGATATCCCTAGTAGAAGAAAACCTCCATTGTCAGTTCATTATAAATTATTTGAAGGTAGTCATGTCAATGACATTGTCATGACATCTGCTATGAAGAAGCCAACCTCTCAAGGTGGCCTGATTGCTGAACTGAAAGAGACCTCTAAGGAATTGGAGACTGGGATAAGGGTGGCTAAAGCTAGGAAAGAAGCTCTGGAGGTTCTGATTAATAGCTTGGAGCAAGGAGATATGGATAATGTTGGTCAAGCCAAAGAAATAGATGCCCACACCTCAAGTGAGAGGTCTGAATCTCAAGATAAATCAAGTGGCAGTTTTAGATTTGAAGCTGATGAAGATGCTAGCTCCTCAGACTGAGTGGTGGTGAAGATAGTTCCCCTGTTATAATGATGTGTTGTTCTGGATGCTTTGATGCTTGATGTTTGATGTTTTTTTGGGCAGTCTTGTTTTGATGCCATTATGTAATTTTTGGGTTCTCTTTGTGATTTCTCTGGATTTCTTTTTATCTCAGCTTATATACCTGTGTATAATTATGGTTTTGTAACAACTAACAATATGTTTTAACATTCTATATGTTTTAACATTCTATGTGACATTCTCTGTTGGACTAATTGACATTTATTTTGTCTAATTGGTCTCTTTGGCCTATTTTGACTAAAAAGGGGGAGAAATTAATATGTGGAGAGCTGCAGTTAATATGTGCTAAAGTGGCTAGGCTAAATAGATGACAGCTGATGTTGAACAGAATGATGTTCTGTGTTGTACAGGTGATGTTGAAGGAGATGTCAGATGGGGTGATGGATGTTACAGGTGTTGTTGAAGGAGATGTCTGTGTTGAACAGACTTAGGGGGAGAAGAAGCACATATGTGATTAATGTATGTTTACTAGTTGCTATTATAGCTAGTAAATATGTAGTTTATTACTTCTGTTGCTGCTTAACTGCTGATATGTTTTTTACTCTTGTGAACAAAAGGACTGATATATGTTTTAGCCAAAATTTGCAAAAGGGGGAGTTTGTTGGTTCTATGTGTTGGCAGCAATTTTGGTAAAACCTAGAGTGTTCACAAGTTGTCACATGTTTTGTCTTGACATAAGATAACATGTACCTGCGGGATGTTTAAAATGTGATTATGCAGGATTTTACTGAGATGTCAGACCCGATGTCATGACATCTGTATACAGAACATTCAGTCTGAATGTTATGTATTATGTGATTGTGTTTTTAATGCTAATGTGTAACACCCCAAAATTTGCCCTCCTCATTCATGCATTCATTTTTTAAGGTCATTTAGCATTTCATATTGCATTTCATCATGTCAATCAGGATCAGATCCAAGAAGCTTGAGCATCATCCAAGGCACTTTGTGGATTCTATCCGGGTGATCAGTCAATACAAGGGAAAGACTTGAGTTACTTCCAACAGGTTCAAATGGGGCCTATTCATCATTCAAAACGCTAATCTTGAAGGAGCAAAAATCTGTCCCCGAGCTGTCATGCTTGCTAGGCGAGCAGCATGGTTCGCTTAGCGAAAGGAACTGTCATGCTCGCTAGGCGAGCAAATCCTTCGCTAGGCGAAGCGCACGCGTTTTGGAAAATAACAGAAAATTTTGGGCTTGATTCTGAGCCCACCAAGCCATGAAACAGGTTATAAATACTAGAGTTTCAGTGAAATAAAACCCTGGAGAAAAAAGGGAGAAAAAGAGAGAGAAGAGAGGCTATTCGATTCCTATTACCCTGGCAGAGACACCTACGAACTAATCTACAGCAGCCTCTAGACAGCTCTGAAAAGTTCACTCTGACTCACACACTTTTTCACCTCCATCTCATTGCTTTGCAAACCTAGCTGTGCCATTCGAGTTTAATTGATCTCTCCATTCAGGTTTGCCTTATCCCTATCACTTTATGCTTATAATTTGAATACTCTGAATGTATGAGGGATTACCGTGAGGTTTTGCATGTGGGTTCAGATCTGCATGAATGTATAAGACAATACCTTGAATGTTTAATCGTTTTATTTCTCATGGATACCATAGGGTTTGGGTTGCCGAGATCGGACTGTTATCAATGAAGAGCCCAAAACCCGTAGGCATTCGCTAGCCGCTTCGCTAGGCGAGCCTGCAACGAAGCCTCGCTAAGCCTTCGCTAGACGAAGCAGTCGCGATCGCGACAGCAATTGCCCTTTTTTCTGTTTGCTCTAACATATTTTGTGTTTGTTATGGCATTGTTTTCTCCTGATTACATCCTGTTACTCTAACTTGTTCGTTGAGTTTTTGTGAGGGCTCACATACTCTTGCAGGGATAGCTTGCTTGGTATTCCACTTTATTTGTGGGATACCACCTGGAGGTTTTATTCCGATTACCTGTACTGACTGGCTTTCTTTGATGGTGTTAGCTTGGAAGGATCTCTGGGTTTCTTGTTTTATTTATTTGCTATTACTTCGGATCTTTATCCGTACGGTAGATCTCTCGATCCCTTTATTTTTCCCGCATTTTTCCGCTTTCTTAGCTGGAAGACCTCGATACGAGGCAATGTTTTTGTGTGTTTATTTTTGTGCCTAAAGACCTCCAAAAAGAGGCACCAGTACTAAAGACCTCCACGGAGAGGCAATTGACGGATAAAAGGGATTAGTAGTCAATCCCCCGTTATTCAGTGCGTCGTTCTTTATGCTCACACTACGTGTCGATGCATCAAAACAAAAGCCCAAGATCTTTTGTCCGGTCGGTCAGTGGAGAGGGTTCCATCTTTCTGAACCCCCACGCCTTGTAATGAGCTCATCCTATCCAGGGTTAAGAGCTATGAGGTCTTATCCTCATTACCCTTTTGATCTACTCACCCTGACGTTCAATGTCAGTGGTTAAGAGCCCATTTGATTACCTTCCCATGGCTTGTTTGTCGAGGTTGATATGACCCCTCTTGACTAAATCCCTACCCATGTGTGTTTGAGCCCCCTTGTTAGCGTGTTTACTTTATGCATGTTTGTTTTGTATGGTGTGATCGTCTCCCCATAGGATTACTAGGCTTCGTATAGTCTCTCGTTTGCATGTCAATTAAGGTAGCACTGTTCCTTCGTCTAGGACTGCCTTTTTGCATGAGCATCCCTAAAACACCAACAACTCATTGATTTTTTCTTCTCCTAAAAACACGTTTACTCCTTCTACTACAGGCGAATAAGTCTCCAAAGGTCGAGCATCCGGTAGATTGCGTAGTAACGTTGTTCACCCCAAAACACAACCCTTAACCCGTAGTTAGCCGAACTACGGATTGATCTGATTCTCATTCCAGGTGAGATACGTAGGCATAAGACGCGATGTCTTAGCGAGCACACTCCTCTTTAGCCCATAGGTAGCCGAGCTACGAAGACTCTGATTCTCATATTCAGATGAGATACGTATGCAGTGGATGCGACATCCGTGCGAGTCATTTTCTTTCGACCTCTCTTTTAGTAAATATTACATTAGATAAACACACACCCTTTAGACAAGAACAACAAAAGTGGATCCCGTAGAGTACTACGGATGCGTAGGGATGCTAATACCTTCCCTTCGCATAATCGGCTCCCGAACCCAAGATTTGGTTGCGAGACCTTGTCTTTTCCTTTCCTTTTTCCAGGTTTACTTCGAGCGTTTCCTTTCCCTCCCTTGGGATAAATAACGCACGGTGGCGACTCTTCTGTCATCTCTTTCTCGCCGGTTGTTTTTTCGCATTCCATTTTTCAGGTTACGACAGCTGGCGACTCTGTTGGGGACCCATATTTTCCCTAGTGGGCCTTTCCTAGGTTTTGTTTGTTTATTGTCTATTATGTGTTATTTATTTATTGCTTTGCATACTTATCTGCTTGCATTGCATCCTATGTGCGCTTTACTATTTCATGCATATTGTGCTGGCTGTGTATCTGTTTCACTGTTGGGCGGGAGTCACAAGAGGTAAAAGGCCCAATACACAGGCTATGAGTGAACTTTAGGACACCTAGGAATAGAGTGATTCATGGGAAGTGGGTGGTATGGCGCCACTTAGTGGAACATGGTATCACGAGCAATTCAGATTTTGATGGGGTATTATCGTTGCATACACCTGGTGTGCATATGATGATATTCCTGAAAGGATTGTTTATCCTGCGTTTCTCTTGACCTTACCATGGCCTAGTTACACCCGTGAGTGGGGCGGGATTGAATTGTTTATAGGTACTGATGGTGACTTGTTCTGTTGGTGACTATTGTTCGGTTCTTGTTGGTGACCGTTGGTTCTCAGTGGGTTTCTCTCCAGGCAGTACAACCCGACAGATGTTCAAGCGGATCCAGCAATCCTGATTGACATGCCCTTGCATTGCATGACATCATCTGCATATTTGCATCCAACATCTCATGCTTATTCATTTGCAGGGTATTCCCTTTCAAAGAGGGGGTGCCTTAAAATTGAATAAATAGTGCATCGCATACCATGCATATTAACCCTTGTTTGTTTTGCAGGTGTCACCGCAGTGTCTAAGGTTTGTTCCCTGTTTCAGGCATTATTGGTCCCAAGTGAGTCCACTGGTACCCGACAAAGGAAAATCGTCTGTAACTAGCAATGGACCAGGTACAGAAAGAGCTGGCTGATATGCGTGAAAGGATGGATCAGTTCATGACATTGATGACTGGTATGGCAGAAGGCCAGGAAAAGCTGAGGGAATTGGTTGAGCAACCGAGGCCCGATCCAGAGGTAGAGATACCAAATGCTAAGGGAAACCCTGGTAACCCTGGAAACCCTGGTAACCCTGGGAACACTGATAACCCTGTGAACACTGGTAACGCGGGTAACGCAAATGCTGATGGAAACCCGGGTAATGTTGGCAACACGGGGAATGTTGGAAATGGTATTGGCGGAAGGTACAATGTGAATCAAGGAATTCGGGTTAACAGGCGCCCCGTTACTGAAGATTATCAGTTTGATCAATTCTCTGGGCACGACGAAGCCCACGAGACCACTCGCCATATGGATGAGCTTGCTGAGAAGCTTAAATCTTTGGAGTCTCAAAATTCCTTAGGTTTTGATGTCACAAATCTTGGTCTGGTTCAGGGAGTGAGGATTCCTCACAAATTCAAACCCCCTACTTTTGAGAAATACAATGGGGCTTCTTGCCCACGCACTCATCTCCAATCTTATTTGGGAAGGTTGGGAGCTCACACGGAAGATGAAAAGTTGTGGATGTACTATTTTGAAGACAGTCTAACTGGAGCTTCTCGTGAATGGTATTCCCATTTGTCTTGTACTACTATCAAGAGCTGGAAAGACTTGGCAGAGGCTTTTGTCAAGCAATATCAATACAACTTGGACATGGCTCCAAATCGAACCTTGTTGCAAGGAATGTCTCAGACTGCCAAGGAAACCTTTAGAGAATATGCTCAGTGTTGGAGACTGATTGTTGCGTCCGTCCAACCCCCTATGTCTGAAAGGGAGATGGTGAACATGTTCATGAACACTCTTCAAGGCAATTATATTGAGAGATTGGCCGCTTGCCCGTCAATCAGCTTTGCAGAGATAGTAATTGCTGGAGAAAGAATCGAGAGTCTGTTGAAGATGCACCGAATTCAAGACAATAGTGCTTCCAAGAAACCGTTTGCTGGTAACGGTCAGCGAAGAAGAGAAGGCGAGACAAGCGTTGTGTATGCCGGCAGAGGCAGGGGCAGAGGACACCCTAATTATTATCAAGATCAAGTGGCCGCAGTCACTATTCCAACACCTGCTCCTCAACAGCAACAACAACCGCAGTATCATCCGCAACAGCAACCCAGGTACAACAATCAACAACCAGGAGGTAATCCGGGTCAGCAGAGACACTATCAACAACGTCCAAGGCAGACGGACCGGGTCATTGAGCCAATCCCAATGCCTTATTCTGTATTGCTTCCCAAGCTGATTGACATGAATCTGGTTACATTAAGAACTCTGGCCCCACTAATCGATCCCAATAACTTGCCTAGAGGTTATGATGTCAACGCCAGATGTGCTTTTCACTCCAACGCGCGTGGCCATACTACAGATAACTGCAAGGCTCTCGAGCTAAAGGTACAAGATTTGAGAGATGCCCAGGCTATCAATTTTTCTCCGGTGCCTAATGTTATCCAAAACCCGATGCCAGCCCACGGCGGGCAAGGGATTAATGCTGTTGAAATGGTTAAAGCTGGTAATGCCCAAGGCTGAGGCAAATTTTTGGATCTAGTCATCAAAGAAGACAAGTTTGGATTGGGGTTTACTCCGGAGTCTCAGAAGAATGAAGCCGGTACTTTCTCCAGCGGGGGTTTGGTTTCTCCCCGCATCGTCAATGCTGCAGATGAAGACAAGGTTGACAGCGACTGTGACTTAGATAACTGGATTCGCCCATGTGTCCCGGGAGAAAAGCTCAACAATTGGTCGTCTGAAAAAGTCGTCCGGGTTACTCTACTGAAAGAGTAATTTTTATTGTTTTCCTTTTATTACATGCATAATAAAGTCTTACCCTTTGCCCAAGGTGTAATGACTCATCTGTAGGGCCATCCATTTAGTCGCATTTCGCAATTATTTTCATCATCAATAAAGGACAGCTTTTGCAAACAATTTTGTGTTCTCTTTCTTTCAATTTTTGCACTAAAACAATAAAAATGGCGATGTTTCTTTTTCGTTTTTTCTTTCCAAAAAATCTCGTTCTAAAGTAAAGCATGATCCTCCGGATCGCACTGCTAACGACACTGCTATGGCCAAGTATGACTTCGACAATCCTATCTATCAAGCCGAAGAAGGGGTTGAGGAAGATTGTGAATTGCCTGAAGAGTTAGCCAGTTTGTTGAAAGAGGAATAGAGGTAGATCCTGCGAAAGTAAAAGCTATTCAAGAAATGCCTGCACCTAAAACAGAAAGAGAGGTTTGTGGCTTCCTGGGCAGATTGAACTACATTCCAAGGTTCATATCTAATCTTACAGCCACGTGCGAGCCATTGTTCAAAATGCTGAGAAAAGAGCAAGGGGTTAGGTGGAATGATGATTGTCAGAAAGATTTTGAAAGAATAAAAGAGTATTTGCAGGATCCTCCGATTCTAATGCCTCAAGTAGAGGGAAGACCGTTGATCATGTACTTGACTGTGTTAGAAAGGTCAATGGGTTGTGTGCTCGGTTAGCATGACGAGTCAGGTCGAAAAGAGCATGCAATATACTACCTTAGCAAAAAGTTTACCGACTGTGAACAAAGATACTCACTGCTCGAGAAAACTTGTTGTGCTTTGGCATGGGCTGCTCGCCGACTAAGATAGTATATGTTGACTCACACGACTCTATTGATATCAAAGATGGATCCAGTCAAGTATATTTTTGAAAAGCCAGCGCTTACCGGAAGGGTTGCTAGGTGGAAAATGATACTGACAGAGTACGACATCCAATACACTTCACAAAAAGCCATCAAAGGAAGTGTCTTGTCAGACTATCTTGCTGAGCAACCGATTGATGATTACCAACCTATGAGGTTCGACTTTCCTGATGAGGACATCATGTTTCTCAAATCGAAAGATTGCGAGGAACCAATCCCGGAGGAGGGGCCTGACCCTGAATCCAAATGGATTATGATGTTTGATGGGGCGGTCAACGCCAATGGTCGCGGAGTTGGTGCAGTGTTGATCACGCCGGAGGGGGTTCATATGCCATTTTGTGCCAGAATAACTTTTCCCTGCACCAACAATGAAGCCGAATACGAAGCTTGTATCCTAGGACTTAAGGAAGCCATCAACCTATGGATTAAAACCCTGGATGTTAAGCTGGACGAAGCAGAATAGGTCCATTCTCGATACAATCACCTGAGCCTAGTTGAGGAAAAGAGACTGGCAGTTATATACCATGGCCAACTATATCAGAGACGAATGAAGAGAGCATTTGATCAGAAGGTGCGCCCTCGGGAGTATCAAGTTGGTGAATTGGTACTCAAAAGAATTCTTCCTCCCAACACAGATCATAGGGGCAAATGAACACCGAACTATGAGGGTCCATACGTGGTTAAAAGAGTTTTCTCTGGCGGAGCTTTGATGCTAACAACCATGGATGGCGAAGACTTCCCATCCCCTGTCAACTCAGACGCAATTAAAAAAAATACTTCCCATAAAATAGACCCGCTGGACAATAAAAAGAATAGTCCAGGCAAAAAAGGGCATCCCGACGAACAAAAAAAATAATAAAGAGGTTCGGGCAAAAATTAGGGATATAAAAAATAAAAAAATGTACACCCGGTGAGTTGAAAACCCGAAAGGGCGGCTCAGGCAAAAAAGGGTATCCCGGTGGATTGAAAACCCGAAAGGGCGGTCCACGCAAAAGAGGGAATAAGCGAATGACTGCGATCTGAGTTCATCCGTGTTATATCACCGTTTCATTCAATCCGGCAATCTCTGAAGGTTAAAGATCGACTAATCATCCACTTCAGAAAGCAAGATGAGCAGAGCGTCTTGAGGTCATACGAGCCATAGCAGAGTCGAAACTCAGTGGGACCCCGTATCCACATTGCCATTAGGATAGTTTCTTTTGTTCAATTTATAGCGATCACCTCTTTTCATGGATCAGCTTCCTGATGTACTCGCCTATTCCTGGCACAAATTTTTCTACCAATAAAAGTCGAACAATTCAGTTAAAGAGCCTCTTTATTTTTAATTTATCAGTTTGTTTGCAAAAGATGTCTGAATTCTTGATGAAACATATTGCATCTAAACATAATGGCGGCTTTTGCAGATGATTTGCACAGGAAAACACTTAAAATTGCTTTGAATGTGCTTAATCCCAGACGGTGAATTCAAACCGAGTAATTCCCCCGGGACATACGTGTGTGTTTGTAGGTCACAGGAACTGGATGCCAAGTCATGAATCCTCATCCCCAAGCGGTTGACAAAGTCTCTCCTCAGCAGAGCATATCCCCCAGTAGAGTTACACCTTGTATCCCCAGCAATAGCGGAGTAGTCGCATACCCAACAGACAAGAGGGTGGTGTTCCCAGTGTTCATCTCATTCCCCAGCAGCTGTTACTTTTGACAGATTTGTTTTAATCCCCAGCATGAGGATGATTAGCAAGTTCATATCCCCAGCAAGGGTCGATTCCTACGACATTTCCCCAGGAAGTGCTTTTCCCACAGACTCTCCTCACAGAGCCTCGCCAAACAAAGTTCCCATAGTTGATACTTCCCCAGCAAGGTCAACTTTTCCTGAAAAGAAGCCAATTTATTTTTGGCGGCTCATTGGTCCCGGCAGACGAATCATTCCCCACAGAGCATTCAAGGATTGATACAGCGATCCGCTCCCTACCGGAGTTTGCTTCCCCAAGCAGATTTCTTTTTTGCACCATGCATAACATTTGCATTTGCATGTGTAACACCCCGATAATAATAAAATAATTATTTGAATTGAGTTAATAATTTAATTATTAATTTAATTAAATAATTGGAAATTTTATTATTATTATTATTTTTTGAATTATTATTATTTTGGAATAATAATTATTATTTGGAAAATATATATAAGTTGGAATTAAGGAAAAAGCCCAGGGGGAGTAAAAACATTTTCACGTGAAAACAGAGAAATCGTGAAAAAGGAAAAGGGCAGAGAAGAGGAGAAAGGAGCTGAAGAGCAAAGGTTGAAGAACGGAAAGGCTTGAAGCTCAAAGATTCGCCGGATTGTTAAGGTAAGGGGGGTTTATCGTCGATTAATGGGTATTTTGGGATAATATGTCATGGGTAGTGATAAGCCGTTAATTTGACCCTAATTGGGATTTGTAAATGTTGAAATGTTGTTGGATGAACTGTGTTGAAAGTTGAAATTAAATCGGTATTTGTGTGAGTAATGTTTTCCCGATCGTATAGCTGTTTACGGAATCGGAATCGGAGGTCCGGAAGTCTTCCAACGGCGGAATTCTGCATTCTGCCGTGTGTTAGCGCAGGAATTGTTGTTTGGTCTGCGTTAACCGGTTAACCCAGGGTGTTAACCGGTTAACACTGTATTGAAATGTGAAAATATTGTGTTTTTCCTGCGTTAACCGGTTAACCCAGGGCGTTAACCGGTTAACGCTGTTGCGTTTTGCCAGAAAGTGAGTTTTGCCTGCGTTAACCGGTTAACCCAGGGCGTTAACCGGTTAACACTGTTGTAGAGTGAAAAGATTATTGTTTTTAAATGTGGTGTACCTAATTGAGGGTTGGCCTATGTTGCCTATGGTGTAATAGGGATAAATTCCCGCTGTTTTGAGCAGTATATGCAATATTGAAATGTACTAATATTGTGGTTGTTGTTTGGTATAATCTGACATGCTTATGTGATGAAAGATTGATGATGTATAATGATGTACATGATGCTGTGAATGTATATATATTATGCATGTATGTGTGAATGGACTGTTGTATGGCTCAGAGTGTGAGCATATTGTTGATGTTGCATTGCTAGATGATTAGCATGCATGGCATAGCCTTCGGGGCTGTAGCTAATTCCCATAGTGAGGAATTAGTGAGTGAATCAGTGTGGATTTGTTGTGGATGTTTGCATGCTAGATGATTAGTGTGCATAGTCTAGCCTTCGGGGCTGTAGCTAATTCCCATGGTGAGGAATTAGTGAGTGAGTCACTAGGTCTCAAATGAGTGGGACTAGTGAGCTTAGTAGCCGTATCTGGAGGGATCGGTGAGCTTGAACCATATGTTCGAGAATAGTCGGTACCGCATGTGTAGAGTCTCATTGCATAAAAATATGTATGGCGTATAATATGAATGGATGTGTTCCAATATTATACGTGTGTTGTGTTGTTGTTAAGTATGATTTGAGATTATACTGGTATTGTATATTGATGTTGAGTATGATGTTTAAGCCAATGAGCTATTACTGAATGTGTATTGCAATTAGGGTGATTGATGTGTTAATTACTTGGCATTACATGTTGTTTTATAATGCTTATTATATTGATTGAGGAACTCACCCTTACAACTATTTTTCAGGTAACGAGAAATGAGTTGAATAGAAGCAAATGCTTGGAGTCTAGTGTAGTCTCCCTAGTGGGTCATGCTCTGATAGATGTAACATCGGGCGGGAACACTTTGATTATTATTGTTGTTGTGGTTGAACTAAATTACATGTGATGTTACATGTTTTGCATGATTGAGTTGATCTCTATCCGCTGCGTAATTGTGCAAATACTTTATATTTAAATTAAATAAAAGAGCATGATTGTTATATTGTTTAAATGGTGTGGAATGTTTGTGTGACACCCTTGGTGCACTATTACTCTGATTATATGTTTATTATTTTAATTAATTTTTGGGGTATATTAGAAGGGTGTTACATTAGTGGTATCAGAGCATAGTCGGTCGTGTCGAGTCGTAATTATTCTGTTTTCCCTGTACGGGATAGGAGTTGTGTAACCCTATCCGTACTTATTGTTTTAGTTTGTTGGGTTTTCAGAATAGAGATGGCTGGAAGAGGCAGAGATGATGCTGCGATTGCTGAGGCTCTGGGTATGCTGGCTGGAGTACTTGGAGGGAATCCAAATGTTGTAGGAATGGGAGCTGCTCGTCAACTGAGTGAGTTCCAGAAGAACAATCCTCCAATGTTCAAGGGAGCATACGATCCAGATGGTGCTCAGAAGTGGTTGAAGGAGATCGAGAGGATCTTCAGAGTAACTGAGTGTGCTGATAACCAGAAGGTCAGGTTCGGTACACATATGCTGTCAGAGGAAGCTGATGATTGGTGGGTTGCTACCCGCACTGAGTTGGAATCTGCTGGGAATACTGAGATCACTTGGGCTGTGTTCAGGGAAAGGTTCCTGAGAAAGTATTTTCCAGAAGATGTCAGAGGAAAGAAAGAGATAGAGTTTTTGGAATTGAAGCAGGGTAATAGGTCGGTTACTGAGTATGCTGCGAAGTTCACCGAGCTGTCAAAGTACTATACTCCCTATAATGAGGCCGCTGGAGAATTTTCGAAATGTGTGAAGTTTGAGAACGGGTTGCGTCCTGAGATCAAACAAGCTATTGGATATCAGAGGATCAGGGTGTTTTCTGACTTGGTTGACTGTTGCAGAATTTTTGAACAGGATTCCAAGGCTAGAGCAGAGAGCTATCAGCAGAGGGTTGATAGCAAGGGTAAGAATCAGATGGATCGTGGAAAACCGTATGCAGCTGGCAAAGGTTTTCAGAAGCAGAGTGGCATGAAGAGGCCTAGTGGGGGAGACTCTAGTGCTCCTGCTAAGTGTTATAGATGTGGTCGGGCTGGACATCGTGTTCATGAGTGTACCAGTGCTGAGATGAAGTGTTTCAAGTGTGGGAAGGGTGGTCACTTGGCTGCAGAGTGCCGATTGAAGACTGTAACTTGTTTCAACTGTGGAGAGTTGGGCCATATCAGTCCCCAGTGTCCTAAGCCGAAGAAGGAGGATCAGTCAGGAGGCAAGGTTTTTGCTCTATCAGGTTCTGAGACTTCTGCAGATGATCGTTTGATCAGAGGTACGTGTTATATTAATGGCTTTCCTCTTATAGCTATTATTGACACAGGTGCTACTCATTCTTTTATATCTGTGGATTGTGCTGTGAAGCTTAAATTAGAGATATCTGAGATGCGTGGAAGTATGGTGATTGATACTCCTGCAAAGGGTTCAGTGACTACTACTTCGGTTTGTTTGAGTTGTCCTTTGAATATTTTTGGTAGAGATTTTGGGATAGACCTTGTGTGTCTTCCATTAGTGCAGATTGACGTTATCTTGGGTATGAACTGGTTGGTGTTTAACCGAGTTTATATCAACTGTTTTGATAAGACGGTGATATTTCCTGAGACTGAGGAAGGGCAGAGTCTGTTTCTATCAGCCAGGCAGGTGAATGAGGAAGTGGCAGATGGGGCAGAGTTGTTTATGCTGTTGGCAACTTTAGAGGCTAAAGATAAACTAGTGATTCGTGATCTAGCAGTGGTGTGTGATTTTCCTGATGTGTTTCCGGAAGAAGTGAATGAGTTACCGCCAGAGCGTGAAGTTGAGTTCTCGATTGAATTGGTACCTGGTACTAGACCGATATCGATGGCTCCGTACCGTATGTCTGCTGTTGAGTTAGCTGAATTGAAAAGTCAGTTGGAAGATTTGTTGGATAAGAAGTTTATTCGTCCAAGTGTGTCACCGTGGGGTGCACTAGTGTTGTTGGTTAAGAAGAAGGAAGGTACTATGAGGTTGTGTGTGGACTACAGGCAACTGAATAAAGTGACGATCAAGAATCGGTATCCTTTGCCGAGGATTGATGATTTGATGGATCAGTTGGTTGGTGCGAGTGTGTTCAGCAAGATAGATTTGAGATCTGGGTATCATCAGATACGTGTGAAGACTGAGGATATTCAGAAGACTGCTTTCAGAACGAGGTATGGACATTATGAGTATTCTGTAATGCCTTTTGGTGTGACTAATGCGCCTGGAGTATTTATGGAGTACATGAATAGGATTTTCCATCCGTACTTGGATCAGTTTGTTGTGGTGTTTATCGATGACATTTTGGTGTATTCGAAATCTGAAGAAGAGCATGCTGAGCATTTGAGAGTGGTTTTAGGAGTGCTGCGAGAAAAGCAGTTATTTGCTAAACTGTCTAAGTGTGAATTTTGGTTAGAAGAAGTTAGTTTTCTTGGTCATGTGATTTCAAGAGGTGGTGTTGCTGTTGATCCTTCTAAGATAGAAGCGGTATCTAAGTGGGAAGCTCCGAAGTCTGTTGCTGAGATTCGAAGTTTCCTTGGTTTGGCTGGTTATTATAGGAAGTTCATTGAGGGATTTTCTAAGTTGGCGTTACCGTTGACGATGTTGACTAGAAAGGGGCAAGCGTTTGTTTGGGACTCAAAATGTGAGGAAGGTTTCCAAGAGTTAAAGAGAAGGTTGACTACTGCTCCTATTTTGACGTTACCGAGTTCGTCGGAACCATTTGAGGTTTACTGTGATGCTTCATTGTTGGGTTTGGGTGGTGTGTTGATGCAGAATAAGCAGGTTATAGCTTATGCGTCGAGACAGCTGAGGGTTCATGAGAGGAACTATCCGACGCACGATTTAGAGTTGGCAGCTGTGGTATTTGTTCTGAAGTTATGGAGACATTATTTGTACGGGTCAAGATTTGAGGTTTTCAGTGACCATAAGAGTTTAAAGTATTTGTTTGATCAGAAAGAGCTGAATATGAGACAGAGGAGATGGTTAGAGTTTCTGAAGGATTATGATTTTGGGTTGAATTACCATCCGGGTAAAGCAAATGTAGTGGCTGATGCATTGAGTCGGAAATCATTACATATGTCTATGTTAATGGTTAAGGAATTGGATTTAATTGAGCAGTTTAGAGACTTGAGTTTGGTGTGTGAGAGTACTCACAACAGTGTTAGATTGGGAATGTTGAAGTTAACGAGTGGTATTCTGGAGGAGATCAGAGAGGGTCAGAAATCCGATATGCATTTGGTTGATAAGTTGACTTTAGTGAATCAAGGTCGAGGTGGTGAATTCAGAGTTGATGAGAATGGTGTTTTGAAATTTGGTAGTCGGGTGTGTATTCCGAATGTTATTGAGCTTAAGAAGAGTATTCTTGAGGAGGGACATCGTAGTGGCTTAAGTATTCATCCTGGAGCTACGAAGATGTATCATGATTTGAAGAAGTTAATTTGGTGGCCGGGAATGAAAAGAGAAATTGCGAGTTTTGTTTATTCTTGTTTGACTTGTCAGAAGTCAAAGATTGAGCATCAGAAGTCGTCTGGACTAATGCAACCGTTGGCTATTCCAGAGTGGAAGTGGGATAGTATCAGTATGGATTTTATTTCGGGTTTACCGAGGACAAGTAGGAATTTTGAAGCCATTTGGGTGATTGTTGACAGGTTGACAAAATCGGCTCATTTCATTCCGATCAGAATGGATTATCCGTTAGAGAGATTAGCCGAGTTGTATATTGAGAAGATTGTAAGTTTGCATGGTATTCCGTCTAGTATTGTTTCGGACAGAGATCCTAGATTTACATCGAAGTTCTGGGAAGGTTTGCAGAAGGCTTTGGGAACTAAACTGAGATTGAGTTCTGCATATCACCCGCAGACTGATGGTCAGACTGAGAGGACGATTCAGTCACTGGAGGATCTTTTGAGAGCTTGTGTTTTAGAAAAAGGAGGTGCTTGGGATTGTTATTTGCCTTTGATTGAGTTCACCTACAACAATAGTTTTCATTCGAGCATTGGTATGGCACCGTTTGAAGCTTTGTATGGTAGGAGATGTCGGACACCTTTATGTTGGTATGAGTCCGGTGAGAGTGCTGTGGTTGGACCGGAGATTGTTCAACAAACTACGGAAAAGATTAAGATGATTCAGGAGAAGATGAGAATTGCTCAGAGTCGTCAGAAGAGTTATCACGATAAGAGGAGGAAGTCACTTGAGTTCCAAGAGGGAGATCATGTGTTTCTTCGCGTCACTCCGATAACTGGTGTTGGTCGAGCTTTGAAGTCGAAGAAGTTGACACCTCGATTTATTGGTCCTTATCAGATTTTGGAGAGGATAGGAGAAGTAGCCTATCGTATCGCCTTACCGCCGTCGCTTGCGAATTTGCATGAAGTTTTTCATGTGTCTCAGTTGAGGAGGTACATTCATGATCCGTCGCATGTAGTCCAAATAGATGATGTACAGGTGAGAGATAACCTGACTGTTGAAACATCACCTATGAGGATCGAGGATCGAGAGTTGAAGCAGTTGCGGGGTAAAGAGATTGCCTTGGTAAAGGTAGCTTGGGGGGGGGGGGGGGGGGGGGGGGCAGGTGGCAACGTGACTTGGGAACTGGAGAGTAAGATGAAGGAATCTTATCCAGAGTTGTTTGCTTGAGGTATGTTTTCGAGGACGAAAACTCTTTTAGTGGGGGAGAGTTGTAACACCCCGATAATAATAAAATAATTATTTGAATTGAGTTAATAATTTAATTATTAATTTAATTAAATAATTGGAAATTTATTATTATTATTATTTTTTGAATTATTATTATTTTGGAATAATAATTAATATTTGGAAAATATATATAAGTTGGAATTAAGGAAAAAGCCCAGGGGGAGTAAAAACATTTTCACGTGAAAACAGAGAAATCGTGAAAAAGGAAAAGGGCAGAGAAGAGGAGAAAGGAGCTGAAGAGCAAAGGTTGAAGAACGGAAAGGCTTGAAGCTCAAAGATTCGCCGGATTGTTAAGGTAAGGGGGGTTTATCGTCGATTAATGGGTATTTTGGGATAATATGTCATGGGTAGTGATAAGCCGTTAATTTGACCCTAATTGGGATTTGTAAATGTTGAAATGTTGTTGGATGAACTGTGTTGAAAGTTGAAATTAAATCGGTATTTGTGTGAGTAATGTTTTCCCGATCGTATAGCTGTTTACGGAATCGGAATCGGAGGTCCGGAAGTCTTCCAACGGCGGAATTCTGCATTCTGCCGTGTGTTAGCGCAGGAATTGTTGTTTGGTCTGCGTTAACCGGTTAACCCAGGGTGTTAACCGGTTAACACTGTATTGAAATGTGAAAATATTGTGTTTTTCCTGCGTTAACCGGTTAACCCAGGGCGTTAACCGGTTAACGCTGTTGCGTTTTGCCAGAAAGTGAGTTTTGCCTGCGTTAACCGGTTAACCCAGGGCGTTAACCGGTTAACACTGTTGCAGAGTGAAAAGATTATTGTTTTTAAATGTGGTGTACCTAATTGAGGGTTGGCCTATGTTGCCTATGGTGTAATAGGGATAAATTCCCGCTGTTTTGAGCAGTATATGCAATATTGAAATGTACTAATATTGTGGTTGTTGTTTGGTATAATCTGACATGCTTATGTGATGAAAGATTGATGATGTATAATGATGTACATGATGCTGTGAATGTATATATATTATGCATGTATGTGTGAATGGACTGTTGTATGGCTCAGAGTGTGAGCATATGTTTATTCTTGAATTATTGTTGATGTTGCATTGCTAGATGATTAGCATGCATGGCATAGCCTTCGGGGCTGTAGCTAATTCCCATAGTGAGGAATTAGTGAGTCAATCAGTGTGGATTTGTTGTGGATGTTTGCATGCTAGATGATTAGTGTGCATAGTCTAGCCTTCGGGGCTGTAGCTAATTCCCATGGTGAGGAATTAGTGAGTGAGTCACTAGGTCTCAAATGAGTGGGACTAGTGAGCTTAGTAGCCGTATCTGGAGGGATCGGTGAGCTTGAACCATATGTTCGAGAATAGTCGGTACCGCATGTGTAGAGTCTCATTGCATAAAAATATGTATGGCGTATAATATGAATGGATGTGTTCCAATATTATATGTGTGTTGTGTTGTTGTTAAGTATGATTTGAGATTATACTGGTATTGTATATTGATGTTGAGTATGATGTTTAAGCCAATGAGCTATTACTGAATGTGTATTGCAATTAGGGTGATTGATGTGTTAATTACTTGGCATTACATGTTGTTTTATAATGCTTATTATATTGATTGAGGAACTCACCCTTACAACTATTTTTCAGGTAACGAGAAATGAGTTGAGTAGAAGCAAATGCTTGGAGTCTAGTGTAGTCTCCCTAGTGGGTCATGCTCTGATAGATGTAACATCGGGCGGGAACACTTTGATTATTATTGTTGTTGTGGTTGAACTAAATTACATGTGATGTTACATGTTTTGCATGATTGAGTTGATCTCTATCCGCTGCGTAATTGTGCAAATACTTTATATTTAAATTAAATAAAAGAGCATGATTGTTATATTGAATGGTGTGGAATGTTTGTGTGACACCCTTGGTGCACTATTACTCTGATTATATGTTTATTATTTTAATTAATTTTTGGGGTATATTAGAAGGGTGTTACAGCATGCATATCATATCAAGCATACACATAAGCATATAAACAGGTTCTTCAAAGCGGACTGAAGAGTTACTTTACAACCAAAGTCATGAGATTCAGCCAGAGGATCGAGTGTGTGTGATCCAACATGAGGGTCATTTCGAAGATTCAGCCTGAGGATCGTTTTCCAGAGAGCCAGCCTGAGGTTCAATTTGAAGATTCAGCTAGAGAGTCGCCTACAAGCATTATTTCCCCAGCAAGCCAGCTAGGGGAGTATATTGACAGTCCGACAGAAAATCAACCTACAAGAAGATCCAGCCCGCGGATCGCGATTTGAAAAAAAAACAAAAAAAAAACAAAGCCTGATTGAAGAGTCGTTACAACATGTTCTAGCCTGAAGAATATGTACGAAGCCCAAAAGTGGAAGAGGGTCAACCAGCGCATGCCTCAAATGCGAGATCCTGATGATGGGAATTTATCATCAAAACAATCCAGATCTAGCTAGAAGATCAAAGTCAGGTCTAGCCCGAAGACCGGGAATAGATTCAGCCAGAGAATCAAAGATCAAAGATTCATCCAGAGAATCGAAACAAAGTAGATCTAGCCAGAAGATCGAAGTAGATCTAGCCAGAAGATCGAAGTCATGTCTAGCCCGAAGACCAAAAATAGATTCAGCCAGAGAATCAAAGAGAACAGATTCAGCCAGAGAATCAAAGAGAATGGATTCAGCTAGAGAATCACCGAAAATAGATTCAGCCAGAGAATCGAATAGAAGAAGATCTAGCCAGAAGATCGAAGAAGATCTAGCCAGAAGATCGAAGTAGATCTAGCCAGAAGATCGAAATAGATTCGGCCAGAGAATCAAAGAGAATCGATTCAGCCAGGGAATTGAAATAAGCAGATCTAGCCAGAAGATCAAAGTCAGGTCTAGCCCGAGGACCAAAATCATATCCAGCCCGAGGATCAGAATCGTATCCAGCCCGAGGATCAGAATCGTATCCAGCCCGAGGATCAGAATCGTGTCCAGCCTGAGGATCAAAATTAATATCCAACCAGAGGACCAAATTGAGTACAGATTCAGCCAGAGGATCGAAACTCCAGATTAAGTCAGAAGACTGATTCAGATTCAGCCAGAGGATCGGAAGAAAAATAAACAGCGCAGTGTATTTCATCATTTTTGTGGTGTTCTCAGAGCGCAAATTTTCGGTTTGTCTTTCGTATTCAATCACAGCTCACCCAGTCTGTCTGATGAGCTGTTCACTTTGATCCTGCTCGGGTTAGCTGATGATTGAATAGGGGCAGCTGTAACACCCCAAAATTTGCCCTCCTCATTCATGCATTCATTTTTTAGGTCATTTAGCATTTCATATTGCATTTCATCATGTCAATCAGGATCAGATCCAAGAAGCTTGAGCATCATCCAAGGCACTTTATGGATTCTATCCGAGTGATCAGTCAATACAAGGGAAAGACTTGAGTTACTTCCAACAGGTTCAAATGGGGCCTATTCATCATTCAGAACGCTAATCTTGAAGGAGCAAAAAATTTTCCCTGAGCTGTCATGCTTGCTAGGCGAGCAACATGGTTCGCTTAACGAAAGGAATTGTCATGCACGCTAGGCGAGCAAATCCTTCGCTAGGCGAAGCGCACGCGTTTTGGAAAATAACAGAAAATTTTGGGCTTGATTCTGAGCACACCAAGCCATGAAACAGGTTATAAATACTAGAGTTTCAGTGAAATAAAACCCTGGTGAAAAAAGGGAGAAAAAGAGAGAGAAAATAGGCTATTCAGTTCCTATTACCCTGGCAGAGAGACTTACGAACTAATCTATAGCAGCCTCCAGACAGCTCTGAAAAGTTCACTCTGACTCACACACTTTTTCACCTCCATCTCATTGCTTTCCAAACCTAGCCGTGCCATTCAAGTTTAATCGATCTCTCCAATCAGGTTTGCCTTATCCCTATCACTTTATGCTTCTAATTTGAATACTCTAAATGTATGAGGGATTACCGTGAGGTTTTGCATGTGGATTCAGATCTGCATGAATGTATAAGACAATACCTTGAATGTTTAATCGTTTCGTTTCTCATGGATACCATAGGGTTTGGGTTGCCGAGATCGGACTGTTATCAATGAAGAACCCAAAACCCGCAGGAATTCGCTAGCCGCTTCGCTAGGCGAGCCTGCAGCGAAGCCTCGCTAAGCCTTCGCTAGGCGAAGCAGTCGCGATCGCGACAGCAGTTGCCCTTTTTTCTGTTTGCTCTAACCTATTTTGTGTTTGTTATGGCATTGTTTTCTCCTGATTCCATCCTGTTACTCTAACCTGTTCGTTGAGTTTTTGTGAGGGCTCACATACTCTTGCAGGGATAGCTTGCTTGGTATTCCACTTTATTTGTGGGATACCACCTGAAGGTTTTATTCCGATTACCTGTACTGACTGGCTTTCTTTGATGGTGTTAGCTTGGAAGGATCTCTGGGTTTCTTGTTTTCTTTATTTGCTATTACTTCGGATCTTTATCCGTACGGTAGATCTCTCGATCCCTTTATTTCTCCCGCATTTTACCGCTTTCTTAGCTGGAAGACCTCGATACGAGGCAATGTTTTTGTGTGTTTATTTTTGTGCCTAAAGACCTCCAAAAAGAGGCACCAGTGCTAAAGACCTCCACGGAGAGGCAATTGACGGATAAAAGGGATTAGTATTCAATCCCCCGTTATTCAGTGCATCGTTCTTTATGCTCACACTACGTGTCGATGCATCAGAACAAAAGCCCAAGATCTTTTGTCCGGTCGGTCAGTGGAGAGGGTTCCATCTTTTTGAACCCCCACGCCTTGTCATGAGCCCACCCTGTCCAGGGTTAAGAGCTATGAGGTCTTATCCTCATTACCCTTTTGATCTGCTCACCCTGACGTTCAATGTCAGTGGTTAAGAGCCCATTTGATTACCTTCCCATGGCTTGGTTGTTGAGGTTGATATGACCCCTCTTGACTAAAGCCCTACCCATGTGTGTTTGAGCCCCCTTGTTGGCGTGTTTACTTTATGCATGTTTGTTTTGTATGGTGTGATCGTCTCCCCATAGGATTGCTAGGCTTCGTATAGTCTCTCGTTTGCATGTCAATTAAGGTAGCACTGTTCCTTCGTCCAGGACTGCCTTTTTGCATGAGCATCCTGTAAGACCCCAATTTTGTCCCTAAGATCCCTTATGGCATCATAACATAACATATCATTGCCTCAAGGATCATTGTGTATCTTTGCCTCCCTCCTAGTGGGTGGGTATCTTGTGAGTGTGGTTCTTGGTCACCAAGCATGTCTTGCATTTGTATATCATTGCTTTTCATTTGTTTACTAACCAAAAGTACAAAAATATTGTCATCTAACCTTGTTACTTGCAGCTGAAGCAAACTAGGTCAAACAGTCAAATCATTCATTGAGCAATAGATGGTGGCCATTCTTGAAGAATTTGGGCACCATGATCATTCATCAAGAGTTCATATGAGTTGTGACATCATTTTGAATCAAGATCTCAAGTGGTGAAGGCTTGAAATTCATCAGAACATGGCTCAGTCAACCAAAACCCTAGCAAAGTCAACTGTGGTCAATTGTGCATTTAATCAGGGATTTGAAGGTGTGAGATGGTTGGAAAGGTCTCATTCATGTCCATATAAGTCTCATTTTACATTTCAAAGATCAACAATGGAGAATTTGAGGTCAGACAAAAAGTTTCCAAAAATAGTAAGTGACCTGTAATTTCAAACTGCCAAAAATGGAAAGGGCTTCTCCTCAAATTTAGATGTCCAAGCGAGTTTCAAATCAAATTTTGTCCAACATGAAAGTTGAAGATCTTGCTCTCACCTTTCCAAAAAGTCCAAGAACATCCATTTTTCATGTGTGGTTGGCAAGTTATGATCAAATCATTGTCCATGGATTTTGACCTTCAACAAGGCATAACTTTTGCATAGAAAGGCCAATTGATGTGGTTCTTTTTTGAGCAAGTTTCTCTTGATCCCTACTATCATAATCATGCATCATAGCTCACAAAAAATCATCACACAAAAAGTGCACTTTTCACTTGAATTAATTTTAAATTTTGGAGGGAAAATATTCATTTGAAAAATATTCATCATTTTCAATTCCAACCAATCCCATATGCATCCAAACAATATTTGAAGTGCATTTCAAGTGAAAATTCGCACTGTAGCATGCCATGCACATGTAAGGGTGAAAAATGTCAATTTGCCAAAATGTCTCCATTTCTCCTAATTTGATTTAGCATTGCTTAAACATGTTTAGGGTTTGGTTAATTAGGAGTATATATAGTGTAATCATAACAGAATTCCATAAACACAATTCATTTTTCAGATCCAAAATTTTTCATCTCAAAATTCTCTCAACTTTTCCAAATTTTTTTCTCTCAATTCTTCAAGTAATTGGCATTGTTCTTGCTCTGTTCATCATCAAGCATCATTGTTAAGCAACATTCAAGCAAGATCCAAGGGAGATTCGTGCAAATCAAAGCATCTTGAAAGCAAGAACTTCATTAATGGTGAAATCTCAAATCCGTGGATTCAAAGCCAACTAAGCATCAAAGATCCTTCCATTCACTCATTCAAGGTTGTTGGGACACGATTGGAGCATTGCCACGACCTGGAGCACTTGAAATCGCGAACTGCTCTACAAGAGGTGAAAATTCGATCCTCTCTTTTCTTAAATTCATCATGTGATACTTATAGATCTTTCTTTTGTGGTGATTCTGAGCTAAAAATCTCGTGATTCCATGCTATATTGAGAAAGTTCCATGGATTTAAAGTTTCATGTTCATAGTTAGATTTGCTCGATTCATGATTTTGATGTTGTTATTTGATGAAATGTATGTTGATTTGTGTTATGTGATGTTGGATCTTCATGAATATGTGATCAATTCGTGTTTCTGGAACCATTGAATTTTTCTGGAAAATTTGTGCATGAAGATCATGAAGATCTTCATGTTGTTCTTGATTCTGGACATTTTCATGCGGATTTATCCGCAACCTTCATCGCCTAGCCACGGAATTACCTGCGGATTCCTTTGTGTTTCCTGCGGATTCATACGTACTGCATGGGCGTGCATGCGTTTAGGGCTTGAGGTAAAACGACCTCGTTTTGTTTGGCGCTCTGGGACATTTGAAATACGCGAGGGTTCGATTCCGCTCCACAGCGTTTCTTCATGTTTACCTTGCATTTTATTACCAATTGTACTTCATATGTTTATATGCTTGTTCATTCTTTTTTTATTTTCTTTCCACAATCAAAAAAATCATAACTCAAGAAATACAACTCCAAATTGCATGATTCTTTTTTTGAATTGTTCATCAGCTTGTCTACTTTTTTATGGACATTTTTTCGAGATTTGTGAACGGTTGAAAAAAATAAATGCCTAGGGTTTGTTCTTGTATGCCATGCCTTGCACTTTGCTCACCTTTTCATTTGTGAAATCATGATACTTAATTGGATGGAGCTGAAATTTTGTACGCTTATTCTAGACACCTTAAGTGATCTATTGGCTTTGAGTTTGCTATTTTTGCATGTCTGGATGTTAAGATATGATGTGATCAATATGAGTGTGACAATGTGTGTCACACTATTTTTTGTCCAACTTCTTGATTTTTTCTACCATGCCATATGAACTTGAAATGCTCTGAAGTTTTGCATGATGACACTTCTGGATGTCTAGTTTGAGCATGATTTTTTGTATAATTTTAAGATCCATTTCCTATTTGATTGGGATTTTATTTGTTGTTTAGTCATTTGTGAACTTTTGTGGAGTGTTCAACTTCCATGATTTGTGAAATTTTTGTGGTTTATTGGATGAACTTGACATTTGGCATGTGTATTATAGACATCTTGAAGTTTGCCATGGCTTTGGTCTCATTCATTTATCATGTTTGGTTCCTGTTTTATGATTGCTTGAAGTTGATGCATGATTTGTGACCTTGTTTGAGCTTGCTTGTGTACACCTTGACTTAGGGATTTTAATTGACTTGCTTCCCTTTATTCAAATGCCATGAAATTTGGTGTGTTGCTCATTGAATGTGTTCTGGTTAAGCATGATTTTTCTTGGAATTTTTGAGCCATTTTGGTATTGATATGCTTGTGTTCATTCTGTTTGCTCCAATGTGATTCCAATTTGCCTAGTTTGACATGTTTTGCTTATGAAATGATTTTGGTGTATAGTTTTGACATGAGACCAATTAGACTTTGTTCTTATTTGATTAATCTTGATTTTGATCAAGTTTCATGTTCTGTTTTGGTCTATTACTCTTCCTTTGACCCTAGGCTTTGTCCTAGTGGTCTATTTCTCGTGTTTGAGTTGTTTTTCAGGATAAGGAGCAATTGCTTTAAGGAGATTATTTCAAGTTGCTTGAGTTTGGTTTATTTGATTGTTATGAACTAACTTGGTTTGTTTTGTATGATGCCTCTAGCTCATTTGCTTTGAGCTTGTGCTTTGCACATGTGATTGATTGTGTTGACTGTTGGCTCTTATCTTGTCTGTTTTGACTTTGTATTTGGTATACTGATTGTATTTGATTGATTTCAGGTACATTAGTTGCTAAGTTCATTTTGAACTTGTTGTTGCTTGGTTGCTTAACCAATTAGGTATACATCTTCTTCTTCATGTAGTCTGGAAGACCTGGCTTGTTACTTAGCCAGGCACCTGTCTGAAGTCCTCCTTAAGAGGCAATGTTTGTGCTTGTTTACCTTTGTCCCCAAGCAGGAAAAGTCATTTGAATAAGGCAATTGGTAGATAGAAGAGATGTATAGTCCATCTCCTACTATTCAGTGTGTCTTCCCTTTGCTCACATTACATGTTTGTAGCATTGTGGATCCTAACCCAAGATCTATCGAGTCATTAACTTGTGGAGAGAGTTCCAACTTTCTGAACTCCCACATCTTCTATCATTTGAAGCTCTCCCTGACCAGGGACAAGAGCATGAGGCACACCCCTCATATCCTTTCATCTGCTTCACCTTAACCCTCAATGTTAAGGTTAAGAGCACCATTTACCCCATTCCAGTTGACTTTAAAGTCTAACCCTTGCTTGAGCCTAATTGCTTGGTTATAGTGTGTGCTAAATGACTTTGTTTGACTGATTGATTGATTCATCTGTACATGTTTGCTTGCATGCCTTTGTGCATTTATCATCATTGATTGTTCATTATTGCATGATCATCATTGCATATCTTTGTGACATATTTGTGTTTGCCCATTGAGGACAATTGTAAGCCCATGTTCATTGGCCATTGTTCCTATGATTTGGAAGGGATAGAGTGTAAGACCATCTCATTGGTCACTCATATCCTCTTAGCCTTGTGCTTCTGTTTGTTTGTTGTATGTGAGGATGCAATTGTAAGCCCATGTTGTTGGCATTTGTATTCCTATGATCATCTTGTGGAGGTTGTAATAAGTCCAGATAGATTGGCATCTGACATCCATGTTTTGTTTTGCTTTGTTGAGATTGGAGTAAGACCATTTATTGGCATCCGGTATCATTGTGTTGTTTTAGGAGATTGGTGTAAACCCATTTATTGGTATCCGGTATCCGCTTTTGTTTGTGAGATTGGAGTAAGTCCATTTATTGGCATCCGGTATCATTGTTTGGTTTTAGGAGATTGGTGTAAATCCATTTATTGGTATCCGGTATCCGCTTTTGTTTGTGAGATTGGAATAAGTCCATTGAGTGGCATCCGGTATCACCTTGTCTTTTATGTGCTTACTTGCATTTGTTGCCTCATTCCAAAGGACACACTTGAATCATCTTCTATATGATTTCAAGAGGTGAACTCTTAAGAAGTTTTACACTCCATTACCCACCCTCTTTTGTTTCCAAAAATCCCTTTTCACATGTTGACTTTCAAAAACTTTGACATAGTGTGCAAACATTCTCACCTCGTTCAAATTAGAAACCTGGACCTTAAGTCCTTGATTTTCAAACTTCACTTTTCATAACACTTCTTTTTGAATCAATCTTAATCATACTTTGACCATATTTTGTGAATACTCATAATCAATTAAATTCACCCATTCAATTATTTTGTGGCTTTGTCCATTGTTAATATGTTTTCATACATTAGCCATAGGTTTCAATTCTCATAGTGGTTGACGTAAATCTCACCGCATCCTTAGTGAGTTGATCGTAAGTCTTCCATACTTATTATAGGGTTAACCCCTCCCTAGTATGTTGAAGCTATCCTTGCATGGTGGATTGTTGGTATTGGTTGAGTTTTCTCCCGTTGAGAATGAAAAGCCTTAGTGCTCTTGTTTTAAAATGAACCCACTGACTATTTGGAAATCTTTTAGCCGAACTACGGCGTTTTGATCCTTTACCTTTTCATAGGAAGGTACGTAGGCAACGGGTTCATCCGTTCAAACACAAAAATAATAACTTGTACATTCTTTTCTCATCTTCCCATTCATGTTTGCACAATATGTCAAAAAACAAATAAACATTTTCATTCAACAAGTGTGAAAAGGGCTCCCTAGGAGTACCTAGGACGTGATGGGTGCCTAACACCTTCCCATTGCGTAATTTACCCCTTACCCCGATCTCTGATCTTTTCATTAGTTTTCTATGTGTAAAACTTCTTAGGCTTTTGTTCGCTTTTTAGCCAATCCTTTGGATAAATAAAAGTGCGGTGGCGACTCGATTCTTTGTATACCTTGCTTTTGGTTTAATCAATAAATCATAAAGCGACGAATACACCGCTACACATCCCTAAAACACCAACAACTTATTGATTTTTTCTTCTCCTAAAAACACGTTTACTCCTTCTACTACAGGCGAATAAGTCTCCAAAGGTCGAGCATTCGGTAGATTGCGTAGTAACGTCGTTCACCCCAGAACACAACCCTTAACCCGTAGTTAGCCGAACTACGGCTTGCTCTGATCTCATTCCAGATGAGATACGTAGGTATAAGACGCGATGTTTTAGCGAGCACACTCCTCTTTAGCCCATAGGTAGCCGAGCTACGAAGACTCTGATTCTCATATTCAAATGTGATACGTATGCAGTGGATGCGACATCTGTGCGAGTCATTTTTGTTAATACCTTAGGATTGGCATTAATTTTGTAAAACAAATAATGTAATCATCTCTGTTGTTTTAATATGTTGGGTTGAAGAAGTTCAACATCTGGACCAACATGTCATGTACGATGTCACGACATCATGCCTGTGACATCGCACATGTGTAGAAAACTGAATTAAGTAATTCAGTATATATTTTGGGATTAGTGAGGATATTTGGTGAATATCCTAACTTCCATGTGGAGGTCTTAAAGACTCAATCAGAATATATAGGCTCTAAATATGGAGATATATATGGAGAGATTTTAGGAACTAAAATCTTGAAGACTTTATTTGTAGCAGAAAGTTTCTGCTGACTTTGTAACAGCAAAGAAGAAGTTTGCTGCGATTTCTGAAGGCCCAAATCCAGTTGGGTGATTAGGTTATAAATAGCATATTGTAACCTAGTTTTTGTAAGCCTCATAGATTGAAAGATTAGGGGTGTGTGAGGTAAACCTCCCAACCTGTGGGAAGGTTACCATGTGTTTCTCAGTGTTCAAAGCTGAGAGTATTTCTAACTCAAAGCCTGTAGGCAAGAGTTGTTATGGTCTTGAACGAAGCTGTGAAGTAAGTTCAAGTTGTTTAACATTACATTGTTTTTGTAGTGATAGGAATGGAAACTAGAGGTTTCTATCTAGGAGTTCCTAGGTATAGATTGCATTGGGTAGGGATTAAGTGAAGAGTTGTAAACGGGGGAGTTTAACTCTGAATTAATACTGCTGATAGTGTATCTTCTTCCTGGCTTGGTATGCCCCCAGATTTGGTGATGTTGCACCGAGCTGGGTTAACAATTTCCTGTGTTTGTTTTCCTTCTGCATGTTATAATCCTGTCTGCATTAACTTAGCTTGTAATTCAGTCTGCTTATCAAGATAATAACAGACCTGATACATAGCCTTCTGTTTGAATGTCAATCAAAATGTTTTGACATTCATCTCTAACAGCACATACTGAATAATAGACAGGTTGGGTTTTCTGCTTCAGTTCAATATTTATTTCAGTCTGGTCTACAAGAGGATAACAGACCTAGTCAAAGGATCATTGTGAAACTGTCAAACTGGATGCCTTGACAGTTAGTCATGTATGCTGATACTGAAGTAGAGACTAGTTAGTCTTTTACAGTACAACAAATTTAGCACAGACTGTTTTCAGGAACATAACTGAATTAGCATGAGGTTTATGTTCTGGTTGTCAAACTGAATGTTCTAACATTCATTCCTGTCAGCATGTGCTGAATTGTAGGATGATTAGTTTTTCGGTTTCAGTAATTTTCTCAGGCTAAAATCCAGGAAACTAACAACTGAACTACATGTAATGAACCTAACAAATAGCCTATTTGTTAGCACCCTAATGAGTGGAAATCAGATAAACTTGTTCAACCTTTAGTTTAGGAAATACAAGTACAAGGCCAGCAAACTGGAATAATGTAACAGATGATGTTCAAATCACTATTGAGACATCTCGCTGATAACTGTGTAGGAAAATAACAGAAGTTAGAGTTATGGTTGATCTCCACTGAGTCTTTCTACCAGATGCACAGAACTAGGTGTTCCTCCATTCTAGGGTGACATAGAAGCAGATGTCGTGACATCTGTGAACATGTGTATATTAGTACAGGGTTTAATTTGTATAACTGTCTTGATGTATTAGTGACAATGTTGGATCAGATGTCATGACTTGGAGTAGAACATCTGAATTCTGACTACGCCAGAATTTCAAATGGTATCAGAGCAGGCATCCTGTTCTGTGTCTGGATGAGATCCATGGGTGATACTTTCTGGTATCTTGCAAGGCGTTATGTTAGTACTGATGTTGGAACCTGTGGAAGGTTCTGTGGTTTCCCTGAATGGTCCCTTGAAGTAGGTGGATGGACTATTCATAACGGGAACTGTGTGTACATGTCTCCGGAGGTTGGCAATTGGCCTTTGTGTGGGACTGCTGTGCTAGTATTGAATCATATTCAAACTTGGTATGTTCGTGGAAGCTGATCTGGTGAAGTGTGTGTTCATAGGTTGAGGTGTATTATGATCTCCGCTGCATAATACCTGGCAAAACTCAAACTCTGATGTAGTTTCCCCTCATGTGGATGAAAGGCTGCTGTATTCAAGATTTCATCATAATCTACTGAAGATGTCAAGAATACTTGAGCTTCCCCAAGTCCACTCATCATGGTAAGAATCACCTGATCACTGATTCTTTTACACTCTTGGGTAGTGTATATGAAGAGCTTGAAGACCTTCAAGGAGGTTTGTTCCAAGGAGGTGGAACTAATGTTCTATGCGATGTTAGAACATGTTGGTCAACAAGTATGAAGCTACTGGTTGAAGAGCAAATGTCTTTAGGTGTCAAACAAAGGGATACTTGTGTTTGGAACCTACTCCTGACCTGGAAGAGGAGACATCTGTGGGTACAAAGTTGACAAGGGTAGGGTCAACTGTGTGTGTTCTCAAGAAGGTCACTTTCGAACGTCTGAACTCTAGGAGTGGAGCTGGTTGAGATGTGACATTGTGCAACTTCCTGATGCCTGTCTTATTCCTGTAGATTGATCAGGGTTGGATAGTTGTTCCCTGAAGTACTATGTTGGGTTGGAAGACAAGTCCCCTGGATGTTAGAAGTCAATGATGGGGCAACCTGATTTCTATTTCATTTAAGAGGAGTGGGACCATGAATCTTGTTATTCAAACATCACGCTCAGAAGTGGTAGTTCTTTCAAGGAGTGTGAATATGAAGATTCAGAGGTTGGTTGAGGTAGTATGCTTTGGCAATGCATATCTATCATTGACTGGTGCTGTTTTGTATCACTAGTACTTATGGTCAGCTGGAGTCTGATTGGTGTGATTGGAGTATGTATAGGTATAACTCATAGAGTTAGTTACCACTGGTAGGGATGGTGTATGTCATGTTGAGACAATTGTGTGAAATGCATGGATATTGGTGTGGAGTCTCCATGATTGTTAATTTGAGGGGGAGTTTTAGTTAACCTCCTCACGTTTGGTCAGCCTAGGGTCTGGTTGGCTGTTGACCTGTGTCACATAGGTTCTGGTTGTTGTGTGACACATTTGCAAGGAAGGATTCATCTCTCTCTTTCCTAAGGGTGAATCTAATCTGGAAAGATTCTCCAAACTATTGAGGTGCTTGCAAGCAAAAGATGTTGACACAAGAAGAGTATTTTCAAAGTATTCTTGTGGTGGAAGTATCTGAAAGGATAATTGGGAAGGGATTCAAGATCAATGTCTACTTGTGCCAAGTTCAAGTGTTTAATTGATTATCCTTGGATCTCAAGACAATTGATGTTCCTAATGATGTTGGAACATCTCTTCTTCAAGACCCTGTGCAGAATCACAGGAAGGATAGTACATTGGTTATGATCTATCTCTTTGGTGGCAGCAAAAGCATATGATCTCTGAAAAGGTTTCCTGGCGAGAAACATGTTCAGCCTTGGTGTGTACAAGAAGAAGAAGACATCATAGTCTTGATGGTGGTTACTTGGATCAGTTGATCTCTGATCTAAGTAAGGAAGTGCATTGGCTAATGCACACTGTGGAGTTAAGAATAAGTGGCAGCATTCTTAACATCATGGAAACAACTTTACTTTAGGAAGTGGAATCCTTGGTATAGCTGAAGGGTTAGTCTCTAACTGGTCCTTCTGAAGACTCATGCATCAGAGTGTCTGATGTCTTTGGAGAAGAAGCAGGGATTCATCAAGGTGTGAGCTTGGATGACTTAACTGCAAACCTGCAGGATGGAGGTTGTTTACTCAAACTTGGTTCCACAATCAAGTCGATGAGGGCATTGAACTCTTGTTCTGTGTAGGGAGGAAGTTCTTTCAAGTGGCAGAAGAAGGAGCTGAATTCAACAGCTAAATGTTAAAATACAATGTTGTGACATTTGGTTCAACATCAGAATCTTAGTTGGTGAAGTGGCACATCAACTTAAGATAGAAGGGTCTACAGAGTTGTAGATTGGGTACTTCAAAAAGATCGTTCTCATTGTAGTTCTTTGGAGTTGCTGGATGGAGAAGATGTTACATGTTCATGTCTTAGAGAATCTAAGTTTTGTTTAACATGTAGGTTGAAGTTCAAGTCTCACTTGGAAGGTCGGCATATCTTTGGGAGAAGTCTGATAAACTTGGAGAGGTCAAAAAGTGGCATTTGACTTTTTCATATGAGGATTCATGAAGGAGGTAATCAACAAGTGGCAGTTGGTCTATCTCATAAGTGAGTACGAAGAATCAAGATGATCAACATCTGGCAACTGATTATTCTTGAGGAAAGTTTGAGACAAATTACTTTTGAGCAGAAAAGTAGTAAGTTGAAGACAAAAGGAGGTGTTTTCTATTCATCTCTTGGAGCTTGTGGTAGGAGTTCTGAGCTATCTATGGAAGATTATCTCTTGTAATGGGATGAGAATGTATATGTCCCAAGTTCTGTCTGGGCTCTTGTGGATCAAGCCAATAACTCAGTGATATCTGAAGAGTATCAGATGGAGTTATGTTGTGAAGGATGTCCTAACTCATGTTAGAACATTTTGTGAAGTGGTTTTATGCTCTGGTTAGAAGAGAGATTGACACAGAGTGTGGATGTGTTCAGCCAAGAGGGTTGAACAAAGGGTGTGCTCTTGAAGACATGAAGATGCGTCTTATGTTTTCCATTCATCAAGTGGTCTGGGTTCTCTTTGAATCAGGAAGTATGTGCAGTTCCAACTGTGGGGTGTTGGATATGTTCATGTGTGATCTCCAAGTTCAAGAGGAGAGTTGGTTGTTCATGACAGGGGGAGTTTTGTCCTTGTGCTGCAAGTAATCATCAAGCTTGTGGTCAATGTGTTCTCAGATAACAAGCTATGGCACCTTGTTAGTTATTGAGATGATGTGGTGAGTATCAAGGCTGAGTGAGCAGAAGAATGTCTGACCGGATGTCATGACATTGCCTTGGACAATATTGTTATTTCCCTCTAAAACTCACAGTCATGAGGAAATATAGATGTGATGTGTCTAATATTGTTGATATATTAGGACAAGCCTGAATGTTACAGCTGTGTGGTTCAGGGGGAGTAACCACCTACTGTTGTTTGTGATTTTGGATGTAGTGATGCCAGATGTCAAGCTCCTACTGGAGGTACGAAAGTGGTCTAAGGAAATGATGATAAGAAGAATACAGTCAAAAGCCATATTGAATGTTAAGACATCGCGTGCAACGTGTCTGACTGCATATATGGAATAGTCTTCATGCACTGGAACTGTTATTTCGGAAAAGAAACAGTCAGGAGCTATAAAAGGTATTCAAAGATAGTCTGCGATTTTGTTGGTGATTCTCTGACTGTTTCTCAGCAAATATTAATGAATCTTGACCAAGCATTTATTCCTACCGTTAATTCCTAAGCTCGGGCTGGACTATTTAAAGAATGTAACAACACTCCTCTTCTCACAAGAGAAACACTTCATTCCCTCTAAACCATGGGGTATGTTAAGGTTTGGGCAAACTGTGCCTGGATCTGGTTTTGTGAAGGGTTCATTTGCAAATGTTCAGCTAAAAAGGGGGAGAGGAATATTGTCCTGAGAATGCACCAGAGTCAAGCAAAATGTGGTAGCAAGCAGAAGTTGGCTTCAGGCAACAAAGTCACTAACTGTGTATATCACTTGTGCCTTGTGATCTGAGTTAAGAGGACAGTTGTGTCTTGTGATCTGAGTTACATTATCTATGTACTCAGCATTACATATTCTTCAGGAAGCTCTACTGTTGAGGAGAAGAATTTTGATGCAACTGATTCTTGTACCTCTACTTCCTCATGTACACCAACTTTGGTGTTTGTGGTGGTGGAGATAATGACAGAGGCTTATTTGTTTTAGCTAAAATTTGCCAAAGGGGGAGATTGTTAATACCTTAGGATTGGCATTAATTTTGTAAAACAAATAATGTAATCATCTCTGTTGTTTTAATATGTTGGGTTGAAGAAGTTCAACATCTGGACCAACATGTCATGTACGATGTCACGACATCATGCCTGTGACATCGCACATGTGTAGCAAACTGAATTAAGTAATTCAGTATATATTCTGGGATTAGTGAGGATATTTGGTGAATATCCTAACTTCCATGTGGAGGTCTTAAAGACTCAATCAGAATATATAGGCTCTAAATATGGAGATATATATGAAGAGATTTTAGGAACTAAAATCTTGAAGACCTTATTTGTAGCAGAAAGTTTCTGCTGACTTTGTAACAGCAAAGAAGAAGTTTGCTGCGATTTCTGAAGGCCCAAATTCAGTTGGGTGATTAGGTTATAAATAGCATATTGTAACCTAGTTTTTGTAAGCCTCATAGATTGAAAGATTAGGGGTGTGTGTGAGGTAAACCTCCCAACCTGTGGGAAGGTTACCATGTGTTTCTCAGTGTTCAAAGCTGAGAGTATTTCTAACTCAAAGCCTTTAGGCAAGAGTTGTTATGGTCTTGAACGAAGCTGTGAAGTAAGTTCTAGTTGTTTAACATTACATTGTTTTTGTAGTGATAGGAATGGAAACTGGAGGTTTCTATCTAGGAGTTCCTAGGTATAGATTGCATTGGGTAGGGATTAAGTGAAGAGTTGTAAACGGGGGAGTTTAACTCTGAATTAATACTGCTGATAGTGGATCTTCTTCCTGGCTTGGTATGCCCCCAGAGTAGGTGATGTTGCACCGAACTGGGTTAACAATTTCCTGTGGTTGTTTTCCTTCTACATGTTATAATCCTGTATGCATTAACTTAGCCTGTAATTCAGTCTGCTTATCAAGATAATAACAGACCTGATACATAGCCTTCTGTTTGAATGTCAATCAGAATGTTTTGACATTCATCTCTAACAGCACATACTGAATAATAGACAGGTTGGGTTTTCTGCTTCAGTTCAGTATTTATTTCAGTCTGGTCTCCAAGAGGATAACAGACCTGGTCAAAGGATCATTGTGAAACTGTCAAACTGGATGCCTTGACAGTTAGTCACGTATGCTGATACTGAAGTAGAGACTAGTTAGTCTTTTACAGTACAACAAATTTAGCACAGACTGTTTTCAGGAACATAACTGAATCAGCATGAGGTTTATGTTCTGGTTGTCAAACTGAATGTTCTAACATTCATTCCTGTCAGCATGTGTTGAATTGTAGGATGATTAGTTTTTCGGTTTCAGTAATTTTCTCAGGCTAAAATCCAGGAAACTAATAACTGAACTACATGTAATGAACCTAACAAATAGCCTATTTGTTAGCACCCTAATGAGTGGAAATTAGATTAACTTGTTCAACCTTTATTTTAGGAAATACAAGTACAAGGCCAGCAAACTGGAGTAATGTAACACATGATGTTCAAATCACTATTGAGACATCTTGCTGATAACTGTGTAGGAAAATAACAGAAGTTAGAGTTATGGTTGATCTCCACTAAGTCTTTCTACCATATGCACAGAACTAGGTGTTCCTCCATTCTAGGGTGACATAGAAGCAGATGTCGTGAAATCTGTGAACATGTGTATATTAGTACAGGGTTTAATTTGTATAACTTTCTTGTTGTATTAGTGACAATGTTGGATCAGATGTCATGACTTGGAGTAGAACATCTGAATTTTGACTACGCCAGAATTTCAATTTTCTTTCGACCTCTCTTTTAGTAAATAGTACATTAGATAAACACACACCCTTTAGACAAGAACAACAAAAGTGGATCCCGTAGAGTACTACGGATGCGTAGGGGTGCTAATACCTTCCCTTCGCATAATCGGCTCCCGAACCCAAGATTTGGTTGCGAGACCTTGTCTTTTCCTTTCCTTTTTCCAGGTTTACTTCGAGCGTTTCCTTTCCCTCCCTTGGGATAAATAACGCACGGTGGCGACTCTTCTGTCATCTCTTTCTCGCCGGTTGTTTTTTCGCATTCCATTTTTCAGGTTGCGACATAATGTATGTATGATTGATGAGATGATTGAACAACTATCAATCAGTAATTACAACTAGATTGACTTATTTTCCAAAGAGATATAATCAACTGTCATGAGAAGATATGAATGGAAAATAGTTTTAGGGTTTTATGATATCCAAGCCCAGCCAAATGCTTCTATAAAAAGGACATGGAAAACCTGGTTTAATACACAAGAAATAACGAACTAAATATTGAGAGAGAATAAGGGTTTAAGTCTTGTGTGGTCGTGTGAATTGTAAGCCATTCAATTCATCCATAGATGATTGAATTGGTCTGATTTTTGAGTTGTAATTTGTCCACTCTAAGCTTTGAAGCATGAGTGTGTGTTTACTTGATTGAAGCTTTTAAGTAAGATCAATTATGTGTCTATGAAGAGTGTCTTCTTTTCATTGTAATTCTTGTTTTATATCACTGCTGTGATTGAGGGGGAGTGAGTAGGATCTCATATCTAAGAGTTCTTAGGTAGAATTCACACGGGTAGAGATTAGGTGAAAAGACTGTAAGTTGAAGTTGTTTACTGAGAGTCTTTGAACTAATTATGTTTAGTGGATTTCCTTCCTGGCTTGGTAGCCCCCACACGTAGGTGAGTTTGCATCGAACAAGGTTAACAATTGCTTGTGTCTCTTGCATTACTGTTCTTTATCTTTTATCCTGTTTGTATTGTTCAAATATTAGTGTCGTGACATTACCTTTGACATCTCATATCTGATACCAGAATTTCACAATTAGATCACCAAGCCTGTATGCGCGTTGACTGTGGCATATGATGGATGATGCGTGCATGGCCATCAGATTTGCACCTCAATAATGAGGGAGGTCTGATGGCCCTTGTTTTTTTAATTTATATTTTATTTTCTGATTTTTCATTTAATCCCTTTATTTTGATTAATTCATATTAATTTCATTTTTAATCAAAAAAATATGAGACTTTAACCAAAAAAATTCAAATATTTTCCTCTTTCATTTTTTGAATTAAAATTATTTTTTGGGTTAATTTTGATATTTTTCACGATTTAATTGTTTTTGTGCATATTTTTAATTGTTTAAAAATACTTCTGACTTTTCAAAAATTATGAAATTTTTTGTCTAAGGTTCTTTGACCTTGTTTGACCTAGGATAAATCTCTTGGCCATTTATTTGGTGTTTTGAGGAGGTTTTAGGTTTTTGACCAAACATAATTCAATTTAAGTGCATTTTAATTTGATTTTTAATTGATTAATTGTGTAAAAATTAGGTTGAACCATTTTTATTGACTTGTGAAGTTTGACTATGTGTTTAGACCTTGGTCAAGGTTGACTTGACTTTTGTTGGATTAAAATCATTGGATTTAGGGGATTGATGAAATGTACATTTTATCTCGCGAAATGAATGAATGATTTTAATTTGATAAAATTCCTCCCATGACCAATTTGTGTTTTTCTCATCTCCCCTCCCTCTTCATCTTCAATCCCATTCTATCTCATCCCTTTCATTGACGAATGAAGTCTCAATATCATAAGGCTAATTGGTTCATCAATAACTCTTCACTTCATCAATAACTTTATGTTTGATCTTTTTCTTTTTGTGTGTGGTATGTTTTAGGAGTATGGTTCATTATACCATATCTCTAACATGCAATAACACCAAAATTTCTATTGTCCGGCCTCAGATAGTTATGACTTCTACATAAGTCCAATTACGATTGCTTAACATAACGTTAAATTTTGGCCCTAAAGGCATAACATTATAGTAAGTGAGATTGTAAGTCTCCCCCCTTTCATGGTATTATGTGGAAACTTGGCCTTTTTTCCTTCCTTTGGAAGATGTCTTGGTTCAAGGATCCATGCTTGTGAATAAAGGATTGAGTGTTCTCCAAAGAATGACTTAATTGAAAAGCAAAACTCCACTAACTCTTAATCAACTAACATTTGACTAACTTTTATTATTCTTGCTTTTATTTTCAAGTCATTTACTTTATGCAATTTAAATTCTAGTCATTTACTATTTCATTTGTCATTCACATATCATTTAACTTGTGTATGTTTATGTCATTTTCACTTTGCTCATTTGAGCCATATATTGTGATTGTATATATTTATTTGTGTACTTTGTTTGTGTTTGTGTTCTTAGGACCTTAAAATACTTAATAAACAACAAAAACCCTAAAAAATGTCTGTGTGGACTGTTGGATTTGGTCTGAGCTTTTGGACTTAGAATTAGGAAACCTTCCATATGCAAAAGGACTTGGCCAATGCCAACATTTCTTAAACCAAGTTATTCTGATTTGAGCTTTCATTTGATGCCAGTATTGGGATCCACATGAACTCATCTGCTACATGGTCTTAATGCAACTGTTATTTTGAACCTGTGTCTAATGCCTTATTCTGATCCAATCAAGGAGTATGTCATCTGATACATGAGAAGACAAAGAAGACTTTCAGCTGCGAAGTTGCTTGCTTGGATATGTCTATCTTTATTTGATGCCTTGCTCTTCATATTTCTATTTGCTTGTTGATTTTGCTTGATTCAAAGTCTAAAGGGAAAGTGGGTTTTCCATATGACATTCTTGTCTGTTGGATTGCATCCCATTGGTCAGATCTTTCCAACTCTTAACTTTTAATTTTATACTTAGGATTAGTCTCTTCATCTCATCCCACTTCTTAAATTTTAAAAATCTCTCCCCCTTTTCAAAATAACCTTCTTTGCTTGTGATTTCAAAACTTAGACTATATTTCAAATTAGAAACTTTGGCCTTATGTCATTGCATTTTTTTAAACTCTTTTCTTAAATCAAACTTGTAAATGAATCTAATCATATTGACTTAAAATTTCAAAAGACAAAAAGAACTAACACTCATTCAAACTCTTTTGGGCCTTTGGGCCTCTTTTAAATTTAAATTTTGATTAAAAGCAAATCCACTCATTTTGAAATTGATACCACGAACTACGAGGTTTTGATCCCTCAATTTATGTTGGTACGTAGGCACAAGTCAGAAGGTCTTGTCAAACACAAAAATATAATTAATGAATTCTTTTCTCATCACCGCACTTTATTTATTGCAAACATCTTTTATACCAAAAACACATACACACATAAAAAAAGGGCTCCCTAGGAGTACCTATGACACTTTGGGTGCTAACACCTTCCCTCTGTGTAATCAACCCCCTTACCTGTAATCTCTGGAATTTTATTAATTTTGAGTTGAAAACTTCTTATCTTAGGGGTTTGTTCGTACTTTTCCATTTTCCTTTGGAAACAATAAAAGCACGGTGGCAACTCTGGTTTTATTGACGTTAAGATTGTCCATGGCTTAATGGTCATGAATTTACCGTTACACTTATATATATCCCCTTGCAAGAAGTCGATGGTCTTTTTAAATGATTCGTAATCTTCAACCACATACTCCCTTTCTTTCAACCATATAGAGTTGTCTTGGTGCAATGATTCCAACTGACCCTTCTAATAAATGGAAGACTCCTTAGCATCCCTTACTTCTCGACATTTCTCCTCCCATATCCTGGGTGAGACTCTAGAGGCCTCGGTGGATATATCTGTGAGTCAGCGTTCTTGATCTGCTTCGACCTTTTCATGGCGAATAGAAATAGTGAGTTCTTTTATCTGAGCCCCAACCGTATCTCTTATCGTCTTGTTTTCTTTAGTGGAAAGGTGCCACCAGTGCTCGTTTTCGTTACATCCCTTAATTGAATGAAGTGATAAAGTTGCTTTTGAAATAGTAAAAGGGTAAATCTCTTAGTCTCCAAGTTTGTTCTTGTTTTTCATAGAGGTGTAGGACTGTTTGCAGACACCTATGTTCATTCCAATCGCTAATCAACACCTCTCATAGATGTACTCATGGTACGGACGAACCTCAGCAAGTCTCTAATGCATTTCCAGCGGAAACATTAATAAATCATGGTTGAAGTATCGCGCGTCGAGAAGTCTGAATCCTTCACCTAGTGGGGCATCAAAGCTTGACCTCCATTGGTCACCCCAATAACAAAAGTCCACACTGTTGCCATCATCACCAAAGCAAAACGCCTTAACCGGGGCATATCCCAATTACTTATTTGCATGCCCACTTACATCACATGCACCATGCGCATCAATTACGTACATCATCTTCCTACCTAAATAGGAATTCACCAAGAAATAATCATATCAATCATCAGCATACTCATGCATAACACTCCTATAAAATGGGAATTTCAACAAAAAATAAATATCATTTGCATTCCTACATGCACAGCCGAATATCCCCAGCAAATGCATACTTGCATGCATCTTATGCATCATCCCATACATGATATTCCCACCTAAAGTGGAACATCATACAAAAATCAAACATAAAATATCAGGATCCAAGGTCATTCATGTATATCTTAGACATTCTTCATTTCCAAATAAAGTTATTACCCTACATGTGCTCGTGGAATCATTTTCCAATAAGCCATTTTTTCAACTTTATGATTAATAATGATATTCCTAACATTTTCTTTGCTATCATTGCTCCCCAAGCAGAAGCTACCCTAAAAAGTCTCTTATGAGTTTTTCCCCTGCAGAGCATTTTTAGTAAATCTCCCTCAAAAGGAGTCTTTTCTTAAATATTTCCCCCAACAAATGAACATTTGAGATGTTGCTTCATTTATCTAAAGAAGCTCATTTCTCTGTTTGAGATACTGCTTCATTAATATGAAGAATCTCATTTGTTTTTTTAGAGATACTGCTCTAGTATCCTCGAAGAGTCTTAGATTCAATTAAGACATTATTCCTTAGGTTTGGAATATCTTAATTCTATCAGATAAGATGTTGCTTCGATTCAATACAGAGAATCTCATTTTGCTGTTTGAGATGCTGCTTCATCAATATGAAGAGTCTCATTCCAAATTTTAAGATATACTGCTCTAGTATCCATGAAGAGTCTTAGATTCAATTAAGACATCATTCCTTTGGTCTGGAATATCTTAATTCTATCAGATAAGATGCTGCTTTGATTCAATACAGAGAGTCTCATTTTACTGTTTGAGATGCTGCTTCATCAATATGAAGAGTCTCATTCCAGATTTTTAGAGATACTGCTCTAGTATCCTCGAAGAGTCTTAGATTCAATTAAGACATCATTCCTTTGGTCTGTAATATCTTAATTCTATCAGATAAGATGCTGCTTCGACTCGATGCAGAGAATCTCACTTTTGCTGTTGAGATGCTGCTTCATTAATATGAAGAGTTTCATTCCAGATTTTTTTAGAGATACTGCTCTAGTATCCATGAAGAGTCTTAGATTCAATTAAGACATCATTTCTTAGGTTTGGAATATCTTAATTCTATCAGATAAGATGCTGTTTCGACTCGATACAAAGAATCTCATTTTTGTGGTTTGAGATGCTGCTTCATCAATATGAAGAGTCTCATTCTAGATTGTTATAGATAATTCTCTAGTATCCTCGAAGAGTCTTAGATTAAATTAAGACATAATTCCTTAGGTTTGGAATATCTTAATTCTATCAGATAAGATGCTGCTTCGACTCGATACAGAGAATCTCGTTTTTGCTGTTTGAGATGCTGCTTCATCAATATGAAGAGTCTCATTCAAGATTTTCTAGAGATACTGCTCTAGTATCCTCGAAGAGTCTTAGATTAAATTAAGACATGATTCCTTAAGTTTGGAATATCTTAATTCTATCAGATAAGATGTTGCTTCGACTCGATACAGAGGATCTCATTTTTGCTGTTTGAGATGCTGCTTCATCAATATGAAGAGTCTCATTCCAGATTTTTTAGAGATACTGCTCTAGTATCCTTGAAGAGTCTTAGATTCAATTAAGACATTATTCCTTAGGTTTGGAATATTTTATTTCTATCAGATAAGATGCTGCTTCGACTCGATACAGAGAATCTCATTTTTGTTGTTTGAGATGCTGCTTCATTAATATGAGAGTCTCATTCGAGAGTTTTTTTTAGAGATACTGCTCTAGTATCCTCGAAGAGTCTTAGCTTCAATTAAGACATCATTCCTTAGGTTTGTAATATCTTAATTCTATCAGATAAGATGCTGCTTCGACTCGATACAGAGAATCTCATTTTTGCGGTTTGAGATGTTGCTTCATCAATATTAAGAGTGAAATTCTAGTTATCAGACTTTAGATGTCACACGGGTTGTTATGACATCCAATTCTGCACAGACAGGAATTATGCAGAACTTAAACGTAAGTGCAGTAAATAACACAAGTGATTGTTTACCCAGTTCAGTCCAACATGACCTACATCTGGGGGCTACCAATCCAGGGAGGAAATCCACTATTAGTAGTATCAATTCAAAGCTAAACTCACCCGTTTACAACTTATCACTTAATCCCTACCCAATGCAATTTCAATCTTACACTAAGATCAGAGTTCCTACTCACTCCCCCTCAATCACCTCAGTGATTACTATCTTTAATCAATATTAAAGACAATTTGAAGTCACACTTCAAACAACTCTTGATTGTGCTTCACATCTTTAATCAAGATACACAGCACTCACGCTTAAAAGCTTTGAGTGACACAACACTTACAACTCAATGAACACCCTATACCAAAACAATCATCAACGTGATAATGGCTTGGCTTACAAGATATGTCTAATACAAGACTCACAAAAATACAGCAGTGAAGTATGATGGACACACAAAATCTTCACGCCTCAAAATCCCTGAAACTGAATGAAGGAACGCCTTCCTTTTTATATTGCAGTACCTGGGCTTTTGCACCTGTATTCTCCTGAATTTAAGGTCACACGAGTTCCCATAAATTCAACATTTAGGTTACTAACAAATAGGCTATTTGTTAGGTTCATTAAATGTAACTTGGTTGTTGATTTCCTGGATTTTCTCTAAGTTGTTGACTTCCTGAAGAATAGCCCAAGAAAAGCTGAAACAGAAAACTGAACAACCTACAATATAGCATATGCTGTCAGGAATGAATGTCACGACATTCAGCTTGACATCAAGGTCCATATGCTGAGTCTGTTTTTCCAGAAAACAGACTGTACAATTTTGCTGACCTGTATATGATCAAAATGACCATACTACAGTAACAGCTTACATTAATAAATGTTAAAGTGTCCAACTTAACATTTACACATTTGGCCTTAAGTTAGTTCTGTTATTCTCTCGAAGAACAAACTAAGTTACATGCTGAAGTATAGCAGAACACCACTCTGTCTAATGTTCAGTAGCTGCTGTCAATGATGAATGTCATAACATCCAGTTTGACATTCAGTCAGTAGGCCTTATGCCAGGTCTGGTCTTTCCTTGATAACCAGACTGGAAATAAATACTAAGTTCTAACAGAACACCAACTGTTCTATTCCTTAGTATCTGCTGACAGGTATGAATGTCACAGCATCCAGTTTGACATTCAATAAATCCTGTGTTAGCTAATCCTGCAGTAACTACTCAAGTGTGTCATGACATCAGTCAAGACATCAGAGTACAGTTAGATATTCTAACCTACAATGTAGTCACACATACATACCATGTCATGACATCAGTCAAGACATTAGTAACCAGCTAGTGTTTTACCATATAATGCAGCCAATTAAGCACCTACAAACTCCCCCTTTGGCAAATTTTTGGCTAAAACACTTTGATCCCCATAACAGAGTTCATAGCAGCGGAATCACACACCTAGCAGGAAATAATAGCTAATACACTCAGAGTGGCAGCACACTCACACACATGGAAGTTAAATAAAAACTTCACACAGCAGCTGCAGGGGAGGGAATCTGTCATGAGAGTCTGTTGTAGAGACCCACTCTGTTTGTTAGGGGTTATTATTATTACTCCCCCTTTTTGTCAAAAATGTTGCCAAAGCCAACAACATAACCAGAGAATAATGACAGAGTTACAGACTTGGTTTTACTTCACAGTTTCAACCAAGTTAGCATCCACTTGATCTTGCTTCACAGCTTTGATCAAGTAATCACCCACTTTTGCTTCACAGTAGGTACCACCATATCAGATGCCATGATTTTGTTTCTGACATCCAGAACCACTCCTGCATGGACAGCATCCTTGAACTCCTGCAGGTACATTGGCCTTCTCACAGTAGGGTGTCTCCTTACCCTCTTGTATCCACCCTTGTTGCAAGTAGCATAGCTATGATCTGTTGACCAATCATAGCCTAGTACAAATTGTTTAATAGGCAGAGATATTAAACAATTTATCCCAAACATCAGTGGTTGCTATAAGGTCTCAGAGAGACATATTCCCAGTTTGCTCCTTAAGTTCTCAAACTGAGTAGCATCCAGAGCCTTTGTAAATATGTCAGCCAGTTGAAGGTCCGTGGCTACATGTTCCAAAGTGATCACCTTGTCTTCCACCAGATCTCTGATGAAGTGGTGCCTAATGTCAATATGTTTGGTCCGGCTGTGTTGGATGGGATTCTTGGAGATATTGATGGCACTGAGATTATCACAAAACAATGTCATGACATTTTGAGTGACATTGTACTCAGTGAGCATCTGTTTCATCCAAACCAGTTGGGAACAACTGCTACCAGCAGCTATGTATTCAGCCTCTGCAGTGGACAGAGAGACACAATTCTGCTTCTTGCTGAACCAAGATATGAGGTTGTCTCCTAAGAAGAAACATCCACCTAATGTGCTTTTTCTGTCATCAGCACTCCCAGCCCAGTCAGCATCACAGTACCCAGATAGGACAGGCTCAGAACCATGTGAATACAGCATCCCATAGTCACAAGTCCCATTGATGTACTTGAGAATCCTTTTGACTTGATTCAAGTGGCTCACCTTAGGCTCTGCTTGGTATCTAGCACATGCTCCAACTGCATAAGAAATGTCAGGTCTACTTGCAGTTAGGTAAAGTAGGCTTCCTATCATGCTTCTATACAAGCATTGATCAACACCAGGGCCTCCTTCGTCTTTGGTTAACTTCAGATGAGTAGGCGCAGGAGTCCTCTTGTGCCTAGCATTATCCATACCAAACTTCTTAACTATGTTCTTGGCATACTTGCTTTGGGAGAGAAACATAGAGTCCTCCATTTGGTTTACTTGCATTCCAAGGAAATAGGTCAGTTCTCCAACTAAACTCATTTCAAACTCGGATTGCATCTGGTGAACAAATTGTTGAACCATTTGTTCTGACATTCCACCAAAGACTATATCATCCACATAGATTTAAGCTATCATGATTCCACCTTTTCTGTATCCATTTGAGGTCAGAAATTCGGTCAACCTTTCATACCATGCTCTAGGTGCTTGTTTCAACCCATACAAGGCTTTCCTCAGCTTGTATACATGCTTAGGTTGGTTAGGATCACAGAACCCTTTAGGTTGTTCCACAAAGACTTCTTCATTCAAGTAGCCATTCAAGAATGCACTCTTCACATCCATTTGGAATAGCTTAAGCTTCAGGATGCATGATACCCCTAACAGCAATCTGATGGACTCAAGCCTAGCCACAGGAGCAAATGTTTCATCAAAATCTACCCCTTCATCTTGAGTGTATCCTTGAGCTACTAGTCTCGCTTTATTCCTAGTAATTACTCCTTTCTCATCAGATTTGTTTTTGTAGATCCACTTGGTACCAATGATGTTGGTCCCTTCAGGTCTTGGAACTAGCTCCCATACTTCATTCCTTTTGAACTGCTCAAGTTCCTCTTGCATGGCATTGATCCAGTACTTGTCAGTCAGGGCTTCTTTCACATTCTTTGGTTCAACCTTGGATACAAAGCAGGAATTTGAGCTTATTCCCCGTGACCTGGTAGTCACACCACTGTTAGGATCCCTTATGATAAGATCCTTAGGGTGGTCTTTCTGAATTCTGATAGATGGCATTTTGGTGGTTGCATCTACTTCACATTCAGGAGGAGGTTCCTGTACTTCTTCTGACTTGACTGGAATGTCAGTTGAATTGTCAAGGAATGTTTCAACATCCTCTATGACATCGATCCCTTCCTCTTTATCATCCACAATAACATTTATGGATTCCATCAGGACATTGGTCCTGTAGTTGAACACTCTGTAGGCTCTGCTGTTAGTGGAGTATCCTAAAAATATACCCTCATCACTTTTGGGATCCAGCTTCCTTCTCTGTTCACGATCTGTGAGAATGTAGCATTTACTTCCAAAGATATGAAAGTACTTCACAGTGGGTTTTCTGCCTTTCCATATTTCATACAGAGTGGAGGAGGTTCCTTTTCTCAATGTGACTCTGTTGTGAACATAGCACGCGGTATTGATTGCTTCAGCCCAAAAGTGCATGGGGAGATTCTTTGCATGAATCATTGCCCTGGCAGATTCTTGAATAGTTCTATTTTTCCTTTCAACTATTCCATTCTGCTGAGGGGTTATAGGGGAGGAGAACTCATGACTTATTCCTTCAGATGAGCAAAACTCATCAAACTTGGAATTCTTGAACTCCATACCATGATCACTTCTAATCCGGACCACACAACTGGCCTTTTCCCTTTGAAGTCTTATGCACAGGTCTTTGAAGACATCAAATGTATCTGACTTCTCTCTGATGAAGCTTATCCACGTGTATCTGGAATGGTCATCAACCACCACGTAGGCATATCTCTTTCCACCAAGACTTTCAACCTGCATAGGTCCCATTAAGTCCATATGCAACAGTTCCAGAACTCTGGAAGTTGTAGGATGTCCCAGCTTCGGATGTGACATCTTGGTTTGCTTGCCCACCTGGCATTCTCCACAGACTCTTCCTTCGTCAATAAGCAGCTTTGGGATCCCTCTGACTGCTTCCTTGGATATAATCTTCTTCATTCCCCGTAAGTGGAGATGTCTAAGACGTCTATGCCACAGCTTCACCTCCTGTTCTTCCTTGGTTGAGGAGCATATTGTTGAAAAGTTAGAGACTTTAGGTTCCCACAGATAACAGTTATCTTTGGACCTGGTTCCTCTCATAACTTCCTGATTGTCACCATTAGTCACAATGCATAGCTCCTTCGTAAACTGAACATGAAACCCTTGATCACACAGCTGACTTATGCTGATGAGGTTTGTAGTTAGTCCTCTTACTAACAGCACATTATTCAGTTTTGGAACTCCAGAGCAGTCCAACTTACCCACACCTTTTATTTTTCCTTTGGCACCATCACCAAAGGTCACATAGCTGGTAGTGTGAGGTTGAATATCTACCAGTAGATTTTCCATACCAGTCATATGTCTTGAGCATCCACTGTCAAAGTACCAGTCTTCTCTGGAAGAAGCCCTTAGAGCAGTGTGTGCTATCCTAGCATACCATTGTTGCTTCTTGATGGGAACATAGCGCTTATATGGTTTATGCTTAGGCCTGACATGCGAGACTTGGTTAGGGAAACCATGAATCCAGTAGCAGAAGGCTTTTATATGACCAAGTCTACCACAGTGGTGACACCTCCACTTCTGGTATTTCCTCTTCTGATGATCATTCATCCTAGTTCCTCGATGTTGAGACATTGGCTTTGACTTCCGCTTGAACTTCTGAACTTTAGCCTTTGGGCGTTTGTGTTCAGCTGAGGATCTTTTCCCAAATCCTAGGCCAGATTTGGTTCCAGACTGCTGTCCCACCTTTAGAATCTCTTCCAAGGTGTCAGTTCCCTTATTCATCATTCTGATGGATTTAGTCATCTGATTCAGCTTGGAAGTCAGCAGGGCCATCTCACCATTTAGACCCTCTATGACAGACAGTTGCTTCTGTCTCTCATCTTCCAGTTCCTTGATGAGTTTCTTCTGCTTTTCTCCTTGTGCACGCACTTCTGCACTGGTGGTACACAACTTCTTATAGGCTGCAGCAAGTTCATCAAAGGTCAGTTCATCTGCACTTGAGTCATCATCAGATGCACAAACACTGGTTAGTGCAGTGACATGTTTGGCAGATTCTCCTCCAGATTCACTCTCAGAATCTCCTTCAGACCATGTGATAGTTAGCCCCTTCTTTTGCATCTTGAGATAAGTAGGACATTCAGCTCTGACGTGTCCATACCCTTCACAACCATGACACTGGATTCCCTTGCCTTGGTTGAACTTTTCATCAGAAGTTGATCTTTTCCTGATGTCAGACGGGATGTTCTTGACATTAGGTCTCCCTCTTTGATCAATCTTCTTCACGAACTTGTTGAACTGCCTTCCAAGCATGGCTAAGGCTTCTGATATACTGTCATCACCTTCAGTATATTCTGCTTCTGACTCTTCTTCAGCATTAGATATAAAAGCTACGCTTTTGTTCTTCTTTTCAGTATTCTCACACAAGCCCATTTCAAAGGTTTGGAGAGAACCAATGAGCTCATCTACCTTCATATTGCAGATGTCTTGTGCCTCCTCTATGGCTGTGACCTTCATAGCAAACCTTTTAGGCAAGGACCTGAGGATCTTTCTTACAAGTTTCTCTTCAGCCATTTTCTCTCCTAGTCCACCAGAGGTGTTTGCAATTTCAAGAATATTCATGTGAAAGTCATGAATAGTCTCATCCTCTTTCATCCTCAGGTTTTCAAACTTGGTGGTCAACATCTGAAGTTTGGACATCTTCACCTTGGAAGTACCTTCATGAGTTACCTTGAGGGTATCCCAAACTTCCTTAGCTAGTTCACAGTGGTGCACCAGCCTGAAGATGTTCTTACTGATTCCATTGAACAATGCATTCAAGGCCTTGGAATTTCCAAGAGCTAGTGCCTCTTGCTCCTTGTCCCACTCTTCTTCAGGAATCTGCTCACTGCCTCCATCTTCACCTGTCCTCATTGGATGTTCCCATCCTTTGTTGACAGCTCTCCAGACTTTGCTATCTAGAGACCTTAAGAAGGCTATCATACGAGGCTTCCAGTCATCATAATTAGAGCCATCCAACATGGGTGGTCTATTTGAGTGTCCTATATCCTTGCCCATGGTACTAGAAAGTAACTTCCCTAGATCTCACCTAGAAATTCACAGGCAGGGTGCCTGCTCTGATGCCAATTGAAATTCTAGTTATCAGGCTTTAGATGTCACACGGGTTGTTATGACATCCAATTCTGCACAGACAGGAATTATGCAGAACTTAAACGTAAGTGCAGTAAATAACACAAGTGATTGTTTACCCAGTTCAGTCCAACATGACCTACATCTGGGGGCTACCAAGCCAGGGAGGAAATCCACTATTAGTAGTATCAATTCAAAGCTAAACTCACCCGTTTACAACTTATCACTTAATCCCTACCCAATGCAATTTCAATCTTACACTAAGATCAGAGTTCCTACTCACTCCCCCTCAATCACCTCAGTGATTACTATCTTTAATCAATATTAAAGACAATTTGAAGTCACACTTCAAACAACTCTTGATTGTGCTTCACAGCTTTAATCAAGATACACAGCACTCACGCTTAAAAGCTTTGAGTGACACAACACTTACAACTCAATGAACACCCTATACCAAAACAATCATCAACGTGATAATGGCTTGGCTTACAAGATATGTCTAATACAAGACTCACAAAAATACAGCAGTGAAGTATGATGGACACACAAAATCTTCACGCCTCAAAATCCCTGAAACTGAATGAAGGAACGCCTTCCTTTTTATATTGCAGTACCTGGGCTTTTGCACCTGTATTCTCCTGAATTTAAGGTCACACGAGTTCCCATAAATTCAACATTTAGGTTACTAACAAATAGGCTATTTGTTAGGTTCATTAAATGTAACTTGGTTGTTGATTTCCTGGATTTTCTCTAAGTTGTTGACTTCCTGAAGAATAGCCCAAGAAAACTGAACAACCTACAATATAGCATATGCTGTCAGGAATGAATGTCACGACATTCAGCTTGACATCAAGGTCCATATGCTGAGTCTGTTTTTCCAGAAAACAGACTGTACAATTTTGCTGACCTGTATATGATAAAAATGACCATACTACAGTAACAGCTTACATTAATAAATGTTAAAGTGTCCAACTTAACATTTACACATTTGGCCTTAAGTTAGTTCTGTTATTCTCTCGAAGAACAAACTAAGTTACATGCTGAAGTATAGCAAAACACCACTCTGTCTAATGTTCAGTAGCTGCTGTCAATGATGAATGTCATAACATCCAGTTTGACATTCAGTCAGTAGGCCTTATGCCAGGTCTGGTCTTTCCTTGATAACCAGACTGGAAATAAATACTAAGTTCTAACAGAACACCAGCTGTTCTATTCCTTAGTATCTGCTGACAGGTATGAATGTCACAGCATCCAGTTTGACATTCAATAAATCATGTGTTAGCTAATCCTGCAGTAACTACTCAAGTGTGTCATGACATCAGTCAAGACATCAGAGTAGAGTTAGATATTCTAACCTACAATGTAGTCACACATACATACCATGTCATGACATCAGTCAAGACATTAGTAACCAGCTAGTGTTTTACCATATAATGCAGCCAATTAAGCACCTACAAAGAGTCTCATTCCATATATTTAGAGATACTGCTCTAGTATCCTCGAAGAGTCTGAGATTGAATTAAGACATCATTCCTTAGGTTTGGAATATCTTAATTCTATCAGATAAGATGCTGCTTCGACTCGATACAGAGAATCTCATTTTTGTTGTTTGAGATGCTGCTTCATCAATATGAAGAGTCTCATTCCATATTTTTTAGAGATACTTCTCTAGTATCCTCGAAGAGTCTTAGATTCAATTAAGACATCATTCCTTAAGTTTGAAATATTTTAATTCTATCAGATAAGATGCTGCTTCGACTCGATTCAGAGAATCTCATTTTTGTTGTTCGAGATGCTGCTTCATTAATATGAGAGTCACATTCCAGAGTTTTTTTAGAGATACTGCTCTAGTATCCTCAAAGAGTCTTAGATTCAATTAAGACATCATTCCTTAGGTTTGGAATATCTTAATTCTTTCAGATAAGATGCTGCTTCGACTCGATACAGAGAATCTCATTTTTGTTGTTTGAGATGCTGCTTCATCAATATGAAGAGTCTCATTCCATATTTTTTAGAGATACTTCTCTAGTATCCTCGAAGAGTCTTAGATTCAATTAAGACATCATTCCTTAAGTTTGGAATATCTTAATTCTATCAGATAAGATGTTGCTTCTACTCGATACAGAGAATCTCATTTTTGTTGTTTGAGATGTTGCTTCATCAATATGAAGAGTCTCATTCCAGATTTTTTAAAGATACTGCTCTAGTATCCTTAAAGAGTCTTATATTCAATTAATACATCATTCCTTAGGTTTGGAATATCTTAATTCTATCAGATAAGATGTTGCTTCGACTCGATATAGAGAATCTCATTTTTGCTGTTTTAGATGCTCCTTCATCAATATGAAGAGTCTCATTCCATATTTTTTAGAGATACTTCTCTAGTATCCTCGAAGAGTCTTAGATTCAATTAAGACATCACTCCTTAGGTTTGGAATATCTTAATTCTATCAGATTAGATGCTGCTTCAACTCGATACAGAGAATCTCATTTTTGCTGTTTGAGATGTTGCTTCATCAATATGAAGAGTCTCATTCCAGATTTTTTAGAGATACTGCTCTAGTAACCTAGAAGAGTCTTAGATTAATTTAAGACATCATTCCTTAGGTTTGGAATATCTTAATTCTATCAGATAAGATGTTGCTTCGACTCGATATAGAGAATCTCATTTTTGCTGTTTGAGATGTTGCTTCATCAATATGAAGAGTCTCATTCCAGATTTTTTTAGAGATACTGCTCTAGTAACCTAGAAGAGTCTTAGATTCATTTAAGACATAATTCCTTAGGTTTGGAATATCTTAATTCTATCAGATAAGATGTTGCTTCGACTCGATATAGAGAATCTCATTTTTGCTGTCTGAGATGTTGCTTCACCAATATGAAGAGTCTCATTCCAGATTTTTTTAGAGATACTGCTCAAGTAACCTAGAAGAGTCTTAGATTCATTTAATACATCATTCCTTAGGTTTGGAATATCTTAATTCTATCAGATAAGATGTTGCTTCGACTCGATACAGAGAATCTCATTTTGCTGTTTGAGATGCTGCTTCATCAATATGAAGAGTCTCATTCCAACTTTTAAGATATACTGCTCTGGTATCCATGAAGAGTCTAAGATTCAATTAAGACATCATTCCTTTGGTCTGGAATATCTTAATTCTATCAGATAAGATGCTGCTTCGACTCGATGCAGAGAATCTCACTTTTGCTGTTGAGATGCTGCTTCATTAATATGAAGAGTTTCATTCCAGATTTTTTTAGAGATACTTCTCTAGTATCCTCTAAGAGTCTTAGATTCAATTAAGACATCATTCCTTAGGTTTGGAATATCTTAATTCTATCAGATAAGATGCTGCTTCGACTCGATACAGAGAATCTCATTTTTGCTGTTTGAGATGTTGCTTCATCAATATGAAGAGTCTCATTCCAGATTTTTTAGAGATACTGCTCTAGTATCCATGAAGAGTTTTAGATTCAATTAAGACATTATTCCTTAGGTTTGGAGAATCTTAATTCTATCAGATAAGATGTTGCTTCGACTCGATATAGAGAATCTCATTTTTGCTGTTTGAGATGCTGCTTCATCAATATGAAGAGTCTCATTCAAGATTTTCTAGAGATACTGCTCTAGTATCCTCGAAGAGTCTTAGATTAAATTAAGACATCATTCCTTAAGTTTTGAATATCTTAATTCTATCAGATAAGATGTTGCTTCGACTCGATACAGAGGATCTCATTTTTGCTGTTTGATATGCTGCTTCATCAATATGAAGAGTCTCATTCCAGATTTTTTAGAGATACTGCTCTAGTATCCTCGAAGAGTCTTAGATTCAATTAAGACATTATTCCTTAGGTTTGGAATATTTTAATTCTATCAGATAAGATGCTGCTTCGACTCGATACAGAGAATCTCATTTTTGTTGTTTGAGATGATGCTTCATTAATATGAGAGTCTCATTCCCGAGTTTTTTTAGAGATACTTCTATAGTATCCTCGAAGAGTCTTAGCTTCAATTAAGACATCATTCCTTAGGTTTGTAATATCTTAATTCTATCAGATAAGATGCTGCTTTGACTCGATACAAAGAATCTCATTTTTGCGGTTTGAGATGTTGCTTCATCAATATGAAGAATTTCATTCCATATATTTAGAGATACTGCTCTAGTATCCTCGAAGAGTCTTAGATTGAATTAAGACATCATTCCTTAGGTTTGGAATATCTTAATTCTATATGATAAGATGCTGCTTCGACTCGATACAGAGAATCTCATTTTTGTTGTTTGAGATGCTGCTTCATCAATATGAAGAGTCTCATTCAATATTTTATAGAGATACTTCTCTAGTATCCTCGAAGAGTCTTAGATTCAATTAAGACATCATTCCTTAAGTTTGGAATATTTTAATTCTATCAGATAAGATGTTGCTTCGACTCGATACAGAGAATCTCATTTTTGTTGTTTGAGATGCTGCTTCATTAATATGAGAGTCACATTCCAGAGTTTTTATTTGGAGATATTGCTCTAGTATCCTAGAAGAGTCTTAGATTCAATTAAGACATCATTCCTTAGGTTTGGAATATCTTAATTCTTTCAGATAAGATGCTGCTTCGACTCGATACAGAGAATCTCATTTTTGCTGTTTGAGATGTTGCTTCATCAATATGAAGAGTATCATTCCATATTTTTTAGAGATACTTCTCTAGTATCCTCGAAGAGTCTTAGATTCAATTAAGACATCATTCCTTAAGTTTGGAATATTTTAATTCTATCAGATAAGATGCTGCTTCGACTCGATACAGAGAATCTCATTTTTGTTGTCTGAGATGCTGCTTCATTAATATGAGAGTCACATTCCAGAGTTTTTTTTAGAGATACTGCTCTAGTATCCTCGAAGAGTCTTAGATTTAATTAAGACATCATTCCTTAGGTTTGGAATATCTTAATTCTTTCAGATAAGATGCTGCTTCGACTCGATACAGAGAATCTTATTTTTGCTGTTTGAGATGTTGCTTCATTGAAATTCTAGTTATCAGACTTTGGATGTCACACTGGTTGTTATGACATCCAATTCTGCACAGACAGGGATTATGCAGAACTTAATTGTAAGTGCAGTAAATAACACAAGTAATTGTTCACCCAGTTCAGTCCAACATGACCTACATCTGGGGGCTACCAAGCCAGGGAGGAAATCCACTATTAGTAGTATCAATTCAAAGCTAAACTCACCCGTTTACAACTTATCACTTAATCCCTACCCAATGCAATTTCAATCTTAATCTAAGATCAGAGTTCCTACTCACTCCCCCTCAATCACCTCAGTGATATTAAAAACACTTTGAAGTCACACTTCAAAAACAACTCTTGGTTATGCTTCACAGCTTAAACCAAGATACACAGCACTCACGCTTAAAAGCTTTGAGTGACACAACACTTACAACTCAATGAACACCCTATGCCAAAGCAATCATCTATTTGATAATGGCTTGGCTTACAAGATACGTCTAATTCTAGACTCACAAAAATACAGCAGTGAAGTAAGATGGACACACTAAATCTTCACGCCTCAAAATCCCTGAAACTGAATGGAGGAATGCCTTCCTTTTTATATTGCAGCACCTGGGCTTTTGCACCTGTATTTTCCTGAATTTTAGGTCACATACGTTCCCTCAAATTCAATATTTAGGTTGCTAACAAATAGGCTATTTGTTAGGTTCATTGAATGTAGCTTGGTTGTTGATTTCCTGGATTTTCTCTAAGCTGTTGACTTCCTAAAGAATAGCCTGAGAAAGCTGTAACAGAAAACTGAACAACCTATAATTTAGCATATGCTGTCAGGCATGAATGTCACGACATTCTGCTTGACATCAAGGTCCATATGCTGAGTCTGTTTTCCCAGAAAACAGACTGTACAAATCTGCTGACCTGTACATGATCAATATGACCATACTACAGTACCAGCTTACATTAGTAAATGTCAAAGTGTCCAACTTAACATTTACACAGTTGGCCTTAGGTTAGTTCTGTAATTCTCTTGAAGAACAAACTAACTAATATGCTGAAGTATAGCAGAACACCACTCTGCCCAATCTTCAGTAGCTGCTGTCAATGATGAATGTCACAACATCCAGTTTGACATTCAATCAGTAGGCCTTATGCCAGGTCTGGTTCTTCCTTGATAACCAGACTGCAAGTAAATACTAAGTTCTAACAGAGCTTCTGTTCCTTAGTATCTGTTGACAGGTATGAATGTCACAGCATTCAATAATCCTGTGTTAGCTAGTCCTGCAGTAACTACAATGTAGTTACATATACATGTCATGACATCAGTCAAGACATTTGTGTTTTACCATACAATGCAGCCAATTAAACACCTACAAACTCCCCCTTTGGCAAATTTTTGGCTAAAACACTTTGATCCCCATAACAGAGTTCATAGCAGCGGAATAATACTAGCTAATACACTCAGAGTGGCAGCACACTCACACACATGGAAGTTAAATGAAAACTTCACATAGCAGCACATATATATTAGAAGTTGCACCTAAACTTCAACATCAGCTGCAGGGGGGGAATCTTCAGATCTGTCATGAGAGTCTGTTTGTAGAGACCCACTCTGTTTGTCAGGGGTATTGGTGGTGGTTATTACTCCCCCTTTTTGTCACAAATGTTGCCAAAGTCAACAACATAGGCAGAGCACAATGACAGAGTTCCAGACTTGGTTTTACTTCACAGTTTCAACCAAGTTCACATCCACTTGATCTTGCTTCACAGCTTCGATCAAGTGATCACCCACTTTTGCTTTACAGTAGGTACCACCATATCAGATGCCATGATGTTGTTTCTGACATCCAGAACCACTCCTGCATGAACAGCATCCTTGAACTCCTGCAGGTACAGAGGCCTTCTCTCTGTAGGGTGTCCCCTTACCCTCTTGTATTCACCCTTGTTGCGCGCAGCATAGCTATGATATGTTGACCAATCATAGTCTTGTACAAATCGTTTAATAGGCAGAGATATTAAACAATTTATCCCAAACATCAGTGGTTGCTATAATGTCTCAGAGAGACATATTCCCAGTTTGCTCCTTAAGTTTTCAAACTGAGTAGCATCCAGAGCCTTTGTAAATATGTCAGCCAGTTGAAGATCCGTGGCTACATGTTCCAAAGTGATCACCTTGTCTTCCACCAGATCTCTGATGAAGTGGTGCCTAATGTCAATATGTTTGGTCCTGCTGTGTTGGATGGGATTCTTGGAGATGTTGATGGCACTGAGATTATCACAGAACAATGTCATGACATTTTGAGTGACATTGTACTCAGTGAGCATTTGTTTCATCCAAACCAGTTGGGAGCAACTGCTTCCAGCCGCTATGTATTCAGCCTCTGCAGTGGACAGAGAGACACAGTTCTGCTTCTTGCTGAACCACGATATGAGGTTTTCTCCTAAGAAGAAACATCCACCTGATGTGCTTTTTCTGTCATCAGCACTTCCAGCCCAATCAGCATCACAGTACCCAGATAGGACAGGCTCAGACCCATGTGAGTACAGCATCCCATAGTCACATGTCCCATTGATGTACTTGAGGATCCTTTTGACTTGATTCAAGTGACTCACCTTGGGCTCTGCTTGATATCTGGCACACACTCCAACTGCATAGGAAATGTCAGGTCTACTTGCAGTTAGATACAGCAGACTACCTATCATGCTTCTGTACAGGCATTGATCAACACTGGGTCCTCCATCATCTTTGGTTAACTTCAGATGAGTAGGAGTTGGAGTCCTCTTGTGCCTGGCATGATCCATACCAAACTTCTTAACTATGTTCTTGGCATACTTGCTTTGGGAGAGAAACATGGAGTCCTCCATTTGGTTTACTTGCATTCCAAGGAAATAGGTCAGTTCTCCCACTAGACTCATTTCAAACTCAGATTGCATCTGGTGAACAAATTTTTTAACCATTTGTTCTGACATTCCACCAAAGACTATATCATCCACATAGATTTGAGCTATCATGATTTTGCCTTCCTCATCCTTCACAAACAAGGTTTTATCTATGCCACCCTTTCTGTATCCATTTGTGGTCAGAAATTCGGTTAACCTTTCATACCAAGCTCTGGGTGCTTGCTTCAACCCATACAAGGCTTTCTTCAGCTTGTATACATGCTCAGGTTGGTTAGGATCACAAAACCCTTTGGGTTGTTCCACATAGACTTCTTCATTCGGGTAGCCATTCAAGAATGCACTCTTCACATCCATTTGAAATAGCTTAAACTTCAGGATGCATGCTACCCCCAACAGCAATCTGATGGACTCAAGTCTAGCCACAGGAGCAAATGTCTCATCAAAGTCTACTCCTTCAACTTGAGTGTATCCTTGAGCTACTAGTCTTGCTTTATTTCTAGTAATTACTCCTTTCTCATCAGATTTGTTTTTGTAGATCCACTTGGTACCAATGATGTTGGACCCTTCAGGTCTTGGAACCAGCTCCCATACTTCATGCCTTGTGAACTGCTCGAGTTCCTCTTGCATGGCAATGATCCAGTATTCATCAGTCAGGGCTTCTTTCACATTCTTTGGTTCAACCTTGGAAACAAAGCAGGAATTTGAGTTTATTCCTCTTGACCTGGTAGTTACACCACTGGTGGGATCCCCTATGATAAGATCCTTAGGGTGGTCTTTCTGAATTCTGATAGATGGCACTTTGGTAGGTGCTTCTACTTCACATTCAGGAAGAGGTTCCTGTACTTCTTCAGGCTTGACTGGACTGTAAGTTGGACTATCAAGGAATGTTTCAACATCCTCCATGACATCGGTTCCTTCCTCTTTATCATCCACAATGACATTTATGGATTCCATCAGGACATTGGTCCTGTAGTTGAACACTCTATAGGCTCTGCTGTTCGTGGAGTATCCCAGAAATACGCCTTCATCACTTTTGGGATCTAGCTTCCTTCTCTGTTCACGATCTGTGAGAATGTAGCATTTACTTCCAAAAATATGAAAGTACTTCACAGTGGGTTTTCTACCCTTCCATATTTCATACAGAGTGGAGGAGGTTCCTTTTCTCAAGGTGACTCTGTTGTGAACATAGCACGCCGTATTCATTGCTTCAGCCCAAAAGTGCATAGGGAGCTTCTTTGCATGAATCATTGCTCTGGCAGATTCTTGAATAGTTCTATTTTTTCTTTCAACTATTCCATTCTGCTGAGGAGTTATAGGGGAGGAGAACTCATGGCTTATTCCTTCAGATGAGCAGAACTCATCAAACTTGGAATTCTTGAATTCAGTGCCATGATCACTTCTAATCCGGACCACACAACTGTCCTTTTCTCTTTGAAGTCTTATGCACAGATCCTTGAAGACATCAAATGTATCTGACTTCTCTCTGATGAAGTTTATCCACGTGTATCTGGAATGGTCATCAACCACCACGTAGGCATACTTCTTCCCACCAAGACTTTCAACCTGCATAGGTCCCATTAGGTCCATGTGCAGCAGTTCCAGAACTCTGGAGGTTGTGGAATGTCCCAGCTTTGGGTGTGACATCTTGGTTTGCTTGCCCACTTGGCATTCTCCACAGACTCTTCCTTCATCAATCAGAAGCTTTGGCATTCCTCTGACTGCTTCCTTGGATATGATCTTCTTCATTCCACGTAAGTGGAGATGGCCAAGTCTTCTATGCCACAGCTTCACCTCCTGTTCTTCCTTGGCTGAGGAGCAAGTTGTGGAAAAGTTAGAGAGGTCAGGTTCCCACAGATAGCAGTTGTCTTTGGACCTGGTTCCTCTCATAACTTCCTGATTGTCACCATTTGTCACAATGCACTGCTCCTTAGTAAACTGAACATGAAAACCTTGATCACACAGCTGACTTATACTGATGAGGTTTGCAGTTAGTCCTCTTACTAACAGCACATTGTTCAGTTTTGGCACTCCAAAACAGTCCAGTTTGCCCACACCTCTGATTTTTCCTTTGGCACCATCACCAAAAGTCACATAGCTGGTGGTGTGAGGTTGAATGTCTACCAGTAGATTTTCCATACCAGTCATATGTCTTGAGCATCCACTGTCAAAGTACCAGTCTTCTCTGGAAGAAGCCCTTAGGGCAGTGTGTGCTATCCTAGCATACCATTGTTGCTTCTTAATGGGAACACATCGCTTGCGTGTGTTATGCTTAGGTCTGACAGGTGAGGCTCTGTTAGGGAAGCCATGAATCCAGTAGCAGAAGGCTTTTATGTGTCCAAGCCTGCCACAGTGGTGACACCTCCAATTCTGGAATATTCTCTTCTGATGATCATTCATCCTAGCTCCTCGATGTTGAGACATCGGTTTTGACATCTGCTTGAACTTCTGAACTTTAGCCTTTGGGCGTTTGTGTTCAGCTCTTTTTCCAAATCCTAGCCCAGATTTGGTTCCAGACTGCTGTCCCACCTTTAGGATTTCTTCCAAGGTGTCAGTTCCCTTATTCATCATTCTGATGGATTTGGTCATCTGGTTCAGCTTGGAGGTCAGCAGGGCTATCTCATCATTCAGCCCTTCTATGGCAGACAGTTGTTTCTGTCTCTCATCTTCCAGTTCCTTGATGAGTTTCTTCTGCTTTTCACCTTGTGCACGTACTTCTGCACTGGTGGTACACAGCTTCTTGTATGCTGCAGCAAGTTCATCAAAGGTCAGCTCATCTGCACTTGTGTCATCTTCAGAGACACACACACTAGTTAGTGCAGTGACATGTTTGGCAGATTCTCCTTCAGATTCACTTTCAGAATCTCCTTCAGACCATGTGATAGCTAGCCCCTTATTTTGCAATTTGAGGTAAGTAGGACATTCAGCTCTGACGTGTCCATACCCTTCACAACCATGACACTGGATTCCCTTCCCATGGTTGAACTTTTCTTCAGAAGTTGATCTTTTCTTAATGTCAGACGGGATGTTCTTGACATTGGGTCTACCTCTTTTATCAATCTTCTTCATGAACTTGTTGAATTGCCTTCCAAGCATGGCTAAGGCTTCTGATATACTTTCATCACCTCCAGTATATCCTTCTTCTGCCTCCTCTTCAGCATTAGATACAAAGGCTATGCTTTTCTTCTTCTCAGCATACTCACCTAAGCCCATTTCAAAGGTTTGGAGAGAACCAATGAGCTCATCTACCTTCATATTGCTGATGTCCTGAGCCTCCTCTATGGCAGTGACCTTCATAGCAAACCTCTTAGGCAAGGACCTGAGAATCTTTCTTACAAGTTTCTCTTCGGTCATTTTCTCACCTAGTCCACCAGAGGTGTTTGCAATTTCAAGAATATTCATGTGGAAGTCATGAATAGTCTCATCCTCTTTCATCCTCAGATTTTCAAACTTGGTTGTCAGCATCTGAAGTTTTGACATCTTCACCTTGGAAGTACCTTCATGAGTTACCTTGAGGGTATCCCAAACTTCCTTAGCTAGTTCACAATGGTGCACCAGCCTGAAGATGTTCTTAGTGATTCCATTGAACAGTGCATTCAAGGCTTTGGAATTTCCAAGAGCTAATGCCTCTTGTTCCTTGTCCCAATCTTCTTCAGGAATCTGCACACTGACTCCATCTTCATCAGTCCTCGTTGGATGTTCCCATCCCTTGTTGACAGCTCTCCAGACTTTGCTGTCTAGAGACCTTAAGAAGGCTATCATGCGAGGCTTCCAGTCATCATAGTTAGATCCATCCAACATGGGTGGTCTGTTTGAGTGTCCTAAATCCTTGTCCATGGTACTAGAAAGTAACTTCCCTAGATCTCACCCAGAACTTCACAGGCAGGGTGCCTGCTCTGATGCCAATTGAAATTCTAGTTATCAGACTTTGGATGTCACACTGGTTGTTATGACATCCAATTCTGCACAGACAGGGATTATGCAGAACTTAATTGTAAGTGTAGTAAATAACACAAGTAATTGTTCACCCAGTTCAGTCCAACATGACCTACATCTGGGGGCTACCAAGCCAGGGAGGAAATCCACTATTAGTAGTATCAATTCAAAGCTAAACTCACCCGTTTACAACTTATCACTTAATCCCTACCCAATGCAATTTCAATCTTAATCTAAGATCAGAGTTCCTACTCACTCCCCCTCAATCACCTCAGTGATATTAAAAACACTTTGAAGTCACACTTCAAAAACAACTCTTGGTTATGCTTCACAGCTTAAACCAAGATACACAGCACTCACGCTTAAAAGCTTTGAGTGACACAACACTTACAACTCAATGAACACCCTATGCCAAAGCAATCATCTATTTGATAATGGCTTGGCTTACAAGATACGTCTAATTCTAGACTCACAAAAATACAGCAGTGAAGTAAGATGGACACACTAAATCTTCACGCCTCAAAATCCCTGAAACTGAATGGAGGAATGCCTTCCTTTTTATATTGCAGCACCTGGGCTTTTGCACCTGTATTTTCTTGAATTTTAGGTCACATACGTTCCCTCAAATTCAATATTTAGGTTGCTAACAAATAGGCTATTTGTTAGGTTCATTGAATGTAGCTTGGTTGTTGATTTCCTGGATTTTCTCTAAGCTGTTGACTTCCTAAAGAATAGCCTGAGAAAGCTGTAACAGAAAACTGAACAACCTACAATTTAGCATATGCTGTCAGGCATGAATGTCACGACATTCTGCTTGACATCAAGGTCCATATGCTGAGTCTGTTTTCCCAGAAAACAGACTGTACAAATCTGCTGACCTATACATGATCAATATGACCATACTACAGTACCAGCTTACATTAGTAAATGTCAAAGTGTCCAACTTAACATTTACACAGTTGGCCTTAGGTTAGTTCTGTAATTCTCTTGAAGAACAAACTAACTAATATGCTGAAGTATAGCAGAACACCACTCTGCCCAATCTTCAGTAGCTGCTGTCAATGATGAATGTCACAACATCCAGTTTGACATTCAATCAGTAGGCCTTATGCCAGGTCTGGTTCTTCCTTGATAACCAGACTGCAAGTAAATACTAAGTTCTAACAGAGCTTCTGTTCCTTAGTATCTGTTGACAGGTATGAATGTCACAGCATTCAATAATCCTGTGTTAGCTAGTCCTGCAGTAACTACAATGTAGTTACATATACATGTCATGACATCAGTCAAGACATTTGTGTTTTACCATACAATGCAGCCAATTAAACACCTACATTCATCAATATGAAGAGTGTCATTCCATATATTTAGAGATATTGCTCTAGTATCCTGGAAGAGTCTTAGATTGAATTAAGACATCATTCCTTAGGTTTGGAATATCTTAATTCTATCAGATAAGATGCTGCTTCGACTCGATACAGAGAATCTAATTTTTGTTGTTTGAGATGCTGCTTCATCAATATGAAGAGTCTCATTCCATATTTTTTAGAGATACTTCTCTAGTATCCTCTAAGAGTCTTAGATTCAATTAAGACATCATTCCTTAGGTTTGGAATTTCTTAATTCTTTCAGATAAGATGTTGCTTCGACTCGATACAGAGAATCTCATTTTTGCTGTTTGAGATGTTGCTTCATCAATATGAAGAGTCTCATTCCAGATTTTTTAAAGATACTGCTCTAGTATCCTGGAAGAGTCTTATATTCAATTAATACATTATTCATTAGGTTTGGAATATCTTAATTCTATCAGATAAGATGTTGTTTCGACTCGATATAGAGAATCTCATTTTTGCTGTTTGAGATGCTGCTTCATCAATATGAAGAGTCTCATTCCATATTTTTTAGAGATACTTCTCTAGTATCCTCGAAGAGTCTTAGATTTAATTAAGACATCATTCCTTAGGTTTGGAATATCTTAATTCTATCAGATAAGATGCTGCTTCGACTCGATACAGAGAATCTCATTTTTGTTGTTTGAGATGTTGCTTCATCAATATGAAGAGTCTCATTCCAGACTTTTTAGAGATACTGCTCTAGTATCCTTGAAGAGTTTTAGATTCAATTAAGACATTATTCCTTAGGTTTGGAATATCTTAATTCTATCAGATAAGATGTTGCTTCGACTCGATATAGAGAATCTCATTTTTGCTGTTTGAGATGTTGCATTATCAATATGAAGAGTCTCATTCCAGATTTTTTTAGAGATACTGCTCTAGTAACCTAGAAGAGTCTTAGATTCATTTAAGACATCATTCCTTAGGTTTGGAATATCTTAATTCTATCAGATAAGATACTGCTTCGACTCGATACAGAGAATCTCATTTTTGTTGTTTGAGATGCTGCTTCATTAATATGAGAGTCACATTCAAGAGTTTTTTTTAGAGATATTGCTCTAGTATCCTAGAAGAGTCTTAGATTCAATTAAGACATCGTTCCTTAGGTTTGGAATATCTTAATTCTTTCAGATAAGATGCTGCTTCGACTCGATACAGAGAATCTCATTTTTGCTGTTTGAGATGTTGCTTCATCAATATGAAGAGTCTCATTCCATATTTTTTAGAGATACTTCTCTAGTATCCTCGAAGAGTCTTAGATTCAATTAAGACATCATTCCTTAAGTTTGGAATATTTTAATTCTATCAGATAAGATGCTGCTTCGACTCGATACAGAGAATCTCATTTTTGTTGTTTGAGATGCTGCTTCATTAATATGAGAGTCACATTCCAGAGTTTTTTTAGAGATACTGCTCTAGTATCCTCGAAGAGTCTTAGATTCAATTAAGACATCATTCCTTAAGTTTGGAATATCTTAATTCTTTCAGATAAGATGCTACTTCGACTCGATACAGAGAATCTCATTTTTGCTGTTTGAGATGTTGCTTCATCAATATGAAGAGTCTCATTCCATATATTTAGAGATATTGCTCTAGTATCCTGGAAGAGTCTTAGATTGAATTAAGACATCATTCCTTAGGTTTGGAATATCTTAATTCTATCAGATAAGATGCTGCTTCGACTCGATACAGAGAATCTCATTTTTGCTGTTTGAGATGCTGCTTCATCAATATGAAGAGTCTCATTCAAGATTTTCTAGAGATACTGCTCTAGTATCCTCGAAGAGTCTTAGATTAAATTAAGACATCATTCCTTAAGTTTTGAATATCTTAATTCTATCAAATAAGATGTTGCTTCGACTCGATACAGAGGATCTCATTTTTGCTGTTTGAGATGCTGCTTCATCAATATTAAGAGTCTCATTCCAGATTTTTTAGAGATACTGCTCTAGTATCCTCGAAGAGTCTTAGATTCAATTAAGACATTATTCCTTAGGTTTGGAATATTTTAATTCTATCAGATAAGATGTTGATTCGACTCGATACAGAGAATCTCATTTTTGTTGTTTGAGATGATGCTTCATTAATATGAGAGTCTCATTCCAGAGTTTTTTTAGAGATACTTCTATAGTATCCTCGAAGAGTCTTAGCTTCAATTAAGACATCATTCCTTAGGTTTGTAATATCTTAATTCTATCAGATAAGATGCTGCTTTGACTCGATACAGAGAATCTCATTTTTGCGGTTTGAGAAGTTGCTTCATCAATATGAAGAGTCTCATTCCATATATTTAGAGATACTGCTCTAGTATCCTCGAAGAGTCTTAGATTGAATTAAGACATCATTCCTTAGGTTTGGAATATCTTAATTCTATCTGATAAGATGCTGCTTCGACTCGATACAAAGAATCTCATTTTTGTTGTTTGAGATGCTGCTTCATCAATATGAAGAGTCTCATTCAATATTTTTTAGAGATACTTCTCTAGTATCCTCGAAGAGTCTTAGATTCAATTAAGACATCATTCCTTAAGTTTGGAATATTTTAATTCTATCAGATAAGATGCTGCTTCGACTCGATACAGAGAATCTCATTTTTGTTGTTTGAGATGCTGCTTCATTAATATGAGAGTCACATTCCAGAGTTTTTTTAGAGATATTGCTCTAGTATCCTAGAAGAGTCTTAGATTCAATTAATACATCATTCCTTAGGTTTGGAATATCTTAATTCTTTCAGATAAGATGCTGCTTCGACTCGATACAGAGAATCTCATTTTTGCTGTTTGAGATGTTGCTTCATCTATATGAAGAGTCTCATTCCATATTTTTTAGAGATACTTCTCTAGTATCCTCGAAGAGTCTTAGATTCAATTAAGACATCATTCCTTAAGTTTGGAATATTTTAATTCTATCAGATAAGATGCTGCTTCGACTCGATACAGAGAATCTCATTTTTGTTGTTTGAGATGCTGCTTCATTAATATGAGAGTCACATTCCAGAGTTTTTTTTAGAGATACTGCTCTAGTATCCTCGAAGAGTCTTAGATTCAATTAAGACATCATTCCTTAGGTTTGGAATATCTTAATTCTTTCAGATAAGATGCTGCTTCGACTCGATACAGAGAATCTCATTTTTGCTGTTTGAGATGTTGCTTCATCAATATGAAGAGTCTCATTCCATATATTTAGAGATATTGCTCTAGTATCCTGGAAGAGTCTTAGATTGAATTAAGACATCATTCCTTAGGTTTGGAATATCTTAATTCTATCAGATAAGATGCTGCTTCGACTCGATACAGAGAATCTCATTTTTGTTGTTTGAGATGCTGCTTCATCAATATGAAGAGTCTCATTCCATATTTTTTAGAGATACTTCTCTAGTATCCTCTAAGAGTCTTAGATTCAATTAAGACATCATTCCTTAGGTTTGGAATATCTTAATTCTATCAGATAAGATGCTGCTTCGACTAGATACAGAGAATCTCATTTTTGTTGTTTGAGATGTTGCTTCATCAATATTAAGAGTCTCATTCCAGATTTTTTAGAGATACTGCTCTAGTATCCTCGAAGAGTCTTAGATTCAATTAAGACATTATTCCTTAGGTTTGGAATATTTTAATTCTATCAGATAAGATGCTGATTCGACTCGATACAGAGAATCTCATTTTTGTTGTTTGAGATGATGCTTCATTAATATGAGAGTCTCATTCCAGAGTTTTTTTAGAGATACTTCTATACTATCCTCGAAGAGTCTTAGCTTCAATTAAGACATCATTCCTTAGGTTTGTAATATCTTAATTCTATCAGATAAGATGCTGCTTTGACTCGATACAGAGAATCTCATTTTTGCGGTTTGAGATGTTGCTTCATCAATATGAAGAGTCTCATTCCATATATTTAGAGATACTGCTCTAGTATCCTCGAAGAGTCTTAGATTGAATTAAGACATCATTCCTTAGGTTTGGAATATCTTAATTCTATCTGATAAGATGCTGCTTCGACTCGATACAGAGAATCTCATTTTTGTTGTTTGAGATGCTGCTTCATCAATATGAAGAGTCTCATTCAATATTTTTTAGAGATACTTCTCTAGTATCCTCGAAGAGTCTTAGATTCAATTAAGACATCATTCCTTAAGTTTGGAATATTTTAATTCTATCAGATAAGATGCTGCTTCGACTCGATACAGAGAATCTCATTTTTGTTGTTTGAGATGCTGCTTCATTAATATGAGAGTCACATTCCAGAGTTTTTTTAGAGATATTGCTCTAGTATCCTAGAAGAGTCTTAGATTCAATTAATACATCATTCCTTAGGTTTGGAATATCTTAATTCTTTCAGATAAGATGCTGCTTCGACTCGATACAGAGAATCTCATTTTTGTTGTTTGAGATGATGCTTCATTAATATGAGAGTCTCATTCCAGAGTTTTTTTAGAGATACTTCTATACTATCCTCGAAGAGTCTTAGCTTCAATTAAGACATCATTCCTTAGGTTTGTAATATCTTAATTCTATCAGATAAGATGCTGCTTTGACTCGATACAGAGAATCTCATTTTTGCGGTTTGAGATGTTGCTTCATCAATATGAAGAGTCTCATTCCATATATTTAGAGATACTGCTCTAGTATCCTCGAAGAGTCTTAGATTGAATTAAGACATCATTCCTTAGGTTTGGAATATCTTAATTCTATCTGATAAGATGCTGCTTCGACTCGATACAGAGAATCTCATTTTTGTTGTTTGAGATGCTGCTTCATCAATATGAAGAGTCTCATTCAATATTTTTTAGAGATACTTCTCTAGTATCCTCGAAGAGTCTTAGATTCAATTAAGACATCATTCCTTAAGTTTGGAATATTTTAATTCTATCAGATAAGATGCTGCTTCGACTCGATACAGAGAATCTCATTTTTGTTGTTTGAGATGCTGCTTCATTAATATGAGAGTCACATTCCAGAGTTTTTTTAGAGATATTGCTCTAGTATCCTAGAAGAGTCTTAGATTCAATTAATACATCATTCCTTAGGTTTGGAATATCTTAATTCTTTCAGATAAGATGCTGCTTCGACTCGATACAGAGAATCTCATTTTTGCTGTTTGAGATGTTGCTTCATCAATATGAAGAGTCTCATTCCATATTTTTTAGAGATACTTCTCTAGTATCCTCGAAGAGTCTTAGATTCAATTAAGACATCATTCCTTAAGTTTGGAATATTTTAATTCTATCAGATAAGATGCTGCTTCGACTCGATACAGAGAATCTCATTTTTGTTGTTTGAGATGATGCTTCATTAATATGAGAGTCTCATTCCAGAGTTTTTTTAGAGATACTTCTATACTATCCTCGAAGAGTCTTAGCTTCAATTAAGACATCATTCCTTAGGTTTGTAATATCTTAATTCTATCAGATAAGATGCTGCTTTGACTCGATACAGAGAATCTCATTTTTGCGGTTTGAGATGTTGCTTCATCAATATGAAGAGTCTCATTCCATATATTTAGAGATACTGCTCTAGTATCCTCGAAGAGTCTTAGATTGAATTAAGACATCATTCCTTAGGTTTGGAATATCTTAATTCTATCTGATAAGATGCTGCTTCGACTCGATACAGAGAATCTCATTTTTGTTGTTTGAGATGCTGCTTCATCAATATGAAGAGTCTCATTCAATATTTTTTAGAGATACTTCTCTAGTATCCTCGAAGAGTCTTAGATTCAATTAAGACATCATTCCTTAAGTTTGGAATATTTTAATTCTATCAGATAAGATGCTGCTTCGACTCGATACAGAGAATCTCATTTTTGTTGTTTGAGATGCTGCTTCATTAATATGAGAGTCACATTCCAGAGTTTTTTTAGAGATATTGCTCTAGTATCCTAGAAGAGTCTTAGATTCAATTAATACATCATTCCTTAGGTTTGGAATATCTTAATTCTTTCAGATAAGATGCTGCTTCGACTCGATACAGAGAATCTCATTTTTGCTGTTTGAGATGTTGCTTCATCAATATGAAGAGTCTCATTCCATATTTTTTAGAGATACTTCTCTAGTATCCTCGAAGAGTCTTAGATTCAATTAAGACATCATTCCTTAAGTTTGGAATATTTTAATTCTATCAGATAAGATGCTGCTTCGACTCGATACAGAGAATCTCATTTTTGTTGTTTGAGATGCTGCTTCATTGATATGAGAGTCACATTCCAGAGTTTTTTTTAGAGATACTGCTCTAGTATCCTCGAAGAGTCTTAGATTCAATTAAGACATCATTCCTTAGGTTTGGAATATCTTAATTATTTCAGATAAGATGCTGCTTCGACTCGATACAGAGAATCTCATTTTTGCTGTTTGAGATGTTGCTTCATCAATATGAAGAGTCTCATTCCATATATTTAGAGCTATTGCTCTAGTATCCTGGAAGAGTCTTAGATTGAATTAAGACATCATTCCTTAGGTTTGGAATATCTTAATTCTATCAGATAAGATGCTGCTTCGACTCGATACAGAGAATCTCATTTTTGTTGTTTGAGATGCTGCTTCATCAATATGAAGAGTCTCATTCCATATTTTTTAGAGATACTTCTCTAGTATCCTCTAAGAGTCTTAGATTCAATTAAGACATCATTCCTTAGGTTTGGAATATCTTAATTCTATCAGATAAGATGCTGCTTCGACTAGATACAGAGAATCTCATTTTTGCTGTTTGAGATGTTGCTTCATCAATATGAAGAGTCTCATTCCAGATTTTTAAGAGATACTGCTCTAGTATCCTTGAAGAGTTTTAGATTCAATTAAGACATTATTCCTTAGGTTTGGAATATCTTAATTCTAACAGATAAGATGTTGCTTCAACTCGATATAGAGAATCTCATTTTTGCTGTCTGAGATGTTGCTTCACCAATATGAAGAGTCTCATTCCAGATTTTTTTAGAGATACTGCTCTAGTAGCCTAGAAGAGTGTTAGATTCATTTAAGACATCATTCCTTAGGTTTGGAATATCTTAATTCTATCAGATAAGATGTTGCTTCGACTCGATACAGAGAATCTAATTTTGCTGTTTGAGATGCTGCTTCATCAATATGAAGAGTCTCATTCCAAATTTTAAGATATACTGCTCTTGTATCCATGAAGAGTCTTAGATTCAATTAAGACATCATTCCTTTGGTCTGGAATATCTTAATTCTATCAGATAAGATGCTGCTTCGACTCGATGCATAGAATCTCACTTTTGCTGTTGAGATGCTGCTTCATTAATATGAAGAGTTTCATTCCAGATTTTTTTAGAGATACTGCTCTAGTATTCATGAAGAGTCTTATATTCAATTAAGACATCATTTCTTAGGTTTGGAATATCTTAATTCTATCAGATAAGATGCTGCTTCGACTCGATACAAAGAATCTCATTTTTGTGGTTTGAGATGCTGCTTCAGCAATATGAAGAGTCTCATTCCAGAGTTTTTTTAGAGATACTTCTATAGTATCCTCGAAGAGTCTTAGCTTCAATTAAGACATCATTCCTTAGGTTTGTAATATCATAATTCTATCAGATAAGATGCTGCTTTGACTCGATACAGAGAATCTCATTTTTGCGGTTTGAGATGTTGCTTCATCAATATGAAGAGTCTCATTCCATATATTTAGAGATACTGCTCTAGTATCCTCGAAGAGTCTTAGATTGAATTAAGACATCATTCCTTAGGTTTGGAATATCTTAATTCTATCTGATAAGATGCTGCTTCGACTCGATACAGAGAATCTCATTTTTGTTGTTTGAGATGCTGCTTCATCAATATGAAGAGTCTCATTCAATATTTTTTAGAGATACTTCTCTAGTATCCTCGAAGAGTCTTAGATTCAATTAAGACATCATTCCTTAAGTTTGGAATATTTTAATTCTATCAGATAAGATGCTGCTTCGACTCGATACAGAGAATCTCATTTTTGTTGTTTGAGATGCTGCTTCATTGATATGAGAGTCACATTCCAGAGTTTTTTTTAGAGATACTGCTCTAGTATCCTCGAAGAGTCTTAGATTCAATTAAGACATCATTCCTTAGGTTTGGAATATCTTAATTATTTCAGATAAGATGTTGCTTCGACTCGATACAGAGAATCTCATTTTTGCTGTTTGAGATGTTGCTTCATCAATATGAAGAGTCTCATTCCATATATTTAGAGATATTGCTCTAGTATCCTGGAAGAGTTTTAGATTGAATTAAGACATCATTCCTTAGGTTTGGAATATCTTAATTCTATCAGATAAGATGCTGCTTCGACTCGATACAGAGAATCTCATTTTTGTTGTTTGAGATGCTGCTTCATCAATATGAAGAGTCTCATTCCATATTTTTTAGAGATACTTCTCTAGTATCCTCTAAGAGTCTTAGATTCAATTAAGACATCATTCCTTAGGTTTGGAATATCTTAATTCTATCAGATAAGATGCGGCTTCGACTAGATACAGAGAATCTCATTTTTGCTGTTTGAGATGTTGCTTCATCAATATGAAGAGTCTCATTCCAGATTTTTAAGAGATACTGCTCTAGTATCCTTGAAGAGTTTTAGATTCAATTAAGACATTATTCCTTAGGTTTGGAATATCTTAATTCTAACAGATAAGATGTTGCTTCAACTCGATATAGAGAATCTCATTTTTGCTGTCTGAGATGTTGCTTCACCAATATGAAGAGTCTCATTCCAGATTTTTTTAGAGATACTGCTCTAGTAGCCTAGAAGAGTGTTAGATTCATTTAAGACATCATTCCTTAGGTTTGGAATATCTTAATTCTATCAGATAAGATGTTGCTTCGACTCGATACAGAGAATCTAATTTTGCTGTTTGAGATGCTGCTTCATCAATATGAAGAGTCTCATTCCAAATTTTAAGATATACTGCTCTTGTATCCATGAAGAGTCTTAGATTCAATTAAGACATCATTCCTTTGGTCTGGAATATCTTAATTCTATCAGATAAGATGCTGCTTCGACTCGATGCATAGAATCTCACTTTTGCTGTTGAGATGCTGCTTCATTAATATGAAGAGTTTCATTCCAGATTTTTTTAGAGATACTGCTCTAGTATTCATGAAGAGTCTTAGATTCAATTAAGACATCATTTCTTAGGTTTGGAATATCTTAATTCTATCAGATAAGATGCTGCTTCGACTCGATACAAAGAATCTCATTTTTGTGGTTTGAGATGCTGCTTCAGCAATATGAAGAGTCTCATTCTAGATTTTTAAAGATAATTCTCTAGTATCCTCTAAGAGTCTTAGATTAAATTAAGACATAATTCCTTAGGTTTGTAATATCTTAATTCTATCAGATAAGATGCTGCTTTGACTCGATACAGAGAATCTCATTTTTGCGGTTTGAGATGTTGCTTCATCAATATGAAGAGTCTCATTCCATATATTTAGAGATACTGCTCTAGTATCCTCGAAGAGTCTTAGATTGAATTAAGACATCATTCCTTAGGTTTGGAATATCTTAATTCTATCTGATAAGATGCTGCTTCGACTCGATACAGAGAATCTCATTTTTGTTGTTTGAGATGCTGCTTCATCAATATGAAGAGTCTCATTCAATATTTTTTAGAGATACTTCTCTAGTATCCTCGAAGAGTCTTAGATTCAATTAAGACATCATTCCTTAAGTTTGGAATATTTTAATTCTATCAGATAAGATGCTGCTTCGACTCGATACAGAGAATCTCATTTTTGTTGTTTGAGATGCTGCTTCATTAATATGAGAGTCACATTCCAGAGTTTTTTTAGAGATATTGCTCTAGTATCCTAGAAGAGTCTTAGATTCAATTAATACATCATTCCTTAGGTTTGGAATATCTTAATTCTTTCAGATAAGATGCTGCTTCGACTCGATACAGAGAATCTCATTTTTGCTGTTTGAGATGTTGCTTCATCAATATGAAGAGTCTCATTCCATATTTTTTAGAGATGCTTCTCTAGTATCCTCGAAGAGTCTTAGATTCAATTAAGACATCATTCCTTAAGTTTGGAATATTTTAATTCTATCAGATAAGATGCTGCTTCGACTCGATACAGAGAATCTCATTTTTGTTGTTTGAGATGCTGCTTCATTGATATGAGAGTCACATTCCAGAGTTTTTTTTAGAGATACTGCTCTAGTATCCTCGAAGAGTCTTAGATTCAATTAAGACATCATTCCTTAGGTTTGGAATATCTTAATTATTTCAGATAAGATGCTGCTTCGACTCGATACAGAGAATCTCATTTTTGCTGTTTGAGATGTTGCTTCATCAATATGAAGAGTCTCATTCCATATATTTAGAGATATTGCTCTAGTATCCTGGAAGAGTCTTAGATTGAATTAAGACATCATTCCTTAGGTTTGGAATATCTTAATTCTATCAGATAAGATGCTGCTTCGACTCGATACAGAGAATCTCATTTTTGTTGTTTGAGATGCTGCTTCATCAATATGAAGAGTCTCATTCCATATTTTTTAGAGATACTTCTCTAGTATCCTCTAAGAGTCTTAGATTCAATTAAGACATCATTCCTTAGGTTTGGAATATCTTAATTCTATCAGATAAGATGCTGCTTCGACTAGATACAGAGAATCTCATTTTTGCTGTTTGAGATGTTGCTTCATCAATATGAAGAGTCTCATTCCAGATTTTTAAGAGATACTGCTCTAGTATCCTTGAAGAGTTTTAGATTCAATTAAGACATTATTCCTTAGGTTTGGAATATCTTAATTCTAACAGATAAGATGTTGCTTCAACTCGATATAGAGAATCTCATTTTTGCTGTCTGAGATGTTGCTTCACCAATATGAAGAGTCTCATTCCAGATTTTTTTAGAGATACTGCTCTAGTAGCCTAGAAGAGTGTTAGATTCATTTAAGACATCATTCCTTAGGTTTGGAATATCTTAATTCTATCAGATAAGATGTTGCTTCGACTCGATACAGAGAATCTAATTTTGCTGTTTGAGATGCTGCTTCATCAATATGAAGAGTCTCATTCCAAATTTTAAGATACTGCTCTTGTATCCATGAAGAGTCTTAGATTCAATTAAGACATCATTCCTTTGGTCTGGAATATCTTAATTCTATCAGATAAGATGCTGCTTCGACTCGATGCATAGAATCTCACTTTTGCTGTTGAGATGCTGCTTCATAATATGAAGAGTTTCATTCCAGATTTTTTTAGAGATACTGCTCTAGTATTCATGAAGAGTCTTAGATTCAATTAAGACATCATTTCTTAGGTTTGGAATATCTTAATTCTATCAGATAAGATGCTGCTTCGACTCGATACAAAGAATCTCATTTTTGTGGTTTGAGATGCTGCTTCAGCAATATGAAGAGTCTCATTCTAGATTTTTATAGATAATTCTCTAGTATCCTCTAAGAGTCTTAGATTAAATTAAGACATAATTCCTTAGGTTTGTAATATCTTAATTCTATCAGATAAGATGCTGCTTTGACTCGATACAGAGAATCTCATTTTTGCGGTTTGAGATGTTGCTTCATCAATATGAAGAGTCTCATTCCATATATTTAGAGATACTGCTCTAGTATCCTCGAAGAGTCTTAGATTAAATTAAGACATCATTCCTTAGGTTTGGAATATCTTAATTCTATCTGATAAGATGCTGCTTCGACTCAATACAGAGAATCTCATTTTGTGTGTTTGAGATGCTGCTTCATCAATATGAAGAGTCTCATTCAATATTTTTAGAGATACTTCTCTAGTATCCTCGAAGAGTCTTAGATTCAATTAAGACATCATTCCTTAAGTTTGGAATATTTTAATTCTATCAGATAAGATGCTGCTTCGACTCGATACAGAGAATCTCATTTTTGTTGTTTGAGATGCTGCTTCATTAATATGAGAGTCACATTCCAGAGTTTTTTTTAGAGATATTGCTCTAGTATCCTAGAAGAGTCTTAGATTCAATTAATACATCATTCCTTAGGTTTGGAATATCTTAATTCTTTCAGATAAGATGCTGCTTCGACTCGATACAGAGAATCTTATTTTTGCTGTTTGAGATGTTGCTTCATCAATATGAAGAGTCTCATTCCATATTTTTTAGAGATACTTCTCTAGTATCCTCGAAGAGTCTTAGATTCAATTAAGACATCATTCCTTAAGTTTGGAATATTTAATTCTATCAGATAAGATGCTGCTTCGACTCGATACCGAGAATCTCATTTTTGTTGTTTGAGATGCTGCTTCATTAATATGAGAGTCACATTCCAGAGTTTTTTTAGAGATACTACTCTAGTATCCTCGAAGAGTCTTAGATTCAATTAAGACATCATTCCTTAGGTTTGGAATATCTTAATTCTTTCAGATAAGATGCTGCTTCGACTCGATACAGAGAATCTCATTTTTGTTGTTTGAGATGTTGCTTCATCAATATGAAGAGTCTCATTCCATATATTTAGAGATATTGCTCTAGTATCCTGGAAGAGTCTTAGATTGAATTAAGACATCATTCCTTAGGTTTGGAATATCTTAATTCTATCAGATAAGATGCTGCTTCGACTCGATACAGAGAATCTCATTTTTGTTGTTTGAGATGCTGCTTCATTAATATGAGGGTCACATTCAAGAGTTTTTTTAGAGATATTGCTCTAGTATCCTAGAAGAGTCTTAGATTCAATTAATACATCATTCCTTAGGTTTGGAATATCTTAATTCTTTCAGATAAGATGCTGCTTCGACTCGATACAGAGAATCTCATTTTTGCTGTTTGAGATGTTGCTTCATCAATATGAAGAGTCTCATTCCATATTTTTTAGAGATACTTCTCTAGTATCCTCGAAGGGTCTTAGATTCAATTAAGACATCATTCCTTAAGTTTGGAATATTTTAATTCTATCAGATAAGATGCTGCTTCGACTCGATACAAAGAATCTCATTTTTGTGGTTTGAGATGCTGCTTCAGCAATATGAAGAGTCTCATTCTAGATTTTTATAGATAATTCTCTAGTATCCTCTAAGAGTCTTAGATTAAATTAAGACATAATTCCTTAGGTTTGTAATATCTTAATTCGATCAGATAAGATGCTGCTTTGACTCGATACAGAGAATCTCATTTTTGCGGTTTGAGATGTTGCTTCATCAATATGAAGAGTCTCATTCCATATATTTAGAGATACTGCTCTAGTATCCTCGAAGAGTCTTAGATTGAATTAAGACATCATTCCTTAGGTTTGGAATATCTTAATTCTATCTGATAAAATGCTGCTTCGACTCGATACAGAGAATCTCATTTTTGTTGTTTGAGATGCTGCTTCATCAATATGAAGAGTCTCATTCAATATTTTTTAGAGATACTTCTCTAGTATCCTCGAAGAGTCTTAGATTCAATTAAGACATTATTCCTTAAGTTTGGAATATTTTAATTCTTTCAAATAAGATGCTGCTTCGACTCGATACAGAGAATCTCATTTTTGTTGTTTGAGATGCTGCTTCATTAATATGAGAGTCACATTCCAGAGTTTTTTTTAGAGATATTTCTCTAGTATCCTAGAAGAGTCTTAGATTCAATTAATACATCATTCCTTAGGTTTGGAATATCTTAATTCTTTCAGATAAGATACTGCTTCGACTCGATACAGAGAATCTCATTTTTGCTGTTTGAGATGTTGCTTCATCAATATGAAGAGTCTCATTCCATATATTTAGAGATATTGCTCTAGTATTCTGGAAGAGTCTTAGATTGAATTAAGACATCAGTCCTTAGGTTTGGAATATCTTAATTCTATCAGATAAGATGCTGCTTCGACTCGATACAGAGAATCTCATTTTTGTTGTTTGAGATGCTGCTTCATCAATATGAAGAGTCTCATTCCATATTTTTTAGAGTTACTTCTCTAGTATCCTCTAAGAGTCTTAGATTCAATTAAGACATCATTCCTTAGGTTTGGAATATCTTAATTCTATCAGATAAGATGCTGCTTCGACTAGATACAGAGAATCTCATTTTTGCTGTTTGAGATGTTGCTTCATCAATATGAAGATTCTCATTCCAGATTTTTTAGAGATACTGCTCTAGTATCCCTGAAGAGTCTTAGATTCAATTAAGACATTATTCCTTAGGTTTGGAATATCTTAATTCTAACAGATAAGATGTTGCTTCAACTCGATATAGAGAATCTCATTTTTGCTGTCTGAGATGTTGCTTCACCAATATGAAGAGTCTCATTCCAGATTTTTTTAGAGATACTGCTCTAGTAACCTAGAAGAGTGTTAGATTCATTTAAGACATCATTCCTTAGGTTTGGAATATCTTAATTCTATCAGATAAGATGTTGCTTCGACTCGATACAGAGAATCTAATTTTGCTGTTTGAGATGCTGCTTCATCAATATGAAGAGTCTCATTCCAAATTTTAAGATATACTGCTCTTGTATCCATAAAGAGTCTTAGATTCAATTAAGACATCATTCCTTTGGTCTGGAATATCTTAATTCTATCAGATAAGATGCTGCTTCGACTCGATGCAGAGAATCTCACTTTTGCTGTTGAGATGCTGCTTCATTAATATGAAGAGTTTCATTCCAGATTTTTTTAGAGATACTGCTCTAGTATTCATGAAGAGTCTTAGATTCAATTAAGACATCATTACTTAGGTTTGGAATATCTTAATTCTATCAGATAAGATGCTGCTTCGACTCGATACAAAGAATCTCATTTTTGTGGTTTGAGATGCTGCTTCAGCAATATGAAGAGTCTCATTCTAGATTTTTATAGATAATTCTCTAGTATCCTCTAAGAGTCTTAGATTAAATTAACACATAATTCCTTAGGTTTGGAATATCTTAATTCTATCAGATAAGATGCTGCTTCGACTCGATACTGAGAATCTCATTTTTGCTGTTTGAGATGCTGCTTCATCAATATGAAGAGTCTCATTCAAGATTTTCTAGAGATACTGCTCTAGTATCCTCGAAGAGTCTTAGATTAAATTATGACATCATTCCTTAAGTTTGGAATATCTTAATTCTATCAGATAAGATGTTGCTTCGACGCGATACATAGGATCTCATTTTTGCTGTTTGAGATGCTGCTTCATCAATATGAAGAGTCTCATTCCAGATTTTTTAGAGATACTGCTCTAGTATCCTCGAAGAGTCTTAGATTCAATTAAGACATTATTCCTTAGGTTTGGAATATTTTAATTCTATCAGATAAGATGCTGCTTCGACTCGATACAGAGAATCTCATTTTTGTTGTTTGAGATGCTGCTTCATTAATATGAGAGTCTCATTCCAGTGTTTTTTTTAGAGACACTGCTCTAGTATCCTCGAAGAGTCTTAGCTTCAATTAAGACATCATTCCTTAGGTTTTTAATATCTTAATTCTATCAGATAAGATGTTGCTTCGACTCGATACAGAGAATCTCATTTTTGCGGTATGAGATGTTGCTTCATCAATATGAAGAGTCTCATTCCATATATTTAGAGATACTGCTCTAGTATCCTCGAAGAGTCTTAGATTGAATTAAGACATCATTCCTTAGGTTTGGAATATCTTAATTCTATCTGATAAGATGCTGTTTCGACTCGATACAGAGAATCTCATTTTTGTTGTTTGAGATGCTGCTTCATCAATATGAAGAGTCTCATTCCATATTTTTTAGAGATACTTCTCTAGTATCCTCGAAGAGTCTTAGATTCAATTAAGACATCATTCCTTAAGTTTGGAATATTTTAATTCTATCAGATAAGATGCTGCTTCGACTCGATACAGAGAATCTCATTTTTGTTGTTTGAGATGCTGCTTCATTGATATGAGAGTCACATTCCAGAGTTTTTTTTAGAGATACTGCTATAGTATCCTCGAAGAGTCTTAGATTCAATTAAGACATCATTCCTTAGGTTTGGAATATCTTAATTCTTTCAGATAAGATGCTGCTTCGACTCGATACAGAGAATCTCATTTTTGTTGTTTGAGATGTTGCTTCATCAATATGAAGAGTCTCATTCCATATATTTAGAGATATTGCTCTAGTATCCTGGAAGAGTCTTAGATTGAAATAAGACATCATTCCTTAGGTTTGGAATATCTTAATTCTATCAGATAAGATGCTGCTTCGACTCGATACAGAGAATCTCATTTTTGTTGTTCTAGATGCTGCTTCATCAATATGAAGAGTCTCATTCCATATTTTTTAGAGATACTTCTCTAGTATCCTCTAAGAGTCTTAGATTCAATTAAGACATCATTCCTTAGGTTTGGAATATCTTAATTCTATCAGATAAGATGCTGCTTCGACTCGATACAGAGAATCTCATTTTTGCTGTTTGAGATGTTGCTTCATCAATATGAAGAGTCTCATTCCATATTTTTTAGAGATACTTCTCTAGTATCGTCGAAGAGTCTTAGATTCAATTAAGACATCATTCCTTAAGTTTGGAATATTTTAATTCTATCAGATAAGATGCTGCTTCGACTCGATACAGAGAATCTCATTTTTGTTGTTTGAGATGCTGCTTCATTAATATGAGAGTCACATTCCAGAATTTTTTTTAGAGATACTGCTCTAGTATCCTCGAAGAGTCTTAGATTCAATTAAGACATCATTCCTTAGGTTTGGAATATCTTAATTCTTTCAGATAAGATGCTCCTTCGACTCGATACAGAGAATCTCATTTTTAGTGTTTGAGATGTTGCTTCATCAATATGAAGAGTCTCATTCCATATATTTAGAGATATTGCTCTAGTATCCTGGAAGAGTCTGAGATTGACTTAAGACATCATTCCTTAGGTTTGGAATATCTTAATTCTAACAGATAAGATGTTGCTTCGACTCGATACAGAGAATCTCATTTTTGTTGTTTGAGATGCTGCTTCATCAATATGAAGAGTCTCATTCCATATTTTTTAGAGATACTTCTCTAGTATCCTCTAAGAGTCTTAGATTCAATTAAGACATCATTCCTTAGGTTTGGAATATCTTAATTCTATCAAATAAGATGCTGCTTCGACTAGATACAGAGAATCTCATTTTTGCTGTTTGAGATGTTGCTTCATCAATATGAAGAGTCTCATCCCAGATTTTTTAGAGATACTGCTCTAGTATCCTTGAAGAGTTTTAGATTCAATTAAGACATTATTCCTTAGGTTTGGAATATCTTAATTCTAACAGATAAGATGTTGCTTCAACTCGATATAGAGAATCTCATTTTTGCTGTCTGAGATGATGCTTCACCAATATGAAGAGTCTCATTCCAGTTTTTTTTAGAGATACTGCTCTAGTAACCTAGAAGAGTGTTAGATTCATTTAAGACATCATTCCTTAGGTTTGGAATATCTTAATTCTATCAGATAAGATGCTGCTTCGACTCGATACAAAGAATCTCATTTTTGTGGTTTGAGATGCTGCTTCAGCAATATGAAGAGTCTCATTCTAGATTTTTATAGATAATTCTCTAGTATCCTCTAAGAGTCTTAGATTAAATTAAGACATAATTCCTTAGGTTTGTAATATCTTAATTCTATCAGATAAGATGCTGCTTTGACTCGATACAGAGAATCTCATTTTTGCGGTTTGAGATGTTGCTTCATCAATATGAAGAGTCTCATTCCATATATTTAGAGATACTGCTCTAGTATCCTCGAAGAGTCTTAGATTGAATTAAGACATCATTCCTTAGGTTTGGAATATCTTAATTCTATCTGATAAGATGATGCTTCGACTCGATACAGAGAATCTCATTTTTGTTGTTTGAGATGCTGCTTCTTAAAAACGAAGAGTCTCATTCAATATTTTTTAGAGATACTTCTCTAGTATCCTCGAAGAGTCTTAGATTCAATTAAGACATCATTCCTTTAGTTTGGAATATTTTAATTCTATCAGATAAGATGCTGCTTCGACTCGATACAGAGAATCTCATTTTTGTTGTTTGAGATGCTGCTTCATTAATATGAGAGTCACATTCCAGAGTTTTTTTTAGAGATATTGCTCTAGTATCCTAGAAGAGTCTTAGATTCAATTAATACATCATTCCTTAGGTTTGGAATATCTTAATTCTTTCAGATAAGATGCTGCTTCGACTCGATACAGAGAATCTCATTTTTGCTGTTTGAGATGTTGCTTCATCAATATGAAGAGTCTCATTCCATATTTTTTAGAGATACTTCTCTAGTATCCTCGAAGAGTCTTAGATTCAATTAAGACATCATTCCTTAAGTTTGGAATATTTTAATTCTTTCAGATAAGATGCTACTTCGACTCGATACCGAGAATCTCATTTTTGTTGTTTGAGATGCTGCTTCATTAATATGAGAGTCACATTCCAGAGTTTTTTTTAGAGATACTACTCTAGTATCCTCGAAGAGTCTTAGATTCAATTAAGACATCATTCCTTAGGTTTGGAATATCTTAATTCTTTCAGATAAGATGCTGCTTCGACTCGATACAGAGAATCTCATTTTTGCTGTTTGAGATGTTGCTTCATCAATATGAAGAGTCTCATTCCATATATTTAGAGATATTGCTCTAGTATCCTGGAAGAGTCTTAGATTGAATTAAGACATCATTCCTTAGGTTTGGAATATCTTAATTCTATCAGATAAGATGCTGCTTCAACTCGATACAGAGAATCTCATTTTTGTTGTTTGAGATGCTGCTTCATTAATATGAGAGTCACATTCCAGAGTTTTTTTTAGAGATATTGCTCTAGTATCCTAGAAGAGTCTTAGATTCAATTAATACATCATTCATTAGGTTTGGAATATCTTAATTCTTTCAGATAAGATGCTGCTTCGACTCGATACAGAGAATCTCATTTTTGCTGTTTGAGATGTTGCTTCATCAATATGAAGAGTCTCATTCCATATTTTTTAGAGATACTTCTCTAGTATCCTCGAAGAGTCTTAGATTCAATTAAGACATCATTCCTTAAGTTTGGAATATTTTAATTCTATCAGATAAGATGCTGCTTCGACTCGATACAGAGAATCTCATTTTTGTTGTTTGAGATGCTGCTTCATTGATATGAGAGTCACATTCCAAAGTTTTTTTTAGAGATACTGCTCTAGTATCCTCGAAGAGTCTTAGATTCAATTAAGACATCATTCCTTAGGTTTGGAATATCTTAATTCTTTCAGATAAGATGTTGCTTCGACTCGATACAGAGAATCTCATTTTTGCTGTTTGAGATGTTGCTTCATCAATATGAAGAGTCTCATTCCATATATTTAGAGATATTGCTCTAGTATCCTGGAAGAGTCTTAGATTGAATTAAGACATCATTCCTTAGGTTTGGAATATCTTAATTCTATCAGATGAGATGCTGCTTCGACTCGATACAGAGAATCTCATTTTTGTTGTTTGAGATGCTGCTTCATCAATATGAAGAGTCTCATTCCATATTTTTTAGAGATACATCTCTAGTATCCTCTAAGAGTCTTAGATTCAATTAAGACATCATTCCTTAGGTTTGGAATATCTTAATTCTATCAGATAAGATGCTGCTTCGACTAGATACAGAGAATCTCATTTTTGCTGTTTGAGATGTTGCTTCATCAATATGAAGAGTCTCATTCCATATTTTTTAGAGATACTGCTCTAGTATCCTTGAAGAGTTTTAGATTCAATTAAGACATTATTCCTTAGGTTTGGAATATCTTAATTCTAACAGATAAGATGTTGCTTCAACTCGATATAGAGAATCTCATTTTTGCTGTCTGAGATGTTGCTTCACCAATATGAAGAGTCTCATTCCATATTTTTTTAGAGATACTGCTCTAGTAACCTAGAAGAGTGTTAGATTCATTTAAGACATCATTCCTTAGGTTTGGAATATCTTAATTCTATCAGATAAGATGTTGCTTCGACTCGATAGAGAGAATCTAATTTTGCTGTTTGAGATGCTGCTTCATCAATATGAAGAGTCTCATTCCAAATTTTAAGATATACTGCTCTTGTATCCATGAAGAGTCTTAGATTCAATTAAGACATCATTCCTTTGGTCTGGAATATCTTAATTCTATCAGATAAGATGCTGCTTCGACTCGATGCAGAGAATCTCACTTTTGCTGTTGAGATGCTGCTTCATTAATATGAAGAGTTTCATTCCAGATTTTTTTAGAGATACTGCTCTAGTATTCATGAAGAGTCTTAGATTCAATTAAGACATCATTTCTTAGGTTTGGAATATCTTAATTCTATCATATAAGATGCTGCTTCGACTCGATTCAAAGAATCTCATTTTTGTGGTTTGAGATGCTGCTTCAGCAATATGAAGAGTCTCATTCTAGATTTTTATAGATAATTCTCTAGTATCCTCTAAGAGTCTTAGATTAAATTAAGACATACTTCCTTAGGTTTGGAATATCTTAATTCTATCAGATAAGATGCTGCTTCGACTCGATACAGAGAATCTCATTTTTGCTGTTTGAGATGCTGCTTCATCAATATGAAGAGTCTCATTCAAGATTTTCTAGAGATACTGCTCTAGTATCCTCGAAGAGTCTTAGATTAAATTATGACATCATTCCTTAAGTTTGGAATATCTTAATTCTATCAGATAAGATGTTGCTTCGACGCGATACATAGGATCTCATTTTTGCTGTTTGAGATGCTGCTTCATCAATATGAAGAGTCTCATTCCAGATTTTTTAGAGATACTGCTCTAGTATCCTCGAAGAGTCTTAGATTCAATTAAGACATTATTCCTTAGGTTTGGAATATTTTAATTTTATCAGATAAGATGCTGCTTCGACTCGATACAGAGAATCTCATTTTTGTTGTTTGAGATGCTGCTTCATTAATATGAGAGTCTCATTCCAGTGTTTTTTTTAGAGACACTGGTCTAGTATCCTCGAAGAGTCTTAGCTTCAATTAAGACATCATTCCTTAGGTTTTTAATATCTTAATTCTATCAGATAAGATGTTGCTTCGACTCGATACAGAGAATCTCATTTTTGCGGTTTGAGATGTTGCTTCATCAATATGAAGAGTCTCATTCCATATATTTAGAGATACTGCTCTAGTATCCTCGAAGAGTCTTAGATTGAATTAAGACATCATTCCTTAGGTTTGGAATATCTTAATTCTATCTGATAAGATGCTGCTTCGACTCGATACAGAGAATCTCATTTTCGTTGTTTGAGATGCTGCTTCATCAATATGAAGAGTCTCATTCCATATTTTTTAGAGATACTTCTCTAGTATCCTCGAAGAGTCTTAGATTCAATTAAGACATCATTCCTTAAGTTTGGAATATTTTAATTCTATCAGATAAGATGCTGCTTCGACTCGATACAGAGAATCTCATTTTTGTTGTTTGAGATGCTGCTTCATTGATATGAGAGTCACATTCCAGAGTTTTTTTTAGAGATACTGCTCTAGTATCCTCGAAGAGTCTTAGATTCAATTAAGACATCATTCCTTAGGTTTGGAATATCTTAATTCTTTCAGATAAGATGCTGCTTCGACTCGATACAGAGAATCTCATTTTTGCTGTTTGAGATGTTGCTTCATCAATATGAAGAGTCTCATTCCATATATTTAGAGATATTGCTCTAGTATCCTGGAAGAGTCTTAGATTGAATTAATACATCATTCCTTAGGTTTGGAATATCTTAATTCTATTAGATAAGATGCTGCTTCGACTCGATACAGAGAATCTCATTTTTGTTGTTTGAGATGCTGCTTCATCAATATGAAGAGTCTCAATCCATATTTTTTAGAGATACTTCTCTAGTATCCTCTAAGAGTCTTAGATTCAATTAAGACATCATTCCTTAGGTTTGGAATATCTTAATTCTATCAGATAAGATGCTGCTACGACTCGATACAGAGAATCTCATTTTTGCTGTTTGAGATGTTGCTTCATCAATATGAAGAGTCTCATTCCATATTTTTTAGAGATACTTCTCTAGTATCCTCGAAGAGTCTTAGATTCAATTAAGACATCATTCCTTAAGTTTGGAATATTTTAATTCTATCAGATAAGATGCTGCTTCGACTCGATACAGAGAATCTCATTTTTGTTGTTTGAGATGCTGCTTCATTAATATGAGAGTCACATTCCAGAGTTTTTTTTAGAGATACTGCTCTAGTATCCTGGAAGAGTCTTAGATTCAATTAAGACATCATTCCTTAGGTTTGGAATATCTTAATTCTTTCAGATAAGATGCTGCTTCGACTCGATACAGAGAATCTCATTTTTGCTGTTTGAGATGTTGCTTCATCAATATGAAGAGTCTCATTCCATATATTTAGAGATATTGCTCTAGTATTCTGGAAGAGTCTTAGATTGAAATAAGACATCATTCCTTAGGTTTGGAATATCTTAATTCTATCAGATAAGATGTTGCTTCGACTCGATACAGAGAATCTCATTTTTGTTGTTTGAGATGCTGCTTCATCAATATGAAGAGTCTCATTCCATATTTTTTAGAGATACTTCTCTAGTATCCTCTAAGAGTCTTAGATTCAATTAAGACATCATTCCTTAGGTTTGGAATATCTTAATTCTATTAGATAAGATGCTGCTTCGACTAGATACAGAGAATCTCATTTTTGCTGTTTGAGATGTTGCTTCATCAATATGAAGAGTCTCATTCCATATTTTTTAGAGATACTGCTCTAGTATCCTTGAAGAGTTTTAGATTCAATTAAGACATTATTCCTTAGGTTTGGAATATCTTAATTCTAACAGATAAGATGTTGCTTCAACTCGATATAGAGAATCTCATTTTTGTTGTCTGAGATGTTGCTTCACCAATATGAAGAGTCTCATTCCAGATTTTTTTAGAGATACTGCTCTAGTAACCTAGAAGAGTGTTAGATTCACTTAAGACATCATTCCTTAGGTTTGGAATATCTTAATTCTATCAGATAAGATGTTGCTTCGACTCGATACAGAGAATCTAATTTTGCTGTTTGAGATGCTGCTTCATCAATATGAAGAGTCTCATTCCAAATTTTAAGATATACTGCTCTTGTATCCATGAAGAGTCTTAGATTCAATTAAGACATCATTCCTTTGGTCTGGAATATCTTAATTCTATCAGATAAGATGCTGCTTCGACTCGATGCAGAGAATCTCACTTTTGCTGTTGAGATGCTGCTTCATTAATATGAAGAGTTTCATTCCAGATTTTTTTAGAGATACTGCTCTAGTATTCATGAAGAGTCTTAGATTCAATTAAGACATCATTTCTTAGGTTTGGAATATCTTAATTCTATCAGATAAGATGCTGCTTCGACTCGATACAAAGAATCTCATTTTTGTGGTTTGAGATGCTGCTTCAGCAATATGAAAAGTCTCATTCTAGATTTTTATAGATAATTCTCTAGTATCCTCTAAGAGTATTAGATTAAATTAAGACATAATTCCTTAGGTTTGGAATATCTTAATTCTATCAGATAAGATGCTGCTTCGACTCGATACAGAGAATCTCATTTTTGATGTTTTAGATGCTGCTTCATCAATATGAAGAGTCTCATTCAAGATTTTCTAGAGATAGTGCTCTAGTATCCTCGAAGAGTCTTAGATTAAATTATGACATCATTCCTTAAGTTTGGAATATCTTAATTCTATCAGATAAGATGTTGCTTCGACGCGATACATAGGATCTCATTTTTGCTGTTTGAGATGCTGCTTCATCAATATGAAGAGTCTCATTCCAGATTTTTTAGAGATACTGCTCTAGTATCCTCGAAGAGTCTTAGATTCAATTAAGACATTATTCCTTAGGTTTGGAATATTTTAATTCTATCAGATAAGATGCTGCTTCGACTCGATACAGAGAATCTCATTTTTGTTGTTTGAGATGCTGCTTCATTAATATGAGAGTCTCATTCCAGTGTTTTTTTTAGAGACACTGCTCTAGTATCCTCGAAGAGTCTTAGATTCAATTAAGACATCATTCCTTAGGTTTGGAATTTCTTAATTCTATCAGATAAGATGTTGCTTCGACTCGATACAGAGAATCTCATTTTTGCGGTTTGAGATGTTGCCTCATCAATATGAAGAGTCTCATTCCATATATTTAGAGATACTGCTCTAGTATCCTCGAAGAGTCTTAGATTGAATTAAGACATCATTCCTTAGGTTTGGAATATCTTAATTCTATCTGATAAGATGCTGCTTCGACTCGATACAGAGAATCTCATTTTTGTTGTTTGAGATGCTGCTTCATCAATATGAAGAGTCTCATTCCATATTTTTTAGAGATACTTCTCTAGTATCCTCGAAGAGTCTTAGATTCAATTAAGACATCATTCCTTAAGTTTGGAATATTTTAATTCTATCAGATAAGATATTGCTTCGACTCGATACAGAGAATCTCATTTTTGTTGTTTGAGATGCTGCTTCATTAATATGAGAGTCACATTCCAGAGTTTTTTTTAGAGATACTGCTCTAGTATCCTCGAAGAGTCTTAGATTCAATTAAGACATCGTTCCTTAGGTTTGGAATATCTTAATTCTTTCAGATAAGATGCTGCTTCGACTCGATACAGAGAATCTCATTTTTGTTGTTTGAGATGCTGCTTCATCAATATGAAGAGTCTCATTCCATATTTTTTAGAGATACTTCTCTAGTATCCTCTAAGAGTCTTAGATTCAATTAAGACATCATTCCTTAGGTTTGTAATATCTTAATTCTATCAGATAAGATGCTGCTTCGACTAGATACAGAGAATCTCATTTTTGCTGTTTGAGATGTTGCTTCATCAATATGAAGAGTCTCATTCCATATTTTTTAGAGATACTGCTCTAGTATCCTTGAAGAGTTTTAGATTCAATTAAGACATCATTCCTTAGGTTTGGAATATCTTAATTCTATCAGATAAGATGCTGCTTCGACTAGATACAGAGAATCTCATTTTTGTTGTTTGAGATGCTGCTTCATCAATATGAAGAGTCTCATTCCATATTTTTTAGAGATACTTCTCTAGTATCCTCGAAGAGTCTTAGATTCAATTAAGACATCATTCCTTAAGTTTGGAATATTTTAATTCTATCAGATAAGATGCTGCTTCGACTCGATACAGAGAATCTCATTTTTGTTGTTTGAGATGCTGCTTCATTAATATGAGAGTCACATTCCAGAGTTTTTCTTAGAGATACTGCTCTAGTAACCTAGAAGAGTGTTAGATTCACTTAAGACATCATTCCTTAGGTTTGGAATATCTTAATTCTATCAGATAAGATGTTGCTTCGACTCGATACAGAGAATCTAATTTTGCTGTTTGAGATGCTGCTTCATCAATATGAAGAGTCTCATTCCAAATTTTAAGATATACTGCTCTTGTATCCATGAAGAGTCTTAGATTCAATTAAGACATCATTCCTTTGGTCTGGAATATCTTAATTCTATCAGATAAGATGCTGCTTCGACTCGATGCAGAGAATCTCACTTTTGCTGTTGAGATGCTGCTTCATTAATATGAAGAGTTTCATTCCAGATTTTTTTAGAGATACTGCTCTAGTATTCATGAAGAGTCTTAGATTCAATTAAGACATCATTTCTTAGGTTTGGAATATCTTAATTCTATCAGATAAGATGCTGCTTCGACTCGATACAAAGAATCTCATTTTTGTGGTTTGAGATGCTGCTTCAGCAATATGAAAAGTCTCATTCTAGATTTTTATAGATAATTCTCTAGTATCCTCTAAGAGTATTAGATTAAATTAAGACATAATTCCTTAGGTTTGGAATATCTTAATTCTATCAGATAAGATGCTGCTTCGACTCGATACAGAGAATCTCATTTTTGATGTTTTAGATGCTGCTTCATCAATATGAAGAGTCTCATTCAAGATTTTCTAGAGATAGTGCTCTAGTATCCTCGAAGAGTCTTAGATTAAATTATGACATCATTCCTTAAGTTTGGAATATCTTAATTCTATCAGATAAGATGTTGCTTCGACGCGATACATAGGATCTCATTTTTGCTGTTTGAGATGCTGCTTCATCAATATGAAGAGTCTCATTCCAGATTTTTTAGAGATACTGCTCTAGTATCCTCGAAGAGTCTTAGATTCAATTAAGACATTATTCCTTAGGTTTGGAATATTTTAATTCTATCAGATAAGATGCTGCTTCGACTCGATACAGAGAATCTCATTTTTGTTGTTTGAGATGCTGCTTCATTAATATGAGAGTCTCATTCCAGTGTTTTTTTAGAGACACTGCTCTAGTATCCTCGAAGAGTCTTAGATTCAATTAAGACATCATTCCTTAGGTTTGGAATTTCTTAATTCTATCAGATAAGATGTTGCTTCGACTCGATACAGAGAATCTCATTTTTGCGGTTTGAGATGTTGCCTCATCAATATGAAGAGTCTCATTCCATATATTTAGAGATACTGCTCTAGTATCCTCGAAGAGTCTTAGATTGAATTAAGACATCATTCCTTAGGTTTGGAATATCTTAATTCTATCTGATAAGATGCTGCTTCGACTCGATACAGAGAATCTCATTTTTGTTGTTTGAGATGCTGCTTCATCAATATGAAGAGTCTCATTCCATATTTTTTAGAGATACTTCTCTAGTATCCTCGAAGAGTCTTAGATTCAATTAAGACATCATTCCTTAAGTTTGGAATATTTTAATTCTATCAGATAAGATATTGCTTCGACTCGATACAGAGAATCTCATTTTTGTTGTTTGAGATGCTGCTTCATTAATATGAGAGTCACATTCCAGAGTTTTTTTTAGAGATACTGCTCTAGTATCCTCGAAGAGTCTTAGATTCAATTAAGACATCGTTCCTTAGGTTTGGAATATCTTAATTCTTTCAGATAAGATGCTGCTTCGACTCGATACAGAGAATCTCATTTTTGTTGTTTGAGATGCTGCTTCATCAATATGAAGAGTCTCATTCCATATTTTTTAGAGATACTTCTCTAGTATCCTCTAAGAGTCTTAGATTCAATTAAGACATCATTCCTTAGGTTTGTAATATCTTAATTCTATCAGATAAGATGCTGCTTCGACTAGATACAGAGAATCTCATTTTTGCTGTTTGAGATGTTGCTTCATCAATATGAAGAGTCTCATTCCATATTTTTTAGAGATACTGCTCTAGTATCCTTGAAGAGTTTTAGATTCAATTAAGACATCATTCCTTAGGTTTGGAATATCTTAATTCTATCAGATAAGATGCTGCTTCGACTAGATACAGAGAATCTCATTTTTGTTGTTTGAGATGCTGCTTCATCAATATGAAGAGTCTCATTCCATATTTTTTAGAGATACTTCTCTAGTATCCTCGAAGAGTCTTAGATTCAATTAAGACATCATTCCTTAAGTTTGGAATATTTTAATTCTATCAGATAAGATGCTGCTTCGACTCGATACAGAGAATCTCATTTTTGTTGTTTGAGATGCTGCTTCATTAATATGAGAGTCACATTCCAGAGTTTTTCTTAGAGATACTGCTATAGTATCCTCGAAAAGTCTTAGATTCAATTAAGACATCATTCCTTAGGTTTGGAATTTCTTAATTCTTTCAGATAAGATGCTGTTTCGACTCGATACAGAGAATCTCATTTTTGCTGTTTGAGATGTTGCTTCATCAATATGAAGAGTCTCATTCCATATATTTAGAGATATTGCTCTAGTATCCTGGAAGAGTCTTAGATTGAATTAAGACATCATTCCTTAGGTATGGAATATCTTAATTCTATCAGATAAGATGCTGCTTCGACTCGATACAGAGAATCTCATTTTTGTTGCTTGAGATGCTGCTTCATCAATATGAAGAGTCTCATTCCACATTTTTTAGCGATACTTCTCTAGTATCCTCGAAGAGTCTTAGATTCAATTAAGACATCATTCCTTAAGTTTGGAATATCTTAATTCTATCAGATAAGATGTTGCTTCGATGCGATACATAGGATCTCATTTTTGCTGTTTGAGATGCTGCTTCATCAATATGAAGAGTCTCATTCCAGATTTTTTAGAGATACTGCTCTAGTATCCTCGAAGAGTCTTAGATTCAATTAAGACATTATTCCTTAGGTTTGGAATATTTTAATTCTATCAGATAAGATGCTACTTCGACTCGATACAGAGAATCTCATTTTTGTTGTTTGAGATGCTGCTTCATTAATATGAGAGTCTCATTCCAGTGTTTTTTTTAGAGACACTGCTCTAGTATCCTCGAAGAGTCTTAGATTCAATTAAGACATCATTCCTTAGGTTTGGAATTTCTTAATTCTATCAGATAAGATGTTGCTTCGACTCGATACAGAGAATCTCATTTTTGCGGTTTGAGATGTTGCCTCATCAATATGAAGAGTCTCATTCCATATATTTAGAGATACTGCTCTAGTATCCTCGAAGAGTCTTAGATTGAATTAAGACATCATTCCTTAGGTTTGGAATATCTTAATTCTATCTGATAAGATGCTGCTTCGACTCGATACAGAGAATCTCATTTTTGTTGTTTGAGATGCTGCTTCATCAATATGAAGAGTCTCATTCCATATTTTTTAGAGATACTTCTCTAGTATCCTCGAAGAGTCTTAGATTCAATTAAGACATCATTCCTTAAGTTTGGAATATTTTAATTCTATCAGATAAGATGCTGCTTCGACTCGATACAGAGAATCTCATTTTTGTTGTTTGAGATGCTGCTTCATTAATATTAGAGTCACATTCCAGAGTTTTTTTTAGAGATACTGCTCTAGTATCCTCGAAGAGTCTTAGATTCAATTAAGACATCATTCCTTAGGTTTGGAATATCTTAATTCTTTCAGATAAGATGCTGCTTCGACTCGATACAGAGAATCTCATTTTTGTTGTTTGAGATGCTGCTTCATCAATATGAAGAGTCTCATTCCATATTTTTTAGAGATACTTCTCTAGTATCCTCTAAGAGTCTTAGATTCAATTAAGACATCATTCCTTAGGTTTGGAATATCTTAATTCTATCAGATAAGATGCTGCTTCGACTAGATACAGAGAATCTCATTTTTGCTGTTTGAGATGTTGCTTCATCAATATGAAGAGTCTCATTCCATATTTTTTTAAGATACTGCTCTAGTATCCTTGAAGAGTTATAGATTCAATTAAGACATTATTCCTTAGGTTTGGAATATCTTAATTCTAACAGATAAGATGTTGCTTCAACTCGATATAGAGAATCTCATTTTTGCTGTCTGAGATTTTCTAGAGATAGTGCTCTAGTATCCTCGAAGAGTCTTAGATTAAATTATGACATCATTCCTTAAGTTTGGAATATCTTAATTCTATCAGATAAGATGTTGCTTCGACGCGATACATAGGATCTCATTTTTGCTGTTTGAGATGCTGCTTCATCAATATGAAGAGTCTCATTCCAGATTTTTTAGAGATACTGCTCTAGTATCCTCGAAGAGTCTTAGATTCAATTAAGACATTATTCCTTAGGTTTGGAATATTTTAATTCTATCAGATAAGATGCTGCTTCGACTCGATACAGAGAATCTCATTTTTGTTGTTTGAGATGCTGCTTCATTAATATGAGAGTCTCATTCCAGTGTTTTTTTTAGAGACACTGCTCTAGTATCCTCGAAGAGTCTTAGATTCAATTAAGACATCATTCCTTAGGTTTGGAATTTCTTAATTCTATCAGATAAGATGTTGCTTCGACTCGATACAGAGAATCTCATTTTTGTTGTTTGAGATGCTGCTTCATTAATATGAGAGTCACATTCCAAAGTTTTTTTTAGAGATACTGCTCTAGTATCCTCGAAGAGTCTTAGATTCAATTAAGACATCGTTCCTTAGGTTTGGAATATCTTAATTCTTTCAGATAAGATGCTGCTTCGACTCGATACAGAGAATCTCATTTTTGTTGTTTGAGATGCTGCTTCATCAATATGAAGAGTCTCATTCCATATTTTTTAGAGATACTTCTCTAGTATCCTCTAAGAGTCTTAGATTCAATTAAGACATCATTCCTTAGGTTTGTAATATCTTAATTCTATCAGATAAGATGCTGCTTCGACTAGATACAGAGAATCTCATTTTTGCTGTTTGAGATGTTGCTTCATCAATATGAAGAGTCTCATTCCATATTTTTTAGAGATACTGCTCTAGTATCCTTGAAGAGTTTTAGATTCAATTAAGACATTATTCCTTAGGTTTGGAATATCTTAATTCTAACAGATAAGATGTTGCTTCAACTCGATATAGAGAATCTCATTTTTGCTGTCTGAGATGTTGCTTCACCAATATGAAGAGTCTCATTCCAGATTTTTTTAGAGATACTGCTCTAGTAACCTAGAAGAGTGTTAGATTCATTTAAGACATCATTCCTTAGGTTTGGAATATCTTAATTCTATCAGATAAGATGTTGCTTCGACTCGATACAGAGAATCTAATTTTGCTGTTTCAGATGCTGCTTCATCAATATGAAGAGTCTCATTCCAAATTTTAAGATATACTGCTCTTGTATCCATGAAGAGTCTTAGATTCAATGAAGACATCATTCCTTTGGTCTGGAATATCTTAATTCTATCAGATAAGATGCTGCTTCGACTCGATGCAGAGAATCTCACTTTTGCTGTTGAGATGCTGCTTCATTAATATGAAGAGTTTCATTCCAGATTTTTTTAGAGATACTGCTCTAGTATTCATGAAGAGTCTTAGATTCAATTAAGACATCATTTCTTAGGTTTGGAATATCTTAATTCTATCAGATAAGATGCTGCTTCGACTCGATACAAAGAATCTCATTTTTGTGGTTTGAGATGCTGCTTCAGCAATATGAAAAGTCTCATTCTAGATTTTTATAGATAATTCTCTAGTATCCTCTAAGAGTCTTAGATTAAATTAAGACATAATTCCTTAGGTTTGGAATATCTTAATTCTATCAGATAAGATGCTGCTTCGACTCGATACAGAGAATCTCATTTTTGCTGTTTGAGATGCTGCTTCATCAATATGAAGAGTCTCATTCAAGATTTTCTAGAGATACTGCTCTAGTATCCTCGAAGAGTCTTAGATTAAATTATGACATCATTCCTTAAGTTTGGAATATCTTAATTCTATCAGATAAGATGTTGCTTCGATGCGATACATAGGATCTCATTTTTGCTGTTTGAGATGCTGCTTCATCAATATGAAGAGTCTCATTCCAGATTTTTTAGAGATACTGCTCTAGTATCCTCGAAGAGTCTTAGATTCAATTAAGACATTATTCCTTAGGTTTGGAATATTTTAATTCTATCAGATAAGATGCTGCTTCGACTCGATACAGAGAATCTCATTTTTGTTGTTTGAGATGCTGCTTCATTAATATGAGAGTCTCATTCCAGTGTTTTTTTTAGAGACATTGCTCTAGTATCCTCGAAGAGTCTTAGCTTCAATTAAGACATCATTCCTTAGGTTTGTAATATCTTAATTCTATCAGATAAGATGTTGCTTCGACTCGATACAGAGAATCTCATTTTTGCGGTTTGAGATGTTGCTTCATCAATATGAAGAGTCTCATTCCATATATTTAGAGATACTGCTCTAGTATCGTCGAAGAGTCTTAGATTGAATTAAGACATCATTCCTTAGGTTTGGAATATCTTAATTCTATCTGAAAAGATGCTGCTTCGACTCGATACAGAGAATCTCATTTTTGTTGTTTGAGATGCTGCTTCATCAATATGAAGAGTCTCATTCCATATTTTTTAGAGATACTTCTCTAGTATCCTCGAAGAGTCTTAGATTCAATTAAGACATCATTCCTTAAGTTTGGAATATTTTAATTCTATCAGATAAGATGCTGCTTCTACTCGATACAGAAAATCTCATTTTTGTTGTTTGAGATGCTGCTTCATTAATATGAGAGTCACATTCCAGAGTTTTTCTTAGAGATACTGCTCTAGTATCCTCGAAAAGTCTTAGATTCAATTAAGACATCATTCCTTAGGTTTGGAATTTCTTAATTCTTTCAGATAAGATGCTGTTTCGACTCGATACAGAGAATCTCATTTTTGCTGTTTGAGATGTTGCTTCATCAATATGAAGAGTCTCATTCCATATATTTAGAGATATTGCTCTAGTATCCTGGAAGAGTCTTAGATTGAATTAAGACATCATTCCTTAGGTATGGAATATCTTAATTCTATCAGATAAGATGCTACTTCGACTCGATACAGAGAATCTCATTTTTGTTGCTTGAGATTCTGCTTCATCAATATGAAGAGTCTCATTCCATATTTTTTAGCGATACTTCTCTAGTATCCTCGAAGAGTCTTAGATTCAATTAAGACATCATTCCTTAAGTTTGGAATATCTTAATTCTATCAGATAAGATGCTGCTTCGACTCGATACAGAGAATCTCATTTTTGCTGTTTGAGATGTTGCTTCATCAATATGAAGAGTCTCATTCCAGATTTTTTAAAGATACTGCTCTAGTATCCTTGAAGAGTCTTATATTCAATTAATACATTCTTCATTAGGTTTGGAATATCTTAATTCTATCAGATAAGATATTGCTTCGACTCGATATAGAGAATCTCATTTTTGCTGTTTGAGATGCTGCTTCATCAATATGAAGAGTCTCATTCCATATTTTTTAGAGATACTTCTCTAGTTTCCTCGAAGAGTCGTAGATTCAATTAAGACATCATTCCTTGGGTTTGGAATATCTTAATTCTATCAGATAAGATGTTGCTTCGACTCGATACAGAGAATCTCATTTTTGCTGTTTGAGATGTTGCTTCATCAATATGAAGAGTCTCATTCCAGATTTTTTAGAGATACTGTACTAGTATCCTTGAAGAGTTTTAGATTCAATTAAGACATTATTCCTTAGGTTTGGAATATCTTAATTCTATCAGATAAGATGTTGCTTCGACTCGATATAGAGAATCTCATTTTTGCTGTTTGAGATGTTGCTTTATCAATATGAAGAGTTTCATTCCAGATTTTTTTAGAGATACTGCGCTAGTAACCTAGAAGAGTCTTAGATTCATTTAAGACATCATTCCTTAGGTTTGGAATATCTTAATTCTATCAGATACGATACTGCTTCGACTCGATACAGAGAATCTCATTTTTGCTGTTTGAGATGCTGCTTCATCAATATGAAGAGTCTCATTCCAGATTTTTAGAGATACTGCTCCAGTATTCTCGAAGAATCTTAAATTCAATTAAGACATCTTTCCTTTGGTGTGGAATATCTTAATTCTATCGTATAAGATGTTGCTTCGACCCGATACAGAGAATCTCATTTTTGCTGTTTGAGATGCTGCTTCATCAATATGAAGAGTCTCATTCCAGTTTTTTTTTAGATACTTCTCTAGCATCCCAAAAAAGTCTTGAGATTTAGCTGAGATATCATTTTGTTACTAAAATATCTCTATTGTGACGTCCAGGATACTGTTCTGACGATTCCCAGAAAGTCTTGGCTGTTCCATTTTACCTTAGGATATTTTCTCTTACTATATTTCTCACTGCATTTTCCTCCTGTATTTCTTCCTTGCATTTCCAAGGACAAAATTTGGGTCTTTCTTGTATTTAATCATCTCCCACCGCGAATGTATGAATACTGTTGTCATTCTTACTTTCTAGTTCGAGGTAATTAAATAGGGGCAGCTGTCGTACCCCAATTTTGTGCGGATAAAAAAAATATTTCACCAGCATTCACAACCAGAAGTTATAAGGCATAAACTCTATCTTAGGGTTTCTCAGCCCTAAGCTACTCCAAACTCCCCATCATTCCTAAAGGCCCATTCAATGATCACATGTTCATTCTAAAGAAAACTCTCAGTGTCATCAAACTTTCAACATATCTTTCAGTGGCGTTTCATCTTTTAAGTTCCTTGTTCATGACCCAAATATCTGTTGCATTCATCTCTTATAGCTATTACTAAGGCATGGGGTGGTATGCGCATTTTGGGTCTTGTTGGTTATACGAGGCCCATTTCGGTTATCCATAAGACCTTTTGGTTTAAAAGCCCACTCCTATCAACATGTCCATAATCAATATTGCAAGTTTAAGGTGTGGTGCAAATCATTTTCATACGACCTAGTCCAAGTGCACTTTCTTGTTAGCAAGTATTAAAAGCCATTTTACTTGTGATGATCACTTGATTAGCCCAAGTTTCCAAGCTTATTTTTTTTATCTCCCAAATAATTATGCCAAGTTTTAATCCATCATGAGTCTCTAAATCAAAGTTGCATTTTGAAGCATGTATGTGATTGGTTTTGTAGTGTGGTTTTCGTTACCTTTAGGTTTATTGACTAAACCAAAAGTAAACATACAATTCGAGTCGCCACCTCACTTTTATTTATCCAAAGGAAAGGCTAAAAAGCGAACAAAAGCCAAGTAAGAAGTTTTATCAAATCAAAAACTAATAAAAATGTCAGAGATCTGGGTAAGGGGATTGGTTAAGAAATGGGAAGGTTTTACGCACCCAAAACATCCTTAGTACTCTAAGGGAACCTCTTTTTGTGAATATGTGTTGTAGGTTGGTATTTGTGAAAATATGTGCAAAAGATTGGGGGGATGAGAAGAGAATAAATTATATTTACAAATTTTGTTGTTTGAATGGATGAACCCAATGCCTACGTACCATCACAAAGGTAGGATTAAAACCTCGTAGTTCGGGGTAAAAATCACAAAGATTGGTGAATTGATTTGATCAAAAGCCTTAAGGTCTTTTGTTATCAAAGGGAGAAAACTCAACCTAAACCAACGATCCACCATGTGATGAGAGCTTTAACATACTAGTGAGGGGTTAACCCTATAATAAGTATGGAAGTCTTATAATCCAATCACTAAGGATGAGGTGAGATTTACATCAACCACTATGATAACTCAAACCTATGACTAATGTTTATGAAAAGGTTTTAACAAGGGTGGCCATTGGAACCACAAAATCAACTTGAAGTGAGTTATATTTACAAGTTAGATTTATTTACAAAATGAAGTCAAAGTAAGGTTAAGGTTTATTCACAATGAGTATTAATGAAAATATTTTTGAGAAGTCAAAGGCATAAGGCCTGGGTTTCTAGTTTTAAACAAAGTCAAAGTTTGCAAGAAAAGATTTTTGGCTTGGGTTAGAATGAGGAGAAGAAGAGAAGGGCTAGTCCTAAAGCATAAAAAGATAAGAGAGAGAAGATAAAAACACTTGGAGTTCCTTTTCTTGAAATCATAGAGATGATTCAAGATGCTCCTTTCCTTTGGACTTAGCAAACAAACAAAAAATCACATAAACTAGATTCAAGCTCCTAGGATCTCCATTTGGCTTGTCTCTCTTAACTTGGCTACTCATGACAATGGTCCTCTTTTCTATCTCAAGATGGAATCCCTATCACACAAGAGCAAACATCAAAGTGTTCACAACACAATAAGAGGAATGGACAAAGAATAAGTTTTGGAAGGAAGTCCTTTGAAGTCAACTTTGAAATTTAGAATTCTAAAGGCATGAGGCCTAGTTGCTCTTGAACTCCTTTAAGCATATGTAGGTCCTAATTATAAGTCCTTTCTCCTTTTTGCATTTGGTTCACACAAACAAACACAAAACAAACATAAGACAACAATATATTTATATACAATAATGAGCTCAAATGAGCAAAAGGAAAATGACATAAACATAAAATATGTGCTCAAGTGAGCAAAGTAAAAAGCAATATGAATAAATGAGCAAGAAATAAATGGAATTAAAGTAAATTGCAAGAAATTAAATGCTCAAATTAAAGTTAGTAATTAGTGAAGTTATGTTAGCTTGTCATAAGACAATTTAGCGCTATGTTAAGCAATCGTAAGTGGACTAATGTAGTAGTCACACCTATCTGAGGCCGGTCAATAAAACTATAGGCAAATAAACACAAGTTAGAGATCGTGACTAGTAAGCCAAGCTCCTAAAACTTGCCATGCCAAAAGAAAAGAGAAAGGCCTTGTATGGACTTTAGGTTTTTTGCTTGACCAAGAAGCAACCTATCTTGGACACAAGGCAACTAAATTGATCTTGGATCAAGTTGAGTTTGATTTGGATCAAAGAAGGTTAAACCCCTCATTTGTCAAGACCAACCATAAGACATTAACTCATTGGCCAAAATAAAAAGAAATGGGATGAAGATAAAATGGATGAAAAGAGAATTCAAGCATCAAACAACAATTGGTCAAAACTGTATCAAATCATCATCAACCAATGCTAAGCAGAAGAGAAATGAAGGTCACAAGTTAAAAGTCAAACATATTTTTTTGGTATTTTTGGAATTAAAATTAAATGCAAAATAAAATGGACAAAATATGGTCAAACCCCAAATTTAATTCAAATCAACTTCAACAAGTCCATTTAAATTCTCATAGGTCTAACATGGTCAAACAAACTTTGACAAAAAATTTCAACAATTTTTGAAATTAGAAACTGTTTAAAAACAATTAAAAATAATGAAAAATAACACAATATGAATTAAAATCTCTAATAAATCTCAAATCAATTAAGAAATTGATGAGACTATTTTTCATTGACTTATCATGATCCATAGGTGTTAGGAAAATATTTTTGGATTTTTCAAATATCAGAAAGTATTTAAAAATGAATTTAAACTATTGAAAACCAAATAATTCATAAAAAATATGAAACTAGATTTTTCAAGAAAAGTTTTGGCATTGGTGTCATCTTTTTGTGACTTCAAATAAAATATTTATGAATTTTTGAAAATAAAAGGAATTAAATGAAATTAAAACAAAAATAAGAAAATCAGGAAAATCCAACGCCATCTAATCATCTCAGTAATTGACGTGGCAATGATCATGTGGCTCAGAGGCACGGATACACGAGGACCAAAGTCAAGCACGCTACATATGGATTTAAAATAAGTCAGCATATGCAATGGCCACAATTAGAACATTTTATCAAGATCCAAAGGTCCTGAAGCTCCCACTTGGGATGGTGGTGGAAACCACCATCTTCTCCGGCGATCTAACCAGATCCGGCCACCACACGCAGGGAAATGAAGTTTAATGAAAATGAAAAATGAAGGTATGAAAATGAAGCTGAGGTGATGTACATCACCCCTGCAACCATGGATCCTCCTCAAAGTTCTTATTTAGAGAGAAACATGAGCTTGAAGATCATGGTACATGAACTGAAATGGCACGATTTGCAAAATTGAGACCACCACTGGCATGCCTCAAGCATGAGGACTTCAGAAAACAGCACAAACCAAAGAGATTCACATTGTATAGCAAGATCTAGATCAAGAAAGTTTGGTGATATACCTCTGAAGTGGAGCTTCATACAACATGAATTGTCCAAGCTCTTGATCCAATTTTGATCTGGAGATGTGATGGTGATGCAAGGTTAAGGAATTGAGCTGTGAAGATCAACTAATGATGTTGAAATTCAAGCTTGAAATTGAAAATGAAAACTGAAAATTCCTTTGGTGAGGGTTTGGTTTTCAATTCAGCAGCACTTCAGATCTCCTTGTGGTTGAAGAATGAAGCTCAAGGCACCTCTATTTATAGTTGTATGTGATGCAATGCCATGCTTGGCTCGTGTGCATGGAATTTGAATTCCTCTTGCATGGGTCTGTATAGGCGCATGTGAGGCCCAAAAATGAATGGAAATCCATGCTGATATCAAGTATAAGTGAACTGGACGTGCACAAGGCTTGGCATTTTCTTGCACATGAAGTTTCAATGTGAATTGCAAAAATGAACATAAACATGAAGCTCTTCGAAACTCACTCATGGAAAGTCCAAAAAATTAATGTGAGTAATGGTTAGAAAGACCTTGAAATAAGGAACAAAAGTCATGTTGGGAAAAAAATCATTTGGCAATTGGAAATTTATGAAAACTGGCTGTGAAGTTTTGGGTACAAAACATGTCTAGGTTCCCTTTGAAATTTTTTGCCAAAAGCAAGCATATTCAAGCCCTTCTGTTTCAATGATGAACGCTTCAAATGGAAAAACCTCCAACATAAAAGTTGTATATATTTTCAAGATGATCAATCTAGACTTAAATTGTGCATCATTTGGATTTTTCATGAGAAAGTTATGGGCACTTGAAGTTGGACATTTTTCAAATTCAATGACTTAGGTCCAAAGAGACCTATAATATTTTGTATTATCACATGTATTTATTTTAGGATTATGAAATAATGTCAAAAATAACATTTGAAGTAGACATCTTAAGATTTCCAATGAATTTGGTCTCACCTCAAAATCATAAAAATTAAGGAAGTTAGGTCCTTGGGAAGTTGACCCAAAATTAGGGTTTTAGTCAAAATGACCTATAATGGTTTGAAATGAATGATGACCTTCCACGTTTCAAATGGATTTTTGATAAACATGAAATTTTTTCATATGGTTCGTAAGAACAATTTTTCTCTTGGGGTCATCTTCATTTGACAAACACATCACAAGTTGTATCTAAGTGATCCTGAGTTTAGTCAGATGACTTGACTGGTCAACTTCTCAAGGCCAAACTTCAAATATTGATGAATGAATGATTGAGGAACCTCACATAAGCTCATATATGCATAAAATAATGAATGAAAGAACTTCCCTTGATTAAATTTGATCATAGTTTGAGGTTGCTTCATGAGCAAGGCACAGTCAATGCATAGTTGAATTAGGGTTTCCTTGGGAAACAATCCTCAAGCCCTTTGGGTTATCTTGATCAAATTGGAAAATTGAGATACTTGGGAGACATATATGATGATTAGGAACTTTGTGGACCATTGTCATGCTTGTTTTCATCTTCATCTAGCCACTTCATTGAGCTTAGGAGCCTCCTAGGAGCATGGGAGCACATGATCACTTGAGCTTCAAAACAAAAAGAGTTAGTGACATATTTTTGTGCTTTTGGTTAGTAATCAAAATAAGAAAAGCAATGATATACAATACAAGCATGCTTGGTGGTCTCAAACCAACTCACACAAGTCCCACCCCTAGGGTTAAGGAGCCAAACATGCTATGAGCCTTGAGGCAATGCACTGAGCAATGATATGATGCTATGAGGGATCTTAGGGTCAAAATTAGGGTCTTACAGATGCCCCTATTTAAGGTCATTCTAGTCGGAGATATGAAGGTTAAAATCTTCGTCTCAACGAGGTAAAATGGGCTTAAATAATAACAAAGAGATGAATTTTTGTCCCTAAGAGACCTCATGATGCAAATGTATGTATGCAAAATAAAATCTTCATGGTGAATAATTGCCACAAAGGAAAAGAAATCAGAAGAAACTGGAAAAATCCATAGGAGTAGCATACTCACTAGGGAGACAGAGACTCTGGGGAAAAACAAGAAAAAAATGTGTGAGCAGGTCACGACTTAAAAACTTGCTGGGGAGACACGAAGGGATTCCACAAAAATAAATCGATGGAAAGAATCGAGCTGATGCAAAGATGCATGTATTGGGGAATATGCCAATACAGCAAAACTATCCACAAAGGATACATCAGATAAAAATCCGGACTCAGACGGGGATGTCCACAAAGGACTCAGCTGAGAAAGAAACAACGAGATATTACCGGTTACTGGGTAATAAACTCAAAGCGATACATGTTATCAAGACACCAGTTACTGGGTGAGAGAACAACATGCTCAGGGTGAAAGAATATCTAAGACTTGTATAAGGGTGAGAGATATCAATCATCCGAAACATCTGAGGAGGACCTAAAAGGCACATCTCAACTCAGGAAAGTCTGACTCCACAGGGGATCAAAAGTCATAATAGGGAGCAGAAGGAAGGAACACCAGGGATACCGGTTACTGGGCATATAATAGGTGACCAACCAGGCGTGAATTGGGAACATATCCAAGACACTCATCATCCGAAAGGAGGGCTGAAAAAGCAAACTCGACTTACAGCATGGGCATTCAATTCCACGAGGAAATGGGAATCTTACTCAACTGGGGAAGAAAAAGACTTTGACTGAAGAGCGCATGAGACATATTATCTATTACCGTCATAACGTAGATAACATACTCGCATGGAAGATTATACACAACCGGTTACTGGGTTAATAAAGGATAAATCAAGCGAAAAGAAAGGACATCGGGATACCGGGTACTGGGTGTAAAATGATGACCAGTCAGAAGGAGAAACAATCATCACCAAACAAGGGTAAATGAAATATGACTCGCCAGGGATAAATTGCCTAACAAAAGCAATTATCCAAGAGATATATCACCGATTACTGCATGGTATACTCAAAATGAAGGAATATCGATACCGGTTACTGGGTAAAGATAACCAACAAAGAGGGGATTACATATACCGGTTACTGGATAGAAGGCCACAAGATCCATTGGGGAAAAGATGGATAATTACTGGTTACTGAGAAATTGAACAACTGAGCCACGGGGAACTGCAAAGAAATAACAAGAAAGGAGTCAACCTAGGAACAAACAAGAAAGACACAATTAAATAAGACTCAACCCGATGAGGATATAACTCAGGGGAGTAATTCCATCCCAATACACAACTGGGGAGGAAACTGAAACATTAATCATGCACGAGAACATAACTCAGTGGGGAAGAAAGAAGGAAAGGTAGATACTTTCTGCCTATGGGGCTAACTCTATATGAAGAGATCAGACACAAACATCTGCTTAGGGAAGAATATTTCACCAATAGCAGGAGATAACAAGCAAAGATATATGGCAAAGAATGCATCATGAATATCTGAATATTATGATTATGCATGTATATGCATGATTTATGTATGATTAATGCTGACAGACAGATATATCTAACACAAACAGGTTTAAGAGCCACGAACAGTCATCTGGCGCAATATCTTCAAAAAGAAAGACAAGGCCCACAGGAGAAATCAGTTTTGGTGAGGATGATCTAATACCAGGAGACATAGACCACCGTTGGGGATAGGCCAAGGCCATAGCTTCCGACTGCCGGGGAATTTCCAACAATTCTCAAGGACAGGTGACTGGATACCAATAAGATCCGTTGTAGAAGAAACTCTACTGGGGAACTTATCAAGGTAGGAGGTGAGACTCTGTGGGGAACAACCGCCAAACAAATACTCATCAATCAAAACACTCCCTTCTATCTGCTGGAGAGACATCTCTGCTAAGGGGAGAAAGAGCAATTTGCTCCGTTGGGGGAAGGAAACAACACAACTTCCTCATCATCTCAATATTCAGGAGAAACCTCCAAATATAGAGGGGATACAAATTCAACCCGGATCAAGCAAAACTACAGGGGATGAACTGTAGGCAACCCTACTGGGGATAGACTGCTTCTGCTGAGGAGAACGTAGAAGAATCTTTCGTCAACACGTGTCATGTTGGGGATGAAAAGGGAAATAAGCCCTTCACCGAATGTTCTAAACAACCTCTTGCTGATGAAACAACTGAAAGTTGATGAAGAGGATATCAACATGCCAGAATATGGACAAATGCCTTACCTTTTAGAAATCGTACTATCCTTGGGAGAGCATTGAAGACATTCCATTTATCCTTTTTAGTCTTTGTGAATGTTCATTTTGTTTAAAACAATTTATAAATTTTTATTTGTTTAAAACAATGATATTTATCAAAAACATGCAAATATTTGTTAAACAGAAACAAATAAGAGTGCAAAGATTTGGATAAAGGCTCAAATTTATTTAATAGAATGGTAGTCCGCAAATGGCGAGACTCCATGGTTCTTTACAATTTTGAAATTGGTGATATATACATTGAACATAATGACCATTTCTCCACCAACTCTGAATCCAATGTATTTGAAGCTTTAGTTGACGATGACTGAGCGAGAATCTTTGACAGAAGACAGCTATAGAGCAAGGTCTTGTCAGGATGCAGTTACTTGCCAAATCCCTAATTTTTGCCTAGATTGCCCTAGGGTGAGATACTCAATCTAGCGGGATATATATATTCATTTTTTTCATGTCTCTAACTTTTTCCTAGACCGCCCTTTCGGGTTTTTAATCCACCGAGACGCTCATTTTTGCCTAAGCCGCCCTTTCGGGTTTTCAGCTTAGCGAGTTGTTCTATTTTTAGTTTTAGGCGAAGTATTTCTTGACTGTATCTGAATTCACAGGACGAGTGAAATCCTCCCCATCCATAGTTGTAAGCAACAAAGCACCGCCTGAAAAGGCTCTCTTAACAACATATGGACCTTCATAGTTTGGAGTCCACTTGCCCTTGGAATCGGGCGCGAAAGACAGGACTTTCTTGGGCACGAGGTCGCCTTCTCGGAACACACGAGGTTTGACCTTCTTATCAAAGGCTTTCTTCATCCTTTTCATATATAACTGACCATGGCACATGGTAGTTAATCTCTTATCTTCTATCAAATTCAACTGGTCATAACGACTCTGAACCATTTCAGCTTCAGTCAACTTGGCTTCCATCAAGACTCCTATTGATGGGATCTCAACCTCCACGGGGAGCACAACCTCCATGCCATATACAAGAGAGAAAGGGGTTGCCCCTGTTGAAGTACAAACGGATGTACGATAACCATGCAGAGCAAATGGTAGCATCTCGTGTCAATCTTTGTACGTAACAACCATCTTCTGAATAATCCTCTTGATGTTCTTGTTAGCAGCTTCAACAGCCCCATTCATCTTGGGTATATAGGGAGAAGAATCATGATGGGCAATCTTGAACTCACTACACAACTCTTTCATCATCTTGTTGTTCAAGTTAGATCCATTATCAGTAATGATCTTGTCTGGCACACCATATCGGCATATGAGTTGATTCTTGATAAACTTCACAACCACATGCCTAGTCACATTTGCATATGATGCCGCTTCAACCCACTTGGTGAAGTAATCAATAGCTACGAGAATAAAACGGTGACCGTTTGACGCCTTAGGTTCAATCATGCCAATCATGTCAATTCCCCACATGGAGAAAGGCCATGGTGAGGAAATAACGTTCAGAAGTGTCGGGGGAATATGAATCTTATCCGCGTAAATCTGACACTTGTGGCATTTCTTCACATATATGCAGCAGTCAAGCTCCATTGTCAGCCAATAGTAGCCTGCTCTCAACATCTTCTTTGCCATAGCATGTCCATTGGAATGAGTACCAAAGCAAACTTCATGGACTTCAGTCATCAACAGGTCTGCTTCGTGTCTATCCACGCATCTGAGCAAAACCATGTCAAAATTCCTCTTATAAAGCACATCGTCATTAAGGTAGAAACTGCCAGATAATCTCTGTAGCGGTGTATTCGTCACTATATGATCTATTGATTAAACCATAAGCAAAGCATACAATGATTTCGAGTCGCCACCGCACTTTTATTTATCCAAAGGACTGGCTAAAAAGCGAACAAAAGCCTAAGAAGTTTTACACGTAGAAAACTAATAAAAAGATCAGAGAATCTGGGTAAGGGGTAAATTACGCAATGGGAAGGTGTTAGGCACCCACTACGTCTTAGGTACTCCTAGGGAGCCCTTTTCACACTTGTTGTACTAAATTGTTATTTGTTATGACATAAGCATTGTGCAAACATGATTGCGATGATGAGAAAAGAATATACAATTTTATTATTGGGTTTGAACGGATGAACCCGTTGCCTACGTACCTTCCATCAAAGGTAAGGATCAAAACGCCGTAGTTCGGCTAAAAGACTTCCAAAAGTTAGTGGATTCAATTTTAAACACAAGCCCTAAGGTCTTACGTTATCCACGGGAGAAAACTCAACCTTATACAAACAACAAGTCCACCATGTGAGAACAGCTTCGACTTGCTAGTGAGGGGTTAACCCTATAATAAGCAAGGAAGACTTACAATTCAATCAACTAAAGACAAATAGGTGAGATTGACATCAACCAACTAAGATAAATCAAACCTATAGCTCATGTATGAAAACTTAGCAAGAATGGACAAAGCCACAAAACAATTGAATGGGTGAAGTTAATTGATTATGATTATGAAAGTAGGGTCAAAGTATGATTAAGACTAATTCAAAGAAGTATTATGAAATGGAGTTTGAAAAAACAGTCAAGGACTTGGGTCCAGGTTTTCAGTTTGAAAAGCATGAAGATGTTTGCACAATATCTATCTCAAGTTTGAAAGTAATGTGTGAAAAGGTTTAGGACACAATGGGGATGAATGGATGAAGATGGATTATAAAACTTCTTAGAAGGTTCACTTCTTGAAATCATATAGAAGATGATTCAAGTGTGTCCTTTGGAATGGGCAATAAGCAATAACAAAGTAAGCAAACAAATGATACCGGATGCCACTCAATGGTCTTACTCCAATCTCACAAACAAAAAGCGGATACCGGATACCAATAGATGGATTTACACCAATCTCCTAAAACAGAAATGGATATCAGAGGCCACTCAATGGACTTATACTAATCTCCTCAACAAAGAAAAGAAACTTGGATACCGGATGCCAATCTGTCTGGACTTATACCAATCTCCAACAACAAAGCAAACACTTGGATGTCAGATGCCAATCTATCTGGGCTTACTCTAAACTCCAACACATGATCATAGGAATACAAATGCCAAATTACATGGACTTACAATTGCATCCTCACATAAATCAAACAAAAGCAAATCATGAATGTCAGATGCCAATTTATCTGGGCTTACTCTAACCTCCACAGTATGGTCCTAGGAATACAAATGCCACATCACAGGGACTTACAATTGCATCCTCACATACAACAAACAAATGCATCAAGCAAAGAGAAAAATGAGTGGCCAATGAAATGGTCTTATACTCACTTCCATATCATAGGAACAATGGCCAATGAATGGTCTTACAATTGTCCTCAATGGGTAAACAACAATGATAATGTCACAAAGACAAATGAGATGATCATGCAATAAATGAGCAATTAATGATGATAAATGCATAAAGCATACAAGCAAACATGTGCATATGAAGTAATCAATCAATCAATGAAGTCATCCAGCACACACTATAACCAAACAATGAGGCTCATACAAAAGGGTTAGGCATTGAAGCCAACTGGAATAGGGTCAATAGTGCTCTTAACCTTGCCATTGAGGGGCTAAGGTGAAGCAGATGAAAGGATATGAGGGGTGTGCCTCATTGCTCTTATCCCTAGTCAGGGAGAGCATTTGAATATCAGAAGGTGTGGGAGTTCAGAAAGATGGAACTCTCTCCACAGATTAGACTCTATAGATCTTGGGCTTGGATCTCAATGCTACAACCATGTAATGGGAGCAAGGAGAAGACTCACAGAATAGTAGGAGATAGGTTGCTTATCTCTTGGGTTCTACCAATTGCCTTATTTGAAGGACTTTTCCTGCTTGGGACAAATGTAAACACACACAAGCATTGCCTCTTAAGGAGGACTTCAGACAGTTGCCTGGCCAAGTAACAGGCCAGGTCTTCCAGACTACATGAAGAAAAGGGATTATACCTCAATGAAAATTGCTATTAAAGCAAAGCAAAGCAAGTTCTTAAAGAACTAAGCAACTAAAGGTACCTGAAACAGTCAAACAGAATCAGTACACAATTCAAAGTTAAAGCAAAATGAGATAAGGATTAACAGTCAAAACAATCAGGTAAATGTGCAATGCACAAGACTCAAGCATATGAGCCAAGCAACCTACAAAACAAAGAAGTTAGTCATGATAAACAAATCAAGCTCAAACAATTTGTATTGGTCTCTTTGAAGCATTTGTTGCTTAACCCGAAAACATGAACTCAAACATGAGCAACATGACCACTAGGACAAGCCTAGGGTCAAAAAGAGATGAGAAAGTCAAAACAGAAAGTGATAGTCAACCAAAATCAAGTTCAAACAATCAAGAAACAAACTCAATTGGTTTCATGTTCATATCATGCATCATCATCATTTCATAAGCAAATTAGGTCAAGGCATGGCATATAGAAGCTCATAGAAGTCAACATCAAGACTTAACTCAAAACCAATCATAAACAATTCAATAAATCATCAAATAATTCATGATCAAACATAATCCATAACACGATAGGCATATCAAATTTCAGCTCATTTGGATCAAGGGAAGATGGTCAATGAAAATCAGAAAGTCAAAGCAAGTTCAAGCATGCTCAAAGAAGTCAACCAAACATACACCAACTTCAATAATTCATAAATCAGTGACAACATATGAGAAATGAATGGGATCAAAACCATGACAAAGCTTAAGATGTCTACTAATCACATGTCAAATTTCATGTTCATCCAATTAAGTATGAGAATTTCACAAAGCATATGGCATGATGTATCACAAAAAGTCAACATATGATCAAACAGGGGAGAAAAATCCCAAACAATTAGGAAATGCCATCAATAATTCAACAAAAAATCACATGTAAAATAGACATCCATAGGTTCATTCATGCAAAAAAATCAAGCCAATTTGAGTTCAAGAAGCATGGTATCAAAAATCAAGAAGTTGGACATCAATGGTGTGACACAAATTGTCACACCCTAATTCAAAAAATCATAACTCACAAACCAGCAATGATAAATTCACAAACTCTACACCAAAATCACCATGGATGTGTCTAGTTTAAGCACAAAAAATTTCAAAGTCATTGGATAAGGCATCATCATTTCACATTTGATTTGGCAAGGTGTACAAAAAATGGACACATGTGACAAACCCTAACACCAATTAAAATCCATTCATCCAAAAATTCTGGAAAAAAATATGAAAATAACTAGAGATCCAGATGAACAATTTGCAAAAATTCTCATGAATTTTGGATGAAAAATGATGGACTTATGATTTTTGGAAGTTTGTGTAACAAATGAAATAAAAATTGAAGAAATAATATGATTTAAATAATTAATGAAACCGGCCGTGGCATTTTGGTAATTTCGTGGAACTTTAAGTGAAACTCTGCGTTTCACTTAAAGCAACGCTGAGCCCTGATTGGTCATGGGGGAATGAAACAGTACATTCATGCAAGGCAAAAAAATGAAAACAGCCAATCGCGTTTCTGGGCAGGGATTAGGGTTCATGGAGCTACAGTATCATCATCATCTTGTTCATCATTCGTGAAAAATTTTCTTGCCCAGAAAAATGAAATTAAACATGGCATTCGAACCATCTAACATCACACATCACAACTACAACATCCATTATCATTAAATCAAGCTATCAAAGAAGGATCATGCAAAAACATACTTGAACATCAATCTTTAAACCAACATAACTTTCAAAATACTTAGCCATTTTCATCGATTCAAAGTCTAAAATGATTAGCAAAGTGAGACCTAGCTAAAGCATATCATGGTTTTGCAAATGAAGAAATTCGAAAACTCACCAAATCTGAAGTGCAGTTGCGATTCAGAGGTTCTTTGGCTTCAAACAGCTGAAACAGATGCTCCTAGTTGCTTTAAATGATGAATGGTTGAAGACTTTAAGCTCAACATTGTTGATTCCAGCCTAAATCGTGGACTGCCATGGATGGAGCTTGGGAATAACAGTCACAATTCCTTGCTTACAGTTGAGGAATAACCCTTGCTAAAGCTTCCAAAGTGATGGAATATGATGAAACAAGCAAACAGGAATCGTGCTCTTTGAAAGTTTTCAGAAAAAATGCAAAATGAAGAAAAGAGGTTTTTAGAGAAAATGAGTTTTTCTGTTTTGGTAAGAGTGGCTGCTAGGGCTTGGTTCAGCAGAAAATGTCAAATATATATGCTGTTTAACATCTGTTAATCAAGGTTAATGGAAAATGAAATTGGAATTGCTAATGAAGTCTCTTTTTGCTAATTGACCATTTTCACTTAAGTGGTGAGGTGCATGAGCTGTAGCTGCGAAAATGGGCCTCTAACATAACCAAAATGCAATTTCAGAACATTTTCAATTGGTAGGAGGTGTTGGAATTGGTTAATTTGGAAAGTCATTTTTCAACCTCACTTGAAATAATTCAAGCTAGTTCAAAAATGCCATTTTGATTGGTGAGTCTTTGGTGAATGATGATGACATATTTGGAAAGAGGGCATCAAATGTGACTTGTAGCAAAAAACCCCACCCAATTTGGCCAAATGGTTTGGAAGATATGGCCTTTTGAAGTTCAAAAATTTGTGAGAATGATTTGATCATAACTTGCCAACCATAAATGGGAATTGAGTGTTCTTGGACTTTTTGGAAATGGGAGAACAAGATCTTCAACTTTCATGTTGGGCAAAAATTCATTTGAAGCTTGTATCATGATGTAATTTTGAGGATCAAGACTTTCCATTTTTGGCAAATTCCAATTATAGGTCAACTTTCTATTTTTGGAAATTTCTTGTTTGACTTCAAATTCTTCCATGATGATGTTTGACATGATATATGAGGCTTATATGGACATGAATGAGACCTCTCAAACCAATTCCCATCATCAAATCACTGATTAAATGCACAGTTGACCAAAAGTTGACTTTCTAGGGTTTTGCTTGACTGAACCATCTTCTGATGAATTTCCAACCCTAATCACTTGAGATCTTGATTCCAAATGATATCACAACATATATGAACTCTTGATTATTGATCATGGTGCCCAAATTCTTCAAGAATGGCCACTATCCACTGTTTAATGACTGATTTGACTGTTTGACTGATGATTGCTTCAGCTGCAAGTAACATGGTTAGATGACAATATTTTTGTACTTTTGGTTAGTAAACATATAAAAAGCAATGATATACAAAGGCAAAGCATGCTTGGTGATCAAGAAACACACTCACAAGACAACCCACCCACTAGGAGGGAAGCAAAGGCATGCAATGATCCTTGAGGCCATGATATGATATGATATGGGCCATGAGGGATCTTAGGGCCAAAATTGGGGTCTTACAATCTCCTCAAAGTCTACTTATCTTTAACAGATGCCCCAGGCGGGTAAATCTGACTCTGAAGAAAACACTTGATATCATAATACCACGGCTTATCATATTTCACTTCTTCAACTGCAAATACATGAGTTGGTCTATCCAAGCGCATCATAGTAATATTAGGAACTTCATTCCAATATTTCACCATAATCATTGAAGTAAGCGTAGCAAGTACATCCGCCATCCGATTCTCATCTCGAGAAATATGATGGATGTCCACCTTAGTAAAGAAAGTTGAAATCCTCCTCGCATGATCTCTGTATGGGATGAGGCCAGGCTGATTCGTCTCCCATTCACCCTTAATCTGATTAACAACAAGGGCCGAATCACCATAAATATCAAGATGTTTGATCCTCAGATCAATACATTCTTCCAAACCCATAATACAGGCCTCATACTCCGCCATATTATTCGTGCATTTGAAAGTTAGCATTGCTGTAAAAGGAAAATGGGTGCCTTTAGGAGTAATAATCACTGCCCCAATACCATTTCCATACTGATTAACAGCACCATCGAACACCATCCCCATCGGGGACCAGGCTCTGGCCCGTCATCGAGCGTAGGCTCATCACAATCTTTCATCTTCAAATACAGAATATCCTCATCCGGGAAGTCGTACTGCACAGACTGATAATCCTCAATTGGTTGATGTGCCAAGTGGTCAGCCAAGATACTACCTTTAATAGCTTTTTAAGCTCGATACTCAATATCATACTTAGATAACAACATCTACCAACAGGAAATTCTCCCAGTTAAAGCAGGCTTCTCAAAGATATACTTGATTGGATCCATTTTGGATATCAACCAAGTTGTATGATTCAACATATACTAGCGTAAGCGCTTAGTAGCCCAAGCCAAAGCACAACATGTCTTCTCAAGCATGGAGTATCGAGACTCACAATCAGTGAACTTCTTACTCAAGTAGTACATTGCATATTCTTCCTTCCCTGATTCATCTTGCTGACCCAGGACACATCCCATGGAATCATCAAGCATAGCCAAGTACATAATCAGTGGTCTCCCTTCAACAGGCGGAGAAAGAATCGGAGGCTCAGATAGATACTCTTTGATACTATTAAAGGCCTTTTGGCAATCCTTGGTCCAATCATGACGTTGATCTTTCCGGAGGAGCTTGAATATAGGTGCACATGTGGCAGTCATGTGGGATATAAATCTCGAAATGTAATTCAAGCGGCCAAGAAAACCTTGGACTTGCTTCTCAGTTTTGGGAGAAGGCATCTCTTGTATTGCTTTGACCTTGGTTGGGTCAACCTCAATACCTCTCTCACTGACAATAAAGCCCAATAACTTGCCAGAACAGACTCCAAATGTACACTTGTTCGGATTCAAGCGGAGTTTGTACTTCCTTAAACGTTGGAAAAGCTTCAACAAGTGTTCTACATGTTCAACTTCCGTTTTCGACTTTGCAATCATATCATCAACATACACCTCAATCTCCTTGTGCATCATATCATGAAACAAGGTAGTCATAGCTCGTTGATACGTGCCTCCGGCGTTCTTCAAAGCGAAGGGCATCACTCGATAACAAAATGTTCCCCAAGGTGTGATGAATGTTGTCTTCTCCATATCCTCGGGTGCCATTTTAATCTAGTTATAACCGTAAAATTCGTCCATAAATGAGAAGACATTAAATTTAGCTGTATTATCTACCAACATATCAATGTGTGGTAGAGGGAAATCATCTTTCGGACTAGCTTTATTCAAGTCACGGTAATCCACGCACATTCGGACTTTTCCATCTTTCTTAGGCACGGGCACAATATTGGCCACCCATTGAGGATATGTAGAAGTCACCAGAAACCCAACATCAATTTGCTTCTGAACTTCTTCTTTAATCTTCACCGCCATATCAGGATGAGTTCTTTTGAGCTTTTGCTTCACAGGCACACACTCAGGCTTCAATGACAAGAAATGTTGCACAATATCAGTATCCAGACCAGGCATGTCTTCATATGACTAGGAAAAGACGTCGACATATTCTCGTAGCAACTCAATCAACCCCTTCTTAACAAATTCTTCCAGGATTGCCCCAATCTTCACTTCACGAATGCAGTCTTCAGACCCCAAGTTGACTGTTTCCAGATTCTCAAGATGCGGATGAATGATCTTCTCCTCATGCTCAAGCAGATGGGTAATCTCATCAGGAATCTCTTCAACATCATCTTCTTCTGCCTTAAATACAGGGAACTCAAAGTTGGGAGATGATGTTGGATCATTATGTTCAATGGGTTTGATCAACCTGCATAATGATTTTGAGTATAAAAGAGATTTCAGAATTCAAACAAGACAAATCATTATGCAGATGAAAAGATTGATTTTATTCTCTTTTTAGGGTTTTATGGTGATCACCAATGTCATACAAAAGCAAAAAGTAAAAATAACTTGGAAAACAAACATTTAACATGTGATTATTGAATGAATATCATTGTATTAATCAAATTATTCCAACAATGTCTTCACTTCTCCTTTTGGCATGGGAGAAGGGTTTTCGAACAAAATGAAAACATTACGTTAACTTATAGATAACTGTTGGAATATCAACAGCGACCCAATTATTGCAGATTCCTCCGGGTATGACAAAGTTGCCAAGGTCTTCCTCTTCATCATCTTCAACAATGGTAGAAGCTTCCTGATCTTCAACAGTGTGGATAAAACCTCCACTCTGGAACAGCCCACGCTCATTGGAAACTCCAGAAAAATACCCTATGCCAGCTCGGGACTTGTTATCTTCCAACTTTATCATTTTCCCCAAACCAGTAGTTGCACCATGCTCAATGGCCAACTTCGCATCATTATAGGAGACAAATGAAGAAAGTCCTTTCCTTGAAGGCTCAGCAATAGACAAGGCTTGGAACGGAGTCCCAACCTCATCCTCAGCATTAATGTAGGAGAAGAAAGATAAATGACTGACCAAGAGAGTCTTTTCTCCCCCTATCACCACCAACTTCTTCTTCTCCACGAACTTCAACTTTTGGTGTAGGGTGGATGTCACGGCGCCTGCCTCGTGAATCCATGGTCTGCCAAGCAAACAGCTGTAAGACGGATGAATATCCATGACCTGGAAAGTGATCTGGAAATCACTAGGTCCAATTTTGATCGGGAGTTCTAATTCTCCGATCACAGTTTTCCGTGATCCATCAAACACCTTCACAACCACTCCACTCTGCCTCATGGGAGGCCCCTGGTATGAAAGTCTAGCAAGAGTGGATTTTGGCAACACATTAAGTGATAATCATGTGTCCACCAACACATTGGACAAGGCATCATCCTTACAGTTCATTGAAATGTGTAAAGCCAAATTGTGGTCTTTTCCCTCCTCGGGAAGATCAGCATCACAGAAGCTCAAATTGTTGCAAGCGGTTATATTTGCAACAATGCTATCAAACTGTTTTATTGTGACATCGTGGTTCACGTATGCCACGTCCAACACCCTCTGCAAAGCTTCACGGTGTGTCTCAAAATTCATCAACAAAGATAAGAGAGATATCTTTGATGGAGTTTGTAGTAGCTGATCAACAACATTGTATTCACTCCTTTTGATGAGCCTCAGCGTCTCATCACCATCCTCTTTCAAAATGCCAGACTGGCCAACCAGGATAGGAGTATTATTATTTTTAACAGCAACAGGGTCAACACCCTTCACAACAGGAATAGGATTATTAGAAGAGGAAGTCCCCACGGGACCAGCAGGATTAACAACAGTTCTCACAACGTCTTCATGGGATTTCGGCGAAGCTGAGAAAACACGACCACTACGGGTCACTCCACTGACGTCAGAAATGCTCACTACAGAAGTTGAGGGCAACGACACCTCCTTTCCATCCTCCAGCATAACTGTGTTGTATCGATAGGGAACAACTTTGTCAGATGCATACGGGACAGGGCCCGCTGGCTTGATCACAAGAGCTGGTGATACCTTCTTCTTGCTGCCATCATACTTGACGACAACAGGCTCAGGAATTTTAAACACTTGGGTGATAACATCAACTTCGTCCTCATTACGATTCTGAAGTATTTCAATCATCCTTTGATCAATCATCTCTTGGATTTCCTTTCTAACTTATCGGCATCCTCTCTCATTGATAGCGCACACCTGGCACCTATCATGGTCATGCTCGTAGTGGCTGTGTTCACACAACAGCTTATGCATCTCGACCAAAGATTGCCTTATGTCATTCACATAAAGGACTTTATATTTGCCAGGGCATCCCTGGACCATGTTAACAGTTGCTTTCCCATGCTCGGGCAATGGGTTCTTCTTAACATTAGGACCTACGTCCTCAAAAAACAATATTCCACTTCTCACAAGGTCTTTCACCTTGGTCTTCAATGGGTAACAGTTCTCCATATCATGTCCGGGAGCACCGGAATAATACACACAGTGAAGCTCGGGCTTATACCACCACTGAGGATTGGTTGGTACAGCGGGAGGGTCTCGTGGAGTGATCAGTTTTCTGTCTATCAGAGAAGGATAGAGTTCAGCATATGTCATCAGAATCGGGTCAAAAGTTACCCTCTTCCTCTCGTAGTTACTGGTGCTGGTGTTATTATTGTTGCGAGGTTGGTAGGCCTGTTGTTGTTGACGATGTTGTTGTTGATGATGATGATGAACTTCTCGAAAAGCAGGTGCTATATGAGCCACCTGGTGTTGGTTGACGGCAGGACGCACATCCTTCCACCTTACAGAGGGCCTTCTTTTTGTGTGAGAGGAAACATCATGTGTTTCTCCCTCCTTCTTCCTAGCAAAGCCTCCATACTTCTTTGCTGAGGACTTGTCATCTCTAGACAAACGTCCTTCGCGAACCCCTTCTTCCAATCTCATCCCCATATTCACCATTTCGGTGAAGTCTGAGGGAGCACTGACAATCATTCTTTCATAATAGAAAGAGCTCAAAGTCTTCAAGAAGATCTTTGTCATCTCCTTCTCTTCCAGAGGTGGCACTATCTGAGCTGCCAATTCACGCCATCTCTGGGCGTACTCCTTGAAGGTCTCCTTGTCCTTCTGCGACATCGCCCTCAATTGGTCCCTATCCGGAGCCATATCCATATTATATTTATACTGCTTGACGAAGGCCTCACCTAAGTCGTTGAAATAGCGGATGCTTGCACTCTCCAGCCCCACATACCACCGGAGCGCAGCACCAGTCAGGCTATCCTGAAAGTAGTGGATAAGCAGTTGGTCATTATCTGTCTATGTTGACATCTTGCGAGCATACATCACAAAATGGCTGAGCGGGCATGTATTTCCCTTGTACTTCTCAAAGTCAGACACTTTGAATTTAACAGGGATCTTCACGTTGGGCACTAGGCACAACTCAGCAGCACTTTTACCAAAGAGGTCCTTACCCCTCAGAGTTTTTAGTTCCTTGCGCAGCTCAAGGAATTGGTCTTTCATCTCGTCCATATTCTCATACACATTCGGGCCCTCAGACGGCTCGGAATGATAGATGGTGTCTTCAACACGGGGTAAGGTGTGCACAACGGGAGGTGGCACAGATAGGACCGGGCTAGATGCCGGCAGAGAAGCGAGAGTAGGAGCAAAACCCTCTGGCACGAAATTAGCAGGCATTCCCCAAGGGAACCCAGCTGGCATAGACGGAGCAAAGTGGGTTGTTGCGGCAGGCACAATTGACGTTGCGATCTCAGATATAACAGTCCTTGCGGGAGGAGTTGCAGGAATTGGTGAAGCTTGACTTTGGGCGGCCAGAATTGACTCCATCATGGCAGTCAGCCTAGCAATCTCTTCTTTCAGATCCCTGTTCTCTTGCTCTAAATGCTCCATTATCCTCGGATGATTAGCTCTGGTATTATACCGGTGCGTCAGCTTGTCTTCAAAATAAATGAAGAGCAAAGAGTTAGACCATTGATCAAGAGCTCAGAACAAAACCTGCTTATGCATATGATGCATGCAATGTTTGTACATATGATTGTTTTTATTTGAGGAACTTTATAGAGATCTATTTGCAAATATCTGAAAATATTAATCTTTTAAGATATATATGGAATACTCATAGCAATAATACTTGGAAACTTTTTACACCAATGAAGTAGTATAGTTTTGGTAACCAAATACAATACAAGAGAAAAGGAGAATAAACATCCTATGGAGCCCTAGAAACAATCGTCCAAAGCTCTTGAGATCGGAAGATAAGTTGCACGAAGCCTCTTCACCTCTCTCTCATAAGCTGCTTCCATATCGGCCTTCTCCTTGGCGAGCTAATCATACTTCCTCTTCCAAAATCTGGATGAGTGAGGAAGAAGAGAAATAACCACGTCATCAGGCTCATCAATAACCTGATGCTCCAGAAATTCTATCAATGCATCCTTATCTTTGAGCAGCTGAAGTAATTCCTCTCGCTCACGAACCCATGCACGCGACCGGTCTTCATCTCTCAACTCCTCTACTCCTTGGTCAGGGAGGGTTGAAGGCCCAACCATAACCATAGGGGTAGGTCTCGGATAGTCATATGACATGCGGTACTCAAGAGCTCTCTTCCTCACCCCAAGCGGTGTAGGGTTCCAAAGCAATACAATTCTTCGGACCAAGCTCATTCCTTCCCTTCCTATGAACTTTGTGCCAGGCGCGGACCATCCTATCCTTCAAGTTTTGGGGATCTTTACCCTCTTGAAAGAATACACCTTCCAACAAAATGTTGTCGGGCTTATCCTTTAAGGGGAACCCAAGCTGACGGCGAGCCAAAGCAGGGTTGTAATTAATTCCACCACATGTACCAAGAAGAGGCACATTGGAGAATTCACCACAAGAGTCAATAATTTGAACACCATCATACACACGGTTATACCAAGAGATATCATCATTAGTGAGAGACACAAGTCTCGTGGACCACCATAGACATCCCTTGTTCTCCTTGAAGGCAGGCGTATGAGGCAAGTGTGAAATAAACCACTTGTACAACAGAGGCAGACAACACACAATGGAACCACCACCCTTTGCATTCATCATATGCAAAGAGAAATAAGTGTCACCCAACAGAGTCGGAACGAGATTAAGAGTAGAGAAAATCCTAATAGCATTCACATCCACAAAATTGTCGATGTTGGGAAATAACACTAGCCCATAGATGAGTAGTACAAATACAACTTCAAAGGCATCCTCACTCATGGCCTTCCCAAACAAGGTAGCTTGGGCAATGAGAAAATCAAATGGGAGACCTTGAATTCCACCTTTGGTAGTCATACGAGCAACAATATCATATACATCTATGTGAAGCATATCATCAATCTCTTGAGAAGACGGAACCCTCTCTAAACCACTGAACGACAACTGATCCAAGATAGATATAGCCACATGATAGGTATAGCCACATGATAGGCATACTCCTCAAGTGTAGGCAAAAGCTGAAAATCCGGAAAAGTGAAGCATCGATGCAGAGGATTATAGAACTACACCAACACACTCATCAGACCTTCATCCACTTTGGTAGAAAGAATAGACAGAAGCTTCCCATGGCAAGCTTTGAACTCCAAAGGCTCTAATACATAAGATGTCAAACTCCTTAACTCTTTCAAGTTGGGTTGTCTGAAACTGTACTTCTTCGTATTCCTTCTTTGCTTATGCATGTCTGAAAATTTGCAAATAGACCTCTTAAGTTCCTTGAAAATCTTCTTTATTGATGATATGAATGCAAATGAATGCATGGATGCAACAATCACACTCAAGGATCAAGCAAGTCACACCACACAAAGGTCACAGGATGGTTCAAGTCATCGTCAATATCAATCATCCATTTTGGTGGATTATGGTTTACACCTTATCAACACCCAAGTTCCATTGATATTGAGGATATACGATAACGGATCAACCGCGAATCAAGGGTTTATTGTAAGTCACGAGCATGGAGTCTCGGTTAAGAACCACCCAATGGGAGTGTACTATGGTTAAACCTGACAATCATGTTCTAAAAGAGGTCCCCCATAGTCATCATCTCATCTTTCGGATATTATCGAATAAAACGACTACTCGTATTCCAAAAATATTCTCAAGAGAGACTCTTATGAGTGTAGTATCGCGTAACAATCGTATCAAATCTTACACTTGAACGACCTTCGCACTATGTCCTAAAATAGGCCAAGATGGGCTAGGTATCTAAGGTCCTTGGCTTCTAAGGTTTATATTGGAAAGAGTAATGCCTAACCACGACTACTCGTGTGACATTATTGATCCCAACAAGACCTTCACCAAGTGAATGGACTTGCAAGTCAACTTGCTAAGGAATAACTCCACACAAGTCAACAAGACTATGCCATTCTCCTATCATAAGTGCACTCAAGTTCGGGTATATAACTCATCTCACCAGAGACCACCAAGCATACAAGCAATATATATCAAGAAAAGTCATACATTACAAACAATACAGTCATCCAAAATATGCACAAAAAAAATATGTCACCAATAAATATAAACATACAACACATAAGCAAAAAGTAGGCTAAACCCACTAGGAAGTTTTTCCCCAACAGAGTCGCCACTTTTCTGTAGCGGGGTTTTCGTTAGCTTTAGGTTTATTGACTAAACAAAAAGTAAACATACAATTCGAGTCGCCACCGCACCTTTATTTATCCAAAGGAAAGGCTAAAAAGCGAACAAAAGCCAAGTAAGAAGTTTTATCAAATCAAAAACTAATAAAAATGTCAGAGATCTGGGTAAGGGGGTTGGTTATGAAATGGGAAGGTTTTACACACCCAAAACATCCTTAGTATACTCTAAGGGAACCTCTTTTTGCAAATATGTGTTGTAGGTTGGTATTTGTGAAAATATGTGCAAAATATTGGGGGGATGAGAAGAGAATAGATTATATTTACAAATTTTGTTGTTTGAATGGATGAACCCATTGCCTACGTACCATCACAAAGGTAGGATCAAAACCTCGTAGTTCGGGGTAAAAATCACAAAGATTGGTGAATTTATTTGATCAAAAGCCTTAAGGTCTTTTGTTATCAAAGGGAGAAAACTCAACCTAAACCAACGATCCACCATGTGAGGAGAGATTTAACATACTAGTGAGGGGTTAACCCTATAATAAGTATGGAAGTCTTATAATCCAATCACTAAGGATGAAGTGACATTTACATCAACCACTATGATAACTCAAACCTATGACTAATGTTTATGAAAAGGTTCTAACAAGGGTGGCCATTGGAACCACAAAATCAACTTGAAGTGAGTTATATTTACAAGTTAGATTTATTTACAAAATGAAGTCAAAGTAAGGTTAAGGTCTATTCATAATGAGTATTAATGAAAATATTTTTGAAAAGTCAAAGGCATAAGGCCTAGGTTTCTAGTTTTAAACAAAGTCAAAGTTTACAAGAAAAGATTTTTTGCTTGGGTTAGAATGAGGAGAAAAAGAGAAGGGCTAGTCCTAAAGCATACAAAGATAAGAGAGAAGATAAAAACCCTTGGAGTTGCTTTTCTTGAAATCATAAAGATGATTCAAGATGCTCCTTTCCTTTGGACTTAGCAAGCAAACAAGCAATCACATAAATTAGATTCAAGCTCATAGGATCTCCATTTGGCTTGTCTCTCTTAACTTGGTTACTCATGACAATGGTCCTCTTTTCTATCTCAAGATGGAATCCCTATCACACAAGAGCAAACATCAAAAAGTTCACAACACAATAAGAGGAATGGACAAAGAATAAGTTTTGGAAGGAAGTCCTTTGAAGTCAACTTTGAAATTTAGCATTCTAAAGGCATGAGGCCTAGTTGCTCTTCAACAAGATTAGCATTCTAAAGGCATGAGGCCTAGTTGCTCTTAAACTCCTTTAAACATATGTAGGTCCTAATTCTAAGTCATTTCTCCTTTTTGCATTTGGTTCACACAAACAAACACAAAACAAACACAAGACAACAATATATTTATATACAATAATGAGCTCAAATGAGCAAAAGGAAAATGACATAAACATAAAATATGTTCTCAAGTGAGCAAAGTAAAAAGCAATATGAATAAATGAGCAAGAAATAAATGGCATTAAAGTAAATTGCAAGAAGTTAAATGCTCAAATTAAAGTTAGTGATTAGTGAAGTTATGTTAGCTTGTCATAAGACAATTTAGCGCTATGTTAAGCAATCGTAAGTGGACTAATGTAGTAGTCACACCTATCTGAGGCTGGTAAATAAAACTATAGGCAAATAAACACAAGTTAGAGATCATGACTAGTAAGCCAAGCTCCTAAAACTTGCCATGCCAAAAGAAAAGAGAAAGGCCTTGTATGGACTTTAGGTTTTTTGCTTGACCAAGAAGCAACCTATCTTGGACACAAAGCAACTCACTTGATCTTGGATCAAGTTGAGTTTGATTTGGATCAAAGAAGGTTAAACCCCTCATTTGTCAAGACCAACCATAAGACATTAACTCATTGGCCAAAATAAAAAGAAATGGGATGAAGATGAAATGGATGAAAAGAGAATTCAAGCATCAAACAACAATTGGTCAAAAGTGAATCAAATCATCATCAACCAATGCTAAACAGAAGAGAAATGAAGGTCACAAGTCAACAAGTCAAACATATTTTTTTGGTATTTTTGGAATTACAATTAAATGCAAAATAAAATGGACAAAATATGGTCAAACCTCAAATTTAATTCAAATCAACTTCAACAAGTCCAATTAAATTCTCATATGTCTAACATGGTCAAACAAACTTTGACAAATTTTTTCAACAATTTTTGAAATCAGAAACTATTTAAAAACAATGAAAAATAATGAAAAATAACACAATATGAATTAAAATCTCAAATAAATCTCAAATCAATTAAGAAACTGATGAGACTATTTTTGATTGACTTATCATGATCCATAGGTGTTAGGAAAATATTTTTGGATTTTTCAAATATCAGAAAGTATTTAAAAATGAATTAAAACTATTAAAAACCAAATAATTCGTAAAAAATATTAAATGAAGTCACAAAAATAATTAAAAATTAAAATATGAAGCTAGATTTTTCAAGAAATTTTTTGGCATTGGTCTCATATTTTTGTGACTTCATATAAAATATTTATGAATTTTTGAAAATAAAAGGAATTAAATGAAATTAAAACAAAAATGAGAAAATTAGGAAAATCCAGCGCCATCTGATCATCTCATTAATTGACGTGGCAATATTCATGTGGCTCAGAGGCGCGGATACACGAAGGACCAAAGTCAAGCGCGTTACATATGGATTTAAAATAAGTCAGCATATGCAATGGCCACGATTAGAACGTTTTATCAAGATCCAAAGGTCCTGAAGCTCCCACGTGGGGATGGTGGTGGAAACCACCATCTTCTCCAGCGATCTAACCAGATCCGGCCACCACGACAGGGAAATGAAGTTTAATGAAAATGAAAAAGGAAGGTATCAAAATGAAGCTAAGGTGATGTACATCACCCCTGTAACCATGGATCCTCCTCAAAGTTCCTATTTAGAGAGAAACATGAGCTTGAAGATCATGGTGCATGAACTGAAATGGCACGATTTGCAAAATTGAGACCACCACTGGCCTGCCTCAAGCATGAGGACTTCAGAAAACAGCACAAACCAAAGAGATTCACATTGTATAGCAAGATCTAGATCAAGAAAGTTTGGTGATATACCTCTGAAATGGAGCTTCAAACAGCACGAATTGTCCAAGCTCTTGATCCAATTTTGATATGGAGATGTGATGGTGATGCAAGGTTAAGGAATTGAGTTGTGAAGATCAACTAATGATGTTGAAATTCAAGCTTGAAATTGAAAATGAAAACTGAAAATTCCTTTGGTGAGGGTTTGGTTTTCAATTCAGCAGCACTTCAGATCTCCTTGTGGTTGAAGAGTGAAGCTCAAGGCACCTCTATTTATAGTTGTATGTGATGCAATGCCATGCTTGGCTCATGTGCATGGAATTTGAATTCCTCTTGCATGGGCCTGTACAGGCGCATGTGAGGCCCAAAAATGAATGGAAATCCATGCTGATATCAAGTATAAGTGAACTGGACGCGCACAAGGCTTGGCATTTGCTTGCACATGAAGTTTCAATGTGAACTGCAAAAATGAACATAAACATGAAGCTCTTCGAAACTCACTCATGGAAATCCCAAAAAATTAATGTGAGTAATGATTGGAAAGCCCTTGAAATAAGGAACAAAAGTCATGTTGGGAAAAAATTCATTTGGCAATTGGAAATTTATGAAAACTGGCTGTGAAGTTTTGGATACAAAACATGTTTAGGTTCCCTTTGAATTTTTTTGCCAAAAGCAAGCATATTCAAGCCCTTCTCTTTCAATTATTCAAGCTTCAAATGGAAAAACCTCCAACATCAAAGTTGTATATATTTTTAAGATATTCAATTTATGCTTAAATTTTGCATCATTTGGATTTTTCATGAGAAAGTTATGGGCACTTGAAGTTGGACATTTTTCAAATTCAATGACTTAGGTCCAAAGTGACCTATAATGTTTTGTATTATCACATGTATTTATTTTAGGATTATGAAATTTTGTCCAACATAAAATTTGAAGTAGACAACTTAAGATTTCTAATTCATTTGGTCTCACCTCAAAATCATAAACATTAAGGAAGTTAGGTCCTTGGGAAGTTGACCCAAAATTAGGGTCTTAGTCAAAATGACCTATAATGTTTTGAAATGAATGATGACCTTCCAAGTTTCAAATGGATTTTTGATGAATATAAAAGTTGTTCATATGGTACTTAAGAACATTTGTTCTCTTGGGGTCATCTTCATTTGACATACACATCACAAGTTGTATCTAAGTGATCCTCAGTTTAGTCAGATGACTTGACTGGTCAACTTCTCAAGGCCAAACTTCAAATATTAATGAATGAATGATTGAGGAACCTCTCATAAGCTCATATATGCATAAAATAATGAATGAAAGAACTTCCCTTGATTAAATTTGATCATAGGTTGAGGTTGCTTCATGAGCAAGGCACAATCAATGCACATTTGAATTAGGGTTTCCTTGGGAAACAATCCTCAAGCCCTTTGTGTTATCTTGATCAAATTGGAAAATTGAGATACTTGGGAGACATATATGATGATTAGGAACTTTGTGGACCATTGTCATGCTTGTTTTCATCTTCATCTAGCCACTTCATTGAGCTTAGGAGCCTCCTAGGAGCATGGGAGCACATGATCACTTGAGCTTCAAAACAAAAAGAGTTAGTGACATATTTTTGTGCTTTTGGTTAGTAATCAAAATAAGAAAAGCAATAATATACAATACAAGCATGCTTGGTGGTCTCAAACCAACTCACACAAGTCCCACCCCTAGGGTTAAGGAGCCAAACATTATATGATCCTTGAGGCAATGCATTGAGCAAATGATATGATGCCATGAGGGATGTTAGGGTCAAAATTAGGGTCTTACAAGTTTAATCCAAGGTTAATTATAAGAGGGAACCGTTATGATGGATAATATTTTGAAGCCCTCATATTTTACAGTACTTAGACTTATGTGCCACGATCCTTTGTTGGCTTCATGTTGGAGATAAGCTTTGGACGCTATGATGTGTGTTTCATTTTATTCCTTTAGTTATACTTTTTATTTGGCTGATAATGGTATACTAAGGTCAACTGAATTTGGAATGATCATTCTTTTATTTATTGTGATCCAAACAGTTTTCAATAAGATGTTACTCTAGACTTGAGTGTTTAAAAAATTGTTACACAAACAAGTTCGAATCTAGGATCTTACAGATGTTATAGGATAGTCCAAAAGTCTTATACATGTTATCCGAAAATACAAGCATTACATCCTAATGTATGAATATCCTGAGTTGAGATCAAGGTATTATGCTGCAAATCCAACTGTTGAAGACGGAGCTTTTGAAGAACCATTGCCAAATATTCTCTTGGATCAAAACAACCTGTAGGAAAACAAGGCATTAGCATCAAAACTTAAAAAAATTTAATTAAAGTTTTAAGAGGATTAACATATAGATTACGATCAAGGACAAGGGGACCACAAAAAAAATCTAAAATAAATCCACCAAAACGAAATCACCCAACGGAAAGATATGAAAGAATTTTCCGTGAGAGGTTGGGACTTTGGATCCCACGAAATCTGGGATGTGCTAAGATTATTCTAACAAATTTAGTCACCAGCTCATCATTGAGGATAAATTTACACACCTACCCCTAACTCTCGCCCTATAAATAAAACATCGATTCCGTTAGAATGGGGCGATACACACCGTTATTCTGCCAAAAATCCCAATAACCTTTCCATTAAAGCTCACAGGTTTTCAAGTCTAAATTAGAGTTTCACAATGAAACTCTAAGATAGACAAGCTTAGAACTAGCACAGCCATCAATAGCATTCAAAAATAGAAAAGAACAGAGGAAGACGGAGAGAGATTAAGATTAGAAAGAGGCTTATCTCAGACATAAAGAAGAAGGCGTCGCCGGCGATTGGACTCCGACCAAGTATAACCTTTTTTTCCTTTCCTGTTTAAACTCCTTGCATCATCTTGTTCACCTAGACGAGCTTAGAACTAGCACAACCATCAATAGCATTCAAAAATAGAAAAGAACAGAGGAAGACGAAGAGAGATTAAGATTAGAAAGAGGCTTATCTCAGACATAACGAAGAAGGCATCGCCGGCGATTGGACTCCGACCAAGTATAACCTTTTTTTCCTTTCCTGTTTAAACTCCTTGGATCATCTTGTTCACCTCGACGAGCTGACTAAAACCCCCTTGACAATTGTTTGAAATCTCCGCCGTCATGGCTTCATTTGCAGATTTAGGGTTTTTTGCCTTTGAATGTTCGTATTTAACTTTGTTTTTGTCCGTTTGGCTTGAGGAGAAGTTCTATGTAGTTTTGTTTGAGAAAATTCTGTTTAGGTTTTTTTGTGTGATTAGGATTTCCGATCTAGGATCTTGGTTGGCTTTTTGTTGTTTTTATGACCGGATCCGTAACCGCGAGGTTGAAATAGGAAGGATAATGTTTAGTTTCGGTGGTTTGCGTATGGATTCGCTGGAGATGAAGGTGGCGCCGCCGTCGTTGGCCGGCAACCATCGTCTTCTCCGGTAGGTTGTGGCCGCGGGATTGTTTGATAGTTGCAGAGCATTTGTTGCTCTAAGTTGAGAGAGAGAGAGAGAGAGAGAGAGAGAGAGAGAGAGTGAAGTGTTGGGACAAGTACTTGCATGTCCCAAGTATAAGTTGTTTTAGCCGCTGCTGAAAGTCCAGAGATGGTGGTGACAAGTGTCCTTGACCTTGGACACTTGTCACTAGTAGGTGGGTAGCTAACGGATCAGTTCTACGTGCTAAGGTGTACCATGTTACCGGGCGCCCCTTTATATACATCATGTGATCTAGGGACCGAGTCAGACCTCCAGATCTGACGGTCTGAAGCGTACCCGTGAGTCAACGCGGTTGACCGGGACTTTTTAGGGCTTTGCATAGTTTGGTTTGGGCCATTTCAGTTAGGGTCGGCATTCGTCTTTCTATTGGAACCCCCCCTTTGGTCCAGGTTTGACAGATTCCTTTTGAGCTTAGCTTCTATCCCAAGGCCCAACTGTTTTAATATTATCATTTTGTTTAGCCCATATTTATTTGCTTACTTGATTTAAGTAGAGTTTTATCAATTAATCAAGTTTCTATTATCATTTCTAAAATTAATTAAAATCATTTGATTATCTATTATTATTATCATCATCATTAGTTATTTTAATTATATAATTATTCATTTTTTTTGGGATTTATGAGATTTGTTTGTGTTGATACTTATTTAGTCGTTGGCATAAGTGTTCAATTTTATGTGTGTGGTATGTTACAATCATGACAAACTATTTCCACACCGTCAATCCAAAGCTATTCAAAACACAAATAAAGCGCACAATTCTCGATTTAATAACAAACCCATTCTCACACCTTTGTAAGTCGATCGCTTTTAGCATCGCCATCAACCTCACATAGCTTCCTCTTGGGCTTTCTTACAATGAAACCTAGTCAATTATTAATTAATCGATTAGATGAATGATTCACTAAATAAAATCCAGTTCATTCGTAAACATAAATTTAAAACCCCGATCCAACATCGAGTATTCTTTATTAAAATTAAGTTAAAATACCTAATCACAATTAAATACCATTTCATTTGGAAACGAAAAAGGGGATGGTTTTGAGCTTTTAACTCCTCTCCTCGATTATTTGAATACGAGTTCTCTTACTCGGTTAGTCGAATAATCGTCATTTCTAATCCACTTAAGCATAATTAAAACAAAACGTTCTTACAATAAATAAAAATGAAATGGGGTATGGTTTTAAGCCTTTAACTCCTCCCCTCGATTGTTTGAATACGAGTTTTCTTACTCGGTCAGTTAAACACTCGTCATTTCTTTACAAACTTCTAAACCCAGATTAAATCAAATTATTTTCATAATAAGAAATGAAAAGGGAGATGACTTTGAGTTTTCAAATTTTCTCCTCAATTGTTTGAATACGAGTTCTCTTACTCGGTCAGTCAAACAATTGTCATTTTTCCGCAAATTAATAAATCAATCAAAACTATACGAAAAGGAGATGGTCTTGAGTCTTCGCTTCCTCTCCTCAAATGCTTGGATATGAGTCGTCTTACTCAGCCATTCGAGCACTTGTCGTTTATTCTAAAATACATCAACCATGCATAAACCTATTTTCATAATTACTCAAATGAAACAGAAAGTGGTCTAGAGTCTTCTATTCTCCTTTCTCGATTATTAGGGTACGAGTTATCTTACTCGACTACCCGAGTAATCATCAGCCATACAAAATACCTTAACTATTATCAACTCCTTTCGTAATAAAGGATGAAAAGGGAGATGGTCTAGAGCCTTCGATTCCTCTCCTCGACTATTAGGATACGAGTTGTCTTACTCGACTATCAGAGTAATCGTCATCCAACAAAATATCTCAACACATCAAATCTATCTTTTCTCGCCCTCGTGCGATCAAAACCAATCAAACAAAACGTCAAACATATTAATCCAACTTGTCACCCTCGTGTGATCAAAACTCTTTTCAGAAAGAACAATGTTAATCATTTCTAATGCGCACAACAAACTAGTGCTTAAGCCTCCGCCGAGAGTAGACAAGCCAGCGTTTAGCCTTTAGAACGCAATCTACGCAGTTGTTCATAAAAAACACCAACCAATTGTAGTTCCCCAAACTACGAATGCTCTGATTTCCTTATTGCACCATAAGGATATGTAGGCAGCAGATTGTTGTATCTTCGTGAGCACACTAATAAAAAACCTCCCTTTTCCCCTTTCTGAGGTTCCCATCAATTTCTATTTTCAATGTATTTATAACCCGAAGAAAACAAACAACCTAAGTTAACATTCATATCGCAACATTGAGCTAAAAGGTTCTCGTTGAGTACAACGGACGTAAGGGGTGCTAATACCTTCCCCTTGCATAATCAACTCCCGAACCCGAATATGGTTGTGACAACCATTATTCTATTTCCTAAAGGTTTTATTAATATTTTCATATTCCTTCATTGGGATAAATAAAGTTCAGTGACGACTCTGTTCAAACATAATTTTTTCCGCGACCATCGCGAGGAATCGTATTTTTCGAGATGCGACAGATGGCGACTCTGCTGGGGACTAGCTCCAAGCAAAAGGGAGTGAAGCCTAATTTAGTTCAGTTTCTGTATTGTGTGTTAATATTGTTTGTTTGTTTGTTATTTATTTTGTTATTATTATTTTGTCATAATTATTGTCTGGTGTTTTATTGGCTATGTATTATTGGGGTTCCCTGATTGGTGGTACTTTGTGAGATAGGCTCTCCACCCGAGTATGAGAAAAACCATAAGATTAAGTTGGTGGTTGCATAGTGGACGCCCACAAGGAGTCTTCCTTGTTGGGAAGATACGAAGACCCTGCCTAGAGGAGATTCTCTTGAGATATTATTGCCCAACGAGTCTTCGTCACGACGATAGTATTCTCAAGTTGGATCAATGACTCTAGGGACCTTTTAACCCACTATATCTGGCGGTTATGTAGTATTTACCTGAAAAGTCTCAGACTTATTGGGTTAATACGAAAGCCCCAATCAGATGAGATCCCTTGGGCGTATTACTACCTTACAGTAGTATTCCCAACCTCGATCTATGACTCTGAGAACCTTATTAGAACCTTGGACTCGAGAGTTGTGTAGTATGGACCCACTAGGAGTCTTCCTCTTTGGAACCATACGAAGGCCTCACCCAGACGAGACTCTTTTTAGGGACGTTATTGGCGGATGAGCTTTCGTCATGACAATAACCTTCCTAAATAGTGATTGATGACTTTGGGAACCTCCTAACTTTAGCATCCTCCCAAAAGGGTTTTGTTTAGTAACCAAGGATACCCACTCTCACGGCCTGTATGTTGACCTACCTGTGGCATGCATAGTGTAACACCCCGATAAAATATGATAATTATTTAATTTAAGTTTAATAGTATATTATGATGATAATATGAATGAGAGGGTATTATTTTTCAAAATAAAAGATAAACCCTTCATATATATTATTATTAGTATATTTATTAATTTAATTAAATAATTGGAATATTATTGGATTATTATTATTGGAATAATAAAGTTGGAATTGGAACGATTTTTGGAATCGGTAAAGAGTCCCATTTAGTAAAAAGGTTTTTACACGTGAAAACAGAGAAGCGACTAAAAAGTGGAAAAAGGGCAAAAAGGAAGAGCAAGAGAAAAAGGGTTGAAGAAGGGAAAAGCTTGAAGTTAAAGGATTTGCCAGATTAACTCAGGTAAGGGGGGTTTATCGTCGTTTAATGGGCATTATGGGTTAACATGTAATGGGTAGTAATAAGCCATTGAATTGACTCTAATCAGGATGATGAATGCTGCAAATTGTGAACTTATGGATGAATGAGATATGGGTTTATAATTGAAGAAAATTCGTAGGAATTAGATGTAATAAGGTTAGAAATTGTGAAATTGAATGGGTATGATCTGTGTTAGATAATATGAACGAATGTTGTGTAAAAATTGGACTGTGAGAGGTTGGATTTGAGAAATCTCGTAGCAGAGAAAAACCCATAGCAGATCTGGAATTTTGGTTTCTGGTCATACGCGTATGACACTAGGCCATACGCGTATGAGATGGCCTGGAGGGGAGGAGACTGGTGCTGATACGCGCCATACGCGTGTACTTACGCGTAGCCTGTGAGTGGTACGCGTATGGGGTGAGGCCATACGCGTATGAATGAAGAAGATGATGTTCTAACGTAGTTTTGTCTCTATTGGTACGCGTATGGGAGAAGTGGTACGCGTATCATACGCGTATGGGCTTGGCTAGGAAATGTGTCATACGCGTATGGGCATGAGGCATACGTGTATGGGCAGAAGTTTGATTTTTCTGAGCTGTTGTTGTGCAGTTTTGGTCGTTTTAGCTGAGTGATGTAATTTAGTTGATGTATGATATAGTAGGGATCATTTCCCATTGTTTTGAGCAGTATAGGTATTAGTAGAGTGTGCTAATACTGTGATTTATTATTTGGCATGACATGATATGATTCTGTGATAAATATGCCGATGATGTATGATGGTATGCATAATGCTGTGAATATATCTATTATGTATGCAATTGTGGATGGATTGATTATGGCTTAGAGTGTGAGCATATGTTCATTGTGGATTGTTGTTGATGTTTGCATGCTAGGTGATTTAGCGTGCATAGCATAGCCTTTATGGTGGTAGTTAATTCCCATGGTGAGGAATTAGTGAGTGAGTCACTAGGTCTCAAGTGAGTGGGACTAGTGAGCTTGGTAGCCGTATCTGGGTTTGATCGGTGAGGTTGAACTATGTGTTCACGAATAGTCGGTACCGCATGCATGGAGTCTCATTTCATAATGTATGTATGGCGTATAATATGAATGGATGTATTCCAATATTATACGTGTGTTTTGTGTTTGTGTTGAGTATGATTATGAGTTGATGTTGCCGTTGCTGAATGTGTGATATGAGTAGGGTGATGAATGTGTTAATTTACTTAGCATTACATGATATTTTATAATGCTTATTATATCGATTGAGGAACTCACCCTTACAACTATGTTTCAGGTAACGAGCAGTGATTGAGTAGAAGCTAGTGCTTGGAGTCTAGTGTAGTTCCTTAGTGGGTCATGCTCTGGTATATATAACATCGGGACGGGATGTTTTACTTTGTTTTTCATTTTTGGTTGTTGAACAATTTTACATGTAATGTGTTACATGGTTTGCATGTTGTTAGATTTCTATCCGCTGCGAATTGTGCAATGTTTTATTTTGATTAATAAATGAGCATGACAAGTGATTTTGGTGAATGGTGTGAAGTGTCAAGTGTGACACCCTGAAATTGCATATCTACTCTGATTCATATTTTGTTGTTCTAATTAATTATTGGGGTATTTTAGATGGGTGTTACATTAGTGGTATCAGAGCATAGTCGGTCGAGTCGAGTCGTAATTATTCTGTTTCCCTGTATGTGATAGGTGTTGTGTAACCCTATCAGTACTTATTGTTTTAGCTTGTTGGATTAACTCAGAATAGAGATGGCTGGAAAAGGTAGAGACGATGTTGCGATTGCTGAGGCTCTGGGTATGCTAGCTGGAGTACTTGGAGGGAATCCGAATGTTGTGGGATTGGGAGCTGCTCGTCAACTGAGTGAGTTCCAGAAGAACAATCCTCCAATGTTCAAGGGAGCATACGATCCAGATGGTGCTCAGAAGTGGTTGAAGGAGATCGAGAGGATCTTCCGAGTGACTGAGTGTGCCGATAACCAGAAGGTCAGGTTCGGTACGCATATGCTGTCAGAGGAAGCAGATGATTGGTGGGTTGCTGCCCGCACTGAGTTGGAAGCTGCTGGGAGTGCTGAGATCACTTGGGCGGTGTTCAGAGAGAGATTCCTGAGGAAGTACTTTCCAGAGGATGTCAGAGGAAAGAAAGAGATAGAGTTCTTAGAATTGAAGCAGGGCAACCGGTCTGTTACTGAGTATGCTGCTAAGTTCGCAGAGCTGTCGAAGTATTACACTCCCTATGATGAGGCTACTGGGGAATTTTCAAAATGTGTGAAGTTTGAGAGCGGGTTACGTCCCGAGATCAAGCAGGCTATTGGGTATCAGCGGATTAGAGTGTTTTCTGACTTGGTTGACTGTTGCAGGATTTTTGAACAGGATACCAAGGCCAGAGCGAAGAGCTATCAGCAGAGGGTTGATAGGAAAGGCAAGAATCAGAATGATCGTGGGAAACCGTATGCAGCTGGCAAAGGTTTCCAGAGACAGAGTGGGATGAAGAGACCTAGTGGGGGAGACTCCAGTGCCCCTGCTAAGTGTTACAGATGTGGTCAGGCTGGACATCGTATCCATGAGTGTACCAGTACTGAGAAGAAGTGTTTCAAGTGTGGCAAAGGTGGTCACTTGGCTGCAGAGTGCCGGTTGAAGACTATGACTTGTTTCAACTGTGGAGAGGTGGGTCATATCAGTCCACAGTGTACTAAGTCGAAGAAAGAGAACCAGTCGGGAGGCAAGGTCTTTGCTTTATCGGGTTCTGAGACTTCTGCAGATGATTGTTTGATCTGAGGTACGTGTTATATTAATGGCTTTCCTCTTGTAGCTATTATTGACACAGGTGCGACTCATTCCTTTATATCTTTGGATTGTGCTGTGAAACTTAAATTAGAGATATCTGAGATGCATGGGAGTATGGTGATTGATACTCCTGCGAAGGGTTCAGTGACTACTACTTCAGTTTGTTTAAATTGTCCTTTGAGTATTTTTGGTAGAGACTTTGGGATGGACCTTGTGTGTCTTCCACTAGTGCAGATTGATGTTATCCTGGGTATGAACTGGTTGGTGTTTAACCGAGTTTATATCAACTGTTTTGATAAGACTGTGATCTTTCTTGAGATTGAGGAAGGAAAGAGTTTGTTTCTATCAGCAAGGCAGGTGAATGAGGCAGTAGCAGATGGGGCAGAGTTGTTTATGCTGTTAGCAACTTTGGAGGCTAAAGATAAACTGGTGATTTGCGATCTAGCCGTGGTGTGTGATTTTCCTGATGTGTTTCCTGAAGAAGTGAACGAATTACCGCCAGAGCGTGAAGTTGAGTTCTCGATTAATTTGGTACCTGGTACTAGGCCGATATCGATGGCTCCGTACCGTATGTCTGCTGTTGAGTTAACTGAATTGAAGAGTCAGCTGGAAGATCTGTTGGATAAGAAATTTATTCGTCCGAGTGTGTCACCGTGGGGCGCACCAGTGTTATTGGTTAAGAAGAAAGAAGGTACTATGAGGTTGTGTGTGGACTACAGGCAACTGAATAAAGTGACGATCAAGAATCGGTATCCTTTGCCGAGGATTGATGATTTGATGGATCAGTTGGTTGGTGCGAGTGTGTTCAGCAAAATAGATTTGAGATCGAGGTATCATCAGATACGTGTGAAAACTGAGGATATTCAAAAGACTACTTTCAAAACAAGGTATGGACATTATGAGTATTTTGTAATGCCTTTTGGTGTGACTAATGCGCCTGGGGTATTTATGGAGTATATGAATAGGATTTTCCATCCGTACCTAGACAAGTTTGTTGTGGTGTTTATGGACGATATTTTGGTGTATTCGAAATCTGAAGAAGAGCATGCTGAATATTTGAGAGTGGTTTTAGGAGTTCTACGAGAAAAGAAGTTATTTGCTAAATTGTCCAAGTGTGAATTTTGGTTAGAAGAGGTTAGTTTTCTTGGTCATGTGGTTTCAAGAGGTGGTATTGCTGTTGATCCTTCTAAGATAGAAGCAGTATCTAAGTGGGAAGCTCCGAAGTCAGTTTCTGAGATAAGGAGTTTTCTTGGACTTGCAGGTTATTATAGGAAATTCATTGAGGGATTTTCTAAGTTGGCGTTACCGTTGACGATGTTGACTAGAAAGGGGCAAGCGTTTGTTTGGGACTCAAAATGTGAAGAAGGTTTCCAAGAGTTAAAGAGAAGGTTAACTATTGCTCCTATTATGATATTACCAAGTCCGTCGGAACCATTTGAGGTTTACTGTGATGCTTCATTGTTGGGTTTGGGTGGTGTTTTGATGCAGAATAAGCAGGTTGTAGCTTATGCTTCGAGACAACTGAAGGTTCATGAGAGGAACTATCCGACACACGATTTAGAGTTGGCAACTGTGGTATTTGTTCTGAAGTTATGGAGGCATTACTTGTACGGGTCAAGATTTGAGGTTTTCAGTGACCATAAAAGTTTAAAGTATTTGTTTGATCAGAAAGAGCTGAATATGAGACAGAGGAGATGGTTAGAGTTTCTGAAGGATTATGACTTTGGTTTGAATTACCATCCGGGTAAAGCAAACGTAGTGGCTGATGCATTGAGTCGGAAATCATTGCATATGTCTATGTTAATGGTTAAGGAATTGGATTTAATTGAGCAGTTTAGAGACTTGAGTTTGGTGTGTGAGAGTACTCACAATAGTGTTAAATTGGGAATGTTGAAGTTAACGAGTGGTATTCTGGATGAGATTAGAGAGGGTCAGAAATCCGATGTGCTTTTGGTTGATAAGTTGACTCTAGTGAATCAAGTTCAAGGTGGTGAATTCAGAGTTGATGAGAATGGTGTTTTGAAATTTGGTAATCGGGTGTGTATTCCGGATGTTACCGAACTTAAGAAGAGTATTCTTGAGGAAGGACATCGTAGTGGCCTGAGTATTCATCCTGGGGCTACGAAGATGTATCATGATTTGAAAAAGTTATTTTGGTGGCCGGGAATGAAAAGAGAAATTGCGAGTTTTGTTTATTCTTGTTTGACTTGTCAGAAGTCAAAGATTGAGCATCAGAAGCCGTCTGGGCTAATGCAACCGTTGGCTATTTCAGAGTGGAAGTGGGATAGTATCAGTATGGATTTTGTTTCTGGTTTACCGAGGACAATTAAGAATTTTGAAGCTATTTGGGTGATTGTTGACAGATTGACAAAATCGGCTCATTTCATTCCGATCATAATGGATTATCCGTTAGAGAGATTAGCTGAGTTTTATATTGAGAAAATTGTAAGTTTGCATGGTATTCCGTCGAGTATTGTTTCAGACAGAGATCCTAGATTTACATCGGAGTTCTGGGAAGGTTTGCAGAGGGCTTTGGGAACTAAGCTGAGATTGAGTTCTGCATATCATCCGCAGACTGATGGTCAGACTGAGAGGACGATTCAGTCACTGGAGGATCTTTTGAGGGCTTGTGTTTTGGAAAAGGGAGGTGCTTGGGATTGTTATTTACCTTTGATTGAGTTTACCTACAACAATAGTTTTCATTCGAGCATTGGTATGGCACCGTTTGAAGCTTTGTATGGTAGGAGATGTCGGACACCTTTATGTTGGTATGAGTTCGGTGAGAGTGCTGTGGTTGGACCGGAGATTGTTCAACAAACTACGGAAAAGATTAAGATGATTCAGGAGAAGATGAGGATTGCTCAGAGTCGTCAGAAGAGTTATCACGACAAGAGGAGGAAGTCACTTGAGTTTCAAGAGGGAGATCATGTGTTTCTTCGTGTTACTCCGATAACTGGGGTTGGTCGAGCTTTGAAGTCGAAGAAGTTGACACCTCGATTTATTGGTCCTTATCAGATTTTGGAGAGGATAGGGGAGGTAGCCTATCGTATCGCTTTACCACCGTCACTTGCGAATTTGCATGAGGTTTTTCATGTGTCTCAGTTGAGGAGGTACATTCCTGATCCGTCGCATGTGGTCCAAGTAGATGATGTACAGGTGAGAGATAACCTGACTGTTGAAACATCACCTATGAGGATCGAGGATCGAGAGTTGAAGCAGTTGCGGGGTAAAGAGATTGCTTTGGTAAAGGTAGCTTGGGGAGGACCAGCAGGTGGCAATGTGACTTGGGAACTTGAGAGTCAGATGAAGGAGTCTTATCCAGAGTTATTCGCTTGAGGTATGTTTTCGAGGACGAAAACTCTTTTAGTGGGGGAGAGTTGTAACACCCCGATAAAATATGATAATTATTTAATTTAAGTTTAATAGTATATTATGATGATAATATGAATGAGAGGGTATTATTTTTCAAAATAAAAGATAAACCCTTCATATATATTATTATTAGTATATTTATTAATTTAATTAAATAATTGGAATATTATTGGATTATTATTATTGGAATAATAAAGTTGGAATTGGAACGATTTTTGGAATCGGTAAAGACTCCCATTTAGTAAAAAGGTTTTTACACGTGAAAACAGAGAAGCGACTAAAAAGTGGAAAAAGGGCAAAAAGGAAGAGCAAGAGAAAAAGGGTTGAAGAAGGGAAAAGCTTGAAGTTAAAGGATTTGCCGGATTAACTCAGGTAAGGGGGTTTATCGTCGTTTAATGGGCATTATGGGTTAACATGTAATGGGTAGTAATAAGCCATTGAATTGACTCTAATCAGGATGATGAATGCTGCAAATTGTGAACTTATGGATGAATGAGATATGGGTTTATAATTGAAGAAAATTCGTAGGAATTAGATGTAATAAGGTTAGAAATTGTGAAATTGAATGGGTATGATCTGTGTTAGATAATATGAACGAATGCTGTGTAAAAATTGGACTGTGAGAGGTTGGATTTGAGAAATCTCGTAGCAGAGAAAAACCCATAGCAGATCTGGAATTTTGGTTTCTGGTCATACGCGTATGACACTAGGCCATACGCGTATGAGATGGCCTGGAGGGGAGGAGACTGGTGCTGATACGCGTGTACTTACGCGTAGCCTGTGAGTGGTACGCGTATGGGGTGAGGCCATACGCGTATGAATGAAGAAGATGATGTTCTAACGTAGTTTTGTCTCTGTTGGTACGCGTATGGGAGAAGTGGTACGCGTATCATACGCGTATGAGACAGGCCATACGCGTATGGGCTTGGCTAGGAAATGTGCCATATGCGTATGGGCATGAGGCATACGTGTATGGGCAGAAGTTTGATTTTTCTGAGCTGTTGTTGTGCAGTTTTGGTCGTTTCAGCTGAGTGATGTAATTTAGTTGATGTATGATATAGTAGGGATCATTTCCCGTTGTTTTGAGCAGTATAGGTATTAGTAGAGTGTGCTAATACTGTGATTTATTATTTGGCATGCCATGATATGATTCTGTGATAAATATGCCGATGATGTATGATGGTATGCATAATGCTGTGAATATATCTATTATGTATGCAATTGTGGATGGACTGTTTATGGCTTAGAGTGTGAGCATATGTTCATTGTGGATTGTTGTTGATGTTTGCATGCTAGGTTATTTAGCGTGCATAGCATAGCCTTTATGGTGGTAGCTAATTCCCATGGTGAGGAATTAGTGAGTGAGTCACTAGGTCTCAAATGAGTGAGACTAGTGAGCTTGGTAGCCGTATCTGGGTTTGATCGGTGAGGTTGAACTATGTGTTCACGAATAGTCGGTACCGCATGCATGGAGTCTCATTTCATAATGTATGTATGGCGTATAATATGAATGGATGTATTCCAATATTATACGTGTGTTTTGTGTTTGTGTTGAGTATGATTATGAGTTGATGTTGCCGTTGCTGAATGTGTGATATGAGTAGGGTGATGAATGTGTTAATTTACTTAGCATTACATGATATTTTATAATGCTTATTATATCGATTGAGGAACTCACCCTTACAATTATGTTTCAGGTAACGAGCAGTGATTGAGTAGAAGCTAGTGCTTGGAGTCTAGTGTAGTTCCTTAGTGGGTCATGCTCTGGTATATGTAACATCGGGACGGGATGTTTTACTTTGTTTTTCATTTTTGGTTGTTGAACAATTTTACATGTAATGTGTTACATGGTTTGCATGTTGTTAGATTTCTATCCGCTGCGAATTGTGCAATGTTTTATTTTGATTAATAAATGAGCATGACAAGTGATTTTGGTGAATGGTGTGAAGTGTCAAGTGTGACACCCTGAAATTACATATCTACTCTGATTCATATTTTGTTGTTCTAATTAATTATTGGGGTATTTTAGATGGGTGTTACACATAGCATTATTCATAACATAACATTCATATTATTTTATTTCCAAGGAATCTGAGTATCATAAGTTGCGGGAATTCAAGAAGCATGGAATCAAGCAAGAGAAACATTTACTCTTTCAAGTTTAAAGATCCCGATCTAAGGAGCTTGCGTGACCTGGTCTCCCAGATGCACCCGGTATACATAATCAATTTTGGGAAGAATTATGACAATCTACTCAGCATCCTCAACCAACGAGTGGACCATACAACTTTAGTCACTTTGGCCAAATTCTATGACCTACCTTTAAGGTGTTTCACATTCCAAGATTTCCAGCTAGCACCAACGTTGGAGGAATTCGAGCGTCTTATTAGGATTCCTATGAAGAACAAGCCACTGTTTGAAGGGATAGATGAATATTTTCCCCTTGAGATCATTACTAGCACGCTTCACATGGACGAAAGGGAAGTAGAGGCTAACATAGAAGTCAAAGGGAACACCAAAGGATTTTCGCTAAGCTTTCTCTTGGAAAGAGCTCATACCCTACTAAAAGCAGAAAGTTGGGACGCTTGTTACTCTGCTATTGCATTGGCCATCTATGGCATTATCCTGTTCCCAAATATGGATGGTTTCATAGAAATGGCTGCTATTTGCGTCTTCCTCACCGGAAACCCAGTACCCACCTTGTTAGCTGATGTTTACTATTACATGAGCCATAGGTACACCAAGAAGAAAGGAATGATTGCTTGTTGTGCTCCTTTACTATATCAGTGGTTTCTTGAGCATCTTCCGAAGACAGGTGTTTGGGTAGAACAGACAGATACTAGTTGGCCTCAGAGATTGGGGTCGCTCTGATCCGAAGATATTTCTTGGTATTCCAAAGAGTACATCAACATGGACATCATATTCAGCTGTGGAGATTTCCCTAATCTACCACTTATTGGAACTCAAGGATGTGTAAATTATAACTCGGTTCTATCACTAAGACAACTTGGGTACCCAATGGAAGGTCCTCCAGAGGCAAGGTCTTTGGAAGCTTTCTTGTTGCTTGACTTTGGGGTTGAGAATCCTAGCTTGTTCCAACGAATAAGAGAGGCTTAGAAGAATGTCAATCGAAAAGGGAGAGTTGATTTAGGGCGAGCTAATGGGATTACAAAAGAACCATATTCTCATTGGGTAAAGGAAAGGGTGGAGATGATCAAAATGTCATTCGTCACTCGGACACCTGTACTTCTTCCTGAACCTAAGCTCACCCATATCCTTATCGAAGAAGTGGATGAACTCAAGACCACCATGGAAAAATTAGAAAGAGAGAATGAAGAGTTGAAGTTAAGACTCCAACAATTCATCAATGAGAAAAACACCATGAAGTGGGAGCTAGAGAGAAAGGATGTACAGCTTCAAGCACATGTGGAAAAGTTCAACAAAGAGGAGCATAAGAGGAAAAAGATTAAGGTGGGACTAGAACAAGCTGACCTTTGTCTAGATACTCTTAAGGGTCAATTACGAAAAGCCCAGAAGGAATGTCAGGACAATGAGCATTGGTGGCATCTGGCCACAAAGGAAAACAAGACGATAAGAGATACACTTGGGGCTCAGATAAAAGAACTCACCATTTCTGTTCGTCATGCAAAGGCTGAAGCGGATCAAGAACGCCGACTCAAGAATATAACCACTGAAGCCTCTAGGGTGTCACCCATGATATGAGAGGAGAAGTGTCGAGAAGTGAGAGACGCAAAAGAGTCTGCCAGCTATTGGAAGAGCCAACTAGAGTCATTACACCAAGACAGCTCCGTATGGTTGAAGGAACGAGAGTATGTGATTGAAGATTATGAATCCTTTAAGAAGACCATAAACTTCTTGCAAGGAGATAGGGATAAGTTCCGTGCAAAGCTCGATGGGCTGGTGGGGTTCTGTAATTGGGCGGCTAAAGAATTACCATGGAAGTTAAGAGACGCAGTTGAAGAGTTGAAGGAAGATAGCACTCCTCCAGCCATAATCAGTTTCATTTTGCTCTGTAGAGGGTTGTTAAAGAGATTCAAGGAAGAACTAGAAGAACTCCAAGCCAGAAAGCTTGTAGTTTAATTTTCTTATGTCTTATATTTTGTTCCCTTGATAATATATTTTGAACTAGGGCCTTTTGGACCCCTACGTTATGTACTTGAATGAATGATGTTTAAAATTACTCCATTATTGTTATTCTAAGTATTTCTTGTTTCTCCGAATTACTAACAACTAATGAAACTCGAACGATTCCCTAAAAATAAAATATGCATAACATTCGCATCCTCATTATGCATCACGCTTCATAAAAACTCAAAAACTTACCCAACCTTTTGTACCCTTTATCCAGCAACGCTGTCTAATCAACACTGATACGAGACGCGAAGCAACTACAAAATGACGTTAGAGCAAGTTGAGGCTAACCAAGTTACCATGAGGACAGACATCAATGCGATCCAAGAGAGAATGGATCAACTGTTAGAAACAATGCTCGCAATCGCCCAGAGAGAGAGGATTGTGGATGCAGAAGCTGGGGCAAGGAAGAATGATAGCACATTAGGATTGGTCCAACAAGACGAGAGCTTCACCCACGCCAAGAAGAGTCTGGTTCATATACCGGTAGGAAGCAAAGGGGATGGGGATCGTGCAGAGCCGTATGATGCGTCTACTTATCATGGATCCGAAATGGGAGATGACCTGTACGACGCTTTTTATATGCCTGATCAACCGAAACCTAAGATACTTCCAGATCCTGCTGCAGATAGGCTTCGTGCCTTGGAAAAGAAGATCAAAGCTATAGAGGGGAATAATATCTTCGGCGCCGCTGCCATGAATATGCGTTTGGTATCGAATTTGGTCATCCTGGCTAAATTTAAGACTCCTGATTTCGAGAAATACAAAGGCCAGACTTGCCCAAGAAGTCACCTGGTAATGTACTTCAGGAAAATGGTTGCCCATACTGAAAACAACAAACTGCTTATACACTGTTTCCAAGACAGTTTAAGTGGAGCATCTCTAAGATGGTACATGAGCTTAGAGCAAGGGCGGATTCAAATCTGGGAAGATTTGGCTGACGCATTTCTCCATCAATACAAATATAACTTAGATATGGAGCCCGACCGAATGCAGTTACAAGGGATGGCCATGAAAGAAAAGGAGTCATTTAAAGAATACGCCAAACGATGGAGAGAGTTGGCTGCTCAGGTAGAGCCACCATTGTCTGAAAAAGAAATGACTGGAATATTTGTGGACACACTGAAGGACCCATTCTTTGATAGATTTCTGAGTAGTGCAGCATCCGACTTTGCGCATCTAGTCACAATCGGAGATCGTATAGAAAAAGGGTTGAGGGATGGAAAGATTCCAGGAGTTGTGGCAGCCCCTAGCGCACCGAAAACGTGTTCTGGAGGGTTCCAGAAGAAAAGAGAAGGCGATACGAACGCTATATCCAGAGGCTATAAGGGGAAGCAACAAGCTTTATATGGCCAAGTCGCCGCCGTGGTACCCATACCTTATCAACAACCCATACAGCAACAACAAATGTATCAACCCCAGCATCAACAACATCGTCAACAATAGAATACCGCGCCACCAAGACAATTCAAACCAAGGCCTCCAAGAAGGCAACTTGATCCTCTACTAGTACCTTATAGCCAAATATTCCCATATCTGCAAAAGGAGGGTTTTCTGACATTGAGGGAGCTAAAACCGGCTATTTTTCCATATCCACCAGGATATGATGCTAACGCCCATTGTGAATTTCACATGGGAGCGCCCAGCCATACCCTGGAGAATTGTTTTGCATTTCAAAATTGGGTACAAGACTTGATTGAAGCAAAGGTTGTCACCTTCACTCCAAGACGCCCGAACGTGAACACTAATCCCATGCCAACACATGGGGATGCTTTCGTCAGTGCCATTGAGGAGACTGATCAGGGTGAATTGATCCTTAAGGTTGAAGAAATTCAAACCCCTATCGCCAGGATAGGAACACAGCTGCTAAAGAGTGGTTTAATCCCAGAGGAGCTAGCTGATGAAGAAAACGATAAAAAATTGAGGAATTTTATACAACGGATGTTGGATCAAGGCGAGTTGCAGATCAATCGCAGCATCAAAAGCAAGGGCGAGGTAGAGATAGAAGTGGTGGACATCCCTTATGATGAGGTTAACGTGGAAATCCCTATAAGCCTATTGGTGATAGAATTTCCAGCACCGTTCGCATATGAAGATGAGAAGGCGGTCCCGTGGATATATCAGCCCAGAGCTTTTAAGCAAGGGCAGGAAGATCAACCCTTGGTGATCAATGAACTAAACATCAATTCGATCGCGGGGCAAGCTGGAATGACACGTAGTGGCCGAGTGTTCGCGCCAAGGACTGCTGGTGCTTCTGTAAGAGCTAAGGGGAAGGAAGTTGTTGTCCAGATCCCCGTCCCTAATCAAGAAATGCAAGACAAGCACCTGTCTCCTAAAGCTGCAGTCACTCATGAAGAGGCCGAGGAATTTCTGAGGATAATCAAGAAGAGTGATTATAAAGTGGTGGACCAATTGAATCAAGCACCTTAAAAAATCTCCATGTTATCTTTATTACTCAGCTCAGAAGCACACAGGAACTCGTTGTTGAAAGTGTTAAGCGCATCACATATCACGAAAGACATAACAATAGAACAATTTGACGATGTGATAGCTTGTGTAACCACTAGAATTTTTTTGGGGTTTAATGATGATGAACTGCCGGTTGAGGGAAAGAACCATAACAAAGCCATACATATCTCCTTGAAATGCATAGACACTATACTATCAAGGGTATTAGTAGACACAGGTTCCTCACTGAACGTCATGCCGAAGACCACTTTGATAAAGCTACCAATGGAAGGGATGAATATGAAGCCCAACACTCTAATCGTAAAAGCATTTGATGGCTCAATGCGAACAATTATAAAGGAGGTTGACTTACCGATCAAAATAGGCCCAACTATTTTCAATATCACATTCTAGGTTATGGACATACATCCCAGTTATAGTTGCCTACTTGGGAGACCATGGATTCACTCCGCAGGCGCCATCACTTCCACTTTACATTAAAAGCTAAAATTCATTACAAATGACAAGATGATTGTGATTGGAGGAGAGGAGGATATCTTGGTTAGCCACTTAACATCTTTCCGGTATATCGAGGTGGATGGTGAGATAACTAAGACACCATTGCAATCCTTGGAAGTGGTAAATATGAAGGCCGTCCAGCAAGCATTGGAGACCCCGAAATCAGGATCGTCCATGGCCTCGTGGCAAGGAGCTAAGGCTTTTATGGAAAGTGAAAATGCTCAAGACTGGGGCAAAGTGGTGGAAGTGCGAGAGAAGCGGGACAAGTTTGGTTTAGGGTATGACCCGTCATCAAATGAAACCGGTAACCAACACGACAAGGAGCAGATTCCTTCGGTAGAAGAAACGTTCACCAGCGCTGGCCACATTTTTGGCAAACAGGTGGCGATGATCAGGGATGAAGTTCGTGAAGAAGGGGTGTCTAGCTGGATACGACAAGCCGCACCTAATGAAGAACTGACGAACTGAAAGGTTGTGGAAGTACCCCAATTTTTTCAAAAGTAATTTTATTATTTTAGACAAAACCTTATGCTCTGCCCAAGGCACAATGGCGTGTTATAGGGCCTCCTTTATCTTTCAAAAAAAAATTATATCATTAATAAAATGGCGATTTGCATTCAAATTTTTGTTCCTTTCATTTCATTTTTTTATTACAATAAAATGGCATCAATTTTTATGCATGCATTTTCTAAATAAACTGCATAAATCATAACATGCAGAGACACCACCGAGACCATTGATAACGATACTGCTACGGTCTGGCATGACTTTGACTGTCCAATCTACCAAGCTGAAGACGAAGTGGGGGAAGATTGTGAACTCCCCGAAGAGTTGGCCCGATTACTCAGACAAGAAGAGAAGGTCATTCAACCACACCAGGAGGACGTCAAAGTTATCAACCTGCTGTCGCATTACGCGAAAAACCGGCGGGAAAAAGAAGAAACAACAGAGCCGCCACCGTGCGTTATTTATCCCAAAAGAGGGAAAGGAAACGCTCAGAGTAAACCTAGGAAAGAACATGGTCTCGCGACCAAAGAGAATGGGTTCGGGAGTCGGTTATGCGAAGGGAAGGTATTAGCACCCCTACGCATCCGTAGTACTCTACGGGATCCACGCACAAAAGGAAAGAATATTGGTTGCTAAACACTGCTCAAACTCACACACACTGGCTGAAAGAGACAAAAGAAACTGACTGAAACTGACTCGGCAGGATGTCGCATCCTGGGCCTACTTAGTCTATCAGGCATAGACATCAGAGTCGAAGTAGTTCGGACTGGGGAAACGACACATGCTCGCTAGGATATCGCATCCTATGCATACGTATCTTCTTGGACGAAGAAGAATCAGAGCATTCGTAGCTCGGCTGACACACACACAAACAAACAAGACACAGGCAAACGTGGAGCCCGACTGCCAATCACTGGACTTACATCAGCATCCGAACCTAAACACACACACACTGGAACCCAAATGCCACTCGATGGACTTACATCGGCTTCCAAGCACACAACAACACAACAAGTTGATAGGGAGTCGGGGACTCGAGCCTATAACTGTCAAGCACACACACAAAAGAAAAGAAAAGGCGCCCGGAGAGATCAGCTCAATCTCCCACCTACATACTTCATCTGGTATGAAGATCAGGGCGATGTAGTTCCCCTACGCAGGGACAAGGATCTAGCCTAACCAGATAACAGAGGGAGACACAACTAGGGAGACTACGACTCGAGCCTAGATGTTGTCATGCAAAATCAACCCTAAGTCAAGGTTTCTAGCTAACAGACACGGGAAAAAGAAGGATCTCGATTGCAACTAGGGCAAGAGAAAGGGGATATCTCAATCACAGCAAGGGTGAGAGAAAAGAATAAGGTGTTAGTGGTTAGTCAAACTCGACAAGACATCGCATCTCGTGCCTACGTATCTCATCTGAACATGAGAATCAGAGTTGCCGTAGTTCGGCAAAACTATTACTGTTGGTTTGTGTTTTAAGTGGACAACGTCACTGCACAATCTACCTGATGCTCGACCTTTGGAGACTTACTCATCTGTAGTAGAAGGAGTTAACGTATCCTTAAGAGGGGATGATGTTTGTTTGTGTTTTAAGAAAGCTCAAGCAAGAAAGGAAGTCCTATACGAAGGAACCGTGCTACCTTAATTGACATGCAAACGAGACTACGCGGAGTCTAGCAAACCTAGGGGATATGATCACACCACATAAGCACACACAAACACATACAGCATAAAGTAAACACACCAACAAGGGGGGCTCAAACATGGGTTAGGTTTTAGTCGAGGGGTCACATCAACCTCAACAAACAAACCTCTGGAATGGGGTGAGTGTTGCTCTTAACCTTGCCATTGAGGGGCTAAGGTGCAGCAGATGAAAGGAGATGAGGGGTGTGCCTCATTGCTTCTATCCCTGGCCAGGGAGAGCATTTGACAAGAATGTGTGGGTTCAGAAAGTGGGAACCCTTCTACACATTTGATACTGACTCAACTGTACAATTGCACAAGATCTTGGGTTTTTATCTGTAATGCATCAACACAGTGGTGTGAGCAAAACAGAAGACACACTGAATAGCAGGGGATAGGTTGCTTATCCCTTGGTTCTGCCAATTGCCTCTTCACTTAGGAGGTCTTTGACTCTGTACAAGGACAATTTAAACATACACAAACATTGCCTCTTAAGGAGGACTTCAGACAGTTGCCTGGCCAAGTAACAGGCCAGGTCTTCCAGACTACATGAAGAAAAAGGAATTATACCTCAAGCAAGTTGCTAAATAGCAAAGCAAAGCAAGTTCAAAGAACTTAAGCAACTAATGGTACCTGAAATGGTCAAACAAATCAGTACACAGTTCAACAGTCAAAGCAAAAGAAATTGGGAAACAACAGTCAACACAGAGGGACCAATGTGCAAAGCACAAGACTCAAATCATATGAGTCAAGCCACCTACAAAACCAAGAGGTTAGACAATGATATTCAAACAAGCTTAATCAAAAGAAATTGATCTCATTGGTCATTTGGTGTTCAACCTGAAAACATAAGCTCAACAGTAAGTAACTAGACCACTAGGACAAGCCTAGGGTCAAAAAGGAATGAGAAAGTCAAAACAGCAAATGAAAGTCAACCAAAATCAAATTCAAACATTTAAGAAGCAAGCTCAATTGGTCTCAAGTTTATATCATGCATCATCATCATTTCACAAACAAAAGAAGGCAAAGCATGGCAAATTGGTGCACATAGAAGTCAAAAGAATGACTTGCATCAAAAGTCAACTCAAACATTTTCAAAAAATCACCAAATAAATCATGATCAATCCTAACACCTAGCATGGTAAGCATGTAAAATTTCATCACATTTGGACAAATGGGAGGCAGTCAATGAAAATCATAAAGTCAAAGCAAATTTGAACATGCTCAATGAAGTCAACCAAACAAGCATCAACTTAGAAAAATCATAAATCAGAGAGGGTGTGTGATAAATGAATGGGACTAAAGCCATGGTAAAGATGAGGATGTCTAGTTATCTCATGCAAAATTTCATGTCCATCTAGTACAATATGAGCATTTCACAAAACAAATGGCAAAGTGCATCACACAAAGTCAACATTTGACTAGACAGGGAGGAAAAATCTCAAACAAATGGAAAATGGCACAATTAATTCCAAGAAAAATCACAAGTCAACTAGACATATGAGAGAGGGTTTATGCAACAATTTAGGTCAGTTGGATGTCAGGAAGCATGTCATTAAAATTCATGAAATGGCATATCATTGGTGTGACACAAGTTGTCACACCCTAGTTCAAAAATTCATAGCTCTCAAACCACATAAGCTAAAATCATGATCTTTACATCAAAATAAACATGGATGAGTGTAGGTTATGCACAAAAAATTTCAGATCAAATGGATGTATCATCACAATTTCACAATAGATTTGGCAAGGTGTACAAAATTTGGTCACATGTCAAGAACCCTAGAGCCATTAAAAATCCAGCCATCCAAAAAATCATAAAAAATCATGATAAAATAATAGACATCAAACAGGACATGATGCAAAAATTGGCATGAAATTTGGAATTAAAATGAGCAAGTTATGAATTTTCAAAGTTTGATGAACAAAGTGAAATAATATGTGAAATTAAAATGAATTAATTGGAATAATAATGAAGCGGATGGCATTTGTGTAATTTTGAGCTTCATTAAACAAAACGACACCGTTTTGGGCTACAGCACGAAATGTTTCTATTGGTGCATGCTTATACAGTACCATGCAGCGTGCAATTTAAACAAAATCTGGGCAATGCATGAAGAAACCCTAGGGTTTATGAACAGTAGGCAACAACCTTCATCCCCAAATCGTGTTTTCATGAAATTTTCCAGAAAGTGAAATTGAATACACAGAAACATTCAGCATGGCAAGGCAAACAAGGATCCAGCATCAATTTTCATCAAAACATCACCATATTCATGAATCGGGCACAAACATAAATCAACATCAAACTTGCTCAAGAGTAAAAACTTCCAGAAATGAGCAAAGAATACACCAATAGAACCATTAGACCATACACATGACAAATCCAAGCATCATTTTCATGGAAACGAGCTAAAGAAAGAGAATCGAGCAAAAAAGCATATGAACATCAACTTTCATTTTCAGATTTCTTGCAAAATACTTAACCAAATTCTACCATTCAAAGCTCATAATGATCAGGGTACTAAGACCTACACTAAGCATGGCAAAGTTTTGGAAATAGAGAGAATCGAATACTAACCAATTTGGAAGAGCAGATGAAGATTCAGGTGTTATTTGGCCAGGATAAGCTTAAACAGATGCAGATTATGCTTCCACAAGTTGAATAATGAAGTAATCGTGGCTCAGCAACTCTTGTAAAAGCTTGAATCAAGTTCTGCCATGGAAATTGCTTGAAGATGAACAGCCACGAAGAGCTTCTTACAGCTGAAGGATGATGGTGGAAATGTGCATGAAATGATGCTTGGATGGTGGAAAAACCCTAGCTAGGTCGTGCTCTTTGAAGGATTTTGAAGAATTTTGGAAAATGGCCAAAAGTGAATTTTAGAGAGAGTGAGTAATTCTGTTGTTTTTGCAGCTGCTGCTAGGTTTAGAATGACAGAAAATGTGACTTATATTTGTTGTTTAACATTGGTAATGGAAGTGCTAAACAAGATTAGCTTAAATGAAGAGGTTTTGCCAAATTGCTAATTTTGAACATGTGTACATGGAGGTATGAAGTCTGGCCGAGTTTGGGCCTCAAACATGTTTCAAATAACCTCTTAAATGAATCCCAATTGGCCAAAGTGAGCAAAAATGCCTAATTCAAAAAGTCAACTTTGGTCCACACTTGAATTTAAATAAGACAAGTCCAAAAATGCCATTTTGATCCATAGATTTTTGGTACATGAAATTTATATTTTTGGAAAGAGGAGATGAAATGTGGTTTGTAGGAAAAAACCCCACCAAAATTGGCCAAATGGTTTGAGAGATATGGCCTTTTGAAGTTCAAGATTTTGTGAAAATGATTTGATCATATCTTGACAACCATGCATGGGAATTGAGAGTTCTTGGACTTTTTGGAAATGGGAGAACAAGATATTCAACTTTCATGTTGGGAAAAAATTCATTTGAAGCTTGTATCATGATGTAAGTTTGGGATCAAGAAGTTTCCATTTTTGGCAGTTAAAATTACAGGTCCACTTTCCATTTTTGGAAATTTTCTGATTGGCTTCAAATTCTTCAATGATATTGTTTGCCATGATATATGAGGCCTATTGGGACATGAATAAGCTCTCTCAAACCAAATCCATCCATCAAAACCACAAAATCAACCACAGTTGACCAACTTTGACTTTCTAGGGTTTCTGACTGACTGTGCATGAATTGATGACCTCTGAACATCCAACCCTTGACTTAAACACTTCAAATGGACCTCCAAGTCATGTGAACACATTGGACCAACCCTAGGGCCTTGGCTCCTTGAGAAACAACCTTGCTTGCTTGGTTGACTGATCTCCTGATCAGTTTGACCTAATTTCTTGATTGGCTTGCACTTGAGGCAACTGGGACAATGCAATGCTATGCAGTGGACCATGATATGCTATGACCTAATATGAGAATGTATGTACAATGATAGGTGCAAATTTGAGGTGCTACAGCTGCCCCTATTCAATCAGCTGGGAACCCGAACGGATGATGGCAATTGCTGTCAGACTTTCAGGGTAAATAGGGATTGAATACAAAAGAACCGTAGAAATTTGCACCGATTGAATATAATACAAGAAGAATCACGTCATTCACCGATGACAACTGCATGACAACTTCAGAAAAGCAAAACCAATTACCGATGGCTGCTGGGAAAACAACTTCTGAAAAACAAAACCATTTACCGATGGTTAAAACTGGGACCTTGATATTTACCGATATCAACTTCAGCAAGACCATTTACTGATGGCTGCTGGGCAACAAACTTCTGGAAAAAGGAAACCATTTACCGATGGTTAAAGCTTGATATTTACCGATATCAACTTCAGTCAGACCATTTACCGATGGCCGGAAAACTGGGAAACAGATTTGATGTAGAAAAGAAACAAGACCATTTACCGATGGTGGCTTCAGAGCATCTTGACATTTACCGATGTCAACTTCAACAAGGCCATTTACCGATGGCTACTGCAACTGAGAATTCGATATTTACCGATATCGAAGAAAACTGGGCCATTTATCAATGGCATCTCCGCTTGGGGAGGAACAAAATCTTTGTGGTGATACCAGACAGAACGTTTACCGACGACTTCTGGGGATTTTCATCTTATTAGCAAAAGAACAAAGAATGACCAGACATTTACCGCTGACTGGGATGGGACTCCATGTTTACCGACATCGAAAGATGATGTTTACCGACATCAAAAAGAATGACCAGACATTTACCGATGACTGGGGTGTGAGAAATTTATTGGGGAGAAACAAACAAATATTTGCAACTGGAAACCAGATAGGACATTTACAGATGACTCTACTGGGGATTTCTAGCTGGGGATTATCAGACATTTACCGATGACTGAAGAAAAACTCGATGTTTGCCGACACCGAAACAATGGCGTTTACCGACACCAAAAAAATGACCAGACATTTACCGATGACTGGGTGAGACTCGATGTTTACCGACATCGAAAGATGATGTTTACCGACATCAAAAATGACCAGACATTTACCGATGACTGGGTGAGACTCGATGTTTACCGACATCGAAAGATGATGTTTACCGACATCAAAAATGACCAGACATTTACCGATGACTGGGTGAGACTCGATGTTTACCGACACCGAAGCAATGGTGTTTACCGACACCAAAAAATGATAGAACACACGCGGGTGTTGACACGACACTTACCGGTATCACAAGAACGACATCTGAGATATGTCAAGGCAAGGCTGATCACTTGCTAAGGGTCTCACTGGGGAGAAACGAACTTTCTGTCACCATCGGGTGAGGAAATAAACCTCTGTGGGGATAATCAATTTTGAATGCTGTCGAAGCAACTGTAGCAGACGTGGTGCTGATGATGAACAAGATGATCCGCCTCTGCCGGGGATACAGTCTGATGTGGTCTCGAACACATGAATGCATATGTTTGAATTTTTCTATGGCGTAATGCTCCATATGGAATGGAGATGCTACGCAGTTTTGAGGATGCAATGATTACTATATGCAATGCAATATGATGAGAACTCTGCGGGGGAGAATACACAGGACGACTGTACTGAGAAGTCTTCAATATGAATCCGCTGGGGGAAGCAATACAGCTGCTGGGGAACCAATAATATAACTCCACTAGGGGAAGACAAGGCAACTCGCTGGGGAGTAATAAAGCAACTTTGCTAGGGGAAAACAAAGGTAAACTGCTGGGGATAGCCCCATCGATCCACAAAAATTCCGCTTGGGGAAAATAAAGCTCCGCTGGGGGAAGCTAAAACGGGCAACTCTCTGGGGATAAGGCTCATACAGACCTCAGATACGATAGACTCTGCTTTGGGGAATAACTGTTACTCCGCCGGGGACGACCCACATAATTCACAAGTAGAATCAACTCAGCTGGGGACGCGGATATCAATCTGCTATGGCCACTCGTCCAATCCACTGGTAGGATGAACTCTGCTGGAGAAATAACTGCTTCGCTGGGGAAGACTGAAACAATCCATGGCTAGGAGAATGACCCTGTCTGGGGAAAGAACTGCTGGGGAATGCTCACAGGTGACGACCTGCACAACGGAATAACAGATGCCCCGGGGAGTACATGGACGAGATACGCTCAAGTGTCCTCAACATTCAAAATGATTTTCAAATGTTTTAATCTTTTGCACGTCATTGTTTAGCCTTCATGTTTTTATATGCAATGTTTATCAAAAAATCGGACGTTTTTGCAAACAAAACAGTAAAAGTAAAAACAAGAGAGCAATTTATCTGAATAACGACTTTTTATTGATTGCAAGTGTGCCTGAAAAGGCAAATACATGGGGAAGCAATTCCTAGAAAGAGGTAATTGCGCATAAAAGGAAAAATAAACTATCCTAATGGCAATGTGAACGCAGCATTCACTGTTTCCCAACTCTGTTATAACTCGTAGATCATCAGTTTCCTCCCAATTCCTTGCTTTCTGAGAAGAATGACTGGACCGATCACATCCTTTGAGATGGTAGCTGACGAAGCGTGATGAAGTACAGATGACTCAGACTGTAGTCTTCGCTTTAATCCCTCTTTTGGCTGGATCGCCCTTTCGGGTTTTCAATCCACCGGGATACCCATTTTTGCCTAAGCCTCCCTTGCGGGTTTTCGACTTACCGGGTGTACTATTTTTTTTATTTTTATCCCTAACTTTTGCCTGAACCTTTTCTTTCTGTTTTTGGTTCGCCGGGATGCCCATTTTTGCCTGGACTATTTTATTCTTTTTGTCCAGCGGGTCAATTTATGCGAAGTATTTTTTGACTACATCTGAGTTAACAGGGGAAGGAAAGTCTTCACCATCCATTGTTGTAAGCATCAAGGCTCCACCGGAGAAAACCTTCTTCACAACATATGGACCTTCGTAATTAGGAGTCCACTTGCCCCTGTTATCTGTACCGGGAGGAAGGATCCTCTTCAAAACCAGATCACCAGTTTGAAATGTCCGAGGACGCACTTTCTGATCAAAGGCTCGCTTCATCCTTCTCTGATATAACTGCCCATGGCACACAGCTGCTAACCGTCTTTCTTCGATAAGGCTTAACTCATTAAACCTTGTTCGAATCCACTCGGCTTCGTCCAGCTTGACATCCAATAATACCCTCAGAGAAGGGATCTCCACTTCAACAGGTAGGACTGCTTCCATACCATACACAAGGGAGTAAGGGGTTGCCCCGGTCGACGTACGTACTGAAGTACGGTATCCATGTAAAGCGAAAGGCAACACCTCGTGCCAGTCTTTGTACGTAACGACCATCTTCTGCACAATCTTCTTGATATTCTTGTTTGCTGCCTCTACAGCACCATTCATCTTCGGTCTGTAAGGAGAAGAATTGTGATGTTCAATCTTGAAATCTCTGCATAAGTCTTTCATCATCTTGTTATTGAGATTTGAACCATTGTCAGTGATGATTCTCTCGGGAACTCCATAACGACAGATGACTTCCTTCTTGATGAACCGGGCAACCACTTGTTTGGTGACGTTGGCATAAGAAGCTGCTTCTACCCATTTGGTGAAGTAATCAATCGCAACCAAGATGAAGCGATGTCCATTAGAAGCAGTTGGCTCTATCTTCCCAATCATGTCGATGCCCCACATGGCGAACGGCCAAGGCGAGTTCATGACATTCAACGGGTTGGGTGGTACATGCACCTTATCAGCATAGATTTGACACTTATGGCATTTCCGAGCATATTTGAAGCAGTCGGATTCCATAGTCATCCAGTAATAACCGGCTCTCAGCAATTTCTTCGACATTGCATGACCACCAGCATGGGTACCAAACGAATCCTCGTGCACTTCTTGCATCAACATGTCTGCTTCGTGTCTATCCACGCATCTGAGCAAGACCATGTCAAAGTTTCTCTTGTATAGCACATCATCCTGATTCAGATAAAAGCTTCCAGCTAGCCTTCTCAGGGTCTTCTTATCATTCTTCGACGCACCCTCAGGATACTCTTGAGTCTTGAGGAAGTTCTTGATGTCATAATACCACGGCTTTTCATCAATAGCAACAACAGACTCGGCTGCAAACACATACGCAGGCCTCTCGAGTCAATTTACCGCAACATGTGGCACATGATTCCACCAATGAACCTTTATCATGGACGATAAAGTAGCCAAAGCATCAGCCATCTGATTTTCATCCCGGGGGACGTGATACAACTTCACCTTCTTGAAGAACGTCAGTATTCTTCTGGTGTAATCTCTATACGGAATCAGATGCGGCTGGTTCGTATTCCAATCTCCATTGACCTGATTGATCACTAGAGCCGAATCTCCAAATATATCAAGAGTTTTGATCCTCAGATCAATGGCTTCTTCTATCCCCATGATACAAGCCTCATACTCAGCTTCATTGTTGGTGACGTCGAATGTCAATCTGGCAGAAAAAGGTATATGAGCACCTTTGGGATTGATCAACACTGCCCCAACACCATTACGGTTCATATTCACAGCCCCATCGAACATCAGTGTCCACTTGTCATCAGGATCCGGTCCTTCCTCGACAAGTGGCTCTTCACAATCTTTCGTCTTCAGGTACATGATGTCTTCATCAGGGAATTCAAACATCATAGGCTGATAGTCATCGATTGGTTGTTCGGCAAGATAGTCTGACAGAATACTACCCTTGATGGCCTTTTAAGACGTGTACTGAATGTCATACTCGGTTAAGATCATCTGCCAACGGGCAACACGTCTGGTGAGAGCCGGCTTCTCAAAGATGTACTTGACTGGATCCATCTTAGAAATCAACAGAGTAGTATGGTTCAACATATACTGCCTTAGTCGGCGAGCAGCCCAGGCCAAAGCACAGCAAGTTTTCTCGAGCAGTGAATATCTTGTTTCACAGTCGGTAAACTTTTTGCTTAGGTAGTATATGGCATGCTCTTTTCGACCAGACTCGTCATGCTGACCCAATACACACCCCATCGAAGTCTCGGTGACTGATAGGTACATTATCAGTGGTCTCCCTGGAACTGGAGGAATCAGGATTGGAGGTTTCTGTAGATATTCTTTGATTTTGTCAAAAGCTTTCTGACAGTCATCATTCCATTTGATCGCCTGATTCTTTCTGAGTAGTTTGAAAATTGGTTCACATGTGGCAGTTAGATGAGATATGAACCTTGCAATGTAGTTCAACCTCCCTAAAAACCCACGGACTTGCTTTTCCGTCTTCGGTTCAGGCATTTCTTGAATAGCTTTAACTTTTGCTGGATCAACCTCAATCCCTTTCTCACTGACAATGAAGCCTAAGAGCTTCCCGGATCTCACCCCAAACGTACACTTGTTCGGGTTCAGCCTCAGTTTGAACTTGACCAACCTGTCAAACAATTTCTGCAAATTTACCAAATGCTCCTCTTCTGTCTGCGACTTCGCAATCATATCATCCACGTACACTTCGATTTCATTGTGCATCATGTCATGAAAGAGAGTCGTCATTGCCCTCTGATAGGTAGCACCGGCATTCTTCAGTCCGAATGGCATGACTTTGTAGCAGAATGTGCCCCAAGGTGTAATGAATGTCGTCTTTTCCATGTCCTCTGGCGCCATCTTGATCTGGTTATAGCCTGAGAAACCGTCCATGAAAGAGAATACCGAGGATTGAGCCGTATTATCAACCAATACATCGATGTGAGGTAATGGGAAATCATCTTTCGGACTCGCCCTATTCAGATCCCGGTAATCGACACACATCCTGACTTTGCCGTCCTTCTTCGGCACGGGAACAATGTTGGCAACCCACGGTGGGTAACTAGTAACGGCCAGAAAACCTGCATCCCACTGCTTCTGAACCTCTTCCTTGATCTTGACTGCCATATCAGGACTAGTTCTGCGAAGCTTCTGCTTGACCGACGGACACTCTTCTCTGAGAGGTAACCGATGCACCACAATGTCCGTATCCAACCCAGGCATATCTTGGTATGACCAGGCGAATATTTCCACGTATTCTCTTAGCATCTCGATTAGCCTCCTCTTGACAGAGTCTTCTAAAGCAGCCCCGATCTTGATCTCTCTTCTGGCGTCCTCGGTACCCAGATTAACAATCTCCAACTCCTCCTGATGAGGTTGGATGACCCTTTCCTCTTGCTTCAGTAGTCTGACCAATTCTGCAGGGAGTTCACAGTCTTCCTCACTCTCCTCTTCAGCTTGGTAGATGGGATTGTCGAAATCATACTGAGCCATAACAGAGTCGTTCATAGTGGATGCCAAAATATCACTTCTGCATGTTTAATGTTTTGTTTTTAGAAAAAGATTTCAATAAAGTCACAAAAAACAAAATCATTGCCATTTTTATTGTTTTGAAAAAGTGAAAAAACAGGAAAAGTAGAAAGACAAAGATCTCAAAATTTGATTGCAAAACGTCCTTTATTTATAAACATTGTAAACATGATGTGGCCCTACAATGAACCACTACGCCTTGGGCAGAACGTAGGGTTTTCATGCAAAAATGAAAAAAAAAACAAAGGAAAATTACTCTGTCAGTAGAGTAACTTGGACCACTTCTTCAGCCGTCCAGTTGTTGATAGACTCGCCTGGTGCACAAGGGCGGACCCAGACGTCCAAATCACAGTCGCTGTCTTCACCATCAGTAGCGAAGACATCTCCATGGTTCATCAGCCCAGCGCTGGTAAAGGTGCTTGGACCTGCTTGTACGCTCTGCTCTGCTTGGAGAGGCTCATACCCGATTCCAAACTTGTCTTCCTTAACTGGCAAATCAACCATCTTGCCCCAGCCCTCAGCCTTACCGGAGTCCACAACTTCCTTGGCCTGCTTGTACGATGTAATCGAAGCACCTGGCTTCCTCTGCTCAGCACAAGCTACCCCTTCTAAAGTCACGGTCTCAAATGCCTGGCACAAGGTTTCGTGGATCTCGCCATCTACCTCAACATACTTGAATGAGGAGAGATGACTCACCAGAATCTCTTCTTCGCCACACACGGTCACAATTTGACCGTTCCAGACATACTTGAGTTTTTGGTGGAGAGTCGACGAGACTGCCCCAGCGGCGTGTATCCATGGACGCCCCAACAAACAGCTATAAGCAGGCTGAATGTCCATCACATAGAAGATGATGTCGAAAACTTCCGGACCTATCTTTACCGGCAAGGTGACTTCACCAAACACGGACCGTTTGGATCCGTCGAAAGCACGAACTATAAGGTCACTGGGAGTGAGCACAACTCCCTCGACATCGATCTTCTTCAAGATCTGCTTGGGTAGGACATTCAGGGACGACCCGGTGTCTACCAGCACGTGAGATAAAACAGCACCCTTACACTCCATAGTGATGTGCAAGGCTTTGTTATGATTACGTCCTTCAGGCGTTAGGTCTAGGTCAGTGAAACCTACACCGTGCCTGGTACTCACATTGGCTAGCACACCCTCCAACTGGTTGACGGAGATCTCTTGCGGGACGTACGCCATGTTCAGCATTTTCAACAATGCGTCCCGGTGTGCCTCAGAGCACATCAGCAAAGAGAGTATTGAAATTTTAGACGGAGTCTGATTGAGCTGATCTACTATTTTGTAGTCACTCTTCTTGATTATCTTCATGAACTCCTCAACGTCTTTTTCGAAAGAACCCTCAGCCTCCTTCTGAGCCGGTTCCTCGTCAACCACAGCTTGTTTGCCCTTAGCTCTTGCAGATGCTTCAGCATTCGCATCCCTCAAAGGCTGAGGAGCAAACAGTCGTCCGCTCCTGGTAAAACCTCCCGGTCCTCCAACGTTGTCCACCACAGGACTAGCAACCACGGGATTTCTCACCGGAGCACTGATTGTAACTGGCGCTTGCACAGCTGGTCTTGTCTGATTACCAGCCCTTCTATCACGGCGATAGGCATTGTCATATCTCCACGGCACGGCCTTACTATTTTCAACTTGCCTTCTGCCAGGCGCAACAATAGTAGTCGGTGCACTGATGGTTACCGGTGCTGGGATGGTAACCGGAGTATTGCTTGTTGTTGGTGCACTGACAGTCCCCCGCCCTCGTCCTTCAGACGGCTTGAAATAAATGGTGACAGTAGACACTGCCCCATTGTCTTTAACGGCCCGGCTGAACTGGAGACAACCCTCATCAATCAATTTCTGAACACCAGCCTTCAGCTGGTCACAACCATTAACAGCTTCTGAACAGCCCACACAGTCTTCATTACAACCCGGGTCAACACCCCCCTTCAGCAGACGGCCCTTGACTACCAACAAAGAAGTCTGAACATCTTCCACATTGACAATCAAATCTTCAGCCTCTCCTCCTTCAATATTGTTAACCCGATGCCCGCCATGCTGAGGCATAGGATTGTTTACTACATTCGGGACTGGAGCGAAATTGATTGCCTTAGCATCAATCAGATCTTGAACCTTGTGTTGCAAAGCCCGACATCTTTCAGTATGGTGGCCTGGTGCCCCAGAGTGAAAATCACAACGGACATTTGCATCATAACCCGGAGGCAGTACTGTTGGAGTAGCCATCGTACGCAGCTCTACAAACCCTAACCGGAGTAGTTCGGGCAGTAATTCTGCGTACGTCATCGGCAGCGGATCAAATCTTCTATCAGCCTGCAATCTCTGCCTAGGCTGGAAAGGACGTTGCTGTTGTTGTTGTTGTTGTTGCGGTTGTTGTTGAACTCTTTGTTGTTGTTGTGGACGAGGTTGAGGTGCAGGAATAGTCACTGCAGCCACTGGACGGTATTGTTCTCCGCTTGCATTGGCTCTGTACACACCCCCTCTATGTTGTACAGCATTAGTCTCTCCTTCTCTACGGCGAGGTGCCCCAGAGAAGGGTTTCTTCGACGAAGATGAGGACCCCACATCATGAATCCTCCCAGCTTTAATCAAACTTTCTGTTCTTTCGCCACAGATGACGACGTCAGAAAAACTTCCGAATGGGCAGCTTCCCATCCGGTCCATATATACACCTTGCAGAGTGCTGATAAACATGTCAGTCAACTCCCTTTCCAGCATAGGGGGTTGAACTCTTGCAGCCAGCTCGCGCCACCTCTGGGCGTACTCCTTAAAGCTTTCATTGTTCTTCTGACAAAGACTCTGCAGCTGAGTCCTGGTCGGAGCCATGTCCATATTGTGCTTGTACTGTCTGAGGAACGCTTCACCCAGATCTCTCCAGCACCTGATGGAATCCCGCTTCAATTCCATATACCAGTCCAAAGACGCCCCAGATAGGCTGTCTTGGAAAAAATACATCCACATCTTCTCATCGTCAGTGTATGCGGAGATTTTTCTGTAGTACGCCTGCACATGGGTACGAGGGCAGGAGGTACCGTTGTATTTGTCGAATGACGGCGCCTTGAATTTATGCGGGATTCTCAGTCCTTCTACCAATCCCATATTTGTAACATCAAAACCGAGAGAGTTTTGACATTCTATTGCCCTGATCTTCTCAGCAAGGGCCTCGACTTTGCGATCTCTCGCATCATTTCTGCCCAAAATATCTTCGTCTTCGCTGAGCATAGTGAACAAATCCTCTTGTCTGTCAACAATCGGAATTCTGTTACGGACCGGCGCATGGATGACTCTGGCACTAGCTGCATCTGGAGCAATTGGTTGACCATCAACTCGGATACCCCTCAACTCTTCACCCACAGCATAGTTGTTGACGGGAATAGCAGCAGCAGGGATGTCAGGAACTGGATTTCCTTCTGGTAGAGCCTGGTTGGGCGGTGGAATTGCAGCTTCTTGCCTCTGAACTAGAGCTCGGAGTTCTTCTTGACCTTGTGCAACCCCTTGCATCATGTGCATGAACTGGGCCATGTTTGCCCTCATCTCAGCCAACTCAGCTTGTACTTGATCCATGTTGCATTGATGGTTGAGCCTCGTTGAGTAGCGGTGTGGTCTTTGATCAGCTATACTGCCTGGACACAGGAATCAAAGTGAGAAGACGGCACAAGAACACCTGTTATGCAAATGATATGAGTATGATGTTTTAATGATATGCATGATGCACATGATATGCTCATTTCTCAGGCATTCAAAGAGCCTGACCCATCCTGAAAAGACGGCAACCTGCAGCAACAAGAGAACAACAGGATACAAGGAAAATGAAACAGCGGGGAAATGCTGACAACCTCATCTATACATAAGGGTACAAAAGGTCAATACAACCGAGTCAACAAAATATTCGGATAAACAGAGTACAAAGAAAAGAATCCCATCCAACAAGCCTGGAGGTGATTCTCAACAAAAAAGATCCAAAGACGGAGTACAAACAAATGAATCCCATCCAACAAGCCTGGAGGTGATTCTCAATAAATACAAACAAATATACAATCTAAGACAGACGGTCTTCCGGAATGAGAGTCTTCAGGTAATGGCACTGGTCTATCAACAGTGAGCATTCTGAACATTCTGGTAGAGGGGTGATCTTCTCCTTCAACTGTCTTCTGAGCTCCAAGACTTCTCCTCCAAGATAATCCTCTGATTTCTGTCTCAACTCCATCTCCTTCTTCAACTGAACGTCTTTGTCCTTGAGTTGCTTCTCCAAGTCTTTGATCTTCTTCTGATAGTTGACTTCTGCTCTCTGTAGCCTCAGGCACTCCCTATGCTCTGCATCCAACATGGACTCCATCTCCTCATATGATCTCTTCTTGCTCCTTGCTCTGCCAGCATCTTCTCCTTGCACTTCCCTGAGTTGATGGGCCAAGTGCAGCTTATCAGCCTTAGCTTTGTACAGCTCCATCTGAGTGTCTTGCTCCTTCTCCCTCAGACGACGACTCTCCATCAGGGCTTGCTTATAGTGCTCAGCAGGCACACTATCAGCAAGAACCAAGGGTGGTTGCTCTTGCAACGGCTCCATCCTATCGTAGGGTAGTAACAAAGTTTCCACTCTCTTCTTTACCCAATCAGTGTAATCGGGCATTGCAATGGCAAACTTCTTCCCTAAGACAGATCCATCCTTCACCCCAACCGACCTCCAGGCTCTTCCAATTTGCTCTAATCTAGCCGGGTCATCTTTCTTCTCAAAATACACACTCTCAGCTATCTCAGCTTCAAGTGGTCTTCTACTCATAACAAACCCTAACTGGCGAAGAGACAGAACTGGGTTATAGTTGATACAGCCTTTGGTCCCCACGAGCGGCACGTTCCGGAATTCACCACAACTCATGATAACATCCTTTACGTCCATCCGGTATGACTGCCATCTGATGTCGTAGGAGGTGAGCGACATGACCCTCTGAGTCCACTTAAGAGTGCTCTGGGTATCCATAAAGGGTCCACTGACAGGCAGAAGTGACATAAACCATCTGAACAGGAGAGGTAGGCAGCACCTGATGGCTCCACCCTTACCATGCCTACTGTGGATGGCATAGTAAGTGTCAGCTAGAAGGGTTGGGACTAGATTCCCTCTGATAAAAATGCTGATGGCAGCATGATCAACAAAATTTGGCATACTGGGAAAGAGAATGATTCTATATATCAAGGCGGCAAGCTGCGCGTGAAAAACTTCCCAATTCCCCCTCTCTGCTTCATCTCTGGCTACTCTCAACAGAAACTTCAATGGCAGACCCACTACTTCCCCACAGGGCTTCCAATTCTCACCAACCTCCTTAACACTCATCCGGAGAGCTCTGGCAATCAATCTGAAGTCAACCTCCTTTGGGACGTCCAAGAAGGGAGTCTGATGCTGAACCGGGACGTTCATCAGAATAGAGTACTCCTCGAGAGTAGGTGCTAGCTGATAATCTTGAAATGTGAAGCATCTGAGCTCTGGGTCATAGAATTGTAGTAGTGTCTGCAGAGGCACTGGATCCACTACTGTCTTCAGCACTGTCAGGATATCTCCAATTTTTTTTTTCATTGCGTTTCTTTTGAAAAATAAATATGCTATGATGCAAATGATGCAGACTGGACTGGCTGGTTGTGCAAACTCTGATCACTATGTCGAAGCTTCAGTCAAAATTCGGAACCCAAATCCAACTTAAAGTCAACTGAACACTGTCTGAACATAAAGTCACCATCAGAACCAAGTCACCAACAGTACCTGTAATGATTAACCCTTCCCCACTCACGGGTGTAGTCTAGGCCAGGGTAAAGGCTGAGAGAAACGCAGCATAAATAACCTTTCGCAGAATACCATCATGTACACACCCGAAGTATGTAACGACGATACCCCACCAGGGTCTGAACTGCTCGTGATATCAATGTTCCGCTAAGTGGCGCAATACCACCCGCTTCCCATGAATCACTCTATTCCTAATCATCCTAGATTTCACTCATGGTCTGGGTATTGGACCTTTTACCTCGACTGACACCCACCCCACACAGAAAAAACAGACAACCAGCCAGGCAGAATGAATAATGAATATGAATGCAAACATTAATGCACACAATCAATGCAAACAATAAATGAAATGAACAAATAATGAAAGCAATAAATACACACAGCACAAAGCAACCAAAACCCTAATCCTAGAGAGCGCTAGGAGAGACTCGCTCAGGGAAGATGGACCAGCACAGGTCAACTTCTCTAGTATCCCCAGCAGAGTCGCCAGCTGTCGCATTACGCGAAAAACCGGCGGGAAAAAGAAGAAACATCAGAGCCGCCACCGTGCGTTATTTATCCCAAAAGAGGGAAAGGAAACGCTCAGAGTAAACCTAGGAAAGAACATGGTCTCGCGACCAAAGAGAATGGGTTCGGGAGTCGGTTATGCGAAGGGAAGGTATTAGCACCCCTACGCATCCGTAGTACTCTACGGGATCCACGCACAAAAGGAAAGAATATTGGTTGCTAAACACTGCTCAAACTCACACACACTGGCTGAAAGAGACAAAAGAAACTGACTGAAACTGACTCGGCAGGATGTCGCATCCTGGGCCTACTTAGTCTATCAGGCATAGACATCAGAGTCGAAGTAGTTCGGACTGGGGAAACGACACATGCTCGCTAGGATATCGCATCCTATGCATACGTATCTTCTTGGACGAAGAAGAATCAGAGCATTCGTAGCTCGGCTGACACGCACACAAACAAACAAGACACAGGCAAACATGGAGCCCGACTGCCAATCACTGGACTTACATCAGCATCCGAACCTAAACACACACACACTGGAACCCAAATGCCACTCGATGGACTTACATCGGCTTCCAAGCACACAACAACACAACAAGTTGATAGGGAGTCGGGGACTCGAGCCTATAACTGTCAAGCACACACACAAAAGAAAAGAAAAGGCGCCCGGAGAGATCAGCTCAATCTCCCGCCTACATACTTCATCTGGTATGAAGATCAGGGCGATGTAGTTCCCCTACGCAGGGACAAGGATCTAGCCTAACCAGATAACAGAGGGAGACACAACTAGGGAGACTACGACTCGAGCCTAGATGTTGTCATGCAAAATCAACCCTAAGTCAAGGTTTCTAGCTAACAGACACGGGAAAAAGAAGGATCTCGATTGCAACTAGGGCAAGAGAAAGGGGATATCTCAATCACAGCAAGGGTGAGAGAAAAGAATAAGGTGTTAGTGGTTAGTCAAACTCGACAAGACATCGCATCTCGTGCCTACGTATCTCATCTGAACATGAGAATCAGAGTTGCCGTAGTTCGGCAAAACTATTACTGTTGGTTTGTGTTTTAAGTGGACAACGTCACTGCACAATCTACCTGATGCTCGACCTTTGGAGACTTACTCATCTGTAGTAGAAGGAGTTAACGTATCCTTAAGAGGGGATGATGTTTGTTTGTGTTTTAAGAAAGCTCAAGCAAGAAAGGAAGTCCTATACGAAGGAACCGTGCTACCTTAATTGACATGCAAACGAGACTACGCGGAGTCTAGCAAACCTAGGGGATATGATCACACCACATAAGCACACACAAACACATACAGCATAAAGTAAATACACCAACAAGGGGGGCTCAAACATGGGTTAGGTTTTAGTCGAGGGGTCACATCAACCTCAACAAACAAACCTCTGGAATGGGGTGAGTGTTGCTCTTAACCTTGCCATTGAGGGGCTAAGGTGCAGCAGATGAAAGGAGATGAGGGGTGTGCCTCATTGCTTCTATCCCTGGCCAGGGAGAGCATTTGACAAGAATGTGTGGGTTCAGAAAGTGGGAACCCTTCTACACATTTGATACTGACTCAACTGTACAATTGCACAAGATCTTGGGTTTTTATCTGTAATGCATCAACACAGTGGTGTGAGCAAAACAGAAGACACACTGAATAGCAGGGGATAGGTTGCTTATCCCTTGGTTCAGCCAATTGCCTCTTCACTTAGGAGGTCTTTGACTCTGTACAAGGACAATTTAAACATACACAAACATTGCCTCTTAAGGAGGACTTCAGACAGTTGCCTGGCCAAGTAACAGGCCAGGTCTTCCAGACTACATGAAGAAAAAGGAATTATACCTCAAGCAAGTTGCTAAATAGCAAAGCAAAGCAAGTTCAAAGAACTTAAGCAACTAATGGTACCTGAAATGGTCAAACAAATCAGTACACAGTTCAACAGTCAAAGCAAAAGAAATTGGGAAACAACAGTCAACACAGAGGGACCAATGTGCAAAGCACAAGACTCAAATCATATGAGTCAAGCCACCTACAAAACCAAGAGGTTAGACAATGATATTCAAACAAGCTTAATCAAAAGAAATTGATCTCATTGGTCATTTGGTGTTCAACCTGAAAACATAAGCTCAACAGTAAGTAACTAGACCACTAGGACAAGCCTAGGGTCAAAAAGGAATGAGAAAGTCAAAACAGCAAATGAAAGTCAACCAAAATCAAATTCAAACATTTAAGAAGCAAGCTCAATTGGTCTCAAGTTTATATCATGCATCATCATCATTTCACAAACAAAAGAAGGCAAAGCATGGCAAATTGGTGCACATAGAAGTCAAAAGAATGACTTGCATCAAAAGTCAACTCAAACATTTTCAAAAAATCACCAAATAAATCATGATCAATCCTAACACCTAGCATGGTAAGCATGTAAAATTTCATCACATTTGGACAAATGGGAGGCAGTCAATGAAAATCATAAAGTCAAAGCAAATTTGAACATGCTCAATGAAGTCAACCAAACAAGCATCAACTTAGAAAAATCATAAATCAGAGAGGGTGTATGATAAATGAATGGGACTAAAGCCATGGTAAAGATGAGGATGTCTAGTTATCTCATGCAAAATTTCATGTCCATCTAGTACAATATGAGCATTTCACAAAACAAATGGCAAAGTGCATCACACAAAGTCAACATTTGACTAGACAGGGAGGAAAAATCTCAAACAAATGGAAAATGGCACAATTAATTCCAAGAAAAATCACAAGTCAACTAGACATATGAGAGAGGGTTTATGCAACAATTTAGGTCAGTTGGATGTCAGGAAGCATGTCATTAAAATTCATGAAATGGCATATCATTGGTGTGACACAAGTTGTCACACCCTAGTTCAAAAATTCATAGCTCTCAAACCACATAAGCTAAAATCATGATCTTTACATCAAAATAAACATGGATGAGTGTAGGTTATGCACAAAAAATTTCAGATCAAATGGATGTATCATCACAATTTCACAATAGATTTGGCAAGGTGTACAAAATTTGGTCACATGTCAAGAACCCTAGAGCCATTAAAAATCCAGCCATCCAAAAAATCATAAAAAATCATGATAAAATAATAGACATCAAACAGGACATGATGCAAAAATTGGCATGAAATTTGGAATTAAAATGAGCAAGTTATGAATTTTCAAAGTTTGATGAACAAAGTGAAATAATATGTGAAATTAAAATGAATTAATTGGAATAATAATGAAGCGGATGGCATTTGTGTAATTTTGAGCTTCATTAAACAAAACGACACCGTTTTGGGCTACAGCACGAAATGTTTCTATTGGTGCATGCTTATACAGTACCATGCAGCGTGCAATTTAAACAAAATCTGGGCAATGCATGAAGAAACCCTAGGGTTTATGAACAGTAGGCAACAACCTTCATCCCCAAATCGTGTTTTCATGAAATTTTCCAGAAAGTGAAATTGAATACACAAAAACATTCAGCATGGCAAGGCAAACAAGGATCCAGCATCAATTTTCATCAAAACATCACCATATTCATGAATCGGGCACAAACATAAATCAACATCAAACTTGCTCAAGAGTAAAAACTTCCAGAAATGAGCAAAGAATACACCAATAGAACCATTAGACCATACACATGACAAATCCAAGCATCATTTTCATGGAAACGAGCTAAAGAAAGAGAATTGAGCAAAAAAGCATATGAACATCAACTTTCATTTTCAGATTTCTTGCAAAATACTTAACCAAATTCTACCATTCAAAGCTCATAATGATCAGGGTACTAAGACCTACACTAAGCATGGCAAAGTTTTGGAAATAGAGAGAATCGAATACTAACCAATTTGGAAGAGCAGATGAAGATTCAGGTGTTATTTGGCCAGGATAAGCTTAAACAGATGCAGATTATGCTTCCACAAGTTGAATAATGAAGTAATCGTGGCTCAGCAACTCTTGTAAAAGCTTGAATCAAGTTCTGCCATGGAAATTGCTTGAAGATGAACAGCCACGAAGAGCTTCTTACAGCTGAAGGATGATGGTGGAAATGTGCATGAAATGATGCTTGGATGGTGGAAAAACCCTAGCTAGGTCGTGCTCTTTGAAGGATTTTGAAGAATTTTGGAAAATGGCCAAAAGTGAATTTTAGAGAGAGTGAGTAATTCTGTTGTTTTTACAGCTGCTGCTAGGTTTAGAATGACAGAAAATGTGACTTATATTTGCTGTTTAACATTGGTAATGGAAGTGCTAAACATGATTAGCTTAAATGAAGAGGTTTTGTCAAATTGCTAATTTTGAACATGTGTACATGGAGGTATGAAGTCTGGCCGAGTTTGGGCCTCAAACATGTCTCAAATAACCTCTTAAATGAATCCCAATTGGCCAAAGTGAGCAAAAATGCCTAATTCAAAAAGTCAACTTTGGTCCACACTTGAATTTAAATAAGACAAGTCCAAAAATGCCATTTTGATCCATAGATTTTTGGTACATGAAATTTATATTTTTGGAAAGAGGAGATGAAATGTGGTTTGTAGGAAAAAACCCCACCAAAATTGGCCAAATGGTTTGAGAGATATGGCCTTTTGAAGTTCAAGATTTTGTGAAAATGATTTGATCATATCTTGACAACCATGCATGGGAATTGAGAGTTCTTGGACTTTTTGGAAATGGGAGAACAATATCTTCAACTTTCATGTTGGGCAAAAATTCATTTGAAGCTTGTATCATGATGTAAGTTTGGGATCAAGAAGTTTCCATTTTTGGCAGTTAAAATTACAGGTCCACTTTCCATTTTTGGAAATTTTCTGATTGGCTTCAAATTCTTCAATGATATTGTTTGCCATGATATATGAGGCCTATTGGGACATGAATAAGCTCTCTCAAACCAAATCCATCCATCAAAACCACAAAATCAACCACAGTTGACCAACTTTGACTTTCTAGGGTTTCTGACTGACTGTGCATGAATTGATGACCTCTGAACATCCAACCCTTGACTTAAACACTTCAAATGGACCTCCAAGTCATGTGAACACATTGGACCAACCCTAGGGCCTTGGCTCCTTGAGAAACAACCTTGCTTGCTTGGTTGACTGATCTCCTGATCAGTTTGACCTAATTTCTTGATTGGCTTGCACTTGAGGCAACTGGGACAATGCAATGCTATGCAGTGGACCATGATATGCTATGACCTAATATGAGAATGTATGTACAATGATAGGTGCAAATTTGAGGTGCTACACCTGGGAACAGAAGAAGACAAGAGGGAAGTAAGGGTAGGCGCCGCACTTCAAGATACAGTGAAGACAAGATTGATAGAGCTTCTCCATGAATATGATGATGTGTTTGCATGGTCATACCAAGATATGCCCGGGTTAGACACTGACATCATGACCCACAAGCTTCCCCTTAAAGAAGAATGTTCTGCCGTCAAACAAAAGCTAAGAAGAACTCGACCGGATATGGCTCTCAAGATCAAAGAAGAGGTGAGAAAGCATTTTGATGTCGGTTTCCTGGAAATCGCTAAGTACACACAATGGGTTGCCAACATTGTACCGGTACCGAAGAAAGATGGGAAAATCCGCATGTGCGTAGACTATCGAGACTTAAACAGAGCTAGTCCCAAAGACGATTTCCCACTACCTCACATTGATGTATTGGTGGACAACACAGCTCATTTCTCTATGTTTTCCTTTATGGGTGGCTTCTCTGGATACAACCAAATTAAAATGGATCCCGAGAACATGGAGAAGACCACGTTCATTACCCCTTGGGGCACCTTTTACTACAAAGTGATGTCGTTTGGATTAAAGAACATTGAGGCAACATACTAACGTGCTATGGTAACTCTCTCTCATGACATGATTCATAAAGAGATTGAGGTGTATGTTGACGTTTGTTGATTCTAAGTGTTGGCAGCAATTTTGGTAAAACAAAGAGTGTTCACAAAATGTCATGTGTGATGTCTTAACATAAGATATCCTTTGTACCTGCTGGAGTTCAAGAACATGTGCATGCAGGATTGTTTCAGAATGCCACATACAATGACAAGGCTTCTGATATTGAATGTACCTGCTGGAGCTTAAATGAAAGACATGTTCATGCAGGATTGTTTCAGATGACATACACAATGTCATGGCATCTGATATGGTTGTACCTGCTGGAAGTTATAAAAGGAATTATTGGATTATGCAGGATTTTTCCAGGATGTCAGACCCGATGTCATGACATCCTGTACACAGAACATTCAGTATGAATGTCTGGTGTTTTGTGATTGCACAATTAATGGCAATCTTTGGATGATCGAAGATATGGCTAGCTGGCGCATTCAATCATGGGTTACAACCAGATTTACTTATTTTCCAAGGAGATCTATACAGCTGTTATAAAAATATTTGATTGGAAAATAGATTTAGGGTTTTCAAGATGTCCAAGCCCAGCTGAAAGCTTCTATAAAAAGGGACTTAGAAAACCTGTTTGGACACACAACCAAGACTGAGCGAAATACATAGAGAGAGCTAGGGTTGTGTTTGTTTAGTCGTGAGACTTGTAGGTCATTCAAGTCATCCATTGATGATTGAATTGGACCGATTTGTGGTTGTAATTTGTCACTCTAAAGCTGTTAAGCAAGAGTGTGTGTCTTCTTGATCAAAGTTGTGAAGCAAGATCAAGAGTGTGTCTTCTTGATTGAAACTGTGAAGTAAAATCAAGAGTGTGTAATTGAAAGGTATTTTCTTTTCACAAGGGATTGTTGTTTAAAATCACTGGTGTGTGATTGTAAGGGAAGTGAGTGGGTTCTCATATCTAAGAGTGCTTAGGTAGAAATTGCACGGGTAGAGATTAGGTGAGAAAGACTGTAACTTGTTGAAGTGTACGGAGAGTCTTTGAACTAATTCTATTTTAGTGAATTTCCTTCCTGGCTTGGTAGCCCCCAGACGTAGGTGAGTTGCACCGAACTGGGTTAACAATTGCTTGTGTTATTTGCTTTACCATTCTGTTTATTTGTCCATTGTGTGTTATCAGATATCAGTGTCGTAACATTACCTTCGACATCTTATATCTGATATCAAAATTTCAATTGGTATCAGAGCATGCATCCTGCTCTAGTTCTGGGTGAGATCTAGGGGCAATACTTTCTGGTACAATGGAGAGAGATGGAGGATCTGTTCATAGGCCACCAATTTTGGATGGTTCTAACTATGACTATTGGAAACCTCGAATGGTAGCCTCTCTGAAATCCCTTGATAACAAGGCTTGGAAAGTTGTGTTAACAGGTTGGGTGCATCCTGTCATTGCTAAAGAAGGAGAAGCCACCACTGAGAAGAAGCCTGAAGAACAATGGACCAAGGAGGAGGATGACTTAGCCCTTGGGAACTGTAAAGCATTGAATGCTATATTCAATGGTGTAGATAAGTATATCTTCATATTGGTAAACAACTGTGAAGTGGCTAAAAATGCTTGGGACATTCTCAAAACCACTCATGAAGGCACCTCTAGAGTGAAGATTTCTAGACTGCAGCTGCTCACTACCAAGTTTGAAAATTTAAGGATGAAAGAAGATGAAAATATTCATGAATTTCATATGAATATCCTTGAAATTGCTAATGCCTCAGGAGCCCTGGGTGAGAAGATGTCAGATGAAAAATTAGTGAGGAAAATACTTAGGTCACTCCCTAAGAGATTTGCCATGAAAGTGACAGCCATAGAAGAGTCTCAAGACATTTCCAATATGAGAGTTGATGAGCTAATTGGATACCTTCAAACGTTTGAGATGGGAATGTGTGATGGATCTGAAAAGAAAGCCAAAAGCATAGCATTCAAGTCACACACTGAGAAGGAAGAGGAAGAAGGTGGTCCAGATATTGATGAAGATCTGGCAGATGATGTAGCAATGCTGGGAAGACAGTTCAACAAGCTAGTGAAAAAGATGGATGAAAGATCTAAGGCTAATGTCAAGAACATCGCATCTGACATCAGTAAATCCAACAATATTGGAAGAAGAACAAGGTCAGATGAAACGCCCAAAGAAGAAAAAGGAGTTCAGTGCCATGAATGTGATGGGTATGGACACATTAGAACTGAATGTGGGACCTACCTCAAGAAACAGAAGAGGAGTCTTGCTGCCACTTGGTCAGATGGAAGTGAAACAGAAGAATCTGCAAATCTTATGACTGCCTTGACTGGAAGATGGGATTCTGATGAAGACTCAAGTGATGGTGAAGTAACCTTTGAAGAGTTGGCCACTACCTACAGAAAGTTGTGTCTCAAAAGTGTAGAGTGGTGTAAACAGGTTGAAAGCCAGAAGAAGGAAATAACTCAATTTAGAATGAGAAGGTAGAACACTTGGAAACCATCTCCAAATTAAAAACAGAAGCAGTGCTTCTGAAGGCCAAGATAGATGAAAGTCAACAAGTTGAAAGCCAGAAGACAATACAGCTGGAGAATGAGAAGGCAGACCATGTGGAAATCATCTCCAAGTTAAAAACTGAAGCTATGTTCTTGAATTCTAAACTAGAAGAGATGACCAAGTATGTAAGAATGTTAAACAATGGATCTGACTTCCTAGACAAGATTCTCCAAACTGGAAAAATAACAGGAGACAAATCTGGCATTGGGTATAATGAATCTAAGCCTGAGTGCAGTTACACTAGTTGCAAACCTCAAGCCAAACCTAAATGCAGCCATAGTAAAAGCAAACCTGTGATGTCACATCATATGTCACAACATCAGAAGAGAAGACAGCAGAAAGGGAAACACCAAAGATGGAGATGCCATTACTGTGGGAAATTTGGTCACCTGAAGCCCTTCTGCTATAAGCTGTATGGTTATCCTAGCCCTGTTCATCATCAGACTCACTATCAACCCAGAATCAAACAGCAGAGGCATGTCAACAAGAAGCAATGGGTTCCTAAGACTAATGTTACAAGTCTAATAGCTCACATTCCCCTCAGAGTCTCAGCTAAAGAAGAGTGGTATTTTGATAGTGGATGTTCGAGACACATGACTGGAAACAAAGACCCGGTAACTGGACTTCATCCTCATGCCATAGGCTATGTAACCTTTGGTGATGGAGCAAAGGGTGAAATCAAGGGGATAGGAAAGCTTGATTGTCCTAGAGTGCCTAAACTTGACAAGGTCCTACTGGTTAAGGGCTTGACTGCAAATCTAATAAGCATCAGTCAACTATGTGACTAAGGTCTAAATGTTAACTTCACTAAAACTGAATGTTTGATTACCAACAAAGAAAGTGAAGTAATCATGGAAGGAGTCAGAACCAAAGACAACTGTTACATGTGGAACTCTCAAATTAGTTACTCCTCAAAATGTACCTCAGTCAAGGAGAAAGGGATGAAGTTGATTATATCTGCTAGAGAAACTCCTAAATTGAAAGTCTGTGGGAAATGTCAGACAAGGATGTCACACCAGAAACTCAGACTTAACATCACTTCCAAAGGGTTGAAACTCATCCATATGAAGTTGATGGAACCCATGCAAGTGGAAAGCCTTGGTGGAAAGAAGTTTGCAGTGGTGGATGATTTCTCCAGATACATCTGGACCAAAAACAAATCTGATGTGGTTGAAATCTTCAAAGATTGTTGTTTGAAACCTCAAGGAGAAAAGCTCATGGTGGCTCAAACAGATGTGCATAATATTGGGTTTGGTAGGAGGTCAGATCAGATGGTAGAACATGTTGCTCGTCAAATGCATTCTGAAGTTGGGAAGAGCTTTGTTGGACTTGGGCTACAAGTCAAGCAGATAGAAGAGTCTATTTTTCTATCTCAAAGAAAATGTGCCAAGAACAATGTTAAGAAGATTGGCATGAAGAGTGCAAGGACTCCTGCTCCTACACATTCGAAAGTATTCAAAGATGAAAATGGTGTTTGTGCTATATATCAAGCTGAATACATAGTAGCTGGAATTAGCTGTTCTCAACAGGGTTGGTTGAAACTAATGGTGACTGAACACAATGTCACACAAGATGTCAGGACAGTGTACTGTGACAACCTGAGTGCTACAACTATTTCCAAAAATCCTGTTCAGCACAGTAGGACAAAGCACATTGATATTTGTCATCACTTTATTACAGAACTTGTGGAAGAGAAAATCATAGCACTGAAGCATGTTACTACTGAAATGCAATTAGCTGACATATTTAGAAAAGCTTTGGATGCTAATCAGTTTGAATGTTTAAGAGGGAAATTGGGGATTTGTATTCATGAGAATTTATAGCAATTAAAGTGGAAATTTGTTATACAGAGGAGAGTTGTTGTAGAAAGGGAGCTAGGGAAGGAGGTTGTAGAAGTGAAGGAGGTTATCAAGTTTGCTGGATTGATGAAAACATTTAGTGTATTACCCCAATGTTTTGAAGGTTTAGTGGAGGAGTTTGTGGTGAATATCCCAGAGGATATTTCTGACAAGAATAACAAAGAATTCTGCAAGGTCTTTGTGAGAAGGTGTGTAAGGTTCTCCTCAACTATAATGAATAAGCTCCTAGGGAGAGGAACAAAAGGAGTTATTGAGTTAGAAGCCACAGACAATGAAGTCTGTAGGATAATCACTGATGGTCAAGTCAAAGAATGGCCAAGAAAGAAGCATGACACTGCTGAGAGAGTGATTGATTTGGAGGAAGAGAGTTCAGAAGAGGAAGATGACACCTTGGTTCATCACTTGAAACCAAGTGTTGCAAAGAAAAAGAAAACCAAGAAAGGCAAGACTGTGACTGAGATGTTGACAGCTAGAACTAGTAGGAAGGCTGCTGCTGTAGATCCTTCTAAATCATGGAGTAAAGTAGAGGTTCAAAAGAGGAAAATCAGAGAAAACTCTGATTCTGAAGATGATGTCGAAGAAGATGTCCCAGACATCTCACCTGCTAAAAGGCAAACTGTTAGAAAGTCTCCAGCTAAGGTTGCAGCTGTGCATTTGGACAACATTTCCTTCCATCTGGAAGATGGTGAAGCCAAGGAGTCAGATGCCCATACCTCAAGTAGATCAATCTAGTGGCAGTTCTGAATCTGAAAGTGAAGAAGATGCTACCTCCTCAGACTAAGTTGTGGTGATGGTCCCTATGTTATGATGACATGTGTGATGTTCTGGATGCTGTTATGACTGTTTTGGAAGCTTGGATGTTTTGTTTCTATTGAAATGTTTGTATTTTGTGGCAGTCCTTACTGATGCCTTGATGTTAGATTTGGGCTCTTAATGAGTTCCATGGATTTCTCATTATCTCAGCTGTCATAGTTGTGTATGATGATGGTTTGTATCTCCTAACAATTATGTTTTAACATTTTTAATGTTATAACATCTGCTATGACATTCTCTGCTAGACTAATTGACATTTATTTTGTCTAATTGGTCACCTTTGGTAAATTTTGACTAAAAAGGGGGAGAAGTGTTTATGTGGAGAGCTGCAGATAAATATGTGGTTGTGGAGATCTGCGGTGCTAGGCTAAACAGATGACAGCTGATGATGTTGAATAGAATGATGTTCTGTTTTGTGATGTTGGAGGAGATGTCTGATGTAAGATAGAATGGTGTTCTGTTTTGTGATGTTGGAGGAGATGTCTGATGTAAGACGGAATAGTGTTCTGTTTTGTGATGTTGGAGGAGATGTCTGATGTAAGACAGAATGGTGTTCTGTTCTGAGATGTTGGAGGAGATGTCTGATGGTCTGTGCAAGCTCTGTGTTGTACAAGTGATGTTGAAGGAGATGTCAGAAGGAGGTTCTGAATGTTAACATGTTGAAGGAGATGTCAGAAGGAAATTTTGAATGTTAACATGTTGAAGGAAATGTCAGAAGGAAATTCTGAATGTTAACATGTTGAAACAGATGTCAGAATGACATTCTGGCTGATACAGGTGCTGTAGTTACAGTAGCTGTTATTTTCATGTTTGATGTATGCACAGATTTAGGGGGGAAGGAGTACCCTTGTGAATTTGTGTGTCTTACTAGTTGCATCCATAACTAGTAATTATGTTGTTTGTTGCACAGATTTAGGGGGAGGAGAAGTACCCTTGTGCATGTGTGTATTACTAGTAGCCATAGCTAGTAATTGTTTTGCTTCTGCTGCTGATTAAACTTCTGTTATGTTGTTTAACTGCTGATAGTTTACCTTGTGAACAAAAAGGACAGATATATGTTTTAGCCAAAATTTGCCAAAGGGGGAGTTTGTTGATTCTAAGTGTTGGCAGCAATTTTGGTAAAACAAAGAGTGTTCACAAGATGTCATGTGTGATGTCTTAACATAAGATATCCTTTGTACCTACTGGAGTTCAAGAACATGTGCATGCAGGATTGTTTCAGAATGCCACATACAATGACAAGGCTTCTGATATTGAATGTACCTGCTGGAGCTTAAATGAAAAACATGTTCATGCAGGATTGTTTCAGATGACATACACAATGTCATGGCATCTGATATGGTTGTACCTGCTGGAAGTTATAAAAGGAATTATTGGATTATGCAGGATTTTTCCAGGATGTCAGACCCGATGTCATGACATCCTATACACAGAACATTCAGTATGAATGTCTGGTGTTTTGTGATTGCACAATTAATGGCAATCTTTGGATGATTGAAGATATGGCTAGCTGGCGCATTCAATCATGGATTACAACCAGATTTACTTATTTTCCAAGGAGATCTATACAGCTGTTATAAAAATATTTGATTGGAAAATAGATTTAGGGTTTTCAAGATGTCCAAGCCCAGCTGAAAGCTTCTATAAAAAGGGACTTAGAAAACCTGTTTGGACACACAACCAAGACTGAGCGAAATACATAGAGAGAGCTAGGGTTTGTGTCTGTTTAGCCGTGAGACTTGTAGGTCATTCAAGTCATCCATTGATGATTGAATTGGACTGATTTGTGGTTGTAATTTGTCACTCTAAAGCTGTTAAGCAAGAGTGTGCGTCTTCTTGATCAAAGCTGTGAAGCAAGATCAAGAGTGTGTCTTCTTGATTGAAACTGTGAAGTAAAATCAAGAGTGTGTAATTGAAAGGTATTATTTTTTCACAAGGGATTGTTGTTTAAAATCACTGGTGTGTGATTGTAAGGGAAGTGAGTGGGTTCTCATATCTAAGAGTGCTTAGGTAGAAATTGCACGGGTAGAGATTAGGTGAGAAAGACTGTAACTTGTTGAAGTGTACGGAGAGTCTTTGAACTAATTCTATTTTAGTGAATTTCCTTCCTGGCTTGGTAGCCCCTAGACGTGGGTGAGTTGCACCGAACTGGGTTAACAATTGCTTGTGTTATTTGCTTTACCATTCTGTTTATTTATCCATTGTGTGTTAGCAGATATCAGTGTCGTAACATTACCTTCGACATCTTATATGTGATACCAGAATTTCAGACATGATTGCCAAATCCTAGACAGAAGAAGAGCACATCACTAACCTGGAGAAACTGTTTGCTCGTTTAAGGAAGTTTAGGTTGAGACTTAATCCTAACAAATGCACATTTGGGGTTCGATCTAGGAAGCTTTTAGGCTTTATTGTAAGCCAATAGGGAATTGAAGTAGATCCCGACAAGGTTCGAGCCATTCAGAACATGCCTGCACCGAGGACTGAGAAGGAAGTTCGTGGTTCCTTGGGAAGACTGAATTACATCGCCAGGTTTATCTCTCACCTTACTGCCACATGTAAACCAATATTCAAGCTTCTAAGGAAGAATCAAGGCGTGCAGTGGAATGATGACTGCCAAACAGCCTTCGATAAAATCAAAGAATACTTACAAGAGCTGCCGATTCTGATGCCTCCTACGGAAGGGAGACCTCTCATCATGTATTTAACAGTGCTTGAAGAGTCCATGGGTTGTGTATTGGGACAACAAGATGAGACTGGTAGAAAAGACCATGCCATATATTATCTGAGCAAAAAGTTTAATGATTGCGAGACCAGATATTCATTACTCGAGAAGACTTGTTGTGCACTCGCATGGGCCGCTAAGCGTCTCAGGCTGTACATGCTAACTCACACGACTTGATTGGTATCTAAAATGGATCCCCTCAAGTACATATTCGAGAAACCAACTCTTACCAGTAGGATTTCCCGATGGCAGATGTTGTTATCATAATACGATATTCAATATGTTGCACAAAAAGCAATCAAAGGAAGCGTATTAGCAAACCATCTTGCTCACCAACCGTTAGAGGGTTACCAACCTTTAAAGTTTGACTTCCCAGATGAGGACATCATGGTTGTTAAGGATGCTGAAGACTCCGAACTAGAGGAGAGTCTTGAGCCAAAAGCAGGTTGGACTCTCATGTTCGATGGCGCCTCAAATGCAATAGGCCATGGAATCGGGGCGGTGCTGATGTCTCCCAAGAATTTCCATCTACCATTCACCGCAAAGCTCTGTTTTACCTGCACAAATAACATGGCCGAGTATGAATCTTGCATACTAGGGTTGGAAGAAGCTATTGAGTTGAAGATCGAGGTACTAGAAGTATTCGGGGATTTCGCTCTAGTGATACATCATATCAGAGGTGATTGGGAAACAAGACATGCTAACCTAATTCCATACCGGGATTACGTGCTGGAGTTACTCCCAAAATTCGACAAAATCACTTTCTCTCATATTCCTCGAGAGGAGAATCATATGGCAGATTCCTTAGCAACCTTGGCTTCCATGTACAAGATAATATGGCCCAACCATCAGCCTCACATTGAAATTAGGCGTTTTAATGAACCCGCGCATTGCCTGACGACAGTAGAAGAGCCAGATGGTAAACCCTGGTTCTTTGACATCAAACGGTATCTAGAGAAGCAGGAATACCCGACAGAGGCCTCTAGCCTTGATAAAAGGACCCTCCGGAGGTTGGCATCGAAGTTCCTCTTGAATGGGGAGGTATTGTACAAGCAGAATTATGACATGGTTTTGTTGAGGTGTGTGGACAAACATAAAGCTAATCATCTTATAAAGGACATACACGAAGGGTCCTTCGGCACGCACGCAAATGGGCATGCCATGGCGAAGAAAATCCTAAGGCCAGGTTACTACTAGTAAACGATGGAAGTCGGCTGTTATCATTACACCAGAACATGCTACAAATGCCAAATCTATGCTGACAAAGTACATGTACCGCCTACCCCGCTGAATGTTATAGCATCACCTGGGCCTTTCTCTATGTGGGGCATCGACATGATCGGAATGATAAAACCCAAAGCATCTAATGGACACAGATTTATCTTGGTGGCCATAGACTACTTTACCAAATGGGTTGAAGTCGCATCTTATGTGAATGTCACGAAGCATGTAGTCGCCCATTTCTTAAAAAACAACATCATATGTCGATATGGGATTCCCAACAAAATCATCATTGATAACGGGTCCAATCTCAACAGCAAGACCATGGAGGAGTTATGCACAACGTTCAAGATCGAGCATCACAACTCATCACCATATCGGCCTAAGATGAATGAGGTTGTTGAAGCTGCGAACAAAAATATCAAAAAAATCATCCAGAAGATGGTTCTCACGTACAAAGATTGGCATGAGATGCTACCTTTTGCATTACACGGTTATCGTACGTCGGTACGAACGTCAACAGGGGCAACCCCTTATTCCTTGGTATATGGCATAGAAGCAGTCCTCCCTATAGAAGTGGAGATTCCCTCAATGAGAGTCTTGATGGAGGCTAAGTTAGACGAGGCAGAATGGGTTCAATCAAGGTTCGAAGAGCTCAACCTTATTGAGGAGAAACGCTTAAAAGCATTAGGTCACGGTCAACTCTATTAGAGGCGTCTTAAGAAGGCATTCGACAAGAAAGTCCGTCCTAGGGTATTTCAAGAGGGAGATTTGGTGCTAAAGAAAATCTTTCCCATTCACAAGGACTTCAGGGGGAAATGGACACCAAATTATGAGGGTCAATTTGTGGTGGTTAGAGCCTTTTCCGGAGGCGCTCTAATCCTGGCAACTATGGACGGTGACGAATTGCCACTTCCCACCAATGTTGATGCTGTTAAAAAGTACTTTGCCAAAAAAAGTGGAATAATAAAAGCCGCTAAATCGAAAACCTGAAAGGGCGATTTAGGCAAAAATGGCTATCCCGGTGGATCGAAAACCCGAAAGGGCGATCCAGGCAAAAATTAGGGATAAAAATAAAAAAATTGACCCGCTGAGTTGAAAACCCGAAAGGGCGGCTCAGGCAAAAATGGGTATCCCGGTGGATTGAAAACCCGAAAAGGAGGTCCAGGCAAAAGTTAGGGATTAATTCCAAGGCAAAGAGTTGTACTTTCAGGCATCTAACATATCCCTCAAAGATAAAGAATCAATCTACCTAACTTTTCAAAAGCGAGGTGCTAGGACTATCAAAGACATAAGGATCATAGCAGTGTGGAAACTCAATAGGAACTCAATTTTATTGTCGTTTTGTTTCTATGCACATCAATTACCTCATTAAGGAATTACATCTTTATGTACAATCGCCCATTTAAGGGTCAAATCAATAAAAGAGAAATTTTCTCGTCAAAAGTTGTGCCCAAATTATTTTGTATTTTATCTGTTTGTTTGCAAAGCGCCTTTATTTTTGATAAACATCACTCTTAAAGATTTTGGGAGAAAATAAAAACACATAATTGAATGAAGTGATAAAGTTGCTTTTGAAATAGTAAAAGGGTAAATCTCTTAGTCTCCAAGTTTGTTCTTGTTTTTCATAGAGGTGTAGGACTGTTTGCAGACACCTATGTTCATTCCAATCGCTAATCAACACCTCTCATAGATGTACTCATGGTACGGCCGAACCTCGACAAGTCTCTAATGCATTTCCAACGGAAACATTAATAAATCATGGTTGAAGTATCGCGCGTCGAGAAGTCTGAACCCTTCAGTAGCTTGGAGCAACCCAAATATATTCCTAAAATCACCTAGTGAGGCATCAAAGCTTGACCTCCATTGGTCACCCCAATAACAAAAGTCCACACTGTTGGCATCATCACCAAAGCAAAACACCTTAACCAGGGCATATCCCAATTACTTATTTGCATGCCCACATACATCACATGCACCATGCGCATCAATTACGTACATCATCTTCCTACCTAAATAGGAATTCACTAAGAAATAATCATATCAATCATCAGCATACTCATGCATAACGCTCCCATAAAATGGGAATTTCAACAAAAAATAAATATCATTTGCATTCCTACATGCACAGCCGAATATCCCCATCAATTGCATACTTGCATGCATCTTATGCATCATCCCATGCATGATATTCCCACCTAAAGTGGAACATCATACAAAAATCAAACATAAAATATCAGGATCCAAGGCCATTCATGTATATCTTAGACATTCCTCATTTCTAAATAAAGTTATTACCCTGCATGTGCTCGTGGAATCATTTTCCAGTAAGCCATTTTTTTAACTTTATGATTAATAATAATATTCCCAACATTTTCTTTGCTATCATTGCTCCCCAAGCAGAAGCTACCCTAAAAAGTCTCTTATGAGTTTTTTTCCCTGCAGGGCATTTCTAGTAAATCTCCCTCAAAAGGAGTCTTTTCTTAAATATTTCCCCCAAAAAATGAACATTTGAGATGTTGTTTCATTTATCTGAAGAAGCTCATTTCTCTGTTTGAGATACTACTTCATTAATATGAAGAATCTCATTTGTTTTTTTAGAGATACTGCTCTAGTATCCTCGAAGAGTCTTAGATTCAATTAAGACATTATTCCTTAGGTTTGGAATATCTTAATTCTATCATATAAGATGCTGCTTCGATTCGATACAGAGAATCTCATTATGCTGTTTGAGATGCTGCTTCATCAATATGAAGAGTCTCATTCCAGATTTTTAGAGATACTGCTCTAGTATCCTCGAAGAGTCTTAGATTCAATTAAGACATCATTCCTTTGGTCTGGAATATCTTAATTCTATCAGATAAGATGTTGCTTTGACTCGATATAGAGAATCTCATTTTTGCGGTTTGAGATGCTGCTTCATCAATATGAAGAGTCTCATTCCAGATTTTTAGAGATACTGCTCTAGTATCCTCGAAGAGTCTTAGATTCAATTAAGACATCATTCCTTTGGTCTAGAATATCTTAATTCTATCAGATAAGATGTTGCTTCAACTCGATACAGAGAATCTCACTTTTGCTATTTAAGATGCTGCTTCATCAATATGAAGAGTCTCATTCCAGATTTTTTTAGAGATACTGATCTAGTATCCTCGAAGAGTATTAGATTCAATTAAGACATCATTTATTAGGTTTGGAATATCTTAATTCTATCAGATAAGATGTTGCTTCGACTTGATATAGAGAATCTCATTTTTGCGGTTTGAGATGCTGCTTCATCAATATGAAGAGTCTCATTCCAGATTTTTAGAGATACTGCTATAGTATCCTCAAAGAGTCTTAGATTCAATTAAGACATCATTCCTTAGGTTTGGAATATCTTAATTCTATCAGATAAGATGTTGCTTCGACTCGATACAGAGAATCTCATTTTTGTTGTTTGAGATGTTGCTTCATCAATATGAAGAGTCTCATTCCAGATTTTTTAGAGATACTGCTCTAGTATTCTCGGAGAGTCTTAGATTCAATTAAGACATCATTCCTTAGGTTTGGAATATCTTAATTCTATCAAATAAGATGATGCTTTGACTCGATACAGAGAATCTCATTTTTGTTGTTTGAGATGCTGCTTCATCAATATGAAGAGTCTCATTCCAGATATTTTAGAGATACTGCTCTAGTATCCTCGAAGAGTCTTAGATTCAATTAATAAATTATTCCTTATGTTTTGAATATCTTAATTCTATCAGATAAGATGCTGCTTCGACTCGATATAGAGAATCTCATTTTTGTTGTTTGAGATGCTGTTTCATCAATATGAAGAGTCTCATTCCAGATTATTTTAGAGATACTGCTCTAGTATCCTCTAAGAGTATTAGATTCAATTAAGACATCATTCCTTAGGTTTGGAATATCTTAATTCTATCAGATAAAATGCTGCTTCGACTCGATACAGAGAATCTCATTTTTGCGGTTTGAGATGCTACTTCATCAATATGAAGAGTCTCATTCCAGATTTTTAGAGATACTGCTCTAGTATCCTCAAAGAGTCTTAGATTCAATTAAGACATCATTCCTTAGGTTTGGAATATCTTAATTCTATCGGATAAGATGCTGCTTTGACTTGATATAGAGAATCTCATTTTCGTTGTTTGAGATGCTGCTTCATCAATATGAAGAGCCTTATTCCATATTTTTTAGAGATATTGCTCTAGTATCCTCGAAGAGTCTTAGATTCAATTAAGACATCATTCCTTAGGTGTGGAATATCTTAATTCTATCAGATAAGATGCTGCTTCGACTCGATATAGAGAATCTCATTTTGTTGTTTGAGGTGCTGCTTCATCAATATGAAGAGTCTCATTCCATATTTTTTAGATATATTGCTCTAGTATCCTCAAAGAGTCTTAGATTAAATCAAGACATTATTCCTTAGGTTTGGAATATCTTAATTCTATCAGATAAGATGTTGCTTCGACTCGATACAGAGAATCTCATTTTTGCTATTTGAGATGCTGCTTCATCAATATGAAGAGTCTCATTCCAGATTTTTTTAGAGATACTGCTCTAGTATCCTCGAAGAGTCTTAGATTCAATTAAGACATAATTCCTTAGGTTTGGAATATCTTAATTCTATCATATAAGATGCTGTTTCGACTCGATACAGAGAATCTCATTTTTGCTGTTTGAGATGCTGCTTCATCAATATGAAGAGTCTCATTCCAGATTTTTAGAGATACTGCTCTAGTATCCTCGAAGAATATTAAATTAAATTAAGACATCTTTCCTTTAGTCTGGAATATCTTAATTCTATCGTATAAGATGTTGCTTCGACCCGATACAGAGAATCTCATTTTTGCTGTTTGAGATGCTGCTTCATCAATATGAAGAGTCTCATTCCAGTTTTTTTTAGAGATACTGCTCTAGCATCCTAAAAAAGTCTTGATATTTAGCTGAGATATCATTCCGTTACTAAAATATCTCTATTATGATGTCCAGGATACTATTCTGACGATTCTCAGAAAGTCTTGGCTGTTCCATTTTACCTTAAGATAATTTCTCTTACTATATTTCTCACTGCATTTTCCTCTTGTATTTCTTCCTTGCATTTCCAAGGACAAAATTTGGGTCTTTCTTGTATTTAATTATCTCCCACCGTGAATGTACGAAGACTGCTGCCATTCTTACTTTCTGCTTCGAGGTAATTAAATAAAGGCAGCTGTCGTACCCCAATTTTGTGCGGATAAAAAAAATCTTTCACCAGCATTCACAACCAGAAGTTATAAGGCATAAACTCTATCTTAGGGTTTCTCAACCCTAAGCTACTCCAAACTCCCCATCATTCCTAAAGGCCCATTCAATGCTCACATGTTCATTCTAAAGAAAACTCTCAGTGTCATCAAACTTTCAACAATTCTTTCAGTGGCGTTTCATCTTTTAAGTTCCTTGTTCATGACCCAAAAATTTATTGCGTTCATCTCTTATAGCTATTACTAAGGCATGGGGTGGTATGCGCATTTTGGGACTTGTTGGTTATACGAGGCCCATTTCGGTTATCCATAAGACTTTTTGGTTTAAAAGCCCACTCCTATCAACATGTCCATAATCAATATTGCAAGTTTAAGGTGTGGTGCAAATCATTTCCATACGACCTGGTCGAAGTCCACTTTCTTGTTAGCAAGTATTAAAAGCCATTTTACTTGTGATGATCACTTGATTAGCCCAAGTTTGCAAGCTCATTTTTTTTATCTCCCAAATAATTATGCCAAGTTTTAATCCATCATGAGTCTCTAAATTAAAGTTGCATTTTGAAGCATGTATGTGATTGGTTTAATCCAAGGTTAATTATAGGAGGGAACCATTATGATGGATAATATTTTGAAGCCCTCATATTTTACAGTACTCAGACTTATGTGCCACGATCCTTTGTTGGCTTCATGGTGGAGATTAGCTTTCGATGCTATGATGTGTGTTTCATTTTATTCCTTTAGTTATACTTTTTATTTGGCCGATAATGGTATACTAAGGTCAACCAAATTTGGAATGATCATTCTTTTATTTATTGTTATCCAAACAGTTTTCAATAAGATGTTACTCTAGACTTGAGTGTTTAAAAAATTGTTACACAAACAAGTTCAAATCTAGGATCTTACAGATGTTATAGGATAGTCCAAAAGTCGTATACATGTTATCTGAAAATACAAGCATTACATCCTAATGTGTGAATATCCTGAGTTGAGATCAAGGTATTATGCTGCAAATCCAGTCGTTGAAGACGGAGGTTTTGAAGAACCATTGCCAAATCATCTCTTGGATCAAAACAACTTGTAGGAAAACAAGGCATTAGCATCAAAACTTAAAAAAATCAATTAAAGTTTTAAGAGGATTAACATATAGATTACGATCAAGGACAAGGGGACCATAAAAAAATCTAAAACAAATCCACCAAAACGAAATCACCCAACGGAAAGATATGAAAGAATTTGCCGTGAGAGGTTGTGACTTTGGATCCCACGAAATCTGGGATGTGCCAAGATTATTCTAAGGGATTTAGTCACCAGCTTATCATTGAGGATAAATTTACACACCTATCCCTAAATCTCGCCCTATAAATAAAACATTGATTCCGTTAGAATGGGGCGATACACATTGTTATTCTGCCAAAATTCCCAATAACCTTTCCATTAAAGCTCATAGGTTTTCAAGTCTAAATTAGAGTTTCACGCTGAAACTCTAAGATAGACGAGCTCAGAACTAGCACAGCCATCAATAGCAATCAAAAATAGAAAAGAACAGAGGAAGACAGATAGAGATTAAGATTAGAAAGAGGCTTATCTCAGACACGGCGAAGAAGGCATCGCCGGCGATTGGACTCCGACCAAGTATAACCTTTTTTTCCTTTCCTGTTTAAACTCTTTGCATCATCTTGTTCGCCTCGACGAGCTGACTAAAACCCCCTTGACAATTGTTTGAAATCTCCGCCGTCGTGGCTTCATTAGCAGATTTAGGGTTTTTTGCCTTTGAATGTTCGTATTTAACTTTGTTTTTGTCCATTAGGCTTGAGGAGAAGTTCTATGTAGTTTTGTTTGAGAAAATTCTGTTTAGGTTCTTTTATGTGATTAGGATTCCCGATCTAGGATCTTGGTTGGCTTTTTCTTGTTTTTATGACCGGATCCGTAACCGCGAAGTTGAAATAGGAAGGATAATGTTTAGTTTCGGTGGTTTGGGTATGGATTCGCCGGAGAAGAAGGTGGCGTCGCCGTCGTTGGCCGGCAACCACCGTCTTCTCCGGTAGGTTGTGGCCGCGGGATTGTTTGATAGTTGCAGAGCATTTGTTGCTCTAAGTTGAGAGAGAGAGAGAGAGTGAAGTGTTGGCACAAGTACTTGCATGTCCCAAGTATAAGTTATTTTAGCCGATGTTGAGTGTCCAGAGATGGTGGTGACAAGTGCCCTTGACCTTGGACACTTGTCACTAGTAGGTGGGTAGATAACGGATCAGTTCTACGCGCTAAGGTGTACCATGTTACCATGCGCCCCTTTTCATACATCATGTGATCTATGGACCGAGTCAGACCTCCAGATCTAACGGTCTGAAGCGTACCCGTGAGTCAACGCGGTTGACCGGTACTTTTTAGGGCTTTGCATAGTTTGGTTTGGGCCATTTCATTTAGGGCATGCATTTGTCTTTCTATTTGAACCCCCCCCCCCCCCCCCCCCCTTTGGTCCAGATTTGACAGATTCCGTTTGGGCTTAGCCTCTATCCCAAGGCCCAACTATTTTATTATTATCATTTTGTTTAGCCCATATTTATTTACTTACTTGATTTAAGTAGAGTTTTATCAATTAATCAAGTTTCTATTATCATTTCTGAAATTAATTAAAATCATTTGATTATCTATTATTATTATCATCATCATTAGTTATTTTAATTATATAATTATTCATTTTTTTTGGGATTTGTGAGATTTGTTTGTGTTGATACTTATTTAGTCGTTTGTATAAGTGTTCGATTTTATGTGCGTAGTATGTTACAATCATGATAAACTATTGCCACACCGTCAATCCAAAGCTATTCAAAACACAAATAAAGTGCACAATTCTCGATTTAAAAGCAAACCCATTCTCACACCTTTGTAAGTCGATCGCTTTTAGCATCGCCATCAACCTCACATAGCTTACTCTTGGGATTTCTTACAATGAGACCTAATTGATTATTAATTAATCAATTAGATGAACGATTCACTAAATAAAATCCACTTCATTCGTAAACACAAATTTAAAACCCCGATCCAACATCGAGTATTCTTTATTAAAATTAAGTTAAAATACCTAATCACAATTAAATACCATTTCATTTGGAAACGAAAAAGGGGATGGTTTTGAGTTTTTAACTCCTCTCCTCGATTATTTGAATATGAGTTCTCTTACTCGGTTAGTCGAATAATCGTCATTTCTAATCCACTTAAGCATAATTAAAACAAAACGTTCTTACAATAAATAAAAATGAAATGGGGGATGGTTTTAAGCCTTTAACTCCTCCCCTCGATTGTTTGAATACGAGTTTTCTTACTCGGTCAGTTAAACACTCGTCATTTCTTTACAAACTTCTAAACCCAGATTAAATCAAATTATTTTCATAATAAGAAATGAAAAGGGAGATGACTTTGAGTTTTCAACTTTTCTCCTCAATTGGTTGAATACGAGTTCTCTTACTCGGTCAGTCGAACAATTGTCATTTTTCCGCAAATTAATAAATCAATCAAAACTATACGAAAAGGAGATGGTCTTGAGTCTCCGATTCCTCTCCTCAAATGCTTGGATATGAGTCGTCTTACTCATCCATTCGAGCACTTGTCGTTTATCCTAAAATACATCAACCATACATAAACCTATTTTCACAATTACTCAGATGAAACACAAAGTGGTCTAGAGTCTTCTATTTTCCTTTCCCGATTATTAGGGTACGAGTTGTCTTACTCGACTATCCGAGAAATCGTCATCCAACAAAATATCTCAACACATCAAATCTATCTTTTCTCGCCCTCGTGCGATCAAAACCAATCAAACAAAACGTCAAACATATTAATCCAACCTGTCACCCTCGTGTGATCAAAACTCTTTTCAGAAAGAACACTGTTAATCATTTCTAATGCGCACAATAAACTGTAAGACCCTAATTTTGACCCTAAGATCCCTCATGGCATCATATCATTGCTCAGTGCATTGCCTCAAGGATCATAGCATGTTTGGCTCCTTAACCCTAGGGTTGGGACTTGTATGAGTGGTTTGAGACCACCAAGCATGCTTGTATTATATATATTATTGCTTTTCTTATTTTGATTACTAACCAAAAGCACAAAAATATGTCACTAACTCTTTTTGTTTTGAAGCTCAAGTGATCATGTGCTCCCATGCTCCTAGGAGGCTCCTAAGCTCAATGAAATGGCCAGATGAAGATGAGGAAAAGCATGACAATGGTCCACAAAGCTCATAATCATCATATATGTCTCTCAAGTATCTCAATTTTCCAATTTGATCAAGATAACCCAAAGGGCTTGAGGATTGTTTCCCAAGGAAACCCTAATTCAACTGTGCTTTGACTATGCCTTACTCATGAAGCAACCTCAACCTATGATCAAATTCAATCAAGGGAAGTTCTTTCATTCACTATTTTATGCATATATGAGCCTATTTGAGGATCCTCAACCATTTATTCATCAATATTGGAAGTTTGGCCTGGAAAAGTTGACCAGTCAAGTCATCTGACTAAACTGAAGATCACTGAGATATAACTTTTGATATGTTTGTCAAATGAAGATGACTCCAAGATAAAAAAATGTTCTTAAGAACCATATTAACAACTTTCATGTTCATCAAAAATCCATTTGAAACTTTGAAGGTCATCATTCATTTCAAAACATTATAGGTCATTTTGACTGAAACCCTAATTTTGGGTCAACTTCCCAAGGACACAACTTCCTTAATTTTCATGATTTTGAGGTGATAACAAATGAATTGGAAAGCTTAAGATGTCCACTTCAAATGTTATGTAGGACAAAATTTCATAATCCTAAAATAAATACATATGAAAATACAAAACATTATAGGTCACATTGGACCTAAGTCATTGAATTTGAAAAAGTACCCAACTTCAAATGCCCATAACTTTGTCATGGAAAATCCAAATGATGCAAAATATGAGTCTAAATTGACCATCGTGAAAGGATCTACAACTTTGATGTTGGAGGTTTTCCATTTGAAGCTTGCATCATGCAAACAGAGGGGTTTGAATAGGCTTACTTTTGGTGAAAATTTTCAAAGGTGATTTAAACATGTTTTGTACCCAAACTTTCACAACTAGTTTTCATTAATTTCCAAATGCCAAATGAATTTTTGCCCAACATGACTTTTGTTCCTTATTTCAAAGGCTTTCCAACCATTACTCACATTACTTTTTTAGACTTTCCATTGGTGAGTTTCGAAGAGCTTTTTCTTTATGTTCATTTTTGCATTTCATGATCAAACTTATTGTGCAAGCTGATTACATCACAGGCACATGTCCAATTCCATTCCAAATGAGTTCAACTTGGTTTTGCACCCATCATTAGGCCTCACATGCGCCTGTACAGGCCCATGCATCAAGTTTCAAATTGCCATGCACACGAGGGAATCATGAACTCAGCCACATTTCAACTATAAATAAGCACTCCATCTCATTCATTTAGCAACCTTTCGGAGACCTGAAATGTTGCAACACTGAATCCTAACCAATACCAAAGGAATTTTCTAGATTTTTCTCTCATTTTCAAGCTTGAAATTCAACATCATTAGTTGATTTTCAAAGCTCAATTCCTTAGCCTCTCATCTCCATTACATCTCCAGAGCAAAAAGGAACCAAGATCTTGAAGAATTCGTGGCCTTAAGAGCTCCAATTTAGAGGTAGAACTTCAAACTTTTTGGATCTAGATCTTGCAATTCAATGTAGTTTTCTCTTGTTTGTGTGGTTTTCTGAAGTCCTCACACTTGAGGCAGGCCAATGGTGGTCTCAATTTTCCATTTCGTGCATTTACAGTTGTTACACCGTGATCTTCCATCTCACATTTCTCTCAATATAGGAAGAGTGAGGAAGATCCATGGATATAGTGGTGATGTACATCACACGAGCTTCAATTTGATGTCCTTATTTTTCATTTTCGTTACAAAAATTTTCTCTGCAAGTGGTGGCCGGATTCTGGTAGCTCACCGGAGAAGATGGTGGTTTCCACCACCATCACCACGTGTGCACCTTCCTAACCATTGGATTGCCTTGCCACGTTTTAATCCTGATCTTTCGTTTGGCTTACTTAATTTAATACGTGTTGTTGCGCGTTTGACTTATGTCCATCATGCGCCCTCACATCCGAGCCTTTGATCCATGCCACGTCAATTAATGAAGTTGATCCTGTGGCGCTGGATTTTTCATTATTTCTATTTTCATTTTAATTTCAGTTAATTCCTTTTATTTTCAAAAATTCATAAAAAATTTATTTGAAGTCACAAATATGAGTCCAATTCCAAAAGAAATCTTGAAAAATCTAGTTTCATATTTTGATTTTTAATTATTTTTGTGACTTCATTTAATATTTTTTGTGAATTATTTGGTTTTTAATAGTTTTAATTTATTTTAAAATACTTTCTGATATTTGAAAAATCGAAAAATATTTTCCTAACACCTATGGATCATGATAAGTCAATGAAAAATAGTCTCATCAATTTCTTATTTGATTTGAGATTTATTTGAGATTTTAGTTCATATTGTGTTATTTTTTAGTGTTTTTAATTATTTTTAAATACTTTCTGATTTCCAAAATTGTTGAGAAAATTAGTCAAAGTTTATTTGACCATGATAGACCTAGGAGAATTTAATTGGACTTGTTGAAGTTGATTTGAGTTAAATTTGAGGTTTGACCTTATTTTGATTATTTTTATTTGCATTTTATTTTAATTCAAAAAAAATACCAAAAAATTATTGTTGACTTGTAATCTTCATTTCTTTTCTGTTTGGTATTGATTGATGATGAGTTGTGTTGATTCTAAGTGTTGGCAGCAATGTTGGTAAAACAAAGAGTGTTCACAAGATGTCTTGTGTGATGTCTTAACATAAGATATCCTATGTACCTGCTGGAGTTAAACAACATATGCAAGCAGGATTGTTTTAGAATGCCACATACAATGACAAGGCTTCTGATATTGGTTGTACCTGCTGGAGCTTAAATGGAAGACATGTTCATGCAGGATTGTTTCAGATGACATACACAATGTCATGGTATCTGATATGGCTGTACCTGCTATAAAAGGAAATTGGATTATGCAGGATTTTTCCAGGATGTCAGACCCGATGTCATGACATCCTGTACACAGAACATTCAGTATGAATGTCTGGTGTTTTGTGATTGCACAATTAATGGCAATCATTGGATGATTGAAGATATGGCTAGCTGGCGCATTCAATCATAGATTACAACCAGATTTGCTTATTTTCCAAGGAGATCTCTACAGCTGTTATAAAAAGATTTGATTGGAAAATATATTTAGGGTTTTCAAGATGTCCAATGCTTCTATAAAAAGGGACTTAGAAAACCTGTTTGAATACACAACCAAGACTGAGTGAAATATAGAGAGAGAGCTAGGGTTTGTGTCTCTTTGGTCGTAAGACTTGTAGGTCATTCAAGTCATCCATTGATGATTGAATTGGACTGATTTGTGGTTGTAATTTATCACTCTAAAGCTGTTAAGTAAGAGTGTGTGTCCACTTGATCAAAGCTGTGAAGCAAGATCAAGCGTGTGTCTTCTTAATCAAAGCTGTGAAGCAAGATCAAGAGTGTGTCTTCTTGATTGAAACTGTGAAGTAAAATCAAGAGTTTGTAATTGAAAAGTATTTTCTTTTCACAAGGGATTGTTGTTTAAAATCACGGGTGTGTGATTGTAAGGGAAGTGAGTGGGTTCTCATATCTAAGAGTGCTTAGGTAGAAGTTGCACGGGTAGAGATTAGGTGAGAAAGACTGTAACTTGTTGAAGTGTACGGATAGTCTTTGAACTAATTCTATTTTAGTGAATTTCCTTCCTGGCTTGGTAGCCCCCAGACGTAGGTGAGTTGCACCGAACTGGGTTAACAATTGCTTGTGTTATTCGCTTTACCATTCAGTTTATTTTATCCATTGTGTGTTAGCAGATATCAGTGTCGTAACATTACCTTCGACATCTTATATCTGATACCAGAATTTCAATTGGTATCAGAGCAGGCATCCTGCTCTGGTTCTGGGTGAGATCTAGGGACAATACTTTCTGGTACAATGGAGAGAGATGGAGGATCTGTTCATAGGCCACCAATTCTGGATGGTTCTAACTATGACTACTGGAAACCTCGAATGGTAGCGTTTCTAAAATCCCTTGATAACAAGGCTTGGAAAGCTGTGCTAACAGGTTCGGTGCATCCTGTCATTACTAAAGAAGGGGTAGCCACCACTGAGAAGAAGCCTGAAGAACAATGGTCCAAGGAGGAGGATGATCTTGCTCTTGGAAACTCTAAAGCCTTGAATGCAATATTCAATGGGGTAGACAAGAATATTTTCAGGCTGGTAAATAACTGTGAAGTGGCCAAAGAGGCTTGGAACATTCTCAAGGTCACTCATGAAGGCACCACTAGGGTAAAGATGTCTAGACTTCAGCTGCTCACCTCCAAGTTTGAAAACTTAAGGATGAAAGAAGATGAAAACATTCATGAATTTCACATGAGTATCCTTGAGATTGCTAATGCTTCAGGAGCCCTGGGAGAGATGATGACAGATGAAAAGTTGGTGAGAAAAATACTCAGGTCACTCCCTAAGAGATTTTCAATGAAGGTAACTGCCATAGAAGAGTCTCAAGACATCTCCAACATGAGGGTAGATGAGCTAATTGGTTCCCTCCAAACCTTTGAGTTAGGGTTGAATGATGGTGTTGAAAGGAAAACAAAGAGCATTGCCTTCATGTCAAACACAGAAGAGGATAAGAGTTAGGAGGGTGATGAAGATCTTGTCAATGAAGTAGCTATGTTGGGAAGGCAGTTCAATAAACTGTTGAAAAAGATGGATGTAAGATCAAAGGCAAATGTCAAGAACATCTCATCTGACATCAGTAAATCCAACAATGCTGGAAGAAAAGCAAGAGCAGATGAGAAGCCCAAAGAAGGAAAAGAGGTTAAGTGATATGAATGTGATGGGTATAGACACATCAGGACTGAATGTGGAACCTACCTCAAGAAACAGAAGATGAGTCTTGCTGCCACATGGTCTGATGAGAGTGATACTGAAGAGGCTGCAATTCTTGTGACTGCTTTGACAGGAAGATGGGGGTCTGATGAAGACTCAAGTGATGATGAAGTAACCTTTGAAGAATTAGCCTCTACCTACAGAAAGTTGTGTCACAAAAGTGTAGAGCTGTGCAAACAGGTTGATAGCCAGAAGAAGGAAATTACTCAACTTGAGAACGAGAAGATAGAATACTTGGAAACCATCTCCAAGTTACAAACAGAAGCAGTGGTTCTGAAAGCCAAGCTAGACAAAAATCCACAAGCTGAAAATCAGAAGATAGCACAGCTGGAAAGTGAGAAGGCAGACCATGCTAAAACCATCTCAAAATTGAAGACTGAAGTCATGCTTCAAAATTCTAAATTAGAAGAGATGACCAAGTATGTAAGGATGTTAAGCAATGGGTCTGACTCCTTAGACAAGATTCTTCAAACTGGACAAATAACAGGAGACAAATCTGGCATTGGGTATAATAACTCAAAACCTGAGAGCAGTGACACTGGTGTCAAACCTCAAGCCAAACTTAAGTGCATTCAAAAACCTGTGATGTCACATCATATGTCACAGCACCAAAGGAGAAAACAGTTGAAAGGAAAACACCAAAGATGGAGATGCCATTACTATGGGAAATTTGGTCATCTAAAGCCTTTCTGCTATAAACTGTATGGCTATCCTAGGTCTGCTCATCATCAGGATCACCATCAATTCAGACCCAAACATCACATGCCTATCATCAAAAAGCAATGGGTCCCTAAGACTAATGTCACAAGTCTGATAGCTCACATTCCCCTCAGAATCTCAGCCAAAGAAGAATGGTACCTTGATAGTGGATGCTCCAGACACATGACTGGAAACCAAGACCTACTAACTGATCTGCATCAACATACTATAATTCATGTAACCTTTGGAGATGGAGCAAAAGGTGAAATCAAGGGAACAGGTAAGCTTGATTGCCTTGGAGTACCTAGACTTGACAAGGTTCTACTAGTCAAAGGCTTAGCTGCAAACCTCATAAGCATTAGCCAACTATGTGATCAAGGTCTGAATGTTAACTTCACCAAAACTGAATGTCTAATCCTAGACATAAAGAGTGAAGTAATTATGAGAGGAATCAGGACCAAAGACAATTGCTACATATGGAGCTCTCAATTGGATTGTCCCTTAAAGTATTGGGTGAGTACAGATGCCCTCAAGAATGATGAAAAACAAGGTTGGGGAAAATGTCACACAAAGATGTCACACCAGAAGCCTAGAGGAGAAAAGGTTATGATGGCTCAAAAAACTGAGAGGTTAGACCAAACAGGTGGACATTTGACCAGTCACAGGGAGAATGGAACTGTTGGGACTAAGCCACAAAGGACTCTGTGCAAAAAGGCCAAGGACAATATAGAGAAGATTTGGATGACACTTGTGAAAGGTATAGAAGATGATAGCAGTTGGGCTCAACTGGGTTGGATGAACCTATTACTGATTGTATACAATGTCACACATGATGTCATAACATTGTATTATGACTGCCTGGATGCTGAAGCCAGGTCCAAAAATCAGACTCAACACAGATGGACAAAGTAATGTTCTAGCTATTATCACTCCATTAGGAAATTTGTGGAAGACAAATTCAGAAGTCTAAAGCTTGGACTAGAACTAGCAGACAAGCTTGCAAGGAATTTGGGTAAAATTGAATATGAGGAAGGGAAATTAGGGATTTGGACTCTTGAGAAATTATGGCAATTAAAAAGAAAAAATAAAAGAAATAAAAATAATGTCTTCCCTTTTAAAAGAAAGAGCCACATTAATGATAAATCATTCTCAAGCTTTGAAAATAGTATCTATTCCCTTAGCACACGCTACCTAAACTCAGCAATCGCCATTTCCATTCAACTTCTAAGAAAAGCTCAGCTAGGGCAAAGAAACCTTCCTCAAAAGTCCTACAAATGTCTCAACATCCATCATCATCTGGCTCCAAATCCTCCCAACATGCAAAGACTTCACCTATGGGGTTTGTAGATGAAGATGTAATGGACGTCACTCCTCTGTGCATGATACCGGGCGACACCACAGGTACCTCCTCCAATGCTGGATATAAGCAAGGTAATACCTCTGGTAACTCCTCTCTTCCTAAAGACATGTATTACACTGATCGCGTTATAAGGAGACTGGTTACTAGAATTCTGAGTGAAGGACATAAAGTTGAAGGGGTCTCTACCCCTCTGTCCAGAAGGGAACCCTCTCCTGAGGGAGAACCCCATGCTGATAAAGATGATGATTCATCTAGATCAGAAAAAGAGGTGGCTGCTAAAGGGCTTTGCTCTCTAGGTAAAACCCTACCTAGCAAGAAACAAAATGTGCCTCAATAAAATATTATTGATCTAGAGGAAGAAAGCACTGAAGGAGAGGATGATCCTTTGGTTCATCTGGTTAAACCTAGCGTAGCTGAGAAACTGAGAACTAAGAAAGGGAAAAGTATGGCTAAAATGAGAGCTGCTAGAGTGAAAAAGACTGCAGGAATAGGACCCTCAAAACCCTGGAGCAAGGTTGAGGTTGGGAAAAGAAAAGAAAGAGACAGCTCTGACTCTAAGGAGGATGTTAAAGACGATGTCCCAGACATCTTCCCTGCAAAAAGGCAGGCTGTTCAGAAATCTCCTGGCAAGGTTGCTGCTGTTCATCTAGACAATATCTCCTTTCATTTGGAAGATGGAGCAGCAAAGTGGAAATATGTCATTCAGAGAAGAGTAGCCATTGAAAAAGAACTTGGACAAGAAGCTGTAGAGGTAAAGGAGGTTATTGAGCTGATCAAAAATGTTGGACTCATGAAGATTGTGGTAACTCTACCCCAATGCTATGAGGGGTTGGTTAAATAGTTTATTGTTAATATCCCTGAGGATATTCATGATAAGAACAGCAGGGAGTTTTGCAAGGTATTTGTAAGAGGCAAATGTGTGAAATTCTCACCAAGTGTCATCAACAAGTTCCTAGGAAGAGGAATGGATGGAGGAGTAGACCTAGAAACCACAAACAATGAGGTCTGTAGGGTTATCACAGCTGGCCAAGTTAAGGAATGGCCTAGTAGAAATCACTTATCAGCTGGAAAGCTCAGTGTTAAATATGCCATCCTGCACAAGATTGACTCAGCTAATTGGATTCCTACTAATCATGCCTCTACTATCTCCATCAATCTTGGAAGAATCATTCATGCTATTGGAACAAGGGTTAACTATGATTTTGGCAAGTTCATATTTGAACAAACCATTAGACATGCTTCTACAAATGCTGTGAAGTTACCCATTGCCTTCCCCTCCCTTATTTGTGGCATTATCCTGAGCCAACAACCAGGGATTCTGAGCACAAGTGACATTCCAAGCAGGAGAAAATCCCCTCTGCCATTCATTACAAGCTATTTGAGGGAAGTCATGTCAATGATGTCATGACATCTGCCAGAAGGGAGTCTACATCTAAAGGAAGCCTGATTGACCAACTAAAAGAGACCTGCAAAGAATTGGACAATGGTATAAGGGTGGCCAAGGCCAGAAAAGAAGCTTTAGAAGTTCTCATTTGTAGCCTGGAAAGGGAAGACATAGAAAAGGCTGGAAAGGACTCAAATACAAGATCCCAATCCAGTTCTGAAAGCTCAAAAGACTCTGAAGGTGTAGGTGAAGATGAAGATGAAGGTGAAGGAGATACTTCTTCTTCTGATTAATGGTTCCTGCCTGTATTGAAGACTGGGAGGAGTGCTAGAAAGTTTGGTAGAAGTTGGCCTAAAAAGACTGATGTTTTTACTGTTTTTTGTAATGTGTGGCAGTCCTCATTGATGTCTGTTTTGTAATATTTAGGGCTCTTAAAGAGTTCCTTGGATTTGTTCATTGTCTCAGCCTTCAGTTGTGTATAATGATGGTGTGTACTGCATGAATATTATGTTTTAACATGTTTAATGTTATAACATCTGTCCTGACATTCTCTGACAAACTAATGGACATTTATTTTGTCTGATTGGTCACCTTTGGTCAATTTTGACTAAAAAGGGGGAGAAGTGCTTGATATGGAAGCTGATGTGTGGAAGTTGTGCGTGGCTGGACTGGAAGACAGCTATTATTGAAAGAAGTGCACAGGTGTTGATGTTGAAGCAGATGTCAGTATGACATTCTGGCTGGTACAGGTGATGGAGTTACAGTAGCTGTTATTTGATGAATGCACAGGTTTAGGGGGAGAAGAAGTACCCTGGTGCATTGTGCATTTGTGTGTCTTACTAGTTGCATCCATAACTAGTAGTTCTGATTGTTGCACAGATTTAGGGGGAGGAGAAGTACCCTTGTACATGTGTGTATTACTAGTAGCCATAGCTAGTAATTGTTTTGCTTTTGCTGCTGATTAAACTACTGTTATGTGGTTTAAACTGCTGATAGTTTGCCTTGTGAACAAAAAGGACAAATATATGTTTTACCCAAAATTTGCCAAAGGGGGAGTTTGTTGATTCTAAGTGTTGGTTGCAATGTTGGTAATACAAAAGGTGTTCACAAGATGTCTTGTGTGATGTCTTAACATAAGATATCCTATGTACCTGCTGGAGTTAAAGAACATATGCAAGCAGGATTGTTTCAGAATGCCACATACAATGACAAGGCTTCTGATATTGGTTGTACCTGCTGGAGCTTAAATGGAAGACATGTTCATGCAGGATTGTTTCAGATGACATACACAATGTCATGGTATCTGATATGGTTGTACCTGCTATAAAAGGAAATTGGATTATGCAGGATTTTTCCAGGATGTCAGACCCGATGTCATGACATCCTGTACACAGAACATTCAGTATGAATGTCTGGTGTTTTGTGATTGCATAATTAATGGCAATCATTGGATGATTGAAGATATGGCTAGCTGGCGCATTCAATCATAGATTACAACCAGATTTGCTTATTTTCCAAGGAGATCTCTACAGCTGTTATAAAAAGATTTGATTAGAAAATATATTTAGGGTTTTCAAGATGTCCAATGCTTCTATAAAAAGGGACTTAGAAAACCTGTTTGAATACACAACCAAGACTGAGCAAAATATAGAGAGAGAGCTAGGGTTTGTGTCTGTTTGGTCGTAAGACTTGTAGGTCATTCAAGTCATCCATTGATGATTGAATTGAACTGATTTGTGGTTGTAATTTGTCACTCTAAAGCTGTTAAGCAAGAGTGTGTGTCCACTTGATCAAAGCTGTGAAGCAAGATCAAGTGTGTGTCTTCTTGATCAAAGCTGTGAAGCAAGATAAAGAGTGTGTCTTCTTGATTGAAACTGTGAAGTAAAATCAAGAGTTTGTAATTGAAAAGTATTTTCTTTTCACAAGGGATTGTTGTTTAAAATCACGGGTGTGTGATTGTAAGGGAAGTGAGTGGGTTCTCATATCTAAGAGTGCTTAGGTAGAAGTTGCACGGGTAGAGATTAGGTGAGAAAGACTGTAACTTGTTGAAGTGTACGGATAGTCTTTGAACTAATTCTATTTTAGTGAATTTCCTTCCTGGCTTGGTAGCCCCCGGACGTAGGTGAGTTGTACCGAACTGGGTTAACAATTGCTTGTGTTATTCGCTTTACCATTCTGTTTATTTTATCCATTGTGTGTTAGCAGATATCAGTTTCGTAACATTACCTTCGACATCTTATATCTGATACCAGAATTTCAAGTTGGTTCACATTTGATCAATTGGATTAGATACTTGTCTTCTTTTCCATTCCCTTTCATCTTCATACCATTATTTCCATTTATGGACAATGAGTTAATGTCTTATGGTTGGTCTTGACAAATGAGAGGTTTAACCTTCTTTGATCCAAACCAAGCTCAACTTGATCCATGATCAAGTGAGTTGTTTTGTGTCCAAGATAGGTTGCTTCTCGGTCAAGCAAATAACCTAGAGTCCATACAAGGCCCTTCCCCTTTTGTTTTGGCATGGCAAGTTTGTGGAGCTTGGCTTACTAGTCATGATCTCTAACTTGTGTTTATTTGCCTATAGTTTTATTAACCGGCCTTAGATAGGTGTGACTACTACATTAGTCCACTTACGATTGCTTAACATAGCGCTACATTGTCTTATGACAAACTAACATAACTTTGCTAATTACTAACTTTAATTTGAGCATTTAATTTCTTGCCCTTTACTTTTAATGTCATTTATTTCTTCCTCATTTATTCATATTGCTTTTCCCTTTGCTCACTTGAGCCCATATTTTATGTTTTTGTCATTTTCCTTTTGCTCATTTGAGCCCATTATTGTATATAAATATATTGTTATCTTGTGTTTGCTTTGTATTTGTTTTGTGTGAACCAAATGCAAAAAGGAGAAAGGACTTACAATTAGGATTTACCTATGATTAAAAGGAGTTCAAGAGCAACTAGGCCTCATGCCTTTAGAATGCTAAACTTGTTGAAGAGCAACTAGGCCTCATGCCTTTAGAATGCTAAACTTGTTGAAGAGCAACTAGGCCTCATGCCTTTAGAATGCTAAATTTCAAAGTTGACTTTAAAGGACTTCTCATCTAAACTTATTCTTTGTCCATTCCTCTTATTGTGTTATGAACATTTTGATGTTTTCTCTTGTGTGATAGGGATTCCATCTTGAGATAGTAAAAAGAGGACCATTGTCATGACTAGCCAAGCTAAGAGAGACAAGCCAAATGGAGATCCTATGAGCTTGAATTCAAATTGTTTGATTGCTTGATTATGTGCTAAGTCCCAAAGGATATGAGCATCTTGAATCATCTCTATGATTTCAAGAAAAGGAACTCCAAGGGTTTATCTTTTCCCTCTTATCTTTATATGCCTTAGGAATAGCCCTTCTCTTCTTCTCCCCACTCTAATCAAGCCAAAAATCTTTTCTTTCAAACGTGACTTTGTTTCAAATTAGAAACCTAGGCCTTAAGCCTTTGACTTTTAAAAATCATTTTCATTAATACTCCTTATGAAATAAATCTTAATCCAACTTTGACTTCATTTTTGTAAATGAATTAACTTGTAAGTATAACTCACTTCAAGTTGCTTTTGTGGTTCCAATGGCCATTTTGTTAAAACCTTTTCATAAACATTAGTCATAGGTTTGAGTTATCATAGTGGTTGATGTAAATCTCACCTTATCCTTAGTGATTGGATTATAAGCCTTCCATGCTTATTATAGGGTTAACCCCTCACTAGCATGTTGAAGCCTTCCTCACATGGTGGATTGTTGGTTTAGGTTGAGTTTTCTCCCTTTGATAACAAAAGACCTTAAGGCTTTTGATCAAATCAATTCACCAATCTTTGAGATTTTTACCCCGAACTACGAGGTTTTGATCCTCCTTTGTGATGGTACGTAGGCAATGGGTTCATCCATTCAAACAACAAAATTTCTAAATATAATCTATTCTCTTCTCATCCCCCCAATCTTTTGTACAAATCTTTTCACAAATACCAACCCACAACACATATTTGCAAAAAGGGTTCCCTTAGAGTACTAAGGATGTTTTGGGTGCATAAAACCTTCCCATTTCATAACCAACCCCCTTACCCAGATCTCTGACATTTTTTATTAGTTTTTGATTTGAAAAACTTCTTACTTTGGCTTTTGTTCTCTTTTTAGCCTTTCCTTTGGACAAATAAAAGTGCGGTGGCGACTGAATTGTATGTCTACTTTTGGTTTAGTCAATAAACCTAAAGGTAACAAAAACCCCGCTACAGAAAAGTGGCGACTCTGCTGAGGATACAAACCTCTTCCTAGTAGGGTTTAGCCTACTTGTTGCTTATGTGTGTTGTATGTGGCATGTTTTTAGTGCAAATTTAGGATGATTGTATTGTTTGTGATGTATGAATTGCTTGATATATTAATTGCTTGTATGCTTGGTGGTTTCTTGTGAGATGAGTTCTATACCTGAACTCAAGTGCACTTATGATAGGAGAATGGCATAGTCTTGTTGACTTGTGTGGAGTTATTCCTTAACAAGTTGACTTGCAAGTCCATTCACTTGGTGGAAGTCTTGTTGGGATCAATAATGTCACACGAGTAGTCGTGGTTAGGCATTACTCTTTCCAATATAAACCTTAGAAGCCAAGGACCTTAGATACCTAGCCCATCTTGGCCTATTTTAGGACTCAGTGCGAAGGTCGTTCAAGTGTAAGACTTGAGGCGATTGTTACGCGATACTACACTCATAAGAGTCCCTCTTAAGAATTTTTTTGGAGAACGAGTAGTCGTTTTATCCGATAATATCTGAAAGATAAGATGATGACTATGGGAACCTCTTTAGAACATGATTGTCTGGTTTAACCATAGTACATTCCCATTGGGTGGTTCTTAACCAAGACTTCAGGCTCGTGACTTACAACAAACCCTTGATTCGCGGTTGATCCGCCCTTGTATATCCTCAATATCAATGGAACTTGGGTGTTGATAAGGTGTAAACCATAATCCACCAAAATGGATGATTGATATTGATGATGACTTGAGCCATCTTGTGACCTTTGTATGATGTGACTTGCTTGATCCTTGAGTGTGATTGTTGCATCCATGCATTCATGCATTCATTCGCATTCATATCATCCACAATAAAGATTTCCAAGGAATTTAAGAGGTCTATTTGCAAATTTCCAGACATGGATAAGCAAAGAAGGAATACGAAGAAGTATAATTTCAGACAACCCGACTTGAAAGAGTTAAGGAGTTTGACATCTTATGTATTATAGCCTTTGGAGTTCAAAGCTCACCATGGGAAGCTTCTGTCTATTCTTTCTGCTAAAGTGGATGAAGATCTGATGAGTGTGTTGGTGCAGTTCTACGATCCTTTGTATCGGTGCTTCACTTTTTCGGATTTCCAGCTTTTCCCTACACTTGAGGAGTATTGGTACTCATGTGGGTATACCTATTCTAGACCAGTTGTCGTTCAGTGGTTTGGAGAAGATTCCGTCTTCTCAAGAGATTGCTGACATGCTTCATGTAGATGTATCTGACATTGTTGCTCATATGACTACCAAAGGTGGAATTCAAGGTCTCCCGTCTGATTTTATGATTGCCAAAGCTACTTTGTTTGGGAAGGCCATGAGTAAGGAAGCTTTTGAAGCCATATTTGTACTCCTCATCTATGGCCTAGTGTTATTCCCCAACATCGACAACTTCATGGATGTGAACGCTATTAGGATTTTCTCTTCTCTTAATCTCATTTCGACTCTGTTGGGTGACACTTATTTCTCTTTGCATATCAGGAATGCAAAAGGTGGTGGTTCCATTGTGTGTTGTCTGCCTCTGTTGTACAAGTGGTTTATTTCGCACTTGCCTCAGATGCTTGCCTTCAAGGAGAACAAGGGATGTCTACGGTGGTCCACGAGACTTATGTCTCTCACTAATGATGATATCTCTTGGTATAACCGTGTTTATGATGGCGTTCATATTATTGATTCTTGTGGTGAATTCTCCAATGTACCTCTTCTTGGTACATGTGGTGGAATTAACTACAATCCTGCTTTGGCTCGTCGTCAGCTTGGGTTCCCCTTAAAGGATAAACCTAACAACATTTTGTTGGAAGGCTTGTTCTTTCAAGAGGGTAAAGATCCCCAGAACTTGAAGGATAAGATGGTTCGCGCCTGGCGCAAGGTTCATAGGAAAGGGAGGAATGAGCTTGGTCCGAAGAATTGTATTGCTTTGGAACCTTACACCGCTTGGGTGAAGAGGAGCGTTCTTGAGTACCGCATGTCGTACGAATATCCGAGACCTACCCCTATGGTTATGGTTGGGCCTTCAACCCTCCCTAATCAAGGAGTAGAGGAGTTGAGAGATGAAGATGGGTCGCGTGCATGGGTTCGTGAGCGTGAGGAACTTCTTCAGCAGCTCAAAGATAAGGATGCAGTAGTAGAGTTTCTAGAGCATCAGGTTATCGATGAGCCTGATGATGTGGTTACTTCTCTTCTTCCTCAATCATCTAGGTTTTGGAAGAGGAAGTATGATCAGCTCTCCAAGGAGAAGGCCGATATGGAAGCAGCTTATGAGAGAGAGGTGAAGAGGCTTCGTGCAACTTATCTTCCGATCTCGAAGGCTTTGGACGATTGCTTCTAGGGCTCCATAGGATGTTTATTCACCTTTTCTCTTGTATTGTATTTGGTTACCAAAACTGTACTACTTCTTTGGTGTAAAAAGTTTCCAAATATTATTGCTATGAGTATTCCATATATGTTCAATATTTTCAAAATATTTGCAAATAGATCTCTAAAAATTTCCTCTGATTAAAAACAAATCATATGCACAAACATTGCATGCATCATATGCACAAGCAGGTTTTATTCCAAGCTCTTGATCAGTGGTCTAACTTTTTGCTCTTCATTTATTTTGAAGACAAGCTGACGCACCGGTATAATACCAGAGCAAATCATCCGAAGATAATGGAACATATCGAGCAAGAGAACGGGGACCTGAAGGAAAAGATCGCTAGACTAACTGCCATGATGGAGTCAGTTCTGGCCGCACAAAGCCAAGCTTCACCAACTCCTACAACTCCTCCCGCGAGGACAGTCATTTCTGAGGTAGCTACTTCAACCATGCCTGCTGCTACAGCCCACTTCTCTCCAACTATGCCAGCCGGATCCCCTTGGGGAATGCCATCCAATTTCATGCCCGAGAGTTTTGCTCCTACTCTCGCTTCTATGTCGGCATCTAGCCCGGTCCTATCTGTGCCACCTCCTATTGTGCACACCTTACCCCGTGTAGAAGACACCATTTATCACTCCGAGCCATCTGAGGGCACAAACGTATATGAAAAAATGGACGAAATGAAAGATCAATTCCTTGAGCTGCATAAGGAACTGAAGACTTTGAGGGGTAAGGACCTATTTGGGAAAAGTGTTGTTGAGTTGTGCCTGGTGCCCAACGTTAAAATCCCTGTTAAATTCAAAGTGCCTGACTTTGAGAAATATAAGGGAAATACATGTCAGCTCAGCCATCTTGTGATGTATGCTCGCAAGATGTCAACACAAACTGACAACAACCAATTGTTGATTCACTACTTTCTAGATAGCCTGACAAGTGCTACGCTTCGGTGGTATATGGGGTTGGAGAGTGCAAGCATCCGCACTTTCAACGATCTAGGCAATGCCTTTGTGAAGCAGTACAAATATAATGTGGATATGGCTCCAGACAGAGACCAATTGAGGGCGATGTCCCAGAAGGATAAGGAGACCTTCAAGGAATACGCCCAGAGATGGCAAGAGCTGGCAGCTCAGATAGTGCCACCCTTGGAGGAGAAGGAGATGACAAAGATCTTCCTAAAGACTTTGAGCTCTTTCTATTACGAGAGAATGATTGCTAGTGCTCCCTCGGACTTCACCGAAATGGTGAATATGGGGATGAGACTAGAAGAAGGGGTCCGTGAAGGACGTTTATCTCGAGATGATGGTTCCTCAGCAAAGAAGTATGGAGGATTTTCTAGGAAGAAGGAGGGGGAGACTCATGTTGTATCCTCCCATGTTAAAAGAAGGCCCTCTGTGAAGAGGAGGAATGTCCGTCCGACTATCAACCAACACCAGGTGGCTCATACAGCATCTGCTTTCAGAGAAGTTCAACAACAACAACAACAACATCGTCAACAACAACAGGCTTACCAACCTCGCAACAATAATAACACCAGCACCAGGAACTACGACAGGAAGAGGGTGACTTTTGACCCAATTCCGATGAATTATGCTGAGCTTTATCCTTCCTTGATCGATAGGAAGCTGATAACTCCTCGTGATCCTCCTACTATGCCAGCCAATCCCCAATGGTGGTACAAGCCAGAACTCCATTGTGTGTATCATTCTGGTGCTCCCGAACATAATGTGGAGAATTTCTATCCATTGAAGACCAAGGTGCAAGACCTTGTGAGGAGTGGGATACTGTTCTTTGAGGAAGTAGGACCAAATATGAAGAAGAACCCATTGCCTGAGCATGGGAAAGCAGTTGTTAATATGGTTCAGGGATGCCTTGCCAAGTACAAAGTCCTTTATGTGAATGACATAAGGCAATCCTTAGTCGATATGCATAAGCTGTTGTGTGAACACAGCCATTATGAGCATGATCATGATAGGTGCCAGGTGTGCACTATCAATGAGAGAGCATGCTGTCAAGTGAGAAAGGACATCCAAGAGATGATAGATCAAGGGATGATTGAGATACTTCAGAATCGTAATGAGGATGAAGTTGATGTTATCACTCCCGTGTTTAAAATTCTTGAGCCTGTTATTATTAGATATGATGGCAGGAAGAAGAAAGTTTCGCCAGCTCTTGTGATTAAGCCAGCAGGTCCTGTCCCATATGTATCAGACAAGGCGGTCCTGTACCATTATAATGCAGTCATGCTGGAAGATAGAAAGGAGGTGTCGTTGCCCTCAACTTCTGTGGTGAGCATTTCAGATGTCAGTGGAGTGACCCGTAGTGGTCGTGTTTTCTCGGCTCAGCCGAAATCCCATGAAGACGTTGTGATGAGAACTGTTGTTAATCCTGCCAGTCCTGTGGGAACTTCTTCTCCAAATAATTATGTTCCTGTCGTGAAGGGTGTTGACCCTGTTGTTGTCAAAACCAATAGTACTCCTATCCTAGTTGTCTAGTCTGGCATTGTGAGAGAGGATGGTGATGAGATGCTAAGGCTCATCAAAAGGATTGAATATAATGTTGTTGATCAATTGCTACAAACTCCATCAAAGATATATGTCTTATCTTTGTTGATGAATTCAGAGCCACGCCGTGAAGCGTTGCAAAGGGTGTTGGATGTGGCATACGTGGATCACGATGTCACCATTGAGCAGTTTGATAGCATTGTTGCAAATATAACTGCCTGCAACAATTTGAGCTTCTGTGATGCTGATCTTCCCAAGGAGGGAAAAGACTACAATTTGGCTTTACATATATCTGTGAATTGTAAAGACGATGCCCTGTCCAATGTGTTGGTGGACACAGGGTCATCACTCAATGTATTGCCAAAGTCCACTCTTGCTAAACTTTCATATCAGGGGCCTCCCATGAGGCATAATGGAGTGGTAGTGAAGGCGTTTGATGGATCGCGTAAAAATGTGATTGGCGAATTAGAACTCCCGATCAAGATTGGACCTAGTGATTTCCAGATCACTTTCCAGGTCATGGATATTCATCTGTCTTACATCTGTTTGCTTGGCAAACCATGGATTCACGAGGAAGGCGCCGTGACATCCACTCTACACCAAAAGTTGAAGTTCATGAAGAACAAGAAGTTGGTGGTGATAGGGGGAGAGAATGCTCTCTTGGTCAGTCATTTATCTTCCTTCTCCTATATTGATGCTAAGGATGAGGTTGGGACTCTATTCCAGGCCTTATCTATTGTTGAGCCTTCGAGGAAAGGACTTTCTTCATTTGTCTCCTATAATGATGCGAAGTTGACCATTGAGCATGATGCAATTACTGGTTTGGGGAAAATGATCAAGATGGAAGATAACAAGTCCCGAGCTGGCACAGGTTACTCTTCTGGTGTTTCTAATGATCTTGGGTGGTTCCAGAGTGGAGGTTTCATCCACACCATTGAAGATCAGGAAGCTGCTGCCATTGTTGAAGATGATGAAGAGGAAGACCTTGGCAACTTTATCATACCCGGAGGAATCTGCAATAATTGGGTCGTTGTTGATATTCCAACAGTTATCCATAGGTCAACGTAATGTGTTCATTTTGTTTAAAAACCCTTCTCCCATTCCAAAAGGAGAAGTGAAGACATTGTTGGCATAATTGATTAATACAATGATATTCATTCAATAATCGCATGTTAAATGTTTGTTTTTCAAATTATTTTTCCTTTTTTCTTTTTGCATGAAATTGGTGATCACTATAAAACCCTAAAAAGAGAATAAAATCAATCTTTTCATCTGCATATTGATTTGCCTTGTTTAAATTCTGAAATCTCTTTTATACTCAAAATCATTATGCAGGTTAATCAAACCCGTTGAACATAATGATCCAACACCATCTTCCAACTTTGAGTTCCCTATATTTGAGGCAGAAGAAGATGATGTTGAAGAGATTCCTGATGAAATTACCCGTCTGCTTGAGCACGAGGAGAAGATCATTTAGCCGTATCTTGAGAATCTGGAAACAGTCAACTTGAGGTCTGAAGACTGCATTCGTGAAGTAAAGATTGGGGCACTCCTTGAAGAGTCTGTTAAGAAGGGGTTGATTGAGTTGCTACAAGAATATGTCGACGTATTTTCCTGGTCATATGAAGACATGCCTGGTCTAGATACTGATATCGTGCAACATTTCTTGCCGTTAAAGCCTGAGTGCCTGCCTGTGAAGCAGAAGCTTAGAAGAACTCATCCTGATATGGCAATGAAGATTAAAGAAGAAGTTCATAAGCAAATTGATACGGGGTTTCTGGTGACTTCTACATATCCTCAATGGGTGGCTAATATTGTGCCTGTGCCTAAGAAAGATGGAAAAGTCTGAATGTGGGTGGATTTCCATGATTTGAATAAAGCTAGTCCAAAAGATGATTTTCCTCTACCACACATTGATATGTTGGTAGACAATACAGCTAAATTCAATGTCTTTTCGTTTATGGACGGATTTTCCGGTTATAATCAGATTAAAATGGCACCCGAGGATATGTAGAAGACAATATTCATCACACCTTGGGGAACATTCTGTTAGCGAGTGATGCCCTTCGTTTTGAATAACGCCGGAGCCACGTATCAACGCGCTATGACTACCTTGTTTCATGATATGATGCACAAGGAGATCGAGGTGTATGTTGATGTTATGATTGCAAAGTCGAAAACGGAAGTTGAACATGTAGAACACTTGTTGAACCTTTTCCAGCGTTTGAGAAAGTACAAACTCCGCTTGAATCCGAACAAGTGTACATTTGGAGTCCGTTCCGGCAAGTTATTGGGCTTTATTGTCAGCGAGAGAGGTATTGAGGTTGATATTGCCAAGGTCAAAGCAATACAAGATATGCATACGCCCAAAACTGAGAAGCAAGTCTGAGGTTTTCTTGGCCGCTTGAATTACATTTCGAGATTTATATCCCACATGACTACCACATGTGCGCCTATATTCAAGCTCCTCCGGAAAGATCAACGTCATGATTGGACCAAGGATTGCCAAAAAGCCTTTGACAGTATCAAAGAATATCTGTCTGAGCCTCTGATTCTGTCTCCGTCTGTTGAAGGGAGACCGTTGATTATGTACTTGACCGTGTTTGATGATTCCATGGGTTGTGTCCTTGGTCAGCAAGATGAATCTGGAAAGAAAGAATATGTGATATACTACTTGAGTAAAAAGTTTACTGACTGCGAGTCTCGGTACTCAATGCTTGAGAAGACATGTTGTGCTTTGGCTTGGGCTGCTAAGCGTTTACGCCAGTATATGTTGAATCATACGACTTGGTTGATATCCAAAATGGATCCAATCAAGTATATCTTTGAGAAGCCTGCTTTAACTGGGAGAATTTCCCGTTGGCAGATGTTGTTATCTGAGTATGATATCGAGTATCGAGCTCAAAAGGCTATTAAAGGTGGTATCTTGGCTGACCATTTGGCACATCAACCAATTGAAGATTATCAGTTTGTACAGTACGACTTCCCTAATGAGGAGATTCTGTATTTGAAGATGAAAGATTATGATGAGCCTACGCTCGATGAAGGGCCAGAGCCTGGTTCCCGATGGGGTATGGTGTTCGATGATGCTGTTAATCAATATGGAAATGGTATTGGGGCAGTGATTATTACTCCTCAATGCACACATTTTCCTTTTACAGCAAGGCTAACTTTCAAATGCACGAATAATATGGCGGAGTATGAGGCTTGTATTATGGGTTTGGAAGAATGTATTGATCTTAGGATTAAACATCTTAATGTTTATGGTGATTCGGCCCTTGTTGTTAATTAGATTAAGGGTGAATGGGAGACGAATCAGCCTGGCCTTATCCCATACAGAGATTATGCGAGGAGGATTTCAACTTTCTTTACTAAAATGGACATTCATCATATTCCTCGAGATGAGAATCGGATGGCAGATGCTCTCTCTACATTTGCTTCAATGGTTGTAGTGAAGTATTGGAATGAAGTCCCCAATATTACTGTGATGCGCTTGGATAGACCGGCTCATGTGTTCGCAGTTGAGGAAGTGAAAGATGATAAGCCATGGTATTATGATATCAAGTGCTTTCTCCAAAGTCAGACTTACCCGCCTGGGGCATCTGTTAAAGATAAGAAGACTTTGAGGAGATTATCTGGCAGTTTTTACCTTAACGGTGATGTGCTTTACAAGAGGAATTTCGACATGGTTCTGCTCAGATGCGTGGATAGACACGAAGCAGGCCTGTTGATGACTGAAGTCCATGAGGGTTCATTTGGTACTCATTCCAATGGACATGCTATGGCAAAGAAGATGTTGAGAGCAGGCTACTATTAGCTGACAATGGAGTCTGACTGCTGCAAGTATGTGAAGAAATGCCACAAGTGTCAGATTTATGCGGATAAGATTCATATTCCCCCGACATTTCTGAATGTTATTTCCTCACCATGGCCTTTCTCCATGTGGGGAATTGACATGATTGGCATGATTGAACCAAAGGCGTCGAACGGTCACCGTTTTATTCTCGTAGCCATTGATTACTTCACCAAGTGGGTTGAAGCGACATCATATGCAAATGTGACCAGGCAGGTGTTCGTGAAGTTTATCGAGAATTAACTCATATGTCGATATGGTGTGCCAGACAAGATCATTACTGATAATGGATCTAACTTGAACAATAAGATGATGAAGGAGCTGTGTAGCGAGTTCAAGATTGCACACCATAATCCTTCTCCCTATAGACCCAAGATGAATGGGGTTGTTGAAGTTTCTAACAAGAACATCAAGAAGATTATTCATAAGATGGTTGTTACGTACAAAGATTGACATGAGATGCTGCCATTTGCTTTGCATGGCTATCGTACATCTGTCCGCACTTCAACAGGGGCAACCCCTTTCTCTCTTGTGTATGGCATGGAGGTTGTGCTCCCCGTAGAGGTCGAGATCCCATCTTTGAGAGTCTTGATGGAAGCCAAGTTGACTGAGGTTGAATGGGTTCATAGTCGGTATGACCAGCTGAATTTGATTGAAGAGAAGAGATTAACTGCCATGTGCCATGGTCAGTTGTATCAACAAAGGATGAAGAAAGCCTTTGATAAGAAGGTCAAGCCTCGTGTGTTCCGAGAAGGAGACCTCGTGCTCAAGGAAGTCTTGTCATTCGCGCCCGATTCCAGGGGCAAGTGGACTCCAAACTATGAAGGTCCATACATTGTTAAGAGAGCCTTTTCAGGCAATGCTTTGTTGCCTACAACTATGGATGGGGAGGATTTCACTCGTCCTGTGAATTCAGATGCAGTCAAGAAATACTTCACCTAAAAATAAAAACAGAATAGCTCGCTAAGTTGAAAACTCGAAAGGGCGGCTTAGGCGAAAATGAGCGTCTCGATGATTGAAAACTCGAAAGGGCGATCCAGGAAAAAGTTAGAGACATAAAAAAATGAATATACATATCCCGCTAGATTGAGTACCTGACCCTGGGGCAATCTAGGCAAAAATTAGGGATTTGGCAAGTAACTGCATCCTGACAAGACGTTGTTCTACAACTGTCATCTGTCAAGGATTCTCGCTCTATCATCATCAACTGAAGCTTTGAATACAGTGGATTCAGAGTTGGTGGAGAAACAGTCATTATGTTCAATGTAGCCCTTTTTCCATGTATATCACCAATTTCAAATTTGCAAAGATCTATGGAGTCTCGCCATTTGCGGACTACCATTCTATTAAATAAATTTGAGCATTTATCCAATTTGTTGCACTCTTACTTGTTTCTGTTTAAAAAATGTTTGCATGTTTTAATTTATGAATATCATTGTTTTAAACAAATAAAGTTTTTATAAACTGTTTTAAACAAAATGAACATTCACAATGACTAAAAGGATAAATGGAATGTCCTCGGTGCTTTCCCAAGGATAGTATAATCACCAAAGGGTAAGACATCTGTTCACATTCTGGCATGTTTATATCCTCTTCATCAGCTTTCAATTGTCTCCCCGTCGAGCTCCGAAAAAGTCATCAGTCCCCCCAGAGACTCTGATATGAGAAGTCTTCCCTGATGGCAATAGATTGTTCTATCTTGTTGGATTGCTTTCTCCTAGCAGAATCTGTGGATGTTCATTCAAACAGTTCTCGGATAGTTTGTTTATGCATACATGTTTGTTTCCCCTGCGGAGTCTTTGCGATCCATGGTTGGTTGATCTATGGATGATCCCTTTTATACCAGTTTTTGCCTTGATCTTTTAGAGACGTGTATCCCTCTATATCAGGCACTAGCATTTGTGTTTTATCACTTATATGGTTGTCACCCCTTATGTGGGCTGACTTAAAATCCCTTATAGATTGATAAAAGTTGATATGCTATTCTACTCATGAAGACTTTGTCTTTCCCCGGCATGAGTAGAAGCCCTCAACGGAGTAAGCATGTGTTCCCTGCAGAGCTACCTTTCAGACAGTTGTCTCCTCAGAAGGAAGTTGTCTAGGGCAATCGATGAAGGGCTTGTTTCCCTTTTCATCCCCAGCATGTCGTTTATTGACAAAGGATTCATTTCTGATTCCCTCAGCCAGGACAGTTCCTTTGAGAACGTTTGCAGTTTATCCCCAGTAGGGTTTCCTGATTCGAGTTTGATAATTTGTATCCCCTCTGAGTCTGAAGATTTCTTCTAGCATTGAGAGTTGGTGTGGAAGATGTGTTGTTTCCTTCCCCAGTGGAGCAAATTGTTCTTTCTCCACTTAGCAGAGTTTCCTCTCCAGCAGATAGAAGGGAGTGTTTTGATTGATGTGCATCTGGTTGGTGTTTGTTCCCACGGAATTTCACATCATTCCTTGATAAGTTCCCCATTAGAGTTTCTTCTACGGCGGATCTTATTGATATTCAGCCACCTGTTCCCGAGAATTGATGGAAAGTCCCCGGCAGGTTCTTATGCATCTTCCTTATGTCAGGATTGTTGGCCCCTGGAAGACTCCTCTTGTGTAGATTTTGTTTCTTGCAGTTGGAAGTTGTGACTTTACCTGTCCCCAACTACGATCGATGTCTTTCCGTGTTTGATCATCCCCACCAGAGCTGAGTTCTCCTGTAGGCTTTGCCTTTCTTGTTGAGATGTTGTGTCGGATGTCTGTTTGTAATTCTTGGACCTGTTTGTGTTAGACATGCCTGTCCGTCAGCATTAATCATACATAAATCATGCATATACATGCATAATCATAACATTCAGATCTTCATGATTGCATTCTTTGCCATATATATTTGCTTGTTATCTCTTGCTATTTGTGAAATATACTTCCCCAAGCAGATGTTTGTGTCTGATCTCTCCATATAGAGTCAGCCCCATAGGCAGAAAGTGTCTGTTCTTTCCTTCTTTATTCCCCACTGAGTTATGTCCTCGTGGATGATTATTGTTTCAGTTTCCTCTCCAGTTATGTACTGGGATGGAATTACTCCCCTGAGATATATCCTCATTGGGTTGAGTCTTGTTTGATTGTGTCTTTCTAGTTTGTTCCTGGATTGACTCTCCTTTCTTGTTATCCCATGCAGTTCCTTGTGGTTTAGTTGTTCAGTTGCTCAGTAACCAGCAGTTGTGCATCTTTTCCCCAGCGATTTCTATGGCTTTCTACCCAGTAACCGGTAGTTGTAAGTCTTATTTTTGTGGTTTTCTACCCAATAACCGGTAGATGTAATCCCCTATTTGTTGGTTTTCTACCCAGTAACAGGTAGTTGCAAGTCCTATTTCTGTGGTTTTCTACCCAGTAACTGGTATATGTAATCCCCTCTTTGTTGGTTATCTCTACCCAGTAATTAGTATTAATATTCCTTCGTTTTTGGATATACCACCCAGTAACCGGTGATATATCTCTTGGATAATTGCTTTTGTTAGGCAATTTATCCCTTGCAAGTCATCTTTCGTTTACCCTTGTTTGGTAATGATTGTTTCTCCTTCTGATAGGTTATACCCAGTAACCGGTATCCCAATGTCCTTTCTTTTCGGTCGATTTATCCTTCATTAACCCAGTAACAGGTTATGGATAATCTTCCATGCGAATATGTTATCTACGTTATGACGGTAATAGATAATGTATCTCATGTGCTCTTTAGTCGAAGTTTTGTTCTTCCCCAGTCGAGTAAGATTCGTATTCCTTCCGGAATCGAATGCCTATCCTGTAAGTCGAGATTGCTTTTTCAGCCCTCCTTTCAGATGATGAGTGTCTTGGGTATGTTCCCAATTCACGCCTGGTTGGTCACCTATTATATGCCCAATAACCGGTATCCCTGGTGTTCCTTCCTTCTGCTCCCTATTATGACTTTTTTGTCCCCTGTGGAGTTAGATTTCTCCTTGAACATGTTGTTCTTTCACCCAGTAGCCGGTAATATCTCATTGTTTCTTCCTCAGCTGAGTCCTTTGTGGACATCCCCATCTGAGTCCGGATTTCTTATCTGATGTATCCTTTGTGGATAGTTTTGCTGTATTGGCATATTCCCCAATATATGCATCTTTGCGTCAGCTCGAGTCTTTCCGTCGATTTATTTTCGTGGAATCCCTTCGTGTCTCCCAGCAAGTTTTCAAGTCGTGGCCTGCTCACGCATTTTACTTTTATTTCCCCAGGGTCTCTATCTCCCTAGTGAGTGCGTTACTCCTATGGATTTTTCAGTTTCTTCTGATTTCTTCTCCTTCGTGGCAATTGTTCACCACGAAGATTTTATTCCGCATACATACATTTGCATCATGAGGTCTCTTAGGGACCAAAATTCGTCTCTTTGTTATTATTTAAGCCGATTCCACCTCGTCGAGATGAAGATTTTAAACTTCATATCTCCGGCTAGAATGACCTTAAATAGGGGCATCTGTAAGACCCTAATTTTGACCCTAAGATCCCTCATGGCATCATATCATTGCTCAGTGCATTGCCTCAAGGATCATAGCATGTTTGGCTCTTTAACCCTAGGGTTGGGACTTGTGTGAGTGGTTTGATACCACCAAGCATGCTTGTATTATATATATTATTGCTTTTCTTATTTTGATTACTAACCAAAAGCACAAAAATATGTCACTAACTCTTTTTGTTTTAAAGCTCAAGTGATCATGTGCTCCCATGCTCCTATGAGGCTCCTAAGCTCAATGAAATGGCCAGATGAAGATGAGGAAAAGCATGAAAATGGTCCACAAAGCTCCTAATCATCATATATGTCTCCCAAGTATCTCAATTTCCCAATTTGATCAAGATAACCCAAAGGGCTTGAGGATTGTTTCCCAAGGAAACCCTAATTCAACTGTGCTTTGACTATGCCTTGCTCATGAAGCAACCTCAACCTATGATGAAATTCAATCAAGGGAAGTTCTTTCATTCACTATTTTATTCATATATGAGCCTATTTTAGGATCCTCAATCATTTATTCATCAAGATTGGAAGTTTGGCCTTGAAAAGTTGACCAGTCAAGTCATTTGACTAAACTGAAGATCACTGAGATACAACTTTTGATATGTTTGTCAAATGAAGATGACCCCGAGCGAAATAATGTTCTTAAGAACCATATGAACAACTTTAATGTTCATCAAAAATCCATTTGAAACTTGGAAGGTCATCATTCATTTCAAAACATTATAGGTCATTTTGACTGAAACCCTAATTTTGGGTCAACTTCCCAAGGACACAACTTCCTTAATTTTCATGATTTTGAGATGAGACCAAATGCATTAGAAATCTTAAGATGTATAATTAAAATTTTATGTTGGCCAAAATTTCATAATCCTCAAAGAAATACATGTGATAATACAAAACATTATAGGTCACATTGGACCTAAGTCATTGAATTTGAAAAAGTACCCAACTTCAAATGCCCATAAATTTGTCATGGAAAATCCAAATGATGCAAAATTTGAGTCTAAATTGATCAACTTGAAAGTATCTACAACTTTTATGTTGAAGGTTTTTCCATTTGAAACTTTCATCATGCAAAAAGACGGGTTTGAATAGGCTTACTTTTGGTGAAAATTTTCAAAGGTGATTTAAACATGTTTTGTACCCAAACTTTCACAGCCAGTTTTCATTAATTTCCAAATGCCAAATGAATTTTTTCTCAACATGACTTTCGTTCCTTATTTCAAGGGCTTTCCAACCATTACTCACACTACTTTTTTGGACTTTCCATTTGTGAGTTTCGAAGAGCTTTTTCTTTATGTTCATTTTTGCATTTCATGATGAAACTTAATGTGCAAGCTGATTACATCACATGTACATGTCCAATTCCATTCCAAATGAGTTCAGCTTGGTTTTGCACCCATCATTAGGCCTCACATGCGCTTGTACAGGCCCGTGCATCAAGTTTCAAATTGCCATGCACACGAGGGAATCATGAACTCAGCCACATTTCAACTATAAATAAGCACTCCATCTCATTCATTTAGCAACCTTTCGGAGACCTGAAATGTTGCAACACTGAATCCTAACCAATACCAAAGGAATTTTCTAGATTTTTCTCTCATTTTCAAGCTTGAAATTCAACATCATTAGTTGATTTTCAAAGCTCAATTCCTTAGCCTCTCATCTCCATTACATCTCCAGAGCAAAAAGGAACCAAGATCTTGAAGAATTCGTGGCCTTAAGAGCTCTAATTCAGAGGTAGAACTTCAAACTTTTTGGATCTAGATCTTGCAATTCAATGTAGTTTTCTCTTGTTTGTGTGGTTTTCTGAAGTCCTCACAATTGAGGCAGGCCAATGGTGGTCTCAATTTTCCATTTCGTGCATTTACAGTTGTTACACCATGATCTTCCATCTCACATTTCTCTCAATATAGGAAGAGTGAGGAAGATCCATGGATACAGTGGTGATGTACATCACACGAGCTTCAATTTGATGTCCTTGTTTTTCATTTTCGTTACAAAAAATTTCTCTGCAAGTGGTGGCCGGATTCTGGTAGCTCACCGGAGAAGATGGTGGTTTCCACCACCATCACCACGTGTGCACCTTCCTAACCATTGGATTGCCTTGCCATATTTTAATCCTGATCTTTCGTTTGGCTTACTTCATTTAATACGTGTTGCTGCGCGTTTGACTTATGTCCACAATGCGCCCTCACATCCGAGCCTTTGATCCATGCCACATCAATTAATGAGGTTGATCCTGTGGCGCTGGATTTTTCATTATTTCTATTTTCATTTTAATTTCAGTTAATTCCTTTTATTTTCAAAAATTCATAAAAAATTTATTTGAAGTCACAAAAATATGAGACCAATTCCAAAAAAATTCTTGAAAAATCTAGTTTCATATTTTGATTTTTAATTATTTTTGTGACTTCATTTAATATTTTTTGTGAATTATTTGGTTTTTAGTAGTTTTAATTCATTTTAAAATACTTTCTGATATTTGAAAAATCGAAAAATATTTTCCTAACACCTATGGATCATGATAAGTCAATGAAAAATAGTCTCATCAATTTCTTATTTGATTTGAGATTTATTTGAGATTTTAGTTCATATTGTGTTATTTTTTAGTGTTTTTAATTGTTTTTAAATACTTTCTAATTTCCAAAATTGTTGAGAAAATTAGTCAAAGTTTATTTGACCATGTTAGACCTAGAATAATTTAATTGGACTTGTTGAAGTTGATTTGAATTAAATTTGAGGTTTGACCTTATTTTGATTATTTTTATTTTCATTTTATTTTAATTCAAAAAAAATACCAAAAAATTATTGTTGACTTGTTGACTTGTAATCTTCATTTCTTTTCTGTTTGGCATTGATTGATGATTACTTGGTTCACATTTGCTCAATTGGATTTGATACTTATCTTCTTTTCCATTCCCTTTCATCTTCATCCCATTCTTTCCATTTATAGCCAATGAGTTAATGTCTTATGGTTGGTCTTGACAAATGAGAGGTTTAACCTTCTTTGATCCAAACCAAGCTCAACTTGATCTGTGATCAAGTGAGTTGTTTTGTGTCCAAGATAGGTTGCTTCTCGGTCAAGCAAATAACCTAAAGTCCATACAAGGCCCTTCCCCTTTTGTTTTGGCATGGCAAGTTTGTGGAGCTTGGCTTACTAGTCATGATCTCTAACTTGTATTTATTTGCCTATAGTTTTATTGACCGGCCTCAGATAGGTGTGACTACTACATTAGTCCACTTACGATTGTTTAACATAGCGCTACATTGTCTTATGACAAACTAACATAACTTCACTAATTACTAACTTTAATTTGAGCATTTAATTTCTTGCCATTTACTTTTAATGTCATTTATTTCTTGCTCATTTATTCATATTACTTTTCCCTTTGCTCACTTGAGCCCATATTTTATGTTTATGTCATTTTCCTTTTGCTCATTTGAGCCCATTATTGTATATAAATATATTGTTATCTTGTGTTTGCTTTGTCTTTGTTTTGTGTGAACCAAATGCAAAATGGAGAAAGGACTTAGAATTAGGATTTACCTATGCTTAAAAGGAGTTCAAGAGCAACTAGGCCTCATGCCTTTAGAATGCTAAACTTGTTGAAGAGCAACTAGGCCTCAGGCCTTTAGAATGATAAATTTCAAAGTTGACTTTAAAGGACTTCTCATCTAAACTTATTCTTTGTCTATTCCTCTTATTGTGTTGTGAACTTTTTGATGTTTGCTCTTGTGTGATAGGGATTCCATCTTGAGATAGTAAAAAGAGGACCATTGTCATGAGTAGCCAAGTTAAGAGAGACAAGCCAAATGGAGATCCTATGAGCTTGAATTCAAATTGTTTGATTGCTTGATTGTGTGCTAAGTCCCAAAGGATAGGAGTGTCTTAAATCATCTCTATGATTTCAAGAAAAGGAACTCCAAGGGTTTATCTTTTCTCTCTTATCTTTGTATGCCTTAGGAATAGCCCTTCTCTTCTTCTCCCCACTCTAACCAAGCCAAAAATCTTTTCTTTCAAACTTTGACTTTGTTTCAAATTAGAAACCTAGGCCTTAAGCCTTTGACTTTTAAAAATCATTTTCATTAATACTCATTATGAAATAAATCTTAATCCAACTTTGACTTCATTTTTGTAAATGAATTAACTTGTAAATATAACTCACTTCAAGTTGCTTTTGCGGTTCCAATGGCCATTTTGTTAAAACCTTTTCATAAACATTAGTCATAGGTTTGAGTTATCATAGTGGTTGATGTAAATCTCACCTTATCCTTAGTTATTGGATTATAAGTCTTCCATGCTTATTATAGGGTTAACCCCTCACTAGCATGTTGAAGCCTTCCTCACATGGTGGATTGTTGGTTTAGGTTGAGTTTTCTCCCTTTGATAACAAAAGACCTTAAGGCTTTTGATCAAATCAATTCACCAATTTTTGAAATTTTTACCCCGAACTACGAGGTTTTGATCCTCCTTTGTGATGGTATGTAGGCAATGGGTTCATCCATTCAAACAACAAAATTTGTAAATATAATCTATTCTCTTCTCATCCCCCCAATCTTTTGTACAAATATTTTCACAAATACCAACCCAAAACGCATATTTTCCAAAAGGGTTCCCTTAGAGTACTAAGGATATTTTGGGTGCGTAAAACCTTCCCATTTCATAACCAACCCCCTTACCCAGATCTCTGACATTTTTTATTAGTTTTTGATTTGAAAAACTTCTTACTTTGGCTTTTGTTCGCTTTTTAGCCTTTCCTTTAGACAAATAAAAGTGCGGTAGCGACTCGAATTGTATGTTTACTTTTGGTTTAGTCAATAAACCTAAAGGTAAGAAAAACCCCACTACACAAACTAGTGCTTAAGCCTCTACCGAGAGTAGACAGGCCAGCGTTTAGCCTTTAGAACGCGATCTACGTAGTTGTTCATAAAAAACACCAACCAATCATAGTTCCCCGAACTACGAATGCTCTGATTTCCTTATTGCACCATAAGGATACGTAGGCAGGAGATTGTTGTATCTTCGCGAGCACACTAATAAAAAACCTCTCTTTTCCCCTTTCTGAGGTTCCCATCTGTAACACCCCAATTAAAATAAGCTAATTATTTAATTTGAATTAATATTTTATTTATTAATTTAATTGAATAATTGGAAGTTTGGATTAATATTATTATTTTTGGAATAATAAGTATTGGGATTATTATTAGTGGATTATTATTTTATAATTGGAATAAAAGTGGAAATCAGTAAAAAGGTCCCATTTGGTAAAAAGGTTTATTGTTTTCACGTGAAAAGGGAAGAGAGGCAGAAAGGGCAAAAAGCAAAAGAACGAAGGTTGAAGGAAGGGAAAGCTTGGAGCTCAGAGACTGCCGGATTAACTCAGGTAAGGGGGGTTTATCATCGGTTAAAGAGTATTATATGATGATATGTACTGGGTAGTAATAGACCATTGTTTTACCTCTGATTGGATGATATATGTTGAATTTGTGAACTTTTGAGATGAACGAAAATTTGGATTATAATTGACGAAATTCGTAGGAATTAGAGGTAGAAAGGTTAGAAATTTGTGAAATCGAAAGTGTATGATTCGTGTTAGATGATATGAATGAATTTTGTGTGAAAATTTGATTATAGAAGGTTGAATTGGATAGGTCTCGTAGCAGAGAAAGCCATTGCAGATCTGAGAGCTCTGGTCTCTGGTCATACGCGTATGGCACTAGGCAATACGCGTATGAGATGTTGGTACGCGTATGGGGGGAAGCCTTACGCGTATGGGAGAAAAAGATGATATTTTGAACGTGAATTGGTCTCTGTTGGTACGCGTAATGGGAAGTTGTTACGCGTAGCGTACGCGTATGGGATGGTGGTACGCGTATGAGTTGGGCGAGGAAATGCGCAATACGCGTAAGAGAGTAGGCATTACGCGTATGGAGTTGGCCAGGTTTGGGCAATACGCGTATGGCATGGGCAGTACGCGTATGGGCAGAGTTGGGATTTTCCTGAACTGTTGTTGTGCAGTTTTTGGTTGTCTAGGCTGAGTGATGTACTTAGCTGAGATATGATGTTGTAGGAATCAATTTCCGTTGTTTTGAGTGGTATAGGTATTAGTAGAGTGTGCTAATACTGTGTTTGATTATGTGGCATGATATGATATGCTTTTGTGATTAATTATGTTGATAATGTGTGATGGTATACATGATGATGTGAATGTATACATGTGTGAATAGACTGTATTATGGCTTAGAGTGTGAGCATGTGTCTATTCTTGATTATTGTTGATGTTGCATTGCTAGGTGATTAGCATGCATGTTGTGGCCCATTTGGGGTGGTAGCTAATTCCCATGGTGAGGAATTAGTGAGTAGATCATTTTGATTGTTGTTGTTGATGTTTGCATGCTAGGTGATTAGCGTGCATTTCATGGCCCATTTGGGGTGGTAGCTAATTCCCATGGTGAGGAATTAGTGAGTGAGTCACTATGTCTCAAATGAGTGGGACTAGTGAGCTTGGTAGCCGTGCCTGGATTTGGACGGTGAGGTTGAACTATATGTTCACAAATAGTCGGTACCGCATGCATAGAGTCTCATTGCATAATGAATGTATGGCATATGATATGAATGGATGTATTCCAGTATCATATGTGTGTTGTGTGTTGTGTTGTTAATGATTGAATATGATGGAGATTGTACTGTTGATTTTGATGTTTGAATGGATATTACTGTTGCTGGATGCGTAGTCTAATTAGGGTGAATTAATGTGTTAATTACTTGGCATTACATGTTGTTCTATAATGCTTATTATATTGATTGAGGAACTCACCCTTACGCCTATTTTTCAGGTAACGAGAAATGAGTTGAGTAGAAGCTTATGCTTGGAGTCTAGAGTAGTTCTTATGGGTCATGCTCTGATAGATGTAACATCGGGAGGGGATGTTTTAATTGATTTGATATTGGTTGTTGATGATTTACATGTATTGTGTTACATGTTTTACATTGATGTTGAATTTGATTCCGCTGCGAATTATGCAAAGAACCTTATTTTGATTAAATAAATGAGCATGACAGGATAATTGATGAATGTAGTGAAATGATTGTGTGACACCCTTCGGGGCATAATTACTCTGATGAATATATATGTGTATTTTAATTACAATAATTTGGGGTATTTAGAAGGGTGTTACATTAGTGGTATCAGAGCATAGTCGGTCGAGTCGAGTCGTAAATTTTCTGTTTCCCCTGTACGGGATAGGTGTTGTGTAACCCTATCAGTACTTATTGTTTTAGCTTGTTGGGTTTTCAGAATAGAGATGGCTGGAAGAGGTAGAGATGATGCTGCGATTGCTGAGGCTCTGGGTATGCTAGCTGGAGTACTTGGAGGGAATCCCAATGTTGTGGGAATGGGAGCTGCTCGTCAGTTGAGTGAGTTCCAGAAGAACAATCCTCCAATGTTCAAAGGAGCATACGATCCAGATGGTGCTCAGAAGTGGTTGAAGGAGATAGAGAGGATCTTCAGAGTAACTGAGTGTGCTGATAACCAGAAGGTCAGGTTCGGTACACATATGCTGTCGGAAGAAGCTGATGATTGGTGGGTTGCTACCCGCACTGAGTTGGAAGCTGCTGGAGATGCTGAGATTACTTGGGCTGTATTCAGAGAGAGATTTCTGAGGAAGTATTTTCCCGAAGATGTCAGAGGAAAGAAAGAGATAGAGTTCTTGGAATTGAAGCAGGGTAACCGGTCTGTTACGGAGTATGCTGCTAAGTTCACAGAGTTGTCTAAGTATTATACTCCCTATGCTGAGGCTGCTGGGGAATTTTCCAAGTGTGTGAAGTTTGAAAACGGGTTGCGTCCCGAGATCAAGCAAGCGATTGGATATCAGAGGATTAGAGTGTTTTCTGATTTGGTTGACTGTTGCAGGATTTTTGAACAGGATTCCAAGGCTAGAGCTGAGAGCTATCAGCAGAGGGTTGATAGGAAAGGTAAGAATCAGATTGATCGTGGAAAACCGTATGCTGCTGGCAAAGGTTTTCAGAGACAGAGTGGGATGAAGAGGCCTAGTGGGGGAGATTCTAGTGCTCCTGTTAAGTGTTACAGATGTGGTCAGGCTGGACATTGTATCCATGAGTGTACCAGTAATGAGAAGAAGTGTTACAAATGTGGAAAAGGTGGTCATTTAGCTGCAGATTGCCGGTTGAAGACTGTGACTTGTTTCAACTGTGGAGAGTTGGGTCATATCAGTCCACAGTGTCCTAAGCCGAAGAAAGAGAATCAGTCAGGAGGCAAGGTTTTTGCTTTATCAGGTTCTGAGACTTCTGCAGATGATCGTTTGATCCGAGGTACGTGTTATATTAATGGCTTTCCTCTTGTAGCTATTATTGACACAGGTGCGACTCATTCCTTTATATCTTTGGATTGCGCTGTGAAACTTAAGTTAGAGATATCTAAGATGTTTGGAAGTATGGTGATTGATACTCCTGCGAAGGGTTCGGTAACTACTACTTCAGTTTGTCTAAGTTGTCCCTTGAGTATTTTTGGTAGAGACTTTGGGATAGACCTTGTGTGTCTTCCACTGGTACAGGTTGATGTTATTCTGGGTATGAACTGGTTGGTGTTTAACCGAGTCTATATCAACTGTTTTGATAAGACAGTGATATTTCCTGAGATTGAGGAAGGAAAGAGTTTGTTTCTATCAGCAAGGCAAGTGAATGAGGAAGTAGCTGATGGGGCAGAGTTGTTTATGCTGTTAGCGACTTTGGAAGCTAAAGATAAACTGGTGATTTGTGATCTGGCTGTGGTGTGTGATTTTCCTGATGTGTTTCCTGAAGAAGTGAATGAATTGCCGCCAGAGCGTGAAATTGAGTTCTCGATTGATTTGGTACCTGGTACTAGACCGATATCGATGGCTCCGTATCGTATGTCTGCTGTTGAGTTGGCTGAATTGAAGAGTCAGTTGGAAGATTTGTTGGATAAGAAATTTATTCGTCCGAGTGTGTCACCGTGGGGTGCACCAGTGTTGTTGGTTAAGAAGAAAGAAGGTACTATGAGGTTGTGTGTGGACTACAGGCAACTGAATAAAGTGACGATCAAGAATCGGTATCCTTTACCGAGGATTGATGATTTGATGGATCAGTTGGTTGGTGCAAGTGTGTTCAGCAAGATAGACTTGAGATCTGGGTATCATCAGATACGTGTGAAAACTGAAGATATTCAGAAGACTGCTTTCAGAACAAGGTATGGACATTATGAGTATTCTGTGATGCCTTTTGGTGTGACTAATGCACCTGGAGTATTTATGGAGTATATGAATAGGATTTTCCATCCGTACCTAGATCAGTTTGTTGTGGTGTTTATTGATGACATTTTAGTGTATTCGAAATCTGAAGAAGAGCATGCTGAGCATTTGAGAGTGGTTTTGGGAGTTCTACGAGAAAAGAAGTTATTTGCTAAACTGTCGAAGTGTGAATTTTGGTTAGAAGAAGTTAGTTTTCTTGGCCATGTAATTTCCAGAGGTGGTGTTGTCGTTGATCCTTCTAAGATAGAAGCGGTATCTAAGTGGGAAGCTCCGAAGTCAGTTTCTGAAATAAGAAGTTTTCTTGGACTGGCAGGTTACTATAGGAAGTTTATTGAGGGATTCTCTAAGTTGGCGTTACCGTTGACAATGTTGACTAGAAAGGGGCAAGCGTTTGTTTGGGATTCAAAATGTGAAGAAGGTTTCCAAGAGTTAAAGAGAAGGTTAACTACTGCTCCTATTCTGATATTACCGAGTTCGTCGGAATTATTTGAGGTTTATTGTGATGCTTCATTGTTGGGTTTAGGTGGTGTGTTGATGCAGAATAAGCAGGTTATAGCTTATGCTTCGAGACAACTAAGGGTTCATGAGAGGAACTATCCGACACACGATTTAGAGTTGGCAGCTGTGGTATTTGTTCTGAAGTTGTGGAGGCATTATTTGTATGGATCAAGATTTGAGGTTTTCAGTGACCATAAGAGTTTAAAGTATTTGTTTGATCAGAAAGAGCTGAATATGAGACAGAGGAGATGGTTAGAGTTTCTGAAGGATTATGACTTTGGTTTGAATTACCATCCGGGTAAAGCAAATGTAGTAGCTGATGCATTGAGTCGGAAATCATTGCATATGTCTATGTTAATGGTTAAGGAATTGGATTTAATTGAGCAGTTTAGAGACTTGAGTTTGGTGTGTGAGAGTACTCACAATAGTGTTAAATTGGGAATGCTGAAGTTAACAAGTGGTATTCTGGATGAGATCAGAGAGGGTCAGAAATCCGATATGCTTTTGGTTGATAAGTTGACTTTAGTGAATCAAGGTCAAGGTGGTGAATTCAGAGTTGATGAGAATGGTGTTTTAAAATTTGGTAGTCGGGTGTGTATTCCGGATGTTACTGAGCTTAAGAAGAGTATTCTTGAAGAAGGACATCGTAGTGGTTTGAGTATTCATCCTGGAGCTACGAAAATGTATCATGATTTGAAAAAGTTGTTTTGGTGGCCGGGAATGAAGAGAGAAATTGCGAGTTTTGTGTATTCCTGTTTGACTTGTCAGAAGTCGAAGATTGAGCACCAGAAGCCGTCTGGGCTAATGCAACCGTTGGCTATTCCAGAGTGGAAGTGGGATAGTATCAGTATGGATTTTGTTTCTGGTTTGCCGAGGACAAGTAAGAGTTTTGAGGCTATTTGGGTGATTGTTGATAGGTTGACGAAGTCGGCTCATTTCATTCCGATCAGAATGGATTATCCATTAGAGAGATTAGCCGAGTTGTATATTGAGAAGATTGTAAGTTTGCATGGTATTCCGTCGAGTATTGTTTCGGACAGAGATCCTAGATTTACATCGAAGTTTTGGGAAGGGTTGCAGAGAGCTTTGGGAACTAAGCTGAGATTGAGTTCTGCATATCATCCGCAGACTGATGGTCAGACTGAGAGGACGATTCAGTCATTAGAGGATCTTTTGAGAGCGTGTGTTTTGGAAAAAGGAGGTGCTTGGGATTGTTATTTGCCTTTGATTGAGTTCACCTACAACAATAGTTTTCATTCGAGTATTGGTATGGCACCGTTTGAAGCTTTGTATGGTAGGAGATGTCGGACGCCTTTATGTTGGTATGAGTCCGGTGAGAGTGTCGTGGTTGGACCGGAAATTGTTCAACAAACTACAGAGAAGATTAAGATGATTCAGGAGAAGATGAGAATTGCTCAGAGTCGTCAGAAGAGTTATCATGATAAGAGGAGGAAGTCACTTGAGTTTCAAGAGGGAGACCATGTGTTTCTTCGTGTTACTCCGATAACTGGGGTTGGTCGAGCCTTGAAGTCGAAGAAGTTGACACCTCGATTTATTGGTCCTTATCAGATTTGGGAGAAGATAGGGGAGGTAGCCTATCGTATCGCTTTACCGCCGTCGCTTGCGAATTTGCATGATGTTTTTCATGTGTCTCAGTTGAGGAGGTACATTCATGATCCGTCGCATGTAGTCCAAGTAGATGATGTACAGGTGAGAGATAACCTGACTGTTGAAACATCACCTATGAGGATCGAGGATCGAGAGCTGAAGCAGTTGCGGGGTAAAGAGATTGCCTTGGTGAAGGTAGCTTGGGGAGGACCAGCAGGTGGCAATGTGACTTGGGAACTGGAGAGCCAGATGAAGGAGGCTTATCCGGAGTTGTTCGATTGAGGTATGTTTTCGAGGACGAAAACTCTTTTAGTGGGGGAGAGTTGTAACACCCCAATTAAAATAAGCTAATTATTTAATTTGAATTAATATTTTATTTATTAATTTAATTGAATAATTGGAAGTTTGGATTAATATTATTATTTTTGGAATAATAAGTATTGGGATTATTATTAGTGGATTATTATTTTATAATTGGAATAAAAGTGGAAATCAGTAAAAAGGTCCCATTTGGTAAAAAGGTTTATTGTTTTCACGTGAAAAGGGAAGAGAGGCAGAAAGGGCAAAAAGCAAAAGAACGAAGGTTGAAGGAAGGGAAAGCTTGGAGCTCAGAGACTGCCGGATTAACTCAGGTAAGGGGGGTTTATCATCGGTTAAAGAGTATTATATGATGATATGTACTGGGTAGTAATAGACCATTGTTTTACCTCTGATTGGATGATATATGTTGAATTTGTGAACTTTTGAGATGAACGAAAATTTGGATTATAATTGACGAAATTCGTAGGAATTAGAGGTAGAAAGGTTAGAAATTTGTGAAATCGAAAGTGTATGATTCGTGTTAGATGATATGAATGAATTTTGTGTGAAAATTTGATTATAGAAGGTTGAATTGGATAGGTCTCGTAGCAGAGAAAGCCATTGCAGATCTGAGAGCTCTGGTCTCTGGTCATACGCGTATGGCACTAGGCAATACGCGTATGAGATGTTGGTACGCGTATGGGGGGAAGCCTTACGCGTATGGGAGAAAAAGATGATATTTTGAACGTGAATTGGTCTCTGTTGGTACGCGTAATGGGAAGTTGTTACGCGTAGCGTACGCGTATGGGATGGTGGTACGCGTATGAGTTGGGCGAGGAAATGCGCAATACGCGTAAGAGAGTAGGCATTACGCGTATGGAGTTGGCCAGGTTTGGGCAATACGCGTATGGCATGGGCAGTACGCGTATGGGCAGAGTTGGGATTTTCCTGAACTGTTGTTGTGCAGTTTTTGGTTGTCTAGGCTGAGTGATGTACTTAGCTGAGATATGATGTTGTAGGAATCAATTTCCGTTGTTTTGAGTGGTATAGGTATTAGTAGAGTGTGCTAATACTGTGTTTGATTATGTGGCATGATATGATATGCTTTTGTGATTAATTATGTTGATAATGTGTGATGGTATACATGATGATGTGAATGTATACATGTGTGAATAGACTGTATTATGGCTTAGAGTGTGAGCATGTGTCTATTCTTGATTATTGTTGATGTTGCATTGCTAGGTGATTAGCATGCATGTTGTGGCCCATTTGGGGTGGTAGCTAATTCCCATGGTGAGGAATTAGTGAGTAAATCATTTTGATTGTTGTTGTTGATGTTTGCATGCTAGGTGATTAGCGTGCATTTCATGGCCCATTTGGGGTGGTAGCTAATTCCCATGGTGAGGAATTAGTGAGTGAGTCACTATGTCTCAAATGAGTGGGACTAGTGAGCTTGGTAGCCGTGCCTGGATTTGGACGGTGAGGTTGAACTATATGTTCACAAATAGTCGGTACCGCATGCATAGAGTCTCATTGCATAATGAATGTATGGCATATGATATGAATGGATGTATTCCAGTATCATATGTGTGTTGTGTGTTGTGTTGTTAATGATTGAATATGATGGAGATTGTACTGTTGATTTTGATGTTTGAATGGATATTACTGTTGCTGGATGCGTAGTCTAATTAGGGTGAATTAATGTGTTAATTACTTGGCATTACATGTTGTTCTATAATGCTTATTATATTGATTGAGGAACTCACCCTTACGCCTATTTTTCAGGTAACGAGAAATGAGTTGAGTAGAAGCTTATGCTTGGAGTCTAGAGTAGTTCTTATGGGTCATGCTCTGATAGATGTAACATCGGGAGGGGATGTTTTAATTGATTTGATATTGGTTGTTGATGATTTACATGTATTGTGTTACATGTTTTACATTGATGTTGAATTTGATTCCGCTGCGAATTATGCAAAGAACCTTATTTTGATTAAATAAATGAGCATGACAGGATAATTGATGAATGTAGTGAAATGATTGTGTGACACCCTTCGGGGCATAATTACTCTGATGAATATATATGTGTATTTTAATTACAATAATTTGGGGTATTTAGAAGGGTGTTACACCATCAATTTCTATTTTCAATGTATTTATAACCCGAAGAAAACAAACAACCTAAGTTAACATTCATATCGCAACATTGAGCTAAAAGGTTCTCGTTGAGTACAACGGACGTAAGGGGTGCTAATACCTTCCCCTTGTGTAATTAACTCTCGAACCTGAATATGGTTGCGACGACCATTATTCTACTTCCTAAAGGTTTTATCGATATTTTCCCATTCCTTCATTGGGATAAATAAAGTTCGATGGCGACTCTGTTCGAACATAATTTTTTCCGCGACCATCGCGAGGAGTCGTATTTTTTGAGATGCGACATCGGGTAGAGAGCCTATCTCACGAAGTGCCAATGATCAGAGAACCCCAATAATGAAATAAGAATCAATCAACAAATCATAAAACAATAATTACAAAAGAATAATGATAACAAAATGAAAACAACAGACAAACAAGATTAACATTCAAACGGAAACTGAACTAAGTTAGGCTTGACTCTCTCTTGCTTGGAGCATTTGTCCCCAGCAGAGTCTCCATCTGTCGCATCTCGAAAAATATAATTCCTCGCGATGGTCGAGGAAAAAATTAATTCGAACAGAGTCGCCACCGAACTTTATTTATCCCAATGAAGGAATAGGAAAATATCGATAAAACCTTTAGAAAAATAGAATAATGGTCTTCGTAACCATATTCGGGTTCGGGAGTCAATTACGCAAGGGGAAGGTATTAGCACCCCTCACGTCTGTTGTACTCAACGGGAATCTTTTAGTTTAATTTGCGATTTGAATGTTAGCTGAATGTTATTTGTTTTCTTCGAGTGATAAAAATATTGAAAAGAGACGAATGGAAACCTCAGAAGGGGGAAAAGGGAGGTTTCTTATTAGTGTGCTCGTGAAGATCTAGCAATCTCGTATCTACGTATCCTTATAGTGCAATAAGGAAATCAGAATATTCGTAGTTCGAGGAACTACAGTTGGTTGGAGTCTTTTATTGAACAACTGTTTAGATCACGTTCTAAAGACTAAACATTAGCTTGTTTACTCTCGACGGAGGCTTAAGCACTAGTTTGTTATGCGCGTTAGAAGGGATTAAACAGTGTTCTTTCTGAAAAGAGTTTTGATCACACGGGGGTGACAAGTTGGATTAATATGTTTGATGTTTTGTTTGATTGGTTTCAATCATACGCGGGCGAGAAAAAGATAGATTTGATGTGTTGAGATATTTTTGTTGGATGACGATTACTCGGATAGCCGAGTAAGGCAACTCGTATCCAAATAGTAGAGGAGAGGAATCGAAGGCCCTAGACCATCTCCCTTTTCATCCTTAATTGTAAAAGGATTTGATAATATTAAGGTGTTTTGAATGGATGATGAATACTTGGATAATCGAGTAAGGCAACTCGTATCCTAATAATCGGGAAAGGGAATAGAAGGCTCTAGACCACTTTCTTTTTCATCTAATTGATTATGAAAATGCTTGTGTATGGTTGGTGTATTTTAGATAAACGACGAGTACTTGAGTGACTGAGTAAGACAACTCATATCCAAGTATTTGAGGAGAGGAATCGAAGGCTCAAGACCATCTCCCTTTTCGTTTCCTTTATTATGAAAATGATTTGATTTAATTGAGTTAGAAGTTTATAAAGGAACGACAAGTGTCTAACTTACCGTGTAAGAAACTCGTATTCAAACAATCGAGGAGAGGAGTTGGAGGCCCAAAACCATCTCCCTTTTCATTTCTTATTACGAAAATGATTCGATTTAATTATGTTTAAGCGAATAGAAATGACAATTGTTCGACTAACCGAGTAAGAGAACTCGTATTCAAACAATCGAGGAGAGGAGTTGAAGGCTCAAAACCATCCCACTTTTCATTTCTAAATGGTGTTTTAATTGTAATTTGGTGTTTTAATTTAATTTGAATAAAAACACTCGATGTTGGGTCGAGGTTTGAATTTGTGTTTGCGAATAAATTGTATTATTTAGTGAATCAGTCATCTAATCGATTATTGGATAACCGAATAGGTCTCATTGTAAGAAAGCCCAAGAGTAAGCTATGTGAGGTTGATGGCGATGCTAAAAGCAGTCGAGTTACAAAGGTATGGAAGAAAAATGGCTCGATGTTGAATCGAGAATTGATTGATTTTTTAAATGATTTTGGTAAATATTTGAGGTAATTAACAATTGGATTCTATTAATGGAGTATCACACATGGTTCAATTGATGCAAGCTAAAGGATCAAATAAATACAAGATGACAAGTCCAACCCAAATTCATAACAATAAATGACTAGATGATTAAATAAAATGCTTAATGAAACTAAATAAAAGGTTAACTAATTAAATTAAATAAGACTAAAAATTAATCAAGACATTAATCAAGTTGAATTAAACTTATTTAATAAAATAAATTATTTACTTAACAATAAAAAGACATGAAAATATAAAATGAAGTCATTAACCAAAAAACAAATAAATGGGCCATGAAAAAAACAAGGGTGGGGGTGTGAAGAGTTAGAAATGGCTACAGGCCCAACAGGAAGCCCAAGTTCAGGGGAAATCCCAACCCAGCCTTCGGTTAACCTAGGTTGACTCGCAGCCCCAATCTAGACCGTCAAATCATCAGATCTGACTTGGTCTCTAGTGATCATGCTCATGATGGGCGCGGGTGCACGGTAGCAGGATGGGGTTCACGCACATGGACCATACGACTTAGTCATGGACAAGTGGCCAAGAAGGAACCATCATGTTCCACCACCTATCCTCCAGCAACGGTTGTCTCTTAAAGAAGAGGGAATCCCAAGTGAGACTCAACCTTACGCTAACACATGAAACGACTCCTCTCTCAATCTTCTAACTCTCTATATCCAAAACAGAAACCTTACATTAAAACACAAGAAAAGAAGATTAAACATGGTGTCGGCGCAAGAACTCCAAGGCGGAGGACATGAACAACATGGTGGCGCTTAAGAACACAGCGGCGGCGCTGCCGTGGGTTACCCAGAAATTAGTCGGACCTTCTATCGTACCCAACCAAACCTTCCTAAGTCCAAATATAACCATAGATTTCACCAATAACCCCTCAAAAATCCAAACGGATCGATCTACATCAAAACCCTAAAATCCACAAAAATCCAAAAATCGACTCAAATTCTCCAACAATCCAAGCAGCCAATAGAGGGCTCCTACTCAGTTAAATATGGTGAACACGAAGGCGCAATCAATTTGGATTCAAACGTGAAGAAATCTACCTGATTGACGCTAGTTCGACGACGTTCTCTCCGGCGACCTTCAGATAAGTCAATCCCTTCTGCTTTACGACGTCCTCTTTCTTCTTCTCTCTCAACGCGCCTTTCTTTTCCTTGTTGTGGGGTGAGTTTAGCTCACTTGGAGTTTCACTGAGAAACTCTGAGTTGTCCTTACGTTCTTTGGTAGAATTTGTCCAAGAAGAAAAATCAGCAGCGTAACAGTAGTATTCTCCCCCCCCCCCTTAATTCCTTCTACTAGTCTCCTTTTATAGGATAGTCCCTTCAGATTTAAACTTGGGGTGAGGTGCCCTTAGATTTGGTGAGCTTTTTTCTTGCTGTTAGGATCAATCCGTTGGAGAATTTAATTCATCCCTGATTTTGTGGGATCCAATTTGTGAGCGCCAAGTCTTGAGTGGTATCACCACCTTGTGATGGAAATCTATCCTATGTAGAATCGTACATTGCTTATATTTTGTGGTCCCCTCATGTATTGTAAATTAGATTGAAATTATCCTTCAAATGATTTTTATGTTTATGTTCAAGTACTCTAATTCTTTTCAGTTTGTGACGCCAATAACCTGCTCTTTTGTTTGGTTGTCGTCAATTCGAAATGCTTTGTGATAAGGCTATATTCGGTATGAGATGAGTGAAATATATACGGATGAGTTTGCACATATCTTAATATTTGGATGCATGCTTTGACTAAATCAAATAACAAACCAAATGTTTGACTTTCCCTACCTTTCTTTTAGATTGGCCAAATGTATGTTTTTTATATGAGGGTTCATGACCAAATGAAGTGGTCATGTGACAACGATGCAAAACATGGAATTTTTGTTGAAACAATATGCCATGAACAAGATTAAAAGAGGCTTTATTGAAGGAGGTGATTATATGAATGCAGATGAATGTAATGTAATCTAAGTATGACAAAATTTGGGGTATGACAATAACCATACGGTCGCAGACACCTCTTAGGCAAGTGTCTAGCAACCATGCTCTCCCACCACATATAACCTAAATATAATGAAGACTCCTCGAACTCACGGTGGACTCTATGATCAATGTATGGTGTCCATATGACATCATCTACAACCAACGCATCGAGCCTCCTCCGATACTCAACAACACCACTCATATGTGATTGTCTCCCCTTCCATCTCCTTGCCCGTGGGGCCCACACTAGGGAATGTTGCACCCTCATATCACAAATGATGGGGAAATACTCGTATATCCAGCACTAATATCAAAACACAGATATAAAAATTAATAAATAAGAAATGTTATTCGTAACAATAAAATAAGAAATCAACAACAAATATTAATTTTAAGCTTACCTGTAACAAACTCAAATAACCAATAAGTTGTCTGTTCTTAAATATTGTCGTCACTCCAAGTGTTGTGTACAAGATGGTCAATGTCGCGCAACCCTAAGCCTAACTGGTAACGTTGAGGCTACTGAACAGGCACATGTACCTGGCGTCGATATAAACACCTAACTTGTTCGCAAAGAGAGTACATGCTACTAGATGTAGCATGTACACCCTAACGGCAACCTTATAATTCTCAACCGCTACAAGCTCGTTGTATGTCTTCCGAAGCCAAGACATATGAAGGTGGGAGCCCATGTTGATTCCAAACTCCTTTTGCACATCCTCCTAAAAAATTCTCAATTCTCGTGCAGTAGTCATACATGCAAGCAGCATGCTAAGAACATGAGTCGTCCATAATTTTTCATCGATGGGGGAGATGGAACAAAGAGGAGACACCATCTAGAATGATAGTCATCTCCCCAAACGAAGATGAAATGAAGATGTGTCCTTGTGCCATCTCTCAACAAACACAATAAATAGCAGCGCGTCAAGCATGGTGAGGGAGCAGTAGGAAAAATCAAGTAGCTCGAAATCCCGTACAATCTGACTGACCTGATCAGGCATCAGAATCTTCGGGAAGTCCTTTAGCTTCGAACCGTACGAAGTCACCTTCAGTGTGGGACGGTCCTGTGACAAAAAAATATAAAAAACATTTGCAGTTAGCTTCATGGCACAATAGTAAATAAATTAAAGTTAAACATAAAAGGCATATATCTCTCCCTATCATAGTCGTAACGCCACATGGTATGCATACTCAATAAGCACCGACCGGTCAACGGGTCCTCCAGGGAATCCTTCATCAATGTGCACAGATAGCTCAATCGAAGGAGTTAACCTCTATGTCAATATAACATATGGGACCGGATCAGCAACAACAACATCTGACTGGACCACCTCAGCATCCACCTCATCAACAACTACCCCAGTAACCTCTCCAGCTCCAGCAACCTCCTTAGTAAACACCCCAACAACCTCTCTAGCTCCAGCAACCTCCCCACCAACCTCTCTGGCAACCTCCTCAACAACCTCTCCAACAACAATCTCATCTGCCACCTCATCTCTGGACTGCTCAACTGATCGTACTTGTGGGCGTCGAGTGCTACGAGGTGCGCAGAACCCACCCTGCTCAGCTAACCGTTTCCAGTGTGAACCAGTTGGAACCACTCGTCCAACCTGTATTCGAGAAGACTCAGTCTCAGCAGCCCTAGTTTGGTATGTCGCTCTATCGATAGATATGTTTGCAATAGTGTTGTTTCTAACTCTATATTCTACTACAAAAGAAGGAGACAAATTTTTAAAAATACAACTATCGAAAATTTTAGAATTTCCGGTAAAAAAACAAATTTTTTATCCATATCGGAAATTTCAAAATTTACGATAAAAAGATCAGATGTTTATAACTACCAAATAATCAAATGGAATTTTACTGAAAATTTTAAAATTGCCGATAAAATTGATAGAATTAATATCATAAATTTTGAAAATTCTGATACAAAACTCCAGAATTTTTGTCTTTTAGAGTAAAAAAACATATTGTTTTGAAATTTCCAATATCGCCACAAAAATTTTAAAACTCCACTTGAATCCTGTAAATTTTGAAAATGAGTGAAATAATTTTGCAAAGGCAATGTTATCTTTTCTTATGCAATGGGGGTGTCAGGTTTAATTGGAGAGTAACAAGGAAAAAAATCTCCCTATTATATTCCTTACTCACAAAATCAATCCTCATGTTTTATTTTTAACCGGTTTTAATCTCCATCCTTAATTTTGATGTAAAAAAAAATTAATACTTGTGGATGTTTTGATGATGTGGAATGATATTTATTTATTTTTCATTATCCAAGTCATTTTATAAATAAATTATTATTTAATATTTTATAATTAGGTTTTTTTAAAAATCTATATGAAAATTAATTAGTACATATTTTAAAAACAAATTGTTGGGCTTGAAGCACATCTCTTTAAACTTCGAGTTTATATTCAGTGTTGTAAGTATACGTTCAAAATAAATAAAACCCACACGATGTGGGACATGTTCTGCTAGCAAATATGTATATCTTCTCATCCTAATTGCTTGCAGTTCTCCCTCCTGAGAGCTTAGGGCCTCGTTGGTATCAAAAACAATTGATTTAGAAGATCTATGGAATGAATGTACTCATATAGCTAAATCATTAGGAATTAAAGTTGCAATTAATCAAAAATTACCATTCATAATCAGACTTGTCATTCTCTGAATTCAAGAATTCTTCAACCACTGACCTTCCAATTGTCGGTTAGAATTGTTGTGCTGTGCCTCCTACTTAAATAGCATTGGTTGAATTGGAGGATCAACATACTACAAAACAATCCTCTGTTGACATGATCTTTAAGAAATGTGCCGATGAAAAGAAAAACAAAATAGAATATTATTCATATTCTAATATTCAGTGTCATGTTCTACTTTATAAATGTTATTTTCATTGAAAGATCAAGAAAGCCCATATGACAAATACAGTTCGCTCCACTATCATATTCATATTTAAAACACAGTCTGAAACATAATACAGTTACACAAGAATATCCAGGAAATCATGTGATTTAATGCCGGTGTCTGAAAATGTCACTCATTTGCAGTACTTGTTGAACCACGCAGCAATGCTAAGGAAGCTTTCAAAGTCGGATTGTGGTCTGTACATAAGTTAAACCAAACTATTTTATCAATTACAACTCTATTTAAACATAATAGATTTCTATGTAAGATTTGTGTACCTTTCAATTCCATGAACATCGTTTGGAAACACGATGACTTTAACCGGTACTTCTTTCTCCTTTAAAGCCCGAGCATACTACATATTTGAACAATATGGTTTTCTCCATCACAAGGTTCTTAGTATAAAAGGTAATGCAGCTCTTAAATTGAGGATTAAAATCTTACTTGCAGTCCAGTTGAAATTGGGACGCGAAGATCTTGGGCACCTAATAGAAAAATTGTTGGTGTTTTTACCTGCAAACATCAAAATATAAATTTGTAATGCCAGGATTTAACAAGTATGAAATATTATAAATACTGTTTTATAATAACAGCAGGTTTCGGAATGCTGAACTCTTTAAATTTGAGACCAGTTGAATGTACAGACCTTTGAGATGTGTGCAATAGGAGACTTGCTATAAAATAGACTCAGATCCTCTGCTGAAGGTGCTTCAGTAATCCTATCCCTCCCATTGGTTCCATAGGTCTCGACAAAGCACCAATCAGGAATATCAGTTGTACCAACCATCAGAGCAAGGTTACAAACAGGATTTCTGGCGGCGGCTGCAGCAAACTTCTCCGGAGCCTATAGCAATCAGAAAGACATTATAAAATTCTAAACAATGCTAAAACAAAACTCATAATAAATTTGTGAGCCCAAACTTTGAGTACATAGTCACAAAAAGTTACAGGTTAAACTTGCAAAAATGACTAGATAAAAGAATTCTATTCGAAATGTATCAGATTTTAAAAGTCAGTATCTGCGGACCTGGCCAATCAAGTGGGTTGTGAGAAAGCCACCATGTGAACCACCAAGTACCGCAATCTTTGATGGACTGGCAAGTCCCAAGTCTATGACATGATCAATAGCATTGAGTACATCATTGACATCCTGCATATGACAAATTAAGATCAAGATCCATCTTCATAGAAAAATAAGGCCATACAATAATTTTTTAGCTTGCTTAGAAAGAGAGCTGCAGTAGATATATAACACATAAGCATGAAAATTTAGAAATCAGAAAGAAAAACAACTAAGTACCTGAGATCCAATTTTCCCCGGAAGAGATTGTAAGGCTTCCTCGCCAAATCCCAGTGAACCTCTGAGAAACATTGTCAAGTAAGAAACTTGTAGAAGCACTAGTCCTAGACAGTTGTTCAACTATGGTAGGACATCTAAAAGAGGCTTCATGCATTGTGGGATTCATACTGGCTATGGAAGTAAAGGCGTTGGCAATATCATTCTTTCCTAGAGAAATACATTTAGTATATGATGATATAACAAACTCGTTAAAATAAAATACTAGCTGTAGTCCCATTGCTAGAACTTTTATCTCTTAATTATTACAGATAGGGGCAATAAACTTGATGTATTGAACCGCAATATATCAATCTAATCAAATCATTTCTCGGATTGTCCTCTTTTACTACTGTTAAGAATCTCACATCGGACAATATAAGGACAATCCTCACCCTACTAATCGGTTTTGTAGGGTTGAGTTAGGCCCAACCACACATTCTGAGATGGTATCAGAGTCTGGTTTAAGATCCGGTGGGCCACCTGCTATCAGGTTTTCACTATCGGGCCACCCACCATTTATTTCCACGCTCCAGTTGTCGAGTACTAGGTGTGAGCAGGTGTATTAAGAGTCTCACATCGGACAATATAAGGCCTGAACATGTGCTTATAAGTGGGGACAATCCTCACCCTACTAACCGATTTTATAGGGTTGAGTTAGGCCCAACCACACATTCTGAGAACTATTCTGAGAACTACCACAGTGGTATAGTATTAAATATTTATAAACCATTTTATTGGGGAAATATGAAGCTTAAAAGGAGGTAAATGATCTAGTGCAAAGAAAAAATATATGTTGAATATATAGTACTTCATGTAAACAAAAAGCAGATTATTTCATGCCTTGAGAGCTGTGCTAAAAAGTACTAAATATCATGATATAACTTTCCATATCAAAATCATCATTGAAGCTGTATGGCTTTACAGCATAATGCCAAAGCCCAGAATCCCCGATAGATATTTCTAAAGCTGCCCCACACTATGGTTAGGATTTCTCAGAGACTTCAAATAATAAGATCAAAATAATAGAGATTGCTTTGGCGGGAAAATGGCTATAGAGATTTCTACTAGAGCCTCACCAACTTAAATGATAAGGAACTTTAGGCTCTTTTGGTATTCTGGACTATTCTTTTTGTCCATTAGTTTACAGGATTTGGATTCTTGGTCCTTCTGTGGTGTCGTCATGCAAATACGTTTTCCAACATCCAACTTTTTCAATGAGCAGAGATACCATCTATCTTGATAAATCCCAATGGAAATCCGAAAACCCCTCTAGTGTCCGGTTTTTTATTTGGTCTCAAGTGCATAAGAGCATACATAATAATTATTAATGATGTATTGCAAGTTTATAGGCAATATAAGGTTATTTCCTTTGATATGTAAGTTATATGTGGTGTGACCTAAGAATCACTACAAATCTCCAAGCATCTATCTATCTACACCAGTATCACTATGAGACTAGGAATCCATTTCTTGATCAAACACTAAGTAAATATGAACAGGAATATGATTCAACACATCAAACTAATTATGAATTTTAAATTCTCAGGCACTGAGGGGGACATTATTTACCTGTAGTTGACAATCAACAAGCTATATCCAATTGAAGCAAGAAAAGCCTGTGACTTTGAAAAGCTTGACAAAGCGACAGTGTGTGGTCCCCCATGAAGGACCACGATTAATGGATCACATGTGTCAGTTTTCTTAGTTTTTGATGACACAAATATAGCTTCATAGGGTTTACAAGAGCCTGAAATTGAAATTGGCATGAAATTGAAAATCAAATTTTCAGGAAAATTTTGAGTATAACTCAGCAACCAATATTATAATACCAGACATGATCAAGATTATCTAACTAACTTCAACAATAGTTCTATGTTTACTGTTTATTCTTGCAAGTGTACCCATACATAAGCATGCTATGTATATACAAAAAACGTAATCAGTTTTATACAAGTTTATCATTCTTCATTATACAAGCTTATATCTTTCATCTTCATGCAACAGAACATTTACTTGCTGAAGGGCAGTAAAAACTACACAACTGTAAACATCCAAGAAACATTAATTTGTGGAGATCTTCCTTGGGTGGTTAGTTGTTTCTGTTGCACAACAGCAACAGATACCAAGCCCCACAAAATGCCATCGGCTGTTTAATCTCACAATTGGTTGTGATCACTGATCAGTAAATAAAAGTTGCATTAAGATACACCTATGCATTTAATCTAGCCCAAAAACCCGAAGTAAGCCATATACCTTTAGTTGGGTTCTGAGAAGCATCCTTGACTGAGATCTTCATTACACTGAACGTAAGAGAGGATAACAAAGAACTTACCTGCAGAAAATTCAAATGAACTTTTAGAACACAGCATTGTTTTTATTTACAAAAATAATCCATACAAATAATGCCAAGGAAGATTAACCAAAACCTTTTCAGAGAATTTATATATGGGATTTGATACATCCGACCAACTCCATTCATTATTACCAGCTTCCTTCTCAACAAAGGTTCCATACTTGACCTGTGGAACATCTACTGGACTGCTAGAAACTGCATGTAGTTAGAACAATTTAGACTGAAGCAACGCACATATCAGACACATATACTACAGATCAAAGATAAAATGAGCATCTAATGTTACCGGCAAAAATATTGTTCCCATGCAACGTAAGGAGACTCCACGAGAAATTTGAGTCTGCGGGGGTGATTCGCTTTACTTGTCCACTGTATTTGATGAAAATATGCAGAGCTTGGTCAGGATGATTTGTTAACGGTTTACATAAACATAATAAAAACAATCCTACTGTTATCATTACCTTACCTCAACACATTGACAGACAGTAAAACTTGACTGCTGTGCCAGACAGAGGGAATAACCAAAGTATGGCCATCAGAAAGCCATGGATCACTAAGGATAGTTGAAAAGTAAAGCCCGGGAAAGCCATCATCCTCAGCACACAGCACAACTGGTATCTTAAAAAAAGTAGTACAAAAAATATCAAAATAACTTTAAGTTTGACAAAAAAAAATTAAGCACTCATCATGTGGCGAACAAACATAATGAAAATGACCATGCTCATTTTACAGCTTTTTAAAAAAATATATATCATAAATCTAGAGTTAAACTGGTTGTAGAAAAAGCTTACAACATCATGGACTTTTGCAGATTGATGGAATTTTATATCCTTGGGCCAATCAATTCTATGAAGTGAATTTGTAGCAGAATGGGCCCCAGAATCAACTGAACTTCTTGCAGATAAAAAGACGAGAAACTTTCCATCTGGGCTGGTAGAAAATGCATGTGTTAAAATCAAATTTGTAGAAATTATATTCCCACACCTATTACTAATTACTTGTTGAACCAGATCATGCGATGAAAATTGATAATAGCATTTAGGAAAGCTTGTGATGATTTCAGGGAATATTAATACCAACCAAATGTTATTTTTTATATTCTTCAAAGTATTTGCACAATAGTCATTAAACTCTTTTAAAAGAGATGGTCTCTAAAATATAAATGGTAAACCCTTCATCATTAGCCAACATCCCCACCATCTCGTCATAAGTCAATACATTACATGCATACCAAAAATATAACACTATAGCAAACTCTAAGTTGTTGCTCCAGCATATATGAAACAAGAGGTAAAAATTATCTGACTCTGATGCGCATTGAGAATGTGAGTATCAGCTTACCTGAACCGTGGAAGGAAAGCACTACTTATGGTTTGAGTTAGGTTAAGCGCCTGAGCACTTTCAGTTGAGCTGCATCATTACACCTTTATACTTCAGCTCAAATAACCAAACTTAATAAAACAGAATCACTTTTAAAAAGAAATTAAACTGAAGTAACTTACTGGATCTCATTTTCATTGGTTTTTGATTCATGTGGTGCTTTAACAACATATATTGAACAAGGCCTGTTATAGCAGTACTTAATACCAAGTTTTCTTGTCTCAAATGACCAGCCAACAAAAACCAAATACTGAGCAGAGCCTTCACTTGATGGAGCCCATACAACTTGTCCAACACTCAAAGATTTGTCGATTCCTTTGACGGCCTGTACCTCTCCACTGTAAAATCACTATTATAATTAGGACTTTCATAAATAAAATATTTACTACTGAATGAATATAAATTATAAACTATACAGAACCTAGCAATGTTTATGACAAAAAGTGCAGGCTGCCTCTTTCCCGCATATGTTTCTCCCCAATCCTCTTCCCAGTCTCCTTGACCTTTCCAGCTACTAGAATCCTTGTCATCAGAACCACTTTTCTTGTAGCCCAGATCATTGAATGTAGGCTTTGCCGGGGAAGGCTCTTCTGCGACATATGCTATAAGAGTTTCATCGAAGTTCCAAGAGATTCCCTCAAACCTACAATATCACAGAACAAGACACCGGCTATTGAATTTTAATGCATGCCGGCATGAACGTTTTAATACTATTACATCCTGCAGAGGTCGCAACTTACTTCAACAACTAAAATGAAAAACACTATAAGAAAAATATAAAAAAGTAACCGTATCCAAAAACATTAGCTGATTGACAGACAAAAAAGAAAAACAGCTGAAAATACGAAAAACCACACAATACTTGAGGTACAATAACTCAATGGGGCATGAGAACACTACCAAGTTCTTAAAATTATATATCATGAAGTGGCTATAGTAAATCAAACAAAATAAGAATAAAATTGAAATGAAAATGCAAGTCTTTGCAGTCACACGATCTGGAACGTTAAATCAAGAGAAAACGGCCTAAGTTTTGATTTCGGTAAATCAGGTCCAAAATACAAACTCAAAATATGAATCGTCCAATCTTAGCATATAACTATTCAGATCAAAGACTGCAGTGATTGAGTTAATGCAAGTAATCCAAACTCAAAATGTAGCACGCATCATTGAAAATATAATAAAATGCTAGTATGCATCTATTTATTGTAATATGCACATTTGAATTGATATAAAAGTTCAGAAAAAATAACAGATTTTAGAATAAATAAGTGCTATGCCATGGAAATGTGACACATGCATAACTATTATTCCAAAGTGTAAGTGCTTCCCTGCATGGTTATGAAATCGAGATTCAAATCTTGAATTAGAAGACCAATTTTCAGAATCATGAACTGAATCTTGTTATGAATAATCATAATATACATTACCAATAAAACCATAAGTTTATAGTTACCGACCTATTTGAGTTTATCTACTGTCATAAGCACTTGTGAGACTGTTCGGGAGAACTTATGACACATTCACAAACTATTTTCAATTGATATTCATAACATAAGCTCTCCAAGATGGCTTATGAAAAAAGCTTATAGCTTATACGAAAACAATTTATCTTTAGTTGACATTTTATCATAGAAATGGCTTATGCATAGACTTATGTTATAAGCTGCAAATAAATCATTCAAATCATAAATCAAATGACAAAAGAAAAGTAACCGGCATAAAAAGTTGACAAATAAGTGGCTGGCTACATTATGATGAATTTGGATTCATCATAATGAATCAAAACTCAATATCAAATGCATGTCCAAATAGATGCATACTGAAGATTCGTATCAATTGAGTTCTGCGAACAACAATGACAAGCAAAGTGGTGATGAGATGATAATTTACCATCCATCAGTGTACACAGAACCATGTTTGGATTGAGGTATATGAAACTCCTTTTCAAGATAAGAGTTGCTCCAAATTTCGAACCGAGAAGGACCATCACTCTCGGGATTTCGAACAATCAAAAGCTTTGAACCAGAAGGTGACGGAACCATAGCGGAAACTCCAGACACCTCGACCGGAAACGGAGCCCACTGTAAATTAACGGAACCGTCATTCCGTTTAGTAACCGTAGACGATAGAATTAACTTCCGTTTCTTGTTAGCCAGAAGATTCGGTTGACTAACAGAAAACATCATTCCCTGCGAAGAATCTTTAACCGCAAAAACCACAAAATCAACTTAGTTGAAAAATCGCAAACGCGATTATTGAAATTTGAAATTGGAGAGTGGATTTTGATTTACCTGTGTCTGATTTGAAAATCCATGCCTTATCGATGGAAGAGATAGCGGTGAATTGTTGAAGTAGGTTAGAGTGAAGTGCGTATTGTTGTTCTGTTTCTTCGTCTATTCCTAATGGAAATTCTTTGAGTTGAGAGCTTTTTGGATTATCCATTGCTGAAAATTTTCTGGTGAAGATTATTGAGATTAAGTTAATAAAAGAGTGTAATAATAGAGAAGAAGAAAATAAAATGAGATGAGTGAGGAGAAAGGTTACGTGAGGAGAGAAATGGGTGTTTTTGTTGATGAAGTGGAAGATGGTAAGTAATGAAAATAAGAAAATGGGTTTCGGGGAAAATGGGGTGACGATAGAGATAAAGCAGTTGGTGACACGGCTGACGCGATGCTACTACAACCCATTAGCAATGGCAGCAGCTATCTTGTATCACGTGGTTTATCATTTTCTTTTCTTTTTTTATTACATGAATCACATCATTTTTTTATTATTAAATCAATAATACCTGCAATAGTGAATTCAATTCAATTCAATATGAATCATGACATTGGCAACGGTAATCAAGATTGGACAACTCTATGGGTTACAACTTGTCACACAATTTGGTACTAGAGGAATCATAAAGAACATGTTAAATATTATGTTCTTCCAATTAATCTCAATAATGACATAAAGCAAAAGGCACACGATTATTTTTCTTTCTTCCCACTTTCTATTCACTTTCCTACCAAACAACTTAAAAATTATGTTACTTTTCATTCACTTTCATTTCCCTTACTTTCTTTCTTTCTTATTTCTCTAGGCACATGTTTTAAAATAATCAAAAAATTTGACTTGACTTACTTCTTCTCTATTATCTTTGTAATATAATAGCATGAGCATTTATAATCACATATCACAAATATTTTATGTTTGATTTTTAAGTTTAATCTAAGAAGAAAACTATATACAAATTAAGGAGTTGTCTCCTTTTTCTAATTTAATAAAAATTAGAATCAAATTATTCTCTTATTTGTATTTTTTTCAAATTGATGTGGTTAGTCAATGAAACTCAATTTATTAACAAAAAATGGATGATATTGTGTGAAGCAACCTTGGTAAGAATAGTTGTAATCTTAAAATATAATTGATTTGAGGAAGTGATATTCGTTGGTTATCGCCGGCATCACAGATTGAATAACAACCGATTTTGATATGTTTGATGTGTTCGTGTAAAATGGAATTTGCAAATTGAAGACAAAACTAGCAAGTAAACTAATCGTGTCAGAGTAATAAAAATAAAAATTGATTCCCATGGATTGAGCATTTTAACAAGCTTATTATTGTGTTTTTAAACATAAATTTTGGGAGATTTTTATATGATTTTGTGAAAGCAATTTGCGCAAATAAAAATTATAATATATACAAGTTTTAGAAAGCGATCATGCTTTGTTTCGAGTCCACTTATTGTTATAGTTGGTAATTGCGTTTATTCTCCTGAAGTGATTTCCTAGAATTATGATAAATTAACTTGATTGTTATACTTAATTAATTGGTGGATAACTCACCCCTTTTCATGATAACTCTTTAATTCCTTAAGTAAAAATATGAAATAATGCTCGTTAATTTCTTGATCACAAACTTATAGTTCCATATCCCTAGTTGATTACTAAGTTTGAAAAATTATCTATTTCAGGTTCACGATGTTAAGGTCAGTAATCTTTATGATCCTTGGTTTGAGAAATTATTGCGACTGATCGTTATACTAGATACTACGAGTGATATTTATACCATATTCGAATGATATTTGCACCATCAGAGGGTGTATTTATTGGTCGATCATCTACCGTGCAAGTAGTAATCATACAATATAGAATTGGGTTGTTTTATTCTGGAGGTGACACTTTAGCTTGATTGTTTTGCATAATTTTGGATAGTGCCGCGAGACGTCTTAAAGAGTGTGAACTGTTTTGCGACTCATCCCAGAAACTTCTTTTGTGTCTATTTTCAAAATCCAAAAACAACAATTTTAAGATGCTTCAAAAACTGCCATACTACCGAAGAAGTTATTGGTAACACTATGGCCGCTGTCTCTGACAAACCATTCAAGTTTGAGGTTTTTCTCTTCAAACGTTGGCAGACTAAAATGAAAATTTCCTAACCTTAAAGAAGGTTGCCAACATTTTGGCCTTTTGGATTAAACGAACAAACTAATGATAATAAATTTGGGGATTCAAATAGAACACTTAATAGTGTTCAAGTTGAATTTGTTGCATAGATTACAACAAATGATTTACAGCTTAGGAAAGAAATTACTATATGGAAAGAGAATTATAATCTTTACAAAATCGTATTTCGAATAGACTCGCAGATGATCTGTATGATTAGTACAATAAATGTGATACTATAAAACATGATTAGGAGACTCTGAAAAAGAAGTATGACGTAGAAGTTATAGAAAAGAAGTATGTTGTTAGCCGCCACCTCATGTATCAAATGGTAAAGATGAAAGGTCTGTGGAGACTCAATGTTACGAACTTTAAAATATTGATTTTGAGAACATCATTGAAGGTATATGTTTAGATGAAAAATTTTTAAAAAAAATTTATTATTGACAAATTGCCCCTAGTTTAAAAGTTTTTAAAATTATGCTTTGCTACAAAATAAAAGAATTTTAAATTGAGAGTCTGATTATTCATCTTCGAATTGAAGAAGAATCTTAGAAACATGATCAAAGAGAAAAAAATCATGATTGTTTCAAACAATAAAAAGAAATTTGGTGTAGTTCTAAAGTCATTTGGAAAATAATTAAAGAATCAGAACCACAATGTTGTGAACTGAATTAATAATGAGAACCCTTCAAGAGCCCTAATTACACCAATTAATAAGCAACAACCACCACCACAAAGAAATGACACTAGCGTTTTCCCTTTCTTCAATTGTAGAAAACCAAGTCATATGATTAAGAAATGTAAGATCGAGTTTAAACCTTGTGTTGCCCTTAATGTGTAACACCCCGATTAAAATAAGAGAATTATTTGATTGAGTTAATAGTATTTTATTAATTTAATTAAATAAAGTTGAATTATTGGATTATTATTATTATTATTATAGATATTATTATTTTAATAATGATTAAACAAATAATATAATTGGAATATGAAGAGTGGAAGGGTAAAAGTGGAATTGGGTAAAAGAGGCCAAAGGAGATAACTGAAGGGTTTGAATTTCACGTATTTTGCCTCAGAGTCAGAAAAGGGAGAAGCGCTGAAGAGAAAGAGAAGGAAGAGGAAAAGGCCAAAGATTGCTCAGAGCTTCCTTCAATCCAAAGAGGTAAGGGGTCTGAACCTTATTAAACAATAATATGCTGAAAATGATGGAATATTGTATGAACGAAATTGGGATTTTAACCGAAGGAAATTCGTAGGAATTAGATGCAATAGTGTTAGAAATTGTGAGATAAAATAGGGTATGATTCGTGTTAGGTGATATGAGTGATTTTGTGTGAAATTGGGACTGTGAACGGTTGAATTGGACAGGTTCGTAGCAGAGAAAACCCATAGCAGATCTGGAAAACTGGATTCTGGTCATACGCGTATGGCACTAGGCAATACGCGTATGGGAGGGCTTAGGAAAGGGAGTTTTGGCGCTGGTACGCGCCATACGCGTGTGATACGCGTATCCCTGGATGTGGTACGCGTATGGGGTATGTCATACGCGTATGAGTGGAAGAGATGAGGTTTTGAACGTGAAATTGGTCTCTGTTGGTACGCGTATGGGTATGTGATACGCGTAACATACGCGTATGAGATGGGCATTACGCGTATGGATTTGGGCAATACGCGTATGGGTATAGGTCATACGCGTATGGGCAGACTTGTGGTTTTCCTGGGCTGTTGTTGTGCAGTTGTCAGTTGTTTCGGCTGAGCAAGGTGACTTAGCTGATGCATGACATACGAGGGATCGATTCCCGTTGTTTTGAGTAGTATAGATATTAGTAGAGTGTGCTAATACTGTGTTTGATTATGTGGCATGATGTGATATGCTCCTGTGATAAAAATGTATTAATGATGATGATGACATGACTATATGATGCTGTTGTTGCTATGTTGATTATGATGCATGTTTGATGTGCATGCATTCATGAAAGGCCGATGCCTAGTGATGAACGGACTGAGTTCCAATGATGTTGTTGACTCCGGGCTTGTTGAGAGGCTTAGTTCCTTGCGGGGAACTCGGATTCTATGGTGATGAATCTGGGAGTGGTGATCCTGTGTTGGTCACAAAATGGGTATACCGAGTCGTGTTGAGTCATACATGGGTGTGTGCATTGCATTTGATATGTTGTTATGTTGATGTTCATGAGTATATTGATCTTGATGATTATGATGAACTGTGTTGGCGTATGCGCGATACAATTATATTTATAATTCTGTCGTGATTGCTTATAATTCTGTCGTTATATTATTATTTAATAATGTGATTCTCACCCCTTCTGCATGTGTTTATGTTCATCTATGATGAGCAATGTGCAGATAAAGAGAAGTAGCTATTGTTGAGGTTGGAAGAATAAGTGTAGAGTTATTCTACAGAGTCGAGTCAAATGCTCTGGTCATGTGACACCGGGGTTATGGGATTCGATAGATAATTGATTACTATTTAAGTTGTTTATGATGACTAAGATGAACGATAATATTTGTGCTGTTGTCCGCTGCGAAATCTTAATAAAATGAATAGTATGTTTTATGTTGTGATATGATAAGTATTATGTTATTAAGAAATGTAAACTCTTCTACATGTTGTACTCTGATAATCTATTTAAATATGTCGTTTGGAAAATAATTAAAGAATCAGAACCACAATGTTGTGAACTGAATTAATAATGAGAACCCTTCAAGAGCCCTAATTACACCAATTAATAAGCAACAACCACCACCACAAAGAAATGACACTAGCGTTTTCCCTTTCTTCAATTGTAGAAAACCAAGTCATATGATTAAGAAATGTAAGATCGAGTTTAAACCTTGTGTTGCCCTTAATGCATAGGTTAACCTAATTAATGAGCAATTTATTGCTTTAATCACTAAAATCAACATGATTGGTGAATCTAATGGTTGATGGTTATACATTGGCTCCTCTCTTCGTGTCTATTATGATCGTGCAATGCTCAAAACATACACGAACATGAAAGTGTTGTTGGGAGTTGCCCACGCCATTAATGTTGTCGGTATTGGAGAAGTGGAGCAGAGTCCACCTCTAAGAAAGACTTTAATCTTGAAGGATGTCATGCATACTTTAGAGATTATAAAGAGTCTGGTTTCTGGTTTCCTTCTAAATAAGACATGGTTTAGTCATTCTATTGGGGTATATTTATACCCCATCACTGAGAATGATATTTTTGTGAATGAAATTAAAAATCAATTTAGTAAGAAAATTAAGAGATTTCGTAATGATGGATGAACTGAGTATGATTTCGATTTACTTAATGAAATTGTTAAACAACATGGAAATGCACATGAAACGACTGAACCATACTCTTCTTAAATGAATTGTAAAGCAGAAAGAATGAATAGAACTCTTACTGAACTTGTTGTTGCAATTATGTTAAATTCTAGTTCTGCTCTTCATTTGTGTGGGTTGTTCACTATTTGCTATGTCCTGAATAGAGATCCCAAGTTTAAAAATTAGATATCTCCTTATTAGATATTAAATAAAAGACAACCAAACTCTTCTTACTTTAGAATTGGGGTTGCCTGGCTTATGTCAGAATTCTAGGTCCGAAGCGAGTTAAACTCGCTAGTAGAGCATATGAGTATCTATTCAATGGGTATGCAACAAATAGTAGGGAATATAAGTGTTATGAACTAAATGCTAAAGTGATCATAGAATCAAATGATGTTGAATTCTATGAAGGAAAATTTCATTTCAAATCGAAAAATAGTTGGGGCATTGAATTGAATCACATTCTTGTGATAAGAAGCACCAAAAGTAACGATGAAGTGGAAACAAAACTTCGACAAAGTAAATGAGTAAGAGTTGCTAAAGAATATGGTCCAGATTATGCGGCCTATACAATAGAAGGTGATCTAAAAAATCTTCAAAAAGCCTTGTCATCTCTGGATGCAGATTTATGGCAAGAAGCTATTAACGGTGATATAGATTCTCTAGAATCTAATAGGACTTGACGCTTAGTAGACTTGCCTTCTGGTTGTAAACCAGTTGGTTGTAAATGAGTTTTAAAAAGGAAACTAAAACCTGATGGAACAGTTGATAAGTACAAGGCTTGCCTTGTAGGCAAAGGTTTTAGACAAAGAGAAAATACAAAAAATTTGTATACTTTTTCTCCAGTCACTTGAATTACATCCATTAGGATACTTATTTCAATGGATGCTATTTTATAACTTAACAGTACACCAAATGGATGTTAAAATAAAATTTTTAAACTATGACTTAGAATAAGAAATCTATATTGATCAATAGGAAGGGTTTGTAATTCAAGGATAAGAAAACAAAGTAATTTAGTTAGATAAGTCATTGTGTGGTCTAAAACAAGCTCCAAAGCAATCTGATGAAAAGTTTGATAACTTAATAATATCGAACGGGTACAAAGTGAATGAAAGTGACAAATGCGTTTATTACAAATCTGAGAATCATATTTGCACTATCATATGTCTCTAGGTAGACGATCTACTGATATTTGGATCAAACATTCAGGTCGTTAATGATGTGAAATCATTATTGAGCAAAAACTTTGATATGACAGACCTCGAAGAAGCGAGTTTGATTCTTGTAATCAAGATCACTAGATTCGAAAAAGGAATTTCTTTGAATCAATCTCATTATATAGAGAAGATCTTAAAGAAATATAACTACATTGACTGTAAACCAGCGAGCACACCATATGATCAAAGCGTGAAACTGTTTAAGAACACTAGTTAAAGTGTCAGACAAACCAAATATGCGAGCATCATTGGCATTCTTAGGTATGCCATTGATTGTACTAAACGCGGCATTGCATATTGTAAGACCCCAATTTTGGCCCTAAGATCCCTCATGGCATCATAACATTGCATTTGCAAAGCCTCAAGGATCATGAGCATCTGGGTTCCCTTTGCCTTTGGGTGGGACCTCTTGTGAGTGGTTTGAGATCACCAAGCATGCTTGAATTGTATATCATTGCTTTTCTCATTTTTATTTACTAACCAAAAGCACAAAAATATGTCACTAACATTTCTTGTTTGTAGCTTGAGCAATCACAAGGTCTAAAGAGCTTCTAGGAGATCCTTTGTACAATGATAAAGTCAAGAGGAGATGAAAGCAAGCATGGTAATGGTTCCCAAAGCTCTCATCCATCAAATATGCCTCCCTAGTATCTCAATTCATCATTTTGATCAAAGCAAGTCAAGGAGTTTGAGGTTTGTTTCCCAAGGAAACCTTAATTCATTTGTTCATCAATTGTGCCTTGCTCATGAAGCAAACTCAACCCATGGTCAAATACCATCAAAGGAAGTTCTTAAATTCATTATTCCATGCATATTTTAACTTATTTGAGTACCCTAAATCATCAATTCATCAATATATGAGTGGTGGACTTAAGAAGTTGATCAGTCAATTCATCTGACTATTTAGAAATACACTGAGACCTAACTTTTTATGTGTTGGTCAAATGGAGATGATCCCAAGAGCACAAATGTTCTTAAGGATAATATGAGCAACTTTCATGTTCATAAAAAATTGATTGAAGCTTGGAAGATCATCATCCACTCCAAGACATTATAGGTCATTTTGACTGAAACCCTAATTTTGGGTCAACTTCCCAAGAACATAACTCATTCATTTTTTATGATTTTGAGGTGGAATCAAATTAATTGGAAATATTATTGTGTATACTTCAAATGTTATGTTTAGAAAAATTTCAAAATCTCAAAATAAATACATGTGATAATGCAAAACATTATAGGTCACTTTGGGCCAAATGCATTGAAATGGAAAAAAGTCCAACTTCAAGTGCCCATAACTTCTTCATTAAAAATCCAAATGATGCAAAATTTAAGTCCAAATTGATTGTCTTGAATAGATCTACAACTTTGACGTTGAAGGTTTTATCATTTGGAGCTTTCATCATTGAGACAAAAGGGCTTGAACATTGGCCAAATTTGGAAACTTCACTTATGCATGTTTTGCACCCTACACTTTAAACTCAAAATTCACTAATTTCCAAGGCCCAATTGAAATTTTGATCAACATATCATTTGTTCCTTATGCAACAAGCTTTCTAACCATTACTCATGAGGTAGCATTTGGAGTTTGGAAGCACCATTTTCGAAGGCATGAAAATTAAGTGCATTTTGTGAAATTCAATTCAAATTGCCATGCATGAGCTGATTACACTTAATATACACGTCCATTTGCAATTCATATGAACTCAGCAGGTCATTCCAGTCTTCATTGGGCCTTCAACATGATCACACAACCCCATGCAATGAAAAATCCATTTGCCATGCACACGAGTTAACTCATGCACTCAGCCCTTTCCAGCTATAAATACATGTGATATGCTTCATAATTCTCCAACCTGAAGGCGTCTGAAATGCTGCAAGAGTGAATCCCTAACCATACCAAAGGAACAAAGTTCATCTTTATTCAAAAATTCATATCTGAAATTCAATTGCATTTGGTTGAATTTTCAGATCTAAAGTTCCTAGACCTTCATCATTCGATCTATTGAAGTTTTGTTTTGCAAAAGGAACCAAGGAAAGGGACTCAAATCTTCATAATCCAAAGGTTTTGATCAACTGTTTTTTGCTTCGAATCTCCTTATACTTTGATCCATTGGCCTTGATATTGTGTTGTCTGAAGTCCTCTCTATAGAGGCATTATTATTGAGTGCTTAATTGTTGAAATCGAGCAAGTTCAGTTGAACATCACCAAACTTCCATCTCTGATTTCTCTCTTAATAGGAATCTAGAGTGGAAGTGAGTGATATAGGAGTGATGTACATCACTTCACCTTTCGAATGGTGCCTGGATCGTCCATTTTAGTGAGCATTTGAATCTCTGCATTTTTTGACCTTCGCCGGAGCTCACCCGAGAAGACGGTGGCGCTGGCCACCGTCTCTTTTCCAGATTGATTGTGAGCCATTGATCTCAATCTCCAGATCTAATCTCCACGCTCCATTCTTATGACTTTTTTAAATACCACATGTGGTTGCATTGACCGTGGAACATGTTGGACGTGCGCCTCTGGATGCTTGGATCTGCCAGCTCAATTAATGAGCTCAGATCCAAGGGCTCACGCTTTTTGCCATTTATTAATTCTGATTTTTATTTTCTATTTCATTTTTTAATTCCATTTTATTTCTAAAATCCATATCTCTTTTATTATTGGTCCAAAAAATATGGGACCAATTGCATTATTTCTCTTTTAATTTCTAGTTTCTAAAAATGATTTTTAATATTTTTTATTTTACCATTTGCTATTTTTTAATAATTTTCTCTTTTCTGGTTATTTTTAATTCATTTTAAATAGTTTTTGATATCCAAAAAATACAAAAGTATTTTTCTAACCTCTTTGAATGATGATGGATCTATGAAAAATATTCTCATAAATTTATTAATTGATTTGAGATTTATTTGATATTTTAGTTCAATTAGGTTATTTTTATTCATTTTTAATTGATTAAAATAGTTTCTGACTTTTAAAAATGCTGAAATTTTTTGTCAGACTTTGTTTGACTTGTTGAACTTGGGATAATTCACTTGGACTTTTCAAAGTTGATTTGAAGTGATTTTGAAGTTTGACCTTTCTTTAATATTTTAATTCAAGTTTATGTTCAAATATTAAAATGCCAAAAATATTTTGTTTATTTCTTGACTTCCAATCTTCATCTCATTTCTGATTTTATGGTTTGACCTTGATCTTCCCTATCTTTGGTCAACATTTATGGATTGGTACATTTCTTTTCATTTGATGCATTTTATTTTCTTCTTTTCCATTATCCATCTTCTTCTTATTCTTCTTCTTCTTCTCCTTCTTTTCTATTTGATCAATGAGTTAAAGGTTGGTAAGTTAGCATTGATTAGGGAGGTTTAATCTTCCTTGATTCAAATCTAATTCATCTTGATCAAATGATCAAGTGAATGGCTTTGCATTAAGGATAGGTTGCTTTCTAAATCATGCAAAGGACTTAAACCAATACAAGATCATCTCTCTTCCTCTTTTTCGCATGGCAAGTTGTTAGAATTTGGTTCACTAATCAAGACTTCTAACTTGTGTTGTTGCCTACATTATTATTGACCGGCCTCAGATAGTTGTGACTTCTACATAAGTCCAATTATGATTGCTTAACATAGCGCTAAATTTGCCTTATGGCACACTAACTACTAACATTAACCATTAACAATTAACATTTACTTTTTGCTCTTTACTTTTATGCAATTTACTATTCTTGTACATATTATTCATTTGCTTTTTTTCCTTTGCTCATTTGAGCACATGTTTATGTTAATGCAATTTGCCTTTTGCTCACTTGAGCACATAATTGTATATATATTATTGTGCTTGTGCTTTTGTTTTGATTATTGTGGACCAAAATGCAAAGAAATGGACAAACGGACTTAGTTTCTAGGACTTCCCCTATGCAAATTGGAGTAAAAGGATCTTAATGTGAAGATGGATTAGAAGGACCCAAACCTCTAAACTCACTCTTGTCCATTCTTGATTTACTTCATGGAACTTTTTGATGTGTGTGCTTTTGTGCTAGGGAATCCTATTTGAGCAAAAATGAAGAACCATCACCATGTCCATCCAAAGTGAAAGATACAAGAGTGTCATACGGTGAACTGACTTGGGGTATTTTGCTTTTTATCGCAATGTCGCGGATAGCAAGAGTCGCCACCGACTTTTCTTTTATCCAATAAGGAAAGGTGGAAAAGAACAGGAAAGACCTCAATAGATTTTGGGTTCGGGAGGTACATTATACAAAGGGAAGGTATTAGCACCCTTTGTATCCATGGTTATCCATGGGCTCTTAATTGTTGGATCACTTATATTTTTGTCTGAAAAGTGTTGGTGAATTGTTTAAAAATGTTTCGAAAAGAGAGTTTAACTTTGTAATGATTCTCGTATGAATGTATACAAAGTATTTATCTCGTTTGATTTTGAAAAACAGTTTAGAAAAATATAACTTGGTAATGATTCTAGTATGAATGTATACCAAGTGGTGATTTTCTAGGACTTGCAAAGTGTGAGGGGTGGAAAATGTTTTAGGTTATGATCCAGTAATTGAGAGTTATACCTTCCTAAGGTCGTTATGGGCATTTCCTATCCTTATGAGGGTAAAACTGTCCTTACTATTGAGAAGTAAGTAGTTTTATCCTTTGGATGTAAAAGGGTCATTGTAGGGTCATCGATAGGTCATTGAAGGCAACAGTTGTAAGGATACCTTAGCATTCGAAGGGACGATCATCATTTAACCGTAGGCTACACCGAAGGGTCATCGAGGGACAAAATCGTATTTTCGAAGGCAACATCCGAAGGACCATGATTTATTTTATGATGATTTAACCGAAGGGTCTTTGCTAAGTGTATCCCTACATTCGCGGGACACGACCGTTATACCGTAATACCGTAGGGCAGCAAAGAGAGGTCCAAGATCACATATTTAAAGGCCGTATTTTACAATCAATTAGGCAATTAGGATGAATCTCCACATTAAAATCAATACATTAAAATCAGCTAAGTAATTGAGGGTGGATCTCCACATTAAAATTAATACATTAAAATTAATTAGGTAATTTAGGGTGAAACTCCACAAAGGGCATCCCACAAATAAAGTGGAATACCTATCTAGCTAGCTTTCCCGGCGATGTGTGAACCTTTGCAAAACTCAGCAAACATGTCAGAATACCAAATCAGGGTGCAGTCGAGAATTACACCACAAAAGAAACCAGAACAGCAGTAGGGTCAGATAAACAATGCATGGCTATGATAAAAACATGACAGGTGGGCAAAAGTCAGAACAGAAAAGTCGGTTGCTGTCGCGTTCGCTCCTGCTTCGCCTAGCGAAGTCTTAGCGAACACTCGTTGCATGCTCGCTTAGCGATGTGCTAGCGAGCGGCTGCGGATTCCGGTTTTAATAATGATATAATGGCAGCAAGCTTCACACCTTATAGCATTCATTAGAGAGATTATGTGGTTAGACATTCAGATGTTCATGCATACTTAAATTCATATGTAAAACTTAAGATAGTTTCATAAATTCAATCATGATACCATGTGCAAATTAAGAACATAAGGTAGTAATAGCAATGCCAACCTGTTTGTGATCGAATTGTAACCTTGAATTGGCCGATTGGATCGAATTGAGCGGAAGTGACCTTGCTGCCGCCGGCTTTTCCTTCAGGGTTTCCTTTAGGGTTACTCGGAATTCTCAGGGTTAGCCTCCAGGGTTTTCCGTCTGTGAGCGCTAGGGTTTGCTTGCTAGGGTTCTCCTTTCGTCCTTTTTTGTCCTCCCTTTTTCTGACTGGAGTTGTGGTATTTATAATGCCTTTTTTCATGACCTAATGGGCTCAGAGTGAAGCCCAAAATTTTTTGTTATCTGCCAGCTTCGCTAGGCGAGCGTGTAGCGAACGTTCGCTAGGCGAGCATGCAGCGAACGTTCGCTAGGCGAAGGATTTGCTCGCCTAGCGAGCAGGCCAGTTTGGGCCATTTTCTGGATTGGGCCACTCGTGAGCTAGGCCTTTGTTCCTTTAAGATCAGTGTCATAAAAATGAGTCGGAGTGCCCTGAAAAATGTCTTGAAATATTAATGGGCAAATTTTGGGGTATGACAGCTGCCCCTGTTCAATATTCTTGAACCGAGAGAGTCAGAATGGTATGTACGCCATTCGTGGTCTGGAGGTGGAAGATTATTGAACACTTAGGATGCCCCAAAAATTTGCACTTGTCAATTAGTTAGTCTTGATGGAGATGGGTTTAAAGATGCCATCTAGGAAGTTTGATGATGAGAGCTTCATAGTACGTCGTACGTTAGAAGATATCTGAAGTCATGGGTGTCACTGGGTCATACGCTAGACCGTATAGTGAGTCATTCATTAGGCCGTCGACTTCACTGGGGAGTTAGAATGGGTCATACGCCGCTGGGGATAACAGATCAGAATGGATCATACGCTAGATCGTATCTGAGTTGCAGAATGGGCCGTCTGTTAGGCTGTATCTGACGAAAAGTAGTCGTACGCTAGACTACACCTCGGGATGTACCGTACGCTAGGTAGTATCTGAGGAATGAAGATCCGAATGGGTCGTACGCTAGACCGTATTGTTGGAGGAGTAATATGTTGTGCCGAATCAAAATGAGATAAGAATCCGAATGAGTCATACACTGCTGGGGATAAAGGATCAGAATGGATCGTACGCTAGATCGTATCTGAGTTGCGGAACGAGCCGTCCGTTAGGCTGTATCGTTACTGGGGGTGAAGGATCAGAATGGATCGTATGCTAGATCGTATCTGAGTTGTAGACTGAGCCGTCCGTTAGGCTGTACCTGATGATGAAGGGGGTAGTCATACGCCAGACTACACTTCAGAATGTACCGTACGCTAGGTAGCATTTGAGGCCTTGAAGGTCCAAATGGGTCGTATGCTAGACCGTATTGGAGTTGTTGAAGGTCGGAATGGATCGTACGTTAGATCGCATCTGAGTTGAAAGAGTCATATGTTGAGCTGAATCAGAATGAACCGTACGCTAGGCTATATCTGATAGTATTTGTATATGTTGTATTTGCAATAAATGTCTGGGATGGGCTTATAGATGCCATCGTTAGGAGGATGTCAGAATGAATGTTGACATGGAGTATATCTGAAAGATGTAGTTGAATCCTGAACGTAATTGATGAGGATGTCCGTCTGAATGGACCTTTGTTTTGACTGTATCAGGGGAATAATTAACCTGAAAAATAAAGTTAGCTTCATGCCATGTCATGATGCATGAGATGTTTTATGCTTTCGAAAATAACTGCGAACGATGTATGCATGCGTATGCTGTGAAATGATGTAATGAATGAATTATGCATCTGAAAAGTTCTTCCAGAGGACTCTACTGGGGAAAACAAATCTCAATCTTCTGGTTGGGAGATACTGGTATCGATGACCCTTTCTTAGTCGGGGATGCTTGATTTCTGTCTGATGGTAGAAATGTTCAACAGAAGCCTGGCTGGGGGTGGAAGAGATGACCCATTTGTCTAGTAATGCCACTCTCTTCTGGGAATGACTGGCTTTGCTGGGGGATAGGATTAGCAACGGATTCATTGGAAAGCATGATTAGACCTTCTCCTCGATCCTGAAGTCTAGTAGTAATCGCTATTTCTATTTTATGCACGCATTTTTGGTAAACATCGATCATATCCAAATGCATATATTAATTCGAATTAAATCAATGGACGCTTATGCAAACAAAACAGAGAAAGTAAAACAAAAGCATTTTTTTTGAAACTAAAATTATATTGATTTCGAAAGAGGGCCTATAAACAGGCAATTTGTGTACAAGGAGACAGAAATCCTAGTAAGAGGAAATTGTCAAGAAAACAAAGAGAAAGTTATGCCGAAAACGTCCTATTGACTTTAATTCCCCTACTGCCATTATGTCTTCAAGCCTCTCATCTCCTGCTGTCGGATAGAAGTGATTAGCTTGTTCAGTCCTTTGAACTTGGATGAAGCTGTCTGAGAACGGGACATAGTCATACGCTTTGATCCCTAATTTTTGCCTGGACCGCCTTTTCAGGTTTTCAATCCACCAGGATACCCCTTTTTGCCCAAGCCGCCTTTTCAGGTTTTCGACTTGCCGGGTGCACATTTTTTTATGTTTATCCCTAATTTTTGCCCGAACCTTTTTGGTTTGCCGGGATGCCCTTACTTTTGCCTAGGTACGTCGACCTAGCAGGTCTCTTTTATGCGTAGTATTTTTTGACTATGTCTGCGTTCATGGGATGCGGGAAGTCTTCGCCGTCCATTGTAGCTAGTATCATGGCTCCACCAGAGAATACCTTCTTAACTACAAACGGCCCTTCGTACGTGGGAATCCATTTGCCTCTGGGATCACCCTGTGGTAGAATGATACGCTTTATTACCAAATCGCCAATTCGATATACCTGTCTCTTGACTCTTTTGTTAGATGCCTGGGTCATGCGCTTCTGATATATCTGTCCATGACACACAGCCGCAAGTCTCTTCTCATCGATCAAGTTTATCTGGTCGAGTCGAGTCTGAATCCATTCATCTTCATCTAAGCCCGCCTCTTTTATGATTCTTAGAGAGGGAATCTGGACTTCCACTGGTAAAACGGCTTCCATTCCGTAGACTAAAGAGAAAGGAGTTGCTCCTGTCGAAGTGCGTACTGAAGTGCGATAACCGTGAAGAGCAAACGGTAACATCTCATGCCAGTCTTTGTACGTCACCGTCATCTTTTGTATGATCTTCTTGATATTCTTATTAGCAGCCTCCACGGCACCGTTCATCTTTGGCCGGTACGGAGAAGAGTTATGGTGTTTTATTTTGAACTGCGTGCAGAGTTCAGTAATCATCTTGTTGTTCAAATTAGTACCATTGTCAGTAATAATTCTTTCAGGGATGCCATATCGATAAATGAGATTATTCTTGATGAATCGTGCCACCACATTCTTGGTGACAGAAGCGAATGAGGCGGCCTCTACCCACTTTGTAAAGTAATCAATAGCAACAAGGATGAAACGATGCCCGTTAGAAGCAGTAGGTTTAATCTCTCCAATCATATCAATGCCCCACATTGCAAAGGGCCAAGGTGTTGTCAACACGTTCAATGGAGCAGGAGGCACATGTACTTTATCCGCATATATCTGGCACTTGTGACAGGTTCTGGAGTGATGATGGCAATCAGCTTCCATGGTAGACCAATAATACCCTGATCTCAGAATCTTCTTGGCCATCGTATGCCCACTAGAATGAGTCCCAAAAATACCATCATGCATGTCTTCCATAATCTTTTCTGCTTCCTTTTTATCCACACAGCGAAGCAAAGTCGAATCATGATTACGTTTGTATAATAATCCATTACTCAAAAAGAATTTAGCGGAGAACTTCCTCAGAAATTTTCTGTCATTGATAGATGCCTCTTCAGGGTATTCCTGAGTTTCCAAATATCTTTTTACTTCGTGGAACCAAGGTTTCTCCTCTACTCCATCAGCGTTAAGTTCATAACAATACGCTGGTTCATCTAACCGTTCAATGGTGATCATGGGAGCTTCGCTGCCCCATTTGACTCTGAACATAGATGACATGGTAGCCAATGCGTCTGCCAACTGATTCTCTTCTCGTGGAATGTGTTCGAATGTAATCTCTTCGAAGTATGGGATTAATGTTAACACCCGCTCTCGATAAGGGATGAGATTCGGATGTTTAGTGTCCCATTCTCCTTTGATCTGACTGACTACTAGGGCCGAGTCTCCATACACCCTCAAAAACTTGATTCTCAGGTCTATAGCAGCCTTAAGTCCCAAAATACATGCTTCATACTCAGCCATATTGTTGGTGCAATCAAAGCATAGTCTGGCAGTGAAGGGCGTATGGCAACCCCGGGGAGATATAATTACAACACCAACACCGTTGCCCAATGCATTAGAAGATCCATCGAAAACCATAGTCCATCGGGATCCAAGTTCGGGTCTTTCATCCGGTCCATGTTCTTCCTGATCAGTAACAAGCATGACATCTTCATCTGGGAACTCAAAATTCATAGATTGGTAATCATTCACCGCTTGATGAGCCAAATGATCGGCTAACACGCTTCCTTTGATTGCTTTCTGGGTAGTATACTGGATGTCATACTCTGTTAAAATCATCTGCCATCTTGCTATTTTTCCGGAGAGGGCAGGTTTCTCAAATATGTATTTGATAGGATCCATCTTAGAAATCAATAAAGTGGTATGATTCAACATGTATTGTCTTAGTCGGCGAGCAGCCCAGGCCAAAGCACAACAAGTTTTCTCGAGCAGTGAGTATCTTGTTTCACAGTCGGTAAACTTTTTACTAAGGTAGTATATGGCATGCTCTTTTCGGCCAGACTCGTCATGTTGTCCCAACACACACCCCATTGAATTTTCTAACACGGTCAAATACATGATTAAAGGTCTTCCTTCAACTGGTGGCATCAGAATGGGAGGTTTTTGAAGATACTCCTTGATTTTGTCGAAAGCTTCTTGACATTCATCATTCCATCTCATCTCTTGATTTTTCCTCAGTAGTTTGAAGAGGGGTTTGCAGGTAGCAGTCAAGTGGGAGATAAATCGGGCAATATAATTCAAACGTCCCAAGAAACCTCTGACCTCTTTATCTGTACGAGGAACTGGCATTTCTTGAATAGCCCTCACCTTAGCCGGGTCAACCTCAATCCCTTTACCACTGACAATAAAGCCCAAGAGTTTGCCGGATCTTACTCCAAAGGTGCATTTGTTCGGGTTCAACCTCAACTTGTATTTCTTCAACCTCTCGAACAGTTTGTATAAATGATCGAGATGCTCTCCCTCAGTATGAGATCTGGCTATCATGTCATCCACATACACTTCTATTTCATGATGGATCATATCATGGAACAAAACCACCATAGCACGCTGGTACGTTGCCCCTGCATTCTTTAAACCAAATGGCATTACTTTATAACAGAACGTGCCCCATTGCGTTACAAACGTAGTTTTCTCCATGTCCTCAGGCGCCATCTTAATCTGGTTATAACTTGAGAATCCATCCATGAATGAGAATACCTTGTGTTGAGCGGTGTTATCTACCAGAACATCAATGTGCGGAAGTGGAAAGTCGTCTTTGGGACTCGCTTTATTCAAATCTCTGTAGTCTACACACATTCGCACCTTGCCATCCTTCTTCGGCACTGGTACCACATTAGCAACCCATTGAGGATAAGAAGTAACAACCAGAAAACCTGCATCAAATTGTTTCATAACCTCGGCTTTGATTTTCTCAGACATTTCAGGACGCATGCGACGAACCTTTTGCTTAACAGGACGACAATCTTCCCTCGTTGGCAGCCGATGTACTACTATATCAGTATCCAGTCCTGGCATGTCGTCATAAGACCAAGCAAAAATCTCTACATAGTCATGTAACATCTGAATCAACCTTCTTTTGACACTGTTTTCCAAGCCTGCTCCTATTTTGACTTCTTTCTTGTCTACTTCGGTACCCAGATTTACAATCTCAACTGACTCCTCGTGCGGCTGTATAGTCCTCTCTTCCTGCAGTAACAGTCTGGCAAGTTCTCCAGGTACTTCACAATCTTCCACACTTCCATCCTCGGCTTGGTAGATCGGATTTTCAAAGTCATAATGAACAGTAGTAGAACTATTATCAACAGGATCCATAGTGGGTATGGATCTGTAATTCGTTACGTGAGTGTGTGTAAGAAAACATAGCTTGTTTAGAAGATGACAGAAAAGACAAAGAGCGCAATATTTGAATGCAAAAAGTCCATTGATTTATTGAATATGAATATGCTTATGAAAATGACAAAACCCTTAACAAATTAGCTATTGTGCCCCGGGCATAGACACAACGCTTGGAGAAGTTCAATTGTAAAAAAAACAAAAATTTGCAACACCAAAATAGACAATAACAATTACTCCTGACTAAAGGAAATCAGGATAATGTCTTCAGCCTTCCAATTATTGAGTTCGTCGCCAATTGTTGGGAAAATCCAGCTATCCAGGTCGCAATCGCTGTCAGCGTCTTCTACAGCATTAATTTGACTCTTGGCTACCTTCTCAGAGCTAAACCCCAGGCCAAATTTGTCAGACTTGTACGGTACGTCGATCAGTTGACCCCAGCCAGTACAGCCACCATCTTCAACCACAGCTTGAGCGTCCTTCAGGGAAATCATAGCAGGAGGAGTCCGAATAACCTTGGGCACACCGGAAGTTGGCTTAAGGACAGGATTGGTCGGAGGAACTACTTCAAATGACTGACAAGGAGTCTCAATGAATTCACCATCCATCTCGACGTATCTGAAGGCATGCACACTACTGACAATGTACTCTTCTTCTCCACACACGGTGACAATTTTGCCCTCTGTGGGATACCTCAGCTTTTGATGGAGAGACGAAGCTACAGCACCTGACCCATGAATCCAAGGGCGTCCCGGTAAGCAGGAATAGGCAGGACGAATGTTCATTACATGGAAGGTAGTATTGAAGACTTGAGGTCCTATCTTGATAGGGAGGACTACTTCGCCATGGACAACACTCTTCGCACCATCGTAAGCACGTACCACAAGGTCACTAGGTTTCAGTTTGATGCTTTTACAGTCCAGCTTATCCAGCACAGCTGTTGGCAGCACATTCAAGAAAGAGCCATTATCGATCAACACATGAGACAAAGTGATTCCCCTACACTCAATGGAGATATGCAGGGCTTTATTGTGATTCTTTCCCGCTGGTGTCAGGTCAGCATCGGAAAAGCCTAGGCCATTGTCAACAGCCAAGTGAGCAACATAATTTTCGAACTGATCGACAGATGTTTCCTGAGGCACATGAGCAGTCTTCAAGAATTTTATCAATGCATTGGCATGAGATTCAGAAGATAACAGCAAGGATAACATCGAGATCTTAGACGGGGTATGCCCCAACTGTTCTACCACATTGAAATCACTCTTGCGGATGATTTTCAGCACTTCTTCCATTTCCTGTTTGGCAACATCTTCGGGAGTAACTTAGACCGGTGTCTCTGACTGAGAAGGATTGACTGGTTCCTTTCCTCGAGTTTTAAGGACAGGAGGTGAGATTTCTGGAGAGAAGATCCTTCCACTTCGAGTAATTTTACTAGTCCCAACGATGCCATTAGGATTAGTAGAATTGTCAATTTGCTTTACGCCATGGACGTAAACATCACCGCCATAATTCCACGGAATAACTTTGCTTGAGGAATACGGGATCGGGCCAGGTGCAGTAATGATTAGGGGAGCTACCCTGGGCTCAACAGTAATCTTCACAGGCGCCCTAGTAGCGGTAATCTTCACTGGAACTTTGGACCTAGCAATCACAGATATTTCTTCAATAGGGTTTTCCGCCTTAGGAATCTTTTCGAAGAGAACTGTACGATCATCCATCAGCCGTTGAATACCATTCTTCAATTCCCAACAATCATCTGGTTGGAATATACAGAGATTGCAATCTTCAGCACAACCTGGAAATAAACCAGCTTGCAATAAATTCCTCTTTATGATCGGGAGAGGAGATGTTAAGTCCGCCACATTGGAAACGTGATCGTCGTCATCCACGACATTAACCGTCTTGTCATGATTAGGCATAGGAGCAGTGATGACATTAGGGGTCTCCGGAGGCTCAAACTCAATTTCTCCAGCTTCGATCATATCCTGAATCTTATTCTTCAATGACCAGCAATCGTTTGTATCATGCCCGGGGCTATCGGAGTGATATGCACACCTGGCATTAGGGTTATAACGAGAAGAAGTAGTGTTGGGATTCGTAGGAGGATCTCTGAGGGTGATCAAATTTGCCTTTAGCATTCCCTGCAGTGCCTGTGCCAAGGTCATATTGATCCTGGTAAACTGCCTTCTTGGCCTGTCTTGTTTGGGCTGGAAGTTTTGAGATGGTGGTGCTGCAATCGTAACTGCTCCGATGTCATGGTCACGGTTTTTCTTGTTACGACCCTTTTGACCGTACACAGCATTTGATTCATTCCTCCCCTAATAGGACCTTTTGGTGCTTGCAGAGGCAGCCGCCTGTATCTTTCCACTTCGGATGCCGCTTTCAACACGTTCACCTGTCAATATAAGTTCAGTGAAACCTGATGAAGAACTTCCCAGTAGATGGCTGTAAAATGGGCCGGTCAGTGTGCCCATGAACATATCCACCAATTCTCTGTCAGTCATAGGGGGTTTGACTCTGCCAGCCAAATCTCTCCACTTTTGAGCATATTCTTTAAAGCTTTCTTTAGATCCCATAGTCATATTCTGCAGCTGTAGCCGGGTAGGCGCTAGTTCAGAGTTATACTGGTACTGTTTATAGAAAGCTGTTGCTAAATCAGTCCAGGTGCGGATGTCAGAGCTCTCGAGCTGATAATACCATTCCAACTGTGTGCCAGACAGGCTCTCTTGGAAGAAATGGATCCATAGCTTCCTGTCAGTGGTATGCGGCTGAATCTTTCTCACACAAGCTCTCAGATGCATCTGAGGACAGGACGCACCATCGTACTTAGTGAAAGTGGGGATTTTGAATTTGCGAGGAATGGTCACATCGGAGACCAGACCCAAACTTTCGAAATCTAGACCGGGCGCCTTCTGACCCTCCATAGCTAGCATACGTTCTTCCAGCAACTTGTACTTATCATCTCTTGGAGAGTACTGTTCATTTTCATAATCTTCATCGTCGTCCTCAGGGTTGAAGAGATCGACATTCTCCTCTTCTGAATCATTCTCTGTCTCCTCTTCTGGACCATTTGGGATCCCAAACTTGACTCCTGCGGCCTGTCCTTTACGCCTTCTTCCCGGGTTAATGAAACTCACAGCTTTCTTGTCTTTCTTCTTTTCGAGCAAAAGAGCCTTCAGTTCCTCCTGCCCCTTGGATAAGCTTAGCATCATCTCCTTGAATTGAGCATTCTGAGTCTGGAGATCTTTGACAGTTTGTTCGAGATCCATTTTTCTATCTGGAAGGAAGACCGTGAGAACATTGAACTTGTAGAATACCTGTTATGCAGTGTTATGTTATGCTATGCAATGTATGAAATGTTTTCAAGGACTTTTGGAATTTAACTTTGCGTAAATCACCAACAAGAGAGAAATGTTTATTGCTAATTTCTTTGACCAATGTTCATTACAAAAGGAATAATAATAAAAATACAATGAAAGCTCAAGTCTCCCAGGGGCGACTTCTTTTTGGGCGAAGATACGCATTGAGTCTTCGTTCCTCATTAAGCTGACTGGTAAGTTCTAACACTTTCTTCCTTTCTGCGACGAACTGAGTCTCGAAAGTATCCCTTTCTTCTCTCAACTGGATCCAGGATCTCTTTAGTTCCTCAACATTGGTAGGCATATCTGGATAAGGAATGATCTGAGGAGCACCTCCTTCAGCTTCAGGTTCGACAATCTGAGGTCCGATTGCAAGATATGACATGACAAGTTCACGAGCTCTGGCGCGTACCCATCTGAGATAAGGTTCCATAGGAATAGAATTTTTCTGTCCTAACGTACCTCTCTTCACCATGCCCCAAGCTCGTACAAATCTTTGACGGAGGCCTTGGGAATCGTTGTCATATTCGAACACAATGCCTTCGATGATCATTTCATGTGGACCATCTCTTCGAGCACAACCAAACTGTCGCAGAGCTAAAGCAGGATTATAAGTAATACCTCCTCTTATTCCTAGGAGTGGTACATTAGGGAACTCGCCACAACGGTCAATGATGGTAACATTTTCCTTGAACTGAGGACACCAACAGATGTCTGGGTGGGAGAGCGACATTATCCTTTGAGACCATTTCAAATTCTGCTCGTTCTTCAAGACCGATTGAGGAAGGTGCGAAATAAACCACCTAGACAACAAAGGTATGCAGCACATGAGAGTCCCTTGCTTCTTCATGGTACGAGTGTGGAGGGAATGCAAAATGTCTCCCAGCAAGGTAGGTACAGGGTTATGAGTGAGAAATATCTTAATAGCATTCATGTCTATGAATTGGTCTGGATTAGGGAATAACACCAAGCCATAGATTAGCAATGCCAGGATGTCTTCGAAAGCACGGACATTCATAACTTTTAAGAATTCTCGGGCCTTATTTGTCAGGAATTTGGCAAGTAAACCCTTAACTCCACTCCTTGTTACCCAATTAGCTTCAATGTCGGACTTCGTCATGTGTAAAGCTGCGGCAACTTCTTCAGACTTCGGAACCTTTTCTAAACCACTGAACGGTAGTTGATCAAGGATAGGTATCCCAAGCAGTCTGGAGAATTCTTCCAATGTGGGTACCAACTGATAATCTGGGAATGTGAAGCAATGATGTTTAGGGTCGAAGAACTGGAATAAAACTCTCATCATATCTTCTTTGAACCCAGTGGTAACTAAATTGAGAAGAGAACCATGTCTCTTGATGAACTGCGCATGATCGGAAAGTTCTGACACTAAGTTCTTGAGTTGAGGAGAGATTGCTACAAGATTAATCCGGATGGTCTTCCTGGGAGCCATAGCTTTACAAAACAGAGCAAAGTTAAATCCCTAAGTCCTTGAAATGGTTATAATGTCATGATATTATGATGTTATGATGTTATTATGTTATGATGTTATGTAAACAAACACAAGCAAGTCACACAACAATCACTCCTAAGTTTTAAGGCTTGCATGAGTTCCATAGGTAAGTACCCTCCCTACTGAAGTTTGGTTGGTTCAACCTGTCCTAGAATAGTAACCGGGTTCTAAAAGGATCTCCAATCATTGACCTTCCTTCAAGTCCACTTCAGTGCAACACCAAGTGGTTGACCGAAGCTTCCCTAAAGTCCAATCTCAAGGAGTGTAGTATCGAGTCTCAACCAACCCCAGTCGGAACCGAAGTCAGTTATCTCACTACTTTCTAATGGCCAGGATGAGTCAATTAGGGTTCTAAAGGTCTGGTTAATGCTTTAATGACACCACGCAGATGCCAAATTTTTCCTCAAGTAAACATGAGGAACATCAGGACATCCAAAGTGTCACATTAACCGTAGCCATCATTTTAACCATTCCAGTATACGCCGGATAGTCGCGATGATCTATTGCTACTTACCTAAGGTACACTAGATCCGGGTGTAGGATCTTTCACTCAAGAATACCCAAGCAATCCCTTAAAAGTAAATCAGACAATTTTAAATAAGTGATCTTGTTTTTTAAGGTAACCTCTCTTGTAATCGTCCCCAGCAAAGTCGCCAGTTCTGTCATACGGTGAACTGACTTGGGGTATTTTGCTTTTTATCGCAATGTCGCGGATAGCAAGAGTCGCCACCGACTTTTCTTTTATCCAATAAGGAAAGGTGGAAAAGAACAGGAAAGACCTCAATAGATTTTGGGTTCGGGAGGTACATTATACAAAGGGAATGTATTAGCACCCTTTGTATCCATGGTTATCCATGGGCTCTTAATTGCTGGATCACTTATATTTTTGTCTGAAAAGTGTTGGTGAATTGTTTAAAAATGTTTCGAAAAGAGAGTTTAACTTTGTAATGATTCTCGTATGAATGTATACAAAGTATTTATCTCGTTTGATTTTGAAAAACAGTTTAGAAAAATATAACTTGGTAATGATTCTAGTATGAATGTATACCAAGTGGTGATTTTCTAGGACTTGCAAAGTGTGAGGGGTGGAAAATGTTTTAGGTTATGATCCAGTAATTGAGAGTTATACCTTCCTAAGGTCGTTATGGGCATTTCCTATCCTTATGAGGGTAAAACTGTCCTTACTATTGAGAAGTAAGTAGTTTTATCCTTTGGATGTAAAAGGGTCATTGTAGGGTCATCGATAGGTCATTGAAGGCAACAGTTGTAAGGATACCTTAGCATTCGAAGGGACGATCATCATTTAACCGTAGGCTACACCGAAGGGTCATCGAGGGACAATATCGTATTTTCGAAGGCAACATCCGAGGGACCATGATTTATTTTATGATGATTTAACCGAAGGGTCTTTGCTAAGTGTATCCCTACATTCGCGGGACACGACCGTTATACCGTAATACCGTAGGGCAGTAAAGAGAGGTCCAAGATCACATATTTAAAGGCCGTATTTTACAATCAATTAGGCAATTAGGATGAATCTCCACATTAAAATCAATACATTAAAATCAGCTAAGTAATTGAGGGTGGATCTCCACATTAAAATTAATACATTAAAATTAATTAGGTAATTTAGGGTGAAACTCCACAAAGGGCATCCCACAAATAAAGTGGAATACCTATCTAGCTAGCTTTCCCGGCGATGTGTGAACCTTTGCAAAACTCAGCAAACATGTCAGAATACCAAATCAGGGTGCAATCGAGAATTACACCACAAAAGAAACCAGAACAGCAGTAGGGTCAGATAAACAATGCATGGCTATGATAAAAACATGACAGGTGGGCAAAAGTCAGAACAGAAAAGTCGGCTGCTATCGCGTTCGCTCCTGCTTCGCCTAGCGAAGTCTTAGCGAACACTCGTTGCATGCTCGCTTAGCGATGTGCTAGCGAGCGGCTGCGGATTCCGGTTTTAATAACGATATAATGGCAGCAAGCTTCACACCTTATAGCATTCATTACAGAGATTATGTGGTTAGACATTCAGATGTTCATGCATACTTAAATTCATATGTAAAACTTAAGATAGTTTCATAAATTCAATCATGATACCATGTGCAAATTAAGAACATAAGGTAGTAATAGCAATGCCAACCTGTTTGTGATCAAATTGTAACCTTGAATTGGCCGATCGGATCGAATTGAGCGGAAGTGACCTTGCTGCCGCCGGCTTTTCCTTCAGGGTTTCCTTTAGGGTTACTCGGAATTCTCAAGATTAGCCTCCAGGGTTTTCCGTCTGTGAGCGCTAGGGTTTGCTTGCTAGGGTTCTCCTTTCGTCCTTTTTTGTCCTCCCTTTTTCTGACTGGAGTTGTGGTATTTACAATGCCTTTTTTCATGACCTAATGGGCTCAGAGTGAAGCCCAGAATTTTCTGTTATCTGCCAGCTTCGCTAGGCGAGCGTGTAGCGAACGTTCGCTAGGCGAGCGTGCAGCGAACGTTCGCTAGGCGAAGGATTTGCTCGCCTAGCGAGCAGGCCAGTTTGGGCCATTTTCTGGATTGGGCCACTCGTGAACTGGGCCTTTGTTCCTTTAAGATCAGTGTCATAAAAATGAGTCGGAGTGCCCTGAAAAATGTCTTGAAATATTAATGGGCAAATTTTGGGGTATGACAAAGAGCCATTGGGGATCTTCTAAAAGCTTGCTTGATTAATTTGATTGCTTGAGCTTTTACTTATTTGCTTGCATATTCCAAAGGATGGGAGCTACTTGGATCATCAATATGATCTCAAGAGAGGAACTCCATTTGTGGTCTTGTTTCTTATCCTTCATCTCTTGTATGATTAGGACTCTAGCCATTCTTCTTCTTCCCTCCACTCTAACCCAAGTCAAAACTTTTTGTGCAAACATTAACACTTGTTTTCAAACATTAGAAACCTGAGCATTATGCTTTTGATTTTCCAACTTTCTTTTCATAACACTTATTTTGAATCGAATCTTTAAGTCAACTTTGACCATATTTTGTAAATACTTTTCATTGGTAAATATAACCCATTCAAATGTCTTTTTGTGGTTTCAGTGGCCACTTTCTTAATCAAACTTTTCATAACCTTTAGCTATTAGGTTTGAGTTATCCTTGAGGTAGATGTAATACTCACCTATATCCTTAGTGATCGACAATGAGTCTTCCATGCTTATTATAGGGTTAACCCCTCAATATCATGTTGAAGCTATCCTCACATGGTGGATTTGTGGTTTTTTTAGGTTGAGTTTTCTCCCTTGGATAACAAAAGACCTTAAGGCTTTTGGACCAATCAATTCACCAACTCATTTTGAGATTTTTACCCCGAACTACGAGGTTTTGATCCTAATCTTTTTTAAGATGGTACGTAGGCAATGGGTTTATCCATCCAAACACAAAATGTAAATAAACTTGTATATTCTCTTCTCATCTCTTCAATCATGTTTGCACAAACAAATTTTCACAAAATACCAACCTTACAACAAGTATGAAAAGGGCTCCCTAGGAGTACATAGGATGTTTTGGGTGCTTAAAACCTTCCCATTGCATAACCAACCCCCTTACCCCGATCTCTGACATTTTTACTAGTTTTTTGATTTGATAAAACTTTTAGGTTTTTGTTCGCTTTTTAACCATTCCTTTGGATAAATAGAAGTGCGGTGGCGACTCGACTTGTATGGATTACCTTGGATTTAATCAATATCTCTAATGGTAACGAATACCCCACTACAGAAAAGTGGCGACTCTGCTGGGGAAATTTGCCTAGTGGGTTTTGCCTACTTTTCATATTTGTTGTATTGTATTGTATATTGCTTTGTGACATATTTTTGTGCCATTTGGGATTACTGTATTGTATGTAATGATTGATTTGCTTGAATATTAATTCCTTGTATGCTTGATGATCTTTGTGAGATGAGTTCTATACCCGAACTCGAGTGCACTTAGGATAGGAGAGTGGCATAGTCTTGTTGACTTGTGTGGAGTTATTCCTTAGCAAGTTGACTTGCAAGTCCATTCACTTGGTGGAGGTCATGTTGGGATCAATAATGTCACACAAGTAGTTGTGGTTAGACATTACTCTTTCCAATATAGACCTTAGAAGCCAAGGACCTTAGTTTACCAAGCCCAGCTTGGCCTATTCTTAGGATGTAGTGTGAAAGTCGTTCAAGTGTAAGATTTGATACGATTGTTACGCGATACTACACTCATAAGAGTCTCTCTTGAGAATATTTTTGGAATACGAGTAGTCGTTTATCCGATAATATCCGAAAGATGGGATGATGACTATGGGAACCTCTTGTAGAACATGTTTGGCAGGTTTAAACTCTAGTACACTTCCTTTGGGTGGTTCTTAACCGAGACTCCATGCTCGTGACTTGCAACAAACCCTTGATTCATGGTTGATCCATTCATGTATCCTTAATATCAATGGAACTTGGGTGTTGATAAGGTGTAAACCATAATCCAACAAAATGGATGATTGATATTAAGGATGACATGATCCATCCCATGACCTTTGTTTGGTGTGATTTGCTTGATCCTTGAGTGTGATTGTTGCATTCATTTGCATCCATATCATCAATAATAAGAAAATTTTCAAGGAACTTAAAGAGGTCTATTTGCAAATTTTCAGACATGGAAAGACAAAGAAGGAATACAAAGAAGTACAGTTTCAAACAACCCGACTTGAAAGAGTTAAGGAATTTGACATCCTATGTACTAGATCCCTTGGGTTTCAAGGCTCGTTTTGGGAAGCTTCTTTCTCTTCTGACTACTCAAGTGGACGAAGGATTGATGAGTGTATTGGTGCAGTTTTATGATCCCTTATACCGTTGCTTCACTTTTCCGGATTTCCAGCTTTTGCCTACACTTGAGGAGTATGCCTACCTTGTGGGTATACCTATTCTAGACTAGTTGCCGTTCAGTGGCTTAGAGAGTATTCCTACTTCTCAAGAGATCGCTGATATGTTGCATATAGATGAATCTCTGGTTGGTGCTCATATGACTACCAAAGGTTGAATTCAAGGTCTCCCTTCCGAGTTCCTCATTGCTCAAGCTACTATGTATGGGAAGGCCATGAGTGAGGACGCTTTTGAGGCCATATTTGTACTTCTCATCTATGGATTAGTGTTGTTCCCAAACATCGACAAGTTTGTGGATGTGAACGCTATTAGGATTTTCTCTACTCTTAATCCCGTTCCAACTCTGTTGAGCGATACTTACTTTTCTTTGCATATGAGGAATGCAAAGGGTGGTGGTACCGTTGTGTGTTGTTTGCCTCTGTTGTACAAGTGGTTTATTTCTCACTTGCCACAGACGGTCGCCTTCAAGGAGAATAAAGGATGTCTACGGTGGTCCACGAGACTTATGTCTCTCACTAATGATGATATCTTTTGGTACAACCGTGTGTATGACGGTGTGCAGATTATTGACTCTTGTGGTGAATTCTCCAATGTGCCTCTTCTTGGTACATGTGGTGGGATTAACTACAACCCTATTTTGGCACGTCGTCAACTTGGATTTCCCCTAAAGGATAAACCCAATAACATTCTATTAGAGAGTGTGTTCTTTCAGGAGGGTAAAGATTCCCAAGGCTTGAAAGGCAGGATGGCCCGCGCTTGGCGCAAGATCCATAGGAAAGGAAGGAAGGAGTTGGGACCGAAGAAATGTATTGCTTTGGAACCTTATATTTCTTGGGTTAGGAGGAGAGCTGCTGAATACCTCATGCCTTACGAGTATCCGAGACCTACACCTTTGGTTGTGGTTGGGCCTTCAACCCTCCCTGACCAAGGAGTAGAGAATTTGAGAGACGAAGACCGTTCACGTGCTTGGATCCGTGAATGAGAAGAGTTGCTTCAACAGATTAAGGAGAAGGATGCTTTGATAGAGTTCCTCGAGCATCAGGTTATTAATGATCCTAATGATGCATGGACTTCTCTACTTCCTCAGTCTTCCAGGTTTTGGAAGAGGAAGTACGATCGACTCGCCAAGGAGAAGGCGGATATGGAAGCAACCTATGAGGAAGAGGTGAAGAGGCTTCGTGCATCTTATCTTCCAATCTCTCGAGCTTTAGATGATTGTTTCTAGGGATCCAAAGGATGTTCATTTTCCTTCTATCTTGTATTTTGTTACCGATGTTGTACTTCTTTGATGTAAAGACATTTCCCATATATTATTGATATTGTATTTCCATATGTGACAACTGTTTAATATTTCCAACGTTTGCAAATAGAACTCTAAAGTTCCTTTGATAATAAAAACAAATCATATGCACAAGCATTGCATGCTTCATGTGCATAAGCAGGTTTTGCTCCAGGCTTCTTGTCTTATGGTCTAACTCTGTGTTCTTCATTTATTTTGAAGACAAGCTGACTCACCGGTACTACACCAGAGCCAACTCTTCAAAACTGATGGATCATTTGGAACAAGAGAACCGCGAGTTGAAGGAAGAAGTATCCAGATTGACTGCCCTGATGGAGTCATTCATGGTTGCCCAGAGCCAGTCTTCTCCAACACCCTCAACTCCTCCCCAGAGGACGGTCATTTATGAGATTGTGACTTCTATTGTGCCTGCTGCAACAACCCATTTTGCACCATCTATGTCGGGCGGGTTCCCGTGGGGAATGCCTGCCAATTTCATGACAGAGGGTTTCGCTCCTACTCTTGCTTCTTTGCCGGCATCTAGCCCGGTCCTTTCAGTGCCACCTCCCGTTGTGCACACATTACCAAGAGTTGAAGATACCATTTACCATTCTGAACCATCTGAAGGTCCAGATGTTTATGAGAAGATGGATGATATGAAAGACCAATTTCTTGAGCTTTGCAAGAAACTGAAAACTTTGAGGGGGAAAGATCTCTTTGGTAAAAGTGCTGCTGAGTTGTGCCTTGTGCCCAACGTGAAAATCCCTATTAAATTCAAAGTACCTGACTTTGAGAAGTATAAGGGAAACACATGCCCTCTCAGCCATCTTGTGATGTATGCTCGCAAGATGTCGACGCAAACTGATAATGACCAATTGCTCATCCATTATTTCCAGGACAGTCTGTCCGGTGGTACATGGGTCTGGAAAGTTCGAACATCCGCTCTTTCAACGATCTTGGCGAGGCCTTCGTCAAGCAATATAAATATAATGTGGATATGGCTCCTGATAGGGACCAACTGAGGGCAATGTCCCAGAAAGAGAAAGAGACCTTCAAAGAATACGCCTAGAGGTGGCGCGAGTTGGCAGCTCAGATAGTGCCACCCCTTAAGGAGAAAGAGATGACCAAGATCTTTTTGAAGACCTTGAGATCATTCTACTATGAGAGAATGATAGCCGGTGCTCCCTCAGACTTCACCGAGATGGTGAATATGGGAATGAGACTGGAAAAGGGGGTCTGTGAAGGATGTTTGACTCGAGATGAAGGCTCTTCAGCAAAGAGATATGGAAGTTTTGCAAAGAAGAATGAGGGAGAGGCACATGCTGTGTCTTCCCATGTCAAGAGAAGACCCTCTATGAAGAGGAAGATTGCCCGCCCCATTAACAACCAGCATCAGGTGGCTCATATAGCACCTGTTTTCAGAGAAGCCCAACATTATCAACAACAACAATCTCAGCAATATCAGCAACAACAACAGCATCCACAACAACAGGCCTACCAGCCTCAAAATAATAACAACAATACCAGCACCAGCTACGAGAGGAAGAGGGTCACCTTTGATCCAATTCCGATGACTTATGCTGAACTCTATCCATCTTTGATTGATAGAAAGTTAATCACTCCACGAGACCCTCCTGTCGTACCTGCCAACCCCCAGTGGTGGTACAAGCCTGAGCTTCACTGCGTATATCATTCCGGTGCTCCCGGATATGACGTGGAGAATTGTTATCCCTTGAAGACCAAGGTGCAAGACCTTGTGAGAAGTGGGATTTTGTTTTTCGAGGACGTAGGTCCGAATGTGAAGAAGAACCCATTGCCCGAGCATGGGAAATCTGTCAATATGGTCCAGGGCTGTCCTGGCAAGTATAAAGTCAAATACGTCAGTCATATCCGACAATCGTTGGTTGAGATGCATCGTTTGCTGTGTGACTATAGCCATTATGAGCACGAACATGATAGATGTCGAGTCTGTTCTGTCAATCAGAGAGGTTGTCGCCAGGTGTGCAAGGATGTTCAAGAAATGCTAGATGAGGGAGTCATTGAGATTCTTCAAAACAGAAATGTTGATGAAGATGCTGTTGAAGTCAACGTAATTTCTCCGGTATTCCGGATACCTGAGCCTGTTGTCATCAAGTATGATGGTAGCAAGCAGAAGGTTTCTCCTGCTCTGACTATTAAGCCAGTCGGTCCTATACCGTACTCTTCTGAGAAGGCAGTCCCCTATCGCTACAATGCTGTAGCATTGGAGAATGGGAAAGAGGTGCCCCTACCCTCTTCGTCAGTTGTTAATATTGCCGACGTCAGCGGCCTGACCCGCAACGGTAGTGTTTTCTCGGCTCCGCCGAAGCCGCAAGCTGACGCTCGAAGGAATGACAATGCTGATTATGCTGAAAGCCCGATTGGGAATGCTGCGAACGCTCCGAATTCGGCACTTGTTGCTAAACCTACTCCTACGTTGAGAACTCCTGCTTCTGCTGGCCCGAGTGGAAATGCGAAAGAAGATTGTGATGAGATGTTGAGGCTCATCAAGAGAAGTGAGTACAACGTGGTTGATCAGCTTCTACAAACGCCATCCAAAATCTTTGTTTTATCATTGTTGATGAATTCAGAACCACAACGAGAAGCTTTGTAGAAGGTGTTGGATGTGGCGTACATGGACCACGACGTCACGATAGAGCAATTTGACAGTATTGTTGCAAATATCACTGCTTGTAACAATTTAAGTTTTTGTGACGCTGATCTCCCCGATGAGGGAAGAGACCACAACTTGGCATTACACATATCCATGAGCTGCAAGGATGATACCATGTCCAATGTGCTGGTGGACACTGGGTCATCATTGAATGTATTGCCAAAGACCACTCTTACGAAGTTATCATATTAGGGGCCTCCCATGAGGCAAAGTGGAGTAGTTGTGAAGGCTTTCGATGGGTCTCGCAAAACTGTGATTGGTGAGGTTAGGGGTGTTCAGATCCAATCCAATCCAAAAAAAAAACCAAAAACCGAACCGAAAAAACCGAAATCCAAAAAAACCGATTTTTTTTGGATGTATTTGGATCACCATGTTGTATAACCGATCGGTTCGGTTCGGTTTACGGTTGGCTTCATGAAAACCGAACCGGTCCAAACCGAACCGGTATTACTTCCATTTACTCATCCTATTAAATTAATTATGTTAGCCACATATATATTTGTCATATATTTAATTTATATTACAAGTCTCCCTATAAGCACTAAGTAAGCAGGTCTCCATATAAAATATTTATTACAGCAATGTCTATTTCGTTGGGATAGATATTGTCCATATATTATAATGAATCTTTGCAACAATGACATCAAATAGCCATATAATATGAAAATTAGATATTGTCTTAGTAGACGTTGGTGGCATAATTGTAACTGGTATTGAAATATATTCGTTTTAAATTTCACAGTGTTGATTTAAAAACCGAATAAAACCGATTCAACCGAACCGAAGTAAACCGTATAAATTGGATTGGATTGGATTGGATTTTTCTTGTTGTCATCCAAAAACCGAACCAAACCGTATGCTTTATATATTTTGGATCGGATGATATTTTGTCTCAAAACCGATCCAAACCGGACCGTGAACACCCCTAGGTGAGGTTGATCTCCCAGTCAAAATCGGACCAAGTGATTTCCAAATTACCTTCCAGGTTATGGACATTCACCCATCGTATAGCTGTCTCCTAGGCAGACCATGGATTCACGAGGCTGGCGCCGTGACATCCACCCTACACCAGAAATTAAAGTTTGTGAAAAACAAGAAGTTGGTGGTGGTAGGGGGAGAAAAGGCTCTCCTGCTTAGCCATTTGTCTTCCTTCTCTTATATAGATGCTGAGGATGAAGCTGGAACTCCATTCCAAGCTTTATCTATTGCTGAACCTATTAAGAAGGGAACTCCTTCATTTGCTTCCTATAAAGATGCAAAGTTGGCCATCGAGCATGGTGCAACTACTGGCTTGGGGCAAATGATTGAGTTGGAAGACAATAAGTCCCGGGCTGGCATAGGCTATTCGTCTGGGATCTTCAACAAGCAAGGTTTGTTCAAGAGTGGAGGTTTCATCCACACTGGTCAAGATGAAGAGGCTGCAGCCATTCTGGAAGAAGACGAAGAGGATTCTAGCAACTTCATCATCCCTGGAGGGATCTGCAATAATTGGGTCGCTGTTGATATTCCGACAGTTATCCATAAGTCAAAGTAATGTTCATTGTGTTTGAAAACCCTTCTCACATGCCAAAAGGAGAAGTGATGACATTGTTGGCGCATAAATACAATGATATTTCCATTCAATAAACTCATGTTAAATGTTTGTTTTTCCAATTATTTTCCCTTTTCGCTTTTGCATGAAATTGGTGATCACATAAAACCCTAAATAAGAATAAAATCAATTTTTTCATCTACATAATGATTTGCTTTGTTTGAATTCTAAAGTTTCTTTTATATCCAAAATCATTATGCAGGTTAATCAAACCCATTGAACATAATGATCCAACACCATCTCCCAACTTTGAATTCCCTATATTTGAGGTGGAAGAAAATGATGTTGAAGAGATTCCTGACGAGATTACCCGTCTACTTGAGCATGAAGAGAAGATCATTCAGCCACATCTTGAGAATCTGGAAACAGTCAACTTGGGGTCTGAAGATTGTGTGCGAGAAGTGAAGATTGGGGCACTCCTGGAAGAATCTGTTAAGAGGGAGTTGATTGAGTTTCTACGAGAATATGTTGACATCTTTGCCTGGTCATATGAAGACATGCCTGGTCTGGATACAGATATTGTGCAACATTTCCTGCCTTTGAAGCCTGAGTGCGTGCCTGTGAAGCAGAAGCTCAGAAGAACTCATCCCAATATGGCAGTGAAGATCAAGGAAGAAGTTCAGAAGCAAATTGATGCGGGGTTTCTGGTGACTTCTACGTATCCTCAATGGGTGGCCAATATTGTGTCTGTGCCTAAGAAAGATGGAAAAGTCCGAATGTGTGTGGACTATAGAGACTTGAATAAAGCTAGTCCAAAAGATGATTTCCCTCTACCACACATTGATATGTTGGTAGATAATACAGCTAAATTCAATGTCTTCTCATTTATGGATGGATTTTCCGGATATAATCAGATCAAAATGGCACCCGAGGATATGGAGAAGACAACATTCATCACACCTTGGGGAACATTCTGTTATCGAGTGATGCCCTTCGGTTTGAAGAACGCTGGAACCACGTATCAACGAGCTATGACCATGTTGTTTCATGATATGATGCATAAGGAGATCGAGGTATATGTTGATGATATAATTGCGAAGTCAAGAATGGAAGTTGAGCATGTAGAGCACTTGTGGAAGCTTTTTCAGCGTTTGAGGAAGTATAAGCTTCGTCTGAATCCCAACAAGTGTACATTTGGAGTCCGTTCCGGCAAGCTATTGGGCTTTATCGTTAGTGAAAGAGGTATTGAGGTTGATCCTGCAAAGGTCAAAGCAATACAAGAGATGCCTGCGCCCAAAACTGAGAAGCAAGTCTGAGGGTTTCTTGGCCGCTTGAATTATATTTCCAGGTTCATATCCCACATGACTGCCACATGTGCACCAATATTCAAGCTCCTCCGGAAAGATCAGTCTCATGATTGGACCGAGGATTGCCAAAAGGCTTTTGACAGTATTAAAGAGTATTTGTCTGAGCCTCCGATTCTGTCTCCGCCTGTGGAAGGGAGACCATTGATAATGAATCTGACAGTTCTTGAAGACTCAATGGGTTGTGTCCTTGGTCAGCAAGATGCATCAGGGAAGAAAGAATATGATATCTACTACCTGAGTAAGAAGTTCACTGATTGTGAGTCTCGATACTCAATGCTTGAGAAGACATGCTGTGCTTTGGCTTGGGCTGCTAAGCGCTTACGCCAGTATATGTTGAATCATACGACTTGGTTGATATCCAAAATGGATCCAATCAAGTATATATTTGAGAAGCCTGCTTTAACTGGGAGGATTTCCCGTTGGCAGATGTTGTTATCTGAGTATGATATCGAGTATCGGGCACAGAAGGCCATTAAAGGTAGTATTTTGGCAGACCATTTGGCACATCAACCGATCGAGGAATATCAGTCAGTTCAGTATGACTTCCCAGATAAGGAGATTCTGTATTTGAAAATGAAAGATTGCGATGAGCCTACGCTCGATGAAGGGCCAGAACCTGGTTCCAGATGGAGTATGGTGTTTGATGGCGCTGTAAATCAATATGGAAATGGTATCGGGGCAGTGATTATTACTCCTCAAGGCACACATTTTCCGTTCACAACAAGGCTAACTTTCAAATGCACGAATAATATGGCTGAGTATGAGGCCTGTATCATGGGATTGGAAGAATGTATTGATCTTAGGATCAAACATCTTGATGTTTATGGTGATTCGGCCCTCGTTGTTAATCAGATTAAAGGTGAGTGGGAAACGAATCAGCCTGGCCTCATTCCATACAGAGATTAAGCGAGGAGGATTTCGACGTTCTTTACTGAGGTTGACTTCCATCATATTCCTCGAGATGAGAATCGGATGGCAGACGCTCTCGCTACACTTGCTTCGATTATTGTGGTAAGACTTTGGAATGAAGTTCCCAATATCATTGTGATGCGCTTGAACAGACCAGCTCATGTATTTGCAGTAGAGGAGGTGCAAGATGATAAGTCGTGGTATTATGATATCAAGTGCTTCCTTCAGAGCCAGATTTACCCGCCTGGGGCATCTGTGAAAGATAGGAAGACTTTGAGGAGATTGTCAGGTAGTTTCTACCTCAATGGAGATGTGCTTTATAAGAGAAATTTTGATATGGTGTTGCTCAGATGCGTGGATAGACACGAAGCAGACCTGTTAATGACTGAGGTCCATGAGGGTTCATTTGGTACTCATTCCAATGGACATGCCATGGCTAGAAAGATGTTGAGAGCATGCTACTATTGGCTGACAATGGAGTCTGACTGCTGCAAATACGTGAAGAAATGCCATAAGTGTCAGATCTATGCGGACAAGATTCATATTCCTCCGACACTTCTGAATGTGATTTCATCACCATGGCCTTTCTCTATGTGGGGAATTGACACGATTGGCATGATAGAGCCAAAAGCGTCCAACGGTCACAGATTCAATCTCGTAGCAATTGATTACTTCACCAAATAAGTTGAAGCGGCATCATATGCAAATGTGACCAGGCAGGTGGTCGTGAAATTTATCAAGAATCAACTCATATGCCGGTATGGTGTGCCAGATAAGATCATTACTGATAATGGATCTAACTTGAACAACAAGATGATGAAAGAGCTGTGTAGCGAGTTCAAGATTGCGCATCATAATTCTTCTCCTTACAGACCCAAGATGAATGGGGTTGTTGAAGCTGCTAATAAGAATATCAAGAAGATTATCCAGAAGATGGTTGTTACGTATAAAGATTGGCATGAGATGCTGCCATTTGCTTTACATGGATATCGTACATCTGTCCGCACTTCAACAGGGGCAACCCCTTTCTCTCTTGTTTACGGCATGAAGGAGGTGCTCCCAGTAGAGGTGGAGATCCCATCAATGAGAGTCTTGATGGAAGCCAAGTTGACTGATGCTGAATGGGTTCAGAGTCGTTATGACCAGCTGAATTTGATTGAAGAGAAGAGATTGACTACCATGTGCCACGGCCAGTTATATCAGTAAAGGATGAAGAAAGCCTTTGATAAGAAGGTCAAGCCTCGTGTGTTCCGAGAGGGTGACCTTGTGCTCAAGAAAGTCTTGTCTTTCGCGCCCGATTCCAGGGGCAAGTGGAATCCAAACTATGAAGGTCCATATGTTGTCAAGAGAGCCTTTTCAGGCGGTGCTTTGATACTTACAACTATGGATGGGGAGGATTTCACTCGTCCTGTGAATTCAGATGCAGTCAAGAAATACTTCGCCTAGAGATAAAAACAGAATAACTCGCTAGGTTGAAAACCCAAAAGGGCGGCTTAGGCAAAAATGAGCGTCTCGGTGGATTGAAAACCCGAAAGGGCGATCCAGGCAAAAGTTAGAGACATATAAAAAAATAATGAATATGTATCCCGCTAGATTGAGTACCTCACCTTGGGGCAATCTAGGCAAAAAAATATGGATTTGGCAAGTAACTGCATCATGACAAGACTTTGTTCTACAAACCGTCATCCGTTAGAGATTCTCGCTCAGTCATCATCAACCGAAGCTTCAAATACATCGGATTCAGAGTTGGTGGAGAAATGGTCATTATGTTCAATGTAGCCCTTTTCCAATATATATCACCAATTTCAAATTTGTAAAGATCCATGGAGTCTTGCCATTTGCAGACTACCATTCCATCAAATAAATTTTGAACCTTTATCCAATTATTTACACTCTTATTTGTTTCTATTCAACAAATGTTTTGCATGTTTTAATTGAGAAATATCATTGTTTTTAAATAATTAAACGATTCATAACTAGTTTTTAAACAAAGTGAACATTCACAATGATGAAAGGATATTGGGATGTCTTCAGTGCTCTCCCAAGGATGGTAGGATTCTCGACAGGGTAAGACATCTGTTCATATTCCTGGCATGTTGGGATCCTCTTCCTCTGGAGCCTTTTTTGTGGTTTCCTCTCCCGAGCAGAGTGTGTGGTAAAGGTATTCAGCCTCCTTCCTCCTCAGCAGGTGTGAGCTCTTGGTTTGGTGCCCATGGAAGCTTCTGATTGATGGTTGTACCCCCACAAAGATCCATCATCCCCTTTGATAATTTCCCCGGTGGAGCGGCTTCCCCAACGAAACTTATATGTGCCATGATCCTGTTCCCAGTTGGATTGGTTGTGGATCATTCCTCTGCAAAGGTCCGTGCACCCCTAATCCTCAACAGATGGGATGTTCTCCACTGAGCCTGGCCTTTTCTCTTGAGATATAGTACCGGATGTTTATTCAATCATTCAGTGGACTTGTTTGTGTTAGATATGTCTGTCCTGTCAGCATTCATCATACATAAATCACGCATATATGCATAATTTTAACATTTAGATATTCATGTTGCATCTTTTGCCATACATCTTTGTTTGTTATCTTCTGCTAGTCGGTAATATATTCCCCAAGCAGATTATTTGTGTCTGATCTCTCCATAAATAGTCAGCCCCATAAGCAGAATATGTTTATCCTTTCTTCCACATTCCCCACCGAGTTATGTCCTCGTGGATGATGGTTGTTTATGTTTCCTTCCAACACATATATTGGGATGGAACCCCCATTGAGTTATATCCTCATAGGGACGAGTCTTGTTTTATTGTGCATCTCTAGTTTGTTCCTAGATTTGGCTTCTTGAGATTATCCTTGCAGTTCCCCGTAGTTCAGATGAATGATTGCTCAGTAACCAGTAATTATCCATCTTTTCCACGGCGGAGCCTGTGGTTTTCTACCCTCATACAGGTAGTTCTAAACCCTATTTTTTATCCCCTTGGCAGAGTTAACCTTTTATTCATCCTAACTGATGACGGTTACTTTTCCGTGGTTTTCTACCCAGTATCTGGTAGATGTAATCCCCTCCTTGACGGTTATCATTATCCGATATTCGGTATTGATAGTCCTTCACCCTTTTCGAGTATGTCTCCCGGATCGTTGCCTTTGTCAATGTATCCCCGGCGAGTCATCTTTCATTGGCCGTTTATCGGTAATGATGGTTTCTGTAACACCCCAATTAAACTAAGCTAATTATTTAATTTAAATTAATATTTTATTTATTAATTTAATTGAATAATTGGAAGTTTGGATTATTATTATTTTATTATTATTTTGGAATAATAATTATTGGGATAATTATTTATTGGAATAATATATAAGTTGGAATTTAGAAAAATCCCATTTTTTGGTAAAAAGGTTAATTTCACGTGAAAGGGGAAAAGAGGCAGAAAGGGCAAAAAGAGAACCAGAGAACGAAGGTTGAAGGAAGGAGAAGCTTGGAGCTCAGAGGCTGCCGGATTAACTCAGGTAAGGGGGGTTTATCATCGATTAATGGGTATTATGGGATGATATGTACTGGGTAGTAGTAGACCATTGTTTTACCTCTGATTGGATGATATATGTTGAATTTGTGAACTTTTGAGATGAACGAAAATTTGGATTATAATTGACGAAATTCGTAGGAATTAGAGGTAGAAAGGTTAGAAAATTGTGAAATCGAAAGTGTATGATTCGTGTTAGATGATATGAATGAATTGTGTGTGAAATTTGGACTGTAGAAGGTTGAATTGGATAGGTCTCGTAGTAGAGAAGCCATTGCAGATCTGAGAGCTCTGGTCTCTGGTCATACGCGTATGGCACTAGGCAATACGCGTATGAGATGTTGGTACGCGTATGGGGGGGAGCCTTACGCGTATGGGTGGAAAAGATGGCATTTTTGAACGTGAATTAGTCTTTGTTGGTACGCGTAATGGGAAGTTGTTACGCGTGGCGTACGCGTATGGGATAGGTGGTACGCGTATGAGTTGGGCGAGGAAATGCGCAATACGCGTAAGAGAGTAGGCATTACGCGTATGGAGCTGGCCAGGTTTGGGCAATACGCGTATGGCATGGACAGTACGCGTATGGGCAGAGTTGGGATTTTCCTGAACTGTTGTTATGCAGTTTTTGGTTGTTTAGGCTGAGTGATGTACTTAGCTGAGATAGGATGTTGTAGGGATCATTTCCCGTTGTTTTGAGTGGTATAGGTATTAGTAGAGCGGGCTAATACTGTGTTTGATTATGTGGCATGATGTGATATGCTTTTGTGATTAATTATGTTGATAATGTGTGATGGTATACATGATGATGTGAATGTATGCATTTGTGAATAGACTGTATTATGGCTTAGAGTGTGAGCATGTGTCTATTCTTGATTATTGTTGATGTTGCATTGCTAGGTGATTAGCATGCATGTTGTGGCCCATTTGGGGTGGTAGCTAATTCCCATGGTGAGGAATTAGTGAGTATATCATTTGATTGTTGTTGTTGATGTTTGCATGCTAGGTGATTAGCGTGCATTTCATGGCCCATTTGGGGTGGTAGCTAATTCCCATGGTGAGGAATTCGTGAGTGAGTCACTATGTCTCAAATGAGTGGGACTAGTGAGCTTGGTAGCCGTGCCTGGATTTGGACGGTGAGGTTGAACTATATGTTCACAAATAGTCGGTACCGCATGCATAGAGTCTCATTGCATAATGAATGTATGGCATATGATATGAATGGATGTATTCCAGTATCATATGTGTGTTGTGTGTTGTGTTGTTAATGATCGAATATGATGGAGATTGTACTGTTGATTTTGATGTTTGAATGGATATTACTGTTGCTGGATGCGTAGTCTAATTAGGGTGAATTAATGTGTTAATTACTTGGCATTACATGTTGTTCTATAATGCTTATTATATTGATTGAGGAACTCACCCTTACGCCTATTTTTCAGGTAACGAGAAATGAGTTGAGTAGAAGCTTATGCTTGGAGTCTAGAGTAGTTCTTATGGGTCATGCTCTGATAGATGTAACATCGGGAGGGGATGTTTTAATTGATTTGATATTGGTTGTTGATGATTCACATGTATTGTGTTACATGTTTTACATTGATGTTGAATTTGATTCCGCTGCGAATTATGCAAAGAACCTTATTTTGATTAAATAAATGAGCATGACAGGATATTTGATGAATATAGTGAAATGATTGTGTGACACCCTTCGGGGCATAATTACTCTGATGAATATATATGTGTATTTTAATTATAATAATTTGGGGTATTTAGAAGGGTGTTACATTAGTGGTATCAGAGCATAGTCGGTCGTGTCGAGTCGTAGTTATTCTGTTTCCCCTGTACGGGATAGGTGTTGTGTAACCCTATCAGTACTTATTTATTTAGCTTGTTTGGGTTTTCAGAATAGAGATGGCTGGAAGAGGTAGAGATGATGCTGCAATTGCTGAGGCTCTGGGTATGCTAGCTGGAGTACTTGGAGGAAATCCGAATGTTGTGGGAATGGGAGCTGCTCGTCAGTTGAGTGAGTTCCAGAAGAACAATCCTCCAATGTTCAAAGGAGCATACGATCCAGATGGTGCTCAGAAGTGGTTGAAGGAGATAGAGAGGATCTTCAGAGTAACTGAGTGTGCTGATAACCAGAAGGTCAGGTTCGGTACACATATGCTGTCAGAAGAAGCTGATGATTGGTGGGTTGCTACCCGCACTGAGTTGGAAGCTGCTGGAGATGCTGAGATTACTTGGGCTGTATTCAGAGAGAGATTTCTGAGGAAGTATTTTCCCGAAGATGTCAGAGGAAAGAAAGAGATAGAGTTCTTGGAATTGAAGCAGGGTAACCGGTCTGTTACGGAGTATGCTGCTAAGTTCACAGAGTTGTCTAAGTATTATACTCCCTATGCTGAGGCTGTTGGGGAATTTTCCAAGTGTGTGAAGTTTGAGAACGGGTTGCGTCCCGAGATCAAGCAGGCGATTGGATATCAGAGGATTAGAGTGTTTTCTGATTTGGTTGACTGTTGCAGGATTTTTGAGCAGGATTCCAAGGCTAGAGCTGAGAGTTATCAGCAGAGGGTTGATAGGAAGGGCAAGAATCAGATTGATCGTGGAAAACCGTATGCTGCTGGCAAGGGTTTTCAGAGACAGAGTGGGATGAAGAGGCCTAGTGGGGGAGACTCTAATGCTCCTGCCAAGTGTTACAGATGTGGTCAGGCTGGACATCGTATTCATGAGTGTACCAGTAATGAGAAGAAGTGTTTCAAGTGTGGAAAAGGTGGTCATTTAGCTGCAGATTGCCGGTTGAAGACTGTGACTTGTTTCAACTGTGGAGAGTTGGGTCATATCAGTCCACAGTGTCCTAAGCTGAAGAGAGAGAATCAGTCAGGAGGCAAGGTTTTTGCTTTATCAGGTTCTGAGACTTCTGCAGATGATCGTTTGATCCGAGGTACGTGTTATATTAATGGCTTTCCTCTTGTAGCTATTATTGACACAGGCGCTACTCATTCTTTTATATCTTTGGATTGTGCTGTGAAGCTTAAGTTAGAAATATCTGAGATGCATGGAAGTATGGTGATTGATACTCCTGCGAAGGGTTCAGTGACTACTACTTCAATTTGTTTAAGTTGTCCTTTGAATATTTTTGGTAGAGACTTTGGGATAGACCTTGTGTGTCTTCCATTAGTGCAGATTGATGTTATTCTGTGTATGAACTGGTTGGTGTTTAACCGAGTCTATATCAACTGTTTTGATAAGACTGTGATATTCCCTGAGATTGAGGAAGGAAAGAGTTTGTTTCTATCAGCAAGGCAAGTGAATGAGGAAGTAGCTGATGGGGCAGAGTTGTTTATGCTGTTAGCAACTTCGGAGGCTAAAGATAAACTGGTGATTTGCGATCTAGCTGTGGTGTGTGATTTTCCTGATGTGTTTCCGGAAGAGGTGAATGAATTACCGCCAGAGCGCGAAGTTGAGTTCTCGATTGAATTGGTACCTGGTACTAGACCGATATCGATGGCCCCGTATCGTATGTCTGCTGTTGAGTTAGCTGAATTGAAGAGTCAGTTGGAAGATCTGTTGGATAAGAAATTCATTCGTCCGAGTGTGTCACCGTGGGGTGCACCAGTGTTGTTGGTTAAGAAGAAAGAAGGTACTATGAGGTTGTGTGTGGACTACAGGCAACTGAATAAAGTGACGATCAAGAATCGGTATCCTTTACCGAGGATTGATGATTTGATGGATCAGTTGGTTGGTGCAAGTGTGTTCAGCAAAATAGACTTGAGATCTGGGTATCATCAGATACGTGTGAAAACTGAGGATATTCAGAAGACTGCTTTCAGAACAAGGTATGGACATTATGAGTATTCTGTGATGCCTTTTGGTGTGACTAATGCGCCTGGTGTATTTATGGAGTATATGAATAGGATTTTCCATCCGTACCTAGATCAGTTTGTTGTGGTGTTTATTGATGACATTTTGGTGTATTCGAAATCTGAAGAAGAGCATGCTGAGCATTTGAGAGTGGTTTTAGAAGTTCTCCGAGAAAAGAAGTTATTTGCTAAACTGTCTAAGTGTGAATTTTGGTTAGAAGAAGTTAGTTTTCTTGGCCATGTGATTTCCAGAGGTGGTGTTGCCGTTTATCCTTCTAAGATAGAAGCGGTATCTAAGTGGGAAGCTCCGAAGTCAGTTTCTGAAATAAGAAGTTTTCTTGGACTGGCAGGTTACTATAGGAAGTTTATTGAGGGATTCTCTAAGTTGGCGTTACCGTTGACAATGTTGACTAGAAAGGGGCAAGCGTTTGTTTGGGATTCAAAATGTGAAGAAGGTTTCCAAGAGTTAAAGAGAAGGTTAACTACTGCTCCTATCCTGATATTACCGAGTTCGTCGGAACTATTCGAGGTTTATTGTGATGCTTCATTGTTGGGTTTAGGTGGTGTGTTGATGCAGAATAAGCAGGTTATAGCTTATGCTTCGAGACAGCTAAGGGTTCATGAGAGGAACTATCCGACACATGATTTAGAGTTGGCAGCTGTGGTGTTTGTTCTGAAGTTGTGGAGGCATTATTTGTACGGATCAAGATTTGAGGTTTTCAGTGATCATAAAAGTTTGAAGTATTTGTTTGATCAGAAAGAGCTAAATATGAGACAGAGGAGATGGTTAGAATTTCTGAAGGATTATGATTTTGGTTTGAATTACCATCCGGGTAAAGCAAATGTAGTGGCTGACGCATTGAGTAGGAAATCATTGCATATGTCTATGTTAATGATTAAAGAATTGGATTTAATTGAGCAGTTTAGAGATTTGAGTTTGGTGTGTGAAAGTACTCACAATAGTGTTAAACTGGGAATGTTGAAGTTAACGAGTAGTATTCTGGATGAGATTAGAGAGGGTCAGAAATCTGATATGCTTTTGGTGGATAAGTTGACTTTAGTGAATCAAAGTCAGGGTGGTGAATTCCGAGTTGATGAGAATGGTGTTTTGAGATTTGGTAATCGGGTGTGTATTCCAGATGTTACAGGACTTAAGAAGAGTATTCTTGAAGAAGGACATCGTAGTGGTTTGAGTATTCATCCTGGAGCTACGAAGATGTATCATGATTTGAAAAGATTATTTTGGTGGCCGGGAATGAAAAGAGAAATTGCAAGTTTTGTGTATTCCTGTTTGACTTGTCAGAAGTCAAAGATTGAGCACCAGAAGCCGTCTGGGCTAATGTAACCGTTGGCTATTCCAGAGTGGAAGTGGGATAGTATCAGTATGGATTTTGTTTCTGGTTTGCCGAGGACAAGTAAGAATTTTGAGGCTATTTGGGTGATTGTTGACAGATTGACAAAGTCGGCTCATTTCATTCCGATCAGAATGGATTATCCGTTAGAGAGGTTGGCTGAGTTGTATATTGAGAAGGTTGTAAGTTTGCATGGTATTCCGTCTAGTATTGTTTCGGACAGAGATCCTAGATTTACATCGAAGTTCTGGGAAGGTTTGCAGAGGGCTTTGGGAACTAAGCTGAGATTGAGTTCTGCATATCATCCGCAGACTGATGGTCAGACTGAGAGGACGATTCAGTCATTAGAAGATCTTTTGAGAGCTTGTGTTTTGGAAAAAGGAGGTGCTTGGGATTGTTATTTGCCTTTGATTGAGTTCACCTACAACAATAGTTTTCATTCGAGTATTGGTATGGCACCGTTTGAAGCTTTGTATGGTAGGAGATGTCGGACGCCTTTATGTTGGTATGAGTCCGGTGAGAGTGCTGTGGTTGGACCGGAAATTGTTCAACAAACTACGGAAAAGATTAAGATGATTCAGGAGAAGATGAGAATTGCTCAGAGTCGTCAGAAGAGTTATCATGATAAGAGGAGGAAGTCACTTGAGTTCCAAGAGGGAGATCATGTGTTTCTTCGTGTTACTCCGATAACTGGTGTTGGTCGAGCTTTGAAGTCGAAGAAGTTGACACCTCGTTTTATTGGTCCTTATCAGATTTTGGAGAGGATAGGAGAGGTAGCCTATCGTATCGCTTTACCGCCGTCGCTTGCGAATTTGCATGATGTTTTTCATGTGTCTCAGTTGAGGAGATACATTCATGATCCGTCGCATGTTGTCCAAGTAGATGATGTACAGGTGAGAGATAACCTGACTGTTGAAACATCACCTATGAGGGTCGAGGATCGAGAGTTGAAGCAGTTGCGGGGTAAAGAGATTGCCTTGGTGAAGGTAGCTTGGGGAGGACCAGCAGGTGGCAATGTGACTTGGGAACTGGAGAGCCAGATGAAGGAGGCTTATCCGGAGTTGTTCGATTGAGGTATGTTTTCGAGGACGAAAACTCTTTTAGTGGGGGAGAGTTGTAACACCCCAATTAAACTAAGCTAATTATTTAATTTAAATTAATATTTTATTTATTAATTTAATTGAATAATTGGAAGTTTGGATTATTATTATTTTATTATTATTTTGGAATAATAATTATTGGGATAATTATTTATTGGAATAATATATAAGTTGGAATTTAGAAAAATCCCATTTTTTGGTAAAAAGGTTAATTTCACGTGAAAGGGGAAAAGAGGCAGAAAGGGCAAAAAGAGAACCAGAGAACGAAGGTTGAAGGAAGGAGAAGCTTGGAGCTCAGAGGCTGCCGGATTAACTCAGGTAAGGGGGGTTTATCATCGATTAATGGGTATTATGGGATGATATGTACTGGGTAGTAGTAGACCATTGTTTTACCTCTGATTGGATGATATATGTTGAATTTGTGAACTTTTGAGATGAACGAAAATTTGGATTATAATTGACGAAATTCGTAGGAATTAGAGGTAGAAAGGTTAGAAAATTGTGAAATCGAAAGTGTATGATTCGTGTTAGATGATATGAATGAATTGTGTGTGAAATTTGGATTGTAGAAGGTTGAATTGGATAGGTCTCGTAGCAGAGAAGCCATTGCAGATCTGAGAGCTCTGGTCTCTGGTCATACGCGTATGGCACTAGGCAATACGCGTATGAGATGTTGGTACGCGTATGGGGGGGAGCCTTACGCGTATGGGTGGAAAAGATGGCATTTTTGAACGTGAATTAGTCTTTGTTGGTACGCGTAATGGGAAGTTGTTACGCGTGGCGTACGCGTATGGGATAGGTGGTACGCGTATGAGTTGGGCGAGGAAATGCGCAATACGCGTAAGAGAGTAGGCATTACGCGTATGGAGCTGGCCAGGTTTGGGCAATACGCGTATGGCATGGACAGTACGCGTATGGGCAGAGTTGGGATTTTCCTGAACTGTTGTTATGCAGTTTTTGGTTGTTTAGGCTGAGTGATGTACTTAGCTGAGATAGGATGTTGTAGGGATCATTTCCCGTTGTTTTGAGTGGTATAGGTATTAGTAGAGCGGGCTAATACTGTGTTTGATTATGTGGCATGATGTGATATGCTTTTGTGATTAATTATGTTGATAATGTGTGATGGTATACATGATGATGTGAATGTATGCATTTGTGAATAGACTGTATTATGGCTTAGAGTGTGAGCATGTGTCTATTCTTGATTATTGTTGATGTTGCATTGCTAGGTGATTAGCATGCATGTTGTGGCCCATTTGGGGTGGTAGCTAATTCCCATGGTGAGGAATTAGTGAGTATATCATTTGATTGTTGTTGTTGATGTTTGCATGCTAGGTGATTAGCGTGCATTTCATGGCCCATTTGGGGTGGTAGCTAATTCCCATGGTGAGGAATTCGTGAGTGAGTCACTATGTCTCAAATGAGTGGGACTAGTGAGCTTGGTAGCCGTGCCTGGATTTGGACGGTGAGGTTGAACTATATGTTCACAAATAGTCGGTACCGCATGCATAGAGTCTCATTGCATAATGAATGTATGGCATATGATATGAATGGATGTATTCCAGTATCATATGTGTGTTGTGTGTTGTGTTGTTAATGATCGAATATGATGGAGATTGTACTGTTGATTTTGATGTTTGAATGGATATTACTGTTGCTGGATGCGTAGTCTAATTAGGGTGAATTAATGTGTTAATTACTTGGCATTACATGTTGTTCTATAATGCTTATTATATTGATTGAGGAACTCACCCTTACGCCTATTTTTCAGGTAACGAGAAATGAGTTGAGTAGAAGCTTATGCTTGGAGTCTAGAGTAGTTCTTATGGGTCATGCTCTGATAGATGTAACATCGGGAGGGGATGTTTTAATTGATTTGATATTGGTTGTTGATGATTCACATGTATTGTGTTACATGTTTTACATTGATGTTGAATTTGATTCCGCTGCGAATTATGCAAAGAACCTTATTTTGATTAAATAAATGAGCATGACAGGATATTTGATGAATATAGTGAAATGATTGTGTGACACCCTTCGGGGCATAATTACTCTGATGAATATATATGTGTATTTTAATTATAATAATTTGGGGTATTTAGAAGGGTGTTACAGTTTCTCCCCTTGATTGGTCATCATTTTATACCCAGTTTTTGGTATTCCCAATACCCCTTCTTTCCGATCGATTTATCCTTTATTAACCCAGTACCCGGTTATGGATAATCCTCCATGCGAGTATGTTATCTATGTTCTGACGGTAATAGATAATATGTCTCATGCACTCTTCGGTCGAAGTCTTTGTTCTTCCCCAGTCGAGTAAGATTCGTATCCCCTTTGTGGAGTCGAATACCCATCCTGTTATCGAGTTTGCTTTCTAGCCCTCCTTTGGATGATGAGTGTCTTGGGAATATTCCCCAATTCACGCCCTGGTCGGTCACCTATTATATGCCCAGTAACCGGTATCCCTGGTGTTCCTTCCTCTCTGCTCCCTATTATGACTCTTGTCCCATGTGGAGTCAGATTTTCCTGAGTTGAAATACACCTTTTAGGTTTTCCTCAGATGATTTTGGATGTTTGATATCTCTCACCCTTATACCGGTCTTAGATATTCATTCTCCCCGAGCATGTTGTTCTTTCACCCTTATACCGGTGTTCGGATCACATGTCTCTTTGAGCTTATTACCCAGTAACCGGTAATACCTCACCCTGGTATTTCCTCAGAGGAGTCCTGTTTGGATGTTCCCCAGCGAGGTCCTTTAGTGGATTTCCCCCATCTGAGTCCGGATTTTCATCCGAAGTATCCTTTGTGGATAATTCCGCTGTATTGGCATATTCCCCAATACATGCGCCTTTGAGTCAGCTCGGGTCTTTCCATTGATTTATTCTTTTGGAATTCCGCTCCCCAAGTTTTGAGTCGTGCCCTGCTCACGCAATTTACTTTTTTTCTATCCCCATAAGAGTCCCAGAGTCTCTATCCCATTGAGTGTGTTACTCATATGGATTGTCAGTTTCTCCTGACTTCTTTTTTCTTTGTGGACACATATTCCCCCCCCACGAAGTATTACCCTTTTGCATACATACATCTGCATCATGTGGTCTCGTACGGACCAAAATTCGTCTCTTTGTTATTATTTAAGCCCATTTTACCTCGTCGAGACGAAGATTTTAACCTTCATATCTCCGGCTAGAATGACCTTAAATAGGGGCATCTGTAAGACCCCAATTTTGGCCCTAAGATCCCTCATGGCATCATAACATTGCATTTGCAAAGCCTCAAGGATCATGAGCATCTGGGTTCCCTTTGCCTTTGGGTGGGACCTCTTGTGAGTGGTTTGAGATCACCAAGCATGCTTGAATTGTATATCATTGCTTTTCTCATTTTTATTTACTAACCAAAAGCACAAAAATATGTCACTAACATTTCTTGTTTGTAGCTTTAGCAAACACAAGGTCTAAAGAGCTTCTAGGAGATCCTTTGTACAATGATAAAGTCAAGAGGAGATGAAAGCAAGAATGGTAATGGTTCCCAAAGCTCTCATCCATCAAATATGCCTCCCTAGTATCTCAATTCATCATTTTGATCAAAGCAAGTCAAGGAGTTTGAGGTTTGTTTCCCAAGGAAACCTTAATTCATTTGTTCATCAACTGTGCCTTGCTCATGAAGCAAACTCAACCCATGGTCAAATACCATCAAGGGAAGTTCTTAAATTCATTATTCCATGCATATTTGAACTTATTTGAGTACCCTCAATCATCAATTCATCAAGATATGAGTGGTGGACTTGAGAAGTTGATCAGTCAATTCATCTAACTATTTTGAAATACACTGAGACCTAACTTTTCATGATTTTGAGGTGGAATCAAATGCATTGGAAATCTTATTGTGTCTAATTAAAATGTTATGTTGAGCAAAATTTCAAAATCTCAAAATAAATACATGTGATAATGCAAAACATTATAGGTCACTTTGGGCCAAATGCATTGAAATGGAAAAAAGTCCAACTTCAAGTGCCCATAACTTCTTCATTAAAAATCCAAATGATGCAAAATGTAAGTCCAAATTTATTGTCCTGAAAAGATATACAACTTTGATGTTGAAGGTTTTATCATTTAGAGCTTGCATCATTGAGACAGAAGGGCTTGAACATTGGCCAAATTTGGAAACTTAACTTATGCATGTTTTGCACCCTACACTTTAAACTCAAAATTCACTAATTTCCAAGGCCCAATTGAAATTTTGATCAACATATCATTTGTTCCTTATTCAACAAACTTTCTAACCATTACTCATGAGGTAGCATTTGGAGTTTGGAAGCACCATTTTCGAAGGCATGAAGATTAAGTGCATTTTGTGAAATTCAATTCAAATTGCCATGCATGAGCTGATTACACTTAATATACACGTCCATTTGCAATTCACATGAACTCAGCAGGCCATTCCAGTCTTCATTGGGCCTTCCACATGATCACACAAGCCCATGCAATGAAAAATCCATTTGTCATGCACACGAGTTAACTCATGCACTCATCCCTTTCCAGCTATAAATACATGTGTTATGCTTCATAATTCTCCAACCTGAAGGCGCCTGAAATGCTGCAAGAGTGAATCCCTAACCATACCAAAGGAACAAAGTTCATCTTTCTTCAAAAATTCAGATATGAAATTCAATTGCATTTGGTTGAATTTTCAGATCTAAAGTTCCTAGACCTTCATCATTCGATCTATTGAAGTTCTGTTTTGCAAAAGGAACCAAGGAAAGGGACTCAAATCTTCATAATCCAAAGGTTTTGATCAACTGTTTTTTGCTTCGAATCTCCTTATACTTTGATCCATTGGCCTTGATATTGTGTTGTCTGAAGTCCTCTCTATAGAGGCATTATTATTGAGGGCTTAATTGTTGAAATCGAGCAAGTTCAGTTGAACATCACCAAACTTCCATCTCTGATTTCTCTCTTAATAGGAATCTAGAGTGGAAGTGAGTGATATATGAGTGATGTACATCACTTCACCTTCCGAATGGTGTCTGGATCGTCCATTTTAGTGAGCATTTGAATCTCTGCATTTTTTGACCTTCATCGGAGCTCACCGGAGAAGACGGTGGCGCTGGCCACCGTCTCTTTGCCAGATTGATTGTGAGCCATTGATCTCAATCTTCAGATCTAATCTCCACGCTCCATTCTTATGACTTTTTTAAATACCACGTGTGGTTGCATTGACCTTGGAACATGTTGGACGCGCGCCTCTGGATGCTTGGATCTGCCAGCTCAATTAATGAGCTCAGATCCAAGGGCTCACATTTTTTGCCATTTATTAATTCTGATTTTTATTTTCTATTTCATTTTTTAATTCAATTTTATTTCTAAAATCCATATCTCTTTTATTATTGGTCCAAAAAATATGGGACCAATTGCATTATTTCTCTTTTAATTTCTAGTTTCTAAAAATGATTTTTAATATTTTTTTATTTTACCATTTACTATTTTTTAATGATTTTCTCTTTTCTGGTTATTTTTAATTCATTTTAAATAGTTTTTGATATCCAAAAAATACAAAAATATTTTTCTAACGTCTTTGAATGATGATGGATCTATGAAAAATATTCTCATCAATTTATTAATTGATTTGAGATTTATTTGAGATTTTAGTTCAATTAGGTTATTTTTATTCATTTTTAATTGATTAAAAATAGTTTCTGACTTTTAAAAATGCTGAAATTTTTTATCAAACTTTGTTTGACCTTGTTGAACTTGGGATAATTCACTTGGACTTTTCAAAGTTGATTTGAAATGATTTTGAAGTTTGACCTTTCTTTAATATTTTAATTCAAGTTTATGTTCAAATATTAAAATGGCAAAAATATTTTGTTTATTTCTTGACTTCCAATCTTCATCTCATTTCTGATTTTATGGTTTGACCTTGATCTTCCCTATCTTTGGTCAACATTTATGGATTGGTACATTTCTTTTCATTTGATGCATTTTATTTTCTTCTTTTCCATTATCCATCTTCTTCTTCTTCTTCTTCTTCTTCTTCTTCTTCTCCTTCTTTTCTATTTGATCAATGAGTTAAAGGTTGATAAGTTAGCATTGATTAGGGAAGTTTAATCTTCCTTGATTCAAATCTAATTCATCTTGATCAAATGATCAAGTGAATGGCTTTGCATTAAGGATAGGTTGCTTTCTAAATCATGCAAAAGACTTAAACCAATACAAAATCATCTCTCTTCCTCTTTTTGGCATGGCAAGTTGTTGGAACTTGGTTCACTAATCAAGACTTCTAACTTGTGTTGTTGCCTACATTATTATTTACCGGCCTCAGATAGTTGTGACTTCTACATAAGTCCAATTACGATTGCTTAACATAGCGCTAAATTTGCCTTATGGCACACTAACTACTAACATTAACCATTAACAATTAACATTTACTTTTTGCTCTTTACTTTTATGCAATTTACTATTCTTGTACATATTATTCATTTGCTTTTTTTCCTTTGCTCATTTGAGCACATGTTTATGTTAATGCAATTTGCCTTTTGCTCACTTAAGCACATAATTGTATATATATTATTGTGCTTGTGCTTTTGTTTTGATTATTGTGGATCAAAATGCAAAGAAATGGACAAATGGACTTAGTTTCTAGGACTTCCCCTATGCAAATTGGAGTAAAAGGATCTTAATGTGAAGATGGATTAGAAGGACCCAAACCTCTAAACTCACTCTTGTCCATTCTTGATTTACTTCATGGAACTTTTTGATGTGTGTGCTTTTGTGCTAGGGAATCCTATTTGAGCAAAAATGAAGAACCATCACCATGTCCATCCAAAGTGAAAGATACAAGAGCCATTGGGGATCTTCTAAGAGCTTGCTTGATTAATTTGATTGCTTGAGCTTTTACTTATTTGCTTGCATATTCCAAAGGATGGGAGCTACTTGGATCATCAATATGATCTCAAGAGAGGAACTCCATTTGTGGTCTTGTTTCTTATCCTTCATCTCGTGTATGATTAGGACTCTCGCCATTCTTCTTCTTCCCTCCACTCTAACCCAAGCCAAAACTTTTTGTGCAAACATTAACACTTGTTTTCAAACATTAGAAACCTGAGCATTATGCTTTTGATTTTCCAACTTTCTTTTCATAACACTTATTTTGAATCGAATCTTTAAGTCAACTTTGACCATATTTTGTAAATACTTTTCATTGGTAAATATAACCCATTCAAATGTCTTTATGTGGTTTCAATGGCGACTTTCTTAATCAAACTTTTCATAACCTTTAGCTATTAGGTTTGAGTTATCCTTGAGGTAGATGTAATACTCACCTATATCCTTAGTGATCGACAATGAGTCTTCCATGCTTATTATAGGGTTAACCCCTCACTAGCATGTTGAAGCTATCCTCACATGGTGGATTTGTGGTTTTTTTAGGTTGAGTTTTCTCCCTTGGATAACAAAAGACCTTAAGGCTTTTGGACCAATCAATTCACCAACTCATTTTGAGATTTTTACCCCGAATTACGAGGTTTTGATCCTAATCTTTTTTAAGATGGTACGTAGGCAATAGGTTTATCCATCCAAACACAAAATGTAAATAAACTTATATATTCTCTTCTCATCTCTTCAATCATGTTTGCACAAACAAATTTTCACAAAATACCAACCTTACAACAAGTATGAAAAGGGCTCCCTAGGAGTACCAAGGATGTTTTGGGTGCTTAAAACCTTCCCATTGCATAACCAACCCCCTTACCCCGATCTCTGACAGTTTTACTAGTTTTTGATTTGATAAAACTTTTAGGTTTTTGTTCGCTTTCTAACCATTCCTTTGGATAAATAGAAGTGCGGCGGCGACTCGACTTGTATGGTTTACCTTGGATTTAGTCAATATCTCTAATGGTAACGAATACCCCGCTACACATATGTCGTAGGATTTTTGTGCATGTTTACCAGTAGACCGAGTAATAAGTATTGGCAAGCTATTGAGGGTGTCATGCGGTACCTTAAAAAGACTGTGAATCTCGGTTTGCATTATTAGATATTTTCGGGTGTACTTGAAGGATACATTGATGTGGATTGGAATACCTTATCAGATTATTCTAAGGTAACTAGTGGTTATGTATTCAATATAGCTGGATGAGTTGTATCTTGGAAATCAAAGAAATAAACTATCCTAGCTCAGCCCATGATGGAGTCTGAAATGATAGCATTAGCGACTGCTTGTGAAGATCTCTTTGTGGGAAAAACCTATACCATATATGTTGATCTATTGTGATAGTATCACGGTTATTGCAAAAATTAAGAACCGTTATTATAATGATAAAAGACGTCAAATTATAAGAAAACACATCATTGTTAGAGATTGTATCTGTAAAGGAGTTGTAAGGGTGGATCATGTACGCACTGATGAAAATTTAGCAGATCCTTTGAGGAAAAGATTAGCCAAAGAGAAAGTCTATAATACATCCAATAAGATGTCACTAATTCCTATAGAAAAAATGAGTTTCTCATGATGGTAATCCGGCCTAAATGACTGGAGATCCCAAGAAATAAGTTCAATGGGTAATAACAAGTTGTGAGTAATATGAGGTTATCATGCTAGAGGAAATATGAGAAGCATGAATCCTGAAGCAATAATAGGATGAGATAATATAAACTCTTAATGATATTTATACTCTGTATGAGGGAGTACCTAGGCTACAAGAGTACTCTTGATAGACTCACTTACGTGATTGTGGAACTTAGGCCGATTCCTGTGGAATTTTAAGGCAGAATTCCTAGAGCCTTTACTAAACCAAGATACACGTGCAATGCCATTTTAAAGCACGGACTATTAGAATACACCTTAAGAAAATGTTGTGTGTGGGTTTGATGTCTGAGATAGAGTTCAAGATAATTGTGTCACTCTTGTTGAATCGGAATCCTACTTGCTACGCAAAGGTTCAAGTTGTAGACACCTTTGTTTATGCACAATCTTAAAAACGTTTGACATTACTTATGAAACATATATTTAAATTCAAGTGGGGGATTGTTGGACCATTACATCAATATTCCAATATAAGGAGATGAATTTGAAAAAGTTCTTTAAGTCTCACATTGTGTGTTTGTTGAAAAAACTCATTAATCCCACATTACTTAGGTGAGATGTATTAGTTAGTTCACTTCATTATATAAGAAAATCATCTGTTTCATTCCAAAACACATAAAAAAACTCCTTTTATTGAGTTTTTTCTTCCTCACCCTCTTGATTATGCGTTTTTCAAATTGTCAAAACGCCAACTTCACCTTTTTCTTTCTACTCGTTGAATTTTCTGAGTACTTTCTTGAATTCCCTTTAGAGGATTATGTTAATTTCTTCTTATTTGAGTTGAAAAACTATCAAGTATAATTTTTGGATTCTCTTTAGAGAATTATTTGAATTTCTCTTTGTTTAAGAAATCATTTTGAGTGGTCAAATGACCATTATTGAATTGTCTTTGGAGAATTATTAAAATTTCTTGATTTGAGAAATTAAACCGATTATCTCCCGTGCAAATAGTAATCGTAGTATAGAACTTGATTGTTTTATCATGGAGGCGGCGCGATAATTCGACATACCATATTTGAATGGTCTTTGCACCATCATAAGGTGTATTTCTAGATCGATTATCTCCCGTGCAAATAGTAATCGTAGTATAGAACTTGACTGTTTTATCATGGAGGCGGCGCGATAATTCGACCGCTTTGCATAATTTTGAACAGCATTACGAACTGTCTTAAAGAGAGTGAATCGTTCCGTGACTCATCCCGGTAACTTCTTTTGTGGCTATTTTCAAAAATCCATAATCATTCAAAATTATTCTGGGTTTACCCGAAAACGACTAACATACATAAGTAGTCTTGCATTTCCTGTCACCTGAAATTTAACAACTTTTGTCTCCAAACATGTTTCATTTGTTGTGTATATTTTATATATTATACTATAAAGGGTATCAAACTATAGTCCCAATTTTGACCATGGAGGATATAGCTGGTGGTACAGTGCAATCAATCTCATTTCAATTACTTGAATAATTAAGAACTGTTGTGAGTTTTCCACACACTTATTTGCAGTATTTGTTGAACCACACCCCAATGTTAAGGATGCTTTCCCATTCAGATTGTGGTCTGCACAAATATAAAATAAGATTTAAAATCATGATTATGATTCTATGTAGGAATTCAGAGGGGTTTATGATGGACTTATCTACCTTTTGAGTGCATGAACATCATTTTGAAACATGATGATTTTGACCTCTGATCCTTTCTCTTTTAAGGCTCGAGCATACTAGACATTCAAATAGTGAAAGTTATACTGTCATACAATAACAACAAAGAAAACCACGAGTCCGAGTGGACTATTCGAATTGCGATAAGTACTTACTTGCAGTCCATCAAAGATTGGAACGCGGCGATCTTGCGCACCTAAAAGGAAAAGTGTTGGTGCCTTTACCTGTAGAATTCATGAAAAGACATAATGCCAGAAATCATTCATATGCAATAAGATACATCGTAATCATTATCATTAGCACCAACGAGTGTAATTCAATCACTAAGAGTTCTTGTAATAACATGGTAGTTCAATTAAAACATGTTTGGTTCAATGTAAGACCTTTGAAACGTGCGAGATAGGAGATTTGCTATAGAAGAGAGACAAATCTTCTGCTGAAAGTGTTTCCTTAAACCGATTTCTTGCAATGGTTCCACATGCCTCTACATAACACCAATCAGGGATATCGGTTGTACCAACCATCAATGCAAAGTTACAAACAGGATTAATTGCTGCAGCTGCTACAAACTTCTCTGGTGCCTGGAGCAATTAGAAATCCAAAAATACACTAAGATTAACAAAAGCCACCACACTTCAACAAATTAAAAAAATAAACCAATCTCATTTGATAAAATTTCACTTCATTAAAGTAGACAGTAACTGGACTTATTGCACCTGGCCAATCAAATGAGTCGTCAAAAAACCACCATGTGAAATTCCCATCACCGTAATCTTGGATGGACTGGCAAGACCCAAGTTGATCACATGATCTATGGCAGAGAGAACATCATTGACATCCTACACGTGAAAAACTAAAATAAAGATACAACCAGAAAAAATCCAGTATAGTATGCAACTAGCTTATTAAGCATATGTTTGCTTAGATAGTATTTACCAAAGTCTATTCGGATGTAGAAAACAAAAAATACTAACCTGAGATCCGACTTTCCCTGGAAGAGACTGTAGTGCTTCCTCGCCAAATCCTAATGAACCTCTGAGAGATATAATAAGGTGTAAGAAACCTTAAATAGACATTTAATCTTCCATACTTTCGCACTCTTTTACTTTTCTAAGCTAGTGATTCTGATGTTGTAGCATACAGGTTCTGAAGAATCTGAACAAGCCGCTAACTGTATTTTAAACTAGTTAAGCCAACTAAGCTTATTTTTTCATAAAAAATGGTAGCCTTAAGTTCATCATGTACGAGTTAAATAAACAATCTCTAACTGTCATGAATAACCTGTAATTTACAATCAACAAGCTATATCCAACCGAAGATAGAAACGCCCAAGACTTGGAGAAGTGTGACAAAGAGACGTCTTGCGGCCCTCCGTGAAGGATCACAATTAATGGATGAAATAAATCCTTGTTCTTGGTTTTGGATGACACAAATATAGCTTCAAAAGGTTTAGCAGCACCTGAAATTGAAATAAATACATATTAATGATTCGGGTAACTTGACTGATCCCAAAGATTGATTAAGATTTACACATAGACATCATATACAAACATTTGTTGGATTTGTTTTAGAAGAAACCAGAGCAACTTAAAGACCTTTCATTGGATCATTGGAAGCATCTGTGACTGAGATCTTCTGTATACTGCACTGGAGAGAGGATAACAAAGATCTAACCTGCAACAAAAATCCGGTGAGTCACGTCTAAACATATACTAATATACTTTTGAAACAACAGTTTTCATTAATATCTCAAAAGAAATAAATTGAAAAAACCTTGTCAGAGCATTTGAATATGGGACTGGATATCTTTGACCAATTCCATGTAGTATTTCTCTTTGCCTTCTCAATTCCATACATGATTTGAGGAACATTGACCGGATTGCTGGAAACTGCAAAACAATTGACAAGCCACCAGGATAAAACTTACTTCACCACTTTAGAAGACCAAAGTAGAGATAAATTGAGAATTTGTTCTTACTGGCGAGAATATTGTTCCCATTCAGTGTAAGAAGATTCCACGAGAAATTTGAGTCTTCTGGGCTGATACGTAATACTTCCCCACTATAATATGATCATAAAGAATACATAAACCATTAATGAGTGGAGAAAAGAAAAGCATTACTACTGTTATATAGTTACCTCAACACATTCACAGAAAGTAGAACTTCACAGCTGTGCCATATGGATGATATGATCATTGTGCAGTTGTCAGAAAGCCAAGGATTATCATGGATAGTTGTACAATAAAGCCCGGGAAACAACCATCCTCAGCACACATTACAACAGGAATCTTTAGAATTGATTGAAAAACCAGAGTTATTAACTGACAAAAATACGCGCTCTATGATTTCTGAAAAGATTAGACATTATACATAAAAATAGGTTCTCGAATGATTATCATGTCACCAAATCAGTCCCTCAAATTCAAATATACATAACATTTACAGAATCCATCATTTTCTATCACCACTTTGTCCCTCCATATGTGTGGCGGTTTAGATCGTTGAGAAACTTATTGGGAGAAAACTCTTTAGAAGACTAATGTGATGGCACCATAATTTTTGGAGGAGTGATTTAGGAGTTAAACTGAAGTCTAAATTAAAAAAATGCAAGCTTGCCAAATCCAATCAAATTAAGCCGGCAACAGATCTTACGATGTCGTAAATTTTGGCGGATTGGTACAGTTCCCCATTAGTTGGCCAATCAATCCTATGAAGTGAATTTGTAGCATTGTGCAGTCCAGAATCCACAGCACTTTTTGCAGATAAAAATACAAGAAACTCTCCATTTGGACTGGTAGAAAATTAATTAATGATGGTTAGTAGATCAGGGACACCACACATATGCTAATATTTCGCAAGAACTAACTCAGTTTCATATGCCATTATTTGATTAACTTTGACAAGTAACTTTGGATGGGCAGAACAGAACTTTAGGAAAGTGCTGACTACTGGAAATCCAGAGATACAGAAAATAAATGAAAACAAACAAAAAAAAGGAAATTTAACAACATACATCACAGGTACACGTCAAAAACTAGAAATTTGTGCAAAATTGTTTTTCACTCTCAAGGATATAATCGGATACAATAATAATCTATTAGTATCTGATTCCAACAGCTTACCTGAATCGCGGAAAAAGAGCACTACTTATTGTTGGAGTTAGATTCAGTGCATGCAATTCTTCAGTTGCGCTACATGTAAAACATTAGTTTCATAACTCTTTTCAGAAATAACCAAACTTGCCAACAAATTTGTACTATGTAAAAGTTACGGAAACATTGAGTTAAGAATTTCTTACTAAAATGACTCACTGGTGCTCTAGTTCCTCGGATTTTGACTCATGATGTGGTGCTCTAACCACATACAATGCACAAGGCCTGTTAGAGCAGTACTTCATACCAAGCTTTCTTGCCTCAGATGACCACCCGACAAAAACAAGACACTGTTTCGAGCTTTCGGTAAATGGAGCCCATACAACTTGGCCAACACTCAAAGATTTGTCAATTCCTTTGACAGCTTGTACCTCTCCACTGCATAAATACTAGTTAAACTAAGATTTACTCAGCGTAGTCTATCGCAAATCATGGAAAATAGAAATTTGTTCAAATTCCCCTATACTACATGGTTATAGCACTGTTATTTGACAGCAATTTGTCTAAATAGAGCATCGTGGCACAATAGAGAGTAGTAAAAATTCTGCCACTATTCGACAACATAGATTCACTGGACATTAATATGAATGATAAAATACCTGTTGATGTTGATAACAAAAAGTGTAGGCTGTCTTTTAGCAGAATATGTTTCTCCCCAATCCTCCTCCCAGTCCCCTTGACCTTTCCAGCTTCCACAATCCTTCTCTGCACAACCACCTTTCATGTAACCTGTATTGTTAAATATTGGCTTTGTAGAAGAGGGCTCTTCTGCTACATATGCTATCAATGTTTCATCCGAGTTCCAAGAAACAGCTTCAAACCTAAACACAGTAAAAAGATAATGAATGCGTAACTTTATTATGGATGAGTGCTAATGAAACCGTGGAATAGTACAGCAATGGACCGAACCATCCATCATTATAAACCGAACCATGCATTGATTCAGGAACATGAAACTCCTTGTCCAAGGTCGACGAACTCCAAATCTGAAAACAAGAAGTAGCATCATCTTCTTTAGTCTCCGGATTCCGAATGACCAAAAGCTTAGAACCAGAAGGAGACGGAACGATCATAGAAACAACACCGGACATCTGAACTGGAAACGGAGCCCAGTGAAACTTAACATCGGTTTCTTGTTTAACAAGTTCACAGGAGAGAATTGAAGTTTTGGTTTTGTTGGTTAAAAGATGAGGTTGGGTGAAAGTAAACATTCCGAGCGTGTTGTTGAAAAGCCATGCTTTGTGAATGGTGGGAATGGTGGCGAAGTGTGGAAGTAAGTTGGAGAGAGAAGCATAGTGTTGTTCTTCCTCAAACTGCATTTCTAATCCAGAATTGAAACAATGCTTTGAGTTTAATGGTGTGTGTTATGTAACTGAATTTTGAAGAGAAGAAAGAAGATTTGCAGTTTGGGGTATTTGACTTTTAGGAATTGGTTGGAAAGGAATCAACCTCTACTATAAGACCCTAAATAAAGTTTACATGTATTAATGTATTAATATAAAGGTTTAATTCTTCTTTTAGATTTTTATTCAGTTCCTCAATTTAAAAAGTTAAAATATAGTCCTTTAAGATATATGTGGTAGTCTTATATGTCATTTCTTTTAAATTATAGTGGAAAAACGTTAAAAATACCAACGTGGCATAGTGAATTACTGATATGGCATATTATTATATATGTTTCAATTATTAATACGTATATTGTTATTGTTGTTTCAATTATTAATACATTTATTATAATATATTGTTATTGTTGAGTTTAAAAGATTAGGTTACAACGGATTAGAGGAGGTTTTGCAAGTTGATCCTGATTTCTGGAGTTATTTTGAGGTGTTGGGTGGGTTAAAGGATTTAGGGTACTCAAAAGTGTGGAGTTTGTGGTATTATGACGCAATGGATGATAATGAGCTAGTGTTGTTGAAAGATGATGCAGGAACAAATAGAATAAAAATAATCGCATTGATCAATGGGAATGTACATCTATATGTCATGCATCCAGTTTATGAGGAAGAGAACATACTATCTCTAGAAAACAATGTAGGACCTAATGGTGTAAAAGAAGACAAATTGGAAGATGACACCTTGGATGATTTGAATAATTGTGTAAAAGGAACTTTTGATGATTTGGGAACTTTTGAAGATTTGAATAATCTTGGTGACAAGTTTGATGAAGGAGGCACCATTGGTGTAGAAGATACAATTGTAGTTGACCAAGAAGATTCATTTGAGAATGTTAATTTGGATGAGACCACTGAGGGCATTGACCAAAAAGATCCATGTTAGGATGTTAGTTTGGAGGGGGTCACTGTGTTTGAGGATGCAATAGTGGATATTACTTTAGAGGGGACCACTGATTATATGCTATGTGATCAAGAAGCTGATATATTGGACGACACACCGTAACTGGTACGTGTTCAAAAAGAATCAGTGGCCGATGGACTTATTTGTAACCAAGTTGGAGATGAGGGTCTAGAATGTAACCAAGAAGATGAAGATGGTGGTAGTGAAAATGATAGTGCTTTGAATGTGAACTTTGAGGATTTTGATGAGGATGTTATAGGAGTTGGTGAAGAAATTGTTGTGGATAAAGAAGATGGTAAAGAAAAGGGGAATAACAAAGGAAAAGTTAAAGGAAAGGGGAAGGGAAAGGGAAAAGTTAAAGGAAATGGGAAGGGCAAAGGAAAAGGTAAAGGAAAAGGGATGGAAAAAGGAAAAGGTAAAGGGAAGGGGAAACTCAAGATTGGGAGATCAGGGAAACAAAGGGAGGTGGAAGAAGTAGTTGAAGGCTGTGGCTCAATTGATAGTGAAGATGAAGAGGTTCCAAAGGAAAGCTTTAGAGATTTGAGCGACATGAGGAATATGATAGTGATGAGTTACCCCAAGAATATGATAATGAAGATGAAGAGGTGTTAAAAGATGATTTTCCAACATTCAAACTTCCAAAAAAAATGGAGGATTAAAAGTGGGAGTTAGGAACTTATTTTGCTACTAAGGAAGAATTTAAAGAGGCAGTTCGAACATATGATATTCATTCAGGTAGAAACTTGAAATTTAAGAAAAATGATAACAAGAGGATGAGAGTCATATGTATGTTTTTCCATTTCAAAGTTGCAAGTATGTTTTTCGGCCCCACCATGTTTAATTTCATGTCGGAAACAAGTTCCTTCTCCTCTGCAATCAGGTGGCATACAATGGGATGACCAACTACCTTTCCACTCAAGGCATGATTATGTATACCAGAAACCACATAAAATTTCCATGTATCATTCGCCTTACGATATCCGTGTAATTTAAATGGACACTCACATTTTCTTGATCCGGTGTCATGACGTTTCAACTTCCTAAGCGGTGGTCAGTACATGCCACTTCTTTCGTATCATATTATTACAAATGTTTTTCTTCTATACGAACCATTTTCAAACCTACCGATTAAAACGCCAAACCCCAATTTCCCGACCTCAATGCAGACCTATTGTAGCATATGTTCACGAACAATAAACTCTTGTTTATTTGCAAATTGTTCATGAACATCTACCTCGACAACAACCAGTCAAGCACCCGATTTAACATCATCTGATTCAACACTATCCTTCACTTTGCCTGGTTTAATATCCATCCTCATAGTAGCTTTGGGAAACATATAAGGGCACATCGAAGATGGATATCCAGAACAAATAAAATTGAGTCTGAAGATGCATATTCGGACTCAACATTCATTTTTCAGCTTAAAAAACCACATTAATGCAAGGAATGGGGGATGAAATGAATGAACTTTACCTTAAATTCTAGCTTATTTTCCTCTCTTTGATGTGATAAATTACAATAATGATGTTTTAGTATTGAAAAGTTGATTGAGAATTGAAGAAAATTTTAAGGGTTTTGAGAGTGAAGCTCCATTTGATCATGAGGAAAAAGAACATGCAAGGTGGTGTTTTATTCATTTTCCCGCTTGACATTTCCGGATATGCATCTCCTAGAACATGACTGAGTTGTAAAATAAACCATCTCATTGAATCAAAACACCATGAACGAGTACAATGGAGTTTACGAAGATGCATCTCTGGATACACCCTAAATAATATACGAGCAGGTATCTTCGAACCAAATTTTGACAAAAATGTGGTGTGTGGCTGAATTACGAGGGATGATATGATTTTAGGTGCGTCCGGAGATGCATCCCAAAATAACAATGACATTTTTGGGTTTTCAGAAGTGTGAGACGCACCCTATAGGATGGGATGAATATTTCCCTAAAAGTAATTGTCTTAATTTTTTCAATACTTTATGTGTTACTTACTTTTGTATATTTATTCTTGCAATTATTCTTTTAACTACCAATGGTGTATTTGTAAAATAATTATGAATGTGTGTAATTTAAAAAAAAATTATGTTAACAAACTATGAAAATGTAAAAAAAAATTGGTTTATTAGTTAAAAAGAGAGAGAATTAAAGTTTATTACTGTTTTGTTCTGGAATAAAAAATGAGAGGAGGAACAACGATGATGATGAATTGTCGCTTTTGATGTTGTCGAGGGGGGGGGGGGGGGGGCTGTAAGATTAACACTCAAACTCTTAAGTCAATGTGTTAGAAAAAAGAGTGAAGTGAATTTGAAACTTGTAACTTCAATTTGGCGTCCTTCATATATATAAAGAGAGGAAATAACAAACTAGTTATTTGTTAGCCGTGATTTGCAGATAATCATTGGATGCATTTGTAGTTGAGATCTCTTGCAATCATTAGGATGATAATCTTCGTCTACTGAGAAGATTTAGAAAGTAAAGGAACCCCTTCTTGGTGTTCGGATGGGGTTGATGTGGTCGGCCCAAAACAATTACTATAATGGACCTCCATATACATCACCCCGACTAAAATTTGAACTTTGATGCAGTAAGTTTTGAGAGTTAAAATTATTGAAAAACAATTATTTGAGTATTTGAGTTCTACGTTGTTTGTTGTTTGAAAAAGTGGAGGTGAAACATTTTATAAGTAAAATGATTCATATACCTAATATTTTAAGGTTTTGGGTGAATAAGTGGTGTCTCTCTCACTTGTGTATTATTCTTGACGTCAAGTGGTTGTTCCTCCTCATGACCCATCTATGGTATTAGGCTGATGGTTTGAGTTTGATATCGACTCCTTGTATCAAAAGTCTTCTTGACAAGGTGGTAGTGAGACGACATATCCAGTTGAAGTGCATGTGACGTGGTAAGAGTGTCAGCGACGGTTGTACAAGTATATGTGTACGAAATAGGTTATATATGAGGGGAGTATGGTGGATGGACTCACACTTAAAGAGGAGATTGTTAAGATACAAATATGAGTTAGAAGCAATGTTTTAAAAACCGGACCGGAGATTAAACCGGTGAAACTTGCGGTTTAAGGTTCAATTGGTTCAACCGGTTAAACCTACGGTCGAACCGTTTATTAAATAAACTAATAATATAAAATTAAATTTCATAAATATGTCACACATAATCATATGTTCACAACTTAATAAAATAATTATTTCAAAAATTCATTACAAATTTAATACAACAATATCGACAATACATATAATAACATAACATAGTTCTACACTTTATTTCAACATTCATTTAAGAATAATTGGACCAAATTAAAGAATTACAATAAACTAAGTTAAATTAATTCAAACAGAATTAAAATAATAAAATATAATAACTAATATAATAAATAATATAATACAATATAATTTATTTAAAAAAATGAATTTGAGTTTAACTACGACAAATAAGTCTTAATTGACAACAAAAAATAATATTGACTTGAATGATAATCAATATTGAGTTGGATATCGTGACTATGTTTGAAAGGGACAGTGTGATGATGATGGAGTATGGTCGAAAGAAAATTATAATGGAATGACAAAACTTAGAAGTTCGTATGGTTATAAAAAAATATGGAATTTTTTTTTGTGATTGAGAATGTAGGTTAAATTTTGATATTGACATATTAAAAATTTTAAAAAATTAAAAAAATGGTCAATTTGATGTAGTTTTTTGAACCGGACGGTTTTTTAAAACCGGCTCCGGTTCTTTGGTTCGAATGATTTTGGACGGTTCAACCGGTTTTTCCGGTTTTACTCCGGTTTTGACCCACTGGTGGTTTTGAAAGGTTAACCCAACCAGATTCATCTCCGGTTCCCGGTCCAACCGGTTGAACCGGGCGATTTAGTCCGATTTTTAAAATATTGGTTAAAATTTTCGCATTTATTTAAAAGTGAAGGTTGAACATTTCATAAGTGATATGACTTTTATATTAAATGCCTTGAGATTTTTGATGAATATCTAATATCATTCTTAACCTAGTAATATTGATGTTCTTTGTCATTTCTCATGACCCATTAATAATCTTATTTTTAAATTTTAAAAAAAAAAACATTAATTTTTTTAGGTGAATGATTTTATTAACATTGCATAACCACCCAAATGTCTAATATCTAATAAGATAAAATTGGTTGGGTGATAAAAGAAGGAGAAAACGGATAATAACATTAGAAAGAGAACCAACCAATTCTAACACATGGCGCTAACTTCTTCACTCTCACTCGTTCCTCCCATCATCACTTCTCCGGCCAAACTCACTTCTAAATCCTTCTCATCTCTAACACCACCCAATTTTCATGGCATCTTCACCAAATCTAACAACAACTCATCAAAATTCTTGTTGAATGCTACTTTCAATCTTGTTGAGCCTGACCTCAATGAAGATCCTATAGACCAATATCGCACTAATGGCATTCCACCTGTATTATTATCATTACTATTTTGTTATCCACTTCATTTTTCTGCACTCTTTTTATACACTAAACTTTTGTTTTCTAATAATGGGATTTGTTTATTTTGTATGAATTTTAGGAAGAGTTTGAGTATGGAATATTTGATGGTCACCATACTTTTTATGAAGGAGAAGAAAATAAAGGTATTTCTTTTTTCATTTATGCTTACTTTCATTTCATTTTTCAATTACTTTATTTTTTTAATGGAAATTGATGAACACGTTGATATTAATTTATTTGTATTTTAATTTATGGAAATTATTACTAGTTTTTTTTTCAGCTGTAAAATTTGATGGCAAAATTTGTTATGAATATTCATTGCAGGAACATTTTGGGGTGCACTTAAGGATGAGATAGAAGGAGCAGGACCCCCCACTGGTTTTCAGGGTAACTTTACATGCATCAACATTTTTTATTTTTTATTTAATATTATAGCTAATATTTTAAAAATTAGACGGAGACTGATAGGTAAAATCTCCGAGTCATGGTTCAGTTGGTTAAACTTAAACCAGACAAAAGATTTTTGTTATCGCGAGTGCAACGCAACCGCGACTGAAACAATATCATTCATATTTCATCTCAGTCAAATCGATATTTTTCATGTCGTTCAGCTTCGTATAGGGCTTTTGGTAAAATTAGTAGAATCAACAAATTCTTAACCTTTGCTGTAATCCAAAATTATTTATACTGTCGAATCATGTTATTTCGAATTTTGCACCAGAGTTACTAGGCTTTGATATCAATTTTTTTAATTCTAACTTTGATTCTAATGCAGGTCTAATTTCATGGCTCTTCCCACCAGCCATTGCTGCTGGAGTATTCTTTAATGTTCCGGTAATTCTAAATGTTAATAAACATTAATGAAGAAAGACTCAACCTATCAATCTATAAACCTAATTACTATGTTGTATTTCAGGGTGAGTACTTGTTCATTGGAGCAGGAATTTTCACAATCGTATTTTGCATAATTGAAATGGATAAACCTGATCAACCACACCACTTTGAACCTCAAATATACAATATGGAAAGAGAAGCTAGAGACAAGTTGATAAGTGAATATAATACTATGAATATATGGGATTTCAATCTAAAATATGGAGACATTTGGGATTTTACAATCAAGAAGGAAGCAAGTGACATAATGAATAGATAAGTAGTTGTTTCAAGTTCTTGTTTATATCTAGGTGACAATTCTTACTAATATATAATATTAATATCAAGCACACTCTTATAAATTTGTTGCTTTTGTATTTTATGTTGAATCAAGATGTGTATATTCCCTATTTCTAAAGCAAACCTAAGAATGCTACAACTTCTATCTAAAAATAAATGTTCTCATAAGCTTTTTCACAGTTTTAATATGTTTGATATATTACAAGTAGTGTTACTTTTAATAGTTGAGTGTCTCTTGGATGAGCTAGTTCTAGAATTTTTAAGAAATTTAAAATTTTAAATAATTTAAATGATTTAATTGAAATTTATTAATTTTTATTTATTTTTGTTTGGATAGAGTATTAATATGATTTATTGTTAAATTTTTGGAATCATTTTCATAAATTTTAAAAATTTTGAATCAAATTTTAAATATAAGAAATAGAAACCAATTTGTAATTTTTAAAAATTAAAAAGGGACTAATTTGTAAATTTTGAAAAATATTATAGATTTATTTGCAATTTTTTAAAAATTTTAGAAATAAATTTGAAACAAACATGAGTTTGAGGATTCCGACTTTGAGTTTTTTGTTGTGAAAAATCAATAATCCAAATATTGTAACCGATTACTGCATTCTGGTAATCGTTTACATGGTGTAGTATTTTTAGCTGTTAGAATAGGTGTAACTGGTTAGTACGTTTTGGCAACTGGTTACTATTGAGTTGAACTTAACAACTGTAATCGATTATAGATTTGGCATAACCTGTTACATAGTTGGTTTCAGATTTTTTGTTATTTCAACTTGTTACTTGTGTCCTAATTCATTGCAATTATATATATATATATATATATATATATATATATATATATATATATATATATATATATATATATATATATATATATATATATATATATATATATATATATATATATATATATATATATATATATATATATATATATATATATATATATATATATATATATATATATATATATATATATATATATCTTTGTGGTATCATTGTATAGTAAGAGTTGAATATTAAATGAAAATATTTTCACACTCTCTCTCTCTCTCCACACTCAATTACTCCATAGTTATCAACCTTGTGGTTCCAAGTTCTAGCATTTGTCATCAAAAGCATGGTTCGATCCATCAAATACCTAGTGTACAACATGAATTCAATCTCTAATAAAAGAATCCCTACAAACTTACCCATCATTGATGTGAAGTGTAACACCCCGACTTATTTAGCCATTTATTTATTTATTTTATATGATTGATTAATTTATTTAAATAATTATTTTATATGAATTATGATGTGTTTGTCCGGTGTCGGCATTCATGGTGAATTGTGCTTAATTAATTAGTTATGGTGGAATTTAGTTAATTAATTCATAGAAAATTGATAGAATATGAGGAGTTGGGCGAAGTTTGTAAATTAAGAGAACTAAGCGGTTAGTGGTGAGAAACTCATGTTTGGTTGGGCCAAATACTGAATTAAGATAAGTTAATTAGGTTATTAATTATATTTAGAATTGAGAAAAAATAAAGGTTTTTAGAGCATGTTGACAATACGTGAAAAGAAAAAGTTGGAGAGCATTGAAAGAGAGTTAGGGCTTGGGGAAGAAGAATCATAGAAGAGCTTTCTTGCTTGTGTTTTTATTAGAATTACAAGGTAAGAAGATTACTCATCTAAGGGTTCCTTAATCATGAAAGGATAAAAAGGTTTTTCTTAATCTCCAATAGGATTTTCTTCCTTCTCTTTTGATTGGTTATTTGATAAATTACGTGAACGTGATGTTGTTTTATTCAATGAATTGATTGAAATTCGTGATTTGTAGATGTGGTGATTATTGTTATGTTAATTTGTTCATAAGCATAATATTTGTTGTGAGATTGAGGGTTTTACAACATGAATGTAATTCTGAATTTTGGTGATTAATTGATGGAATAACATGTTAAATTAATCGAAAATAACATGGTAATATGTGTTAATCATGTATGTATTAATTTTGGGTTGTTGATGGTGTTTGAAATTGAATTGGAGGTGTTTTGAAGGTTTTGTAATGGTAGAATGCGTTTTTGCTTCTATTAACAGGGTGACGGGTGTCACCTGCATGACGACCTGGGCATCATGTGCTTTGAGACGCCGACGAGCGTCAGTTGTCTGATGGGGAGACCTTCATGGTCTCAAGGCAAGCATAAGGTATTTTTGGTCGTCACAGGGGTGACGGTTGAGGGATATTGGTGATGACGGGCGTCACCCTGGTGACGGGATACCCGTCATCGTATCAATGGGTGCATTTTGTCCTGTTGAGTTGGATTTTTAGGACGGTTTCGTCGTGCGGTCAATGTTTGGATGTTGTTTAGCGTGTTTCGACGTATATTAGCTGGTTAATTGAATTATGTAATTAATCGACCATAGTTAATTGATATTATGCATAAATGAGTGTTATGTGTAATTGTGAATATGTGTTCAATGTGTGAATATATGTGGTGAGAATTGCAAGCATAATATTGTGTGAATTATTGTATGTACTTGTTGATGAATTGATGGGATGGATAGTTTGGAGTGGGAACTACTGGTGATGCATTAAATGCATATTTGGTTACAGTCAAAGTGAGGATGTATTCATTATTATGTTGATATTTTTGTATGATTGTTTACAGTCAGAGGAGGGTTGTATTCATTTGTTCAGTTGTTGTCATTGCATTGTTATGCACCATGCATCATATGTTATTGTGTTGTGAAAGAGGCGAGTCATGAGTTCAGAGAGGGGACCAATGACTTGTCTCAAGCTCAGAGTGGGGGATTGGAGCTCAAAGTAGGGGCCCGAGGTTTAGAGAGGAGACCCAGTTCGTATGAATAATCAAATGTTGAGTCGGTACCGTATGCATATAGAGTTGAGTTGCGAGTCCTATTCATAGTGGGAACTGTGACGAGCATAAGTTGAGTCGATGTTGCATTACATTACATAATGGTTATGTAAATGAGATGTTTGCGTATTGTTGAATACTCTTGTATGTAATTGTGTGAGCTTGATTGTGATATGCGTGAAACGTGAATATGTAACACCCTAAACCCCGACTCTTAATATAAAATAGAAAAGTGCACTATTTAGGATGCTACTCAACACATATCATGTGCTTCATAAAATATTTTCAAACTCGTAGTGGAAACTCAAATAATCCTCATAACATAAAATAATATATTAAACAACCACTTAATGAAAATAAACTCCCAATGAAAACTTCAAACAAATAACGCGCCCGTTATCGATGTTACAGACCAGAGCAGATAAAACCGACTAAAAAGCGATAAATAAAAGGATAAATGAAGAAATCTCCAAGGTCGTATTCTACTCACAAGCGACTACTCCCGCTATTTATATGTACAATAATTGCATAAAGTCAACTGATCAGAAAAAAAGCAAGTGTGTTATTTTGCCTCTATAGTAATAATAAGAAAAGTTCCCCGAGTGTCGATCTCAAAGACCGTGTGTAAATATTGAGTTCTAATTGTTGTTCAATTAAACAAAAAACTAACGTTTGGAATTGTTTTGTTAAATTATGAGTAACATGCTAAGGAATGTGTGTGATTTATTCCTGTAACAACTCTGAATTAATATTGCAACAACATATTTCAAATAATTAATACCAGTTCTTAAGTTTATTTTCTCCTAATGTCTTAGTGATAAAACCTTTAATCATTCATCCCTAATCTCTACGTCCCTAGAAATTTACCGATGAAATTAAGCCTTATTATATCAAGAACAATCTAGTTTTTATAGGGTATCCCTAGTCCTAGGTGATATCTACTATAGAATATTCTCATGAAAGCATTACCAACAGCGGTCCAACCTAATTGATAATCATATATCGATCTCAGTTATTCCGAAAGAGAAAGCATTAAGAACATCAAGAGAATAGATTAATTATGAAAAACAACATTGTTATTGCAAATAGATAATCATAGTCATTACATATCCAAATCAGGGACACCTCATAGCATTAAGGGGTTTAACTACTCATAATATTCAATGAAAACAAAATAAAAAGTTTAGACATTACGGGTACTTGGTTGAAATTGAATCTTCAATCGCTTTCATTCATGAAAATACGCCTTTCACCAAAGCTTATGTGTTCTCCACTCTTTCTCTCTGTATTTTTGTCGTCCAAGAAGAAGTCGTTTCAAATCTCATAGAAATTTTGCTTAAATAGAGAAATACCCATTTTGCAGATTCCCCTAGTCAATCCGACTTTTTTGGACAATAAAATCAGGTCTGAAAATAGCCCAATCACCAATAATTTCCAAATCTGGCCTAAAAAAGGAAAGTTTTTGAAAATCACATGTCTGCCTGCTACGACCCGTAGCAGGTGCTATGGATGGCCTTAGTAAGCCACTGGTACTGGCTTGCCAACTAAAGCTGGGGGTTATGTGTGCTACGGTCCGTAACAGGTGCTACGGGTGGCCATAACAGGCCAATGGTTCTGGCTTTCCAACTGAAGTTGGGGGTTATGTCTACTACGGTCCGTAGAGGGTGCTACGGGTGGCCGTAACAGACCGTTATTTCTGTGCCTTTTCCTTTGAAATAGGGGTTTCAACTGCTCCTATGCTACGACCTGTAGTATGCACTACGTATGGCCGTAGCAGCCCACTGTTCCTTAGGCCACACTTTCCGATTCTTCACGATTCTTCATCGTTTTTAGCCGAAATCCTTCTTGAATATTTATTTGATCCTGAAAATAATAAAAATACACAGCCCAAGCATAAAATGCGGAAAATGGAAACAAATTGATGAAAAATAGTGAAAAGATTAAATGATATTAAGGGTAAAAGAAGGTGTAAAAATCACTTAAACTATATGAAAAATTCAAATAACTTACCTACTTTCACCTATTAAAATGCTAATAACTATAACACAAATGGTGACTGATCACAACCCCAAACTTAGCTTCTTGCTTGTCCTCAAGCAAATTTAAGTACAAAGAACTCATGTCAATCCCAAATGAAAGAAAAACTTTTCACGTACCACCATACATCTAAGATCTTCCACGACCCTCATTTGTTGATACCTTTGGTTTTTTCTGGATTACCGAGGTCGATTGATTGGCCACACTTTCACTTGAAAGTATTGCTTCACCTGTCAGCTTAATTCACACTCTCACCAAATATCTCGGGTGTTAATGTGTTTTACACTCAAAATTCATAGTACGCAATACCATACCATAGGCTTGAATAAATTCTCTTTTGATGTCAAGGTGCACGACACACACACACACACACACAATTTGAGGTCTTTATGGTTGTAACAGGGTTAGGGTTAAGGTGGGATAATTTTGGAAAAGTAGGCTAAGGTTCAGAGTCAATATAATCGTTATCTTAACTATGCTCATTCTGATGGATTAGTGCTGGAATTATTTCTTGCACTCGTCCTTTAGGATTAACTATTATCGAGGACTCAACTTTTGGATTTGTCTTTATTTTCAATATTCGCTGACTTCTCCTTCTTTCAAGTTCCCTGATGATTATTTTTCTATTATTCATTTCAATTTGATTTTTCAAATTTTCATCTTTTCTTTTTCTTCTCTTTTTTTTTCAATCACCAAGTGCCCTCATTTGTACTAATGCTGCACAGCTACCTCAAACTTTAAAGGTTGCTATCCTAACAGCAACCCAAAACTTAGAATGGACATGGATCTGATAACTCACATAAATACTCTGAGCATGGTGGGAGAGTGTTTGGGCCATGGGTTAATATGATGTGGTTTTTAAAACAAACAAATGGGTAAAGGCTCAAATGGGGTTAACAATGGATAATAATAAAACGGATGGCTAGAAAGGCTCAGGGGTAAAAAAAACGTGCCTCAATGTGTGTAATCATGCAACCGAAATCAGAAAAGAACGTACACAAGTTCTGAATGATAAAGACATACCTGAATGCTCTCTTACCTGTACACTGTGTTTGGATTTTTCTGTTTTCACCATGTTGGGTAGAGCTGAAAACCTCCACAGTACCTCTTGCTCGATGTGGCTTCTTAATCAGTTGTGGTAAACCTGCTCAACTTTTAGTCTAACTCGATTAAACCAATTAGATCATTTAGAAGTATATAAAAAATTATTTTGTTAAATTAACATGCATAGAGGACACATATGCCTTTAGTTTGGGTACTTTTCACACAACCACTAAAGCTACAATTATCATATTACTAGATGAAAGTAAACAACCTTAAAATAAACCACTTAAACCAAACAAAACAAAAAAATTAATATAAAATTGAAACTATAAAATTAAAATTACGAATACTTTCCTTGGGTTGCCTCCCAAGCAACGCTCATTTATCGTCATTAGCTTGACGCCTCATTCTCCCTGTTATGGGGGTACTTCAGCTTCCACACCTTATTGCACTTATTTTCCAAAACTAAGAAACCTTCTTTTTCAGAGATATGGACTCCTTTATGCCACAAGTCCTTTCCAACTTCCATATCCTTACCTCGGTGCCGCTTTCTATTCTTTCTCATGGATTTTGGAATAGAAATAGGATTTTTTCCACTCAGGGTGGCTAATGGAGATGATACCAGTTGAGATGGCCTTCTTGAGACTTTTTCTGATGTTGGCATATTACTTTGTCCTTTCACATCTGTCCTGATCATGCCTACTTGATAGTTATTTTCTTTTTCTACCTCTAGTTTCCTGTTTTCAAGAACATTCAAGGTTATTTCATCATCACAAACTTTTAAAGTTAGTGTACCATGGTATATGTCGAAATTGCATCGACTTGTCTGCATGAATGGTCGACCAAGAATGATAGGTGTCTCTTCATCCTCAAGTATGTCTATGATCACAAAATCAACAGGAAGACTAAATTCCTCTATTGTCACCAGTACGTCTTCCGCTATCCCATATGCATTCTTTATGGAGTGATCTGCAAATTTTAGATTTGTCCTTGTATCACTGACATTTCCAATACCAAGCCTTTAATAGATTGACAATGGCATCAGACTCACACTAGCTTTTGAATCAATTAGTACCTTCTTGTAAGTTCTGTCTTTTATAGTGCATGGGGCTGTGACAGATCCAGGATCCTTCTGCTTGATTGGGATTCTCCAACCTGATGATATTGCACTATATTTTTCATTAAAGGTTACCAACCCATCTTCTATTGGTCTCTTTTTAGCGATTACCTCTTTCATGAATTGTTGGTATATGGGCATTTGCTCGATTGCTTCATAAAAAGGCATATTGATCTCTAACTTTTTGAACATTGTGATGAATTTCTCAAAGTTTTTCTATTTTGGATCCTTCTTTGTCACTCTCTGAGGGTAAGGTAACTTAATCACTGGTTTAACCTCTTTTTTTATTTTTATTTTCAATTAGCTTTACTGGTGGTATAACCTTTTCTTTTTCTTTCTTATTTTCCCTCACTTCCAGAACTACCTCTATGACATGGTCATCCTTTGTTGCCTTATTTTCTTCATCTTTAGCAACTTTCTTACTTCTTGTGATGACAACATTAACATTCTCATGATTTCTCGAATTTTTTACTGTTGCACTTGGTAGGGAACCTTGTGCTCGAGAACCTGTTATTTGTTGTGTTATCTGACCCATCTGAACTTCAAGATTTTTTATAGAAGCAGTAATGTTCCTTTGATTATTTCTTGTTTCTTCTTGGAACAGGGAATTTTGAGCTACCATCTTTTCAATGGCAAGTTACCAATCTGCCTTTTTGGGTGCTTGTTACTGATATTGTTGTTGTTGTGGTGGTGGATATTGTTGTTGTTGTTGATATTGTTGTGGTTGGTTCTGATATTGAATGGGACCCTGCTTTTGAACATTCCTTTACTGATCTTTCCAGGATAAATTTGGATGATTCTTCCAGCCTGGATTATAAGTGTTAGAATGAGGGTTGTCTTGCTTCAGAAATTTTATCTCTTCAATTTGTTGTGTGGTTGCAACACAGTGCGCCACAAATTTCACAACTAACATTCTGGGTCGGCTGAATTTTAGCTACATGTTGCGTACCAATATTCATTGCGTTAAGTTTCTTTTCAACTTCTGCAACAATTGTGTCTTCTATCCTTATCTTTTTGTTTCAAGCTTCAAATCAATAACCCATTTAGATTTGCTTGAACACCTATCATACAAATCTAAATGCTCATTTGCAGCTATTTCCTCAATGATCTTTTTAATACATGTGGTTGTTGAAAAGTTTGATGAGTCACCATCTGCTGTATCAATTAATTGTTTTATCTTCAATCTGAGACCATTGACAAACATCTGCATTTGCTCAGTCTGATCTAAGTTGTGTGTAGGACAAGCAACAAGTAACCTCTTGAATCTCTTATATGAATCACCTTTTTTTTGTAAGTATGATCTAGCTGATTCATCCTCATTTTGTTTGTAGTTCATAATGTCATATCTTTTCCTGATGAAAACTGAAGCTGAAAAATACTCATGCAAAAAAGTTGTTTCCATTTGTTTCCAAGTGGTGATACTCCCAGCAGTTAATGAGTAAAACCATTCTTCTACATCTTCAGATAAGGTAAAAGGAAACATTCTTAATTTTTTTACTTCTTCAGTGTACCCATCTATCTTTAGAGTGGTGCTCATAGTCAGAAACCTTTGTAGGTGTTTATTTGCATCTTCATTGATTTTTTATGAAAAAGGTCTCCTCTCAAGTTGACTAATGGTGCTAGGATGCAACTAAAAGTTAGGCACATTCACTGGTTGGTTCACAATTGTTATCCTACCACCTGGTGCATTTTTCATCCCATAGTCACCTAATAGTCTTTCTGGTAGTGGTGGATTTTCACCCATCGTTTCGACCTCTTTCTCTGAATCTGAATCTGAGTGAATGCAAGGATGCTCTTCGTCTGATTCCAGTCTTGTTAATTTAGCTTGTCTGAGTCTTACACACAAAGTTCTTTCGATTTCTGTGTCAAAAGGAAAATCAATTGACGCCTTACCTCGCATAAAAATATCATAAACATATTAGTTGATAAAGATCGAAAATAAAAATAACAAAAATTAAATTTTAGTTGCAAAGCAACAAAATTTCAACTGAACTAAATTTAAACTCTATATTTTGAAATTCCCCGACAACGGCGCCAAAAACTTGATCGGAAAAATAACAAGTATACTATTTTTCCTATATAGTAATAATGAGGAAAGTTCCCCTAATGTCGATCTCAAGGACTGCGTGTAAATATTGAATTCCAATTGTTGTTCAATTAAACAAAAAACTAACATTTGGAATTATTTTGCAAAATTATGAAAATAATTGCGAATAGAGTAAATGGATGCGGTGAATAGTTTTGACAGATATGAGTAACATGCTATGGAAGGTGTGTAATTTATTCCTGTAGCAACTCTGAATTAATATTGCAAAAACATATTTCAAATAATTAATACCAGTTCTTAAGTTTGTTTACTCCTAATGTCTTAGTGATAAAATCTTTAATCATTCATCCCTAATCTCTACGTGTATAGAAATATATCGATGAAATTAAACCTTATTATATCAAGAACAATCTGGTTTCTATAGGGTATCCATAGTCCTAGGTGATATCTACTATAGAATATTCCCATGAAAGCATTACCAACGGCGGTCCAACCTAATTGATAATCATATATCGATCTTAATTATTCCGAAATTGAAAGCATTAAGAAAATCAAGAGAATAGATTAATTATGAAAAACAACATTGTTATTGCAAATAGATAATCATAGTCATTACATATCCAAATCAGGGACACCTCATAGCATTGAGGGGTTTAGCTACTCATAATATTCAATGAAAACAAAATACAAAGTTTAGACATTACGGGTACTTGGTTGGAATTGAATCTTCAATCGCTTTCGTTCATGAAAATTCGCCTTTCACCAAAGCTTCTGTGTTCTCCAATCTTTCTCTCTGTATTTTTTAGGTCGAAGAAGTCGTTTCAAATCTCATTGAAATATCGCTTAAATAGAGAAATACCCCTTTTGCATATTTCCATAATCAATCATATTTTTCTAGATAATAAGATCAGGTCTGAAAATAGTCCAATCACCAATAATTTCTAAATCTAGCCTAAAAAATGAAAGTTTCTGAAAATCACACGTCTGTCTGCTACGGCCCGTAACAGGTGCCATAGGTGGCCGTAGCAGACCATTGATTCTGGCTTGCCAACTGAAGTTGGGGGTTATGTCTGCTACGGCCCGAGGCAGACTACTAGTTCTGGCTTGAAAAACACATAAGTTATGATTTACGGTGTTGGAAACTTTCTTTGCAAACTTGGTTTCTACAATTTCAAAAACAAAGTAGGATTCTAATGGGAAAACAATACTTTTGAACAGAACATACATTTTCTAAATTAGAAATCAATAAAATAATAGTAAATGATCTAATTAATAAAATGCTAAAATTTCAACTTACAAAAAAAAAATCTTTTAAACATACTTAGTAAAGAAGACACCTGATTAAATTCACTAGCGTTTAATAACTTCAACCAGGATGGTGGTATAAGATCAGTTACCCCTCTATAAAATGCATTTGAAAATGAAAATATATGCGATTTAAACATTATACCCATGATCAAAATAATAAAAAAGAGAAAGAGAACAAGAAAAAAAAACCCAACTCAGTAAAGTTCTAAGCCCTAATCTTATGTTCTTTAAATAACACATTAAAAAAAAATGAAAAATGGGTAGTTGAAAACACAAAAATGGGTAATCTTATGTTCTTCAGTAAAATTCAAAACTAAAACAAAAACACGATAACTGCAAATGAAACAAAAATTATACTTATACTGAAAAATAGAGAATAGTCGAACGAACCAGTCGAATAGCACAAAACGACTAGAACGAATATTAGTAGTTTTTTAATTTGTTTTTAGTAACAGATAAATTTTAAAAACTATTCTTAGGTGATGCTCATTATATGTAATTTATATATGAAAGGGTAAGGTATAATTGAAACTCACTCCATTTAAATTATACATCTCTCTTTTGGTGATGAATGGTGAAATTTCTACAACAACAAAGAAAAATGTAACATATAGTAGTCAAAAGTTTTGGTAATTAAAGACTTTGGGATTGTAAGTTATTATGGCACGACATGAAGTGATGCCTTGACGAGTTCTATTGTGGAACACATCTAGAAAACTCACATCCATGATTTCAGTATCTCACTTAAATGTTCTCATTCATTATATTAGAAAAAAAAGTAGACGAGTCAACATCGTGCTATGACTATATTGTTTGTCTAGTGCCTTCAAAGTCTAAAGATTACATTTAATTAATAGCGTAGTTGTTAATTATTGACTAGTGTGGATTCTCACCTGAATTTTATGCTTTTGGAATAGTTTGATTTATAAGAGAAAGAAATAGAATATGACAATAAAATAATTTAAAGAGTTTTATTTTTATAATTAAAGCTGTTATTACATTCAATCGCATATTTAATTTTTGTGTGCACACCAATAACCTAACAAAAGAAATTATTATTTAAGGTTGAAAAAACACAAGACAAAAGGGTTTGAATTGAATTTTAGATATAATAATTTTTTTTTTTTAAATCAATGATAGAAATACAAAGGATCACTTAACTAAGCAAATTCAAGATATTCATTAGAGTGATTTTGCCTTCTTTCAAAAACTTAATTCATTAATCACACAGATTACAAACTCAAAGAGTAACAGTCAGTGACTTATCGAGACTACAGACTAAACTTAGTCCCTCAAGGAATTTAACCAAAATTAAAATACAGAGACTGTGTATTTACAAGAGTGCTTCTAAACAATCAGATGCACAAGATGAATTTTAGAGTTTACACTCAAGTAAAAGCTCTAAGTATAGTGAGTGTTGTAATTGTTGTTTCTCTCATTTGTTATTCTTCTTTTACTCACTTCATTGTTATTCTTATTCTTCATCTTATCTTCTTCAAAAATCTTTGTCCTCTTTAAATAGATGATGAATAGTACCGTTGAAGAATAAAATTGGAAACTTCTTCAATTTCACAACTGTAATAATGGTACGAGGTTGAGTCGTGAATTGTGGATATTCGTTGGTAGTACATTTCCTGATAATTTTAACATATTTGTCCTTTTAAAGAAACATTTGATTTTGCCACTTGAATGTACTATTTCCAAGAATATTCTTTCTACATTATTCTCTAAATTGTTAACTTCGTATTTGAGATGATTTGAAGTTTGCTCGGAGTTCAGAACCTTGAAGATTAGACTTCAGAGTCTAGTAAAAATGAGGCTTGGGTTATCAAAGTAAATCTGGATTTTTATTTCAGAAGCATTGACTTGGTTATCCAGATGGTTGACTACCAGTTAAACACTTTTTCATATTTCAACCTAGTTTTAGAATATGTTGAAGTCTAGAGTCCAGAGTCCAAAGTCTCTTGTCCAGAGTTCAGAATCTCTTGTCTAGAGTCTAGAGTCTGCTTTGTCTAGAGTTTAGAGTTTCTTGTTCAGAATCCAGAGTTTGCTTTGTCTAGAGTCTGCTATACTCATAATCTACTTTGTCTAGAGTATGCTCTATCCAAAGTTTGTTTTATCCAGAGTCCACTTAATACAGAATCAAGAATCTGCTTTCCTTATCTTTAAGATTTTGCACACTTAATTAAACTATTAGTTTACAAAATTATTCTTTATATTTTGTTATCATCAAAACTTGAAGATTGTATATGTAGAGCCAAACTTGTTCCAACAATCCTCCCTTTTAATGATGACAAATACTAGTATTTTGATGAACGAATTTTACTTAATAAAAAACAACTAAAAACCAGAGATAGGTTTGTAAGCTCCCCCTTGAATTTTAGACCTTCAAAATTTTCTTAAGTTAAGTACACAGAGTGAGGTTTGCAAGCCCTCCCTGAGTTTAAGACTTAGGAATTTTTTTTGATTTAGCAGAAAATTCAATAAGCACGATAATCTCAAAAATTATCCAACAAAATTGTTAAATGTGTAGGATTTATCATAGGATAAAAATGAATCAAAATCATATCTGGTTATCCATTTCTCTATTTCCCCCCTTTGACACCAATCAAACAAAATATAGATAAGATTTGAAGAATAATAACATTGATTGAGAAGGAAAAGAAATACTTCATTAATCAATTATAATTACAAGATGTATACTAAAAAAATATATGAGAAAAGATAGTTTATACGAGAGATTGTGTTGGTGTAAGCCCTAGAGGCCAATATTTTTGGTACTTGTATCGAATTATTTATTAATAATAAAAGACTTTTTCTTTATTATGTTTGTTTAATAAAGTCCCTAGAATAGCTAGTCCGTTTAATGTATCAAGTATGACTTAATCATGAAATCTCATTAAACATAAGGACATTATTCTTAAAGTATCCGTAGTCGAGTTTTGTTGTGAAGTGGGATAACATTAAAGCATTAAGACTATTATGTATATAGACTGATGATCACATCTCATGGATCATGGATAAGGAGTTATCAAGTCTTAAACATAAGTATGAATATTGAGAGTAATATTTATACTGGATTGACCCGCTATGAGAATACTATATAGAATGTTATGCTAAGTGTCATAAGTTATTCTCATGGTGATAATGGCGTATACCATCCTTTGACCTGAAACCACTATGTACCCTAGATGTAGAGTCGAGTGCCTTATTGCTGATCAAACATTGTCCGTAACTGGATGACCATAAAGACAGTTGATGGGTACTCCACGAAGCATGCTGAGGGACATGAGTGACCTAGATGGAATTTATCCATCCTGCGTAATAGGATAAATATCTACGGACCCAATATTGAACTGGACAAGGATGACACGGTCTATGCCTTGTGTTCAATATAGATATAAGGGCAAAAGGGTAATTGTACACATAAGTATTATCACAAACGGATTTGTCAGATCACATGACATTTTCGTGTCTTGGGTAGCAGTGATGTGTTGCTAGATACTGCTCATTGTTTATTATGTTAAATACGTGATTTAATATAATTGTCAATGCCGCGAAAACCTACAGGATCACACACAAAAGGACGAATTGATGAGAGATAGAGTAACTAAGGAACACCGTAAGGTACGGTGCACTTAAGTGAATTGTAGAATATTGTAAGGTACGGTGTACTTAAGTAGAATATGAAATATGGTAAGGTACCACGTGCTTAAGTAATTTTGGCATATTATAAGATATGGGCCACATACACTTAAGTGGGATTTTTAGCTTGCAGCCCACACAAATGGTTCTATAAATAGAGTCCTTGTGCAGCAACATTTGTGCAGTTGCAATTTCGTCTCTCTCTCTCTCTCTCTCTCTCTCTCTCTCTCTCTCTCTTCTCTCTCTCTCTCTCTCACTCACTCACTCAAAGCCTTCATTCGTAGCAGCTAGCACTGAGATTGAAGGAATCCGTTCGTGTGGACTGAGTAGAGGTGTTGTCACCATTCAATGTTCGTGATCGCTCCATAGATCTGCATCAAAGGTTTCAATCACCATAACAGGTAACAATTATATCACTGATCATGCCCATTCGTAAGGATCACTAAAGGAGTTTTTTTTAAATTCCGCTGCGTTTTGGGTCGCTCTTCTCCTTCAGTGGTATCAGAGCCACTTGCAAAACCATGCATCTGATAGTTGTTTATTTTCTGTATTTTCTGTATTAATACGATTAAAAGATAGAATGAATTAAAGAATAAACGAGTAATTAAATTTGGCATCATGTGTGTACGATTTGGATGATTGATGTTGACTATACTTCGGAATCCGATGTTAGTATGGTGAAGCAGCGATACATCAATCGTCCATAGGTTACGCAATTGAGATCGATCAAGTCATATATATGATATAAGTAATCCTGATGCAAAATACGGTATATATGATATACTGTTTATGTTTCGTTCATTCAAACATTTAATGGTTGTTTTCCTTTGAGCGATCGATGGTCATTTGCTTCTTGATCCGACATTAGTATGGTGAAGCAATGACATGTTGATAAATCATACTGAATTAACAATCGAGGTGTGTTTAACGGTCTGAAATTGATGCACTATGGTTCATGACGGCACAAGGGTTATGCTGTCAAAGAGTTATGCGATTAGGGTTGTGACTGCGCAAGAGTTGTGCTTTAAAGTATCAAGTTTTGATGCGAAAAACGACGTTGATTTCAAATGAATTGTTCATTAAAATTTTGCGTCGGGGCAACGCCCCCGGCTAACTCTGCGTAGTGTGATCGGTCGCCGAAATTTAATTTGGTTTTAATTCATTAATATAATTTAAATTAATAATAATAATGTGTTTATTATTATTGTCTTGTGGTGATCGATTATGGCCTTAGTTTTCCTTTATTTTGTTTTGGGATTTTAAAATACGACTTGCATGTCGTGCCTCTCTTTTAATATTTTAATGTAACTTCTTTTCTCATCTCACTCCCTCGTATGTAAAACGAGTTTCTTTTATGTAATGTAATATTATGAAGAAAGAGAAGAATACAATATCAAAGGAGGACAACCTTGAAGATCTTGCTTGGAGAAGCTTAGATCATTATTAGGTTAGCTTAGGTTCTCTCATTGGCTTGGGAGAACAATTGCGCCAGGGGCCATAATTGTTTCATTATGTATGTCGATGCATGTGAATGTATGTTGATGCATGTGAGAGAATATTTATATGATAAATAAGTCGGTGAGATCAGAATAATTGCAAATTCCCTCAAATTAAATATTAAGTTTATACTTTCCAAATTTTAGCACTCATCAAGACTAGTATCGAATAATGTAGGTTTCGCCTACACGATGTGCATATTCTATATTAGTAATGTGCGATGGGATAATTGTAATATCCAATTGATAAAACAATAGGTCAAACTTAACTAAACAAATTATAATAAGATTATATATGTTTAGAAGCAAGAGCTGGAAATGATCTATGTGATGGATTGGAATAAGGAGTTATTCACCCAACTAAAATATTTGAGAGTTGTATTAGATACAATTGGAAGGAGTTTCTACCTAAATAACTTAGTTTTGTGTAATCTGCCTACACGGACTTAAAACAAAGTGAAATGTGGATCTCGACCCACTAGAAAATCTTCCAACGAGATTTTCCGAATCAAATGGTGAGGGTCATTTGTTTTGAATAAAATAGTGGGATCATATTTAATTAAAGGCATAATTAAATATGTTATTGATACTTATATTTTCATTATTTTCATGTAGATTACCATGACAACAAACACCTCTAACAACATTTTGCGATCAATCCTTGACAAGGAAAAATTGTCTGGGACAAATTTTCTAGATTGGCACCGAAATCTGAGGATTGTCCTCAAACATGATAGAAAGCTGTATGTCTTGGAGAAACCTGTTCCTGAAGAGGAACCTCCTAGTTCTGCACCTAAAGCAGAAAGAGATGCTTATAAGAAGCATGTCGACGATGCCAATGAAACTGCTTGCCTCATGCTAGCTATCATGAACTCAGAGTTGCAAAAGCAACATGAGAACATGGCAGCGTTCGATATGATCGAACACCTGAAGATGCTCTATCAAGAGCAAGTAAGGCATGAAAGGTTTGAAGTTTCAAAATCCCTTTTTCAAGGCAAGTTAGCTGAGGGAGCCCCTGTAGGTCCCCATGTGCTTAAGATGATTGGGTATGTGGAGAACCTTGAGAGGTTAGGTTTTCCCCTCGGAAAGGAACTTGCGACTGATTTGATCTTGCAATCGTTGCCAGATAGATTCAGTCAATTTGTCCTTAATTTAAATATGAATGATATGGACAAATCTCTTCCTGAACTGCTAGCCATGTTAAGAACTGCTGAGCAGAATCTGAAGTAAAAAGGGAAGTCCATTCTGATGATCAGAAATGAAAAGAGACAGAACAAAAGACCCACCAAGCAGGGTGAGGGAAAGGCAAGGAAGTTACCAAACCCACAGCTCCTGCTTTGAAGCCTAGTGGAGGCATAGCAAAGGAAGGCACCTGCTTCCATTGCGGTAAGATCAGACACTAAAAGAGAAACTGCCCAAAGTACCTGGAAGATAAGAAGAATGGAGAAGAGACTTCACCTTCAAGTATTTTTGTTATTGAAATTAATTTACCTACTTCTGCGTCATGGGTATTAGATATTGGATGCGGTTCTCACATTTGTACCAATGTGCAGGGGCTAAAAAAGAGTAGAGATTTGGCAAAAGGTGAAGTTGACCTACGAATTGGAAATGGAGCAAAGGTTACTGCTTTAGCCGTAGGAACTTATGTATTGACTTTACCTAGTGGTTTAACAATTTAGTTAGAGAACTGTTATTATGTACCTGCAATTAGCAGGAATATTATTTCCGTTTCTTATTTAGACAAGTTTGGTTTTTCATTTATAATAAAGAACAATTATTTCTCCATTTATTTGAATGATATATTCTATGCTACTGCGCAAATGAACAATGGACTATATGTCCTTGATCTTGAAATGCCTATTTATAACATTAATACTAAAAGGATGAAATCTAATGAGTTAAATCCAACTTACCTTTGGCATTGTCGATTAGGCCACATAAATGAGAAACACATTTCCAAACTCCATAAAGATGGACTCTTGGACTCTTTTGATTATGAATCATATGAGACATGCAAACCTTGTTTAATTGGAAAGATGACAAAGTCTTCATTCACAGGAAAAGGTGAAAGAGCTAATGATCTTTTGGCCCTCATACATACTGATGTATGTGAACCACTGAACATACCAGCAAGAGGAGGTTTTCAGTACTTCATCACATTTACTAATGATTTCAGTAGATATGGTTATATGTATTTAATGAAACACAAATCAGATTCCTTTGAAAAGTTCAAGGAATTCAAGAATGAAGTACAAAACCAACTAGGTAAGAATATTAAAACTCTTCGATCAAATCGAGGTGGTGAGTATTTAAGCCTAGAGTTTGATGACCATCTGAAAGAGTGTGGGATCCTGTCCCAACTTACTCCTCCTGGAACACCCCAATGGAATGGTGTATCTGAGAGAAGAAATCGAACCTTGTTAGACATGGTCCGATCCATGATGAGTCACGTCGATCTTCCAAACTCCTTTTGGGGACATGCACTATTGACAACAGCTTACACATTTAACCGTGTTCCATCCAAAAAGGTTGAGAAGACACCATATGAGATATGGAGTGGTAAGAAACCACATATGTCTTACATGAAGATTTGGGGTTGCGAAGTTTATGTGAAACGACAAATTTCAACTAAGCTTGAGCCCAAATCAGACAAATGCTTATTTGTGGGCTATCCTAAAGAAACAAGAGGGTATTACTTCTACAATCCTTCTGAGGGCAACATGTTTGTCGCTCGAACTGGAGTTTTCCTAGAAAAGGATTTTATTTCCAAAGGAATCAGTGGGAGGAAAGTAGAGCTTGAATAAATTCAAGAATCACAAAGCATTGATACACCTATGGAGGAATTAGAGCAGGAAACACAAGTAGTTGTGGAAGAGCAACCTGCTCAAGTAGAACAAGACCAGTGTAGGTCAAGCAGGATACGTCACCTACCTGAGAGATATGGATATCTCATAACTGATCAAGGTGATGTATTACTCATGGATCAAGATGAGTCTGTGACCTACCAAGAGGCCATAATTGGTCCCAAGTCTAAGGAGTGGCTAGAAGCCATGAAATCTGAAATGGATTCCATGTACACAAACCAAGTTTGAACCTTGGTAGAGCCTCCTGTAGGAGTTAACCCTATAGGATGCAAGTAGGTCTTCAAAAAGAAGACTAACATGGATGGTAAGGTACATACCTATAAGGCAAGACTGGTTGCAAAAGGATATAAAAAATTCATGGGGTTGACTATGATGAAACCTTTTCACCAGTTGCAATGCTTAAATCTGTTCGGATTTTACTTGCTATCACTGCATATCATGATTATGAAATATGGCAGATGGATGTCAAAACTGTTTTCCTTAATGGGAATCTTCTTGAGGATGTGTACATGACACATCTTGAAGGATTTGACATACCAGAAGAAGCCCAAAAGATATGTAAGTTACAAAGATCAATCTATGGATTGAAGCAAGCTTCCAGAAGCTGGAATCTTTGTTTGATGAAACAGTAAAACAATATGGATTCATCAAGAACAAAGATGAGCCTTGTGTCTACAAGAAAGTTAGTGGGAGTATGATCGTTTTCCTGGTATTATATGTAGATGATATATTACTCATTGGAAACGATGTCCCTACCCTGCAACAAGTAAAGTCTTGGTTGGGGAAATGCTTTTCTATGAAGGACCTAGGTGAAGCAGCCTATATATTAGGAATCATGATCTATAGAGATATATCACAAAAACTGCTTGGCCTAAGTCAGAGTACATACATAGATAAAATGTTGAGACGCTTTAATATGCATGATTCCAAGAAAGGATTCATACCTATGCAACATGGCTTGTGTCTATCAAAAACAAAATCCCCTTCAACTAAGGAAGAAAGGGATCGCATGAATAAGATTCCATATGCATCTGCAATAGGATCTATCCTGTATGCCATGTTATGTACTCGACCAAATGTCTCGTATGCTTTAAGTGCAACGAGTAGGTACCAATCTGATCCCGGTGATGCTCATTGGGTAACTGTCAAGAATATCCTTAAGTATTTTAGAAGGACTAAGGACTCATTCTTGATATATGGAGGTCAGGAAGAGCTTGCTGTAATTGGATACACGACTTTAGATCGCAATCTGGTAATGTGTTTTGCTTAAACGGTGGCGTTGTGAGCTGGAAAAGTTCAAAGCAAGATACAGTTGTTGATTCTACAACTGAGGCCGAGTATATTGCTGCCTCAAGTGCAGCAAAGGAAACTGCTTGGATCAAAAAGTTCATTAGTGAACTTGGCATAGTTCCTAACATTGTGGATCCCATTGGTCTCTATTATGATAACAATGGTGCTATCGCACAAGCTAAGGAGCCTAGATCTCACCAACGATCCAAACACATACTTAGGCGTTATCACCTCATTCGAGAGATAATAGATAGAGGAGATGTGAAAATATGCAGAGTACCTACACTTGACAATATTGCTGACCCACTTACAAAGCCTCTTGTGCAGCAGAAGCATGATGGCCATACTAGATCTATGGGCATTAGGGATATGCCTAATTGGCTCTAGTGCTAGTGGGAGATTGTTAGTGTAAGCCCTAGAGGCCAATACTTTTGGTACTTGTATCGAATTATTTATTCATAATAAAAGGCTTTTTCTTTATTATGTTTGTTTAATAAAGTCCCTAGAATAGATCTTGTGTGCTCGAGAAAGGAAATGCTTGGGATGGATCTTTACCATTGATAGAGTTTACCTACAACAACAGTTTCCATTTGAGTATCATAATGGAAACGTTTGAGGCGTTGTATGGTAGAAGGCGTAGGACACCTTTGTCTTGGTATGAATCGGGAGAGATTGTTGCAATCGGGTTTGAGATTATCCAACAGACAAAAGAGAAGATGAGAGATTCACAGAGTCTCCATAAGAGTTACCATGAGGAGAGGAGGAAAACACTTGAGTTCCAAGAGGGAGATCATATGTTTCTTAGAGTTACTCCAATAACTGGTGTTGGACGGGCTTTGAAGTCTCGAAATACCACTCCATATTTCATTGGTCCATACCATAATTTACAGAGGATATAAGAGGTGGCCTATCAAATTTCTTTACCATCATCGCTTGCTAATATTCATGATGTGTTTCATGTGTCTCAGTTGAGGAGATACATTCCTGATCCGTCTCATGTGGTCCAAGTGGATGATATGTAGGTGAGAGATAACCTGACTGTTGAGGAATCGCCCCTATGGATAGAGGATCAGGAAGTGAAACCATTACGTGGTAAAGAGATTACCTTGGTGAAAGTGGCTTGGGGAGGACCTATTGGTGGAAACGTGACTTGGGAGATAGAGAGCCACATGGGAGAGTCAAATCTGTCTCTGTTTGCTTAAGGTAACTTTCGAGGGAGAAAATTATTTAAGTGGGGGAGTTGTAATGTAACACCCCTTTTTCTACCCCAAAATACTGAACATATAATCAGAGTAAGTAAGCATGCATATAAACAAAAGGGTGTCACATCGACGTTTTCAAAAACTAAAAGCTTTCAAAAACCAACATCATTCATCATCAATATACAATACACCTGGTCATTTAAAATAACACATTTCAATTATCATGAATATTCAAGAATATGCGTTCGCGGCGGAAAATAATGAATACTCATGTATTTCATAAAATGATTCATGTCCCATACCATGATCATCTCTCAAAATCTTCTCAAGATAACATAAAACCGTATCCAGAATGTTTGGCATTATGGTCTCTCAAACAGTCAATTGCAATCAAACATGTTCACAAGTAATAACATAATACATATCCAAATAAGATATGAGTTCAATACTACTAATCTACCACGTGTTACATGACCAGAGCATTGACTCACTACTTACTCTCTAAATCGAAACACGGAAACTCTCTGGCTAAATCTCGAGTAAGCTACCTTCCACTTACTTCAGCAATACTACTCTTGAATATCTGCATGATGCCCATGTAAAGGCAACACTCAAACAGAAGGGTGAGAATTTAAATCATTATGAAGAATTATAATAAGGCACAATGATTAAATCAACAATTAACAGAATTCATCAGAGCCTGTATAACCATGTAAATAATATTAACCAACATTTATTTCACATGTTTCAAACATCCATCAAAACTCAAGGAGTATAATATTCAAATCCAATATTATATTCCCAAATATACACATAACTACAATTATCACATAATCACCTATTTCGCCAAGTTATGTATCCAAACATCACCAAATTCAATTACCATATCTCATACACACATCACAATCACATCAATGCATACATTCAATTATCACATAACTCTAATGTGACTCAATGCAAGACATGTGACTCTATGCATGTGGTACCGCAATGTGAACCCAACGTTTCACCGCTTTTCGATTCAATATCTAGAATCCAAGCCACGCTTCCGATCCGGACAAGATCAAAGCCACTACGTCTATTTCCAATTAAGGATCAACGTCTGCTACGCCTATTTCCAATTAAGGATCAACGTCTATGTGAACCCACAGTTTCACCGCTTTCCGATTCAATATCTAGAATCCAAGCCACTACGTCTATTTCCAATTAAGGATCAACGTCTGCTACGCCTATTTCCATTCAAGGATCAACGTCTATGTGAACCCACAGTTTCACCGCTTTCCGATTTAATATCTAGAATCCAAGCCACTACGTCTATTTCCAATTAAGGATCAACGTCTGCTACGCCTATTTCCATTCAAGGATCAACGTCTATTACCATGTGAACCCACAGTTCACCGCTTCCACCATGAAGTCGACCATGCCATGAATGAATGTACAAATACCAACACATATGCAATTAAGATCATCTCTACCATCTTAACATTCCACATATCACCATAATTCAACTCTATGAATTATCCACCAATGGTACATTTACACATTCATAACAAATACACCATTCACATAATATGCAATTAAGATCATCTCTACCATCTTAACATTCCACATATAACCATAATTCAACTCTATGAATTATCCACCAATGGTACTGTCATACGGTGAACTGACTTGGGGTATTTTGCTTTTTATCGCAATGTCGCGGATAGCAAGAGTCGCCACCGACTTTTCTTTTATCCAATAAGGAAAGGTGGAAAAGAACAGGAAAGACCTCAATAGATTTTGGGCTCGGGAGGTACATTATACAAAGGGAAGGTGTTAGCACCCTTTGTATCCATGGTTATCCATGGGCTCTTAATTGCTGGATCACTTATATTTTTGTCTGAAAAGTGTTGGTGAATTGTTTAAAAATGTTTCGAAAAGAGAGTTTAACTTTGTAATGATTCTCGTATGAATGTATACAAAGTATTTATCTCGTTTGATTTTGAAAAACAGTTTAGAAAAATATAACTTGGTAATGATTCTAGTATGAATGTATACCAAGTGGTGATTTTCTAGGACTTGCAAAGTGTGAGGGGTGGAAAATGTTTTAGGTTATGATCCAGTAATTGAGAGTTATACCTTCCTAAGGTCGTTATGGGCATTTCCTATCCTTATGAGGGTAAAACTGTCCTTACTATTGAGAAGTAAGTAGTTTTATCCTTTGGATGTAAAAGGGTCATTGTAGGGTCATCGATAGGTCATTGAAGGCAACAGTTGTAAGGATACCTTAGCATTCGAAGGGACGATCATCATTTAACCGTAGGCTACACCGAAGGGTCATCGAGGGACAAAATCGTATTTTCAAAGGCAACATCCGAGGGACCATGATTTATTTTATGATGATTTAACCGAAGGGTCTTTGCTAAGTGTATCCCTACATTCGCGGGACACGACCGTTATACCGTAATACCGTAGGGCAGCAAAGAGAGGTCCAAGATCGCATATTTAAAGGCCGTATTTTACAATTGATTAGGTAATTAGGATGAATCTCCACATTAAAATTAATACATTAAAATTAATACATTAAAATTAATACATTAAAATTAATTAGGTAATTTAGGGTGAAACTCCACAAGGGTATCCCACAAATAAAGTGGAAAACCTAGACAGCAATCTTTTCCTGGGAAAGGTGAACCTTTACAAAATTCAGCAAACCGGTTAGAGTACAAAGTCAGGGTGCAATCGAGAATTACACCACAAAAGAAACCAGAACAGCAGTAGGGTCAGATAAACAATGCATGGCTATGATAAAAACATGACAGGTGGACAAAAGTCAGAACAGAAAAATCAGCGACTGTCCCGGTCGCCGCTGCCTCGCCTAGCGAAGGCTTAGCGAATATTCGCTGCATGCTCGCTTAGCGATGTGCTAGCGAGCGGCTGCGGATTCTGGTTTTGATAACAGCATAATGTCAGCAAGCTTCACACCTTATAGCATCCATTACAGAGATTATGTGGTTAGACATTCAGATGTTCATGCATACTTAAATTCATATGTAAAACTTAAGATAGTTTCATAAATTCAATCATGATACCATATGCAAATTAAGAACATAAGGTAGTAATAGCAATGCCAACCTGTTTGTAATCGAATTGTAACCTTGAATTGGCCGATCGGATCGAATTGAGCGGAAGTGACCTTGCTGCCGCCGGCTTTTCCTTCAGGGTTTGTCTCCAGTGAGTATCAGGGTTTGCTTGCCAGGGCTCTCCTTTCTCCGTTTTCGTTCCTCTCTTTTTCTGACTGGAGTTGTGGTATTTATAATGCCTTTTTTCATGACCTAATGGGCTCAGAGTGCAGCCCAGAATTTTCTGTTATCTGTCAGCTTCGCTAGGCGAGCGTGTAGCGAACGTTCGCTAGGCGAGCGTGCAGCGAACGTTCGCTAGGCGAAGGATTTGCTCGCCTAGCGAGCAGGCCAATTTGGGTCATTTTCTGGATTGGGCCACTCGTGAGCTGGGCCTTTGTTCCTTTAAGATCAGTGTCATAAAAATGAGTCGGAGTGCCCTGAAAAATGTCTTGAAATATTAATGGGCAAATTTTGGGGTATGACAGCTGCCCCTGTTCAATATTCTTGAACCGAGAGAGTCAGAATGGCATGTACGCCATTCGTGGTCTGGAGGTGGAAGATTATTGAACACTTATGATGCCCCAAAAATTTGCACTTGTCAATTAGTTAGTCTTGATGGAGATGGGTTTAAAGATGCCATCTAGGAAGTTTGATGATGAGAGCTTCAGAGTACGTCGTACGTTAGAAGATATCTGAAGTCATGGGTGTCGCTGGGTCATACGCTAGACCGTATAGTGAGTCATTCATTAGGCCGTCGACTTCACTGGGGAGTTAGAATGGGTCATACGCCGCTGGGGATAACAGATCAGAATGGATCATACGCTAGATCGTATCTGAGTTGCAGAATGGGCCGTCTGTTAGGCCGTATCTGACGAAAAGTAGTCGTACGCTAGACTACACCTCGGGATGTACCGTACGCTAGGTAGTATCTGAGGAATGAAGATCCGAATGGGTCGTACGCTAGACCGTATTGTTGGAGGAGTAATATGTTGTGCCGAATCAAAATGAGATAAGAATCTGAATGAGTCATACACTGCTGGGGATAAAGGATCAGAATGGATCGTACGCTAGATCGTATCTGAGTTGCGGAACGAGCCGTCCGTTAGGCTGTATCGTTACTGGGGGTGAAGGATCAGAATGGATCGTATGCTAGATCGTATCTGAGTTGTAGACTGAGTCGTCCGTTAGGCTGTACCTGATGATGAAGGGGGTAGTCATACGCCAGACTACACTTCAGACTGTACCGTATGCTAGGTAGCATTTGAGGCCTTGAAGGTCCAAATGGGTCGTATGCTAGACCGTATTGGAGTTGTTGAAGGTCGGAATGGATCGTACGTTAGATCGCATCTGAGTTGAAAGAGTCATATGTTGAGCTGAATCAGAATGAACCGTACGCTAGGTTATATCTGATAGTATTTGTATATGTTGTATTTGCAATAAATGTCTGGGATGGGCTTATAGATGCCATCGTTAGGAGGATGTCAGAATGAATGTTGACATGGAGTGTATCTGAAAGATGTATTTGAATCTGAACGTAATCGATGAAGATGTCCGTCTGAATGGCTCTCTATTTTGACTGTATCAGGAAGATAATTAACCTGAAAAATAAAGTTAGCTTCATGCCATGTCATGATGCATGAGATGTTTTATGCTTTCGAAAATAACTGCAAACGATGTATGCATGCGTATGTTGTGAAATGATGTAATGAATGAATTATGCATCTGAAAAGTTCTTCCTGAGGACTCTACTGGGGAAAATAAATCTCAATCTTCTGGTTGGGAGATACTGGTATCGATGACCCTTTCTTAGCCGGGGATGCTTGATTTCTGTCTGATGGTAGAAATGTTCAACAGAAGCCCGGCTGGGGGTGGAAGAGATGACCCATCTGTTTAGTAATGCCACTCTCTTCTGGGAATGACTGGCTTTGCTGGGGAATAGGATTAGCAACGGATTCATTGGAAAGCATGATTAGACCTTCTCCTCGATCCTGAAGCCTAGTAGTAATCGCTATTTCTATTTTATGCACGCATTTTTGGTAAACATCGATCATATCCAAATGCATATATTAATTCGAATTAAATCAATGGACGTTTATGCAGACAAAATAGAGAAAGTAAAACAAGAGCATTTTTTTTGAAACTAAAATTATATTGATTTCGAAAGAGGGCCTATAAACAGGCAATTTGTGTACAAGGAGACAAAAATCCTAGTAAGAGGAAATTGTCAAGAAAACAAAGAGAAAGCTATGCCGAAAACGTCCTATTGACTTTAATTCCACTACTGCCATTATGTCTTCAAGCCTCTCATCTCCTGCTGTCGGATAGAAGTGGTTAGCTTGTTCAGTCCTTTGAACTTGGATGAAGCTGTCTGAGAACGGGACATAGTCATACGCTTTGATCCCTAATTTTTGCCTGGACCGCCTTTTCAGGTTTTCAGTCCACCAGGATGCCCTTTTTTGCCCAAGCCGCCTTTTTAGGTTTTCGACTTGCCGGGTGTACGTCTTTATATGTTTATCCCTAATTTTTGCCCGAACCCTTTTTGGCTCGCCGGGATGCCCTTACTTTTGCCTAGGTACGTCGACCTAGCAGGTCTCTTTTATGCGTAGTATTTTTTGACTATGTCTGCGTTCACGGGATGCGGGAAGTCTTCGCCGTCCATTGTAGCTAGTATCATGGCTCCACCAGAGAATACCTTCTTAACTACAAACGGCCCTTCGTACGTGGGAATCCATTTGCCTCTGGGATCACCTTGTGGTAGAGTGATGCGCTTTACCACCAAGTATCCAATTTGATACACCTGTCTCTTGACTCTTTTGTTAAATGCCTGGGTCATGCGCTTCTGATATATCTGTCCATGACACACAGCCGCAAGTCTCTTCTCATCGATCAAGTTTATCTGGTCGAGTCGAGTCTGAATCCATTCATCTTCATCTAAGCCCGCCTCTTTTATGATTCTTAGAGAGGGAATCTGGACTTCCACTGGTAAAACGGCTTCCATTCCGTAGACTAAAGAGAAAGGAGTTGCCCCTGTCGAAGTGCGTACTGAAGTGCGATAACCATGGAGAGCAAATGGTAACATCTCATGCCAGTCTTTGTATGTTACTGTCATCTTTTGTATGATCTTCTTAATATTCTTATTAGCAGCCTCTACAGCGCTATTCATCTTTGGTCGGTACGGAGAAGAGTTATGGTGCTTTACGTTGAACTGCGTGCAGAGTTCAGTAATCATCTTGTTGTTCAAATTAGTACCATTGTCGGTGATAATCCTTTTAGGGATACCATACCGACAAATAAGACTATTCTTGATGAATCGTGCCACCACATTCTTGGTGACAGAAGCGAATGAGGCGGCCTCTACCCACTTTGTAAAGTAATCAATAGCAACAAGGATGAAACGATGCCCGTTAGAAGCAGTAGGTTTAATCTCTCCAATCATATCAATGCCCCACATTGCAAAGGGCCAAGGTGCTGTCAACACTTTCAATGGAGCAGGAGGTGCATGTACTTTATCCGCATATATCTGGCACTTGTGACAGGTTCTGGAGTGATGGTGGCAATCAGCTTCCATGGTAGACCAATAATACCCTGATCTCAGAATCTTCTTGGCCATCGTATGTCCACTAGAATGAGTCCCAAAAATACCGTCGTGCATATCTCCCATAATCTTTTCTGCTTCCTTTTTATCCACACAGCGAAGCAAAGTCGAATCGTGGTTACGTTTGTATAATACTCCATTACTCAAAAAGAATTTAGCGGAGAACTTCCTCAGGAATTTTCTGTCATTGATAGATGCCCCCTCAGGGTATTCCTGAGCTTCTAAATATCTTTTTACTTCGTGGAACCAAGGTTTCTCCTCTACTCCCTCAGTATTAAGTTCATAATAATGTGCTGGTTCATCTAATCGTTCAATGGTGATCCTGGGAGCTTCACTGTCCCACCTGACTCTGAACATAGATGACATGGTAGCCAATGCGTCTGCCAACTGATTCTCTTCTCGTGGGATATGTTCGAATGTAATCTCTCTAAAATATGGGATTAGTGACAACACCTTCTCTCGATAAGGGATGAGATTCGGATGTTTAGTGTCCCATTCTCCTTTGATCTGACTGATTACTAATGCTGAGTCTCCGTACACTCTCAAAAACTTGATCCTTAGGTCTATGGCAGCTCTGAGTCCCAAAATACATGCCTCATACTCAGCCATATTATTGGTACAATCAAAACATAGTCTAGCAGTGAAAGGCGTATGGCCACCCCTGGGAGAAATAATTACGACACCAACACCGTTGCCCAACGCATTAGAAGATCCATCAAAAACCATAGTCCATCGGGATCCCGGTGCGGGTCCTTCATCCGGTCCATGTTCTTCATGATTGGTAACAAACATGACATCTTCATCTGAAAACTCAAAATTCATAGATTGGTAATCATCCACCGCTTGATGAGCCAAATGATCAGCTAGCACGCTTCCTTTGATTGCTTTCTGAGTAGTATACTGGATGTCATACTCTGTTAAGATCATCTGCCATCTTGCTATTCTTCCGGAGAGAGCGGGTTTCTCAAATATGTATTTGATAGGATCCATCTTAGAAATCAATAAAGTGGTGTGATTCAACATATACTGTCTCAGTCGGCGAGCAGCCCAGGCCAAAGCACAACAAGTTTTCTCGAGCAGTGAGTATCTTGTTTCACAGTCGGTAAACTTTTTGCTAAGGTAGTATATGGCATGCTCTTTTCGACCAGACTCGTCATGTTGTCCCAACACGCACCCCATTGAATTTTCTAACACGGTTAAATACATGATTAGAGGTCTTCCTTCAACTGGTGGCATCAGAATTGGAGGTTCTTGAAGATACTTCTTGATTTTGTCAAAAGCTTCTTGACATTCCTCATTCCATATCATCTCTTGATTTTTCCTCAGTAGCTTGAAGAGGGGTTTGCAGGTGGCGGTCAAATGGGAGATAAATCGGGCAATGTAATTCAAGCGTCCCAAGAAACCTCTGACTTCTTTATCTGTACTGGGAACTGGCATTTCTTGAATAGCTCTCACCTTGGCCGGGTCAACCTCAATCCCTTTACCACTGACAATAAAGCCCAGGAGTTTGCCGGACCTTACCCCAAAGGTGCATTTGTTCGGGTTCAACCTCAACTTGTATTTCTTCAACCTCTCGAGCAGTTTGTATAAATGATCGAGATGTTCCTCCTCAGTATGAGATCTGGCTATCATGTCATCCACATATACTTCTATTTCATGATGGATCATATCATGGAACAAAACCACCATAGCACGCTGGTACGTTGCCCCTGCATTCTTTAAACCAAATGACATTACTTTATAACAGAACGTGCCCCATTGCGTCACAAACGTAGTTTTCTCCATGTCCTCAGGCGCCATCTTAATCTGGTTGTAACCTGAGAATCCATCCATGAATGAGAACACCTTGTGTTGAGCGGTGTTATCTACCAGAACATCAATGTGCGGGGGTGGAAAGTCATCCTTGGGACTCGCTTTATTCAGGTCTCGGTAATCTACACACATTCGCACCTTACCATCATTCTTTGGCACTGGTACCACATTAGCAACCCATTGAGGATAAGAAGTAACAGCCAGAAAACCTGCATCAAATTGTTTCATCACCTCGGCTTTGATTTTCTCAGACATTTCAGGACGCATGCGACGAACCTTTTGCTTAACAGGACGACATTCTTCCCTCGTTGGCAGTCGATGCACTACTATATCGGTATCCAGTCCTGGCATGTCTTCATAAGACCAAGCAAAAATCTCTACATAGTCATGCAACATCTGAATCAACCTTCTCTTGACACTGTTTTCCAAGCCTGCTCCTATTTTGACTTCTTTCTTGTTTACTTCAGTACCCAGATTTACAGTCTCAACTGACTCCTCATGTGGCTGTATAGTCCTTTCTTCCTGCAGTAACAGTCTGGCAAGTTCTCCAGGTACTTCACAATCTTCCTCACTTCCATCCTCGGCTTGGTAGATCGGATTTTCAAAGTCATAATGAACAGTAGTAGAACTATTGTCAACAGGATCCAGAGTGGGTATGGATCTGCAATTCGTTACGTGAGTGTGTGTAAGAAAACATAGCTCGTTTGGAAGATGACGGAAAAGATAAAGAGCGCAATATTTGAATGCAACAAGTCCATTGATTTATTGAATATGAATATGCTTATGAAGATGACAAAACCCTTAACAAATTAGCTATTGTGCCCCGGGCATAGATACAACGCTTGGAGAAGTTCAATTGTAAAAAAAAAACAAAAATTTGCAACACTAAAATAGACAATAACAATTACTCCTGACTAAAGGAAATCGGGATAGTGTCTTCAGCCTTCCAATTATTGAGTCTGTCGCCAATTGTTGGGAAAATCCAGCTATCCAGGTCGTAATCGCTGTCAGCGTCTTCTACAGCATTAATTTGACTCTTGGCTACCTTCTCAGAGCTAAACCCCAGGCCAAATTTGTCAGACTTGTACGGTACGTCGATCAGTTGACCCCAGCCAATACAACCACCATCTTCAACCACAGCTTGAGCGTCCTTCAGGGAAATCATAGCAGGAGGAGCACGAATAACCTTGGGCACACCGGAAGTTGGCTTAAGGACAGGATTGGTCGGAGGAACTACTTCAAATGACTGACAAGGAGTCTCAATGAATTCACCATCCATCTCGACGTATATGAAGGTATGCACACTACTGACAATGTACTCTTCTTCTCCACACACGGTGACAATTTTGCCCTTTGTGGGATACCTCAACTTTTGATGGAGAGACGAGGCTACGGCGCCTGCCCCATGAATCCAAGGGCGTCCCAGTAAGCAGGAATAGGCAGGACGAATGTTCATTACATGGAAGGTAGTGTTGAAGACTTGAGGTCCTATCTTGATAGGAAGGACTACTTCGCCATGGACAACACTCTTCGCACCATCGTAAGCACGTACCACAATGTCACTAGGTTTCAGTTCAATGCTTTTACAATCCAGCTTATCCAGCACAACTGTCGGCAGCACATTCAAGGAAGAGCCATTATCGATCAACACATGAGACAAAGTGATTCCCCTACACTCAATGGAGATATGCAGGGCTTTATTGTGATTCTTTCCTGCTGGTGTCAGATCAGCGTCGGAAAAGCCTAGGCCATTGTCAACAGCCAAGTGAGCAACATAATGTTCGAACTGATCGACAGATGTCTCCTGAGGTACATGAGCGGTCTTCAAGAATTTTATCAATGCATTGGCGTGAGGTTCAGAAGATAACAGCAAGGATAACATCGAGATCTTAGACGGGGTATGCCCCAACTGTTCTACCACATCGAAATCACTCTTGCGGATGATTTTCAGCACTTCTTCCATTTCCTGTTTGGCAACATCTTCGGGAGTAACCTCGACCGGTGTCTCTGACTGAGAAGGATTGACTGGTTCCTTTCCTCGAGTTTCAAGGACAGGAGGTGAGATTTCTGGAGAGAAGATCCTTCCACTTCGAGTAATTTTACTAGTCCCAACGATGCCATTAGGATTAGTAGAATTGTCAATTTGCTTTACGCCATGGACGTAAACATCACTGCCATAATTCCACGGAATAGCTTTGCTTGAGGAATACGGGATCGGGCCAGGTGCAGTGATGATTAGGGGAGCAACCCTGGGCTCAGCAGTAATCTTCACAGGCGCCCTGGTAGCGGTAATCTTCACTGGAACTTTGGACCTAGCAATCACAGATATTTCTTCAATAGGGTTTTCCGCCTTAGGAATCCTTTCGAAGAGAACTGTACGATCGTCCATCAGCCGTTGAATACCATTCTTCAATTTCAAACAGTCCTCGGGCCGGAGTATGCAGAGATTGCAATCTTCAGCACAACCTGGAAATAAACCAGCTTGCAATAAATTCCTCTTTATGATCGGGAGAGGAGATGTTAAGTCCGCCACATTGGAAATGTGAGAATCGTCATGCATAGCATTAACAGTCTTGTCATGGTTAGGCATAGGAGCAGTGATGACATTAGGAGTCTCCGGAGGCTCAAACTCAATTTCTCCAACTTCGATCATATCCTGAATCTTATTCTTCAATGACCAGCAATCGTTTGTATCATGCCCGGGGCTATCGGAGTGATATGCACACCTGGCATTGGGATTATAACGAGAAGAGGTAGGGTTGGGATTTGTAGGAGGATCTCTAAGGGTGATCAAATTTGCCTTTAGCATTCCCTGCAGTGCCTGTGCCAAGGTCATATTGATCCTGGTGAACTGCCTTCTTGGCCTGTCTTGTTTGGGCTGGAAGTTTTGAGATGGTGGTGCTGCAATCGTAACTGCTCCAATGTCGTGGTCACGGTTTTTCTTGTTACGACCCTTTTGACCGTACACAGCATTTGATTCGTTCCTCCCCTGATAGGACCTTTTGGTGCTTGCAGAAGTAGCCGCCTGTATCTTTCCACTTCGGATGCCGCTTTCAACACGTTCACCTGTTAATATAAGTTCAGTGAAACCTGATGAAAAACTTCCCAGTAGATGGCTGTAGAATGGGCCGGTCAGTGTGCCCATGAACATGTCCACCAATTCTCTGTCAGTCATAGGGGGTTTGACTCTGCCAGCCAAATCTCTCCACTTTTGAGCATATTCTTTAAAGCTTTCTTTAGATCCCATAGTCATATTCTGCAACTGTAGCCGGGTAGGTGCTAGTTCAGAGTTATACTGGTACTGTTTATAGAAAGTTGTTGCTAAATCAGTCCAGGTGCGGATGTCAGAGCTCTCGAGCTGATAATACCATTCCAACTGTGTTCCAGACAGGCTCTCTTGGAAGAAATGGATCCATAGCTTCCTGTCAGTGGTATGCGGCTGAATCTTTCTCACATAAGCTCTCAGATGCATCTGAGGACAGGACGCACCATCGTACTTAGTGAAAGTGGGGATTTTGAATTTGCGAGGAATGGTCACATCGGAGACCAGACCCAAACTTTCGAAATCCAGACCGGGCGCCTTCTGACCCTCCATAGCTAGCATACGTTCTTCCAGCAACTTGTACTTATCATCTCTTGGAGAGTACTGTTCATTTTCATAATCTTCATCGTCGTCCTCAGGGTTGAAGAGATCGACATTCTCCTCTTCTGAATCATTCTCTGTCTCCTCTTCTGGACCATTCGGGATCCCAAACTTGACTCCTGCGGCCTGTCCTTTACGCCTTCTTCCCGGGTTAATGAAACTCACAGCTTTCTTGTCTTTCTTCTTTTCGAGCAAAAGAGCCTTCAGTTCCTCCTGCCCCTTGGATAAGCTTAGCATCATCTCCTTGAATTGAGCATTCTGAGTCTGGAGATCTTTGACAGTTTGTTCGAGATCCATTTTTCTGTTTAGAAGGAAGACCGTGAGAACATTGAACTTGTAGAATACCTGTTATGCAGTGTTATGTTATGTTATGCAATGTATGAAATGTTTTCAAGGACTTTTGGAATTTAACTTTGCGTAAATCACCAACAAGAGAGAAATGTTTATTGCTAATTTCTTTGCCCAATGTTCATTACAAAAGGAATAATAATAAAAATACAATGAAAGCTCAAGTCTCCCAGGGGCGGCTTCTTTTCGGGCGAAGATATGCATTGAGTCTTCGTTCCTCATTAAGCTGGCTGGTAAGTTCTAACACTTTCTTCCTTTCTGCGACGAACTGAGTCTCGAAAGTATCCCTTTCTTCTCTCAACTGGATCCAGGATCTCTTTAGTTCCTCAACATTGGTAGGCATATCTGGATAAGGAATGATCTGAGGAGCACCTCCTTCAGCTTCAGGTTCGACAATCTGAGGTCCGATTGCAAGATATGGCATGACAAGTTCACGAGCTCTGGCGCGTACCCATCTGAGATAAGGTTCCATAGGAATAGAATTTTTCTGTCCTAACGTACCTCTCTTTACCATGCCCCAAGCTCGTACAAATCTTTGGCGGAGGCCTTGGGAATCGTTGTCATAGTCGAACACAATTCCTTCGATGATCATTTCATGTGGACCATCTCTTCGAGCACAACCAAACTGTCGCAGAGCCAAAGCAGGATTATAAGTAATACCTCCTCTTATTCCTAGGAGTGGTACATTAGGGAACTCGCCACAACGGTCAATGATGGTAACATTTTCCTTGAACTGAGGACACCAACAGATGTCTGGGTGGGAGAGCGACATTATCCTTTGAGACCATTTCAAATTCTGCTCGTTCTTCAAGACTGATTGAGGAAGGTGTGAAATAAACCACCTAGACAACAAAGGTATGCAGCACATGAGAGTCCCTTGCTTCTTCATGGTACGAGTGTGGAGGGAATGCAAAATGTCTCCCAGCAAGGTAGGTACAGGGTTATGAGTGAGAAATATCTTAATAGCATTCATGTCTATGAATTGGTCTGGATTAGGGAATAACACCAAGCCATAGATTAGCAATGCCAGGATGTCTTTGAAAGCACGGACATTCATAACTTTTAAGAATTCTCGGGCCTTATTTGTCAGGAATTTGGCAAGTAAACCCTTAACTCCACTCCTTGTTACCCAATTAGCTTCAATGTCGGACTTCGTCATGTGTAAAGCTGCGGCAACTTCTTCAGACTTCGGAACCTTTTCTAAACCACTGAATGGTAGTTGATCAAGGATAGGTATCCCAAGCAGTCTGGAGAATTCTTCCAATGTGGGTACCAACTGATAATCTGGGAATGTGAAGCAATGATGTTTAGGGTCGAAGAACTGGAATAAAACTCTCATCATATCTTCTTTGAACCCAGTGGTAACTAAATTGAGAAGAGAACCATGTCTCTTGATGAACTGCGCATGATCGGAAAGTTCTGACACTAAGTTCTTGAGTTGAGGAGAGATTGCTACAAGATTAATCCGGATGGTCTTCCTGGGAGCCATAGCTTTACAAAACAGAGCAAAGTTAAATCCCTAAGTCCTTGAAATGGTTATAATGTCATGATATTATGATGTTATGATGTTATTATGTTATGATGTTATGTAAACATACACAAGCAAGTCACACAACAATCACTCCTAAGTTTTAAGGCTTGCATGAGTTCCATAGGTAAGTACCCTCCCTACTGAAGTTTGGTTGGTTCAACCTGTCCTAGAATAGTAACCGGGTTCTAAAAGGATCTCCAATCATTGACCTTCCTTCAAGTCCACTTCAGTGCAACACCAAGTGGTTGACCGAAGCTTCCCTAAAGTCCAATCTCAAGGAGTGTAGTATCGAGTCTCAACCAACCCCAGTCGGAACCGAAGTCAGTTATCTCACTACTTTCTAATGGCCAGGATGAGTCAATTAGGGTTCTAAAGGTCTGGTTAATGCTTTAATGACACCACGCAAATGCCAAATTTTTCCTCAAGTAAACATGAGGAACATCAGGACATCCAAAGTGTCACATTAACCGTAGCCATCATTTTAACCATTCCAGTATACGCCGGATAGTCGCGATGATCTATTGCTACTTACCTAAGGTACACTAGATCCGGGTGTAGGATCTTTCACTCAAGAATACCCAAGCAATCCCTTAAAAGTAAATCAGACAATTTTAAATAAGTGATCTTGTTTTTTAAGGTAACCTCTCTTGTAATCGTCCCCAGCAGAGTCGCCAGTTCTGTCATACGGTGAACTGACTTGGGGTATTTTGCTTTTTATCGCAATGTCGCGGATAGCAAGAGTCGCCACCGACTTTTCTTTTATCCAATAAGGAAAGGTGGAAAAGAACAGGAAAGACCTCAATAGATTTTGGGTTCGGGAGGTACATTATACAAAGGGAAGGTGTTAGCACCCTTTGTATCCATGGTTATCCATGGGCTCTTAATTGCTGGATCACTTATATTTTTGTCTGAAAAGTGTTGGTGAATTGTTTAAAAATGTTTCGAAAAGAGAGTTTAACTTTGTAATGATTCTCGTATGAATGTATACAAAGTATTTATCTCGTTTGATTTTGAAAAACAGTTTAGAAAAATATAACTTGGTAATGATTCTAGTATGAATGTATACCAAGTGGTGATTTTCTAGGACTTGCAAAGTGTGAGGGGTGGAAAATGTTTTAGGTTATGATCCAGTAATTGAGAGTTATACCTTCCTAAGGTCGTTATGGGCATTTCCTATCCTTATGAGGGTAAAACTGTCCTTACTATTGAGAAGTAAGTAGTTTTATCCTTTGGATGTAAAAGGGTCATTGTAGGGTCATCGATAGGTCATTGAAGGCAACAGTTGTAAGGATACCTTAGCATTCGAAGGGACGATCATCATTTAACCGTAGGCTACACCGAAGGGTCATCGAGGGACAAAATCGTATTTTCAAAGGCAACATCCGAGGGACCATGATTTATTTTATGATGATTTAACCGAAGGGTCTTTGCTAAGTGTATCCCTACATTCGCGGGACACGACCGTTATACCGTAATACCGTAGGGCAGCAAAGAGAGGTCCAAGATCGCATATTTAAAGGCCGTATTTTACAATTGATTAGGTAATTAGGATGAATCTCCACATTAAAATTAATACATTAAAATTAATACATTAAAATTAATACATTAAAATTAATACATTAAAATTAATTAGGTAATTTAGGGTGAAACTCCACAAGGGTATCCCACAAATAAAGTGGAAAACCTAGACAGCAATCTTTTCCTGGGAAAGGTGAACCTTTACAAAATTCAGCAAACGGGTTAGAGTACCAAGTCAGGGTGCAATCGAGAATTACACCACAAAAGAAACCAGAACAGCAGTAGGGTCAGATAAACAATGCATGGCTATGATAAAAACATGACAGGTGGACAAAAGTCAGAACAGAAAAATCAGCGAATGTCCCGGTCGCCGCTGCCTCGCCTAGCGAAGGCTTAGCGAATATTCGCTGCATGCTCGCTTAGCGATGTGCTAGCAAGCGGCTGCGGATTCTGGTTTTGATAACAGCATAATGTCAGCAAGCTTCACACCTTATAGCATCCATTACAGAGATTATGTGGTTAGACATTCAGATGTTCATGCATACTTAAATTCATATGTAAAACTTAAGATAGTTTCATAAATTCAATCATGATACCATATGCAAATTAAGAACATAAGGTAGTAATAGCAATGCCAACCTGTTTGTAATCGAATTGTAACCTTGAATTGGCCGATCAGATCGAATTGAGCGGAAGTGACCTTGCTGCCGCCGACTTTTCCTTCAGGGTTTGTCTCCAGTGAGTATCAGGGTTTGCTTGCCAGGGCTCTCCTTTCTCCATTTTCGTTCCTCTCTTTTTCTGACTGGAGTTGTGGTATTTATAATGCCTTTTTTCATGACCTAATGGGCTCAGAGTGCAGCCCAGAATTTTCTGTTATCTGTCAGCTTCGCTAGGCGAGCGTGTAGCGAACGTTCGCTAGGCGAGCGTGCAGCGAACGTTCGCTAGGCGAAGGATTTGCTCGCCTAGCGAGCAGGCCAATTTGGGCCATTTTCTGGATTGGGCCACTCGTGAGCTGGGCCTTTGTTCCTTTAAGATCAGTGTCATAAAAATGAGTCGGAGTGCCCTGAAAAATGTCTTGAAATATTAATGGGCAAATTTTGGAGTATGACAGGTACATATACACATTCATAACAATATATCATTCACAAATATAGGCTAATTATCAAATACGCACACTTAGATTTCATTTCAAATTGAATACAACTTTTAAAGTCTCCATTTTTCATTTTTCAACAGTGTTAACCGGTTAACGCTTTCAGGTAACCGGTTAACGTGAAACAGAATGCACTTCCTGGCAGATTTTCAACAGTGTTAACCGGTTAACGGTTTTGGTTAACCGATTAACGCAAAACAGAATGGACTTTCTGAGTAGATTTTTAACAAGTAATCGGTTAGCGTATTTGGTTAACCGATTAACACAAAACAGAATGCAATTCTGCGCAGATTTTTAAGTAAGTAACCGGTTAACGCTTTTGGTTAACCGGTTAACGCATTCAAAACTGGAATTTTCCTGAACGTTACCTGTACTGTAATGGAATTTAATAAAATAATTGGTTTCTCAATTCATCACTCAATCTCATCCATATATCCATTCCAAAACGAAATTAATCATCACAAATCAAAGATTTCTCATCAAAACCTAATAATTTCAAAACTATGAAAATTAGGGTTTCAACCTAAATATATTTCTACCCATTGGCCCAATCATACTAACCCATAATAATAAGGATTCTCCCCCTTACCTCTTCAATTTTCTGGAAACCTTAGCTTCTCTCTTGTTCTTCCCCTCTTCTCCTTACTTTTCCTCTTTTTTTTCTCTGTTGCCGTCAATGATCAAATGAATCCTACTTCTCACTCTCCTCACCTCTTACTATTCTAGTATTATATTTGGGCTTAAAGAATGATACCTCTAATTTAATTATTAGGCCCAATAAGACATAGTATTATAATATCTCTATTTAATTCAATTAAATTAAACCAACACAGTATACACACCAAGTTAATTAATATAATCAATTATTATACTACCTAACAACCAATTAATTAATTAACACTCCAAATAAATAAAATAAAATATAATAATAATAATATAAAAAATAAATACTAAAATTGGGTTGTTACATGTAACACCCCAATTCTTGATTTATTGAATTGTTTGAATTATTATTATTTAATTTAATTATTGCGTGTGATGATTGAATTAATATGGGTGTCAGAGGTGTGTGGTCTTGAGGTGGGAGTATAAAGAGTGGTTAGATATTTATTGAGCTGGGCTTAAATTAGAGTCTATTTTTAATAATTAAATAATAGTATTTTAATTTAATCATTTAATTAAAATGGGAAACTAGAATAATAAAAATAAATAGTATTAGTAGTATTTTTATTAAAATAAAATTAGAGATGATAAAAGCATTTTGGTGAATAGGGAGATAAGTGAGGGTAACACTGGAAGTCTCTAATTGAGGGATTATGTTACTAATAAAAAGGTTAGTAAGGAGTTGGGAGAGTTTTCTACATAAAAACATAATTTGGTGGAAAGAGGCCAGGGCTAGGACATAGAGAGAGCATCCATTGAAAAAACTTTGAAGAATTTGCTGGAAAAATCTAAGGTAAGAGGGAGAATAACCTTCAATAAAGGCTTATGCATGAGGGGTAGGGTAGAGGAGTCCTTAAACTCCAATACGGATGATTATTGTGATGAATTTTGTGTTTGTTGTTGAGGAGTTTATATTCTTCTGGTTTCATTGATATAAAATTGGTGTGAATTGATGTTTGCAATTCTATTTGTGTGTACATGTATGTTTTCCACCATTGTTGTCATGATGTATTGTTGATTTCAATGTTAAGAGATGATTAAAATCCACATGTTTTCATGTACAATGATGTATGGTATGTTTTGGTACCGTTAGGGGTTAAAACACGGGGTTTAAGGTCGAATGAACGACTGAAAAACAAGAGCGATCACACAAAATCATGAGAAAACTGGGGGATTTTCTGGGCTCTGCTATGGGTCGTAGCATGTGCTACGGGAGGCCGTAGAAGCCCTCTAGTTTTTGTACCAGAGGTGTGCCCAAATGTTTTCTTTGGCTTGGGGAGTGTTACGGGTCGTAGCATCTCCCTGGATTTTGTACCAAATGAGACATTTTCGAGCGCAACTTGAGTTTCGTGACTCGGATTGAGGCACAGTTTGAAGGCATGGAAAGCTAACCCACAGAGTTATCACACTGTGATGCTTGGTGAAATATTTGAATTATAGTAATGTACCTACCATGGAAATGTTTGTGCTGACTTGTGTGATCGATTAGCGGATCGTTATGGTTATACAATGATGTGTTATTGTTTTGGTGGAGTAACATGAATAAATGCTTATGAATTTACATTTGTTGACTTGTTGTTGTTTGTTATTGTTTAGTGATGTCATGACATGGATTGATTGTTGAGTATGGGAATGATGTTGTCGTGTGAATGTGAGTGTGATAATGTCATTATGTTTGAGGTGATATTTATGACTATTGTGTTGCTGCATGTATGAATAATAATCTAATTGAGGAGATTGATTGAAACTTGAGTTGCATTGAATTATATGATGTTGTGCATTTTTTGATTGTGTTTGAGATGTAATCCAGAGAGGGGATGACTAGAGTTGTCGATGTATTGCATTGGGATCAGAAAAAGGATATTAACGCATTGATTTAATGATATACTGATCGATCACTATTTCCATTGAATTCCCGCCGCTAATCCGACATATTTTCATCACCTTGGTAAGATTTATGTTTGTTTTTAGTTGCATTTGAGTCAAGTATCATGTTTTGTTGGTTTGGTATTACATTACATTCGATTACGAATTTATGTCAAAAAGATCTCGTTTATGCTTCGTTTGGGTAATGTCATTGTTCCAGGTTTAAAAGCAAGAATGGTGAAGTTCTGGACACGCTGAAGGACTAAAATATGACAGAACAGCAGAACAACACGGCCACCCGTGTGCCACCACACGGCCGTGTTGTTAAGCAAGCAGGGCAAAAGATGAAGCAGAAAACAGAGATCAACACGGCCACCCGTGTGCCACCACACAGTCGTGTTGATTAAAACAGTGCATTAACACGGGCGCCCGTGTTCAGGGACACGGCCCGTGTTGATGCTACTGTAACTAATGCTGAAATAAATTAATCCTGAAGAACAACACGGCCACCCGTGTGCCACCACACGGCCGTGTTGATTGAACGCAGCTTGGAAAACCTAATTTTTGCTGTTTGAACCGATTCTGCTCAGTAAGGGTAGTTTGGACCTTTAACTTGGAAGAGGGTCATCTGAAACTATAAGAAGGCTTGGAAGAGAAACAAGAAGGGACCTTTAGAGAGACGAACGAAAGAATTGCATTGGAGAAGATAGCGAATACGACGGATTTGAAGACGGCGAGATTCAAGGGTATCAACCATTGAAGATCAAACTCTCCTAATTCCTTGTAATGTCTAATGTTTACTTTATGAGTTCTTTAAGTACTATGAGAGGCTAAACCCCCTGATGCTAGCGGGGTGGTCCTGATGTTGTCACATGTTATGAATTTGAACCTATGATTTCTTAATTACTATGTTACGTATTTCAATTCAATTGTGTGATGTTATTATGCTTTTGTATCGGACAAATACACATTGATCTATGACTTCCAATAACAGGATTGTGATTGGTAGGGTTTTCACACAATTGGGTTTATGAATGCATCATCTAGGACTAGTAACTTTCGTAAATCACCGTAAACCTTGATATTTTGTATGATTAAAACCAATGATTAATTGAATGGACATTTGAGTGAGAATTGGTAGTTTAATAGTTTCTTCCTTAAGGACTTAAGTAAGAACATACCAGAGGTTAGGTGATTGAATGTTTCATATGTATTAAAGAAATCGGGACTGAATTCATAACCGGTTACTTCAACCACTCACCCTAGCATCTTTTATCTAATTCAATTGTTTTTACTATTTCTGTGTTTACGATTATAAATTCCAAAACAACCAAACCATTATCTTTTTGTTCTGATAGAATCAAATTAAAATAAGTAATTCCTGCGCAATCCTTGAGATCGATACTTGGAAATAAAACTCCTTATTACTACATCGGTAAAAATAGTACACTTGCTATTTTTCCAATCAAGTTTTTGGCGCCGTTGCCGGAGATTGCCAAACTACAGATTTTAATTTATATTCTATCGAAATTTTTGCTGCTTGACACCCAAAATAGTATCTGTGACAATTTTGTTATTCAAGTCTAATTTTTGTCTAACTTGTTTATGCGAGGTAAGGCCTCAGCGGATTTTCCTTTTGACGCAGATCCAGAAAGAACCCTTCGCGCCCGACTCCGACAAGCTAAGAGAAAGAAACTGGATTTAGAAGAGAAAACGGAGGAAGAAGTTGTTTCAGTGCACTCAGAGAATTCAGATTCAGATACGGAAAGAGTTCCTGAAATCATGGCTGCTAATCCACCACCACCAGAGAGACTCCTCGGTGACTATGGGGGAACCAACACCCCGGGTGGTCGTATGACAATTGTCAACCAACCAGTTACTGTGGAACAATTCCAGCTGCATCCCAGCACCATTAACCAACTCGAAAGAAGGTCCTTCTCTGGCAGAGTGAATGAAGATGCCAACAAGCATCTGCAAAGATTTCTAACCATGAGCACAACACTGAAAATGCCGGGACATAGTGAAGAAGCAGTCCGACTTCGTATGTTCCCTTTCATTTTAGCAGATGAGGCTGAAGAGTGGTTTTATTCCTTACCTGCTGGTAGTATCACTACATGGGAGCACATGGAAATAACATTCTTGCAAGAGTATTTTCCCGCATCTGTGTCATTGCGGAAAAGATATGAGATCCTAAACTTCAAACAGAAGGAGGGTGAGTCACTAGGAGATACCTACAAACGATTCAAGAGAATCCTAGTGGCTTGTCCTACTCACAACATGGATGAAACTGAACAAATGCAAATGTTCGTCAATGGTCTTCGAATTCAAACAAGACAAATCCTTGATTCAGCAGCTGGTGGCTCAGCCAACTTTGCAACAGCCACCGGTATGAAGAAGATAATTGAAGCTATTGCTTCGAACGAGCATTTAGAGTTATATGACAGGGTGTCAAGCAAAGCTGCAGTTATTGACTTGAAGCTTGAAACAAATAAACAGGTAAAAATTGAAGAAGCTGTTGCTGCAGAGGTAGAGAAAAGGCTGAGAGCACTAAACATAGGTGCTCAGAAAGTTGCTCAAGTGCAACAGGCACCGATTGAAGTGCGTGACATTTGCAATGGACCACACAATACTGTTCACTGTTTTGCAACACCGCAACAAATCGAAGATATAAAATTTTTAAAGCAGAACAATCCCTACTCCAACACGTACAATCCGGGGTGGAAAAATCATCCCAACTTTGCATGGAAAGATCAAAGAGGGAACGTGCAACAGCCGGCACAGGGTCAATATCAAAATCAATATCAGCAGCTGCAACAACAGGTACCTAAGAAAGCAGATTGGGAGATCACAATTGAAAAAATGGCAGCTCACAACATCCAATTCCAAGAAGAAACTCGAAATAATCAGAAGAACACCACAACATCAATAAAAAATCTTGAAATTCAGATGGGTCAAATTGCCCAACAGTTAGCGTCAAATTCCCATGCACCTGGCACGCTTCCTAGTGGGACAATCGTTAATCCCCGTGATCAAAGTCACATTAAAGCTGTGGTCACCAGAAAAGGAAGGGCTAAGGAACCACAAGTTGACGAACAGGTTGAAGAAGAGGGATTGTTGGAAGTTGACTTGGAGATTAGAGAAGAGCCAAAACAGACTGAAGAAGTGTTAGTCGAGCCGACAAGCCAGCAAGCGAAACAAAAACCAAAGATCATTCTCCCTTTTCCGACAAGAACAAAGAAGAAAGATCTCCATGAATTTTTTTTGAGAAATTCTTAGAATTATTCAAGAAGCTCGAGATCAACATACCTTTTGCCGAAGCTCTGGAACAGATGCCGATCTATGCCAAATTCATGAAAGACATCATATCAAAGAAAAGATCGATCAACAGCGAACCAGTCATGCTAACTGAAACTTTTAGTGCTATTTTGCAGGGCCTAAAAATTCCGATGAAGAAAAAAGATAGAGGTGCAGTCACTATTCCTTGTAGCATTGGAGATAGATCCTTCAAGAAAACACTGATAGATTTGGGAGCAAGTGTGAGTCTAATGCCCCTCTCAATTTACAAAAAACTTGAGTTAGGGGAGGTGCAGGATACTCGCATGACATTGCAGTTTGCGGATCATTCTATGAAGAGACCATATGGTATAGCAACAGATGTCCTGGTGAAGATTGATAAATTTGTATTTCCGGTTGATTTTGTGATACTTGAGATGCCGGAAGATGAGGAGATTCCTCTCATACTGGGAAGACCTTTCCTAGAAACTGGAAGATGCATGATAGACATTGAAGAAGGTACCATGACCCTCAAAGTTTATGATGAAAAACTCAAAATTGATGTGAGAGATACTATGAAATTCAAAGAAGACGAAGGGGCGAGTAAAAGTATTGAAGTGTTAGATACAGTTTTTGCTCAGTCTATGCAGATTACAACACCCAGGCTTCCGTTGGAGAGAGTTTTGAGTTTATCTATTGTGGAGGATACTGAAGGAATTGATGAGGAAGAATCCGAAGTGGTAGCAATGTTAAAGGAACAACCGCCTTGGGCTCGTTCCCGACCGCAACGTTGGAAGGAGCTTCGACCTAAAACATCTTCAGAATCGAAACAGGATATAAAAAAGGGGATAGAGTTGAAACAATTACCGGAACATCTCAAATATGTTTTTCTTGACAATGAGGAGAAATGTCCAGCAATCATTAATTCAGGTTTGAGAGAAACACAAGAAGGAGAGCTAATCAAAGTCTTAAAAAAATACAAAGGTGCTATTGGATGGGCGATGGACGATTTGAAAGGAATCAGCCCGACAATGTGTATGCACAAGATTTTAATGGAGGATGATAAGAAACCGGTCGTCCAACCTCAGAGAAGGCTGAATCCAGCTATGAAAGAAGTTGTTCGCAAAGAGGTCGTGAAACTTTTAGATGCGGGGTTAATTTACCCAATATCTGACAGTTCATGGGTGAGCCCAGTTCACGTGGTACCAAAGAAGGGAGGGACAACTGTGATCAAAAATGAAAAAAATGAGTTGATCCCCACCCGTATTGTTACAGGATGGAGAGTTTGCATAGACTATAGAAGACTAAACACTGCTACAAGGAAGGACCACTTTCCTATACCTTTTATCGATCAGATGTTGGAACGATTGGCAGGTCATGATTTCTACTATTTTCTGGATGGGTACTCAGGGTACAACCAAATTGCAGTGGCACCGGAGGATCAAGAAAAAACAGCATTCACATGCCCATACGGAATCTTTGCTTATAGAAGAATGCCATTTGGGTTATGCAACGCACCTGCAACATTTCAGAGGTGCATGACATCCATATTTTCCGATATGCTTGAAAAGCACATGGAAATATTTATGGATGATTTTTCGGTTTTTGGATCTTCCTTCGAAAATTGTTTGTATAATCTATCACTTGTGCTGGAAAGGTGTCAACAAACAAATCTAATTCTGAATTGGGAAAAGTGTCACTTCATGGTGAGAGAAGGGATCGTACTAGGTCATCAAATTTCCCATCAAGGGATAGAAGTTGACAAGGCAAAAGTTGAAGTGATCGCCAATCTCCCTCATCCTGTGAACGAGAAAGGTATACGGAGTTTCTTGGGACATGCAGGATTCTATCGGCGGTTCATCAAAGATTTCTCCAAGATCACAAAACCGTTAACTAGCCTGCTTGTGAAGGATACTCCGTTTCTGTTTGACAAGAAGTGTAACGAAGCCTTCGAGACTCTGAAAAATAAGTTGGTGTCTGCTCCTATAGTGATCTCGCCTGATTGGTCTCTACCCTTTGAGATAATGTGCGATGCGAGCGATATAGCAGTAGGGGCAGTCTTGGGGCAAAGAAAAGACAAACGCCTCCACGTCATCTACTATGCTAGCCATGTGTTGAATCCAGCCCAGATGAATTATGCAACCACAGAGAAGGAGTTACTGGCGGTGGTTTATGCCTTTGACAAATTTCGACAATACTTGTTGGGAACGAAGGTAATTGTTTATACTGACCATGCTGCGTTGAAATATCTCTTTTCTAAACAGGACTCGAAGCCAAGACTGCTCAGATGGATCTTGCTGTTGTAACACCCTTCTAAATACCCCAAAATATTTAATTTAATATAATAACCTATCAATCAGAGTAATTATGCCCCGAAGGGTGTCACACAATCATTTCACAACATTTATCAAAACATCCTGTCATGCTCATTTATTTATCAAATAAAACAGTTGCATAATACGCAGCGGAATAGAATTCAACATCAGCATGAGACATGTAACACCATACATGTAAACTAATTCGACAATTTCCAACAATACAACGAAAAGGTTCCCTCCCGATGTTACATCTACCAGAGCATGACCCATAGGACACTACTATAGACTCCAAGCGTTAGCTTCTATTCAATTCATTTCTCGTTACCTGAAAAATGGGTTGTAAGGGTGAGTTCCTCAATCAATATAATAAGCATTATAGAACAACATGTAATGCTAAGTAGATCACACATCAATTCACCCTAACCAGACTACGCATTCAGCAACGGCAATATCCGTCCAAACATCATATTCAACAATAATATATATCATATGTATAATCCTCAAACCATATTCAACACCAACAACACAACACAACGATTTACTCACTAATTCCTCACAATGGGAATTAGCTACAGCCCCACAGGCTATGCCATGCATTCATTATGCAATGAGACTCCATGAAATGCGGTACCGACTCTTCTCGAACATATAGTTCAAGCTCACCGATCCCTCCAGATACGGCTACTGAGCTCACTAGTCCCACTCATTGAGATCTAATGCCTCACTCACTAATTCCTCACCATGGGAATTAGCTACAGCCCCAAAGGCTAGACTATGCACACTACTCATCTAGTATGCAACCATCAACAACAAATCCACAATGGTTCACTCACTAATTCCTCACTATGGGAATTAGCTACAGCCCCGAAGGCTATGCCATGCATGCTAATCATCTAGCAATGCAACACCAACAACAATTCATAACGGACACAAGCTCATACTCTAAGCCATACCACAGTCCATTCACACATGCATGCATAATATATATATTCACAGCATCATGCACATCATTATACATCATCAATATTTCATCACATAAGCATGTCAGACTATGCCAAACAACAACCACAATATTAGTACATTCCACTAATCCATGTACTGCTCAAAACAGCGGGAATTAATCCCTATTTCACCATAGGCCAACATAGACCAACCCTCAGATAGGTACACAACATTTAAATAACAATTTTTCCATTCTGCTACAGCGTTAACCGGTTAACGCCCTGGGTTAACCGGTTAACGCAGCACAACACGCCTTCTGTCTCAATTTTTAACAGTGTTAACCGGTTAACGCCCTGGGTTAACCGGTTAACGCAGCACAAACAGCCAAATATCAGAAATGACAACAGTGTTAACCGGTTAACACCCTGGGTTAACCGGTTAACGCAGACAAAACAGCACATATTCATAATCCAACACAGTGTTAACCGGTTAACACCCTGGGTTAACCGGTTAACGCAAGACAGAAGCTGTTCCTGCGCTAACTCAAGGCAGAATGCAGAATTCTCCGCATTTTCCGCCATTGGAGGACTTCCGGACCTCCGAATCCGATTCCGTAAAAAGCTATACGATCGGAAAATTACAACAGACTCAATTACCGATTTAATTTCAACTTCTCACACGGTTCATCCAACAAATTTTCAGCATTCACAATTCCCAATTAGGGTCAAATTAACAGCTTATTACTACCCATCACATATTCTCCCATAATACCCATTAATCGAGATAAACCCCCCTTACCTTGACAATCCGGCAGAATCTTTGAGCTTCAAGCTTTCGTTCTCCAACCTTTGCTCTTCAGCTCCTCTTCTCTGCCCTTTTTCCTTTTTCTCTCACGATGCTTCTCTGTTCTGTTTTCACGTGAAATGCTTTTCCAAATGAGAACTTTTCCTTATTCCAACATATATATATTTTCCCAAAATAATAATAATCCAAAAATAATAATAATAAAATTTCTAATTATTCAATTAAATTAATAATTACATTATTAACCCAATTTAAATAATTATTTTATTATTATCGGGGTGTTACAACTCTCCCCCACTAAAAGAGTTTTCGTCCTCGAAAACATACCTCAAGCGAACAACTCTGGGTAAGACTCCTTCATCTTACTTTCCAGTTCCCAAGTCACGTTGCCACCTGCTGGTCCTCCCCAAGCTACCTTCACCAAGGCAATCTCTTTACCCCGCAACTGCTTCAACTCTCGATCCTCTATCCTCATAGGTGATGTTTCAACAGTCAGGTTATCTCTCACCTGTACATCATCTACTTGGACTATATGCGACGGATCATGAATGTATCTCCTCAACTGAGACACATGAAAAACCTCATGCAAATTCGCAAGCGACGGCGGTAAAGCGATACGATAGGCTACCTCTCCTATCCTCTCCAAAATCTGATAAGGACCAATGAATCGAGGTGTCAACTTCTTCGACTTCAAGGCTCGACCAACACCAGTTATCGGAGTAACACGAAGAAACACATGGTCTCCCTCTTGGAACTCAAGTGACTTCCTCCTCTTGTCATGATAACTCTTCTGACGACTCTGAGCAATTCTCATCTTATCCTGAATCATCTTAATCTTTTCCGTAGTTTGTTGAACAATCTCCGGTCCAACCACAGCACTCTCACCGGACTCATACCAACATAAAGGTGTTCGACATCTCCTACCATACAAAGCTTCAAACGGTGCCATACCAATGCTCGAATGAAAACTATTGTTGTAGGTAAACTCAATCAAAGGCAAATAACAATCCCAAGCACCTCCTTTTTCCAAAACACAAGCTCTCAAAAGATCTTCTAATGACTGAATCGTCCTCTCAGTCTGACCATCAGTCTGCGGATGATATGCAGAACTCAATCTCAGCTTAGTTCCCAAAGCCCTCTGCAAACCTTCCCAGAACTTCGATGTAAATCTAGGATCTCTGTCCGAAACAATACTGGACGGAATACCATGCAAACTTACAATCTTCTCAATATACAACTCAGCTAATCTCTCTAACGGATAATCCATTCTAATCGGAATGAAATGAGCCGACTTCGTCAATCTATCAACAATCACCCAAATGGCTTCAAAATTCTTATTTGTCCTCGGCAAACCAGAAACAAAATCCATACTGATACTATCCCACTTCCACTCTGGAATAGCCAACGGTTGCATTAGCCCAGACGGCTTCTGATGCTCAATCTTCGACTTCTGACAAGTCAAACAGGAATACACAAAACTTGCAATTTCTCTTTTCATTCCCGGCCACCAAAATAACTTCTTCAAATCATGATACATCTTCGTAGCTCCAGGATGGATACTCAAACCACTACGATGTCCTTCTTCAAGAATACTCTTCTTAAGTTCTGTAACATTCGGAATACACACCCGATCACCAAATCTCAAAACACCATTCTCATCAACTCTGAATTCACCACCTTGGCCTTGATTCACTAAAGTCAGCTTATCAACCAAAAGCATATCAGATTTCTGACCCTCTCTGATCTCCTCCAGAATACCACTTGTTAATTTCAACATTCCCAATTTAACACTATTGTGAGTACTCTCACACACTAAACTCAAGTCTCTAAACTGCTCAATCAAATCCAATTCCCTAACCATTAACATAGACATATGTAATGATTTCCGACTCAATGCATCAGCCACTACATTTGCTTTACCCGGATGGTAATTCAAACCAAAGTCATAATCCTTCAGAAACTCTAACCATCTCCTTTGTCTCATATTCAGCTCTTTCTGATCAAACAAATACTTTAAACTCTTATAGTCACTGAAAACCTCAAATCTTGATCCATACAAATAATGCCTCCACAACTTCAGAACAAATACCACAGCTGCCAACTCTAAATCGTGAGTAGGATAGTTCCTCTCATGAACCCTCAGCTGTCTCGAAGCATAAGCTATAACCTGCTTATTCTGCATCAACACACCACCTAAACCCAACAATGAAGCATCACAATAAACCTCAAATAATTCCGACGAACTCGGTAATATCAAAATAGGAGCAGTAGTCAACCTTCTCTTTAACTCTTGGAAACCTTCTTCACATTTTGAATCCCAAACAAACGCTTGCCCCTTTCTAGTCAACATCGTCAATGGTAACGCCAACTTAGAAAATCCCTCAATGAACTTCCTATAATAACCAGCCAAACCAAGGAAACTTCGAATTTCAGCAACAGACTTCGGAGCTTCCCACTTAGATACCGCTTCTATCTTAGAAGGATCAACAGCAACACCACCTCTTGAAATCACATGACCAAGAAAACTAACCTCTTCTAACCAAAATTCACACTTTGACAGTTTAGCAAATAACTGCTTTTCTCGCAGCACTCCTAAAACCACTCTCAAATGCTCAGCATGCTCTTCTTCAGATTTCGAATACACCAAAATGTCATCAATAAACACCACGACAAACTGATCTAAGTACGGATGGAAAATCCTATTCATGTACTCCATAAATACTCCAGGCGCATTAGTCACACCAAAAGGCATTACAGAATACTCATAATGTCCATACCTCGTTCTGAAAGCAGTCTTCTGAATATCCTCAGTTTTCACACGTATCTGATGATACCCAGATCTCAAATCTATCTTGCTGAACACACTCGCACCAACCAATTGATCCATCAAATCATCAATCCTCGGCAAAGGATACCGATTCTTGATCGTCACTTTATTCAGTTGCCTGTAGTCCACACACAACCTCATAGTACCTTCCTTCTTCTTAACCAACAACACTGGTGCACCCCACGGTGACACACTTGGACGAATAAACTTCTTATCCAACAAATCTTCCAACTGACTTTTCAATTCAGCTAACTCAACAGCAGACATACGGTACGGAGCCATCGATATCGGTCTAGTACCAGGTACCAAATCAATCGAAAACTCAACTTCACGCTCTGGCGGTAATTCATTCACTTCTTCCGGAAACACATCAGGAAAATCACACACCACCGCTAGATCACCAATCACCAGTTTATCTTTAGCCTCTAAAGTTGCCAACAGCATAAACAACTCTGCCCCATCTGCCACTTCCTCATTCACCTGCCTGGCTGATAGAAACAGACTCTGCCCTTCCTCAATCTCAGGAAATATCACAGTCTTAGCAAAACAGTTGATATAGACTCGGTTAAACACCAACCAGTTCATTCCCAAGATAACGTCAATCTGCACTAATGGAAGACACACAAGGTCTATCCCAAAATCTCTACCAAAAATATTCAAAGGACAACTCAAACAAACCGAAGTAGTAGTCACTGAACCCTTTGCAGGAGTATCAATCACCATACTTCCACGCATCTCAGCTATCTCTAACTTAAGCTTCACAGCACAATCCACAGATATAAAAGAATGAGTAGCACCTGTGTCAATAATAGCTATAAGAGGAAAGCCGTTAATATAACACGTACCTCTGATCAAACGATCATCTGCAGAAGTCTCAGAACCTGATAGAGCAAAAACCTTGCCTCCCGACTGATTCTCCTTCTTCGGCTTAGGACACTGGGGACTGATATGACCCAACTCTCCACAGTTGAAACAAGTTACAGTCTTCAATCGGCACTCTGCAGCCAAGTGACCACCTTTCCCACACTTGAAACACTTCATCTCAGCACTGGTACACTCGTGAACACGATGTCCAGCCCGACCACATCTATAACACTTAACAGGAGCACTAGAGTCTCCCCCACTAGGCCTCTTCATCCCACTCTGCTTCTGAAAACCTTTGCCAGCTGCATACGGTTTTCCACGATCCATCTGATTCTTACCCTTCCTATCAACCCTCTGCTGATAGCTCTCTGCTCTAGCCTTGGAATCCTGTTCAAAAATTCTGCAACAGTCAACCAAATCAGAAAACACTCTAATCCTCTGATATCCAATCGCCTGCTTGATCTCGGGACGCAACCCGTTCTCAAACTTCACACACTTCGAAAATTCTCCAGCAGCCTCATTATAGGGAGTATAGTACTTTGACAGCTCTGTGAACTTCGCAGCATACTCAGTAACAGTCCTGTTACCCTGTTTCAATTCCAAGAATTCTATTTCTTTCTTCCCTCTGACATCCTCTGGAAAATACTTCCTCAGAAATCTCTCCCTGAACACAGCCCAAGTAATCTCAGCATTCCCAGCAGATTCCAACTCAGTGCGGGTAGCAACCCACCAATCATCAACTTCTTCTGACAGCATATGTGTACCGAACCTGACCTTCTGGTTATCAGCACACTCAGTTACTCTGAAGATTCTCTCAATCTCCTTCAACCACTTCTGAGCACCATCTGGATCGTATGCTCCTTTGAACATTGGAGGATTGTTCTTCTGGAACTCACTCAGTTGACGAGCAGCTCCCATTCCCATAACATTCTGATTTCCTCCAAGCACTCCAGCTAGCATACCCAGAGCCTCAGCAATTGCAGCATCATCTCTACCTCTTCCAGCCATCTCTATTCTGAAAACCCAACAAACCAAAACAATAAGTACTGATAGGGTTACACAACACCTATCCCGTACAGGGGAAACAGAATAATTACGACTCGACACGACCGACTATGCTCTGATACCACTAATGTAACACCCTTCTAAATACCCCAAAATATTTAATTTAATATAATAACCTATCAATCAGAGTAATTATGCCCCGAAGGGTGTCACACAATCATTTCACAACATTTATCAAAACATCCTGTCATGCTCATTTATTTATCAAATAAAACAGTTGCATAATACGCAGCGGAATAGAATTCAACATCAGCATGAGACATGTAACACCATACATGTAAACTAATTCGACAATTTCCAACAATACAACGAAAAGGTTCCCTCCCGATGTTACATCTACCAGAGCATGACCCATAGGACACTACTATAGACTCCAAGCGTTAGCTTCTATTCAATTCATTTCTCGTTACCTGAAAAATGGGTTGTAAGGGTGAGTTCCTCAATCAATATAATAAGCATTATAGAACAACATGTAATGCTAAGTAGATCACACATCAATTCACCCTAACCAGACTACGCATTCAGCAACGGCAATATCCGTCCAAACATCATATTCAACAATAATATATATCATATGTATAATCCTCAAACCATATTCAACACCAACAACACAACACAACGATTTACTCACTAATTCCTCACAATGGGAATTAGCTACAGCCCCACAGGCTATGCCATGCATTCATTATGCAATGAGACTCCATGAAATGCGGTACCGACTCTTCTCGAACATATAGTTCAAGCTCACCGATCCCTCCAGATACGGCTACTGAGCTCACTAGTCCCACTCATTGAGATCTAATGCCTCACTCACTAATTCCTCACCATGGGAATTAGCTACAGCCCCAAAGGCTAGACTATGCACACTACTCATCTAGTATGCAACCATCAACAACAAATCCACAATGGTTCACTCACTAATTCCTCACTATGGGAATTAGCTACAGCCCCGAAGGCTATGCCATGCATGCTAATCATCTAGCAATGCAACACCAACAACAATTCATAACGGACACAAGCTCATACTCTAAGCCATACCACAGTCCATTCACACATGCATGCATAATATATATATTCACAGCATCATGCACATCATTATACATCATCAATATTTCATCACATAAGCATGTCAGACTATGCCAAACAACAACCACAATATTAGTACATTCCACTAATCCATGTACTGCTCAAAACAGCGGGAATTAATCCCTATTTCACCATAGGCCAACATAGACCAACCCTCAGATAGGTACACAACATTTAAATAACAATTTTTCCATTCTGCTACAGCGTTAACCGGTTAACGCCCTGGGTTAACCGGTTAACGCAGCACAACACGCCTTCTGTCTCAATTTTTAACAGTGTTAACCGGTTAACGCCCTGGGTTAACCGGTTAACGCAGCACAAACAGCCAAATATCAGAAATGACAACAGTGTTAACCGGTTAACACCCTGGGTTAACCGGTTAACGCAGACAAAACAGCACATATTCATAATCCAACACAGTGTTAACCGGTTAACACCCTGGGTTAACCGGTTAACGCAAGACAGAAGCTGTTCCTGCGCTAACTCAAGGCAGAATGCAGAATTCTCCGCATTTTCCGCCATTGGAGGACTTCCGGACCTCCGAATCCGATTCCGTAAAAAGCTATACGATCGGAAAATTACAACAGACTCAATTACCGATTTAATTTCAACTTCTCACACGGTTCATCCAACAAATTTTCAGCATTCACAATTCCCAATTAGGGTCAAATTAACAGCTTATTACTACCCATCACATATTCTCCCATAATACCCATTAATCGAGATAAACCCCCCTTACCTTGACAATCCGGCAGAATCTTTGAGCTTCAAGCTTTCGTTCTCCAACCTTTGCTCTTCAGCTCCTCTTCTCTGCCCTTTTTCCTTTTTCTCTCACGATGCTTCTCTGTTCTGTTTTCACGTGAAATGCTTTTCCAAATGAGAACTTTTCCTTATTCCAACATATATATATTTTCCCAAAATAATAATAATCCAAAAATAATAATAATAAAATTTCTAATTATTCAATTAAATTAATAATTACATTATTAACCCAATTTAAATAATTATTTTATTATTATCGGGGTGTTACAGCTGTTGCAAGAATTTGACTTGGAAATTCGAGATAAAAAGGGGTGTGAAAACACCGTTGCTGACCATCTGTCTCGAATGTCTCCGATTGAAGAGACGGAAGAGGACTATCCCATAAAGGATGAGTTTATAGATGAAAGAATCCTCGCGGTGGTGGGTGTTCCTTGGTTTGCGGACTATGCAAACTACCTGGTAGGTGGTATAATTCCTGACGACTTTGATTATAACAAAAAGAAAAAGTTTCTTCATGATTGCAGGTTTTATTTGTGGGACGAACCATTCTTGTATAAGAAAGGGGTAGACGGACTAATTCGTCAATGTGTCCTTGAGGAAGAACAAAATGAAGTCTTAAAGGCTTGTCATGACTCAGATTATGGGGGACACTTTAGTGGAGACAGGACAGCCGCAAAAGTCCTCCAATCCGGGTTGTACTGGCCCACATTGTTTAAGGATGCTCAAGTAGTGGTGAAAGAATGTGACAGATGTCAACGGACATGAAATATCTCTAGAAAGAATAAGATGCCTCAAAAAGGCATGCTTGAGGTGGAATTATTTGATGTCTGGGGAATAGACTTTATGGGACCATTTCCACCCTCATTTGGGAAGAATTATATTCTGGTGGCTGTGGACTACGTCTCCAAATGGGTGGAAGCCGTAGCTCTCCCCTCTAATGACCCTAGAGCAGTGGTAAGCTTCCTTAAACAAAATATCTTCTCCAGGTTTGGTGTGCCTCGAGCACTTATCAGTGATGAAGGAACACATTTCTTGAATAAGCTCATGGAAAACTTATTAAAGAAATATAATGTGAAGCACAAAATTGCCACACCGTATCATCCCCAAACGAGTGGGCAAGTTGAAGTGTCGAATAGGCAAATTAAAAAGATTTTGGAAAAAACAGTTAGTGCTTCACGGAAAGATTGGCCAATCAAACTGGATGACGCGCTATGGGCGTACCGAATCGCTTTCAAAACACCAATTGGCATGTCTCTGTACCAGCTGATTTATGGTAAGGCTTGTCATCTTCCTTTGGAATTGGAGCACAAAGCCTTTTGGGCATCCAAATTCTTAAATTGTGATCTTGCAAAAGCCGGTGAATCCCGAATTCTTCAACTTCATGAGTTAGAAGAATTTCGTAATCAGGCATATGAGAATGCAAAGATGTATAAGGAGCAAACTCGAAAGTGGCATGATCAAAGAATCATCAGGAAAGATTTCTGGGAAGGACAATTGGTGTTGTTGTTCAATTCGCGGCTCAAGTTGTTTCCTGGGAAAATAAAGTCCAGATGGTCCGGACCACTTGTCGTGCATAAGGTTTTTCCACACGGGGCAATAGAGATTAGGAACCAAGACAATGGAGATATCTTCAAGGTAAATGGCCAGAGGCTGAAGCCATATTACAGAGGCCAACAACCGGGTTTGATTGACCAGATGCGCCTCACCTAATGAGGTGGGCAACCGTCGAGCCATGCGACGTTAAACGAAGTGCTTCGTGGGAGGCAACCCACGTGTTCGATTGCTAACTTATTTTGTTTTTGTCGTTTTTTTTTGTAGGGGTGTGACATGTGTTGCAGGTAAGGAGAAAGAATACCATAGTCATACTCGCGTCGCAGTGACAGGATGTCAGACCAAAGAAGCATTTCCGAATTCAGAAAATGTGAAAAACAGGGGCATCAACACGGCCACCCGTGTGCTGACACATGGCCGTGTGAATTAAAACAGAAAATTCACACGGGTGCCCGTGTGGATTAACACGACCGTGTTGTTTAAAACAGTAAGTTACCACGGACACCCGTGTGCTGACACACGGCCGTGTGAATTAAAACAGAAAATTTACACGGGTGCCCGTGTGGATAGACACGGCCGTGTTGTTGGTAACGGGTAAAAATTTCAAAAATTTTGGTTTTGGGTATTTTCAATAGTGGGCCCCACTTGCTTTTATATCTCTTCCACACCACTCATTCCTTCTTTTTCTGATTTTGGAAACCTCTTTCTACCTCTTCCTCCATTGTTAACCTAGGTTCCATCATACTAAGCTTCAAATTTCTCCTTTCTCCACTCACTTTCACATCAACTCACCTTCACAAAAAGTGTTCCCCTCGCCGTCCTCTACACAGTGACGGTTGCAGATTTCACTAACCTTTTCGTTGAATTGTTGAGAAATTTTTGTCAGGTACATTATGCCTCCAAAGCGTGCAAGCAAGGAAAAGGAGGTAGCCACGTCCTCTCGACCAAAGCAACGGGTTAGACGTTCTACAAACAATCATGGCATTTTGTTTGACCAACAGGAGCATCAAGAAAGGTATGCCATTCTAGCCAAACGTAAGCTTATTCCGACTAGATATATGTGTGATGCCACCCTGGATGAGTTAGGTTTGAAAGAGGAAGTGCACCGCATGTTCCACACCATTGGTATGTTGGAATACATGCAATTTGAGGCACCGACCTTCGCTCGGATAACCCTTGAATTTTTGAGTACGGTTGAGTTCAAGATGCGGAGAAGGTGGACAGGGTCGGAGTTGGAGTTTTATGGGAAAATTACTTTCCGCATGTTTGATGAAGATCATGAGCTGTCGGTTGCGGAACTGGGGAGTATTCTGAAACTCCCGGTATCTGGACCCGGATCCCCTCCGGACACTTTTTCTGCTGTTGATTTCTGGCAAGCTATTACAGGTAAAACGGGGTATAACCCCAGCTCAGGAAAGGCTTCTGGAATTCACAACCCGTGCTTTCGGTATGCACAAAAAGGGTTGGCATACACCCTATTCGGACGGGGTGATAGTACTGGGGTTGCGGCAAAGAGAGAATTATATTTTTTGTATTGCATGGCTCACAATGAGCGAGTCAATGCAGCGGCTTTCGCTGCCAATCATCTGAAACAGGTGGGCCATGCAACTACTGGGGATATTTCTGTAGGTGGTATGATCACACAGATATCGGGCCACTTCGGATATGATCAACTGCTGATGGAAGAGACTGCAGTAATGGGCAAGACTAGGATTGACATGCACACGCTAGTCAATCAACAAATGATTGCCATCAGGCCAACTCATTACGCGCTGATGATTCACAATGCGGAAGTGCTCGCACTTCCGGCACCTGGATCCATTTGCATAGCCAATGCTGCTAATTGGTTGTACGCAGGTTCAGCCCAAGCGAGAGGGGAAGATGCACAGTTGGACCATGATCTCTCAGGTGAGAACATGGAAGAAGATGAGACCCACGGTATGCCGCCCCCACATGATTCGAGCCTACCGGGTGAAGGTTCTTCCTTTATGTCGCAGGATCAGTGGGGTTGGATCCAGACGGAGATGGGAACTCTCCGCACCGAGTAGACCAGGCAAGGTGCGGAACTTGATAGACAGAGTGTGGAACTGTTCCGGCAAGGGACACTCATGGATGATATGCAGGCCATGATGCAACGTCTGATGTTGCATTTTCCACACGATCCTCCGCCTCCTCCTCAACAGTGAGCACTGGAAGTCCCCTTCGTGTTTGAATTTAAACATTGAGGTCAATGTTTAGTTCAAGTGTGGGGGGGGGGTTCGCTTTTCATGTTTTATTTTCTTTCAATTTATTTTGTTTTTGTTATGTTATCATTATATTAGTATGTTTGATGAGAAACGGTTGGACGAACCCGGGGTCAATGGTAGTGGATGAATGACACCCCGCAAACTAAGGCTGATAAGGCACCCCGGAAGTTGATGCAACCTTGAGAAAAGAAGTCGGACACATTTTGGGGACACCGGACCAAGAAAGCGGTATGGAAAGACCAAGTCAGGAAAGAACCACATAACACGAAGAGACTTTAGAGCTTGCAAGCTAACCAACATGGTGAGATCACAAAAAGCCAAACACGAAATATCAACATGAGAGTTCAGTCAGGTATGACTTTATCACTCTGATTTTGCTTATGTTCTGTTGACACGTCACAGCATGACAACACACACTGAGGCAAGTTGTTTGTTTAGCCAGGGCCTTTCTAGCCATCCCTATATGTATACTTCCCTTCGTAGAACCCCGTTGAGCCTTAGCCATTTTGTTCATTGTAAACCCCATGTTAACGTTAAGCATTATTCATCATAAACCCCCTGTTAACTTTTAATCATCCATTTCCTTTTGTGTCATAACTCGGTATGATTGTGTGAAGTGCAGAATGTGCAATAAAACTAAGTTTGGGGTGGAAATCTTGAAAGAGAAGGCAAGTGCAGAAGATGAGATCATACAAAAAAGAAAAATAGTATGTATCTTCTTTAAGAAAAAAAAAGAAAAAAAAAAGAAAAGAAAAACAAAAGAGAAAAATGCACTTGCCGAGACCTTAGACTCTAACAGATATAAAATGCTCGGAAAATTTGAGTAGAAAAGAGTCAAAAGAGTTTTTACCCCAGAGTATACGTGATGCACGAAAAAGAGAAAAGAAAAGAAAAATACACAACATGACCACCGAGTTCAAAAACCCTTTGTTATCCATTTTTTTTTGTTTATCCCACCGTACCCAAGCCCCGTTACAACCTAAAAAGACCTCAAAAAGTGTGTGGAATCTGCTGTGGTGGTGACATTAGAATGTATTCAAAGTTAAGAGTCTGATATTGTATACTGTGCTGTGAGTGTACACACCTAACCCTGAGAGATATTGTGAGTGTGTGAAAAGCTTGCAGGTGAAGAGGTTTCGGATGTGGAAATGTGGTAAACTGCCTGAATCGGAGAGACCTGAAACTCGATTGGAAAGGTAGAACACGAATGGTGAAAAACTAGCTTGCATCGTGGAAAGCGAATTCGGGGGTGACCTTTGTTTGGACTCAATACATCACTTGAGGACAAGCAATGAGACAAGTTTGGGGTTGTGATCGGTCACCATTTCCATTGAATTCCCGCCGCTAATCCGACATATTTTCATCACCTTGGTAAGATTTATGTTTGTTTTTAGTTGCATTTGAGTCAAGTATCATGTTTTGTTGGTTTGGTATTACATTACATTCGATTACGAATTTATGTCAAAAAGATCTCGTTTATGCTTCGTTTGGGTAGTGTCATTGTTCCAGGTTTAAAAGCAAGAATGGTGAAGTTCTGGACACGCTGAAGGACGAAAATATGACAGAACAGCAGAACAACACGGCCACCCGTGTGCCACCACACGGCCGTGTTGTTAAGCAAGCAGGGCAAAAGATGAAGCAGAAAACAGAGATCAACACGGCCACCCGTGTGCCACCACACGGCCGTGTTGATTAAAACAGTGAATTAACACGGGCGCCCGTGTTCAGGGACACGGCCCGTGTTGATGCTACTGTAACTAATGCTGAAATAAATTAATCCTGAAGAACAACACGGCCACCCGTGTGCCACCACACGGCCGTGTTGATTGAACGCAGCTTAGAAAACCTAATTTTTGCTGTTTGAACCGATTCTGCTCAGTAAGGGTAGTTTGGACCTTTAACTTGGAAGAGGGTCATCTGAAACTATAAGAAGGCTTGGAAGAGAAACAAGAAGGGACCTTTAGAGAGACGAACGAAAGAATTGCATTGGAGAAGATAGCGAATACGACGGATTTGAAGACGGCGAGATTCAAGGGTATCAACCATTGAAGGTCAAACTCTCCTAATTCCTTGTAATGTCTAATCTTTACTTTATGAGTTCTTTAAGTACTATGAGAGGCTAAACCCCCTGATGCTAGGGGGTGGTCCTGATGTTATCACATGTTATGAATTTGAACCTATGATTTCTTAATTACTATGTTACGTATTTCAATTCAATTGTGTGATGTTATTATGCTTTTGTATCGGACAAATACACATTGATCTATGACTTCCAATAACAGGATTGTGATTGGTAGGGTTTTCACACAATTGGGTTTATGAATGCATCATCTAGGACTAGTAACTTTCGTAAATCACCGTAAACCTTGATATTTTGTATGATTAAAACCAATGATTAATTGAATGGACATTTGAGTGAGAATTGGTAGTTTAATAGTTTCTTCCTTAAGGACTTAAGTAAGAACATACCAGAGGTTAGGTGATTGAATGTTTCATATGTATTAAAGAAATCGGGACTGAATTTATAACCGGTTACTTCAACCACTCACCCTAGCATCTTTTATCTAATTCAATTGTTTTTACTATTTCTGTGTTTACGATTATAAATTCCAAAACAACCAAACCATTATCTTTTTGTTCTGATAGAATCAAATTAAAATAAGTAATTCCTACGCAATCCTTGAGATCGATACTTGGAAATAAAACTCCTTATTACTACATCGGTAAAAATAGTACACTTGCTATTTTTCCGATCATATACTCATGCATCATACGAATTGTGTCAAGAGGCATGTCTGCTACTTCAGAGAGGAGACTAGTGGCTTGTCCAAAGCTTAGAAGAGGGGGCTTATGGATTCAAAAGAAGGGACCCAGTTCTAGAGAGAACTGAATATTGAGTTTGTACCATATGCATATGCATAAAGTTGCATAGTCGAGTTGCATTGCATAATGAGTTATATGCATAATTGTTGAGTTATGAGTGATTGATGAGTTTGGGTGTGAGATTGTGATGAGATATACTGTGAATGAAATTGTGTAGAGAATGTTGTATTATTATCATGCCTTGCAGTATATGCCTGTTATTATTGTTTGTGATTTTTCACCCCTTTATTGTTGATATGGTCTATGCTCCTCTTCAGAGTACAAACAATCAGGTAACTGAGTAGCTGTTTAGATGGAGGATGGCGATAGGCTGTTTCTTCCTTTTTCTTTCTGCGTTTTGGTTTACGTGCTCTGATATGTAACATTGGGAAACGTTTGCGAGTTTTTGTCTAATCTTTCATTAGAGAGTTGTTGAATACTCTCATGTTTGATATTTTTATGTTTTTGAGGAAATTTCATTTATGAGTTTGATTATGCCATAAAGTTCATTTGAAGTTTAAATGATTTAGTTAATGCATGCTTTATTATGAGAATTTCCGCTGCAATGATACCTTAAGTGAAGGTGAGCATGCGATGACACCCTAAGTGAAGGTGTTGATTGTTGTTTTTATTTGATAAAGTGTTACATGGCATGTATGTTTTGAAAAGAGAATGTGCGACACCCTATTTGATTGTGTCAATACTCTGATTTTAATGTATATTCATGCGCGGGGAAAATAGTGTGTTACATGTGATCCTGTGGTTGGTTGAGTCTTCAATTTCATCCATGGTATCAATGTTAAAAGTTGCAAAGAGCCTGGTGATTATTGGTCCATAGGGGAGTCCAATTAATTGGTTCACTTTGGAGAGAATCACGTGGTTAAAGATTCCTTCTACCGAATTCGTTGGAACCTCTTAGGTTAACAACCATATGGGTATGACATCCTCTCTAATGACATAGCTATGATTCACATTCCTTTGAAAGAGAATCTTAGTTAGATGGTTGTGAAGGATCATAACCTTTGATTTTAAGTGGATGTATTTGAAAGGGATCTTCCTTTTCTCCATATGATTGATGACAAGGCTATTTAGGAGCGTGTAATGTTTGAAGTTTCTAAATCCTAAAGGTTTATTATGGGTGTTGGATTTTCTTACAAAAGTTATCTCAAATATTCTTCCAGAGTGATCATTGTGGATATCTATTTCCACTCCCCTTACCAAAGATCTTAGCGAGGTTCCTACAAGTCTTAGGTTTAAATAGAATTCTCTTACAAGATTTGGGAAAGATGTATCTGATACCTGTGTGAGAAAAGTCTTTCAAAGAGGCTTGACAGATCTTATGATATGATTTATGACTTTTCAAGAGACTTGGCTCCATGTACCAAGGTTGAATTACCTTATTCCCTAGGATTATCATCTTCTCTAATTGCTTTCTATTTATCAACCCAGTAAGGAACACATCCCTTCTTGGTGTTTCTCCAGGTTTTTGACTCGAGGAGACCACGATGATGCTTACTGCAAGAGAACTCGTGAGAGAGCATACTTATTTATAATGCATCTTATGACATTTTGATCATTTATTTCTGGAAAGAAATTAATGGAGATTATTCTAATTGAAAATCAAGATGAAATCATTCAGAATTGGATATGTCAATCGATTGACTAATGGCCCCAATCAAATGGTCAATCAAATCTTTCTGAATTTTGAGCATTTATCATCAATGTTGGGATTCAATTGTCTTGGAGCACACATTTGACTTGTATTTGATATAGAAATATGAAGGCCAAGCTTCACCATTCGATTGGTTCACATGCCAATTGATTATTTCGGGTACCTCTGACATCTGAATAGGTGAAACCTATCACCTGTATGAGGATGGAGGCAGTGACGCGTCAGTAGGTGAGACCTATCTCCTACGGGAAGAAGATGGAGAAACGAACCCGTTATTTTTCGGTTTGAACTTTATCGAAAAAATATGCAAATCCAATTCAAACCAATCTATATATTTTTAATCGATTTATATATCAATTTCTCTTAAAACCGAACCAATTCATGTGTATACTTAACAAGTAAACTATGCATTGTGTCAGCACATCACAATTACTTATAAATATTATTTTAAAATTATTATAAAATAATCCAATGGTTGTGATTATTATATATAAAAGAAATACCTTTGTACGTGATTATAATTAGCATTACATACATAAGAAACTTGACATGAACATTCACTAGTCAAATCCGAAAGCCAACTTAAAACACGATGTTAAGAAGAACCAAGTTCCAAAACCAAACCAAAATGAAATAAAAAGGTTATAATACATTTCTCTCGTACATTTTTCCACCAACAAAATAAATAATTTATTTCGCTCTGTAATAAAATATTCCAACAATAAAATATGAATTTAACAAACATATACTATTAATATAAAAAAAGTATTCAAATAATTTTAAAATGTTAATATAGTTTATAGAATATGATGCAAATCGTTTATTAAATTGTCGTTTATTAGATGATAATGTAAATACAATCTTCTATTTTCAGGTAGAATATAACAAAAATCAGTGTAAATTTACTTACCAATCCCACCCATATTTTCAAAAGCCATTAATGTTGTACCTACTTACATTACTGCTTAAGAAAAAGGGGCATTTGTGAAAAATTGGAAATCCTAGTCAAATCTAAACTAATCAATCAGATTCAAATACACCAATTTTTAAGGTGAAAAATATTCCTTAAAAAAGCAGTGAGAAAATAAAACTAAGCAAAATTTTATTGCGTGCTTTTTCATTATTATTAGTTATTAGTTATTTTATATAGACGAAATTAATCATTAAAAATTCACATATAGTTGTGAATATCGAAATTTAAATTCTGTTAATAACGTTTAATCTAATAATACTCGTCAATTGAGTTAGGATATTATTAAAGTCTTATAAAAATGTGTATTCGACATTTATTTAAAAAAAATAAGTATAGAAGTTTTGTGTTAATTGTTTATAGTAATTTTTTTAAATAATTAATTCATTAACAAGTATATAAGAGTGTTTATTGTTAAGTGTTTTAGAAAATTTTACCCTGTACCCCTACAATTGTACCCACACCCCTACATTTAAATTTTTTTGACTAAAATGCCCTCATATAAATAGGGTATATTTTCCATTTCAATTTTTTTTTACCATTTTCGTTGAAGACTTCCGGAGAAGACAAATATTTGACTTTTTTGCGTTGTAAACCGGAACACTCAGAGTAAGTTTTCCGGTTCATTAATTTTATACCGGAACACTTCTCTAAAGAGTTCCGGTTTGTTGCCTTTAAGGGGCACTGAACCGGAAGTCTTGTAGAAAGTCTTCCGGTTTGTATACTTGTATACCGGAAGTCTTTCTTAAAGACTTCCGGTTTGGATGATGTATACCGGAACTCTTTAAGAAAGTGTTTCGGAAGGCTTTTTTTATTTTTTACTAACCGGAACTCTTCTTTGAAGTGTTCCGGTACGTAATTTTTTATTTTTTTTATTTTCAATTTTAATTATTTTTTTAAACATTTTTTTTGCAGTGGTTCGAAGACGAGGTGCAGATGGCCGGATTCCAGTCTGCACGTTAGACCGTGGTGCATCTTCATCTGCAGCTGCAGCTGAGCCGACTGGATATCCAGGAGGGCCGTACGATACGTCTTGGTGAAGTACGAGCATCATGTTGCTCGACATATATGGTTCGGTGAGGTAAGTAAACGGCTATATTTGAAAATGAATAATAGTTGAATATTTTATAATTTGTTTTCTAATATGTGTTTTAATTGTTTTTAGGAAAGAGGTCCAAAGAAAGAGTTGAAGGTTGCCGGACATGGACTGAAGTTGACTTCTAGGGTTCCATTGGCTCTTCCACCACAGATGGAGAGTTGGGTATCTAGATCCGGTTTATCTTCACTGCAGAGAACGAGTCTGAACAAGATAGACACAAATCTTGTCTCTGTACTTGTGAAAAGATGGCATCTAGAGACATCTTCATTTCACATGTCGTTTGGTGAAATGAGCATTACTTTAGATGATGTCGCATGTCTACTTCACTTGTCCATCAGGGGTATCTTCTGGAGTCCTCAGAATGTGACTGAAGAGCTAGTTGTTGAACTTGCTGTTGACTACCTAGGAGTGTCACAGGGTCAGGCACAATCACATGTTCGTAGCTGTAGGGGGTCGTATTACAAGTTGGAGTGGTTATATGATTTATTCGTACATCATAGAGCTGCTTCCAGCTGGGCATATGCGACTAGAGCATATCTATTGATGTTGGTGGGTTCCACCATATTTGCTGATAAGACCTTTACACTTGTAGAGGCACGATACCTCCTCCTGTTTAGGGACTTAGATGGATGTTCAGGATATAGTTGGGGAGCAGCTGCACTAGTTACCCTCTACCAATATCTTGGAGATGCGTCCATGTACAGTTGCAAACAGCTCGGTGGATATCCTACTCTCCTACAGGTATATAATTTAATTATGTTAATTAAGTGTTGGATTCATTTTATAAAATATGTTAACTTAATTTGTTTTATTTATTATGTTTGTATTTTGTAACAGTGTTGGATTCACGAGTACTTTCCAACTGTTGGAAAAAGAGGGGAGAATTGGAAACCTGCTGATAACTGTGGTCTTCCCCGAGTGATGAGATGGTCGTATAGGCAGGGAGTCCTGAAGGTCGATGATTTACGACCTATTTTGGACGAGCTGACACTTGCCGACGTCATATGGCGACCATTTGAGGATCATAGAGCATGGTGTGTATTTGATGAGATATGTCTTTACAGGGGCTGTTTGAAGTGGGGTGAAACAGTTGTCCCATACTTGCCTGATAGATGTTTACGTCAGTTTGGGTATAGGCAGTAGGTTCCATCCCCACCTCTGGATTGTATGATGGCGACGGATATTGATGTTGATTGGATCAGTTACCATCAGAGTGTTATCGCTGTGATCGGTTCATCTACCGTGGCCACCACTCCATCTGATGTAGTAGATGGTTGTCTGGAGTGGTATTATTGTGTTTCCCATCCACGGTTGGTCCCTCCCCATCGTGACGCTCCTAGACAGGTACCAGTTCCTATATATGACGTCGGGCCATCTGATCCTGATTGGGCTCGTGTATCTATATTGATTCATCGCTATCTGAGACAGGTTAATACCGAAGAGGAAGATCCACAGTTTTCTGATTTATTTGAAGCTTTGCATATTTCTCGTTCACATTGATTTTATGTATTAAGATTTGAATATAATAGACATATTAATATAAAATTCATGTTTTGATTACATATTTATGTTTTGAGTACATAATCATGCTAATACAGGTGTAAGTAATTGCCAATGTTGCATACGTCCTGCAAATCCTAACATCCAAGTAGTTGCTATATGAGAACGAAATTTCTTCCAATCTAATGTGACCGGTGGCAATGGAAACCCCTATTTCATGTTAACCTGATAAAGTAAAATAATTAAAAGATTAAGTCATATAACATAAAATATTAATTGAAATAATGTTTGTATTTAGGCATATAAATACGTACCTGAACCCAATGATTGCGGTTAACAAAACCAATGCAATAAATAGAGACATTTGGTGAATGTGAACTTGTCATCGGAAAGAAAGTCATGCACGGATTGCCTAAACAGACAAGTACAACATTATAGCGATTCGCTATCAAGTAACCCATATCTGGTAGACTCGTCCATTTTTCAGGTGGCTGTGAACCAAAGGATTCTATCATCAAAGATTCTCTCACTACTGACAACCGATTAGAAAATAACTTGTCATACAAAGTTGATTTATCCTTGTCTATTAATTCCAACCCCAACTCTCTACGAACCATTGGCCAACCATCCTCACCATATCCATGCAATGATGCAATGACTCTAAATCCACAATTACCATCTGATTCAACATTAACTACATCTTCAATGTATGACCTAATATGATTAGGAAATTGAAGAATGAATTGTGGTTGCTTCTTTGATAATTTGATCTTCTTCGAAGTCTGTGATGGTTGAGACTGCCTTTGTGAAGATTGAGATTGCCTTTGTGAAGATTGAGATGCCTTATCAACATACTCATGATACGAAGGGTCCCTATAAACATCATAATCTGCTGGTTTTTTCCCTTTCTTCTTCACTCCTCCTTTGGTTTTTATTTTCTCAGGTGGTAGACACAATGTTGTCATTGTTGGGTATGCTAGTTCACATACCCTACTCTTTAATGCCCTTTTCCCAATAACATCTAATGACCTAAATCGTCTCCACAATTCATCCATTGCAGAAGTCATATCCACCTCTGATCCATCGTCTTCACCTACCTCTAACTCAACTTCCATAGTTAGTTTCCTCCAATGAACATGAACAGCATCAATGGGTATTGGTATATCACCTAGTCTGTATCTTCCTAACTCACAAGCACAAGGTAACCCATAAGATGTTCTAAGAGTACAACCACATATTTTCCTGTTAGTTCCAACATAATCAACTCTCAATAACTCTTCAGCAATACGTCTCAAAGCAGCTCGAGATACGGAACCACACAAATAACCATAAAAGGGACTTACGTGCGCGTGCTCAACTTCGTAAAAACTCTTTTGAAAAGAAGCTCTAATGTTTCCCAGTTGTAACCTCAAGTTGTTATTCATTGCTTCCCAACATTTGACCATGTCACCTATACTGTTTCCTAACATCTGCTTTAACTTCCAATGAGCAGATTCAACCCTAAAAATATTGAAAATAACACATAAAAAATACATTGAAATAATATCAGATATAAAAATAACACATACAACATTATAAGACGTACCGATTAGTCGTTGTGTTACCCAAATGTAACACTCGATTAATCCATGCTCCAACAAATCTATGCCTATGTGGAGTCAACCATGTGTCTTTCACATAATTAATAAATCCACTATAATCAACACATGTTTGCTCAAGTTGATGCAATCGCTGACCATACTCAACCTCATCACTAGCCCAGACAACTTCCATCCATAATGTGTCTATCGTCTTTTGCAGGTCATTCACCACATGTTGTTTGCATTTGACACCAACGTTTTTGTTAATGTGAAATCTACATAGCAAATTAATCGAGCTGGGAAACACAACTTCAATTGCTTTCATCAAAGCAAGATCTCTATCTGTCAAAATCACTTGTGGACACATGTCTTTCTTCACAAACAACTCTTTTAATTTCTCCAATACCCAGCAAAAATTCTCTGTTTGCTCAGACTCCATATACGCAAATCCAACAGCAAAAGTCAACTCGGTCGATGTCATGCCAACAATTTCAAACAAAGGTTGTTTATATTTGTTTGTCTTGTAGGTGCTATCCATAACTAACACAATCGGAAATATATTCAACAACTTAACTGAATCAGGATGTGCCCAAAATATCTCTCTCACCACTTCCGAGTCATCCTTTTTTCTACTCCAATACACATATCCTGCATCCTCAATAAGCTTAAACAGATGTTGTATCTCACTCCTAGGACCTCTTATCTCTTTTTGTATCACACTCTTATGCTTGTATACTTGCGTAATCCGAGTGACATTCTCAGGATAATTGTCTTGCAAGGAAAGCAATATGTGTCTAGGTGCTACATGTCTCTTTGCCAAATCAGCGACATGTTGCTTCTCATCCGTGGTCAACCTACCAATAAACGAATGACCTTCTAATCTATCCGGTAAACCATGATTATGTAACCCATATTTTACATCAATCTTCCAACCAGATCCATCTTTCGCCGGAGTCGACCTGATTTTAAATGGACATCCACATTTCTTCGACGCACTTTGGGTACCACTATCACTAATCTTGTGTTTCCCACCTTTATCACAACCAAATATTATTTTGTTACTTCTCCCTCTCTTCCCCGTTTCAGTATCTGAACGACTGATAATAACAGTTACTTTATTGTTGATTCCAACCTCTTTAATCTATCTGATAACCTCTTCTCGTGTACCAAATCTTTCTGTCGTCATAAACGCATCAGTAGTATCTACACATATTTGGGGAAGATTTTCCATTCCTGAAAAAAAAAAAATAAAAAAAAATAGCGAACCGGAAGACTTCTTGAAAGACTACCGGAACACATATAATACATACCGGAACACTTTTCCAAAGAGTTCCGGTATGTAAAATTTGTTCACCGGAACTCTTTCAAGAAGTGTTCCGGTTTTGTAATTTTTTTTTATTGAACCGGAACTCTTTCATGAAGTGTTCCGGTTTGCTTTTTTGTGTGTTCCGGAAGTCATTCTTTAAGTCTTCCGGTTTGGGAAAAATACATACCGGAAGTCATTTTGCAGGAGCTCCGATGCGAGGGGTGTGAAAGTGTAATTTCTGAAATTTTCAACTGAATGGTAAAAATGAAATGGTAAATTGGTTAAAACCAATAAAGGGTAGAATGGGAATTTTTAAAATTTTGTAGGGGTATGGGGCTAAATGTAGGGGTACAAGGTAAAATTTTCAGTGTTTTAAGCAGCAGCATAGCATAATGTGACATCAACAATGTTGTTTTATAACTGAATTTTCAGTTAGTTTGAGGAAAGTGAATGTGTTGAAAGCTTAACTTATATCTATCATACTAGTTTTTTTATAAGATCGGACAAAAAATTGATAAAAATGTGATTTTTTTTAAAAATAATTCATATTTTCAAAAATAATTTTAAAATAATAAATTTTTTAATTTTTTTTCTTCAAAATAACCACATTTAAAAGAAAATGCGTCAGATGAACCGACACATCCGTTTTGGACCAAGAGGAGTCGCCTAAAACCTTGACGCCTGCATTGGAAGCCTCATGAGGAGGCGCCAATGCCCTAGGCGCCTGCATTGTGCCTCATGAGGAGGCGTCAATGCCTATGGCGCCTGCATGTCTTGACATGTTAGGCGCCTAGCCTCTTGGCGCATGCATTTTATATCTCCTCTGTATAAATAGCTCGCTTTGGATGCAATATTTTTTATACAAAATCTTCCTCTACTACCATATTTTATTTCATTCAACTCCACTTTCCATCAAGTTTTTGTGTTTTAACCATGTTTGAATACATTCACATGCGAAATGCCGATTTAATATTTTCCGCCATTACGTCTCCGATAAAGATTCGACTCTAGAATATACATTCGTTTGAACGTCTTAATCGGACGTTGAACAATTGGTTAGATGGAGAAATTAGAGATGATGAAAGGATTAGAAGAATCCAATGACTTGTGTCCACGTTCAACCAAAATGAAGAAGTGCGTGAATGAGTGGATATTAAGACTGACCGAGACGTTCATAGGATGATGCATTACATGTTCAAAATTATTTTGATGGTTGCAATCACATACTTCTTGTATTGTAGTTGTTTTAATTGTTTGTGTTATTGTTTATGTAATGGTATTTTCCTCACAAACGTATATATGAAATAAATTTAGTTTTTCATATATTCCAACAGAGATACATTTGAATTTATCTGATTGTGCTCGTTCCAACACTAGGACAATTAGTACGATTGTGACCTGACTGACGGCATGAACTACATAATCTAACCATTTTGTTCGCCGTATCCATTTCGGTTTGAATGCGGGTGCTGTTTGGGCGACCCTTTTTCTTCCTTCGCATTAAATAGGCGCCTAAGACATTGATGTCTCCTCATGAGGCACAATGCAGACGTCAACGGCATTGACGTCTCCTCATGAGGCTTCCAATGCAGGCGCCAAGGCCTTAAGCGTCTCCTCTTGGTCCAAAACGGATGCGCCAGTTCATCTGAAGTATCTTCTTTTAAATGTGATTTTTTGAATTTTAAAAAAAATATATTATTTTGAAATTAATTTTGAAAATATGGGTTATTTAAAAAAAAAATTCAAAAATGTTTAGATAAAAAGTATCTTTTAAACTTCCATTCAAAATTTATAGAAAGAAGAATTAAAATACTTTGAAACCTTAAAAATATATGATTAACTCAAAAAAATTCAAATAAATTTGTCAGACTCAAATTATCTATTGAGAATGAAACAACTACACAAACAAACTACAGTAGTCACAATAATGTTTAAGTGGACTTTTTGTGATCTGAATTTACTTTTTCTGTTCTATTTTTTCTTTTTTCTTTTTCTCTTATTTGAATCGGGATAAACTCCTTATTTTGATTTTTTTTTTCAAAATAACCAAAATTTTCAATTTTTTTTAAATAACCAATTTTTCAAAAAAAATACAAAAATAACAAAGTTTGATAGAGGACGCACCAGATGAATTGGCGCACTCCCATACCAATAAGAGGAGGCGCCAGTAGCATTGACGCACCTACATTGGGCCTCATGAGGAGGCGCCAATGCTTGTGGCGCTTGCATTGACCCTCGTGAGGAGGCGTCAATGCCTCTGGCGCCTGAGTGTGTCTTTAAAGGTGAGTGTATGCGCCAATTCATCTGGCGCATACACCCCCTCCTATTATTATTATTATTTAATTATTTATTTTTTTTATTTTTTTCATTTTTTTTATTTTTAATATTTAATATTTATTATTTAATACATAAAAAAAATAATGAAAAAAAAATTCATTAAATATGTAATAATTGGTTACATTGGACAGACAAAAAACTAATGACCCGTCCGATTATAACATCCCCCCGTTCCACATCCTGGTGAGTTAATTTGTCTCCGACGTCTCCCACGATTTTCTTGAGGTGTTTGTGGTCTTTAGGTGCTGACCTGATCGAGCGATGAATGGTTGGAAGGTCCGGCGGAAGTTCCGGCGGTATTTGACAGATGTGTCATCATTTGCTCAGAGAATCTCCCACGTGTTTAGGGAATTGACATTAAAAAAGGGTCGATGCACGGTGAGATTATTCTGACTTGAGAGACTTTACAAAAGACATGTGTCGTCAATGGAGGAATCGACGACAACGCATCTTGAACAAACCAGTCATCTAACGTGCAAGACCGACTCAACAATGTATGACATGGTTTATGTTTGTAACAACTCAATAATTTGTATCTGAGCCGCGATATTTGATGGATCCGCGCCAACTTGCTTCGTCATTGTATGCCTCACATCAATTCACCATCCAACACCAATGTGAACCCACTCAAACCCAACAACCAACCACACAACATCAACCGACCACTTACACACAACAACCACACACCCAACATCGCAAATGATGACACATCTCTCAAATACCGCCGGAACTTCCGTCAGACCTTCCAACCAGCCATCGCTCGATCAGGTCAGTACCCAAAGACCACAAACACCTCAAGAAAATCGTGGGAGACCTCGGAGATAAACTAACGCACCGGGATGTGGAACCGGGGGACGTTATAATCGGGCGGGTCATTAGTTTTTTGTCTGTCCAATGTAACCAATTATTACATATTTAATGAATTTATTTGTTTTCATTATTATTTTTTATGTATTAAATAATAAATATTAAAAATTAAAAATTAAAAATTTTAAAAAATTAAATAATTAAAAAAATAAAAATAAAAATAAAATAATAGGAGGGAGTGTATGCGTCAGATGAATTGGCGCATACACCCACCTTTAAAAACACACTCAGGCGTCAGCGCCTCCTCATGAGGGCCAATGCAGGCGCCACAAGCATTGGCGCCTCCGCGCCTCCTCTTATTCGTATAGGGGTGCGCCAATTCATCTGGCGCATCCTCTACCAAACTTGGTTATTTTGGTTTTTTTTTGAAAAATTGGTTATTTCAGAATTTTTTTTGAAAATTTTGGTTATTTTGAAAAAATTTCCCTTATTTTTGTGAATATTTTTATTATTTATAATTTTTTTTAAAATTTTAAATATTTTGAAGTTATTTAACTATTAAATTGAATATGTTTTAACCTTTGTAAAAAATAATAAATTTTAAATTTTAATCAAAAGTTTAGTTCTCTTAATATTGCACTTGATAAGAATAGTTTTTAGTTTGATTTTTAGTTTTAATCTTGAAATTCGTATATATTAAATACAACTAAAGACTAAATTGAATACTTCTGTTTTAGATAACAAAACTTAAAACCTCACAATTTTATTGGATCAGATACTTTGATGTTGAAATTCATTTTTTTTTGTTTTTTGAATTTAATATTACATCACAAGTAATATATATATATATATATATATATATATATATATATATATATATATATATATATATATATATATATATATATATACTTTGCATTTGTCCGTGATTATAGTTATAGTTGCATAGTACATAATAAGAAACTTGACTTGAACATTGAATAGTCAGATCCCAAAACCGACTTCAAATAACACACAACACAAACAATGTTAACAAGAACCAAATCCTAAAACCAAAACAAAACAAAAGAAAAATGAAAACTTTCAAACTCCACCACCACCACCACCACCACCACCACCAATTCTCCACCCTCTTCTTCTTCCTCCTCCTCCCTTTCCTTAACTCCCAAACTCCAACACAAGTAAACAACACAGGCTACACCTGCAACAACAACAACAACAACAAAAACCAAACAAACAACTATCCATGTCAATCCTACGCATTCTACAGAGCAACCTCACCAAACTACCTCGACCTAGCCACAATCTCCGACCTCTTCTCACTCCCTCGCTTAACCATCGCAAAACTGTCCAACATCTCTTCACCTTCCACTCCTCTAATCCCCAACCAACCCCTCCTCATTCCCATAGCCTGTTCCTGCAACTTCATCAACACCACTTTCGGTTCCATCTCTTACTCCAACATCACCTACACCATCAAACCGAAAGACACTTTTTTCCTTGTTTCAACTATAAACTTCCAGAATCTCACTACTTACCCTTCCGTTGAAGTCGTTAACCCCAATCTCGTTGCTACTAATCTCTCTATTGGTGATAATGCTGTTTTCCCTATCTTTTGTAAGTGTCCGGATAAAACCAGAAACAGTTCCAGTTTCATGATTTCTTATGTTGTTCAGCCTTTTGATAATGTTTCATCTATTGCTTTGATGTTTGGAGCTAGTGAAAAGTCTATAGTTGATGTTAATGGTCAGAAATTACATGATTATGATACTATTTTTGTTCCTGTTACTAAATTACCCGTTTTGAAACAACCTAGTACTGTTGATGTTCCTTCTCCGGCACCGAGTGGGAATTCTAATGATGGTGGTGATGATAAGAGTGGAATTGTTAGAGGGTTGGGTATTGGATTGGGGATTTTAGGGTTTTTGTTGATTTTGATTTTGGGGATTTGGTTGTACAGAGAGATTCTGTTTAAGAAGGAAGAGAAAGGGAAAGATTTGTATTTTGGGGAGAAAGGGAAAAAAGGGGATGATCATAAGAAGAAGGGGATGGATGTGAATTTTATGGCTAATGTTTCTGATTGTTTGGATAAGTATAGAGTTTTTGGACATGATGAATTGGTTGAAGCTACGGATGGGTTTGATGAAAGTTTTTTGATTCAAGGGTGTGTTTATAGAGGTGAAATTGATGGACAAGTTTATGCTATTAAGAAGATGAAGTGGAATGCTTATGAAGAGCTCAAAATTTTGCAGAAGGTAATAATGTCATTTACCTTTGTATTTTACATGTGTTAGACTTGCAATTACATCTAATAGTCATTGTTTTCTAGTGTCTTCTATGTGCAAATTGTTTAGGTTTGATACTAGTAAATGTCAATAACATACATCCATAAGTTTTAGGTCAATACAAATGTTGATAAAGTTATGTTTTGTGGTGGAAATGAAAAGGGGTAAAGAAGTCTTGTGGCAAAGCAAGCTTCTGATTAGGGAGAGAGGGATTGACCTGAAAGGTTAATACTTCAACGTCCAAGTCAATTACTAAATGAAAAGTGACTGACTAAATTATGATTAAAACGTACTTCGTATTTTGCGTGGGGTCTCTTATATACGAGGAGGAGCATTTAGAGGAAAATTTGTGGGGTGGATCGAATACGGGTTTGAAAATCCGTGAGGAAGTTAATAACTTAATGTTGATGAGTAATGGGATGATATTGAGTGAAGTGACTTGTTTAGTGAATGGTCAACTAAACTTATGATATTAAATGTTTGAAAGGTGTCACTGCCCAACTTGTTTGTAGTACTAGTGCATTTTAAAATTAGATGTGAGAAATAAATAAAGGCTTTAATACTTGTTAGGATATACTTATTGCACATTATGCTAATAGAAACAACATTAATCATATAATTATGTCATGCTAATTTATTCGTACATCATTCAAACAATATTTAATTAATCAATAAAAGGATACCACTTGTCAAAAGATATAAAACTTATGTAACCTTATCAAACCAAGGGAATAAACCTCTAGATTCCTAGATAATGCTCAATTATTCTAACATTAGTAATTATTTAAAGATAGAGGAACTATCCTCAAAAAGTTTTATTTCTTAATCATTCCTTAGTCATGATTTTCAAACTTGACTTTTTAGAATCGCATTAGACTAGTTTTATTTAGTAGAGTTGAATAACAATGTATTATTTTGTGTATTGAAGGTAAACCATGGGAATTTGGTGAAGTTGGAAGGGTTTTGCATAGAACCAGAAGAATCAAATTGCTATTTAGTCTATGAATATGTTGAAAATGGATCTCTATACTCATGGTTACATGAAGACAAAAATGAAAAGTTGAATTGGGTAAGAAGACTAAGAATAGCCATTGACATAGCCAATGGTTTATTATACATTCATGAACACACAAGACCTAAAGTTGTACACAAAGACATTAAAAGTAGCAACATTCTCTTGGACTCAAACATGAGAGCTAAAATTGCGAATTTCGGTCTTGCGAAGAGCGGAATAAATGCAATTACAATGCACATTGTAGGAACACAAGGCTACATTTCACCCGAATACCTAACCGACGGTGTCGTGTCGACAAAGATGGATGTGTTTTCCTTTGGTGTTGTGTTGTTGGAGTTGATTTCGGGGAAGGAAGTGATTGATGAGGAGGGAAATGTTTTGTGGGCTAGTGCTATAAAAACATTTGAAGTGAAAAATGAACAAGAAAAAGCTAGGAGACTTAAGGAATGGTTGGATAAAGCCATTTTAAAGGAGACATGTTCAATGGAAAGTTTGATGGGTGTACTTAATGTTGCTATTGCTTGTTTGCATAGAGATCCAACAAAGAGACCTAGTATTATAGATATTGTTTATTCACTTACTAAATGTGAAGAGAATGGATTTGAGCTATCTGATGATGGGTTTGGTTCACAAAGTTTAGTGGCTAGGTGAACTAGGTTATTGTGTTAGACTATTTGGTTTTAAGAATTAGTTTAAGTGTGTGATCATTGAAATAAGTTAATTTTAAGGTGATTATTATGGATGTATGTGATGTGATTGCTATTGTTCATTGTTAATTATACTATGAGATGCATGAATTTTGTACCTAGTGGACATTTTGTTTGTGATATGCCTAACGTATAAGAGGCAATGATCATACCCTTATCCCAACAGAATTCCATTTTTGAATCTGATTTTATTAAATTTAAATTATCATACTTTTACACTATTTCAAATTAATTTTCAGAAAACTTGTGAAAGGATTATTTAAAAAAAAGTTTAAAGTAAACTTGTGAAGATGAAATAGCAAGTATGGTAAGCATACATGAGTCCCATCCATGATGATGTAAAGTTGAGTAATTAAACACACCAACAATTTGATATTTTTGATATTTGAGACAAATAACAATGGCATCACATTAAACGGTTTAAGAAAAATTAATCTTCCACGTACTCTATATGTAAGCAAATCACAATAAAATAAAAAGAATAAAATATAAAATAGATATAGATAATATGTTTATTCAGTCCAATCAAACTGATGATTACTTAGGAGAAAGAGTAATTCTTCAAACTACGTAATCTAAGACGAGTTAAAAAAAATCTTTTATTTTCTATCTAATTTTTTATCTAATTATTCTATAACCTTTCTTCTCTTAATATATGAATCACACAAATTCAAATTGTTTAAAAATGGTGTGATCCTTAGATATCTCTAAATATCTTTCAATTCTTAGAATAATGTATTCTAAGAATCATTCTAGAAAATTTTCACATGTAATAAAAGTACAAAAACCACTTTATACTAGCCTAAAAATTGAGAATTTGCCTTGTAGACCCGACTCAAAATGCGCCTCACGTGCCCAGACCACCCTCCTCGTGGCACTTCCACGTGCATTGCGTATACCCACCTGTTTCGTGGATGATGTTCTTACTAAAAATATTAAAATTGGTTGACCTCCCTGATGCTAGTCAGGGAAGGTTCTAAATATATGGTTGGTGTGTCTATAATGGATAAAAGGTCGGTGACCACCATTATTGATAGTCCAAGGTTTCTTCATCGGGTTGCTCTTTTTTCTGTTATTCATCATCCTTTTTTATTGTTTTGGTCCTTTCTTTCCTTTTATAGCATACCTTTAGTTTAATTGGTTAATGACCATTAAACACCATTGTAATGTCAAAACTCTTAATAATCGTAATTGTTTCTTAATTTATGTAGGATATCATAACTGATAGAGTGACTTATTGAATCCTGTAACAACCATAATCAGAAATAAAAAGCCCATACATTCTATTTGTACCCCACTCGATCTAAGGACATAGTCTGAGATGCAGTGATGGCATGCGCCCAACCTTTCTTTCTGGCAAGGACCAGAGTATGCACCTCGGCTCCTATTGTTTTAAGAATGCTTGAAATATCTGATTTCATATCTCGGGAAACCATATAATTTTCAGAATAGTACATAAGCCCCCCGAGCATGAATCCTGAAAGGATGAAATGTTCGGACAAAAGAAGCCGAAATATTATTCTTTGTTGAAGATGAGGTACAACCCAACCTGCTCTTACAAGCATGCACTTTCTAATCCGACACGATGACGTGTATGTGACAAATCTTTTATAACAGGGGGTATATCTTTTTGTCAGATTTTATCTCATTCTCTCTCCTGTAACATATTTGGATCTTATTGAGGTCCTTGGATTTATAACAATGTTGTACTTTACTTCCACTGATCTTTACCTTACCTTTAGGCCCAGAGTGTATTTTGTCTTGCTAAGAAGGGTAAGCCCCAAGGGTACTTTAGGAAGTTTTACGATTTTAATGATGTCGGAGAACACTACGTTTTTAATAAAGAAGTCGAAGATTCCTGGTAGTTTTGGACATAACATCGCCTTAGAACCCGACGGGTTTTGGCCGTAGAGAAGTCAGAGAACCCTAGTGAGGTCTCGACTTATGGTCGTTGTAGAACCTCGTTGTTCTTAGATTTGTAATACCCCATGTAGGTTTTGGGTATTGTGGTAATCTAGGCTCTTTTACAGGCTTTTTTCACAGTACTCTGATTTAAATAAGATCTGGTCGACCCTGTGTCGCATCGCGCGAAAAACCGGCGGGAAACAAGACACAACAGAGCCGCCACCGTGCGTTATTTATCCCAAAAGAGGGAAAGGAAACGCTCAGAGTAAACCTGGGAAAGAACATGGTCTCGCGACCAAAGAGAATGGGTTCGGGAGTCGGTTATGCGAAGGGAAGGTATTAGCACCCCTACGCATCCGTAGTACTCTACGGGATCCACGCACAAAAGGAAGGAAAATGGTTGCTAAACACTGCTCAAATACTCACACACACTGGCTGAAAGAGACAAAAGAAACTGACTGAAACTGACTCGGCAGGATGTCGCATCCTGGGCCTACTTAGTCTATCAGGCATAGACATCAGAGTCCAAGTAGTTCGGACTGGGGAGACGACACATGCTCGCTAGGATGTCGCATCCTATGCATACGTATCTTCTTGGACGAGAGAAGAATCAGAGCATTCGTAGCTCGGCTAACACGCACACAAACAAACACAGGCAAAGGCAAACGTGGAGCCTGAATGCCAATCACTGGACTTACATCAGCATCCGAACCAAACACACGCAAAGAGGCAAACATGGAGCCTGAATGCCAATCACTGGACTTACATCAGCATCCGAACCAAACACACGCACACTGGAACCCAAATGCCACTCGATGGACTTACATCAGCTTCCAAGCACACAACAAGACAAAACAAAGACACAGGCGGACAACAGATTACTAAGGAGTCAGGCACTCGAGCCTAGCAACTGTCAAACAACACACACAAAAAAGAAAAGGGCGCCCGGAGAGATCAGCTCAATCTCCTGCCTACATACTTCATCTGGTATGAAGATCAGGGCGATGTAGTTCCCCTACGGAGGGATAAAGGACCTAGCCTAACCAGATAACAGAGGGAGACACAACTAGGGAGACTACGACTCGAGCCTAGATGTTATCATACAAATCATCCCTAAGTTAAGGTTTCTAGCTAAATGGCACAAGGGCCATCCTATCCTAAGCATGGCTCACACAGGAAGCAAGCCACACACACTTAACTTACACAGGAAGCAAGCCAAGCAAAACCTAACTTGCACAGGAAGCAAGTCTAAACTAATCCTAACTTGCACAGGAAGCAAGTCAAACAATCCTATCTTGCACAGGAAGCAAGTCAAACAACACTACAAGCACAGATAGCACACGCTATACACAAACAAGTGGCTCAAACAAGGGTTAGGTTTTAGTCAAGGGGTCATATCAACCTCAACAAACAAACCTCTGGAATGGGGTGAGTGTTGCTCTTAACCTTGCCATTGAGGGGCTAAGGTGAAGCAGATGAAAGGATGAAGTGAGGATGAGACCTCACAGCTCTTATCCCTGGCCTGGGAGAGCTCAAGACAAGAATGTGTGGGTTCAGAAAGTGGGAACCCTTCTACACATTTAAAACTGACTCAACCGTACAATTGTACAAGATCTTGGGTTTGTATCTGCAATGCATCAACACAGTGGTGTGAGCAAAAAGCAGATGACACACTGAATAGTGGGGGATAGATTGCATATCCCTACCTTCCACCAATTGCCTCTTCACTTAGGAGGACTTTGACTCTATGCAAGGACAAAAGTAAACAGTCACAAACATTGCCTCTTAAGGAGGACTTCAGACAGTTGCCTGGCCAAGTAACAGGCCAGGTCTTCCAGACTACATGAAGAAAAGGAGACATACCTCAATGCAAATTGCTTATACAAGCAAAGCAAAGCAAAAAGTTCACAAGGAACTAAGCAACTAAAAGCACCTGAAACAGTCAAGCAGATGTTAGTATGTAACTTCAAAACAAAGCAAAAGAAACAGACATTAACAGTTAATCAGGAGGTAGATGAATGTGCAAGGCACAAGGCTTAAGGCATGTGAGCCAAGCCACCTACAAAACAAAGAGGTTAGACAATGATACTTGAGTAAGCTCAATCAAAAGAATTGGTCTTAATGGCCATTTGATGGTCAACCTGAAAACACAAACTCAAAGGTGAGTAACAGGACCACTAGGGAAAGCCTAGGGTCAAAAATGAATGAGAAAGTCCAAACAGCAAGGGGTAAGTATCCAAAATCATGTTCAAACAATTAGGAAACAAAACCAATTGGGCTCACATCCATATCAATCACTATCATCATTTCATGAACCATTTAGGTCAAAACATGGCAAACAGAAGCTCATAGAAGTCAACAGAAAGACTTAACTCAAAAGCAATCTAAACATTTTCCAAAAATCACCAAATAAATCATGATCAAACCTAACACATATCATGGTAAGCATGTCAAATTTCATCCCATTTGGACAAGTGGGAAGCAGTCAATGAAAATCAGAAAGTCAAAGCAATTTTGAACATGCTCAATGAAGTCAACCAAACATGCATCAACTTAGAAAAATTATAAGTCAAGAATGGTGTATGATAAATGAATGGGATCAAAACCATGGCAAAGATGAGGATGTCTAGTTATCACATGTCAAATTTCATGTCCATCTAATAAAGTATGAGAATTTCACAAATGAAATGGGAACAAGTGTCACACAAGGTCAACAATTGACTAGGCAGGGGAGAAAATCTCAAACAATTAGGAAATGCCACAAATAATTCCAAGAAAATTCACATGTAAACTAGACATACAAGAGTAGGTTCATGCAAAATTTGGGGTCATTTGGATGTAAGGAAGCATGGTAATGAAAATCATGAAGTTGGACATCAATGGTGTGACACAAATTGTCACACCCTAATTCAAAAAATCATAACTCACAAACCACAAATGATAAATTCACAAACTCTACACCAAAATCACCATGAATGTGTCTAGTTTAAGCACAAAAAATTTGGGAGCCATTGGATACATTCTCATCATTTCACAATTGATTTGGCAAAGTGTACAAAATTTGGTCACATGTCACAAACCCTAGTGTCGCATCGCGCGAAAAACCGGCGGGAAAAGAAAGAAACAACAGAGCCGCCACCGTGCGTTATTTATCCCAAAAGAGGGAAAGGAAACGCTCAGAGTAAACCTGGAAAAGAACATGGTCTCGCGACCAAAGAGAATGGGTTCGGGAGTCGGTTATGCGAAGGGAAGGTATTAGCACCCCTACGCATCCGTAGTACTCTACGGGATCCACGCACAAAAGGAAGGAATATTGGTTGCTAAACACTGCTCAAACTCACACACACTGGCTGAAAAGAGACAAAAGAAACTGACTGAAACTGACTCGGCAGGATATCGCATCCTGGGCCTACTTAGTCTATCAGGCATAGACATCAGAGTCGAAGTAGTTCGGACTGCGGAAACGACACATGCTCGCTAGGATATCGCATCCTATGCATACGTATCTTCTCGGACGAGAGAAGAATCAGAGCATTCGTAGCTCGGCTGACACGCGCACAAACAAACAAAACAAAGGCAAACGTGGAGCCTGAATGCCAATCGCTGGACTTACATCAGCATCCGAACCTAAACACACACTGGAACCCAAATGCCACTCGATGGACTTACATCGGCTTCCAAGCACGCAACAACACAACAAGTTAATAGGGAGTCGGGGACTCGAGCCTATAACTGTCAAACACACACTCAAAGAAAAGAAAAAGGCGCCCGGAGAGATCAGCTCAATCTCCTGCCTACATACTTCATCTGGTATGAAGATCAGGGCGATGTAGTTCCCCTACGCAGGGATAAAGGACTAGCCTAACCAGATAACAGAGGGAGACACAACTAGGGAGACTACGACTCGAGCCTAGATGTTATCATGCAAAATCATCCCTAAGTTAAGGTTTCTAGCTAACTGGCACAGGGAGCCAGCCTATCCTAGTCATGACTTGCACAGGAAGCAAGCCACACACACACTTAACTTGCTCAGGAAGCAAGCCAAGCAAAACCTAACTTGCACAGGAAGCAAGTCTAAACTAACCCTAACTTGCACAGGAAGCAAGTCAAACTATCCTAACTTGCACAGGAAGCAAGTCAAACTATCCTACAAGCAAGGGGCTCAAACAAGGCTAGGTTTTAGTCGAGGGGTCATATCAACCTCAACAAACAAACCTCTGGAATGGGGTGAGTGTTGCTCTTAACCTTGCCATTGAGGGGCTAAGGTGAAGCAGATGAAAGGAGATGAGGGGTGTGCCTCATTGCTTCTATCCCTGACCTGGGAGAGCTTAAGACAAGAATGTATGGGTTCAGAAAGTGGGAACCCTTCTACACATTTGAAACTGACTCAATTGTACAATTGTACAAGATCTTGGGTTTGTATCTGCAATGCATCAACACAGTGGTGTGAGCAAAGCAGATGACACACTGAATAGTGGGGGATAGATTGCATATCCCTACCTTCCACCAATTGCCTCTTCACTTAGGAGGACTTTGACTCTATGCAAGGACAAAATTAAACATCCACAAACATTGCCTCTTAAGGAGGACTTCAGACAGTTGCCTGGCCAAGTAATAGGCCAGGTCTTCCAGACTACATGAAGATGAAGAGACATACCTCAATGCAAATTGCTTATACAAGCAAAGCAAAGCAAAAAGTTCACAAGGAACTAAGCAACTAAAGCACCTGAAACAGTCAAGCAGATGTTAGTATACAAGTCAGGATTAAATCAAAATGAAACAGACATCAACCAGTCAACACAAGCAAGTGAATGTGCAAGGCACAAAGCTTAAGGCATGTGAGCCAAGCAACCTACAAAACAAAGAGGTTAGACAATGATATTTAATCAAGCTCAGTCGAAAGAATTGGTCTCAATGGCCATTTGATGGTTAACCTGAAATCACAAACTCAAAGGTGAGTAGCAGGACCACTAGGGCAAGCCTAGGGTCAAAAGTGAATGAGAAAGTCCAAACAGCAAGGGGTAAGTATCCAAAATCATGTTCAAACAATCAGGAAACAAAACCCATTGGGTTCACATTCATATCAATCACTATCATCATTACATGAATCATTTAGGTCAAAACATGGCAAACAGAAGCTCATAGGAGTCAACAGCAAGATTTAACTCAAAAGCAATCTAAACATTTTCCAAAAATCCCCAAATAAATCATGATCAAACCTATCACATAGCATGGTAAGCATGTCAAATTTCATCCCATTTGGACAAGTGGAAGGCAGTCAATGAAAATCAGAAAGTCAAAGCAATTTTGAACATGCTCAATGAAGTCAACCAAACATGTGTCAACTTAGAAAAATCATAAGTCAAAGATGGTGTATGATAAATGAATGGGATCAAAGCCATGGCAAAGATGAGGATGTCTAGTTATCTCATGTAAAATTTCATGTCCATCTAGTAAAGTATGAGAATTTCACAAATGAAATGGGAACATGTGTCACACAAGGTCAACATATGACTAACCAGGGGAGAAAATCTCAAACAATTAGGAAATGCCACAAATAAATCCACAAAAAATCACATGTAAACTAGACATACAAGAGTAGGTTCATGCAAAAAATCAGATCAATTGGAGTTCAAGAAGCATGGTAATGAAAATCATGAAGTTGGACATCAATGGTGTGACACAAATTGTCACACCCTAGTTCAAAAAATCATAACTCACAAACCACAAATGATAAATGCACAAACTCTACACCAAAATCACCATGAGTGTGTCTATTTTAAGCACAAAAAATTTGGGAGCCATTGGATACATTCTCATCATTTAACAAATGATTTGGCAAAGTGTACAAAATTTGGTCACATGTCACAAACCCTAAGGCCATTTAAAAACCATTCATCCAAAAATTCTGGAAAAATAATGATAAAAAAGTAGAGATCATGATGAATACAACACAAAAAATCCCATTCAAATTGGATTAAAATTGAAGCATTTGTGATTTTTGTAAGATGGATGAATCAAAGTGAAATAATTGGAAAAGAAATAACTTGTTTCAATGTGTCACATGCCACGAATGGCATTTTTGTAAATAAGCCGTCCACTAATCAAAACGGCTGTGTTTTGGTCCAGGAAATGAAATGAGCTGATTGGCTGTGAGGGATTTGGAATAGTAAAGCCATGCGCATGAGAGAATGAAATTCTGGGCATTGCAAATTCTAGGGTTTTACTGTAGCAAACAGCATTCCTTCATCATTTCAAAAAAAACAGCAAGAGCATTTGTTAACCAAAATAGACAAACAACCTATCAACATGATCATCTCATCACATACAACAACAAACCAACAACCATTTTCATCAAATCAAATTAAACAAAAAGGCATAAGCAAAAACAAGTTTAGATGTGAAAATTCAACTCAACATAACTTGCAAAATAACAAATCATTTTCTTTGATTCAAAGTCTAAAATGCTCATGGCAAGGAGGTCTACAAGATGCATATCAGGGTTTTGGAAAAGGTTGAAGTCGAAAACTCACCTAGTTTTGAAGACAGTCGTGGTGCAGTGGTTTGTTGGTGGTAAATGCTTGTAACAGATGTCCCCAAGGTCCTCAGAAGATGAATGATGAAGAAGGTTTTGCTTGAGGTGGCTTGGTTTGGATGCTAACTACTTCTGCCATTGATGAGGTTTGTCTACAACAGTCCATGAACATGGCTCCACAGCTGCCTTTTCTTGCTTGCAATAACCTCCATTATGGTTATGAATGATGGCACAAATATGTATGGCTCAGGTTCTTTGATGTTTCTTCAAGAAGAATGCAAAGGTGCAGAAAATGGCTTTTTGATAATATGAGTTTTTTGCTGTTTTTTCTCTTCCAAAATGGCTACTAGCAGTTTCAAAATGGTGCTTGGATGGTGAAAGAGCAATGCAAGGTTCAACCCCTTTGGAAGTTTTTGGGCTGTTGTTTGAGAAATGGCCAAAAGTGGTTTTTTAGAATGTGAATGAACAATGGTTTTTTTCAGTTGGTTATGTTGGTTTGTGGTATTTCAACATGATGCTTAGATGCAGTCTTAAACAAAGCAAGGCCAAACTCCTCTTAAGTTCTTGGACAGATCTTTGTGATTTGATCAACATGCCAAGTGAGAGAGTGAGGATTTGTATGGTTAGATTCTGTATTGCAATTTCTCTTTGATGGTTGTGTTTCAAATGATGGAAAACATCATGAAAAGCCTGCTGTTGGAAGGTTGCTTGCAAGGCTTGTTTGACAGCAAATGATAAATGCCAAGCAGGCAAGGATGAGTATTGGAAAATGAGTGAAGGTGATTGTGTTATGCTGGCTGCTCTTGTCCTTGACAGAAAATGTGTTGGTTATTGTCACCAGCCAGGCCAGGTTCATAGAGAATTTTGGACTGGTTTTGGAGAAGTGCCTCAAAGAGGAAACTTGGGAGGATGTGAAGTTGGATATGTTCCTCTGTTAGGTTGGCTGCTGTTGCTGTTTTTTATGACAGGAGATGGTGTTTTATCTGCTGTTAGAAGCATGGCAAGGTTGGTCTACTGCTGTTGGATGACAGATTTTATGCCATGTTAGCAAGGTAAGGCAAGGTTGGTTCTATGACAGATTTTTTATCCTATGCTGTTGGATGCTGCAGGGTTTCAAAGGTGGTGAAATGGATTGTCAAGTGGCAATGGCCAGGTTTAAGTCTATTTGGAAGTTTGGACAGAAAAAAAAAGGAAAATGCAAAGCAAGGTGACTGAGGCCTTTTGTTGGTCTGCTATGTGATGTTTGATGCCATTGTGTTTTGGACAGAGAAAATCAAATGCAAATAGCAGGGTCAGTTTTTGGGAGAGTCATGTATGCAGTTTTAGAAGCTGCTGCTAATGCCATGCCAGAAAGTGAGGAAGATATGGTGTTAAGCAAAAGCCAGGTTTGGTTCCTTAGGGGTTCTTGACAGTGTGGTTTTCTGTTAGGTAGAAGTTTCATTTTGACAGCAAAATGAGAAAAAAAAAGAACTGCTGTTGTGGTTTTGAGTTTTGACAGTTTTTTTTTGATAAATGCCAAGCAAGGTCTTTTGCATCAGTGAGGTTGGTTTGGTCTGCTGCTGTTGGTTGTCCAAGACAGAAAAATGCAGTTTGGAAGTCTTGTTTGATGTGTTTGTGTGGGAGAGCAAGGGCCAGGCTTGGTCTTTTGTGTTTGACAGAAGGTTTTGAAATGCCAATGCAAAGTCAATGCAGTTTTTCTTCTTAGGATGAGTGAGCCATGGCTTGTGTTTGTTATGTTGGTTTGTGTGTCTGCTATGACAGAAAATGCTGGGACATATTGCCTCAAGCCAAGCCAGCTTTTGTTCTCCTGCTGTTGAATGTCTCTTGGTTTGGAGTTTGACAGGTTTTAGAAGAATATGGCCAAAGTGGTTTTTTCAGCATGAATGAAATTCTATATGTTTGTCATGTCTTGCCAAGAGTTTGTAGTATGACAGAAAATGAACAAGACTGCTATGTGCAGTACCAAGCATGGCCAGTTTTTTTGTTCTTTTTAAATTCTTTTGACAGCTCTTTGAAATGTAACAGCAAGGTGAGTTTTTTGAGAGAGTGGACCATGCTTCTTCTGCTGTCAAATGGCTGCTATTACTGACTTCTCATGACAGAAAATCATGGACAATTCTGCTGCCTTTGTGGTAAAAGCATGGCTTATGGGATGTGGTTTGGTGAAACTTGTACTTTCTTTCCAAAAATCAAGCAAACTAGCATGGGCTGTATGTACTTCATAATTTGACTTGGCAAACATGTTTTAAATGATATTTCTGAGCTGTTCCAATTGGCCAAATGTTAGAAAAATGTTTATATCAAAAAGTCAAACATTGGTCAAACTTGAATTTAAATGAGAAAAGTCAAAAAATGCCATTTTGATTGGTGAAGTTTTGGCACATGAAATTTATATTTTTGGAAAGAGGGGATCAAATGTGACTTGTAGGAAAAAACCCCACCAAAATTGGCCAAACGGTTTGAGAGATATGGCCTTCTGAAGTTCAAGATTTTCTGAAATCGATTCGATCATAACTTGCCAACCACACATGGGAATTGAGAGTTCTTGGACTTTTTGGAAATGGGAGAACAAGATCTTCAACTTTCATGTTGGGCAAAAATTCATTTGAAGCTTGTATCATGATGTAAGTTTGAGGATCAAGACTTTCCATTTTTGGTAAGTTTCAGTTACAGGTCCAGTTTCCATTTTTGGAAATTTTTGATCTGGCTTCAAATTCTTCCATGATGGTGTTTGACATGATATATGAAGGCTATTTGGCCATGAATGAGCTCTCACAAACCAATTTCCATCATCAAATCACTGATTAAATGGACAGTTGACCAACAGTTGACTTTTAGGGTTTTTGACTGACTGTGCATCTTCTGATGAATTCCAAACCCTAATTCCTTGAGAATTTGACTTCAAATGATGTCCCAAGTTATATGGACTCTTGATTATTGATCATGGTGCCCAAATTCCACAAGAATGGCCACCATCCACTGCTTTGACTGACTGTTGACTTTCTAGGGTTTTTGACTGTCTGTGTAAGAACTGATGATCTCCAAGCCTTCAACCCTTGACATGAGCACTTCAAATAGACCTCCAAGTCATGTGAACTTGTTTGACAAACCCTAGGGCCTTGGCTCCTTGAGAAACCCCCTTGCTTGATTGGTTGACTGATCTCCTGATCAGTTTGACCTAATTTCTTGATTGGCTTGCACCTGAGGCAAATGAGGCAATGCAATGCTATGCAATGGACCATGATATGCTATGACCTAATATGAAAATGTATGTACAATGACAAGTGCAAATTTGAGGTGCTACAGCTGCCCCTATTCAATCAGCTGGGAACCCGAATGGATGAGAGCAACGGCTGTCAGACTTTCAGGGTAAACAGGGATTGAATACCAAGAACCGTAGAATTTGCACAATACAGGGATCCACCAATGGAAACGTCCACTGGGATTTGATATTTATTACTGGGTATATATTTTTTTGGTTTTGTTTTCAAAGGGTACGGCCACATCCAGACATCGCAACGACGATGAATGGGAAAAGAAATCACAACTAGATGCCAACGGACAACTAGGAAAAACTCGACGTTTATCAAGACCAACGGAGAGGTAACCAGACATTAACGAATGACTGGGAGGGATACAACCATACGTCAACAGACGAAATGGGAAAAACTCAACGTTTACCAAGACCAACGGAGAGGTAAATCCACATGGGGACAGGTACAACTAGACGTCATAGGACGCATAGGAAAAACTCGACGTTTATCGACACCAACGGAGAGGTAACTCTGCATGGAGAGGGGCACAACCAGACATCATCGGATGACTAGGAAAAACTCGACGTTTATCGACACCAACGGAGAGGAGGAATACTTCACTTGGGAAGGAGGACACAACCAAATCATCAACGGATGATCGGGAAAAACTCGACGTTTATCGACACCAACGGAGAGGAGAATACTTCTTCGGTCTGAATACCGGAAAATTGGCCTTGTGCCATGAGTACATCGACCTGATCGTCGGAAACTCCTTCGGTCTGAATACCGGAAAATTGGCCTTGTGCCATGAGTACGTCGACCTGATCGTCGGAAACTCCTTCGGTCTGAATACCGGAAAATTGGCCTTGTGCCATGAGTACATCGACCTGATCGTCGGAAACTCCTTCGGTCTGAATACCGGAAAAACATAAGACATCGACCTGATCGTCGGAAACTTCTTCGGTCTGAATACCGGGAAATTGGCCTGAGTGCCATGAGTACATCGACCTGATCGTCGGAAACTCCTTCGGTCTGAATACCGGAAAAACATAAGACATATTATCTATAGCCGTCAAAACGTAGATAATACACTCGCATGGAAGATTATCCATAGCCGGGTTGTAGGTTGTCAAATGAATAATCGACCGAAAAGACAGGCATCTGGGTACCAGACTAGGTATGCAAAAGATGACCAATCAAAAGAGGATAAAATTGCTTATTCGGAGCAAGTATCCAAAAAGAAGGGGAAGACCCACCGGGGACAATACTGCTTGATCAAGGCAAGTATCCAGAGGGGAAAGAATATCAATATCACAAACCGGATACTGATAACTGCAAAGAGGGGATTACATCTACCGGTTTGTAGGCAGAAAACCACGGAAAAGTAACCAGTCATGCATAGGATGAACACACAGGGTTAACTCCACCAAGGGGATGAAAGTGGGATTTTACAACTACCGGCTTGTAGGTAGAAAACCACAAGGATAGGACTTACAACTACCGGTTTGTAGGTAGAGGCCAACAAGTTCCGCTGAGGATGAAATGAATGAGTGCCGGTTAGTGAGCGACTATTCATTTATGCCCCAGGGCAGCACAAGAGATAATCAACAAGAAGCCAATTTAGGATCGATCCAAAAAGGCAGACTGAATCAAGACTCATCCTGATGAGGAAAGAACTCAATAGGGAAAACCCATCCCATTAGGGAGGGAACGGAAGCAACCGTCATCCACGAGGATGTATCTCAGTGGGGAAATGGCAGGAAAAGATTGACACTTTCTGCTTAAGGGGTAGACTCTACATGGAGAGATCAGACACACCCATATCTGTTTAAGGAAAAAAGACCCAAGCTGGCAAGACGCTAACAATTGGGGAGTAACACTGCTGGGGATACCCACTCGACTGAGGAATCACTTGTTGGGAAAACACCAACCTCTCAACCATGCTGATGAACCCAATTCTGAAACCGATCCAATGGCGCGATGCTAAACTCTTTCCAACAACCCAAACTCGGCTGGTCACCACGGCCTAGGGCTAATGGATATGTTTGCAATGTTGATGCATGAGTTTTTTTTTGTTCTACACAATGCCCCATGATCATGGGAATGCTATGCACTAATGATGCGATATGCTACACACGTCTCCTCCAGAGACAACACCGGGGAATTCCAGGAACTGCGCTGGGGATACGGCCACCTTTAGGCTTGCTGAGGAGACACTGATCTCGAATCTGTTATGGAGGTAACGCTCTCACACCTACTGGGGAAATACAACTTATTAGACACGGAACACCCGTCGAGTCGCCGAACAGCGGCATCCATCGTCCACCCACAGTGTCGGCTTTCCTCTTTCACGAACTCCCAGACGCTTCTGGACTTTTCTGCTCCATCATCTTGTATTCCAAATCTCGTCCGTACTCCACGGGGATCGAACTCCTGGTATTCATACAAACTTTCCAATCATCAGACTTTGAAGAGTCTTCTTGATTAATTTTCCAGGATCGTCGTCGTAACTTTTATCGTCTTTTCACCGCTCAACTATCCGTTGCCCCTAATCAGGCTCTGCACAAGAGATCGTCAGATAAAAACGTGCCCCAGGTGTTCTGATATTTCAACACTTAGGTCACTCAGACTTCCAAGTAAGATTTCCAGATTTCAATCCTACAAGCATGCATTGGAAGAGACCTCTATGTTTCAAAATGCAAATATTCTTATCAAAATAAACGGATGTTTTCGTAATCAAAACGGTAATGACAACAAAACAAAATTATTTGACTGAACACACGCTTTATTTTACTGGAATAAAAGATGGCTCACAATCGAGCAACACACAGGAAGCAAACCCTGGAAAGAGGTGATTGCACACAAAAGGAAAAATCTATCCTAATGGCAACGTGAAACCGTGATCTCATCGGGTTCCAACTTAGTTACGCCTCATATGTCCTCAGGACTTTCCGCACCTTCTGTCTTCTGAACAAGACGCTTCCGATCGGTCTCTGTCGGAGATTATCCAAGTCATCATGAGCACAAATGATCATGCTAGACGCAGTTGTTCGTTTCATTCCCTCTTTTGCCTGGACCGCCCTTTCGGGTTTCAGTCCACCGGGATACCCTTTTTTGCCCAAGTCGCCCTTGCGGGTTTTCAACTTGCCGGGTGTACATTTCTTTTCTTTTATTATCCCTAACTTTTGCCCGAACCTTTCTCTTTTTCTTGGTTCGCCGGGATGCCCATTTTTTGCCTGGACTCTTTATTCTTTTTTTTTTGTCCAGCGGGTTTCTTTCACGAAGTATTTTCTAACTGCGTCCGCATTCACAGGGAATGGAAAAATCGTCGTCATCCGTGGTCATAAACAACAAGGTTCTGTCAGATGGGACCCTCTTGACCACGAACGGACATTCATACCTGTTTGTCCATCTGCCCCACAATCGTCTTGAGGAGGAAGGATCCCTTTCAACCAATTCTTCCACGTGGTACGCGCGAGGTCATACTTCTTAGTTAACAACATGCTTCGTTCACCGGGTACAATTGCCCCATGCCAGGTAACTGTCAGCCCCTTCCTTCAGCTGGGCTCTACGTGTCATTCCGAGTCTTTATCCATTCAGTCTTCACTGATTTCTCATATTTCTGTGAGGAAGACACTGCCCCAGGTAGATGCACATCCCTAGGTTCAATATCCAGGATACAGACTTTATGTTCAGCCACCATTGTTGGTGCAACCAACTGTGATCCGGGAAGCACCACCTTATTCACCTCGTCTCTTTCCCCCTCAGACATCGGAATCCGTTCGGATTTGGGGTCAGACCCCTCCTCCGGGATCAGTCACTCTCAATCTTTCGATTTGAGTACCTCGAGATGTCCTCATCAGGGACCTCAAACTTCCTTGGTTGATAACCTTTCCATGGGTTGCTACTAGCTTCTCAAACACATATCTGATCAGATCTATTTTTGACATCCACAAAGTGGTATGAATCAGCACACACTGTCTCAGTCGGCGAGCAGCCTATGCCGAAGTACATCAAGCTTTTTCGAACAGTGAGTGTATTGTTTCACAGTCGATAAACTTTTGCTTAGGTAAATTGCATACTCTTTTCGACAAGACTAGTCATGCTGACTCAATACGCACCTCGTAGACCCCTCGAGGGTTATCAAGTACCGGATTAACAGTTATTTCTTTCACTGAGGTATCGGAATCAGAGGTTCCTACAACTTACTTTTTTTTTTTTTTTTTTTTTTTTTTGGCAGGATCGACCTCGATTCCTCTGATTCGCTCACAACAAGCCTCGGTAGCTTGATGGACAGCACTCCATAAGTGCACTGATTCAGACTCAAAAGTATGAGTTATCTCAAACGGTCAAACAACTTGCCCTAAGTCTACCGGATGCCCCTGTTCTGCTTGGGACTTTGTCATCATGTCATCAACATGGCATTTGCTTTCACGATGAATCATATCACGAAACAAAGTCACCGTAGACCTCTGATACGTGGCACCGGCCTCATGTGACGGAACGACATCAACTTAGACCAAGAAGGTACCCCTCGTGTGATGGACCTGGTTTACTCCATATCATCTGGCAACAATTCAATCTGGTCTTGGCCAAGAAGCCATCCATGAAGATAAACACTGAGACCTGAGCCATATAATCAACCAATACCTCATTGTGATGTACCGGGAATCCATCTTTCAGATTAGCTCCGCTCGCATCTTGATAGTCTATTCACACCTTCTCTCTTTCTCATCCTTTGTCGGCCTCAGCTTTTGCACAGTCCCCTCCTGATGGTAGTTTATGCCCCAAAGCATTGGTATCCCACCTTGGTGTATCTAGATACAACCAGGCACATATATTGACCTTCTCTTTCAAAAGGGGCTACCATTCTGCTCTTGACTTGCCTCTGAAACGACCTCAATTTTTCGCTTTCTAACCTCGGCGGAGCTTGGAGTAACAATCTTGAATCGCTCCTCGTGTGGTTGGATCACCTTCTCCTCTTGTTTCAATGACCTGGCTAATTCCAGCAAATCCCAATCTTCTTCGTCTTTCTCTCTGGCATGATAGATTGAATTGTCGAAGTCATACAGAGGTGTAACTAAATCGTTATCGGTGAGATCAGGAGAGTAATCACTTTGGAACGAGACAAAATCAAAAGGAAAGAGACTGAAAAAAAACGTTGCCATTTTTATTTGTTTTTTTTTTCTTTTTTTAAATTGCAAAATTAAATGAAAAACAGGGAACACCGTTTTTAACTACAAAACATCCATTCATTACTGATGCAAAATGTTGCATAATGAAACACATGAGATGGCCCTTACAATGGACCATTACGTTTCGGGCAAAACGTATGGCTTTCATGCAAACAAAAATTGAAAAACAGAAATACTACTCTTCAGAATGAGTGACAGTGATGCTTTTGGAGTCCTTCCAGTTTCTTGGTACGCACGACTTTATCCACAACTCGAGTTCGCGGTTGCTGTCAACATCTTCAACCACTGAACGGGCATGACCAGGATCCAACATCCCTGCACTGACGAAGGTGTATGGTGGGCGACATCCTCTATTTGATCTAGACGACTCTTGACCCGGCTGATAACCGACCCCAAACATGTCTGCTTTTACCACGATGTCAATGATCCTTCCCCAGCCTTGGGCTTCTTTGTTCTTCACCACTTCCAGAGCTTGTTTATAAGAAGAAATGGACAACTTCTTCTCTTTCTCAACAACAAGGACCTTCTCTACCTGGACGGTTTCAACTGCCAGACGGGGTGCTTTACATCTTTCATTGTCCATTTCTACTTTCTTCATCTTCTGGGTCGGGTCCTTCATCAATACACACCCTTCTGTAGTGACAGTCGCACAAGCATTATCAACAACAGGGAAAGCTCCATCCTGCATCAGAGATTTTGGAACCATAGCCATTGGACCTTTCAACTGATCCTCCTCAGTCATCTCCAATCCTTTCTTGGCCTTCTTCACCATCTTAACTTTTACAGGACCCTTTCTGGGCGCAGGGTTGACATCCCCCTTCATAATCTGGGCCAAGTTAATGGTCTCGGAGTCCACCATGTCCTGGACGACATGCTTAAAAGCTCTACAGCCCTCAATGTTGTGTCCGGGTGCCCCAGAGTGAAACTCGCACTTGGCATTCTCATCATAGTTTGGTGGCCTCTTCTGCCGTTCTATGGGAATCAATATCCTTGGCCGTACTAAAGCAAGATCCATCAACCTTTGGAACAGAAGGGCGTAAGTCACGGGTGGTTCCTCAAACTGACGATCTTCTTTCTTCTTCTTCACCTGGCTTTCAGCTCTCGGTGTCTTCTGTTGAGGTGGCTGTTGTTGCTGTTGAGCAGGTGGTTTGCTGACAGGAGTGGTTATAGTGGCAGCATAAGGATGATAACGATCTTTGCTACGTTCTTTCTTTGCGGGCACACCAACTGGCTCAACCTTCTTTTTGAATGGACCACTGTCGGAGGGTTTCTCTGCTACAGTACCAGAAGGTTTGTTCACTTTGGAGGACGGAGCCTTCCCCTGAACCTTTTCTACTATCAGCCATTTCTCGATCCGTTCCAATCTTTCGGACATGGCTTTCTGTCCCAAGGCAAGCCCTTGCACAACACTGAACAACTCCCTCATCATCTCTTTCAGCTCAAGGATGTCGGCGTTGGGAAGATCCATCAGCTTGGATTTGTTGACCCTCAGCAGGTTATCTGAACAGACGAGCTATGCGTACCGGTTGAATACTGAAACCTACAAAACAGCAAATGGGTTAGTATGACTCACACATGCAATGTCTGTCCGTACTAGGAATATTCAGTCCTCTTTTTTTCTGGTTTCATTGAGACAGATAAAATTTCATCAACAACATTTTGACATCCAGATGTCTCTCAACCGGGGTTTTTTGATTTAAAAATAATGGACCCTGAGTACGGACAGACATGAGTTGAATGCAGATGAATGCGAGATGATATGATGCAAATGCATGAATGCAGGCCCTTGTGCCACCAAGTCATCTGAAAGCCCAACACTTCTCTGAACCAGTCATATCTGTGGGATCAAGTCACCATAAATCCAACTTGGGGGGTTCCGAAATAAACGGAACCGGAGATTATATCACTATCTTCACAGGAACAACCACTGAACGGGTGACAAACGGATCCTCTGAACAAGTACTCCCAACTCAGCCCGGGGATCCGAAATAAACGGAACCCGCTGATAAACCATGGACAGAACTCTGGCGTCCCAGAAATAAATGCCCCATAATTCACAGTCACCATCAGTACCAAGAGTCACCAACAAATCACCAATCAATCAGCAACTGTACCTGTAATGATCAAACCCTCCCCACTCACGGGTGTTATCTAGGCCAGGGTAAAGTCGGGAGAAACGCAGCATAAATAACCTTTCGCAGAATATCATCCTGTGCACACCCGATGTATGCACCAATAATATCCTACCAGGGTCTGAACTGCTCGTGATATCAATGTTCCGCTAAGTGGCGCCATACCACCCGCTTCCCATGAATCACTCTATTCCTAATCATCCTAGATTTTCACTCATGGTCTGGGTATTGGACCTTTTACCTCAACTGACTCCCCCCCACACAGAGAAAAACAGACAGCCAGCCAGTAATGAATAATGAATATGAATGCAAACATCAATGCACACAATCAATGCAAACAATAAATATACATATATACAATGAATGCAATAAAATACAACAAGCAGAAAGCAACCAAAACCCTAATCCTAGAGAGCGCTAGGAGAGACTCGCTCAGGGAAGATGGACCAGCAGAGGTCAACTTCTCTATATCCCCAGTGAAGTCGCCAGCTAACGCATCGCGCGAAAAACCGGCGGGAAAAGAAAGAAACAACAGAGCCGCCACCGTGCGTTATTTATCCCAAAAGAGGGAAAGGAAACGCTCAGAGTAAACCTGGAAAAGAACATGGTCTCGCGACCAAAGAGAATGGGTTCGGGAGTCGGTTATGCGAAGGGAAGGTATTAGCACCCCTACGCATCCGTAGTACTCTACGGGATCCACGCACAAAAGGAAGGAATATTGGTTGCTAAACACTGCTCAAACTCACACACACTGGCTGAAAAGAGACAAAAGAAACTGACTGAAACTGACTCGGCAGTGTAGCGGTGTATTCGTCGCTATATGATCTATTGGTTAAATCATAAGCTATGAGATACATTGAAATTTCGAGTCGCCACCGCACTTTTATTTATCCAAAGGACTGGCTAAAAAGCGAACAAAAGCCTAAGAAGTTTTACACGTAGAAAACTAATAAAAAGATCAGAGATTCTGGGTAAGGGGTAAATTACGCAATGGGAAGGTGTTAGGCACCCATCACGTCCTAGGTACTCCTAGGGAGCCCTTTTCACACTTGTTATGCAAAATTGTTATTTGTTATGACATAAAGATTGTGCAAACATGATTGGGATGGTGAGAAAAGAATATACAAGTTTTATTATTATTGGGTTCGAACGGATGAACCCGTTGCCTACGTACCTTCCATCAAAGGTAAGGATCAGAACGCCGTAGTTCGGCTAAAAGATTTCCAAAAGTGGGTTAGGTTCAATTTTAAACACAAACCCTAGGTCTTACGTTATCCACGGGAGAAAACTCAACCTTATACAAACAACAACGTCCACCATGTGAGAACAGCTTCAACTTGCCAGGGAGGGGTTAACCCTATAATAGGCAAGGAAGGCTTACAATTCAATCACTAAAGACAGAAGGTGAGATTAACATCAACCACTAAGATAAATCAAACCTATAGCTCATGTATGAAAACATTAATGGACAAAGCCAAAACAAGTGAGTGGGTGAAGTTACTGATTATGATTATGAAAATGGAGTCAAAGTATGATTAAGATCAATTCAGATGAGTATTATGAAAATGGAGTTTTGAAAAAAGGTCAAGGACTTGAGTCCAGGTTTTTAGTTAGAAAACATGAAGATGTTTGCACAACACTTATGTCAAGTTTGAAAGATAAAGTGTGAAAAAGTCTAGGACATAATGAATGATGAATGGATGAAGATGGAAAGTAAAACTTCTTAGAAGGTTCACTTCTTGAAATCATATAGAGGATGATTCAAGTGTGTCCTTTGGAATAGGAATGGATAATAATAAACAAACAAAGCAAAGGCGGATATCGGATGCCAATCAATGGTCTTATACCAATCTCCTAGAACAAAATGGGATATCAGAAGCCACTCAATGGACTTACACTAATCTCCACAGGCAAAGAAATAAAAAGCGGATACCGGATACCAATAGATGGATTTACACCAGTCTCCTAAAACAGAAATGGATATCAGATGCCACTCAATGGACTTACACCAATCTCCTCAAAAGAAAAACAAAGATGAGAAACGGAAGTTAACTGCCAATCTATCTGGACTTAGGTTAACTCCACAGTATGCTCACAGGAAATCCAATGCCACATCACAGGGACTTACAATGGATCCTCACATACAAGAACAAAAGCAACAATATGATCACAGGAATGCAAATGCCAACTTACAGGGACTTATAATTGCAACCTCTCATACAAACAGATAAAACAAACTATGATCACAGGAAAACAGATGCCAACTTACAGGGACTTATAACTGCAACCTCACATACAAATCAAACAGATCAAATTATGATCACAGGACAACAGATGCCAACTTACAGGGACTTATAACTGCAACCTCACATACAAATCAAACAGATCAAATTATGATCACAGGACAACAGATGCCAACTTACAGGGACTTATAACTGTATCCTCACATACAAACAGATAAACAGAAGATATGAGTGACCAATGAGGTCTTACACTCTATCCTTCCATATCACAGGAGCAAATGCCAAAGCAATGGACTTACAATTGTCCTCCATGGGCAAACAACAATGATAGCATCACAACACAAATGAGATGATCATGCATTAATGGCAATTGATGATGATGATAAATGCATAGCATACAGGCAAACAAGTGCATATGAAGCAATTAATCAATCAATGAATATCAAACAGCACACTCTATAGCCAAACAATGGGGGGCTCACACAAGAGGGTTTGACTTTAAAAGTCCACTGTAATAGGTGAAGGTTGCTCTTAACCTGGCCATTGAGGGGCTCAGGTGAAGCAGATGAAAAGGAAATGAGGGGTGTGCCTCATTGCTTCTATCTCAAATCAGAGAGAGCATCAAAGAAAGTGTGGGAGTTCAGAAAGTAGGAACTCTCTCCACATTATTGACTCGATTAGATCTTGGGTATTTATCTCAATGCTCAACCATGTACTGGGAGCAAGGAGAGGACACACTGAATAGTGGGGGATAGATTACTTATCCCTACCTTCCACCAATTGCCTTACTTGAAGGACTTTTCCTGCTTAGGACAAATATAAACAAACACAGGCATTGCCTCTTAAGGAGGACTTCAGACAGTTTGCCCGGTCAAATAACAGACCGGGTCTCCAGACTACATGAAGAAGAAGTAATTATACCTCAAAGCAAATGCTAAAAAGCAAAGCAAGCAATCAAGTTCAAAGAACTTAGGCAACTAAAGTACCTGAAAAAGTCAAACTCATTAGTAAACAAGTCAATAATCAAAATCAAAAGGAGATAACCCAATAGTCAACCACAGAGGGACCAATTGTGCAAGGCACAAAGACTCAAGCATATGAGTCACCTACAAAACAAATGTTAGCACATGATAAACAAATCAACTCAATCAAAATTGAAAGGTCTTTGGGGCATTGGTGCTCAACCTGAAACAAAAGCTCAACATAAGCTCAGAAGACCACTAGGACTAGCCTAGGGTCAAAGATGAAAGAAAAAGTCAAGGCAGCAAGAAAAAGTCAACCCAAACCAAGTTTAAACATTCAAGAAGCATTCTCAATTGGATTCATAATCAAATCATGCATCATGGTCATTTCATATGCAAAAGGATGCAAAGCATGGCAAGAGAAGCATACAAAAGTCAACAGCAAAGACTTCATTCAAAAGTCAACTCAAACAATCTCAAAAATTATGAAATAAATCATACTCAATCCTAACATCTAACATAGCAAGCATGTCAAATTTCATGGCATTTGAATGAGAGGAAAGCAGTCAATGAAATTCATGAAGTCAAGCCAAATTTAAGTAAGCATGGTGAAAGTCAACAAACAAGGGTCAACTTCAAAAAAATCACATCAATTTGAAAACAGAAGAGAAATGAATGAGATTAACACCAATGCAAAGCTTGAGGTGTCTAGCTATCATATATGAAATTTCATGGTCATACAATAAGATTTGAGAATTTCACAAAAGATTTGGCAAGGCATAGCACAAAAAGTCAACAAATGACCACATATGGAAGAAAATTCTCAATCAAATGGAAAACAGCAAGATTAATTCCAAGAAAATTCATACATCAATTAGACATGTAAAGGATCATTCATGCAAAATTTAGAGTCATTTGGATGAGAAGAAGCATGTGAACAAAAATTGGGAAAATGCATGTTCATGTTGTGACACCAAATGCAACACATGACTTCAAAAATTCAAAGCTCACAAACCACAAATGGGAAATGCACAAACTTTATATGGAAATGAAGGTCAATGTGTCTAGTTTTACCACAAAAAATTTCAAAGGCATTGGATATAACATGAGAATTTCACAATTGAAATGGTAAGATGTATCATTTTGGCATACATGTCAAGAAAATAATTACCATAAAAAATCCAGCCAATGGAAAAATCATTAAAAATCACAATTAAATGAAGGACACATTCATGATCATGAGGAAAAAATTTCAAGATTTTTGGATGAAATGTGAATGAGAAATTAATTTGTGAAATTGGATGATAAATTGGTGCAAGCAAGAACAAGAAGCATGGCAATATGGGGTCAACCAAGTCAACGGATGGCAATTGCTGTAATATCAATTCACTTAACCAAAACGCACAGCATAAGCAGGACACGGGAAATGTTCTTATTGGTCCTCACCAATAGAACAGTAATCTTGGCCAATGGAGTTCAAGTTCTGTTTTAGAAACCCTAGGGTTTTATGCAGCATGGCAAAGGCAACTTATCTTCAAGCAATCCAATCCAAACAAAATCAACTAACAGCAGCATGCAACATTCAGTGTTCATCATCAAAGCATCAACCATAAAACAAAACAACATAACATTATTACTAAATAACAACAGCTAACAACCAAACCAACACAAACATCATGAAAAATTCTGGAAAAGATGTCGGGTTTCAAAACTGCATCAAGTTCATGGTGTCTTCAAGCAAGCATCAACAACATCAAGCAATATGATTTGACCAAGCATACAACAGCATAGTATTATCAATCAAATAAACACAACTCATGAACACCACCCTCATGCATCACCAAACAACAACAGCATAAATATACTCATGAGATTTTCTAGGCAACTTAAGGTTTAAACACACAGCAACATTCATTCATCATTCTTCATCATACATAGTCATCAAGCAAACAGCAAAACAACATACATGAGATGGATTTCTGGGAGAAAGTAACAGGGTTTATCAGCATGGTTCAGCATGGTTGCATGTCTATCATGTTCAATCATCCATTTGCAGCATGGTTAATGGCAAGCAAACAATATCATACAACACAGACATATGGATTTTTCTAATATTCATCATTGTCATGTACTCATCATAACAGCATACAACATGAATTGGAGTTCTGGAAAAACATGAGGGTTTATCATAACAGCCTGGTATAGCATCATGTTCATCAATCATCATATTAAATTGAACAAACAAAAGCAACAACATGTTTCAAAATTGCAGCAGGGTATCATGAACATCAACATCCTCATAACAGCAGCAAACACACATTCATCATTAAATGTCCATCAACAAATCAAGCAAAACAAACAATAGCATATAGCAGCATAGCCTTGAACATTAATGTTTCTCATTCATCCAACACGACATGGTAGTAGTAAGGCAAAACAAACAAATCAAGGGTAGTTCAAAACAAAACAAGCCCATCAACAAAACAAGCTCATCAACAAATCAAGCAACAATTCATGCGAAATCTTGGTGAAATCTGAGGTTTAAACACAGCAGCCATATGGTATTGAACATGTAACATAGATTTTCTAGGCAGGGTCAGCAGAGCATGGAAATCAATCATAATCAGTTGAAATTCAACATAACAGCAAATACAAACAACAATAACAGGCAACAATAGCAGTATGTGAACAGGGCAAGTTTGCTGGAAAGTCACTAGTGTTTCAACAACAGCATGGTATTTGCAACATTCAAGCAGTCAACATCATGCCAAATTCGACCAAGCAACATCATGCAATCATCATGTAGGCATCAAGCAAACAGAAAACTTCAATGTGCTTCATGTCATAAACACCAAAACAACACAAACATGACAAAAAGATTTTGGGCATAGCAAGTAGTTTAACAGCAGCAAAGGTATTCATCATCCAATGTCCATCACCAAATCAAGCACAACAAACAATAGCACATGAACCAAGGTGGATTTCTGGACATGACAAGGGATCAAAACAGCAGCATTCATCATAACAGCAGGGTTTTAGCATGTTCATAAAAACATCATCAATCTACAGCAGGTCGAATTTTCAAAATGCCCTAAATCCAAAATCTAGCATACCAACAGCATCATTAACCATCAAGGAACAATAATATAGCATCACATTTTAAGGAATCAAAGCAAGCAAGGTGAATCGAACAGAAATAAGTTTGGACACACAACATGAAATCCAGATTTCTTGGCCATGACATAACCATTTCAAGCAAGCCAACAATCATTTGAATCAGCATCAAACAAACTATCCAAATCACATCATGGCATGGTAAAAGGAGGAAGTCGAATTGCTTACTTGTTTTGGAAGAAAATGTTGAAACAGTGATCCTTTTGATGATAGGGGTGCACACAGGTGATGCTTATGCTTGGTAATGAAAGGTGATGAAGCTTGCTCAGCTCAAACTTGCTTGGACCTCCTCAAATTCCAAGTTGCCATTGGAGATGCTTTGAAGATGCAGAGCTTGAAAGAGGGTTACAGTTGAGAAATGATGTACAAAAACAATCCCAAATGATGTTTAGATGATGGAGGAATCAAGGTCATTCGAGGGTTTTCAAGGGTTTGGCAGAAAAGTTCCCTTGAGCCAAAAATGCAAATGAGAGAATATGTCTTTTTCTGTGTGGTAGGCTGAAAAACTAGGGTTCATTTGTGCAGAAACAAGGCTTTATATCATCTGTTTAAGGTCAGCTAATGATGTGTTAAGCTGGTTTAGTGTTAATGCACTCATTTGCACTTTTGCTAAGTGGAAGAATGTGGAATTGGAGGTGCAAAGCTGTACACGAGTTGGGCTTGGAAATGCTGTAAATGACCTTGCCAATTGCTTCTTTTGTGTGCTGCAGACCTGCTGTACTTGATTTGTTCAAATGAAGCCAATTGCCAATTTTGTCCATTTTGCATTTTGGTCTATAATGGTGATGTAATGGTGAAATGAACAAGGTTTAAGGCTTGGAACAAGTCACAAATAATATATGGAACATTCCCCAATTGACCAAATCAAGAAAAAGTCAAAAACTCAAAAAGTCAAAGTTTGGTCAAACTTTGAATTTAAATGCAAAAGGTCCAAAAATGCCATTTTGAATGGTAGGGTTTTAGGTCATGAAATTTATATTTTTGGAAAGAGGATGAAAAATGTGGTTTGTAGGAAAAAACCCCACCAAATTTGGCCTTATGGTTTGAGAGTTATGGCTTGTTGAAGTTCAAAAATTGGTGAAAATGATTTGATCATATCTTGACAACCACACATGGGATTTGAGAGTTCTTGGACTTTTTGAAAATGGGAAGACAAGATCTTCAACTTTCATGTTGGGCAAAAACTCATTTGAAGCTTGTATCATGATGTAAGTTTAAGATCAAGAAGTTTCCATTTTTGGCAGTTGAAATTACAGGTCCACTTTCTATTTCTGGAAAATTTCTGATTTCACTTGATTTTCTTCCATGATGGGGTTGAACATGATAGATGAGGCTTATACAAGCATGAATGAACTCCTTCAAATCAATTCTATCCATCAAATCTCTGATTAAATCAACAGTTGACCAAGTTTGACTTTTCTAGGGTTTTGGACTGATTGAACTTCTTCTGATGATTTCCAAACCCTAAATCCTTGAGAACTTGACTTCAAATGATGTCTCAAGATGTATGAACTTTTGATTAATGATCATGGTGCCCAAATTCTGCAAGAATGGCCACCATCCATTGCTTTGACTGACTGTTGACCATCTTTGACCTAATTGCTGATGATTGCTTCAACTGCAAGCAACAAGGTTAGACTGACAATATTTTTGTACTTTTTGAATGATAAACATATGAAAGCAAAGATATACAAATGCAAAGTATGCTTGGTGATCAAGAAACAAACCCACAAAGCAAACCAACCCACTAGGAGGGGACAAAGGCATGCAATGACCCTTGAGGTTATGATATGAATGATATGGGCCATGAGGGATCTTAGGGCCCAAAATTGGGGTCTTACAGATGCCCCTATTTAAGGTCATTCTAGCCGGAGAAGTGAAGTTTAGAAATCTTCATATCGACGCGGTAGAATGGACTTAAATAACAGTAATGAGACAAATTTTGGTCCCTAAGAGACCTCATGATGCAGATGTATGCATGCAAAAGACGCAAATTCTGTGGGGAATATGATTCGCACAGAAGAAAAGACGATCCATCGGAGTAATACACTCACCAGGAACAGAGACTCTAACAAGACTCTATGGGGATAATAAAAGAAAGAGAAAGGGCGTGGACAATACACGACTCTAAACTGGGAAAAACAAAACTGACATAGCGTGAACAAGACACGACTCCGATTAAGGACAACAGGAAAACAGACTGGAGAACTCACTGGGGAGTGAAGAACTCACACTGGGAAAAGATAATTCCAAAGGAAAATAAATCCATTGGAGAAACACAAGCTGACTCCTGGGGAGAAGCAACAGAAAACTCCACTGGGGAAGCAATAGAGAAATGAGATGTTACCAGGCATACGGGTAACAAACTCAGGAAAATCTGACTCCACAGGGGGACCGAGGTCATAATAGGGAGCAGAAAGGAGGGAACACCAAGGATACCGGTTACTGGGTATATAATAGGTGACCGACCAAAGCGTGAATGGGATTTCACTTCCAAAGCACTCATCATCCTGAAGAAAGCTGGAAAAGCAAACTTGTTTATAGGATGGACATTCAAATCCACAAGGAAAATGAATCTTACTCTGAGGGGAAAACAATCAAAAGATCGACTCAAGAGCGAACGAGATATAATATCCATTACCGTCAGAACGTGGATAGAATACTCAGATGAGACATATTATTCATTACCGGCAGACCGTGAATAATATACTCGAATGGAAAATTATCCTGAACCGGTTACTGGGTTGTTTATAGGATAAAATCCGAAGACGTGAATTGGTTTTCACTTCCAAAACACTCATCATCCGAAAGGAGGGCTTGAAAAAAGCAAATCGACTTACAGGATGGACATTCGAATCCACAACGGGAAAACGAATCTTACTCAACTGGGGACACAAACCAAAGAGCGCATGAGATATAATATCCATTACCGGCAGACCGTGGATAAGAATACTCGCATGAGATATATTATCTATTACCGTCAGAACGTAGATAATAAACTCGCATGGTAAGAAACACCAGAGATACCGGTTACTGGGTATATAATAGGTGATCTACCGAAAACGTGAATTGGTTTTCACTTCCAAGACACTCATCATCCAAAACCCAAACTGGTTAAAGGATGGCTATTCGATTCTACAAAGAGTACGAATCTTGCTCAGTTGGGAAAATCCACAAAGGATTCCAACTAAAGAGCGCATGAGATATATTATTCATTACCGGCAGACCGTGAATAATATACTCGAAAGGAAAAGACACCAGAGATACCGGTTACTGGGTATATAGTAGGTGACTTAACCAAAAAGAGAGACAATCGATACCAAGCATACGGGTAAACGAAAGACAACTCAAAGGGATAAATTGCAAGCATCCGGCAATCATCCAACAACAAGAAAATATTCGACTCCGCAAAGGGAAATAACGAACCTTACTCGACTGGGGAAACACAAAAGGTTTCGACTGAAGAGTGCATGAGATATATTATTCATTACCGGCAGACCGTGAATAATATACTCGCAAGGAAGATTATCCAAAACCGGTTACTGGGTTAACAAAGGATAAATCAACCGAACCGAAAGGCATCGGGATACCAAAATAGGTATATAATGATGACCAATCAACAAGAGCAACAGACATTACCGACAAAAGGGTAAATGAAAGGCGAACTGCTGAGGATAAATTGCAAGCATCCGGCAATCATCGACAGAAGACTAGCTGGGGATGCATTGATAAAGAATCAATGATCCAGGGAACAAATCACGAGCATACGGTGAAAAGACCCACTGGGGATAAAATTGCTAGCATACGGCAATTATCCACAAAAGACTTGCTGAGGATATAAGTGCTGATCTGAGCAAACTTATACAAGCAAAGGAAAATCATCATCAAATATTGAATGAAGATAATCACAAAATTAGGGTTTACATCTACCGAATACGGGGTAGAAGACCAAAAACTCCGCGTGGGGATAGAACAAATCATAAATCCGCACAGGAAACCAAAATAGGGTTTATAACAAACCACCAACTGCTGAAGAGCAGGAAAATAGGATTTTACAACTACCGGGTAGGGTAGAAAACCAAAACTCTGGCTGGAGAATAAAAGGTGTATAACCACAAATTTTGTTAAGAAAGCCAGGAAAGATAGGACTTACAACTACCGGTTATGAGGGTAGAGGCCCAAAAACATTCCGCTGGGGAACAACCCACTGGGAAGCACAAGACATTGACAAATAGTCAATTCGGGAACGATCCGAAAAGACAGACTGAATCAAGACACGTCCTAATGAGGATATAACTCAAATAGGAAAATCCATCCCAATATATGTGTTGGGAGGAAACGGAAAAAACCGTCATCCACGAGGATAATCTCAGTGGGGAACTGCAGAAGGAAAGACAGACATTTTCTGCTTATGGGGTTGACTCTATATGGAGAGATTTTAAACACCCGACATCTGCTTGGGTAGATCTGTAAAGAGATCTATATCACCCGTTGCAGGAGACACGACAAACAAAAGATATATGGCGAAAAATGCAACATGAATATCTGAATGTTTATGAATATGCATGAATATGCGTGATTGATGTTTGATGAATGCTGACAAAACAGACAATTCTAACACAAACAGGTTCAGGAACTAAACGTCCGGTATTATACTTCCAGGGGAAAAAAAGAACCAGCTGGAGAGCCAATCTGCGGAGATTTACATGCTGTAAAGCAAAGATCTGCAGGTACTGCTGAAGAAGCAGAGAATCAGAAATATCAAGAAACAACCCAATCAGGGTACAGAAAGTCACAACGGGCAAGACAGCCACCAAGACAAATCTGTAGGGGAACAAGAGAGGTCCCAAAGTATATCTGCAGGGGATCCCAGTGTCATCTGAGAAACAAAAGGGTGCATTGCACAAACTGCTGTAGAAGCAAATCCACACAACTCCACTGGGGGAGCAATCCACTGAGGGAGAATGATATCATCCAAATAGAATCTAACTGCATAAGCAACTCTACTGGAGAAAACTGTCGGCTACTCTCTTGGGAACAACCACTGAGGGAGGACAGATCAAACAAGTAGATTCTGGAACGAACCACTCCACTTGGGGGAGAATACACAACAAACTGATCACAACAAGTAGATTCTGCAATATAAGCCACTCTACTGGGGATCACAAACAGTCAGGAAATCAATCCGTTCACTGGAGGCTAGAGCCATCATCCGACCATGTTGGGGATTGAAGGAGTATTCAACGGGCGAAACTGCCACAACAAACAATCTGCAGACTAAGCTGAGGAAAAGATGGTTGCAAAACGGGGATGTCAACCCAAATCAACCACTGAGTAGGAAAATAAATCCTGCTCTGCTGGAGAGAATAACTCCGATGGAGCGATAGCAACAATTCCGCAGACGACTTCGCCGGGGAAGGGGTAAAGTACCGGGTATCAAACCACTGACCTACCAAGTCTTCAAAAGAAAACAAACGTGCTGAAGAAACAGACAAATCCTGCTGGCACACTGCATGGGGAAAGCGGTAACAAATCCACTTGCAACCCTGGTGGGGATATTAATAACAGCTTTACTCGCGACTCCGAAGGGAGTATCAATCAATAGTTATACTCATGACTGCGCTGAGGAGACAAATAAAGTCCGGGGTATACGACCCACTGGAGAAAGTGACGGGCACCAGGATGACAAACCATCAACCACCGAAACTTCACAATAAAATACCCATGCTAGGGAAAAACTGCTGCTGGAGAAACGACGTCTTCAACAACACATCGCTTGCGACTGTACTGGGGAACAGCCCCAACAATAACTCTGTCTGAGGAACAACCTCAACAAAGATCTGAAGAAAGAAGATACCACCAAACCAGGAATAGGAACAAATGTCTTACCTGTTGGAAATCATGCCACCCTCGGGAGAGCACTGAGATATTCTTGAGTATCCTTTCAATCTTGTGAATGTTCACTTTGTTTAGAACAAAAATTTTGAAAAATTGATTTGTTTAAACAATGATATTTTATCAATTTAAAACATGCAAAACATTTGTTGAATTGAAACAAATAAGAGTGCAAATAATTGGATAAAAAAGCTCAAATTGATTTGATAGAATGGTAGTCTGCAAATGGCAAGACTCCATAGATCTGTACAAATTTGAAATCAGTGATATATATTGGAAGAGGGCTACATTGAACATAATGATCCTTTCTCTACCAGTTTGAATCTCAATGTATCCGAAGCTTCGGTTGACGACGAATCGAGAATCTTCTGACGAAATGACAACTGATGAACCAGAAAGTCTTGTCAGGATGCAGTTACTTGCCAAAACCCTAATTTTTGCCTAGATTGTCCCAGGGTGAGGTACTCAATCTAGCGGGATGCAAATATATCTCTTTTTTTCAAGTCTCTAATTTTTGCCTGGATTACCCTTGCGGGTTCTCCACCGAGACGCTCATTTTTGCCTAAGCCGCCCTTTCGGGTTTTCAACTTAGCGAGCTATTCTGTTTTTTCATTCTTTTTTTTTATTTGCATATACTTTTTTTTTAGGCAAAGTATCTCTTGACTGCATCTGAATTCACAGGACGAGTGAAATCCTCCCCATCCATTGTTGTAAGCATCAAAGCACCGCCTGAAAAGGCTCTCTTAACAACATATGGACCCTCGTAGTTTGGAGTCCACTTGCCCCTGGAATCGGGCGCGAAAGACAAAACTTTCTTGAGCACAAGGTCACCTTCTCGGAACACACGAGGCTTGACCTTCTTGTCGAATGCTTTCTTCATTCTTTGCTGATATAACTGACCATGGCACATGGCAGTTAATCTCTTCTCTTCGATCAAATTCAACTGGTCGTAACGACTTTGAATCCATTCAGCATCAGTCAACTTGGCTTCCATCAAGACTCGCATTGATGGGATCTCCACCTCTACTGGGAGAACGGCTTCCATGCCATAAACAAGAGAGAAAGGGGTTGCCCCTGTTGAAGTGCGTACAGACGTACGATATCCATGCAAAGCAAATGGCAGCATCTCATGCCAATCTTTGTAAGTGACAGTCATCTTCTGGATAATTCTCTTGATATTCTTGTTAGCAGCTTCAACAGCCCCATTCATCTTAGGTCTGTAAGGAGAGGAGTTATGGTGTGCAATCTTGAATTCAGCGCACAACTCATCCATCATCTTGTTGTTCAGATTGGATCCATTATCAGTAATGATCCTCTCTGGCACACCATAACGGCAAATCAGCTGATTCTTGATAAACTTCACAACCACCTGTCTGGTTACATTCGCGTATGACGCGGCTTCAACCCATTTGGTGAAGTAATCAATTGCTACGAGAATAAACCGATGTCCATTGGACGCTTTCGGCTCAATCATACCGATCATGTCGATTCCCCACATAGAGAAAGGCCATGGTGATGAAATCACATTCAGGAGTGTCGGAGGAATATGAATCTTATCCGCATAAATTTGACACTTGTGACATTTCTTCACATACTTGCAACAGTCAGACTCCATTGTCAGCCAATAGTAGCCTGCTCTCAACATCTTCTTAGCCATGGCATGTCCATTGGAATGAGTACCAAATGAACCCTCATGGACCTCAGTCATCAATAGGTTTGCTTCGTGTCTATCCACGCATCTGAGCAAAACCATATCAAAATTTCTCTTGTACAGCACTTCACCACTGAGGTAGAAACTGCCTGACAACCTTCTCAAAGTTTTCCTATCTTTCACAGATGCCCCAGGCGGGTAGACCTGGTTCTGGAGGAAATTCTTGATATCAAAATACCAAGGCTTGTCATCTTTCACGTCTTCAATTGCAAATATGTGAGCGGGTCTGTCCAAGCGCATCACAGTAATGTTGGGGACATCATTCCACCATCTGACAACAATCATGGAAGCAAGCGTAGCAAGGGCATCTGCCATCCGATTATCCTCTCGAGGAATATGATAAAATTCAACTTCTGTGAAGAAAGTTGAAATTCTCCTTGCATAATCTCTGTATGGGATGAGACCTGGTTGATTTGTCTCCCATTCACCTTTGATCTGATTGACAACCAAAGCTGAATCACCATAGACATCAAGATACTTGATTCTCAAATCAATGCATTCTTCAAGTCCCATAATACAGGCTTCATACTCCGCCATATTATTCGTGCATTTGAAGGTTAGCCTTGCTGTAAATGGAATGTGCGAACCCTGGGGATTAACAATTACTGCCCCAATTCCATTTCCATATTGATTAACAGCGCCATCAAACACCATCGTCCATCTGGAACCAGGTTCTGGACCTTCATCAAGTGTAGGCTCATCGCAATCTTTCATCTTCAAATACAGAATTTCCTCGTCAGGGAAGTCATACTGAACAGACTGATGATCTTCAATTGGCTGGTGCGCTAGATGGTCAGCCAAGATACTACCTTTGATAGCTTTCTGAGCTCGATACTCGATATCATACTCAGACAACAGCATCTGCCAACGGGCAATCCTCCCAGTTAAAGCAGGCTTCTCGAAGATATACTTAATTGGATCCATTCTGGATATCAACCAAGTTGTATGATTTATCATGTACTGGCGCAAACGCTTAGCTGCCCAAGCTAAAGCACAGCACGTCTTCTCAAGCATAGAGTACCGAGACTCACAATCAGTAAACTTCTTACTGAGGTAGTATATAGCAAACTCCTTCTTCCCTGATTCATCTTGTTGACCGAGTACACAACCCATCGAGTCTTCAAGAACTGTCAAGTACATAATCAGAGGTCTTCCTTCCACTGGCGGAGACAAAATCGGAGGTTCTGACAGATACTCCTTGATACTGTCGAAAGCTTTCTGGCAATCCTCGGTCCAATCATGAGACTGATCTTTCCGGAGGAGCTTGAATATCGGCGCACATGTGGCAGTCATGTGGGATATAAATCTGGAAATGTAGTTCAAGCGGCCAAGAAAACCTCGGACTTGCTTCTCAGTTTTGGGTGCGGGCATCTCTTGTATTGCTTTGACCTTTGCAGGATCAACCTCAATACCTCTTTCACTTACCACAAAACCCAACAACTTGCCGGAACGGACTCCAAAAGTACATTTGTTCGGATTCAGACGAAGCTGGAATTTCCTCAAACGCTGAAAAAGCTTCAACAAATGCTCAATATGCTCAACTTCCGTTCGGGACTTAGCAATCATATCATCAACATAGACTTCTATCTCCTTGTGCATCATATCATGAAACAAGGTAGTCATAGCTCGTTGATACGTGGCTCCGGCGTTCTTCAAACCGAAGGGCATCACTCGATAACAGAATGTTCCCCAAGGTGTGATGAATGTTGTCTTCTCCATATCCTCTGGTGCCATCTTGATTTGATTATATCCGGAAAATCCGTCCATAAAGGAAAAGACTTTGAATTTAGCTGTATTGTCTACCAACATGTCAATGTGTGGTAGAGGAAAATCATCTTTTGGGCTAGCTTTATTCAAATCTCTGTAATCAACGCACATACGGACTTTTCCGTCCTTCTTAGGAACAGGCACAATATTGGCCACCCATAGAGGATATGTCGAAGTCACCAGAAACCCCGCATCAATTTGCTTCTGAACTTCCTCTTTGATCTTCACTGCCATATCTGGATGAGTTCTTCTGAGCTTCTGCTTCACAGGCACGCACTCAGGCTTCAAAGGCAGGAAATGTTGCACAATATCTGTATCTAAACCCGGCATGTCTTCATAGGACCAAGCAAAGATATCTGAATATTCTCGTAGCAAGCTGATCAAATCTTCCTTAACAGACCCTTCAAGAAGTGCCCCAATCTTCACCAGGCGCTCACAATCTTCAGATCCCAAGTTGACTGTTTCCAAGTCTTCGAGATGCGGCTGAATGATCTTCTCTTCGTGCTCAAGGAGACGGGTGATCTCATCAGGGATCTCTTCAACGTCATCTTCTTCTGCCTCAAATACAGGGAATTCAAAATTGGGAGATGGCGTTGGATCATTATGTTCAATGGGTTTTAGGATCAACCTGCATAATGATTTTGGTTAAGAAAAACTTCAGAATTTAAGCAAGCAAATCATTATGCAGATGAAAAATGTTGCTTTTACAGCTTTTATTTTGTTTTTATGGTTTTTTTGTGATCACTGATTTCATAAAGAAAAGCAAAAAGTGAAAACAAAGGAAAAACAAATGTTTTGACAATGCAAAAATTGAATGAAAATATCATTGTATATATGCTTTGCCAACAATGTCATCACTTCTCCTTTTGGCATGGGAGAAGGGTTTTAAACAAAATGAACAATTACTCTGATCTATGGATAACTGTAGGAACATCCACAGCGACCCAATTGTGGCAGACACCACCAGGAATAACAAAATTGTTCAGATCTTCTGCATCTTCTTCTTCAATGATAGCAGCAGCTTCCTCTTCTGCAGGTTGATCAGCATGGATGAATCCTCCACTGGTGAACAGACCTTGCTCGTTGCATGCCCCAGAACCATAGCCAATGCCAGCCCGGGAACGGTTATCTTCAAGTTCAAGCACTTTCCCTAATCCAGCAACTGCACCACATTCAATGGCCAGTTTCGCATCACGGTAGGAAGTGAATGAAGGAGACTTCTTCTCGATTGGTTTATCAATAGATAAAGCTTGGAACTGAGTTCCAACTTCATCCTCTGCATCAATGTACGAGAAAGAAGACAAGTTACTGACCAGGAGAGCCTTTTCTCCCCCTACTACAACCAATTTCTTGTTTTTCACAAACTTCAACTTTTGGTGTAGGGTGGATGTCACGGCGCCAGCCTCGTGAATCCATGGTCTGCCCAAGAGACAGCTGTATGATGGGTGAATATCCATTACTTGAAAAGTGATCTGGAAATCACTTGGTCCAATCTTGATTGGGAGGTCAACTTCCCCAATCACGGTCTTGCGCGACCCATCAAAAGCTTTAACAACAACCCCACTCTGCCTCATAGGAGGACCTTGATATGACAGACGAGAGAGTGTGGATTTCGGCAATACATTAAGGGACGATCCAGTGTCCACCAACACATTGGACATTGCATCAGATTTGCAATTCATGGATATATGTAAGGCCATGTTGTGGTCTCTTCCCTCCTCAGGGAGATCAGCGTCACAAAAGCTCAAGGTGTTGCAAGCGGTAATGTTTGCAACGATGCTATCAAATTGTTCCAGGGTGACGTCATGATCAACGTACGCCAGGTCCAAGACTTTCTGCAGAGACTCCCTATGGGGTTCTGAATTCAGCAATAGAGAAAGAATGGAGATCTTGGAGGGCGTGTGTAGAAGTTGGTCTACAATATTATACTCGCTCTTTCTGATGAGCCTCAGCATCTCATCAGATTCTTCATCAACAATGCCACTCGGGCCATCTGAAGAAACAGGAGTCTTTTGTACAGACGAGGAGGGTTTGGCAACATCAAGTGCCGGGTTCTGAACATTCACAGCAGTCCCCACAGGACGCTCAACAGATTCAGAAGCAACAGCCTTAGCAGGCGCAGAAAAGACACGACCACTGCGGGTCAACCCACTAACATCAGCGATAGTGGTCACGGAAGTGGAAGGCAAAGGTACTTCAACCCCATCCTGGACAGCAACAGGATTGTACCGGAAAGGTACGGCTTTATCAGATGAATACGGCACAGGGCCGGCTGGCTTGATAATCAAAGAAGGTGAAGCCTTAGGCTTGTTGCTATTGTAGCGAATAACAACTGGCTCAGGCAATTTGAACACCGGGGAGATGACACTCACTTCGGGTTCAACTGTATCCACATTGCGATTCTGGAGAATCTCAATGGTACCTTCATTCAACAGCATTTGCAATTCCTTGCGAACCTGGTCACAACCCAAACGATTGACCGAGCAGACGCGGCACTGGTCATGATTATGCTTCAAGTAACTGTGCTGACACAGCATCTTATGTAATCCAACCAATGACTGCCGGATATGACTGATATACTTCACCTTGTATTTCCCAAGGTCTTCTTGGATCATATTCACAGATTTCCCATGCGAAGGCAATGGGTTCCTGGTGACATTCGGATTGGAGTCCTCAAAACTCAGAATTCCGCTTCTCATGAGGTCTTGAACCTTATTCTTCAGCGGGAAACAGTTCTCAACGTTATGGCCCGGAGCACCGGAATGGTAGACACAATGCTGGTCTGGTTTGTACCACCATTGCGGGTTGGCAGGAATAGCAGGAGGATCCCTGGGTGAAACCAACTTCCTCTCCAACAAGGAGGGATAAAGCTCTGTATATGTCATCGGAATAGGGTCGAAGCTGACCTTCTTCCTATCATAGTTCACATTAGCCTGATTGGTTGTACTTCCACGAGGCTGGTAAGCCTGTTGCTGTGGACGCTGCTGTTGCTGTTGATATTGCGGTTGTGGATATTGCTGCTGATGCTGATACTGTTGAGCATTATCTTTGAATACAGGTGCCACACTAGCCACCTGATGCTGATGTCTGGAATGATGTGCAGGCTTCCTCTGAACAGAGGGTCTTCGATGCTTTGGCTGAGACTGCACAGCATGCGCTTCGCCTTCTTTCCTCTTAAACGCTCCATAACGCTTAGAGGAAGAACCATCATCTTTGGCTAACCGTCCCTCGCGGACACCTTCTTCAAGACGCATCCCCATGTTCACCATCTCGGTGAAATCAGAGGGAGCGCTGGCCACCATTCTCTCATAATAAAATGACCCAAGAGTCTTCAGAAAGATCTTGGTCATCTCCTTCTCTTCTAATGGTGGAGTGATTTGAGCTGCCAGCTCACGCCATCTCTGGGCGTACTCCTTGAACGTCTCTTTGTCCTTTTGTGACATAGACCTGAGTTGATCTCTGTCAGGCGCCATGTCAACGTTGTATTTATATTGCTTGACGAAAGCTTCGCCAAGATCATTGAAAGAGCGGATGTTGACGCTGTCTAGACTCATGTACCAACGGAGAGCAGCACCAGACAAACTGTCTTGGAAATAGTGGATCAAGAGTTGATCGTTGTCTGTCTGCGTGGACATCTTTCTGGCATACATGACTAAGTGTGCCAAAGGACAAGTGTTCCCTTTATACTTTTCAAAGTCTGGGACCTTGAATTTAACTGGTATTTTAACACCGGGAACCAAACAAAGTTCGGCTGCTGACTTGCCGAAGAGATCTTTGCCTCTAAGAGTTCTCAATTCCTTTCTCAGCTCAAGGAATTGATCGTTCATTGCATCCATTTTCTCGTGAACATCTGAGCCCTCAGAAGCTTCAGAGTGATAAATGGTGTCGTCTACCCTCGGCATGGTATGCACGACAGGAGGAACAGGAATAGGGACCGGGCTAGATGCCGGCATTTGAACGAATGTTGGAGCTGGCAGATCAGGCATGAAGCCAGGAGGCATCCCCCAAGGAAAACCGGGAGGCATGGCGTTAGGCTGCTGGGCACTGACAGGCACTGATGAAGTAGCTATTTCAGAAATAACCGTCCGCTGAACGGGAGTTGCTGGCTGAGGAGCAGGCTGATTCTGGGCAGCAAGAAGTTGCTCCATCAGAGCGCCAAGTCTGGCGACTTCATCTCTCAAACTCTGGTTCTCTTGTTCCAACTGCTCCATGATTCTGGCGGAGTTGACTCTCGTATAATACCGGTGAGTCAGCTTGTCTTCAAAATAAATGAAGAGCAGAGGGTTAGAACCGGAAGACCAGAAAAATGGGTACATGTTTATGCAAGAATGATGCATGAAATGCTTTGTGCAAATGCTTTGATTTTAAGGAACCCTTAGGGTACATTTGCAATATTTTGAATTTTTAAACATTTTAACTGTTCATGGAAAATTTTTCATTCAAAATATTAAGACAAAGGAGTACAGCATTCTTCTAATTCAATTATTACAAAGAGAAAAGGTAAATGACATCCTATGGATCCCTAACAGCTCGGGATGCTGGAAGACGAGAAGTGTACAACTTCTTGATCTCTCTCTCATAGGCAGCCTCCATATCAGCCTTCTCCTTTGCAAGTTGATCATACTTCCTTTTCCAGAATTTGGAAGACTGAGGAAGCAGAGAAGTCCAAGTGTCGTTCGGATCATCGATCACTCGGTGCTCGAGAAATTCAATCATATCATCCTTTTCCTTGAGCTGCTGCAGCAATTCCTCTCTCTCGCGGATCCAGGCACGCGAAAGGTCTTCTTCTCTCAACTCCTCTACACGTTGGGTAGGGAGGGTTGAAGGCCCAGCCACATCCAACAGTGTAGGTCTCGGATGATCATATGGCATCAGGTAGGTAGCAGCCCTCTGTCTGACCCAAGAGGTGTATGGCTCCAAAGCAATGCAGTTCTTTGGACCCAATTCATTCCTACTCTTTATGCGAATATTGCGCCAAGCGCGGACAAATCTGGCTTTCAGGCCTTGGGGATCTTTACCCTCCTGAAAGAACACACCTTCTAACAGAATGTTATGGGGTTTATCCTTTAGGGGGAACCCAAGCTGACGACGTGCAAGCGTAGGGTTGTAGGTAATCCCACCACATGTACCAAGAAGAGGCACATTGGGGAATTCACCACAAGAATTGATGATCTGAACGGTATCATACACGCGATCATACCAGGTGATATCATCATTGGCGAGAGACATGAGTCTCTGAGACCACCGTAGACATCCCTTGTTTTCCTTGAAAGCAACTGTCTGCGGCAAGTGCGAAATAAACCACTTGTACAGCAGGGGTAAACAGCAGACAATGACTCCTCCATTCTTCATATTCCTCAGATGCATAGAGACATATGCATCACCCAACAAGGTCGGAACCGGATTAAGAACTGAAAAGATCCTAATGGCATTCATGTCGACGAACTTGTCAAAGTTGGGAAACAGCACCAATCCATAGATGAGCAATACGAATAGAACCTCAAAGGCATCCTCACTCATGGCCTTCCCATAGAAAATGGCTTGAGTAATAAGGAACTCGGAGGGAAAACCCTGAATTCCGCCTTTGGTAGTCAGATTAGCTCTAATCAGATCTTCATCTATGTGCAACAAGCTGGAAATCTCTCGAGCAGATAGAATACTCTCTAAGCCACTGAACGGCACTTGATCCAGAATAGGAATCCCAATAAGGTGAGAGTATTCTTCCAAGGTTGGCAGTAACTGGAAGTCCGGAAATAAGAAGCAATGATAGAGCGGATCATAGAACTGAGCAAGAGTGCTCATCAATCCCTCATCCACTTGAGTAGTCAGCAACGGCAGAAGCTTCCCATAGCGAGCCTTGAAACCCAAGGGATCTAATACATACGATGTCAGATTCCTTAACTCTTTTACATCAGGCTGCTTAAAGCTGTACTTCTTTGTATGCCTTTTAGGTCTTTCCATGTCTGAAAATTTTGCAAATAAACCTTTAAGTTCCTTGAAAATTTTCTTTTTTGATGACATGAATGCGGATGAATGCGTGAATGCATGAATGCAACAAACACACTCAAGGATCAAACAAAGCACACCAAACAAAGGTCGTGGGAAAGCTCTATGTATCCCTAATATCAATCATCCATTTTGGTGGATTTAGGTTTTCACCTTATCGACACCCAAGTTCCATTGATATTAACGGTACATGAACCGGTTCAAACATTCTTAATATCAACCAGCCGCTTTGATGGATTTAGGTTTTACACCTGATCCGGGATCCATTGATATTAACAATGCTTGAACGACTCAACCACGAATCACGGGTTTGTTGAGAGTCACGAGCATGGAGTCTCGGTTAAGAACCACCCAAAGGGAGTGTACTAGGGTTTAAACCTGCCAGACATGTTCTATCAGAGGTTCCCATAATCATCGTTCCATCTTTCGAATATTATCGGAGGAACAAATACTCGTATTCCAAGAATATTCTCAAGAGAAACTCTTATGAGTGTAGTATTGCGTGACAATCGTATCAGAACTGACATCTGAACGACCTCCGCACTACGGTCCTAAAAATAGGCCAAGATGGGTTTGGTAAACTAAGGTCCTTGGCTTCTGCGGAACATGATTGAAAGGATAATGCCTAACCACAAATAACTTGTGTGACATTATTAGTTCAACATGACCTCCACCAAGTGAATGGACTCGCAAGTCAACTGGCTAAGGACTACTCCACACCAGTCAACAAGACTATGCCATTCTCCTATCCTAGAGTGCACTCGAGTTCGGGTACAGAACTCATCTCACAGATCACCAAAGCAAACAGCAAATGTATATCAAGCAATTCACACATTACAATCAATACATTCATCCCAAATTGTACAAAAATATGTCAGATAACAAATAATAACATATATCACAACAAGGGTGAAAAGTAGGCAATACAACCAGGGATTCTGGGCTCGCATCCCCAGCAGAGTCGCCACTTTCTGTAGCGGTGTATTCGTCGCTATATGATCTATTGGTTAAATCATAAGCTATGAGATACATTGAAATTTCGAGTCGCCACCGCACTTTTATTTATCCAAAGGACTGGCTAAAAAGCGAACAAAAGCCTAAGAAGTTTTACACGTAGAAAACTAATAAAAAGATCAGAGATTCTGGGTAAGGGGTAAATTACGCAATGGGAAGGTGTTAGGCACCCATCACGTCCTAGGTACTCCTAGGGAGCCCTTTTCACACTTGTTATGCAAAATTGTTATTTGTTATGACATAAAGATTGTGCAAACATGATTGGGATGGTGAGAAAAGAATATACAAGTTTTATTATTATTGGGTTCGAACGGATGAACCCGTTGCCTACGTACCTTCCATCAAAGGTAAGGATCAGAACGCCGTAGTTCGGCTAAAAGATTTCCAAAAGTGGGTTAGGTTCAATTTTAAACACAAACCCTAGGTCTTACGTTATCCACGGGAGAAAACTCAACCTTATACAAACAACAACGTCCACCATGTGAGAACAGCTTCAACTTGCCAGGGAGGGGTTAACCCTATAATAGGCAAGGAAGGCTTACAATTCAATCACTAAAGACAGAAGGTGAGATTAACATCAACCACTAAGATAAATCAAACCTATAGCTCATGTATGAAAACATTAATGGACAAAGCCAAAACAAGTGAGTGGGTGAAGTTACTGATTATGATTATGAAAATGGAGTCAAAGTATGATTAAGATCAATTCAGATGAGTATTATGAAAATGGAGTTTGAAAAAAGGTCAAGGACTTGAGTCCAGGTTTTTAGTTAGAAAACATGAAGATGTTTGCACAACACTTATGTCAAGTTTGAAAGATAAAGTGTGAAAAAGTCTAGGACATAATGAATGATGAATGGATGAAGATGGAAAGTAAAACTTCTTAGAAGGTTCACTTCTTGAAATCATATAGAGGATGATTCAAGTGTGTCCTTTGGAATAGGAATGGATAATAATAAACAAACAAAGCAAAGGCGGATATCGGATGCCAATCAATGGTCTTATACCAATCTCCTAGAACAAAATGGGATATCAGAAGCCACTCAATGGACTTACACTAATCTCCACAGGCAAAGAAATAAAAAGCGGATACCGGATACCAATAGATGGATTTACACCAGTCTCCTAAAACAGAAATGGATATCAGATGCCACTCAATGGACTTACACCAATCTCCTCAAAAGAAAAACAAAGATGAGAAACGGAAGTTAACTGCCAATCTATCTGGACTTAGGTTAACTCCACAGTATGCTCACAGGAAATCCAATGCCACATCACAGGGACTTACAATGGATCCTCACATATAAGAACAAAAGCAACAATATGATCACAGGAATGCAAATGCCAACTTACAGGGACTTATAATTGCAACCTCTCATACAAACAGATAAAACAAACTATGATCACAGGAAAACAGATGCCAACTTACAGGGACTTATAACTGCAACCTCACATACAAATCAAACAGATCAAATTATGATCACAGGACAACAGATGCCAACTTACAGGGACTTATAACTGCAACCTCACATACAAATCAAACAGATCAAATTATGATCACAGGACAACAGATGCCAACTTACAGGGACTTATAACTGTATCCTCACATACAAACAGATAAACAGAAGATATGAGTGACCAATGAGGTCTTACACTCTATCCTTCCATATCACAGGAGCAAATGCCAAAGCAATGGACTTACAATTGTCCTCCATGGGCAAACAACAATGATAGCATCACAACACAAATGAGATGATCATGCATTAATGGCAATTGATGATGATGATAAATGCATAGCATACAGGCAAACAAGTGCATATGAAGCAATTAATCAATCAATGAATATCAAACAGCACACTCTATAGCCAAACAATGGGGGGCTCACACAAGAGGGTTTGACTTTAAAAGTCCACTGTAATAGGTGAAGGTTGCTCTTAACCTGGCCATTGAGGGGCTCAGGTGAAGCAGATGAAAAGGAAATGAGGGGTGTGCCTCATTGCTTCTATCTCAAATCAGAGAGAGCATCAAAGAAAGTGTGGGAGTTCAGAAAGTAGGAACTCTCTCCACATTATTGACTCGATTAGATCTTGGGTATTTATCTCAATGCTCAACCATGTACTGGGAGCAAGGAGAGGACACACTGAATAGTGGGGGATAGATTACTTATCCCTACCTTCCACCAATTGCCTTACTTGAAGGACTTTTCCTGCTTAGGACAAATATAAACAAACACAGGCATTGCCTCTTAAGGAGGACTTCAGACAGTTTGCCCGGTCAAATAACAGACCGGGTCTCCAGACTACATGAAGAAGAAGTAATTATACCTCAAAGCAAATGCTAAAAAGCAAAGCAAGCAATCAAGTTCAAAGAACTTAGGCAACTAAAGTACCTGAAAAAGTCAAACTCATTAGTAAACAAGTCAATAATCAAAATCAAAAGGAGATAACCCAATAGTCAACCACAGAGGGACCAATTGTGCAAGGCACAAAGACTCAAGCATATGAGTCACCTACCAAACAAATGTTAGCACATGATAAACAAATCAACTCAATCAAAATTGAAAGGTCTTTGGGGCATTGGTGCTCAACCTGAAACAAAAGCTCAACATAAGCTCAGAAGACCACTAGGACTAGCCTAGGGTCAAAGATGAAAGAAAAAGTCAAGGCAGCAAGAAAAAGTCAACCCAAACCAAGTTTAAACATTCAAGAAGCATTCTCAATTGGATTCATAATCAAATCATGCATCATGGTCATTTCATATGCAAAAGGATGCAAAGCATGGCAAGAGAAGCATACAAAAGTCAACAGCAAAGACTTCATTCAAAAGTCAACTCAAACAATCTCAAAAATTATGAAATAAATCATACTCAATCCTAACATCTAACATAGCAAGCATGTCAAATTTCATGGCATTTGAATGAGAGGAAAGCAGTCAATGAAATTCATGAAGTCAAGCCAAATTTAAGTAAGCATGGTGAAAGTCAACAAACAAGGGTCAACTTCAAAAAAATCACATCAATTTGAAAACAGAAGAGAAATGAATGAGATTAACACCAATGCAAAGCTTGAGGTGTCTAGCTATCATATATGAAATTTCATGGTCATACAATAAGATTTGAGAATTTCACAAAAGATTTGGCAAGGCATAGCACAAAAAGTCAACAAATGACCACATATGGAAGAAAATTCTCAATCAAATGGAAAACAGCAAGATTAATTCCAAGAAAATTCATACATCAATTAGACATGTAAAGGATCATTCATGCAAAATTTAGAGTCATTTGGATGAGAAGAAGCATGTGAACAAAAATTGGGAAAATGCATGTTCATGTTGTGACACCAAATGCAACACATGACTTCAAAAATTCAAAGCTCACAAACCACAAATGGGAAATGCACAAACTTTATATGGAAATGAAGGTCAATGTGTCTAGTTTTACTACAAAAAATTTCAAAGGCATTGGATATAACATGAGAATTTCACAATTGAAATGGTAAGATGTATCATTTTGGCATACATGTCAAGAAAATAATTACCATAAAAAATCCAGCCAATGGAAAAATCATTAAAAATCACAATTAAATGAAGGACACATTCATGATCATGAGGAAAAAATTTCAAGATTTTTGGATGAAATGTGAATGAGAAATTAATTTGTGAAATTGGATGATAAATTGGTGCAAGCAAGAACAAGAAGCATGGCAATATGGGGTCAACCAAGTCAACGGATGGCAATTGCTGTAATATCAATTCACTTAACCAAAACGCACAGCATAAGCAGGACACGGGAAATGTTCTTATTGGTCCTCACCAATAGAACAGTAATCTTGGCCAATGGAGTTCAAGTTCTGTTTTAGAAACCCTAGGGTTTTATGCAGCATGGCAAAGGCAACTTATCTTCAAGCAATCCAATCCAAACAAAATCAACTAACAGCAGCATGCAACATTCAGTGTTCATCATCAAAGCATCAACCATAAAACAAAACAACATAACATTATTACTAAATAACAACAGCTAACAACCAAACCAACACAAACATCATGAAAAATTCTGGAAAAGATGTCGGGTTTCAAAACTGCATCAAGTTCATGGTGTCTTCAAGCAAGCATCAACAACATCAAGCAATATGATTTGACCAAGCATACAACAGCATAGTATTATCAATCAAATAAACACAACTCATGAACACCACCCTCATGCATCACCAAACAACAACAGCATAAATATACTCATGAGATTTTCTAGGCAACTTAAGGTTTAAACACACAGCAACATTCATTCATCATTCTTCATCATACATAGTCATCAAGCAAACAGCAAAACAACATACATGAGATGGATTTCTGGGAGAAAGTAACAGGGTTTATCAGCATGGTTCAGCATGGTTGCATGTCTATCATGTTCAATCATCCATTTGCAGCATGGTTAATGGCAAGCAAACAATATCATACAACACAGACATATGGATTTTTCTAATATTCATCATTGTCATGTACTCATCATAACAGCATACAACATGAATTGGAGTTCTGGAAAAACATGAGGGTTTATCATAACAGCCTGGTATAGCATCATGTTCATCAATCATCATATTAAATTGAACAAACAAAAGCAACAACATGTTTCAAAATTGCAGCAGGGTATCATGAACATCAACATCCTCATAACAGCAGCAAACACACATTCATCATTAAATGTCCATCAACAAATCAAGCAAAACAAACAATAGCATATAGCAGCATAGCCTTGAACATTAATGTTTCTCATTCATCCAACACGACATGGTAGTAGTAAGGCAAAACAAACAAATCAAGGGTAGTTCAAAACAAAACAAGCCCATCAACAAAACAAGCTCATCAACAAATCAAGCAACAGTTCATGCGAAATCTTGGTGAAATCTGAGGTTTAAACACAGCAGCCATATGGTATTGAACATGTAACATAGATTTTCTAGGCAGGGTCAGCAGAGCATGGAAATCAATCATAATCAGTTGAAATTCAACATAACAGCAAATACAAACAACAATAACAGGCAACAATAGCAGTATGTGAACAGGGCAAGTTTGCTGGAAAGTCACTAGTGTTTCAACAACAGCATGGTATTTGCAACATTCAAGCAGTCAACATCATGCCAAATTCGACCAAGCAACATCATGCAATCATCATGTAGGCATCAAGCAAACAGAAAACTTCAATGTGCTTCATGTCATAAACACCAAAACAACACAAACATGACAAAAAGATTTTGGGCATAGCAAGTAGTTTAACAGCAGCAAAGGTATTCATCATCCAATGTCCATCACCAAATCAAGCACAACAAACAATAGCACATGAACCAAGGTGGATTTCTGGACATGACAAGGGATCAAAACAGCAGCATTCATCATAACAGCAGGGTTTTAGCATGTTCATAAAAACATCATCAATCTACAGCAGGTCGAATTTTCAAAATGCCCTAAATCCAAAATCTAGCATACCAACAGCATCATTAACCATCAAGGAACAATAATATAGCATCACATTTTAAGGAATCAAAGCAAGCAAGGTGAATCGAACAGAAATAAGTTTGGACACACAACATGAAATCCAGATTTCTTGGCCATGACATAACCATTTCAAGCAAGCCAACAATCATTTGAATCAGCATCAAACAAACTATCCAAATCACATCATGGCATGGTAAAAGGAGGAAGTCGAATTGCTTACTTGTTTTGGAAGAAAATGTTGAAACAGTGATCCTTTTGATGATAGGGGTGCACACAGGTGATGCTTATGCTTGGTAATGAAAGGTGATGAAGCTTGCTCAGCTCAAACTTGCTTGGACCTCCTCAAATTCCAAGTTGCAATTGGAGATGCTTTGAAGATGCAGAGCTTGAAAGAGGGTTACAGTTGAGAAATGATGTACAAAAACAATCCCAAATGATGTTTAGATGATGGAGGAATCAAGGTCATTCGAGGGTTTTCAAGGGTTTGGCAGAAAAGTTCCCTTGAGCCAAAAATGCAAATGAGAGAATATGTCTTTTTCTGTGTGGTAGGCTGAAAAACTAGGGTTCATTTGTGCAGAAACAAGGCTTTATATCATCTGTTTAAGGTCAGCTAATGATGTGTTAAGCTGGTTTAGTGTTAATGCACTCATTTGCACTTTTGCTAAGTGGAAGAATGTGGAATTGGAGGTGCAAAGCTGTACACGAGTTGGGCTTGGAAATGCTGTAAATGACCTTGCCAATTGCTTCTTTTGTGTGCTGCAGACCTGCTGTACTTGATTTGTTCAAATGAAGCCAATTGCCAATTTTGTCCATTTTGCATTTTGGTCTATAATGGTGATGTAATGGTGAAATGAACAAGGTTTAAGGCTTGGAACAAGTCACAAATAATATATGGAACATTCCCCAATTGACCAAATCAAGAAAAAGTCAAAAACTCAAAAAGTCAAAGTTTGGTCAAACTTTGAATTTAAATGCAAAAGGTCCAAAAATGCCATTTTGAATGGTAGGGTTTTAGGTCATGAAATTTATATTTTTGGAAAGAGGATGAAAAATGTGGTTTGTAGGAAAAAACCCCACCAAATTTGGCCTTATGGTTTGAGAGTTATGGCTTGTTGAAGTTCAAAAATTGGTGAAAATGATTTGATCATATCTTGACAACCACACATGGGATTTGAGAGTTCTTGGACTTTTTGAAAATGGGAAGACAAGATCTTCAACTTTCATGTTGGGCAAAAACTCATTTGAAGCTTGTATCATGATGTAAGTTTAAGATCAAGAAGTTTCCATTTTTGGCAGTTGAAATTACAGGTCCACTTTCTATTTCTGGAAAATTTCTGATTTCACTTGATTTTCTTCCATGATGGGGTTGAACATGATAGATGAGGCTTATACAAGCATGAATGAACTCCTTCAAATCAATTCTATCCATCAAATCTCTGATTAAATCAACAGTTGACCAAGTTTGACTTTTCTAGGGTTTTGGACTGATTGAACTTCTTCTGATGATTTCCAAACCCTAAATCCTTGAGAACTTGACTTCAAATGATGTCTCAAGATGTATGAACTTTTGATTAATGATCATGGTGCCCAAATTCTGCAAGAATGGCCACCATCCATTGCTTTGACTGACTGTTGACCATCTTTGACCTAATTGCTGATGATTGCTTCAACTGCAAGCAACAAGGTTAGACTGACAATATTTTTGTACTTTTTGAATGATAAACATATGAAAGCAAAGATATACAAATGCAAAGTATGCTTGGTGATCAAGAAACAAACCCACAAAGCAAACCAACCCACTAGGAGGGGACAAAGGCATGCAATGACCCTTGAGGTTATGATATGAATGATATGGGCCATGAGGGATCTTAGGGCCCAAAATTGGGGTCTTACAGGCAGGATATCGCATCCTGGGCCTACTTAGTCTATCAGGCATAGACATCAGAGTCGAAGTAGTTCGGACTGGGGAAACGACACATGCTCGCTAGGATATCGCATCCTATGCATACGTATCTTCTCGGACGAGAGAAGAATCAGAGCATTCGTAGCTCGGCTGACACGCGCACAAACAAACAAAACAAAGGCAAACGTGGAGCCTGAATGCCAATCGCTGGACTTACATCAGCATCCGAACCTAAACACACACTGGAACCCAAATGCCACTCGATGGACTTACATCGGCTTCCAAGCACGCAACAACACAACAAGTTAATAGGGAGTCGGGGACTCGAGCCTATAACTGTCAAACACACACTCAAAGAAAAGAAAAAGGCGCCCGGAGAGATCAGCTCAATCTCCTGCCTACATACTTCATCTGGTATGAAGATCAGGGCGATGTAGTTCCCCTACGCAGGGATAAAGGACTAGCCTAACCAGATAACAGAGGGAGACACAACTAGGGAGACTACGACTCGAGCCTAGATGTTATCATGCAAAATCATCCCTAAGTTAAGGTTTCTAGCTAACTGGCACAGGGAGCCAGCCTATCCTAGTCATGACTTGCACAGGAAGCAAGCCACACACACACTTAACTTGCTCAGGAAGCAAGCCAAGCAAAACCTAACTTGCACAGGAAGCAAGTCTAAACTAACCCTAACTTGCACAGGAAGCAAGTCAAACTATCCTAACTTGCACAGGAAGCAAGTCAAACTATCCTACAAGCAAGGGGCTCAAACAAGGCTAGGTTTTAGTCGAGGGGTCATATCAACCTCAACAAACAAACCTCTGGAATGGGGTGAGTGTTGCTCTTAACCTTGCCATTGAGGGGCTAAGGTGAAGCAGATGAAAGGAGATGAGGGGTGTGCCTCATTGCTTCTATCCCTGACCTGGGAGAGCTTAAGACAAGAATGTATGGGTTCAGAAAGTGGGAACCCTTCTACACATTTGAAACTGACTCAATTGTACAATTGTACAAGATCTTGGGTTTGTATCTGCAATGCATCAACACAGTGGTGTGAGCAAAGCAGATGACACACTGAATAGTGGGGGATAGATTGCATATCCCTACCTTCCACCAATTGCCTCTTCACTTAGGAGGACTTTGACTCTATGCAAGGACAAAATTAAACATCCACAAACATTGCCTCTTAAGGAGGACTTCAGACAGTTGCCTGGCCAAGTAATAGGCCAGGTCTTCCAGACTACATGAAGATGAAGAGACATACCTCAATGCAAATTGCTTATACAAGCAAAGCAAAGCAAAAAGTTCACAAGGAACTAAGCAACTAAAGCACCTGAAACAGTCAAGCAGATGTTAGTATACAAGTCAGGATTAAATCAAAATGAAACAGACATCAACCAGTCAACACAAGCAAGTGAATGTGCAAGGCACAAAGCTTAAGGCATGTGAGCCAAGCAACCTACAAAACAAAGAGGTTAGACAATGATATTTAATCAAGCTCAGTCGAAAGAATTGGTCTCAATGGCCATTTGATGGTTAACCTGAAATCACAAACTCAAAGGTGAGTAGCAGGACCACTAGGGCAAGCCTAGGGTCAAAAGTGAATGAGAAAGTCCAAACAGCAAGGGGTAAGTATCCAAAATCATGTTCAAACAATCAGGAAACAAAACCCATTGGGTTCACATTCATATCAATCACTATCATCATTACATGAATCATTTAGGTCAAAACATGGCAAACAGAAGCTCATAGGAGTCAACAGCAAGATTTAACTCAAAAGCAATCTAAACATTTTCCAAAAATCCCCAAATAAATCATGATCAAACCTATCACATAGCATGGTAAGCATGTCAAATTTCATCCCATTTGGACAAGTGGAAGGCAGTCAATGAAAATCAGAAAGTCAAAGCAATTTTGAACATGCTCAATGAAGTCAACCAAACATGTGTCAACTTAGAAAAATCATAAGTCAAAGATGGTGTATGATAAATGAATGGGATCAAAGCCATGGCAAAGATGAGGATGTCTAGTTATCTCATGTAAAATTTCATGTCCATCTAGTAAAGTATGAGAATTTCACAAATGAAATGGGAACATGTGTCACACAAGGTCAACATATGACTAACCAGGGGAGAAAATCTCAAACAATTAGGAAATGCCACAAATAAATCCACAAAAAATCACATCTAAGCTAGACATACAAGAGTAGGTTCATGCAAAAAATCAGATCAATTGGAGGTCAAGAAGCATGGTAATGAAAATCATGAAGTTGGACATCAATGGTGTGACACAAATTGTCACACCCTAGTTCAAAAAATCATAACTCACAAACCACAAATGATAAATGCACAAACTCTACACCAAAATCACCATGAGTGTGTCTATTTTAAGCACAAAAAATTTGGGAGCCATTGGATACATTCTCATCATTTCACAAATGATTTGGCAAAGTGTACAAAATTTGGTCACATGTCACAAACCCTAAGGCCATTTAAAAACCATTCATCCAAAAATTCTGGAAAAATAATGATAAAAAAGTAGAGATCATGATGAATACAACACAAAAAATCCCATTCAAATTGGATTAAAATTGAAGCATTTGTGATTTTTGTAAGATGGATGAATCAAAGTGAAATAATTGGAAAAGAAATAACTTGTTTCAATGTGTCACATGCCACGAATGGCATTTTTGTAAATAAGCCGTCCACTAATCAAAACGGCCGTGTTTTGGTCCAGGAAATGAAATGAGCTGATTGGCTGTGAGGGATTTGGAATAGTAAAGCCATGCGCATGAGAGAATGAAATTCTGGGCATTGCAAATTCTAGGGTTTTACTGTAGCAAACAGCATTCCTTCATCATTTCAAAAAAAACAGCAAGAGCATTTGTTAACCAAAATAGACAAACAACCTATCAACATGATCATCTCATCACATACAACAACAAACCAACAACCATTTTCATCAAATCAAATTAAACAAAAAGGCATAAGCAAAAACAAGTTTAGATGTGAAAATTCAACTCAACATAACTTGCAAAATAACAAATCATTTTCTTTGATTCAAAGTCTAAAATGCTCATGGCAAGGAGGTCTACAAGATGCATATCAGGGTTTTGGAAAAGGTTGAAGTCGAAAACTCACCTAGTTTTGAAGACAGTCGTGGTGCAGTGGTTTGTTGGTGGTAAATGCTTGTAACAGATGTCCCCAAGGTCCTCAGAAGATGAATGATGAAGAAGGTTTTGCTTGAGGTGGCTTGGTTTGGATGCTAACTACTTCTGCCATTGATGAGGTTTGTCTACAACAGTCCATGAACATGGCTCCACAGCTGCCTTTTCTTGCTTGCAATAGCCTCCATTATGGTTATGAATGATGGCACAAATATGTATGGCTCAGGTTCTTTGATGTTTCTTCAAGAAGAATGCAAAGGTGCAGAAAATGGCTTTTTGATAATATGAGTTTTTTGCTGTTTTTTCTCTTCCAAAATGGCTACTAGCAGTTTCAAAATGGTGCTTGGATGGTGAAAGAGCAATGCAAGGTTCAACCCCTTTGGAAGTTTTTGGGCTGTTGTTTGAGAAATGGCCAAAAGTGGTTTTTTAGAATGTGAATGAACAATGGTTTTTTTCAGTTGGTTATGTTGGTTTGTGGTATTTCAACATGATGCTTAGATGCAGTCTTAAACAAAGCAAGGCCAAACTCCTCTTAAGTTCTTGGACAGATCTTTGTGATTTGATCAACATGCCAAGTGAGAGAGTGAGGATTTGTATGGTTAGATTCTGTATTGCAATTTCTCTTTGATGGTTGTGTTTCAAATGATGGAAAACATCATGAAAAGCCTGCTGTTGGAAGGTTGCTTGCAAGGCTTGTTTGACAGCAAATGATAAATGCCAAGCAGGCAAGGATGAGTATTGGAAAATGAGTGAAGGTGATTGTGTTATGCTGGCTGCTCTTGTCCTTGACAGAAAATGTGTTGGTTATTGTCACCAGCCAGGCCAGGTTCATAGAGAATTTTGGACTGGTTTTGGAGAAGTGCCTCAAAGAGGAAACTTGGGAGGATGTGAAGTTGGATATGTTCCTCTGTTAGGTTGGCTGCTGTTGCTGTTTTTTATGACAGGAGATGGTGTTTTATCTGCTGTTAGAAGCATGGCAAGGTTGGTCTACTGCTGTTGGATGACAGATTTTATGCCATGTTAGCAAGGTAAGGCAAGGTTGGTTCTATGACAGATTTTTTATCCTATGCTGTTGGATGCTGCAGGGTTTCAAAGGTGGTGAAATGGATTGTCAAGTGGCAATGGCCAGGTTTAAGTCTATTTGGAAGTTTGGACAGAAAAAAAAAGGAAAATGCAAAGCAAGGTGACTGAGGCCTTTTGTTGGTCTGCTATGTGATGTTTGATGCCATTGTGTTTTGGACAGAGAAAATCAAATGCAAATAGCAGGGTCAGTTTTTGGGAGAGTCATGTATGCAGTTTTAGAAGCTGCTGCTAATGCCATGCCAGAAAGTGAGGAAGATATGGTGTTAAGCAAAAGCCAGGTTTGGTTCCTTAGGGGTTCTTGACAGTGTGGTTTTCTGTTAGGTAGAAGTTTCATTTTGACAGCAAAATGAGAAAAAAAAAGAACTGCTGTTGTGGTTTTGAGTTTTGACAGTTTTTTTTTGATAAATGCCAAGCAAGGTCTTTTGCATCAGTGAGGTTGGTTTGGTCTGCTGCTGTTGGTTGTCCAAGACAGAAAAGTGCAGTTTGGAAGTCTTGTTTGATGTGTTTGTGTGGGAGAGCAAGGGCCAGGCTTGGTCTTTTGTGTTTGACAGAAGGTTTTGAAATGCCAATGCAAAGTCAATGCAGTTTTTCTTCTTAGGATGAGTGAGCCATGGCTTGTGTTTGTTATGTTGGTTTGTGTGTCTGCTATGACAGAAAATGCTGGGACATATTGCCTCAAGCCAAGCCAGCTTTTGTTCTCCTGCTGTTGAATGTCTCTTGGTTTGGAGTTTGACAGGTTTTAGAAGAATATGGCCAAAGTGGTTTTTTCAGCATGAATGAAATTCTATATGTTTGTCATGTCTTGCCAAGAGTTTGTAGTATGACAGAAAATGAACAAGACTGCTATGTGCAGTACCAAGCATGGCCAGTTTTTTTGTTCTTTTTAAATTCTTTTGACAGCTCTTTGAAATGTAACAGCAAGGTGAGTTTTTTGAGAGAGTGGACCATGCTTCTTCTGCTGTCAAATGGCTGCTATTACTGACTTCTCATGACAGAAAATCATGGACAATTCTGCTGCCTTTGTGGTAAAAGCATGGCTTATGGGATGTGGTTTGGTGAAACTTGTACTTTCTTTCCAAAAATCAAGCAAACTAGCATGGGCTGTATGTACTTCATAATTTGACTTGGCAAACATGTTTTAAATGATATTTCTGAGCTGTTCCAATTGGCCAAATGTTAGAAAAATGTTTATATCAAAAAGTCAAACATTGGTCAAACTTGAATTTAAATGAGAAAAGTCAAAAAATGCCATTTTGATTGGTGAAGTTTTGGCACATGAAATTTATATTTTTGGAAAGAGGGCATCAAATGTGACTTGTAGGAAAAAACCCCACCAAAATTGGCCAAACGGTTTGAGAGATATGGCCTTCTGAAGTTCAAGATTTTCTGAAATCGATTCGATCATAACTTGCCAACCACACATGGGAATTGAGAGTTCTTGGACTTTTTGGAAATGGGAGAACAAGATCTTCAACTTTCATGTTGGGCAAAAATTCATTTGAAGCTTGTATCATGATGTAAGTTTGAGGATCAAGACTTTCCATTTTTGGTAAGTTTCAGTTACAGGTCCAGTTTCCATTTTTGGAAATTTTTGATCTGGCTTCAAATTCTTCCATGATGGTGTTTGACATGATATATGAAGGCTATTTGGCCATGAATGAGCTCTCACAAACCAATTTCCATCATCAAATCACTGATTAAATGGACAGTTGACCAACAGTTGACTTTTAGGGTTTTTGACTGACTGTGCATCTTCTGATGAATTCCAAACCCTAATTCCTTGAGAATTTGACTTCAAATGATGTCCCAAGTTATATGGACTCTTGATTATTGATCATGGTGCCCAAATTCCACAAGAATGGCCACCATCCACTGCTTTGACTGACTGTTGACTTTCTAGGGTTTTTGACTGTCTGTGTAAGAACTGATGATCTCCAAGCCTTCAACCCTTGACATGAGCACTTCAAATAGACCTCCAAGTCATGTGAACTTGTTGGACAAACCCTAGGGCCTTGGCTCCTTGAGAAACCCCCTTGCTTGATTGGTTGACTGATCTCCTGATCAGTTTGACCTAATTTCTTGATTGGCTTGCACCTGAGGCAAATGAGGCAATGCAATGCTATGCAATGGACCATGATATGCTATGACCTAATATGAAAATGTATGTACAATGACAGGTGCAAATTTGAGGTGCTACACCTAGCACCATTTAAAAACCACTCATCCAAAAATTCTGGAAAAATAATGATAAAAAAGTAGAGATCATGATGAACACAACACAAAAAATCCCATTGAATTTGGATCAAAAATGAGCAAGTTATGATTTTTGGAAGATTGGTTATAAAATGTGAAATTAAAATGAAATAAATGGAGCAAGAATGGCAAAGTTGTAATATCATGATTCACTTAACCAAACGCAGTCGTTTTGGGCAAGGATTGAAATGTTTTGATTGGTTGTTGAGGAAAGCCAAGCCATGCAGCACGAAAATGGGGGAAAATCTGGGCAAATGCAATGACCTAGGGTTTCACATCATCATCCCTCTTCCAAAATCGAGTTTCTCAATTTCTCCCAAAAATGTCAATTGAATACACCATTGTAATCATCAAACAACACACAACAACATCCTAACATTGGTTTTCATTAATTTGAGCTACACAACAAGAAATCAATGGAAACATTTTTGAGCATCAAACTTCATTTCACCACATCTTCATGAATACACAGCCATTTTCAAAAATAAAAACATCATGATGCTCAGCATAAAAGGACCTATCCAAAGCATGTAGTAATTTGAAGAACAATGGAGCTCGAAAATTTACCAAACTGAACAGGGCAATGTTGAATGTGATGCTGGAGATGCTTTCAATGCTTGACAGGTATCCAAATAGCTTCAAAGAGTCCAAGGCAAGCTGTTTGACACCTTACTTGAACTTGAACCGAGCTGGAAATGCAGATGGCCACTGAACTGATTTTGCTTGTAGGTGAAGATGGAGATTCTATTTCAAGCACTTTTAATGGTGCTAAATGATCCCTTTAGCACCTTTGATGCTCCAGGAATGTAATGCCATTGAGAGTTTGCCTTAAAACCTCCTCAACTGTTCTGGCCAACTCAAGTTGCAAGCGTGAAAATGTGAGATTTGGACATGATGATTTAGTGATTACAGATGCGATTTTCTGTCTACAGTAGCTTCTATATGTTATATGGAAGGTGTTTGAATGGATAGTTTACAAGGAACTTGGGGGAAATGATGATTTTGAAGATTTGGATTTTGAAGTAGAAAGTGAGTTTTTCTGCAATGGTGAGTTTGGGAGTTCTTGTGTGTTTTTTGGTGTTATGTTGGCTAGTTGGTTGGCAATGATGAAAAGTTGAGATGAAACAAACTGCTATGGTTGGCAAGGCAGGGTTTGGAGTTTTTGGACTGAAAATGAAAAAGAGTCAAGGTATGATTTTTGAGTGAATGAGTGCACAATGGCTCATATGATGAATGGATCATGAAAGTAAAGTGCAAGGCTTGGTCTTTGGAAGTTTTTCTGGACTGGTTTTTGATAGGCACAAGCAAGGTGAGTTTGTGTTTTTTCAGTTGGAATGAAGTTCTTGGTTTATTATGTGTTGGCTGCTACTGTCCTATGTGTGTGTGAAGGTCTGCTATCATCACAATGGTACTTGGATCATGGAAAAGCAATGCAAGGTTTTGGTTTTTTGGAGCTTTTGACAGGTTTCTTGAAAATGCAAAGCAAGGTGAGATTTTGAGAGTGAGTGAAGTTGTTTTTGTCTGCAGTGGGATGGTGGCTAGCAGGGTTTGAACACACAATGCAAGGCTCAAGTTTGGTTCATTGTGAGCTTTGTTTGACAGCAAATGATAAATGTAAAAGATGAGGTTTTTGGAGTGAATGAAATTCGATGGTTGGTCTGCTATGTTATGCTTGATGGCTGCTAAGTGACAGAAAATGAGGCTTCATTCTTATCACAAGCAAGGCCAGGGTTTGTCTTATTTGGAAGCTTGGACAGAAAAAAAAACTCTGCTGTTGGAGTTGTGACAGCCTTTTTTAGCAAAATGGCCAAGAGTTTTTAGGAGATGAAAGAGGGTGGCTTTGTGTGCAATGCCATGACAGGAAAATGAGGCATCCAAATCTGCTGCTAGCCAGTTTTCTTGTGGTTTTGCGTTTTGACAGGTTTTGATAAATATGGTCAAAGTGGTTTTTAGGAATGAGATGAATCAATGCTTTTTGCTGTGCGTGATAGTGGTTAGTTGTGCCTGCAAGTGACTGAAAATGCTGAGGAAATGTTGTCTCAGTCAAAGCAAGGTTTGGTTCCTTTTGTGAGTTTTGGACTGATTTTGGTAAAATGCAAAGGATGAGGTTTTGGAGAATGAGTGAACAAGGTTGGTTCTGCTGTGTATGTTGGCTGTTAGCAAGGTTTGTCAATGATGAATGGATGGTCCAAACACAATGCTAGGCTTCAATTCTTTAGGAAGTTTTGACAGGTTTTGGACATGGCCAAATTGATGCAGTTTTTCAAAATGGGAAGTTCTGCTATGTTGTGATGGTTTGTGGCTTGTTCATTGTGTTTCAAATGACAAAAAAAAGATGAAAAAAGCCCTGCTGTTCTGTGTTGCTGGTTCTGCAAAATGTTTTTGGTTCTTTGGAGTTTTGATAGGTTTTTGCAAGAGTGCCAAAGCAAAGTGGATGAGTGAAGTCTGCAGTGTGTTGTCTTGTGTTGTTGCTGCTATGTCCTCATGACAGAAAAAATCCTCTACCAAACCTGCTGTTGGCTGTTGCTCCTATTTTAAACAGGATCTTGCAATTTTGTGGAGGAACATGCCAAGTGAAAATGAATGAAGTCTTTTTGGTTTTTGTGCTGCAATTGGCGTTACTCATGACAGGAAAAAGAGATGGAAAGCCATGCTGTTGGATGTGGTACAGTCCATGGCAAAGTTTTTTTTTGTCCTTTTTGGAAATTCTTGTGACAGCAAATTAGGAATGCCACAGCAAGGTGAGATTTTTGAGAGAGTGAGCCCTCTTGCCAAAATGGTCAAAAGTGATTTTTTGTATGAATCAATTTCTGTTGGTTTTGCCTGCTGTTACCCTTCTCATGACAGAAAATCATGGGCAAAAAATCTGCAATGTGATAAGGTACAAGTATGGTTCATGAGATGCATTTGGTGAGAACATGTACCTCCTTCCCTCAATCCAAGCAAGCAAGGGATGGCTCTTCTGTTGGTTTAGGCTGCTAATAATGTGTTCAAAATGACAGCAAATAGCCTCTAAATTTTCTGTTCTTAAGAGTACAAGGCAAGGCATGGTGGATGGTATGGACAAGTATGGTGAAATTGTCCTTTTCTTACAATTCAAGCAATCAAGCAATGGCCTCATGTACTGCATAATTTGAGCTTGCAAACACACTCTAAATGATGTTCCTGAGCTGTTCCAATTGGCCAAATGTTGGAAAAATGTTTATTTCAAAAAGTCAAACATTGGTCAAACTTGCATTTAAATGTGATAGGCCAAAAAATGCCATTTTGATTGGTGAAGTTTGGGCTCATGAAATTTATATTTTTGGAAAGAGGGGATCAAATGTGACTTGTAGGAAAAAACCCCACCAAAATTGGCCAAACGGTTTGGGAGATATGGCCCTTTGAAGTTCAAGGTTTTCTGAAATCGATTCGATCATAACTTGCCAAACACACATGGGAATTAAGAGTTCTTGGACTTTTTGGAAATGGGAGAACAAGATCTTCAACTTTCATGTTGGGCAAAAATTCATTTGAGGCTTGTATCATGATGTAAGTTTGAGGATCAAGACTTTCCATTTTTGGCAAGTTTCAGTTACAGGCCCAGTTTCCATTTTTGGAAATTTTTGATCTGGCTTCAAATTCTTCCATGATGGTGTTTGGCATGATATATGATGACTATTTGGACATGAATAAGATCTCACAAACCATTTCCTTTCATCAAATCACTGATTAAATAGGTAGTTGACCAACAGTTGACTTTTAGGGTTTCTGACTGATTGTGCATTGACTGATGATTTCCAAACCCTAATTCCTTGAGAACTTGACTTCAAATGATGTCCCAAGTTGTATGAACTCTTGATTATTGATCATGGTGCCCAAATTCCACAAGAATGGCCACCATCCACTGCCTTGACTGACTGTTGACTTTCTTTGACTTTTGACTGTCTGTATATGAACTGATGACCTCTGAGCCTTCAACCCTTGACATGAACACTTCAAATAGACCTCCAAGTCATGTGAACTTGTTGGACAAACCCTAGAGCCTTGGCTCCTTGAGAAACACCTTTGCTTGATTGACTGACTGATCTCCTGATCAGTTTGACCTAATTTCTTGATTGGCTTGCACTTGAGGCAAAAGAGGCAATGCAATGCTATGCAATGGATCATGATATGCTATGATCTAATATGAAAATGTATGCATAATGATAGGTGCAAATTTGAGGTGCTACACCCTGGACCATTGAAGTCGGGTTCATACATCCTGGCCGAGATATATTTTTCAATTGATCGGTTTTAGTCATCCGTTAGGATGCATTATGCAATATTTTAAAGTATGTTATCCGCCTTCCCTTCCTGTTTTGTACTGGATCCTGCTCCGTTTCATAATATTATGACAATCTTATTTCCTTGTTCTGCTGTACTGGTTGTTTCTTATCTTATTCTTATAATTGACTTTTCGAGGCTATCATTCATGGAAGCCCTAGGCATAAAAATAGGCTTTAATCATGAATGTCTTGTTCAATCCTCCGACTGATGGCGAGGTGGGGAAAATTGATATTGGTTCTTGACCCATGGCCGTTGCAAAGCTCGACATGTTCTAGATATATAAATCGGAAAGCCCCAGCGGGTTCTCGACTAATTGCATTTCTACTTTAACTATGTTAATGCATATTCTTGTCATGAGGATTGTGATAGCCCATGTGTGTTTTCGAATTAGTAATGACCAAATCCTGATATCTTTTAGATGATCATAGGTTTTTGGAAAATTCTGAGTATATCTGGCTTCATTCTTTACATGACCCATATTTATTGGGATCTGAGAATCTTTGGTGTGTTCTAAACCAAAAAAATCATTCTCATCGAATTATCAGTTCATAATCACTTTGTTGTTGGTCATCCCTTATAGAAGTGTTTTGCTGTGTTTAGATGCCTTATGATATCCTTTTATAATAGTACTTGAGCCCTCATGAGATTTGTTTATGATTTATACTATGTAGATACACAGCCTCAGCGAGCCAGGCTTTACTAATTTGTCAAGTATCTTACTTCGAACATAGGCCGACTAACTTCGAGTAGATCATGTCAGATATTTGTCCAGTGATACGTTACCCTAAATCGCTTAAGGTCAGGGGTTTGTTAAATTTGTATGATCGACATTCAGAGCCTAGGGGGGTTGATGTTAAATGCCAGAGGCTTCAATTTCGCTTGGACTTCAGTTAGGCCAGATGGTTATTAAACATTACCCGACCGAAGCCGATTATGCCAAAGGCTTCAAGTGCGCTTGTAATTCAGTCAGGCCATAGGTTTAATTAAACGTTACCTGATCAAAGCCGATTATGCTAGAGGCTTGAAGTGCGTTTGGACTTCAGTTAGACCAGAGGTTTTATTAAACGTTACTCGGTCGAAGCCGATTATTCCATAGGCTTCAAGTGCGCTCAGACTTCAGTTAGTCAGAGCTTTTATTAAACGTTACCTGACCGAATCCGATTATGCCAGAGGCTTCAAGTGTGCTTAGATTTCAGTTAAGCTAGAGGTTTTACTAAGCGTTACCCGACCGAAGCCGATTTCTCTCTTTTGTGAGGATCTTTATCGTTCTCGGCCCTTACTTTTATTGGAGGGTAAGTCTCTGTCCGATCTTCTTCCCGACAATTGCCATGTATAATCTAGGAAAGAGGAGGTGCTTCCTTCCCTCGCAGGGGAAAGGAGCGACACCCATTTGCCTAATGTAAGTTCTAATTTAATTTATAAACAACAAAGAAATTAATTTGTCTTATCTGACAACAATTATTTAAAGCATAAAATTTCATATACTTATCCTATTGTTTTTTTTGATGATTTATGTCTTGATGAAAGCTCCCCGAGTAGTTTGTAGACTTGATACTATCTTCGGTACTGGAAGCCGTTCCAGGTAGCCTTTTGTTGAATTCAAGGATTTCCTACCTCATGTCTTCATTTTCAATAAGCCTTGTCGGCCATGTTTGATTAATCAGAACCGGAACACATACAGTGAAAATACCTTTACACATCAATGAACCAAAATGGCTATTTATCCGATATGTTATATGATAGTATATTATGGTGTTGTATGATGTATGTAGTCGATACCAATTAGTGGGATGGAACTTGTCTCTTTTGTCTTGTATCTTATCTTCTACTATTTGATGACATTGTTTTTAGTGTGTTTGCTTAGAATCCACAAGTTTTCCTCTCTTTCATTTCTCTAATGGTGTTTGAAATAGTTGTTAGCAGTGTTGCATCCCTTTAGGCTAGTCTGCTTACAAGGGCGAGGAATACTACCTGCAGGACGAAGCTGGAGGCGAGTTGAGGACCTGAGACGATGCTCTACTGAAAAGAAGTCAAAAATTCCACATACATATGCAAGAAGTTTCATTTAACCAAACCAAAGACAATATATAAATCAGATTCGATAATTAATTAAATGATTATTTCAACATAATGTTACTACTAATATTTTGTTCATTCATCATCAACGACGACAAAAGCAACCTATTAATACCACATGAAAGCTCAAGGAATGTCCTGTATATTGGAGCTTCTTGTTAAGGTTAATGTCCTAGTTTGTAGGAGTTATTTTCTAGTTTGTAGGAGTTATTTTCTGAATTGTTAATAAGTTGCCTAGTCTTTAGGAAGTCCTATTTTTTAGGCTAATGCAGATTCTGTTATGTAAGGGTTTTAAATAGCCAACTTCTCAAATGAAATAAACAAGCTTTTCAGTTTATCATTTGGCATCAGAGTAGCAGTGCCAATGGGAAGTTCGTGCAACCGGAAATTCCAAGATTCGATGGGTACTATGAGCACTGGGCAAAACTGATGGAGAATTTCCTCCTTGCAAAGGAACATTGGACCCTAATTGAGAAGGGAATCGACACGGTTCCAGAAGGCACTCAAGGACAGAAGCACAAATGAAGGTGATAGAGGAGCAACGGTTGAAAGATATGAAGATAAAGAATTATCTGTATCAAGCAATTGATAGAGAAATCTTGGAGACCATACTCAATGATGATACTTCCAAGCAGATTTGGGACTCTATGAAACAAAAGTTCAAGGGTTCCACGAGGGTGAAGAGGGCTCAATTGCAAACATTGAAGTCTGAGTTTGAAATACTCAGAATGAAGGAGGGAGAGACTGTTAATTCCTATTTTGGGCGAACTCTTTCCATTGCCAAACGGATGAAAGCGTGTGGAGAAATTGTACAAGAAAGGGATATTACAGGGAAGATTCTCAGATCCCTTGTACCAAAATTTAATTATGTTGTTTGCTCCATTGAAGAATCCAACAATGTCGACACTCTTATCGTCGATGAACTTCAAAGCAGCTTGTTGATCCATGAGCAGAGAATGAAGAATGTCGACGGAGAAGAACAAGTATTGCTGAAGGTGACTCATGAAGGGAGATCTGAAAGAGGGAGAGGTCGAGGAAGAGGAGAAATTAGAGGAGGTCGAGGAAGAGGGAGAACATATCTAAACAAAGCTAATGTGGAATGTTACCGATGTCACAATTTTGGCCACTTCCAATATGAATGCCCTACATTAGGAAAGCATTCAAATTACGCAGAACTAGACGAGAAGGAGGAGATGTTGCTGATGGCCTATGTCGATGAAATTGGAGCAAAGCGAGAAGACATTTGGTTCTTGGATTCAGGCTGTAGTAATCACATGTGTGGTAACAAAGCTCTATTTTATGAGTTTGGAAGTGTCTCTCAACAAAATGTGAAGTTGGGCAACGATACTAGAATGCAAGTTTCTGGAAAAGGAAGCATCAAAATGGAGGTTGATAATGCTAAATTCACCGTCAGTGATGTCTTTTGTGTTCCTGAACTCAAAAATAATCTTCTAAGCATTGGGCAACTCCAGGAAAGAGGTCTTTCCATCCTTATAGAAGCTGGAATGTGCAAACTTTTTCATCCACAGAGAGGTTTGATCATTCAAATCAAAATGACGGTAAATCGGATGTTCATCTTGGTAGCCAAGATGCTATCAATGTCCCTCCAACCAAAACAGGAAGTATGTTTCAATGCAGCAAGTGAGGACCTCACACACCTATGGCACTGCAGATTGGGACATATCAGCAACACAAATCTCCAAATCTTGCAGAGTAAGCAAATGGTGCAAGGTTTGCCTCAATTGACAATCTCAAATGAAGTCTGTGTAGACTGTTTGAAAGGAAAGCAACACAGGGAGCCCATTCCAAAAAGAAGCACATGGAGAGCAACACAAAGGTTAGAACTTATTCATGCTGACTTGTGTGGTCCAATTTCACCTATTTCTAATAGTGAAAGAAAATATGTGCTATGCTTAATTGATGATTATAGCCAGAAAGTTTGGTCGTATATTTTGCATGCAAAGTCAGATACATTTGTTGTATTCAAAATATTTAAGACATTTGTTGAGAAAGAAACCGATCTTTCTATCAAATGCTTACGAACAGATCGAGGGGGGGGGGGGGAGTTCACCTCTATTGAGTTCAACGATTTCTGTAAAGACAATGGAATTAAAAGACAACTGACGACGGCATACACTCCTCAACAAAACGGAGTCGCTGAAAGGAAAAATCGTACAGTGATGAACTGTGTAAGAAGCATGTTGTCTGAAAAAGGTATTCCAAAACCTTTTTGGCCTGAAGCAGTAAAGTGGATAGTTTATGTTCTCAATCGATGTCCCACAATAGCCTTAAAAGATACAACCCCAGAAGAAGTTTGGAGTGGAGCAAAACCATCAGTTGAACACCTCAGGGTCTTTGGGTGTGTATGCCACATACATGTACCAGATGCAAAAAGAACGAAGTTGGAAAGCAAAAGTATAAGTGGCATTCTGTTGGGAATTAGCGATGAATCAAAAGGATACAAAGTATATGATCCCGTGTCAAAGAAGGTAGTAATCAGCAGGGATGTTGTGTTTGAAGAGAAGAAAAAATGGGATTGGGATAAGAGCTATAAGCAGCAGATACTTGATGAGCTTGAATGAGGAGAAAGTGAAGATAAAATAACTGTAGAAGAAGAAATTGATGGGGACTTGGAGGCTGCACATCCAAATTTTGATGATAATGCTGCTGTTTTTGAAGATGAAATTGAGACAAGTGATGCAACAACACATCCGTCAATTTTCAGCACTTCCTCAAACTCCGATACAGAAGTACGAAACAGGAGGCCACCTATCTGGATGAATGATTATGTGAGCGGAGAAGGTTTTTCAGATAATGAAATTAATTTTGCTGTAAGTACAAATTCAGACCCTGATAATTTTGAAGAAGCTATGAAAAGTGAACATTGGAAGAAAGCTATGGAGGTTGAAATCAAGAGCATAGAAAAGAACAATACATGGTTCCTCACTGATTTACCAAAAGGCGCAAAGCAGATTGGAGTAAAGTGGGTTTTCAAAACGAAACTGAATGAGCTCGGTGAAGTGGAGAAATTTAAAGCCCGATTGGTCGCCAAAGGGTATGTGCAGCGATATGGAATTGATTATGCTAAAGTCTTCGCACCGGTGGCTCGAATGGACACTGTCAGAATTATTCTTGCACTAGCTGCTCAGAAGGAATGGAAGGTATATCAACTTGACGTCAAATCTGCATTTTTACATGGCGAGTTAATGGAGGATGTCTATGTAGAGAAACCCCTTGGTTTTGTGAAGAAAGATGAACCTCACAAAGTGTACAAGCTTAAAAAATCTCTCTATGGACTCAAACAAGCTCCTCGAGCTTGGTTTAGTCGCATCGAATCATATTTCTTAAGGGAGGGATTTGAGAAGTGCTCCAGCGAGCAAACTCTGTTCGTTAAAACTAGCATTCAAGGTAAACTTTTGATTGTAAGTTAATATGTTGATGATTTAATATATTCTGGGAATGATGAATCAATGATGATGGAATTTAAGAGGTCAATGATGAAGGAATTCGATATGTCGGATTTAGGAAAGATGAGGTATTTCCTTGGTATTGAGGTGCAACAATTGAAAAATGGAATCTTCATTAGCCAAAAGAAGTATGCATGGGATGTACTTAAAAGATTTCAAATGGAAGAATGCAATGCTGTTTTAAATCCTATAGTTCCTGGTTTCAAAATTTCGAAAGATGAGAATGGAGTTATGGTTGAGAGCACTTTCTACAAACAGCTAGTTGGGAGCTTGATTTACTTAACATCAACTCGTCCAGATTTGTTGTATGCAATGAGCTTAATTAGTAGGTATATGTCTCAACCTACAGAACTTCATCTTAATGCTGCAAAAAGGGTGCTAAGGTACGTGAAGGGAACTACCAGCTTTGGCATTTTATATCAGAAAGGAGCAAGTAACATGTTGACTGCCTACAACGACAGTGATTATGCAGAATGTTTGGAGGATAGAAAGAGCACTTCAGGATATGCTTTCATGATCAGTTCAGGAGCAGTAGCTTGGTCTTCTAGAAAGCAACCAATTGTGACACTGTCAACGACGGAGGCTGAATACGTAGCAGCAGCGGCATGTGCTTATCAAGCGATGTGGATGAAGATGGTTCTTAAAAGCCTTTGCTGTGATAATAATGAGTGCACAACCATTTTTTGTGATAATAGTTCAACAATAAAATTATCCAAAAATACGGTTCTGCACAAAAAGGAGTAAGCATATTGCAGTTCGACTCCATTTTCTAAGAGATTTATGCAAGGAAGGAGCAATCTGTTTAGTTCATTGTGGCTCACAGGATCAAGTTGCTGATATCCTAACAAAGCCTCTCAAGCTGGAACAATTTCAGAAGCTTAGAGATTTACTTGGAGTATGTGAAGTAAACTAAGTAATCTACTTAGTTTAAGGGAGAATTTGTTAACGTTAATGTCCTAGTTTGTAGGAGTTATTTTCTAGTTTGTAGGAGTTATTTTCTGAATTGTTAATAAGTTGCCTAGTCTTTAGGAAGTCCTATTTTTTAGGCTAGTGCAGATTCTGTTATGTAAGGGTTTTAAATAGTCAACTTCTCAAATGAAATAAACAAGCTTTTCAGTTTATCACTTCTGTCATCAAAGAACAACTACAAAACGCAAAGTTTACTAAATAAGTATAAACCTGTGCAACATATAATCAGAACCGAAATACATTGTCGGCCACCCACCCTTATTACGTAAGCCGACATGGAAATATTTATTGTTTCCGTCACCAACATTTAGTCAATGATCATTAGGATTCTCATGTTCCTGTATCAGAAGGTAAGACGCCTTCTAAAGAGTTGTTTGATACATCCTCTCTTCGAGTTCAATTGTCAATTAGCTCGCAAAGTTATGATACATCAACATATGATTTTAAGACGATCCTTAAACTTCTTTGGTTAAGTATGAATATATGATGAAATTACAGCAGCTCAACAGATTTCCTCATGCTTTCAATAAAATTCGTCTGTGACCATTGTGAGCTAGATTAGGGAGACATCAGGGAGTCCAATGCGTCTTATTATGGTCAAGCTTCAGTGATAAACGTACATATATGGAGTGCATCAACAATAGCATATTGTTCTATAGTCCATTTAACATAAACAGGTTCTTACTTTGTTAAGCAATTTTCGTTTTCTGTCTTAGAAGTTCTAGGCCATTGAATCCATAATTTTTGAGTATTCTTCACTGAGAACTAATGTAGAAAAATAGCTCTAGTGTGTGATAGTACAAATAATCTTAGTCTGTCCCAAGTCGCATCCCGAAGTATACCTATTTGTGATGGATCAATCATTTGGTTGTGTTTTCCACTAGGAGGATGGTAGTAATCTGCGACCTGCAGTTTAAACTCTTGAAACACAGCTCTTCATCGACCACACATACTGGTTTAACAGTTTAGATAGGGTTCTTGAGTCGTGCAGAGGGTGTTTGGGTTGTGATCGGCATCATAACCATTTCCTTTGACGTGATGCCACAATCTCCGACCGTCACCATTCCAGTTTCATGGCGTCTGTTACCTTTAATCTGCTATGCAATTACATCGCATGTAGTAGTTCGAAAACTTTCTAAACTCATAATCTTTAATGAAAGCTTCGAATTTAAGTTAGTAACATGACCAAATCGTAATGTTTTTCTAGATAAATAGCTGATATTGAACGGATTCTCATGCAAATTTGAACACATGTTTGCTCGTGTGAATTCAGCGACATGGATGAAAACTCGGCTTAACAAAACTCCTGAATATCATGATGGTTTTCTTTTTGGAAGACTCCCCATGGAAGAATTGATGAACAATGTTCCATTTGATTTGCTGTTGTACCAATCTGCATCTTCTGATATATGAGATAGGCAAGTCTTTGGCAAATATCTCAGTAATAAATTAGAAATGACTTTTCTACATACTCCTTTTCTATTCAAGATAAAATGATTTTTCATCTCACTCACACATATTTCTACCTATCAAAAATCCAAAGAGAACAAAACAGATTATTATCATTAACAGAGATCTTGACCACTCATTTCTATCTCTTTTACTATTCCTAAATTTATCACAATCATAAAACGGTGAATAATGAATTTTTGAAATCTTTCTGTTTACTTAATCAATAATTGATGCATGTTTTTCGCAAGTATATGAAATACATCATAGTAATATAAAAGATTATCGATCCCACATAGACCAATGTCAATCTATCGATTACTATCATTATGGTGCTTATCTAAGGCTAATCAAACATGTGTATAGAGTACACATGAATTAAAAATAGTGAAGATAAATTCAGAGAAAATGATACTGAAATGTAACTCACATCGATTAAACAACATTCATATTGTTTCTAAATAGAATTACTTATGGGATAATATTTTCTTCCTTAAAAAAGAGTTAATTAAAAAGGAACCGTCACGTTAGCATAATCGGAATCAGACCTAACCTCTAATCTATATCAGCCGCTCACGCTGCACTAGTCGCGTATTGCGTTAAAGTGAAAAATCCTTTTTTATATAATTACCTCTAAGGCTCAGTTGAAAAATACTTTTGATTGGAATTTTTTAACATAAAAGGGTTTCCGGCATATGCTCGGCCAACCGGATCCTAAACCTATAAACGCGTCCGAAAATAATTTTAAAATAACTTTTTAATAATATTAAAATCTCCTAACTAATTTAACAAGGCACTTTCGCTGTTTTTATCAATTAAAAACTAACCAAGTTTTATCTTAAATGTCGAACGACTTTCGATCTTACCCGACTTAATCACGGATCTACTTTCATAGTAACTGATCAAATTAAACACAAAAAACTTATTTTAAAATCAAAACAACCCCTAAAATATTCCTACAGCTACAACATGCGGAGTACCGTTGGAACGACGGTCCTCACATTCCAACACTAAGGATTTAGCTGGACATGATTACATTAAACAACATAGCATATAATTGATTCATGGAATAAGTCATATAGGGAAACAAAGTGCTAAGTGTGAAAATGATTTTAAAAGTGAACAACGGGAATGATATGTTCAAAGTATGGTTTGAAAACGAATCTTTTGCGATGATAAAATTAATCTGACAAGTACTCGTGCAAGGAAAGTAAACAAGATAAAACAGCGCAATGAAGTAACACAAATTAAAGATAGTGCGAGGTAATAAACAATTTAAAAGCGAAGCGAGAAATAAATAATAATAATGCAAATTATATTTAAAATCTTCTCCAAATCGGAGATTTGAATATGGTACAAATTTGAATAAATCTGACTTGAAAGTAAAATGACGGCAAGCTTAACTTCTACTCTACGGTGCTCCAAACTCGATTACAACAATGGTGCAATAATCCTCTGATGTGAAGAATTATTTCTTTAACAATGTGATTCTATGGCCTATGCTGCAACTAGACTTGGATGCCTACAACTAAATATCTAAGTCCTATTTATAGTGTAACAATGCATTGAAAGTTATGTAGCATCTTCAAAATTTGTGTGAAGGAAATATCTCTGGTCATGGCCACTTTCTACAACCGTCCTTGACTGGACGCGAAATGGGAAGATGGCGCCCGCCATCTAGGCATGTCATCCATCATGTGTACAAGGGGTGGAAGACGTGGTCTTGTGACCGTTGGAACATGGATAAGTGCTTACACATCATGGTTACCCCATGGCCAACGCCATATGTGTATTTTCCACTGAAAATCTCTGATTCTTGCTCTTTTCGCTTCCTTTTTCTGTGAAAGACTTTATTTAGGAAATGTACCTGAAAACAAGACAAAATACTAGCATAACGCAAGAAAATAACAATAAAACTATAATAATCATGTGCAATCCAAGTCAAATACGCAGTGTGTTTCAGTGTTATCAAATTTCTCCCACACTTAAACCTTTGTTTGTCCTCAAGCAAACTATTATGAGCACAAAAGAAAAACAGCAACACATAAGTATCAAATTCAGGCTAAAGACTTTTAGTTCGATCAAGATTACGTAGATAGGTACTAACTCGTGAACTAAGGATATCATAGTAACACTTTCCGCGATTTGCGGTCATAAGTTTCCTTCCTATACAAACCAATCAACATCATGTTATTATACCTAGGCCTAACTTACTCATCCCCTTTTCATTCAGGTGTAATCACATTAAACCCGTTATCTTGTACTCACATGGTGAACGAACCTGTTGCTGATCATGATCCAAATTTGTGTCAACATTAAATAATTTTGCTATTTATCACAAACATATAAGCATAAGTTTCAAAAGTTTCTCTACTGTTGGGTTAAGTAACCGGGTGAGGGTTACCTAACTTAGAGGAGGAATACTTTTTCAAATTCTTCGCTTTTTCTACATGTATTTTTTTCTTTTTCTTTCTTTTTATGTGATCATTCACCTATTTGCATCGGCTCGTTCACTTACTGGTAACTAAGATGGTGCTGACTGCTAAAATAAACTACTTAAGGATAAATTCAAGTGTGAGATTTCAAGGCCACAACATAATAAGTATATGGATCGGTTCCTATAATTAAGAAACTTACGGTGTCAGAACAATATCAATTTTTCAAAAGTTTTTCCAAGTCTCTGCAGCCTATCTTAAACTTGTCTGACAATCCAAATTTTCAAAATAACAACTGTTTTCTTATTTAAAAATTGTTTTTTCTTTGTTATGGCTCAAGAAATGGGGGAAAGTAGACAAACTACACATACGATTCATCAAACACATGTAATTATTAAAAACAAACTAGAAGCATAATTAAAACTAACTAGAAAGCAATAAAATTAGAAAACATAAATAAGTTAATTTTAAGGTGATTATTATGGATGTATGTGATGTGATTGCTATTGTTCATTGTTAATTATACTATGAGATGCATGAATTTTGTACCTAGTGGACATTTTGTTTGTGATATGCCTAACATACAAAGGCAATGATCATACCCTTATCCCAACAGAATTCCATTTTTGAATCTCATTTTATTAAATTTAAAATTATCATACTTTTACACTATTTCAAATTAATTTTCAGAAAACTTGTGAAAGAATTATATTTAAAAAAAGAAGGTAAAAGTAAACTTGTGAAGATGAAATAGCAAGTATGGTAAGCATACATGAGTCCCATCCATGATGATGTAAAGTTGAGTAATTAAACACACCAACAATTTGACATTTGAGACAAATAACAATGGCATCACATTAAACGGTTTTAAGAAAAATTAATCTTCCACATACTTTATATGTAAGTAAATCACAATAAAAAGAATAAAATATAAAATAGATATAGATAATTTGTTTATTCAGTCCAATCAAACAGATCTATGTGAAAATAGTAATTTTTCAAACTACTGGAATTTAAGATGAGTTATAAAAAAATAAATAAAAATATCTTTTATTTGCAATCTAATTGTTTCATACTCTCTCTTTTTTCTCAATATCTGAATCACATAAATTCAAATCATTTAAAAATGTTTTGTGACTCCTTTGATATCTATAAATATCTTTCGATTCTTAGAATAATGAATTCTAAGAACCCCTCTAGAAAATTTTCACATGTAGTAAAAGTGACAAAAACCACTTTATGCTAGTCTAAAAATTGAGAAATTGTCTTGTGGACCCGACTCGGAATGCACCTCGCGTTCCCGGGCCACCGTCCTTGTGGGATTTCCATGCGCATCGCGTATGCCTCCACCTGCTTCGTGGATGATGTTCTTGCTAAAAACATTAAAATTGATTGATCTCTCTGATGCTAGTCAGGGAAAGTCGTAAATGTATGGTTGAAGTGTTTGTAATGAATAAAAAGTTTGTGACCACAATTGTTGGTAGTCCAAGATTTCTTCACAGGGTTGCTCTTTTTTTGTTATTTATCGTCCTTTTTTATTGTTTTGGTCCTTGCTTCCCTTTTATAACATAACTTTAGCTTAATTAGTCTAATTACCATTAAACACCATTGTAACATCAAAATTCTTAATAATCGTAATTGTTCCTAAATTTATGTAGGATATTGTAACTGGAAAAGTGACTTATTGGATCCTGTAACAACCATAATCAGAAATAAGAAGCCCATACAACCTATTTGGATCCTACTCGATCTAAGGATATTGTAAGACCCCAATTTTGACCCTAAGATCCCTCATGAAATTTCATCATAAGCATTAGTATTGGGATCATGCTTTGGCATCCTCCTTACCCCTCTTCATTGGGTTTGTTTTGGGAGAGACCACCAAGCACTTTTTGATTATATTACACTTGTATATTATCATTTCACTAACAAATACCAAAAATATGTCTTTGTATCTATCTAACTCTTTTGCAGGTAGAGGCATGATCTCCTTGGTTCATTGATCACATCTAGGGTTTGAGACCCTCATGAACAAAGAGCACAATCAAGAATTGATTCAAGAATGGTTATGAACATCATATATGAGTCTCAATGATCTTTACATGTTATATTGATCAAGTTTTCTTCAAGAGTTTGAGGGTGATTTGCCTTGGAAACCCTAGTTTGACTAGGTATCTTGAGTAACTTCTCCAACAAGCTATCTCACCTATTGATCAAATTCTTCAAGGGACACTTCAAATTTCATCATATTATGCATATATGATCTACCATGAGTCAGTAAAGTCAAGATAATTGGAAGTTAGCAAGTTGGTTGATGGTGGTTGGCCAGATGAATTCATCTGATCAAAACTGGGTCTCCCTAGACCCTATCTCCTACAATTTTCACCATATGAAAATTATTCCAAGAGAAAACTTACTCTAAATGTCATTATAAACAACTTTCATGTTGAGACCTAGAGCTAGTTTTGCTTGGAAAATCATTTTCTATGTTGAAACATTATAGGTCATTTTGTCTAAATCCTAATTTGAAAGTCAACTTCCCAAGTCCATAACTTGCTCAATTTTAATGATATGAAATATTTCCAAGTTTCCCAATCAAATTCAATGTGTCAACTTCAACTTTTATGTTTGGAGTGGGATCTAATTCAACTTTTTTGAGCATGTGATATGAGGCCACATTATAGGTCACTTTTGACTTATACCATTGATCAAGTGATTTTGCCAAACTTCAAAAATGCATAACTCTATCATTTAAACTCCAAATGACATGAAATTGGTGACCATTTTTAACGTATTTGAGAGAGCTACAACTTTGATAAAGACACTTTTCTCATTTGAAGCTCCTATAAAAAGTTAAGCAAGGTGGAATATTGAGACATATGGCTTGACACTTAGAAAATTTTCAATATGTCAAAATTTTCCACACTTCCACCTCAAATATCTCCAAGTTCCAAGCTCCAAATGAGAAAGTATTCAACATCAAACTTGTTCCTCTTGATCTCACCTTTCCAAAAGAGCTAAAATTCATGCATTTTGGATGAGAAATGCATAGGCTGCACATGGCTTAAACAGGCTGGTATCATGTGGCATGGATCAAACTTCAAATGACAATGCTCAATTGCCTTGCAATCCAATCCATCTCCAAAGCATCTGAACTTCATTTTGGACTTTCAAACAATCATTTCATGGGCCTATGCGCGCCCATGCACCATGCTTGCATCATTTTACCAAATTTGGAAAGTTGAAAGAGTGTGCAAATATCATTTGAATTCTCTATAAATTGAAGCCCTCATGCTCAGAAATCACACACACAAACTGTGCCAGCTTTGAATCCCCATAGAAAATCCTTCATACTAAGAGGATAAACCTGAGAAATTCAGTTGAATTTGAGCTTGAATCTCCACTGTTTTGGAATTCAATTCTCTAGGAGTCCATTGATTCTAAGCCTTTCCATTCCTCTTCTGCAAGCAATTGAAGTGAAGTAAAGCACGATTCAGATCAAGATCTAGCAAGCTCAGACCTCCATTAAAGGTAATTTGCAGAAAATTTGAACTCTTCGATTCTCCTTGTTTCTTGCTCAATTCTATTGATTATTGTGTTGGCTGAAGTCCTACCAATATAGGCAAGGTGTTTGAGTTGCTTTGAGGCCAAATCGAAGCAACTCATATCATGAACCTCATTTTTCAAATCCACATATCTCTCAGTATAGTTGGAATTGGAAGAAATGGAGGTGATATTCGTGCTCAGTGATGTTTTCTCTTTAAAATCATGTCCCTGTTTTAAATTTTGGTGATGATTCATGTTGACCAGTCCGGCGAAGCTCGCCGGAGAAGACAACCGGAGCTCTGGCTCCGGTGATGAGGTGTCTTTGGTCTAAACCGTGTGATCCAACCTCCACGTTTTAATCTCAGTCATTCATTTTGATTACTCAAGTTACAGCGCGCTTGACTAAGGAGTTGGTGGAACGCGCGTGGTGGATCATCAGATCTTCCACCTCAATTAATGAGGGAGATCTGATGGTCCACGTATTTTAGCATTTTCTAAATTTCCATTTAATTCCATTTTCTTCAATAATTCATAATAAATTTAATATTGATCCAAAAAATATGGGACTTTCACCAAAAAATTTCAAATATTTTTCTCTTTCATATTCTGAATTAAAATAATTTTTTGGATCATTATTAATATTTTTCATGAATTAATTGATTTTTCATTTGTTTTTAATTGTTTAAAAATATTTTTAAGTGTCCAAAAATTATGAATTTTTTTATCCAAGGTCCTTTGACCTTGTTTGACCTATGATAAATCACATGGCCATTTATTTGTTGTTTTGATGTGATTTTAGGATTTGGACAAAACATATTTGAATTTAATGCATTATTTTAATATTTTTAATTGAATAAATGCCATTTAAATTGTGTTACAATTTGGATTGACTTATTTGAGTTTCTCATTTGTTGTTGGGCCTTGGTCAAGGTTGATTTGACTTTGTCAAATTAATATTATTGGATTTAGGGGATTGATGGAATGTACATTCCATCTCCCAAAATGAATGAATAATATTAATTTGGTAAAAGTCTTCCTTTGACCAATTTGTGATCTCATTCATCCCCTTCCCTCTTCATCTAATTCTCCTCTTCTCCCATTCATTTCAATTGGCCAATGATATCTCAAAGTCCTAATGCTAGTTGATTGAAAGATTAACACGAGTATGGATGAGATTAGGCCACACCTTTTGCATATTTTTTTGTGTGGTATGTTTAATGAGCATAGTTCTTAATACTATGTCTCCAACATGAATTAACACAAAAAGTTTATTGCCTGACCTCAAATAGTTGCGACTTCTACATAAGTCCAATTACGATTGCTTAACATAACGCTAAATTTGTAACATAAAATGCATAAACATTCTAGTTAGTGAGATTGTAAGTCTCCCCTCTTCCATGATATTGTGTGGAAACTTGGCCTTCTTTCCTTCCTTTGGAATATGTTTTGGTTCAAGGATCCATGCTTGTGGCAAGTGGGTTGAGTGTTCTCCAAAGAATGTCTTGAAATCAAAAAAGAAAAATAAAACTAACTATTAACTTACTAACCATTAACTTTTACTTTCAAGCTTTTACTTTTAATGCAATTTACTTTTATTGTTCTATTATCATTTGTCATTGTAGATATCATTCTAATTGTTTATGTTTATGCACTTCTCACTTTGTCCACTTGGACCATATTGTGTGATATACTTTGTTGCTTTGCTTGTTTGTATGGTCTTTGACCATTAATGCACATAATAATAACAAAAACATTAAAATTTTTTTGAGTGGACTGTTGGTTTGATCTTACCCAATTGGACTTAGAATTTAGGAAACATTCCTTTGCTAATGGACTTGACCAATGCCAATTTGTTGAAGAACCAAGGACTTGCAAGTTTGAATTCATTTGATACATCATTCTAGATCTCTCTAGATTCATCTGTAACATTGATTATTGTTAAGCTGTTATGTTGAACCTGTGACTTGTGGAATTCATCTGTTGCATGGGCTATTTTGAAGAAGATATTTGAAGTGGATAAGCTTGGATGAGGCCATCTTTATTTGATGCCTTTTCTCTTCAAGATTGATATGATTGTGCATTTGTGTGTTGCTTGATTTCAAAAAATCCAAGGGAATTCTGGGTTTCTATTGACACACTTGTCTATTGGATTGCTCCCATTTGGTCAGATCTTTTCAACTTTAAACTTTTAAATTTTTGTGCATAGGATAGTCTCTTCATCTTCTCCCTATTTCTTTAATTTCAAAATCTCTCCCTCCATTTATAAAATCTTCTTTGTGTGAACTGTTTTTGTTCTAAACTTTGACCGCTTTTGTAAAAGGTAGAAACTTTGGACTTATGCCATTGCATTTTCAAACTCATTTTCTTAAATCAAACTTGTAAGTAAACTTAATTATACTTGACTTAAACTTTAAAAAAAAGGCCAAAAATAATTAACACATTCAAACCATTTTAGGCCTTTGTGCCTTTCAAACTTAATTTTTGTTAAAACCAACATACTCACTTTGAAATTTCTAGCACGAACTACGAGGTTTTGATCCCTCATTTTTATGTTGGTACGTAGGCACAAGACCGAAGGTCTTGTCAAACACAAAAGTATAATTAATGAATTCTTTTCTCATCCCCCCATCCTATTTGTTTGAAAACATCACTTTGTACAAAATACATATGCACACATAAAGGGCTCCCTAGGAGTACCTAGGACACTTTGGGTGCTAACACCTTCCCTCTGTGTAACCAACCCCCTTACCCGTGATCTCTGATTTTTATTAGTTTTTATTTGAAAAATACTTACTATTTGGGTTTTGTTCGTACTTTTTCCATTTTCCCTTGGAAACAATAAAAGCGCGGTGGCGACTCTTGTTATTTGATCTCTAGCTTGTCAATAGCTTGATGATCATGAATTTCCCGCTACAGATATAGTTCGAGATGTAGTGATGGCATGCACCTAACCTTTATTTCTCGCCAGGAGCCGAGTATGCACCTCGATTTCTATTATTTTAAGAATGCTTGAAATATCTGATTTCATGCCTCGGGCAACCATATAATTTTCGGGATGTACATAAGCCCCCCGGGCATGAATCCTGAAAGGATGAAATGTTCGGATGAAAGAATCCTGAAATATTATTCTTTGTTGAAGATGAGGTATAACCCGACCTGCTCTTACAGTCATGCACTTTCTAATTCGACACAATGATGTGTATATGAAGAATCTTTTATAACATGGGGTATATCTTTTTGCCATATTTTATCTCTTTTTCTCTCCTGTAACATATTTGGATCTTATTGAGGTCCTTGGATTTATAACAATGTTGTATTTTACTTCCACTGATATTTACCTTGCCTTTAGGCCTAGAGCGTATTTTGTCTTGCTAAGAAGGGTAAGACCCAAGGGTACTTTGGGAAGTTTTACCATTTTAATGATGTTGGAGAACACTACGTTTTTAATAAAGAGGTCGAAGATTCCTGGTAGTTTCTGGATATAGCGTCGTCTTAGAACCCGACGAATTCTGGCCGTAGAGAAGTCGGAGAGCCTTAGTGAGGTCTCGATTTATGGTCGTTGTAGAACCTCGTTGTTCTTAGATTTGTAATACCCCATGTAGTTTTCGAGTATTATGGTAACCTAGGATCTTTTACGGGCTTCCTTCATTGTACTTTGATTTAAATAAGACCCGATCGATGTAACAACCCATTTTTTTAGTATTGAATTATTATACTATTATTATTATAATTTTAATTTAATTATGTGGAGTGTTAATTAATTAATTGGTGTATTAATTCATTATCTAGTGGATATGAGAAATAATTAAATAATTGAATTGATTAATTAACTTGGTTGCATAGTGGGTGGTTAATTATTTAAATTTAAATAGAGGTATTTAAATATTAGGTATTATTGGGCCTGTAGCACCTCAAATTTGCACCTTACATTTTGTACATACATTTTCATATTAGGTCATAACATAACATGGTCCACTGCATAGCATTGCATTGTCCTTTGCCCCAAGTGCAAGATCATCAGACAGAATTAGGTCAAACTGGTCAGGAGATCAGTCAGTCAAGCAAGCAAGTACAATTCTCATTAAGCCAAGGCCCTAGGGTTTGTCCAACATGTTCACATGACCTTGGGGATCCATTTGAAGTGTTTTGGTCAAGGATTGGATGTTCAGAAGTCATCAGTCAATGCACAGTTTGCCAGAAACCCTAAAAAGTCAAACTTGGTCAACTGTGATTGATTTTATGGTTTTGATGGTGGGATTTGGTTTGAGAGAGCTTATTCATGTCCAAATAGGCCTCATATATCATGTCAAAAAACTATCATGGAAGAATTTGAAGCCAGATCAGAAATTTCCAAAAATAGAAACTGGACCTGTAATTGAAACCTGCCAAAAATGGAAACTTCTTGAGCCTAAACTTACATCATGATACAAGCTTCAAATGAATTTTTTCCTAACATGAAAGTTGAAGATCTTGTTCTCCCATTTCCAAAAAGTCCAAGAACACTCAATTCCCATGTATGGTTGGCAAGTTATGATCGAATCATTTTCAGAAATTTTTGAACTTCAAAAGGCCATATCTCTCAAACCATTTGGCCAATTTGGGTGGGGTTTTTTGCAACAAGTCACATTTGATCCCCTCTTTCCAAATATGCAACCATCATTCACCAAAACATTACCAATCAAAATGGCATTTTTGGACTTGCATGAATTAATTTCAAGTGAGGTTGAAAAATGAGTTTCAAAATTAACCACTTCCAACCAATTCTACCAATCAAATATGTTCAGAAATCATATTTTGGACATGTTCAAGGCCCATTTTCGTGCAGTACATACACCCATTACCAACTTGCTTGAAAATTGGCAAAAGGACACTTTTCACCAACTCCATTCCACTTTTTCATGAACCTTGATTAAGTACCATTGAACAGAGTATATATTCATCATTTTCTCTCTGAAGGAAACCCTAGCAGCCACAGAAAGAACAGAAAAAACTCACTCTCTCAAAATCTCATCTCTGGCCATTTTCAAAATCTGTCAACAATTGTCAAAGAACTCAACATTGCATTGCTTAATACAACATCTAACCACCACCTTGAGCTTGTTTCCACCTTCATTTCACAACTGGAAGGCCATTTCCACGACTGTTTTTGCTAAGCTCCATCAATGGCAGTTCAAGGTTAAAGCCATTTCAAGCTATCTCGAGCCAAGCCAACTTCATCATTCAACTTTGGGGAACTTGAAAAGCATCTGTTTCATCACAAAATAGCCAAACAACCCTTGAATCTCAACTGTTTTGCAGATTTGGTGAGTTTTCGATTTCCACTATTTACAAAACTATGATATGCTTTAGCTAGGTCTTGTTGTGCTGGTCATTCTGAAACTTAAACCACTAAAAATGGTTAAGTATGCTGAAAGTTACATGGATCTAAAGTTTGATAGTTGAATATGTTTTTGATTCGATTCTTGATGTTTAGCTCAAATTACTGAAAACCAAGCCTGGATTTGGATTGTGTGATGTTAGACGATTCTAATGTTATGTTTAATTCCCATTTCTGGGATTTTTGTTCATCATTGATGATGAACATCACTGTAGCAAAAACCCTAAAACGCTGCCCAGATTTTTTCGCGTGTGCATGTCGTGGTACTGTTCCAGCCCCCATGACCAATAGAAACATTTCCTGCCTTTGCCCTAAACGACCGTGTTTCAATTAGTGACCCTGGGAATTACAAAATTGCCACTGGCGTGGCATGTGACATATTGAAATATGTTGTTTTTTTCATTTTAATTTCACTTTTGATCACAAACTTTGAAAAATCATAACTCTTTTGTTGTTAGTCCAATTTCCATGGGATTTTTTGCATTCTTTTCATCATGATCTCTACTTAATTGTCATATTTTTTCCAGATTTTTGTGATGAATGGATTTTATCTGGCATTATGGTTTGTGACATGTGCTCATATTTTGTACACTTTGCCAAAACATTTGTGAAATGGTGATACTTTATCCAATGGCTCCCAAATGTTTTGTGCTTAAACTAGACACATTCATGGTGATTTTGGTTTAGAGTTTGTGAATTTATCTTATCTGGTTGTTGAGTTATGATTTTTTGAATTAGGGTGTGACAATTTGTGTCACACCAATGATGTGCAACTTGATGATTTTCATTACCATGCTTCTTGACCTCAAATTGATGTGAATTTTTGCATGAACCTACTCTTGTATGACTAGTTTACATGTGAATTTTCTTGGAATTATTTGTGGCATTTCCTAATTGTTTGAGATTTTCTCCCCTGTTTAGTCATATGTTGACTTTTTGTGACACATGTTCCCATATCATTTGTGAAATTCTCATACCTTATTAGATGGACATGAAATTTGACATATGATTACTAGACATCCTAAGCTTTGTCATGGTTTTAATGCCATTCATTTATCATATGTTATCACTGATTTATGATTTTTTGAAGTTGATACATGTTTGGTTGACTTCTTTGAGCATGTTTAAACTTGCCTTGCCTTTCTGATTTTCATTAACTATCTTCCCATGACCCAAATGAGCTGAAATTTTGTGTGCTTACCATGATGTGGGTTGTGGTTGATCATGATTTATTTGATGATTTTTGGAAATGTTTAAGATTGCTTTTGATTCAAGTCTTGCTGTTGACTTCTATGAGCTTCTAAATGCCATGTTTTGACATAACTTGTTCATGAAATGATGATGATGATTGATATGAATGTGAAACCAATTGGGATTGTTTCTTGATTGTTTGAACATGATTTTGGATGCTTACCACTTGCTGTTTGAACTTTTTCATTCCCTTTTGACCCTAGGCTTGTCCTAGTGGTCCTGTTACTTATGTTTGAGCTCATTTTTTCAGGTTAAGCAACAATTACCCAATGAGACCAATACAAATTGATTGAGTGTGCTTGTTTATCATGACTAATCTATTTGTTTTGTAGGTTGCTTGGCTCACATGCCTTGAACCTTGTGCATTGCACATTTATCTGCTTGTGCTGACTGTTAGCCTTTGTTTCATTCTGATTTAACTTTGACTTGTATACTAACTGTGCTTGACTGATTTCAGGTACTTTAGTTGCTTTTAGTTCCTTGTGAACTTTGCTTTGCTTTGCTTGATAAGCAATTTGCATTGAGGTATACCTTTCTATCTTCATGTAGTCTGGAAGACCTGGCCTGTTACTTGGCCAGGCAACTGTCTGAAGTCCTCCTTAAGAGGCAATGTTTGTGACTGTTTACATTTGTCCTTGTACAGAGTCAAAGACCTCCTAAGTGAAGAGGCAATTGGCAGAACCCAAGGGATATGCAATCTATCCCCTGCTATTCTGTGTGTCATCTGCTCTGTTCACACCACTGTGTTGATGCATTGCAGATACAAACCCAAGATCTTGTACAATTGTACAGTTGAGTCAGTTTCACATGTGTAGAAGGGTTCCCACTTTCTGAACCCACACATTCTTGTCTTAAAGCTCTCCCAGGCCAGGGATAAGAGCTGTGAAGTCCTATCTTCACTCACCTTTCATCTGCTTCACCTTAGCCCCTCAATGGCAAGGTTAAGAGCTAACACTACCCAGTTCCAGTGGTTTGTTTGTTGAGGTTGATATGACCCCTCGACTAAAACCTGACCTTGTTTGAGCCCATTGCTTGCATATAGTGTGTGCTACTTGTGCTTGTGTGTTTGCTTTAGCTTGCTTCCTGTGCAAGTCAGGTTTAGTTTAGCTTGCTTCCTGTGCAAGTTAGGTGTGGCTTGCTTCCTGTGCAAGTCATATTTAGGATAGGCTTGCTCCCTGTGCAAGTTAGCTAGAAACCTTAACTTAGGGATGATTTTGCATGATAACATCTAGGCTCGAGTCGTAGTCTCCCTAGTTGTGTCTCCCTCTGTTATCTGGTTAGGCTAGTCCTTTATCCCCCCCGTAGGGGAACTACGTCGCCCTGATCCTCATACCAGATGAGGTACGTAGGCAGGAGATGAGCAGATCTCTCCGGGCGCCTGTGTCTTTGTTTTGTCTTGTTGTGTGCTTGGAAGCTGATGTAAGTCCATCGAGTGGCATTCGGGTTCCAGTGTGCGTGTGTTTGGTTCGGATGCTGATATAAGTCCAGTGATTGGCATTCAGGCTCCACGTTTGCCTTTGCCCGTGTTTGTTTGTGTGCGTGTCAGTCCGAACTACTTCGACTCTGATGTCTATGCCTGATAGACTAAGTAGGCCCAGGATGCGATATTCTGCCGAGTCAGTCTCTTTTGTTTTCTTGTGTCTCTTTCAGCCAGTGTGTGTGAGTTTGAGCAGTGTTTAGCAACCATTTTCCTTTCTATTGTGCGTGGATCCCGTCGAGTACGACGGATGCGTAGGGGTGCTGATACCTTCCCTTCGCATAACCGACTCCCGATCCCATCTTTCTCTGGTCGCGAGACCATGTTCTTTCTAGGTTTACTCTGAGCGTTTCCTTTCCCTCTTTTGGGATAAATAACGCACGGTGGCGGCTCTGTTGTTTTGTTTTCCCGCCGGTTTTTCGCGTAATGCGACAGCTGGCGACTCTGCTGGGGACTATAGAGAAGTTGACCTGTGCTGGTCCGTCTTCCCTAAGCGAGTCTCTCCTAGCGCTCTCTAGGTTAGGGTTTTGGTTGCTGTTTGCTGTTGTATTTATTGCATTCATTTGTATATATTTGCATTTACTGTTTGCATTTATTGTTTGCATTAATGTTTGCATTCATATTCATCTGTTCACCTGGCTGGTTGTCTGTTTCTCTCTGTTGGGGTGGGAGTTACATGAGGTAAAAGGCCCAATACCCAGGCCATGAGTGAAATCTAGGATACTTAGGAATAGAGTGATTCATGGGAAGCGGGTGGTATTGCGCCACTTAGCGGAACATTGATATCACGAGCAGTTCAGACCCTGGTGGGATATTATCGTTACATACTTCGGGTGTGTATATGATGATGTTCTGCGAAAGGTTATTTATGTTGCGTTTCTCTCGACCTTACCCTGGCCTAGATGACACCCGTGAGTGGGGAGGGAATGATCATTATTACAGGTACAGTTGGTGACTTGTTGGTGACTTGTGATCCTGTTGGTGACTATTGGTTCAGAATTTTGGGGTCTCAGATGACTTTGGGTTTCAGATGAATTTGTGGTTCCGAGTTCAAGCCGAAGCTTTGATCCTGTGTTCCGAGAGACACAGCCAACCAGTCCAGTCTGCATCATTTGCATCATAGCATATTTATTTTTCAAAAGAAACGCAATAAAAAAAAGATACAAAAAAAAAGAAAAGAAAAAGAAAAAAGAAAAAAAAAAAAAACTAATCCCTGCATGCATATCATTTCTCAGGTACATTCCAGAGCTTGTTCACTGATAGAGATGGCAACAGTCCCAGAGTTGAAGCGGAAGACTTGTTCCTACAGCTTTCACCGTGAACCTTTGACGTCTCTGATTGAGTTGAGCAACCTTATGACCAGTGGTAACCAGAAGGGGTTTGTCGACCAGTATGGAGATATTCTGACACTGTTGAAGATGGTAGTCGATCCGGTGCCGTTGCAGACTCTTCTACAGTTCTACGACCCAGAGCTTCATTGTTTCACCTTTCAAGATTATCAGTTGGCGCCTACTCTTGAGGAGTACTCCATTCTGCTGAGTGTCCCGGTCCGGTATCAGGTTCCTTTCTTGGATGTGCCCAAGGAGGTTGATTTCAGAGTTGTTGCCAGAGCTCTCCATTTGGGTATCAAGGAAGTCAGTGATAGTTGGAAGTCCAGTGGGGATGTTGTAGGATTGCCTTTGAAGTTTCTGTTAAGGGTAGCTAGAGAAGAAGCAGAGAAGGGAAGTTGGGAAGCCTTTCATGCTCAGTTGGCCGTCATGATCTATGGGATCGTCTTGTTTCCGAGTATGCCCAATTTTGTTGACTATGCTGCAGTCAGTATTTTCATTGGAGGAAATCCAGTTCCTACTCTGTTGGCTGACACTTACTATGCTATTCACAGTAGGCATGGTAAGGGTGGGGCTATCAGGTGTTGTCTCCCGCTTTTGCTCAGATGGTTCTTGTCTCTCCTGCCAGTCAGTGGACCTTTTGTGGATGCTCAGAGCACGCATAAGTGGACTCAGAGGGTTATGTCTCTTACTTCCTATGATATCAGATGGCAATCTTACCGGATGGATGTGCGTAACGTCGTTATGAGCTGTGGAGGATTCCGTAATGTGCCACTCATAGGGACTAGGGGTTGCATCAATTACAACCCGGTTCTTTCTCTCCGCCAGTTGGGGTTTGTGATGAAGGGAAGACCACTTGAGGCTGAGGTAGCAGAAAGTGTGTATTTTGAGAAGCAGAGTGACCCGGATAGATTGGAGCAGGTAGGAAGAGCTTGGAAGTCTATTGGTATGAAGGATGGATCTGTCTTAGGGAAGAAGTTTGCCGTTGCTATGCCCGATTACACTGATTGGGTCAAGGAGAGAGTAGAAACTTTGTTGTTACCCTACGATAGGATGGAGCCGTTGCAGGAGCAACCACCTTTGATCCTTGCTGAGAGTGTGCCTACGGAGCACTACAAGCAAGCCTTGATGGAGAATCGCCGTTTGAGAGGGAAGGAGCAAGATACCCAGATGGAGCTGTACAAAGCCAAAGCTGATAGTTTGAACTTGGCTCATCAACTCAGAGGAGTGCGAGAGGAAGATGCTAGCAGACTGAGAAGCAAGAAGAGATCCTATGAGGAGGTGGAGAGCATGTTAGATGCAGAACACCGGGAGTGCTTGAGGCTGCAGAGAGTTGAGGCCAGCTATCAGAAGAAGATCAGAGACTTGGAGAAGCAACTCAGAGATAAAGACATCCAGTTGAAGAAGGAAGTAGACTTGAGACAGGCATCAGAGAACCACCTTGGAGGAGAAGTGGTAGAGCTTAGACGACAACTGAAGGAGAAGATCACTCTTTTGCCAGAATGTTCAGAATGTGACCTGTTGATAGACCAGTGTCAGTACTTGAAGACTCTCATTCCGGGAGGCCGTTTGTCTTAGCTTGTATCTTTGATATGTATGTTGAGAATCACCTCCAGGCTTGTTGGATGGGATTCATTGTTGTACTCCGATTGTTTGGATTTTCTTTGTCGACTTTGTTGTATGATCCTGTTACTCATATAGATGAGGTTGTTGGTTTCACCTTGTACTCATCACTCTTGTGTATGTTGTTTCTGTGCTTCTGTGTTGTTCTTGCTGCAGGTTGCCATCTTTTGAGGATGACTCAGGCTCTTTGAATGCCTGAGGAATGAACATATCATGTGCATCATACGCATCATTAGCACCATACTCATATCATTTTGCATAACAGGTGTTCTTGGTCGTGACTTCTCACTCTTGGTTCCTGTTCAGGCAGGATAGTTGATCAACGTCCGCACCGCTACTCAACAAGACTGAATCAACAGAGAGGTATGGATCAAGTTCAAGCCGAGTTGGCTGAGATGAAGGCTAACATGGCCCAGTTTTTGAATATGATGCAAGGGGTTGCACAAGGTCAAGAAGAACTTCGAGCCATGGTTCAGAGACAAGAGACTGCAATTCCACCGGTCAACCATGCTCCGCCAGAGGGAGGCCCGGTCAATGATAATAATGTTGCTGCTGCTGTACCCATCAACAACTATGCTGTAGGTGATGAGTTGGGGGGTATTCGAATCAACGGTCAACCTATTGCTCCAGATGCCGCTAATGCCAGAGCGGTCCGTGCCCCGGCCCGTAATCCTGCTCCGATTGTTGACAGACAAGAGGATATGTTCACTCTGCTCAGTGAAGACGAAGATGTTCGGGGAAGGGTTGACGAGAGGGATCGTAAAGTTGATGCCCTTGCTGAGAAAATTAGAGCTATGGAATGTCAGAATTCTCTCGGTTTTGATGTTACCAATATGGGGTTGGTGGAAGGTTTGAGAATCCCTTACAAGTTCAAAGCACCGTCCTTCGATAAATACAACGGTACTTCTTGCCCTCGCACCCATGTGCAGGCTTATTATCGAAAAATCTCTGCGTATACAGATGATGAAAAGATGTGGATGTATTTTTTCCAAGATAGTCTATCTGGGGCTTCTTTAGACTGGTACATGGAATTAAAGAGAGATTCGATCCGATGCTGGAGGGATCTGGGTGAGGCCTTCTTGAGGCAATATAAACATAACATGGACATGGCGCCTAGCCGGACTCAGCTGCAGAGTCTATGTCAGAAATCCGGAGAGAGCTTCAAGGAGTACGCCCAGAGGTGGCGTGAACTGGCTGCTAGAGTTCAACCCCCTATGCTGGAGAGGGAGTTGACAGATATGTTTATCGGTACTCTTCAGGGTGTGTTTATGGACCGGATGGGGAGCTGCCCATTCGGTAGTTTTTCTGATGTTGTCATTTGTGGAGAGAGGACTGAGAGCTTGATTAAAACTGGGAAGATCCAAGATGCTGGTTCCTCTTCTTCTAAGAAGCCATTTGCTGGGGCACCTCGTCGAAGAGAGGGTGAAACTAATGCTGTTCAATACCGCAGAGATCAGAACAGAAGTCAACGCTGTCAGGTTGCTGCAGTGACCATTCCGGCACCTCAACCTCGTCAACAACAACAACAAAGAGTTCAACAACCGCAACAACAACAACAACAGCAACGTCCGTATCAGCCCAGACAAAGGATGCCTGATCGACGTTTTGATTCGCTACCCATGTCGTACGCCGAACTGCTGCCCGAACTACTCAGGTTGGGGTTGGTTGAGTTGCGTACAATGGCTCCGCCTACAGTATTGCCTCCTGGGTACGACGCCAACGTCCGTTGTGACTTTCACTCTGGGGCACCAGGGCATCATACTGAGAAGTGTCGGGCTCTCCAGCACAAGGTCCAAGATTTGATCGATGCCAAGGCAATCAACTTCGCTCCAGTGCCTAACGTCGTAAACAACCCTATGCCTCAGCATGGTGGGCATAGAGTGAACAATATTGAGGGGAAAGAAGCTGAAGATCTGGTTGTTAATGTTGATGATGTTCAGACTTCTCTGCTAGTTGTGAAGGGCCGTCTGCTGAATGGGGGTGTCTACTCGGGCTGTGATGAGGATTGTTTGGGCTGTGCAGAATCTGAGAATGGTTGCGACCAGTTAAGGGCCGGTATCCAGGGTATGATGGATGAGGGTTGTTTGCAATTCAGTAGGGCTGTAAAAGATCGTGGAACAGTGTCAACTATCACCATTTACTTTAAACCGTCTGAAGGACGTGGACAAAGGGTCGTTAGTGCACCTGCAACAAATGGTACCCCAGTTACCATTTCCGTGCCTGTAACCATCAGTGCTCCAACTACTATCGTTGCGTCTGGAAGAAGGGCTGTTGAGAATAGTAGAGCCGTGCCGTGGAAGTATGATAATGCTTACCGCAGTAACAGAAGGGCTGAAAGTCAGACGAGACCAGTGAATCAAGCTCCAGTGACAATTGGTTTACCGAATAGAGTTCCTGCAACTGTTGGTCCGGCTGTGGATAATGTAGGGGGTCCAGGAGGTTTTACCAGAAGCGGTCGTCTGTTCGCACCGCAGCCTTTGAGGGACAATAATGCTGAGGCTCTCGCCAAAGCAAAGGGTAAGCAAGCTGTGGTTGAGGAAGAACCTGTCCAGAAGGAAGCGCCCGAGGGGTCATTTGAGAAGGACGTGGAGGAGTTTATGAAGATAATCAAGAAGAGTGACTACAAGATTGTAGATCAGTTGAATCAAACTCCGTCCAAGATTTCTATACTTTCACTGTTGTTGTGCTCTGAGGCACACCGTAATGCCTTGCTGAAGATGTTGAATCTGGCTTACGTGCCTCAGGAGATTTCTGTCAATCAACTGGAGGGTGTGATGGCCAATGTGAGCACCAGGCATGGTGTAGGATTCACCAACCTGGACTTAACGCCTGAAGGGCGAAACCATAACAAAGCCTTGCACATCACCATGGAGTGCAAGGGGGCAGTGTTGTCTCACGTATTGGTAGACACCGGGTCGTCGCTGAATGTGTTGCCTAAGCAGATTCTGAAGAAGATTGATGTGGAAGGGTTTGTGCTTACTCCCAGTGACCTGATCGTTCGTGCTTTCGACGGCACCAAACGTTCTGTGTGTGGGGAAGTTACCTTGCCTGTGAAGATAGGTCCTGAGGTATTCGATATCATCTTCTATGTTATGGACATCCAGCCCGCCTATAGTTGTTTATTGGGGCGTCCATGGATTCATGCAGCAGGGGCAGTCTCGTCGACTCTCCATCAAAAGCTCAAGTATGTCTGGAACGGTCAGATTGTGACCGTGTGCGGTGAAGAAGAGATTCTGGTGAGTCATCTATCCTCGTTCAAATATGTTGAGGTGGATGGCGAGATCCACGAAACCTTATGCCAGGCGTTTGAGACTGTGGCTCTTGAGAAAGTGGCGTACGCTGAGCAGAGGAAGCCAGGTGCTTCAATTACTTCTTACAAGCAGGCTAAGGAGGTTGTTGATTCTGGCAAAGCTGAAGGCTGGGGCAAGATGGTGGATTTGCCTGTCAAAGAAGACAAATTTGGCGTTGGTTACGAGCCTCTCCAAGCAGAGCAGAATGGTCAAGCGGGTCCGAGTACCTTTACCAGCGCTGGGCTGATGAATCATGGCGACGTCTCTGCAACCGGTAGTGAAGACTGTGACAATGATTGTGATCTGGACAACTGGGTTCGCCCGTGTGCACCAGGGGGGTCTATCAACAACTGGACGGCTGAAGAAGTGGTTCAAGTTACTCTTCTGACAGAGTAATTTTCTGTTGTTTTTTCATTTTGCATGAAAATCCTACGATCTGCCCAAGGCGTAGTGATTCATTGTAGGGCCTCATCATGTTTTAATGATTATCATTAATGAAGGACATTTTTTGCAATCAAACTTTGTGATCCCTGTCTTTCTTTTTTTTTTTTTTTTTTTTTTTCATCTTTTTTCAAAAACAATAAAAATGGAAATGTTTTTGTTTTTTGTGACTTTATTGAACTCTTTTTCTAAAACAAAGCATTAAACATGCAGAAGCGATCTTATGGCATTCACTATGAACAGTTCTGTTATGGCTCAGTATGATTTCGACAATCCCATCTACCAAGCTGAAGAGGAGAGTGAGGAAGACTGTGAACTCCCTGCAGAATTGGTCAGATTGCTGAAGCAGGAGGAAAGGGTCATCCAACCTCATCAGGAGGAGTTGGAGGTTGTTAATTTGGGTACTGAGGACGCCAAAAGAGAAATCAAGATTGGGGCTGCTTTAGAGGACTCTGTCAAGAGGAGGCTGATTGAGATGCTGAGAGAATATGTGGAGATATTCGCCTGGTCATATCAAGATATGCCTGGGTTGGATACAGACATTGTGGTGCATCGATTACCTCTTAGAGAAGGATGTCCATCGGTCAAGCAGAAGCTTCGTAGAACGAGTCCTGATATGGCAACTAAGATCAAGGAAGAGGTTCAAAAGCAGTGGGATGCGGGTTTTTTGGCTGTTACAAGTTATCCCCCATGGGTGGCCAACATCGTTCCTGTGCCGAAGAAGGATGGCAAAGTCAGAATGTGTGTCGATTACCGGGATTTGAATAGAGCGAGTCCGAAAGATGATTTCCCATTACCTCACATTGATGTATTGGTTGATAATACGGCTCAATCCTCGGTATTCTCTTTCATGGATGGTTTCTCTGGATATAATCAGATCAAGATGGCGCCAGAGGACATGGAAAAGACGACATTCATTACACCTTGGGGCACGTTCTGCTATAAGGTGATGCCATTTGGGCTAAAGAATGCTGGTGCTACCTATCAGAGGGCAATGACGACTCTTTTTCATGACATGATGCACAAAGAAATTGAAGTGTACGTAGATGATATGATTGCGAAGTCGCAGACAGAAGAGGAGCACTTGGTTAATTTGCAGAAGCTGTTTGATCGGTTGAGAAAGTTCAAGCTGAGGTTGAATCCGAACAAGTGTACGTTTGGGGTGAGATCAGGGAAGCTTTTAGGCTTCATTGTCAGTGAGAAAGGGATTGAGGTTGATCCAGCAAAAGTCAAAGCTATTCAAGAGATGCCTGAACCGAAAACGGAGAAGCAAGTCCGTGGGTTTTTAGGGAGGTTGAACTACATTGCAAGGTTCATATCTCACCTAACTGCCACATGTGAACCAATTTTCAAACTGCTCAGAAAGAATCAGGCGATCAAGTGGAATGATGATTGTCAGAAAGCTTTTGACAAGATTAAAGAGTATTTACAGAAACCTCCAATCCTTATACCTCCAGTTCCAGGGAGACCTCTGATAATGTACCTGTCAGTGACTGAGAACTCGATGGGGTGTGTATTGGGACAGCATGACGAGTCTGGTCGAAAAGAGCATGCCATATACTACCTTAGCAAAAAGTTTACCGACTGTGAAACAAGATATTCACTGCTCGAGAAAACTTGCTGTGCTTTGGCCTGGGCTGCTCGCCGACTGAGGCAGTATATGTTGAACCATACTACCTTATTGATTTCTAAGATGGATCCAGTGAAGTACATCTTTGAGAAACCGGCTCTCACCGGACGCGTTGCTCGTTGGCAGATGATTCTAACAGAATATGATATTCAGTACACGTCACAAAAGGCCATCAAAGGTAGTATTCTGTCAGACTACCTCGCCGAGCAACCGATTGAAGATTATCAGCCTATGATGTTTGAATTCCCTGATGAAGACATCATGTATCTTAAGATGAAAGATTGCGAAGAGCCTCTTGTCGAGGAAGGACCGGATCCGGATGACAAGTGGACACTGATGTTTGATGGGGCTGTGAATATGAATGGTAACGGTGTTGGGGCAGTATTGATCAATCCTAAAGGTGCTCATATACCTTTTTCTGCCAGATTGACGTTTGACGTCACCAACAACGAAGCTGAGTATGAGGCTTGTATCATGGGGATAGAAGAAGCCATTGATCTGAGGATCAAAACTCTTGATATATTTGGAGATTCCGCTCTAGTGGTCAATCAAGTCAATGGAGATTGGAATACGAATCAGCCGCATTTGATTCCGTATAGAGATTACACCAGAAGAATACTGACGTTCTTCAAGAAGGTGAAGTTGTATCATGTCCCCCGGGATGAGAATCAGATGGCTGATGCCTTGGCTACTTTGTCGTCTATGATCAAAGTTCATTGGTGGAATCATGTGCCACATGTTGCGGTGAATCGACTCGAGAGGCCTGCGTATGTGTTTGCAGCCGAGTCTGTTGTGATTGATGAGAAGCCGTGGTATTATGACATCAAGAACTTCCTCAAGACTCAGGAGTATCCTGAAGGTGCGTCGAAGAATGACAAGAAAACCCTGAGAAGGCTAGCTGGAAGCTTCTATTTGAATCAGGATGATGTGCTGTATAAGAGAAACTTTGACATGGTCTTGCTCAGATGCGTGGACAGACCCGAGGCGGACATGTTAATGCAGGAAGTTCATGAAGGTTCCTTCGGTACTCATGCCGGCGGACATGCAATGGCTAAGAAATTGTTGAGAGCGGGTTATTACTGGATGACTATGGAATCCGATTGTTTCAAGTATGCTCGGAAGTGCCATAAGTGTCAAATTTATGCTGATAAGGTGCATGTACCACCAAGCCCTCTGAATGTCATGAATTCGCCTTGGCCGTTTGCCATGTGGGGCATTGATATGATTGGGAAGATTGAGCCCACTGCTTCGAATGGACATCGCTTCATCTTGGTTGCGATTGACTATTTCACCAAATGGGTGGAAGCAGCTTCCTATGCTAACGTTACCAAACAAGTGGTTACCCGGTTCATCAAGAAAGAAATCATCTGTCGTTATGGAGTTCCGGAGAGAATCATCACTGACAATGGTTCGAATCTCAATAACAAGATGATGAAAGAGCTTTGTAAAGATTTCAAGATTGAACATCACAATTCTTCTCCTTACAGACCGAAGATGAATGGTGCTGTAGAAGCGGCGAACAAGAATATCAAGAAGATTGTGCAGAAGATGGTCGTTACGTACAAGGATTGGCATGAGATGCTGCCTTTCGCTTTGCATGGGTACCGTACCTCAGTACGTACGTCGACCGGGGCAACCCCTTACTCCCTTGTGTATGGTATGGAAGCTGTCCTACCTGTTGAAGTGGAGATTCCTTCTCTGAGAGTTTTATTGGATGTCAAGCTGGACGAAGCCGAGTGGATTCGAACAAGGTTTAACGAGTTGAGCCTTATCGAGGAGAGACGGCTAGCAGCTGTATGTCATGGACAGTTGTATCAGCGAAGGATGAAGCGAGCCTTTGATCAGAAAGTGCGTCCTCGAAGCTATCAGATCGGTGATCTAGTTTTGAAGAGGATCCTCCCTCCCGGTACAGATAACAGGGGCAAGTGGACTCCTAATTATGAAGGTCCATATGTTGTGAAAAAGGTATTCTCCGGTGGAGCCTTGATGCTTACAACTATGGATGGTGAAGACTTTCCGTCTCCTGTTAACTCAGATGTAGTCAAAAAATACTTCGCATAAATTGACCCGCTGGACAAAAAGAAAAAAGAGTCCAGGCAAAAAAGGGCATCCCGGCGAACCAAAAAAACAGAAAGGAAAGGTTCGGGCAAAAATTAGGGATAAAATGAAAAGAATTTGTACACCCGGTAAGTCGAAAACCCGCAAGGGCGGCTTAGGCAAAAATGGGTATCCCGGTGGATTGAAAACCCGAAAGGGCGATCCAGCCAAAAGAGGGATTAAAGCGAAGACTACAGTCTGAGTTGTCTGTACTTCATCAAGCTTTGTCGTCTGCCATCTCGAAAGATGTGATCCGTCCAGTCATTCTTCTCAGAAAGCAAGGAGTTGGGAGGAAAACTGATGATCTGTGAGTTATAACAGAATTGGGAAATAGTGGATGCCGTGTTCACATTGCCATTAGGATAGATTTTTCCTTTTATGCGCAATTACCTCTTTCTAGGAATTGCTTCCCAATGTATTTGCCTCTTCAGGCACATTTTCAATCAATAAAAGTCGTTATTCAGATAAATGGCTCTTTTGTTTTTATTTTTACTGTTTTGTTTGCAAAAATGTCCGAATTTTTGATAAGCATTGCATATAAGAACATGAAGGCTACACAATAACGTGCAAAAGTGACAAAACATTTGAAAATCATTTTGAATGTTGAGGACACTTGAGCGTATCTTGTCCATGTATCCCCTGGGGCATTTTGTTGTGCTGTTTTTCAGGTTGGCATCTGTGAGGACGTTTCCTCAGCAGCATATTTTCCCCAAGCAAGTTTGGAAGCTATCAGAGCTATGTTCCCCTGCGGAGACGTCTGTGGATAGTGCCTTCTATTCCCCAACAGATCTAAGGATTGCCTATCCCCAGCAGGCCTGTATTTGCTGATTTCCTCCCCGAGTGAGGCAGGTTCATTGAAATTTATCTCCAACATTTATCCTATCTGTGGACTGAAGGATATCCCCAACGGAGTTTACCTTTCCCCAGCAGCAGTGCTATTCTCCAACATGAGTGAGAAGTCGTTGCTCTCCCTACAGTGTCTCCCCGCAGAGTTGGAGTACCCGATCAGTTTTGGCTCCCCAGCCGGAGTTTTTCATCATTTTTGCATTTTTGCATTTTAGTGATCATTGCATCCTCAAACTGCGTAGCATTCCCATTCAATATGGAGCATTACGCCATAGAAAAATTCAAACATATGCATTCATGTGTTAACCCAACCAGACCGTATCCCCGGCAGAGGCGGATCATTTTGTTCAACATCAGCACAGCAAGTCTGCTACAGTTGCTCTTGACAGCATTCAGGATTGATATCCCCACAGAGGTTTATTACCTCACCCGTTGGTGACGGAGAGTTTGTTTCTCCCCAGTGAGATCCCCAGCAAGTGGTCAACCTTGCCTTGACTTATCTAAGATGTCGTTCTTGTGATACCGGTAAGTGTCATGCCAGCACCCGCGTGTGTTTCTTTGTTTGGTGTCGGTAAACACCATTGTTTCGGTGTCTGTAAACATCGGGTATTCTCCCCAGTCATCGGTAAATGTCTGGTCATCATTTTTGGTGTCGGTAAACACCATTGTTTCGGTGTCTGTAAACATCGGGTATTCTCCCCAGTCATCGGTAAATGTCTGGTCATCATATTTGGTGTCGGTAAACACCATTGTTTCGGTGTCTGTAAACATCGGGTATTCTCCCCAGTCATCGGTAAATGTCTGGTCATCATTTTTGGTGTTGGTAAACACCATTGTTTCGGTGTCTGTAAACATCGGGTATTCTCCCCAGTCATCGGTAAATGTCTGGTCATCATTTTTGGCGTCGGTAAACACCATTGTTTCGGTGTCTGGAAACATCAGGTTTTCTCCCCAGTCATCGGTAAATGTCTAGTCATTTTTGATGTCGGTAAACATCATCTTTCGATGTCGGTAAACATCGAGTCTTTTCTGCAGTCATCGGTAAATGTCTGATAATCCCCAGCTAGAGATCCCCAGTAGAGTCATCGGTAAATGTCCTATCTGGTTTCCAGTTGCAAATATTTGTTTTTTCCCTTAGCGAAGTGTTCCCCAGTCATCGGTAAATGTCTGGTCGTTTTTGGATGTCGGTAAACATCATCTTTCGATGTCGGTAAACGTCGAGTCTCATCCCAGTCATCGGTAAATGTCTGGTCATGCTTTGTTTCCTTGTTGATAAAATCAAGATCCCCAGAAGTCGTCGGTAAACGTCTTGTCTGATTACACCACAAAGATTTTGTTCCTCCCCAAGTGGAGACGCCATCGGTAAATGGCCCTGTATGCTTCGATATCGGTAAATGTCGAATGCCCAGTTTTATCCGCCATCGGTAAATGGCCCCGTTTTCTTCGATATCGGTAAATATCGGATCCCCAGTTACAGTAGCCATCGGTAAATGGTCAAGTTGAAGTTGATATCGGTAAATGTCAAGTTTCTTTGAAGCCACCATCGGTAAATGGCCTTGCTTCCTTTTACATCAGAGTTGTTTCGCAGCAGCCATCGGTAAATGGTCTTGCTGAAGTTGATATCGGTAAATATCAAGTTACCAGTTTCTAACCATCGGTAAATGGTTTCGCCTTTCTGAAGTTGTCAATTGCAGGCGTCATCGGTAAATGACGTGGTTCTTCTGGTATCATATCCGGCAGAGTGCAAATTTCTACGGTTCTTGGTATTCAATCCTTGTTTACCCTGAAAGTCTGACAGCCGTTGCTATCATCCGTTCGGGTTCCCAGCTGATTGAATAGGGGCAGCTGTAGCACCTCAAATTTGCACCTTACATTTTGTACATACATTTTCATATTAGGTCATAACATAACATGGTCCACTGCATAGCATTGCATTGTCCTTTGCCCCAAGTGCAAGATCATCAGACAGAATTAGGTCAAACTGGTCAGGAGATCAGTCAGTCAAGCAAGCAAGTACAATTCTCATTAAGCCAAGGCCCTAGGGTTTGTCCAACATGTTCACATGACCTTGGGGATCCATTTGAAGTGTTTTGGTCAAGGATTGGATGTTCAGAAGTCATCAGTCAATGCACAGTTTGCCAGAAACCCTAAAAAGTCAAACTTGGTCAACTGTGATTGATTTTATGGTTTTGATGGTGGGATTTGGTTTGAGAGAGCTTATTCATGTCCAAATAGGCCTCATATATCATGTCAAAAAACTATCATGGAAGAATTTGAAGCCAGATCAGAAATTTCCAAAAATAGAAACTGGACCTGTAATTGAAACCTGCCAAAAATGGAAACTTCTTGAGCCTAAACTTACATCATGATACAAGCTTCAAATGAATTTTTTCCTAACATGAAAGTTGAAGATATTGTTCTCCCATTTCCAAAAAGTCCAAGAACACTCAATTCCCATGTATGGTTGGCAAGTTATGATCGAATCATTTTCAGAAATTTTTGAACTTCAAAAGGCCATATCTCTCAAACCATTTGGCCAATTTGGGTGGGGTTTTTTGCAACAAGTCACATTTGATCCCCTCTTTCCAAATATGCAACCATCATTCACCAAAACATTACCAATTTAAAATGGCATTTTTGGACTTGCATGAATTAATTTCAAGTGAGGTTGAAAAATGAGTTTCAAAATTAACCACTTCCAACCAATTCTACCAATCAAATATGTTCAGAAATCATATTTTGGACATGTTCAAGGCCCATTTTCGTGCAGTACATACACCCATTACCAACTTGCTTGAAAATTGGCAAAAGGACACTTTTCACCAACTCCATTCCACTTTTTCATGAACCTTGATTAAGTACCATTGAACAGAGTATATATTCATCATTTTCTCTCTGAAGGAAACCCTAGCAGCCACAGAAAGAACAGAAAAAACTCACTCTCTCAAAATCTCATCTCTGGCCATTTTCAAAATCTGTCAACAATTGTCAAAGAACTCAACATTGCCTTGCTTAATACAACATCTAACCACCACCTTGAGCTTGTTTCCACCTTCATTTCACAACTGGAAGGCCATTTCCACGACTGTTTTTGCTAAGCTCCATCAATGGCAGTTCAAGGTTAAAGCCATTTCAAGCTATCTCGAGCCAAGCCAACTTCATCATTCAACTTTGGGGAACTTGAAAAGCATCTGTTTCATCACAAAATAGCCAAACAACCCTTGAATCTCAACTGTTTTGCAGATTTGGTGAGTTTTCGATTTCCACTATTTACAAAACTATGATATGCTTTAGCTAGGTCTTGTTGTGCTGGTCATTCTGAAACTTAAACCACTAAAAATGGTTAAGTATGCTGAAAGTTACATGGGTCTAAAGTTTGATAGTTGAATATGTTTTTGATTCGATTCTTGATGTTTAGCTCAAATTACTGAAAACCAAGCCTGGATTTGGATTGTGTGATGTTAGACGATTCTAATGTTATGTTTAATTCCCATTTCTGGGATTTTTGTTCATCATTGATGATGAACATCACTGTAGCAAAAACCCTAAAACGCTGCCCAGATTTTTTCGCGTGTGCATGTCGTGGTACTGTTCCAGCCCCCATGACCAATAGAAACATTTCCTGCCTTTGCCCTAAACGACCGTGTTTCAATTAGTGACCCTGGGAATTACAAAATTGCCACTGGCGTGGCATGTGACATATTGAAATATGTTGTTTTTTTCATTTTAATTTCACTTTTGATCACAAACTTTGAAAAATCATAACTCTTTTGTTGTTAGTCCAATTTCCATGGGATTTTTTGCATTCTTTTCATCATGATCTCTACTTAATTGTCATATTTTTTCCAGATTTTTGTGATGAATGGATTTTATCTGGCATTATGGTTTGTGACATGTGCTCATATTTTGTACACTTTGCCAAAACATTTGTGAAATGGTGATACTTTATCCAATGGCTCCCAAATGTTTTGTGCTTAAACTAGACACATTCATGGTGATTTTGGTTTAGAGTTTGTGAATTTATCTTATCTGGTTGTTGAGTTATGATTTTTTGAATTAGGGTGTGACAATTTGTGTCACACCAATGATGTGCAACTTGATGATTTTCATTACCATGCTTCTTGACCTCAAATTGATGTGAATTTTTGCATGAACCTACTCTTGTATGACTAGTTTACATGTGAATTTTCTTGGAATTATTTGTGGCATTTCCTAATTGTTTGAGATTTTCTCCCCTGTTTAGTCATATGTTGACTTTTTGTGACACATGTTCCCATATCATTTGTGAAATTCTCATACCTTATTAGATGGACATGAAATTTGACATATGATTACTAGACATCCTAAGCTTTGTCATGGTTTTAATGCCATTCATTTATCATATGTTATCACTGATTTATGATTTTTTGAAGTTGATACATGTTTGGTTGACTTCTTTGAGCATGTTTAAACTTGCCTTGCCTTTCTGATTTTCATTAACTATCTTCCCATGACCCAAATGAGCTGAAATTTTGTGTGCTTACCATGATGTGGGTTGTGGTTGATCATGATTTATTTGATGATTTTTGGAAATGTTTAAGATTGCTTTTGATTCAAGTCTTGCTGTTGACTTCTATGAGCTTCTAAATGCCATGTTTTGACATAACTTGTTCATGAAATGATGATGATGATTGATATGAATGTGAAACCAATTGGGATTGTTTCTTGATTGTTTGAACATGATTTTGGATGCTTACCACTTGCTGTTTGAACTTTTTCATTCCCTTTTGACCCTAGGCTTGTCCTAGTGGTCCTGTTACTTATGTTTGAGCTCATTTTTTCAGGTTAAGCAACAATTACCCAATGAGACCAATACAAATTGATTGAGTGTGCTTGTTTATCATGACTAATCTATTTGTTTTGTAGGTTGCTTGGCTCACATGCCTTGAACCTTGTGCATTGCACATTTATCTGCTTGTGCTGACTGTTAGCCTTTGTTTCATTCTGATTTAACTTTGACTTGTATACTAACTGTGCTTGACTGATTTCAGGTACTTTAGTTGCTTTTAGTTCCTTGTGAACTTTTCTTTGCTTTGCTTGATAAGCAATTTGCATTGAGGTATACCTTTCTATCTTCATGTAGTCTGGAAGATCTGGCCTGTTACTTGGCCAGGCAACTGTCTGAAGTCCTCCTTAAGAGGCAATGTTTGTGACTGTTTACATTTGTCCTTGTACAGAGTCAAAGACCTCCTAAGTGAAGAGGAAATTGGCAGAACCCAAGGGATATGCAATCTATCCCCTGCTATTCTGTGTGTCATCTGCTCTGTTCACACCACTGTGTTGATGCATTGCAGATACAAACCCAAGATCTTGTACAATTGTACAGTTGAGTCAGTTTCACATGTGTAGAAGGGTTCCCACTTTCTGAACCCACACATTCTTGTCTTAGAGCTCTCCCAGGCCAGGGATAAGAGCTGTGAAGTCCTATCTTCACTCACCTTTCATCTGCTTCACCTTAGCCCCTCAATGGCAAGGTTAAGAGCTAACACTACCCAGTTCCAGTGGTTTGTTTGTTGAGGTTGATATGACCCCTCGACTAAAACCTGACCTTGTTTGAGCCCATTGCTTGCATATAGTGTGTGCTACTTGTGCTTGTGTGTTTGCTTTAGCTTGCTTCCTGTGCAAGTCAGGTTTAGTTTAGCTTGCTTCCTGTGCAAGTTAGGTGTGGCTTGCTTCCTGTGCAAGTCATATTTAGGATAGGCTTGCTCCCTGTGCAAGTTAGCTAGAAACCTTAACTTAGGGATGATTTTGCATGATAACATCTAAGCTCGAGTCGTAGTCTCCCTAGTTGTGTCTCCCTCTGTTATCTGGTTAGGCTAGTCCTTTATCCCCCCCGTAGGGGAACTACGTCGCCCTGATCCTTATACCAGATGAGGTACGTAGGCAGGAGATGAGCAGATCTCTCCGGGCGCCTGTGTCTTTGTTTTGTCTTGTTGTGTGCTTGGAAGCTGATGTAAGTCCATCGAGTGGCATTCGGGTTCCAGTGTGCGTGTGTTTGGTTCGGATGCTGATGTAAGTCCAGTGATTGGCATTCAGGCTCCACGTTTGCCTTTGCCCGTGTTTGTTTGTGTGCGTGTCAGTCCGAACTACTTCGACTCTGATGTCTATGCCTGATAGACTAAGTAGGCCCAGGATGCGATATTCTACCGAGTCAGTCTCTTTTGTTTTCTTGTGTCTCTTTCAGCCAGTGTGTGTGAGTTTGAGCAGTGTTTAGCAACCATTTTCCTTTCTATTGTGCGTGGATCCCGTCGAGTACGACGGATGCGTAGGGGTGCTGATACCTTCCCTTCGCATAACCATGTTCTTTCCAGGTTTACTCTGAGCGTTTCCTTTCCCTCTTTTGGGATAAATAACGCACGGTGGCGGCTCTGTTGTCTTGTTTTCCCGCCGGTTTTTCGCGTAATGCGACAGGGCCTAGTGATTAAATTAGATGATTTAAGCCAAACTAGAATACTATTATAAATAGTAAGAGTGAAGGGAGGGAGAATTAGAATTCACTTGAGCACTGAAAGCAATAGAGAAAGAGGAGAGGAAAAGCGAGAGGAGTCAAGGTTTCCATCAAATTGACAAGGTAAGGGGGGAAATCCTTATCATTGTGGGTTAGTATGATTGGGTTAATGGGTAGGAACATGACTTAGGTTGAAATCCTTGATTGGCATGATTTTGGAATTTTTAGGTTTGATAAACACTCTTGAATTGTGATGATTAAATTATGATGAAACTGTGAATGAATATATATTTGGATGAGTCCTAATTTTCTGAACGTGTAGCTTTTTACGGAATCGAAATCGGAGGTCCGGAAGTCCTCCAACGATGAAAAATGCGGAGAATTCTGCATTCTGTTTCGTTGTTAGCGCAGGAACAACTTTCTGTTTTGCGTTAACCGGTTAACCCAGGGCGTTAACCGGTTAACACTGTTACGATTTATGAAAAATTGCATTCTGTCTTGCGTTAACCGGTTAACACTGTTATAAATTGCCAAGAAGCGTATTCTGTTTTGCGTTAACCGATTAACCCAGGGCGTTAACCGGTTAACACTGTTTGAAAAGTGAAAAATTGATATTTAAATGTTGTGGGCGTTTTGGAATGAAATCTATGTGTACGTATTTGATGATTGGCCTATATTAGTGAATAATATATTGTATGAATGTGTATGTATACCATTAATGAATTGTGAATGATTTATGGTTATGGATGTGTATATGTAATCATAATTGATGTGTTGTGATGAATGTGTATATGTACCAATTGTGAGTCATGGTGATATGTGGGATGTTAAGACGGTATATAGATGGTCTTAATTGCATATGTGTTGGTATGTGTGCATTCATTCATAGCATGGTTGACTTCATTGTGGAAGTGGTGAAACTGTGGGTTCACATGAGCAGACGTTGATTCTTACATGGAATCAGGCGTAGTATTAAGCGGTGATCCTTCATTGGAAACAGACGTAGCAGACATTAATCCTTAATTGGGATTAGGCGTAGTATTAAGCGGTGATCCTTCACTGGAAACAGACGTAGGGCTTTGGTCTTGTCCGGATCGGAAGCGTGGCTTGGATTCTAGATATTGAATCGGAAAGCGGTGAAACTTTGAGTTCACATTGAGGTACCACATGCATAGAGTCACATTGTCTTGCATTGAGTCGTCTATAGTTATGTGATCATTGAATGCATGTATTGATGTCGATGTGACACCCTTTTCTTTATATGCGTGCTTATTTACTCTGATTATATGCTAAATAATTTGGGGGTAGAAAAGGGGTGTTACATTAGTGGTATCAAAGCATGGTCGACTAGTTGGTCAATAGTAGTAGGTTTTCCGTAGTATTTGATTGGTGTATCTGACACGATCGATACTGTTTGTTTGATGTTTCGAGTTGTTCAGGACAATGGTTGCAGGCAGGAATGACGATGCCATTGCTGAGGCGCTGAGGATGCTGGCTGAATCCATGGGTCAGATCCATCAAGCGAATGTCCATCAAGCGAATGCGCATGCCGGTAACCAAAAGGGAGATGATGATGAGTTCCGTGCTTTGGGGAGATTCCAGCGGAACAATCCTCCTATCTTTGAGGGTGAGCATGCACATGAAAAAGCTCAAGCTTGGCTGAAAGCAATTGAGAAGATCTTCAGAGTCATGAACTGTACTGATGCTCAGAAAGTGCAGTTTGGTACCCATATGCTTGAGAAGGAAGTTGAAGATTGATGGAATAACACTCTTCAGAGGTTCGAAGAATACAACATTGAAGTTACTTGGACTCTTTTCCGTGATACCTTCTTGGAGAACTATTTCCCAGAAGATTGTCGTGGGAAGAAAGAGGTGGAGTTCCTTGATATGAAGCAAGGAAATGGTACCGTTGCTGACTATGCTGCTAGATTTCAGGAGCTTATCAAGTATTGTCCTCATTACAATACTGTTAATGCTGAGAGATATAAATGTTTGAAGTTTGTGAATGGCTTGAGACATGATATCAAGAAGGCCATTGGTTACCAACAGATTACTCGTTTTACCGAATTGGTTAACAAGAGCCGGATTTATGACGAGGATAGTAGGGAGAGTGCTTATGTTTACAAGAGTCTGAAGGAGAAAAACCAAGATCGGGGAAAACCGTATGATGACAAGAGGAGACAATCTAGTGTTGGCAAGAAGCCAAGTGGGGGAGTATCATCTATTCCACTTAAGTGCTTCAAATGTGGTGTGGAAGGCCATCGTGCTACGGAGTGTAGTAGAGATTCTGGGAAGTGTTTCAATTGTGGCAGGACGGGTCACAGAGCAAACCAGTGTAGGGCGAACGTAACTTGTTTCAACTGTGGGGAGAAAGGTCACATTAGTTCGCAATGTGATAAGCCGAAGAAGGAGCAAGTGAAGGGAAATGTGTTTGCATTGTCTGGTGCGGAGACCACTACCGATGATAGACTAATCCAAGGTACGTGCTTTATTAATGGTACACCGTTAATTGCCATTATTGATACCGGTGCAACACATTCTTTCATTTCTTTGGATTGTGCTAAGAGGCTGAATCTCATATTATCTGATATGCGTAGAAGTATGATTATTGATACACCTGCTATGGGTTCTGTTTCTACTTCCTATGTGTGTTTGAATTGTCCGTTGAGTATATTTGGTTGGGATTTTGGAATTGATTTAGTTTGTCTTCCGTTAGAGCAACTCGACGTGATTTTGGGTATGAATTGGTTAAAAGTTAATCGGGTGTATATCAACTGTTTCGAGAAGACGGTCATTTTTCCCGAGGTTGATGCTAAGGAGGATTGGTGTGTGTCTGCTAAGCAAGTTGATGAATCGGTGCAAGATGGTGCCGAGTTGGTTATGTTGTTGGCAACTTTGGATATTCGGGAGAAGAGGACGATCGAAGAACTGCCAATAGTTTGTGAATTTGCGGAGGTATTTCCGGAAGATATAAGTGATTTACCGCCGGAACGAGAGGTCGAGTTTTCGATTGATTTAGTTCCTGGAACTAGTCCTGTATCAATGGCTCCCTATCGAATGTCCGCTTCTGAGTTGAAAGAGTTGAAGAGTCAACTTGAAGACTTACTCAAGAAGAAGTTTATTCGTTCTAGTGTGTCGCCGTGGGGTGCACCTGTGCTATTGGTCAAGAAGAAAGAAGGTTCTATGAGATTATGTGTTGATTATAGACAACTGAATAAAGTGACGATTAAGAACAAGTATCCACTTCCGAGGATTGACGATCTGATGGATCAGCTAGTTGGAGCTTGTGTGTTTAGCAAAATTGATCTGAGGTCTGGGTATCATCAGATTCGTGTAAAGGCTGAGGATATTCAGAAGACTGCTTTTAGGACAAGGTACGGTCACTACGAGTACTCCGTGATGCCTTTTGGGGTGACGAATGCACCTGGTGTATTTATGGAGTATATGAATAGAATCTTTCATGATTATCTGGATAAGTTTGTAGTTGTGTTCATCGATGATATATTGATTTATTCCAAGGGCGAAGGGGATCATGCAGAGCATTTGAAGGTTGTGTTATCGGTGTTGAAAGAAAGGAAGTTGTTTGCTAAACTCTCTAAATGTGAATTTTGGTTGAGTGAAGTAAGTTTTCTTGGACATGTGATTTCGAGCGGTGGGATTTCTGTGGATCCTACGAAGATCGAAGTTGTATCTCAGTGGGAAGCTCCTAAGTCTGTTGTTGAGATTCGAAGTTTCCTTGGTTTGGCTGGTTATTATAGGAAATTCATTGAGGGATTTTCTAAGTTGTCGTTACCGTTGACGCAGTTGACTAGGAAGGGTCAAGCTTTCATTTGGACTTCGCAGTGTGAAGCGAATTTTCAAGAGCTTAAGAGAAGATTGACTACGGCTCCTATTTTGATTTTACCGGATGCGTTAGAAACCTTCGTTGTGTATTGTGATGCTTCTTTGTTGGATCTGGGAGGTGTTCTGATGCAAAAAAGGCAAGTGGTAGCTTATGCTTCAAGGCAACTCAAAGTTCATGAGAAGAATTATCCGACGCATGATTTAGAGTTGGCCGCCGTTGTGTTTGTGTTGAAGCTTTGGAGACATTACTTATTTGGATCGAGGTTTGATGTGTTTAGTGATCACAAGAGTTTGAAGTACTTGTTCGATCAGAAAGAATTGAATATGAGACAAAGGAGATGGTTGGAATTCTTGAAGGATTATGATTTTGGTTTGTATTATCATCCTGGGAAAGCGAATGTTGTAGCCGACGCATTGAGTAGGAAGTCATTGCATATGTCTATGTTGATGATGCGAGAGTTTGAATTGTTGGAGCAATTTAGGGATTTGAGTTTGGTTTGTGAAGCGACGTCTTCGTGTGTTAAGCTTGGGATGTTGAAGCTTACGTGTGGCATTCTTGACGAAATTAGAGAAGGCCAGAAGTCAGATTTGAAGTTAGTCGATGTTATGACATTGATTAACCAAGGCAAAGGTGGTGACTTTCGGATTGATGAGAATGGTATCATGAGGTGTCGTGATCGAGTGTGTGTTCCGGATGGTATGGATTTGAGAAAGAGGATTCTTGAGGAAGTACATTGCGGATCCATCGCATGTTGTTCCATTAGATGATGTGCAAGTACAGGATAATTTGACGGTTGATACATCACCTGTGCGGATTGAAGATCGAGAAGTGAAGAAGCTTCGTGGTAAGGAGATTGCTTTGGTAAAAGTGATATGGGGCGGAGTCGCCAATGGAAATATTACGTGGGAACTCGAGGATAAGATGAGGGAATCATATCCGGAGTTGTTCGTTTGAGGTAAATTTTCGAGGACGAAAATCTTTTAAGTGGGGGAGAGTTGTAACAACCCATTTTTTTAGTATTGAATTATTATACTATTATTATTATAATTTTAATTTAATTATGTGGAGTGTTAATTAATTAATTGGTGTATTAATTCATTATCTAGTGGATATGAGAAATAATTAAATAATTGAATTGATTAATTAACTTGGTTGCATAGTGGGTGGTTAATTATTTAAATTTAAATAGAGGTATTTAAATATTAGGTATTATTGGGCCTAGTGATTAAATTAGATGATTTAAGCCCAACTAGAATACTATTACAAATAGTAAGAGTGAAGGGAGGGAGAATTAGAATTCACTTGAGCACTGAAAGCAATAGAGAAAGAGGAGAGGAAAAGCGAGAGGAGTCAAGGTTTCCATCAAATTGACAAGGTAAGGGGGGAAATCCTTATCATTGTGGGTTAGTATGTTTGGGTTAATGGGTAGGAACATGATTTAGGTTGAAATCCTTGATTGGCATGGTTTTGGAATTTTTAGATTTGATAAACGCTCTTGAATTGTGATGATTAAATTATGATGAAACTGTGAATGAATATATATTTGGATGAGTCCTAATTTTCTGAACGTGTAGTTTTTTACGGAATCGAAATCGGAGGTCCGGAAGTCCTCCAACGATGAAAAATGCGGAGAATTCTGCATTCTGTTTCGTTGTTAGCGCAGGAACAACTTTCTGTTTTGCGTTAACCGGTTAACCCAGGGCGTTAACCGGTTAACACTGTTACGATTTATGAAAAATTGCATTCTGTCTTGCGTTAACCGGTTAACCCAGGGCGTTAACCGGTTAACACTGTTATAAATTGCCAAGAAGCGCATTCTGTTTTGCGTTAACCGATTAACCTAGGGCGTTAACCGGTTAACACTGTTTGAAAAGTGAAAAATTGATATTTAAATGTTGTGGGCGTTTTGGAATGAAATCTATGTGTACGTATTTGATGATTGGCCTATATTAGTGAATAATATATTGTATGAATGTGTATGTATACCATTATTGAATTGTGAATGATTTATGGTTATGGATGTGTATATGTAATCGTAATTGATGTGTTGTGATGAATGTGTATATGTATCAATTGTGAGTCATGGTGATATGTGGGATGTTAAGACTGTTGGTGTAAGCCCTAGAGGCCAATACATTTTGGTACTTGTATCGAATAATAAAAGGCATTCTCTTTATTATGGTTGATTAATAAAGTCCCTGGAATAGATAGTCCGTTTAATGTATCAAGTATGACTTAATCATGAGATCACATTAAACATAAAGACACTATTCTTAAAGTATCCGTAGTCGAGCTTTAGTGTGAAGTGAGATAACATTAAAGCATTAAGACTATTATGTTTGTAGACTGATGATCACATCTCATGGATCATGGATAAAGAGTTATCAAGTCTTAAACATAGGTATGAATATTAGGAGTAATACTTATACCGGATTGACCCGCTATGAGAATACTATATAGAAAGCTATGCAAGGTGTCATAAGTTATTCTCATGGTGATAATAGTGTATTCCACTCTTCGACCTGAAACCACTATGGATCCTAGATGTAGAGTCGAGTGCTTTATTGCTGATCCAACGTTGTCCGTAACTGGATAACCATAAAGACAGTTGATGGGTACTCCACGAAGCATGCTGAGGGACATGAGTGACCTAGATGGAATTTGCCCATCCTGCATAACAGGATAAATGTCTATGGGCCCAATATTGAACTGAACAAGGATGACACGGTCTATGCCTTGTGTTCAATATAGACATAAGGGCAAAAGGGTAATTATACACATAAGTATTATCACAGAAGGAATTGTCAGATCACTTGACATTTTCGTGTCTTGGGTAGCAGTGATGTGTTGCTAGATACCGCTCACTGTTTATTATATTAAATACGTGATTTAACATAATTGCCAACGTCACGAAAACCTACAAGGTCACACACAAAGGACGGATTGATGAGAGATAGAGTAAATAAGGAATACCGTAAGGTACGGTGCCCTTAAGTGAATTATAGAACATCGTAAGGTACGGTGCACTTGAGTAGAATACGAAATATGGTAAGGTACCATGGGCTTAAGTGATTTTGGGCATATTGTAAGATATGGGCCAAAATACACTTAAGTGGGCTTTTAGCTTGAAGCCCACACAAGTGGTTCTATAAATAGAACCCTTGTGTAGAAGCAAAAATTTGCGGTTGCATTATTTTCGTTTTATATCACTCTCTCTCTCTCTCACTCAAAGCCTTCACTCGTACCAGCTAGCACTGAGATTGAAGGAACCCGTTTGTGTGGACTGAGTAGAGACGTTGTCATCGTTCAACGTTCGTGATCGCTTCGTGGATTTGCATCAAAGGTTTTGATCGTCACAAGAGATCTGCACCAAAGGTTTCAACCGTCACAAGAGGTAAATATTCTATCACTGATCATGACCATTCGTAAGGATCTCTAAAGGAGAAATTTTTAATTTCCGCTGCGCTTTGGGTCGCAATTCTCCTTCAGTGGTATCAGAGCCACTTACGAAACCATGAATCGGATAGGTGTTTAATTTCTGTATTAATATGATTAAAAGACAGAATGAATCAATTAATTAAACGGGTAATTAAATTTGGCATCATGAGTGTACAAGTTGGATGATTGATGTTGACTATGCTTCGGAATCCGACATTAGTATGGTGAAGCAGCGATACATCGATCGTCCATAGGTTACGCAATTGAGACCGATCAACTTATATATGATATAAGTAATCCTAATGCAAAATACGGTATATGTGATATACTGTTTCTGTTTCGTTCATTCGAACACTAAATGATTGTTTTCCTTTGAGCGATCAATGGTCATTTGCTTCGGAATCCGACATTAGTATGGTGAAGCAATGACCTGTTGATCAATCATACTGAATTAACAATCGAGGTGTGTTTGACGGTCTGAAATTGGCGCATTAGGGTTGGTGACGGCGCAAGGGTTGTGCCGTCAAAGAGTTGTGAGTTTAGGGTTTTGGAACACGTCTGTTGACTGTTTCAAAGTTTGTTATTTTGGCTGCGTGAAGCTCGTGTGACGAGCGTGTTGACTGTTTCAAAGTTTGTTACTTTGGCTGCGTGAAGCTCGTGTGACGAGCGTAACAGGCGTAACAAACTGGATGTGTGACGGTCGTAACACACCCATGACGGTCGTCACACTCACATTGCTTGTGACGGTCGTCACACGCCTGTGACGGTCGTTAAACTCCCAGAGTCAAAATTTTGGGGTTCCTGTTTTGTGACTACGCAAGGGTTGTGTTCATGCAAAACAATGTCCATTTCAAATGAATTGTTCATTAAAATTTTGGTTTTAATTAATTAAAGGGACCCCCGGCTTACTCTGCGTAGTGTGATCGGTCGCCGAAATTTAATTTGGTTTTAATTAATTAAAGGGATTAACATTTAATAATAATAATGTGTTTGTTATTATTGCCTTGTTGTGATCAGTTATGGCCTTAGTTATCCTTTATTTTGTTTTGGGTTTTTAAATACGACCTGCGTGTCGTGCCTCTCCTTTTGATATCTTAATGTAACTTCTTTTCTCATCTCAAACCCTCGTATGTAAAACGAGTTTCTTCTGGAATGTAATGTTATGAATAAAGAGAAGAAGACAATGTTATGAAGAAAGAGAAGATTTCAATATCAAAAGAGGACAATCTTGAAGATCTTGCTTGGAGAAGCTTAGAGAAGAATTCAATATTAAAGGAGGACAACCTTGAAGATCTTGCTTGGAGAAGCTTAGATCGTAGTAGGTTAGCTTAGGTTCTCTCATTGGCTTGAGAGAACAATTGCGCTAGGGGCCATAACTGTTTCATTTTGTTTGTATGTATGTTGATGCATGTGAATGTATGTTGATGCATGTGAGAGACGATTTATATGATAAACAAGCCGGTGAGATCATAACAATTGCAATTCCCTCAAACTAAAATATTAAGTTTATGCTTTCCAAGTTTTAGCACTCATCAAGACTAGTATCGGATAATGTAGGTTTCGCCAAAGCGAGGTGCATGTTCTATATTAGTAAGGTGCGATGGGATAATTGTAATATCCAACTGCTAAAACAATGGGTCAAACTTAACTAAACAAATTATGATGATATTATATATGTTTGCTTTCCAAGTTTTAGCACTCATCAAGACTAGTATCGAATAATGTAGGTTTCGCCAAAGCGAGGTGCATGTTCTATATTAGTAAGGTGCGATGGGATAATTGTAATATCCAACTGCTAAGACAATGGGTCAAACTTAATTATAATAATATCATATATGTTTTAGAAGCAAGAGTTGGGAATAATCCATATGATGGATTGGAATAAGGAGTTATTCACCCAACTGAAATTTTCGAGAGTTGTATGAGATACAACTGGAAGGAGTTCCTACCTAAATAACCTAGTTTTGTGTAATCCGCCTACGCGGACTTAGAACGAAGTGAAATATGGATCTCGACCCACTAGAAAATCTTCCAACGGGATTTTCCGAATCAAATGATGAGGGTCATTTGTTTTGAATAAAATAGTGGGAGCATATTTGATTAAAGGCCTAATTAAATATGTCAATGATACTTATATTTTCTTAATTCTTATGTAGATTACCATGACAACAAACACCTCTAACAACATCTTGCGATCAATCCTTGACAAGGAAAAATTGTCTGGGACAAATTTCCTGGATTGGCACCGAAACTTGAGGATTGTCCTCAAACATGATAAAAAGCTGTATGTCTTGGAGACACCTGTTCCTGAAGAGGAACCTCCTAGTTCTGCACCTAAGGCAGAAAGAGATGCTTATAAGAAGCATATCGATGATGCCAATGAAACTGCTTGTCTCATGCTGGATGTCATGAACTCAGAGTTGCAAAAGCAACATGAGAACATGACAGCGTTCGATATGATCGAACACATGAAGATGCTCTATCAAGAGCAAGCAAGGCATGAGAGGTTTGAAGTTTCAAAAACCCTTTTTTTTAAGGCAAGTTAGCTGAGGGAGCCCCTATAAGTCCCCATGTGCTCAAGATGATTGGGTATATGGAAAAGCTTGAAAGGTTGAGTTTTCCCCTCGGAAAGGAACTTGCGACTGATTTGATCTTGCAATCGTTGCCAGATAGATTCAGTCAATTTGTCCTAAATTTCAATATGAATGATATGGATAAATCTCTTCCTGGACTGCTAGGCATGTTAAGAACAGCTGAACAGAATCTGAAGACAAAAGGGAAGTCCATTCTGATGATCAGAAATGGAAAGAGACAGAACAAAAGGCCCACCAAGCAGGGTGATAAAAGGAAAGGCAAGGAAGTTGCCAAACCCAGACCCACTGTTGCTGCTTTGAAGCCTACTGGAGGCATAGCAAAGGCAGGCACCTGCTTCCATTGCGGTAAGACCGGACACTGGAAGAGGAACTGCCCAAAGTACCTGGAAGATACGAAGAATGGAGTAGAGACTTCAACTTCAGGTATTTTTGTTATTGAAATAAATTTATCTACTTCTGCATCATGGATATTAGATACTGGATGCGGTTCTCACATTTGTACAAATGTGCAGGGGCTAAAAAGAAGTAGAGATTTGGCAAAAGGTGAAGTTGACCTACGAGTTGGCAATGGAGCAAAGGTTGCTGCTTTAGCCGTAGGAACTTATGTATTAACTTTACCTAGTGGTTTAATAATTCAGTTAGAGAACTGCTATTATGTACCTGCAATTAGCAGGAATATTATTTCCATTTCTTGTTTGGACAAGTTTGGTTTTTCATTTATAATAAAGAACAATTGTTGCTCAATTTATTTGAATGATATATTCTATGCTACTGTACAAATGAGCAATGGACTATATGTCCTTGATCTCGAAATGCCTAAATATAACATTAATACTAAAAGGATGAAACCTAATGAGTTAAATCCAACTTACCTTTGGCATTGTCGATTAGGCCACATAAATGAGAAACGCATTTCCAAACTCCATAAAGATGGACTCTTGGACTCTTTTGATTATGAATCATATGAGACATGCAGATCTTGTTTAATTGGAAAGATGACAAAATCTCCATTCACAGGAAAAGGTGAAAGAGCTAATGATCTTTTGGCCCTCATACATACTGATGTATGTGGACCACTGAACATACCAGCCAGAGGAGGTTTTCAGTACTTCATCACATTCACTGATGATTTCAGTAGATATGGTTATGTGTATTTAATGAAACACAAATCAGAGTCCTTTGAAAAGTTCAAGGAATTCAAGCATGAAGTACAAAACCAACTAGGTAAGAATATTAAAACTCTTCGATCAGATCGAGGTGGTGAGTATTTAAGCCTAGAGTTTGATGACCATCTGAAAGAGTGTGGGATCCTATCCCAACTTACTCCTCCTGGAACACCCCAATGGAATGGTGTATCTGAGAGAAGAAATCGAACCCTGTTAGACATGGTCCGATCCATGATGAGTCACGCAGATCTTCCAAACTCCTTTTGGGGACATGCACTATTGACAGCAGCTTACACACTTAACCGTGTTCCATCCAAGAAGGTTGATAAGACACCATATGAGATATGGAGTGGTAAGAAACCACATATGTCTTACATGAAGATTTGGGGTTGCGAGGTTTATGTGAAACGACAAATTTCAAATAAGCTTGAGCCCAAATCTGACAAATGCTTATTTGTGGGGTATCCTAAAGGGGTATTACTTCTACAATGCTTCTGAGGGCAAAGTATTTGTCGCTCGAACTGGAGTTTTCCTAGAAAAGGATTTTATTTCCAAAGGAACCAGTGAGAGGAAAGTAGAGCTTGAAGAAATTCAAGAATCACAAAGCATAGATACACCTATGGAGGAATTAGAGCAGGAAACACAAGAAGTTGTGGAAGAGCAGTCTGCTCAAGTAGAACAAAACCAACGTAGGTCAAGCAGGATACGTCAACTACCTGAGAGATATGGATATCTCATAACTGATCAAGGTGATGTATTACTCATGGATCAAGATGAGCCTGTGACCTACCAAGAGGCCATAACTGGTCCCGAGTCTGAGAAGTGGCTAGAAGCCATGAAATCTGAAATGGATTCCATGTACACAAACCAAGTTTGGACCTTGGTAGAGCCTCCTGTAGGAGTTAACCCTATAGGATGCAAGTGGGTCTTCAAAAAGAAGACTGACATGGATGGTAAGGTACATACCTATAAGGCAAGACTGGTTGCAAAAGGATATAAACAAATTCATGGGATTGACTATGATGAAACCTTTTCACCAGTTGCAATGCTTAAATCTGTTCGGATTTTACTTGCTATCGCTGCATATCATGATTATGAAATATGGCAGATGGATGTCAAAACTGCTTTCCTTAATAGAAATCTTCTTGAGGATGTGTACATGACACAGCCTGAAGGATTTGACATACCAGAGGAAGCCCAAAAGATATGTAAGTTACAAAGATCAATCTATGGATTGAAGCAAGCTTCCAGAAGCTGGAATCTTTGTTTTGATGAAACAGTAAAACAATATGGATTCATCAAGAACGAAGATGAGCCTTGTGTCTATAAGAAGGTTAGTGGGAGCATGATCGTTTTCCTGGTATTATATGTAGATGACATATTACTCATTGGAAACGATATCCCCACCCTACAACAAGTAAAGTCTTGGTTGGGGAAATGCTTTTCTATGAAGGACCTAGGTGAAGCAGCCTATATATTAGGAATCAGAATCTATAGAGATAGATCACAAAAACTGCATGGCCTAAGTCAGAGTACATACATAGACAAAGTGTTGAGACGCTTTAATATGCATGATTCCAAGAAAGGATTCATACCTATGCAACATGGCCTGTGTCTATCAAAAACACAATCCCCTTTAACTAAGGAAGAAAGGGATCGCATGAATAAGATTCCATATGCATCTGCAATAGGATCTATCATGTATGCCATGTTATGTACTCGACCAGATGTCTCGTATGCTTTGAGTGCAACGAGTAGGTACCAATCTGATCCTGGTGATGCTCACTGGGTAGCTGTCAAGAATATCCTTAAGTATTTAAGAAGGACTAAGGACTCATTCTTGATATATGGAGGTCAGGAAGAGTTGGCTGTAATTGGATACACCGATGCTAGCTTCCAGACAGATAAGGATGACTTTAGATCGCAATCTGGTTATGTGTTTTGCTGAAATGGTGGCGCTGTGAGCTTGAAAAGTTCAAAGCAAGAAACAATTGCTGATTCTACAACCGAGGCCGAGTATATTGCTGCCTCAAATGCAGAAAAGGGAGTTGTTTGGATCAAAAAGTTCATTAGTGAACTTGGCATAGTCCCTAGCATTGTGGATCCCATTGGTCTCTATTATGATAACAATGGTGCTATCGCACAAGCCAAGGAGCCTAGATCTCACCAACGATCCAAACACATACTTAGGCGTTATCATCTCATTCGAGAGATAATAGATAGAGGAGATGTGAAAATATGTAAAGTACCTACACTTGACAATATAGTTGACCCACTGACAAAGCCTCTTGCGCAGCAGAAGCATGATGGCCATACTAGATCAATGGGCATACGGGGTATGCCTGATTGGCTCTAGTGCTAGTGGGAGATTGTTGGTGTAAGCCCTAGAGGCCAATACATTTTGGTACTTGTATCGAATAATAAAAGGCATTCTCTTTATTATGGTTGATTAATAAAGTCCCTGGAATAGATAGTCCGTTTAATGTATCAAGTATGACTTAATCATGAGATCACATTAAACATAAGGACACTATTCTTAAAGTATCCGTAGTCGAGCTTTAGTGTGAAGTGGGATAACATTAAAGCATTAAGACTATTATGTTTGTAGACTGATGATCACATCTCATGGATCATGGATAAAGAGTTATCAAGTCTTAAACATAGGTATGAATATTAGGAGTAATACTTATACCGGATTGACCCGCTATGAGAATACTATATAGAAAGCTATGCAAGGTGTCATAAGTTATTCTCATGGTGATAATAGTGTATTCCACTCTTCGACCTGAAACCACTATGGATCCTAGATGTAGAGTCGAGTGCTTTATTGCTGATCCAACGTTGTCCGTAACTGGATAACCATAAAGACAGTTGATGGGTACTCCACGAAGCATGCTGAGGGACATGAGTGACCTAGATGGAATTTTCCCATCCTGCATAACAGGATAAATGTCTATGGGCCCAATATTGAACTGAACAAGGATGACACGGTCTATGCCTTGTGTTCAATATAGACATAAGGGCAAAAGGGTAATTATACACATAAGTATTATCACAGAAGGAATTGTCAGATCACTTGACATTTTCGTGTCTTGGGTAGCAGTGATGTGTTGCTAGATACCGCTCACTGTTTATTATATTAAATGCGTGATTTAACATAATTGCCAACGTCACGAAAACCTACAGGGTCACACACAAAGGACGGATTGATGAGAGATAGAGTAAATAAGGAATACCGTAAGGTACGGTGCCCTTAAGTGAATTATAGAACATCGTAAGGTACGGTGCACTTGAGTAGAATACGAAATATGGTAAGGTACCATGGGCTTAAGTGATTTTGGGCATATTGTAAGATATGGGCCAAAATACACTTAAGTGGGCTTTTAGCTTGAAGCCCACACAAGTGGTTCTATAAATAGAACCCTTGTGTAGAAGCAAAAATTTGCGGTTGCATTATTTTCGTTTTATATCACTCTCTCTCTCTCTCTCTCACTCAAAGCCTTCACTCGTACCAGCTAGCACTGAGATTGAAGGAACCCGTTCGTGTGGACTGAGTAGAGACGTTGTCATCGTTCAACGTTCGTGATCGCTTCGTGGATTTGCATCAAAGGTTTTGATCGTCACAAGAGATCTGCACCAAAGGTTTCAACCGTCACAAGAGGTAAATATTCTATCACTGATCATGACCATTCGTAAGGATCTCTAAAGGAGAAATTTTTAATTTCCGCTGCGCTTTGGGTCGCAATTCTCCTTCAAAGACGGTATATAGATGGTCTTAATTGCATATGTGTTGGTATGTGTGCATTCATTCATAGCATGGTTGACTTCATTGTGGAAGTGGTGAAACTGTGGGTTCACATGAGCAGACGTTGATTCTTACTTGGAATCAGGCATAATATTAAACGGTGATCCTTCATTGGAAACAGACGTAGCAGACATTAATCCTTAATTGGGATTAGGCGTAGTATTAAGCGGTGATCCTTCATTGGAAACAGACGTAGGGCTTTGGTCTTGTCCGGATCGGAAGCGTGGCTTGGATTCTAGATATTGAATCGGAAAGCGGTGAAACTTTGAGTTCACATTGAGGTACCACATGCATAGAGTCACATTGTCTTGCATTGAGTCGTCTATAGTTATGTGATCATTGAATGCATGTATTGATGTCGATGTGACGCCCTTTTCTTTATATGCGTGCTTATTTACTCTGATTATATGATAAATAATTTGGGGTAGAAAAAGGGGTGTTACAATCGACCCTAGACCATTTAAGTTGGGTTCACACACCTTGGCTGAGATATATTTTTCAATTGATCAGCTTTAGTCATCCGTTAGGATGCATTATGCAATATTTTCAACTATGTTATCCGCCTTCCCTTCCTGTTTTGTACTGGGATCCCGCTGTGATCCATAATATTATGACAATATTATCTCCTTTTTCTGCTGTACTGGTTGTTTCTTATCTTATTCTTATAATTGACTTTTCAAGGCTATCATTTATGGAAGCCCTAAGCGTAAAAATAAGCTTTGATCTTGGTTCTCGACCCGTGGTCGTTGCAAAGCTAGACAAGTTCTAGATATAGAAATCGGAAAGCCCCAACGAGTTCTCGACTAATTGCATTCCTACTTTAACTATGTTAATGCATATTCTTGTCATTAGGATTGTGGTAACCCATGTGTGTTTTTGAATTAGCTATGATCGAATCCTGATATTTTTTAGATGATCATAGGTTTTTTGAAAATTCTGAGTATATCTTGCTTCATTCTTTACATGACCCATATGAGTTGGGGTCTGAGAATATTTAGCGTGTTCTAAACCAAAAAAATCATTCTCATCGAATTATCAGTTCATAATCGCTTTATTGTTGGTCATCCCTTACATGTTTGTTTTGTCGTGTTTAGATGCCTTATGATTTCCTTTTACAATAGTACTTGAGCCCTCATGAGATTTGTTTATGGTTTATACTATATAGATACACAGCCCCGACGAGTCGGGCTTTACTAATTTTTTAAGTATCTTACTTCGAACACAAACCGGCTGACTCCGACTAGATCATGTCAGATATTTGTCCAGTGATACGTTAACCAAAACCGCTTAAGGTTAGAGGTTTGTTAACTTTGTATGATCGACATTCAGAGCCCAGGGGGGTTGACGTTAAATGCGAGAGGCTTCAAGTTCGCTTGGACTTCAGTTAGGCCAGAGGTTTTATTAAACATTACCCAATCGAAGCCGATTATGCCCAAGGCTTCAAGTGCGATTGGAATTCAGTTAGGCATTTTAGGTTTTGACCAAACTAAAATGTATTTTAATTCTTTTTTAATGTGATTTTTAATTGATTAAATGTTTAAAAATATTGTTGAGCCATTTTTATGGTCTTGTGATGTTTGACTTTCTGTTTGGGCCTTGGTAATGGTTGATTTGACTTTTGTTGGATCAAAACCATTGGATTTAGAGGATTGATGAAATATACATTCCATCTCCCAAAATGAATGGATAGTTTTGAGTTAATGAAATTCCTCTCATGATCAATTTGTGTTTCTATCTTCCCCTCCCTTTTCATCTTCATCCCTACTCGTTCCCATTCCCCCATTTGACCAATGAAATCTCTAATGTCTAAAGGCTAATTGATTCATCCATGACCTTGTGTCAGATGAATCAATACAAGTATGACTGAGATAGGTCCCTCCCATTTTTTTAGTGTGTGGTATGTTTTAGGAGTTTGGTTCTTTGCACCAAAGCTCTAACATGCATTAACACCTATATTTTATTGCCCGACCTCAGATAGTTGTGACTTCTACATAAGTCCAATTACGATTGCTTAACATAGAGATAAATTTGACCCTCAAGGCATAACATTCTAGTAAGTGAGATTGTAAGTCTCCCATTCTTCATGCATTGTATGGAGACTTGACCTTTTTTCCTTCCATGGGAGCTAGTGGCATACTTGTTGAATTATCCAAGTTGGAGCCCTTCTCATGGAAGATGTCTTGGTTTAAGGATTCATACTTGTGAATGAATGGTTGAGTGTTCTCCAAAGAATGACTTAATCAATTAAAATTCACCACTAATTTTTGACTAACCATTTACTAACTCTTATTCATTATTGCTTTACTTTCAAGTCATTTACTATTATACAATTTAAATTTCAGTCATTTATCATCCATTTCCATTTCCATTTCATATAACTTATTTATGTCCCAAGTCATTTTCACTTTGCTCATTTGAGCCATATCTTGTGATTGTAGGGTTTTATCGATATTTTCCCTTTCCCCCTTTGGGAATAAATAAAGTTCGGTGGCGACTCTATTTTTTTAATATATTTCTAGCATTCCTTATGCTTGGGTATTTTTCACGCCATGATAGTTGTATAGGATGTGTTGAGTAGGAAGCCATTGCATATTTCGATGATGATAGTTCGAGAACTGGAATTGATCGAGAAATTCAGAGACCTAAGTTTGGCGTGCAAAGAGACTCCTAACAATGTAAAGTCGAGTACATTGATGTTGACCAGTGGTATTCTTGACGAAATGAGATAAGGACATCAAGTCGACTTGGGATTGATTGACCGACTAGTGATAATCAATCAAGGTAAATGAGGTGATTTCAGAATATAGAGAATGGTGTGATGAGATTCAGAGACATGACCACTAAATATTCATCTCGGTGCCACTAAGATATATCAAGACTTGAAGAGAATGTTTTGGTGGCCAAGAATGAAGAAGGAAGTGGCTGAGTTTGCTTACACTTGTTTGACTTGTCAGAAGTCAAAGATTGAATATCAACAGTCATTAGGTCTGATGCAACTATTGAGTATTCCTGAGTGAAAATGAGACAACATTTCCATGGATTTTGTGATAATTTTTTCGAATACGATAAAAGGGTGTGGCTCCATCTGGGTTATTATTGACAAACTAACTAAATTGACTCATTTCATTTTGATTAAGATCAATTATCATTTGCTGAAGTTAGCCGAGTTGTATATTAAGAAAGTTGTTAGCTTGCATGGTATTCCTTCGAGTATCGTTTCTGATAGAGATCTGAGGTTCACATCAAGGTTTAGCAGAGTTGCAGGAAGCCATGGGTACTTTGATGAAGTTGAGTTCTGCTTATCATCCCCAGAAGGACGATTAAACAGATAGAACTATCCAGTCTTTGGAGGATTTTCCAAGAGCTTGTGTCTCGGAGCATGGAGGTAAGTAGGACAATTACTTATCGTAGGTTGAGTTCACTTGCAACAATATTTTCCATTCTAGTATTGGAATGATACTGTTTGAGGCTTTATATGGTAGAAGGTGTATGACATTTTTGTGTTGGTATAAACTGGGTGAGAGTGTTGTGCTTGGACTTGAGATTATGCAGCAAACTCTGCGAAGATCACAATGATCCAAGAGAAGATTAAAGCTTCCCAGAGTCGCCAGAAGAGTTATATATCATGACAAGAGGAGGATACCACTTTAGTTCCAGGAGGAAGATCATGTGTTTTTTAGATTCACTCTGGTGATAGGTTTCGGTCGAGCTCTGAAGTCTCGAAAGCTCACGCCGCATTTTATTGGTCCTTATCAGGTTATGAAACGAGTAGGAGAACTGGCCTACAGAGTTGCATTACTGTCGTTTCTTTTAAATCTCCGTGATGTCTTTCATGTGTCTCAATTGAGGAAATATATTCCTGATCCGTCTCATGTGATTCAAGTGGACGATGTGCAAGTTAGAGAGAACTTGACCATTAAGACATCTCCCTTGAGATTAGAGGATCACGAAGTGAAGCACTTGAGAGGAAAGGAGATTACGCCAGTGAAGGTGGTATGAGGAGGACGTGCTGGTGAAAGCATGACGTGGGAGCTGGAGAGTCAGATGAGGAAGTCGTATCTGGCTCTGTTTGCTTCAGGTAATTTTCGAGGGCAGGAATTCTCTAAGTAGGGGAGAGTTCTAATACTCCGAAATTTGATTAATCTATTTAATCAAATAAATATTGTTTCTATTTAATTAATTAGCACGTGGTGTACTTTTAATTAAAAATATGTTGTGAGTTGTATGTGTATGTGGTGCATGGTGGGGTGTAGTGAGAATTTTGGTGAGTGGATAGAATGATTAAAATAATTAGATATGATAATTGTTTTTAATTAATTAAAATAAAAATAGAAATATAGGGTTTGGGTGGAAAATAGGAACTAAGGACAAATAACGGGAGTGGTGAGAAAAATAAGAAGAGTTGGGCCTTAGTGTAATTATTAAGAGATGAAATTAGATTTTTAGAGATAAAAAGGGATTACTGGAGCCTTTGAGAAAATAACACATAAAGTTAAATCTATTGGGAGAAAAAAAGGAGGATAAGGCTTGAAGAGGGAAGAAGAAACCATAAACCTAATTCAGAATTTTGCAAGGAATCTGAGGTAAGGGGGAGAAAGGGCTTTTATATGGGTTTTTGGCATGAAAGGACAGAGAAGATAAACCCTTATTCTCTTTAGGGATTGTGTGCAATTTTTATGAATCGTTGTTGTTATGTGTTAATCTGAAAAATGATGATTGAAGGTGTGATTATCAAATTTTTGTGATTGAATTCATGTGTGTATTGTTCAATTTATGAGTATGTGATTCTATGCCGTTGTTGGAATTTTGAAGCTTTGAACATAAACCTGAATTTGATGAAAGTGATGAATAAATTATGTGTCCAATTGTTATGATTCATGATTTAATATGTGCGTTATAACATACTTGATTGTGATAAGATTGTTATATGTTGTTAAATTCATGGTATGATGTATTTGAATATTAAAATGAGAGTTAGTTTGATGTATGAGGGATAGGGAGTAGGGAAGATGAAGTTAACGTGTGAAAAGTAGGAATTTTTGGAATTTGGGCTGATGTCAATCGATTGACATCCTGTGTCAATCGATTGCTTGCGTGAAAATTTAGAAAAATCTGGAAAATTGAACCATGTCAATTGATTAGTTCCCTGGATCAATCGATTTCTCTTAGACAAAATATGAAAAATTGAAAAGGCAAAATGTAATAGAGATTAATGTTAATCAGTTGCACCCAAATGTAAACCGATTGATGCTAGTTTGTTTTTGAAAATTTGTTGAGCTGAAGCATATGATTTTATTAGATTGTTTCAGCCATAACTTTAGTTTTGTAAGTCCGAATGAGGTGCAGTTTGAAGCGTTGGAAAGCTAACACGCATGGATATCTCATAATAATGTATTAAGAGGATATAGGGGTACTGGAATTTGTGAAAATTAATAGTTTTACTTGTTACGTAATAGTTAACAATGACAAACAAATGGTTAATTGACGCAAACGAATGAATTAAAGATGGATTGATGTTAAGATGATTTAACATGATTGAGTGTTGTGTGGATGCGTATTCAATGTGATTTTGTTGTTTGGTGATTCTATATGATGTGAAAATGACTCGTATTTTTATGAAATGCATGATTATATGGTGATTAGTTATGTATTGATGGTGAACATTGTTGCTATTATTGGTGGATAGTAATTCAGAAGACAGAATTACTATTTTGTGTCAACTCATGTTGTTTATGGTTAGAAGGGGACCGTAAGCATTGTTATTGTTATTGCATTTATTTACATGGACATGCATCATTGTATCGTATCGTTGAAAAAGGCATGTTCGCTAGTTCAGAAGGGGGGACTAGTGGCTTGTCCCAAGCTTAGAAGGGGGGGTTTGGATCTTAGAAGGGAGGGACGGAGGCTCATGGGTTCGAAAGGGGGGGTCCGATTCCTGAAAGAACCAAATGTTGAGTGTATACCACATGCATAGTGTCACATTGTGTCGTGAGTCGCATTACATATAATTGCATATTATTGTGAACGGGTGTGAGATTATGATGATGTTGGTTGTGTATTGAATGTATGATATGTTGTATGTTTTTCTACCTTTGCATTCTTTACACCATTTATAAAAAGTTTATTTCCTACCCCTTTTGCTTAATGTTGTCCACCATGGACACCTCGCAGATACTTAGGAGTAAAGTTGTTGCTGTGTGTGGAAGGTAGCTTGTTGGAGCTATTATTTAGTTTATTTATCGCTTTATCACAATTTAGTGGTTTTAGTGCTCTGATCTTGTAATATCGGGAACATGGTGTTTGTTATGTTTAAATTTAATGTTGAATTTGGTGTTTTAAAGTTTAATACTTTATTTATGAAGTTAAAAATGAAGTTGTTATGAAATGATTTTCTGCTGCATGCTGTCACATGTTTTTGATGACATTTTGGTGTTGATCGTTGGTGACACCTTAAATTGTTAATTAAATATTTCCATATAACTTTCGGGATTTAGGGTGTTACACCCCAAAATTCATGTCACTGTACTTGATAAAAAAAGTACAGATGTGTGGCACCCCTATGCTGGTAGGGGTGGCCAGAGGCTTAAGAGTTTAAGGGTGTTTATGGTGGTTAAGGCAAGCTCGTTGTGGTGAGAAACTCCGTTTTAATGGTGTTTTCTATGAGGTTAAATCAAGCTCATGAGAGTTAGAAGCTTTGTATTATGGGGTATTTCACGACTCAAAATACACCCCTTAACCCTAATTCCAAGGTATTTATAGAGGCCTATGAGTTTGGTTTTAGGGTTTCTTTGTAATTGCAACCCTCCACCCCATTAATGGTAATAGAGCGTTGAATCTCTATTTACTAGGGAGACGTATGTTATTCCCTTGACTCTGTTTCGCATCATCTATGAACCAGGAACGTCAATCCCCATGTTTCCTATATTGGGCAACTGGATGCGTCATGAGCGATACCTTCCCTTTTGTGGGTGGTAAGATCTCAACAGTCTGTGGGCCGTAAGATCTAAACTCCCCTCGTGGGCCCTTATAGATATATCACTATAGCTTTCGAATTGCATTTCACATTTTCTTTACCTTCTTTAGTCTATAGGTATCTAGATTTGTTTTTCATAACACCATCAACTTGATGTGTAAGAATGAATACAACAATTTTTAACATTGCCCAAGATATCACAACTCATCCCTTCCATAATAATTTTCATTTTATCTTTTCAATAAGCATACCATTCACCATTGAAAGATATGGATTTTTTAAGGAACTGTTTGAACTCATCCTACCTCCCAAGACGATTACTCTATGAACAAGAGTTAGGCTCTGATGCCACTTTTAATCTAAGTGACTTTAAATACAAGAGGGGTGAACTATGATATAAAACATTTTTAGTGACTTTGAAAAATAATTTTTAAGGTTGATTTTAAAAACTAGAATATGAAGAAAAAGAGTAGTAATTAAACACATAAAAATAAAGAGATAAGAGATCAAAGAAGAACACATCGAATTTTATTTTTGTTTATCCCAAAACCATGAGACGTACATCTAATCCCCAAGGTTTTAACTATCACAAAGGTTTTACAACAAGATCAACTGACAACCTTTTTACACAAATTTTTTATCTCAGATTCTACTTGCAACATTTGTAATAACATATCAGAGTCCAAGAGAACATTCATCTTTTTTTTTTACAATTCTAAATCAATAGCTATTTACACAAGACATTTCTACTTAAGTTTTTGCTCTCTTTAACACTAAAATAATATTTAAGTGAATGAGATAATTCTAAGAGCAACAAAATGAGTATAAGAGATATTATATTTTTTTAGATTTCTTATGTATTTTTAAAATAGGAAGGGATGATCTTTGCATAATAGTTAATTAGTGTGCAGCCATAATCGATTATGACCTATCAAAATAGGAATATTTTTGTTGGATAAAAAGCATAGTTCATTACAAGGCATCCTAGACCAATTATTGAATAGTTTCATCCCATAATTGATTAGAAGGAGAATTTTGGTGTATAGTCGATTAAGTAGTATAATCGATTATACTTTAGTTTTCAAAAGCTTTGCCCAAACCAAGATATTTTAAAAGAAGTTTTGAAATCAGATAAAATTTGAAAAAGAAATTGTGTGTGTGTGTGCGCTTGCGTGTATGTGTGCATGTGAGATACGATCTTAATTTTTTTTAGAGTAACACATTTAATTTTACATATTTTCATCCTATAAAAATAAGTAAGAAGCACATGTTTACATGCGATCATTTAGTAATTGGTGTTGTTTATTAATGATGTTTTTTAGCCTTTGACATTTTTGCACCAATCACCATAAACATCTCGCTTTTTAATTTGTTTCAAACATTCTTCTCTTCTTGAAGATGTTAATGTTTTTTGCTTTGTTCTATTTTGGCATAATCGAAACCTTTGATATTATACTTGTTCAATACATAGAACAAAATCTTCCCTTTTCTTGATGACGACAACATATCTTTTACGGTGGTGGCTAAAATAGAGACTAAGAAGATTTTTTTTTTTTAGTGTTAACTCCCCTAACATATAAAGAGAGTAGACTCCCTTTAAGAGAATACTTCTCCTTCTTTGACATAATAAAAAAGTAGGAAAATAGATAAACACATAACAACACTTAGAACACATATAGAAGAAGATAATGTGGATTAATCAATGCATGACTAGTTTAAAATTTCTAATTTAACTCTTATAAAAAGAATTTCTTAGGAAGAGATTTAGTGAAAAAATATATATCAACTGATTATATGAAGCCACAAACTTAATTACGCATTCCTCTTTTTCAAAATGATACCTAATAAAATGGTGTCTAATTTCAATGTGTTTTGTTTGAGAGTGAAGTATCAGATTTTTAGTGAGGTTTATGATATTAGTGTTATCGCTCTTAATCAGGACAATTTCAAGATTAATACTTTGATCATTTTACTGTTGTTTCATCCAGATTATTTGTGCACAACAACTATTCGTAACAATGTATTCTAGTTTAACTGTCGATAACGTGATATTCTTGTTTCTTACTATTCCAAGAGACAAGTAAAATTCCAAGAACCTGACACGTACCATGGGTATTTTTTCAATCCACTTTACAACCAGCAAAATTGAAATTAGAGTATCTAATTAAAACACAATCAGTACTTTTGGGGTACCATAAACCTAGGGGTGGCAAAATGGACCGTCCACCCCGTCTTAAGCCCGTCAAAAAAAGGGTCGGGGAGGACAAGCCCGCCAAGTGAAATTGGGCTTAAAAATCATGCCCGGTCCGTCAAGGTGGCAGGTTGGCGGGCGGCGAGCTTGTCTGCGTATTTTTTATATATTTATTTTTCATTTTTTTAATTGATTAATAGATTTATTTTTACATTTATATTAGATTTTTCACTTATTTTTTAGAATAATTTTTTGCAAAACATTTTTTTTTAACAAATTTTACTTTAAAAAATATTGCATATATTCACAAATAAATGTATAAAATAGAATCATCAACAAGTATTCCAAAACTATAGTTCAAGTATTAACTTTAAGCCAAAGAAAATTAATATTTTAAATGATTGGTAACTAGGTTGGCGAACTGGCGGACCAATCTGTCCCTTTATTTGGCAGACTTAAGACAGGACGGTCCTAAAACGAGGCGGGCAAAGCGGATAGGCGGACACAAAATCCCAACCTAATCCACCATTTTTTTCAGGTGCGCAAATTACGGTCCGTTTAAGCACCCCTACATAAACTCATACGTGGTGGGTTAGTGAGATACCTCATAATCCATTTGACCGCAATAAGATGCGAGTCTTTAGTGTTTGCTTAAAAGCGTGCACATATACATACCACAAACATAATATAATGCAGAAAGATACATAAGAGAACTAATTACTCATTGATATTTGTTTTCTTCATGTGATTTGCCTCCTGCGTCTTTACCTATGTATCATGGTGTACTCATGATAGTAGATATTAATTTTATCTCCCTCGTCAATGATTGATCACATAGTAAAGTTATTTCCCTTTACAAATGTTTATATTAATAGAATGGGACCAAGGTCTTTTTCCTTAAACTCATCAGCCTCCAGAAATGACTGAGCAAACCAATTGAAATGCTTAGGGCTATCTTTGAATACTAACTTTTTATAGTTTTTCTTGTAGTATTCTTTATATGGTTCCTTTTTAACATGGACCAGCACATGAAAGTGGGAGAACGTGTGATGTTAAGAAACATTTTCTTGAATTGTGCACGTTCACTGGCCTAATATCTCATTGTTGTCTGCTCAATAATATGCACCGAATAAGGACACATTTTCTTAAGCTTTATTACCAGGTTGAAGGGTCTAAACAGACGCCACATTCACCCCTCACATTTGCCTATGTACTCTGCAGTATTTAAATAAGTTTATTTCATTAATAAAACACAAGTGGATAAGGAGCATACTATGAACTTGCGAGGAAGCTGTATTGTTAATTTGTTACTTAAGAATGTATAGCATGTTTAAGAACGTTGGTTATATATGAATTTTCTCAAAATTAGTAATATCTTACTGACATGAGCAGTGAGGGTCCAATGTTTTCTTTTCAAGAGCCTAAGCCTAAAACAGAAAGAGATTACACTCTATCAATCTTATTAAAAGAAGTTTGTGCAAAGTCTCCTAAATTAATATCATACATATGGCATATCTATCTTGTGGACATTTCTTATAAAAAAGAAATAATTTTTTAAGATTAACTCCTAATCTTGCAAGCACGTCTGCACTTCTGTTTGCTTCGCGATAAATCTCGGCCACACATATTTTTCGACTTTGATTTATTATTGGAGGAGTTTTTTTTATTAGGGAGCATTGAATATTGTGAGATTTCTTCTTTTGGAGCAACATCTTTGTGAGAGACACACCACATATTCACCCAAAACCTTAATTAAGGTGATAGGAGAGTGAATTTTAACCAATGTGAAACTATTATCCATACTACTCACACTTGATACATTCTCAACAGACACACCACTATTATCCATACTACTCACACTTGATACATTCTCAACAGACACACCACTATTATCTATACTACTCATACTTGATACATTCTCAACAAGTTCTATTCCCATCTTGTATTTCTCCTTCATAATTGCAGCATACACCTCCTTGCAATCTACTTGTATCTCTACCGGTGACGGAGACTATATAGTTAATTAACAAAATCAAATGATGATAAAAAACTTAAATTTCTACAAATTATTACACATAATTGTCGACTTTTGTAATCTAATGGGATTTATGGCCCTTTTGTTTTGACTTTTTTTTTAAATGATTTTTATAGTGTTACATATTTTAGTGTAAAAAAATTTTACAAAGAAACTTTTTATAAAAGCTTCAAATGAAAATTTGGTTTGAATAGTTATTCTTAAAATGTTATTTTAGGTATTTCATCATTTTATCGAAACCTTTTTTGGATATCAAATTTTTAAAAAATCACTTAAATTTAAAGCTATTTCAAATAGCTTTTTATAAAAATCATTTTTAAGATACAACCTTTTGAAAAAAACGTAATTTTGACTATGTTTTGATATTTAATAATGTATATTTATGTTATACAATACACAATTCAATCTTTTAATTTATAAAAAACAAATTTAGAAAAACTTATAGTATTTTAAAAAATATTTTTGTAGAATCCATTTTCAAAAATATAAAGAAAAAATCCATTTTTTTAAAGCTAAAACAAACTGGTCCTCAATCTTTTCAAAAAAATCATTTTTTGTTGAATAAAATCTTAACTTTTTTTTGTCAAATAGTATGGCTGCGTTTGTTAGAACTTTTTTTTTAAAAAAATCTATTTTTTTATTAAAAAATCATTTTTAAAAATTTTAAGAGTGTTTGTTTCAGATTTTTTAAAAATGATTATGTTAAAAAAATGTTTTTTTAATTAAAAATGAGAAGATGATCCAAGTAGCTTTTAAATTTCCATTTTGCGAGAGATGAGAGAGAAAATGCAAATTCAAAACACGGAAGGTTACATCCAAAGCAAAGTTACATAGTTATCCTTAAACTTTCTGAAAATTCCGAAAATACCCTTCGAGGGTTTAACTTCATTTTGTTCAAAATTGTGAACAGTGCCGTCTTCTTCCCTCTGCTTCAATGGCGGCGTGAGCAGTGCCGTCTTCTTCTTCTTTGCACCAGGTAAAAATTATCACGAATCTTCTCCTTCTTTAATGTTATCTGCGATTTTCAATTTTTCAACTTATTTTGTTAAATTTGTGATATAGGGTTTTCAACTTATTTTGAAATTTAATTTTGGAACTTGAAGCTATTGGAAAAGTTATAGTAGTTATAGTGTGTGGTGCCACTATTGTTGGATAAAGCACATAATTCTTATTTAGAGCATGTATTTGTTGTTACTTATATAGAGTTATATTTTTATATCAACCATGAGGATTAAATAATAATAGGTTTGTAAATACCATATTACATACACATAAACTCTTATTTGAGTGATACATATTAATAGGTTTATTTCAAATTTCTACTCTATTAGTGATAAATATTAATATTGTATTTGATGACTAGAATGACATCTAAAAAAGATGTGAAAAGTTTAGAGAAGGATGGAAAAGTTGTTGCAAAATGGGGGGATGACAGTAAAACAGAAAGTTTGCTAAAAATTTGCATTGAAGAAATAGAAGCGGGTAATAGGCCAACTACCCACTTCAGTAAAGAAGGGTGGAAGAATATTACTGAAAAATTTCAAAAGAAAACCGGATATGCTTATGATCGCACTCAACTAAAGAATAGATGGGATACATTGAAAAGAGAGTTTTCATCATTTGTGAAGTTAGTGGATAAGCAAACTGGAGTAGGATGGGATCATGAAAAGAAAACTATCATGGCTGACGATGATTGGTGGGCTGAAAAGAGTAAGGTACGGTTATGTCGATGTATACTAGACTAGTATTTAATTAATTGTATGAATTTTTTCATGATATATGTTTTGAATGTTTATTTATTTTTTAGGAGGATCCAGATATTTTGAAATGGAAACATGGAGGACCTAAGTTTGTTGAATTGCTAGATAAATGTTTCAAGGGTGCCATAGCTACTGGATTCGCCCTTTACAAACCATATGAAGATCAATTACCATGTGAAGGATCAGGATCTGTTTTTGAAGACGGTCGTGAGAATAACACAATTACTGAGGGTGAAGGAGATGCAAATAATTTTGATGTTGGCAATGAAGTACAACCCAACCCAACACCAAGTTCTTCCAAAAAGAGAAAGGTTTTAGGGAAAGGAGAGAAAATCGGGGCAACAGAGAAACTTCAACGATCTCTTGATCGTATGCTCGATGGGTTTGGGCCAAGCCAACAAGGACTCCCAGAAGATAACATTATTTATGCTAAATGTTTGAAAATGTTGGATGAAATCCCATCCTTGGTAAAAGGATCACATTTACACTTTAAGGCTGTTAGAATCCTTGCCAATAAAGAAAATAGGACAACATTTTATTACTTCATGAATACCTCAACTGCTGATATGGCTCTTGATTGGATAGACACTTCGTGAGCAAATTCTTTACTTTGAATAAGTTTTGAATGATAGCAAATTGTGTGATCATTGTCTAATTGTTGGTTGTGCATTAGTTTACATGTTTCATTTGTGTTTTTAGCCTATACTATTGTTTCGTGTCTATACATAAAGATCCACATTGATACATTTCTTAAAAGAACTCATAAAAACTGTTTTGTGTCAGTATGTATCGATACATGTTCATCTGCATCGATATATAAATTTGTTTTAAATCACAAAACGTTTTTGCTTCAGTATGTATCGATACATACGAGCTTTGTATCGATACATGCTTAGTTAAAATGTTCTATGTATCGATACATACGAGCTTTGTATCGATACATGCTTAGTTAAAATGTTTTATGTATCGATACATACGATCTTTGTATCGATACATGCTTGTATTAATTCTCTAAAATTAATCAAAGCTATAGTATGTATCGATGCATAATCTTTTGTATCAATACATAATTATGTTTTGTCTACTAACATCTTCTGTCTTTCACATATAAGAAGTATTTTGACAGCTCAGTAAAAGGGCACGAATTCAGAAGAGAAAAACAGTTGTAACACAAATCAAAGGAGTGTGTAGCATCAATTGTTTTGAGCAGTTAGAAACCTGAAAGAGACTTCATCTTCTCAATCTCTTTTCTTCAAGAACATCAACACATAATCATTCTTGTTCTTTGGATTAAAGGATCAACGAGATAACGTTCAGTGGAACGATCAAGGATCTAGCTGAGGTGTTCAGTGGAACGATCGAGGATCTAGCTGAGTTGAAGGTTGAAGGGGGTTTCGAGGAAAAACCAAATGGTTTGTCCTTCAAGAACTGGAGTGTTCTTGCGGGTTTGTTAGTCATGTTTGCAGAACAGATTCAGCCATAGCGTAGAGTTTGGAAATTGGGTAATTTCGCAAACAGGTCGTGGAACCGGTGAATTGTTTGCAATTTCTTGCAGGAAATTCTTGATCGAGCTCAGATCAAGTGGAGGTTTTATACAAGAAGAAGATCTTGGGATTTAGATTTCTGTCTTTGTATTGTAACCTTGTATCAACGAATTCGGCATTATTGATTATAACAGTTCTCAATTTCATTTGAAATTGAGAGGGAGACGTACCCACACGCGAGGACGACAGTGGGGAACTTCCTTACCAAATCTCTGCGTATCGTATTCTTTCCTTATCTCTCTTTACATTTTCAACAGTTTTGTGATTGCAGTTGGTGTATTGTGGCTGTACATTTCGTGATACAATAGTGGCAAGAAAACTTCTTTATCTAAACTCCACCATTGTTCATCATTGATCACATACACACCAAATATTTGACAAAACTGTCAGCTGAGTTTTATTCATTGGAATTAGAATTTAGTGATAAGTGCATTTGATTTGATAATATTCTGGTGTTAATTATCTCTATCGTTCTAATTCAAATCCAGCAATAAATTCCCGTGTCCGGTTTTCTAGTAGCGGTTCAGATTAGACGGAAGTCGATTCGGGACTGTAATTTTCCGCTAAATTTCAATAACTCTGATAAGATTTTTTAAATCCGTTTATTTAAAAGAGGTGATCTATTCACCCCCCCTCTCGATCACTAGCCACACCGTCTAACAAGTGGTATCAGAGCGCCGGTTCGCTGGTGTTCTATGGCTGCCTGTAACGATATGGATTCTGAACCAAAGGGGGCGTGTAATAAAGCGCCGATTTTCAACGGTGAAAATTACGGCTACTAGAAAGACTGCATGCGAGTTCATATAAATTCTGTTGATAGGCTAGTATGGGCTGCCATTGAAAATGGTCCTTTTCAAATTACTAATAAAATTCTGAGATGTCTTAGCAGGGAATGGCAACCTAAAGTAACAGCTATTAAGGAAGCCAACGATCTAACGACACTTACGATGACAACTCTGTTTGGAAAGCTGGAAGAACATCAGCAAGCATTAGAAAGTCTTGAAAAGTTTGAGAACAAAAGTAAGAAGGAAAAGGAGAAGAAGAGAGACAAAGAGGGAGAGAAGAAGCCAATAGCTCTTGTGGCCTCTAGCTCTAAGTCCTCACGAAAAGAGAAAAGTGACAATGATTCTAGTAGTGACAAAGATTCGGATGATGAGGAAATGGGACTTTTTGTAAGGAGATATAATAGATTCATTCGAAAGAATGGAGTCAAGCATTCCGACAAAAACCTCATGAAGTTTCAAAGACAATCTACAGATTCAAAACAGGAAGAGAATAAGAAGAGTAGAGGAAAAGGATCTTGTTTTAATTGTGGTAAATCTAGACATTATAAAACAGATTGTCCTATGAAGTATAAGGATCAAGGAAAAGCTCCACCAAAAGGGTACAACAAACAAAGAAGAGCTTACATTGCATGGGAAAGTGATAGTGATTCATCAAGCACACAAAGTTTATGTGATAGTGATGAAACCGCAAATCTGTGCCTTATGGCTCACACCAAAAATCTGTCCTACCACAAGAAGAAAATCAATGATAAAAAGGTAAAACAAGCCTATTATAATAATTTCTCTTCTATGTCTTTTTCTGAACTGAAAATAGCTTTTGAAAAACTGCATAACGAAGCTGTAGATGCTTTTAAAAGATTATCTTCCGATAAACAAATTTTTTCATTTCTGGAAGGTAAAGTATACAAAGCTGAAAAAGATTTAGAATGGTTAAAAGCTAGTATTGCAGAAAATTCAAAAAATATTGACATTGATGGATGTAGTAAAGTTGGGTATTGTGAAGCTTGTCATATTTGGCAACAAGAGGTAAACACTCTCAAGGTCAAATTGGAAAAAGCTTTACAACCTAAGGTTACTTATGCCGTTGACTCTAGGTTGTTTAAGAAGTCATTAAATCCACCATATGCAAAATACTCTTTTATTCCAAAGGATTTAATGAACAAGAATAAACAAACACATCATCATGGTTTATGTCATTATTGTTGTCGTGCTGGCCATACCATTGAGAAATGCAAGTTTAGGAGATTTCTTGTTCCTAAAGGTATTTATCAATGGAAGCCAAAATGAAACCATGTTAGCACTTACTCACTTGGACCCAATGAAAATTGGGTACCAACTTCTCTCTTTTGATATTGTAGGATGAGTGCCTTGCTTCCGTAGATAGGAGATGGTTTCTTGATAGCGGTTGCTCAAGGCACATGACCGGTGACATATCGCTTTTTATAGACTTCAAAGCAAAGAAGAAGGGATATGTTACTTATGGAGACAATAACAAAGGAGCTATACTTGGCAAAGGTAGTGTAGGTAATCCCTCTACCACTACTATTTCTGTTGTCCATTTAGTAGAGGGGCTTAAACACAATTTGTTAAGCATAAGTCAATTGTGTGACAAGGGTTATAAAGTTTCTTTCACAAAAACTTGCTGCATAATTGAACATGCTGAACAGAACGTTGTGTTTAAGGGTGTAAGAGTAAACAATATCTATATGCTTGACCTTCTTGATGTATCTTTAACAAGTACTAAATGTCTAGTTACCTTGAATGATGATTCTTGGCTTTGGCATAGACGTTTAGCGCATGTTAATTTCGATTTGCTTAATAAGGTTGTATCTAAGGATCTAGTAGTCGGTCTTCCAAAAATAAAATTTTCAAAAGACCACCTATGTGACGCGTGCCAAATGGGAAAACAAATGAGGGTCTCTTTTAAATCTAAAAATGTAATTTCAACTTCACGACCCCTTGAGCTTCTCCATATGGATCTCTTTGGACCTTCTAGGACAAAGAGCTTAGGTGGAAATTATTATGGTTTTGTAATCGTTGATGACTATTCTAGATTTACTTGGACTATATTCCTTCATAGCAAAGATGAAACTTTTTCTGCTTTTAAGAATTTTGCAAATCTGTCCCAAAACAAAATGAATTCCAAAATAGTTACAATTCGTAGCGATCATGGTGGTGAATTTCAAAACTATCACTTTGATAAGTACTGTGACAAGTATGGTATTGAGCATAACTTTTCAGCTCCTCGAACTCCACAACAAAATGGCGTTGTGGAGCGTAAAAATCGTGTTTTAGAGGAGTTGGCAAGAACAATGCTAAATGAGGGTGGATTACCAAAATATTTTTGGGCTGATGCAGTTAGCACAACTTGTTATGTTTTAAACAGGATCTTAATTCGTCCTATTTTAAATAAAACTCCTTATGAGCTTTTAAAAGGAAGAAAGCCAAACTTGTCACATCTTCACGTATTCGGTTGTAAGTGTTTTGTTTTGAATAATGGTAAGGAAATTTTTGGGAAGTTTGATGCAAAAGCGGATGAAGGTATCTTTCTTGGATACTCACAATCAAGTAAAGCATATAGAGTATATAATAAGCGTTTACTTACTGTTGAAGAATCTGTCCATGTTTCTTTTGATGAGTCTTATCCGAAAAGTGTCGAAAAAGGTATTTCTTTTGATGACGCAGGTGTATCTACAGAAGACATACTCAAGGAAGCTGTTACGGAAACTGATCAGTCCAGAACAGTTGCCCATGAGAAGGAGGAAGATACTAGTCATGAAGAAGATGAGGAAGAAAGGACAGCTGAAGTGAATGACCTTCCACCAGCTTGGAAATCTTCAAAAGACCATCCTATTGACAACATCTTGGGAGATATTTCAAAGGGAGTAATGACTCGTTCTAAGATAAGTAATTTTTGTTCTCACTTCGCTTTTGTTTCACAAGTAGAACCTAAAAATGCCAAAGGGGCCTTGATTGATGAATGTTGGCTAATGGCCATGCAAGAAGAGCTTAATCAATTTAAAAGAAATGACGTTTGGGAACTTGTCCCTCGTCCGCGAGATCATCATATCATAGGTACTAAATGGGTTTTTAGAAATAAGCTTGATGAAAACGGAGTGATAACTAGGAACAAGGCACGTTTAGTAGCACAAGGGTATAACCAAGAGGAGGGCATAGACTATGAGGAAACTTATGCTCCAGTTGCTCGCCTTGAAGCTATACGTCTCTTGCTTGCCTATACGTGTTCTAATAATTTTAAGCTTTACCAAATGGACGTAAAGAGTGCGTTTCTAAATGGTGTCATAAATGAAGAGGTATATGTCTCACAACCTCCTGGTTTTGAGAATGCTGAAAATCCAGATTATGTTTACAAATTAAAACGAGCTTTGTATGGTCTTAAACAAGCCCCTCAGGTTTGATATGAAAGGCTTAGCAAATTTCTAATTGATCATGGATATTCAAGAGGTAAAGTGGATAATACTCTCTTTATTAAACACAAGGGAAAGCACATTCTTTTAGTTCAAGTTTATGTAGACGATATAATTTTTGGTTCAACTAACACACACTTGGTCGAAGAATTTTCTAAGGTTATGTAGGGTGAATTTGAGATGAGTCTTATGGGGGAGCTGAATTACTTCCTAGGTCTTCAGATAAAGCAACTTGATGAGGGTACAACAGTATGTCAAACAAAGTACTGCAGAGAACTACTCAAGCGCTTTGGAATGAACGACTCAAAATCAATTGACACCCTTATGCTTACCAACATAAATCTAGATAAAGATGAGCATGGTAAGAGTGTAGATGTCAAAAAGTTTAGAGGTATGATTGGGTCTCTTCTGTATCTTTCTGCTTCTAGACCTGACATCATGTTTAGTGTTTGTATGTGTGCACGATATCAATCAAATCCTAAGGAATCACACCTGAAAGTTGTTAAGCGTATATTTAGATATCTTCATGGAACATCTAAATATGGGCTTTGGTATTCCAAAGGAAGTGATTGTAGCTTAGTAGGTTACTCCGACTCTGATTTTGCTGGCTGCAAATCAGATAGGAAAAGCACGAGTGGTACATGTCACTTGTTTTCAAACTCCTTGGTAAGTTGGCATAGCAAAAAGCAGGTATCTGTGGCTTTGTAAACTGCAGAGGCTGAGTACGTTGCAGCCGATAGTTATTGCGCTCAGATTTTGTGGCTAAAGCAACAACTACAAGACTTTAACATTCAACTCAAACGTATTCCAATAAAATGTGGCAACACTAGTGCCATAAACCTTACTAAAAATCCTGTTTTACACTCACGCACTAAACACATAGAGATTAGACATCACTTTCTTCGCGATCGTGTTGAAAAAGAAGACGATGTATTTGAGCATGTTGATACTAAAAACCAGCTTGCTGACATTTTCACTAAACCTTTGGCAACGGAACCGTTTTTCAACATTCGTCGTGAATTAGGGATCTTAGATCTCTCTCCATTGTTGTCTTAAGCATGTTTGTTCTTATTATGCCTCACCTTGGTTGATGAGATTTGTTTTAGATTTCATTTATACCTCATAAGGTTACATCAACAGAGGTAATATCACTCCTTTCTATATCTCTTTTAGAACTATGTGATTGTGTATGTTAGAACAAAATTCCTTATTTTCGTTTATGTGAATTTCTTTGCATATATTGTTTGATTATTAATATCTGATTTGTGAATTATACTTGGGCATCATTATCATGACATACTTCATAATGCATAACCATACTGCATAAAAATTAATTAAAATTTGGTTGGCATCAGTATGTATCGATTCAAAGATGTATGTATCGATTCATGTCTTCTTCATTTCACATCTATCAAAATTGGTTCAGTATGTATCGATTCATTCGTCGTTTGTATCGATACATAGACCCTTTAAAAACAAAAATGCGTGACATGGATCGATCCATTCCCATATGTATCGACACATACTGATTGTTTTTGGATTAAATGCATTTTATTTCACTCATGGATCGACACATCAGCAACTCTTATCACATCTTTTCACAAACTTGGTATCAGCAGTTCCCCTACCTCTCAAAACCTGCTGCTAACCCTAATCTCCTTCATCATCATTCTCTCCAAAACCCTAAATTCATCTCACTTTTCTTCAATTTTTCATCACCATGCCTCCAAGAATCATTCCGACTAGAGCAAGGGGAAAAGGAAAAGGAAAGGAACCGGTTGGCACTTCTCAGCAGTTACCAGAAATTCCTCCTAATGCCTTAGATTTGCTTCATCCTGCAATTGCTACTGAGTTTGAGGATTCTTTCAAGACAAGGTTAGTTATGAAACCCCATGTCTTCGATAAACATGATGCTATTCATCTGCATCTCAATGATGTGGTTGAACTCCTTAATGCACAAAAACTTGGTTCATTTTTTACTACAAAGGATGATTACCATGAGGATTTTATCCGTGCATTTTATGCTGGCTTACAATCTGGTAAAGGATATATGTTTAAGTGTTCTATTGGTGTCAGAACCTATACTTTTGAGGCTGGTGATTGGGAAACAGTGTTTCAAATTCCGCTTCCGTCGCATAATTTCAAGACTTGGCATGACTTAAAGTTTGATACTGACTTTAATCTAAAGGAGTTTACTCTATCTATCTTGAAATTGGACAGACCGCTGGGTGAGGATGAACAGGTTACGTCTGGTATGATTAAGAAAATTCCTCGTATACTTCATTGGATTATCTCGCACATTCTGCGTCCAGCAAACAGTGGACATTCTAGGTTAGACAGGGCAGACATTCATCTCTTGTATATTCTTCAAAATAAGGTTCCCTTGAATTGGGCAAATTACTTTGTGAAGCGTCTCTTTTTCGTGCGTAACAGTGCCAAGAATGTTGCTCTTGGTTATGCGTCTCAAATCATGAAAATTCTTACGTTCTGGAATGTTGCAATCCCTTTAGTTCCTCTCATATCACCATCTGCTGCTCAAGAGTTTGACTCTTCCACTTTATCTCATATGGGATATCGGTGGGACAAGGAACGTCAATGTTTCTATTTCTTTGAAAGGAAATCCAACACAAGGATCTATAATTTTGATGTGCCTTCTGAACGAATTCATGTAGTTGAAGACCAACCTGATGAAGAAATGCATGATGTGAACGAAGCAGATGTGCCTGCAGCTGATGACAATGCTGGTTGGGGTGATTGGGTGCCACAAAGGTGGTCTCCAACCAACTATGTACCTGAACCAACGGTTCCTCCGTTCTTCGGCGGTGCTTCATCTTCAACACCTACTGCACACCTAACTCAAATGCTTCAACAAATGGAGCTTGCCAACCAAGAACGTCATAAAGAGGCACGGTCTTGGCATGTACAACAAAGTGAGTGGCATAAGGAGCATCGTGAGTGGCATGACGATCATACACGGATGTACCATAACCAACACTCTTGGCACACGGACTTGGTTAAGTGGCATCAAGTCTTCTACAATGAAATGTCTGGTTTTATGGACGACTGCCGTGCCAATCCTGGTATTATGGACAGATTCAGAAGTGTTGAAGTTCAGGACCGGTTAAGGCACTACACCTTCATGGGCCACAATCTAGATGCAATGCCTCCTCCTCCGCCTCCGCCAAGCTTCAGAGATCCTAATAGAGATGACGAGGAGTCCTGTGGTGGCTATAATCCACATTAAACCATCATCATTTCATTTCACTGCATTTCATTGCATGTTGCTTGAGTTTTTATTTCTTTTCAGACTAGTTGCACCTTATATGTCTTGGCTTATGTACTTTTTAAAATACTTTCTACTAGTTAAATGCTTATTTCCTTCTGCTTACTTCTGGTGTTATTGCCCTTATTTGTCATTCTTTATGAGTGATTCTTTACTTTTTAAGCTTCCTTCTTTGTGATTGTTAGCTTCTTTATCATTTTTGTTGTGTCCTACTACAACATGTTGCCTTGATCAAACTGTTTTTTTCTTCTTTTTGATATTGACAAAGGGGGAGAAATGCAGATGTTGACAGATATGCACAAACTCAGGGGGAGTATCACACATCTTGCTAAAAATTTGCCATCATCAAAAAGGGGGAGTTTGTGAGCAAATTCTTTACTTTGAATAAGTTTTGAATGATAGCAAATTGTGTGATCATTGTCTAATTGTTGGTTGTGCATTATTTTACATGCTTCATTTGTGTTTTTAGCCTATACTATTGTTTCGTGTCTATACATAAAGATCCACATTGATACATTTCTTAAAAGAACTCATAAAAACTGTTTTGTGTCAGTATGTATCGATACATGTTCATCTGCATCGATACAAAAATTTGTTTTAAATCACAAAACCATTTTTGCTTCAGTATGTATCGATACATACGAGCTTTGTATCGATACATGCTTAGTTAAAATGTTATATGTATCGATACATACGAGCTTTGTATCGATACATGCTTAGTTAAAATGTTCTATGTATCGATACATACGAGCTTTGTATCGATACATGCTTGTATTAATTCTCTAAAATAATCAAAGCTACAGTATGTATCGATGCATAATCTTTTGTATCAATACATAATTCTGTTTTGTCTACTAACAACTTCTGTCTTTCACATATAAGAAGTATTTTGACAGCTCAGTGCAAAATCACGAATTCAGAAGTGAAAAACAGTTAAACACAAATCAAAGGAGTGTGTAGCAGCAATTGTTTTTGAGCAGTTAGAAACTTGAAAGAGACTTCATCTACTTCATCTTCTCAATCTCTTTTCCTCAAGAACATCAACACATAATCATTCTTGTTCTTTGGATTAAAGGATCAACGAGATAACGTTCAGTGGAACGATCAAGGATCTAGCTGAGGTGTTCAGTGGAACGATCGAGGATCTAGCTGAGTTGAAGGTTGAAGGGGGTTTCGAGGAAAACCCAAATGGTTTGTCCTTCAAGAACTGGAGTGTTCTTGCGGGTTTGTTAGTCACGTTTGCAGAACAGATTCAGCCGTAGCGTAGGGTTTGGAAATTGGGTAATTTCGCAAACAGGTCGTGGAACCGGTGAATTGTTGTCAATTTCTTGCAGGAAATTCTTGATCGAGCTCAGATCAAGTGGAGGTTTTATACAAGAAGAAGATCTTGGGATTTAGATTTCTGTCTTTGTATGGTAACCTTGTATCAACGAATTCGGCATTATTGATTATAATAAATCTCAATTTCATTTGAAATTGAGAGGGAGACGTACCCACACGCGAGGACGACAGTGGGGAACTTCCTTACCAAATCTCTGCATATCGTATTTTTCCTTATCTCTCTTTACGTTTTCAACAGTTTTGTGATTGCAGTTGGTGTATTGTGGCTGTACATTTCGTGATACAATAGTGGCAAGAAAACTTCTTTATCTAAACTCCACCATTGTTCATCATTGATCACATTCACACCAAATGTTTGACAAAACTGTCAACTGAGTTTTATTCATTGGAATTAGAATTTAGTGATAAGTGCATTTGATTTGATAATATTCTGGTGTTAATTATCTCTATCGTTCTAATTCAAATCCAGCAATAAATTCGCGTGTCCGGTTTTCTAGTAGCGGTTCAGATTAGACGGAAGTCGATTCGGGACTGTAATTTTCCGCTAAATTTCAATAACTCTGATAAGATTTTTTAAATCCGTTTATTAAAAAGAGGTGATCTATTCACCCCCCCTCTCGATCACTAGCCACACCGTCTAACAATCAATGGGAAATCCAGAACCCGCAGGCGTTCGCTAGCACCTTCGCTAGGCGAGCCTGCAGCGAAGCTTCGCTAAGCCTTCGCTAGGCGATGCAACAGCGATCGCGACAGCAGCTGCTTTTTATGTTTGCTCTAATATGTTTTGTGTTCGTCATGACATTGTTTTCTCCTGATTCCATCCTGTTACTCTAACCCATTTGTTGAGTTTTTGTGAAGGCTCACGTACTCTTGCAGGGATAGCTTGCTTGGTATTCCACTTTATTTGTGGGATACCATCTGGAGGTCTATTCCGATTACCTGTACTGACTCGCTTTCTTTGATGGTGTTTAGCTTGGAAGAGTCTTTGGGTTTCTTATTTCTTAATTGTTGTTACTTCAGATCTTTATCCGTACGGTAGACCTCTCGATCCCTTTATTTTTCCCGCATTTTACTGCTTTATTAGCTGGAAGACCTCGATAGGAGGCAATGTTTTTGTGTGTTTATTTTTGTGCCTAAGGACCTCCAAAAAGAGGCACCAGTGCTAAAGACCTCCATGAAGAGGCAATTGACGGATAAAAGGGATTAGTAGTCAATCCCCCGTTATTCAGTGCGTCGTTCTTTAAGATCACACTACGTGTCGATGCTTCAGAACAAAAGCCCAAGATCTTTTGTCCGGTCGGTCAGTGGAGAGGGTTCCACCTTTCTGAACCCCCACTTTTTGTCATGAGCTCGCCCTGCCCAGGGTTAAGAGCTATGAGGTCTTATCCTCATTACCCTTTTGATCTGCTCACCCTGACGGTCAATTTCAGTGTTTAAGAGCCCGTTTGATTACCCTTCCATGGCTTGTTTGTCGAGGTTGATATGACCCCTCTTGACTAAAGCCCTACCCATGTATGTTTTGAGCCCCCTTGCTGGCGTGTTTACTTTATGCATGTTTGTTTTGTATGTTTTGATCGTCTCCCCATAGGATTGCTAGACTTCGTATAGTCTCCCGTTTGCATGTCAATTAAGGTAGCGCGGTTCCTTCGTCTAGGACTGCCTTTTTGCATGAGCATCCCCAAACACCCCAAACTCATTGATTTTTCTTCTCCTAAGAACACGTTTACTCCTTCTACTACAGGCGAGTAAGTCTCCAAAGGTCGAGCATCCGGTAGATTGCGTAGTAACGTCGTTCACCCAAAAACACAACCCTTACCCCGTAGTTAGCCGAACTACGGCTTGCTCTGATTCTCATTCCAGATGAGATACGTAGGCATAAGACGCGATGTCTTACCGAGCACACTTCCCCTTAACCCCTAGGTAGCCGAGCTACGAAGACTCTGATTCTCATATTCAGATGAGATACGTATGCAGTGGATGCGACATCTGTGCGAGTCATTTTCTTTTGACCCCTCTTTTAGTAAATAGTACATTAGATAAACCTACACCCTTTAGACAAGAACAACAAAAGTGGATCCCGTAGAGTACTACGGATGCGTAGGGGTGCTAATACCTTCCTTTCGCATAATCGACTCCCGAACCCAAGATTTGGTTCCGAGACCTTGTCTTTTCCTCTCCTCTTTTCAGGTTTACTTCAAGCGTTTCCTTTCCCTCCTTTGGGATAAATAACGCACGGTGGCGACTCTTCTGTCATTTCTTTTTTCGCCGGTTGTTTGTTCGCATTCTTTTTTCAGGTTGCGACAATATGAATGCAAACGTAAATTCTTTGTGGGGAAATATTGCCACAAAGGAAAAGAAATCGGAGAGAAGGAAAGTCTGCAGGAGATAATAAAAATCTAACAAAGAGGACATCTGTCATCGGTTAGGATGAACATATCAAGGATGACTCGCTGAGAACCAAACAGAAAGGAGTATTCATTACCGGTTACTGGATAAAAATAGCCTTGCTGGGGAAACTGTAGAAAATAGGATTTACAAATACCAGTTACTGGGAAGAAGGCCAAAGGTGAGAGTATCCGTCATCGGTTAGGATGAATATATCAAGGATAAACTCAACAGGGAAGAAAATCCGCCATCGGTTAAGATGAACATATCAAGGATAGACTTGCCTGGGATTGTCAAGGAGGATACCCGTCATCGGTTAAGATGAACATATCAAGGATAAACCAACTGATCAAAAATTAGGAATTACATCTATCGAATGCTGGATAGAATAATGATCAAAGAGAAAATCCGTCACCGATTTGGATGAACATATCAAGGATAGACTTTGTGAGGAGATAAAATAGGAATTACATCTATCAGTTACTGGGTAGAATACCAAGAGAGAGAATCCATCACTGGTTAAAGTGAACATATCAAGGATCAACTCTGCGGGGGGAACAAAAGCAGGGTTTACAACTACCGGTTACTGGGTAGAAGACCGCAAAGAGAAGGAAACCCGTCATCGATTAGGATGAACATATCAAGGATTAACTCTTTGGGAAACAAGAATACGGATTACAACTACCTTTTTACTGGGTAGAATACCAAAAAGAGAATATATATATCATCAGTTAGGATGAACATATCAAGGATAGACTCAAGCAGGAGAGAGAATGATACCAGTCACCGGTGAGGGTGAACATATCAAGGATATACTTCCTAGGGAATTAGATCCACTAGGGACTCTACTGGTGGGAAAACCGGGGTACTTTTTCCCGGTATTGTGCAAGAGGTAACAAACTACAAACTAAGAAGAATATTACCAGTTACTAGGCAATAGACTCTTAGGGGACTCAAAGTATCTATCTAGGTAGGAGCTAGAAAGAAACAATCAAACAAGACTCAACCCAATGAGAACATAACTCAAGGGGAGTGGTTCGATCCAGATAAACAACTAGGGAGGAAACTGAAGTAATAATCATCCACGAGGAAACAACTCAGTGGGGAAGAGGAGAAAGGTTAAAGTCTTTCTGCCTAAGGGGTTGACGCTCTACAATTGAGGGAGGACAGACACAAATTTTTTTATGGGGATCAAGTACCACCATACAAGGAATGAGAATCTCAAACCAACAATTTAATTAGATATGCGAATATGCAAATATGAAATTATATGAATTTATATGTATATGATGATTATGCTGACAAGGATGATCACAAAGGGTACGAAGGTGTCGCAAAGAAATTGAATCATCGGTACAATCCTCGGTCAACCCACAAAATATGGAGACAACTGCTGGAGAATAGAGAGATCAACAATCCAAAAAGGCTCAACCCTAATTGGGGAAGGAGGAGATTTGCTGAGGAAAGAGAAAATATCACCGAGTCTGTGAGGAATTTTAGGTCAACACCATAAAAATGGGAGACAACCCTACAGGGAAAACAAATTGCCTAGGAACCAGGAGGAAACTCTAATTGGGGAGCAAGTCGACTGATGATTGGCAGGGAAACCAATGTGATCTACCGGGGAGATCAAACATCTCATCTGACGAAGACCAATACCGTTGAAGAAGCATAAACTCCGCTGAGGAAGGTAGGAACTCTGGCGAGGGAAACAAGCCGCAGGGCACCCGAATCAACCAACGCAGCTGGGGAAACGGAATGAAGCTCCACTCGGAAATTAAGAACTCCACCGAGGAATTGAATCAACACAATCGTCTAGGGATACCCGAAGGGTTAAGTACTTGGGGAACCTCTGATGTTTCACACTCAAGGACTTGTTATCCATCGGAATGCTGTTGATATTACTTTTAATTGCTTTGGAAAATTCTTGCTTTATATGTTTTTAAGAAAAGAGATTTTGATTAAAAATTTTAAATTTTCAAAAAATGATCATAATAAAATTTAAACTATTGGCTGAAATAAAATAAGAATAGAAACAATTGGATAAAAGCTCAACTTTATTTGATAGAATGGTGGTTTATAAATGACAAGACTCCATAGATTTTTACAAAGTTAAAAATGGTAATTTACATGGAAAAAGAGTTACATTGAATACAAATGATCCTTAATCCTTCTACCAACTCTTGATATCCACTGTGCTCTCGACCGCTACTGAGATGATGAATTGATGTCAACCCTTGTGCTCAAACAAGTTCTCAAAACACTGAAGATCAGCAAAATGCAGTTACTTGCCATAATCCCTAATTTTTTCATAAGTTGCCCCACGGTGGGGTACTCAACTTATCGGGAAATTCTTTCTGTTTTATGTCTCTAATTTTTTCCTGGATCGCCCTTTCGGGGTTTCAATCCACTGAGACGCTCATTTTTGCCTAAGCCGCCCTTTCGGGTTTTCAACTTAGCGAGCTGTTCTTTTATTTTTTTAGGCGAAGTATTTCTTGACTGCATCTGTGTTCACTGGACGAGTGAATTCTTCACCATCCATAGTTGTAAGAATTAATGCCCCGCCTGAAAAGGCTCTCTTAATAACATATGTGCCTTCATAATTAGGAGTCCATTTTCCTCTAGAATCTGGTTTGAACGATAAAATCTTCTTGAGCACAAGGTCACCTTTTCTGAACACACGAGGTCTGACCTTCTTATCAAAAGCTTTCTTCATCCTTTGCTGATATAACTGACCATGACACATGGCAGTTAATCTTTTCTCTTCAATCAAATTCAACTGGTCGAACATGGTCTAACACCATTCAGCCTCAGTCAACTTGGCTTCCATAAGCACACGTAATGAAGGGATCTCAACCTCTACGGGGAGCAATGCTTCTATACCATACACAAGAGAGAAAGGGGTTACCCCTGTTGAAGTGAGGATGGATGTACGATACCCATGCAAAGAAAATGGTAGCATCTCGTGCCAATCCTTGTACGTGACAACCATCTTCTGAAAAATCTTCTTAATGTTCTTGTTCGTAGCTTCAACAACCCCATTCATCTTAGGTCTGTAGGGAGAAGAATTATGGTGTGCAATCTTGAAGTCTTTACAAAGAGCTTCCACCATCTTGTTATTCAAGTTTGATCCATTATTAGTAATGATCTTACTAGGCATACCATAATGGCATATAATCTGATTCTTGATAAACCTTACAATAACTTGCTTGATTACATTTGCATACGATGCCGCTTCAACCCATTTGGTGAAGTAGTCAATTGCCACCAAAATGGAACGATGTCCATTCAAAGCTTTGGGATCAATCATCCCAATCATATCAATTCCCCACATGGAGAAAGGCCATGGGGAAGAGATAACATTCAATAGTGTCGGAGGAACATGAATCTTATCAGCATAAATTTGACACTTGTGGCACTTCTTCACAAATTTGCAACAGTCAGATTCCATTGTCACCCAATAGTAACTTGCTCGCAACATTTTCTTTTCCATTTCATGTCCATTGGAATGAGTACCAAAGGAACCTTCATGCATTTAGGTCATCAACAAGTCTGCTTCGTGTCTATCCACGCATCTGAGCAAAACCATGTCGAAGTTTCTCTTGTATAGTACATCACCATTCAAGTAGAAATTGCCGGCTAATCTTCTCAAAGTCTTCTTATCTTTCAAAGATGCCCCAGGCGGGTAAATCTGACTTTGGAGGAAACATTTGATGTCGTAATACCACGACTTCTTAACTTTAATCTCTTCAACAACAAACACACGAGCTGGCCTATCAAGACGCATCATAGTCAAATTAATGCTAACGTTGCAAGAGCATCTGCCATCCGGTTTTCATCTCGAGGAATATGATGAAACTCAACCTTGCAAAGAAAGTTGAAATTCTCCTCGCATAATCTCTATACGGAACCAAACCGGGTTGATTCGTCTCCCATTCTCCTTTGATTTGATTCACAACCAAAGTCGAATCACCGATGACATCCAAATACTTGATTCTGAGATTCATGGCCTCTTCAAGCCCCATAATGCAAGCTTCATATTCTTCCATGTTATTTGTATACTTGAAAGTCAATCTAGCTTTAAATGGTAGATGCGTTCCTAGAGGAGTAATAATCATTGCCACAATGCCATTTCCATATTGATTAACAGCTCCATCAAATACCATGCCCCAACAGGAACCAGTTTCTGGCCCTTGTTGAAGCAATGGTTCATCATAATCTTTCATTTTTAAGTACAAAATCTCTTCATCAGGAAATTCATACTGCACTGACTGGTAATCTTCAATTGGTTGGTGAGCCAAATGGTCAACCAAAATACTACCCTTGATTTCTTTCTGAGATCGGTATTCGATATCATACTCTGACAACAGCATCTGCCAACGGGTAATTCTCCCAGTTAAAGCAGGCTTCTCAAAAATATACTTGATTGGATCCATTTTGGATACCAACCAAGTGGTATGATTTAAAATATATTGGCGTAGACGCTTAGCAGCCCAAACCAATGCGCAACAAGTTTTCTCAAGCATAGAATACCGAGTCTCACAGTCGGTGAACTTCTTACTGAGGTAGTAAATTGAAAATTATTTTTTTCCATTCTCATCTTGCTGACCAAGAACACAACCCATACTCTCATCAAGCACAGTCAGATACATGATCAATGGTCTTCCTTCAACAGGTGGAGACAAAATCGGAGGCTCGAGCAGATATTCCTTGATACTGTCAAAAGCTTTATGGCAATCTTTGGTCCAATCACAAGACTGATCTTTTCGAAGAAGCTTGAATATAGGCGCACATGTGGCAGTCATGTGGGAAATGAATCTGGAAATATAATTCAAACGGCCAAGAAAACCTCTGGCTTGCTTCTCAGTTTTGGGCGCAGGCATCTCTTGTATTGCTTTGACCTTGGCAGGATCAACTTCAATACCCTTATCGCTGACAATAAAGCCCAACAACTTACCAGAACGAACACCAAAAGTATACTTATTGGGATTCAAGCGGAGTTTATACTTCCTCAAACGCTGGAATAACTTTAACAAATGCTCAACATGTTCCTCTTCATCAATTGATTTAGCAATCATGTCATCGACATATACTTCAATTGCTTTATGCATCATATCATGGAAAAGAGTAGTCATTGCTCTCTGTAAGTTGCATCAACAATCTTTAAACCGAAAGGCATCACTCTATAACAGAATGTTCCCCAAGGTCTAATGAATGTGGTCTTCTCCATATCTTCGGGTTCCATTTTGATCTGATTATATTCGGAAAATCCATCCATAAACGAAAAGACTTTGAATTTAGCAGTATTGTCTACCAACATATCAATGTGTGGCAGAGGGAAATCATCTTTCGGACTGGCTTTATTCAAATCTCTATAGTCAACACACATGCGTACTTTTCCTTCTTTCTTCGGTACAGGCACAATATTGGCGATCCATTGTGGATACTTAGCGGTTACAAGGAAATTGGCATCAATCTTCTTCTGCACCTCCTCTTTAATCTTAACAGCCATATCAGGATGCGTTCTTCTCAACTTCTTCTTGACTGGCGGGCATTCTGGCTTCAACGATAATCTATGCTCCACAATCTCAGAATCCAACCCAGGCATGTCTTGATAGGACCAAGAAAATACATTTGAATACTCTCGAAGAATATCAGTCAACCCCTTCTTGACATCTGGACACAGTCGAGACCCAATCTTGACTTCCTTCACATCATCCTCGGAACCCAAATTGACTAACTCGACTTGCTCTTAGAACGGATGAATGGTCTTTTCATCTTGCTCAAGAAGACGAGATAATTCATCACTCACTCCTACATCACTTTCCTCCTCGGCCTCAAACACAGGGAATTCAAAATTTGGAGAAGGAGAAGGATCATTGTATTCAATAGGGTTAGGAACCAACCTGCATAATGATTTGATATTTTGATTTTAGAGAAGTGAAATTTATGACCAAATATTATGCAGATGGACAATTATATTATTTATTTATGTTTTTTGTGATTACCATTTTTCAGAATAAAGCAAAAAGTAAAAGCAAACATCATAGATGTGGATGAATAGAATTAATTTTATTGATGATCAATTTTGAAAATGCCCAAACAATGTTCACTTCTCCCTTAGGCATAGGAGAAGGATTTAAAAACATATAAAAGCAATTACTTAGATCGATGCAAAATAACAGGAATATCAACAGCAGTCCAATTGTTGCAAGCCTTTCCATGTGTCACAAAATTAGTGCAGACTTCCTCTTTGTCATCCTCTAGCACAACAGCTAAGTGTTATTCATTGCCATGAATGAACCCTCCACTACGGAAGCTAAGTTGCATATCTTCAGTCCTTGCAATTGATGATCCTTTATGGAACCACAAACCGGTTCTGCCTTTGTTATCGGAGACCTCTACCATGCGCCCCAACTTATCAACAATACCTTCTTCAACAATCTTCTGAGCATCTTTTAATGAGGAAATAGGTGCCCCAACCCTCTTCTCAACAACAATAGATAAGGCTTGGAACGGAGTTCCAACCTCATCCTCAGCTTCCACAGAAGAGAAAGATGACAAATGGCTAACCAACAGCGCCTTCTCTCCACCAACAATCACTAGCTTGCCATTCTTGACAAATTTCAGTTTCTGGTGCAGAGTGGAAGTAATAGCTCCCTCTTCATGGATCCATGGCCTTCCCAACAAGCAACTGTAGGCTGAGTGGATATCCATTACTTGAAAAGTAATTTGAAAATCACTCGGACCTATCTTGACTGGAAGGTCCACTTCGCCAATAACCGTCTTGCGCGAACCATCAAAAGCTTTGACGATTACACCACTATACCTCATGGGTGCTCCTTGATAAGATAGCTTCGACAAATTTGACTTCGGAAGTACATTCAGTGATGACCCGATGTCAACAAGCACGTTTGACAAAGCGTCTTCCTTGAAATTCATCGAGATGTGCAAAGCTAGATTATGGTTTCTGCCCTCCTCAGGGAGTTCTTCGTCGCAAAAGCTGAGATTGTTGCAAGAAGTGATGTTAGCCACAATATGATCAAATTGATCCATAGTAACATCATGTTCTACGAACGCTTGTTCGAGAACTCTCTGTAGTGCTTCTCTGTGCTCTTCGGAGTTCATCAGCAGAGACAACACTGAACTTTTTGAGGGGGTTTGGAGCAGCTGCTCCACCATATTGAACTCGCTTCTTTTGATTAGTCGGAGTACCTCATCATCATCATTGGGTTTCAAGTTGCTAGATTAACCAGACTTATCTTTTGAGCAACCAACTGGGTCTACACCAGGCACTTCCACTTTCTTACTCGCAACCGATTCTTCTTTATCCTTTGGGAACACTCGACCACTGCGGGTCACCTTTGTAACATCAGCAATGCTCACTACTAAACTGGTGGTAGGTAACGGGACCTCTTGACCATCCTTCATCATTGCAGCATTATACTGATATGGCATAGCTTTATCAGATGAATACAGGACTGGGCCCGCTAACCGTATTGGCAACGACAAAACTAATCTTTGACTGTTGTTGTTACTGGAGTCATACTGGATTACCAACCTCTCAGGCTGCTTGAAAACGGGTACTATGACATTAACATCGTTATCTAGATGATGGCATTGAACAATTTGGATCATGCCTTCATCCCTCAGACGTTGGATGTCCCTTTTCACAACTTCGCAACCCCTAGGGTTAACACTACAAATAACACAACCATCATGGTCGTGCTCACATTCACTTACCAAACAAACATCCTTATGCATTTGCACTAAGGACCTCCTAATAAAACGCACATCAAAAACTTTGAATTCTCTAGGACAACCGTCCACCAATTCACAGAAGAGTTCCCATGAGCGGGCAAAGGGTTTTCTTTCACATTTGGGGCGCAGTCCTCGAAGGACACCATACCACTCTTCATCAATTTCTGAACCTCATACTTCAATGGATAATAATTTTCAATGTCGTGTTCGGGTGCTCCTTGATGAAAAGCACAACGGAGCTCATGTTTATACCACCATGGAAGTGGTTCTAGAATCTGTGGCAGGTTTCTTGGTTGAATTAAGTTCTTGAGAATTAAGGACGGATACAACTCTGCATATGACATAGGAATCGATTCAAAAGAGACATTCTACCTCTCAAAGTTTTTATTGATGATGATTGTTGTTGGTATTGTTATTGTTTTAGGTGTTCGTTTGTTGTTGCAGTTGTTGTTGTTGACGTTGTTGTTGTTGAATTGGTGTTACTTGTTGATTAGAAATTACCGGAATTACCGAGGATACTTGATGATGATGTTGACGGGGTGTTGGGTTCCTTCTAATTTGAGGCCTCCTCTTCCTCCCACTGATTACTGCATTCGTCTCACTGTCCTTCTTCTTACCGAAATTGCTACCATATCTCTTGCTTGTTGACGCCTCATCTTTTGACAAACGTCCCTCACAGACTCCTTCCTCAAGCCTCATCCCCATGTTTACCATTTCGGTAAAGTCACTAGGGGCACTAGAAATCATTCATTCATAGTAAAATGAACTCAGAGTTTTCAAGAAGATCTTTGTCATCTCTTTTTCCTCCAAAGGAGGAGTGATTTGGGCAGCCAATTCCCTCCATCTCTGCGTGTACTCCTTAAATATCTCCTTGTCCTTCTGAGACATAGACCTCAGCTGGTCTCTATCTGGCGCCATGTCCACATTGTATTTATATTGCTTGACAAAAGTCTCCCTTAAGTCATTGAAAGTGCGAATGCTGGCACTGTCTAATCCCATGTACCAACGGAGTGCAGTACCGGTCATATTATCTTGGAAGTAGTGAATAAGCATTTGATCATTGTCGGTCTAAGTAGACATCTTGCGAGCATACATCACAAGATGACTGAGCGGACAGGAGTTCCCCTTATACTTTTCAAAGTCAGGCACTTTGAACTTCACCGGGATCTTGATGTTGGGCACCAAACACAACTCGGAAACACTCTTCCCAAACAAATCTTTACCTCTCAGCGTCTTCAATTCCTTGCACAACTCACGAAGCTTATCCTTCATTTCATCCATCTTTTCATAGACATCCGGACCCTCATACGGCTCAGAGTGATAGATGGTGTCCTCTACGCGAGGTAAGGTGTGCACAACGGGAGGTGGCACAGACATGACCGGGCTAGATGCTGACATAGAAGCAAAGGTAGGCGCAAAGCCTTCAGGAACAAAGTTGGGTGACATTCCCCACGGGAATCTGGCAGGCATAGTTGGCGAGAAGTGGGCGGCAACAGCAGGCATGGTAGAGGTAGCCACCTCTGAAATGATAGTCCTCGCAGGAGGAGTTACAGGTGTTGGAGAAACTTGACTTTAAGCGGTAAGAACTGACTCCATCATGGCCGTCAGGCGGGCGATTTCATCCTTCAACTCTCTGTTCTGTTGCTCTAGATGCTCCATGATTCTCAGATGATTGGCTCGGGTATTGTACTGGTGAGTCAGCTTGGCTAAAGCTCAGAAGAAACACCAATCAGACATCTGGCGAAAACCTGCTTATGCAAATGATGTATGAAAGGCAATGCTTGATTATTTTTATTTTTTCAAGGAACTTACTATATCATTTATATCATTTGCAAATATATATATATATATATATATATATATATATTTAAATGGAAACTGCAACAATTTGATATGACCAAAAATCTCTTTTTATTTATAGAAATAGGAAGGATTACACTGAGTACAATTTCAAAAACCAAATGAAAAATACAAGAGAAAAGGAAACTAGTCATCCTAAGGATCCCTAACAACAATGTCAGAAGATCTGGCTGTAGGCGCGTACTTCCTTCGAATGCGACGGATCTCGGTCTCAAAAGAAGCCTTCATCTGACTCTTCTCGAGGACAAGCTGGTCAACAATCTTCTTCCAAGCATTGGAAGGCCGAGGCATGCTAGAAGATGTAACCTCTGGCTCTCTCTATCTCTTCGTCACTCGATCTTCAAGTAGCTCAATAAGTGCATCTTTGTCCTTAGACTCCAACTGCAACTCTTCATGCTTCTTGCCTAAAGCACGGAAACGCTCTTCCCACATGTCCTTCGATTGCTTCATATTGATGAGCGCATCTTCTAACTCCTCTACATCTTGGTTAGTGTAGCGGGGTATTCGTTACCATTAGAGATATTGACTAAATCCAAGGTAAACCATACAAGTCGAGTCGCCACCGCACTTCTATTTATCCAAAGGAATGGTTAGAAAGCGAACAAAAACCTAAAAGTTTTATCGAATCAAAAACTAGTAAAAATGCCAGAGATCTAGGTAAGGGGGTTGGTTATGCAATGGGAAGGTTTTAAGCACCCAAAACATCCTAGGTACTCCTAGGGAGCCCTTTTCACACTTGTTGTAAGGTTGGTATTTTGTGAAAATTTATTTGTGCAAACATGATTGAAGAGATGAGAAAAGAATGTACAAATTTATTTACATTTTGTGTTTGGATGGATGAACTCATTGCCTACGTACCATCTTAAAAAATATTAGGATCAAAACCTCGTAGTTCGGGGTAAAAATCTCAAAATGAGTTGGTGAATTAATTGGTCCAAAAGCCTTAAGGTCTTTTGTTATCCAAGGGAGAAAACTCAACCTAAAACCACAAATCCACCATGTGAGGATAGCTTCAACATGCTAGTGAGGGGTTAACCCTATAATAAGCATGGAAGACTCATTGTCCATCACTAAGGATATAGGTGAGTATTACATCTACCTCAAGGATAACTCAAACCTAATAGCTAAAGGTTATGAAAAAAGTTTGGTTAAGAAGGTGGCCATTGAAACCACAAAAGTATTTAAATGGGTTATATTTACCAATGAAAAGTATGTACAAAATATGGTCAAAGTTGACTTAGAAGTTCAATTCAAGATAAGTGTTATGAAAGGAAGAGTTTGAAAATCAAAAGCATAAGGCTTAAGTTTCTAATGTTGAAAACAAGTGTTAAATGTTTGCACAAAAGTTTTGGCTTGGGTTAGAGTGGAGAGAAGAAGAAGAATGGCTAGAATCCTAAACATACAAGAGGTAAGGAATAAGAAGCAAAACCACAAACGAAGTTCCTCTCTTGAGATCATATTGATGATCCAAGTAGCTCCCATCCTTTGGAATAAGCAATCACATAAGCATGAACTCAAGCAATCAACAATCAAATGAACTCTTGGAAAGCTCCTCAATGTATCTTGTATCTCTCTCTCTTAGAAGCTCATGGTAATGGTTCCTCAATTTGAATCAAGTTGGAATCCCTAGCACAAGAACACACACATTAAAAGATTCTAGCAAACAAACAAGGAATGGACAAGAAGAGTTTAGAAGTTGGTCCTTTCAAAGTCATCTTCAACATTAAGCATTCTAAAGGCCCAATGCCTAGTTGCTCTTTGACTTTTTAAGCACTCTAAAGGCCCAATGCCTAGTTGCTCTTTGACTCCAAATTTGCATAGGGAAAGTCCTAAAGTCTAAGTCCATTTTGTCCAATTCTTTGCATTTGGTCCACAACAATCAAAACAAAACACAAGCACAATAGTATATACACAATTATGTGCTCGAGTGAGCAAAAGGCAAATTGCATTAACATAAACATGTGCTCAAGTGAGCAAAGGAAAAAGCAAATGAATAATATGTACAAGAATAGTAAATTGCATAAATGTAAAGTGCAAAAAGTAAATGTTAATGGTTAATTTTTAGTGTTAGTAGTTAGTGTGCCATAAGGCAAATTTAGCGTTATGTTAAGCAATCGTAATTGGACTTATGTAGAAGTCACAACTATCTGAGGTCGGTCAATAATAATGTACGCAACAACACAAATTAGAAGTCTTGATTAGTGAATCAAGTTCCAACAACTTGCCATGCCAAAAGAAAGAAAGATAATTGATCTTGTATTGGTTTAAGTCCTTTGCATGATTTAGCAAGCAACCTATCCTTAATACAAAGCCATTCACTAGATCATTTGATCAACATGAATTAGATTTGAATCAAGGAAGATTAAGCCTCCCTAATCAATGCTAACTTATCAACCTTTAAGTCATTAATCAAGTGAAAGAAGAAGAAGAAGGAGATGAATAATGGATAATGAAAATGGAAAGAATAAAGTGCATTAAATGAAATGGAATGTACCAATCAACAAGTGTTGACCAAATGACATTGAGGATCATGGTCAAACAATCAAAAACAGAAATGAGATGAAGATTGGAAGTCAAGAAATGAACAAAATACTTTTTGCATTTTTTAATATTCAAAATAAACTTGAATCAAAATATTAAAGAAAGGTCAAACTTCAAAATCACTTCAAATCAACTTTTGAAAGTCCAAGTGATTTATCCCAAGTTCAACAAGGTCAAACAAAGTTTGACAAAAAATTTCAGCATTTTTAAAAGTCAGAAACTATTTTTAATCAATTAAAAAATGAATAAAAATGACCTAATTGAACTAAAATCTCAAATAAATCTCAAATCAATTAAAAAATTGATGAGAATATTTTTCATAGATCCATCATCATTCAAATAGGTTGAGAAAATATTTTTGTATTTTTTGAATATCAAAAACTATTTAAACTGAATTAAAAATAACCAGAAAAGAGAAAATTCACCAAAAATATCAACTTACAAAATAAAAAATGTTAAAAATCATTTTTAGAAACTAGAAATTAAATGGAGAAGAATGCAATTGGACCCATATTTTTTGGATTAAAAATGAAGAAGTTATGAATTTTTGAAATAAAAAGGAATTAAAGAAAATAAAATGGAAATTAGAAAAATCAGAAAAAAGGAGAGACGTCTGATCAAGCCTCATTAATTGACGCGGCTGATCAGATGAATGTGAGATGCGCGCGCACGATGGTCCCTGGTCAACTGAGTAACATGTGGAATTAAAAAAAGTCATAAAATCCAAGAGCCATGATTCAATCTGGAAATCATCATCAACGGCTAGGATTCAAACTGGCAAACGGACGGTGGTGTACACCACCGTCTTCTCCGGCGAACATGGAGATTCCGGCCAGAGTTGCAGGTTCTAAAAATTTGTGAAAACAAGCGATCCTCATATCATTGGAAAGTTGGGGTGATGTACATCACCCCTGTACCAACCATTTTCACTCTAGATCTCCATGGTAAGAGAAATCAGAGGTTGAAAAATATGGTGTTCAACTGAAACTTCATGGATTTGTAAAATTGAAAGCACATACAAGTTGCCTCTATTGAGAGGACTTCAGCCAAGCAAAAGGACACAAGAAATAAGCTATAAATGAATAGTTTCGAAGCAAATAAGTTTGAACATCAACCTTCTAAATGCAGATCTGTGGAGCACGATCCTTCAACACACTTGCTTGCAGCTTGTTCTGGAGATGAAAAGGAGGCAAGGCTAAGGAATTAGAGTCCAATAATCAACCAAGGAAGTTGAGAATTGGATCTAAAAATTTCAAGTGAAAAAGCAAAATTCCTTTAGAGTATGGTTTGGAGAGATTTCTGCAGAGTTTCAGGTTGATTCCGGGATGAGAAATGAATGAAACATGGCATGTATTTATAGCTGAAGCTGATGTGAAGTCATGAAGAATTCGTGTGCATGAGAATTGGGTCCTCCATGCATGGGCCTGTACAGGCGCATGTGAGGCCCAAAACCTGGTGCAAATGGATGCTGAGCTTGTTTGGAGGAAGTTTGGACGTGTGATTTGCAAGGCAATAGCTTGTGCATGAAGCTTCATCATGAATTGCATAATTGTGCCTAAAACTTCATCTCTTCGAAAATTCCAATTAGAAAATCCAAACATAAGCATATGGGTAATGGTTGGAAAGTTCTTGACATAAGGAACAATTGTTATGTTGAACAAAAACTCATTTGAAGTGTGGAAATTTATGAAAGCAGACCATGAAGTTCATAGTGTAAAACATGCCTTTGAGAATTTTGCCAAATTGGTCCAACTTCAAGCCCCTCTATTTTTGATGATGCAAGCCTCAAATGGAAACACCTCCAACATAAAAGTTGTATATCTTTTCAAGACAATCAAAATGGACTTAAATTTTACATCATTTGGATTTTTTATGAAGAAGTTATGGGCACTTGAAATTGGACTTTTTTGCCTTTCAATGCATTTGGTCCAAAGTGACGTATAATGTTTTGCATTATCACATGTATTTATTTTGAGATTTTGAATTTTTGTTCAACATAACATTTGAAGTAGACACAATAAGCTTTCCAATTAATTTGATCCCACCTTAAAATCATAAAAAATGAATGAGTTATGTTCTTGGGAAGTTGACCAAAAATTGGGGTTTCAGTCAAAATGACCTCTAATGTCTTGGAATGGGAGATGACCTTACAAGCTTCAAATAAATTTTTGATGAACACGAACGTTGTTCATATGGTCCTTAAGAACATTTTTTCTCTTGGGGTCATCTCCATTTTACCAAAGCATAAAAAGTTAGGTCTCAGTGTATTTCAAAATAGTCAGATGACTTGACTGATCAACTTTCCAAGTCCACAACCCATATCTTGATGAATTGATGATTGAGGGTACTCAAATAAGTTCAAATATTCATGAAATTATGAATTAAAGAACTTCCTTGGATTGTATTTGACCATGGGCTGAGGTTGCTTCATGAGCAAGGCACACTTGGTACACAAATGAATTAGGGTTTCCTTGGAACACAAACCTCAAACCCTTTGACTTGCTTTGATAAAAATGATGAATTGAGATATTAGGGAGGCATATTTGGTAGATGAGAGCTTTGGGACCATTACCATGCTTGCTTTCATCTTCTCTTGGCCATATCATTGCACCAATGATTTCCTAGAAGCTTTGGGACCTTGTGATTGCTCAAACTACAAACAAAAGATGTTAGTGACATATTTTTGTGCTTTTAGTTAGTAAATAAAAATGAGAAAAGCAATAATATACAATTCAAGCATGCTTGGTGATCTCAAACCAGCTCACAAGAGATCCCACCCAAAGGCAAAGGGAACCAAGATGCTTATGATCCTTGAGGCTTTGCAAATGCAATGTTATGATGCCATGAGGGATCTTAGGGCCAAAATTGGGGTCTTACAGATGCCCCTATTTAAGGTTATTCTAGCCGGAGAAGTGAAGGTTAAAATCTTCGTCTCGACGAGGTAGAATGGGATTAAATAATAACAAAGAGACGAATTTTGGTCCCTAAGAGACCTCATGATGCAGATGTATGTATGCTAAAGGTAACACTCTGTGGAGATATGTATCCACAAACAAAGAAAGAAAATCCGGAACAAATGCAAATCCACTAGAGTAATACACTCACAAATGGGACAGAGACTCTGGGGATTCTACTGGGGAACAAAGGGATAAAAATGCGTGAGCAGGTCACGACTTGAAAATTGCTGAGAGACACAAAGAAATTCCATAAAATAAATCCATGGAAAGACTCGAGCTGACTCAAAGATGCATGTATTGGGGAATATGCCAATACAGCAAAAACTATCCATAACGGATACGTCGGATAAAAATCCGGACTCAGGCTGGGAGAATCCACTAAGGGACTTCGTTGGGGAACACCCAAACAAAACTCCTATGGGGAAGCAACGGGATGAGGTATTACCGGTTACTGGGTAATAAGCTCAAAGAGACATGTGATCCGAACACCGGTATAAGGGTGAGAGAACAACATGCTCTGGGAGAATGAATATCTAAGACTGGTATAAAGGTGAGAGATATCAAACATCCGAAAATCATCTGAGGAAGACCTAAAAAGGTAAACTTCAGCTCAGGAGAATTTGACTCCGCAAGGGGACAAAAAGTCATAATAGGGAGCAGGGAGGAAGGAACACACCAGGGATGCCGGTTACTGGGCATATAATAGGTGACCAACCAAAGCGTGAATTGGGGAATATTCCCAAGACACTCATCATCCAAAAGAGGGCTAAAAGCAAAACTCGATTATAGGATGGACATTCGATTCCAATAAAAGGGATATGAATCTTACTCGACTGGGGACGAGCAGAGAACTTCGACCAGAGAGTGCATGAGATATATTATCTATTACTGTCAGAACATAGATAGTATACTCGCATGGAAGATTATCCATAACCGGTTACTGGGTTAGTAAAGGATAAATCGACCGAAGAGAAAGGACATCGAGATACCGAATACTAGGTATACAGTGATGACCAGTCCAGGGGGAAGAAACAATCATTACCACCAAAAGGGTAAATGAGAGATAACTCATTGGGAATATATTGACAAAGGCAACGATCCAGGAGACATATCACCAGTTGCTGGAAGATATGCTCAAAAGAAAGGGGTGAAGGAATATCAATACCGAATATTGGATAAAGATAACCGTCAAGGAGGGGATTACATCTACCGGATACTGGGTAGAAAACCACGGAAAAGTAACCGTCATCGATTAGGATGAACAAAAGGTTAACTCTGCAAGGGGATGAAATAGGGTTTACAACTACCGGTATAAGGGTAGAAGACCACAGACTCCACCGGGGAAAAGATGAATGATTACTGGTTACTGAGCAACTATTCATCTAAAACTACGGGGAAACGCAGGAAAAGGCGCAAGAAGCCAATCTAGGATCAAACTAGAGAGGCACGCTGAATCAAGATTTGTCCCTATGAGGGTATAGCTCAATGAGGAATTTAATCCCAATATATGTGTTAGGAGGAAATAGAAACAACCATCATCCACGAGGATATAACTCGGTGGGGACTACGAAAGAAAGGATAAACACTTTCTGCTTATGGGGCTGACTCTACATGGAGAGATCAAACACAAATATCTGCTTGGGGAAGCATATTACCCACTAGCAAGAGATAAAAAACAAAGATATATGGCAAAGAATGCAACATGAATATCTGAATGTTTGAAAATTATATGCACACATGCATGGTTTATGTATGATGAATGCTGACAGTTAGACATTTCTAACACAAACAAGTCCAAAGAATAAGGAACAAACATCCAGTACTACATCTCAAGAGAGAAAGCCAGACCCAGTGGAAAGATATCCAATCTGACGAGGGGCAGGAGATACCAGGAAACAAAGATTTCTGCAGGGGAATGAGCATCTGTCATTCCAACTGGGGCAAAGTCGTTGCATAAATGAACTTCGACGTAGAGGCAACTCTACCGGGAAAGTTATCAAAGAGGAGGATGGATCTCTGAAAGGGAGAAACCATAAATCAGAAGCTTCTAAAGATCACCAGATACTGTCCTACCAATGAGATCATATCTGCTGAGGAGGGAGAGATGAATAATCTTACCCAACACTCTGCTTGAGAGAAAGAACCACAAGAGGCTCCGGAGGAAGAGGACATGAGCATGCCAGGAATATGAACAAACGCCTTACCCCGTCGAGAATCTTACCATCCTTGGGAGAGCACTGCAGGCATTCCTAGTATCCCTATGTCATTGTGAATGCTCACTTTGTTTAAAAACAAATTATGAAAAATTTGGTTATTTAAAACAATGATATTTTTTCAATTAAAACATGCAAAACATTTTTTGAATAGAAACAAATAAGAGTGCAAATAATTGGATAAAGGCTCAAATTTACTTGATGGGATGGTAGTCCGCGAATGGCAAGACTCCATAGATCTTTACAAATTTGAAATTGGTGATATATATTGGAAAATGGCTACATTGAACATAATGACCATTTCTCCACCAATTCTGAATCCGATGTATTTGAAGTTTTGGTTGATGATGAATGAGCGAGAATCTCTGACGGATGACAGTTTGTAGAACAAAGTCTTGTCAGGATGCAGTTACTTGCCAAATCCCTATTTTTTTGCCTAGATTGCCCCAGGGTGAGGTACTCAATCTAGAGGGATTTATATATTCATTTTTTATGTCTCTAACTTTTTCCTGGATCATCCTTTCAGGTCTTCAATCCACCGAGACGCTCATTTTTTGCCTAAGCTGCCCTTTCGGGTTTTCAACTTAGCGAGCTACTCTGTTTTTATTTTAGGCGAAGTATTTCTTGACTGCATCTGAATTCACAGGACGAGTGAAATCCTCCCCATCCATAGTTGTAAGTATCAGTGCACCGCCTGAAAAGGCTCTCTTAACAACATATGAACCTTCATAGTTTGGAGTCCACTTGCCCTTGGAATCGGGTGCAAAAGACAAGACTTTCTTGAGCACAAGGTCACCTTCTCGGAACACACGAGGCTTGACCTTCTTATCAATGGCTTTCTTCATCCTTTGCTGATATAACTGACCATGGCACATGGCAGTCAATCTCTTTTCTTCTATCAAATTCAACTAGTCATAACGACTCTGAACCCATTCAGCATCAGTCAACTTGGCTTCCATCAAGACTCTCATTGACGAGATCTCCACCTCTACTGGGAGCACAGCCTCCATGCCATAAACGAGAGAGAAAGGGGTTGCCCCTGTTGAAGTGCGGACGGACGTATGATACCCATGAAAGGCAAATGGCAGTATCTCGTGCCAATCTTTATACGTGACAACCATCTTCTGTATAATTTTCTTGATATTCTTATTAGCAGCTTCAACAGCCCCATTCATCTTGGGTCTGTAAGGAGAAGAATTATGATGTGCAATTTTGAACTCGCTACACAGCTCTTTCATCATCTTGTTGTTCAAGTTAGATCCATTATCAGTAATGATCTTATCTGGCACACCATATCGACATATGAGTTGATTCTTGATAAACTTCACAACCACCTGCCTGGTCACGTTTGCATATGACGCTGCTTCAACCCATTTAGTGAAGTAATCAATTGCTACGAGAATAAATCTGTGACCATTGGATTCTTTTGGCTCTATCATGCCAATCATGTCGATTCCCCACATGGAGAAAGGCCACGGTGATGAAATCACATTCAGAAGTGTCGGAGGAATATGAATCTTATCCGCATAGATCTGACACTTATGGCATTTCTTCACATATTTGCAGCAGTCAGACTCCATTGTCAGCCAATAGTAGCCTGCTCTCAACATCTTTCTAGCCATGGCATGTCCATTGGAATGAGTACCAAATGAACCCTCATGGACCTCAGTCATCAACAGGTCTGCTTCGTGTCTATCCACGCATCTGAGCAGCACCATGTCAAAATTTCTCTTATAAAGCACATCACCATTGAGGTAGAAACTTCCTGATAATCACCTCAGAGTCTTCCTATCTTTCACAGATGCCCCAGGCGGGTAAATTTGGTTCTGAAGGAAACACTTGATGTCATAATACCATGGCTTATCATCTTTTACTTCTTCTACTGCAAATACATGAGCTTGTTTGTCCAAGCGCATCATAGTGATATTGGGAACTTCATTCCAAAGTCTTACCACAATCATTGAAGCAAGTGTAGCAAGAGCATCTGCCATCCGATTCTCATCTCGAGGAATATGATGGAAGTCAACCTCAGTAAAGAACGTTGAAATCCTCCTCGCATAATCCCTATATGGAATGAGGCCAGGTTGATTCGTTTCCCATTCACCCTTTATCTGATTAACAACGAGGGCCGAATCACCATATACATCAAGATGCTTGATCCTAAGATCAATGCACTCTTCCAATCCCATAATACAGGCCTCATACTCAGCCATATTATTCGTGCATTTGAAAGTTAGCCTTGTTGTAAAAGGAAAATGTGTGCCCTGAGGAGTAATAATCACTGCTCCAATACCATTTCCATATTGATTTACAGCGCCATCAAATACCATACTCCATCTGGAACCAGGCTCTGGCCCTTCATCGAGCGTAGGCTCATCACAATCTTTCATTTTCAAATACACAATTTCCTCATCTGGGAAGTCATACTGAACTGATTGATAATCCTCAATCGACTGATGTGCCAAGTGATCAGCCAAGATACTACCTTTAATAGCCTTCTGAGCTCGATACTCAATATCGTACTCAGATAACAACATCTGCCAACGGGCAATCCTCCCTGTTAAAGCAGGCTTCTCGAAGATATACTTGATTGGATCCATTTTGGATATCAACCAAGTTGTATGATTCAACATATACTGGCGTAAGCGCTTAGCATCCCAAGCCAAAGCACAGCATGTCTTCTCAAGCATTGAGTATCGAGACTCACAATCAGTAAACTTCTTACTCAAGTAGTAGATGGCATACTCTTTCTTTCCTGATTCGTCTTGCTGACCAAGGACACAACCCATCGAGTCTTCGAGAACAGTCAGATACATAATCAATGGTCTTCCTTCCACAAGCGGAGACAGAATTAGAGGCTCAGACAAATACTCTTTAATACTATCAAAAGCTTTCTGGAAATCTTCGGTCCAATCATGGCACTGATCTTTCCGGAGGAGCTTGAATATCGGCGCACATGTGGCAGTCATGTGGGATATGAATCTGGAAATGTAATTCAAGCGTCCAAGAAAACCTCGGACTTACTTCTCAGTTTTGGGCGCAGGCATCTCTTGTATTGCCTTGACCTTTGCAGGATCAACCTCAATACCTCTTTCACAAACGATAAAGCCCAATAGCTTGTCGGAACGGACTCCAAATGTACACTTGTTGGGATTTAGACGAAGCTTGTACTTCCTCAAACGCTGAAAAAGCTTCAACAGGTGTTTTACATGCTCAACTTCTGTTTTTGACTTAGCAATCATATCATCGGCATATACCTCGATCTCCTTATGCATCATATCATGAAATAAGGTAGTTATAGCTCGTTGGTACGTGGCTCCGGCGTTCTTCAAACTGAAGGGCATCACTCGATAACAGAATGTTCCCCAAGGTGTGATGAATGTTGTCTTCTCCATATCCTCAGGTGCCATCTTAATCTGATTATATCCGGAAAATCCGTCCATAAATGAGAAGACCTTGAATTTAGCTGTATTATCTACCAACATATCAATATGTGGTAGTGGGAAATCATCTTTCGGACTAGTTTTATTCAAGTCTCTATAGTCCACACACATCCGGACTTTTCCATCTTTCTTAGGCACGGGCACAATATTGGCCACCCATTGAGGATATGTAGAAGTCACCAGAAACCCCGCATCAATTTGCTTATGAACTTCCTCCTTGATCTTTATTGCCATATCGGGATGAGTTCTTCTGAGCTTCTGCTTCACAGGCATGCACTCAGGCTTCAAAGGTAGGAAATGTTGTACAATATCTGTATCTAGACCAGGCATGTCTTCATATGACCAGGCAAAGATGTCAACATATTCTCGTAGCAACTCAATCAACCCCTTCTTAACAGACTCTTCCAGGAGTGCCCTAATCTTCATTTCTCGCACACAATCTTCAGACCCCAAATTGACTGTTTCCAGATTCTCAAGATGCGGCTGAATGATCTTTTCTTCATGCTAAAGTAGACGGGTAATCTCATCAGGAATCTCCTCAACATCATCTTCTTCTGCCTCAAATACAGGGAATTCAAAGTTGGGAGATGGTGTTGGATCATTATGTTCAATGGGTTTGATCAACCTACATAATGATTTTGGATATAAAGAGCTTTTAGAATTCAAACAAGGCAAATCATTATGCAAATGAAAAGATTGATTTTATTTTATCTTTAAAGGGTTTTATGTGATCACCAATTTCATGCAAAAAGCGAAAAGGGAAAATAATTGGGAAAACAAACATTTAACATGAATTTATTGAATGAAAGTATCATTGTATTTATATGCCAACAATGTCATCACTTCTCCTTTTGGCATGGGAGAAGGGTTTTCAAACACAATGAACATTACTTTGACTTATGGATAACTGTTGGAATATCCACAGCGACCCAATTATTGCAGATCCCTCCAGGGATAATGAAATTGCCAGAATCCTCTTCGTCCTCTTCCAAAATGGCAGCAGTCTCTTCGTCTTGACCAGTGTGGATGAAACCCCCACTCTTGAACAAACCTTGCTTATTGAAGACCCTAGAAGAATAGCCTATGCCAGCCTGGGACTTGTTGTCTTCTAACTTGATCATTTGCCCCAATCCAGGAGTTGCACCATGCTCAATGGCCAACTTTGCGTCTTTATAAGAAGCAAATGAAGGAGTTCTCTTCTCAACAGGTTCAGCAATGGATAAAGCTTGGAAGGGAGTTCCAACTTCATCCTCAGCATCTATATAAGAGAAAGAAGACAAATGGCTTACCAGGAGAGCCTTTTCTCCTCCTACCACCACCAGCTTCTTATTCTTTACAAACTTCAGTTTCTGGTGTAGGGTGGATGTCACGACGCCAGCCTCATGAGTCCATGGTCTGCCCAGGAGACAACTATACGATGGGTGAATATCCATAACCTGGAAGGTAATCTGGAAATCACTTGGTCCGATTTTGACTGGGAGATCAACCTCTCCAATTACAGTTTTGCGAGACCCATCGAAAGCCTTCACAACTACTCCACTCTGCCTCATGGGAGGCCCTTGATATGATAACTTTGCAAGAGTGGTCTTTGGCAATACATTCAATGATGACCCAGTGTCCACCAACACATTGGACATGGCATCATCTTTGCAACTCATGGATATATGTAATGCCAAGTTGTGGTCTCTTCCCTCCTCGGGGAGATCAGCGTCACAAAAACTCAAATTGTTACAAGCGGTGATGTTTGCAACAATGTTGTCAAATTGTTCTATTGTGGCGTCGTGATCTACATACGCCACATCCAACACCTTCTGCAGAGCTTCTCGGTGTGGTTCTGAATTTAATAACAATGATAACACAGATATTTTGGATGGCATTTGTAGAAGCTGGTCTACAACGTTGTACTCGCTCCTTTTGATGAGCCTCAGCATCTCATCACAATCTTCTCTCGTATTGCCACTCGGGCCAGCAGAAGCAGGAGTTTTCAATATAGAGGAGTGTTTAGCAACAAGTGCCAGATTCGGAGCGCTCACAACATTCCTAATCGGGCGTTCAGCAAAATCAGCATCAACACTTCCTCGAGTGTCAGCTTGAGGCTTCAACGGAGCTGAAAATACACGTCCGCTGCGGGTCAAACCACTAATGTCAGCAATGTTTACGACAGATGAAGAAGGCAGGGACACCTCTTTCCCATTCTCTACTGCTACAACATTGTAGCGATAAGGAACTGCCTTCTCGGAGGAATATGGTACAGGTCCGGCTGGCTTGATAGTTAGAGCTGGAGAAACCTTCTGCTTGCTACCATCATATTTGATGACAACAGGCTCAGGTATCCGGAATATTGGAGAAATTACGTTAACTTTGAGAGCATCTTCATCAACGTTTCTGTTTTGAAGGATCTCAATGACTCATTCGTCCAACATCTCTTGAACATCTCTGCGCACCTGGCGACACCCTCTCTGATTAACAGAACAGACTCTGCATCTATCGTGGTCGTGCTCATAATGGCTATAATCACACAGCAAGCGATGCATCTCAACCAGTGATTTTCGGATATGGCTGACATATTTGACTTCGTATTTGCCAGGGCAACCCTGGACCATATTAACAGATTTCCGCTGCTCGGGCAATGGGTTCTTCTTCACATTCTGACCTACGTCCTCGAAAAACAAAATCCCACTTCTCACAAGGTCTTGCACTTTGGTCTTCAGGGGATAACAATTCTCCACGTCGTGTCCGGGAGCACTAGAATGATACACACAATGAAGCGCAGGCTTGTACCACCACTGGGGGTTAGCAGGTACAGCGGGAGGGTCTCGCGGAGTGATTAACTTTCTATCAATCAGAGATGGATAGAGTTCAGGATAAGTCATCGGAATTGGATCAAAGGTGACCCTCTTCCTCTCATAGCTGGTGCTGGCATTGTTATTGTTATTTCGAGGTTGGTAGGCCTGCTGTTGTGGACGCTGTTGTTGTTGCTGATATTACTGAGTTTGCGGTTGTTGATAATGTTGAGCCTCCCTGAAAACAGGTGCTATATGAGCCACCTGATGCTGGTTATTGACTGGGCGAGCAATCTTCCTCTTCACAGAGGGTCTTCTCTTGACATGGGAAGGCACAACATGTGCCTCTCCCTCCTTCTTCTTCGCAAAGCTTCCATATCTCTTTGCTGAAGAGCCTTCATCTCGAGTCAAACGTCCTTCACGGACCCCCTCTTCCAATCTCATCCCCATGTTCACCATCTCGGTGAAGTCTGAGGGAGTATTGGCTATCATTCTCTCGTAATAGAATGAACTCAAGCTCTTCAAGAAGATCTTGGTCATCTCTTTCTCCTCTAGGGGTGGCACTATTTGAGCTGCCAATTCGCGCCACCTCTGGGCATATTCTTTAAAGGTCTCTTTCTCTTTTTGGGACATCGCCCTCAGCTGGTCCCTATCAGGATCCATATCCATATTATATTTATATTGCTTGACGAAGGCCTCGCCAAGATTGTTGAAAGAGCGGATGTTCAAACTTTCCAAACCTATGTACCACCGGAGAGCGGCACCGGAAAGACTGTCCTGGAAATAATGGATGAGCAATTGATCATTATCAGTTTGCGTCGACATCTTGCGAGCATACATCACAAGATGGCTGAGAGGGCATGTGTTTCCCTTATACTTCTCAAAGTCAGGCACTTTGAATTTAATAGGGATCTTCACGTTGGGCACAAGGCACAACTTAGCAGCACTTTTACCAAAGAGGTCTTTCCCCCTCAAAGTCTTCAGCTCCTTGCGAAGCTCAAGGAATTGGTCTTTCATATCATCCATCTTCTCATAAACATCTGGGCCCTCAAATGGCTCAGAATGATAGATGGTATCTTCAACCCTTGGTAAAGTGTGCACGACGGGAGGTGGCACTGGAAGGACCGGGCTAGATGCCGGCAGAGAGGCAAGAGTTGGAGCAAAATCCTCTAGTACAAAGTTGGCGGGCATTCCCCAAGGGAACCCGGCTGGCATGAATGGTGTAAAGTGAGCGGTTGCAGCAGGCACGGTAGAAGTTACGATCTCAGAAATGACTGTCCTCTGGGGAGGAGTTAAGGGTGTCGGAGAAGACTGGCTCTGAGTGGCTAAGAATGACTCCATCAGGGCAGTCAATCTAGCTACTTCCTCCTTCAGCTCGAGTTTTCTTGTTCCAAATGATCCATCAGTCTCGAAGAGTTGGCTCTGGTGTAGTACCGGTGAGTCAGCTTGTCTTCAAAATAAATGAAGAACACAGAGTTAGACCAAAGGACAAGAAGCCTGGTGCAAAACCTGCTTATGCGCATGATGCATGCAATGCTTGTGCATATGATTTGTTTTTTATTTCAGAGGAACTTTAGAGTTCTACTTGCAAATTTTGGGAAATATTACATTTTTATCACATATGGAAACATCTTATCAATAATATCTGGAAAATATTTTTTACACCAAAGAAGAACAACATTGGTAACCAAAGATAATACAAGAGAAAAGGAAAATGATCATCCTATGGATCCCTAGAAACAATCATCTAAAGCTCGGGACACAGGAAGATAAGATGCACGAAGCCTCTTCACCTCCTCCTCATAGGCTACCTCCATATCTTCCTTCTCCTTGGCGAGTCGATCGTACTTCCTCTTCCAGAACCTAGAAGACTGAGGAAGTAGAGAAGTCCATGCATCATCAGGATCATCAATGACCGGATGATCGAGAAACTCAATCAAAGCATCCTTCTCCTTGATCTGCTGAAGCAACTCTTCTCGTTCACGGGTCCAGGCACGTGAACGGTCTTCATCTCTCAACTCCTCTACTCCTTGGTCAGGGAGGGTTGACGGCCCAGCCATAACCAAAGGCGTAGGTCTCGGATACTCGTAAGGCATGAGGTACTCAGAAGCTCTCCTTCTAACCCAAGCAGTATAAGGCTCCAAAGCGACACAATTCTTAGGACCCAACTCCTTCCTTCCTTTCCTATGAATCTTGCGCCAAGCGCGGACCATTCTGCCCTTCAAGCCTTGGGGATCTTTACCCTCCTGAAAGAACACACCCTCTAACAGAATGTTATTGGGTTTATCCTTTAGGGGGAACCCAAGCTGACGACGTGCCAAAACAAGGTTGTAGCTAATCCCGCCACATGTACCAAGAAGAGGTACATTGGAGAATTCACCACAAGAGTCAATAATCTCCACACCATCATACACACGGTTGTACCAAGGGATATCATCATTAGTGAGAGACATAAGTCTCGTAGACCACCGTAGACATCCCTTGTTCTCCTTGAAGGCGACCGTCTGTGGTAAGTGAGAAATAAACCACTTATACAACAGAGGCAAACAGCACACAATGGCGCCACCACCCTTTGCATTCCTCATATGCAAAGACAAATAAGTGTCACCCAACAGAGTCGGAACGGGATTAAGAGTAGAGAAAATCCTAATAGTGTTCACATCCACAAATTTGTCGATGTTGGGGAACAACACTAACCCATAGATGAGAAGTATAAATATGGCCTCAAAGGCGTCCTCACTCATGGCCTTCCCATACACAGTAGCTTGAGCAATGAGGAACTCAGAAGGGAGACCTTGAATTCCACCTTTGGTAGTCATATGAGCACCAACCAGAGCTTCATCTATATGCAACATATCAGTTATCTCTCGAGAAGTAGGAATACTCTCCAAGCCACTGAACGACAACTGGTCTAGGATAGGTATACCCACAAGATAGGCATACTCCTCAAGCGTAGGAAAAAGCTGAAAATCCAGAAATGTAAAGCAGCGGTATAAAGGATCATAAAACTGCACCAATACGCTCATCAGTCCTTCATCCACCTGAGTAGTCAGAAGAGGAAGAAGCTTCCCATAACGAGCTTTGAAACCCAAGGGATCTAATACATAGGATGTCAAATTCCTTAGCTCTTTCAAGTTCGGTTGTTTGAAACTGTACTTCTTTGTATTTCTTCTTTGTCTTTCCATGTCTGAAAATTTGCAAATAGACCTCTTAAGTTCCTTGAGAATTTCTTATTATGTTGATGATATGGATGCAAATGGGTGCATGGATGCATGAATGCAACAATCACACTCAAGGATCAAGCAAAGCACACCAAACAAAGGTCATGGGATGGATAATATTATCCTTAATATCAATCATCCATTTTGGTGGATTATGGTTTACACCTTATCAACACCCAAGTTCCATTGATATTAAGGATACATGAACGGATCAACCATGAATCAAGGGTTTGTTGCAAGTCACGAGCATGGAGTCTCGGTTTAGAACCACACAAAGAGAGTGTACTAGGGTTTAACCTGCCAAACATGTTCTACAAGAGGTTCCCATAATCACCATCCCATCTTTCGGATATTATCGGAGGAACGACTACTCGTATTCCAAAAATATTCTCAAGAGAGACTCTTATGAGCGTAGTATCGCGTAATAATCGTATCAAATCTTACACTTGAACGACTTTCGCACTACATCCTAAGAATAGGCCAAGATGGGATTGGTAAACTAAGGTCCTTGGCTTCTAAGGTCTATATTGGAAAGAGTAATGTCTAACCACAACTACTTGTGTGACATTGTTGATCCCAACATGACCTCCACCAAGCGAATGGACTTGCAAGTCAACTTGCCAAGGAATAACTCCACACAAGTCAACAAGACTATGCCATTCTCCTATCCTAAGTGCACTCGAGTTCGGGTATAGAACTCATCTCACAAAGATCACCAAGCATACAAGGAATTAATATTCAAGCAATTTAATCATTACATACAATACAATAATCCCAAATTGCACAAAAATATATCACAAAACAATATACAATACAATACAACAAATATGAAAAGTAGGCAAAACCCACTAGGCACAATGCTTCCCCAGTAGAGTCGCCACTTTTCTGTAGCGGTGTATTCGTTACCATTAGAGATATTGACTAAATCCAAGGTAAACCATACAAGTCGAGTCGCCGCCACACTTCTATTTATCCAAAGGAATGGTTAGAAAGTGAACAAAAACCTAAAAGTTTTATCGAATTAAAAACTAGTAAAAATGTCAGAGATCTAGCTAAGGGGGTTGGTTATGCAATGGGACGGTTTTAAGCACCCAAAACATCCTAGGACTCCTAGGGATCCCTTTTCACACTTGTTGTAAGGTTGGTATTTTGTGAAAATTTATTTGTGCATGTTAGACGGTGTGGCTAGTGATCGAGAGGGGGGGTGAATAGATCACCTCTTTAAAATTTACGGATTTAACGTTTTTATCAGAGTTTTCAAAAATGGCGGAAAAATCGGTCCCGAATCGACTTCCGTCTATTCTGAACCGCTACTAGAAAGCTAGACACGCAAGTGCAGTTGCTGGATTTTAATGAGAATGACAGAAATAATTCACACCAGAATTCTAACAAATTGAATGCGCTTATCCTTAAATTTTATTTCCAATGAACACAATTAAGTTAACCGTTTTGTCAAACAGTTGGTGTGTATGTGATTGATGATAAACAGCAATGGTGTATGACTAAAGGTTTTATTATCACTGCTGTCCAGAAAAAATGATCAATCACCACACACTAACAGAAATTGCAAAACAGTTTTGAAACGTAAAGAAGATTAAGGTAAGAATACGATACACAGAGATTTGGTAAGGAAGTTCCCCACGTCGTCCTCGCGTGTGGGTACGTCTCCCTCTCAATTTCAAATGAAATTGAGAACTTTGATTATCAATTATTGCCGAATCCGTTGATACAAGGTTTTGATACAAAGACAGAATTCTACTATCTAAGAACCTCTTCTTGTATAAACCTTCACTTGATCTGAGCTCGATCAAGATTTTCCTGCACAAAGTTGCAAACAATTCACCGGTTCCACGACCTGCTTGCGAAATCCCCCGATCTCCAAACGCAACGCTGCGGCTGAATATGTTCTGCAAATGTGACTCCCAAACCCTCAAGAACACACCAGTTCTTGAAGGACAAACCAGTAGGTTTTTCCTAGAAACCCCCTTCAATCTTCGACTCAGCTAGATCCTCGATCGTTCCACTGCAACCCACAGCTAGATCCTTGATCGTACCACTGAATGTTATCTCGATGCTTCTTTAATCCAAAGAACAAGAATTGTTATGTGTAAATGTTCTTGAAGAAAAGTGATTGAGAAGATGAAGAAGATGAAGTCTCTTTCAGGTTTCTATGTTCTCACAAACAATTGCTCCAACACTGCTTTTGATCTGTGTTCAATTGTTTTCCCTCAATGAATTCGTTGCCTTGATCTGCTGTTGAAACCTGTTCTTATATTCTGCAAAAACAGTTGCTGTTATGACTTAAAACAACTTTGTGTATTGATGCATAGGAGTGTGTATCGATACATACTGTAAGTTGTGTGAATATTTGGTGAAATCAATTACTCATGTATCGATGCATAAATCGTGTGTATCGATGCATGTGATTTTTACACTGATATGTATCGATGCTTAATGCTCATGTATTGATGCACAGGCAGTCTCAAGTAGTCCTGTATCGATGCAGGAATCGTGTGTATCGATACATAGAGTTTTTTGGCCTTCCATGTATTGATGCATGGCTCGTATGCATCGATGCATACTGAACAGAAATTGTTTTGTGATTAATCACAGGTTACATGTATCGATGCAAAGGCTCATGTATTGATACATACTGATATAAAATGCATTTTAATAGTTATTTTAAGGGAATTTTCAATGTAGATTTATATGTATGTTTATGTAACAATAAAGTGGGATAAAGGACAAAGTAAGAACACAAATATATCATGTAATGCAATGCACAACTAATTTGGATGATGATCACACAATTTGCTATCATTAAAAGTTAATTCAAGTTAAAGAATTCTTTCACAAACTCCCCCTTTTTGATGATGGCAAATTCTTGGCAAGATGTGTGATACTCCCCCTGAGTTTGTGCATATCTGCATTTTCTCCCCCTTTGTCAACATCAAAAAGAGGAAGAATCATAGTTATCAGGCAGAAAGTGTTGCAGGGCATGGCAAAAATGGATAATAGGCTATCAATCACAAAGAAAGAAGCTGCAAGTTAAAGAATCATTCACAAAGAATCATTCAAAAGGTAAGGGCAATAACAAATAGAGATAAACAGAAATTGAAAAGCATTTTAAAGGTACGGACGAGTTTAAGAGTTACATAAGCTAAACCGTATATTGTGCAACAAAATGAAACTTGAGCAATATGAAATGAAATGCAGTGAGATGCAAGGATGGTGGGTTAATTTGGATTGTTGCCACCACAAGACTCTTCATCATGTCTGTCGGGATCTCGGTAGCTTGGCGGAGGCGGAGGAGGAGGCATTGTGTCTGGATTTTGGCCCATGAAGGAGTATTGCCGAAATCAGTTCTGAACTTCAATGCTTCTAAAGCTGTCCATAATCCCAGGATTTTCACGGCAGTCATCCATAAAGCCGGACATTTCGTTGTAGAAAACCTGATGCCATTTAACCAAGTCTTGGTGCCAAGCGTGTTGATTGTGATACATCCGTGTATGCTCATCATGCCAGTCCCGATGCTCGTTGTGCCATTCAGTTTGTTGAACATGCCAGTACCGGGCTTCTTCATGGCGTTCTTTGTTGACAATTTCCATCTGTTGAAGCATATGAGTGATGTCCGCATTTGGTGTTGAGGCTGAAGTACCACCGGAGAATGGAGGGGCTGTAGGTTCAGGTACGTAGTTGGTGGGAGACCACCTTCGTGGCACCCACTCACCCCAACCAGTATTGGCCTCAGCTTGAGGCACATCTGTTTCAGGCGCATCCTGCATTTCTTCATCAGGTTGTTCCTCAGCAACATGGATGCGTTCCGAAGGCACGTCAAAGTTGTAAATTCTGGTTTTGGATTTTCTTTCGAAGAAATAGAAGCATTTGCGGTCTTTGTCCCACCTATATCCCATATGCGATAGAGTGGCAGAATCAAACTCTTGAGCTGCCGATGGAGATAGGAGAGGCACAATAGGTATTGCAACTTTCCAAAACTTAAGAATTTTCATTATTTGAGAGGCATACCCTAGAGCCACAGTTTTGGAGCTGTCTCGCACATAAAATAGACGTTTTACAAAGTAGTTCGCCCAATTTAAGAGAATCTTATTTTGCAGAATGTAGAGAAGATGTATGCTAGGCCTATCCAACCGAGAGTGGCCACTGTTGGTTGGACGCAGAATGTGTGTAATGATCCAGTGAAGAATACGCGGAGTTTGTTTGATCATACCTGACGTGACGTGTTCGTCCTCACTCAACGGTCTGTCAATCTTTAGGATAGAAGTTGTAAAGTCCCTCAGGTCAAATTCAGGATCAAAATGCAGGTCATGCCAGGACTTGACAGCCATCGACGAAAGCGGCATTTGAAACACCGTTTCCCAATCAGAGGCTTCAAAGGTATATGTTCTGACTCCGATAGAACACCGGAACATATAGCCTCTACCAGTTTGTAAACCAGCATAAAAGGCCCGGATGAAATCCTCATGATACTCATCTTTTGTAGATAGAAAGGACCCAAGTCTTTGTGCATGTAACAGTTCAACTACTTCATTTAGGTGCAAATGAACAACATCTGTTTTATCAAAGATATGAGGTTTCATTACCAACCTGGCCTTGAAGGATTCCTCAAATTCAGCAACAACGGCAGGATGAAGAATGTCTAAGGCATTTGAAGGAACATCTGGTGGTTGCTGAGAAGTACCGGCTGCTTCCTTTCCCTTTCCTTTTCCTTTGGCTCTGACTGGAATAGTGCGTGGAGGCATGGTGATTTGAGATTTAGGGTTTAACTACGTTTGTGAGAGAGAGTGAAGATGAGAAGGATTAGGGTTAGCCACTGGTTTTGGGGTTTTGAGGGCAGATGAGATGAAGTAATGAGATAGGAAGTGATATGATTGGCTGATGTGTCGATGCATGAGAGAGAAAGAAATGCATTTAATGCAGATAGCATCAGTATGTATCGATGCAGATAGTCATGCGTCAATGCCAAGTATTCAAAATTGTCCTGTGTATCGATACATGCGATGGATGCGTCGATGCCAAGTGTTTGCAATTGCCCTGTGTGTCGATACATGCGATGGATGCATCGATACATCCTGAAGCAGTTTTTTAAAAAATTGAATTTTTGAATATGTGGATCGATGCAGGCTTTGTTTGTGTCGATGCATACTGATGCTGAACCAGTTTTTAATGAATTTTTAATGCAGTATGAATATGCATTATGCACTGTCATGATGATTATGCTCAACAGAGATTCAGAAGTCAAATTTTAGTGTGCACACAATATGGACAGGAGTATAAGTAGTCAAATTTTGTATCAACTATAGTAAGAACATTTGATGCAACATACACAATCACTTAGCAATAGGAAAATTTTAGAAAGGATTGATATTACCTCTGTTGGAGAACTCTTGTGATGTATAATTGACATCTAAAACAGCTCTTATCAACCATGGTGAGGCATAATATAATTAAGAGATAACATGCTTATGACATCAATTGAGAAAGATCTAAGATTCCCAATTCGCGACGAATGTTGAAGAAAGGTTCCGTTGCCAATGGTTTAGTGAAAATATCAGCGAGCTGATTTTTGGAATCAACGTGCTCAAAGACAACGTCTTCTTTTTCAACATGATCACGAAGGAAATGATGTCTAATCTCTATGTGTTTAGTGCGTGAGTGTAAAACAGGGTTTTTAGTAAGGTTTATGGCACTAGTGTTGTCACATTTGATAGGAATACGTTTGAGTTGAATGTTGAAGTCTTGTAGTTGCTGCTTCAGCCATAAAATCTGAGCGCAACAACTACCGGCTGCAACGTATTCTGCCTCTGCAGTTGACAAAGCCACAAAAACCTGCTTTTTGCTATGCCAACTGACCAAGGAGTTTGAAAACAGATGACATGTGCCACTTGTGCTTTTCCTATCTGATTTGCAGCCAGCAAAATCAGAATCGGAGTACCCTACTAAGCTACAATCACTTCCTTTGGAATACCAAAGCCCATATTTAGGTGTTCCGTGAAGGTATCTAAATATGCGCTTTACCGCTTTAAGGTGCGATTCCTTAGGATTTGATTGATAGCGTGCACACATACAAACACTAAACATGATGTCAGGCCTAGAAGCAGAAAGATACAAGAGAGATCCGATCATACCTCTGAACCTTTTGACATCTACACACTTACCATGCTCATCCTTGTCTAGATTTCCGTTGGTAGGCATTGGGGTGTCAATCGATTTTGAGTCATTCATTCCAAAGCGCTTGAGTAGTTCTCTGCAGTATTTTGTTTGACATACTGCTGTACCCTCATCAAGTTGCTTTATTTGCAGTCCTAGGAAGTAGTTCAGCTCCCCCATTAGACTCATCTCAAATTCACCCTGCATAACCTTAGAAAATTCTTCGACCAAGTGTATGTTAGTTGAACCAAATATGATATCGTCGACATAAACTTGAACTAAAAGAATGTGCTTCCCTTTGTGTTTAATAAAGAGAGTATTGTCCACTTTACCTCTTGAATATCCATGATCAATTAGAAATTTGCTAAGCCTTTCATACCAAACCCGATGGGCTTGTTTAAGACCATACAAAGCTCTTTTTAATTTGTAAACATGATCTGGATTTTCAGCATTTTCAAAACCGGGAGGTTGTGAAACATATACTTCTTCATTTATGACACCATTTAGAAAGGCACTCTTTACGTCCATTTGGTAAAGCTTAAAATCCTTAGAACACGCATAGGCAAGCAAAAGACGTATAGCTTCGAGGCGAGCAACTGGAGCATAAGTTTCCTCATAGTCTATGCCCTCCTCTTGGTTATATCCTTGTGCTACTAAGCGTGCCTTGTTCCTAGTAATCACTCCGTTTTCATCAAGTTTGTTTCTAAAAACCCACTTAGTGCCTATGATATGATGATCTCGCGGACGAGGGACAAGTTCCCAAACGTCATTTCTTTTAAATTGATTAAGCTCTTCTTGCATGGCCATTAGCCAAAATTCATCAATCAAGGCCTCTTTGGCATTTTTAGGTTCTACTTGTGAAACAAACGCGAAGTGAGAACAAAAGTTACTTATCTTAGACCGGGTCATTACTCCCTTTGAAATGTCTCCCAAAATGTTGTCAATGGGATGGTCTTTTGAGGATCTCCAAGCTGTTGGAAGATCGTTCACTTCAGCTGTCTTTTCTTCCTCAATTTCTTCATGACTTGTATCTTCCTCCTTCTCATGGGCAGCTGTTTTGGACTGATCAGTTTCCTCAACAGCTTCCTTGAGTATGTCTTCTGTAGATACACCTGCGTCATCAAAAGAAATACCTTTTCCGACATTTTTCGGATAAGACTCATCAAAAGAAACATGAACCGACTCTTCAACAGTAAGTAAACGCTTATTATACACTCTATATGCTTTACTTGACATTGAGTAACCAAGAAAAATACCTTCATCCGCTTTTGCATCAAACTTCCCAATGTTTTCCTTACCGTTATTCAGAACAAAACATTTACAACCGAATACGTGAAGATGTGACAAGTTTGGTTTTCTTCCTTTCAAAAGTTCATAAGGAGTTTTGTTTAAAATAGGGCGAATTGAGATTCTGTTTAGAACATAACAGGCTGTGCTAACAGCATCGGCCCAAAAGTATTTTGGTAATCCACCCTCATTAAGCATTGTTCTTGCCAACTCCTCTAAAACACGATTTTTACGCTCCACAACACCATTTTGTTGTGGAGTGCGAGGAGCTGAAAAGTTATGCTCAATGCCATACTTGTCACAAAACTTCTCAAAGTGGTAATTTTGAAACTCACCACCATGATCACTACGAATTGTAACTATTTTGGAATTCATTTTGTTTTGGGACAGATTTGCAAAATTCTTAAAAGCAGAAAAAGTTTCATCTTTGCTATGAAGGAATATAGTCCAAGTGAATCTAGAGTAGTCATCAACTATTACGAAGCCATAGTAATTTCCACCTAGGCTCTTTGTCCTAGAAGGTCCAAAGAGGTCCATATGGAGAAGCTCAAGGGGTCGTGAAGTTGAAATTACATTTTTAGATTTAAAAGACACCCTTGTTTGCTTTCCCATTTGGCACGCGTCACATAGGTGGTCTTTTGAAAATTTTATTTTTGGTAGACCGACTACTAGATCCTTAGATACAACCTTGTTTAGCAAATCGAAGTTAACGTGAGCTAAACGTCTATGCCAAAGCCAAGAATCATCATTCAAGGTGACTAGACATTTAGTATTTGTTAACGGTACATCAAACAAGTCAAGCATATAGATATTGTTTACTCTTACACCCTTAAACACAATGTTTTGTTCAGCATGTTCAATTATGCAGCAAGTTTTTGTAAACGACACTTTATAGCCCATGTCGCATAGTTGACTTATGCTTAACAAATTGTGTTTAAGTCCCTCAACTAAATGGACATTTGAAATAGTAGTGGTGGAAGGATTACCTACACTACCTTTGCCGAGTATAGCTCCTTTGTTGTTGTCTCCATAAGTAACATATCCCTTTTTCTTCGCCTTGAAGTCTATAAAAAGCGATATGTCACCGGTCATGTGCCTTGAGCAGCCGCTGTCAAGAAACCATCTTCTATCTACGAAGGCAAGGCACTCATCCTACAACATCAAAAGAGAGAAGTTGGTCCCCAATTTTCATTGGGTCCAAGAGGGTAAGTGTTAACATGGTTGCCTTTTGGCTTCCATTGATAAATACCTTTAGGGACTAGAAATCTCCTAAATTTGCATTTCTCAATGGTATGGCCAGCATGACAACAATAATGACATAAACCATGATGATGTGTTTGTTGTTTCTTGTTCATTGAATCCTTTAGAATAAAAGAGTATTTTGCATATGGAGGATTCAATGACTTCTTAAACAACTTGGGTTCAACGGCATAAGTAATTTTAGGTTGTAGCGCTTTCTCTAATTTGACCTTAAGAGTGTTTACCTCTTTTTGCCAAACATAACAAGCGTCACAATACCTAACTCTACTACATCCGTCAATGTCAATAGTTTTTGAATTTTCTGCAATACTAGTTTTCAATGCTTCTAAATCAATTTCAGCTTTGTTTACTTTTCCTTCCAAAAAGGAGAAGATATGTTTGTCGGAAGCTAGTCGTTTAAAAGCATCTACAGCTTCGTTATGCAGTTTTTCAAAAGCTATTTTTAATTCCGAAAAAGACATAGAGGAGAAATTATTGTAGTAGACTTGTTTTACCTTTTTGTCATTGTTTTTCTTCTTGTGGTAGGACAGATTTTTAGTGTGAGCCATAAGGCACAGATTTGCAGCTTCATCACCATCACTTGAGCTTTGTGTGCTTGATGAATCACTATCACTTTCCCATGCAATATACGCTCTTCTTTGTTTGTTGTACCCTTTTGGTGAATCTTTTCTTTGGTCCTTATACTTCATAAGGCAGTCCGTTTTAAAGTGTCCGGATTTACCACAATTAAAGCATGATCCTCTTCCTCTACTCTTCTTGTTTTCTTCTTGTTTCGAATTTGTAGATTGTTTTCGAAACCTCATGAGATTTTTGTCGGAATGCTTGACTCCATTCTTTCGAATGAATCTATTGTATCTCCTTACAAACAGTCCCATTTCTTCATCATCCGAGTCTTTGTCACTACTTGAATCATTGTCGCTTTGCTCTTTTCGTGAGGACTTAGAGCTAGAGGCCACAAGAGCTATTGGCTTCTTCTCTCCCTCTTTGTCTCTTTTCTTCTCCTTTTCCTTCTTACTTTTATTCTCATATTTTTCAAGACTTTCCAAAGCTTGCTGATGTTCTTCCAGCTTTCCAAACAGTGTTGTAATCGTAAGTCTTGTAAGATCGTTGGCTTCCTTGATTGCTGTAACTTTAGGTTGCCACTCCCTGCTAAGACACCTGAGAATTTTATTAGTAGCAATTTCATTGGAAATAGGTTTTCCAAGAGCATTCAATCGGTTAGTTAGATGGGTGAATCTCTTTTGCATGTCGGAGATGGATTCTCCTTGTTTCATGCGAAAGAGCTCAAACTCTTGATTGAGTGTGTTAATGCGGGACTGTTTTACTTCAGTAGTACCCTCATGGGCAACTTCTAAAGCGTCCCACATTTCTTTAGCTGTCGTGCAATGGGATACTCGATAATACTCATCAACACCAAGTGCTGAAATTAACATGTTTCGAGCTCTCCAATCACACGACCACTTTTTCTCATCTTTCTCATTCCAATCATCTTCTGGTTTAGGTACTATGGCGCCAGCCGCATTAGTCATTGTAATTTGAAACGGACCGTTTTCAATGGCAGCCCATACTAACCTATCCACAGAATTTATATGAACTCGCATGCAGTCTTTCCAGTAGCCATAATTTTCACCGTTGAAAATAGGCGCTCTATTATACGCCCCCTTTGGTTCAGAATCCATACTGTTACAGGCAGCCACAGAGCACCAGCGAACCGGCGCTCTGATACCACTTGTTAGACGGTGTGGCTAGTGATCGAGAGGGGGGGTGAATAGATCACCTCTTTAAAATTTACGGATTTAACGTTTTTATCAGAGTTTTCAAAAATGGCGGAAAAATCGGTCCCGAATCGACTTCCGTCTATTCTGAACCGCTACTAGAAAGCTAGACACGCAAGTGCAGTTGCTGGATTTTAATGAGAATGACAGAAATAATTCACACCAGAATTCTAACAAATTGAATGCGCTTATCCTTAAATTTTATTTCCAATGAACACAATCAAGTTAACCGTTTTGTCAAACAGTTGGTGTGTATGTGATTGATGATAAACAGCAATGGTGTATGACTAAAGGTTTTATTATCACTGCTGTCCAGAAAAATGATCAATCACCACACACTAACAGAAATTGCAAAACAGTTTTGAAACGTAAAGAAGATTAAGGTAAGAATACGATACGCAGAGATTTGGTAAGGAAGTTCCCCACGTCGTCCTCGCGTGTGGGTACGTCTCCCTCTCAATTTCAAATGAAATTGAGAACTTTGATTATCAATTATTGCCGAATCCGTTGATACAAGGTTTTGATACAAAGACAGAATTCTACTATCTAAGAACCTCTTCTTGTATAAACCTTCACTTGATCTGAGCTCGATCAAGATTTTCCTGCACAAAGTTGCAAACAATTCACCGGTTCCACGACCTGCTTGCGAAATCCCCCGATCTCCAAACGCAACGCTGCGGCTGAATATGCTCTGCAAATGTGACTCCCAAACCCTCAAGAACACACCAGTTCTTGAAGGACAAACCAGTAGGTTTTTCCTAGAAACCCCCTTCAATCTTCGACTCAGCTAGATCCTCGATCGTTCCACTGCAACCCACAGCTAGATCCTTGATCGTACCACTGAACGTTATCTCGATGCTTCTTTAATCCAAAGAACAAGAATTGTTATGTGTAAATGTTCTTGAAGAAAAGTGATTGAGAAGATGAAGAAGATGAAGTCTCTTTCAGGTTTCTATGTGCTCACAAACAATTGCTCCAACACTGCTTTTGATCTGTGTTCAATTGTTTTCCCTCAATGAATTCGTTGCCTTGATCTGCTGTTGAAACCTATTCTTATATTCTGCAAAAACAGTTGCTGTTATGACTTAAAACAACTTTGTGTATTGATGCATAGGAGTGTGTATCGATACATACTGTAAGTTGTGTGAATATTTGGTGAAATCAATTACTCATGTATCGATGCATAAATCGTGTGTATCGATGCATGTGATTTTTACACTGATATGTATCGATGCTTAATGCTCATGTATTGATGCACAGGCAGTCTCAAGTAGTCCTGTATCGATGCAGGAATCGTGTGTATCGATACATAGAGTTTTTTGGCCTTCCATGTATTGATGCATGGCTCGTATGCATCGATGCATACTGAACAGAAATTGTTTTGTGATTAATCACAGGTTACATGTATCGATGCAAAGGCTCATGTATTGATACATACTGATATAAAATGCATTTTAATAGTTATTTTAAGGGAATTTTCAATGTAGATTTATATGTATGTTTATGTAACAATAAAGTGGGATAAAGGACAAAGTAAGAACACAAATATATCATGTAATGCAATGCACAACTAATTTGGATGATGATCACACAATTTGATATCATTAAAAGTTAATTCAAGTTAAAGAATTCTTTCACAGTGCAAACATGATTGAAGAGATGAGAATAGAATGTACAAATTTATTTACATTTTGTGTTTGGATGGATGAACCCATTGCCTACGTACCATCTTAAAAAAGATTAGGATCAAAACCTCGTAGTTCGGGGTAAAAATCTCAAAATGAGTTGGTGAATTAATTGATTCAAAAGCCTTAAGGTCTTTTGTTATCCAAGGGAGAAAACTCAACCTAAAACCACAAATCCACCATGTGAGGATAACTTCAACATGCTAGTGAGGGGTTAACCCTATAATAAGCATGGAAGACTCATTGTCCATCACTAAGGATATAGGTGAGTATTACATCTACCTCAAGGATAACTCAAACCTAATAGCTAAAGGTTATGAAAAAAGTTTGGTAAAGAAGGTGGCCATTGAAACCACAAAAGTATTTGAATGGGTTATATTTACCAATGAAAAGTATGTACAAAATATGGTCAAAGTTGACTTAGAAGTTCAATTCAAGATAAGTGTTATGAAAGGAAGAGTTTGAAAATCAAAAGCATAAGGCTTAAGTTTCTAATGTTGAAAACAAGTGTTAAATGTTTACACAAACGTTTTGGCTTGGGTTAGAGTGGAGAGAAGAAGAAGAATGGCTAGAGTCCTAAACATACAAGAGGTAAGGAATAAGAAGCAAAACCAAAAATGGAGTTCCTCTCTTGAGATCATATTGATGATCCAAGTAGCTCCCATCCTTTGGAATAAGCAATTACATGAGCATGAACTCAAGCAATCAACAATCAAATGAACTCTTGGAAAGCTCCTCAATGTATCTTGGATCTCTCTCTCTTAGAAGCTCATGGTAATGGTTCCTCAATTTGAATCAAGTTGGAATCCCTAGCACAAGAACACACACATTAAAAGATTCTAGCAAACAAACAAGGAATGGACAAGAAGAGTTGAGAAGTTGGTCCTTTCAAAGTCATCTTCAACATTAAGCATTCTAAAGGCCCAATGCCTAGTTGCTCTTTGACTTTTTAAGCACTCTAAAGGCCCAATGCCTAGTTGCTCTTTGACTCCAAATTTGCATAGGGAAAGTCCTAAAGTCTAAGTCCATTTTGTCCAATTCTTTGCATTTGGTCCACAACAATCAAAACAAAACACAAGCACAATAGTATATACACAATTATGTGCTGAAGTGAGCAAAAGGCAAATTGCATTAACATAAACATGTGCTCAAGTGAGCAAAGGAAAAAGCAAATGAATAATATGTACAAGAATAGTAAATTGCATAAATGTAAAGTGCAAGAAGTAAATGTTAATGGTTAATGTTTAGTGTTAGTAGTTAGTTTGCCATAAGGCAAATTTAGCGCTATGTTAAGCAATCGTAATTGGACTTATGTAGAAGTCACAACTATCTGAGACCGGTCAATAATAATGTAGGCAACAACACAAGTTAGAAGTCTTGATTAGTGAATCAAGTTCCAACAACTTGCCATGCCAAAAGAAAGAAAGAGAATTGTTCTTGTATTGGTTTAAGTCCTTTGCATGATTTAGCAAGCAACCTATCCTTAATACAAAGTCATTCACTAGATCATTTGATCAAGATGAATTAGATTTGAATCAAGGAAGATTAAGCCTCCCTAATCAATGCTAACTTATCAACCTTTAACTCATTGATCAAGAGAAAGAAGAAGAAGAAGGAGATGAATAATGGATAATGAAAATGGAATGAATAAAGTGCATTAAATGAAATGGAATGGACCAATCAACAAGTGTTGACCAAATGACATTGAGGATCATGGTCAAACAATCAAAAATAGAAATGAGATGAAGATTGGAAGTCAAGAAATGAACAAAATATTTTTTACATTTTTTAATATTCAAAATAAACTTGAATCAAAATATTAAAGAAAGGTCAAACTTCAAAATCACTTCAAATCAACTTTTGAAAGTCCAAGTGATTTATCCCAAGTTCAACAACGTCAAACAAAGTTTGACAAAAAATTTCAGCATTTTTAAAAGTCAGAAACTATTTTTAATCAATTAAAAAATGAATAAAAATGACCTAATTGAACTAAAATCTCAAATAAATCTCAAATCAATTAAAAAATTGATGAGAATATTTTTCATAGATCCATCATCATTCAAATAGGTTGAGAAAATATTTTTGTATTTTTTGAATATCAAAAACTATTTAAAATGAATTAAAAATAACCATAAAAGAGAAAATTCACAAAAAATATCAAATGACAAAATAAAAAATGTTAAAAATCATTTTTAGAAACTAGAATTTAAATGAAGAAGAATGCAATTAGTCCCATATTTTTTAAATTAAAAATGAAGAAGTTATGAATTTTTGAAATAAAAAGGAATTAAAGAAAATAAAATGGAAATTAAAAAATCAGAAAAAAGGAGAGGCGTTTGATCAAGCCTCATTAATTGACGTGGCTGATCAGACGAATGTGAGATGCGCATGCACGATGGTCCCTGGTCAACTGAGTAACATGTGGAATTAAAAAAAGTCATAAGATCCAAGAGCCATGATTCAATCTGGAAATCATCATCAACGACTAGGATTCAAACTGGCAAACGGCCGGTGGTGTACACCACCGTCTTCTCCGGCGAGCATGGAGATTCTGGCCAGAGTTGCAAGTTCTAAAAACTTGATGAAAACAAGCGATCCTCATATCATTGGAAAGCTGGGGTGATGTACATCACCCCTGTACCAACCATTTTCACTCTAGATCTCCATGGTAAGAGAAATCAGAGGTTGAAAAATATGGTGTTCAACTGAAACTTCATGGATTTGTAAAATTGAAAGCACATACAAGTTGCCTCTATTGAGAGGACTTCAGCCAAGCAAAAGGACACAAGAAACAAGCTATAAATGAATAGTTTCGAAGTAAATAAGTTTGAACATCAACCTTCTAAATGCAGATCTGTGGAGCACGATCCTTCAACACACTTGCTTGCAGCTTGTTCTGGAGATGAAAAGGAGGCAAGGCTAAGGAATTAGAGTCCAATAATCAACCAAGGAAGTTGAGAATTGGATCTGAAAATTTCAAGTGAAAAGGCAAAATTCCTTTAGAGTAGGGTTTGGAGAGATTTCTATAGAGTTTCAGGTTGATTCCGGGATGAGAAATGAATGAAGCATGGCATGTATTTATAGCTGAAGCTGATGTAAAGTCATGAAGAATTCGTGTGCATGAGAATTGGGTCCTCCATGCATGGGCCTGTACAGGCGCATGTGAGGCCCAAAACCTGGTGCAAATGGATGCTGAGCTTGTTTGGAGGAAGTTTGGACATGTGATTTGCAAGGCAATGGCTTGTGCATGAAGCTTCATCATGAATTGCATAATTGTGCCTAAAACTTCATCTCTTCGAAAATGCCAATTAGAAAATCCAAACATAAGCATATGGGTAATGGTTGGAAAGGTCTTAACATAAGGAACAGGTGTTATGTTGAACAAAAACTCATTTGAAGTGTGGAAATTTATGAAAGCAAGCCATGAAGTTCATAGTGTAAAACATGCCTTTGAGAATTTTGCCAAATTGGTCCAACTTCAAGCCCCTATGTTTTGCTTATTCAAGCCTCAAATGGAAACACCTCCAACATCAAAGTTGTATATCTTTTCAAGACAATCAAAGTGGACTTAAATTTTGCATCATTTGGATTTTTGATGAAGAAGTTATGGGCACTTGAAATTGGACTTTTTTGCCTTTCAATGCATTTGGTCCAAAGTGACCTATAATGTTTTGCATTATCACATGTATTTATTTTGAGATTATGAATTTTTGTTCAACATAACATTTGACGTAGACACAATAATATTTCCAATGCATTTGATCCCACCTCAAAATCATAAAAAATGAATGAGTTATGTTCTTGGGAAGAGTACCCAAAATTAGGGTTTCAGTCAAAATGACCTCTAATGTCTTGGAATGGGAGATGACCTTCCAAGCTTCAAATCAATTTTTTATGAACACGAAAGTTGTTCATATGGTCCTTAAGAACATTGTTTATCTTGGGGTCATCTCCATTTGACCAACAAACAAAAAGTTAGGTCTCAGTATATTTCAAAATAGTCAGATGACTTGACTGATCAACTTTCCAAGTCCACAACCCATATCTTGATGAATTGATGATTGAGGATACTCAAATAAGTTCAAATATGCATGAAATGATGAATTAAAGAACTTCCCTTGATTGTATTTGACCATGGGCTGAGGTTGCTTCATGAGCAAGGCACACAAATGAATTAGGGTTTCCTTGGAACACAAACCTCAAACCCTTTGACTTGATTTGATCAAAATGATGAATTGAGATATTAGGGAGGCATATTTGGTAGATTAGAGATTTGGGAACCATTACCATGCTTGCTTTCATCTTCTCTTGGCCATATCATTGCACCAATGATCTCCTAGGAGCTTTGGGACCTTGTGATTGCTCAAACTACAAACAAAAGATGTTAGTGACATCTTTTTGTGCTTTTAGTTAGTAAATAAAAATGAGAAAAGAAATAATATATAATTCAAGCATGCTTGGTGATCTCAAACCAGCTCACAAGAGATCCCACCCAAAGGCAAAGGGAACCAAGATGCTTATGATCCTTGAGGCTTTGCAAATGCAATGTTATGATGCTATGAGGGATCTTAGGGCCAAAATTGGGGTCTTACAGTTAGGGAGAGTTAATGGCTCAACCACAACCATAGACATAGGTCTTCACAAGGATAAGGCATCTTCAATTCCATTTGAAACTTGGAAGGTCATCATTCATTTCAAAACATTATAGGTCATTTTGACTGAAACCCTAATTTTCGGTCAACTTCCCAAGGACTTAACTTCCTTAATATTTATGATTTTGATGTGAGACCAAATGCATTGGAAATATTAAAATGTCTACTTCAAATTTTATGTTTGACAAAATTTCATAATCCTAAAAGAAACACATGTGATAATACAAAATATTATAGGTCACCTTGGACCTAAGTCATTGAATTTGAAAAAGTTCCCAACATCAAATGCCCATAACTTTGTCGTGGAAAATCCAAATGATGAAAAATGTGAGTTAAAATTGATCATCTTGAAGCTTGCATCATGGAAACAAAAGGGCTTGAATAAGCTTGCTTTTGGTGAAAATTTTCAAAGGGAGACTTAAACATGTTTTGCACCCAAAATTTCATAGCCAGTTTTCATTAATTTCCAAATTCCAAATGAATTTTTTCCCAACATGACTTTTGTTCCTTATTTCAAGGGCTTTCCAACCATTACTCACATTACTTTTTTGGACTTTTAATTGTTGAGTTTCAAAGAGCTCTTTCTTTATGTTCATTTTTGCATTTCATGTTGAAACTTAATATGCAAGCCGATTACATCACATGTACACGTCCAAGTCCATTTCAATTGAGTTCAGCTTGGTTTTGCACCCATCATTGGGCCTCACATGCGCCTGTAGAGGCCCATGCATCAAATTTTCAAATTGCCATGCACACGAGGGAATCATGAACTCATCCCTCTTCAGCTATAAATAAGCACCCAATCTTATTCATTTAGAAACCTTGTGGAGACCTGAAATACTGCAGCACTGAAATCCCAACCAATACCAAAGGAATTTTCAGTTTTTTCTCTCATTTTCAAGCTTGAAATTCAACATCATTAGTTAATTTTCAGAGCTCAATTCGTTAGCCTCTCATCTCCATTACATCTCTAGAGAAAAAAGGAATCAAGATCTTGAAGAATTTATGGCCTTAAGAGCTCCAATTCAGAGGTAGAACTTCAAACTTTTTAGATCTAGATCTTGCAATACAGTGTAGTATTCTCTTGCTTATGTAGTTTTCTGAAGTCCTCACACTTGAGGCATGCCAGTGGTGGTCTCAATTTTTCATTTCGTGCATTTACAGTTGACACACCTTGATCTTTCATCTCACATTTCTCTCAAAATAGGAAGAGTGAGGAAGATCAATGGATACAGTGGTGATGTACATCACCTGAGCTTCAATTTGATGTCCTTGTTTTTCATTTTCGTTACAAAATTTTTCTCTACAAGTGGTGGCCGGATTCTGGTATCTCATCGGAGAAGATGGTGGTTTCCACCACCATCACCAGGTGTGCACCTTCCCAGCCCTTGGATTGCTTGACCACGTTATAATCTCATGCGTTCGTTATGTTTACTTATTTTAAATCATCATGTCGCGCGCTTGACTCAAGTGTACCATGCGCCCTTGCATCTGATCCATCCACACATGCCACGTCAATTAATGAGGTTGATCCTGTCGCGCTGGATTTTTCATTATTTCTCTTTTCATTTTAATTTCAGTTAATTCCTTTTGTTTTCAAAAAATCATAAAAAATTTATTTGAAGTCACAAAAATATGAGACCAATTCCAAAAAATTTCTTGAAAAATCTAGTTTCATATTTTGATTTTTAATTATTTTTGTGACTTCATTTTATATTTTTTGTGAATTATTTGATTTTTAATAGTTTTAATTCATTTTAAATTACTTTCTGATATTTGAAAAATCCAAAATATTTTCCTAACACCTATGGATCATGATAAGTCAATGAAAGATAGTCTCATTAATTTCTTATTTGATTTGAGATTTTAGTTTATATTGTGTTATTTTTTTAGTGTTTTTAATTGTTTTTAAATTCTTTCTGATTTCCAAAATTGTTGAGAAAATTAGTCAAAGTTTATTTGACCATGTTAGACCTATGAGGATTTAATTGGACTTTTGAAGTTGATTTGAATTAAATTTGAGGTTTGACCTTATTTTCTTATTTTTATTTTGCATTTTATTTTAATTCAAAAAGTACCAAAAAATTATGGTTGACATGTTGACTTGTAATCTTCATTTCTTTTCTGTTTGGCATTGATTGATGATGACTTGATTCACATTTGATCAATTGAATTTGATACTTGAATTCTCTTTCCCTCCCTTTCATCTTCATCCCATTCTTTTCATTATTTGACCAATGAGTTAATGTCTTATGGTTGGTCTTGACCAATGAGAGGTTTAACCTTCTTTGATCCAAACCAAACTCAACTTGATCCATGATCATGTGAGTTGTTTTGTGTCCAAGATAGGTTGCTTCTTGGTCAAGCAAATAATCTAAATTCCACACAAGGCCCTTCCCCTTTTGTTTTGGCATGGCAAGTTTGTGGAGCCTGGCTTACTAGTCATGATCTCTAACTTGTGTTTATTTGCCTATATTTTTATTGACCGGCCTCAGATAGGTGTGGCTACTACATTAGTCCACTTACGATTCCTTAACATAGCGCTACATTGTCTAGTGACAAACTAACATAACCACACTAATTACTAACTTTAATTTGAGCATTTAATTTCTTGCCCTTTACTTTTAATGCAATTTATTTCTTTCTCATTATTCATATTGCTTTTCCCTTTTCTCACTTGAGCACATATTTTATATTTATGTCATTTTTCTTTTGCTCATTTGAGCCCGCTATTGTATATAAATATATTGTTATCTTGTGTTTGTTTTGTGTGAACCAAAATTCAAAAAGGAGAAAGGACTTAGAATTAGGACTTACCTATGCTTAAAGGAGTTCAAGAGCAACTAGGCCTTATGCGTTTAGAATGCAAAAACTTGTTGAAGAGCAACTAGGCCTCATGCCTTTAGAATGCTAAATTTCAAAGTTGACATTAAAGGACTTCTCATCTAAACTTATTCTTTGTCCATTCCTCTTATTTTGTTGTGAACTTTTTGATGTTTGCTCTTGTGTGATACGGATTCCATCTTGAGATAGTAAAGAGGACCATTGTCATGAGTAGCCAAGTTATGAGAGACAAGCCAAATGGAGATCCTAGGAGCTTGAATCCAAATTATTTGATTGCTTGATTGTGTGCTAAGTCCGAAGGAAAGGAGCATCTTGAATCATCTCTATGATTTCAAGAAAAGGAACTCCAAGGGTTTATCTTTTCTCTCTTATCTTTGTATGCTTTAGGACTAGCCCTTCTCTTCTTCTCCCCACTTTAACCAAGCCAAAATATTTTCTTGCAAACTTTGACTTTGTTTCAAACTATAAACCTAGGCCTTATGCCTTTGACTTTTCAAAATCTTTTCATAAATACTCATTGTGAATAAATCTTAATCCAACTTTGACTTTATTTTGTAAATACATCTCACTTGTAAATACAACTCATTTCAAGTTGATTTTTTGGTTCCAATGGCCACCTTTGTTAAAACGTTTTTCATAAACATTAGTCATAGGTTTGAGTTATCATAGTGGTTGATGTAAATCTCACCTCATCCTTAGTGATTGGATTATAAATCTTTCATACTTATTATAGGGTTAATCCCTCACTAGTATGTTGAAGCCTTCCTCACATGGTGGATTGTTGGTTTAGGTTGAGTTTTCTCCCTTTGATAACAAAAGACCTTAAGGCTTTTGGTCAAATCAATTCACCAATCTTTGTGGTTTTTACCCCGAACTACGAGGTTTTGATCCTACCTTTGTGATGGTACGTAGGCAATGGGTTCATCCATTCAAACAATAAAAATTTTAAATATAATCTATTCTCTTCTCATCCGTCCAATCTTTTGCACAAATCTTTTCACAAATACCAACCTACAACACATATTTGCAAAAAGAGGTTCCCTTAGAGTACTAAGGATGCTTTGGGTGCGTAAAACCTTCCCATTTCATAACCAACCCCCTAACCCAGATCTCTGACATTTTTATTAGTTTTTGATTTGATAAAACTTCTTACCTTGGCTTTTGTTCTCTTTTTAGCCTTTCCTTTGAACAAATAAAAGTGTGGTGGTGACTCAAATTGTATGTTGACTTTTGGTTTAATCAATAAACCTAAAGGTAACGAAAACCCCGCTACAGAATGCAGCAACCACAAATAAGGGATCACACACAAGGCAAACAAAGGTCAATGGATGAATCAACTCATTGTCAAGATCAATCATCCATTTTGGTGGATTATGGTTTACACCTTATCAACACCCAAGTTCCATTGATATTGACAAGACTTGATTGGACCAACCAAGAATCAAGGGTTTGTTGTAAGTCACGAGCATGGAGTCTGGGTAAGAACCATGCCAAAGGAGTGAACTAAGGATAAAAACCTGTAGATCATGTTCTAAAAAGTTCCCAGAGTCTTAATTCCATCTATCGGATATTACAGGTTAAGATGACTGACTCATTGACCCATAATATTCTCAAGAGAAACTCGTCTGAGTATAGTATCACGTAACAACTGTTATCAAGTCTGCACTTGAACAGTTTCTGCACTACGTCCTAAATCGGCCAAGATGGGGTAAGTGTTCTACGGTCCTCAGATTCTCGGCCCTAAATTAGAGATAGTAATGCCTAACCACAAATACTTATGTGACATTTCCAAATCCAAAAGGGTCTCCACTGAGCAGATGGGTCTCAAGCCAACTTGTTAAGGACTACTCCACACAAGTCGACCATGACTATACCATCCTCCTATCTTAATTGCACTCAAGTTCGGGTTAGAACTTATCTCACCACTCAGAGATCACCAAGCACAATAAGCAGATTATATCACGCATGCATATATACAAACATCACAAATATACGAATATATACACACAAAAAGTAGGATAAACCCATTGGAGACTACTCCCTAGCAGAGTCGCCACTTAATTTCTGTAGCGGTAAATTCATGATCATTAAGATATGGATAAGTTATAGATCAAATAACAAGAGTCACCTTCGCGCTTTTATTGTTTCCAAGGGAAAAGGGAAAAAGTAAGAACAAAACCCAAAGTGTCCTAGGTACTCCTAGGGAGCCCTTTTTGTGTGCATATGTATTTGATACAAAGTGATGTTTACAAACAAATAGAATTAGGGGATGAGAAAAGAATTTATTAAATATATTTTTTATGTTTGACAAGACCTTCGGACTTGTGCCTACGTACCAACATAAAAATGAGGGATCAAAACCTTATAGTTCGTGATATAAATTTCAAAGTGGATGCATTGCTTTTAATCAAAAATTAAGTTTGAAAGGCACAAAGGCCTAAAAATGGTTTTAGTCAAAAGTATTTTAGGGTTTTTTGTTGTTATTATGTACATTAATGGTCAAAGACCATACAAACAAACAAAGTATACACAACCAAAATGTATCACACAATATGGTCCAAGTGGACAGAGTGAAAATGGCATTAACATAAACAATTAGAATGGTATGAATAATGGAAAAATGATTAAAGACTTGAAATTAAAGTGCATTAAAGTAAATGGCTTGAAGTTAAATGTTAGTTGTTAATGAGTTAGAAATTAGTATTGTTTTGCTTATGCTTTTCCTTTTAAGTCATTCTTTGGAGAACGCTCAACCCACTTATCACAAGCATGGATCCTTGAACCAAGACATCTTCCAAAGGAAGGAAGAAAGGCCAAGTTTCCATACAATACCATGAAAGAGGGGAGACTTACAATCTCACTAAATAGAATGCTTATGCCTTTTATGTCACAAATTTGGCGCTATGTTAAGCAATCGTAATTGGATTTATGTAGAAGTCACAACTATTTAAGGTCGGGCAATAGAATTTTGGTGTTAATGCATGTTAGAGACATAGTATAATGGACTATGCTCATGAAACATACCACACACAAAAAGAATATGCAAAAGGGGTGGCCTAATCTCATTCATACTTATGTTAATTTTTCAATCAACTAGCCTTAGGATCTTGATACATCATATGCCAAATGAAATGAATGAATGAAGAAGGGGAATGAAATGAAGTGGGAGAGGAATGGATCAAAACACAAATTGATCAAAGGAGGACTTTTACCAAATTAATATCATCCATTCATTTTGGGAGATGGAATGTACATTCCATCAATCCCCTAAATCCAATGATATTAACTCAACAAAGTCAAATCAACCTTGACCAAGGCTCAACAACAATAGTCAAACATAAACAAGTCATCACAATTGGTCAACAAAACTATTTGGCATTTATTCCAATTAAAAATACTAAAATAAGGCATTTAAATTACATATGGTTTGTCAAAATCCTAAAACCTCATCAAAACACCAAATAAATGATCATGAGATTTATCATAGGTCAAACAAGGTCAAAGGACCTTGGAGAAAAAAATTCAGAATTTTAAAGGACTTAAAAGTATTTTTAAACAATTAAAAACAAATGAAAAATCAATTAAATCATAAAAAATATTAATAATGATCCAAAAAATAATTTTAATTCAGAATATGAAAGATAAAAATATTTGAAATGTTTTGGTGAAACTCTCATATTTTTTGGATCAATATTAAAATTAATATGAACTAATGAAAATAAAGCAATTAAAATGAAATTCAAATAATTAGAAAAAACGTGGACCACTTGATCTCCCTCATTAATTGAGGTGGTAGATCAAGTGGCCACCAACGCGCGTTCCATTGTGTTCTTGAGTCAATGCGTCACAGGAAATGTAATTACAATGTACGCTCTTGATTAAAACAATTCAAATGAGATCAATGGCTCAGAACCAAGCCAACACATCACCAGTGTCCAAAGGCCGGTCGTTTTCTCCGGCGACCCTGGCCGGACTGGTTCACTCATCACCATCAAAAAAATGAGGACATGATCTGAAAGAAAAAATGGCGTAGAGCACGAATCCGACCTCAATTCATCCTAACTCCAAGTATATTAAGAGATACATGGAGTTGAAATTTGAGGCACATGAATTGAGTTGCTTCGATTTGGCCTCAAAGCAACTCAATCTTCTTGCCTATATTGGTAGGACTTCAGACAACCAAAGAATCAAGAGAATTGAGCAAGATTGAGAGAGAATCGAAGAGATGAAATTTTCTGGAAAATACCTTCAATGCAGGTCTCGATTCAACTGTTCTTGCCTTGGCTTGTGCTTGATCTCTCTCAGAATGCTTGCAGAAATGGAATAGAATGCACAAAAGTTCTTGGATCCCTGGAGTTTTGAATCTCAAAACAGTGAGAATTCAAACTCAATTTCAAGTGAAATTCTCAGGATTATCCCTTGGAATGAGAGGGTTATAGGTTTGGGATCAAAGTTGGCACCAATGTATCTGTAATTCAGATGCTAGAGGTCTCTATTTATATCCAATTCAATTGATATTTGCACACTTGAAGTGAACTTCCAAAATTAGCAATGTGTGATGCATGAGTGCATGGGCGTGCACATGCCCATGAAATCACTCCATCTGATCCATAATTGAGTGTAAGCAAGGCTGAAGTCATGTTGGAATGCTAGGCAATTGTGCATGGATGTTTGAAGTTCAATCTTACCAAATGATGATGCAATGTTCAAGCCATGCGCAGCCTATCCAATTCTTGTCCAAAATATATGAATTTGGACTTTTATAAAGGTGAGATCAAGAGGAACAACTTTCATGTTCAACACTTTTCCATTTGGAGCTTGTATCATGATGAATTTTGAGGTGGAAGTTTGGAAATTTCAACATGTTGAAATTTTTTCTAAGTGTCAAGCCATATATCTCAATATTCCATCTTGCTTAACTTTTTATGTGAGCTTCAAATGAGAAATGTGTATTCATAAAAGTTGTATCTCTTTCAAAGTCATTCAAAATGGTCACCAATTTCATGTCATTTGAATTTGAAATGATAGAGTTATGCATTTTTGAAGTTTGTAAAAATCACTTGTTCAATGGTATAGGTCAAAAGTGACCTATAATGTAACCTCATATCACATGTTCATAAAAGTTGAATTATCCCTCACTCCAAACATCAAAGTTGAAGTAGACATCTTGAGTTTGATTGGGCAACTTGGAAATATTTCATCTTATAAAAATTGAGCAAGTTATGGCCTTGGGAAGTTGACTTTTAAATTAGGGTTTAGACTAAATGACATATAATGTTTCAACATAGAAAATGATTTTCCAAGAATAAATAGCTCTAGGTCTCAACATGAAAGTTGTTTGGAATTTTATTTAGAGTAAGTTTGATCTTGGAATCATTTTCATATGGTGAAATTTGTAGGAGATAGGGTCTAGGGAGAGCCAGTTTTGATCAGATGAATTCATCTGGCCAACTACCATTAACCAACTTGCTAACCTTAAATTCTCTTGACTTTCTAGGCTCATGGTAGATCATATATGCATAAGATGTTGAATTTTGAATTGTCCTTTGAGAAATTTGATCAATTGGTGAGATATCTTGTTGGAGAAGTTACTCAAGATACCTAGTCAAACTAGGGTTTCCAAGGCAAATCACCCTCAAATTCTTGAAGAAAAATTGATCAATATAACATGTAGAAACCATTGGAACTCATATATGATATTCATAACCATTCTTGTGTCAATTCATGGTTGTGCTCTTTGTCATGAGGGTCTCACACCCTAGATATGAACTTGATAGATCAATGGAGATCATGCCCTTCCTACAAAAGAGTTAGGCAAATGCAAATGCATATTTTTGGTATTTTGGTTAGTAAACTGATAAAATACAAGTATGATATAATCACAAAGTTCTTGGTGATCTCTCCCAAAACAAACCCAATGAAGGAGGGGTAAAGAGGATGCCAAGGTATGATCCCAATGCTAATGCTTATGATGAATTTGCATGAGGGATCTTAGGGTCAAAATTGGGGTCTTACATGGTTTACAACTTATCAACACCCAAGTTCCATTGATATTGAAAAGACTTGATTGGACCAACCAAGAATCAAGGGTTTGTTGTAAGTCACGAGCATGGAGTCTGGGTAAGAACCATGCCAAAGGAGTGAACTAAGGATAAAAACCTGTAGATCATGTTCTAAAAAGTTCCTAGAGTCTTAATTCCATTTATTGGATATAACAGGTTAAGATGACTGACTCATTGACCCATAATATTCTCAAGAGAAACTCGTCTGAGTATAGTATCACGTAACAACTATTATCAAGTCTGCACTTGAACAGTTTCTGCACTACGTCCTAAATCGGCCAAGATGGGGTAAGTGTTCTACGGTCCTCAGGTTCTCGGCCCTAAATTAGAGATAGTAATGCCTAACCACAAATACTTATGTGACATTTCCAAATCCAAAAGGGTCTCCACTGAGCAGATGGGTCTCAAGCCAACTTGTTAAGGACTACTCCACACAAGTCGAACATGACTATACCATCCTCCTATCTTAATTGCACTCAAGTTCGGGTTAGAACTTATCTCACCACTCAGACATCACCAAGCATAACAAGCATATTATATCATACAAACAAATATACAAACATCACATATATACAATTATATTCACACAAAAAAGTAGGCTAAACCCACTGGAGACTACTCCCTAGAAGAGTCGCCACTTAATTTCTGTAGAGGTAAATTCATGATCATCAAGCTATGAATAAGCAAGACATCAATAAAACCAGAGTCGCCATCGCGCTTTTATTATTTCCAAGGGAAAAGGGAAAAGTACGAACAAAATCCAAAAGTAAGAAGTTTTCAAATAAAAAATAATAAAATGTCAGAGATTACAGGTAAGGGGGTTGGTTACACAGAGGGAAGGTGTTAGCACCCAAAGTGCCCTAGGTACTCTTAGGGAGCCCTTTTTTGTGTGCATATGTATTTTGTACAAAGTGATGTTTACAAACAAATAGAATGGAGGGATAAGGAAAGAATTCATTAATTATATTTTTGTGTTTGACAAGACCTTCGGACTTGTGCCTACGTACCAACATAAAAATGAGGCATCAAAACCTCGTAGTTCGTGATACAAATTTCAAAGTGGATGCATTGTTTTAAACAAAAATTAATCTTGAAAGGCACAAAGGCCTAAAAATGGTTTGAATGAGTTAGTTATTTTTGGCTTTATTGAAAGTTTCAGTCAAGTATAATTAAGTGTATTTACATGTTTGATTAAGAAAAGAAATTTGAAAATGCAATGGCATAAGGCCAAAGTTTCTAGTTTGAAAAGTGGTCAAAGTTTAGAACAAAATGAGTTCAATCAAAGAAGATTTTAAAAAAGGGAGGTGGAGATTTTTAAATTAAAGAAATGGGGATAAGATGAAGAGACTAATCCTATGCACAAAATTAAAAGTTAAGAGTTGAAAAGATATGACCAATGGGTAGCAATCTAATAGATAAGAATGTCTTATAGATGTTGGTGTAAGCCCTAGAAGCCAATACTTTTGGTACTTGTATCGAATTATTTAAAGGTATTTTCTTTATTATGGTTGATTAATAAAGTCCCTGGAATAGATAGTCCGTTTAATGTATTAAGTGTGACTTAATCATGAGAACACATTAAACATAAGGACACTATTCTTAAAGTATCCATAGTCGAGCTTTAGTGTGAAGTGGGATAACATTAAAGCATTAAGACTATTATGTTTGTAGACTGATGATCACATCTCATGGATCATGGATAAAGAGTTATCAAGTCTTAAACATAGGTATGAATATTAGGAGTAATATTTATACCGGATTGACCCGCTATGAGAATACTATATTGAAAGTTATGCAAAGTGTCATAAGTTATTCTCATGGTGATAATAGTGTATACCACTCTTCGACCTGAAACCACTATGGATACTAGATGTAGAGTCGAGTGCTTTGTTGCTGATCGAACGTTGTCCGTAACTAGATAACCATAAAGACAGTTGATGGGTACTCCACAAAGCATGCTGAGGGACATGAGTGTCCTAGATGGAATTTGCCCATCCTGCGTAACAGGATAAATGTCTATGGGTCCAATATTGAACTGGACAAGGATGACACGGTCTATACCTTGTGTTCAATATAGACATAAGGGCAAAGGGGTAATTATACACATAATTATTATCATAGGAGGTTTTATCAGATCACATGACATTTTCGTGACTTGGGTAGCAGTGATGTGTTGCTAGATACCGCTCACTGTTTATTATGTTAAATGCGTGATTTAATATAATTGCCAACGCCGTGAAAACCTATAGGGTCACACACAAAGGACGGATTGATGAGAAATAGAGTAACTAAGGAACACCGTAAGGTACGGTGCACTTAAGTGGAAACGAAATATGGTAAGGTACCAAATACTTAAGTGATTTTGGCATATTATGATATATGGGCAAAATACACTTAAGTGGGCTTTTTAGCTTGAAGCCCACACAAGTGGTTCTATAAATAGAACCCCTTGGGTAGAAGCATTGTCACACCACTCAGACTGAAATTCAAGTAGAGACTTGGAATTTTGTTTCCCTCTTTCTCTCACTCAAAGCCTTCATTCATAACAGCTAGCACTGCGATTGAATGAATCCGTTCGTGTGGACTGAGTAGAGACATTGTCATTGTTCAACGTTCGTGATCGCCCCGTGGATCTGTATCAAAGGTTTTGATCATTATCAGAGATCTGCACCAAAGGTTTGAATCACCACAAGAGGTAACGATTCTATCACTGATCATGCCCATTCGTAAGGATCACTAAATGGAGAATTTTTTAAATTCCGCTGCGTCTTGGATGGCAATTCTCCTTAAGAATAGAAACCCAAATTCCCTTGGAAATTTTGAATCAAGCAACACACAATGCACAATTATATCAATCTTGAAGATCAAGGAATCAAATAAAGATAGCCACATCCAAGCTTTAGCCAATCCATGATCTTCTTCAAATTAGCCCATGTAGTAGATGAATTCCATAAGTCACAGGTTCAAAATAACAGCTTCACAGTGATCATGTTGCAGATGAACTCAAAGAGATCTTGAATGATGTATCAGATGAAGTTTCAAATTGCAATCACTTTGTTTCATAAAAGTTGGCATTGGCCAAGTCCTTTAGCATAAGGAGGTTTCCTAGATTCTAAGTCCAATTTGCCCAAGATCAAGCCAACAGTCCACACAAAAGTTTTTTAGGGTTTTTGTTGTTATTATGTACATTAATGGTCAAAGACCACATAAACAAACAAAACATACACAAACAAAATATATCACACAATATGGTCCAAATAGACAAAGTGAAAATTGCATTAACACAAAAAATTAGAACGGTATGAATAATGACAAATGAATAGAACTTAAAAATTAAAGTGCATTAAAATAAAGGACTTGAAATTAAATGTTAGTTGTTAATGAGTTAGAAGTTAGTATTGTTTTGCTTTTGCTTTTCATTTTTTAAGTCATTCTTTGGAGAACACTCAACCCACTTATCACAAGCATGGATTCTTCAACCAAGACATCTTCCAAAGGAAGGAAAAAATACCAAGTTTCCATATAATACCATGAAAGAGGGGAGACTTACAATCTCACTAACTAGAATGCTATGCCTTTTGTGTCAAAAATGTAGCGCTATGTTAAACAATCGTAATTGGACTTATGTAGAAGTCACAACTATTTGAGGCCCGACAATGAAATTTTGGTGTTAATGCATGTTAGAGACATAGTATAATGGACTATGCTCATGAAACATACCACACACAAAAAATATGCAAAAGAGGTCGCCTAATCTCATCCATACTTATGTTGATTTTGCAATCAACTAGTCTTAGGACTTAGAGATATCATAGGCCAAATGAGATGAATGCATAAAGAATGGAAAATATATGAAGAGGGAGGGGAATGAAGTAAAACTCAAATTGGTCAAAAGAGGACTTTTACCAAATTAATATCATCCATTCATTTTGGGAGATGGAATGTACATTCCATCAATCCCCTAAATCCAATGATATTAACTCAACAAAATCAAATAAACCTTGACCAAGGCCCAACAACAAGAGTTAAACTTATACAAGTCATCACAAGATGTCAACACAATTATTTGACATTTATTCAAATTAAAAATAATAAAAATAATGCATTAAATTAAACATGGTTTGTCAAATTCCTAAAACCTCATCAAAACACCAAAGAAATGGCCATGTGATTTATCATAGGTCAAACAAGGTCAAAGGACCTTGGAGAAATTTTTTCAGAATTTTTAAAGACTTAAAAGTATTTTTAAACAATTAAAAATATTCACAAAATCAATTTAATCATGAAAAATATTAATAATGATCCAAAATATAATTTTAATTCAGAATATGAAAGTGGAAATTATTTAAATTTTTTTGGTGAAACTCTCATATTTTTTGGATCAATATTAAAATTAATATGAATTAATGAAAATCAAATGAATAAAAATAAAAATAAAAAAATCAAAAAAACGTGAGCCACTTGATCTCCCTCATTAATTGAGGTGGCAGATCAGGTGGCTAAGCGCGCACAATCCACCATGCACTTGAGTCAACTGATTACATGCGTGGTAATCAGCATGTACGCTCAAGATTAAAACATTTTGAAAGGATCCTGTGGCTGGGAGACGTGCCAACGTACCGCCGGAGCCAAAGCTCTGGTCTTCTTCTCCGGTGGACCTCACCGGAATGGTCCACCCTCAACCATCACCAAAATAAAAAAGGAGGACATGATCTGAAAGAAAAAATGGCATAGAGCACGAATCTGGCCTTAATTTCAACTAACTCCAAATATATAAACAAGATATGAGGAGTTGAATTTTGAGGTGTGTCAACTGAGTTGCTTCGATTTGACCTCTAAGCAACTCAATCTTCTTGCCTACATTGGTAGGACTTCAGACAACCAAAGATCCAAGAGAATTGAGTAAAATTGAGTGAGAATAGAAGAGATGAAGTTTTCTGAAATTTACGTTCAATGTTGTGCAGAACTTGATGTTGCTTGCTTCAACCTTGATTTGATCGCACTTGAGAAGCTTGTAGGAGAGGTTTAGCATTGGTACAAAGCTTTGGATCCTGGAGTTCTTGAATCTCCAAAAAGTGAGATTCAAACTCAATTTTCAAGTTGAAAATTTTCAGGTTTTCCTTTGAAATGTGAGGATTTCAATTGGGGGGCAAAGCTGACGCACAAGGTGTGTTTGAATTGAGCTCCAAGGGCATGTATTTATAGCAATTGGGACTGATATTTGCACACTTGAAAATGTGCTAAATTTGGCAATGTGATGCACAAGCTTGCATGGGCGTGTACAGGCCTATGAAGCAATCCAATGTGATCCATATCCAACTTTTCTGAAGTTCAAATGATCCTTGATTGGCAAGGCAATGTGAAATGGAGTTTTGGACATTTGATTTTCTCCAATGATGCAGCTCTATTAAAGCCATGCGCAAACCTAGCAAACTTCATCCAAAACGCATGAACTTGGGTTCTTTGGAAAGCTTAGATCTAGGGGAACAAGTTTAATGTTGAACACGTTTTCATTTGGAGCTTGGATCATGGTGAATTTGAATGTGGAAGTTTGGAAATTTCAACATGTTGAAAAAAATTCTAAGTGTCAAGCCATATATCTCAATATTCCACCGTGCTTAACTTTTTATATGAGGTTCAAATAAGAAAAGTGTCTTCATCAAAGTTGTAGCTATTTCAAAGACCTTCAAAATGGTAACCAATTTAATGTCATTTGGATTTAGAATGATAGAGTTATGCATTTTTGAAGTTTAGAAAAATCACTTGTTCAATGGTATAGGTCAAAAATGACCTATAACGATCCTCATATCACATGCTCATAAAAGTTGAATTAGGTCTCACTCCAAACATCAAAGTTGAAGTAGACATTTTTAATTTGATTGTGAAACTTGTAAATCTTTCATGTCATAAAAATTGAGCAAGTTATGGCTTTGGGAAGTTGACTTTCAAATTAGGGTTTAGACAAAATGACCTATAATGTTTCAACATAGAAAATGATTTTCCAAGCAAAACTAGCTCTAGGTATAAACATGAAAGTTGTTTGGGATGTCATTTAGAGTAACTTTTATCTTGGAATCATTTTCATATGGTGAAAATTGTAGGAGAAAGGGTCCAGGGAGACCCAGTTTTGATTAGATGAATTCATTTGGCCAACCACCATCAACCAATTTGCTAACTGTAGCGGTGTATTCATCACTTTTAGATTTATTGACTAAATCAAAAGCAAAGCATACAAAGATAGAGTCGCCACCGCACTTCTATTTATCCAAAGGAATGGCTAGAAAGTGAACAAAAGCCTAAGAAGTTTTACACATAGAAAACTAATGAAAGGTCAGAGATCTGGGTAAGGGGGTAATTATGCAAAGGGAAGGTGTTAGGAACCCAATGCATCCTAGGTACTCCTAGGGAACCTCTTTTCACAACTTGTTGTAAAATTATTTGTTTATGAAATATTTTTGTGCAAACATTGATTGAAGGGATGAGAGAAGAATATACAATTTTTATTATTTTTGTGTTTGGATGGAAAGATCCATTGCCTACGTACCTTTACAGGATCAAAACCTCGTAGTTCGGCTAAAAGATTTCCAAAAAAGTAAGTGGATTAATTTTAAACAAAAGCCCTAAGGTCTTTCATTATCCATGGGAGAAAACTCAACCTATACAACCACAAGTCCACCATGTGAGAAAAGCTTCAACTTGCTAGTGAGGGATTATGCCCTATAATAAGCAAGGAAGTCTTACAATTCAATCACTAAGGACAAAAGGTGAGATTCACATCAACCACTAAGATAATTGAGATCTATGGCTAATGTATTAAAACTTATCAAGAAGTGGACAAGGGCCACAAAAGTAATTGAGTGAGTGAAATTAACCAATTATGAGTATTCACAAAGATGGTCAAAGTTGACATTAGATTCAATTCAGAAGAAGTATTGTGAAAATGAAGTTTGAAAATCAAAGGCTTAAGGCCTAGGTTTCTAATTTGAAAACAGATGAAAATGTTTGCACAAAGTTTTCTGGTTTGGGTTAACATGCGAATGGAGGTTGTAAGGAAACAAAAGGTGGGGATGAGGAGGTAAAACTTCTTAGGAGTTCCTCTCTTGAGATCATATGTAGATGATCCAAGTGGTTCCTTTGGAATAGGCAACAAGCAAAGCAAACAAGCAAAGTTCAAAAAGAAATAAAGATGGAAACAGATGGCCAATAAATGGTCTTATATCTGACTCCACAACAAGAAATAAAATAGGAAACAAGTTGCCAATCAATGGTCTTATACCTGACTCCATAAAATGATCACAGGAAACAGATAGCCAATCGATGGTCTTACATCTGACTCCTCACAAGACAAAACAAAATAGGAAATGGAGGGCCAATCAATGGTCTTAGTTCCAACTCCACAAAACAAAGTTGGAAACCATATACCAATCAATGGTCTTACACTAGCCTCACAAAGCAAAGAAAACAAATGCAATAAGCAAGAGGAAACAAGTTGCCAATAAATGGTCTTACACTCGACTCCTAGGAAATGGAAGGCCAATCAGTGGTCTTAGTTCCAACTCCTACCAGATCACAGGAAACAAATGCCAATAGCTGGACTTACAATTGACTCCTCAATGGACAAAACAAAATGTCACAAAGTATGAACAATGATCATGAAATGATATACAATTAATGAAAACAAATGCACAAAGGCACACACAAACAATTATGCACAGATGGACAAACAAGCAATCAAGCAATCAGTTATCACACACTATATACAACCAATGGGCTCAAGCAAGGTTGGGCTTTAGTCAAGGGGTCATATCGACCTTGACAAACAAGCCAAATACTGGAATGGGTAGTCAGGCTCTTAACCTCTAACATTGAGAGTTAGGGTGAGCAGATGAAATGGAGATGAGGGTTATGCCTCATAGCTCTTAACCCGGGCCTGGGTGAGCTTGAATCAAAGAATGTGTGGGAGTCCAGAATGAGGAACTCTATTCCACAATGACTGACTCTATATACAAGATTATGGGTTTTTATTCAAAGTGCATCAACACATGGTGTGAGCAAGATGAAAGACACAACTGGATAGCAGAGGATGGATTACACATCCCTTTTATCTGCCAATTGCCTCTTAAGAGGACTTAACCTTCTTGGCACAAAATTAAACAATCAAAAACATGGCCTCTTAAGGAGGGCTTTAGACAGGTGCCTGCCAATAACAACAGGTCTTCCAGACTACATGAAGATCAAGGGAAATACCTAAGTGGTATGCCAACCACAAGTAAAGCAAAGAAACTCAAGCAATGAGTTAAAGCTACTAAAGTACCTGTGCAGACAACCAAACAATCAGTATAGTGTTCAGACAAACAGACAATAGTTAACAACAAACAGACAATCCCAATATACAACATGTAAGCCAAACAACTCAAGTGAGCTATCATCAAAGCCTACAAAACAACCAATTGTTAGCAATCAATAGCAAATATCAACACTCAAATGATGAGGCAACCTCAATCATGGAAATTGGATGCTTGAACCTGAAATTCAAAGCTCAAATGTGAGTTCCAACCCTTAAGGCAAAGCCTAGGGTCAAAGGTGAAGTAAAAATCCAAAATAGAAGCTAAAACTCAACATGAATCACATTTAATCAATCAAGAACATGTCCTAAAAAGGACCAAGTCAAAATCATCAAGCAAGGGCATGTAATAAGCAAGAGAAGTCAAAGGCAAATTCAAAGCATACATTTGGACATCATGAATCAAAATTCCATATCAAAACAGAAATGAATCAAACAATTCGGGAAATTTTCATGTGCATACAACATGTCCAAAACGAACATCATACCAAAAATCATAAACAGAGGAGCTCATTTGATATGGAAATGAAAATGCACAAGTTGATCATCAAATTGTGTGACACACATTGTCACACCATACAAACATGTGTATAAAACAGAAATGAAAAATGGTAAAAATGCTCACTCAAGCCTCAAACATCCATCAATATGTTGGGAACAATCATGCAAAATTTCATGGCATTTGGATCAATATCAAGCATTTCACAATAGGAAGAATGGAGCAAGGTCACATATGCACACATGTTCAATCATCCTAACACAATTCAAAATCCAGCCATGTACAACTTCAGAAATCAACACCATAAAATAGAAGACATTCCAAGGATCAAGTAGCAAAAAACCAGGAATTAAATGGATCATTTTTCAATTTATTGTGAATTTTCAAAGTTAACAAAAAAATTTGAAATGAAATGGATCATGGCATATAGAAATTGGAGGGAAAGTGAAGAATGAGAATTAATTTGAATAAGTGGTGGCGCCAGGAACCGAAGTCTGTTACAAATTAAATGAGGCGCGCTGAAGAAAATTTGCCTAAGCCAAGAATCGAAGGCTGGAACATATGAAACGCAGGCGTTTCATTTATTTGCTGGCACGCTGAGTCATTGGTCAAAGCCAAGTGGACGCGGTCAAGAGAACAATGGCCAATCATTTGGCCAAATGGATACACACGTGGACAATGAAAAGGACAAAACCCTAGCCACGTAAGCCTGAACCAGACGGTGGCGGTACTGGCTGAAACAACCGTCTTCCTCGCGAAGACGGCGGAGTACAGTAGCAAGCTCCAAAAAATATTTCCAGAATCACGAAATTTCTACATCATTCGAACCATTACAACATGTAGATCACAGATCAACCATTGTTTCACACTAATTCATCACCAACAGAGAGAATCGATGGAAAACATTTTGATGTAACAAACTTTAATCACATATATCTCACTCAATAATCCATCATTTTCAGTTCTAAAAGCATCAGCAAACTCAGCATTCCAAGATCTACACTAACATGTCCATGGATTAAAGAATTATGAGATTCTGGAAATGCACAAATCAAGACTCCAAACGATCCAAATTAACTCCTGAGATGTTATCTTGAAGCTTTATGCAGTAATTGAGACTTGTAATGGCTTAGATCCAGCTCAACAATCAACTTCCATCTTCACCTTCATGAACTTGCCATGCTTGATTTCCACACGAATTCAACAATTCAAAGCTTGATCTGCACTAAATCCACACCAGAGAACAAGAATATGGAAGAATATTGCAAGGTTCTTTGAAGATTTTTGAATTTTTGATTAGGAGAAAATTTTGGAGGGAGAGAGAATTTGGATCTAGAAATGGTGAAAATCCCCAAATTCTATTATGATTATGGTATATATATGCTGTACTAATCACACTGAAAATGTTAATTAAACTTGGTTAATGGTGATTAGCAAAAATAAGGTGTTTTGCAAAAATATGAAAATTGGTGGTGCATGGAGTAATCTCACGTGAACAGTGCCATGTGCCAGATCAATTTCACTTAAAAACTTCCAATTAACACAATGGCAATGGTGATTTGCTCCCATGATGCACCAATTTCAAATTTTCAAAATTCCCTCCAAAATGGGCATGGAATAGCAAATGATTATATGATGGAAATTCATGCAATGTGATGAATGTTTTGAAAAGTTCATGTCATAAGAAGAATTTTAGAAAAAGAGGCACCAAATTTGGAGTTATGAATCAAAAGTTATGGCCTTTGGAAGTTTCATGCACACTTGGCAATGATTGGACCATATCTCCTCAGCCATCCATCGGATGCTCAAGATCTTGGACATTTTGGAAATGGGAGAGAAAGATCTTCAACTTTAATGTTGGACAAAAATTCATTTGAAGCTTCTTTGATGTTGGAAAGTTGAGTTGAAGTTGGACCAAAAACTTTCCATTTTTGGAAAGTTGAAATTATAGGTCACTTTCCATTTTTGGAAACTTTTGATTTGACTTCAAATTCTTCAACCTTGATCTTTGATATGATGAATAAGCATGATTTAGACATGAATGGGATGAAGAAACTCAATTCTCACACTCAAAACCCACAGTTGACTTTTCAGTTGACTGCATTGGTCCTTAGATGACCTGAAAATGTCCTGATGAATTTGAGCTTCAACCACTTGGGGAATTTGCTCCAAAATGAACCTATAGCTCACATAGCTCCATATAATGATCACATGACCCATATCTCAATGGAAACTTTATTTCTTGCACCAAGGATTCACTTGATTGCCTTGACCTGTTGACTGCTTAAGCTGCAAGTAACAAAGGTTAATGACATATTTTTGTACATTTTTGGTTAGTGATTAAGAGAAAAGCAATGATATAAAAATGCAAGCAATGCTTGGTGATCAAGAACCCCTCTCAAAAAAGATCCCACCCACATGGAAGGAAGCAAGATGTTCAATGATCCTTGAGGCCATGCAATGTTATGATATGATGCCATGAGGGATCTTAGAGACAAAATTGGGGTCTTACACTAACCTTCAATTATCCTGACTTTCTTGGCTCATGGTAGATCATATATGCATAAAATGTTGAAATTTGAAATGTCCCTTGAGAAATTTGATCAATTGTTGAGATAGCTTGTTGGTGAAGTTACTCAAGATACCCAGTCAAACTAGGGTTTCCAAGGCAAATCACCCTTAAACTCTTGAAGAAAACTTGATCAATATAACATGTAGAGAACATTGGGACTCACATATGATGCTGATGACCATTATTGGATCAATTCTTGGTTGTGCTCTTTGTTCATGAGGGTCTCAAACCCTAGATGTGAACTTGATGAATCAATGGAATCATGTCCTTCCTACAAAAGAGTTAGACAAATGCAAAGACATATTTTTGGTATTTTGGTTAGTGAAATGATAAAATACAAGTATGATACAGTCACAAAGTGCTTGGTGATCTCTCCCAAAAAAAAACCCAATGAAAGAGGGGTAAGGAGGATGCCAAGGTATGATCCCAATGCTAATGCATATGATGAAATTGCATGAGGGATCTTAGGGTCAAAATTGGGGTATTACATTTTGTATATTTATCCCTTAAATAAATCATATCCAAATCTTGTAATAAATGAAAATTCAAATACTTTGTTTAAACCATATTCAATTTAGACCTTCTTCAAATAAATATATAATTTAATAAAATCTTTTCCAAACCGATTTGGTTTAAAATGATTCACAATTAAAATAGACTTATGGAAGAATTAATCTTGAAAAAATATTGATTTTTTTAAGGAAATCGTAAACCAATATGTGTAGCACGCGCATCCAGATCTCACAAAACATGTTCAGGACATCTTGCTCAATAAGTTGTTTACAAACATTATCATATACAATATTTTTGTCAATGCAACTTCAGGAGAATCTTAGACTAAATAAACCTGAATCAAATCTTGTAATCACCTCTTGAATCTAACACAGATGTTCCAGACATCTTGCTCGACAAATTTCTTACAACCAAATTATTTCAAGGGAACTTCAGCAGAAACCTTGATTGAACAAACTTGAACACTGAACAAACCTGAACTAGCTCTTGTAATAACATCTGGAAACAAACACAAAAACAAATTATCCAAGATTTTCTCCATAAATTTTGCAACTCTTACTTTCCATTTTGCCAATAAAAATAAGTCAATCCAAATTTAATAACAATCTTCACCTTTAGCTATTTTTTATGCAAAGAACCCATCATGTATATTACACAAACAATATCCTCAAGGAAAAGTGTGCCTTTTTCTCCTTCTATTTTCCTCAAAAGAGACAAAGGACATGACCATGAACATAAAAACCTCAGAGAAATCTATATACTAGCAGCAGAACCTTCCAACATGCAAGATGTTGTTCACATTCTTCCAAGCATTCTTTAGGACATTTTTATTTATTAAGTTTTAACAACTCAGTGAAACCAAAAACATGTTAACTAAAAAGAAACTATAAGTATGAGCTTATAGATGACAGAAACAGACAAGTTCTTATGAACACATGATAGCAACAACATCCTTTCTTGCATATCATCATATCACTATCTCCTCATAATTTTCTCATAATGGGCAAGGGGTAAAAGAAAAATTCAGCCCAAAATGGGCAAAAGTACTAGAGAACAAGAACACATACCACAACGGAGCACACTATTATTATTATTATTATCATTATTATTTTAATACAAAGATACTATGCATCTCATGAATCAAAGCCTTTGATAATATGACTTCTCATAGGCCCATACAACATTTCTCCATAAAAACTAGACTAGTTTCATAAACATGTGCAATGATGTGTATCATAATATCAACAACACCTTTCCCAACATTCAACAGGTAGCTTAAATTGAAAACACTTGGGGAAGCATTGATATCATCATCACAACTAACAATGTATTTCTTTTGAACACTAAAAATATCACATATTAAAGAGGGAATACTAATAGGTGGGTGGATGGCATGAGACTCAACATGTTTAAAAAATTGACAAAGACAACACTCTCCACACTCCAAGGAAGCGTGAGTTCCTACTTGGTACACAAAACTAGTGATACAACAACATATTTCTTCTGAATGTAGACCATATTCATTAATAACAGGAACATTGGGAAGACTAATGTCAAAGACATCTTCCCTAGCAAACTACTTGCAAATGAAATTCAGAAACCCGGAAGCAATATCATAATTCTTAACCACAACTTCCTTCACTAACTTAGGATAACAAGCTTAAACATCCAACATTATCTTCAATAACTAAGCATCACTAGGAAGCTCCACAACTTTATCATAGAGTTTATTAATAGTCATTCTAATATTGTAAACAAAATTCCATTTGACTATAATTTCTTCAGAATGAAAAGGAACATACAAATTGTTCTTAGGAATTTTCTTTCCTTCAATAAACAATTTAAAATTTATAACACCCTTTAAATCCTGCTTATTATTCTTAACATTGTCATCAATGTCATGCAATATGTGCTTGACAAGTTCCTCGACATCATGCTCTTTAACTTCTATAATAGGAGCACTTTTCCCTTTTGGGGAAGCCCTAACATGAGCTTCATTCTTCTCAGGGATAAAATCCTCATAAGCACTGACAAAATCATTAACAACATCATCAATTTTGTCACTCACATTATTCACCACACCATTCAGTTCAGGATTTTTAGGAGCACCTTGCTCATTCTCCTTCTGAGTTGGAGACTTAGTTACCAATATGTCATACAAGCTGTTTGGTAGATCCTGATTGACATCTTCAGAGACATCTTTAAAGACATCAATATTATAACCATTATCTTTAGGTTCAAAGTGAGTGAGGCATTATGCATGGGTTTATCAGGACCATTTTCAGATATGAGAACCTCAACATTCAGAATAACATGAATCACATTCTTAAAATGAGAATCATAACCATCCTTAAAGGAATCTTGAGTATCCTTAGGCTTTACGAGAGACGAAACACCTTTGGACTTACCATTGGCCTTTCCTCTGATCGATATGACTTTCATACAAACTCCATGAGCTTTTGTAACTACACCATCTTTTTCATGCCTTTTCTTTGATGTCTTCTTTTGAATGTCATAATTATTCAACCATTCTCTTGTTCCTAACATGCTTTTAGATTGACTCCATAATTTTGCAGGGGAAATTTCATATTCAAAAATTGGTTTAAGGCGCGGAAACAAAAACTCAAAAATGTGATATTTTCAAATTTAAGCATAATAACTTGTTGTTACAGTAAAATATCATGACATCCTATGTCACATATTTCAGCATTGGGTTACTCCATAAGGGTTGAGGGCAACTACTTCTAGCATATATACTTTGGGAATAAAAGTTTCCATCCTTCCTTTGCTTCACATGAGAACCAAGAAATATGTAAGTTCTCATACGATGCTCATCTTGAGTTTAGGTTACCTTTGTTGAACAAGATGATCTACTATCCGAGTTCACATCCTTTTAAACAGACTGTCATCAACAAAAATTAGAACTATCATAATAATTCCATTGTCTTTCACAATGACACTTTTAGTGTTGTTAACATCAGTACTAGCATCTGGACAGGCTTCCACATAATCATCCTTCTCAATGAGACCATCCATGTCAGTGACATCATTACTAACCTCTTGATTGTCTTTGACATTTAAGTATCTATTGAGGATGGAACTTTTCACATCCATCTGGTAAAGTGTGAACATAAGGAGAAAAGACAAACCTAGAAACATTGTGATGACTTCAAGATGAACAATAGGAGTAAAAGCTTAATCAAAGTCAACCCCTTTGATTTGAGCACATTCTTGTCCTACAAGTTGTGCCTCCTTTTTAGTAACAATCTCATTACTTTTCTTGTTCAAATGCACCTTTATGTCATTCAAGTTGTCATTAATATCTTCCTCCACATCTTTTACAACATGAGCCTTATTTCCTTTTGATGAATATTTTATTTTCTTATTATTGTTATTAACAATATCAACATGGGCTACAACAATATCAACCTCAACATCTTCATGGACATGATCATCATTACTCACATAATCACCAATATTGTTTTCATGGTTGTTGGTAACAATGTTCCCAGCATCATTTTCAACATTATTCTCAAGGTTCACATCATCATTCTCCTTATTAATTGGAGACTTTGTCTCTAACATGTCGAACTAGTTGTGTGACACGTCTTTAATAATATCTTGATCTCCCTGATCGGTTTCCCAAGTTTCATCAGTAATAACCTTTTGATGGAGAGGATGGTTTCTTATAGGCCCATACATGAGTGGGACATTAATCACATTTCCACCAGCAACCAGGTCAGACTCGTCAAAATATGGAATATTATGGAGAACAATGTCTGGGACATGTTTCCAAACAAATATTTTATAAGTAAAATTCAACATACTAAGAGAAACACTAATTTCATGTTCAGCAAACACAATATCATGTTTTTAATTAATAAAAAACCCAAAAAACAGAGAAGAAAAACCAATATGCAGTTCTATGGCATAGTGTTTTACTTTTTACATTTCTTGCAAGATATGATTCTTCCTTTCGACAATCTTAATTGGTTGGGGAGAGATAGGAATAAAAAAATCATTAGTAATCTCTTTAGTAGTGTAGAAAAAGTGGGAGTTGGAATTATCAAATTCTTTTCCATGTTGACTTCGAGTGCGAATGAAATTTCCACCGTTTTCTCCTTTATCACATTGTAAGTGATGGAAAATAACTTTAAAAGCAGTGGATGTATGAGGATTCTCATGAATAAAATAAATTATGGAGTAGTCATCATAATAGACACAAACATATATATTTTCTCCAAAATTCTCATCTTGAATGTTTGCCATAAGGTCCATGTGAATTAGTTTGTAATATGAGTAAGATGTTGAAAGATCTTATATGACATCTTGGTTTGCATCCCAACTTGACAGTCATCATAAATTTTAAATTCTTCAATTTTGAGACCAGGCATACATATGACAGCTTCTCTGCAAAAATCTCAAGCTTTATGCATCATAGCTTAGATTTTGTATCTACAATATCATCCATGATGTCAAAAACATGTTCTTCAGCATTTTGTACTATAGTATCAGTAACAATCATCTTCCTTTTTAGGACTTTTCTTTCTCTTAGTGATATGCTTATTCTTTTTCTCAACACTTTTAGAGATATGACAAGTCTGAGGTTGGATCTTCTCATGATGTGACCATATGTAGAGATTCTCTGATGATATGGTACCCTTCATTATTTATTCTAGATGTTTATTAGTGACAACACATTTAAAATGATTGAAATTTACGCAAAATTCTTAATCACATCGTTGGCTGATGCTAACTAGATTATTAGTTAAGCCTTCAATCAAAATAACATCTTCTAATTAGATTAGTAGTTAAGCCTCCCACAATCTAGCCTTTTGCACCATTACTAAAAGTAACATAGCTATTAGAATATGGCTTAACCTGTTTCAAGTTCATATTCTCTTCAGTTATGTGTCTGGAGCAGCCACTATTAATGTCCCAATATTCAAGAGAGAAAACTCTTTGGGAGGTGGGATAAATTCAACTTGTTGTTGGATCCTCAACTTTCCAGACTTGTTGGACATGATTATTTCTTGATCTATTCTTGATGGGATTCTATGGATAATAATGATAAGGTGTACCTTAGAGTTTGTAGAAAATGGGTCAAATATGCTTGTGTTTCCCATAATAGTGACACACCCAAGATCTTATGAAGTAATGATGTCGAACAAGATGTTGTGACATGTAGCTTAACATATTGGACTCGGTCTTCTTGACAAGAGAAACAAACTTAGGTTTAGTGTTTAAGGAGCTATAATAAAAACCAATTCCTTTCACGTCTCTAGCACTCTTCCCAACCTCTAAAATTTCATCAAGAGCTTCATAACCACAATTTAACATACAAACAGATTTGGTCACACCTTCAAGTTTGGATTTCAGGTGGTAAAATTCTTATTTTAACTATGTGATAGTTGTAACATGATTTTCCTTATCTTGTAGTAGAGAACTTATATGAACTCTTTGTTTCTCATTATATATGCATTCTTATTTCCACGAAAGATACAACTACTTCAAGGCTTCAACAACATCTTCATTTGAGATATCTTCATCACTAGATTTCCCATCATTGTACAGAGTTGGCTTGGATCTAACACTTCCTGTGAAGGCCACCATATTTTTTTCCTTTTCTCCTTGACTGTCATCTTCTGATTGGTTTTCATAATCTTCATAATTGAATTTAGCTAGAATCTTTAGAGGATTATTAATACCATCAAGAATCTTTATTTGATTAACTGACCCTCCTTCTTTGGTATTCTCCATATTAAATAAAATAAGAACCTTGGAATACACCCAAACAGAACGAGGTGTATGCTTTAATACCAATTGAAAGTATGTTTTTCAGATGGAAAGATGTCAAACATAATGTGTAGCATAATGTGTATAACAAGATAATTATGCAGTAGATAGAATAATAGTAAAGTATAAATAACACAAGAATTGGTAACTGTAGCGGTGTATTCGTCGCTATATGGTCTATTGATTAAACCATAAGCAAAGCATACAAAGAAATCGAGTCGCCACCGCACTTTTATTTATCCTAAGGAATGACTAAAAAGCGAACAAAAGCCTAAGAAGTTTTACACATAGAAAACTAATGAAAAGATCAGAGAATTGGGTAAGGGGTTAATTACGCAATGGGAAGGTGTTAGGCACCCAAAACGTCCTAGGTACTCCTAGGGAGCCCTTTTCACACTTGTTGTATAAAAAAGTTTATTTGTTTATGACATATTGTGCAAACATGATTGGGAAGATGAGAAAAGAATATACAATTTAGTTATTTTTGTGTTTGAACGGATGAACCCGTTGCCTACGTACCTTCCATGAAAGGTAAGGATCAAAACGCCGTAGTTCGGCTAAAAGATTTCCAAAGTATGAGTGGGTTCATTTTAAAACACAAGCCCTAAGGTCTTTCGTTATCCACGGGAGAAAACTCAACCTTATACAAACAACAAGTCCACCATGTGAGAAAAGCTTCGACGTACTAGAGGGGTTAACCCTGTTTTCAGTACGGAAGTCTTGCAGATCGATCACTAAGGACAAAGGTGAGGTTAACATAAACCAACTAGGATAAATCAAACCTATGGCTAATGTATGAAAACTTGAATGAGAAGTGGGCTTGGGCCACAAAACAATTGAATGAGTGAGATTAATTGATTTGAGTATTCATGAAAAGTATGGTCAAAGTATGATTAGAATTGATTCAGAAGAAGTGTTATGAAATGGAGTTTGAAAAGTCAAGGACTTAGGGTCCAGGTTTCTAATTTGAAAAGACATGAAGATGTTTGCACAATAGTTCAAAGTTTTTTGAATTAACAATGTGAAAAGGGAGTTTTTGGAAACAAAAGGGTGGAGGGTGAGGGAGTGTAAAACTTCCTAGAAGTTCACCTCTTGAAATCATATAGAAGATGATTCAAGTGTGTCCTTAGGAATAGGCAAATGAGCAATAACAAATAAGCAAAACAAATGATACCGGATGCCAATTGCTGGACTTATACCAATCTCACAAACAAAGGTGGATACCGGATACCAATCAATGGATTTACACCAGTCTCCTAAAACAAACATGGATATCAGATGCCAATAAATGGACTTATTCCAATCTCCTAAAGCAAAACAAAACATGGATATCGGATGCCAATAAATGGACTTATTCCAATCTCCCAAAACAAAACAAAACATGGATGTCAGATGCCAAACTATCTGGGCTTACTCTAATCTCCAACAGATGATCATGGGAAAACAAATGCCAACAATATGGACTTACAATTGAATCCTCACATACAACAAACAAACAAAAGCACTAAGCAAAGAGTACATAAGTGGCCAATGAAATGGTCTTACACTCAACCCCTTCCAAATCATAGGAACAATGGCCAATGAATGGACTTACTGTTGATTCCTCAATGGACAATCAAAGATGTGTCACAAAGATATGAAATGATGATCATGTAATAATGAACAATTAATGATGATAAATGCACAAAGGCAAACAAGCAAACATGTACAGATGAACCAATAAGCAATCAATGATTCAGTTAGCACACACTATATACATGAAAATTAATAAGAATCAAGTTTAATCAATTAAGAACAATATCCAAGTGGTCTCATATCAATAGCATCAACCAAGTTCATTTCATAAATCAATCATGCCAAAGTATGCAAGTTGAAAGCTCAATGAGTCAAACAGAATGAACAAAGGCATATTAATTCCAAAATAGCTCAACAAATCTCAAGAAAAATCATGGATAAACAGGACACATCAAATGATCAACATACCAAAAATCATGGCATTTGGACAAGTATAAGCATGTCAATCAAATTCACTAAGTCAAGGCAAGCATTAACAAGCTCAAAGGAAGCACAAATTGATACATCAACTTAAGGCAATCCCAAAACAGAAATGACAAGTGATAAATGACTCAAACCAAAGCCACAATAAACTTCAATGTGTCTAGAAAATATGTGTAAAATTTCAAGTTCATATGATAAGGCATAAGCATTTCACAAATCATGAAAGTTCAACACTCATCAAAAGTTCAAACATGACAATCCAGAAAAGAAAATCTTAAACATATCAGAAATGGATCCAACAATTCCACAAAATTTCATGATCAATCTCAACATACAGAAGTAGCATCATGCAAAAAATCACATCATTTGGAATTTATTTGGCATGGTAAAGAAAATCAACAAGTTGGACAAGAAATGGTGTGACACACATTGTCACACCTACATTAACCAGATCATAACTCAACATCCAAAAATGAGAAAAATGCAAACTCTATACCAAAATGACCATTAGGATGTCTAGTTTCAGCATGTCAATTTTCACATTCATTGGATCAACCATCATTATTTCACAAAGAAAATGGCAAGCAAGGTGCAAGATAGCATATGCATGAACAATCCCTAGGCAAATTAAAAATCCAACCGAGCACAAATTCTGGAAAAATAACCATAAAATAGTAGACATCATGAGGAGCAAGGTGAAAAAATATCATGTGATTTGGATGAGTATTTATTGAGTTATGGATTTTTGAATGAAGAGAAAAAATTAAAAATCATGAAATAAGGCATAGCATGGATGAATGAAGAAATGAAATAAAAAGCTAAAGGCCAAATTGGAAATGTCTTTGGTTGAGAATCGAACCGCGCTAACATTTAAAATGCCAGGCGCGCCAAGACCAAACGTTGTCGTTTGGTTCAAAACCCTAGCCACATGCATGCACGCTGGGAAATAGCAAGGGGAATCCGCAGGAAATGCTGAAGAACATGCAACGATTTTCGCAGGTAATGGATGAAGGCGGTAGGAGATTCCGCAGGAAATTTCCAGCAGCTCAAGAACACGATGAAGATCTTCATGATCTTCATCAACGATTTTCCAGAAAAACTTCAAAGTCACCAGAAACATAAATTGAGCATATATTCATGAAGATCTAACATCACACAACACGAATCAACATGCATTTCATCCAAAATCATCATAACATGCAAGAATCGAGCAAAACAAAAATCAACATCCAAACTTAAATCGATCGGTTCTCACTCATTTCAGCACGGTTTAACACGATTCAAAGCTCAATCAATTCAGCAATCAAAGATCTATAACATTAGCATAGTAAAAATCAAGATTATGAGAATTAGTTTGTGACCTCTTGTAGCAACAGAAGCGGATTCAGTTGGAAGTACGCCTTGTGATGCTTGAAGAATCTTCTACAATGCTTATGAAGATGTTTAGAAGGAAGATCGAAGCTCAGCTATGCACGATTCCACAGTTTCAAGACTTCACCATTGTTGATGTTCTTGCTTTGAGGAGCTTTAATTTGCACGAATTTCAGTTGAATCTTGCTTGAACAATGATCAGAGATGATGCTAGATGATGAATGAAGCAATGAAAATGCAAATTGATTCAAGCATTGAGAGAAAAAATGAGAGAAAAATGAGAGCAAAAATTTTAGATCTGAAAAAATGAATTGTCGTTAGGGTTTTTCTGTTATTATTTCACTTATATACTCCTAATTAACCAAACTTAATCATGATTAATCAATTGGTAATTGCAATTAGTGAAAACAAAGTGTTTGGACAAATTGGCAAAATCACCCTTATGCATGTGCATGGTAATGAACAGTGCACGTGATGCTGAGTTAAATCCACTCCAAATGTTGTTTAGAACCAAATGCCATTGGAAAAATGTAAAGGCAATGCATATTTTTCAAATTGGAAATTTCCCTCCAAAATTCAAATGAAATTCAAGTGAAAATGCCAATATTTTTATGATGAGAATTGATGAAATGTAATGCATGATTTGGATAGTAGAGATCAAGAGAGAAATGTTCCAAAAAGAACCACTTCATTTGGCCTTTTGGTTCAAAAGTTGTGCTAGCTTGAAGTTCAAATTCCATTGTCCATGATTGATCCATATCTCCTCAACCACAAATGATAAATTCATGTTCTTGGACTTTTTGGAAAGGTGAGAGCAAGATCTTCAACTTTCATGTTGGACAAAATTTCATTTGAAGCTTGCTTGATGATGTAAACTTGAGGAGAAGACCTTTCCATTTTTGGCAGTTTGAAATTACAGGTCAATTACTATTTTTGGAACCTTTTCATCTGACCTCAAATTCTTCCATGTTGATGTTTGAAATGTCAAATGGGACTTGTATGGACATGAATAAGGTCCCTCTAACCATCTCCCACCTTCAAATCCATGATCGAATGCACAATTGACTTGTGTTGACTTTTCTAGGGTTTCAGTTGACCTAGCTATGCTCAAATGAAACTCAAGCCTCTACCACTTGAGATCTTGATCAAAAATGATATCATGGTTCATTTGAACTCTTGTGAATGATCATGGTGCCCAAATTCTTCAGAATGGCCACCATCTATTGCTCAATGAATGCCTTTGACTGGTTTGACCTAATGTTGCTTCATCTGCAAGTAACAAAGTTAGATGACATATTTTTGTACTTTTGGTTAGTAAACACATGAAAAGCAATGACATACAAATGCAAAACATGCTTGGTGATCAAGAACCACTCTCAAAAGACAACCCAACCACAAGGAAGGAGGCCAAGTGCACAATGATCCTTGAGGCAATGATATGGTATGATATGATATGATGAGGGATCTTAGGGACAAAATTGGGGTCTTACAGTAACCTAGTTCAGTGTAAAGTCACCTACGTCTAGAGGGTGTTAACCCAGTAAATGAAATTCATTTGTAATAGATAGAAGTGAAAATTGGTCTTAGTTGAACCCTCCTAGTTCAATTCATCTTTTTCTTATGCTACTCGTGAATTTCTATTAAGGACTCCTCCTGAATATGAGACCCCTCTCAAATTATCAAGCACTCTCCTATGTCTTTGGACAATTAGAACAATGTAAGATGGATGATATAACAATCGTACACCTCAATACCTCTATTACGCTAATTTAGGTTTAAAGCACATGAATAAGTGTACAAAATACAAACTAACAAAGTCTCAAGTAAAACAAAATTTCCTAATGAGTATATATTTTCTCTTGAGGTCTAAGTCTTTACACAGGAGATGAACTTCTTAAATAGATAAATTGATTCAGCTCCAAAACCCATTGGGGTTTGCATTCTTCTTGTGCGTCTAAAACATCAAATAGTGGAAAAACCAGTCTCAAGTTATGATGATTGAAACTTAGTTGGTTATTTCTAAAAAAAATCAGAAACTTCCAAATATGATTTGCAAAAAAAGAGATTATGATAAAACGTTCTTATTTCAGATAGTGCATATTTCAACAATTTCCTAATTGCACAAATAAGGAAACAAAGCATTAATCCAAAAAGCATAAGAGATCAATCTTCAATGTTGATTGCCAATCTTGATCGGTTACTTCTAAACTGAATCTCTTGATCATAACGAAATAAATCTTATTGCATTTGATTTAGATCACATTTTCCAAAAAAATGCATATAATCGATCAAATCTTTATTATGATTAAGATCCTTAATTGGTCTTGAAAATATAAGCACTCCAAAACCATTATTACTAAAACAAGATCTTCTTCAAAACCAATTTCAAGCTAAGACACTTATATCTGTTATATAAATAAAGAGAAAAACAAATCTTAAAAGAACAAGATATATGATGACACTATGTCATATCTTATTTTTTATGAAAGAAACAGATCAAAATAAGTGAAAGAGGAGCAACAATTAAGACTAAAGGCCAAAGAAAGATACAAAAATGACTAAGTATGGAGAAATAAGGACTTATTGAAAATCAGGTGAAAAAGGGGCAAAAAGTGATAGTCCTTTTTCTAGGCTTCTTTTTTACGAGTTCTAATCTATTATGAAGGCTTTAAAAGGGGAAATTTGGTACTTTTCAAGGTTCTGAAATTTTACACGTGAATGAAGGGATTACAACACCATAGGGCATATTTGGAGAGTATTTGAAGCCATTGGAGGCCGATTCTTCAAGGGATTTCTTATGCAACAATCTGATTTGTATTTGGTATTGTAACTTTCACTATGAATAGCTAACTTTCTTTAGGTTAGGTTGTTTTTTATGAACCTGTTTTGATATGGTTAGGACATATGTTTGTTTTGATATTGCATGAATAATATGAATTATAATTATATTCAATTGCACCTTGTTCTTAATGCTTTTTATGTGAGATAATCTTTTAATATGAATTTGGGCACATAGGGAATACTGACCATTAGTATATGTGTTGGACCTAAGGAAATTGTTGTGCTTACGCTAGTGGACTAGGGATAGGAAACTAAGAGTAATGGATTAGGAATTCATGTTCTATTGCACTACTTAATCTTGCTTACGCTGGTGGACTAGGGATAGAAAACTACGAGTATAGATTAGTGAGTTATACACAAAGGGATTAGGTATAGTGGTTTTGTTAATTCCCCATGGGGTTATAACAAAGATATCATTCATGTCATACATCGAATATCCACAGTAGAGAAATAGGGCATTCTATAGACAATCGTACCACTTTCATATTATTGTCATAAAACTTTATTTTCTTTTCGCAATTAAAACTCGAACCCCTCCCCCAGTTTGGTATTTTCTATGAAATGCACAAGATTGTCTTGTTAAATAGCAGTCCTTGTGGATTCAATTTTTTTATACTTCTACATTATCAGTACACTAGCCAAGAAGTCATCTAGTTTTTGGCGCCATTGTGGGGGCATGTTGATAATTTCAACAAGGCAATGCTTGTGCAACGCTTTAATTTTTTTTACTTTTACAACATTTAATTAAACTTTTTTTATTTTATTGCATTTTATTGTCAATAGATACAATTGTGGGTATTTGTTCTTGTTGGTGCATTGTAGGTCTCAGGTATAGAAAATCTCACCATGGCAATCGTACCACCACTCACTATGGGGGACTACTACAAAAGGACCAACGAATGATAGGTTTCTAGAGAGATTGTACCGGAAAATGCACCCAACTTTGATATAAAAAACTCAGTGCTTTCAGGTTTAAGAGATAATTCATTCGACAGTATGGCAATTAGAGATCCGTGGGAGCATCTTACTCACCTCTACAAAACAACTTCGATGTGAAGACCAGCTGAAATCATGGAAGACCAAGTCAAGCTTAGGATGTTTGGGTTCTCACTAATTGGAAGAGCCAAGAATTGGTTGATTTTCCTTCCAAATGGAACTAAATAGACATGGAAAGAGCTGGAGGATAAATTCTTACAGAGATTCTTCACCACCACTCAGTTTGCTGAGCGGAGAGCGGAAATTACCAATTTTGAGCAGCAGGAAACTAAATCATTGTATGACTCATGGGAAAGGTTAAAACTTTTATTACGAATTTTACCAAATCATAATATAAATAACATGGAGAAAATGCAGAATTTTATAAAAGGTCTCAAGAGTCAAACATACATGCTGCTAGATGCTTTTACGGTAGGTACGTTCAGAACAATGATCAAACCATAAGTTAGATCTGATTGAAAAGATGTGTTTGAATGAATATCGTTCAAAGAGCGAAAGGTCGGTAAAAATTGAAAATGTAGGCACACCCAAAGGTATGTTAGTTGTTGATACTCATAATGCATTTTTAGCCTAAATTGAATTATTGAATAAAAAGCTAGCTGAAAGCAGCTTGAGTAAAGTTAACGTCAGTCAGATACAAGCACTTAGGTGTGATTTGTATGGAGAGGGACATGCAAATGGAAGGTTATATTTGGAGGGATCAAGTGAAGAAGCTCAAATTTCAAATTTCTAGAAAAATAACCCTTATTCCAACACTTACTAACTCAGATGGAAGGATCACCAAAAATTCAGATGGAACAATAACTAGAATACAAGTGTTAATCAAGGTATTCAGCAAAACCAACAAGCTCCAATCCAAAGGAAACCTTCACAACTGGAAGAGACCCTACAAAAATTAATCCAGGCGAGTCATAGAAGTTTTAATCAGGTGAATAAATAGCATGAAACAATGAGTAAGAACCATGGTGCATCTATAAAAAAAATGGAGATGCAAATTGGTCAGTTGTTTAGACAAATAGCTGCTTTACCTAGATCGAGTGGAGGATTTACATGTAATACTATGGATAATCCTAAAAATGATTCTTGCAAGGTTGTAGAAACATATTTTGAGGTGATCACCAACAAGGGTGATGTTGAAATAGTGGAAGAGAATTTGATAGACAAGGAAGAAGTGAGGACTGAAAACGAGGAGAGTAAAAATTAAGGTGACCAAGATGATAAAGGAGTCACCATTGAACAATTAATAGATAAAAAATCCCAATGGAGAAGGACTAAGAAGAAGATTTTTAATGATCCTAATTCATAACTACCTAATTATATAAAATCACCTTTGTTAATAATTAAGAAGATCGAGAAGGATTTTTTTTCCAGGTTCAAAGAGATGTTGGCTATGCTTCAGGTAAGTATTTATTTTCATGAAGTCTTAGAGCTAATGCCCAAGTTTTCTAAATTTATGAAGGCATTGCTAAAGTGTACGAAATAGAAGTTGGTCAAAGAACATGTGAGCATGTCTGAGAAAGGTGATACAACAGTGCCCCAAGCACTACCACCAAAGCTGAAGGATCCATGTAAGTTTACCATCTCTTGTACTATATATATTGGCGAAGTAAAGATCCTGCATGCTTTATATAATTTAGGGTCTAGTATCAATGTAATGCCACTGAATAAGGTTAAAGATTTGAAATCGGGAGAGATCATACCGAGTAATATGACTTTCACTTTGGCTGATTCATTTGTTACTCATTGTCATACCCCAAAATTCACCCTACCCCGATACAATTTTCATCTGATCCATGACCCTACTGCACATGCATACATTCATTATTTCAAAACAAAAAAAATTAGGTAATCGGTTACCCTAATCATGGTAACCGATTACCCATACCAAAAACTAATTTTTTGGCCATTTTAGGACTGTGTAATCGATTACCCTAATCAGGGTAACCGATTACACCTGTGCAGATGTCGCATTACGCGAAAAACCGGTGGGAAAACGAAAACAACAGAGCCGCCACCGTGCGTTATTTATCCCAAAGGAGGGAAAGGAAACGCTTGAAGTAAACCTGGAAAAGACATGGTCTCGTGACCAAAGAGAGATGGGATCGGGAGTCGGTTATGCGAAGGGAAGGTATTAGCACCCCTACGCATCTGTCGTACTCGACGGGATCCACGCACAAAAGAAAGGATAAGGTTGCTAAAAACTGATCACAAACTGCACACAAGGCTGGAAGGAACACACAGAAAGACAAAAGAAACAGGACTCGGCAGGATATCGCATCTTGGGCCTACGTAGTCTGTCAGGCACAGACATCAGAGTCGACGTAGTTCGGGACAGGGGAAACATGCTCGCTAGGATGTCGCATCCTATGCATACGTATCTTCTCGGACCAGAGAAGAATCAGAGCACTCGTAGCTCGGCTAACGCACGCCAAACAAAACCACACAGGAAACCGACTGCCAATCGCTGGACTTACGTCAGACTCCACGCAAATAGGCAAACATGGAAACCGAATGCCAATCACTGGACTTACATCAGACTCCGAACCAACAAACACACACAAAAAACCAACTGCCAATCGCTGGACTTACGTCAGACTCCAACAAGCAAACAAGACACAGGAAACCAACTGCCAATCGCTGGACTTACGTCGGACTCCAAACACACACAAAGGGGTTGAAAAAGAAAAAGGGCGCCCGGAGAGATCAGCTCATCTCCTGCCTACGTACCTCATCTGGTATGAGGATCAGGGCGACGTAGTTCCCCTACGCAGGGAAATAACTTCTAACCTAACCAAAGACTGGGAAATGACAAACTAGAAGGGATACTGACTCGAGCCTAATAGTTATCATGTAAATTCACCATGGTCCTAGGTTGAGGTTTCTATCTAACTTGCACAGGGAGAAAGCTATCCTAAACAGCACAGGCAAATACATACAAGCATAAGAGCAAGCACACACACTATATACAGACAGATGGGCTCACACAAAGTTAGGCTTTAGTCAAGGGGTCATGTCAACCTCGACAAACAAGCCACTGCAACAGGGTGATGTTAGCTCTTAACCCTAACATTGAGAGTTAGGGTGAAGCAGATGAAATGGAAGTGAGGGTAAGACCTCACAGCTCTTATCCCTGGCCTGGGAGAGCTTCAGACAAATGAAAGTGTGGGAGTTTAGAAAGTTGGAACTCTTCTCCACATATGACTGACACAACAAAGATCTTGGGGTTAATATCCACAATGCATCAACACAAGGTGTGAGCGAAGTGGATGACACACTGAATAGCAGGAGATGGATTGCACATCTCTTTTATCTGCCAATTGCCTCATAGAGGTCTTTTCCTGCTTAGCACAAAAGTAAACAAACACAAGCATTGCCTCTTAAGGAGGGCTTCAGACAGGTGCCTGCCCATATAACAGGACAGGTCTTCCATACTACATGAAGTCAAGAGAGTTATACCTCAGTGGTTAAGCAACCAAGCAAATCAAAGTTCAAAGTGAACTTAAAGCAACTAATGTACCTGTTGAAACATCACACAAATCAGTTCAACTATACAAGTCAAACAAACAAACAGACAGTCAATCACACAATCAGACAGATAAGGCATTAAGCAACAATGTGCAAGCCACAAGCCAATGGGCACAACACAAATAACTTTGCATCAACCTACAAAACAACTCAAGGTTAGTCAACATTTAGAGCAAACATCAATGCTCAAGTGAGTGAACCACTTCAATCATAGCAATGTGCTTCTTAACCTGAAATCCACAACCCAAACAGTGAGTCCAAACCACTAGGTCAAAGCCTAGGGTCAAAAGAGGGTCAAACATTCAAAACAGAACATGAAATTTAACATGAATCAACTTCATTCAATCCAGAACACAATCCAAAAGGTCTCATATAAATATCATTAACCAAATTCATTTCATGAACCAAACATGGCAAGGTATGCAAGTTGTAACCACATTGTGACATCAGAATGAATAAATTCACATTAAATCAAAAATGATTCAAATAATCTTGGCAAAATTCATGAGTAAACAGGACATACAACATGATCATCACACAAAAAATTAGGAGCATTGGACATCATTAGGCATGGCAATCACATAGCATAAGTCAAGACAAACATAACAAGCACATGTGTGACACCAATTGTCACACCAACTTAGCATAGGCATAAAACAGAGATGGATTATGGTAAAGACCTCAAACCAAAGCCAAAACAACACTCAACATGTCTATAAATAGTGTGAAAAATTTCACATTCATTGGATAAAGAACAAGCATTTCACAATCACATGAAGTTCAAAGCAATTTGGAAGCTCAAATGTGACCATCCAGAATGAAAAATCTCAATTAAATCAGAAATGATTCCAAAAATTCCAACAAATATCATGAGCAATCACAACATCCATAATATGCATCATACAAAAAATCAAGGCAATTGGATTTCATTTGGCATGGCAAACTCATCAATCAAGTTGAACATCACAAGGTGTGACACAAATTGTCACACCTACCTTAGCATGATCATAAAACAGAAATGGTGAAAGATAAAAATTCCAAATCAACACCATAATTTCAATCAAAGTGTCTAGTTATAGCATTCAAAATTTCATGAGCATTGGATCAAATCTCAACATTTCACAAATGATATGGCAAGGCAATGTCAAGAATACATGCATGTTCACATTCCCTAGCACAAAAACAATTTCCAGCCATGCACAATTTATGGAAAAATGATGATAAAATAATAGACAAAATAAGAAACACAATGCAAAAAACCTCATATTTTTTGGAGCATTATTCAATTATGTATGAATTTGTGAAGTTGATGGAACAAAGTAAAAAATGAAATGGACATTTTAATATGAAAATAGGAGGAAATGAAATGGCATTTTGAAAAACGCTTCAGCCAAGGATCGAAGCCAGTGCAAATTTGAATCCCAAACGCGCGAAGCCAAAACGACCGTGTTTAGACATGAAACCCTAAGTTGGCGCGCATGCACTATTTGAAAAATCCGCAGGAAACGCGTATGAACTCACAACAAAATTCGCAGGTAGGCCTATGCGTTTTGCAAGAAAATTCGCAGGAAACTGGCAATGCATATGAACATGTGAAGAACACGATGATCTCCATCCACAAATTTCCAGCAAAATCTCAAAGTGTCCAGAAATGAAAATCAAGCGCATCATTCAACTTATCATGCATCATACATCAAAGATCAATAAACATTTCATGAAAACACATCATTAAACGCATGGATCGAAGAAAACAAGAATTATCATCCAAACTTGAAATGCATGGATCTAACTCAATTCAACACCAAATCACTCCATTCAAAGCTCAGGTTTATCACCATTAAAAGATCTACATGATAGGCATAACGAATTGCAAGATTAAAGAGGTCGAAAATGTAACCTCTTGATGAGCAGCTTTGAATCCACGTGCTTCCAAGGCTTGGCAATGCTTAGATCTTCTTCTAGTATGCTTATGGAGATGGATGATGATGAAATGGAGGCTCAACAATGAAAGAAACAAGCTAAATCCTCAACTGCCATGGAAGCTTCAAGATATGAACATGAACTTAAATAGCCACGAATCCCCTTGCTCACACGTCCAAAAGTGCTCCAATATGCTCCATGATGATGAATTGATCAATCAAAAGTGTTCTTGTTTGAAGGATTTGGCAGAAAAAGTGAGAGAAGAATTTGGAGGTTTTTGTGATTCTAGATCTAGAAATGTTAATTGTGTTGAAACAGTTAGGATTAAGGCTATATAGTCCATGCTAAACATGATTAGGAAAGGATTAGGGCCAATGCTAATGAGATTAGGGGCTTTGTGGTGTAGATGCAAAAAATCAAATTTATGCTCCATGCACCCTCATGCACGTGAACAGTGCATGTTCTTGGTTCAAAATGACTTAAAAACCTTCCATGCACATGTTGGAAATGATTTGGTATGCTCATGTTACACCAAAATGAATTTATGAAATTTTCCACCAAAATCTTCATGATTGAACCAATGCCATGCAAATGAGTTTTCATGCCAAATGATTGTATGCTTGGAAAATACATGTTATAAGGAGCAATGTGCAAAAAGAGCCACTCAAATTGGACTTTTGGTTTGAAAGTTATGCTCATTTGAAGTTCAAACCACACTTTGCCATGTTTTGATCATATCTCTTCAACCACACATGAGAAATCCATGATCTTGGACTTTTTGGAAATGGGAGAGAAGGATTTACAAATTTCATGTTGGACAAAATTTCATTTGAAGCTTTCTTGATGATGTAATCTTGAGTTGAAAACCTTTCCATTTTTGGCAAATTCAAATTACAGGTCACCTGCTATTTTGGGCAAGTTTTGATCTGACCTCAAATTCTTCAATGTTGATGTTTGAAATGTCAAATGAGACTTGTTCCCACATGAATGAGGCATCTCTAACCATCTCCCACCTCCAAATCCATAGTTGAACTGACAGTTGACTTCTGTTGACTTTTTAGGGTTTCAGATGATTTGCACATGGACTGATGAGCCTTGAGCCTTCAATTCTTGGCCAAACCACTTCAAAATGATCCTTGGGTCACATGAACTCATTGTACCAACCCTAGGGCTTTGATCTTATAGAAAATATACTTGCTTGCTTTGCACAACTGAATCTCCTGACCAGTCTTGTCTGAGGACATGATGGACTATGCAATGCACAATGCAATGTTAATGACCTAAAATGAAAATGTATGTATAAATGGGAGGTGCAAATTTGAGGTGCTACAGCAAACAGCAAAAATAGCTCTATTTTTTACACAGAGGACCCTTTGGTTCACCCACTTCAACCCCTTTGCTTCCCCTATAAATAAAGCATTATCCCCACTCATTTTCAAGCTTGAAATTCACAAAACATCTGTCCAAATCACATTCAAGCTCCCTCTTTTCAACCTAAACCCTAACTCACCCAAACCCTATTTTCTCCTTTGAACCACCCAACCACCATGTAAAACTCCCCAATCTCCACACAACAAAAACAGTAGCAAACTTGTGACCTTCACTTACATAATCATTCACCACCACCATATAAACATACACTTTCTTTCTCTTCCATTTTCCTACCACAACAATCATAGCCACCCTCTTCCAAGCTTTTTGCTTCATTCTCAAACCCAAACACAACAACAACCTAGTTTTGACACCAGAATCTTGGTAATATTTTGGACTCAAACTCCTTGATATTTTTGGTTTGGTTTTGTGTTTGAAAATGGATTTTTACTCTTGGGTTGTGTTTTTAGAGAGATTTGAGTCAACTTTGAGACAAGTGGTTTTTGTTGGGTTTACACCCTTTTGGGGATTTTTTGCTCTTACTACTTTTTATCCACCATTTTCAATCAAACTTTGTTTCTTGTTATCATTTATATTTATTGGTTGATGAGATCTATTAGATCATGGCCATGGTTTTTTAGAGTTGATAAAACCTTTAATGTTTCAAACCTATTAATGATTGATCAATAGATCCTCCATGATACTTTGAGGCATTGATATGTTGCCTCTATTTCAACCATATTTGGGTCATTTGATACATAGATGAAACCATTTCCTTTACATTGTTTCTTATTATCATTTAATATTTATTGTTGACTTATTGTTACATTTATTTGGTTGATGAGTTCTATTAGATCATGACCATGGTTGTTTAGAATTGATTAAATCATCAATACTTCAAACCTATTAATGGTTGATCAATAGATCATTCATGATACTTTGAGGCATTGATAGATTGCCTCTATTTCAACCATATTTAGGTCATTTGATACATAGATGAAACCATTCTCTTTATATTAACTTGTTATTCTATTTGCTTATTATTATTCTACTAACCACTAACCATTAGCTACTAACTTCTAACATTTATATTATTGCACTTTACTTCCTTGCAATTTATTTTATTGTTCATTTACATTCAAGTACTCATTATCATCACCATTGTACAAACTCATCATGCATGTTTATTTACTTTTTATTTATTTTATTGTCATCATACATTAAAAAAAACAAAAACATGATAAAATGGTAAGACCAAAAATATTCACTCCACTCTTAATCAACTTGGACTTAGAGAATTTCATCATAGGACTTTTGCTTGGAGGCCTTCCTTTACTCTTTGTGATACTTTGTAAACACTTGGATTTTCATCCGTAACTTACATGCATGTTATAAGAATGGCATCATGGCGCCACCTTAGGGGGACATGTTTGTAAGACCATTATCCTTTGTTTAGCTTAGGTCACTTTTGCACACAAAAGGCTTTCTCTTGGGCTACCTTACAATGAGACTCTTTAATTTCTTGTTGGTTACTTTACATTCATGTTGCATAAGCCAAATTTCATAATCAAAATAAAACAAACCCTTGATTCAACGTCAAGCGACATTTTCATAATCAAATTCAAAACATTTAATAATTACGATTATTATTGTGCGCCACGAGCCTTAAGTGGTGGAGAATGAGTGAGAATGGACAATTCCTACCCTTACTCTGATTATTTCAGATGCAAGACGCTTGGCTTGTTGTCTAGAATAATCACCTCCGCCCATAGACTTTAGTACAATAGAATCACAAACATTCTTTCATAAAACCCTTATTCAAGGTAAAAACAACACAACTCATCAAACTCATTTTTGTTCCTTAGGGCATCGTCCTGAAAACCCCTTTCTCAAAGGTAAAATCAACCAACACACAAATATTTTCTACTCCAAACTACGGAGCTCTGATTCCTCATCCCCGAATGAGTGATACGTAGGCAAGAGGGCCCCAATCCTTGGCGAGCACTATAAAAACAAAAACACCCCCTTCTTTTCACACATTCTTTTGAAAATAAAACAATAATAGATAAATCCCATGTATGTAAAACAATCCAAATGGTTCCCATGGAGTACCATGGACGTAAGGGATGCTAATACCTTCCCTTTATGTAACCGACTTCCGAACCCAAATCTCGGTTGCGAGACCGATTCCTTATTCTCTTTTAGCGCTTCCCGTGCGCGTCTCTTTTCTGAGGGTTTTATCGACTATTTCCCCTCTCCTCTCTGATAGAGGTGAACTAAATAAAATTCGGTGGCGACTCTTATGACTTTGCCTCTCTTTGGCATCTCTTTAGTCCCGGTTTCGTTATCATGAAATCCCGGTAGCGACAGCTGGCGACTCTGCTGGGGATTTAAATTCCCTAAGCAAGTCTAGCCTAGTTTGGGTTGTTCCTCTTTTACGTACGTGGAGATTTATTTGTTATCTATTTTTTCTGTATATATTGCTTTCTTTGCTAACCTGTGCATATTTTCTTTGTTTATCTGTTGGTCCGAAACCTTGACTCTGTGACGAAGAAGTTTTGGTAGCAATAATGATTGCAACGAAAACCTTGTGTGAAAGACTCTCCACCCGAGTCTGAGAGTTTGCTTGAGATAGGATAGGTTGAGTAGTATTGATCCGCGAGGTGCCTTCCTCGTTAGGGTCGTACGAGAACCTCACTTAGTGGTAGATTCTCATATGGGGATTGATAACCGTCGTGCTTTCGACGTAAGCATCTTTTCTTTTACTAGAGTCAATGACCCTAAGACCCCTTTTAGAACCTTTAAAACTATGGCTAGCCTAGACTGATGGTCGCGTAGTATAGGCCACCGAGGTGCCTTCCTCGTAAGGGTCGGTATGAAGATCTCACTTAGAGTAAATGACTTTGATGGAGCAATCGTTTGGCAAGTAAATTGACATAAGTGGCTGACAGTCAAGGAAGTCCATGACTCTAGGGGAAGTTTCTTACACCTAATTTTCCAAAAGCCTTATATCACACAGAGCGAGAACCTTGGTTTACTAAGCAGTCATTATTAACTCCGTGCTTCGTCACGATGGTCCAAAACCATGAACCCATGCCTAAAAACCTGTGGAAATCTTCTCACCCATTCATTCATAAATAAACATCGCATTCATGCATCATTTGCATCTCATAAGAAAAACCTTATACCACCTTCTGTTTCTACCTCACTAGCTGATTTCCCGACGTACGCTTAGAACTAGAAGCATGTCTCAAGCCACTATGGAAGAGCTCCGACCAGGCCAAGCTACATTGAAGGAAGAGATCAGCCAACTAAATGAAGGTGAGAAAAACAAGAAAGGGGGGTTTGAATTGTTTTGAAAAGTAAAAGCTTTTTTCAGAAATAATAACACACAAAATTTTATACTGGTTCGCTTAGAAAACAAAGCTACTCCGGTCCACCCGGCCAAGGTGATTTCGCCTTCAAAAAGGACTTAATCCACTAATCTTGAAAGATTACACAACCAATCATCTAAGAGAATAATCTCTTAGCCCTCTCAAGTATACAGACTGCGCATAGTCACTTGAGGAACAAAAACAATTTAAGCAAAATAGATTTGTAATGTAAGGTGCTTCTAAGAGTAAGCAAGTATTACAGCAAAGTATTAGAACAAGAGCTTTTCACGTAAGAGCAGCAGCTCGTGAAAAATGAGAGAGAATATGAATGACTTTTCTGTGCGTTGATGTTGTGTCTCTCAGTAAGGTAGACTGTCCTTTATATAGTAGTGAGAAGGACCGTTGGAGTGATGACAAAATCTTGGTCTTTGATGAGCATTCAATGTCATTACATCTATGTTTCTTGCTATAACCATTTTGTCTCCCTGATTAACTTCTTTCTTAAAATACTTCCTTTCCATAGTGAGAATTCTTTCCGTTACTCTTTCTGGACTTGGTGAATCTTCATCAGAGTCTTGTTGTATCGGAGTCATTCTTCAGAGGGTGATCACGTCTGAATTCATCAGAGCTTCTCAGAGTACTAGTCTTCTTGATCATCAGATCCTAAGACCATTAGTTTTTGGAGCTTCTGGTTCTTTTTACTATCTTTTCTTTGATCAGAATCAGAACTTCTTGGACGTACTTCTTCCTTAGCAACGTCTGATCTTCTATTACTTTGTATCTGACAAGTGTTTGTATCTGATAAGAGATCAAAGTGCTTCGTTACTGTTCAGAGTCCAACATATTTGTTCAGAGTCTTGCATACTTAGAAAAAATCTCGTTAGAGTGCCATTTTTGGTTTCATCCTTTGTTATCATCAAAATATTAGAAATCTATTGTAGGACCAATTTAGTTCTTACAATCTCCCCATTTTTGATGATGACAAAACAATTTAATTTAGAGATGAAACATTTTTAGATAAGAGTCTTAGATCAGATTGTAGTGAGCTCCCCCTGAGTTAGATCTGGGAGTTCAGAAGTTCTTACCGGACCTTCCATGATTTGGTGTTTCTAGCTACTTTCCTGCAACTCCTTAAGTCAATATTTAGAAGCAATGTTCGCAGAGTTTGAAGGGAATTAGATATGTTTTCATCAGACCTGTTTTTAGTTTCTCCCCTTTTTATCAAAATAAAAAAGACATAGCAAAATTTAGCAAAATATTGATATTAACAGGTAACATATACAGAAGCCAGAAGCACATAAAGCAAACATGGAAGAAAGAAGCAACAAGCAAATCAGATAAGGCAACAAGCATATTAGAAAGAAAAAAGAAATCCTAAGTGCCTAGGGGTTTGGAGGTGGAGGCATCCTCTGGAGCAGCTGAATCAGCAGGTACTGAATGTTGACATTACCAGAATTTTGTTGGTCCAGTCTGGCTCGAACTTCCTGTTGTTCTTTCTGCAGCTCTTCGAGTGTCTTCAGGACCAGAGGGACAAAGATGGAGGACTCCCCCTGAGTCAGAGCATCGTTTCCTACCCTGGCGGCAGACTCTTCATCCAGACGAGTTGCTTCTTCAGCGGCATCTTTGGCTTTTGCCTCAGCTTTAGTAGCAGCAACGGCATCAGCTAAAGCTTTGGCCTCAACTTCCTTGATCCTTTGAAGTTCTTCTTGCTGTGCTTTCTCTTCAGCTTCTTTTCGTGCCCGCACCTCAGCTTCTCTGGCTAAACGCTCCTGGAGTCTAATCTCAGCGTCTCTAATGAAGTCGTTGCGGACTTTCTCAGAGAGGCCTTTCAGCTTGAAGGCTTTAGAGGTCATCCAACTTATCACTTTGTTCCAGTGAGTCCTTACAGCGGAGGGATCATCACTGATGCCAGAGTTGATGGTCAGAGACTTGACCTTGTCAACTAAAACTTCTGCAAACATCTTTATTGCTTCCTCAAGGGTTAGAAGGGTGTTTTCAGGTTCATAGGCTTGGGGTGGAGAAGTGGGGGGGGGGGGGGCTTAAGTTAAGTGTGGGAGTTTGTGGGTCAGCGGATGTAGTTGGTTGGGGTATTTCAGAGTTTTGTGGTTGTGATTCAGAGTGAATTGGTTCGGATGGTGGAGGGTCAGATGTGGTTGTGTTTGGGTTTTCTGTGGGTGGAGAGGTAATTTCTGGTTCAGGGATAGATTGTGTTGGCTGTTGAGAGGCCAGAGCACGGTGTTGGAGCTGAGCCAGAGTTGGAGAGTGAGGGTCAGAGGGTCCAGTGTCATATGAAAGGGTGTAGTAAGGTGGGGATTCTGGAGATGATGATGAGGAGGGTGAAGTGGTTTTGTTCAGCATTTCTGCTTCCGAAATAGGTAGAGATGTGGTGGCAAGGTTGAATTTTTGAGAGGGTTGGTTAGATGGTCTGGAGGTTGAGGGAGGAGTTTCAGAGTTTGTGTATATGGGCAAAGGTTAAGGGATTGAGGAAGCAATTGGTTTAATTATTACAGAAGGAGAGAGAGGTACAAATTTACCAGGGGATCCAACCAGAGGTACTGGAGGTCTTGATCCAGAAGATTCTCCCAGCTTTGCTCTCTTCGCCTGCTTTTCCTTTTCAGATGGTTCTCGTGTCCTCTTCATGAAATCTGGAGGAAATCGGGGAGCCATTCTAGGGAGAAATCTGAGAATTCTACTCCTTGTTTGCGTAGATCATCTAAGTAGTACATGACTCCCTCTGGAGGGTTGATCTTTTAGAACAGATAGAGTCTATTTGGGATCTTCCTCTGATCTTTTAGAGCTTCCCAGGAGGTGTCCAGAGTTGGTTTGGCCCTTACTTGATTAAGAACTCCCATGCTCTTCAGATTGCGAGCGTTCCGAGGTCTTCCAGTATCTATCATCACGTCTTCGATGAGTCTGAACTGTATCAGATGGTCCACGAGACCGCTTTCTATCAGTACATCAAAAATAAGCCTCCCTAGAGGAATGTAATTTCTAGGCTTCATGTTGTTTCTGGTATCTCTCACGGAGTCTCTGAGATACTTGAAGAGGAGTGCAGGAAGGTAGAGCTTCAGACCCTTGTGAATGCAGTACAAAATGCACTTCTAGTATGTGTTGATGTAATTTGAGGAGTTGGAGGTTGGGCGATGATGGATGGTGCCTAAAATGATCTTCATCCATACCCGGAGGTTCTGATACAATTCATTATTCTTGGAGTGCTTGCCTTCAGTGCTCTACTGAAAGATTGTAGGGTTTATCTCATGGGGCAGATACTTTGCCCTAGGATTGAAGTTGTAGATACGTCTTCCTCCAGCTTTCTCCATGCCCAGAAGAGCAGCAATAGATTTTTCTGTGATCACCATCTTGACTCCCAGAACGTAGGAGACGATGTAGTGATCGTCAGCGTCAGCGAATCTCCAGAATTCTTTTACCAGATTTGTATAGACTGGGCCATAGAGACGTTGGAAGTAGTTTTCCCATCCTTGCTTCTTCAGTTCGCCAGTGAGGTCGACACCATTCCTTCTCATATTGTCAAAATCAACCAATGATTCACACAAGGCTTCCAGCTTTTCAAACGGTGTTACAAGATGGATATAAGGCTCACGATCAAGAATGTGAGGTTCTTTGTAAATGGGAGTGGAGACTACGCCTGTGACTGCTGGGTTTGGATGGCTTGAACTAGGAGCTTGCTCATTCGAGTTCATTTGTTGAGAGAAGTTGTACACAAACTGTTGTTGAGAATCCATGAAGATGTTGATGAACTTTGAGATGAATGTTTAAGAACTGAGTTATCATTGCATAAATGCCTTGAGAGAGAGGAAAACTTGCAAGAGGGTTAAGGGTGTTTGTGAGTGAAAAGTGTGAAATTGTGAAGCAAAGCATTTAAATACCCAAATTAGGGCGCATGCAAAACGACACACATAAATGAGTTTAGCACAAAAACCAAGTAAGCACGTTAGAGGGAGAATGATTACAGCTCATAAAAGATGTCTAATACCAAAATCAGTACACAGCTCGAGGAGATCTCAAGAGACTGTTTCTTGATTACTGCTAGACAGTTGTCTAGAAGTTCCAAGATCAGATGCATGATGCTCCACGTGTTTACTTTATTTGATCTTCAGGAATACCAAAGGGTTGGTTCCTGGAGATTTCTAACTTAGATGACTTCTAACTGGTAGTAGCATTAGAGTCAGATACAGAATCCAACTATTTACATCACAATCTTATTTTGCTATCTCAGAGGCACATTTTATTCAGGACAATTTTGAATGTTCAGATTCTTTAAGATAAAGGAGAATCTATCTTCAGCAAGGGGTTTGGTAAAGATGTCAGCCCATTGATGGTCTGTATCAATAAATTTCAACATTACTACCCCTTTCTAAACATAGTCTCTAATGAATTGATGTTTTATTTCTATGTGCTTAGCTCTGGAGTGCAAGATAGGATTCTTACTTAAACAGATGGCAACAGTATTGTCACAAAAGATAGGAATGTTACTCTCAAAGATTTGAAGATCCTCTAGTTGATTCTTCATCCAGAGCATCTGAGTAGTGCATAATAATGCTGAAATATATTCTGCTTCTGCAGTGGACAAGGCTATGGTTGATTATCTTTTGCTGGCCCAAGATATCAGATTCTTTCCCAAGAGCTGACAATTTCCAGATGTACTTTTTTGTTCCATTCTGTCCCCTATGTAATCTGCATCACAATAGCCATATAGTCTATACTCTGATGTTTTCTCATACATCAGGCCCATGTTAGGAGTTCCTTTCAGATATCTGAGTATTCTTTTAACAGTTGTTAAATGAGATTCTCTAGGATCTGATTGGGATCTGGCACAGAGACAAACACTAAACAAAATATCAGGATGTGTAGCAATCAAATAGAGAAGAGAGCCTATCATACCACGATAGAGCTTCTGACAAACCTTCTGACTAACTTCTTCTTTTTCCAGAATGCAAGTTGGATGCATGGATGTCTTAGCAGGTTTGCATTCCGACATTTCGAATTTCTTCAGAATGTCTTTTATGTATTTACTTTGATGAACGTAGGTGACTTCTGAAGCTTGGTTGATTTGAATTCCTAGAAAGAACTTTCGTTCTTGCATCAAGCTCATTTCAAATTCTGCCTGCATTAGCTCAGAGAATTCTCGACATACAGAGGAGTTAGCTGAACCAAAAATGATATCATCAACATATATCTGGCATATCATGAGATCATTATTAATGTTTTTACAAAAGAGTGTAGAGTCAACTTTCCCTCTGATAAAATCATGTTCTAGAAGAAAATTACTTAATCTTTCATACCAAGCTCTGGGAGCTTGTTTTAGTCCGTATAAAGATTTCTTAAGTTTAAAAACATGTTCTGGACAATTTGAATTTTCAAAACCTGGAGGTTGATTGACATACACTTCTTCTGATATATAGCCATTAGGAAATGCGCTCTTGACATCTAGTTGATACAGTTTGATAGAATGATTTACAGCAAATGAAATAAGTAAGCAATAGATTCTAACCTTGCGACTGGGGCAAAGGTTTCATTGTAGTCAATACCTTCTTGTTGACTGTACCCTTGAGCCACCAGTCGAGCTTTGTTTTTGACGACTTCACCTTTCTCATTTAGCTTGTTTCTGAACACCCATCTGGTTCCAATAATGTGAGTGCCTTTGGGTTTAGGAAAAAGATCCCAGACGTCATTCTTTGAGAATTGATCTAGCTCTTCTTGCATGGCTAGAACCCAATCGTCATCTTGAAGTGCCTCATCACAGGAAGTAGGCTCGATCAGAGATACTAGTCCCAAAGGAGTTTCTTCAGGTACCTTGGAGGTTGACCTAGTTCGGATAGGTTCATCCTTGTTTCCCAGAATCAACTCTTCAGATATGTTGGGGCGACTTTTTGATTTCTTTGGGATCGCTGGGGCTTTAGTTCCTTCTGAACTTTGTATATCAGATTCTTCTAGTGCTTTGATCTTCTCGTCAGAACCTGCAAGAGTAATCTCCAAATCTGCAAGTTTCTCAACTAGCTTTGACTTTTCAAGGTCAAGCTTATCATCAAATCTGACGTGAATTGATTCTTCCACAATTTTGGTTTCTGTGTTGTATACTCTGTAGCCTTTAGAGCGTTCTGAGTATCCTAACATAATACCTTTTTGTGCTTTTGAATCAAACTTGTTCAGATGTTCTTTAGTATTCAGAATAAAGCAGGAGCATCCAAAAGGATGAAAATAAGAAATGTTGGGTTTTCTTCCTTTACACAATTCATAGGGAGTCTTCTCCAGAATAGATCTTATGGAGATTCTATTCTGAATATAACATGTTGTATTAACTGCTTCAGCCCAAAAGTTCTTAGTCACATTTGTTTCATTGATCATGGTTCTGGCCATCTCTTGGAGTGTCCAATTCTTCCTTTCTACAACTCCTTTTTGTTTTGGAGTTCTAGGGTAGGAGAAATCATGGGATATTCCATTAGAGTCAAATAGTTCTTCAAAAAATTTATTTTCAAATTCTCCACCATGATCACTTCTGACTCTAATGATTTTGGAGTCAAATTCGTTTTGAACTTTGGAACAGAAGCTAGTGAATACAGAGTGAGACTCACTCTTGTTGTTTAAGAATTTTACCCATGTCCAGCGACTAAAATCATCAACAATAACTAGTCCATATTTCTTTCCATTGACTGATGCTGTTTTCACAGGACCAAATAAATCAATGTGAAGAAGTTCCAGAGGCTTTGAGGTAGAAACAATATTTTTCTTTTTAAAAGATGATTTTGAAAATTTTCCTTTCTGACATGCTTCACATAGAGCATCTGAAGAAAACTTCAGCTTAGGTAGACCTCTGACTAACTCGAGTTTATTTAGCTGAGATAACTTTCTCATGCAAATATGGCCCAAGCGTCTATGCCATACCCATTGCTCTTCATGAACAGACATTAAACATTTTACATTTTGTTCTTTTATGTCTGAAAGATTTATTTTATAGATATTGTTTTTCCTCTTGCCAGTGAACAGGACTGTTCCATTGTTCTGATTAATTGCTTTACATGTTTTTTGATTGAAGATTACGTCATACCCGTTATCACTTAATTGACTTATTGATAATAGATTATGCATTAATCCTTCTACATAGAGAACATCCGATATAGAGGGAAGAGTACCATTACCAATAGTTCCGGAGCCTCTAATCCTTCCTTTTTGATTTCCTCTGAACCCTACGAATCAAGCATCTTTAAGTTCCAGGTTTTTGAAATATACTTTCTTCCCGTCATGTGTCGCGAGCATCTAGAGTCTAGGTACCATGACTGGTGTTTTAACTCTGCTGCATAAGATATCTGCAATATAAACAATCTTATCCTTTGGTACCCAGAATCTTTTGGGTCCTTTGTGATTAGTTTTCCCAGAGTTTCTTAACACTTTGGGTTTTCTAGCATTATCAAAGTGTTGTGCGTGTGTATGTGTATAGTGGTAGGAAAATCGAGATTTAGGTTGGTCATTAGTAGATGTTTTATCTTCACTAGGATCATACCCAATTCCTCTTCTATTGTTCTGACTGACCCCATAAATCATGGATGCCATTCTGCTTCTCTCTATCCCATTCTTCAGAAACTTTTGAAAAGATTTTTCATATTCAAAAATTACTGTGTTTGTAGTTTGTGGAGCTTGAGATAACGCTTCTTCAAGTTTTAAACATTTTTTATTTGTGGAATCTCTTTCTAATGTCAAAGTTCGGTTTTCATCTTTTAGGTTTGAAATTGTTATCTCAAGTTTACCATATTCTTCTAGAGTTTCTTCAAGCACCTCTTTTACAGCTTTAAATTTTTGTTTAAGTTTCTGATATGAGTTTAGAGTTTCAGATAGGCATGATTCTAGGTCAGATCGAGAAAGATCAGAAAATACCTCTTCGGATTCAGATTCTCCATCTGAAGTATTCTTGGAGGTGGTAGCCATGAGTGCCACATTTGCCTGTTCATGAGAGTCTGATTCTGATGAGGCAGATCCACTGTCGTCCCAGGTAGCCATCAGTCCCTTTTTGGTTCTGAAGGAATTTTTCTTGAAGTTCTCTTTTCTGGAGCTTTCTTTCTTCAACTTGGGACATTCGTTTCGGTAATGACCTGTTTCTTTACGTTCATAACAAGTTACATCTTTGTTAGATTTACCTTTTGAAGCTGGTTCTGATCGATCTCCTTTGGATCTTGGTTTTCTGAAGTTATTATTCCTTTTTCTCCAAAGTTGTTTTACTCTTCTGGTTAAAAGGGATGATTCTTCCTCATCGTCAGAATCTTCCTTTTCAGAGTCATCAATGTCTTCTTCTTCAGCCTGAAAGGCTTTGTTTCTATCAGACTTGCGGCTTTCTGATCTGGACTTTAGTGCTACAGGACTTAGAGGATTTCATCTTAGGACCTTTGCTTGGAGGCCTTCCTTCACTCCACTCTTAATCAACTTGGACTTAGAGGATTTCATCTTAGGACCTTTGCTTGGAGGCTTTCCTTTACTCTTTGTGATACTTTGTAAACACTTGGATTTTCATCCGTAACTTACATGCATGTTGTAAGAATGGTATCATGGCGCCACTTTAGGGGGACATGTTTGTAAGACTGTTATCCTTTGTTTAGCTTAGGTCACTTTTGCACACAAAAGGCTTTCTCTTGGGCTATCTTACGATGAGACTCTTTAATTTCTTGTTGGTTACTTTGCATTCATGTTGCACAAGCCAAATTTCATAATCAAAATAAAACAAACCCCTGATTCAACGTCAAGCGACGTTTTCATAATCAAATTCAAAACATTTAATAATTACGATTATTATTGTGCGCCACGAGCCTTAAGTGGTGGAGAATGAGTGAGAATGGAGCATTCCTACCCTTACTCTGATTATTTTGGACGCAAGACGCTTGGCTTGTTGTCTAGAATAATCACCTCCGCCCATAGACTTTAGTACAATATAATCACAAACATTCTTTCATAAAACCCTTATTCAAGGTAAAAACAACACAACTCATCAAACTCATTTTTGTTCCTTAGGGCATCATCCTGAAAACCTTTTTCTCAAAGGTAAAATCAACCAACACACAAATATTTTCTACTCCGAACTACGGAGCTCTGATTCCTCATCCCCGAATGAATGATACGTAGGCACAAGGGCCCCAATCCTTGGCGAGCACTATAATAACAAAAACACCCCCTTCTTTTCACACGTTCTTTTGAAAATAAAACAATAATAGATAAATCCCATGTATGTAAAACAACCCAAATGGTTCCCATGAAGTACCATGGACGTAAGGGGTGCTAATACCTTCCCCTTACGTAACCGACTTCCGAATCCAAATCTCGGTTGCGAGACCGATTCCTTATTCTCTTTTAGCGCTTCCCGTGCGCGTCTCTTTTTCGAGGGTTTTATCGACTATTTCCCCTCTCCTCTCCGATAGAGGTAAACTAAATAAAATTCGGTGGCGACTCTTCTGACTTTGCCTCTCTTTGGCATCTCTTTAGTCCCGTTTTCGTTATCGTGAAATCCCGGTAGCGACTTGGTATTTTACAAGACGTGTTAGTACATGTCGATGGTTTAGTTTTTTCTGCAGATTTTATGGTGATGAAGATGAAAGGAGATTTAGAAGGGTCAGTTATTCTCAGAAGTCCATTCTTGGCAACCGGGAAGGCTTTAATAGATGTGGAAAATGGTGAACTTATCTTGAAGTTCAACAAGGAAAAAGTGGTATTTAATGTGTATAAATGGAAATTATATGTGGCTGACCTGAAGACATGCTACCAGCTAGAAAAAAATGTAGTAAGGTTGACAAAGGAAATAAGGAAAGTGAATTGACTAGTGTGAGGGTATCCCTTGGGCCTGACGTGCCTTAGGGATGGACCGTCAAGCTAATGACGGAAAAGAAGTGTTGAGTGGAAGTAAACCCATCAGTAAGTATTTATATTTTTAAGTTTAATTTTGAGTTTTAAACATGTACAATTTGTGTCTTGTTTTGCTAGAAAAGAAAGTAGGTGAAAGAAAAAAAAGGAGAAGAAAAGAAGAAGAAAATGTTGAAGCCCCTGGAATAATCACGTAGGCTATCACGTGCGTGATAAGGCTCTACTGCGCGCGCGATATCTATATAACACACACGATGTTGACGTTAGGGAGAATCTGAATACCGTTATTATCGCACGTGTGATGGAAACATAATGTGCATGATATAGACGTTGGTAAGACCGTTACCATACCACGCACGGTGGATGTATAATTCATGCGATGGAAAAAAATATATGGCCTTTATATAGATATTTTTGAAATATCTTTCCTTACAACTTTCATTCTACTCATTCTTCTTCACAAAAACTCCTCTGAGCATACTCTTTGCTTAATTTTTTATGTGCAGTGTTATTTGGTTGTGTTGTTGTAGGTGCAAATGGCTTCGAAAAGAGGAAGAATGACAAGAGTTTCATATTTAAGATACACCCCCGATCCTAATGCTCAAACCTTCCCCAACTCAAATTTCTTTCAGAGGCTAATGCGGAAAAATACCTCAAGTTGGTTGATTATCATATTGTGATGGAGAGAGAATTCACATGCGAAAATATACAAGGTTTTGGAGCGGCGGTGGAGATATTTCAACAAAGGAATTGGGTAAGTTTCAAAAAAATTATTCGAGAAACAAATAAAAACATAGGCCTAACAGTTTATGAAAATGCGGCATTTAGCGAGATGGGCACCTACACTTCTTATGTGCAAGGTAAGTATGTTGATTATTCTCCCAGTGTTATTAATTTTGCTTTTAATTTTCAACCTCCTCTTGTATGTTCTCTTAAAACCTATAGAAATAAGAACAAGGTGATAAACGAGGCCATGGCCCAAGAGATGGTTGAAGCTTTTTGTAGGCCAGGAGCATAATAAGTGGTTGAGCATGGCTTAGCGCTGCGACTTAAAATCACATAATTACGCCAAATTTTGAGAGGTTGGGCCTCTCTTTGTGTGCAATCTTTAGAAGCTGCATCTAACCAATCATAATTTATTATAAAGCGGTGTTTAGGACTTTTAGCTCTTTTGAGGGGGTGAACCAATTAATTTAGGGTGTTTAATTTTAAAAAATATTAAATACGTGGCTAACGCTGCACAACGATCTTGTGGCCATATTTGTGTTATTAACTGTAAGACCCAATTTTGACCATAAGATCCCTCATGATATCTCATCATTTGCATTAGTTTTGGGATCACACCTTGGCATCCTACTTACCTCTCATTCATTGGGTTTACATTAGGAGAGATCACCAAGCACATTTGATTGTATCATACTTTATTTTTCTTTGTTTACTAACCAAAATACCAAAAATATGTATATATATAGCTTTGTTTCTTTTGTAGGTGGTGTGTGCATCCACTTATGCCCTATAAAACTCACAACTAGGGTTTGAGACCCTCATAACAAGAGATCAATCAAGGAATGGTTCACCTTTGGTTCTAAACATCATATATGGATCCCCATGTTCTTAATTTATCATTTTGAACAATAATTCATCAAGAGTTTGAAGCTTGTGTGACTTCCTCATCAAGTTTGTTCATCATTGAATCAAATATATCAAGGGATACTTCATTATACATAATCTAAAGCATATATGATCCTCCATTAGTCCCAAAATACAACCTCAAGTTTGCGAGTTGGTTCAAAAAGGTTGACCAGAGAAAGTCAACTTGTCAAAACTGGGGTTCCCTAGACCCTATCTCCTACAATATATGTCATATGAAAATGATTCCAAGAGAAACGTTACTCTTTATGATATTCTAACAACTTTCATGTTGACATCAAGAGCTAGTTTTGCCTGGAAAGTCATTTTTTATGGTGAAAGATTATAGGTCATTTTGTATGTGCCCTAGTTAGAAGGTCAACTTCCAAGGACCATAACTTGCTCAATTTTTATGATATGAAGGCCATCCAAGTTTCATTATCAAACTCGAGATGTAATATCTATCTTTTATTCTTCGAGAATTTTCAAATTCAACTTTAAAGGGCGTGTGCCAAAATGAAACATTATAGGTCATTTTGAGCCATTACCATTGAACAAGCAATTTTACTCAACTTCTAAAATGCATAACTCCCTCATGACAAATCCAAATGATTTCAAATTTATGACCAAATTGAATAGGAATGAAAGCGCTACAACATTGGTGAAGAAATTATTTTCATTTGGTTCTCATAGAAAAAGTTATTCAAGGTGGAAGAAGTGGTCATTTGACTTTGTACTTAGAAACTTTTCAACCATGTTTGATTTCTCCAACTTCCACCTCAAAATTCATCATCATCCAAGCTCCAAATGGAAAAGTGTTCAACATAAAAGTTGTTCCCCTTTATGTCACCATTCCCAAAATTCCAAGATCACTTCATTCAGGCAGGAATTAAAGGATTTGCGCATGGGTTCTTTACAAGTCTTCATTTGGTAAGATCAATGTTCAATTTTTATTTCCATAATGCATGACCACATGATATCATTTTAGGTTGATTATAACAGAATATTAGACCATTTGGCATCATTCAATGGGCCTTGTACATGCCCATGCATCCATGCAACCAAACTTGCTAATTTTGGCAAAAATTCAAATGGTGTAGAAAGCATTTCCTTTGCCTATATAAACAAGTGCATTGCCTCAGAACTTCACACACACATTGCCCAAGCCTTGCCAAGCCACCCCGTAACCCTACACCATAGAATTCCTTGAAGATTTCTTTGAAATTGAGTTTGAATTTCACCTTTTGTTTTGAGATTCAAACTCCAAGGATTCATTGCCCTTTTCATCTCAATTGGTAACTGCAAGAAAGAGGAGGAAAAACCAAGTGAATTCAGATCAAGATCGAGCCAAATCAAAGCTACCCGAAGGTGAATTTTCAAAAACTTAAAGCCTTCGAATCTCTCTCAATTCTTTACCATTCTCTTTAATTATTGGTTGTCTGAAGTCCTACCAATGTAAGGAACAAGATCGAGTTGCTTTGAGGTCAAATCGGAGCAACTCAGATCATGTACCTCAAATTTCAAATCCATGTATCTTTCAATAAACTTGGAATTGGAAGAAATGGAGGCCAGATTCGAGCTCCTGAGCATTTTTACTTTAAAATGATGTCCTTACTTTTCATTTTCCATTTGGTTGAGGGTGGACCTTGTCATACCCTAAAATTTGCCATCTATTTTTGCTTTTTACCTAACCCATGGTTTGGGACCCATATATACTCATGCATACTCATCAGTCATTCATGGCTAACGTGTGTTAACAAGGATCATAGATTCAAGGTTTGTGGTTGACAAAATCATGCACTTGGCTGGAAGATCATGGTATTGCTCATTATGTGGGTTTTAACCCTAATCCTTGACTTCGCTTTTATGGGAGCTTGTGGTTGGCTCATGTGCATGAGAAAACCTTAATGAAGGCCTATGGTCCTAAGGTGCCTTGTGGCTTGACTTTTCATCTAGTAACAAGAGAAACTATGATTTCTTGAGCTTGGATTCAAGAGAACCTCCATCATGGTATGCCTCAGGTAATCAAAACCCTAATCATGTCTCTGATCCACCAGATGGCCTCCTAACCTTAGTTCCATCTGGCTTTTAACCCCTTGTGGTTTGATTCTCTACTTGACCAAGGTTCACCAAATGACTTCTTGTTCATGGTACATTCGTTTTATTTCCTTGGTTATGATCCTATTCATTTATGTTTAATCCCATTAGTCCTAGCTCAAGGTCTTGGCCTCACAAACTTCATCTAGTTCCATTCATTCATCTCATCATTGTCATGCTATCACTGCTTGGTCCATGGTTTTTGTTTAGGCCCTAGTGCAGTGTATCTTATTGGCCATGCTAAAGATTTTGTGTCTTTCGTTCATGTGTCATTTGTAGATCTTTGGTTTGATTATATCCAACTCATTTCAAATAACATGTTCATACACTAAATCAATTCATTTTCATTCGAATAACCAATTCCATTCATTTTTCATCCGTAAAATGTTTCATTACATACAAAAATCCGAAAAAACTATATGTTGACCAATTGTTGACTTTTTGGTCAACTTTGACCAAAGTCAACCCAAATTATTTTCCATCCTAAACCATTAAATGTTCAATCCTAAGTTCTAATCTCATTCCCCATTTCTATTTTTGATCTTGAGTTGGCCATTTAGACACGATTTTCCACTTTGTTGTCAACATGCCTTAAACTTGGTCATGTCTTGAATACTTGGACTTTGCCTTGCAACCAGGTCCCATTAAATTAACCAACCATGCATGATAGTCCAAAACAGGCCAAGCATCATGTTCCAAACAACCATTCATTCAAGCCAATTATTCATGGCATCCACATGGCTGCAATAACGCATTACCAACATGAACACTAACAAGTTGCAACATCAACAATCTTAAGAGGTTAAGAACCTTTGTGGTTGTTGCACAACTGATATACTCTGATTATGTATCTAAATATAGTGGTTACCATTTCTACTAAACTATTTGTTTAAAGTAGAGGAAGTCTCTTGCCTTCGTGCTTGAGAAAGGAAGTCTCTTTTCTGTGTACTTGAGCAGTGAAGTCTCTTTCTAGGTTGATTGAGCAGAAGTCTCTTACAAGGTTTCTTGAGCATAAGTCTCTTTCTAGGTTGAATGAGCATTGAATTTTCTTGCAAGTGTGATTGAGCAATTTGTAACTTGTTTGGTTATAGTAAAAATATTTTTTTTGCGGCAAGGGGACTGGACTACTCTCAATTGAGGAGAGGAACTAGGATAATTTTTGTGTGTTGCTTGTATTTACTTCTGATCACTTTATTTCCGCTATTGTTACTTTTTCTGATATCAGTCTCTGAACGTGGTTCAGATTCTGAATTTCCAATATCATAAGTGAAACAAATTTTTGGCAAACATAATTCAACCTTTTTTCTTGTATATTTTTCTCACCGTCATAAACATCATACTCAGACCTACATTTGATGAAACCCAATTTGACTAAGTATGAATCGATCTTCTTGTTCCATGCCTTAGGTGTGTGTTTAAGGTCATAAAGAGCTTTGTAAAACTTTTACACTTTCCTCACTTCCTCCTAAATCACAAACCCAGGAGGTTATGTGACACATACCACTTCATCTAAGGAACCATTCAAAAATGTTGATTTTACATCTAACTGAAATGTTGAACAACCTTGCTTGCATGCCAAGGAAACCATAAATATGATAGTTTCTAATCTTGCTACTAGTGCATATGCTTTACAGTAGTCGAGTCTTGCCTTTTGAAGAAAACCTCGAGCTATTAACATTTCCTTGTGTCTTGTAATCGACCCATCAGGATTATGCTTCAACTTGAACATCCACTCACTTTGATAGCTTTTGTGTTTGTTGGCAGTTTGACTAGCTCCCATGTATTATTTCTTTCGAACGCTTGTAACTCTTCAACCATAGTTTCCTTCCATTGTTTATCCTTTAAGACCTCACAATAGTTTATTGGTTCAATGCCTTCAAGTAAAGCAAAATGAACCACATTTTCATCTGGTGTGACTTCATCATCACTAACAACTTTATATTCTTGAAGCCTTGTTGGGATAACTCTGCTTCTTTGAGGTCTTTTTCTTATGCTGGGAGCGCTCTCTATTGTATGTTTCGACTTCGACTGTGATTGGAATGTTATTGGAATTTCTTTGTGCTCACCCCTTTCTTCATTAATTCCATATCTCATAAATGGAGTTTTAGTTGCATCACCTGAATTATAATCCCAAGCATAATTTTCATCAATCACAATGTCTCAACTCATCACGATATTATCATTCATTGGATTGACTATCCTGTATTCTCTAGTATTATGATATCCTACCGGAATCATAGGTTCACTCTTATCATCAAGCTTCCCTCTCCTAGCATCAAGAATATGCTTACAGAAAATAAATCCAGACACCTTCAGATGACTCACTGATGGTCGTTTTCAATTCCATACTTCTTCAGGAACCTTGTTCTTCAGTTTCTTGGTAGGGAACCTGTTCAAAATATAAACATCAGTGGTGATTGCTTCACCCTATAAGGATTTTGGAAGATTCGTCTGCTTTAGCATGCATCATTCCATATCCAATATGGTCATGTTTCTTCTTTATGTTATTCTATTATGTTGAGGTGTGTAAGGAGCAGTTACCTCATGATCAATACCATGTTCTTCACATAACTCTTCAAATATATTGGATATGTATTCGCCACCTCCATCTGTTCATAGAGCCTTGATCTTTTTTTCACTCTAATTTTCAACAAGCATTTTGAATCTCTTAAAGATTAAAAATAATTCGTCTTTGTGCTTGATCACATAGATCTAAAGCTTTCGACTGTACTCATTGACAAATATATAAAATACTTATTTTCACCAATGGTATGATCCTCAAATGGGCCACATACATCTGAATGTATTACTTCTACTATGCAGGAGGATCTTATTGGCATAGTCGAAACAAAAGACTTTCTGGATTGCTTCCCTACTAAGCAACCTTCTTAGAGTTTGTCAAGAATCACAAGACTTGGTATACCAGTTACTGTAAATTAGTTGATTGAGTAACCTAAAATTCAAATATCCAAACCTCAAATGCCACAGTCATCTATGCTTGTGGTCGACAACTATTTTTAGGCATTGAACGTCATTCGAGCTGATCATGGTCTTAAATTTCCTATTCTTCGACAATAGATATTTTAAGACAAAGTTGTTCTGAGTGTCGAACAATTTAGAGGCTCCGTCTTTCGTAACTAGTGAGAAACCTTTTTCGACTAGTTGTCCAACACTTAGCAGATTGAACTTCATGCTAGGTACATAGAGTACATCTTTGATCATAGCTTTTGCTCATTTCTCCTTTGAATGGTTATGTTCCATTACCTCCTGCTTGCAACGAGCTATTATCTACAAGCCTGACCTTGTTCTTCTTCGACTCGTCGAAATTTATTAACCATACTTTTCGACCAATCATGTGACTCGAGGAGCCCGTGTCGAGCAACCAGGTATTGGAGTCGACATGCTCATCTGCAATTGTGACCATAAGCATCGTACCATCAGAATCATCTAAGTCGTGGTGTGCAAGGTTTTCTCCTTTATCATCCTTGCCTTTTGTCGCTCCCTTGTCATTCTTGCACCAACAATTCTTGGCCAAGTGACCCCACTTTTCACAGTTATAGCATTGCACACTTTTTTTTTCTCTTGTTTGTCCTTTTGATATGAGGTTCCTTCTCCTATTTTCGAGGATTTCGAAGTCCCATTATCAACCTTATGCTTTTAAGGATTCACCTAAGACTTCTTGCTCTGAGTCTTGTCTTCTTTACCCTTGAACTTGTTGGAACTACCATGCTTCTTCCATGTTTGGGCCTGCAGTGCTTGTATTGAATCTTGAACCCCTTTTATTTCGACAATCCTTAACCCATGTGCCTCCAATTAACCAACTAAATATTCCAGTTTCATGGTTTCAATACGACAACATGATGAAAGTGATATGTCAATGTACATATTACCTTCTCAACTATCATCTTATCAGTTAGGACTTCACCACAACCTTCCATGAGATGAACACGATTTTGAACCTTCGAAACATAACTTGCAATCTCTTCATCTTATCTCATTTGTAGTAACTTGTATTTTCGTAGCAGTGTCTGCAATTTGACAACTTTAACCTTCTCACGATAACGCCTCAAACTACTTTCAAGATTACTGACTGATCCCACAAACCAACGCGGGTCTTTTCAGGATGCTTTGTCCTCACTCACACGCTTTTTGGGAAACTTCCCAGAAGGCCAGCCATCTAAATACTACTCCAAGTCACGCACACTTAACTATGAAGTTCTTATTTGTTGGGCTACCAAAAAGAAGATGCATCTTATTGGTATAGGTAGTACCAATCAATCCTTATAAGTATTCCTTCAACTATGCAGTCTCATCCTTGCACAACCTTAGGATCCCTCTCATTCCGATGTGAATTCGGAGACCACTCCACTCTTTGCTCTTTTCGGCCTCGGTTCTTACGTGCCCACCAGCTTCCACTTGGTTCGTCCTCGAACCATATTATACTATGAGTGTACTCTGATATGATTTGTAATGCCCCATACTGCTTTCAGGATTACCGACTGATCCCATAGAGCAACACGGGTCTTTTCAACATTCGTTGTCCTCACTCACACGCTTTTTTAGAAACTTCCTAGAAGGTTACCCATCCAAATGCATCTTGTTGGTATAGGTAGTACCAATCAATCCTTATAAGTCTTGCTTCAACCATGCACTCTCATCCCTGCACAGCCTCAGGATCCCTCTCATTCCGATGTGAATTCGGCGACCACTCTCCACCCTCTTCGGTCTCGATTGTTACATCCACTATATGCCCTCTTCGCTCTTGGGTGTTACACTCACCACCTTGATAATACTTGACAAGAATTTATCATGTCTCCTCTGCCGAATCAACATGAGAAATTAGATCAAAATTCATTGCATCTCTTGCATATTGAATATAGAACGCGACCTTGCAATCTTTTTTTTCTTTTCGTATCCTTGTGGGTAACTCTCTGAACATCGTTTGCATTTTAGGAAAGCTCAGGGACGCCATTAGTAACCATTTATAGGATCTCTTGAAAACTAAACAATGAATACATCTGTTTTCTCCATCTGATCCAATTTTTGTCATCAAGAAATGGAAGAGATTTTGGAATACCATTGCTACAATTCATCTTTGTAGTAAAAGACGATTCACGATCCCTGGAAACACGACAACCGACGTGTAATTCTTGATTTCACGATCAAGAAAGCGAATCTGAAGTTCTAGATACTAATTTGTTAGTGCGGAAGTATTTTTGAATGGGAAAAGAATGAGAAAGAGATTGAGAGAGAATAAAAAATAAATATTATTGCTTGAATTATATCACATTATATGAAATTAGTCTTCGGTTCATTTTTATGTAAATGAATTTAAATTTAATTTTTTACGTATTCAATTTATTTTTAATTAAATCAATTTACTCCAAATTTTATCAACACATTTAAAACTTTAACAAAATCGATTAACTCCATTACAAATGTTTGATGTACTAACAAAAAGAAATATGCTTTATTGTATTTTTTAAATAGTCAAAATTTTGTGACAAAATTTAAAAGCTTAAATGATCAAATATTAGGGACAAATGAGAATTAACTCTGAATTAATTTTTCTGTCCCAAAAAAACTGTGTATTTAATTTCTCTATATTGATACAAAACAGACCACTTAACCCTTCTAATTCTAATTCTCTTGAAATACTATAGTATACAAAGTTGTATAATGCAAATTTCTATGAAAATCTTATTAAAAATGTTCATTGGAATTAACAAACAATAGCATATAGCATCCTATGAAGATGCTAAAATAACCAGAAAAATATGTTGACAAAGTTTATGTAGAAAGAATCATCTTCCATCTCCATTCCAAATCCAGATTGGCATGGTGATTTTCTTCAACACCAAAACTATTTTCTTGCACATGTCCTCTCACTCATCAAATCATAGCTATATAGTAAAAACTCAATGGTTTCTCATACACCACAACCCAATCCTTTAGCTTCTGTGCCTTTCATGATTCTTAGCCTTTTGCAGGAAGTCACAAACATGCTGCAAATAAAATGAAGTACTATTAGTTTGTGTATTAATAATTTTATATGTTAGACCTAAGAGACAAACCGGGTCAAAATTAATCCTCTGCAGCTAAATTTATGGTGCATCTGGTTATCTGATGCACTATAAAATCGACTGCAGGGGATGTAAATCCGTAAATCATAGACATGAACATATAAAACTAACACTCTAGAGTAAGAGAACTTACTCCCATGGAACATCTCCAACTAACATCCAATCACCATCCTTGTCTTCATAAGTTGGTGCATATTCAGATCCCTTATAACCTTCTCTTTCAGAATACTCACCTGAAATAACAAAATTCAGATTCATTTCAACAACAAAAATAAAAGCCTCACAAAGTAAGACTAGTCTATAGTTCTGTTTGAAAAAAATAGCGGATAACTGATAAACTAACATATAACAGATAACCTATTTGATTGAATTAGTAGAGTTTTGTTATATGCAATTCTCTATCAAATTTTCTCTCAATCTTACCTATGGTCAACTTGAACATGGTTTCTAGAGCTTTGAGTAATTCTGAGTACCCTCCATAGACCCTTAAGTCAATCTTTCTAAGGTAAGGGGCACCATCCATGCTCACTTTCACAAAGATCCCACCAACATCAGCCTCATGCAAACTGTTTTTCCTGTAAGATCTAATCGGTGGCCACCCAACTATCTTTGCTCTGCAATATCAAAATCAAATTCAATCCATCAGTTCAAAATTCAACTCCTAACAAAAAAGAAAACCTTCAACTCCTAAACAATTCAACTCTACGACAGCAGTACTGTGCTGCTGCTGTAATTCTATAGCAGCAGCACCGTACTTCTGTCGTAGAGGATCCAATGTTTTAGTTTTTTATTGATTGAAACTTACTTTGCAGGAGGGGCTGCAGAAGAACTTTCCACAATATGCTCATCGTTTGTAACCTTGGAAATTGAAACAGATTCTTCAGAAGTTTGAGGTAATTGTCTTTTGTTGTTGTTCTTAACAACACTACTACCATGTATGATTTTCTTCTCCTCTTCCTCTGTTATTCCTGGTAACCCCAATCTAAGCTCAGTTGCCTTGAATTCCATCTTCCTTATTTGCAAATCGTCTTCTTCAATAACAAAATATATAGTGATTAAAGTTTAAGGAATTTGATGCTATAGAAAGAAATGCGTAACACTTGTGTCAAAAGTATGAAATGCAAGGTTGTGTTTTATAGGAATAATCATAATCACTTTGACATTAACATAAAAAAAACATTGTTTTGAATTTAATGCATAAATTATGGACAAAGGCAAGCTAAGTTGTCGGTAGCAACATCAACAGATTTAAAGAATGGTGTCTCCTTATAGGGGTGACAAGAATGGGACATATTCACCTACCATTTGGTCTGGAATTTGGATGGTTGAGATTGTTTTGAGAACGAAATCTTGAGCGTTGATTTTGAGGAAACATGAGCATGTGAATGGAGGGTCCCTTATGTGAGTTGGTTATGGGAAAGCTACGGTTTTGTGTTGGGTTTTGATTTGGAATTGAATTGCTTTGTGGGGTGTCATAATGTGTCACACGTTTTGTATGATCATGAAATTGACATCTTCTTTGTCATTTCTTTTGCAATAATGACTAGTTTTGTGCCTAACTTGATTTATCAAATTTGAAAAGTGATGTATGTTCTAGATGGGTGTACAATTACATATTTTGGTATTTGTATGTGTAATTTTTATATAATATTTGTATTGCTATAGATATTACTCTGTCAAATTAAATCGAATTGAAGTTAAAATAGTTGAATAATTATATTTGTTTGGTGACTCGGGTCTTATAACACACACAATTTTAAAATCAAATTAAATAAAAAATAAACCGAATTTAAATTGAAATTGAATCGAATCAAAATTGAAAATGAAAATATTAAAAACAAGTTAAAATTTGTAATTAAAAAAATTTGAAAAAAATATAATAGTTAGATTATTTAATAAATGATTTAATTTAAGAAAAAAAATTATTTTTTAATAGTTTAATACAATTAAAATTTTCAAATCAATATATCTAATTAATAATTTGATTCGATTTAATTTTCAATAAATTAAAACACTTCGATTTAGTGATATTTTACTATATTTGATTCGATAAAAAAAAAATCTGAGTTTTTTTTGTAGACATTTAAGGTATAGTGTGTATGGTATATTTATTGTGCATCATTTTATATAATACAATTCGAGCTACAAAGTTGACCAATAAATTTATGAAAAGGTATTGGACCAGGTCAAAATAAGTTTCATCGTGATTTTCTTTTAAAAAATTTAGACGCAGATTTAATTCTATAGTTTTTTCATTTTATTTCTCAACACTTGATATCAATGATTTTTTGTTTTAGAAATACTTACATAGAAACAAGAAAAAGATACGTCATTACATTATGCTATTTAAAATTGACCATGTTTATATTTTATTGTTTTTTTTCTTTTGGCTGCTTTGGAAGTTGAGCAGATCAAGTGCAATGTATGAAAAGAGGAAAGGCAAAGCATATATTGCACGATTGCTTAAAGATTTAAATTGATTTTTGCCTAGCAAAGCCCAGCATAATAACATGATTGCTTAAATTTTGAAATTGATGTTTGCCCAACAAAGCAACTATCAAATCGCTAATACAGTTACTCATTCATTACACATTGTGGCATTGGATCACATATTCAAAGACTATGACTTTAAAATTTTAAAGAATATTGAGTATAGTTAAAGAAACTTTAAAATAATTGATAATGGTGGTTAGACTTAAGAGCGGGTGAATCCAACTCTGTTAATAATATAATTTATAGATTATTATTTCGGGCCGACTATAGAACTAATAAAATTGATTCAATTCAGAGGTTCAATCTAATCAAAACGTTCTTTCAGGTGGTGGATGTAAGATCCCAATTTTGACCCTAAGATCCCTCATGCAATTTCATCATAAGCATTAGCATTGAGATTATACTTTGGAATCCTCCTTACCCCTCTTTCATTAGGTTTGTTTTTGGGGAGATCACCAAGCATTTTGTGATTATATCATACTTGTATTTTATCATTTCACTAACCAAAATACCAAAAATATGTCTTTGTATTTGCCTAACTCTTTTGTAGGTAGGGCATGATCTCATTGATTCATCAAGATCATATCTAGGGTTTGAGACCCTCATGAACAAAGTGTACAACCAAGAATTGATTCAAGAATGGTTATAAACATCATATATGAGTCCCAATGATCTCTACATGTTATATTGATCAAGTTTGCTTCAAGAGTTTGAGGATGTTTTGTCTTGGAAACCCTAGTTTGGCTGGGTATCTTGAGTAACTTCTCCAACAAGCTATCTCACCAATTGATAAAATTTCTCAAGGGGCACATAAAATTTCATCATCTTATGCATATATGATCTACCATGAGCCAAGAAAGTCAAGAGAATTGGAAGTTGGCAAGTTGGTTGATGGTGGTTGGCCAGATGAATTCATCTCATCAAAACTGGGACTCCCTAGACCCTATCTCCTACAATTTTCACCATATGAAAATTATTCCAAGAGAAAACTTACTCTAGATGATAATATAAACAACTTTAATGTTGAGACCTAGAGCTAGTTTTGCTTGGAAAATCATTTTCTATGTTGAAACATTATAGGTCATTTTGTCTAAACCCTAATTTGAAAGTCAACTTCTCAAGGTCATAACTTTCTCAATTTTTATGAGATGAAAGATTTCAAAGTTTCACAATCAAATTTAATGTGTCTACTTCAACTTTGATGTTTGGAGTGGGAACTAATTCAACTTCTTTGAACATGTGATATGAGGCTACATTATAGGTCACTTTTGACCTATACCATTGATCAAATGATTTTTCCAAACTTTAAAAATGCATAACTCTAGCATTTTAAATCCAAATGACATGAAATTTATGACCATTTTGAAGGTCTTTGATATACCTACAACTTTGATGAAGACACCTTTCTCATTTGAAGCTCTTATAAATAGTTAAGCAAGGTGGAATATTGAGACATATGGCTTGACACTTGGAAAATTTTTGATATGTCAATTTTTTCCAAACTTCCACCTCAAATATCTCCAAGTTCCAAGCTCTAAATGAAAAAGTGTTCAACATCAAACTTGTTCCTCTTGATCTCACATTTCCAAGAGCTCAAATTCATCCATTTTGGACTTGAAATGCATAGGCTACGCATGGCTTAAACATGCTGATATCATTTGGCATGGATCAACTTCAAACATCAATGTTCAATTGCCTTGCATTCCAAGCTTGCTTCCACACATCTGATCATTCATTTTGGACTTCAAGCTATCATTTCATGGGCCTATGCGCGCCCATGTACCATGCTTTCATCATTTGCCAAATTTGGAAGGTTGAAAAGAGTGTGCAAATATCACATGGATTTGGCTATATATACAGCTGCATTTGCTCATAAATCACACGCACATTGCGCCAACTTTGAATCTCCATTGAAAACCCTTCACTCTAAGAGGATAACCCTGATAAATTCATTTGAATTTGAGCTTGAATCTCCACTGTTTTGGAATTCAATTCTCCAGGAGTCCATTGCTTCTAAACCTTTCCATTCCTCTCATACAAGCAAGTGAAGTGAAGCCAATCACAATTCAGATCAAGATCTAGCAAGCTCAGACCTCCATTGAAGGTAATTTACAGAAATTTTAAACTCGTCGATTCTCTTAAATTGTTGCTCAATTCCATTGATTCTTGAGTTGTCTGAAGTCCTACCAATGTAGGCAAGAAGATTGAGTTGCTTTGAGGCCAAATCGAAGCAACTCAGATCATGTACCTCATTTTTCAATTCCACATATCTCTTAATATATTTGGAATTGGAAGAATTGGAGGTGATATTTGTGATCAGTGATGTTTTTTCTCTAAGATCATGTCCCTGTTTGTTATTTTGGTGGTGGTTCATGTTGACCAGTCCGGTGAAGCTCACCAGAGAAGACAACCGGAGCTCTGGCTCCGGTGATGAGGTGTCTTGAGTCTGAGCCACTTGATCCAAGTCTCGTGTTCTAATCTGGATCGTTTGTTTTGATTACCTCATTTGCCACGCAGTTGACTAAGGAACACATGGAACGCGTGTTTTGGATCATCAGATCTGCCACCTCAATTAATGAGGGAGATCTGATGGTCCACGTAATTTACATTTTTTTTATTTTTATTTTAATTCCATTTTCTTCAATAATTCATATTAAATTCAATATTGATCCAAAAAATATGGGACTTTCACCAAAAAATTTCAAAGATTTTTCTCTTTCATATTCTGAATTAAAATTATTTTTTTGGATCATTATTAATATTTTTCATGAATTAATTGATTTTTAATTTGTTTTTAATTGTTTAAAAATATTTTTAAGTGTCCAAAAACTATGAAATTTTTTCCCCAAGGTCCTTTGACCTTGTTTGACCTATGATAAATCTCATGGCCATTTATTTGGTGTTTTAATGAGATTTTAGGATTTGGACAAAACATACTTAAATTTAATGCATTATTTTAATATTTTTAATTGAATAAATATCATTTTAATTGTGTTGACCATTTGTATTGACTTAATTGAGTTTAATTGTTTGTTGTTGGGCCTTGGTCAAGGTTGATTTGACTTTGTTAAATTAATATCATTGAATTTAGGGGATTGATGGAATGTACATTCCATCTCCCAAAATGAATGAATGATATTAATTTGGTAAAAGTCCTCCTTTGACCAATTTATGATCTTATTCATCCCCTTCCCCTTCATCTAATTCCCCTTCTTCATTCATTTCTTTCCATTTGGCCAATGACATCTCAAAGTCCTAGTTGATTAAAAAATGAACATGAGTATAGATGAGATTAGGCCACACCTTTTGCATATTTTTGTTTGTGGTATGTTTAATGAGCATAGTTCTCAATACCATGTCTCCAACATGCATTAACACCAAAAGTTTATTGCCCGGCCTCAAATAGTTGTGACTTCTACATAAGTCCAATTACGATTGCTTAACATAGCACTAAATTTGTGACATAAAAGGCATAAGCATCCTAGTTAGTGAGATTGTAAGTCTCCCCTCTTCCATGGTATTGTGCGGAAACTTGGCATTTTTTCCTTCCTTTGGAAGACGTTTTGGTTCAAGGATCCATGCTTGTGGCAAGTGGGTTGAGTGTTCTCCAAAGAATGTCTTGAAATCAAAAGCAAAACAAAACTAACTACTAACTTACTAACCATTAACTTTTAATTTCAAGCTTGTACTTTAATGCAATTTACTTTTAGTATCTTATATCATTTGCCATTATACATATCATTCTAATTGTTTATGTTAATGTAATTTTCACTTTGTCCATTTGGACCGTATTGTGTGATATTATTTTGTTTGTATATACTTTGCTTGTTTTTGTGGTCTTTGACCATTAAGGCACATAATAAAAACAAAAATACTAAAAAACTTTTGAGTTGACTGTTGGTTTGATCTTGCCCAAATGGACTTAGAACTTAGGCAACATTCCTTTGCTAATGGACTTGGCCAATGCCAAGTTGTTGAAGAACGAAGAGCTTGCAATTTGAATTCATATGATACATTATTCTAGATCCCTCCAGATTCATCTGCAACATTGATCATTATGAAGCTGTTATGTTGAACCTATGCCTTATGGAATTCATCTGCTACATGGGCTATTTTAAAGAAGATCATTGAAGTGGATAAGCTTGGATGAGGCCATCTTTATTTGATGTCTGTGCTCTTCAAGATTGATATAATTGTGCATTTGTGTGTTTCTTGAATAAAAGTCCAAGGGAATTCTAGGTTTCTATTGACATACTTGTCTATTGGATTGCTACCCATTTGGTCAGATCTTTTCAACTTTAAACTTTTAAATTGTGTGCATAGGGTAGTCTCTTCATCTTCTCCCCATTTCTTTAATTTCAAAGTCTCTCCCTCCATTTTCAAAACTTTCTTTTTGTGAACTATTTTTGTTCTAAACTTTGACCACTTGCAAAAAGATAGAAACTTTGACCTTATGTCATTGCCTTTTCAAACTTATTTTCTTAAATCAAACTTGTAAAAAGACTTAACTATACTTGACTTAAACTTTCAAATAGACAAAAAGAACTAACCCATTCAAACCATTTTTAGGCCTTTGTGCCTTCCAAGCTTAATTTTTGTTAAAACCAACATACTCATTTTGAAATTTGTAGCACGAACTACTAGGTTTTGATCCCTCATTTATATGTTGGTACGTAGGTACAAGACCGAACATCTTGTCAAACACAAAAATATAATTAATGAATTCTTTTCTCATCCCCCACTTTATTTGTTTGAAAACATCATCTTGTACAAAATACATATGCACACAAAAAGGGCTCCCTAGGAGTACCTAGGACACTTTGGGTGCTAACACCTTCCCTCTGTGTAACCAACCCCCTTACCTGTGATCTCTGACTTTTATTAGCTTTTATTTGAAAACTTCTTACTAATTGGGTTTTGTTCGTACTTTTTCCCTTTTCCCTTGGAAACAATAAAAGTGCGGTGGCGACTCTTGTTAATTAATCTCTAGCTTGTCAATAGCTTGATGATCATGAATTTCCCGGTACAAAAATTAAGTGGCGACTCTGCTGGGGAGTAGTCTCCAATGAGTTTAGCCTACTTTTTGTGTGAATATATTTGTATATATGTGATGTTTGTATATATGTATGTGTGATATAATCTGCTTGTTGTGCTTGGTGATCTCTGAGTGGTGAGATAAGTTATAACCCGAACTTGAGTGCAATTAAGATAGGAGGATGGTATAGTCATGTTCAACTTGTGTGGAGTAGTCCTTAACAAGTTGGCTTGAGATCCATCTGCTCAGTGGAGACTCCTTTGGGTTTAGAAGTGTCACACAAGTATTTGTGGTTAGGCATTGCTATTTCTAATTGGGTCTGAGATGCTGAGGACCTTAGAACATCTAACCCATCTTGGCCTATTTAGGACGTAGTGCGGAAACTGTTCAAGTGTAGACTTGATAACAGTTGTTACGCGATACTACACTCAGACGAGTTTCTCTTGAGAATATTATGGGTCGATGAGACAGTCATCTTAACCTGTAATATCCGATAGATGGAACTAAGACTTTGGGAACTTTTTAGAACATGATCTACAGGTTTTATCCTTAGTTCACTCCTTTGGGATGGTTCTTACCCAGACTCCATGCTCGTGACTTGCAACAAACCTTTGATTCTTGGTTGATCTAATCAAGTCTTGTCAATATCAATAGAACTTGGGTGTTGATAAAGTGTAAACCATAATCCACCAAAATGGATGATTGATCTTGACAATGACATGATTCATCCCTTGACCTTTGTTTGCCTTGTGTGTGATCCCTTATTTGTGATTGTTGCATTCATGCATTTCATGCGCATCATAACATTCATCACACAACATTTCAAGGAACTAAGATGTCATTTGGAAATATTTTCAGACCGTGGATTGTGGACGAAGTAACACTAAGAAGTACAGTTTCAGATGTCCATACTTGAAAGATTTAAGGAAGCTAGCATCTTTTGTATTAGATCCATTGGACTTCAAACAACGTCATGGGAAGCTTCTATCCATCTTGTCTACCGATGTGGTTGAAGGACTCTTGAGTGTATTGGTGCAGTTCTATGATCCTCTCTACCATTGTTTCACTTTCCCGAATTTTCAGCTTGTGCCTACCTTGGAGGAGTATTCTCATCTTTTAGGGATACCTATTTCTAGTAGTGTGCCTTTTAGTGGATTGGAGGAGAGTCCCCGATCTAGTATTATTGCTAAAGCTCTTCACTTGAAAAAGTCTGAGATAGAGGCTCATTGGGTGAAGAAAGGAGGGTTATTTGGATTGCCATCTGCTTTCCTCATCAAGGAAGCTACCACTTTTTCTCAAGCTGGTAGTGTGGACGCTTTTGAAGCTATCCTTGTGTTGTTCATCTATGGATTAGCTTTGTTCCCTAACATTGACGGTTTTGTTGATGTTAACGCCATTAGACTTTTCTTGATTGAGAATCTTGTGCCTACTTTGTTGGGTGATATGTATTTCTCTTTGCATCTAAGGAGTTCTAAAGGTGGTGGAACTATTGTCTGTTGCATTCCTCTTCTGTACAAGTGGTTTATTTTGCACTTTCCTCAGACGTATGCTTTTGTGGAGAACAAACAATGTCTAAAGTGGTCTCAGAGACTTATGTCTCTCACTAATGATGATATAGTTTGGTATGACCCATCTTTAAGCAGTTTGGAGATTATTGATAATTGTGGTGAATTCTATAATGTACCCCTCATTGGTACACAAGGAGGAATTAGATACAACCCTGCTTTGCCTCGTCGTCAACTTGGGTTCCCCTTGAGAGACAAACCTAATAACATGTTGTTAGAAGGTCTTTTCTATCAAGAGGGTAAAGATCCCTAACATTTGAAGCAGAAGATTGTGCATGCTTGGCATAATGTGCATAGGAAAGGAAGATCCGAGCTTGGTCCGCGCAATTGTGTGGCTTTAGAAGTTTACACTCTTTAGGTGAAGAAGAGAGCTATGGAGTTGAAGATTCCTTATCCTTGTGAAAGACCTATGTCTATGGTTGTGGTTGAGCCATTAACTCTCCCTAACCAAGATATAGAGGAGTTGGAAGACGCGCTCGCCAAGATGAAGCAAGAGAAGGATATGTGGGAAGAGTGTTTCCGTGCTTTGAGCAAGAAGCATGAAGAGTTGCAATTGGAGTCTAAGGACAAAGATGCACTGATTGAGCTACTTGAATACCGAGTGACAAAGAGACAGAGAGAGCCAGAGGTTTCATCTTCTAGCATGCCTCAGCCTTTTGTTGCTTGGAAAAAGATTGTTGACCAGCTTGTCCTCGAGAAGACTCAGATGAAGGCTTCTTTTGAGACCGAGATTCGTCGCATTCGAAGGAAGTACGCGCCTTCAGCCAGATCTTCTGACACCGTTGTTAGGGATCCTTAGGATGACTAGTCTCCTTTTCTCTTGTATTTTTTTATTTTGGTTTCTGAAATTATACTCAGTGTAATCCTTCCAATTTATATAAATAAAAAGAGATTTTTAGTCATATCCAATTGTTGCAATTGCCATTTAAATATATATATATATATATATATATATATATATATATATATATATTTGCAAATGATATAGTAAGTTCCTTGAAAATAAAAATAATCAAGCATTCCATCTCATGCATCATTTGCATAAGCAGGTTTTTTCCAGGTGTCTGGTTGGTGTTCTTTTGTGCTTTAGCCAAGCTGACTCACCGATACAACACCAGAGCTAATCATCCAAGAATCATGGAACACCTTGAGCAAGAGAACCGAGATTTGAAAGAGGAGATTGCCCGACTAACTGCCATGATGGAGTCAGTTCTTGCTGCCCAGAGCCAAGCTTCTCCAACACCTACAACTCCTCCCGCGAGGACAATTATTTCCGACGTGGTGACCTCTATTATGCTTGCTGCCACCGCCCACTTCGCTCCGAACTTGTCTGCTGGATTCCCGTGGGGAATGCCACCCAATTTTGTGCCAGAAGGTTTCTCTCCCACTTTTGCTTCCATGCCGGCATCTAGCCCGGTCATGTCTGTGCCACCTCTAGTTGTGCACACTTTGCCTCGTGTAGAGGACACAATCTATCATTCCGAGTCGTCTGAGGCCCTGGATGTCTATGAGAAGATGGATGAGATGAAGGACCAATTTCTTGAGTTGCACAAGGAATTGAAAAAGCGGAGAGGCAAAGATCTGTTTGGGAAGAGTGTTGTTGAACTGTGCTTAGTGCCCAATGTGAAAATCCTAGTGAAATTCAAAGTTCCTGACTTTGAGAAGTATAAGGGAAACTCGTGTCCACTCAATCATCTTGTTATGTATGCTCACAAGATGTCAACCCAGACAGATGATGACCAGTTGCTGATTCACTATTTCCATGATAGCCTGACAGGTGCTACACTCTATTGGTATATGGGGTTAGATAGTGCAAGCATCCGCACTTTCAATGACCTAGGTGAGGCTTTTGTGAAACAGTACAAATACAACGTTGATATGGCGCTAGATAGGGACCAACTGAGGTTCATGTCTCATAAAGATAAGGAGACATTCAAGGAGTATGCCTAACGTTGGAGGGAGTTGGCTGCCCAGATCACTCCTCCTTTGGAGGAGAAAGAGATGACGAAAATCTTTCTGAAAACCCTGAGTTCATTTTACTATGAACGTATAATCGCCAGTGCCCCCCAATGATTTTACCGAAATGGTAAATATGGGGATGAGACTTGAAGAAGGGGTCCGTGAAGGACGATTGTCAAAAGAGGAGGTGTCAACTAGCAAGAAATATGGGAGTAGTTTCAGTAAGAGGAAGGATAATGAGACCAATGCAATTTCTAGTAGGAGGCAGAGGAGGCCTCAAGCAAGAAGAAATCCACCACCACGTCAACATCATCATCATCAAGTATCTTTCGTCATTCCAGTATTTTCCAATCAGCAAACAATACCAATTCAACAACAACAACATCAGTATCAAAATCAACGTCAATAACAACAACCGCAACAAAGAACAAACACCTACAACAACAATAATTCCAACAACAATCATCACCAGCAACAGAACTTTGAGAGGAAGAAGGTCTCTTTTGACCCAATTCCTATGTCATATGCAGAACTGTACCCATCATTAGTCCTCAAAAAATTGATTCAACCAAGGAATCCACCACAGATCCCAGAACCACTTCCTTGGTGGTATAAACCCGAACTTCGTTGTGCTTTTCACCAGGGTGCACCTGGGCACGATATTGAGAATTGTTATCCATTGAAATATGAGGTGCAGAAGCTTATGAAGAGTGGCATGGTGTCTTTTGAAGACCGCACGCCTAATGTGAAAGCTAATCCTTTGCCCGCTCATGGGAATTCTTCAGTGAACATGTGTAGAAGGGTATTCGTTACCTTTAGATTCATTGAGTAAATCAAAAGTAAATCATACAATTCGAGTCGCCACCGCACTTCTATTTATCCAAAGGAAAGGTTAGAAAGCGAATAAAAACTGAGAAGTTTTATCAAATCAAAAACTAATAAAAATGTCAGAGATTTGGGTAAGGGGGTTGGTTATGCAATGGGAAGGTTTGAAGCACCCAAAACATCCTTAGTACTCTAAGGGAGCCCTTTTCACCAATGTTGTAAGGTAGGTTGGTATTTGTGAAGAAATATTTGTGCAAACATGATTGGGGAGATGAGAGAAGAATATACAAATTATTTACAATTTTTGTGTTTGAATGGATAAACCCATTGCCTACGTACCATCTTAAAAAAAGATTAGGATCAAAACCTCGTAGTTCGGGGTAAAAATCTCAAAAGAAGTTGGTGAATTGATTGGTCCAAAAACCTTAAGGTCTTTTGTTATCAAAGGGAGAAAACTAAACCTAGAGCCACAAATCCACCATGTGAGGAGAGCTTCAACATGCTAGTGAGGGGTTAACCCTATAATAAGCATGGAAGACTTATAGTCCATCACTAAGGATATAGATGAGTATTATATCAACCTCTAGGATAACTCAAACCTAATAGCTCATGTTTATAAAACTTTGGCAAAAGTGGACATTGAAACCACAAAACAATTGAATGAGTTGTATTTACAAATGAAAATTATTCACAAAATAAGGTCAAAGTTGACTTAAGGATTCAATTTAAAATAAGTGTTATGAAAAGAGTTTGGAAAATCAAAAGCATAATGCTTAGGTTTCTAATTTTTGAAAACAATGTTAATGTTTGCACAAAAGTTTGGCTTGGGTTAGAGTGGGGAGAAGAAGAGAATGACTAGGTCCTAAACATGCAAAGATGAAGGAAGAGAAATAAAACCACATGGAGTTCCCTTCTTGAGATCATAGTGATGATCCAAGTTGCTCCCATCCTTTGGAATTAGCAAGCAATAAACAAATAACTCAAGCAATCAAGAAAATAACAATCGTGCTCCTAGGAATCTTCCAATGGCTTTTGTATCTCTCACTATGGATGCTCATGACAATGGTTCTTATAATTGGCAAGTTTGGGATCCCTAGCACACAAGAACATACAAATCAAAAAGTTCCACAATACAAATAAAGAATGGACAAGAGTGAGTTTAGAATTAGGGGTCCTTTCAATGTTTATCTTCAAGATTAAGCATTCTAAAGGCATGAGGTCTAGTTGCTCTTTGACAATTTTAGCATTCTAAAGGTATGAGGCCTAGTTGCTCTTCAAACTCCATTAGCATAGGTAAGGTCCTAAAATCTAAGTCCTTTTTCCATTTGCATTGGGTTCACACAATCAAAACAAAACAAGCACAATAGTATATACACAATAATATGCTCAAGTGAGCAAAAGGCAAATTGTATTAACATAAACATGAGCTCAAGTGAGTAAAGGGCAAAGACAAATGAATTAATGAGCAAGAAATTAAATTGCATTAAAGTAAATTGCAAGAATTAAATGCTTGAATTAAAAGTTAGTCATTAATAGTTAATGTTAGTGTGCCATAAGGCAATTTAGCGCTATGCTAAGCAATCATAAGTGGACTAATGTAGTAGTCACACCTATCTGAGATCGATCAATAAAACTATAGGCAACAAACACAAGTTAGAGACCATGACTAGTAAGCCAAGCTCCTACAACTTGCCATGCCAAAAGAAAAGAAGAATGATCTTGTGTTGATTTAGGTTTTTTGCTTGACCAAGAAGCAACCTATCCTTAATGCAAAGCAATTCACTTGATCTTTTATCAAGATGAATCTGATTTGAATCAAGGAAGGTTAAGCCTCTCATATGTCAAGGCTAACCACCAATCTTTAACTCATTGATCAAAAAGAAAAAGAAAAAGAAGAAGAAGAAATGGAAATGTACATAATTGAAAGTCAAATGACATAAGCAAAATACATTTACCAAATGTAAATGGTATCAACATCAATCAATGGTAAACAGAAGCAAGATGAAACTTAGAAGTCAATAAATAAATAAAATATTTTTGGTATTTTTTGTAATTAAAATAATACTTGAATAAAAATAATCAAACAAAGGTCAAACTTCAAATCCATTTCAAATCAACTTGAAAAAGTCCAAATGGATCATCCTAAGTTCAACATGGTCAAACAAGGTTTGACAAAAAATTTCATCATTTTTTGAAAACAGAAACTAATTTTAAACAATTAAAAATGAAGAAAAATAACATAATTGAACTGAAATCTCAAATAAATCTCAAATCAATCTCAAATCAATTAAGAAATTGATGAGAATATTTTTCATAGATTCATCATCATTCAAAGATATTAAGAAAATATTTTTGCATTTTTTGAATATTGGAAACTATTTAAAATGAATTAAAAATAACCAGAAAAGAGAAAATTCACAAAAATATTAAATGACATGATAAAAAATATTAAAAATCATTTTTAGAAACTAGAATTTAAAAGAGAAATAATGAAATTGGTCCCATATTTTTTGGATTTAAAATGAAAGAGTTATGAATTTTTGAAATAAAATGAAATAAAGAAAATAAAATGAAATAATCAGAAATTGGGAAAAAGCCTGGCGCGTTGGATCAAGTTCATTAAATGATGTGGCACATCAGATGGTTGTAAAGCGCGCGCGCACCAAAGGCCTTGGTCAAATGAGAAACATAAAGCATTTAAAAAAGTCATAACAATCAAAGGCTCTGATTCAAACTGGAAACAACAATCAACGGTCCAGATGCAATCTGATGTGGGGGAAGGTGGTGTACACCACCGTCCTCTCTGCCGAGCAAGCCAGCTCCGTCCAGAGTTGCAGGTTTGCAAAACCTCACCAAAATGTACGATCATCATATCATTGGAAAGCTGGGGTGATGTACATCACCCCTGTGCCATTGGTTTCTACTCTAGACTCTCATAGAAGGAGAAATCTGAGATAGAAAATTATGGAGTTCAATCTGAGTTTTCTCAATTTATGAAATTAAATAGACAAATCAATTGCCACTTATGAGAGGACTTCAGAGGAACCAACAAACATAGTAAATGAGCAAGATCCAAGGAGATTCGAATGGAAAAAGTTTGAACAACAACCTTTGAAGTGCAGCTCTACAAGGAACGATCTCTTCCAATTCTTTGTTGCAGTGTGTTCTTGCGATGGCAAAGTAGCTAGGCTTAGGAATTGAAGCTCAATAATCAACCAAGGAAGTTGAAAATTGAACTGAAAAATTGAAGAAGAAAAATGCAAATATCCTTTGAGTGCAAGGTGGGATTTCAATTATGCAGAGTGTTAGGCGCCTTAAGGTTGGAAATGAATGAAGCTAAGCACCTGTATTTATAGCATGAGATGATGCAAGCCTTGCCAAACTCGTGTGCATGTGGAATGAGGGCCTCCATGCATGGGCCTGTACAGGCGCATGGGAGGCCCAAATGCAATGGCAATTGAGTGTTAAGATATAAGTAAGATGAATTGGACGTGCAAATTTGATGGAATTGGCTTATGCACAAAGTTTTGATATGGTTTCCATAAATGCACACAAACTTTCACCTCTTCGAAAATGCACTTTTCCAAATTGAAACATGGCCATGTGGGTAATGGTTGGAAAGGTCTTGACATGAGGAACAAATTTTATGTTGAACAAAAATTCATTTGGAATTGGGAAATTAATGAAAACTGATCATGAAGTTCAAGGTGCAAAACATGTGTATGTGAATTTTGCCAAAATGGACCAACTCCAAGCCCTTCTGTTTCAATGATGCAAGCCTCAAATGACAAAACCTTCAACATAAGCATTGTAAATCTTTTCAAGAGATGCTTGGGAGGCATATATGATGATTGAGATCTTTGTGAACAATTGTCATGCTTGCTTTCAACTTCATTTGGCCATTCTTTGAGCATAGGGGCCTCCTAGGAGCCTTGGGTCACATGATTGCTCAAGCTACAAAACAAAAGATGTTAGTGACATATTTTTGTGCTTTTGGTTAGTAAACAAAATAAGAAATGCAATAATATATAATTCAAGAATGCTTGGTGGTCTCAAACCAACTCACACATGTCCCACCCTAGGGTTAAGGAGCCAAGATGCTATGATCCTTAAGGCAAATGCAATGTGCAATGATGTGATGCCATGAGGGATCTTAGGGTAAAAATTAGGGTCTTACAGATGCCCCTATTTAAGGGCATTCTAGCCGGAGATATGAAGGTTAAAATCTTTGTCTCAACGAGGTAGAATGAGCTTAAATAATAACAAAGAGACAAATTTTGGTCCCTAAGAGACCTCATGATGCAAATGTATATATGCAAAAGTTAATAATCTGTGGGGATATACGTCCACAAAGGAAAAAGAAATCAGGAGAAACTGAAAATCCATATGAGTAATACACTCATAAATGGGACATAGACTCCGGGGACTTTACTGGGGAATAAAGGGGATAAAATGCGTGAGCAGGTCACGACTTGAAATTTGCTGAGAGACACAAAGGGATTCTATGAAAATAAATCAATGGAAATACTCGAGCTGACGCAAAAATGCATGTATTGGGGAATATGCCAATACAGCAAAAATATCCACAAAGGATACTTCGGATAAAAATCCGGACTTGGGTGGGGAAAAAATCCACCAAAGGACTCAGCTGGGAAAATCCATAAAGGAACTCAGCTGAGGAAACAAAAAACTGAGGTATTGTCGGTTACTGGGTAATAAGCTCAAGGAGACATGTGATCAAAACACCGGTATAAGGGTGAGAGAACAACACGCTCGGGAAGAATGAATATCTAAGACCGGTATAAGGGTGAGAGATATCAATCATCCAAAACATCTGAGGAAGACCTAAAAAGGTACATTCAACTCAAGAAAATCTAACTCCACATGGGACAACAAGTCATAATAGGGAGCAGAAGGAAGGAACGCCAGGGATACCGGTATAGGGCATATAATAGGTGACCAACCAAGGCGTGAATTGGGGAATATTTCCAAAACACTCATCATCCGAAAGGAGGGCTGAAAAAGCAAACTCGATTACAGGATGGGAATTTGATTCCATAAGGAAATACGAATCTTACTCGACTGGGGAAGAAAATGACTTCGACTGAAGAGCGCATGAGATATATTATCTATTACCGTCAGAACGTAGATAACATACTTGCATGGAAGATTATCCACAACCGGTTACTGGGTTAATAAAGGATAAATCGACCGAAAAGAAAGGACATCGGGATACCGGTTACTGGGTATAAAATGATGACCAATCAAGGGGAGAAACGATCATTACCAAACAAGGGTGAATGAAAGATGACTCGCTGGGGATAAATTGCTTGAACAGAGGAATTATCCAAGAGATATATCACCGGTTACTGGGTGGTATACTCAGAAGGAGTATCAATACCGAATATTGGATAAAGATAACCAACAAAGAGGGGATTACATCTATCGGTTACTGGGTAGAAAACCACAAAAGAGAGTAACCGTCATCGGTTAGGATGAACAAAATCAAGGGTTAATTATGCAAGGGGATAAAAATGGGGTTTACAACTACCGGTTACTGGGTAGAAAACCACAGAAAAATAGGACTTACTACTACTGGTTACTGGGTAGGAGGCCACAAAACTCCGCCGGGGAAAAGATGGACAATTACTGGTTACTGAGCGATCATTCATCTAAACTTCGGGGAAGCTGCAAGGGACATAACAAGAGTAGTCAATCTAGGAACAAACTAGAGAGGCGCAATGAAGCAAGACTCAACCCAATGAGGATATAACTCAGGGGAGTAATTCCATCCCAATACTTGTTTTGGGAGGAAAATGAAACAAAAATGATCCACGAGGACATAACTCAGTGGGGAATATGGAAGAAAGGATAGACGCTTTCTGCCTATGGGGCTGACTCTATATGGAGATATCAGATACAAACATTTGCTTGGGGAAATTTATATCACCAAATAGCAGGAGATAACAAACAAAGATATATGGCAAAGAATGCAACATGAATATCTGAATGTTAATTATGCATGTATATGCGTGATTTATGTATGATAAATGCTGACAAACAGACATATCTAACACAAAACAGGTCTAGGAATCAATGGACGGGCATCCGGTACTACTTCTCAAAAGAGAAAGCCAGGACCATAGGAAAAAATCAAATCTGGTGGGGGCAACCAATACCAGGAAACACCAATCTCTGTAGGGAATAAAGGCCAATGCTGAGAATCGAGCGAAGTCGCTGCCAGGGACAAAGATCAATGCTAGGGGAACGAGAAGGATCACCGGGAACCAGAGACCGCTATTGGGAAATAGCAAGGGATCACAACCAAAGCTGGGGATCTTCCAACAGTACGCAGAGACAAAGATAAGATCAGTCAGAGGAGTCATCTACTGGGGATCTTATTAGGAGGTGAAGTGAAATTCTGTGGGGAACAACCACCTAACAGAAGCACATCAAACAAATCATCCACTTCTAGTTACGGAAGAATATCTCTGTTGCGGAAGAGGAGAAGCAGTCACTCCACTGGGGAAGGAAGAGAAAACATCTTTCTCAGAAGTTCCAAAGCCAAAATTAGGATCAGATAAAGCCTTAGCTAGGGGAACTACACGGATGAGATTCCTTTGTAGAAGAAACTCTATTGGGGGATCTACCGAGACAAGATAGGAAACTTTGTGGGGAATAACCACCAGACAGAAGTTTCAACATAATTCCTCATAATGCTGGAGAAACAAACTCTGCCGAGGAAAAGAGAAACAACGCTCCACTGGGGATAGAAAATAAATATTTTCATCACCCGCTCCGCTAGGAGGGAAAACCATCAGAGAAGGAGGAAACAACAACAATCAGGCTCCGATCAGGCAACTCTCCTGGGGGAAGACTGTTGGTGATCAAACCGGGGACAACCTGAAGGCGATCAGCTGGAGATAACCCACTGGCAACCAAATTGGGGAAGTCTAATATGAACAACCCTGTTGAGGATGGATGGGAAGCAAAACTGTTGGATATCACTGTATGTGAATCCGCTGGGATAAGTTACAAACCGATTTGTTGAAAATTCCACTCATGCTGGGATTTTCTGCTCACTTTGCGGGAGATTTCCAATCTGAATGAGGGAAGACCAACTTCCTCAAAGAGATAGCATATCAATTTATCAATTTATAAGGGATTTTAGGTCAATCCACAAAAGGGATGACAACCATATAATTGATAACACAAATGCTAGATCTAGACTCAACTGGGGAGCTAGAAGGCCGAGGCCAAGCTCTAGACACTCAGGGGATCTGGTGGAGTTAAAGATATACTTCTCTAAACACATCAGAAACAGAGCTTCAGACTCTCTCAGGTATTTTGGTGATGCATAATCTTCTTCTGCGCTCGCGAAGGGGACAACCTGAAATATAATGAAGAAGATACAAGTATGCTAGGAATAATGAACAAATGCCTTACCCTTTTGGAGATCATACTATCCTTGGGAGAGCACTGAAGATGTCTCAATTATCTTTTCAGTCATTGTGAATGTTCACTTTGTTTCAAAATAGTTTATAAAAACTTTATTTATTTAAAACAATGATATTTATCAATTAAAACATGCAAACATTTGTTAAACATAAACAAATAAGAGTGCAAAGAATTGGGTAAAGGCTCAAATTTATTTGATGGAATGGTAGTCTGCAAATGGCAAGACCCCATGGATCTTTACAAATTTGAAATTGGTGATATATATTGGAAAAAGGCTATATTTAACATAATGAACATTTCTCCACCAACTCTGAATCCGATGTATTTGAAGCTTCAGTTGAGGATGATTGAGCGAGAATCTTTGACAGAAGACAGCTGTAGGACAAAGTCTTGTCAGGATGCAGTTACTCGCCAAATCCCTAATTTTTGCCTAGATTGCCCCAGGGTGAGGTACTCAATCTAGCGGGATATATATATATTCATTTTTTATGTCTCTAACTTTTGCCTGGATTGCCCTTTCGGGTTTTTAATCCACCGAGACACTCATTTTTGCCTAAGTCGCCCTTTCGGGTTTTCAACTTAGCGAGCTATTCTATTTTTATTTTAGGCAAAGTATTTCTTGACTGCATCTGAATTCACAGGACGAGTGAAATATTCCCCATCCATAGTTGTAAGTACCAAAGCACCGCCTGAAAAGGCTCTGTTAACAACATATGGACCTTCATAGTTTGGAGTCCACTTGCCCTTGGAATCGGGCGCGAAAGATAAGACTTTCTTGAGCACAAGGTCACCTTCTCGGAACACACGAGGCTTGACCTTCTTATCAAAGGCTTTCTTCATCCTTTGTTGATATAACTGACCATGGCACATAGCAGTTAATCTCTTCTCTTCAATCAAGTTCAGTTAGTCATAACGACTCTGAACCCATTCAGACTCAGTCAACTTGGCTTCCATCAAGACTCTCATTGATGGGATCTCATCCTCCACGGGGAGCACAACCTCCATGCCATAAACAAGGGAGAAAGGGGTTGCCCCTGTTGAAGTGCGGACATATGTACGATAACCATACAAAGCAAATGGCAGCATCTCATGCCAGTCTTTGTACGTAACAACCATCTTCTGGATAATCTTCTTAATGTTCTTATTAGCAGCTTCAACAACCCCATTCATCTTGGGTCTATAAGGAGAATAATTATGATGTGCAATCTTGAACTCGCTACACAGCTCTTTCCTCATCTTATTGTTCAACTTAGATCCATTATTAGTAATGATCTTATCTGGCACACCATAACGACATATGAGTTGATTCTTGATAAACTTCACAACTACCTGCCTGATCATGTTTGCATATGACGCCGCTTCAACCCACTTGGTGAAGTAATCAATTTCTACGAGAATAAACCTGTGACCGTTGGACGCTTTTGGCTCTATCATGCCAATCATGTCAATTCCCCACATAGAGTAAGGCCATGGTGATAAAATCATATTCAGAAGTGTCGGGGAATATGAATCTTATCCATGTAAATCTGACACTTATGGCATTTCTTCACATATTTGCAGCAGTCAGACTCCATTGTCTGCCAATAGTAGCCTGCTCTTAACATCTTCTTTGCCATGGCATGTCCATTGGAATGAGTACCAAATGAACCCTCATGGACTCCAGTCATCAACAGGTCTGCTTCGTGTTTATCCACGCATCTGAGCAGAACCATGTCAAAATTTCTCTTGTAAAGCACATCACCATTGAGGTAGAGACTGCCAGATAATCTCCTCAAAGTCTTCTTATCTTTAACTAATGCCAAAGGCGGGTAAATATGACTCAGAAGAAAACATTTGATATCAAAATACCATGGCTTATCATCCTTCACTTCTTCAACTGCAAATACATGAGTTGGTCTATCCAAGCGCATCATAATAATATTGGGGACTTCATTCCAGAATTTCACCACAATCATCGAAGCAAGCGTAGAAAGCGCATCTGCCATCCGATTCTCATCTCGAGGAATATGATGGAAATCAACCTCAGTAAAGAAAGTTGAAATCCTCCTCGCATAATCTCTATATGGGATGAGGCCAGGCTGATTCGTCTCCCATTCACCCTTAATCTAATTAACAACAAGGGCCGAATCACCATAAACATCAAGATGTTTGATCCTAAGATCAATACACTCTTCAAATCCCATAATACAGGGCTCATACTCCGCCATATTATTCGTGCATTTGAAAGTTAGCCTTGCTGTAAAAGGAAAATGTGTGCCCTGAGGAGTAATAATCACTGCCCCAATACCATTTCCATATTGATTTACAGCGCCATCAAACACCATGCTCCATCGAGAACCAGGCTCTGGCCCTTCATCGAGCGTAGGCTCATCGCAATCTTTCATCTTTAAATACAGAATCTCCTCATTTGGGAAGTCGTACTAAACTGACTGATAATCCTCAATTGGTTGATGTGCCAAGTGGTCAGCCAAGATACTACTTTTAATAGCTTTCTGAGCTCGATACTCAATATCATACTCAGACAACAGCATCTGCCTATGGGCAATCCTCCTAGTTAAAGCAGGCTTCTCAAAGATATACTTGATTGGATCCATTTTGGATATCAACCAAGTCGTATGATTCAACATATACTGGCGTAAGCGCTTAGCAGCCCAAGCCAAAGCACAACATGTCTTCTCAAGCATTGAGTATCGAGACTCACAATCAGTGAACTTCTTACTCAGATAGTAGATAGCATACTCTTTCTTCCCTAATTCATCTTGCTGACCCAATACACAACCCATAGAGTCTTCAAGAATTGTCAGATACATAATCAAGGGTCTCCCTTCCACAGGCGGGGACAGAATTAGAGGCTCAGACAGATATTCCTTAATACTGTCAAAGGCTTTTTGGAAATCCTCGGTCCAATCATGACTCTGATATTTCCGGAGGAGCTTGAATATCGGCGCACATGTGGCAATCATGTGAGATATAAATCTGGAAATATAATTCAAGCGGCCAAGAAAACCTCAGACTTGCTTCTTAGTTTTGGGCGCAGGCATCTCTTGTATTACTTTGACCTTGGCGGGATCAACTTCAATACCTCTTTCACTGACAATAAAGCCCAATAATTTGCCGGAACAGACTCCAAATCTACACTTGTTAGAATTCAGACGAAGCTTATACTTCCTTAGACGCTGAAAAAGCTTCAACACGTGCTCTATATGTTCAACTTCCGTTCTCGATTTCGCAATCATATCATCAACATATACCTCGATCTCCTTGTGCATCATATCATGAAACAAAGTAGTCATAGCTCGTTGATACGTGGCTCCGACGTTCTTCAAACCGAAGGGCATCACTCGATAACAGAATGTTCCCTAAGGTGTGATGAATGTTGTCTTCTCCATATCCTCGGGTGCCATTTTGATCTGATTATATCCGGAAAATCCGTCCATAAATGAGAAGACATTGAATTTAGTTGTATTATCTACCAACATCTCGATATGTGGTAGAGGAAAATCATCTTTCAGACTAGCTTTATTCAAGTCTCTATAGTCCACACACATTCGGACTTTTCCATCTTTCTTAGGCACGAGCACAATATTGGCCACCCATTGAGGATATGTAGAAGTCACCAGAAACCCCGCATCAATTTGCTTCTGAACTTCTTCTTTAATCTTCACTGTCATATCAGGATGAGTTCTTCTGAGCTTCTGCTTCACAGGCACGCACTCAAGCTTCAAAGGCAGGAAATGTTGCACGATATCAGTATCCAAAACAGGCATGTCTTTATATGACCAGGCAAAGACGTCGACATATTCTCGTAGCAACTCAATCAACCCCTTCTTAACAGATTCTTCCAGGAGTGCCCCAATCTTCACCTCACGAACACAATCCTCAAACCCCAAGTTGACTGTTTCTAGATTCTCAATATGTGGCTGAATGATCTTCTCTTCGTGTTCAAGCAGACGGGTAATCTCATTAGGAGTCTCTTCAACATCATCTTCTTCGGCCTCAAATACAGGGAACTCAAAGTTGGGAGATGGTGTTGGATCATTATGTTCAATGGGTTTGATCAACCTGCATAATGATTTTGGATATAAAAGAAATTTTAGAATTCAAACAAGGAAAATCATTATGCAGATGAAAAGATTGATTTTATTCTCTTTTTTAGGGTTTTTTAGTGATCACCAATTTCATGCAAAAGACAAAAAGTGAAAATAATTTTGGAAAAACAAACATTTAACATGTAATTATTGAATGAATATCATTGTATTTATGGGCCAACAATGTCATCACTTCTCCTTTTGGCATGGGAGAAGGGTTTTTAAACAAAAATGAACATTACGTGGACTTATGGACAACTGTTGGAATATCAACAGCGACCCAATTATTGCAAACTCCTCCAGGAATAACAAAGTGGCCAAAATCTTCCTCTGCATCCTCTTCTACAACAGCAACAACTTCCTGGTCTTCAACCGTGTGGATGAAACCACCACTCTGAAATAGACCGTGCTTGTGGCAAGTGCTTGAAGAATACCTTATGCCAGCCCGGGACTTATTGTCTTCCAGCTTAATCATTTGTCCTAAACCAGTAGTTCCGCCATGCTCAATGGCCAACTTCGTATCATTATAGGATGTAAATGAAGAAGTTCCTTTCTTAGAAGGCTCAACAATAGACAAGGCTTGGAACGGTGTCCCAACCTCGTCCTCATCATCAATATAAGAAAAGGAAGACAGATGGCTTACCAAGAGAGCCTTCTCTCTCCCTACCACCACCAATTTTTTGTTCTTGACGAACTTTAACTTTTGGTGTAGGATGGATGTCACGGCGCTTGCCTCGTGAATCCATGGTCTGTCCAACAAACAACTATATGATGGGTGGATATCCATGACCTGAAAAGTGATCTGGAAATCACTAGGTCCCATCTTGATTGGGAGTTCAACCTCGCCAATCACAGTTTTGCGCGATCCATCAAAAGCTTTAACGACCACTCCACTCTGCCTAATGGGAGGCCCCTGGTAAGAAAGTTTGGCCAGAGTGGATTTTGGCAACACATTCAGTGATGATCGGTGTCTACCAGCACATTAGACAAGGCATCATCCTTGCAGTTCATTGAGATGTGAAGTGCCAAATTATGGTCCCTTCCCTCCTCGGGGAGATCAGTATCACAGAAGCTCAGGTTGTTACAAGCGGTAATGTTCACAACAATGCTATCAAACTGTTCTATGGTTACGTCATGGTCTACGTACGCCACGTCTAACACCTTCTGCAAAGCTTCACGGTGTGGCTCAGAGTTCATCAACAAAGACAACACAAATATCTTTGAAGGCGTTTGTAGCAGCTAATCTACAACATTATATTCACTCCTCTTGATGAGCCTTAACATCTCATCACAGTCCTCTTTCATCATGCCATTCTGGCCAGCAGGGATAAGAGTTCTAGCAGCAACGGCAGGTCTGTTAACAGCAAGTGCCGGATTCGGAGAAACAGAAGAATTCCCCAAAGGACGAACGATGCTATCGGCAGTATCAACTCTTCTGGTGTCAACCTGGGGGTTTTGGCGGCACCGAAAAAACACGACCACTGCGGGTCAAACCATTGACATCAGCAATATTCACAACAGAAGTGGAGGGCAGGGGCACCTTCTTCCCATCTTCTAATGCAACCGCATTATAATGATAGGGAACAACTTTGTCGGAATAGTATGGAATAGGGCCAGTTGGCTTAATAATGAGAGTAGGAGAAGCCTTCTGCTTGCTGCCATCATATCTGACGACAACAGGCTCAGGTAATCTAAAGACAGGGGATATCACATTAACTTCATCATCCTCATCACGATTCTGAAGTATCTCTATCACACCCTGATCCAACATTTCTTAAATGTCTTTTCTGACTTGACGAGATCCTCTCTCATTGACAGTGCAAACACGACAACTGTCATGGTCATGCTCGTAGTGATTGTATCCACATGACAGTCTATGCATCTCGACCAAATATTGTCGGATATGGCTGGTATATCAGACTTTGTATTTGCCAGGGCAACCCTGAACCATATTAACAGCAGATTTCCCATGCTCAGGCAATGGGTTCTTCTTGACGTTAGGACCTACGTCCTCGAAAAACAATATACCGCTTCTCACAAGGTCTTGCACCTTGGTCTTCAACGGGTAGCAATTCTCCACATCATGTCCGGGAGCACCGGAATGATAAACACAATGAAGCTCAGGCTTATACCACCACTGAGGGTTGGTAGGTATAGTAGGGGGGGTACGTGGAGTGATCAACTTCCTTTCAATTAATGAAGGATATAGCTCTGCATAAGTCATGGGAATATGATCAAAACTGACCCTTTTCCTATCTTAGCTCGTGCTGGTTTGATTGTTGTTTCGGGGCTGGTAGGCCTGCTGTTGCGGACGGTGCTGTTGTTGTTGATACTGTTGATGTTGCTATTGCTGGTTCTGATGTTGATAATGCTGGTTATCGCTGAATGCAGGTGCTATATGAGCCACCTGGTGCTGGTTACTGGCGGGACGCATAGTCTTCCTCTTCATAGAGGGTCTTCTGGATTTAATATGGGAGGTCACAACATGTGCCTCACCATCTTTCTTCTTTGCAAATGCCCCATAATGTTTGGCAGAAGAGCCTTCTTCTCTGGTCAGGCGCCCTTCCCTGACTCCTTCTTCTAAACGCATCCCCATGTTCACCATCTCGGTGAAATCAGAAGGAGCGCTAACAATCATTCGCTCATAATAAAATGAACTCAAGGTCTTCAGAAAGATCTTGGTCATCTCCTTCTCTTCTAGCGGAGGCACAATCTGCGCAGCCAATTCTCGCCACCTCTGGGCGTACTCCTTAAAAGTCTCTTCTCCTTCTAGGATATGACCCTCAGTTGGTCCCTATCAGGAGCCATATCAACTTTGTATTTGTATTGCTTGACGAAGGCTTCGCTAAGGTCGTTGAAGGAGCGGATGTTTGCGCTGTCCAAACCCATGTACCATCTCAATGCGGCACCGGACAGGCTATCCTGGAAGTAGTGGATTAGGAGTTGATCATTGTCGGTTTGAGTCGACATCTTGCGTGCATACATCACAAGATGGCTGAGCGGGCAAGTGTTTCCTTTGTACTTTTCAAAGTCATACACTTTGAATTTGAAAGGAATCTTGACATTAGGCACTAAACAGAGCTCAACAGCAGATTTGCCAAAGAGGTCCTTCCCTCTGAGAGTTTTAAGTTCCTTGCGCAACTCAAGGAATTGATCATTCATAGCATCCATTTTCTCATACACGTCTGGGACCTCAGATGGCTCAGAATGGTAAATGGTGTCATCTACTCTCGGTAAAGTATGCACGACTAGAGGTGGCACAGCAAGGACCGGGCTAGATGCTGGCAAAGAAGCAAAAGTAGGGGCGAGACCCTCTGGAACAAAGTTGGGAGGCATCCCCCATGGAAACTCGGCTGGCATAGCAGTAGGCGCGAAGTGGGCACTGGCAGCAGGTATGATAGAGGCAACAATCTCAGAAATGACCGTTCTCTGGGGAGGAGTTGAAGGCGTTGGAGAAGACTGGCTTTGGGCGGCCAAGAAAGACTCCATCAGGGCAATCAATCTTGCCACTTCCTCCTTCAGTTCTCTATTCTCTTGCTCTAGGTGATCCATTAGCTTTGATGAGTTGGCTCTGGTGTAGTACTGGTGCGTCAACTTGTCTTCAAAATAAATGAAGAACACAAAGTTAGACCACTGAACAAGAAGCCTTGGAACAAAACCTGCTTATGCACATGATGCATGCAATGCTTGTGCATATGATTTATTTTTAATCAGAGGAACTTTAGAGAGCTATTTTCAAATATTTGGAAATATTAATCATTTAGACATATATGGAAATATCATATCAATAATATCTAGAAAATTTTACACCAAAGAAGTATAGTCTTGGTAACCAAATACAATACAAGAGAGAAGGAAAATAAGCATCCTATGGAACCCTAGAAACAATCGTCCAAAGCTCTCGAGACCGGAAGATAAGCTGCACGAAGCCTCTTCACCTCTCTCTCATAGGCTGCCTCCATATCTGCCTTCTCCTTGGCGAGTCGATCGTACTTCCTCTTCCAAAACCTGGAAGACTGAGGAAAAAGAGAAGTCACCACATCATCAGGCTCGTAGATAACTTGATGCTCCAGAAACTCTATCAATGCATCCTTATCTCTAAGTTGCTGAAGTAGCTCCTCTCGCTCACGGACCCAAGCACGCGAACGGTCTTCATCTCTCAACTCCTCTACTCCTTGGTTAGGGAGGGTTGAAGGACTAACCATAACCATAGGTGTAGGTCTCGGGTAATCATAGGGCATACGGTACTCAGAAGCTCTCCTCCTAACCCATGAGGTGTAGGGTTCCAAAGCAATACAATTCTTCGGACCAAGCTCTTTCCTTCCCTTCCTATGAATCTTGCGCCAAGCGCGGACCATCCTGCCCTTCAAGTTTTGGGGATCTTTACCCTCTTGAAAGAACACTCCCTCTAACAAAATGTTATTAGGTTTATCCTTTAAGGGGAACCCAAGCTGACGACGTGCCAAAATAGGGTTGTAGTTAATCCCACCACATGTACCAAGAAGAGACACATTGGAGAATTCACCACAAGAGTCAATAATCTGCACACCATCATATACACGGTTATACCAAAAGATATCATCATTAGTCAGAGACATAAGTCTCGTAGACCACCGTAGACATCCTTTGTTCTCCTTGAAGGCGAGCGTCTGTGGCAAGTGCGAAATAAACCACTTGTACAACATAGGCAAATAACACACAATGGTACCACCACCCTTTGCATTCCTCATATGCAAAGAGAGATAAGTGTCACCCAACATAGTAGGAACGGGATTAAGAGTAGAGAAAATCCTAATGGCGTTCGCATCCACAAAGTTGTCGACGTTGGGGAATAACACTAGCCCATAGATGTGAAGCACAAATATGGCCTCAAAGGCGTTCTCACTCATGGCCTTCCCATACGTAGTAGCTTAAGCAATGAGGAAATCAGATGGGAGACCTTGAATTCCACCTTTGATAGTCATATGAGCACCAACAACAGATTCATCTATATGCAACAGATCAACAATCTCTTGGGAAGAAGGAACTCTCTCCAAGCCACTGAACGACAACTGATCTAGGATAGGTATACCCACAAGATAGGCATACTCCTCAAGCGGAGGCAAAAGCTGGAAATCCGAAAATGTGAAGAAATGGTACAAGGGATCATAAAACTGCACCAATACACTCATCAGACCTTCATCCACCTGAGTAGCAAGAATAGACAGAAGCTTCCCATGACAAGCCTTGAACTCCAAGGGATCTAATACATAGGATGTCAAACTCCTTAACTCTTTCAAGTCGGGTTGTATGAAACTGTACTTCTTCGTATTCCTTGTTTGCTTATCCATGTCTGAAAATTTGCAAATAGACCTCTTAAGTTCCTTGAAAATTTTCTCATTGTTGATGATATGGATGTGTATGAACGCATGAATGCATGGATGCAACAATCACACTCAAGGATCAAGAAAATCACACCACACAAAGGTCATGGGATGGATCAAGTCATCCTTAATATCAATCATCCATTTTGGTGGATTATGGTTTACACCTTATCAACACCCAAGTTCCATTGCTAATAAGGATATACAAGAACGGATCGACCATGAATCAAAGGTTTGTTGCAAGTCATGAGCATGGAGTCTCGGTTAAGAACCACCCAAAGGGAGTGTACTATGGTTAAACCTGACAATCATGTTCTACAAGAGGTTCCCATAGTCATCATCCCATCATTCAGATATTATCGGATAAACGACTACTCGTATTCCAAATATATTCTCAAGAGAGACTCTTATGAGTGTAGTATCGCGTAACAATCGTATCAAATCTTACACTTGAATGACCTTCGCACTACGTCCTAAAAATAGGCCAAGACGGGCTTGGTAAACTAAGGTCATTGGCTTCTAAGGCATATATTGGAAAGAGTAATGCCTAACCACGACTACTCGTGTGACATTATTAATCCCAACATAACCTCCACCAAGTGAATGGGATTACAAGTCAACTTGCTAAGGAATAACTCCACACATGTCAGCAAGACTATGCCATTCTCCTATCATAAGTGCACTCGAGTTTGGGTATAGAACTCATCTCACAAGAGACCACCAAGCACACAAGCAATTGATATATCAAGCAATTCATACATTACAATCAATACATTCATCCCAAATTTGCACAAAAATACGTCAAAAATAATATAAATAATACATTACAACAAAAGATAAAAAGTAGGGAAACCCCACTAGGCAAAGTATTTGATCCCTAGCAGAGTCACCACTTTTCTGTAGTGGGGTATTCGTTACCTTTAGATTCATTGACTAAATCAAAATTAAATCATACAATTCGATTCGCCACCGCATTTCTATTTATCCAAAGGAAAGGTTAGAAAGCGAACAAAAACCGAGAAGTTTTATATAATCAAAAACTAATAAAAATGTCAGAGATCTGGGTAAGGGGGTTGGTTATGCAATGGGAAGGTTTTAAGCACCCAAAACATCCTTAGTACTCTAAGGGAGCCCTTTTCACCAATGTTGTAAGGTAGGTTGGTATTTGTGAAGAAATATTTGTGCAAACATGATTGGGGAGATGAGAGAAGAATATACAAATTATTTACAATTTTTGTGTTTGAATGGATAAACCCATTACCTACGTACCATCTTAAAAAAAGATTAGGATCAAAACCTCGTAGTTCGGGGTAAAAATCTCAAAAGAAGTTGGTGAATTGATTGGTCCAAAAGCCTTAAGGTCTTTTGTTATCAAAGGGAGAAAACACAACCTAGAACCACAAATCCACCATGTGAGGAGAGCTTTAACATGCTAGTGAGGGGTTAACCCTATAATAAGCATGGAAGACTTATAGTCCATCACTAAGGATATAGGTGAGTATTATATCAACCTCTAGGATAACTCAAACCTAATAGCTCATGTTTATAAAACTTTAGCAAAAGTGGCCATTGAAACCACAAAACAATTGAATGAGTTGTATTTACAAATGAAAAGTATTCACAAAGTAAGGTCAAAGTTGACTTAAGGATTCAATTCAAAATAAGTGTTATGAAAAGAGTTTGGAAAATCAAAAGTATAGTGCTTAGGTTTCTAATTTTTTAAAACAATGTTAATGTTTGCACAAAAGTTTGGCTTGGGTTAGAGTGGGGAGAAGAAGAGAATGGCTAGGTCCTAAACATGCAAAGATGAAGGAAGAGAAATAAAACCACATGGAGTTCCCTTCTTGAGATCATAATGATTATCCAATTTGCTCCCATCCTTTGGAATTAGCAAGCAATAAGCAAATAACTCAAGCAATCAAGCAAATGACAATCAAGCTCCTAGGAATCTTCCAATGGCTTTTGTATCTCTCACTTTGGATGCTCATGACAATGGTTCTTCTAATTGGCAAGTTTGGTATCCCTAGCACACAAGAACACACAAATCAAAAAGTTCCACAATACAAATAAAGAATGGACAAGAGTGAGTTTAGAATTAGGGGTCCTTTCAATGTTCATCTTCAAGATTAAGCTTTCTAAAGGCATGAGGCCTAATTGCTCTTTGACAATTTTAGCATTCTAAAGGCATGAGGCCTAGTTGCTCTTCAAACTCCATTAGCATAGGTAAGGTCCTAAAATCTAAGTCCTTTTTCCATTTGCATTGGGTTCACACAATCAAAACAAAACAAGCACAATAGTATATACACAATAATATGCTCAAGTGAGCAAAAGGAAAATTGCATTAACATAAACATGAGCTCAAGTGAGCAAAGGGCAAAGACAAATGAATTAATGAGCAAGAAATTAAATTTCATTAAAGTAAATTGCAAGAATTAAATTCTTGAATTAAAAGTTAGTCAGTAGTAGTTAGTGTTAGTGTGCCATAAGGCAATTTAGCGCTATATTAAGCAATCGTAAGTGGACTAGTGTAGTAGTCACACCTATCTGAGGCCGGTCAATAAAACTATATGCAACAAACATAAGTTAGAGACCATGACTAGTAAGCCAAGCTCCTACAATTTGCCATGCCAAAAGAAAAGAAGAATGATCTTGTATTGATTAAGGTTTTTTGCTTGACCAAGAAGCAACCTATCCTTAATGCAAAGCAATTCACTTGATCTTTGATCAAGATGAATTTGATTTAAATCAAGGAAGGTTAAGCCTCTCATAAGTCAAGGCTAACCACCAATCTTTAACTCATTGATCAAAAAGAAAAAGAAGAAGAAGAAGAAGAAGAAGAAATGGAAATGTACATAATTGAAAGTCAAATGACATAAGCAAAATACATTGACCAAATGTAAATGGAATCAACATCAATCAATGGTAAACAGAAGAAAGATGAAACTTAGAAGTCAAGAAAAAATAAAATATTTTTGGTATTTTTTGGAATTAAAATAATACTTGAATAAAAATAATCAAACAAAGGTCAAACATCAAATCCATTTCAAATCAACTTGAAAAAGTCCAAATGGATCATCCTAAGTTCAACATGGTCAAACAAGGTTTGCCAATTTTTTTCATCATTTTTTGAAAACAGAATTGAACTAAAATCTCAAATAAATCTCAAATTATTTAAGAAATTGATGAGAATATTTTTCATAGATTCATCATCATTCAAAGATGTTAAGAAAATATTTTTGCATTTTTTGAATATTGGAAACTATTTAAAATGAATTAAAAATAACCAGAAAAGAGAAAATTCACAAAAAATATTAAATGACATCATAAAAAATATTAAAAATCATTTTCAGAAACTAGAATTTAAAAGGGAAATAATGCAATTGGTCCCATATTTTTTGGATTTAAAATGAAAGAGTTATGAATTTTTGAAATAAAATAAAATAAAGAAAATAAAATGAAATAATCAGAAATTAAGAAAAAGCCTGGCGCGTTGGATCAAGTTCATTAAATGATGTGGCACATCATATGGTTGTAAAGCGCGCGAGCACCAAAGGCCTTGGTTATATGAGAAGCATAAAGCATTTAAAAAAGTCATAACAATCAAAGGCTCTGATTCAAACTGGAAACAACAATCAACGGTCCAGATGCAATCTAGCGTGGGGGATGGTGGTGTACACCACCGTCTTCTCCGGCGAGTAAGCCAGCTCCGGCCAGAGTTGCAGGTTTGCAAAACCTCACCAAAACGTACGATCCTCATATCATTGGAAAGCTGGGGTGATGTACATCACCCCTGTGCCATTGGTTTCTACTCTAAACTCTCATAGAAGGAGAAATATGAGATAGAAAATTATGGAGTTCAATCTGAGTTTGCTCAATTCATGAAATTAAATACACAAATCAATTGCCTCTTATGAGAGGACTTCAGAGGAACCAACAAACACAAGAAATGAGTAAGATCCAAGGAGATTCGAATGGAAAAAGTTTGAACAACAACCTTTGAAGTGCAACTCTACAAGGCGTGTTCTCTTCCAATTCATTATTGCAGTGTGTTATTGAGATGGAAAAGTAGCTAGGCTTAGGAATTGAAGCTCAATAATCAACCAAGGAAGTTGAAAATTGAACTGAAAAATTGAAGAAGAAAAATGAAAAATTCCTTTGAGTGCAAGGTGGGATTTCAATTATGCAGAGTGTTAGGCGCCTTAAGGTTGGAAATGAATGAAGTTAAGCCCCTGTATTTATAGCATGAGATGATGCAAGCCTTGCCAAACTCGTGTGCATGTGGAATGAGGGCCTCCATGCATGGGCCTGTACAGGTGCATGGGAGGCCCAAATGCAATGGAAATTGAGTGTTAAGATGTAAGTAAGATGAATTGGACGTGCAAATTTGATGGAATTGGCTTATGCAAAAAGTTTTGATATGGTTTCCATAAATGCACACAAACTTTCACCTCTTCGAAAATGCATTTTGCCAAATTGAAACATGGCCATGTGGGTAATGGTTGGAAAGGTCTTGACATGAGGAACAAATGTTATGTTGAACAAAAATCCATTTGGAATTGGGAAATTAATGAAAACTGATCATGAAGTTCAAGGTGCAAAACCTGTGTATATGAATTTTGCCAAAATGGACCAACTTCAAGCCCTTATGTTTCAATTATGCAAGCCTCGATGACAAAACCTTCAAAATCAAAGTTCTATATGGTTTCAAGACAATCAATTTGGACTTAAATTTTGCATCATTTGGATTTTTGATGAGAAAGTTATGGGCACTTGAAGTTGGACTTTTTCACATTTCAATGACTTTGGTCCAAAGTGACCTATAATGTTTTGTATTATCACATGTGTTTCTTTTAGGATTATGAAATTTTTTTCAACACGACAAATGAAGTAGACATCTTAAACTTTCCAATGCATTTGATACCACCTCAAAATCAACAAAAAATGAATGAGTTAGGTCCTTGGGAAGTTGACCCAAAATTAGGGTTTCAATCAAAATGACCTATAATGTTTTGAAATAGATGATGACCTTCCAAGCTTCAAATAAATTTTTGATGAACATGAAAGTTGTTCATATGGTTCTTAAGAACATAGTTTCTCTTGGGGTCATCTTCATTTGACAAACACATTAGAAGTTAGGTCTCAGTGGATTTCAAAATAGTCAGATGAATTGACTGATCAACTTCTCAAGTCCAAACTTCAAATCTTGATGAATTGATGATTGAGGACACTCACATAGACACATATATGCATGAAATTATGAATGAAAGAACTTACCTTGATTGTATTTTATCATGGGTTGAGGTTGCTTCATGAGCAAGGCACAGTCAATGCACAGTTGAATTAGGGTTTCCGTAGGAAACAATCCTCAAGCCCATTGGTTTATCTTGATCAAATTGACAAATTGAGATGATTGGGAGGCATATATGATGATTGAGAGCTTTGTGAACCATTTTCATGCTTGCTTTCAACTTCATCTGGCCATTCTTTGAGCATAGGGGCCTCCTAGGAGCCTTGGGTCACATGATTGCTCAAGCTACAAAACAAAAGATGTTAGTGACATATTTTTGTGCTTTTGGTTAGTAAACAAAATAAGAAATGCAATAATATACAATTCAAGCATGCTTGGTGGTCTCAAACCAACTCACACAAGTCCCACCATAGGGTTAAGGAGCCAAGATGTTATGATCCTTGAGGCAAATGCTATGTGCAATGATGTGATGCCATGAGGGATCTTAGGGTCAAAATTAGAGTCTTACAATATGGTGGGCGGCTGCCTAGGTGAATTCAAGGTTTTTGATTTCCGGTTTATCCGAAGATCTTTGGTGCAAATGCATAAAGATATCTGTTTGGTGAGTGACTGTGAACATGATCACGATGGTTGTGATATTTGTAGCGTGAACCCAAGGGGGTGTCTTGTAGTGAAAAGGGATATCCAGCGTCTGATGGATGAAGGCATGATTCAGATTTTTCAATCCTATCATGTAGATGACGATGTTAATGTCATAGTGCCCATTTTCAAGCAACCAGAGCGATTGGTGATTCAGTGTGATAGCAGCAGTAACAAGAGCGTCAGCAATAGATCAGTATCGCCGTTGGTAATACGGTTAGCGGGCCCAATCCTGTATTCATCTGATAAGGCTGTACCGTATCAATACAATGCTACGATGATAGAGAATGGTCAAGAGGTCCCGTTGCCTACGACTAGTTCAGTGGTGAGCATTATAGATGTTACGAAGGTGACCCGCAGTGGTCGAGTTTTTGGACCGGCGTTCTCGGAAAATAAAGAAGAGTTGATTGTTAGTAAGAAGGCGGAGGTGCCTATTGTAGATCCTGTTGACTGTTCAAGAGATAAGTCTGGTGAATCCAGCAATTTGAAAGCCAATAGTGATGATGATGAGGTACTCTGACTGATTAAGAGGAGTGAATTTAATATGGTTGAGCAGTTGCTCCAGACCCCCTCAAAGATTTCCGTGATGTCTCTGCTTTTGAATTCAAAGCGCACAGAGAAGCACTCCAGAGAGTTCTTGAACAGGCATATGTGGAGCAGGATGTTACTGTGGATCAATTTGATCACATTGTGGCTAACATCACTTCATGCAATAATCTGAGCTTTTGCGACAAAGAACTCCCTGAGGAGGGAAGAAATCACAATCTGGCTTTGCATATTTTGATGAATTGTAAAGAAGATGCTTTGTCAAACGTGCTCGTTCACACTGGTTCATCACTCAATGTGCTTCCAAAGTCAACATTGTCAAAGTTATCTTATTAAGGAGCTCCCATGAGGTATATTGGAGTAATTGTCAAAGCCTTTGATGGCTCGCGTAAAATGGTTATTGGTGAAGTGGACCTTCCAGTCAAGATAGGTCCGAGTGACTTTCAGATTACTTTCCAGGTAATGGATATTCACCCGGCCTACAGTTGTTTATTGGGAAGGCCATGGATTCATGAAGCAGGAACTATTACTTCCACTCTGCATCAGAAGCTCAAATTTGTCAAGAATGGCAAGTTGGTGCTTGTGGGAGGTGAGAAAGCGTTGTTGGTTAGCCATCTGTCATCTTTCTCGTATGCGGAAGCTGAGGATGAGGTTGGAACTCCATTCCAAGCCTTATCTATTGCTGCTGAGAAGAGAGTTGGGGCACCTATGTCCTCTCTGAAATATGCTCAGAAGATCGTGGAAGAAGGTCCCGTTGATCAGTGAGGGCGCGTGGTAGAGGTCATCGACAACAGAGGAAGAACTAGTTTAGGGTTCCAGAAGGGCTCGTCAACCGTTAGATCTGAAGAGATGCAACTCAGCTTCCGTAATGGAGGGTTCATTCATGGGAATGAATAACACTTAGCTGTTATGCTAGAGGATAGTGAAGAGGAAGACTGCACCAACTTTGTGACGCATGGACAGACATGCAACAATTGGATTGCTTTTGATATTCCTGTTATTTTGCATCGATCTAAGTAATTTCTTTTATATTTTAAAATCCTTCTCCTATGCCTAAGGGAGAAGTGAAAATTGTTTGGGCATTTTAAATGATCATCAATAAAATTAATTATATTCATCCACATCTTTGATGTTTTGTTTTTACATTTTGCTTCTTTCTGAAAATGGTAATCACAAAAAAACATAAATAAACAATATAATTGTCCATCTGCATAATATTTGGTCACAAATTCACTTCTCTAAAATCAAAATATCAAATCATTATGCAGGTTGGTTCCTAACCCCATTGAATACAATGATCCTTCTCCTTCTCCAAAATTTGAATTCCCTGTGTTTGAGGCCGAGGAGGAAAGTGATGTGGAAGTGAGTGAGGAATTGTCTCGTCTTCTGGAGAAAAATGAAAATATTATTCAGCCGTTTGAAGAGCATATTGAGCTAGTCAACTTGGGTTCCGAAGATGATGTGAAGGAAGTCAAGATTGGGTCTCGACTGTGTCCAGATACTAAGAAGGGGTTGATTGATCTTCTTCGAGAGTATTCAGATGTGTTTGCTTGGTCCTATCAAGACATGCCTGGGTTGGATTCTGATATTGTGGAGCATAGATTTCCGTTGAAGCCAGGGTGCCCGCCAATCAAGCAGAAGTTGAGAAGAACGCATCCTGATATGGCTGTGAAGATCAAAGAGGAAGTTCAGAAGCAAATTGATGTCGGTTTCCTTATGACTGCTGAGCATCCGCAATGGGTGGCCAATATTGTGCCAGTGCCGAAGATGATTTCCCTCTGCCACACATTGATATGTTGGTAGACAATACTGCTAAATTCAAAGTCTTTTCGTTTATGGATGGATTTTCCGGATATAATCAAATCAAGATGGCACCCGAAGATATGGAGAAGACCACATTCATTACACCCTGGGGAATATTCTGTTATAGAGTGATGCCCTTCGGTTTAAAGAATGCTGGTGCAACTTACCAGAGAGCAATGACTACTCTTTTTCATGATATGATGCATAAAGAGATTGAAGTATATGTCGATGACATGATTGCTAAGTCGATTGATAAAGAGGAACATGTTGAGCATTTGTTGAAGCTATTCCAGCGTTTGAGGAAGTATAAACTCCACTTGAATCCCAATAAGTGTGTGCTTTTGGTGTTCGTTTTGGTAAGTTGTTGGGCTTTATTGTCAGCGAGAAGGGTATTGAAGTTGATCCTGCCAAGATCAAAGCAATACAAGAGATGCTTGCGCCTAAAATTGAGAAGCAAGTCAGAGGTTTTCTCGGCCGCTTGAATTATATTTCCAGATTTATTTCCCACATGACTTCCACATGTGCTCCTATATTCAAGCTTCTTTGGAAAGATCAGTCTTGTGATTGGACCGAAGATTACCAGAAAGCATTTGATAGTATCAAGGAATATCTGCTTGAACCTCCAATTTTGACCCATCTGTTGAAGGAGGACCGTTGATCATGTATTTGATTGTGCTAGAAGATAGTATGGGTTGTGTTCTTGGTCAGCAAGATGAGACTAGAAAGAAAGAATTTGCAATTTACTACCTCAGTAAGAAATTCACCGACTGTGAGACTCGGTATTCAATGCTTGAGAAGACTTGTTGCGCATTGGCTTGGGCTGCTAAGCGTCTGTGTTAATATATGTTGAATCATACCACTTGGTTGATATCCAAAATGGATCCAATCAAGTATATATTTGAGAAGCCTGCTTTAACTAGGAGGATTGCCCGTTGGCAGATGTTGTTATCAGAGTATGATATCGAATACCGATCTCAGAAAGCGATCAAAGGTAGTATCTTGGCTGACCATTTGGCTCACCAACCAATTGAGGATTATCAGTCAGTGCAGTGTGATTTTCTTGATGAAGAGATTTTGTACTTGAAAATGAAAGATTGTGATGAACCATTGCTAGAAGAAGGGCCAGAACCTGGTTCCCGTTGGGGCATGGTATTTGATGGAGCTGTTAATTAATATGGAAATGACATTGGGGCAGTGATTATTACTCCTCAAGGCACGCATCTACCATTTACAGGTAGATTGAATTTCAAGTGTACAAATAACATGGCAGAATATGAAGCTTGCAGTATGGGGCTTGAAGAGGCCATGAATCTCAAAATCAAGTATTTGGACGTCTTCGGTTATTCGGCTTTGGTGGTGAATCAGATCAAAGGGGAATGGGAGACAAATCAACCCGGTTTGATACCATATAGAGATTATGCGAGGATGATTTCAACTTTCTTTACAAAGGTTGAATTTCTTCATATCCCTCGAGATGAGAACCGGATGACAAACGCTCTTGCAACGTTGGCGTCGATGATTGTAGTGAGGTATTGGAATGAAGTTCCCAATTTATCTATAATGCATCTTGATAGGCCAACTCATGTGTTCACTGTTGAAGAGATCAAAGACGAGAAGCCGTGGTATTACGACATCAAAAGTTTCCTCCAAAGTCAGATTTACCCGCCTGAGGCATCTTTGAAAGATAAGAAGACTTTGAGAAGATTAGCCAGTAATTTCTACTTGAATGGTGATGTACTATACAAGAGAAACTTCGACATGGTTTTGCTCAGATGCGTGGATAGACATGAAGCAGACTTGTTGATGACCGAAGTGAATGAAGGGTCCTTTGGTACTCATTCCAATGGACATGCAATGTGTAGCGGGGTATTCGTTACCTTTAGATTTATTAACTAAATCAAAAGTAAGCATACAATTCGAGTCGCCACCGCACTTTTATTTGTCCAAAGGAAAGGCTAAAAAGCGAACAAAAGCCAAGTAAGAAGTTTTATCAAATCAAAAACTAATAAAAATGTCAGAGATCTGGGTAAGGGGGTTGGTTATGAAATGGGAAGGTTTTAATCACCCAAAATATCCTTAGTACTCTAAGGGAGCCCTTTTTGTAAGTGTGTTTGTAGGTTGGTATTTGTGAAAATATGTGCAAAAGATTGGGGGGATGAGAAGAGAATATACATATTTACAATTTTGGTGTTTGAATGGATGAACCCATTGCTTACGTACCATCACAAAGGTAGGATCAAAACATCGTAGTTCGGGGTAAAAATCACAAAGATTGGTGAATTGATTTGTCAAAAGCCTTAAGGTCTTTTGTTATCAAAGGGAGAAAACTCAACCTAAACCAACAATCCACCATGTGAGGAGAGCTTCAACATACTAATGAGGGGTTAACCCTATATTAAGAATGGAAGGCTTATAGTACAATCACTAAGGATAAGGTGAGGTTTACATCAACCACTATGATAAATCAAGCCTATGACTAATGTTTATGATTTTTTTTTTAACAAAGGTGGCCATTGGAACCACAAAAACAACTTGAAGTGAGTTGTATTTACAAATTAGAAGTATTCACAAAATGAGATCAAAGTTGACTTAAGGTTCATTCATAATGAGTATTAATGAAAAGGTTTTGAAAATCAAAGGCATAAGGCATAGGTTTCTAATTTGAAACAAAGTCAAAGTTTTCACATAAATGAGTTTGGCTTGGGTTAGAGTGGAGAGAAGAAGAGAAGGGCTAGTCCTAAACATGCAAAGATGAGAGAAGAGATAAAACCCTTGGAGTTCCTTTTCTTGAAATCATAAAGATGATTCAAGATGCTCCTTTCCTTTGGACTTAGCAATCACTCAAGCAATCAAACAAATATTATATTCAAGCTCCTAGGATCCTCATTTGGCTTGTCTCTCTTAACTTGGCTATTCATGACAATGGTTCTTCTTACTATCTCAAGATGGAATCCCTATCACACAAGAATAAACATCAAAAGGTTCACAACACAATAAGAGGAATGGACAAAGAATGAGTTTAGATTAGGGGTCCTTTGAAGTCAACTTTAAGATTTAGCATTCTAAAGGCATGAGGCCTAGTTGCTCTTCAACAAGTTTAACATTCTAAAGGCATGAGGCCTAGTTGCTCTTGAACTCCTTTAATCATAGGTAAGGTCCTAATTCTAAGTCCTTTCTCCTTTTTTGAATTGGGTTCACACAAACAAAGACAAAACAATCACAAAGCAAGAATATATTTATATACAATAATGAGCTCAAATGAGCAAAAGGAAAATGACATAAACATAAAATATATGCTCAAGTGAGCAAAGGGAAAAGCAATATGAATAAATGAGCAAGAAAGTAAATTGCATCAAAGTAAATTGCAAGAAATTAAATGCTTGAATTAAAGTTAGTGATCAGTAGTTAATGTTAGTGTGTCATAAGACAATTTAGCGCTATGTTAAGTAATCGTAAGTGGACTAATATAGTAGTCACACCTATCTGAGGCCGGTCAATAAAACTATAGGCAAATAAACACAAGTTAGAGATCATGACTAGTAAGCCAAGCTCCTACAACTTGCCATGCCAAAAGAAAAGAAGAAAGGCCTTGTATGGATTTTAGGTTTTTTGCTTGACCAAGAAGCAACCTATCTTGGACACAAAGCAACTCACTTGATCTTTGATCAAGTTGAGTTTAATTTGGATCAAAGAAGGTTAAGCCTCTCATATGTCAAGACTAACCACAAATCATTAACTCATTGGCCAAAATAAAAAGAAGAAGAAAATAGATGAAGATGAAATGAACAAAATGAGAATTCAAATGACATAATCGAAACACAATGATCAAATGTAAATCAAATCATCATCAACCAATGTAAAACAGAAGAGAAATGAAGATTAGAAGTTCACAAGTCAAATATATTTTGTTGGTAGTTTTGGAATTAAAATAAATGCAAAATTAAAACGATTAAAATATGGTCAAACCTCAAATTCAATTCAAATCAACTTCAACAAGTCCAATTGAATCATCCTAGGTCTAACATGGTAAAACAAGGTTTGACAAAAAAAATTCAACATTTTTTGAAAATAGAAACTATTTAAAATCAATTAAAAACAATAAAATATAACACAAATGATTAAAATCTCAAATAAATCTCAAATCAATTAAGAAATTGATGAGAATATTTTTCATAGACTTATCATGATCATATGTGTTAAGAAAATATTTTTGGAATTTTCAGATATCAAAAAGTATTCAAAATGAATTAAAAACTATTAAAAACAAAATAATTCACAAAAAATATTAAATGAAGTCACAAAAATAATTAAAAATCAGATTATGAAACTAGATTTTTCAAGAAATTTTTTGCCATTGGTCTCATATTTTTATGACTTCAAATAAAATAGTTATGAATTTTTGAAATTAAAAGGAATTAAAAGAAAATAAAACAGAAAACAGAAAATAAGAAAAAATCAGGAGCGTTGGATTGATTTCATTAATTGACGTGGCGTTATCCAATGGCTCAGAGGCACTGGAGTACCATGGTCATAGTCAAGCGCGAAACAAAGGCATTTAAAATAAGTCAACAAAATGCATGGCTGAGATTAGAACGTTTCCACAAGATTTGATGGACACAAGGCATCCACGTGGGGATGGTGGTGGAAACCACCATCTTCTTCGGCCAGCAGACAACTTCCGGCCACCACGCGCAGGTTTTTGAAACTCAACCAAAATGAAAAATCCCGGTACCAAAATGAAGCTGGGGTGATGTACATCACCCCTGTAACCTTGGATTGTCTTAATGTTTCTATTAAGTGAGAAATTTGAGCTTGAAAATCTAGGTATGCAAACTGAAATGCTTCCAATCATGAAATCAAGACCACCACTGGCCTGCCTCTTGTTCGAGGACTTCAGAAAACAGTTTAAACACAAGCAATTCACATTGTATGATGAGATTCAGATCAAAATAGTTGAGTGATCTACCTTTGAAGAGCAGCTTTGATCAACACGATTTCTTCAAGCTTTTGCTTCCAATTTGATCAGGAGATGATGAGGATGCAAGGCTTAGGAATTGAAACTTGAATATCAACTGATTGTGTTGAAATTCAAGCTTGAATTTGAAAAATAAAAATGGAAATTCCTTTGAGTAAGGTTGGGTTTTGATTCCAGCAGAGTTTCATATACCAAAAGGGTTCTGATTTGAATGAGGAGGAGCATGTATTTATAGCTAGAGATGAAGTAAGCAAGTGTAATACTCGTGTGCATGAAGCTTTGGGTCCTCTATGCATGGGATTGTACAGGCGCATGTGAGGCCCAAAACTGATTGGAATTGCATGCTGATATCATAATAAGTTGAATTTGACGTGTAATTGGCATGGTGTTTGCTTGTGCATGAAGATTCAATGTGAATTGCATAATTGGTCATAAATGTTCACCTCTTCGAAAGTCACATATGAAAAACTCCAAACATGGTCATGTGAGTAATGGTTGGAAAGCTCTTGACATAAGGAACAAAATCTATGTTGGGAAAAAATCCATTTGGAGTTTGGAAATTTGTGAAAACTGGCCTTGAAGTTTGAGGTACAAAACATGTCTAGGTTTCCTTTGAAAGATTTTCCCAAAAGTGACCAACTTCAAGCCCTTTTGTTTCAACGATGCAAGCCTTAAATAGAAAAACATTCAAAATCAAAGTTGTAGGTATTTTAAAGGTGATAAATTTAGACTTACTTTTTGCATCATTTGGATTTTTGATGAGAAAGTTATGGACACTTGAAGTTGGACTTTTTCAAGATTCAATGGTTTTGGTCCAAAGTGACCTATAATGTTTTGTATTATCACATGTGTTTCTTTTAGGATTATGAAATTTTGTCCAACATAATATTTGAAGTAGACGTCTTAAGATTTACAATGCAATTGGTATCACCTTAAAATCATAAAAAATAAGGAAGTTAGATCCTTGAGAAGTTGACCCAAAATTAAGGTTTCAGTCAAAATGACCTATAATGTTTTGAAATGAATGATGACCTTCCAAGTTTCAATTGGATATTTGATGAACACGAAAGTTGTTCATATAGTTCTTAAGAACATTGTTTCTCTTGGGGTCATCTTCATTTGACAAACACATCAAAAGTTACGTCTCAGTGATCCTTAGTTTAGTCAGATGACTTGACTGATCAACTTCTCAAGGACAAACTTCAAATCTTGATGAATGAATGGTTGAGGATACTCACATAAGCTCATATATGCATAAAATAATGAATGAAAGAACTTAACTTGATTGTATTTGATCATAGGTTGAGGTTGCTTCATGAGCAAGGCACAATCAATGCACAGTTGAATTAGGGTTTCCTTGGGAAACAAGCTTCAAGCCCTTTGGGTTATCTTAATCAAATTGGAAAATTGAGATACTTGGGAAACATATATGATGATTAGGAACTTTATGGACCATTGTCATACTTGTTTTCATCTTCATCTAGCCACTTCATTGAGCATAGGAGCCTCCTAGGAGCAGGGGATCACAAGGTCACTTGAGCTTCAAAACAAAAGAGGTTAGTGACATATTTTTGTGCTTTTGGTTAGTAAAAAAGATAAGAAAAGACATAATATACAATACAAGCATGCTTGGTGGTCTCAAACCAACTCACACAAGTCTTAACCGAAGGGTTAAGGAGCCAAACAAGCTATGATCCTTGAGGCAATGCATAGAGCAATGATATGATGCCATGAGGGATCTTAGGGTTAAAATTAGGGACTTACAGTACTCTTCCCTCTATATCTGATGTTCTCTATGTAGAAGGATTAATGCATAATCTGTTATCAATAAGTAATTAAGTGATAACGGCTATGATGTAATCTTCAATCAAAAAACATGTAAAGCAATTAATCAGAACAATGGAACAGTCCTATTCACTGGCAAGAGGAAAAATAATATTTACAAAATAAAACTTTCAGACTTAAAAGAACAAAATGTAAAATGTCTAATGTCTGTTCATGAAGAGCAATGGGTATGGCATAGACGCTTGGGCCACATTAGCATGAGAAAGCTATCTCAGCTAAATAAACTTGAGTTAGTCAAAGGTCTACCCAAGCTGAAGTTTTCTTCAGATGCTCTGTGTGAAGCATGTCAGAAAGTAAAATTTTCAAAATCATCTCTTCAAAATAAAAATATTGTTTCTACCTCTAAGCCTCTGGAACTTCTTCACATTGATCTGTTTGGTCCTGTCAAAACAACATCAGTCAATGGAAAGAAATATGGACTAGTTATTGTTGATGATTTTAGCCGCTGGAAATGGGTAAAATTCTTAAAGCACAAGAGTGAGTCTCACTCTGTATTCACTAGCTTCTGTTCCAAAGTGCAAAACGAATTTGACTCTAAAATCATCAGAGTCAGAAGTGATCATGGTGGAGAATTTGAAAATAAATTTTTTGAGGAACTTTTTGATTCTAATGGAATATCCCATGATTTCTCCTGTCCTAGAACTCCACAACAAAATGGAGTTGTATAAAGGAAGAATAAGACACTTCAAGAGATGGCCAGAACCATGATCAATGAAACAAATATGGTTAATCACTTTTGGGCTGAAGCAGTAAATACAACGTGTTATATTCATATTAGAATCTCCATAAGACCTATTCTGGAGAAGACTCCCTATGAACTTTGTAAAGGAAGAAAACCCAACATTTCTTATTTTCATCCTTTTGGATGCTCTTGCTTCGTTCTGAATACTAAAGAACATCTGAACAAGTTTGATTCAAAAGCATAAAAAGGTCTTATGTTAGGATACTCAGAACGCTCTAAAGGCTACATAGTATACAACACAAAAACCAAAATTATGGAAGAATCAATTCATGTCAGATTTGATGATAAGCTTGACCCTGAAAAGTCAAAGCTAGTTGAAAAACTTGCAGATCTAGAGATTACTCTTGTAGGTTCTGACGAAAAGATAAAAGCACCAAAAGTACCTGATATACAAAGTTCAGAAGGAACTAAAACCCCAGCGATCCAAAAGAAATCAAAAAGTCGCCTCAACATCTTTGAAGATTTGATTCTAGGAAACAAGGATGAACTTATCCGAACTAGGTCAACATTCAAGGTACCTAAAGAAATTCCTCTAGGACTAGTATCTCTGATTGAGCCTACTTCCTATGATGAGGCACTTCAAGACGATGACTGGGTTCTAGCCATGCAAGAAGAGCTAGATCAATTCTCAAAGAATGACGTCTGGGATCTTGTTCCCAAGCCCAAAGGCACTCACATTATTGGAACCAGATGGGTGTTCAGAAACAAGCTAAATAAAAAGGGCGAAGTTGTCAGGAATAAAGCTCGACTGGTGGCACAAGGGTATAGTCAACAAGAAGGCATTGACTACAATGAAACCTTTGCCCCAGTCGCCAGGTTAGAATCTATTCGCTTACTTGTTTCATTCGTTGTAAATCATTCTATCAAACTATATCAAATGGATGTCAAGAGCGCATTTCTTAATGGTTATATATCAGAAGAAGTGTATGTCAATCAACCTCTAGGTTTTGAAAACTCAAATTGTCCATAACATGTTTTTAAACTTAAGAAATCTTTATACGGATTAAAACAAGCTCTTAGAGCTTGGTATGAAAGGCTAAGCAATTTTCTTCTGGAACATGACTTTATTAGAGGAAAGTTGACTCTACACTCTTCTGTAAAAACATTAATAATAACCTCATGATATGCCAGATATATGTTGAAGACATCAATTTTGGTTCAGCTAACCCTTCTGTATGTCAAGAATTCTCTGAGCTAATGCAGGCAGAATTTGAAATGAGCTTAATGCAAGAACTAAGGTTCTTTCTAGGAATTCAAATCAATCAAGCCTCAGAAGCCACCTATGTTCATAAAAGTAAATACATAAAAGACATTCAGAAGAAATTCGAAATGGCAGAATACAAACCTTCCAAGACACCCATGCATCCAACTTGCATTCTGGAAAAAGAAGAAGTTAGTCAAAAGGTTTGTTAGAAGCTCTATCGTGGTATGATAGGCTCTCTTCTCTATCTGACTGCTACGCGTCCTGATATTCTGTTTAATGTATATCTTTGTGCCAGATTCCAATCAGATCCTAGAGAATCTCATTTAACAGTTGTTAAAAGAATACTCAGATATCTGAAAGGAACTCCTAACATGGGCCTGATGTATGAGAAAACATCAGAGTATAGACTCTCTGGTTATTGTGATGCAGATTACGCAGGAGACAGAATGGAACATAAAAGTACATCTGAGAATTGTCATCTCTTGGGAAAGAATCTGATATCCTGGGCCAGCAAAAGACAATCAACCATAGCTCTGTCTACTGCGGAAGCAAAATATATTTCAGCATCATTATGCACTACTCAGATGCTCTGGATGAAGAATCAACTAGAAGATATTCAAATCTTTGAGAGTAACATTCCTATCTTTTGTGACAATATTGCTGCCATCTATTTAAGTAAGAATCCTATTTTGCACTCCAGAGCTAAGCACATAAAAATAAAACATCATTTCATTAGAGACTATGTTCAGAAAGGGATAGTAACACTAAAATTTATTGATATAGACCATCAATGAGCTGACATCTTTACCAAACCCCTTGCTGAAGATAGATTCTCATTTATCTTAAAAAATCTAAACATTCAAAATTGTCCTGAATGAAATGTGCCTCTGAGTTAGCAAAATAAGACTCTGAAGTAAACAGTTGGATTCTGTATCTGACTATGATGCTACTACCAGTTAGAAGTCATCTGAGTTAGAAATATCCAGGAACCAACCCTTTGGTATTCCTGAAGATCAGATAAAGTAACACGTGGAACATCATGCGTCTAACCTTGGAACTTCTAGACAACTGTCTAGCAGTAATCGAGAAACAGTCTCTTGAGATCTCCTCGAGCAGTGTGCTGATTTTGGGATTAGACATCATTTATGTGTTGTAATCATTCTCCCCTCTAGCGTGCGTACTTGGTTTATGTGCTAAACTCCCTCTTTTATGTCGTTTTGCATGCGCCCTAATTTGGGTATATATACTCTTCACATTTCACAATTGCACATTTTTACACTCACAAATTCACCTAACCCTCTCTCTCAGTTCTCTCCTCTCTCGAAGGCCTTTCTGCAGTTCTTACTCAAGTTCTTCAACATTCCTCATGGATTCTCAGTAGCAGTCTGTATACAACTTCTCTCAACAGATGAACTCAACTGAGCAAGCTCCAAGTTCCAGTAATAAAAACCCTGCAGTCACCGGCGTCGTCTCCACTCCCATCTACAAAGAACCCCACATTCTTGATCATGAGCCTCACATTCATCTTGCAACTCCGTTTGAGAAACTGGAAGTGTTGTGTGAAACCTTGGTGGACTTTGACAACATGAAAAGAAATGGTGTCAACCTCACTGATGAACTGAAGAATCAAGGGTGGGAAAACTACTTTCAACGCCTCTACGATCCAGTATACATAAATATGGTAAAGGAGTTCTGGCGGTTCGCTGACTCTGATGATCACTACATTGTCTCCTATGTTCTGGGAGTCAAGATAGTTATCACAAAGAACTCAATTGCTGCTATGGAGAAGACTGGAGGAAGACGCATATACAACATCAACCCTAGGGCAAAGTATATGTCCCATGAGATAAACCCTACAATATTCCAACAGAATGCTGAAGGCAAGCATTCCAAGAACAAGGAACTGCATAAGAACCTCCGGGTATGGCTGAAGATTATTCTACCATCCATCACCAACCAGCTTCTAACTCCTCAAACTACATCAACACAGACCAGAAATGGATCCTCTACTGCATTCACAAGGGTCTAAAGCTCTGCCTTCCCGCACTTCTCTTCAAGTATCTCAGACACTTCGTGAAAGATACCAGAAACAACATGAAGACAAGAAACTACATTCCTCTGGGGAGACTTATATCTGATGTGTTGATTGAAAGTGGCCTCGTGGACCACTGATTCAGCTCAGACTCATGGAAGACGTGTTGATAGATACTGGCAGACCTCTGAACACTCGCAATCTGAAGAGCATGGGAATCATTGATCAAGTGAGGGTCAAACCAACACTTGACACCTCCTGGGAAGCACTTAAAGATCAGAGGGAGATTCCAAATGGACTCTACCTTTTCTCCAAGATCGACCCTCCAGATGTAGTCGCATACTATCTAGAGGATCTGCACAAACAAGGAGTGGATATCTCAGATTTCTCATTAGACTGGCTGCCCGAATTTCCTCCAGACTTCCAGAAGAGGACACGAGAGCCCTATGAGAAGACCAAGCAGGCTAAGAGAGCAAAGCTGGGAGAAACATCTGGATCAAGACCTCTAGTGCCTCTGGTTGGATCACCTGGTAAGTCTGTATCTCTCCCTCCCTCTGTAAAAATTAAACCTGTTGCTTCCTCACTTCCTCAACCAAAACCTATATATACAACCTCTGATACTTCTCCCTCAACCACCAGACCCTCTAACCTACCGTCCCAAAAATTCAACCTTGCCACCACAACTCTACCTGTTTCAGAAGCATAAATGCTAAATGAAACCACTTCACCATCTTCATCACCATCTCCATAATCCCAACCTTACTATGACCTCTCATCTGACCCTGAACCCTCTGATCCTCACTCCCCAACTCTGGCTCAGATCCAAAACCGTGCTCTGGCCTCTCATAAGCCACCACACTCTAACCCTGAACCTGAAGTCACTTCCCCACTCTCAGAAAACCCAAACACAACCACCTCTGAACCTCCACCATCAGAACCAATCCACTCTGAATCACAACCATCTGAACCACTACACTCTGAAATACCCCAACCCACCACCTCCGCTGACCCAACAACTCCCACACTTAACCAAAGCCCCCCACCTCTCCCTCCCAAGCCTCTGAACAAGAAACCACCCTTCTGACCCTTGAGGAAGCAATTACGGTTTTTGCAGAGTCTTTAGTTGACAAGGTCAAGTCTCTGACCATCAACTCTGGCATCAGTGATGATCCCTCCGCTGTAAGGACTCACTGGAACAAAGTGATAAGTTGGATAACCTCTGAAGCCTTCAAGCTGAAAGGCCTCTCTGAACAAGTCCGCAATGACTTCATCAGAGACGCTGAGATTAGACTCCAAGAGCGTCTAGCCAGAGAAGCTGAGGAGCGGGCAAGACAGGAAGCTGAAGAGAAAGCAAGATAAGAAGAACTTTAGAGAATTAGAGAAGCTGAAGCCAAAGCTCTTGCTGATGCTGCTGCTGCTGAAGCTGAGGCAAAAGCCAAAGCTGACGCTGAAGAAGCCGCTCGCCTTGCTGAAGAGTCTGCTGCCAAAGCCAGAAATGATGCACTGACTCAGGGGGAGTCCTCCAACTCTGGATTCGTCCCTCTGGTCCTGAAAACCCTTGAAGAGTTGCAGAAAGAACAACAGGTAGTTCGAGCTTGACTGGATCAACAGGATTCTGTCAATGTCAACATTCAGAACATGATGTCCCAGCTGCTCCAGAGGATGCCTCCTCCTCCAAACCCTTAGGCACCTAGGATATCTTCTGTTTGTTACTTTCTGATTTTCCTGTTGCTTTCACTACTTTACTTGTTGCTTTGTGTTTCCATATCTGTTTTCTTGCCTTCTGCTTGTCAGGCTTATGTAAATGCTTATCTGTTTATATCTACTTTGCTAAGTTTCTTGCTAAGTCTTTTTGATTTTGAAAAAAAGGGGGAGAACTAAAAACAACTCTGATGAAAACATATCTAATTCCTTTCAAACTCTACAAACATTGTCTCTAAATATGACTTAAGATATGCAGGAAAGTAGCTAAAAACACTAATCCATGGAAGGTCCGGTAAGAACTTATAAACTATCCAAGATCTAACTCAGAGGGAGCTCACTACAAATTTGATCTAAGACCTTTTCTGAAAATGTTTCATCTTTAACTTAAACTGTTTTGTCATCATCAAAAAGGGGGAGATTGTAAGAACAAAATTGGTTCTCAAATAAATTTCTAAGATTTTGATGATAACAAAGGATGAAACCCAAAATGGCACCCTAACGAGATTTTTTCTAAGTGTGCAGGACTCTGAACACTCACGGAGGATTCTGACCATACATCAGATACAAACTTATGTCAAATATAAAGTATTAGATGATCAGACGCTGCTAAGAAAGGAATACGTCCAGGACGCTCTGATTCTGATCAAAGAGAGACAACAAAAAATCAGAAGCTCCAACAGACTACTGGCTTTAGACTCTGACACTTAAGAAGACTAGAACACCGAGAAGCTCTAATGCAGTCAGACGTAATCATCCTCTAAAGACTGACTCTGGTACATCAAGACTCTAATGAAGATTCACAAGTCCAGAATGCGTAACGGAAAGAAATTTCACTATGGAAAGGAAGTATTTTAAGAAAGAATTAAAAAGGCGGACAAAATGGTTATAGAAAGAAACAACAGAAGTAATGACATTAAATACTCATCAATGACCAAGATTCTGTCATCACTTCAACGGTCCTTCTCAACTACTATATAAAGGACAAATTACTTCTCTAGAGAGACACCTGAGACACACAGAAACATTATTCACACTCTCTCTTATTTTTCACGAGCTACTACTCTTACGTGAAAAGCTTTTGCTTTAATCATTTTATGTAATACTTGCTTGCTGTTAGAAGTACTTTACATTACAACTCATTTTTGCTTAAATTATTTCCTCAAGTGACTCTGTGTAGTTTGTATACTTGAGAGGGCCAAGAGATTATTCTCTTAGACGATTGGTTGTGTAATCTTTTAAGATTAGTGGATTAAGTACTTTTTGAAGGCGAAATCACCTTGGTAGGGTGGACTGGAGTAGCTTTGATTTTCAAGCGAACCAGTATAAAATTTTGTGTGTTCTTATTTCTGAAAAAGCTTTTATTTCCAAAAACAATTCAAACCCTCCCTTTCTTGTTTTTCTCAACCTTCAAAACTCACTAGGGAGACAGAGACTCTGAGGGGGAAAAAGGGTTATGTGTAGGCCAGGCTACGACTTAAAATCGCTAGGGGACTAGAGAGATTCCATAAAAATGGAGAGACTTAGCCAGGGAAATAAAACATCTGCAGGGGATATGAGTAAATCAAGGTAAAGTTGAAGTACTTGAATCATTGCAGGAAAACCGATTTCACTAAGGAAATGCGCACTCAACTCAACTAGGGAAGAAATAAACTTCAACATAGGAGGAGCAGAAATCTATTATCCACTACCTATTACTGGGTAAGGAGATAATAGAGATCTGACAGAGAGGACATTTGTCATCGGTTAGGATGTGCATATCAAGGATGACTCGCTAAGGACCACCAGGAGGGGGTATTCATTACCGCTCACTGGGTAAGAAATAGCCTTGCCGGGGAAAACTGCAGAAAATAGGATTTACAACTACCAGTTACTGGGCCGAAGACCAAAGATGAGAATATCTGTCACCGGTTAGGGTGAACATATCAAGGATAGACTCAGAAGGGAAGAAAATCCGTCATCGATTAAGATGAACATATCAAGGCTAGACTTGCCTGGGATGTCAAGGAGGATATTTGTCATCGGTTAAGATGAACATATCAAGGATAAACCAACTGAGCAAAAAGTAGGAATTACATCTATCAATGTTGGATAGAAGACCATCAAAGAGAAAATCTGTCACCGGTTAGGATGAACATATCAAGGATAGACTCTGTTGAGGAGAAAAATAGGAATTACATCTATCAGTTACTGGATAGAATACCATAAAGAGAAAACCTGTCACCGGTTAGGATGAACATATCAAGGATAAACTCTGCAAAGGGGAAAGAAAAACAGGATTTGCAACTACCGATTACTGGGTAGAAGACCGCAAAGAGAAGGAAACCCGTCATCGGTTAGGATGAACATATCAAGGATTAACTCTCTGAGGAATAAAAATGGGGATTACAACTACCTTTTTACTGGGTAGAATTCCAAGGATGAGAGTATACGTCATCGGTTAGGATGAACATATCAAGGATAAACTGAAACAGGGGAAGAAAGATATCCATCACCAGTTAGGATGAACATATCAAGGATATTCTTCTGAGAAAAGAATGAATCGACTGGGGACTCTACTGATGGGGAAAAGAGGGGTACTTTTTCTGGGTATTGGGCAAGAAGTAACAAACTACAAACTAAGAAGAATATTACCAGTTACTGGGTAATAAACTATTAGGGGACCCAAAGCATCTATCTAGGTAAGAACTAGAAAGAAACGGTCAACTAAGACTCAACCCAATGGGGATATAACTCAAGGGGAGTGATTCCATCCAGATAATCCACTAGGGAGTGTTGGTTCTATGTGTTGGCAACAATTTTGGTAAAACCTAGAGTGTTCACAAGTTGTCACAAGTGTTGTCTTGACATGAGATAACGTGTTCCCGGAGGGTATTTAAAATATGGATATGCAGGATTTTACTGAGATGTCAAACCCGATGTCATGACATTTGTATACAAAACATTCAGTCAGAATGTTATGTATTGTGTGATTGCATTTTTTATGCTAATCTCTGTGTGATTGATGTGATGATTGAACGCGTCATTCAATCAGTAATTACAACCAGATTGACTTATTTTCCAACGAGATATAATCAACTATCATGAGAAGATATGAATGGAAAATAGTTTTAGGGTTTTATGATGTCCAAGCCCAGCCAAACGATTCTATAAATAGGGCATGGAAAACCTGGGTTTATACACAAGAAATAACGAACGAAATATTGAGAGAGAATAAGGGTGTATTATGAGTCATTCATTCATCCATAGATGATTGAATTGGAGTGATGTTTGAGTTGTAATTTGTCCACTCTAACCTTTGAAGCATGAGTGTGTGTTTACTTGGTTGAAGCTTTTACGCAAGATCGAGTATGTGTTCTTGAAGAGTGTCTTCTTTCATTGTAATACTTGTTTTACATCACTGCTGTGATTGAGGGGGAGTGAGTAGGATCTCATATTTAGGAGTTCTTAGATAGAAGTCACACGGGTAGAGATTAGGTGAAAAGACTGTAACTTGAAGTTGTTTACTGAGAGTCTTTGAACTAATTTTGTTTAGTGGATTTCCTTCCTGGCTTGGTAGCCCCCAAACGTAGGTGAGTTTGCACCGAACTGGGTTAACAATTGCTCGACATCTTTCTAGCATACATGACGAGATGACTGATCGGACATGTATTTCCCTTATACTTTTCAAAGTCAGGGACTTTGAACTTCATCGGGATCTTAACATTGGGAACCAAGCAAAGTTCCGCAGCATTCATACCAAACAAATCCTTTCCCCTCAAGGTCTTCAAATTCTTTCGCAACTCAAGGAATTGGTCTTTCATTTCATCCATCTTCTCATAAACATCTGGACCCTCATACGGCTCGGAATGATAGATGGTATCCTCAACACAAGAAAGGGTATGAACAACTGGTGGAGGCAAAGACATGACCGGGCTAGATGCCGACATGGAAGCAAAGGTAGACGCAAAACCCTCGGGCACAAAGTTGGGCGGTATTTCCCACGGGAATCCGACAGGCATAGTGGGAGCGAAATGAATGGCAGGCACGGTTGAAGAAACAACCTCTAAAATTATAGTCCTTTGAGGAGGAGGAGTTGCAGGTGTTGGAGAAGATTGACTCTGAACAGCTAATACAGACTCCATCATGGCAGTCAGGCGGGCGACCCCGTCCTTCGATTCTCGGTTCTCTTGCTCCAAGTGTTCCATGATTCTCGGATGATTGGCGCGGGTATTGTATCGATGAGTCAGTTTGGCTGAAGCACAGAAGAATAACCAATAAGACATCTGGTGGAATAAAACCTGTTATGCAAATGATGCATGAAATGCAATGCTTAATTGTTTTTATTTTCAAGAAACACACCATTTTATTTGCAAATATAATAATAATAATTTGATTGACCATACAAATCTCTTTTATTTATAAAATTGGAAGGATTACACTGAGTACAATTTCAGAAACCAAAATACAAATATAAGAGAAGAGGAAACTAATCATCCTAAGGAGCCCCTAACAACAGTAGTGTCAGATGATCTGGATGCAGGCGTGTACTTCCTCCGAATGCGTCGAATCTCAGACTCAAAAGAAGTCTTTATCTGAGCCTTCTCAAGGACAAGCTAGTCAACAATCTTCTTTCAAGCGATGGAAGGCCGAGGCATACTATAGGAAGGTGAAACCTCTGGCTCTCTCTGTCTCTTCATTACTCGGTCTTCAATAAGCTCAATAAGTGCATCTTTGTCCTTCGACTCAAGCTGTAACTCCTCATGTTTTCTGCTCAAAGCATGGAACTAGTCTTCCCACATATCCTTCTCTTACTCCATCTTAGCGAGTGCGTCTTCCAACTCCTCTACATCCTGGTTAGGGAGAGTTAATGGCTCAACCACAACCATAGACATAGGTCTCTCACAATCATAAGGCATCTTCAAGTCCAAAGCTCTCTTCTTCACCCAAAGAGTGTAAGCTTCCAAAGCTACACAGTTGCGTGGACCAAGCTCGGATCTTCCTTTCTTATGCACGTTATGCCAAGCATGCACCATCTTCTGCTTCAAATGTTGGGGATCTTTACCCTCTTGATAGAAAAGACCTTCTAACTGAGTGTTATTAGGTTTGTCTCTCAAGGGGAACCCAAGTTGACGACGAGCCAAAGCAGGGTTGTAGTTGATTCCTCCTTATGTACCAATGAGAGGCACATTAGAGAATTCACCACAACTGTCAATAGTATCCAAGCTACTCAATGAAGAATTATACCAAACTATATCATCATTAGTGAGGGACATAAGTCTCTGAGACCACCTTAGACATTGTTTGTTCTCCACAAAAGCAGGCATCTGAGGCAAGTGTGAAATAAACCACTTGTACAGAAGAGGAACACAACATACAATAGTTCCACCACCTTTAGAATTCCTTAGATGCAAAGAGAAATATATATCACCCAACAAAGTAGGCACATGATTTCCAACCAAGAAGATTCTAATGGCATTAACATCAACAAAACCATCAATGTTAGGGAACAAATCCAACCCATAGATGAGTAGCACAAAGATAGCTTCAAAAGCATCCATACTACCTGTTGAGCAAAGGCAGTATCTTCCTTGATGAGGAACTCAGAAGTCAACCAAAACATTCCTCCTTTCTTCACCCAATGAGTCTCAATCTCAGACTTCTTCAAGTGAAGAGCTTCAGCTATAAGATGAGATATGGGAATCTCTTCCAATCCACTAAAAGGCACTTTGCTAGAAATGGGTATTCCCAAGAGATGGGCATACTCTTCTAACGTAGGCAGAAGCTGATAATCAGGAAAAGTGAAGCAACGCTAGAGAGGGTCATAAAATTGAACCAACACACTCAGGAGTCCTTCAACCACATCAGCAGATAAAACAGAGAGGGACATCTGAAACTGTACTTCTTGGTGTTCCTTCGTCCATAATCCATGGTCTGAAAATATTTGCAAATAAAACCTCAGTTCCTTGAAGTTATTTTTGGTGTGATGAATGTTTTGATGCGCATGAATGCATGAATGCAATAATCACAAGTAAGGGATCACACACAAGGAAAACAAACAAAGGCCAAGGGATGAATCAAGTCATTATCAAGATCAATCATCCATTTTGGTGGATTATGGTTTTCACCTTATCAACATCCAAGTTCCATTGATATTGACAAGACTTGATTGGATCAACCAAGAATCAAGTGTTTGTTGTGAGTCACGAGCATTAAGCCAGGTTAAGAACCATCCCAAAGGAGTGTACTAAGGATAAAAACCTATAGATCATGTTCTAAAAAGTTCCCAGAGTCTTAATTCCATCTATCGGGTATTACAGGTTAGGATAACTTACTCATCGACCCATAATATTCTCAAGAAAAACTCGTCTAAGTGTAGTATCGCCTAACAACTGTTATCAAGTCTACACCTGAACAGTCTCTGCACTACGTCCTAAATAGGCCAAGATGGGTTAAATGTTCTACTGTCCTCAGCTTCTCGGACCCCAAATCAGAGAAAGTAATGCCTAACCATAAATAACTTGTGTGACATCTGTAAGACCCCAATTTTGTCCCTAAGATCCCTCATAGCATCATAACATTGCATTGCATAGCCTCAAGGATCATTGAGCATCTTAGTCCCCTTTACCTTTGGGTGGGACTCCTTGTGAGTGGTTTGAGATCACCAGGCATGCTTGAATTGTATATCATTGCTTTTCTCATTTTATTTACTAACCAAAAACACAAAAATATGTTACTAACATCTTTTGTTTGTAGCTTGAGCAATCACAAGGTCCCAAGCTCCAAGGAGATCATTTGTGCAAAGACTGGGTCAAGAGGAGATGATAGCAAGCATGGTAATGGTTCCCAAAGCTCCCATCCATCAAATATGCCTCCCCAGTATCTCAATTCATCATGTTTGATCAAAGCAAGTCAAAGGGTTTGAGGTTTGTTCCCCAGAGAAGCCCTAATTCATCTTTGCATCACAATGCCTTGCTCATGAAGCAACCTCAGCCCATGATTAAATACAATCAAGGGAAGTTCTTTAATTCATCATTTCATGCATATTTGAACTTATTTGAGTGTCCTCAATCATCAATTCATCAAGATATGGGGTGTGGACTTGAAAAGTTGATCAGTCAATTCATCTGACTATTTTGAAATGCACTGAGACCTAACTTTTTATGTGTTGGTCAAATGGAGATGGTTATAAAAGAAAAAAATGTTATTAAGGATAATATGAACAACTTTAATGTTCATCAAAATTTGATTTGAAGCTTGGAAAACCATCTGCTATTCCAATACATTATAGGTCATTTTGACTGAAACCCTAATTTTGGGTCAACTTCCCAAGAAAATAACTCACTCATTTTTTATGATTTTGAGGTGGTATCAAATGAATTGGAAAGCTTAAGCTGTCTACTTCAAATGTTATGTTGAAAAAAATTTCAAAATCTCAAAGGAAATACATGTGATAATGCAAGACATTATACGTCCTTTTTGACCAAATGCATTAAAAGTCAAAAAAGTTCAAATTCAAGTGCCCATAACTCTTTCATCAAAAATCCAAATGATGCAAAATTTAAGTCCATTTTAATTTTCTTGAAAAGATATACAACTTTGTTGTTGGAGGTTTTTTCATTTGAAGCTTGCATCATCAAAACAGAAGGGCTTGAAAGTTGGCCAATTTTAGAAACCTTGCCTTGACATGTTTTGCACATCACACTTTAAACTCAAATTTCATAAATTTCCAAATTCCAAATGGATTTTTGACCAACATAACATTTGTTCCTCATACAAAGACCTTTCCAACCATTACTCACATGGCTACATTTGGATTTGGCAAATATCATTTTCGAAGAGAAGAACTTTAAGTGCATTTTTGGGAAACTTGATTCAATTACCATGCATGAGCTGATTGCATCAAAATTGGACGTCCATTTCATTCACTCATGATCTCAGCTTGCCAATCCATGTGGAATTGGGCCCTTCATGCGCCTGTACAGGCCCATGCATGGAGGCCCCCCTTCATTCATGCAAGTTTAAAATCACACTTTCAGCATGGCATTGGCTATAAATACATGGCATGTGAGCTTCCATTGGACACCCTAATTCTACCTGAAACGCTGCAGAATTTTCTCCATAGCCATCACTAAAGGAATTTTCACTTTTCTCTAAAAAATTCAGATCTGAATTTCAACTACATTGGTTGATTTTCAGACCTATAATTCCTTAGCCTTGCTTCCTCTTCATCACTAGATCTCATTGCAAGCTTCAGTTGTGAAGGATCGTGCCTCTAAGACCTACATTTCAAAGGTAGATAACAGAACTTTTGCTCTTCGAAACTCTCTGATATTTGCTCATTTCTTGTGTTCCTTGGTGTGGCTGAAGTCCTCTCAATAGAGGCATTTGATTTGTGCTTTCAATTTTGCAAAAACATGAAGTTCATGATGAACACCACCATACTTCCAGCTCTGATTTCTCCATTTATAGGGATCTAGAGTGGAAGTGCATGGTATAGGAGTGACGTACATCACTTCCTCTTTCGATTGATATATAGATCGCCTCATTTGGTGGCCATTTTCGTTTCTGCATTTTTTTGAAGTGGTCGGAGGTTGGCCGGAGAAGACGGTGGCGCTGGCCACCGTCTGGTCTCCAGATTAAATCACAGCCGTGCATTTCCATTTCCAGATTTGATCTGATCCGTCCAATGTTATGACCTAATTAATGGCTAGGTGTGATTGCATTGACTAGTGTGTTTGGTGGACGCGCGCGTATGATCCGTCTGATGCGCCAGCTTAATTAATGAGCCATCATCCAACGCCTCACATTTTTTCTCATATTTTAATTTCTGATTTTAATTTCTTTAATTCCTTTTATTTCAAAAAATCATATCTCTTTCATTTTTAATCCAAAAAATATGGGACCAATTGCATTATTTCCCAAATAAATTCTAGTTTCTATTTCTGATTTTTAATATTTTTTATTTCATCATTTGATATTTTTTTGTGAATTTTCTCTTTTCTGGTTATTTTTAACTCATTTTAAATAGTTTTTGATATTCAAAAAATACAAAAATATTTTCCTAACCTATTTGAATGATGATGGATCTATGAAAAATATTCTCATCAATTTTTGAATTGATTTGAGATTTATTTGAGATTTTAGTTCAATTAGGTTATTTTTTATTCATTTTTAATTGATTAAAAATAGTTTCTGACTTTTAAAAATGCTGAAATTTTTTGTCAAACTTTGTCTGACCTTGTTGAACTTAGGATAAATCACTTGGACTTTTCAAAGTTGATTTGAAGTGATTTTGAAGTTTGACCTTTCCATTTATTTTTAATTCAAGTTTAATTTTTAAATATTAAAAATGCCAAAAATAGTTTATTCATTTCTTGACTTCCAATCTTCATCTCACTTCTGTTTTTGAGTGTTTGACCTTGATCTTCAATATCATTGGTCAACATTTGTGAATTGATATATGTTATCTCATTATATGCACTTTAATTTTGCCATTTCCATTCTCCATTATTCATCTCCTTCTTCTTCTACTTCTTTTCTTTTTGACCAATGAGTTGAAGGTTGATAAGTTAGCATTGATTAGGGAGATGTAACATTCCTTGATTCAAATCTAATTCATCTTGATCAATTGATCAAGTGAATGGCTTTGCATTAAGGATATGTTGTCTTCTAAATCATGCAAATGGCTTAAACCAATACAAGATCAATTCTCTTCTTCTTTTGGCATGGCAAGTTGTTGGGACTTGGTTCACTAATCAAGACTCCTAACTTGTGTTTGTTGCCTACATTATTATTGACCGGCCTCAGATAGTTGTGACTTCTACATAAGTCCAATTACGATTGCTTAACATAGCGCTAAATTTGCCATATGGCATACTAACTACTAACACTAACTATTGACAATTAACATTTACTTTATGCAATTTACTTTAATGCAATTTACTATTCTTGCACATATTATCCATTTGTTTTTCCCTTTGCTCATTTGAGCACATGTTTATGTTAATGACATTTGCCTTTTGCTCACTTGAGCACATAATTGTGTATATATTATTGTGTTTGTGTTTTGTTTTGATTGTTATGGACCAAATGCAAAGAAATGGACTTAGTTTCTAGGACTTTCCCTATGCAAAGAAATGGAGAATTTGGACTTAGATTCTAGGACTTTCCTTATGCAAAATTGGAGTAAAATATCTTAATGTTGAAGATGGATTAGAAGAACCAAATCTCTAACTCTCTCTTGTCCATTCTTGTTTTACTTCATGGAACTTTTGATGTGTGTGCTTTTGTGCTAGGGGTTTCCATTTGAGCTTAATTGGAGGACCATTGCCATGTTCACCTAAGTGGAAGATACAAGATACATTGAGGATCTCTTGTGAGACTTGATTGATCGCTTATGCTTAGTGGTTGCTTATTCCAAAGGATGGGAGCTACTTGGATCATCAATATGATCTCAAGAGAGGAACTCCTTGTGTGGTTCATTTCTTTTCTTTTACCCTCTTGTTTTGCTTAGGACTTAGCTATTCTTCTTCTTCTCTCCACTCTAACCCAAGCCAAAACCTTTTTTTGTGTGCAAACATTTAACCATGATTTTCAAACATTAGAAACCTAAGCCTTATGCTTTTGATTTTTACACTTTCTTTTCATAACACTTATTTTGAAATGAACTTTTAAGTCAACTTTGACCATTTAGTATATACTTCTAATTGGTAAATATAACCCATTCAAATGTATTTTTGTGGTTCCAATGGCCACTTCCTTAATCAAAAATTTTCATAACCTTTAGCTATTAGGTTTGAGTTATCCTTGTGGTAGATGTAATACTCACCCATATCCTTAGTGATGGACAATGAGTCTTCCATGCTTATTATAGGGTTAAACCCTCACTAGCATGTTGAAGTTATCCTCACATGGTGGATTTGTGGTTTGGTTGAGTTTTCTCCCTTTGACAACAAAAGACCTTAAGGATTTTGGACCAATCAATTCACCAACTTGTTTTGAGATTTTTACCCCGAACTACGAGGTTTTGATCCTAATCTTTTTATAAGATGGTACGTAGGCAATGAGTTTATCCATCCAAACAAAAATGTAAATAAACTTGTACATTCTCTTCTCATCTCTTCAATCATGTTTGCACAAACAAATTTTCACAAAGACAACAACCTTCACAACAAGTATTGAAAAGGGCTCCCTAGGAGTACCTAGGATGTTTTCGGTGCCTAACACCTTCCCATTGCATAACCAACCCCATTACCCAGATCTCTGTTTCTTTTACTAGTTTTGTTAAAACTATTAGGTTTTTATTCGCTTTCTAACCATTCCTTTGGATAAATAGAAGTGTGGTGGCGACTCGACTTGTATGATTTACCTTGGATTTAGTAAATATCTCTAATGGTAACGAATACCCCGCTACAACATCAATATCTCCAAAAGGGTCTCCATTGAGTAGATGGATCTCAAGCCAACTTGTTAAGGACTACTCCACACAAGTCGAACATGACTATACCATCCTCCTATCTTAATTGTACTCAAGTTATGGTTAGAACTTATCTCACCACTCAAAGATCACTAAGCACAACAATCAGATTATATCATACAAACAAATATACATACATCAAATATACAATTATATACACATAAAAAAGTAGGCTAAACCCACTGGAGACTACTCCCCAATAGAGTTGCCACTTAATTTTTGTAGCAGTAAATTCATGACCATTAAGCTACGGATAAACTTAACATCAATTAAACCAGAGTCGCCACCGCGCTTTTATTGTTTCCAAGGGAAAAGGAAAAAGTACGAGCAAACCCCAAAAGTAAGAAATTTTCAAATCAAAACTAATAAAATGCCAGAGATTACAGGTAAGGGGGTTAATTACACAGAGGGAAGATGTTAGCACCCAAAGTGTCCTAGGTACTCCTAGGGAGCCCTTTTTTGTGTGTACATATGTTTTGGTATAAAATGATGTTTGCAATAAATAGAATTTGGGGATTAGAAAAGAATTCATTAATTATATTTTTGTGTTTGACAAGACTTACAAACTTGTGCCTACGTACCAACATAAAATGAGGGATCAAAACGTCGTAGTTCGTGGTTACAATTTCAAAGTGAATGAGTTGCTTTTAACAAAAGTTTAAGTTTAACAAATGCACAAAAGGCCTAAAAAGGTTTGAATGAGTGTTAGTTCTTTTTGTCTTTTGAAATTTTAAGTCAAGTATAGTTAAGTTCATTTACATATTTGATTAAGAAAAGAGTTTGAAAATGCAATGGCATAAGGCCAAAGTTTCTAATTTACAATATAGTCTAGGTTTAGAAAACACAAGCAAAGAAGATTTTTAAAAGGAGGAAGAGATTTGAAATTAAAGAAGTGGGAGGAGATGAAGTGACTAATCCTAAGCAAAAATTAAAAGTTAAGAGTTGAAAAGATCTGACTAATGGGATGCAATCCAATAGACAAGAATATTATATAGAAACGCATTTTCCCTTGGACTTTAGAATCAAGCAATATCAAGACACACAATAGCAAGGTGAAGAGCAAGGCATCAAATAAAGATAGCCACATCCAAGCTTAGCAACTCCATGATCTTCTTCATAACCTCCCATGTACTAGATGACATGCTCCTTGAATGGCTCAGGGATAGGCATTAGACACAGGTTCAAAGTAACAACTTCATCAAGACCATGTAGCAGATGAACTAAAAAGGTGTCTCAATACTTGCATCAGATGAAAGTTTTCTTCACAAGCACTTGGTTTCAGAAAAATTGGCATTGGCTAAGTCCTTTTGTATAGGTAATGTTGCCTAATTCTAAGTCCAATGTCTAAGATCAAATCCAACAGTCCACACAAATCTTTTAGAGTTTTTGTTTTTATTATGTACATTAAGGTCAAAAGACCACAAACACAAACGAAATACACAAACAAGTATATACAATCACAATATGATCACAAGATATGGCTCAAGTGAGCAAAGTGAAAATGACATTAAAGTAAACAAGTTAAATGGTATGAATAATTGCAAATGAATAAAGACTTGAATTTAAAGTGCAAAATGTAAATGACTTGAAATTAAAAGTTAGTCAAATGTTAGTTGATTAAAAGTTAGTATTGCTTTTTCTTTTCAATTGTTTAAGTCATTCTTTGGAGAACACTCAACCCTCTATTCACAAGCATGGATCCTTGCACCAAGACATCTTCCAAAGGAAGGAAAAAAGGCCAAGTTTCCACACAATACCATGAAAGGGGGGAGACTTAGAATCTCACTTACTAGAATGCTATGCTTTTTGGGTCAAAATTTAGCGCTATGTTAAGCAATCGTAATTGGACTTATGTTGAAGTCACAACTATTTGAGGTTGGGCAATAGAAATTTTAGTGTTAATGCATGTTAGAGATATGGTATTATGAACCATACTCCTAAAACATACCACACTTTAAAAGAAAATGGCAAAAGAGGTGGACCTAATCTCATCCATACTCATGTTGATTTTGCAATCAACTAGCCTTAGGATATAAAGATATCATAGGTCAAAGAAATGAATAAGGACAGAATGGGATTAAGATGACGATGGAGGGGAAATGAGATTAACACAAATTAGTCAAAGGAGGACTTTTATCAAATTAAAATCACTAATTCATTTTGGGAGATGAAATGTAAATTTCATCAATCCCCTAAATCCAATGATTTTAATCCAACAAAGTCAAATCAACCTTTACCAAGGCCCAACAACAAAATTCAAACTTAGCAAGTCAATCAAAATAGCTCAACACAATTTATTTGCAATTAAACAATTAAAAATCAATTAAAAATGCATTAAATTAAATTACGGTTGGTCAAAATCCTAAACCCTCATCAAAACACCAAATAAATGTCCATGAGATTTACCATAGGTTAAAGAAGGTCAAAGGACCTTGGAGAAAAAAATTCATTATTTTTGGAAACTTAAAAGTATTTTTAAATAATTAAAAATATGCACAAAAACAATTAAATCATGAAAAATATTAATATTGATCCAAAAAATAATTTTAATTCATAAAATGAAAGAGAAAAATATTTGAGAATTTTTGGTGAAAGTCCCATATTTTTTGGATCAATATTAAAATTAATATGAATTAATGAAAATAACTCAAATAAAATAAAAATAAAAAAATGCTAAAAAACGTGGAGCACGTGATCTCCCTCATTAATTGAGGTGGCAGAATAAGTGGATCAGCGCGCGCGTTCCATGATGTTCCCTAGTCAATGTGCCACATGTGTGGTAATTAATTTGGACGCTCAAGATTAAAACAAAATAGAAGGTTCATGTGGTTCAGAAGGATGCCAACACATCACTGGAGCCAGAGCTCCGGTCTTCTTCTCCTATGGACCTCACCGGACTGGTCCACCCTCAACCATCACCAAAATAAAAAAGGAGGACATGAATTTAAAGTAAAAATGCTCAGGAGCTCGAATCTGGCCTCAATTTCACCTAACTTCAAGTATATTGAAAGATACACGGAGTTGAATTTTGAGGATCATGACCCGAGTTGCTTCGATTTGACCTCAAAGCAACTCAATCTTGTTTCCTACATTTGTAGGACTTCATACAACCAAAAATTATCAAGAATGGTGGAGAATTAAGTGAGAATCGAAGAGATGAAAAATTCAAAAATTCACCTTCACTACAGGTTCAGATGAACACGATCTTGCTCTCAACTGTGCTTGGCCTTGCTCTGGATGCTTGATGGAGTATAGATGGATCAAGAAAGAAGCAGCACTCTTGGAGATTTGTATCTCAAAATAGTGGAGATTCAAACTCGATTTTCGATGAAAATCCGCAAGGTTATCCTTTGAATGTGAGGGTTTAGGGTTGGAGATTCAAAGTTGGCGCGCAAGGGTCCTTAATTCTGATCATAGACACTTCTATTTATAGGCCAAGGCAATGATATTTGCACACTTCTTTCAAACTTTAAAAAATAGCAAAAATCCTTGCATGGATGCATAGGCGTGTGATAGACCCATGTAATTATGCATTCAGGTCCAAAATCATGTGCAAGTAATGTTGAAGTCATGTTAACAAGCCATGCATTCGTGTGTGGAAAGTGGAAGTTCAAATATGCCAAATGGTCATCCAACTTTAAGTCATGCGCAAATCACTCATACTTTGTCCAAATGGGATGAATTTGGACTTTTTGGAAAGATTAGGTCAAGAGGAACAAATTTCATGTTGAACACCTTTTCATTTAAAGCATGTATCATGATGAATTTTGAGGTGTAAGTTTGTAAAATCAAACATATAAAAAAAATCTATGTACCAAGCCATATGTTAACTTCTTCCACCTTGAGTAACTTTTTCTATGGACTTCAAATGAGAAACTTACTTCATAAACGTTGTATCTCTCTCAAAGTCCTTCAAATTGGTCACCAATTTGACCTCATTTGGATTTAGTATGAAGGAGTTATGCATTTTAGAAGTTGAGGAAAATCACTTGTTCAATGGTATTGCTCCAAAATGACCTATAATGTTTTCTCATATCACATACATTTAAAAGTTGAACTTGCTCTTCATCCAAACATAAAAGTTGAAGTAGACATATTGAATTTTAGTTTTCAACTTGAATAGATTTCATCTCATAAAAATTGAGCAAGTTATGATCTTGGGAAGTTGACCTCCAAATTAGGGTTTAGACAAAATGGCCTATAATATTTCACCGTAAAAAATGACTTTCCAAGCAAAACTAGCTCTTGGCCTCAACATGAAAGTTGTTTGGAATGTCATATAGAGTAACTTGGATCTTGAAATAATTTTCATATGACAAAAATTGTAGGATATAGGGTCTAGGGAACCCCTGTTTTTATCAGTTGAATTCCTCTGGTCAACCACCACGAACCAACTTGCTAGCTTGACATTATCTTGTATTTTGGAACTCATGGAGGATCATATATGTATAAGATGATGAAATGTGAAGTATGCCTTGAAATATTTGATCAATTGGTGAAGAAACTTGTTGAAGAAGTTACATAAGATACCCAGATGAATTAGGGTTTCCAAGGCAAACCAACTCCAAACTCTTGATGATTTCTTGATCAAAATAACATGTGAAGATAATGGGAATTCATATATGTGAGCTTGATAGAGCCATATTAAACCACTTATTGATTGAGCTCCTTGCAATGAGGGTCTTAAACCCTATATGTGAGCTTGATAGAGCATAGGTGAGCATGTGCACTACCTACAAAAGAGTTAAACTATACAATGACATATTTTTGGTATTTGGGTTAGTAAAATAAAGATAAATGAAGTATGATACAATCAAATGTGCTTGGTGATCTCTCCCAATGCAAACCCAATGAATGAGGGGTAAGGAGGATGCCAATGTGTGATCCCAATGCTAATGCATATGATGATGAGAGCATGAGGGATCTTAGGGTCAAAATTGGGGTCTTACACTTTGGTGATATCATTTCCCCCTGTAGATTTGATGTGTTTGTCCTCCTTTAATGTAGAGTGTCGGCTCCTTAAGCAAAAAGAGTTTATCCTTTCTTCTTTCCCACTGAGTTATTTCCTCGTGGATGATTGTTATTTCTGTTTCCTTCCCAGTTCATTATCTGGATTGAACCACTCCCCTTGAGTAATTTCCTCATTGGGTTGAGTCTTTTTTTACCGTTTCTTTTTAGTTCTCACCTAGATAGATCTTTTCTTCCCAAGAGTTTATTACCCAGTAACCGGTAATATCCTTCTTGATGTTGAGTACTTTACCTGTGTTAATTTACCCAGTAACCGGTAAAAGGTAATTTACTTCTTTGCTTTTTCCAGTGGATTCATTTTTCATTTCCCCAAGTAGTTTATCCTTGATATGTTCACTATAGTCGGTGACAGATATTCTTCCTCTTTGGTCTTCTACCCATTAAACCGGTAGTTGTAAACCCTTCTTTCCCATCAAGTTTATCCTTGATATGTTCACCTTAACCAGTGACGGATATTCTTTCTGTTCGGTATTTTACACAGTAAATGGTAGATATAAATCCTATTGTTTTTAGGATGATCACCTTTGTTAAGCTGCCCTAATCGGTAGTTGGTGACTTTCCCTATGAGTTTATCCTTGATAAGTTCACTTTAACCGGTGATGAATACTCTCTCTTTGGTCTTCTACCTAGTAAACAGATAGTTGTAAATCCTATTTTTCCCCGACAGTCTATCCTTGAGATGCTCATCTTAACCGATGACGAATATTCTTCCTTCTAAGTTTATCCTTGATATGTTCATCTTAACCGGTGACAAATACTCTCTCTTTGGCCTTTTACCCAGTAAATCGGTAGTTGTACATCCTATTTGTTTCTTTTTCCCCATTAGATTATTCTTACCCAGTAACCGATAATGAATATTCCTCACTTTTCTCAGCGAGTCATCCTTGATATGTTTACCTTAGCCGATAACGAATGTCCCTCTTCCTGAGTGTATTATCATCCTATCCAGTAACAGGTGGCAGATAATATATCTCTTTTACTCCTGTGTTAAAGTTTTTTCTTCTCCAGTCGAGTTTGGATTCGTATTTCTTTGTGAAATCAAATTTCCTTTTGGTGTTCGACTATTTCAACTTTGTTCTGATTTATGCATTTCCACAGCGGTTGTTTCATGTTATGTTGGTGTTATCCTAATACATGCAAATTTTCCCTCCAGACCGAGTCTTTCCAATGATTTATTTTAATGGAAATCCCCTCGTTGTCTCCAGCAGTTTTTAAGTCGTAGCCTCGCCTACACATAACTTTTTATTCCCCAGAGTCTCTGTCTCCCCATTGAGTTTTCCTTATGGAAGGCATTATGCTCCTGTGGACTTTTAGTCTCTCCGGATTATTTTCCTTTGTGGCAATATATTCCCCACAAATATTATTTTGCATTCATATCATATGCATCATGAGATCTCTTAGGGACCAAAATTTGTTTCTCGATGTTGTTATTTAAGTCCATTCTACCGAGTTGATACGAAGATTTTAACCTTCATATCCTCGGCTAGAATGACCTTAAATAGGGGAAGCTGTAAGACCCCAATTTTGACCCTAATAACTCTCATGACATTTCATCATTTTTATTGGCTTTGGGATCACACCTTGGTATCCTCCTCACCCCTCATTCATTGGGTTTGCATTGGGAGAGATCACCATGCACATTTATGATTGTATCATACTTTATTTTTCTTTGTTTACTAACCAAAATACTAAATATATGCCTAGTATGGTTTTATTTCTTTTGTAGGTAGTGTGTGCATCCTCACATACCTCATCAAGCTCACATCTAGGGTTTGAGACCCTCAGTGAAAGAGATCAATCAAAGAAAGGTCCACAATGGTTCAAATCATCATATATGGATCCCCATGTTCTTTATTTGTCAATTTGGTCAATAATTCATCAATAGTTTGAAGCTTGTTTATTTTGGAAGCCCTAATTCATCGGGGTATCTTGTGTGCCTTTGTCAGCAACTTTCTTCAACCAATTGGTTCAAGGAGGTTGACCAGAAAAGTCAACTAGTCAAATCTAGGGTTCCCTAGACCATATTTCCTACAATTTTTGTCATGTGAAAATTATTCCAAGATCAAATTTACTCTTATGACATTCCAGACAACTTTCATGTTGGCATCAAGAGCTAATTTTGTTTCGAAAGTCATTTTTTATGGTGAAAGATTATAGGTCATTTTGTATGTTCCCTAGATAGAAGGTCAACTTCCAAGAACCATAACTTGCTCAATTTTTGTGATATGAATATCATCCAAGTTTCTTGATCAATTTCAAGATGTCTTCTCCAACATTTCTTCTTTTAGAAAGGTTAAATTTCACTTGCAAGGACATGTACTAAGAGGAAACATTATAGGTCATTTTGGACCCTCATCATTGAACAAGCAATTTTCCTCAAATTATAAAATCCATAACTCCCTCATGAAAGATTCAAATGGTGTCAAATTTGTGACCAAATTTAATAGGATTGAAACAGTTACAACTTCGAAGAAGGAACTAAAGTCATTTGAAGCTCATAGAAAAAGTTATTCAAGATGGAAAAAGGGGTCATTTGAATTTTAACTTAGAAAATTTTCAAGTATTTTTTATTCCTCCAACTTCCACACCAAAAGTAATCATGATCCAAGCTCCAAATGGGAAACGTTTAAACAATAAAGTTGTTCCCCTTCATACTAGCTTTCCAAAGAGTCCAAGATCATGGCATTTGGATTAAAATTGAGAGACTTGTGCATGGTTCCTTTGCATGGCCCTATTTGGCATCTTTTAAACTCAATTTTCAACCAACATTGCATGGCTTCATGAAGTGAGCTCAACATCAAATGTGCACGAATTTGGACCTATTGCAATCATCATTTGGACCTTAATACATACCCATGCAACCATGCACAAGAGTTGCTATTTTTGGATTCAATTTGAAATGGTGTGAATATCACTTTGCCTTGCTTATATAATGAACTCATTGGCCTCGGAATTAAGGAGGAACCTTGCCCAAGCTTTGATCATCAATCCTAAACCTCCATTGACAGAATACCTTGAAGTTTTCAATTGAAATCTAGTTTTAGTTCTCTTTCTGTTTTTGAACTAAAACTCCAAGGATTCAAAGCCTTTTGTGTCCCAATCATCTCCTGCAATCAAGAGGAAGCAAGGCCAACATCATTTGCATTGATATCTAGCTAAGAATTCAACACCCAAAGGTGATTTTTATCAAACTTCAAGACTTCGATTCTCTCTCAATTCTCCATAATTTTACTTGATTTATGGTTGGCTGAAGTCCTACCAATGTAGGCAACAAGATTGAGTTGCTTTGAGGTCAAATCGAAGCAACTCAGTTTGCATACCTCATTTTTCAATTCCACATATCTCTTTGTATAGTGAGAATTCAAAGAAATGGAGGTCAAAATCATGTTTCTCATGTTTTTCTCTTTAAAACCATGTGTCGATCTTTCATTTTTGTGAAGCTTTTGGTTGGACCAATCCGGCGAGGGTCACCGGAGAAGATGACCGGAGCTAGGGCTCTGGTGATACGCTGGAATGATCCAGACCATCTGATTTGGTCCATAACTTCTAATCCTGGCCCTTGGTTTTGATTACTATGTTTGCTGCGTGTTGACTTTGGTCCACCAAAGGCCTCATGCGTGTGACCATCGAATCTGCCACCTCAATTAATGAGGGAGATCTGATGGCCCTCATTTTTTATGATTTAATTGATTTTCATTTTAATATTTTAAATACCCTTTTTTTATTAAATTTGTAATAGTTTCAATTTTAACCCAAAAAATATGGGACTTTAACCAAAAATCTTTAAATAATTCCATCTTCCATATTTTGAATTAAAATCATTTTTTGGATTATATTTGATGTTTTTTGTGAATTTAATGTTTTTTTACTTGTTTTTAATTAATTTTATGTACTTCTGACTTTCCAAAAATTCCCATTTTTTTTGTCTAAGGTCCTTTGAACTTATTTGACCTAGGATAAATTCCTTGGTCATTTATTTGGTGATTTGGGGTTTTTCACCTTTTAAAATGCATTTTTTATTCATTTTAAATTTGTTTTTAATTGATTAATTATTTAAAAATTATGTTGAGCTATTTGGTTGACCTTGTGTTATTTCATCTTCTGTTTTGCCTTGATCATGGTTGATTTGAACTTCCATTTGATCTATACTATTGGATTTAGGGGGTTGATGAAGTGTAAGCTTCACCCCTCGAAATGAATGGATAGTATTGATCAGATGACATTCCTCCCTTGATTTATTTGGGATTTCATTTTCTACTTTACTTTATCTTTTCATCTTCATCCCTCTTCTTCCCCAATCCCTCATTGACTAATGACTTTTCAGATATTCAAATGCTAGTTGATTCATCAATGACCTTGTGTCAGATGAATCAACATGAGTTTGATTGAGATAGGTTCATCCTACTTTATTCTTTGTGTGTGGTATGCTTTAGGAGTTTTGTTCTTTGTACCATGGCTCTAGAATGCATTAACACTAATATTTTTATTACCCAGCCTCAGATAGTTGTGACTTCTATATAAGTCCAATTACGATTGCTTAACATAGAGCTGAATTTTGTCCCAAAGGCATAACATTTTTGTAAGTGAGATTGTAAATCTCCCATTCCTCATGGTATTATGTGAAGACATGACCTATTTTCCGTTTGTGAGAGCTAATGGCATACTTGTTGATTTATCCAAGTTGGAGCTCTTCTCATGGATGATATCTTGGTTCATGTCTTCATGCTTATGAGTGGATGGTTGAGTGTTCTCCAAAGAATGACTTAAAGAATTATTTCCTCCACTAACAATCATTTTTCTCACTTGAGCCATATCTTATGCTTGTATATATTATGTGCTTGTGATTTTGTCTTGTTTGTGGTCTTAGGACCTTAAAATACCTAATAACAACAAAAACCCTAAAAAATATGTTGGTGTACTGTTAGACCTCTTCCCTTGACTTGATCTGAACTTTTGGACCAAGAGTAGGCAATATCCCTATGCTTTGAAGGACTTGGCCAATGTCATTATTTAAGACTGAGTTATCTTGGCCAATGCCATTCATATGATTTAAGCCTTGAGAGCTCCTTTGGTTTATCTGTTACTTTGTCTATGTGCTTAAATTGTTATCATGTTCTTATTGTTTATATTTGATGATTATTTCTATGAGTTTGCCATAAGGAATATTTCATCTAATACATTTAAAGACATTGAAGACTGCTTGATTTTGGAGTGCTTGATTAGATGTTTTGGCTATCTTTATTTGATTCCTTTGGTCCTCATTATTAATTTCTTGGATGTTGCTTATGATTGTTGCTTGCTCAATAGTCCAAAGGATATGGGTTTCTATCTGACATTCTTGTCTTGTGGATTGCATCCCATTGGTCAGATCTTTTCAACTCTGAACTTATAAATTTTTGTATAGGATAGTCCCTTCTTCTCCTACTTTCCTTCTTAAATTTAAAAATGCCCCCCCTCCCATTAAAAACCTTATTTGTTTGTGTTTTCAACTAAGACTTGTTTTAATAAGTAGAAACTTTGGCCTTATGCCATTGACTTTTTTAAAATATTTTCAAAAAGAAAAAAAGGAACTAACAACCTCATCTAATCATTTTAGCCATTTTGTGCCTTTTTCTTTTAAACTTTTGCAAAATGGAGTATTTAGATTTGAGTTATCTTTGATTGAGATATAATTCTCCCATTCCATGATATATTTGATTGTAAGTCTTTTCATTTATTAGGGGTTAGTGGCATACTTGTTGATTGAATCCAAATTGGAGCCCTCCCTCTTAAATATTGTAAGGCCCTCATCATCGGTGTATGTTTGGTTGAGTGTTCTCATATTGATAACAAAAGATCTTTAAACTTTTGTTAAAGTCAATCCACCCCTCTTTGAAATTTTTACCACGAACTACGGGGTTTTGATCCCTCATTTTTATGTCGGTACGTAGGCATAAGACTGAAGGTCTTGTCAAACACAAAACTATAATAAATGAATTTTTTTCTCATCGCCCCATTCTAATTTTTAACAAACATCATTTTCAACTAAAACACTTGCACACAAAAAGGGCTCCCTAGGAGTACCTAGGACACTTTGGGTTCTAGTACCTTCCCTCTGTGTAACCAACCCCCTTACCTGTAATTTGTGACATTTTATTAGTTTTGATTTGAAAACTTCTTATCTTTGGGTTTTTCTCGTACTTTTCCCTTTTCCTTTGGAAACAATAAAAGCGTGGTGGCGGCTCTGGTTTTATTGATGTTGAGTTAATCAATAGCTCAATGGTCATAAATTTATCGCTACATAGCCATTTCTAACTTCAGCATTTTATTGATATTTTCTAGAAGCTCTAAATATTCCTTAAGGTTTAAGTTGCATTTTTTAATCCAATCATTTTCTTCAATTAACTTAGCATTAATTTTAAACAACTTCTTACAAGATGGCTTAGTTACCTCATAATCATCTTCCTTATAGGATGCTTTCAAGATAACTTCATCTCCTTTGCTTGAAGAGGAATATTCTATGGTTTTTCTTGAGGTTGATTCTTCTTCATTTATGGAGGCATTCTATGTTCTTTCGAAGATTCCACTGGACGGTAATTTTATTCATATTTTCTGATAGATGAAATTCCTTCATTTGATGTTGAATCCTCTGAAGATGATTCAATTGTTGAGTATGTTCTTTCGAAGGAGACTATGGGAGTTGTTTGATAGGAGTTTGATGATGTTTAGGATTCTTCAGTCTTTGAGCTTAAACTTTCATCTTTAAGTAGTTGTATTAATTAGTTCAACGTTTCTATAATTTCATCATTCTTTAATTTTTCTTGAAATTTATGAACACTCCCATCTTTCAATTTAAGGACTGGATTGAGTTTCCAATTCTTAATTCTTAGATATTGGTTAGTAATAGAATGTTACAATACATTTTCTAGAAATTCTAAAATTTTAAGAACATTGATTAATGATGCCTTCATCTTCTTTTCCTCGTGTCTTCATTTTCTCTTGCTCAATACTTGAAGAAACTCTATATACCATTTCAAGATTATCCCACATTTCCCTGGCTCTTTTTCAATTATAAAGATAAATAAGTTTACTATCACTTAAACTCATTAATATAAAGTTTTTGGCTTTGAAATAAATTTAATTTTCTATTTTATTCTAAAGTCCATAGAGAATCAGGTTTATCTAATACTTCTCCATCTATTTGGTGAGTAGGGATAAACAAAGCGTTGGTTAGAGTTTCCCATAATTTAAAATTAATACTTTGAATAAAGATTCTAAATCTAGATTTTTCATATTTCAAACCTATCACCATTAAAAAATGAAGGTGTGTTTATGAAATATCTCTTAATAAAAAAGGTGTTTGAGTCATCTTCCTCATGAGACAATTAGTCCTTGAACACGATTTATGCTCTGATGTCAAATGTTGGACATATAAATCAACACACAAGATGAGAGGGGTATATTGTGGGAAAAATGTTGTTTGAAAAACATTTATGATTATTTTCAGGGTTTAAAAACATTTTAAAAATCTTTTAGAAATTAGCAGTGGAAACTAAGAATGCTGAAGATAAAGAGTTAAGGGAAGGAGAACTAAGACTAGGAATTATAGAGGTTATAAAAAAAATAAAAAAACCTAATCCTCTCCCTAAGATTTATTCTTGAGAGTATCCAATAAATATTAAGAGATTCTAGTAGGTTGAACTCTCGAACCCCCTTATACAAGGAAAAATGAAGTTTCAAACTAACTTTCAGCCAAACAATGAATAATGGAATGAAGTGGTTAGTCTTCCTTTAAAATAAAAAAATTATAGCATTTTGTATTCTTTACACACAAAACCTTAAAGCGGTTAGCCCCCAAGCAAAACAAATATTTTACACGAGTATATCTCGAACCAATGTGAGCTTTTAAATTGGGATGAACTCATGAACCTAATCGTGGTTTTGATCAGACTGACCATGAACCAATGAGATTTCATATTGTGTTTATCTCGAACCGAAGCTAGATTTTAATCGGGATGAGCTTACAAATCGAACCAGGTTTTTTTTCTTGGAAGACCGTTAACCTAGTTGATAGTTTAAACCATGTTGATCTCGAATTGAAAATAGCTTTTGAACGGGTTAAACTTATGAATCCAAACATCGACTTAGAATCTTAATCCTCAAGCCAATGTTTTTAAGGGTTTAACTTTGAACCCAAACAAACAATCCCTTATGGATAAATTGCTCAACCAAGATAAAAATATTCCTTGGTGGTTTTATAATTATACCCTTCTAGAATACAAAATTCCCCACTAAATAAAAATGACTTTGTCAAAAGCGCTAGAGCTAAATAAGTGTAAGAAAAATTGAAAATAGTTTTAAGAGAGAGGATTAGAAGTTAGATAGAATGCTCACTTTTTTGATGTAAAAATATGAATGGAAGAACCTCTATTTATAGGCTAAAGGGTGGTACAAAAAAAAATTCTTGGGCTAAAATTATCGATCCAATTGATTGTCACTTTGTTCCAATCAATTAGATGCCTTAAAAATAATCAATTATGTAAGTTAAAAAGGAAAGAAAAGACCCAGAGATGTTATCGTTCATTAAGACACTGTCACAAATGATTAAGGGAAACTTTTTCACTAAACCAATTAATTGGGTATGAGTGCCAATCGATTAGACAATATAATTTTTTTCCTAAAACCATTCAGACGATTCCTGATTCAATTGACACGACTCCAAAACATTCTTAGGAATATTTCATTAAGAAATGGGGGATTAAAAATATGTTTTAGTGTGTGTGTGTGTGTGTGTGTGTGTGTGTGTGTGTGTGTGTTTATGTGTGTGTGTATGTGTGTATGTGTGTGTGCATATGTTTATGTATGTGTGTGAGTGTGCATGTGCATGTGCGTGCGTGTATGCATGCGTGTGTGTGTGTGTGTGTGTGTGTGTGTGCGTGTATGTATGTTTTTGTTTGTATGAGTGTGTGTGTGTGTGTGTGTGTGTGTGTGTGTGATTTATCCTTATAACTTACGGAAAATCCCTTTGTGTTTTGAAGAAACACAGTTCAGTCAGACGCGGCAGTGGAAGCCATCACACTTCCTCTCTTTCACACTTTGAAGCTTCAAGACTCGTCAAATGAAACAATCATGTTGACACTTGCTTGAATCCTCCTAGAGATGAGGCTTGATATTTAATCAAGTTAAGTACCATTGTCGCATCACGCGAAAAACCGGCGGGAAAACAAGAACAACAGAGCCGCCACCGTGCGTTATTTATCCCAAAAGAGGGAAAGGAAACGCTCAGAGTAAACCTGGAAAGAACATGGTCTCGCGACCAAAGAGAATGGGATCGGGAGTCGGTTATGCGAAGGGAAGGTATTAGCACCCCTACGCATCCGTCGTACTCGACGGGATCCACGCACAAAAGGAAGGAAAATGGTTGCTAAAACACTGCTCACACACACACACACTGGCTGAAAGAGACACAAGAAAACAAAAGAGACTGACTCGGAAGGATATCGCATCCTGGGCCTACTTAGTCTATCAGGCATAGACATCAGAGTCGAAGTAGTTCGGACTGGGAAACGGCACATGCTCGCTAGGATGTCGCATCCTATGCATACGTATCTTCTCGGACGAGAGAAGAATCAGAGCATTCGTAGCTCAGCTGACACGCACACAAACAAACACTGGCAAAGGCAAACGTGGAGCCTGAATGCCAATCACTGGACTTACATCAGCATCCGAACCAAAACACACACAAAGAGGTAAACGTGGAGCCTGACTGCCAATCACTGGGCTTACATCAGCATCCGAACCAGACAAACTCACACTAGAACCCGAATGCCAGTCGATGGACTTACATCAGCTTCCAAGCACACGACAACACAAAACAAAGACACCGGCGCCCGGAGAGATCTGCTCATCTCCTGCCTACGTACCTCATCTGGTATGAGGATCAGGGCGACGTAGTTCCCCTACGGAGGGAAAAAGGACTAGCCTAACCAGATAACAGAGGGAGACACAACACTAGGGAGACTACGACTCGAGCCTAGATGTTGTCATGCAAAATCATCCCTAAGTTAAGGTTTCTAGCTAACTGGCACAGGGAGCCAGCCTATCCTAATCATGACTTGTACAGGAAGCAAGCCACACACACATTTAACTTGCACAGGGAGCAAGCCAAGCAAAACCTAACTTGCACAGGAGGCAAGTCTAAACTAAACCTAACTTGCACAGGAAGCAAGTCAAACAAACATACAAGCATAGGTAGCACGCACTATATACAAACAAGGGCTCACACAAGGGTTAGGTTTTAGTCGAGGGGTCATATCAACCTCAACAAACAAACCTCTGGAACTGGGTAGATGTTGCTCTTAACCTTGACATTGAGAGCCAAGGTGAAGCAGATGAAGGGTGAGTGAAGATGAGACTTCACAGCTCTTATCCCTGGCCTGGGAGAGCTTAAGACAAGAATGTGTGGGTTCAGAAAGTGGGAACCCTTCTACACATTTGATACTGACTCAACTGTACAATTGTACAAGATCTTGGGTTTGTATCTGCAATGCATCAACACAGTGGTGTGAGCAAAGCAGATGACACACAGAATAGCAGGGGATAGGTTGCATATCCCTTGGGTTCTGCCAATTGCCTCTTCACTTAGGAGGTCTTTGACTCTATGCAAGGACAAAATTAAACATCCATAAACATTGCCTCTTAAGGAGGACTTCAGACAGTTGCCTGGCCAAGTAACAGGCCAGGTCTTCCAGACTACATGAAGATTAGAAATATACCTCAATGCCAATTGCTTATATAAGCAAAGCAAAGCAAAAGTTCACGAGGAACTGAGCAACTAAAAGCACCTGAAATAGTCAAGCAGACATTAGTATACAACTTCAAACAAAGCAAAAGGAAACAGTCATCAACAGTTAATCATAGGCAAATGGATGAGCAAGGCACAAGGCTCAAGGCATGTGAGCCAAGCCACCTACAAAACAAACAAATTAGTCAATGATATTCAAGCAAGCTCAATCAAAAGAAATGGTCTCATTGGTCATTTGTTGGTCAACCTGAAAGCATGAGCTCAAAAGTGAGTAACAGGACCACTAGGACAAGCCTAGGGTCAAAAGGGAATGACAAAGTTAAAACAGCAAGCAATGTCCAATCAAAATCAAATTCAAACATTTAGGAAGCAAACCCAATTGGTTTCATGTTTATATCATGCATCATCATCATTTCATGAACAATTTAGGTCAAGGCATGGCATTTAGAAGCTCATAGGAGTCAACAGCAAGACTTGCATCAAAAGTAATCTCAAACATTTCCAAAAATCACCAAATAAATCATGGTCAATCACAACCCACAGCATGGTAGGCATGTCAAATTTCATCTCATTTGGACAAGAGGAAGGCAGTCAATGAAAATCAGAAAGTCAAAGCAATTTTGAACATGCTCAAAGAAGTCAACCAATCATGCATCAACTTGAAAAAATCATAAATCAGTGATAGTATATGAGAAATGAATGGGACTAAAACCATGGCAAGGCTTAGGATGTCTAGTTATCTCATGTAAACTTTCAAGTCCATCTAATAAAGTATGAGAAATTCACAAATGAAATGGCAACATGTATCACACAAAGTCAACATTTTGGTCAAACAGGGGAGAAAACCTCAAACAATTAGGAAATTCCACAATTAATTCCAAGAAAAATCACATGTAAACTAGACATACTCAAGCTCAATCATGCAAAAATTCAATCCATTTGGAGGTTAATAGGCATGGCTAAGAAAATCAACAAGTTGCACATCAATGGTGTGACACAAATTGTCACACCCTAATTCAAAAATTCATAACTCAACAACCAGATAAGATAAATTCACAAACTCTAAACCAAAATCACCATGAATGTGTCTAGTTTAAGCACAAAAAATTTCAGGGCCATTGGATAATGCATCACAATTTCACAAAGGATTTGGCAAGATGTACAAAGATTGGGCACATGAACAAAACCCTAATGCCATTAAAAATTCAACCATCCAAAAAATCAGCAAAAATCATGATAAAAAACTAGGGATCCAGCAGGGCATGATGCAAAAATTTTCATGAATTTTGGAATTAAAATGAATGAATTATGAATTTTGTAAGATGAGTAACCAAAGTGAAATAAATATTGAACTGAAAATGAATTAATTTGGATTTATTAACATGGCGTGGCAATTTTGTAATATTGGACTTCACTTATCAAAACGGTGCCGTTTTGGGCACGGCCAGGAAATGATCTGATTGGCTCATGGGCCAACAGTAACCATGCACACGTACAAACCAATTCTGGGCAAGGCTAATGGAAACCTAGGGTTTGCTAACATGAACAGCAACAACCTTCATCACCTTCAAATCGTGTTCAACAAATTTTTTCCAGAAATCAAAATTGGACACACACAAATGATCATCAAGGCATGGCAAACACGAATCCAACATCTATTTTCATTAAAAACATCATATACATCATGAATCGAGCAAGAATGCAAATCAACATCAAACTTCATTTTAGCATAACTTCATGAATATCTAACCATTTCATGCGATTCAAAGATCAAAATGCTCAGGAACAAAAGATCTACACAATACATATCATGGATTTGAGAAATGGAGAGATCGAGTTCTTACTTGTTTTTGAAGAAAGTTGTGGAACGGTTGTTGTTTGGTCTCCAATGGCTGAAACAGGTGCACCTTATGCTTCTACAAGATGGATGGAGGAGGAATCTTGGCTCAGCAACCCTTGAAGATGCTTAAATCGAGTTCTGCCATGGATGATGTGTTGGAACAACAGTCGGGCAAAAGCTCCTTACAGTAGTGGAAAGATGGTGAAAACAAGCTCACAATGTTGCTTGGGTGATGAAACAACAATGTCCAGGTCGAGTTCTTTGGAGCTTTTGGAAGGATTTTGAAAAATGCAAGAAAATGAAGTTTGAGAGAATGAATGGATTCTGCGTTTGTGTGGCTGCTGCTAGGGTTTCATTCAGCAGAAAAAACGATGAATATATACTATGTTTAATGGTACTGAGCAACGTTCATGAAAATGTGGAATGGAGTTGGTAAAAAGTGTACTTTTGGCCAATTTTCAAGCAAGTAGGTGATGGGTGTGTGTACTGCACGAAAATGGGCTTCCAACAAGTCTCAAATGTCATTTCTGAACATATTCCAATGGCCAAAGTGATTACAAATGGTTATTTTAAAAGGTCAAAATTTCACTTCACTTGAAATTAATTCAAGTAAGTCAAAAAATGCCATTTTGATCCATGAGGTTTTGGTGCATGAGGGTTACATATTTGGAAAGAGGGGATCAAATGTGACTTGTAGGAAAAAACCCCACCCAAATTGGCCAAATGGTTTGAGAGATATGGCCTTTTGAAGTTCAAGAATTTCTGAAAATGATTTGATCATAACTTGCCAACCATACATGGGAATTGAGTGTTCTTGGACTTTTTGGAAATGGGAGAACAAGATCTTCAACTTTCATGTTGGGCAAAAATTCATTTGAAGCTTGTATCATGATGTAAGTTTGAGGATCAAGACTTTCCATTTTTGGCAGGTTTCAATTACAGGTCCAGTTTCTATTTTTGGAAATTTCTAATCTGGCTTCAAATTCTTCCATGATGGTGTTTGACATGATATATGAGGCCCATTTGGACATGAATAAGCTCTCTCAAACCAAATCCAACCATCAAAACCATAAAATCAGACACAGTTGACCAAGTTTGACTTTTTAGGGTTTCTGGCAAACTGTGCATTGACTGATGACTTCTGAACATCCAATCCTTGAGAAAAACACTTCAAATGGATCCCCAAGTCATGTGAACATGTTGGACCAACCCTAAGGCCTTGGCTCCTTGAGAAATGCACTTGCTTGCTTGACTGACTGATCTCCTGACCAGTTTGACCTAATTCTCTTGATTGGCTTGCACTTGAGGCAAATAGGACAATGCAATGCTATGCAGTGGACCATGTTATGTTATGACCTAATATGAGAATGTATGTACAATGATAGTTGCAAATTTGAGGTGCTACAACCGTCATCCGATAATATTTGCAGTTATCATCAAACCATATCTTGTTTGTTTGCAGCTTTAACTTCTTTGCCAATTTGTTTGACTCAAAAGTTGTGTTAAGGTTGTATAAAAATTATTTTACAAGTTTCCTTTAAGTTTTCATCATCAAGTTATCATCATCAAAAGGACATTGACAAACGTAAACCACAATAGCTTCAATCATTTTTCTTGGATACCCTATAAAATATGTTTCCACAATAGTCTCCTCCAAATCTTCCGCAGGAATAGAACATGTGTGAATGGTGTTTCTTAGGGTAGAAAAAGTCAACTTGAAACTATATAGTATCTACCATACCTTATTGATAAGGAAGTCACTTACTTTTATGGTTGAAGAGGTTTGGTTAAGAATGATAATGTTGAAAGTTTGAGCAAGAGGAAGACAACACCAAGAGTCTGGTCATAAGTTGATTTGCTTACCATTACCTAGAATTAAAGTTGAGTTATTAATGATCTCAAGGTAGGAGCTTTTAGTTTGATCAAGAGGAGGACCACTCCAAGAGTCCGGTCATAAGTTGATTTGCTCACCATTACCTAGAATTGAAGTTGAGTTATTAATGATCTCAACGTAGGATATTTTAGTTGAACTCCATATGGAGGAAGATATATGATTTCTTATAGACTTGTCTTGTCTGAATGCTTTATCTTTGATAAATATGGCCCATTTGTGTATCATTGATGGAAATTAAGAGGAAAGCTAATTGAAGAAAGATGTGAACCCAATGAAAGAGTTTACTACTAAAGCCAAGGTGGTTGAGTGATATGTGTCGTGACTGTATATAAAATATAGTCTATCAGATACTTGACTACAAGTGCACAATCTAGTCGTTTAATTTTAAAAGATATCGAACCCACAAGGACCGATGGTCAAACTAATGTTATAGATGTTATTATGTTTAGCTAAGGCGATGATTTTTAGAGGTTCGGTTCAACAAAAATTAAATCTAAAGAAAATTAAGTTTTTAAGGAAATATTAACGAAGGGATATCAGTATGCAACGCATTAATTGTCAGGGATTCGATAAGTCACTGGTGTATATTTTAATTACCAAATACCTTTCAGTAGAAAATACTCATTTAAAAGGCTTTATCTCACACTCTCGTGATTGTTGACTCGGACTATACTTTTAAGTCAGAATGTATGCTCTCATTGTCCGATTTGAAGTTAAAAATACTTTTTGAAAATAAACAAGTTCTATTTGCTTTTAAAGTGCTCTAGCTGTTTTTAAAATCAATGCCTAGTTTTTACTATCCAATTCGACCCTCACGCTCTCGCGATTGTCGGGTCTAACCTTAGTTAATTTCCCACTCTCGTGGCAAACCGTGTTAAATAGCTTATCACTCTCGTGACAAAGTTAATTAAATTCAAATTAAAAACCACAGCCAAAAATATTATTTGAGAAAAGAAGTTTACACTGATTATTATTAAATCACGTCTAATTAAATTATTTACATACCGATACCGGTAGTTTAGCCGGACATGTTAAATAATGCAAACACAGACGAATAGAAACAATTTAATAATAAAGCAAACATGATTATTTAATAATAATGCAATAATAATAATTCAATAAAAAACCTAAAACTTTGATTAATTGAATAGGCTGAATCTTGTAGTACTTGAGCAGTCCTCCACAGGTCGGTAGGATTCTGCTTCTTCGAAACAAATGCTTAAACTAAACTAACTAAGTTGCAGTAGTTCCCAAATGTAGGAAACTACTACTTTTGGCTAAGTGAAAAAACGGAAAGGAAAAAGGGAAAAAATCAAAGCTCTGAACGGAAAAGTAAACAAATTGCAGTCAAAGAAAATAATGCTTGCTGAAGAAAAATAACGTGAAAACAAAATTGCAGGAGCGAAAAAAGGCAGAGAGATAGGATGAGAGAGAGCGCCCCCGAAAGTTTCCAACTTCCATTCTTTTATAATCCCTCTTGGTCTCCGTGCTTGAGAAAAGTAAGGAGGACTTAGTTGAGGGAGGGATTCATGGGAAGGTGGTTTAACGAGCGAAGACTGGGGCGACGTGGACCACTTCTGTTTGAAACCCACTACGCTGACTTTGCATACGTGACGGTCGTGATGGACTTGTGGCGTTCGTCACAATGAAAGGTAGCGTGACGATTGTGATGGGGTGTGTACATTCGTCACATTCACAAAATTCATATTTTCTGATTTTTCTGTTGTTTCTCTTTTGTTTCTTCTTCTTTTCCTTCCTTTTCTATACTCTGCTCATTTAAGCATGGGAATTGTAATACCTGCAAAAATAACTCGAACACTTGCGGAATAATCAGAATATAAATGAAAATGGTACGATTTTTTAATGTAAATCACGGAAAATATACGATACATTTTCGTGTTATCAAACTGCCCTATACTTGAATCTTTGCTTGTTCTTAAGCAAATAATCAGTATAAAATTCGAAACACTAGTTAAACACGAATACATGACAGATTTCTAATTCGTACGTGGTTGTTAGGTATTTCGTTAGAATGACAGATACTCAAGTAAAACACTAAAGATACAATAACGACACAAGCCACAAGCATTAACATAAATCTCTCCTCTATACAAACCAGTTCGAATCATGCTTTTATGGCTCAACCTAATGCTTCTTGTTTCTATTTCTCCCAGTCTCATTCTAGTGCAATCACATTAAGCCATTTGCCTTTAGACGCACTTAGTGAAGTAGCCGGTTAGTGGCTTTGATCCTTTTTTAGCACGGGGTCTGGTACACGAGTGTGGTAACCCTTTATATATCCCAATTGATGGTTTTGGGGGACCGAACCGTAGTTCGCCCTACCGAGTCCAGTACCAAGTACCTCTGAACCAACTGGAAACGGGTTTTTCTTTCCTTTTGTATATCTTGCAACCGTTTGTATGGTGCATATTCAATTTCTCAATAGCAAAAGTATGAAGGATTTTTTCAATTTGTAGGTATCAATCACTTATATTCATCGGCCCTTCACATGGTTTGTGTTTAAGACGGTGCTGACTGCTAGTATAAACTACTAGGGGTTAATCTAGAATGGAAACTTAAGGTATCGGTATAATGGATATTCAGACTGATCTCGCAAAAGTGAGAGATCTAAGGTGTCAGGACGGTATCAATCTTGTTAGATTTTTCTCAGCTTCCTAACAGAACCTATGTAAGACAACCTGTATACTCGTAGGGTATGCATTTAACATAAAAACAAAAATTTTGTTATGGCTAATTAGAAAGAAACAAATATACTCGTAGGGCATGCATTCACTTGTTTCTATTTAAATAGGAAGTGATGGAAGGGGTAATGGAGTGAATAATTGGGGGTTAATGGAGAAATAAATGGGTGTGAGTGGGACGGTTATGGTTGGGTGAACGGTTAAGGAAACAGAAACGAGTAGATGAGGAAGAAGAAAAGGATAGCGCGCCTATGTTTTAATTAAAATAGAGCACGCATTATGGAGGCGTGACGAGCGTCACGTACCTGTTACGCTCGTAAGACGCGTAACGGTCGTGACGTTCATGTCATGGGCGTCACATGCAACGGTCATATTTTTGCCTAGGGAAAATGGAAAAATTGAATGCATGCTTTATGACTACTGACATGAATTTCTAACTGTTTGCATGTTATGAGTAAATCATACTGTCAGTACAATAGTAAAAATAGACATTATAATAACTAGAAGAAAGTAAAGACAGTAACAACATAGAAACAGAGTAACAAAACAATAGCAACAGTACAAATAAAATACCAGCAGTATGGAAACAAAGTAATAAGACAGTAACAACAGTAAAAGTAACAAAATTGAACTGACATAGGTAAATTAAATTGATCACAGAAGCAAGAAATAACTATTGTCATTAAATGTAAAGACTAAAGTTAAAAGTAACAGTAAGCATTAAAACAATAATAGAAGTAAAGTGCTCTCTCCCCATACTAAAACAAAGCAATGTCCTCATTGCTTTAATATGAGTAGGAAAATTCAGCGATCGATGTAATTAGCCACGGTGATATCCCAAAGAAGCTACAACCTGGTTCAAGTGATCAAATTGTTCGACGGTGACATCCATTAAGCCTAAGACATCAAGGCGCATGCTTTTTAGTTCATCTTTCACATTAGTAATTTCATTACGGAAACCATCCAAACGGGTAAGAATTATGGTCAGATTTTCGGCATAAGATGGAATTTCTAGTTCATTCAGATTATAGAAGTTTGGAAGGGTTTCAGGGTCAGATTCATCAACAAAGATAGGGTCATCAAAATACTCAAAAATAGGCGGTGTATCAGGAGGTGATAGTGGAGCAATGTGATGTTCATCTAAATCATATAGCCAGTTATTACGATTATGAACGCTCGTTCTCTCATGGTTTGGTAAGGTAAATAGCTGGACAACTTCATTATTAATTAGGTAGTCAAAAGTGTTCGTTCCAAGGTTTCCTAAAATTCTTCGGTCAAAGCAAAAGTCAATATCCATGGGTCGGATGGTTCCAAAAGGTGGAAGTTTGTTAAGTGGGTGTCTAAGTCCAATAATATCAACTATCATGGTTACTAGGCCGTCTATTAGGATTGGGGCACGATTGTTCTGTGTAACGTAAACAAATCTTTCCATCATGAATGTTACAGCATTGACATGTCGGCCTTGGTCGACACAGAGTAAGATGAAAAGTTCATCCCTTGACACTAACGTGTTGTTCTCTTCTTTTCCAAATAGGGTATGGGCTAGTATTTTGTGGAAGTAGCGGATAGCAGGTTTGTGTATCGCATCAGAGTGCATCTGGTGCGGGTCAGGGTGATGATTTCCAGTTAAACTACCCCAAAAGTAATCCAAGTCAATGTCATTGATTAATTCCTCCTAGCGGGTAGTGAATACAAATGGGCCACTAAGAAATCCTAGAAGGTCAGCAAGGTCTCTACGGTTATAAGTGAAATCAATACCAAACAACCTAAAGGAAATCAACCCTTTGTTGAGTCTGTAGCCATGCTCGGGTATGTAAACTAGGGAGCTAAGGAATTCTAGGGTAAGCTCACGGTATGTGACAAACCTTCTCTTAATAGCAGCATTCTCCCAACCTAGCTGGTTAAACATAAATAAGATACTATCGTGGATACCTAGCGCATCCATGGTAGGTCCATCATAATATATGGATAAAGCCATATCCTTCTGAGCTAAATGATCATAACGCCTTCTCTGAACTCTGTCTCTGAAAACTGTATCTACTTGTTGCATGATGAAAATTAGTTACTAACTAGTTTTAAGTTTGCCTGTTAATCAGTAGCCAATATTACTAAGTTAGTAACGGAAAACAATAAGTACGTTACTGCATAGAATCAAGGAAAGTGAGCAAAATAAAAGTAATAATCAAAGAAGGGGAACACTTAAAATGCAAAACATAAAAATAACAAAATCAATAACAAATTAAAAGAGGTGGGTTGTCTCCCACCGAGCACTTTGTTTAATGTCGTAAGTTCGACAGTAACGTCACGATATATCAATTTTGGGGTTGAGCGGGCAGCTCTATAAATCTTAGACTATTTGGATAGTTTTTATTGTCAATATTATGATAATGCTTTAATCGCAGCCCGTTTACAATGAACGGTTCACTATTTCTACCCTTGATTTCTATCGCACCGCTCTTAAAAACTTTAGTAATTTCGAAAGGACCTGACCACCTAGATTTAAGTTTTCCCGGAAAAAGCTTAAGTCTTGAATTAAATAGTAACACTACGTCGCCAACATTAAACTCTTTCATAGATATACGTTTATCGTGCCATTTTTTAGTTCGTTCTTTGTATATCTTGGCATTCTCATAGGCGTCTAGTCGAAGTTCTTCCAATTCGTGAATGTCTAAAATTCTCTTCTCGCCTGTGGAAGTATAATTTAGATTTAGGGTCTTAATTTCCCAATAAACTTTGTGTTCTAACTCTACAGGGAGATGACATGATTTACCATAGACTAATTTAAAGGGTGTGGTCCCTATTGGGGTCTTGTTGGTTGTCCTATATGCCCATAGAGCTTCATTTAGTTTAGATGACCAGTCTTTTCTAGATATTCCGACAGTCTTTTCTAGAATTTGTTTAATCTCTCTATTCGAAACTTCGACTTGCCCATTGGTTTGTGGGTGATAAGGTGTTGCTACACGGTGTCAAACTCCATACTTCAGAAGAAGTTTTCCAAAGATATTTGATATGAAATGGGAGCCAACGTCACTAACTACTAGTTTTGGCACACCGAATCTAGGAAAGATTATGTTCTTGAACAGCTTAATCACTACTCGTGTGTCATTTGTCGGAGAAGCTATAACCTCGATCCATTTTGAAACGTAATCGACAGTTACAAGTATGTACTTATTTCCAAAAGAAGATGGGAATGGTCCCATGAAGTCAATCCCCCACACATCAAAGACATCCACTTCTAAGATGCCTGTTTGTGGCATTTTGTTGCGTCTTGAAACGTTACCAGTGCGTTGACACCGGTCACAATTTATAACCACATTATGGACATCTTTCCATAGAGTAGGCCAAAAGAGGCTAGATTGTAAGACCTTAGCACAAGTTTTTGAAGTGCTTGTGTGCCCTCCATAGGGAGCGGAATGGCAGTGAGAGATTATATCATCTATTTCATCCTCAGGAACACATCGACGGAAAATGTCGTCGGCACCTCTCTTGAAAATAAGAGGTTCATCACAGTAGTACTGTTTTAGATCATGAAAGAATTTCTTCTTTTGTTGGTATGATAGGTCCGGTGGAAGTGCTCCAGCAGCTAGTTAGTTGACAAAGTCAGCATACCATGGCAGAGTTATATTCGTATGAACTTCTTCCACGGATTCTTCTATTTCGGTATCATTTAAGGTTAGATCAGACATGTCGCTTTCCATTTGGGCTATAAGTCGTTTGTAAGGGATATCATCATTGATTGGAACTTGTTCAGGTTTATTCCCTTCGATTCGTGATAAGTGGTATGTGTAGCACCTCAAATTTGCACCTATCATTGTACATACATTCTCATATTAGGTCATAGCATTAACATGGTCCACTGCATAGCATTGCATTGTCCCTTTTGCCTCAAGTGCAAGATCATCAGAAGAATTAGGTCAAATTGATCAGGAGATCAGTCAATCAATCAAGCAAGTACAATCTCCAATGAGCCAAGGCCCTAGGGTTGGTCCAACATGTTCTCATGACCTAGGGGTCCTTTGGAAGTGTTTTGGTCAAGGATTGGATGCTCAGAAGTCATCAGTCAGTGCACAGTTCACCAGAAACCCTAAAAAGTCAACCTTGGTCAATTGGGCTTGATTTTATGGATTTCAAGGTGGGAATTGGTTTGAGAGGGTTCCTTCATGTCCATATAGGCCTCATATAACGTGTCAAACATCATCATGGAAGAACTTGAAGCCAGACAAGAAATTTCCAAAAATAGAAAGTTGACCTGTAATTGGAATTTGCCAAAAATGGAAAGTCTTGATCCTCAAACTTACATCATGATACAAGCTTCAAATGAATTTTTGCCCAACATGAAAGTTGAAGATCTTGTTCTCCCATTTCCAAAAAGTCCAAGAACACTCAATTCCCATGTATGGTTGGCAAGTTATGATCAAATCATTTTCAGAAATTTTTGAACTTCAAAAGGCCATATCTCTCAAACCATTTGGCCAAATTGGGTGGGGTTTTTTGCAACAAGTCACATTTGATCCCCTCTTTCCAAATATGTCATCATCATTCACCAAAACATCACCAATCAAAATGGCATTTTTGGAATGGCATGAATTAATTCAAGTGTAGTAAAAAAGTGAATTTCCAAATTAACCACTTCCAACACATTTTGCCATTTGGATAAGTTCTGAAATGATGTTTTGGACATGTTTGAGGCCCAATTTCGTGCAGACTCATACACCTCATGCAAGCTTAGTTGGTTTTTAGCAATTTGGTGAAAACATGCCATTTAACAAAATTTGGATTACCACCTTGCTAAACACACTTAACCAATCATAAACAGAAGTATATAAGATCATTTTCTTTCTGATTGAAGCGCTAGCAGCCACTGAAAACCAACAAAAATCCATTTCTCTCAAAATCTCCATTTCCTTCATTTTCAATTTTCGACCAAAAAACTCAAAGGAGCAAGGTCCTTGTTTGGTTGCTTCATCATTCAACATCCATTTTGAGCACATTTCAAGCATCTTTTCCCAGCTGTAATCAAAGAAAAGCATACTGTTCCATCAAGCTTCACTAATGGCAGATCTGGATTGGAGTAAAACCAAGCATCCTTGAGCCAAACTTCCATCACCAGTCATCTTTTGGAAGTTATTGGAGCAACTGTTTCGAGCTAAAACATCCAAATCCCAACTGTTTCACTATCTTCTTCAAGAACAAGTAAGATTTCGAACCTCACCATTTGCTAAATCTTAACATGTTTTAGAAAGGTCTTTGCATGCTGATTTCATTGGTAGTCATAGTTTTGAAAATGGTTGAATGATGATTGAGTTATACTGATTTAAAGATTGTTGTTCACTTTTGTTTTTGCTCGATTCATGATGCTTGGCTTGTTTTAATGTAAATGGTGGTTGGATTCGTGTTGTTCATGTTCAGATGAATCGATTGATGTGGTTAATTGCATTTTTTGGGCACAAAAATTTTTGAGTTGAATGATGAAGATGAACGCATGAACTCTGTGTTAAAACCCTAGATAAATCCCAGAATTTTTGTCCCATTCACGTGTGCATCTTACTGTTTCATCCATCAGCCAATCACGTTATTTCCTTTCCATTGCCCAAAGCGCAGCGTTTTGATTAGTGGCATAGGTTATTACAAGTTTGCCACTGCCGTGTCATGTGTCTTATTAAACTCATGTTATTTTCAATGTTATTTCATTTTTGATTCACCAATTTGCAAAATTCATAAGTCCTTCATCTTAAGTCCAAAATTCATGAGAATTTTTGCATCATGTTCATCACAATCTCTAGTTTATTATCATATTTTTTCCTGATTTTTTGGATAAGTGGATTTTAATTGGTATTAGGGTTCTGTTCATGTGACCATATTTTGTACCTTTTACCAAATCATTTGTGAAATGTTGATGCATTATCCAATGGCCTTGAAATGTTTTGTGCATAAACTAGACACATTCATGGTGATTTTGGTATAGAGTTTATGAATTTATCATCTCTGGTCATTGAGTTATGATTTTTTGAAGTAGGGTGTGACAATTTGTGTCACACCATTGATGTGCAACTTGATGATTTTCAATACCATGCCTCTTGACCTCAAAATGCTTTGATTTTTTGCATGATTGAACTCATGTATGTCTAGTTTACATGTGATTTTTCTTGGAATTGTTTGTGGCATTTCCCAATTGTTTGAGATTTTTGTCCCCTGTTTGGTCTTATGTTGACTTTTTGTGACACATGTTCCCATTTCATTTGTGAAATTCTCATACTTTATTAGATGGACATGAAATTTGATATGTGATTAGTAGACATCTTAAGCTTTGCCATGGTTTTAGTCCCATTCATTTCTCATATGCCATCACTGATTTATGGTTTTTTCAAGTTGATACATGTTTGGTTGACTTCTTTGAGCATGCTTAAACTTGCCCTGCCTTTCTGATTTTCATTTCCCTACTTCCCATGATCCAATTGAGTTGAAATTTGACATGCTTACCATGCTGTGGATTATGTTTGACCATGATTTATTTGATGATTTTGGCAATTGTTTATGATTGGTTTTGATTCAAGTCTTGTTGTTGACTTCTATGAGCTCCCATATGCCATGCTTTGACTTCTTTTGCTTATAAAATGATGATGAGGAATGATATGATTGTGGAACCAACTGAGTTTGTTTCTTGATTGTTTGAACTTGATTTTGGATGCTTGCCACTTGCTGTTTTGACTTTCTTATCCCCTTTTGACCCTAGGCTTGCCCTAGTGGTCCTGTTACTCATGTTTGAGCTCATTTTTTCAGGTTAAGCAACAATTACCCAATGAGATCAATTCAAATTGATTGAGTTTGCTTGTTTATCATGACTAATCCATTTGTTTTGTAGGTTGCTTGGCTCACATGCCTTGAACCTTGTGCATTGCACATTTATCTGCTTGTGTAGACTGTTAACTTTTGTTTCATTCTGATTTAAGTTTGACTTGTATACTAACTGTGCTTGACTGATTTCAGGTACTTTAGTTGCTTTTAGTTCCTTGTGAACTTTGCTTTGCTTTGCTTAAGAGTAATTTGCATTGAGGTATAACTTCTTTACTTCATGTAGTCTGGAAGACCTGGCCTGTTACTTGGCCAGGCAACTGTCTGAAGTCCTCCTTAAGAGGCAATGTTTGTGATTGTTTAAAATTGTCCCTGTACATATTCAAAGACCTCCTAAGTGAAGAGGCAATTGGCAGAACCCAAGGGATATGCAATCTATCCCCTGTTATTCTGTGTGTCATCTGCTTTTCTCACACCACTGTGTTGATGCATTGCAGATACAAACCCAAGATCTTGTACAATTGTACAGTTGAGTCAGTTTCAAATGTGTAGAAGGGTTCCCACCTTCTGAACCCACACATTCTTGTCTTAAGCTCTCCCAGACCAGGGATAAGAGCTGTGAAGTCTTATCTTCACTCACCTTTCATCTGCTTCACCTTAGCCCCTCAATGGCAAGGTTAAGAGCTAACACTACCCAGTTCCAGTGGTTTGTTTGTTGAGGTTGATATGACCCCTCGACTAAAACCTAGCCTTGATGTTTGAGCCCCTTGTTGGTGTGTTTATTTCATGCTGTATGTGCTTGTGTGGTGTGATTGTATCCCCTAGGTTTGCTAGACTCCGCGTAGTCTCGTTTGCATGTCAATTAAGGTAGCACGGTTCCTTCGTATAGGACTTCCTTTCTTGCTTGAGCTTTCCTAAAACACAAACAAACATTATCCCCTCTTAAGGATACGTTAACTCCTTCTACTACAGGTGAGTAAGTCTCCAAAGGTCGAGCATCAGGTAGATTGCGCAGTGACGTTGTCCACTTAAAAAACACAAACCAACGGGAATAGTTCAACCGAACTACGGCAACTCTGATTCTCATGTCCAGATGAGATACGTAGGCACGAGATGCGATGTGTTGTCGAGTTTGACTAACAACTAACACTATTTCTCTTCTCTCGCCCTCGTTGCGATTGAGACCTCCCCTTTCTCTTGCCCTAGTTGCAATCGAGACCCTTCTCCTTCCTGTGCAAGTTAGCTAGAAACCTTAACTTAGGGACGACTTTGCATGACAACATCTAGGCTCGAGTCGTAGTCTCCCTAGTGTTGTGTCTCCCTCTGTTATCTGGTTAGGCTAGTCCTTTTTCCCTGCGTAGGGGAACTACGTCGCCCTGATCCTCATACCAGATGAGGTACGTAGGCAGGAGATGAGCAGATCTCTCTGGGCGCCTTTTTTCTTTTTTTGTGTGTGTTTGGTAACTATTAGGCTCGAGCTCTAGACTCCCTATTAGTTTGTCCTTTCAACCTTTGTGTTCCTTCTGACGTCTCAGCGTCTCTTTTTGTTTGCGTGGCAACTATTAGGCTCGAGCTCTAGTCTCCCTTTTAGTTTGTTTGCTGGCCCTTTTTCCCTCCGTAGGGGAACTACGTCGCCCTGATCCTCATACCAGATGAGGTACGTAGGCAGGAGATGAGCTGATCTCTCCGGGCGCCCTTTTGTTTTGTTTGTGAGTTGTTTCTCCTTTTTTGGTTGGAGTCCGACGTAAGTCCAGCGATTGGCAGTTGGTTTCCTGTGTGTGTTTGTTGGTTCGGATGCTGATGTAAGTCCAGTGATTGGCATTCAGGCTCCACGTTTGCCTTTGCATGTGTTTGTTTGTGTGCGTGTTAGCCGAGCTACGAATGCTCTGATTCTCCTTCGTCCAAGGAGATACATATGCATAGGATGCGATATCCTAGCGAGCATGTGTCGTTTCCCCAGTCCGAACTACTTCGACTCTGATGTCTATGCCTGATAGACTAAGTAGGCCCAGGACGCGATGTCCTGCCGAGTCAGTCTTGTTTGTTTTCTTGTGTCTCTTTCAGCCAGTGTGTGTGTACGAGCAGTGTTTTAGCAACCATTTTTCCTTCCTATTGTGCGTGGATCCCGTCGAGTACGACGGATGCGTAGGGGTGCTAATACCTTCCCTTCGCATAACCGACTCCCGATCCCATTCTCTTTGGTCGCGAGACCATGTTCTTTCCAGGTTTACTCTGAGCGTTTCCTTTCCCTCTTTTGGGATAAATAACGCACGGTGGCGGCTCTGTTGTTCTTGTTTTCCCGCCGGTTTTTCGCGTGATGCGACAGCTGGCGACTCTGCTGGGGAATTCATAGATGTTGACCTGTGTTGGTCCATCTTCCCTAAGCGAGTCTCTCCTAGCGTTTTAGGATAGTTTAGGTTGCTTGTGTTGCTTTATTTATTGCATTTATTATTCTGACTGTGTATATATTTGCATAAATATTTGCATGCATCATACTATCATGTTGCCGTCCTCTGTGCAGGTGGTTCCTCTGTTTTGGGGTGGGTGTTCTGAGTGGGGCTAAAACCCAGGCCCGAGTATACACCTAGGGTTAGTGTGGTCTCATGTTGCCTCCTTCATGTTAGGTCAATATGTGCCTGGCAACGTGATGTACCACAAGCCGGACGAGGTTCATTTGATAGTGCTCTCCTCTGTGGGGTACTCCACTTTGGTTGAGTTACTTCATTTGAGTTGTTGACTCTGGTGACCGATCATTTCCCGGATTTTTGGTTTAGACGATCTTAAGAGAGCTACAACGGCACACCCGAGAGGGCAAACCCGTTGAGTATTTTTGCCCGATTGTTGACACCCTTGTCCGCCTTAGGATGACCTTGTTAGAATTCACCTGTGAGGGGAGGGTTTGATCTCTACAGATACGGTTTCTGCCAGTGATGCTATGATGGTGACTTTGGTTCAGCCAAATTTATGGACATTTATTTCTGGGACGCCGGAGTTCTGTCCGTGGTTTATCAGCAGGTTCCGTTTATTTCGGATCCCCGGGTTGACTTTGAGAGTACTTGTTCAGAGGACCTGACTGTCATCCGTTCAGTGGATGTTCCTGTGATGATAGTGATGTAATCTCCAGTTCCGTTTATTTCGGAACTCCCCAAGTCGGATTTATGGTGACTCAGTTGACTGTGACTAGTTCAGAGATTGGGTCTTCAGATGACTTGGTGGCACAGTAACCTGCATTCATGCATTTGCGTCATATCATTTTGCATTCATCTGCATTCAACTCATGTCTGTCCATACTCAGGGTCCATTTTTTTTAATTGAGGCTCAGGTTGAGAGACATCCAGATGTCAGAATGTTGTTGATAAAGTTTTATTTGTCTCGATGAAACCGGAATCAAAGGACAGAATTTTCCTAGTACGGACAGACATTGCATGCGTGAGTCATACTAACCCATTTGCTGTTTTGTAGGTGTCAACCGGTGCGCATAGCTCTTCCATTGAGACATACAGTCAGACTCAACAAATCCAAGCTGATGGATCTTCCCAACGCCGACATCCTTGAACTGAAAGAGAAGATGGGAGAGCTGATCAATGTCATGCAAGAGTTCGCCTTGGGGCAGAAAGCAATTGCCGAGAAGGTGAGGAGGATTGAAGACTGGCTGAGGAAGGGGGAAACACAAGGAAATGCTTTGTTGTCTGGACCGAAGAAACCCTTTAGTGACGACCAGCGCAAGGATGAGGGTGAATCAAGTGTTGTGTATGCCCAGAGAGGACACGGTAGGGGTCGTTACTACCAGCACACTACTGCAGTAACCATCCCTGCTGGTAATCAGTCAATCCGACAGCAACCTCAGCCAACTCCCCAGAAAGCACAGGGAGCTGGGAACCAAGTGAGAGGAAAGGGGGTCGATCGCCATTTTGACAAGCCACCCATGCCATATGCTGCTCTGTTTAAAAGGTTGATGGATCTTGGGTTGGTTCGGCAAAGGATGTTAGCTCCATTGAGATCAGATCAGAGGCCACCCGACTATGATGAGAACGCCAGGTGTGAATTCCATTCTGGTGCGCCTGGGCATAACATTGAGGGGTGTAGAGCCTTTAAGCATACTGTCCAAGACCTAGTGGATTCCAAGGCCCTCAATTTTACACTATCACTGAATGTTAATGCCGATCCCGTGCCGGTGCAGGGTCAGGTGATGGGGGGTGTGATCGCTGAAAATTTAGATCGCGTCTGTGCGGTGGGGGAAGAGACTGACAGTGACTGTGAACTGGAGTCATGGATAAAATCGTGCGCGGCAGGGGACTGGAAGGCTTAAAAAGATCAGCACTGTCACTCATCCTGAAGAGTAGTACTTTCTTGTTTTCAGTTTTATTTGCATGAAAGCCATACGTGTTGCCCGACACGTAATGGTCCATTGTAAGGGCCACCTCATGTTTCATTTTGCAACATTTCTGCATCATTAATAAATGGATGTTTTTTTCAATCAAAAAAGCGGTGTTCCCTGTTTTTCATTTATTTTTGCAGTTTTAAAAACAAATAAAAATGGTAATGTTTATTTTCATTTTTCCCTTTTGATTTGTCTCGTTCCAACTTCGACAAATAATTCTCCGGATCTCATTGATAACAATTTGGTTACACCTCGTATGACTTCGACAATCCGATCTATCATGCCGAAGAAGAAGGCGAAGAAGATTGTGATCTGCTGGAATTAGCCAAGTTGTTGAAACAAGAGGAGAAGGTGATTCAACCACACGAGGAGCGAGTCAAGATTGTCATCCCAAGTGCCGCCGAGATCAGAAGGGAAATGAAAGTTGAGGCCGCTTCAGAGACAAGCCAAGAACAGGATGGTATATGTGCGCCTGGTTGTATCTAGATACACCAAGGTAGGATACCAATGTTGTGGAGGCACGAGCTACCATGGAGAGAAGACTGTCCTCCAGTGAAGCGGAAGCCGGTGCTAAAAGATGAGAATGTGTGTGGATTGCTGAGACGTGAATAGAGCTAGTTCGAGAGATAAATTCTCGGTACGTCACAACGAGGTATTGGTTGATTATAATGCTCAGTTTATCTTCATGGATGGCTTCTTGGCCGAGACCAGATTGAACTGTTGCCAGATGATATGAAGGAAACCATGTCCATCACACGAGGGGCACCTTCTGGTTATAAGATGATGTCGTTCAGTATCGAGAAGGCCGGTGCCAAGTATCAGAAGTCTAGGGTGACTTTGTTTCATGATATGATTCATTGTGAAAGCAAATGCCATGTTGATGACATGATGGCAAAGTCCCAAGCAGAAGAGGGGCATCCGGTAGATCAAGTTGTTTGACAGGTAGAGATAACTCATACTGTTGAGTTCGAATTAGCGCACTTATGGAGTGCTATCCAGCAAGCTGCCGAGGCATGTTGTAAATCAGAGGAATCAAGGTTGATCCTGAAAGAAAAAAAAAGGGATAAATTGCAGGAACTTCTGATTCCGATGCTTCCCAGGGGGATGATTGTTAACCTGGTACTCGGCAGCCCTCGAGAGGTCTATGAGGTGCGTACTAAGTCAGCATGACTAGTCTTGTCGAAAAGAGTATGCAATTTACCTAAGCAAAAAGTTTATCGACGGTGAAACAATACACTCACTGTTCGAAAAAACTTGATGTACTTTGGCATAGGCTGCTCGCCGACTGAGACAGATTATGCTGATTCATACCACTTCGTGGATATCCAAAATGGATTTGGTTAGGTATGTGTTTGAAAAGCTAGTAGCAACCCATGGAAGGTTATCAACCAAGGAAGTTTGAGGTCCCTGATGAGGACATCTAGAGGTACTCAAATCGAAAGATTGAGAGTGACCGATCCCGGAGGAGGAGCCTGGCCCTGAATCCGAACGGATTCCGATGTCTGATGGGGAAGTTAAAGTGAATGAGGTAGTGCTTCCCGAATCACAGTTGGTTGCACCAACAATGGTGGCTGAACATAAAGTCTGTATCCTGGATATCGAACCTTGGGATGTGCATCTACTTGGGGCAGTGACTTCCTCATAGATATATGAGAAATCAGAGAAGACTGAATGGATAAGGACTCGGAATGACATGTTGAGTCCAACTGAGGAAAGAGGGCTGACAGTTACTTGTCATGGGGCGTTGTACCCAGTGAATGAAGCGTATTGTTGACTGAGAAGTGTGACCTCGAGCGTACCACGTGGAAGAATTGGTTGAAAAGGATCCTTCCTCCTCAAGACGATCGTGGGGCAGATGGATAAACAGTTATGAGTGTCTCATTCGTGGTCAAGAAGGTTTTCTCAGACCAGGCCATGTTGTGGATGACCACGGATGACGACGATTTTCCATCCACTATGAGTGCGGACGCAGTTAGAAAATACTTCGTGAAGGAGACCCGCTGGACAAAAAGAATAAAGAGTCCAGGCAAAAATGGGCATCCCGGCGAACCAAGAAAAAAGAGAAAAAGGTTCGGGCAAAAGTTAGGGATAATAAAAGAAAAGAACTGTACACCCGGCAAGTTGAAAACCCGCAAGGGCGACTTGGGCAAAAAAGGGTATCCCGGTGGACTAAAACCCGAAAGGGAGGTCCAGGCAAAAGAGGGAATGAAACGAACAACTGCGTCCAGCATGATCATTTGTGCTCATGATGACTTGGAGAATCTCCGACAGAGACCGATCGGAAGCATCTTGTTCAGAAGACAGAAAGTGCGGAAAGTCTTGAGGACATATGAGGTGTAACTGAGTTAGAACCCGATGAGATCATGGTTTCACATTGCCACTAGGATAGAGTTTTTTCTGTTGTACGCAATCACCTCTTTCCAGGGTTTGCTTCCTGTGCGTTGCTCGATTGTGAGCCATCTTTTGTTCCAGTCAATAAAGCATGTGTTCGGTCCAATAAATTTTGTTGTTGTGTCATTACCGCTTTGATTATGAAAACATCCATTCGTTTTGATAAGAATATTTGCATTTTAAAACATAGAGGTCCCTTCGATGCATGCTTATGAGGTTGAAATCTGGAAATCTTACTCGGAAGTTTGAGTGACCTAAGTGTTGAAATATCAGAACACCTGGGGCATACCTGGGGCACGCTTTTATCTAACGATCTCTGCTGCAGAGCCAGATCAGGGGCAAGGGATAGTTGAACGGTGAAAAGACAGTGAAGGATTACGACGACGGTCCCGGAAAGATAATCAAGAAGACTCTTCAAAGTCTAAGGACTGGAAAGTTTGTATGATCCCAGGGATTCGATCTTCGTGCGATGAATCAGAAAAGTCCAGGCGAGTCCGGGAGTTCTCAAAAGTGGAAAGCCGACACTGTGGGTGGACGATGAATGCCTCTGTTCGACGAATCGACAGGTGTTCCGTGTCCAATAAGCTGTATTTCCCCAATAGGTGTGAGAGCGTTACCTCCATAACAGATTTGAGATCAGTGTCTCCTCAGCGAACCCGAAGGTTACTGCCTTCCCAGTAGGGTTTGTGTTGATGGTTCTCCCTCAGCGAGGTCCCCAAGCGGATCGGGTTCGGAGAAAATCATCCCTATTAGAGATAAGAATGGGTTGCCTCCCCTAACAGGGTAATCTCCAAGCAGTTTGGGTTCGATGGAGTGCATCCCCAGCAAGGTTTGTCTTTCCCCAGCAGGATGGAAGTTGACATGGTTATAGGATCCTCAACACAGTTCCTGGAGTTTCCCGGTGTTGTCTCTAGAGGAGACGTGTGTTTATGCATTCATCATTTAGATAAGCATAGCATATTGCATCATTAGTGCATAGCATTTCCATGATCATGGGGCATTGTGTAAAGCAAGAAAAAACTCATGCATCAACATTGCAAGCATATCCATTAACCCTAGGCCGTGGGGACCAGCCGAGATTGGGTTGTTGGAAAGAGTTTAGCATCGCGCCATGGGATCGGCTTCAGAATTGGGTTCATCAGCATGTTTGAGAAGTTAGTGCTTTCCCAACAAGTGACTCCTTAGTTGAGTGGGTATCCCCAGCAGTATTACTCTCCGAAGTTGGCAGCATCTTGCAAGCTTGGGTCCTTTCCCTTAGCAGAAGTGGGTGTGTCTGATCTCTCCATGTAGAGTCTACCCCTTAAGCAGAAAGTGTCTACCATTTCCTTCTGCGCTCCCCACTGAGTTATATCCTCGTGGATGACGGTTGTTTCCGTTCCCTCCCTAACGGGATGGGTTTTCCCTATTGAGTTCTTTCCTCATTGGGATGAGTCCTGTTTCAGTCTGCCTTTTTTGGATCAATCCTAAATTGGCTTCCTGTTGGCTGTCTCCCGTGCTTCCCTGGGGCATAAATGAATAGTCGCTCACTAACCGGCACTCATTCATCTCATCCTCAGCGGAATTTGTGGCTTCTACCTACAAACCGGTAGTTGTAAGTCCTATCGTAGTGGTTTTCTACCTACAAGCCGGTAGTTGTAAAATCCCACTTTCACCCCCTAGCAGAGGTAACCTTTGTGGTTCATTCTGTTTGTTGGCTTCTACCTACAAACCGGTAGTTGTAAGTCCTATCTTTGTGGTTTTCTACCTACTAGCTGGTAGTTGTAAAATCCCACTTTCATCCCCTTGTTGGGGTTAACCCTTTGTGCTCATCCTATCGATGACTGGTTACCTTTCTGTGGTTTTCTGCCTACAAACCGGTAGATGTAATCCCCTCTTTGCGGTGTTGATATTCTTTTCCCTCTGGATACGTGCCTTGATCAAGCAGTATTGTCCCCATTGGGTCTTCCCCTTTCTTTTGGGTATTTTGCTCCGAGTTAGCAACTTTATCCTCTTTTGATTGGTCATCTTTGCATACCTAGTCCTGGTACCGATGCCTTTCTTGTCGGTCGGTTATTCATTTAACAACCTACAATCCGGTTATGGATAATCTTCCATGCGAGTGTATTATCTACGTTTTGACGGCTATAGATAATATATCTCATGCACTCTTTGGTCAATCTTTCGATTGTTATCTCCAGCAGAGTAAGATTCGTATTCCTTGTGGAATCGAATGTCCATCCTTTAACAAGTTTGCCTTCGCTCTCTTCAGGATAAGGTCGGTCGTTTATCCATTTAGCAACCTACAACCCGGTTATGGATAATCTTCCATGCGAGGTCATTATCTACGTTCTGACGGCTATAGATAATATGTCTCATGCGCTCTTGGGTCGAAGTCGTCCTCCCCAGTCGAGTAAGATTCGTATTTCTTGTGGAATCGAATGTCCACTTCAGGATGTTGAGTGTTTTGGAACATAAACCAATTCACGCTTTGGCACTCAGGCCAATTTTCCGGTATTCAGACCGAAGAAGTTTCCGACGATCAGGTCGATGTACTTATGGCACTCAGGCCAATTTTCCGGTATTCAGACCGAAGAAGTTTCCGACGATCAGGTCGATGTACTTATGTTTTTTCCGGTATTCAGACCGAAGAAGTTTCCGACGATCAGGTCGATGTACTTATGAATTTTCCGGTATTCAGACCGAAGGAGTTTCCGACGATCAGGTCGATGTACTTATGGCACTCAGGCCAATTTTCCGGTATTCAGACCGAAGTGGCGTTCAGGCCAATTTCCGATTTTCAGATCGAAGAAGTATTCCTCCTCTCCGTTGGTGTCGATAAACGTCGAGTTTTTCCCGATCATCCGTTGATGATTTGGTTGTGTCCTTCTTCCCTAGTGAAGTTTTCCTCCTCTCCGTTGGTGTCGATAAACGTTGAGTTTTTCCTAGTCATCCGATGATGTCTAGTTGTACCCCTCTCCATGCAGAGTTACCTCTCCGTTGGTTTCGATAAACGTCGAGTTTTTCCCGATCATCCGTTGATGATTTGGTTGTGTCCTTCTTCCCTAGTGAAGTATTCCTCCTCTCCGTTGGTGTCGATAAACGTCGAGTTTTTCCTATGCGTCCGTTGGCGTATAGTTGATATCTTTCCCCGCAGGGTCGTCCCCAGTTAATCCTCCTCTCCGTTGGTGTCGATAAACGTCGAGTTTTTCCCAATCATCCGTTGATGATTTGGTTGTGTTCTGTCTCCCCAGCAGTAGTCCTCCTCTCCGTTGGTGTCGATAAACGTCGAGTTTTTCCTGGTCGTCCCCAGTTGGTTACCTCTCCGTTGGTCTTGGTAAACGTTGAGTTTTTCCCATTTCGTTTGTTGACGTATGGTTGTATCTCTTCCAGTCATTCATTAATGTCTGGTTACCTCTCCGTTGGTCTTGGTAAACGTTGAGTTTTTCCTAGTTGTCCGTCGGCATCTAGTTGTGATTTTTATTCCCATTCATCATCATTGTGATGTCTGGATGTGGCCGTATCTGTTGAAAACAAAAAAAATAATAATATACTCAGTAATAAATATCAAATCCCAGTGGACGTTTCCATTATTGGATCCCTGTATTGTGCAAATTCTACGGTTCTTAGTATTCAATCCCTGTTTACCCTGAAAGTCTGACAGCCGTCGCTATCATCCGTTCGGGTTCCCAGCTGATTGAATAGGGGAAGCTGTAGCACCTCAAATTTTCACCTATCATTGTACATACATTCTCATATTAGGTCATAGCATTAACATGGTCCACTGCATAGCATTGCATTGTCCCTTTTGCCTCAAGTGCAAGATCATCAGAAGAATTAGGTCAAACTGATCACGAGATCAGTCAATCAATCAAGCAAGTACAATCTCCATTGAGCCAAGGCCCTAGGGTTGGTCCAACATGTTCTCATGACCTAGGGGTCCTTTGGAAGTGTTTTGGTCAAGGATTGGATGCTCAGAAGTCATCAGTCAGTGCACAGTTCACCAGAAACCCTAAAAAGTCAACCTTGGTCAACTGGGCTTGATTTTATGGATTTCAAGGTGGGAATTGGTTTGAGAGGGTTCCTTCATGTCCATATAGGCCTCATATAACATGTCAAACATCATCATGGAAGAATTTGAAGCCAGACAAGAAATTTCCAAAAATAGAAAGTTGACCTGTAATTGGAATTTGCCAAAAATGGAAAGTCTTGATCCTCAAACTTACATCATGATACAAGCTTCAAATGAACTTTTGCCCAACATGAAAGTTGAAGATCTTGTTCTCCCATTTCCAAAAAGTCCAAGAACACTCAATTCCCATGTATGGTTGGCAAGTTATGATCAAATCATTTTCAGAAATTTTTGAACTTCAAAAGGCCATATCTCTCAAACCATTTGGCCAAATTGGGTGGGGTTTTTTTGCAACAAGTCACATTTGATCCCCTATTTCCAAATATGTCATCATCATTCACCAAAACATCACCAATCAAAATGGCATTTTTGGAATGGCATGAATTAATTCAAGTGTAGTAAAAAAGTGAATTTCCAAATTAACCACTTCCAACACATTTTGCCATTTGGATAAGTTCTGAAATGATGTTTTGGACATGTTTGAGGCCCAATTTCGTGCAGACTCATACACCTCATGCAAGCTTAGTTGGTTTTTAGCAATTTGGTGAAAACATGCCATTTAACAAAATTTGGATTACCACCTTGCTAAACACACTTAACCAATCATAAACAGAAGTATATAAGATCATTTTCTTTCTGATTGAAGCGCTAGCAGCCACTGAAAACCAACAAAAATCCATTTCTCTCAAAATCTCCATTTCCTTCATTTTCAATTTTCGACCAAAAAACTCAAAGGAGCAAGGTCCTTGTTTGGTTGCTTCATCATTCAACATCCATTTTGAGCACATTTCAAGCATCTTTTCCCAGCTGTAATCAAAGAAAAGCATATTGTTCCATCAAGCTTCACTAATGGCAGATCTGGATTGGAGTAAAACCAAGCATCCTTGAGCCAAACTTCCATCACCAGTCATCTTTTGGAAGTTATTGGAGCAACTGTTTCGAGCTAAAACATCCAAATCCCAACTGTTTCACTATCTTCTTCAAGAACAAGTAAGATTTCGAACCTCACCATTTGCTAAATCTTAACATGTTTTAGAAAGGTCTTTGCATGCTGATTTCATTGGTAGTCATAGTTTTGAAAATGGTTGAATGATGATTGAGTTATATTGATTTAAAGATTGTTGTTCACTTTTGTTTTTGCTCGATTCATGATGCTTGGCTTGTTTTAATGTAAATGGTGGTTGGATTCGTGTTGTTCATGTTCAGATGAATCGATTGATGTGGTTAATTGCATTTTCTGGGCACAAAATTTTTTGAGTTGAATGATGAAGATGAACGCATGAACTCTGTGTTAAAACCCTAGATAAATCCCAGAATTTTTGTCCCACTCACGTGTGCATGTTACTGTTTCATCCATCAGCCAATCACGTTATTTCCTTTCCATTGCCCAAAGCGCAGCGTTTTGATTAGTGGCATAGGTTATTACAAGTTTGCCACTGCCGTGTCATGTGTCTTATTAAACTCATGTTATTTTCAATGTTATTTCATTTTTGATTCACCAATTTGCAAAATTCATAAGTCCTTCATCTTAAGTCCAAAATTCATGAGAATTTTTGCATCATGTTCATCACAATCTCTAGTTTATTATCATATTTTTTCCTGATTTTTTGGATAAGTGGATTTTAATTGGTATTAGGGTTCTGTTCATGTGACCATATTTTGTACCTTTTACCAAATCATTTGTGAAATGTTGATGCATTATCCAATGGCCTTGAAATTTTTTGTGCATAAACTAGACACATTCAAGGTGATTTTGGTATAGAGTTTATGAATTTATCATCTCTGGTCATTGAGTTATGATTTTTTGAAGTAGGGTGTGACAATTTGTGTCACACCATTGATGTGCAACTTGATGATTTTCAATACCATGCCTCTTGACCTCAAAATGCTTTGATTTTTTGCATGATTGAACTCATGTATGTCTAGTTTACATGTGATTTTTCTTGGAATTGTTTGTGGCATTTCCCAATTGTTTGAGATTTTTGTCCCCTGTTTGGTCTTATGTTGACTTTTTGTGACACATGTTCCCATTTCATTTGTGAAATTCTCATACTTTATTAGATGGACATGAAATTTGATATGTGATTAGTAGACATCTTAAGCTTTGCCATGGTTTTAGTCCCATTCATTTCTCATATGCCATCACTGATTTATGGTTTTTTCAAGTTGATACATGTTTGGTTGACTTCTTTGAGCATGCTTAAACTTGCCCTGCCTTTCTGATTTTCATTTCCCTACTTCCCATGATCCAATTGAGTTGAAATTTGACATGCTTACCATGCTGTGGATTATGTTTGACCATGATTTATTTGATGATTTTGGGAATTGTTTATGATTGGTTTTGATTCAAGTCTTGTTGTTGACTTCTATGAGCTCCCATATGCCATGCTTTGACTTCTTTTGCTTATAAAATGATGATGAGGAATGATATGATTGTGGAACCAACTGAGTTTGTTTCTTGATTGTTTGAACTTGATTTTGGATGCTTGCCACTTGCTGTTTTGACTTTCTTATCCCCTTTTGACCCTAGGCTTGCTGTTTGAGCCCCTTGTTGGTGTGTTTATTTCATGCTGTATGTGCTTGTGTGGTGTGATTGTATCCCCTAGGTTTGCTAGACTCCGCGTAGTCTCGTTTGCATGTCAATTAAGGTAGCACGGTTCCTTCGTATAGGACTTCCTTTCTTGCTTGAGCTTTCCTAAAACACAAACAAACATTATCCCCTCTTAAGGATACGTTAACTCCTTCTACTACAGGTGAGTAAGTCTCCAAAGGTCGAGCATCAGGTAGATTGCGCAGTGACGTTGTCCACTTAAAAAACACAAACCAACGGGAATAGTTCAGCCGAACTACGGCAACTCTGATTCTCATGTCCAGATGAGATACGTAGGCACGAGATGCGATGTCTTGTCGAGTTTGACTAACAACTAACACTATTTCTCTTCTCTCGCCCTCGTTGCGATTGAGACCTCCCCTTTCTCTTGCCCTAGTTGCAATCGAGACCCTTCTCCTTCCTGTGCAAGTTAGCTAGAAACCTTAACTTAGGGACGACTTTGCATGACAACATCTAGGCTCGAGTCGTAGTCTCCCTAGTGTTGTGTCTCCCTCTGTTATCTGGTTAGGCTAGTCCTTTTTCCCTGCGTAGGGGAACTACGTCGCCCTGATCCTCATACCAGATGAGGTACGTAGGCAGGAGATGAGCAGATCTCTCCGGGCGCCTTTTTTCTTTTTTTGTGTGTGTTTGGCAACTATTAGGCTCGAGCTCTAGTCTCCCTATTAGTTTGTCCTTTCAACCTTTGTGTTCCTTCTGACGTCTCAGCGTCTCTTTTTGTTTGCGTGGCAACTATTAGGCTCGAGCTCTAGTCTCCCTTTTAGTTTATTTGCTGGCCCTTTTTCCCTCCGTAGGGGAACTACGTCGCCCTGATCCTCATACCAGATGAGGTACGTAGGCAGGAGATGAGCTGATCTCTCCGGGCGCCCTTTTGTTTTGTTTGTGTGAGTTGTTTCTCCTTTTCTGGTTGGAGTCCGACGTAAGTCCAGCGATTGGCAGTTGGTTTCCTGTGTGTGTTTGTTGGTTCGGATGCTGATGTAAGTCCAGTGATTGGCATTCAGGCTCCACGTTTGCCTTTGCATGTGTTTGTTTGTGTGCGTGTTAGCCGAGCTACGAATGCTCTGATTCTCCTTCGTCCAAGGAGATACGTATGCATAGGATGCGATATCCTAGCGAGCATGTGTCGTTTCCCCAGTCTGAACTACTTCGACTCTGATGTCTATGCCTGATAGACTAAGTAGGCCCAGGACGCGATGTCCTGCCGAGTCAGTCTTGTTTGTTTTCTTGTGTCTCTTTCAGCCAGTGTGTGTGTACGAGCAGTGTTTTAGCAACCATTTTTCCTTCCTATTGTGCGTGGATCCCGTCGAGTACGACGGATGCGTAGGGGTGCTAATACCTTCCCTTTGCATAACCGACTCCCGATCCCATTCTCTTTGGTCGCGAGACCATGTTCTTTCCAGGTTTACTCTGAGCGTTTCCTTTCCCTCTTTTGGGATAAATAACGCACGGTGGCGGCTCTGTTGTTCTTGTTTTCCCGCCGGTTTTTTGCGTGATGCGACAGCTGGCGACTCTGCTGGGGAATTCATAGATGTTGACCTGTGCTGGTCCATCTTCCCTAAGCGAGTCTCTCCTAGCGTTTTAGGATAGTTTAGGTTGCTTGTGTTGCTTTATTTATTGCATTTATTATTCTGACTGTGTATATATTTGCATAAATATTTGCATGCATCATACTATCATGTTGCCGTCCTCTGTGCAGGTGGTTCCTCTGTTTTGGGGTGGGTGTTCTGAGTGGGGCTAAAACCCAGGCCCGAGTATACACCTAGGGTTAGTGTGGTCTCATGTTGCCTCCTTCATGTTAGGTCAATATGTGCCTGGCAACGTGATGTACCACAAGCGGGACGAGGTTCATTTGATAGTGCTCTCCTCTGTGGGGTACTCCACTTTGGTTGAGTTACTTCATTTGAGTTGTTGACTCTGGTGACCGATCATTTCCCGGATTTTTGGTTTAGACGATCTTAAGAGAGCTACAACGGCACACCCGAGAGGGCAAACCCGTTGAGTATCTTTGCCCGATTGTTGACACCCTTGTCCGCCTTAGGATGACCTTGTTAGAATTCACCTGTGAGGGGAGGGTTTGATCTCTACAGATACGGTTTCTGCCAGTGATGCTGTGATGGTGACTTTGGTTCAGCCAAATTTATGGACATTTATTTCTGGGACGCCGGAGTTCTGTCCGTGGTTTATCAGCGGGTTCCGTTTATTTCGGATCCCCGGGTTGACTTTGAGAGTACTTGTTCAGAGGACCTGACTGTCATCCGTTCAGTGGATGTTCCTGTGATGATAGTGATGTAATCTCCAGTTCCGTTTATTTCGGAACTCCCCAAGTCGGATTTATGGTGACTCAGTTGACTGTGACTAGTTCAGAGATTGGGTCTTCAGATGACTTGGTGGCACAGTAACCTGCATTCATGCATTTGCGTCATATCATTTTGCATTCATCTGCATTCAACTCATGTCTGTCCATACTCAGGGTCCATTTTTTTTAATTGAGGCTCAGGTTGAGAGACATCCAGATGTCAGAATGTTGTTGATAAAGTTTTATTTGTCTCGATGAAACCGGAATCAAAGGACAAAATTTTCCTAGTACGGACAGACATTGCATGCGTGAGTCATACTAACCCATTTGCTGTTTTGTAGGTGTCAACCGGTGCGCATAGCTCTTCCATTGAGACATACAGTCAGACTCAACAAATCCAAGCTGATGGATCTTCCCAACGCCGACATCCTTGAACTGAAAGAGAAGATGGGAGAGCTGATCAATGTCATGCAAGAGTTCGCCTTGGGGCAGAAAGCAATTACCGAGAAGGTGGGGAGGATTGAAGACTGGCTGAGGAAGGGGGAAACACAAGGAAATGCTTTGTTGTCTGGACCGAAGAAACCCTTTAGTGACGACCAGCGCAAGGATGAGGGTGAATCAAGTGTTGTGTATGCCCAAAGAGGACACGGTAGGGGTCGTTACTACCAGCACACTGCTGCAGTAACCATCCCTGCTGGTAATCAGTCAATCCGACAGCAACCTCAGCCAACTCCCCAGAAAGCACAGGGAGCTGGGAACCAAGTGAGAGGAAAGGGGGTCGATCGCATGAAGTTTTTTATCCTTCCTTTGTCCTAGCACTGCGCTTATGGCATAGCCACTCGCATCACACATTATTTCGAATGGTAATCTCCAGTCAGGTGGTTGCATGATAGGTGCGGTGATTAAAGTTATTTTTAATTATTCAAACGCTGTTAAACATTTCTCATCAAAGATAAAGTCGACTTCTTTAATTAAAAAACCAGTCAGTGGTTTGGTAATTTTCGAGAAATCTTCCATAATGTCGTCTATAAAGTCAGCGAAGATTGACATCATGCATCTTTGGAATGTTACGGGAGTGTTGCATAGTCCAAATGGCATTCGTCGATTAGCAAATGTACCATAAGGGCATGTGAAGGTTGTTTTCTCTTGGTCGTCAGGATGGATAGGAATTTGAAAGAATCCTGAATAACCGTATAGATAGCAGAAATGGGAATGCTTAGCCAATCGTTCAAGCATTTGATCAATGAAAGGTAGAGGAAAATGATCCTTTCGAGTGGCTTTGTTCAGTTTCCTATAGTCGATGCACATTCTACTTCCGGTCACAACTCTTTGTGCTATAGATTCTCCCTTCTCGTTCTTAACAACTGTAACATCCCATTTCTTGGGTACTACGTGAACGGGGCTAACCCATTGACTATCGGAGATCGGGTATATGATTCCTGCATCTAATAACTTTTTTACTTCATCCTTGACTATAGTACTTAAGATTGGGTTGATCCTTCTCTGGTGTTCTCTAGAGGTTTTACAATCTTCCTCTAGCATAATGCGATGCATACCGATAGAAGGACTTATTCCTTTTAGAGCAGCGATGTTGTAGCCTAACGCAGTTGGATATTTTCTTAAGACATCTAGTAACTTTTCAATTTCAATTTGTCCTAAGTCTGCGTTGACTATTACTGGTCTTTTGAGTTCAGTGTCTAGGAATTCATATCTTAGGTTCTTGGGTAGTGTTTTTAATTCTAAGTTTGGTTTCTTCGGGCATGGCATGTGATTAGGTGTAAGTGCTAAGCATTCACTTAGACTGTCATTTTGGTATGGTTCACGCCAATTATCATCTTCAAAGATTGGAGGATTTGGATTTTCATTATATTAGAATATGTGGTTTCTTGCATCTCCATATCTCTTACGCACTCGTCTATAACATCAAGTAGATAACAAGTATCATCTATAGTTGGCGCTTGTAAGAATTGTGTCAAGATGAATTCAACTTTTTCTTCTCCAACTTCGAATGTTAGCTTACCTCTTTTCACGTCTATTATGGCTCCGACGGTAGCTAAGAATGGCCTTCCTAATATAATAGGTGTAGTGGCATCTTCTTTGATGTCCATGACTATGAAGTCGGTAGGAATGTAGAATTGTCCTACACGTATTGGAACATTCTCTAGTATACCAACATGATATTTGATTGAGCGGTCAGCTAGTTGAAAAGACATCTTGGTTGGTCTGAGTTCTCCCATGTTGAGCCTTTTACAGATGGATAAGGGCATTACACTAATGTTGGCTCCTAAGTCGCATAGAGCTTTGTCTATGACGAACTTTCCAATGACACAGGGCATGGAGAAACTACCTGGGTCTTTCAGTTTGGGAGGCATGTTGTTTTGGATCATTGCGCTACATTCAGCAGTAAGTGTAATTGTTTCGTTATCCTCGATCTTTTTCTTATTGGATAGGATCTCTTTAAGAAACTTGGCATATGAGGGCATTTGTGTGATAGCTTCTGTAAAGGGTATTGTGATGTTCAGTTGCTTCAGAAGTTCAACAAATTTCTTAAATTTCCCTGCAGTTTTAGAATTTGCGAATCTTTGAGGATACAGAATAGGTGGTTTATAAGGTGATGGAGGCACATAAGGTTTTTCTTTCTCTTCGGCCTCTTGGGTATTATCTTCCGTATCCTTCGGTTCACTTACCTTCTCAGTTGTTGTTTTGTCAGGTTTGTGGTACATGGCAGAATTTTGAAGTCTTGGATCTACGGGTCCGTCTAGTTCTTTTCCACCTCTCAATATAACGACATTTGCATGTCCTTTTGGATTAGGTTGTGGCTGTCCAGGAAATGTTCCAGTAGGAGCAGCAGTAGATGCTTGTTGTTGAGCCACTTATGAAATCTGTGTTTCAAGCATTTTGTTGTGGGTGGCTAAAGCATCTACTTTGTTTGCTAATTGTTTAAGTTTTTCACTAGTGTGTATGTTTTGGTTCATGAAGTCCTTGTTTCTTTGAGCATGGGTAGCTATGAAACTTTCCATCATTAATTCAAGGTTGGACTTCCTAGGAATGTTAGGAGCATTAGTAGCTGGCTTTTGATATCCAGGTGGAACAACAGGTGCTTGGCCAGGTGCATACAAGGCGTTGTTGTTCTTGTACGAAAAGTTAGGATGGGTTTTCCAACCTGGGTTGTAGGTATTCGAATAAGGGTTTCCTTGAGCATAATTCACTTGATCAACGGAGACACCTGCTAATATTTGACATTCTGGTGTAGTGTGTCTAGGAACTCCACATAACTCGCAGTTTGGAGTTACGGCAACCACGGTGGTTGCGAGTGTTACGGTCAAGTTGTCTAACTTTTGGACAAGGGCATCTATAAGACCCCAATTTTGACCCTAAGAACCCTCATGTAATTCCATCATAAGCATTAGGATCATACCTTGGCATCCTCCTTATCCCTCTTTCATTGGGTTTGTTTTGGGAGAGATCACCAAGCACTTTGTGATTGTATCATACTTGTATTTTATCATTTCACTAACCAAAATACCAAAAATATGTCTTTGCATTTGCCTAACTCTTTTGTAGGAAGGGCATGGTCTCCATTGATCTATCAAGTTCACATATAGGGTTTGAGACCCTCATGTACAAAGAGCACAACCAAGAATTGATCCAATAATGGTTATGAGTATCATATATGAGTCCTAATGTTCTCTAAATATTATATTTATCAAGTTTTCTTCAAGAGTTTGAGGGTGATTTGCCTTGGAAACACTAGTTTGACTGAGTATCTTGAGTAACTTCTCCAACAAGCTATCTCACCAATTGATCAAATTTCTCAAGGGACACTTAAAAATTCATCATCTTATGCATATATGATCTAACATGAGCCAAGAAAGTCAAGAGAATTGGAAGTTAGCAAGTTGGTTGATGGTGGTTGGCCAGATGGATTCATCTAATCAAAACTGGGTCTCACTAGACCCTATCTCCTACAATTTTCACCATATGAAAATGATTCCAAGAGAAAACAAACTCTAAATGACATTCCAAACAACTTTCATGTTAAGATCTAGAGCTATTTTTGCTTGGAAAATCATTTTCTATGTTGAAACATTATAGGTCATTTTGTCTAAACCCTAATTTGAAAGTCAACTTCTCAAGGCCATAACTTGCTCATTTTTTATGATATGAAAGATTTCCAAGTTGAATAATCAAATACAATGTGTCTACTTCAACTTTTATGTTTGGAGTGGAAGCTAATTCAACTTTTTTGAGCATGTGATATGAGGTTACATTATAGGTCATTTTTTACCTATACCATTGATCAAGTGATTTTTACCTATACCATTTGAAGGTCTTTGAAAGAGCTACAACTTTGATGAAGACACTTTTCTCATTTGAAGCTCATAAAAAAAAGTTAAGCAAGGTGGAATGTGAGACATATGGCTTGACACTTAGAAAAGTTTTGATATGTCAAAAATTTCCAAACTTCCACCTCAAATTTCTTCAAGTTCCAAGCTCCTAATGAAAAAGTGTTGAACATTAAAATTGTTCCTCTTGATCTCACCTTTCCAAAGAGCTCAAATTCATTCATTTTGGATAAGGAATGCATAGGCTGCGCATGGCATTAACATGGTGTCATCACTTGGCAAAGATCAAACTTCAAATCCAAATGTACACTTGCCTTACAATCCAAGCTGAATTCAGACTATCTAACATTCATATGTGGACTTATTGCAATGATTTTATGGGCCTATGCGCACCCATGCATCATTAATGACCAAATCTGGAAAGTGATTTCAAGTGTGCAAATATCAAGGGTTTCAGCTATAAATATAGCCTAATATGCTCAACAATCAACACACATTCGCGCCAGCTTTGATCCCCCATTTCTAACCCTCACTATGCAAAGGATAAACTTGAGAAATTCATTTGAATTTAAGGTTGAATTTCCATTGTTTTGAAATTCAAATCTCCATGAATCCACAACCTTTTAAGCATTCAATCTTTCTTCTGCAAGCATTTGGAGTGAGAGCAAGCACGAGCAAGATCAAGATCAGTTGAATCTAGACCTCCATTGAAGGTATTTTATAGAAATTTTGATCTCTTCGATTCTCTCAAATTCTTGCTCAACTATATTGATTCTTCGGTTGTCTGAAGTCCTACCAATGTAGACAAGAAGATTGAGTTGGTTTGAGGCTAAATCGAAGCAACTCAGATCATGTACCTCAAATTTCAATTCCATGTATCTCTCAATATACTTGGAGTTAGAGTGAATTGAGGCCAGATTCGGACTCAATGCCTTTTTACTTTGAAATCATGTCCTTGTTTTTAATTTTGGTGATGGTTGAAAGTGGACCAGCCCGGTGAGGTCCACCGGAGAAGAAGACCGGAGCTATAGCTCCGGCCATGCGCTAGCATGTCTCACAGCCACAGGATCCATGTAATTTGTTTTAATCACGATCGTTCCTTTTGAATACAATGTTATGGCGCGCTGACTCATGTGTACGGTGGAACGCATGTTTCTGGCCACTTGATTGACCACCTCAATTAATGAGGGAGATCAAGTGGTCCACGTTTTTTCTGATATTTTAATTTTCATTTTAATTGCATTATTTTCAATAATTCATATTAAATTCAATATTGATCCAAAAAATATGGGACTTTCACCAAAAAAATTCAAATATTTTTTTCTTTCATATTTTGAATTAAAATTATTTTTTGGATCATTATTAATATTTTTCATGAATTAATTGATTTTGCATTTGTTTTTAATTGTTTAAAAATACTTTTAAATGTCCAAAAATTATGAAATTTTTTGTCCAAGGTCATTTGACCTTGTTTGACATATGATAAATCTCATGACCATTTCTTTGGTGTTTTGATGAGATTTTAGGAATTGGATAAACCATATTCAATTTAAATGCACTATTTTAGTATTTTAATTTGAATAAATGCCAAATAAATTTGTTGACCAATTGTGATGACTTGTTTATGTTTGATTCCTGTTTTTGGGTCTTGGTCAAGGTTGATTTGACTTTGTCAAATTAATATCATTGGATTTAGGGGATTGATAGAATGTACATTCCATCTCCCAAAATGAATGGATGATATTAATTCGGTAAAAGTCCTCCTTTGACCAATTTGTGCTTTGATCCATTCCCCTTCCACTTCATCTTATTCCCTTTCTTCATTCATTCATTCCATTTGGCCTATGATATCTCAAAGTCCTAATGCTAGTTGATTGAAAAATTGACATGAGTATGGATGAGATTAGGTCACACCTTTTGCATATTCTTTTTGTGTGTGGTATGTTTCATGAGCATAGTCCATTATTCACTACTTCCAAGATAGTTTAACTGGTGCCGCACTCAGTTGGTACATGGGGTTGGATAGTGCAAGCATTCACACTTTCAACGACTTGGGAGAGGCTTTTGTGAAGCAATAGAAGTATAATGTGGACATGGCGCCGGATAGAGACCAATTGAGATCTATGTCTCAGAAGGACAAAGAGACATTTAAAGAATACGCACAAGGATTGAGGGAGTTGGCTACCCAGATCACTCCTCCTTTGGAGGAGAAAGAGATGACCAAGATCTTCTTGAAAACTCTGAGTTCATTTTATTATGAACCCATGACCGCTAGTGCCCCCAGTGATTTTACCGAAATGGTAAACATGGGGATGAGGCTTGAGGAAGGAGTCCGTGAAGGATGGTTGTCAAGAGATGAGGCGTCAACAAGCAAGAGATATGGTAGTAACTTTGGTAAGAAAAAGGATAGTGAGACTAACGCAGTAATCAGTGGGAGGCAGAGGAGGCCTCAGATCAGAAGAAATCCATCACCCCATCAACATCATCATCATCAAGTGTCATCAGTAATTCTGGTATTTCCTAATCAACAAGTAACACCAAGTCAACAACAACAACAACAACATCAACGTCAACAACAACCGCAACAAAGAACGAGCACCTACAATAAAAACAATACCAACAACAATCATCATCAGCAGAACTTTGAGAGGAAGAAGGTCTCTTTTGACCCGATTCCTATGTCGTATGCAGAGTTGTATCCCTCGCTAGTTCTCAAGAACTTAATTCAACCGAGGAACCCACTGTAGATCCCAGAACCACTTCCCTGGTGGTATAAACCTGAGCTTCGTTGTCCTTTTCATCAAGGAGCACCCGGACATGATATTGAAAACTGTTATCCATTGAAGTATGAGGTTCAAAAGCTTATGAAGAGTGGTATGGTGTCCTTCGAGGACTGCGCGCCAAATGTGAAAGTAAACCTTTTGCCCGCTCATGGGATCTCTTTAGTGAATATGGTGGACGGTTGTCCTGGAGAATTCAAGGTTTATGAAGTCCGGTTTATCCGAAGATCCTTGGTGCAGATGCACAAGGATATCTGTTTGGTGAGTGACTATGAACATGACCATGATGGTTGTGTTGTTTGTAGTGTGAACCCAAGAGGGTGTGATATAGTGAAAAGGGACATCCAACATCTGATGGATGAAGGCATGATTCAAATTGTTCAATCTCGTCATGTAGATGACGACGTCAATGTCATAGTGCCCGTTTTCAAACAAGAAGAACGGTTGGTAATTCAATATGATAGCAGTAACAATAATAATGTCAGTCAAAGATCAGTATCACCGTTGGTAATACGGTTAGCGGGCCCAGTCCCGTATTCATCTGATAAGGTTGTACCGTACCAGTACAATGCTACAATGATAAAGAATGGTCAAGAGGTCCTGTTACCTACGACTAGTTCAGTAGTGAGCATTGCCGATGTAACGAAGGTGACCCGCAGTGGTCGAGTGTTTGGGCCAGTGTTCCCAGAAAACAAAGGAGAAATGGTTATTGGTAAGAAGATGGAGGTGCCTAATGTAGATCCTGTTGGTTGTTCAAAAGATAAGTCTGGTGAATCCAGCAACTTAAAAGCCAATGATGATGATGAGGTACTCCAATTAATAAAAAAGAGCGAGTTTAATGTGGTGGAGCAGCTGCTCCAGACCCCCTCAAAAATCTCTGTGTTGTCTCTACTGATGAATTCTGAAGCACACAGAGAAGCACTACAAAGAGTTCTTGAACAAGCATATGTAGAGCATGATGTTACTGTGGATCAGTTTGATCACATTGTGGCTAACATCACTTCATGCAATAATCTGAGCTTCTGCGATGAAGAACTCCCTGAAGAGGGAAGAAATCATAACCTGGCTTTGCATATTTCAATGAACTGTAAGGAAGATGCTTTGTCAAATGTGCTTGTTGACACCGGTTCGTCACTAAATGTGCTTTAGAAGTCAACTTTGTCAAAGCTATCTTATCAAGGAGCGCCTATGAGGTATAGCGGTGTAATCGTCAAAGCCTTTGATGGTTCGCGCAAGACACTAATTGGTGAAGTGGACCTTCCAGTCAAGATAGGTCCGAGTGATTTTCAGATTACTTTTCAAGTAATGGATATCCACCTGGCCTACAGTTGTTTATTGGGAAGGCCATGGATTCATGAGGCAGGGGCTGTTACCTCCACTCTGCATCAGAAATTGAAATTTGTCAAGAATGGCAAGCTTGTGATTATTGGAGGAGAGAAGGCACTGTTTGTTAGCCATCTATAATATTTCTCGTATGTTGAAGCTGAGGATGAGGTTGAAACTCCATTCCAAGCCTTGTCTATTGCTGCTTAGAAGAGAGTTGGGGCACCTATGTCCTCGTTGAAAGATGCTTAGAAGATTGTAGAAGAAGGTACTGTTGATCAGTGGGGGCGCATGGTAGAGGTCTCCGACAATAAAGGCAGAACCGGTTTGGGGTTTCTGAAAGGCTCATCGATTGCAAGATCTGAAGATATGCAACTTAGCTTCCGTAGCGGAGGGTTCATTCATGGCAATGAACAACACTTAGTTGTTGTGCTAGAGGATGACGAAGAGAAAGACTGCACCAACTTTGTAACGTATGGAAAGACATGCAACAATTGGACTGCTGTTGATATTCCTGTTATTTTGCATCGATCTAAGTAATTTCTTTTATATTTTAAAATAATTCTCCTATGCCTAAGGGAGAAGTAAACATTGTTTGGGCATTTTAAATTGATCATCAATAAAATTAATTCTATTCATCCACATCTTTCATGTTTATATTTACTTTTTGCTCTATTCTGAAAATGGTAATCACAAGAAACATAAATAAACAATATAATTGTCCATTTGCATAATATTTGGTCACAAATTCACTTCTCTAAAATCAAAATATCAAATCATTATGCAGGTTGGTTCCTAACCCCATTGAATACAATGATCCTTCTCCTTCTCCAAATTTTGAATTCCCTGTGTTTGAGGCCAAAGAGGAAAGTGATGTAGAAGTGAGTGATGAATTGTCTCGTCTTCTTGAGCAATATGAAAAGATTATTCAACCGTTTGAAGAGCATATTCAGCTTGTCAACTTGGGTTCCGAGGATGATGTAAAGGAAGTCAAGATTGGGTCTCGACTGTGTCCAGATGCTAAGAAGGGGTTGATTGATCTTCTTTGAGAGTATTCAGATGTGTTTGCTTGGTCCTATCAAGACATGCCTGGTTTGGATTCTGAGATTGTGGAGCATAGATTTCCGTTGAAGCCAGAATGCCCGCCAGTCAAGCAGAAGTTGAGAAGAACGCATCCTGATATGGCTGTGAAGATCAAAGAGGAAGTGCAGAAGTAGATTGATGTCGGTTTCCTTGTAACAGCTGAGTATCCGCAATGGGTGGCCAATATTGTGCTTGTGCCGAAGAAAGATGGAAAAGTCCGCATGTGGGTCGATTATAGGGATTTGAATAAAGCCAGTCTGAAAGATGATTTCCCTCTGCCACACATTGATATGTTGGTAGACAATACTGCTAAATTCAAAGTCTTTTCGTTTATGGATGGATTTTCCGGATATAATCAGATCAAGATGGCACCCAAAGATATGGAGAAAACCACATTCATTACACCTTGGGGAACATTCTGTTATGGAGTGATGCCTTTCGGTTTAAAGAATGCTGGTGCAACTTACCAAAGAGCAATGACTACTCTTTTTCATGATATGATGCATAAAGATATTGAAGTATATGTCGATGACATGATTGCTAAATCAATTAATGAAGAGGAACATGTTGAGCAGTTGTTGAAGCTATTCCAACGTTTGAGGAAGTATAAACTCCGCTTAAATCCCAATAAGTGTACTTTTGGTGTTCGGTCTGGTAAGTTGTTGGACTTTTATTGTCAGCGAGAAGGGTATCAAAGTTGATCCTGCCAAGGTCAAAGCAATACAAGAGATGCCTGCGCCCAAAACTGAGAAGCAAGTTAGAGGTTTTCTCGGTCGCTTGAATTATATTTCCAGATTCATTTCCCACATGACTGCCACATGTGCACCTATATTCAAGCTTCTTCGGAAAGATCAATCTTGTGATTGGACCGAAGATTGCCAGAAAGCTTTTGACGGTATCAAGGAATATTTGCTTGAACCTCCGATTTTGTCTCCCCCTGTTGAAGGAAGATCGTTGATCATGTATTCGGCTGTGCTTGAAGATAGTATGGGTTGTGTTCTTTGTTAGCAAGATGAGACTAGAAATAAAGAATTCGCAATTTACTACCTCACTAAGAAGTTCATCGACTGTGAGACTCGGTATTCGAAGCTTGAGAAGACTTGTTGCGCATTGGCTTGGGTTGCTAAGCGTCTGCGCCAGTATATGTTGAATCATACCACTTGGTTGATATCCAAAATGGATCCGATCAAGTATATATTTGAGAAACCTGCTTTAACTGGGAGGATTGCCCATTGGCAGATGTTGTTATCAGAGTATGATATTGAATACCGATCTCAGAAAGCAATCAAAGGTAGTATCTTGGCTGACCATTTGGCTTACCAACCAATTGAAGATTATCAGTCAGTACAATATGACTTTCCTGATGAAGAGATTTTGTACTTGAAAATGAAAGATTGTGAAACCATTGCTTGAAGAAGGGCCAGAACCTGGTTCCCGTTGGGGCATGGTATTTGATGGAGCTGTTAATCAATATGGAAATGGAATTGGGGCACTGATTATTACTCCTCAAGGAACGCATCTACCATTTACAGCTAGATTAACTTTCAAATGTACAAACAACATGGCAGAATATGAAGCTTGCATTATGGGGCTTGAAGAGGCCATGAATCTCAGAATCAAGTATTTGGATGTCTTCGGAGATTCCGCTTTGGTTGTGAATCAGATCAAAGGTGAATGGGAGACAAATCAACCCGGTTTAGTACCATATATAGATTATGCGAGGAGGATTTTAACTTTCTTTACAAAGGTTGAATTTCATCATATCCCTCGAGATGAAAACCGGATGGCAAATGCTCTTGCAACATTGACGTCAATGATTGTAGTGAAGTATTGGAATGAAGTTCCCAATTTATCTGTGATGCGTCTTGATAGGTCAGCTCATGTGTTTGTTGTTGAAGAGATTAAAGACGAAAAGCCGTGGTATTACGACATCAAATGTTTCATCCAAAGTTAGATTTACCCGCCTGGGGCATCTTTGAAAGATAAGAAGACTTTGAGAAGATTAGCCAGTAATTTCTACTTGAATGGTGATATATTGTACAAGAGAAACTTCAGCATGGTTTTGCTCAGATGCGTGGATAGACATGAAGCAGACTTGTTGATGACCGAAATGCACGAAGGTTCCTTTGGTACTCATTCCAATGGACATGCAATGGCGAAGAAGATGTTGCGAGCAGGTTACTATTGGCAGACAATGGAATCTGACTGTTGCAAATTTGTAAAGAAGTGCCACAAGTGTCAAATTTATGCTGATAAGATCCATGTTCCTCTGACACTTTTGAATGTTATCTCTTTCCCATGGCCCTTCTCCATGTGGGGAATTAATATGATTGGGATGATTGAGCCCAAAGCTTTGAATGTACATCGTTTCAATTTGGTGGCAATTGACTACTTCACAAAATGGGTTGAAGCGGCATCGTATGCAAACGTGACCAAGCAAGTTGTTGTAAGGTTTATCAAGAATCAGATCATATGCCGTTATGGTGTGCCAAGTAAGATCATTACTGATAATGGATCAAAATTGTATAACAATATGGTGGAAGCTCTTTGCAAAGACTTACAGATTGCACATCATAATTCTTCTTCCTACAAACCCAAGATGAATGGGGTTGTTGAAGCTGCGAATAAGAATATCAAGAAGATTATCCAGAAGATGGTGGTCACATATAAGGATTGGCATGAGATGCTCCCTTTTGCTTTGCATGGGTATCATACATCCGTCCGCACTTCAACAGGGGCAACCCCTTTCTCTCTTGTATGTGGTATGGAAGCAGTGCTCCCCGTAGAGGTTGAGATTCCTTTATTGTGTGTGCTCATGGAAGCCAAGTTGACCGAGGCTGAATGGTGTCAGACCAGGTTTGACCAGCTGAATTTAATTGAAGAGAAGAGATTAACTACCATGAATCATGGTCAGTTCTATCAGTAGAGAATGAAGAAGGCTTTTGATAAGAAGGTCAGACCTCGAGTGTTCAGAGAAGGTGACCTTGTGCTCAAGAAGATTTTGACGTTCAAGCCACATTCCAGAGGAAAATGGACTCCTAATTATGAAGGCTCGTATGTTGTTAAGAGAGCCTTTTTAGGAGGCGCATTGATTCTTACAACAATGGATGGTGAAGAGTTCACTCGTCCTGTGAACGCAGATGAAGTCAAGAACAACTCGCTATGTTGAAAACCCGGAAGGGAGGCTTAGGCAAAAATGAGCGTCTCGGCGGATTAAAAACCCAAAAGGGCGATCCAGGAAAAAATTAGAGACATAAAACATAAAGAATTTCCCGGTAAGTTGAGTACCCCACCTTGGGGAAACTTATGCAAAAATTAGGGATTATGGCAAGTAACTGCATTCTGCTGATCTTCAGTGATTTTGAAGGCTTGTTTGAGCACAAGGGTTGACATCGATTCATCACCCCAGCAGCGGTCAAGAGCACAGTGGATATCAAGAGTTGGTAGAGGGATTAAGGATCATTTGTAATCTATGGAGTCTTGTCATTTATAGACTACCATTCCATTAAATAAAGTTGAGCTTTTATCCAATTGTTTCTACTCTTATTTACTTCAACCAATAGTTTTAAATTTTATTATGATAATTTTGAAATTAAAAATCAAAATCAATTTTTCTTTAATATATAAAAGCAAGAATTTTTCCAAAGCAAGTAAAAGGAATATCAACAACATTTCAATGAGTAACAAGTACTTAAGTGTGAAACATCCAAGGTTCCCGAAGCAGTTAACCCTTCGGGTATCCCTAGACGTTTGTGTTGACTTCAAATCCAAATGTACACTTGCCTTGCAATCTAAGCTGAATTCAGACTATCTAACATTCATTTGTGGACTTATTGCAATGATTTTATGGGCCTATGCGCGCTCATGCATCCATGCATCCATGCATCATCAATGACAAAATTTGGAAAGTGATTTCAAGTATGCAAATATCAATGGTTTTAGTTATAAATAGAGCCTCATATGCTCAGCAATCAACACACATTCGCGCCAGCTTTGATCCCCCATCTCTAACCCTCACTTTGCAAAGGATAAACTTGAGAAATTCATTTGAATTTGAGGTTGAATTTCCACTATTTTGAAATTCAAATCTCTAGGAATCCACAGCCTTGTAAGCATTCAATCCTTCTTCTGCAAGCATATGGAGTGAGAACAAGCACGAGCAAGATCAAGATCAGTTGAATCCAGACCTCCATTGAAGGTATTTTCTAGAAATTTTGATCTCTTCGATTCTCTCAAATTCTTGCTCAATTCTATTGATTCTTTGGTTATTTGCAGTCCTACCAATGTAGGCAAGAAGATTGAGTTGCTTTAAGGTCAAATCGAAGCAACTCAATTCATGTACCTCAAATTTCAATTCCATGTATCTCTCAATATACTTGGAGTTAGAGTGAATTGAGGCCAAATTCGAACTTAGTGCCATTTTTACTTTGAAATCATGTCCTTGTTTTTAATTTTGGTGATGGTTGAAGGTGGACCAGTCCGATGAGGTCCACCAGAGAAGAAGACCGGAGCTACAACTCCGGCCATGCGCTAGCATGTCTCACAGCCACAGGATCCATGTAATTTGTTTTAATCACGGTCGTTTCTTTTGAATACCAATGTTATGGCGCGCTGACTCATGTGCACGGTGGAACACGTGTTTCTGGCCACTTGATCGACCACCTCAATTAATGAGGGAGATCAAGTGGTCCATGTTTTTTCTGATATTTTAATTTTCATTTTAATTGCATTCTTTTCAATAATTCATATTAAATTCAATATTGATCCAAAAAAATATGGGACTTTCACCAAAAGATTTCAAATATTTTTTTTCTTTCATATTCTGAATCAAAATTATTTTTTGGATCATTATTAATATTTTTCATGAATTAATTGATTTTGCATTTGTTTTTAATTGTTTAAAAATACTTTTAAATGTCTAAAAATTATGCAAAATTTTCTCCAAGGTCCTTTGACCTTGTTTGACCTATGATAAATCTCATAGCCATTTCTTTGGTGTTTTGATGAGATTTTAGGAATTGGACAAACCATATTCAATTTAAATGCACTATTTTAGTATTTTAATTTGAATAAATGCCAAATAAATTTGTTGACCAATTGTGATGACTTGTTTATGTTTTACTCTTGTTGTTGGGCCTTGGTCAAGGTTGATTTGACTTTGTCAAATTAATATCATTGGATTTAGGGGATTAATGGAATGTACATTCCATCTCCCAAAATGAATGGATGATATTAATTTGGTAAAAGTCCTCCTTTGACCAATTTTGTTTTGATCCATTCCCCTCCCACTTCATCTTATTCCCTTTCTTCATTCATTCATTTCATTTGGCCTATGACATCTCAAAGTTCTAATGCTAGTTTATTGAAAAATTGACATGAGTATGGATGAGATTATGTCACACCTTTTGCATATTCTTTTTGTGTATGGTATGTTTCATGAGCATAGTCCATTATACTATGTCTCTAACATGCATTAACACCAAAATTCTATTGCTCGGCCTCAAATAGTTGTGACTTCTACATAAGTCCAATTACGATTGCTTAACATATCGCTAAATTTGTGACATAAAAGGCATAAGCATTCTAGTCGGTGAGATTGTAAGTCTCCTCTGTTTCATGGTATTGTTTGGAAACTTGTGTTGGTGTAAGTCCTAGAGGTCAATACTTTTGGTACTTGTATCGAATTATTTATTAATAATAAAAGGATTTTTCTTTATTATGTTTGTCTAATAAAGTCCCTAGAATAGATAGTCCGTTTAATGTATCAAGTGTGACTTAATCATGAGATCACATTAAACATAAGGATAATATTCTTAAAGTATCCATAGTCGAGCTTTATTGTGAATTGGGATAACATTAAAGCATTAAGACTATTATGTATATAGACTGATGATCACATCTCATGGATCATGGATAAGGAGTTATCAAGTCTTAAACATAGGTATGAATATTAAGTGTAATATTTATAATGGATTGACCCGCTATGAGAATACTATATAGAATGTTATGCAAAGTGTCATAAGTTATTATCATGGTGATAATGGTGTATACCACCCTTCGACCTGAAACCACTATGGACCCTAGATGTAGAGTTGAGTGCCTTATTGTTGATCAAACATTGTCCCTAACTGGATGACCATAAAGACAGTTGATGGGTACTCCACGAAGCATGCTAAGGGACCTGAGTGACCTAGATGGAATTTTCCCATCCTGCGTAACAGGATAAATATCTATGGGCCCAATATTGAACTGGACAAGGATGACGCGGTCTATGCCTTGTGTTCAATATAGACATAAGGGCAAAAGGATAATTGTACATATAAGTATTATCATAAAGGGATTTGTCAGATCACATGACATTTTCATGTCTTGGGTAGCAGTGATGTGTTGCTAGATACCCCTCACTGTTTATTATGTTAAATACGTGATTTAATATAATTGCCAATGCTGCGAAAACCTACAGGGTCACACACAAAATGACGAATTGATGAGAGATAAAGTAACTAAGGAATACCGTAATGTACGGTGCCCTTAAGTGAATTGTAGAACATCGTAAGGTGCGGTGTACTTAAGTAGAATATGAAATATGGTAAGGTACCACACGCTTAAATGATTTTGGCATATTATAAGGTATGGGCCACATACACTTGAGTGGGTTTTTTAGCTTACAGCCCACACAAGTGGTTCTATAAATAGAACCCTTGTGTAGAAGCATTTGTGCAGTTTCAATTTCGTTTCTCTCTCTCTCTCACTCAAAGCCTTCATTCGTAGCAGCTAGCACTGAGGTTGAAGGAATCCGTTCGTGTGGACTGAGTAGAGGCGTTGTCATCGTTCAACGTTCGTGATCGCTCCGTAGATCTGCATCAAAGGTTACAATCGCCACAAAAGGTAACGATTCTATCACTGATCATGCCCATTCGTAAGGATCACTAAAGGAGAAATTCTAAATTCCGCTGCGTTTTGGATCGCCCTTCTCCTTCAACTTGGCCTTCTTTCCTTCCTCTGGAAGATGTTTTGGCTCAAGGATTCATGCTTGTGATAAGTGGGTTGAGTGTTCTCCAAAGAATGTCTTGAAATGAAAAACAAAAGCAAAACAATACTAACTTCTAACTAATTAACTACTAATTTTTAATTTCAAGCCTTTACTTTAATACAATTTACTTTTAGCACACCATTTGATTTGCCATTGTTCATATCATTCTAATTGTTTATGTTAATGCAATTTTCACTTTGTCCATTTGGACCATATGGTGTGATATATTTTGTTTGTGTATACTCTGATTTTTTGTGTGGTCTTTGACCATTAATGTACATAATAATAATAATAAAAAACCCTAACAAAAACTTTTGAGTGGACTGTTGGCTTGATCTTGGACAAATGGACTTAGAATCTAGGCAACCTTCCTATGCTAAAGGAGTTGGCCAATGCCAAATTATTGAAGAGCCAAATGCTTGTAACTTGAAATTCATCTGATACATCTTTGAAGACCTCTCTAAGTTCATCTGCAACATGATCATTGTGAAGTTGTTATTTTGAACCTGTGACTTGTGGAATTCATCTGTTACATGGGCTATTTTGGAGAAGATCATGGAATGGATAAGCTTGGATGTGGCCATCTTTATTTGATGCCTTTCTCTTCAAGATATAATTGTGCATTTGTGTGTTGCTTGATTCTAAAAGTCCAAGGGAATTCTGGGTTCTATTGACATTCTTGTCTATTGGATTACTACCCATTTGGTCAGATCTTTTCAACTCTAAACTTTTAATTTTGTACATCTTTAATTTCAAAATCTCTCCCTCCATTTTTCAAAATCTTCTTTGTGTGAACTACTTTTGTTCTAAATTTTGACCATTTTTGCAAAAAGATAGAAACTTTGGCCTTATGCCATTGCATTTTCAAACTTCTTTTCTCAAATCAAACTTGTAAATAGACTTAACTATACTTGACTTAAACTTTCAAAAAGCCAAAAAGAACTAACTCATTCAAACCATTTTTAGGCCTTTGTGCCTTTCAAACTTAATTTTTGTTAAAAACAATGCATCCACTTTGGAATTTGTATCACGAACTACGAGGTTTTGATCTCTCGTTTTTATGTTGGTACATAGGCACAAGACCGAAGGTCTTGTCAAACACAAAAATATAATTAATGAATTATTTTCTCATCCCCCCACTCTATTTGTTTGTAAACATCACTTTATACCAAATACATATGCACACACAAAGGGCTCCCTAGGAGTACCTAGGATACTTTGGGTGCTAACACCTTCCCTCTGTGTAACCAACCCCCATTACCTGTAATCTCTGACTTTTTATTAGTTTTGATTTGAAAACTTCTTACTTTTGGGTTTTGTTCGTACTTTTTCCCTTTTCCCTTGGAAGTAATAAAAGCGCGGTGGCAAGTCTTGTTATTTGATCTCTAGCTTGTCAATATCTTGATGATCATGAATTTCCCGCTACAACATCTACCTTTGCATGGACATGGTTAAGGTTACTGATTTCGTACATTCCACCTTTTGTTTGGGACTTTTCTACTGGAGTTCTTTCACCTCCCCATTGGTAATGGTTTCGGGCCATGTTTTCAATGAGTTGATAGGCTTCATTGTATGGCTTGTCCATAAGTGCACCGCCCGCGGCAGCGTCTACTGTCAGTCTTGTGTTATACAGAAGCCCATTGTAAAATGTGTGAATGATCACCCAGTCTTCGAGACTGTGATGTGGACACATCCTCATCATGTCTTTGTATCTCTCCCACAGGTTGTATAGAGATTTTGCATCTTTTTGTCGAAATTTGTTGATTTGAGCTCTCAGCATAGCAGTTTTGCTCGGCGGAAAATATCGGGCTAAGAAAACGTTCTTCAGTTCTTCCCATGTAGTGACTGAGTTGGATGGCAAGGATTGCAACCAAGCCCAAGCTCTGTCTCTTAGAGAGAAAGGAAAAATACGTAGTCTTATTGCATCTTGAGATACACCATTCGTCTTCACAGTGTCTGCATACTGCATAAACTTGGTCAAATGTTCATTAGGATCGTCCGTAGGATTTCCAGCAAATTGATGCTGATAACAATGAGGGTTTCAACTCGAAATTATTTCGATCGATAGCAGGGGTAGCAATGCTGTTGTGAGGTTCTTGTTGGGACGGGGTAGCGTAGAACTTAAGAGGATGATTTTGTGGTCCCACTGCAACCATGTTTGGTTTTTCAACTGGTTCAGTAGTAGGAATGATGATATCGGGAATATTGTACCTTCGTTGGTACTCTAGTACTCGGCGTCTTAAATATAAGAAACGCTCTAATTCTGCGATTGGTGGTACTAAGTTTTCGCCTTGTGAGCAAGTACTTGGCATACAATCGAGAAATAAGGGAAAGGAAATTAGTTTTTGCGTCAATCTATACTGCACAACGAAAGAATCGTACTATTTGACTAAATCAGTCCCCAACAACGACGCCAAAAACTTGATGCGTGTTGTGACTGTATATAAAATATAGTCTATCGGATACTTGACTGCAAGTGCACAGTCTAGTCGTTTAATTTTAAAAGATATCAAACCCACAAGGACCGATGGTCAAACTAATGTTATCGATGTTACTATGTTTAGCTAAGGCGATAATTTGTAGAGGTTCGGTTCAACAAAAATTAAATCTAAAGTAAATTAAGTTTTTAAGAAAATATTAATGAAGAGATATTAGTATGCAACGCATTAATTGTCAGGGATTATATAAGTCACCGGTGTATATTTTAATTACCAAATACCTTTCAGTAGAAAATACTCATTTAAAAGGCTTTATCTCACACTCTCGTGATTGTTGACTCGGACTATACTTTTAAGTCAGAATGTACGCTCTCGCTATCCCATTTGAATTTAAAAATACTTTTTTGAAAATAAACAAGATGTAATTGCTTTTAAAGTGCTCTAGCTGTTTTTAAAATCAATGCCTAGTTTTTACTATCCAATTCGACCCTCACGCCCTCGCGATTGTCGGTTCTAACCTTAGTTAATTTCCGACTCTCGTGGAAAACCCGTGTTAAATAGCTTATCACTCTCGTGACAAAGTTAATTAAATTCAAATTAAAAATCACAGCCAGAAAGATTCTTTGAGAAAAGACGTTTACACCGATTATTATTAAATGCCGTCTAATTAAATTGTTTACATACCCATATCGGTAGTTTAGCCGGACATGTTAAATAATGCAAACACAGACGAACAGAAACAATTTAACAATAAAGCAAACATGATTATTAATAATAAAGCAATAATAATAATTGAATAAAAAACCTGGAACTTTGATTAATTGATTAGGCTGGATCTTGAAGTACTTGAGCAGTCCTCCACAGGTCGGTAGGATTTTGCTTCTTCGAAACAAATGCTTAAACTAAACTAACTAAGTTCCAGTAGTTCCCTAATGTAGGAAACTACTACTTTTGGCTAAGTGAAAAAACGAAAAGGAAAAAGGGGAAAAAAATCAAATCTCTAAACGGAAAAGTAAACAAATTACAGTCAAAGAAAATAATGCTTGCTGAAGAAAAATAACGTGAAAACAAAATTGCAGGAGCAAAAAAAGGCAGAGAGATAGTATGAGAGAGAGCGCCCCCGAAAGTTTCCAACTTCCATTCTTTTATAATCCCTCTCGGTCTTCGTGCTTGAGAAAAGTAAGGAGGACTTAGTTGAGGGAGGGATTCACGGGAAGGTGGTTTAAGGAGCGAAGACTGGGGCAACGTGGACAACTTCTGTTTGAAACCCATTAAGCTAACTTTGCATACGTGACGATCATAATGGACTTGTGGCATTCATCACAGTCAAGGGTAGCGTGACGATCGTGATGGGGTGTGTGACGTTCGTCACATTCACAAAATTCATATTTTCTGATTTTTCTGCTGCTTTTTCTTCTTTTCCTTCCTTTTCTATATTCTGCTCATTTAAGCGTGGGAATTGAAATACCTGCAAAAATAACTCGAACACTTGCGGAGAATTGGAATATAAATGAAAACGGTACGATTTTTGAATGTAAATCAAGGCAAATATATGATACATTTTCGTGTTATCATTGAGGACCTAACTAAGAAATTTCTAATTAAGGGTAATAAAAGCTTTTGAGAGAATGGCCTAAGGGGTCAAGAAAATAAAATAATTGATGTTTCTATCATTGATAAAACCTTTTTGTTCCTTGGAAATGATTTATGGCATTGTACTTGTCAAAAAGTACAAAATGCATGACACCCCTGTGCTGGTAAGGGTGGCCAGAGGCCTTAGTGATTTTGTGTTGTTTAGGGTTTGTACACGGTGGTATGAAACCATGTTGGGTAGTGTTTTTGTCCATGGAGAAAGCAATCTCACTTTGGCTTAGGAGCTTTGTATTCTTTAGTTATTTTGTGTACATTATGTGTTATCCTTCCTCATGCTAAGGATGAAGTATTTATATAGGCTCGTGGGCCAAGAGTAAGGGTTTCTTGGGAATGATTACCTCCCACTTATTCATAATAAAGGACCATTGAATTCCTATTTCTTAGGAAGATGGAGTTTATTCTGTTGAATATGAATTTTCTCTGATCGAAATGTGTCTTTTCCAACGATTCCCATGAAGGTGCAAGTAAGGGTGTTAAAGGTGAGGTTACCCTTAAGTGTGGGCAGCAGAAAGGTTCCCCCTCACTGGTGGGTCACTATTTCCTTGTCCTTGGCGGTTCTTTAGAAATATAACATTACACAATCTCTCAAGCACAAGGGCTTAATAAAGGGCGAAGTTCTTTAGTCCCACATGCGAGGCATCGAGTCTCTTAAGAAAGACTTTTGTCAAAACCCTAAAGCAAGACTGTTAAGTTAAGTCTCTCGGGACAGACTTTGGTCAAGTTCTTTAGGCGAGACCTTGGGTTGAACCTTGTTTGAGGAGATTTTAAGTTTCTTAGGCAAGGCGTTCATATGATCTTGTTTGATGGAAATCTAGTTCTTTATGCGAGATCATGCATTGAGCATGTCTGATGGGGTGCTAAGTCCCCTAGATGAGACATTAAGTCTCTCAGGAAATACTTCGATAAAGACCCTTAGACAAAAAATTTAAGTTAATTCACTTGGGCCAGACATTGGTTAAGTCCCTTAGGCTAGACCTTAGGCCGAACCTCATATGAGGAGATTATATGTCCCTTGGGAAAGGCGTTGAGTTTTTTGGGCAAGACTTTTAAGTTAGGTCTCTTGGGTCAAACATTGATTAAGTCTCTTAGGAGAAACCTTAGGCTGAACCTCATATGAGGAGATTCTAAGTCTCTCAGGCGAGGCGTTCAAATGAGCCTGTTTGATGGGACTATAAGTCCTTCATGCGTGATCATGCATTGGGCCTGTATGATGAGGTGTTAAGTCCCTCAAACGAGGATTTAAGGTCACTCGGGAAAGATTTCGGTCAAAACCCTTAGACAAGACTTTAAGTTAAGTTTCTTGGGCTAGACTTTGGTCAAGTCCCTTAGGCGAGACCTTAGGTTGAACCTTGTGTGAGGAGATTATGCCTCTTAGATGAGACAATCATATGATCATGTTTCATGAGACTCTAAGTCCTTCAGGCGAGATCATGCATTGGGCATGTCTGATGGGGTGCAAAGTCCCTCAAGCGAGGCGTTGAGGTGAGGCATCCCCGAGCGTGTAGCTCAATCGTATTACCCCTAAAGGCAACAAGGACCTTCTTGAAAAAATCAAACATATTTGTATTTATACTAAGAGGTGGCAATGATCTTCTTGTAGAAATCCAACATACGCGTATTGCCTTGAAAGACGACAAAGATCTTCGTAAGACTTTTGTGTCTTAATAGCCTCAAAGAACGTCAATAATCTTTTGTGGAGATCAACGCTTTTGATCGCTTCCAGAATGTTAGTTATTTGCTTAAATAACGAGGATTAGTAAGTGCATAATATTAAAAGTGTTGGGTGAATTTTTTTATAATAAAATATTTTATTTCCAAATTTTATTTTTATTTAAAAAGTTTCACTTTTTTTAAAAATAAATTTTATTTTTAATTATAAAATTTTGCTTTCTAAATATCAATCTTTTGATTGAGAGAGAATCATAATTGAAAGTAAAAATTCTTCCGCAAGAGATCTATCATTATTGTATGAAAAAAATTATCCATATCATATCATTCAAGTAATATTAATAAGGAATTGCTAAAAATGTCGTAAAATCTAAAGATCAAATTTTATTAAACTTTTAAGACTAAGCATATGTTTAATATTTAATTGTTTAATTTTTAAAGCATTATTTTCTATATTTATTGTCTAAACTTCTTAATTTAACATTGCACATTGGGATATTTGTCAATCTAATATGAAATTTATAAAAAAAAAGTCTAAAAGAAAATCTTTAGCATTTTTAGTAAAGAAATAAAATTGTACAATAATAAAAACACAGAGATTAAATATAATATTTGATTAAAATGTATGAAAAATAGTAAAGTTCTCCATTGAATCGGGTCTATACTAGACAACCCATGTAAATGACTTCTAAAACATTTTTCTTTAATTGGATAAAATATTAAAATTATATATAATATTAAAATTTAATCATATAATATATCCAGCATTAACATTTACACTTTTATTGTCTAAGTAATTTAAAATTGTTTTGGCTCCTAAAATAAAATAAGTAATATGATAGACTAATAACATGAATAACATGTCATTAAAAAATAAAAAATAAAAACTATTCTTTTTGAATGCAAATATGTGAATGGAGATCATAATTGTTTGAATTTAAATAGAAGAAGCAATGAGTTAAAATAAAAAATTAAAATTGTATTTAAATATTTTAAATTATAAATAAAAAGAAAAAATATTTAGTCAAAATTTATATAAAATATATTTAACTTTGACTATTAACTTTAATACTTTTTACAATTGAATTGTAATTCATTGTATGAAATCTATATTTAAATAGTGAAATTCACAAACTTCAACCAATAATAGTGTATTAAAAATTAGTTTCAAGAATAGAGTGTGTATGTTTTGTTAACACAGATTTTCTTATCTATTTTCATAAGCATTTTTCACATGACATCAATAGTGAGGAAGACAAGCATATCACCAAGAAACACTTGGATTAAGTTTGATAATAATGGACATAGTTCCTTACTTGATGTAGATAAATATGAACTTATGCGTCAAGTTCGTGTCGACGCTCGTGATCTTAGAATTCTTGATCCTATTCTTGCTTATCCTTCTGCCATTTTAGGAAGAGAAGAGGTTATTGTTCTTAACTTGGAGGTATTATTCATTTAACTTTCTCTTATCAGTTTAAATTTTTATTCTAGTTATTATTTGGATGTGTTAAGTTTTTTCATTTTATTATATGTTTTAATTAATTTTTGTTTTCAGCATATCAAGGCAATCATCACAGCTAAAGAGGTTAGTCAATTTTCATTAATTAAATTAAGAGAGTTGTAATATGTTTCTAGAGTTTAAGAGGGATCTTAATTTCATCATGATCATATTTGTGACTAAACTATTTGATTATTAGGTGTTTTTGCTAGACCCAACAGATGAAGATGTTGTCCCTGTTGTTAGGGAACTGCAAAGGAGATTGTTTATCATTGACACAAATCAGGGAGATGATCAAAACAATACTTCACTTGAGGTTGAAGTAGATGAAGATGATGGTATGTTTCATCCTAATTATACCTTTTATTTAAAAAAATGTCATATCAGTTTTTTAAATTAATATAATATTTCATTCAATGAATTATGTTATTTTATAAATCTATTTTTTAACATAAGGATGTGTTTTTATATAGAAAAGGCAGAAAAATTATTTACTTCTATTTTTATCATCAAAAAATTAAATATTTATATTTTAAAAAAATCTAAAAAATAAATTTAAAGTTACTTATTGGATTTCATCTAAAATAAAAAGTAAGACATGATATATTTTCAAAAATTAATTGAATATTTTGGATACATCAAAATTATTAAAGGTTGGTTTGTTTCAGTTTTTTTAATAGTCTAACATATTTTTGTTTAAAAACACTAAAATGAAGTTTTAAATGAAAAATTAGTTTAAATATTTTTTTAATAAAATATTATTTTAGATATTTTATAGTTTATTTATACTTTTTTAGATATTTAAATTTAAAAAATTACTTAAATTTGATTTTATTTAAATAAATTTTACCAATAAAAATATCTTTGAATATATTTTAGAATTTATGTAATTTTGATTATGTCTTAAGTTTTAATAATATATTCTTATATTATTGGATGTGAAAAATATTCTTTAAATGAATTTGAAATTAAAAGTCATAATTATAATAAAAAGTTTACTTTTGAGATTTTTTGTTTTAACTTTATTAAGGGTATAAAATAGTGTTTTTCTTTTGTAATTTTTAAAATGACTTTTATGAAAAACTATAAAATATTAAAAGTTGTTTTGACTCTTTTTGTTATAAATTAAAATATTGGATATCAAATAATATAAATATACTATAGATAAAAGCATAGTCAAAATTAAAAAAAAATCAAAATTATTTATCTCAATTTTTTTTTTATAAAACTTATTCAAGATAATTTTAAATTTAAGTAAGTTTTTAAAAAGTGATATAAAAAGCTATAGCTAAATAATTAATTACTTAGAATATCATTATATAAAAATTCATTCCAATCAAATTTCCATTTAAATTTTTTAAAAGTGTTCTATGTCATTTTTATAAAAGTCATATATAATATTATAAAATTATTTTCTTTTTAAAGTTGAAATAAACAAATATTTTGTTTTTAAATGGATGGAATTCAATTAAGGAATTTATGAAAGCCCCTTTAATATGTCATACTTTTAATAAAAATTCTTATTTTCCAAATATAGGATTTCATTATTTTAATATAAAAACAAAATAAATAAATACAAAAATGAGATAATTTATTGGAAATTGATGATACTTGATTTCATATTATTTTCACTATTGGAAAATTGTTTGTACAGTAGGAAAGGTTGGTTGGGTGAGAGGAGTTTCATGGTGAAGGATGTTGCAATGGAAGTCTTTGTGGTTTGAGGAAGGATAGTGACAGGGTTCGTGGGAGGAGAGGTAGGGGAATCAGGAGAAAGGATGGCAATAAGATTGGTGTGGGGAGGTATAGTAGGGTCCAAGTCAGTATTGTCATTGTGTATGGTAGAGATATTGGGTAAAGTATGGTGGTCATGAATTATTGTAATCTATCAAGATTCATCAATGGTGGAATATAAGCATGTCATTGTCAAGACTGTTATGGAATGATAATAGAAGAAGAAGAAAGAAGAATAAAGAAGAAGGAAGAAGATGAGATGAAATACTATTATATTTGATAGATGTATTACATGTGGCAATGTATCCTTTATATACAACAACCTTATCTCATAACTACCAATCATAATGGAGTAAACTAAACAAACTAATAAAACTGCATTAGCCTAAACCATAATGATTAGTATGATTAATCTCAACAGCCCCTCTCAAGCTAAGCATGGTGAATATTGATCATGCCAAGCTTGGAAATAAATTTGTTGAAAGTTGAAGTTGGTAATGCCTTGGTTAAAAAGTCAGACAGCTGCTCATGAGTAGAGATAGGTAGAAGTCGAAGTAATCCTTGTTGAAGCTTCTCACGAACCAAATGACAATCAATTTCTAGATGCTTAGTTCGTTCATGGAATACCGGATTGGACGCAATATGTATTGCGCTTTGACTGTCACAATAAAGAACAGGAAGTTTGGTACACTTGATGTGCAGTTCCTTCATGAGAACAATCAACCAAAGCAGTTCACATGTGGCGAATGACAATGCTTTATACTCTGTCTCTGATGATGATCTGGAAATGGTGTCCTGTTTCTTTGTACGCCACGATATAAGAGAGGTTCCAAGGAAGAAACAGTATCCTGAAATGGATCTCCTTGAATCAATGCAGCCTGCCCAGTCAGAATCTGAGAAACCAAGTAATTGCAGCTCAGCATTTCTTCGAAATATTATTCCTCTGCCAGGACTGTTTTTCAAGTATCGAATAACTCTGCAGGCAGCATGATAGTGAGCCATTCTTGGATTGTGCAGAAATTGGCTAAGTTATTGTGTGGCATAAGTAATATCTGGGCGTGTGGTGTTAAGATACAGCAGTCGTCCTATCAGTCGTCTGTATGCTCCAATGTCTTCAAAAGCCTTGCCATTGTCAGCGTGTAACTTGACAGATGAATCTGTAGGTGTGGGAGCTGGTTTGGATCCAAGCATTCCTGATTCCTGTAGAAGATCAAGACAATATTTTCGTTGGGACAATAAAATTCCTGCCTGTGAATGAGCAACTTCGAGGCCAAGGAAATACTTGAGTATGCCCAGGTTTTTGATGCTGAAATTTTCATCCAGGATAAGCTTAATGCAATCAAACTCAGGCATGGATGTTCCAGCTAGGATTATGTCATCAACATATACTAGAATGGATGTAAAGTGACCATTAGTTTTCAAAGTGAAGAGAGAGTAATCAGAAGCAGACTGAGTGTAACCTTGCTGTAGGAGTAAAGCTATCAATTTTTCATACCATTTTCGACTGGCTTGTTTCAGACCATATAAACTCTTTTGGAGTTTGCACACTTGGTTAGGCTTGTGACATGTAACACCTTCAGGTATGGTCATGTACACATCTTCCTGCAATTCCCCATGTAGAAAAGCATTGTTAACATCCAATTGATGTAAAAACCAGTTGTTGATGGCAGTAGTTGCAAGAAGAGTTCTGACAGTGGTAAGCTTTGCTACAGGTGAAAATGTGTCAAAAAAATCAAGCCCTTCAATTTGATTGTATCCCTTTGCAACCAAGGCTATGTTTCACTTTGAAAACCCATATGTTACCAATAGGTTTGACATGTAGTGGCAGATCAACTATGTTCCAAGTCCTATTCTTGTCTAGTGCATCTAATTCAGACTTCATAGCCTTGATCCAATGTTCAAACAAACATGCTTCTTTGTAGTTCTTTGGTTCATGTGTAGAAGTGATATTGGATGCAAAGACACAATGACATGCAGATAGAAAATGCAGGGAATCATAATTTGAAATAGGATAGTTAGTTTTAGTTGTACCTGATGATGACTTGACTGCTGATACATCCGATGTATTGCACACATAATCTGAGAGATAATGAGGTGTATGTTTAGCTCTAACAGGCCTGGATTGGATGCTGTCAATAACTGGTGCATCAGTAACAAGTTGAGTGTCATGGTTTTCATCAGTATTATCCAGAGGTTCAGGGTGCAGTGTGTCAATGGTTGTGTTAGAATAAGGCTCATGTTCCTCAGTTGTGGGTTCAATGTTTTGTGTTGGAGCATGTGTGGCAGGTTGATTGTGTGATGAGTCATTAAGATCTTTGTATGGGTGATAAGTCCAGTTAGTGGAATTCACATTTGAGTAAGGGAAAATATGTTCATGGTGTATAACATTTCTAGAGACCAAAACTGTATGACTGTTAATGTCATAGAGTATCACACCCTTCATACCATTTTTTTATCCTAAGAAAACACATTTTCGACCTCTTGGCTCTAATTTGGTTCTGTGCATATGCAGTGTGGACGCAAAAGCAAGAGATCCAAAAACTTTAAGGCTGTGCATATCAGGATGAGTATTGTGCAGTATGAAGTGAGGAGACATATTGTTTAAGACTTGTGTAGGAAGTTTGTTTATAATGAATGCGGCATGTAAGATAGCATATGACCAGAATTCTTTTGGAAGTTTGGATTGAAAAAGGAGGGCTCTCCCAATATTTAGTAAATGTTGGTGTTTCCTCTCCACACGACCATTTTGTTGTGGAGATTCAACACAACTAGTTTGATGGATGATTCCTTTAGATGAAAAAAATTCAGGGATATTAAACTCAGGGCCATTATCTGTTCTAATGATTTTGACATGAAGACTATGTTGGTTTTCTATGAGATTGACAAAATCAATGACATGCTGTCTAGCTTCAGATTTGGTTTTCATTAATGTTATCCATGTATATCTGCTACAATCATCAACAAAAGTTAAAAAATAGGAATGGCCATGTAAAGATTGGACTGCAAGAGGTCCCCAAATATCAAAATGAACCAAATCATAAGGATGAACAACTCTATTATTACTAACAGTATAAGGGAGTTTTCTTTGTCTAGCATAGCTACAAACATCACAAACATCTTTGTGATTAACTTTGATAAAAGGAAATTGAGAGTGTAGGTACAATAATCTGTTTTGAGATAAGTGTCCTAATCTAAAATGCCATAAGGCTTTATCCGGTAAAATGACACTGGCTGCTAAAGCAGAGGTTAAAGCAGGTGTGTGTGTGGCAGGTGGATCATTATCTCTCAGTGTTAGATAATACAATCCATCTTTCTTCTCAGCAAAACCCGTCATTTTCAGGGTGAGTTTGTCCTGTATGACACATTGTGATTTAAGGAAATTGACAGTGTAATTAGAAGATTCACACAGCTTTGAAACAGATAATAAATTTAAAGAAAATTCAGGGAGTAAAAGCACATTATGCACAATGAAATCAGGAGAGAAATGAATTGTTCCAGAGTGATCAGCAACAAGACATTGTCCATTTGGTAATCTAACATTGATAGGAATAATTTTCTTATGTGTATGAAACCATTTGACATAGCTACAAATGTGATAAGTAGCTCCTGAATCAATGATCGAAGAGTCATTACTATTACTATGCATGCAATGATATGTGTTACCTGTTGATGGATGACCAACAACAACTTGGTTGGAAGAAGCATGTGCTGAAGATTGTCCAAGATTAGATTTCTGAAGTAGATCCATTAGAGCACTGAATTGGCCTTGAGTCATAGGTGAATTGTCACTCTGAATGTCAACATTATGAGATGAAGATCCATCATTATTTCCATCTGTTGCCACATTGCTAGCTGAAGTTTGAAATTGTTTCTGCATATGAGGTGGAACACCATGTTTCTTGAAGCAGTTTTCAACAGTATGGTTAGTCTTGCCACAGAATGTGCAAATGCGAACACCATGTTTGAAGGCATTGTTTCTTGTTCCAAACCTCTTGGAATCAGCAGCATTGATCAATGTTTGGGCTTCATCATGTGGAATGGGGAGCTGGAGTTGGCGTTCATGTTGAATTACCATGGAAAATATCTTGTTCATAATTGGTAATGGATCCATCAACAAGATTTGGGACTTCACTACAGCAAACTGTTCATTTAAACCAGTAAAAAATATGATGATCTGCAATAGCTGGTGATGGGATCTTGCACTGCGCATAGCCTCACATGTACACTTTATGCGGCAGGTGCAGGTTGGTAAAGGTAGATATAGATCCAGCTCTTCCCAAAGGATTTTAAGATCAGAGAAAAAAATCTGTAACTGATTTGGTTTCTTGTTTCAAGTTGTAAATTTCTTGTTGCAGCTCAGAGATTCATATTAAATCGCCCTGTGAAAACCTTTCTTTCAAGTCATTCCATACATCCAACGCATTTTCCATGAAAACAATGGACTGTGAGATTGAATCTGAAACAGAATTCATGATCCAAGAATGGACAAGCAAGTTGCAGCGGTTCCAAGCACGCAGAGATGGATCAAAAGAGTCTGATGGAACAGGGAGAGAGCCATCAATGAACTCAATCTTCATTTTTCCACCAAGAGCTCTCTTCATGCTTCGAGCCCATAAGTGATAATTGGAACCGGTGAGTTTGGGAAGAACTGTTACAGAACCAGGGCCATCATTGGGATGAACGAAATACGACGAGGTTTGATCTAAAGCAGGATCAGTTGATGAGGATGAAGCTCGAGAGGGAGCCATGAGAATCGAAAGAATTGAATGAGAGAGATGAAATGAGGTTGGGGAAAGAATTCAGTGAGATAGCAGCAGAAAAAGGATCGGATTGGCGAATGATACCATATTGTAATCTATCAAGATTCATCAATGGTGGAATATAACCATGCCATTGTCAAGACTGTTATGGAATGATAACAGAAGAAGAAGAAAGAAGAATAAAGAAGAAGGAAGAAGATGAGATGAAATACTGTTATATTTGATAGATGTATTACATGTGGCAATGTATCCTTTATATACAACAACCTTATCTCATAACTACCAATCATAATGGAGTAAACTAAACAAACTAATAAAACTGCATTAGCCTAAACCATAATGGTTAGTATGATTAATCTCAACATGAATAGTAGTAAAAGGGAATTGTGTTTCATAATTTTGATACTCATATTTTATTATTCTTAACTTTATTTTATTTTATTTCTCATATAATTATTATTTCTTTATTTTTTTCCAAATATTATCTAAATATAAAATGCAGAGTCACCTTTCGAAATCCGAGCACTAGAGATATTTCTTGAAGCAATCTGTAGCTTCCTTGATGCAAGAGTTGCAGATCTAGAGATGGATACTTATCCTACATTAGATGAGCTTACAACTATGGTAAACATCATGGTTTCAATATTTTATTGTTTCTTTTTTAATTTTTTATTTTTTATAATTATTTAATATTTTTGAATTACTCATTTGTTTAGATTAGTGGTCAAAATTTGGACAAAATTCGTAAGTTGAAGAGTAAAATAACAAGGCTGACTGCTAGAGTTCAAAAGGTATGTCTTTGATCTTTAACAGAAACAAAAACTATAAATATAGCTTCAAATTTATATTTTCAAGTTTTGTATTACCTTATTGGATTTAGCTTTAGATTTTTGTTACTTTCTTAATTGTTTTGGATTAGATTAATCATTTACTCATGCCCAATTTTGAGACAAAACACACTATACATTTGAGAGGATTCTCATTACTACCCTTCTATAATTTTTCAAAAAACTTTATAAAGCTCGAAATTATCTCTATAAAAGTAAGCATTCGAACTCACCTTATTCGAAAATAATCTTTCAGAGTGTGTTTATATCACAAGACAACCTTTATCTTCTTCATTCTCATTCTTCATTTGAAAAACACTCAAAAATTCAAAAATGACAAAAAGTTCATTTTCCATCCAAATCAATTGTTATGACGTACAATATCTCACAAATCATCAAACATACGATAAAGTATGTTTTTAGGCAAAATCGTGTTCATTATCATCTCAATAACATTTTTAGTTTAATCATAACCTAAACGACTAACAATCAGATGAACTACTAACTTGCGATCCAATTCATGATTACGTATACACAACATTATAAATTTTCAAATATTTTCTCTATAATACTCTCCTAACTTAAAATAATATACACATTTTCTTGATCCAATGTTACCACATTTCAACTTTTAAAGAGGTTCTTTATACTCACCACTTCTTTCATAATTCATCACAACAAATGGTTGTCTTCTATCAAAACTAGAATCAGACCTCCTAATGACTATCCCAAAACCTAGTTTAGAAGTTTTTCCAGTTATCCATTAAATCATATGATCACATAACATAATCACCTCTTTAGTGTTAAAATCTTTCCCAAAATCACTGTATGCAACACTGGGCTTAGAAACACCGAATTCACAATACTCTGGTATATTAGATGGGTTGACAGCATTATGATGCACCATACCTACGACCATTGAATGTGAAAGAAACATAGTCAACCAAATATTATACTAGTCCGCAAGGTTCCTTCGTGACAAAGTTTGATAGTTCTGAAAGCTTTCTTCCATAAGATATATAAATCATAGATATACATTACCTGTCATTTAAAACGATTATAATGTTGAAATACAGATTAATTATCTGACTAAATATAATAATTGAATAAGAAGAAAATATTTTGTGTGTGTGTGTGAGAGAGATGAGGGTGAAAAAACGAATTCTTATTAAGGAGATACCCATTAAGGATATATATATATATATATATATATATATATATATATATATATATATATATATATATATTTACATTGATTGAGGTACAAGTAACAAAAAAAAAAGAAAAATCTAAATCTATAATTTGTTACAGACAGAATGTAATTAGTTACTCAACACTTCTATTTTTGTTGTAACCAGTTACCTATATCTTATAAGCGATTGCAGCAACTCTCTTTTTTTTCTCCAAAAGGGGTGTAATCGGTTACAACCCCGTTGTAGTCGGTTACAGACACATTAATTACTCTTTTTCACTTAACATGCCACCTTAATTCATTTACTCCAAGTCTTCAATGTTCATATGATTCTTCAATCTTTTGAATACTTCAATATACCCCGTTTTGGTCAATAAATCATTTATTTCGTCTTAACTTCTACAATACCCCAACCTCATTCCTCCTTCACTAACAAGCTCTCTCAAGTATTGAAACTTCATCTCAATATACTTCTCCCACGTACAATGGGATTCCTAGCAAGATTGTAGCGGAAACGTTATCAACCATGAGCATTATAGCCTCACCATTTTAACTGCACATATCCTTCAACAAATTCATCAAACATACATATTGGCACAAACAACAAAGTTGCAGTATACTCCGCCTTAGAAATAGAGAGTGCCTTAATTGGTTTCTTCTTCGAACACCATGAGATTCGTGTCAAAGCATGCTATCTTTCTAGACCTAAGCTCCACACTTAAGACTCTTACTTAATTGTTAAGTGTTTTCATCATTCTCATTTTGGAATCACCGACTAGCATATTCATACATCTCAACCTAATAAACTCCCATGCCATCGATCTTATGTTTAGAAAGAATCACCATTTATTTTTGATATCTTATGTTGCTAGAAAGGCATCAATCGTAGATAACATATACTTCATATAAAATTAAATTTATATGCATCGTATATGTTAATATTTTTCATATTATAATCTATCATAATCATGTCATCTTTAAAATAGATTGACTTTAGTCATTACTACTTCTTCTTGTGATTAGTTCATATTACTAATTGATAAACATACAAATTTAATTTGTTTTATCAAATACACTAGGTAAGAGAAGAGATTGAACACTTAATGGATGATGACGAAGACATGGCTGACTTATACTTATCAAGAAAGTTGGTATCTGCATTATCACCTATAAGTGACTCAGGCGCTTCATCTCCCACCACAAAATCAAAAAGCGTGGCAACATATCTTAGAGATGAAAATGATGTGGATGAGATTGAAATGCTACTAGAGGTTATACCATTTATTTTTAGCATAAAAGAAATAATCTTCCATTTTAAATTATTGTGAAAAGCTATATTAATATCTGATGTTATTCATTTTGTAGGCTTATTACATGCAAATTGATGGAACTTTGGATAGATTGTATACCGTAAGTCTCAAAGTTATTTTGTTACATATTGTATAACGGCGCAGTTTAGTATCTGTTTATCTGTTATTTCTGTATAATCTTGATTATATATATATAAATTAAAAAATATTAGAATTTTCATTTACAGCTACGAGGGTATATTGATGATACTGAAGATTACATGAATATTCAGGTAACTAACTAGTAGCTAGCAATTTATATGTATATTGGGATTTGGAGAAATGCTATATCACCGTACAAATAAATTTTTAATATTTTGCAGATTGACAACCATCGAAATCAGTTGATTCAGGTGCTATAATATGAGTTTTTTTTCTACATAAACATTGAATATTCATTATTTTTTTCTTTACATAAATTTCATGCTACTAAGTCTTTGAATATTTGTATCTATGCAGTTAGAGCTATTTCTTAACTCAGGAGAACTTTCTCTTGCATTTTATTCACTAGTGACTGGAGTACTTGGCATGAATATTCAATATTCTTGGCAAAAAAAACATGATTACATGTTCAAATGGGTAACCAGAATTAAGTACTATGTTTTATGCAATTTTTAAACATGATAATCAAATTCAAGAATGTATAATATATATTTTTATTTGCAGGTGTGTATTTTTACAGCAATTGCTAGCATTTCTATGTTTCTCGTCATAGTTGCACATGCTCGCAAAAAGGGGTTGGTTTGATTCATGAATAGCTGAATTTGCAATGTGGTGGAAAATGGATTAATTGAAAGTTCCAATTGTAATTTATTTTGGTATTTGTAGGTTGTACTCTTAATAAAATTTGTTATTGAAAATTTAAAGGAGAGATAACTCTATATAGCTTTTAGACTTGGAATCATACACAAATATATGTTGAATCCTTATATATCTTGCATAGTTGGTGGATGTTTTAACATTGGTGAAAATATGGTTTACCTATCAAGCAAAAGAAAAGGCATAATAGAATTGTAAACATCAGAAGTAGAATATATTGGAGCTGGATGTTGCTCACATTTTTTGTGGATGAAGAAGTTAGATGATATTTATTTGTTTTGTAAGTAAAATTCCAATTTACTTTGATAATAAATCTACTATTTATCTTACTAAAAATCTCATCGTGCATTCTAATGTTAAGAATTTACAAATTAAATGGTATTTTATTAAAGACTACACTACTACTAACAAAAATATTTATCACTATTATAGAAAGAATGATTCCACCACATATGGTGGTATGTGATAACGAAGTGTGTCACGGGTTAACATCTGTGGTGAAAATTGGATAGCGCGCTATATTTTATCACGGTTGAAAATTTCAATTTTAGGGAAAGAAATGAAGTCAACTCACTTTTTATCATAGTTGAAAGTTTCAACCCCGCTGAAAATTAGTCAGCCCAATTCTTCAATTTTTTCACGTGCTTTGGCTAATTACATTGAGATCTTCCATCAATATATAGAATATTACATATTTCTAACACAACAACAATAATAACAGGAACAAGAACAAGAACGAGAAAATAAAAAACAAGAACAACAATAACAATAACAACAACAATGACGACGACAACAACAAAAAATCAATAGAATTGTTAAACATTAAATCTTAACAACAACAAAAAAATCAATAGAATTGTTAAACATTAAATCTCAACAACAAAAATTAAATCAATAGAATCGTTAAACATAAAATCTCAATAACAACAAAAACAAAACAACAACAACAATAATATCATTAAAATTGATAAACATTAAATCTAAACAACAACAAAAATAACATTAAATATTTTACCTGACACAACAATAACAACAGATAATATTTCTAACTTGAATTCATGTTTTACTTGCCTCGTTCAAGTTGGAGAAGAGATATGGAGTTTTGATACGCGATGATGAAACAAATGATGTTTTGTAGTTTTGTTTATGGAAGAAATGATGTTTTTGAGTTTGATCTAGTGGAGAAATAGAGTTTCGGAAATGGAAGATGGGGTTTGGAGGTAGAAGATGAAGTTCATCTAAGTTCGTTTTGAACAAAAGTGAATGAACATGGAGCGTTACATATCTTGGGAAAAAATAGGAACACACCACTTTTCACCCCGGTTGCATTTTCAGCCTTGTTGAAAAGTAGCTTTAAAATAAATAAAAATAAAACTATCGGTGATGAGATTAAAACCCATGACCAGACATCACTTTTCACCATGTTTGGAATTTCAATCGTGATGAAAAATAGCTTAAAAATAAATAAATAAAATATAGTCGAATGTCCTTAATTCACTAAGGGGGAGCTTCTATATCCGATTATTTTGTTGTTTATTTTATTGCTTTAATCTTTGTTTTTATTTCGATCAGTTGAGTCTCCTTCAGGGTTGCATTTCTCGGAATAGAGTTTGATTTGATTCATTTTTAGTATGCATAAAACTTTGTTTAAATTTGATCTTGATCTAAATATTTATTGAGAAATAAAATATATTAATGGAACGAAATAATTTTGTGCTTTTGGTTAAAGTTGATTCAAAAGTAAAATCTCAATATACTTTTGAAAATTTGAAAATTTGAGAATTTACAAGATTGATTCGAATCATTCAGTTTTACCCTAAAGTTTTTATCATGATCAAATTGGATAGAAGTGAAACTCAATGATTTGATTCTGATTAAATTTTACACTTAATTTTGATCATTTTCTTGCGAACAAATTCTATTTGATTTGATTCGAATCAATATTTATACATGATTCAAATGAATTTTATTTTTCAAAATTCTTTGTGAGTTATGTGTCATTTGATCCGAATCAAATATTAAACATGATTCAAATCATACTTTGTCTGATCCTAATCAACTGACAATTTTTTCAAAAATTTTTATTTCTTCCATTCCACTTCATTGCTCATTTAATTCAAATCATTTTTTCTCTTGATTCGAATCTAACTACCTTTTTAAACCATTTTGTGTGCTTAATCTCAAACACATATAAAACATTTTTGTCATCATCATTCTCATAACATCTATTATTATGGACATGTTTTCAGTGTGATTTTTAGTGAAAATAAATTTCCTCTATTTTGAGTGTTCAAAGTCTTGATATGAAGTTGTTGCATCTTCAACTACAATTGAGTTCAGATTTTGATAACGAGAGTTCTGAGATTGATTGAAGGATGCACATACTTGAAACTAATCGTTCTTGGATATCTTGTTGAGTTTTTTCTAGCTGTTATCAAGATTGAGGGATTGTCAATGGTGGCGACAAATTCCATTTAAAATAAGTAGGTTCTTCGCTCCAACATTGCCTTAGTAGTAACTGTGTGGAAGACTACAAATAAGGCAGAGAGTTCTTCTCAGATCTTCGAAAAATTTCACCGCTCAAGGAATCACTAGGATCAAGGGGTATATTTCTACACACGAAGGCTTGAAGCAGAATTGATGTTATTGGAGGATTCAAGAAACATATTTGAGTAAAGAATACATATAAGAGGTTATCAAGTTTGGTGTATACAAGTCAAGATCCAAATTAGGAGATTTATTTTCTCAGTTTTATTGTGGATTGATAATGGTATGAACTCTTAGAAATATTTGTCAAATAACAATTGAACTATGCAGGTTTCAATGAGAAATCATTGAAGAATGCACGTAGGCAAAGCGAGGACGAACACCGAAGCATTATAAATCTCAGTGTCATCTCTCTAACTCTTACTCTTGAATTTAAATTTGTAGTGATTTTATGCTTAGGTTTTTCAATTCCATCGTATTATATCCTTTGTTCTTGATAGCGATTTATTACACAAGCATTAGGTTTTGCTGGAATTGGATAACTTGTTAAGCAAGATTGCTGATTGATAATCTAAAAACAAATTGAATTTAGAACTCCACAAATTGAATCATTTTGTACACTTCTAGTGACTACACTAATTGAGTCAATTCATACCAAGCTTTTCATCATTATAATCTTTGATACTTGTGAAACGAACTGTGTTAGCTTGATCAATATTCAACTGCATAATTTTTTGCATCAAACATTCTGCTTGCAACTCATTTTTGAAAACACGATGATTTTGGAAAGCGGCGGTTGAATTTTTTAATTTCGATCTATTCACTCCATCTAGACCGTTTTTCTACTTCCATATTCACACCCAACAATTGGCATCAAGAGTTGGTCTTTTGATTGTGTCGAATCGACATCCAAAAGTTTTTGAATATGTCGAAAGATTACGGTTCTAAGGGAGCGTATAATAGAGCACTAGTTTCCAAAGGAGAAAATTATACATATTGGAAATTGATCATGTATGTACACCTGTTATCGGTTGATAAAAAATTGTGGTGTGCTGTCACCTAGGGACCATTTATTCTCATGGGCGATGACGAAATTGTTAAACATCTAAAGCTTGGGATGATGCTGAAATAAAAAAGGCTTCATATGATTTTAAAGCGAGGAACATACTTATTTCAGCACTAAGTGCTAAAGTGTTCTATTCGATTTCACATCATACGAGTTTTAAAGGTATGTGGGATCCTCTCCAAAGTCTATACGAGGGAAAGAAGGAAATCAAGGATTCTAAAATCAATATGTTTATAGAGGAGTTTGAACTATTTTTTATGGAATCCGGAGAATCTGTGGATTTTATGCATTGTGGTTAACTAGGTTGTATTGCTTACTTATTGTGTCATAAAAATTTGGTTGGAAATATATAGGTGTTAGATCATTTATACGAATACATATCAGATTAGAGGGACACACAAAAACATTGGTCATGCAGTTCGATCAAATTGTCCATATCTACTACTATAGTTTCATATTATCGATTTATTTGTATTACACATTTTTAGGGTTTCAATGTTAAAGTATATATAAAGATATTAATGATCCAGATTACAATAATACCGTTAAATCGTGTCTTGTTCACTTGACGTTACCTATAAGTCAAACTTAACAATTAACAATAAATTTGTACACCACTCCCGGAGGTGGAATTACACCAGGTTCTTGCTTTTGATTATATAATTATTATTTTTCAATTTGGTTGGTATAGAACTTAACATATATCAATATAGGGGGAACTGGTTATATTTAAAGATAAAAAACTATATTTGCATAACATAATGGTTTATGACTTGTCTCATCAATTGTAATGCAGCATCAACCCTTAAAATTCTGTTAATTCAGTGCAATCAAAATACCAACTTGTAAGACCTTTATCTGGAAAAAGGGCCAGTATGATTGGGCCTCTAGCACCCTCATCTATTGCCATTGTACCTTTATGTTAGTTGATGAGACAGTGCATACAAAGCCATGATGAACACACCTAGAGTAGTACTGGTTTTGAAGGAACACAGCTTATCAATATGTTGGTTGAGATCAGTGCATGCAAAAGCCATGGTAAACAACTTCATGAAGAGATCCAAGTTCCATTTGATTCTAGTAAAACTCATCCTGCTGCATTAGTGAAGGAGACGCTCATTTTGTTATTAGTTTTTGTAACTTATTATTTGGGAGGAACTCCTTCCAATGTGAAGGAGAGACAATGTTATCAATATTTAATAAATAAAATAAGAATAATTCAACTTTTTTTTAATTATAGAAACATATTATCTATGGATTTAATATGTACTTTTCTAAGGTTTACCTTGTTTGACTTGCGTAATATATGGGTTTGTCTCGGATATTTTTAAAGGGTTTACCCGAGTTTCTCCCTGCTGAAATTCACCAAGTTTTATTTGGGAAACAATAACAATAGAATAACACGTCTCATGCAGATTTATCATAAAAATTTATAGGAAAATTCACAGAAAATAAATATTTCTTATAGTGAATTCATGACGGCATCATTTATGTCGTTCATTAATGTAAGCAAAATTGTTGATATTTATAAATTAATTTTTTTATAAAAATTATTTTATAAATGAAAAAATAATAGATTTTTCATTTTTCTGTAATGACAATTTCAATTATATTATAGTTATACTATGAAATAAACTTCTTAATTTACAACATCTTTATTATGATATAAGTATTATTTTTTACAATTGTAATTTAAACATTAAAAAATTCATATTAAAGCTGCATAAAATTAGATCAACTAAGAGTTATTTTTAATAAGTTATCTATGTAACATCCTATTTTTCATTATATTTATTGTTTTTTTTTTGAAAATTGTACTCAAAACAAATGTGTGACTATTGTGTGACTTGGTTAAATAATATTGGTTGGCCAAATGACTCCAATCACAAGAGTGAGGTGAATTGTGTGAGTTTGAAAAACGATATTCACTTACAATTTTTTTTATAAATGAAATTATTTAAAATAATTTTGTAAAACAAACAAGAATAACCAACGAAATAAATAAAGAAATGAAAATCAGAGTAAATAGAGAAAGATATAAAGAGATAAGGGTTGTGAGAATTGCGCCAGAATTTATATAGGTTTGGCAAACCACTTGTCCTACTCCAGTCTCCAAAAATTTCCTCTTGACAGTTTCAACCATATGAGATATTTTCACAAGTTATGCAAATGAGCCTTTTTACAATCAAATAGAAGTTTTACAATGGCTATCCTCCGATCAAAACACGAAATTTTACAACAAAACAATCTCTAAACCATATAGAGTTTTTATATCAGGTTGAGCTCAAGACCTCAACATAGATTTTGACAGAAAATCTCACAAATCAAACGAGAGTTTTTACATCAGGCTGAGCTCACGAACCAAACATATATTTTCACGTACAATCTCACAAACCAAGCAAGAGATTTTACAGGTTTATCTCATGAACCAAACAATAATTTTGCAAGAGATATTACACAGAAAAAAACCTGACTTGATATTTTTTACTCTTAAAATACTAAGGTAAATTAGTGAAAAAGAAGGGAGAGAGAGAGAGAGAGAGAGAGAGAGAGAGAGAGAGAGAGAGAGAGAGAGAGAGAGAGAGAGAGAGAGAGAGAGAGAGAGAGAGAGAGAGAGAGAGAGAGAGAGAGAGAGAGAGAGAGAGAGAGAGAGAGAGAGAGAGAGAGAATGTGTATGTGTATGTAGAAATATATTTTCTACCGTGTTTTAAAAAATGAGGAGAATCCCTTTATTTATCAGAAAAAACTTTAGCTCAAAAAGATAAATATCAATAGAAATTTAAATGTCATAATCGACTAATCCATATGGTTAATTGATTATGAGTTTCAAAATATGACAACCTTAATTACTGAAAAGGAAATCCTACAATGGATAGTGTCTTAATCGATTAGGAGCGTTCTTAACTAATTAAGAAGCTTTATGTCTTACTTTAATCAATTTATTAAGGCACCTAATCGATTATGCATTGTATACACGCTTCATAAATGATTAGGAATATACTTTATCAATCCCACAATCACCTTGATGGTTCAACTATAAGTTTTAAGGTGTTTTAGAAAATTTATAGGGATTCGAAACACTTTTAAGTGAGTGTGTGCATTGCCTTAGCAATATAAGAAATACTATAATATATTTACAATACTCTGATCACTCAGACACAGGTCAGGCGAGCTTCCACACTTTCTCTCTTTCATAATCTTTGAAGCTTCAAGATCCCTTGCTAGATTCATCATTGATTCACTACTTCACATAGGATTTGACTTCTTGATAGAGCATCTTGAGAGATACAATAATCAAAGATTTCTTAACCAATGATGATCAAGGATTTCACTGAATGTCACTTGACATTATGTGTTTATTTTAGAAGATTGGCTATAACCTCTTAATCTCACAAGCATAACATCATGATCATCTTCATATATTATCTTGATCAACACTTAAGATGAAGAATTTACATCATAATATGTTATCATGAAAACCATTAAGAACATTTGATTATTGTAAGCTCTGTACCTACAAGCACATACATTCATAAAAGTTAATTATAAGGAATTTAGTTGTAAGGCAGTTGAAATACTTAAATGAACTATATAAAATAATTTTGAGGATTTCAAATAAGTCTGGCGACACTGAAAGGGTGTGTCGCTCTCAGTTGAGAAATCCGTGTAGCCGTGCTAAATAAATATTCTCAGATGAATCATTCGGGCAAGCAAAAGTAGACGAATTATCCATCTAAGAGAGTCTAGCACGCTACGAAAGTAGGTGTTGTAAATTTTTGTCTATTTTCTATAATTCACATTTGCTTTTCTCATATTTGATTCAAAGAGGCAATTGGATACGTTCAATAGGTAATCATGTACCTCATGTCTTATCTTATATTTATGTTAATTGTATTCATCAACACTAAAACCCCATTCTTTAGATTGCCTTAGCTTTACATTTCTAAAGTAAAAATCAGTAATCAAACAATATCTCTTTGTGGTTCGATATCTTTTATACTACTTCACATTGTCGTGCACTTGCGGCTTGCATCAACTTTTTGGCACCGTTGCAGGGGAGACAATTTTTGATATTGAAGTTTTATTCTAGCCCAGTATAGACTAAAGCAACTTTTATCTTTCTATTTTTCTATTGTATGAAAAGACCCCCCCCCCCTCCTACCAGACGATATACGTCAAGAAAAGGATAATCAAGAAAATGTTAAACAAATGATGCAGCAGCTTATGCTTCATATTCTGCCTCGTCTATGAGGTGATATGTTAGTTCTCTCTTTGCCCTCTCTTTCCTTATTCAGAAACATTGGGGACAATATCCGGTTAAAGTTTGGGCGGTGGGGTGTTTCCACTTTTATTTTTATTTATGCCCTTTTATTTTATCACAATTTATGTGTTTGTCTAAGTTGATATGTTTTTAGTAGATTTTTCTTTTTCTAGTTGTATATGCAATGCTTTAAAGATTCTCCCAAATTTTGATTCGTTTTAAATTTTTTTTCTGAAGTTTTGATTTCATTGAGTAAGAAAGTATATGGTAATTTAGGGCTGAAAGGCTAAGATTTTGGGCCCTAGGAAAAATCGATAATATAGGTATTGTTCGAACACCCAATTTTTTTCCAAATAGGATATCAATTTGACTCGTTTTGTGTTATAGTCTTCGAATTCTGAAAAGTATATTATAATAAGTTCTACAAAAAATAGTGTGTCATACTATAGATTCGCACGCTATACTTAGTTAGTTGAGAAAATAAAGTAATAAAATAAAGTTAAATTAAAAAAGTGGAAGTAAAAGGCAATTGTACATATTAAGTTGGATGACCCATACCTGATTATTCAACCTAACTGTGGTTGACACCCAATGTCGAAAAATAAATATTATTTGAATAAATAGAAGTTGGCCGGAGTAAGTCGGGCGTAACCTAAAAAGGTCACCCCTCACAAAAGCTAACCCGCTCATGTGTTGTAAATAACAAATAAATCATCAATTAGCTTTGTATAGTTTGTGATGATTATCCATATTTCATTGCCTTAATTTGATTGTTAAAAGAACGAAAGAAGAAAATCGATAAGTGAGACTTAGGTACAAAACTACAATTTGAACAATATCTAATGATGGAAAAGTTTGGTCTGTGTTTACATGGTTAGTGTCGTTACAATGCCTATAGTGTTGATCTAGTACAGGGGAATTTGATCGAATGGAAATCAGAAATAATTTCATGTATGAGTACTATTCATTTCTATTTCATAAACTTTGCATGCTTCATTATGTTGTCCTTTTTTATCTTTGTGAGCTAAGTTGCTTAAGGACAAACAACTATTCAAGTTGAGGGGAGTTTGATAATTGTGATTTATATTGCGTATTGTGTTTTTTTTATCAGTATTTCTAATGCTTATTTCCTTGTTTTATTCTTCTTTTACTGGTTTCTTATATGGTTTTATGTTTTCAGATAATAAGAAGTGCCAAGAGTCTAAGTGGAACAGAAAAGGATTGAAAAATGCAAGAAGAGGAGTCCCCTAGTACATAAAACCCGTGGCCAATATGGTTGGGCCATGTCAGCTAGCACAGTCCATGTTCGCACTGTAAGACCCTAATTTTGGCCCCAAGATCCCTCATGGCATCATAACATTGCATTTGCAAAGCCTTAAGGATCATGAGCATCTTGGTTCCCTTTGCCTTTGGGTGGGACCTCTTGTGAGTGGTTTGAGATCACCAAGCATGCTTGAATTGTATATCATTGCTTTTCTCATTTTATTTACTAACCAAAAGCAAAAAAATATGTCACTAACATTTCTTGTTTGTAGCTTGAGCAATCACAAGGTCTAAAAGCTTTTAGGAGATCCTTTGTGCAATGAAAAGGTCAAGAGGAGATGAAAGCAAGCATGGTAATGGTTCCCAAAACTCCCATCCATCAAATATGTCTCCCAAGTATCTCAATTCAACATTTTGATCAAAGTAAGTCAAAGGGTTTGAGGTTTGTTTCCCAAGGAAACCCTAATTCATCTGTTCATCAACTGTGCCTTGCTCTTGAAGCAACCTCAACCCATGGTCAAATACAATCAAGGGAAGTTCTATAGTTTATCATTTCATGCATATTTGAACTTATTTGAGTGCACTCAATCATCAATTCATCAAGGTATGAGTTGTGGACTTGAGAAGTTGATCAGTCAATTCATCTGACTATCTTGAAATACACTGAGACCTAACTTTTTATGTGTTGGTCAAATGGATATGATCCCAAGAGAAAAAATGTTCTTAAGGCCAATATGAACAACTTTAATATTCATCAAAATTTTATTTGAATCTTGGAAGATCATCATCCATTTCAAGACATTATAGGTCATTTTGACTGAAACCCTAAGTTTGGGTCAACTTCCCAAGCACATAACTCATTCATTTTTCATGATCTTGAGGTGGGACCAAATGCATTAGAAAGCTTATTGTGTCTAGTTCAAATGTCATGTTGAGAAAAATTTCAAAATCTCAAAAGAAATACATGTGATAATGCAAAACATTATAGGTCACTTTGGGCCAAATGCATTGAAATGTGAAAAAGTCCAACTTCAAGTGCCCATAACTTCTTCATTAAAATCCAAATTATGCAAAATTTAAGTCCAAATTTATTGTATTGAAAAGATCTACAACTTTCATGTTGAAGATTTTATCATTTGGAGCTTGCATCATTGAGACACAAGGGCTTGAACATTGGCCAAATTTGGAAACTTCACATATGCATGTTTTGCACCCTACACTTCAAGCTCAAATTTGACTAATTTCCAAGGCCCAATTGGAATTTTGATCAACATAGCATTTGTTCCTTATGCAACAAGCTTTCTAACCATTACTCATAAGGTAGCATTTGGAGTTTGGAAGAACCATTTTCGAAGACATGAAGAATTAAGTGCATTTTGTGAAATTCAATTCAATTGCCATGCATGAGCTGATTACACTTGATGTACACGTCCATTTGCATTTCACATGAACTCAGCAGGTTATTTCAGCCTTCATTGGGCCTTCCACATGATCACACAAGACCATGCAATGCAAAATCCATTTGGCATGCACACGAGTTAGCTCATGCATTCAGCTCTCTCCATCTATAAATCCCTTGCCATAGCTCTTCAATTCTCCAACCTGAAGGCGCCTGAAATGCTGCAAGATTGAATCCCTAGGCATACCTAAAGGAACAACTCCATTTTTCTCCAAAAATTCAGATATGAAATTCAATTACATTTGGTTGAATTTTCAGATCTAAAGTTCCTAGACCTTCATCATTTGATCTATTGAAGTTTCTGTTTGCAAAAGGAACCAAAGAGAGTGACTCAATTCTTCACAATCCAAAGGTTTTGCTCGACTGAAATTTGCTTCGAATCTCATTATAATTTGCTCCATTTGCCTTGATATTGTGTTGTCTGAAGTCCTCTCTATAGAGGCATCATTATTGTGTGCTTAATTGTTAAAATTGAGCAAGTTCAGTTGAACACCACCAAACTTCCATCTCTGATTTCTCTCTTAATAGGAATCTAGAGTGGAAGTGAGTGGCATAGGAGTGATGTACATCACTTCACCTTTCGAATGGTGCCTGGATCGTTGATTTTAGTTAGCATTTGAACATCTGTGTTTTTTTATCTTCGCCAGAGCTCACCGGAGAAGACGGTGGCGCTGACCACCGTCTCTTTTCCAGATCAAACATGAGCCGTTGGATGCATTTCCCAGTTTATATCACAACCATCAGATCTTATGACTTTTGATAACGCGCCATGTGATTCATTTGACTAAGGACTTTGGTAGGCGCGCGCTGATAGCCCTTGGATGTGCCAGCTCAATTAATGAGCCATCATCCAACGCCTCTCCTTTTTTCATATTTTCTTATTTCTGATTTTATTTTCTTTTATTTCTTTTAATTCCATTTTATTTCTAAAACCCATATCTCTTTTATTATTGGTCCAAAAAATATGGGACCAATTGCATTATTTCTCTTTTAATTTCTAGTTTCTAAAAATGACTTTTAATATTTTTTATTTTATCATTTGCTATTTTTTAGTAATTTTCTCTTTTCTGGTTATTTTTAATTCATTTTAAATAGTTTTTGATATTCAAAAAATACAAAAATATTTTCTCAACCTCTTTGAATGATGTTGGATCTATGAAAAATATTCTCATCAATTTATTAATTGATTTGAGATTTATTTGAGATTTTAGTTCAATTAGGTTATTTTTCTTCATTTTTAATGGATTAAAAATAGTTTCTGAACTTTAAAAATGCTGAAATTTTTTGTCAAACTTTGTTTGACCTTGTTGAACTTGGGATAATTCACTTGGACTTTTCAAAGTTGATTTGAAGTGAATTTGAAGTTTGACCTTTCTTTAATATTTTAATTCAAGTTTATTTTCAAATATTAAAAATGCCAAAAATATTTTGCTTACTTCTTGACTTCCAATCTTCATCTCACTTCTGTTTTTTATGGGTTGACCTTGATCTTCCCTATCTTTGGTCAACATTGGTAGATTGGTACATTCCATTTCATCTAATTCACTTTATTTTCTTCATTTCCATTATCTTCATCTTCTTCTTCTTCTTTTCTTTTTTGATCAATGAGTTAAAGGTTGATAAGTTAACATTGATTAGGGAGGTTTAATCTTCCTTGATTCAAATCTAATTCATCTTGATCAAATGATCAAGTGAACGGCTTTGCATTAAGGATAGATTGCTTCTTAAATCATGCAAAGGACTTAAACCAATACAAGATTATTTCTCATCTTCTTTTGGCATGGCAAGTTGTTGGAACTTGGTTCACTGGTCAAGACTTCTAACTTGTGTTGTTGCCCACATTATTATTGACCGGCCTCAGATAGTTGTGACTTCTACATAAGTCCAATTACGATTGCTTAACATAGCGCTAAATTTGCCTTTTGGCACACTAACTACTAACACTAATCATTAACTATTAACATTTACTTTTTACTCTTTACATTTATGCAATTTATTATTCTTCTACATATTATTCATTTGCTTTTTCCTTTGCTCACTTGAGCACATGTTTATGTTAATGCAATTTTCCTTTTGCTCAGTTGAGCACATAATTGTGTATATATCATTGTGTTTGTGTTTTGTTTTGATTGTTGTGGACCAAATGCAAAGAAATGAACAAATGGACTTAGACTTTAGGACTTTCCCTATGCAAATTTGGAGTCAAAGAGCAACGAGGCATTGGGCCTTTAGAGTGCTATAAATGTTGAAGAGAACTTTGAAAGGACCAATTTCTAAACTCATTCTTGTTCATTCTTTGTTTGTTGATAGAACTTTTTGATGTGTGTATTCTTGTGCTAGGATTCCAACATTGAGCCAAATTGAGGAACCATTGCCATAAGTTTCTAAGAGAGAGAGAGATCTAAAAGCCATTGGAAGATTCCTAGGAGGTTGTTTTGATTGTGTGCTTGATTGCTTGAGTATTTGCTTATCTTGCTTGCATATTCCAAAGGATGGGATCTACTTGGATCATCAATATGATCTCAAGAGAGGAACTCCATTTATGGTCTTACTTCTTATCCCTTACCTCTTGTATGATTAGGACTTTAGCCATTCTTCTTCTTCCCTCCACTCTAACCCAAGCCAAAACTTCTGTGCAAACATTTAACACTTGTTTTCAAACAATAGAAACCTAAGCCTTATGCTTTTGATTTTCAAACTTTTCATAACACTTATTTTGAATTGAACCTTTAAGTCAACTTTGACCATACTTTGTACATACCCTTTCATTGGTAAATATAACCCATTCAAACGTCTTTTTGTGGTTTCAATGGCCACTTTCTTATCAAAACTTTTCATAACCTTTAGCTATTAGGTTTGAGTTATCCTTGAGGTAGATATAATACTCACCTATATCCTTAGTGATGGACAATGAGTCTTCCATGCTTATTATAGGGTTAACCCCTCACTAGCATGTTGAAGCTATCCTCACATGGTGGATTTGTGGTTTTGGGTTGAGTTTTCTCCCTTGGATAACAAAAGACCTTAAGGCTTTTGGACCAATCAATTCACCAACTTGTTTTGAGATTTTTACCCCGAACTACGAGGTTTTGATCCTAATCTTTTTTAAGATGGTACGTAGGCAATGGGTTCATCCATCCAAACACAAAATGTAAATAAACTTGTATATTCTTTCCTCATCTCTTCAATCATGTTTGCACAAATAAATTTTCACAAAATACCAACCTTACAACCAATATGAGAAGGGCTCCCTATGAGAACCTAGGATGTTTTGGGTGCTTAAAACCTTCTCATTGCATAACCAACCCCCTTACCCAAATCTCTGACATTTTTACTAGTTTTTAATTTGATAAAACTTTTAGGTTTTTGTTCGCTTTCTACCCATTCCTTTGGATAAATAGAAGTGCGGTGGCAACTCGACTTGTATGGTTTACCTTGGATTTAGTCAATATCTCTAATGGTAACGAATACCCCGCTATAGAAAAGTGGCGACTCTGCTGGGGAAGTCATTTGCCTAGTGGGTTTTGCCTACTTTTCATATTGTGTTGTATTGTATTGTATATTGTTTGTGACATATTTTTGTGCAATTTGGGATTACTGTATTATATGTAATGATTGAATTACTTGAATATTAATTCCTTGTATGCTTGGTGATCTTTGTGAGATGAGTTCTATACCCGAACTCGAGTGCACTTAGGATAGGAGAATGTCATAGTCTTGTTGACTTGTGTGGAGTTATTCCTTAGCAAGTTGACTTGCAAGCCCATTCACTTGGTGGAGGTCATGTTGGGATCAATAATGTCACACAAGTAGTTGTGGTTAGACATTACTCTTTCCAATATAGACCTTAGAAGCCAAGGACCTTAGTTTACCAAGCCCATCTTGGCCTATTCTTAGGATGTAGTGCGAAAGTCGTTCAAGTGTAAGATTTGATACGATTGTTACGCGATACTACACTCATAAGAGTCTCTCTTGAGAATATTTTTGGAATACGAGTAGTCGTTTCTCCTATAATATCCGAAAGATGGGATGATGACTATGGGAACCTCTTGTAGAACATGTTTGGCAGGTTTAAACCCTAGTACACTCCCTTTGGGTGGTTCTTAATCGAGACTCCATGCTCGTGACTTGCAACAAACCCTTGATTCATGGTTGATCCATTCGTGTATCCTTAATATCAATGGAACTTGGGTGTTGATGAGGTGTAAACCATAATCCACCAAAATGGATGATTGATATTAAGGATGACACGAGCCATCCCATGACCTTTGTTTGGTGTGCTTTGCTTGATCCTTGAGTGTGATTGTTGCATCCATGCATTCATGCACCCATTTGCATCCATATCATCAACAATAAGAAAATTTTCAAGGAACTTAAGAGGTCTATTTGCAAATTTTCAAACATGGAAAGACAAAGAAGGAATACGAAGAAGTACAGTTTCAGACAACCAGACTTGAAAGAGCTAAGGAATTTGACATCCTATGTATTAGATCCCTTGGGTTTCAAAGCTCGTTTTGAGAAGCTTCTATCCATTCTGACTACTCAAGTGGACGAAGGATTGATGAGTGTATTGGTGCAGTTTTATGATCCCTTGTACCGTTGCTTCACTTTTCCGGATTTCCAGCTTTTGCCTACACTTGAGGAGTATGCCCACCTTGCGGGTATACCTATTCTAGACCAGTTGCCGTTCAGTGGCTTAGAGAGTATTCCTGCTTCCTAAGAGATAGTTGATATGTTGCATATAGATGAATCTCTGGTTGGTGCGCATATGACTACCAAAGGTGGAATTCAAGGTCTCCCTTCTGAGTTCCTCATTGCTCAAGCTATTATGTATGGGAAGGCCATGAGTGAGGACGCCTTTGAGGCCATATTTGTACTTCTCATCTATGGGCTAGTGTTATTCCCCAACATCGACAAGTTTGTAGATGTGAACGCTATTAGGATTTTCTCCACTCTTAATCTCGTTCCGACTCTGTTGGGTGACACTTACTTTTCTTTGCATATGAGGAATGCAAAGGGTGGTGGTACCATTGTGTGCTGTTTGCCTTTGTTGTACAAGTGGTTTATTTCTCACTTGCCGCAGACGGTCGCCTTCAAGGAGAACAAAGGATGTCTACGGTGGTCCACGAGACTTATGTCTCTCACCAATGATGATATCTTTTGGTCCAACCGTGTGTATGATGGTGTGCAGATTATCGACTCTTATGGTGAATTCTCCAATGTGCCTCTTCTTGGTACATATGGTGGGATTAACTACAGCCCTATTTTGGCACGTCGTCAGCTTGGGTTCCCCCTAAAGGATAAACCCAATAACGTTCTGTTAGAGGGTGTGTTCTTTCAGGAGGTTAAAGATCCCCAAGGCTTGAAGGGCAGGATGGTCCGCGCTTGGCGCAAGATCCATAAGAAAGGAAGGAAGGAGCTAGGACCGAAGAACTGTATCGCTTTGGAGCCTTATACTTCTTGGGTTAGGAGGAGAGCTTCCGAGTACCTCATGCCTTACGAGTATCCAAGACCTACACCTTTGGTTGTGGCTGGGCCTTCAACCCTCCCTGACCAAGGAGTAGAGGAGTTGAGAGATGAAGACCGTTCACGTGCTTGGATCCGTGAACGAGAGGAGTTGCTTCAGCAGATCAAGGAGAAGGATGCTTTGATAGGGTTCCTCGAGCATCAAGTTATTGATGATCTTAATATTGCATGGACTTCTCTGCTTCCTCAGTCTTCCAAGTTTTGGAAGAGGAAGTACGATCGTCTCGCCAAGGAGAAGGCAGATATGAAGGCAGCCTATGAGGAAGAGGTGAAGAGGCTTCGTGCATCTTATCTTCCAGTCTCTCGAGCTTTAGATGATTGCTTCTAGGGATCCATAGGATGATCATTTTCCTTCTCTCTTGTATTATATTTGGTTACCAAAACTGTACTTCTTTGGTGTAAAAAACATTTCCCAGATATTATTGATGAGATATTTCCATATGTGATAAAAGTTTAATATTTCCAATATTTGCAAATAGAACTCTAAAGTTCCTCTGATATAAAAACAAATCATTTGCACAAGCATTGCATGCATCATGTGCATAAGCAGGTTTTGCTCCAGGCTTCTTGTTCTACGATCTAACTCTATGTTCTTCATTTATTTTGAAGACAAGCTGACTCACCGGTACTACACCAGAGCCAACTCATCGAAACTGATGGATCATTTGGAACAACAGAACTGCGAGCTGAAGGAGGAAGTAGCCAGATTGACTGCCCTGATGGAGTCATTCATGGCTGCCCAGAGCTAGTCTTCTCCGACACCCTCAACTCCTCCCCAGAGGACAGTCATTTCTGAGATCGTGACTTCTAATGTGCCTGCTGCGATCTCCCACTTTGCGCCATCAATGCCAGCCGGATTCCCGTGGGGAATGCTTGCCAATTTTATGCCAGAGGGTTTTGCTCCTACTCTTGCTTCTTTGTTGGCATCTAGCCCGGTCCTTTCAGTGCCACCTCCCGTCGTGCACAGATTACCAAGAGTTGAAGATACCATCTACTATTCTGAACCATCTAAAGGTCCAAATTTTTATGAGAAGATGGATGACATGAAAGACCAATTCCTTGAGCTTCGCAAGGAACTAAAGACTCTGAGGGGGAATGACCTTTTTGGTAAAAGTGCTGTTGAGTTGTGCCTTGTGCCCAACGTGAAGATCCCTATTAAATTCAAAGTACCTGACTTTGAGAAGTATAAGGGAAACACATGCCCTCTCAGCCATCTTGTGATGTATGCTCGCAAGATGTCGACGCAAACTGATAATGACCAATTGCTCATCCACTATTTCCAGGACAGTCTGTCCGGTGCCGCTCTCCGGTGGTACATGGGTCTGGAAAGTTCGAACATCCGCTCTTTCAATGATCTTGGTGAGGCCTTCGTCAGGCAATATAAATATAATGTGGATATGGCTCATGATAGGGACCAGCTGAGGGCAATGTCCCAGAAAGAGAAAGAGACCTTCAAGGAATACGCCCAGAGGTGGCGCGAGTTGGCAGCTCAGATAGTGCCACCCCTTGAGGAAAAAGAGATGACCAAGATCTTTTTGAAGACCTTGAGTTCATTCTACTATGAGAAAATGATAGCCAGTGCTCCCTCAGATTTCACCGAGATGGTGAATATGGGAATGAGACTGGAAGAGGGGGTCCGTGAAGGACGTTTGACTCGAGATGAAGGCTCTTCAGCAAAGAGATATGGAAGCTTTGCAAAGAAGAAGGAGGGAGAGGCACATGTTGTGTCTTCCCATGTCAAGAGAAGACCCTCTGTGAAGAGGAAGATTGCCCGCCCCATTAACAACCAGCATCAGGTGGCTCATATAGCACCTGTTTTCAGAGAAGCCCAACATTATCAACAACAACAATCTCAGCAATATCAGCAGCAACAACATCGTCCACCATAACAGACCTACCAGCCTCGAAACAACAACACCAGCACCAACTACGAGAGGAAGATGGTCACCTTTGATCCAATTCCGATGACTTACGCTGAACTCTATCCGTCTCTGATTGATAGAAAGTTAATTACTCCACGAGACCCTCCCACTGTACCTACTAATCCCCAGTGGTGGTACAAGTCTGAGCTTCACTGCGTATATCATTCCGGTGCTCTCGAAAATGACATGGAAAATTGTTATCCCTTGAAGACCAAGGTGCAAGACCTTGTGAGAAGTGGGATTTTGTTTTTCGAGGACGTAGGTCCAAATGTGAAGAAGAACCCATTGCCTGAGCATGGGAAATCTGTCAATATGGTCCAGGGCTGCCCTGGCAAGTACAAGGTCAAATATGTCAGTCATATTCGACAATCGTTGGTCGAGATGCATCGTTTGCTGTGTGATTATAGCCATTATGAACATGACCACGATAGATGTCGAGTTTGTTTTGTTAATCAGAGAGGTTGTCGCCAGGTGCACAAGTATGTTCAGGAAATGCTAGATGAGGGAGTCATTGAGATCCTTCAAAACAGAAATGTTGACGAAGATGCTGTTGAAGTCAACATAATTTCTCTAGTATTCCGGATACCTGAGCCTGTTGTCATCAAGTATGATGGTAGCAAGCAGAAGGTTTCTCCTGCTCTGACTATTAAGCCAACCGGCCCTATACCATACTCTTCTAAGAACGCGGTCCCCTATCGCTACAATGCTGTAGCAGTGGAAAATGGGAAAGAGGTTCCCCTGCCCTCTTCGTCTGTCGTTAATATTGCCGACGTCAGCGGCCTAACCCGCAGTGGTCGTGTTTTCTCGGCTCCGCCGAAGCCGCAAGCTGACGCTCGAAGGAACGACAATGCTGATTATGCTGAAAGCCCGATTGGGAAGGCTGTGAACGCTCCGAATTCGGCACTTGTTGCTAAACCTGCCTCTACGTTGAGAACTCCTGCTTCTGCTGGCCCGAGTGGAAATGCGAAAGAAGATTGTGATGAGATGTTGAGGCTCATCAAGAGAAGTGAGTACAACGTTGTAGATCAGCTTCTACAAACGCCATCCAAAATCTCTGTATTATCATTGCTGATGAATTCAAAACCACATAGAGAAGATCTGCAAGAGGTGTTGGATGTGGCGTATGTGGATCACAATGTCACAATTGAACAATTTGACAGTATTGTTGCAAACATCACCGCTTGTAACAATTTAAGTTTTTGTGATGCTGATCTCCCCGAGGAGGGAAGAGACCACAACTTGGCATTACACATATCTATAAGCTACAAAGACGACGCCATGTCCAATGTGCTGGTGGACATTGGGTCATCATTGAATGTATTGCAAAAATCCACTCTTGCGAAGTTATCATATTAGGGGCCTCCCATGAGGCAGAGTGGGGTAGTTGTGAAGGCTTTTGATGGGTCTCGCAAAACTGTGATTGGAGAGGTTGATCTCTCAGTCAAAATCGGACCAAGTGACTTCCAGATTACTTTCTAGGTTATGGACATTCACCCAACATATAGTTGTCTCTTAGGCAGACCATGGATTCACGAAGCAGGCGCCGTGACATCCACCCTACACCAGAAATTGAAGTTTGTAAAGAATAAGAAGCTGGTGGTGGTAGGGGAGAGAGAAGGCTCTCCTAGTTAGCCATTTGTCTTCTTTCTCATATATAGATGCTGAGGATAAAGTTGGAACTCCGTTCCAAGCTTTATCTATTGCTGAACCTATTAAGAAGTGAACTCCTTCATTTGCTTCCTATAAAGATGCAAAGTTGGCCATTGAGCATGGTGCAACTGCTGGTTTGGGGCAAATGATTGAGCTGGAAGACAACAAATCTCGGGCTGGCATAGGCTATTCTTCTGGTGTCTTCAACAAGCAAGGGTTGTTCAAGAGTGGAGGTTTTATCCACACCGGTCAAGACGAAGAGGCTGCTGCTATTCTGGAAGAAGATGAAGAGGATTCTGGCAATTTCATCATCCCTGGAGGGATCTGCAATAATTGGGTCGCTGTGGATATTCCGACAGTTATCCATAAGTCAAAGTAATGATCATTGTGTTTAAAAACCCTTCTCCCATGCCAAAAGGAGGAGTGATGACATTGTTGGCGCATAAATACAATGATATTTCCATTAATAAATTCATGTTAAATGTTTGTTTTTCCAATTATTTTCCCTTTTCGCTTTTGCATGAAATTGGTGATCACATAAAACCCTAAAAATAAGAATAAAATCAATCTTTTCATCTGCATAATGATTTGTTTTGTCTGAATTCTAAAACCTCTTTTATATCCAAAATCATTATGCAGGTTAATCAAACACATTGAACATAATGATCCAACACCATCTCCCAACTTTGAATTCCCTGTATTTGAGGCGGAAGAAGATGATGTTGAAAAGATTCCTGACGAGATTACCCGTCTACTTGAGCATGAAGAGAAGATCATTCAACCATATCTTGAGAATCTGGAAACAATCAACTTGGGGTCTGAAGATTGTATACGAGAAGTGAAGATTGGGGCACTCCTGGAAGAGTCTGTTAAGAAGGGGTTGATTGAGTTGCTACGAGAATATGTCGACGTCTTTGCCTGGTCATATGAAGACATGCCCGGTCTGGATACAGATATCGTGCAACATTTCCTGCCTTTAAAGATTGAGTGCGTGCCTGTAAAGCAGAAGCTCAGAAGAACTCATCCCGATATGGCAGTAAAGATCAAGGAAGAAGTTCAGAAGCAAATTGATGCGGGGTTTCTGGTGACTTCTACGTATCCTCAATGGGTGGCCAATATTGTGCCCGTGCCTAACAAAGATGGAAAAGTTCGAATGTGTGTGGACTATAGAGACTTGAATAAAGCTAGTCTGAAAGATGATTTCCCTCTACCACATATTGATATGTTGGTAGACAATACAGCTAAATTCAATGTCTTCTCATTTATGGACGGATTTTCCGGATATAATCAGATCAAAATGGCACCCGAGGATATGGAAAAGACAACATTCATCACACCTTGGGGAACATTCTGTTATCGAGTGATGCCCTTCGGTTTGAAGAACGCCGGAGCCACGTATCAATGAGCTATGACTACCTTGTTTCACGATATGATGCACAAGGAGATCGAAGTATATGTTGATGATATGATTGCAAAGTCAAGAACGGAAGTTGAACATGTAGAGCACTTGTTAAAGCTTTTTCAGCGTTTGAGGAAGTATAAGCTTCGTCTTTATCCTAACAAGTGTACATTTGGAGTCCGTTATGGAAAGTTATTGGGCTTTATTGTTAGCGAAAGAGGTATTAAGGTTGATCCTGCGAAAGTCAAAGTAATACAAGAGATGTCTGCGCCCAAAACTGAGAAGCAAGTCCGAGGTTTTCTTGGCTGCTTGAATTATATTTCCAGATTCATATCCCACATGACTGCCACATGTGCACCAATATTCAAGCTCCTCTGAAAAGATCAGTCTCATGTTTGGACCGAGGATTGCCAAAAAGCTTTTGATAGCATTAAAGAGTATTTGTCTATACCTCCGATTCTGTCTCCGCCTGTGGAAGGGAGACCATTGATTATGTATCTGACAGTTCTTGAAGACTCAATGGGTTGTGTCCTTGGTCAGTAAGACGAATCAGGGAAGAAAGAATATGCTATCTACTATCTGAGTAAGAAATTCACTGATTGCGAGTCCGATACTCAATGCTTGAGAAAACATATTGTGCTTTGGCTTGGGCTGCTAAGCGCTTACGCCAGTATATGTTGAATCATACAACTTGGTTGATATCCAAAATGGATCCGATCAAGTACATCTTTGAGAAGCCTTCTTTAACTGGGAGGATTTCCCGTTGGCAGATGTTGTTATCTGAGTATAATATTGAGTATCGAGCTCAGAAGGCTATTAAAGGTAGTATCTTGGCTGACCACTTGGCACATCAACCAATTGAGGATTATCAGTCAGTTCAGTATGACTTCTCAGACGAGGAAATTCTGTATTTAAAAATGAAAGATTGTGATGAGCCTACGCTCGATGAAGGGCAAGAGCCTGGTTCTAGGTGGAGTATGGTGTTTGATGGCGCTGTAAATCAATATGGAAATGGTATTGGGGCAGTGATTATTACTCCTCAGGGCACACATTTTCCTTTTACAGCAAGGCTAACTTTCAAATGCACAAATAATATGGCTGAGTACGAGGCCTGTATTATGGGATTGGAAGAGTGCATTGATCTAAGGATCAAGCTTCTTGATATTTATGGAGATTCGGCCCTTGTTGTTAATCAGATTAAGGGTGAGTGGGAAACGAATCAGCCTGGCCTCATCCCATACAGAGATTATGCGAGGAGGATTTCAACGTTCTTTACTGAGGTTGACTTCCATCATATCCCTCGAGATGAGAATTGGATGGCAGATTCTCTTGCTACACTTGCTTCGATGATTGTGGTAAGACTTTGGAATGAAGTTCCCAATATCACTGTGATGCGCTTGGATAAATCAGCTCATGTATTTGCAGTAGAGGAGATGAAAGATGATAAGCCATGGTATTATGATATTAAGTGCTTCCTTCAGAGTCAGATTTACCCGCCTGGGGCATCTGTGAAAGATAGGAAGACTTTGAGGAGATTATCTGGCAGTTTCTACCTCAATGGCGATGTGCTTTATAAGCGAAATTTTGATATGGTGTTGCTCAGATGCGTGGATAGACACGAAGCAGACCTGTTAATGACTGAGGTCCATGAGGGTTCATTTGGTACTCATTCCAATGGACATGCCATGGCTAGAAAGATGTTGAGAGCAGGATACTATTGGCTGACAATGGAGTCTGACTGTTGCAAATATGTGAAGAAATGCCATAAATGTCAGACTTATGCGGATAAGATTCATATTCCTCCGACACTTCTGAATGTGATTTCATCACCCATGGCCTTTCTCTATGTAGGGAATCGACATGATTGGCATGATAGAGCCGAAAGCGTCCAACGGTCACAGATTTATTCTCGTAGCAATTGATTACTTCACCAAGTGGGTTGAAGCAGCATCGTATGCAAATGTGACTAGGAAGGTGGTCGTGAAGTTCATCAAGAATCAACTCATATGTCGCTATGGGGTGCCAGATAAGATCATTACTGATAATGGATCTAACTTGAACAACAAGATGATGAAAGAGCTGTGTAGCGAGTTCAAGATTACACATCATAATTATTCTCCTTATACACCCAAGATGAATGGGGCTGTTGAAGTTGCTAATAAGAATATAAATAAGATTATCCAGAAGATGGTTGTTACGTACAAAGATTGGCATGAGATGCTGCCATTCGCTTTGCATGGTTATCGTACATCTGTCCGCACTTCAACAGGGGCAACCCCTTTTTCTCTTGTTTATGGCATGGAGGTTGTGCTCCCAGTAGAGGTGGAGATCCCATCAATGAGAGTCTTGATGGAAGCCAAGTTGACTGATGCTGAATGGGTTCAAAGTCGTTATGACCAACTGAATTTGATAGAAGAAAAGAGATTGACTGCCATGTGCCATGGTCAGTTATATCAACAAAGGATGAAGAAAGCCTTTGATAAGAAGGTCAAACCTCGTGTGTTCCGAGAGGGTGACCTGGTACTCAAGAAAGTCTTGTCTTTCGCACCCGATTCTAGGGGCAAGTGGACTCCAAACTATGAACGTCCATATGTTGTCAAGAGATCCTTTTCAGGCGGTGCGTTGATACTTACAACTATGGATGGGGAGGATTTCACTCGTCCTGTAAATTCAGATGCAGTCAAGAAATACTTCGCCTAAAAATAAAAACAGAATAGCTCGCTAAGTCGAAAACCCGAAAGGGCGGCTTAGGCAAAAATGAGCGTCTCGGTGGATTGAAAACCCGAAAGGGCGTTCCAGGCAAAAGTTAGAGACATAAAAATAAATATGTATCCCGCTAGATTGAGTACCTCATCCTGGGGCAATCTAGGCAAAAATTAGGGATTTGGCAAGTAACTGCATCCTGACAAGATTGTGTTCTACAAACAGTCATCCGTCAGAGATTCACGCTCAGTCATTATCAACCGAAGCTTCAAATACATCGGATTCAGAATTGGTGGAGAAATGGTCATTATGTTCAATGTAGCCCTTTTCCAATATAAATCACCAATTTCAAGTTTGTAAAGATCTATGGAGTCTTTCCATTTGCAGACTACCATTCCATCAAATAAATTTGAGCATTTATCCAATTATTTACACTCTTATTTTGTTCCTATTCAACAAATGTTTTACATGTTTTAATTGAGAAATATCATTTTTAAACTTTTCATAACTTGTTTTTAAACAAAGTGAACATTCACAATGATAAAAGGATACTGGGGATATCTTCAGTGCTCTCCCAAAGATGGTAGGATTCTCGACAGGGTAAGCCAGTTGTTCATATTCCTGACATGTTTGTATTCTCTTCTTCTGGAGCCTTTTGTGGTTTTCCCTCCCGAGCAGAGTATGTGGTAGAGGTATTCAGCTTCCCTCCTCCTCAGCAGATGTGAGCTCTTGATTTGAGTGACCTTGGAAGCTTCCGATTGGTGGCTGTTCCCCACGGAGATCCATCCTACCTTTTGATAATTTCCCCGGTGGAGTGGTTTCCCCAACAGAGCTTATCTGTGCCGTGATCCTGTTCCCAGTTGGAATGGTTGTTGTTCATTCCCCTGCGGAAGCCTTTGATTCCTGATACCCCTGATCCCCAGCAGATGGGATGTTCTCCACTGGGCCTGACTTTCTCTCTTGAGATGTAGTACCGGATGTTTATTCAATCGATCAGTGGACTTGTTTGTGTTAGATATGTCTGTTATGTCAGCATTCATCATACATAAACCACGCATATATGCATAGTTTTAGCATTCAACTATTCATGTTGCATCCTTTGCCATATATCTTTGTTTGTTGTTCCCTGCTAGTCGGTAATATATTCCCCAAGCAGATTGTTTGTGTCTGATCTCTCCATGTAGAGTCAGCCCCACAAGCAGAAAATGTTTATCCTTTTTTCTATATTCCCCATCGAGTTATGTCCTCGTGGATGATGGTTATTTCTGCTTCCTCCCAACACATATATTGGGATGGAACCCTCCATTGAGTTATATCCTCATAGGGATGAGTCTTTTTTCTTTGTGCATCTCTAGTTTGTTCCTAGACTTGGCTTCTAGAGATTATCCTTGCGATTCCTTGTAGTTCAGATGAATGATTGCTCAGTAACCAGTAATTATCTATCTTTTTCCACGGCGGAGTCTGTGTTTTTTCTACCTTTATACTGGTAGTCGTAAACCCTATGTTTATCCCCTTTGCAGAGTTAACCTTTTTTGTTCATCCTAACCGATGACGGTTACTCTTCCGTGGTTTTCTACCCAGTATCTGGTAGATTTAATCCCCTCCTTGACGGTTATCTTTATCCAATATTCGGTATTGATAGTCCTTAATCCTTTTTGAAGTATATCTCACGGATCATTGCCTTTGTCAATGTATCCCCAGAGAGTCATCTTTCATTTGCCTTTCGTCGGAAATGATCGTTTCTCCCTTTGATTTGGTCATCATTTTATACCTAGTAGTTGGTATCCCGATGCCCTTTCCTTTCGGTCGATTCATCCTTTATTAACCCAGTAACCGGTTATGGATAATCTTCCATGCGAGTATGTTATCTACGTTCTGACGGTAATAGATAATATATCTCATGCGCTCTTCAGTCGAAGTCTTTGTTCTTCCCCAGTCGAGTAAGATTTGTCTTCCCTTGCGGAGTCAAATTTCCATCTTGTAATTGAGTTTGCTTTTCGGCCCTCTTTTGGATGATGAGTGTCTTGGGAATATTCCCCAATTCACGCCTTGGTTGGTCACCTATTATATGCCCAGTAACCGGTATCCCTGGTGTTCCTTCCCTCCTGCTCCCTATTATGACCTTTTGTCCCCTGTGGAGTCAGATTTTCCTGAGTCGAAATATACCTTTTAGGTTTTCCTCAGATGATTTTGGATGTTTGATATCTCTCACCCTTATACCGGTCTTAGATATTTATTCTCCTCGAGCATGTTGTTCTCTCACCCTTATACCGGTGATCGAATCACATGTCTCATTGAGCTTATTACCCAGTAGTCGGTAGTACCTCACCCTGGTGATTCCCTGGAGGAGTCCTGTATGGATGTTCCCCAGCAAGGTCCCTTAGTGAATTCTCCCCATCTGAATTCGGATTTTCATCCGAAGTATCCTTGGCGGATAATTCCGCTGTATTGGCATGTCCCCCAATACATGCGTCCTTGAGTCAGCTCGGGTCTTTCCATTGATTTATTCTTTTGAAATTCTGCTCCCCAAGCTTTGAGTCGTGCCCTGCTCACGCAATTTATCCCCTCTTCTATCCCCATAAGAGTCCTAGAGTCTCTATCCCATTGAGTGTGTTACTCATATGGATTGTCTTTTTCTCCGGATTTCTTTTCTCTTTGTGGGCACGTATCCCCACGAAGTATTACCCTTTTTTTGCATACATACATCTACATCATGAGGTCTCTTAGGGACCAAATGTCGTCTCTTTGTTATTATTTAAGCCCATTCTACCTCGTCGAGACGAAGATTTTAACCTTCACTTCTCCGACCAGAATGACCTTAAATAGGGGCATCTGTAAGACCCCAATTTTGGCCCTAAGATCCCTCATGGCATTATAACATTGCATTTGCAAAGCCTCAAGGATCATGAGCATCTTGGTTCCCTTTGCCTTTGGGTGGGACCTCTTGTGAGTGGTTTGAGATCACCAAGCATGCTTGAATTGTATATCATTGCTTTTCTCATTTTATTTACTAACCAAAAGCACAAAAATATGTAACTAACATTTCTTGTTTGTAGCTTGAGCAATCACAAGGTCTAAAAGCTTCTAGGAGATCCTTTGTGCAATGAAAAGGTCAAAAGGAGATGAAAGCAAACATGGTAATGGTTCCCAAAGCTCCCATCCATCAAATATGGCTCCCAAGTATCTCAATTCATCATTTTTATCAAAGTAAGTCAAGGGGTTTGAGGTTTGTTTCCCAAGGAAACCCTAATTCATCTATTCATCAATTGTGCCTTGCTCTTGAAGCAACCTCAACCCATGGTCAAATACAATCAAGGGAAGTTCTATAGTTCATCATTTCATGAATATTTGAACTTATTTGAGTGCCCTCAATCATCAATTCATCAAGGTAGGAGTTGTGGACTTTAGAAGTTGATCAGTCAATTCATCTGACTATCTTGAAATACAGACTTTAGAAGTTGATCAGTCAATTCATCTGACTATCTTGAAATACACTGAGACCTAACTTTTTATGTGTTGGTCAAATGGAGATGATCCCAAGAGAAAAAATGTTGTTAAGGAAAATATGAGCAACTTTCATGTTCATCAAAATTTGATTTGAAGCTTGGAATATCATCATCCATTTCAAGACATTATAGGTCATTTTGACTGAAACCCTAATTTTGGATCAACTTCCCAAGAACATAACTCATTCATTTTTCATGATCTTGAGGTGGGACCAAATGAATTGGAAATATAATTGTGTCTAATTAAAATGTCATGTTGAACAAAATTTCAAAATATCAAAAGAAATACATGTGATAATGCAAAACATTATAGGTCACTTTGGGCCAAATGCATTGAAATGTGAAAAAGTCCAACTTCAAGTGCCTATAACGTCTTCATTAAAAATCCAAATGATGCAAAATTTAAGTTCACATTGATTGTCTTGAAAAGATTTACAACTTTCATGTTGAAGATTTTATCATTTGGAGCATGCATCATTGAGATAGAAGGGCTTGAACATTGGCCAAATTTGGAAACTTCACATATGCATGTTTTACACCCTACGCTTCAAGCTCAAATTTCACTAATTTCCAAGGCCCAATTGGAATTTTGATCAACATAGCATTTGTTCCTTATGCAACAAGCTTTCTAACCATTACTCATAAGGTAGCATTTGGAGTTTGGAAGCACCATTTTCGAAGACATGAAGAATTAAGTGCATTTTGTGAAATTCAATTCAATTGCCATGCATGAGCTGATTACACTTGATATACACGTCCATTTGCATTTCACATGAACTCAGTAGGTTATTTCAGCCTTCATTGGGCCTTCCACATGATCACACAAGCCCATGCAATGCAAAATCCATTTGCCATGCACACGAGTTAGCTCATGCATTCAACTCTCTCAATCTATAAATACCTTGCCATAGCTCTTCAATTCTCCAACCTGAAGGCGCCTGAAATGCTGCAAGATTGAATCCCTAGCCATACCTAAAGGAACAACTCCATTTTTCTCCAAAAATTCAGATCTGAAATTCAATTACATTTGGTTGAATTTTCAGATCTAAAGTTCCTAGACCTTCATCATTTGATCTATTGAAGTTTCTGTTTGCAAAAGGAACCAAAGAGAGTGACTCAATTCTTCATAATCCAAAGGTTTTGCTCGACTGAATCTTGCTTCGAATCTCATTATACTTTGCTCCATTTGCCTTAATATTGTGTTGTCTGAAGTCATCTCTATAGAGGCATCATTATTGTGTGCTTAATTGTTGAAATCGAGCAAGTTCAGTTGAATACCACCAAACTTCCATCTCTGATTTCTCTCTTAATAGGAATCTAGAGTGGAAGTGAGTGGCATAGGAGTGATGTACATCACTTCACCTTTCGAATGGTGCTTGGATCGTTGATTTTAGTTAGCATTTGAACCTCTGTGTTTTTTGATCTTCGCCGGAGCTCACCGGAGAAGACGGTGGCGCTGGCCACAGTCTCTTTGCCAGATCAAACATGAGCCGTTGGATGCATTTCCCAATTTATATCACAACCATCAGATCTTATGACTTTTGATAATGCCCCATGAGATTCATTTGACTAAGGACTTTGGTAGGCGCGCGCTGATAGCCTTTGGATGTGCCAGCTCAATTAATGAGCCATCATCCAACGCCTCTCCTTTTTTCATATTTTCTTATTTCTGATTTTATTTTCTTTGATTTCTTTTAATTCCATTTTATTTCTAAAATCCATATCTCTTTTATTATTGGTCCAAAAAATATGGGACCAATTGCATTATTTCTCTTTTAATTTGTAGTTTCTAAAAATGATTTTTAATATTTTTTATTTTATCATTTGCTATTTTTTGTAATTTTCTCTTTTCTGGTTATTTTTAATTCATTTTAAATAGTTTTTGATATTCAAAAAATACAAAAATATTTTCTCAACCTCTTTGAATGATGATGGATCTATGAAAAATATTCTCATCAATTTATTAATTGATTTGAGATTTATTTGAGATTTTACTTCAATTAGGTTATTTTTCTTCATTTTTAATGGATTAAAAATAGTTCCTGACCTTTAAAAATGCTGAACTTTTTTTGTCAAACTTTATTTGACCTTGTTGAACTTGGGATAATTCACTTGGACTTTTCAAAGTTGATTTGAAGTGAATTTGAAGTTTGACCTTTCTTTAATATTTTAATTCAAGTTTATTTTCAAATATTAAAAATGCCAAAAATATTTTGCTTACTTCTTGACTTCCAATCTTCATCTCACTTCTGTTTTTTATGGTTTGACCTTGACCTTCCCTATCTTTGGTCAACATTGGTAGATTGGTACATTCCATTTCATCTAATGCACTTTATTTTCTTCATTTCCATTATCTTCATCTTCTTCTTCTTCTTTTCTTTTTTGATCAATGAGTTAAAGGTTGATAAGTTAGCATTGATTAGGGAGGTTTAATCTTCCTTGATTCAAATCTAATTCATCTTGATCAAATGATCAAGTGAATGGCTTTGCATTAAGGATAAATTGCTTCTTAAATTATGCAAAGGACTTAAACCAATACAAGATCAATTCTCATCTTCTTTTGGCATGGCAAGTTGTTGGAACTTGGTTCATTAATCAAGACTTCTAACTTGTGTTGTTGCCCACATTATTATTGACCGGCCTCAGATAGTTGTGACTTCTACATAAGTCCAATTACGGTTGCTTAACATAGCGCTAAATTTGCCTTTTGGCACACTAACTACTAACACTAATCATTAACTATTGACATTTACTTTTTGCTCTTTACATTTATGCAATTTATTATTCTTCTACATATTATTCATTTGCTTTTTCCTTTGCTCACTTGAGCACATGTTTATGTTAATGCAATTTTCCTTTTGCTCAGTTGAGCACATAATTGTGTATATATCATTGTGTTTGTGTTTTGTTTTGATTGTTGTGGACCAAATGCAAAGAAATGAACAAATAGACTTAGACTTTAGGACTTTCCCTATGCAAATTTGGAGTCAAAGAGCAACTAGGCATTGGGCCTTTAAAGTGCTATAAATGTTGAAGAGAACTTTGAAAGGACCAATTTCTTGTTTGTTAATAGAACTTTTTGATGTGTGTATTCTTGTGCTAGGAATTCCAACATTGAGCCAAATTGAGGAACCATTGCCATAAGTTTCTAAGAGAGAGAGATCTAAAAGCCATTGGAAGATTCCTAGGAGCTTGTTTTGATTATGTGCTTGATTGCTTGAGTATTTGCTTATCTTGCTTGCATATTCCAAAGGATGGGAGCTACTTGGATCATCAATATTATCTCAAGAGAGGAACTCCATTTGTGGTCTTACTTCTTATCCCTTACCTCTTGTATGATTAGGACTTTAGCCATTCTTCTTCTTCCCTCCACTCTAACCCAAGCCAAAACTTCTGTGCAAACATTTAACACTTGTTTTCAAACATTAGAAACCTAAGCCTTATGCTTTTGATTTTCAAACTTTTCATAACACTTATTTTGAATTGAACCTTTAAGTCAACTTTGATTATACTTTGTACATACCCTTTCAATGGTAAATATAACCCATTCAAACGTCTTTTTGTGGTTTCAATGGCCACTTTCTTATCAAAATTTTCATAACCTTTAGCTATTAGGTTTGAGTTATCCTTGAGGTAGATATAATACTCACCTATATCCTTAGTGATGGACAATGAGTCTTCCATGCTTATTATAGGGTTAACCCCTCACTAGCATGTTGAAGCTATCCTCACATGGTGGATTTGTGGTTTTGGATTGAGTTTTCTCCCTTGGATAACAAAAGACCTTAAGGCTTTTGGACCAATCAATTCACCAACTTGTTTTGAGATTTTTACCCCGAACTACGAGGTTTTGATCCTAATCTTTTTTAAGATGGTACTTAGGCAATGGGTTCATCCATCCAAACACAAAATGTAAATAAACTTGTATATTCTTTCCTCATCTCTTCAATCATGTTTGCACAAATAAATTTTCACAAAATACCAACGTTACACCCAATATGAGAAGGGCTCCCTAGGAGTACCTAGGATGTTTTGGGTGCTTAAAACCTTCTCATTGCATAACCAACCCCCTTACCCAGATCTCTGACATTTTTACTAGTTTTTGATTTGATAAAACTTTTAGGTTTTTGTTCGCTTTCTAACCATTCCTTTGGATAAATAGAAGTGTGGTGGCGTCTCGACTTGTATGGTTTACCTTGGATTTAGTCAATATCTCTAATGGTAACGAATACCCCGCTACACGCACAAGCGCCCCCTCCTATATGAAGAAGTTGAACCTTTAATTGTACTTACACGAACTTAAGATGATTTATGGTTAATAATATGTATAAATAGGCTAATCATTTTCTTGGACGGGAGACACCTTACTACATTTCACTTTTTTTAGTTTTAGTTCTCTTGTCCTTGAAGGAGAATAGCGATCCAAAACGCAACGAAAATTAAAATTTTCTCCTTTAGTGATCCTTACGAATGGGCATGATCAGTGATAGAATCGTTACCTCTTATGGGGATTGAAACCTTTGATGCAGATCTAAGGAGTGATCACGAACGTTGAATGAGGACAACGCCTTTACTCAGTCTACACTAACGGATTCCTTCAATCTCAGTACTAGCTGCTACGAATGAAGGCTTTCAGTGAGAGAGAGAGAGAGAGAGAGAGAGAGAGAGAGAGAGAGAGAAACAAAATTTCAACTGAACAAATACTTCTGCACAAGGGTTCTATTTATAGAACCACTTGTGTGGGCTGCAAGCTAAAAAACCCACTTAAGTTTATGTGGCCCATATCTTATGATATGCCAAAATCACTTAAGCGCGTGGTACCTTACCATATTTTGTATTCTACTTAAGTACATCGTACCTTACGATGTTCTACAAGTCACTGAAGTGCACCGTACCTTACGGTGTTCCTTATTTACTCTATCTCTCATCAATCCGTCCTTTTGTGTGTGACCCTGTAGGTTTTCGTGACATTGGCAATTATATTAAATCATGTATTTATCATAATAAATAAGGAGCGGTATCTAGAAATACATCACTGCTACCCAAGACACGAAAATTTCATATGATCTGACAAATCCTTTTGTGATAATACTTATGTGTACAATTACCTTATTGCCCTTATGTCTATATTGAACACAAGGCATAAATCGTGTCATCCTTGTCCAATTCAATATCAGGCCCTCATACATTTATCCTGTTACGCAAGATGGACAAATTCCGTCTAGGTCACTCATGTCCCTTAACATGCTTCGTGGAGTACCCATCAACTGTCTTTATGGTCATCCAGTTACGGACAATGTTTGATCAACAATAAGGCACTCAACTCTACATCTAGGGTCCATAGTGGTTTCAGGTCGAAGGGTGGTATACACCACTATCACCATGAGAATAACTTATGACACTTGGATAACATTCTATATAGTATTCTCATAGTGGGTCAATCCAGTATAAATATTACTCTTAATATTCATACCTATGTTTAAGACTTGATAACTCCTTATCCATGATCCATGAGATGTGATCATCAGTCTATATACATAATAGTCTTAATGCTTTAATGTTATCCCACTTTACAATAAAGCTCGACTACAGATACTTTAAGAATAATGTCCTTATGTTTAATGGGATCTCATGATTAAGTCACATTGGATACATTAAACAGACTAGCTATTCTAGGGACTTTATTAAACAAACATAATAAAGAAAAAACCTTTTATTATTAATAAATAATTCGATATAAGTACCAAAAGTATTGGCCTCTAGGGCTTTACACCAACAATTCTAATTGTTGCTAAGTTTATTTCTTGCAACTCTAAGAAGTTGTATTTTGTAGCATTTTTATTTATCATTATTAAAGTAATATTTACTCCATTCAGGTCTATCCTTACCATTTAAATCATTGTTGCTTTTACTTTGTTTTTTAAATTATGCATGTTATCCTTTTTATCATTTATTTTGTAATGTGTTTCACCATGAGTGAGTAGTCCATTAAGGACAAGGGGTCGTGAGATATATCTCATGGAAAACCCCAATTGAGTCACCTGTATGTGAATAATTAGAAAAACCAATAGCAAATTTGTTGAAGCCGAGGAAACTCAGATACCGATGGTATACTGAAAGGGTATGAATTAAAATTTGAAAGGGGATTTCTAAACAACCGAGTTCGAGGAGATAGTGAAAGGGTCTCTCGCTCTCGGTTGAGAAAACCTCATAGTCATGCTAAATAAATGTTCTTAGTTGAATGATTCAGGCTAGAGAAAGCAGACAAATTAACCATCAGAGAGTGCAACACGCCGTGATAGTAGGTTTTGTACAATTTTGTATATTTTTTATATAACTCAATATGTTTTTCACATATTTGATTCAAAGAGGAAATTGGGTACGTTAAGATAGGTAATCATGTACCCCATGTCTTGTCTTTTATTTCTGTTAAATTTATTCATTAACACTGAAACCTCAGTATTTTGATCGCCTTAGCTTTACATTGCTAGAGTAAAAATCGGTAATCAAATAATATCTCTTTGTGGTTTGATATATTTTGTACTATTTCTCATTGCCTGAACTTGCGACTTGCATTAACTTTTTCGCTCCGTTGTTGGGGAGATAATTTTTTATATTGAAGTTTTATTCTATCACTGTCTACACTGAAGCAACTTTTATCTTTCTATTTTTTTATTTCTATGCAAAGAGCACCCCCCTTTCAAAATTATCCTCGCCAAAGAGTCTATCTAAGATATGGCCATTCTTAAAATGTAAATGGAGAATTTTTTGCGGCTGTCCCATCTCGAAAAATACGATCCTTCGCGATGGTCGTGGAAAAATGTTCCAACAGAGTCGCCATTGAACTTTATTTATTCCAATGAATGAATAGGAAACTATTGATAAAACCTTTAAAAATAGAATAATGGTCGTCGCAACCAAATTCAGGGTTCGGGAGTCGATTACACAAGGGGAAGTGTAGCGGTAAAAGTTTTCAGATTGAGCTATTGATTAATTTAACTCACAAAGCAAGAGTCTTTACCGTGCTTTTATTGTTTCCAAAGAAAAAGGGAAAAAGTACGAACAAAACCCAAAGAAGTTTTAAAATAAAACTAACAAAAAGAGAACAAGGGTCCAGAGGTTAGTTATGCAAAGGGAAGGTATTAACACCCTAAACATCCATGGTACTCCATGGGAACCTCTTTGAAAATATGTACATTTTAGTTTGAAAAAGGGTGTTGTTTGTTAAAAGATTGGAGAGATGGGAAAAGAAGTATATTTTCTTTATTTTGTGTTTGCCAATACTTTTGAAGTCTCATGCTTACGTATCAAGAAAGTGCAATGGAGAATCAAAACCTCGTACGTCATGGTAAAAATAACAAAGGGAGTTTGTTTTGATTCATTTTTTTATGGAAAAAATATTTTTTCATTTTAAGTAGAATACTCAACTAATAACCCACAAGTATGAGAACTTTGCATCATCATGAGAAGGGCTCCAACTTGGATAAGGATCAACAAGTATACCACTAGCTCTCACGAATGGAAAACGATTATCATCAATACTATGGAGATAGGAGAATTATAACTCAACTATGGAAATGACTCATGTCTAATGCCTTAGGAAAAGTTTTAAAAGGAAAAATGCACAAGTGCACAAAATGGTTTGAATGAGTTAGGCATTTTTTAGTCTTTTGAAATTGGTCTAAACATGCTTAAGATGGATTGGCATTTATTCAGAAAAAGGTTTTGAAAATCACTTGACAAAAGTCAAGATTTATTAAGAAAATGGTTTAAGTTTGAAAACAATAAGGTTTTAAAAAAGAGAGAAGATTTTGAAATTAAAGAAGGGGAAGAGAAGATAAGATTATCTTAAAGCATAAAGTAAAAGTTAGGGTGGAAAGATCTAACCAAGAAATATCAAGCTTCATGACATAAGTCAAGCAAGAATTCTCTTATTTGGATTAAGCCTTAAACAAGCTAAGGTAAGCAAATCACAATCCATGTATCAGATGAACTCAAAGTAACCAAGCCAAGTCTTCTCATAGAAATCCAAATTCAAAGGTATCAGATGAATTCCAAGGTCTCAAGTCACAAGTCCCAAAGCAAAGGTCAAGATCCTAATTCTAAGTCCATAACTCCGCAATGGTGCCAAGGATGATAACCACAAGTCCATGAGTTAGGAGAAATAAGTTCTTTTTTAGGTTTTTTTTATTAGTGTTTTCTTTACAATGATATAAAAGAAAGGTCCAAATGGACAAAGAACAAAATGACATAATCACAAACAATATGATATGAAATACTAAATATAAAGTATAAAGTAAATGACATAAAATAAAGGCATAAAGAAAATGACATTAAAATAGAAATTAATATAAGTTAAGAGTTAGTAAAAGATGTTAGTGAAGATGAAAAGATGTTTTGGTCATTTTTTGGAGAACACTCAACTATCCACTCACAAGAATGAAAATATGAACCTATACATCATTTATGAGAAGGGCTCCAACTTGGATAAAATCAACAAGTATGCCACTAGCTCTCACAAATGGAAAAGGAACAACATTTTCACACAATACCATGAGGAATAGGAGACTTACAATCTCATTATAAAAATGCCTTACTTTCGGGACAAATTTAGCGTTATGTTAAGCAATCATAATTGGACTTATGTAGAAGTCACAATCATCTGAGGCCGGTCAATAATAATATTTTTGTTAATACGTGCTAGAGAAATGATATGTAAATTATTCTCCTAAAGCCATGCCACACAAAAAAAGAAAGAAAGGGGATGATCAAGCACAAAGGCTAGAAGGATGGTCCATTACTTCAATCCACACTTCATGACACTTGGGGCAAACTTATGCATCAATCCAAAGTACCTTAAATGATTAATGATCACATAGAAGGTAGATTTGAAATGATGAAAGTTCATCAAGTACCAATTCACACATCTTGAACAAGATGGACACAAGTCATCCAATTGATCAAAGAGAAAAGAAGGAGATGAAGAATAGAGACACAAGAGAAGTCACACCCAAATTGGATCAAAACTTTAATCAAATCATCATCAAAATCAGTCATCCATTTTAGTGGATTACAATATTCACCCCATCAACACCCAAGATCCATTGAGTTTGATAAAACTTGAGGCCCAAACCATCATAATCCAAGGGCAACAGAAGTCCACAAGGTCATACAAATATAAAATGTAATTAAATGAAATAAAAATGCATCAATGGTATTTTAAAATGATTTTTAAAATATAAATAAAATGGAAAATCCATAAAGTCCTTCAAAACACCAAATAAATGTTCAAGAAAATTATGGAAGGTTGAAAATAAAATAAGAAAATATAATAAAATTTTCAGAATTTTAAAATGCAAAAAAATATTTTTAAACCAATTTAAACAAAGGAGAAAATGGAAGTGGATTACAATTTTCACCCCATCAACACCCAAGATCCATTGAGTTTGATAAAACTTGAGGCCCAAACCATTATAATCCAAGGCCAACAGAAGTCCACAAGGTCATACAAATATAAAATTCAATTAAATGAAATAAAAATGCATCAATGGTATTTTAAAATGATTTTTAAAATATAAAGAAAATGGAAAATCCATAAAGTCCTTCAAAACACCAAATAAATGTTTAAGAAAATTATGGAAGGTTGGAAATAAAATAAGAAAATATAATAAAATTTTCAGAATTTTAAAATGCAAAAAAGTATTTTTAAACCAATTAAAACAAAGGAGAAAATGGAAAATTCATGAAAAATAGAAAAACAATGAAATAAAATGTCGGAAAATAAAAATCAGATGAAGAAAAATAAAAATAGAATTTTAGAAATTATTTTTGGATTTTTTTGGATAAAAAATGAAATTCCTATGAATTTTTAAAGAAAAAGAAATTAAAAATAATAAAAGAAAAAGAATTAAAATCAGAAAAAACTCGGAGCGTTGGATCACGCATCATTAATTGACGTGGAAGATCCAACATTCCAATGGTTAGGATGCATGGTGGAACATGCTGCATGCCAAACACAAGACCTAGTTTAAATTCAACAAATTAAAACATTTCAAATTGCCAACATGTCTGGTTCAAACTCAGACCACCTGAGAAAAACTCCGGTCGACTTCTTTGGTTAGATCTCGCCGGAGTTTCATCGTTTGGTAAATTCAAGACACGAGACCACCACCATTGTGACCCTCTTCTCATCCTGAATTCAACCTCATGCTCAAAATTCATGTATGTGAACTGAGCAAAGGGAATTTCAAAGAAATTCTAGAAACAAGCAAGCCACGAAAAAAAAATTAAATGATGAACACGATCAATCAACACCAGATAAGTTAGGGGAAAGCTTCAGAGAGTGAAAGACTACATTGTGGTAACTTGTTTGAGTTTAAATGATGCTCAGAACTACCTTGTCCAGATGGTGATCAGAATTTGATGAAGCTTGATCTGGTTAGAGCACTTCAGAAGGTCTCAGAGCTTGGGAATTATTGTAAAAGTTTTAGAGGATGTCGATGGAGCTAATGGAATCAAGAAATTGGATTGAAACAGGTTGAAACTCAAAACACTATAGTTGAATTTTCAGGAAAAATTTCAAGTTGCAGCAGGGGTTTCTTGGCTCTCCAAACCTTGCAAATGAAGGCAATAGCTTCCTCTATTTATAGGGAATGTGTTTGGATCCAAATATGTGTCAGATGATGCAGAATTCATGCAAAACGAATTTGATCAAAGTTTGTGAAAAGTGTGACTTGAAACTCATCAAAACTCTGTCAAATGATGTGTTTTAAGTGTCAATTAACTTCTGGAGACTTGTTAAAACATGTCTAGGACCAAAACACTTTCTAATTTGGCTTGGAATTAAGATTAATCATGATTAAATTTTGGGCAATGGTGATTTTTTCAGTTTCAAGTCACCATGTTCAACTCAATGGGGCATCCTACTCAAGAGGCTTTGTGATCACATTCTTTTTGCAATGTATTAACATCATAGCCAAGATTACAATGTGCCGAGAAAGGTTACATTTGGATGTTTGAGCATAAAGTTATGGCATGTTGAAGTTGACATGAAAAACTGGTTATGTAACTTAGAAAAATTTGATTGTTTCATGGTTGAAAATGACATATAATGTCCCAATGAATTCCATTACCTTCCATGCATATTCCTACCTTGGTCCTTGAAGAAAACTTGTAGAAGGTATCACCAATGGCATTATGCAAAAGGAATCAGCTTCATATGTTGAAAATTGAGGAAGTTATGATCCTTGAAAGTTAGGAAAAAGTTACTTAAAAATAGGTTAAATTTCACTAAGTCCACAAATGACCTATAATGTCTCCAAACTTTTTATGATCCTCCAAGCATAATTGGTTGTCATGTAAATATAAATTGTAGAGGATTTTGAGAAGAATCATATGTAAAAAGGGTCATTCAAAAATGTTGAGAATTGAAGGAGTTGTTATCTTTGGAACTTTGACTTCAAATTATTGACTTTTAGGTCTAACTTCTGGGAACAAGCTTGTGTATTTGTACTCTTCTTGCATTTCAAAGCACATGGGTAATCATATGAACTCAAAATAAGGTGTCCTTAATTTTATCTTAATTAAACTTCTTAAATCTAGAAGTTGCTTGTTGAAGAAGGCATGGAAATAAACACATGAACCTTTGACTTTCCTTGAGAAGTAAGAAACTAAACTTTTAGATGCTCTTGATTTGAAAATCGCTACCTTGAACAATAAACTTAAGGGAAATAAGACATATTTTTGGTATTTTGATTAGTGGTTAGATAAACAATGAATCAAATAAACACAAAGGTAAAACAAAGAGGTGATTGGTGATCCCTAAAAAAGAAAACCCAAAGATGGATAAGGGGAAGGACCAAAATGTGACCTTGCTTGTGTGAAAAAATGCAGATGACATGTGGGATCTTAGGGTTAAAAATTAGGGTATGACAGATAGCCATATTTAAGTTTCTTCAGTTTGGAGGTATGAAGGTTGAAATCTTCGTCTCAACAAGATTGAAGAGACTTAAATATCAAAGACCCGATTTTTGGCCCTAAGATACCGTAAGATGTCTATGATATGATATGAATGCAAACAAAGATCTATGTGTGGAATATAGAGCCATGAGAGACAAAGAACTGCTAGAGAAAAAAAGAGACTGAAATCTCGCAGGGGAAAGACAAATTCTAAAGGGGTATCTAGCTGGGTACATACAAAGTTATGCAGGGGGAAAAGGAAGAGCTCGAAAATAACCGATGCATGGTTAGAAAACGAACTAAAGATCCAACGGGAAAGACTTATCAAATCAAGACTTCACCAGGGAAAGGTAATCAACAAATGGGGAAAACTCCGACTCCGTTAGGAGAGGAATATCACCTAACTATCATCTGAGTGATAGATTAACAAAGGTAATAAATCAAGGAGAACGATCACCAACTACCAGCAAAGTGATAACTTAGCAAAGGTAACCATTCAAAGGTAAAAGGAATATTACCTACTATCATCCGAGTGATAGCTTAACAAAGGTAATAAATCAAGAAGATTTATTACCAACTACCAGCCAAGTGGTAACTTAAAAAAGGTAACCAATCAAAGGTAAAAGGAATGTTACCTACTATCAGCTGAGTGATAGCTTAACAAAGGTAATAAATAAAGGAGAATGATTACCAACTACCAGCCAAGTGATAACTTAAAAAAGGTAACCTATCAAAGGTAAAAGGAATATTACCTACTATTAGCCGAGTGATAGCTTAACAAAGGTGATAAACCAAAACATAATGATTACCAACTACCAGTCAAGTGATAGCTTAACAAAGGTAATCAGTCAAAGGGGTACCAAAGTTCAGACCAGGAATGAACTGGAGAGAAGCGGTCAAAGAGGACTCAATCCAAAGAGGTTATGAACTCAACTGGAGATTGATTTCGTCCAGATAATGAACTGGAGAGGAAAACTGAAACAAAAATCTTCCACGAGGATCAGGCTCCTCGGGGAATTATAAAGGATAAACTATTTCTACTTAAGGTCGACACTCTAGTGGAGAGAGGACGCACACACTCAGCAGGGAGAGAAGTTTTAGAGAGTGGTGAGGAATTATTGCAAAAATGAAAAACGCCCAAATAAACGCCATGATGTTATGCACAGGCGTATGTTATGCTGACAAAACAAAAGCAAAGGCGCGAGACTGATAACACAGTACAACCATATACTCGGCTAATCTCAACAAGATGAAGATGCTGGCAGAGATTCATTAGGGATCACACCGCTCTTGCAATATGATGTTGGGGTGACTGTTATAAAAAAAGATTTGGTCTGGGGAAGAACTGAACTCCGATCTTCATGATCTTACCATCCTTGGGATTGCCATTAACCTTCCTCTTTTATATTCATAAGTCGAGGAAAATACATATCTTTTTTTTTGTAAATTTTCAAAAATATGATTATTTAATTGTTTTTGTTTAAAAAGTTATCATAAAAAATAAATGAAATTTCATAGACTGGAACAAATATAAGAATAGCAAACAAATGGGTAAAAGGCTCAAATTTTATTGATAGAATGATAGTCCGCAAATGGAATGACTCCAGGGATCATTACAAAGTTGGAAAATGGTAAATACATGGAAACTGCTACATTGAAATATAATGACCATTATTCTCCCTAACAACTTTGAATTCCTCTATGCTCAAAACTTCGGTCGAGGATGACTGAATGAGAATCTTAGATAGACAGTTTTGCTTCAAACGATCATGTCTGGTCTGATGCACTTACCTGCTGTATTCCCTAAATTTTTCCTAGATTTCCTTTTCAAGTTTAATCTACCGGGATGATTGTTTTCTATTTTATGTCTTTAACTATTGCCTGGACCTTCCTTTCGGGTTTTCAATCCACTGAGACACTCAATTTTTCTTAAGTCTCCCTTTTGGGTTTCCAACTTAGCGAGCTGTTCTTTTATTTTTTTCTAGGCGAAGTATTTCTTGACTGCATCGGCATTCACATGATGAGGGAGCTCCTCACCATCCATAGTTGTAAGAATCACTGCACCACCATAGAAATCTCTCTTAAAAACATATGGGCTTTCATAATTAGGAGTCCAATTGCCCCTAGAATCAATGTTGAAAGACAAGATCAAGATCTTCAGGAGCTTAAGATCAACTTCTCTGAATACACGAGGTCTAACATTCTTGTCAAATTCTTTCTTCATTTTATTTTTATATAACTGACCATGACACAAGGTTGTCATTCTCTTCTCTTTAATCAAATTCAACTGATCATATATGCTCTGACACCATTCAGCCTCAGATAAACTAGATTCCATCAGGACTTACATTGATGGGATCTCAACCTCTACAGGGAGCACTGCCTCCATGCCATACACAAGAGAGAAAGGGGTTACCCCTATTGAAGTGAGAATTGACATACAGTACCGTACAAAGCAAATATAAGCATCTCATGCCAATCTTTATACGTCACAACCATATTATGAATGATCTTCTTAATGTTCTTATTTGCGGCTTTAACAACCTCATTCATCTTGGTTCTATAAGGAGAAGAGTTACGATGTTCAATCTTGAAGTCATCACGAATCTCTTTCATCATTTTGTTATTCAAGTTGGACCCATTATCAATAATAGTCTTACTTGGAACACCATATCGACAAATAATCTAATTCTTGATAAATCGGACTACAACCTGCTTGGTCACATTAGCATAAAATGTTGCTTCAATCCACTTGGTGAAGTAATCAATAGCCACCAAGATGAAACGATGTCCATTCGAAGCTCTGGGTTCAATCAAACCAATCAAATAAATTCCCCACATAGAGAAAGGCTCTGGAGATGAAATAATATTGAGAAGCGTCGGAGGCACATGAATCTTATCAGCATAAATCTGACATTTATGGAACTTCTTCACATATTTACAGAAATCAGATCCCATTGTCAACCAATAGTAACATATCCTTAACATATTTTTAGCCATTGCATGTCTATTGGCATGAGTACCAAAGGATCCTTCATGAACTTCTCGCATTAACATGTCAGCTTTGTGTCTATCCATGCATCTGAGCAAAACCATGTCTAAATTTCTCTTGTCATATCTTCATTGAGAAAGAAATTACCAGTCAGTCTTCTAAAAGTCTTCTTATCTTTGTTGGATGCCCCAAGCAGGTATTCTTGACTTTGGAGGAAACATTTAATATCACAATACCAGGGTTTATCATCTGTAACTTCTAATGTTGCAAACACATGAGCAGGTCTGTCAAGGCGCATAATTGTGATACTGGGCAAGTGATTCCAACAATTTACTTTATACTTAGAAGACAGAGTAGCTAGAGCGTACGCCATCAGATTCTCATCACGAGGTATATGATGAAACTTTATTTTGTTAAAGAGGCTTGACAACCTCCTTGCATAATCTTTGTAAGGAATCAGGCCAGGATGACGCGTATCCTATTCTCCTTTAATTTGATTAACCACCAAGGCTGAATCTTCGTACACATCTAGGATCTTAATTCTCAAATCAATGGCTTCTTCGAGACCCACGATACAAGCTTCATATTCTACCATATTATTCGTAAAATCAAACATCAACATTGTAGTAAAAGGGATATGAGAACCCTTAGGAGTAATAATGGTTTCCCCAATTCCATTATCATAAGCATTAATAGCTCCATCAAACACTAAACCCCATCGGGATCCAGGAACTAGTCCTTCTTCAGGCAATGGTTCATCATGATCTTTAGCTTTCAAGTACATAACATCTTCGCCAGGGAAGTCAAACCTAATGGATTGATAATCATCGATCGGCTATCGAGCCAAATGATCTGCGAGAATACTTCCTTTAATTGCTTTCTGAGAACGATACTCAATATCGTATTCAGATAATAACATCTACCAAAGAGAAATCCTTCTAGTTAAAGAAGGCTTTTCAAAGATATACTTGATTGGATCCATTTTAGATATCAACCAAGTGGTATGATTGATCATATAATGGCGTAAACGTTTGGCAACCCATGCTTAACCACAACAAGTCTTTTCAAGGATGGAGTACCGAGACTCACAGTCTATAAAGTTCTTACTCAGATAGTAGATGGCACACTCCTTTCTACCAGTTACATCTTGTTGTCCAAGCACACAACCCATGGACTCTTCTAATACGGTTAAATACATAATCAAAGGTCTTCCTTCCACTTGAGGATAAAAGATAGGAGGTTCAAGAAGATACTCCTTGATGTTGTCAATAGTTTTTTGGCAGTCCTTTATCCAAACAAAACCTTGATCTTTGTGGAGAAGTTTGAAAATTGGACCACATGTGGCAGTCATGTGAGATATGAATCTGGATATATAATTCAGACACCCAAGGAACCCGCTGACTTTGTTTTCTGTCTTTGGCGCAGACATTTCTTGAATAGCTCTAACTTTATCATGATCTACTTCAATACCTTTCTGGTTGACAATGAAACCCAACAACTTTCATGAACGGACACCAAAAGTACATTTATTAGGATTCAACCAGAGTTTAAACTTCCTCAACCGCTGAAACAGCTTCAACAAATATTCAACATGATCTTCTTTACTCTTCGACTTAAAAATCATATCATCAACATAAACTTATATCTCTTTGTGCATCATGTCATGGAAAAGAGTAGTCATGGCTCTTTGGTACGTTGCACCAGCATTCTTTAAACCTAAAGGTATTGCTCTATAGCAGAATGTTCCCCACGGTTTAATAAATGTTGTCTTTTCCATGTCTTCGAGCACCATCTTGATCTGATTATAATTGGAGAATCCATCCATGAAGGAGAACATATTGAACTTAGCCGTATTATCTACCAACATGTCAGGTGTGGCATAGGAAAATCAACATTCAAGATAGGTTTGTTTAAGTCTTTATAATCAACACACATCCAAACTTTATCATCTTTATTTGGAATGGGTAAAATGTTAGCCACCCACAGAGGATACTCAGGAGTAACAAGGAAACCAACATCAATCTGCTTTTGCACCTCTTCTTTATTCTTGACAGCTATATCAGGGTGAGTTCTTCTTAACTTCTGCTTAACCGGCGAACATTTTGCCTTCAACGACAAACGATGCTCTACAATATCAGTATCAAGACCTGGCATATCCTGATAAGACCAAGCAAACACATCCACATAATCTCTATGAAGCTCTACCATCCTCTTCTTAACATCAAGACAAACCAGTGCCCCAATCTTGAATTCTTTCTTGTTACCTTTAGAACCCAGATTAATCACTTCTGTAACACCCCAAAATTTGCCCTCCTTATTCACGCATTCAGTTTTAGGTCATTTAACATTAGATACATTGCATTTCATCATGTCAATCGGGATTAGCTCCAAGAAGCTTGAACATCATCCAGGACACTTTGTGGATTCTATTTAGATGATCAATCAACACAAGGGAAAGACTTGAGTTACTTCCAACAGGGGTCTATTCGTCAGTCAAAACGTTAATCTTGAAGGAGCAAAGGTTTGCTCATGAGTTGTCATGCTCGCTAGGCGAAGCCCACGTGTTATGCAAAAAAAAAAACAAAAAACGAAAAAGAAAAAAATTAAATAAATAAATAAATAAAAGAAAAAATCTCAGACTTGGACCTCTCTCAAAAGCCCACTAAGCTACTAATATTAGGCTATAAATACTAGAGTTTTCATTGAAACAAAACCTGGAGAGAAACTTAGACAGAGAGAATGAGAATTAATCTGCAGCAACCTCCAGGCAACTCTGAAAGGTTCATTCTGACTCACACACTTTCAACTCAAGCAAACCCTAACATTGGTTTGCAAATCCAGCCGTGCCATTTGATTTCAACCGATCTCTCCAATCAGGTTTGCCCTTATTCCCATTACCTTTGTGCTTTGAAGTTGAATACTCTGAATGTTTGAGGTATGATGGATGAATTTCATTAGGTTTTTGCCCACGGGTTCATAATTATGTATGAATGTATAAATAATGCCTTGAATGCTTAATCGTTTAATTTCTGAAGTGTATGCCACAGGGTTCGAGGTTTCTGAAACCATACTGTTATCCATGAAAAATCCAAAACCCGCAGGCTCTCGCTAGCACCTTCGCTAGGCGAGCACGCAGCGACGCTTCGCCAAGCCTTCGCTAGGCGAGATAGTAGCGGTCGTGATAGTAGCATTTGTTTTTTTTTCTGTTTTGCTCTAATCTGACTTACGTTTGTCATAACATGTTTTCTCCTAATCCTTATCGTGTTTCACTAACCCTTTTGTTGAGTTTTTGTGAAGGCTCACATGACTTTTGCAGGGATAGCTCGCTGGATATTCCCCTTTGCTTGTGGGATACCATTTGGGAGATTTATTCTGATTGCCTTGTTGGCACGTTTACTTTATACATGTTTGTTTTGTATGTGTTCGTATCCCCACAGGTAGCGCGGTTCCTTTGTCAAGGACTGCCTTTTTGCATGAGCATCCCTAACCCTACCAACTCATTGATTTTTCTTCTCCTGAGAACACGTTAACTCCTTCTACTACAGGCGAGTAAGTCTCCAAAGGTCGAGCATCCGGTAGATTGCGTAGTAACGTCATTCGTCCAAAACCCAATCCATAACCCCGTAGTTAGCCGAACTACGGCTTGCTCTGATTCTCATTCCATATGAGATACGTAGGCATAAGACGCGATGTCTTAGCGAGCACAATTACCCTTAACCCCTAGGTAGACGAGCTACGAAGACTCTGATTCTCATATTCAGATGAGATACGTATGCAGTGGATGCGACATCCATGCGAGTCATTTTCTTTTGACCCCTTTTTTTTAGTAAATAACACATTAGATAAACCCACACCCTTTAGACAAGAACTACAAAAGTGGATCCCGTAGAGTACTACGGATGCGTAGGGGTGCTAATACATTCCCTTCGCATAATCGACTCTCGAACCCAAGATTTGGTTGCGAGACCCTGTCTTGTTCTTTCCTTTTTCTAGGTTTACTTCGAGCGTTTCCTTTCCCTCCTTTGGGATAAATAACGCACGGTGGCGACTCTCCTGTCTTTCTTCGCCGGTTGTTTTTTTTTGCATTCCATTTTTCAAGTTGCGACAGCTGGCGACTCTGGTGGGGACCCGGTTTCCCTAAGCGAGTCCCTCCTAGCTTTTGTAGGTTATTTATTTATTGGGTGTTTATTCTTTTGTACAGTTATTTATCTTTCAGCATTTACCTGCTTTATTGCATTGTGTACATATGACTGTCGTATATGCTGGTTCTGTTTGTGAGATGAGTTCTATACTCGAACTCGAGTGCACTTAGGATAGGAGAATGGCATAGTCTTGTGACTTGTGTGGAGTTATTCCTTAGCAAGTTGACTTGCAAGCCCATTCACTTGGTGGAGGTCATGTTGGGATCAATAATGTCACACAAGTAAGTTGTGGTTAGACATTACTTTTTCCAATATAGACCTTAGAAGCCAAGGACCTTAGTTTACCAAACCCATCTTGGCCTATTCGTAGGACGTAGTGCGAAAGTCGTTCAAGTGTAAGATTTGATACGATTGTTATGCGATACTACACTCATAAGAGTCTCTCTTGAGAATATTTTTGGAATACGAGTAGTCGTTCCTCCGATAATATCCAAAAGATGGGATTATGACTATGGGAACCTTTTGTAGAACATGTTTGGCAGGTTTAAACCTTAGTACACTCCCTTTGGGTGGTTCTTAACCTAAACTCCATGCTCGTGACTTGCAACAAACCCTTGATTCATGGTTGATTCGTTCAGGTATCCTTAATATCAATGAAACTTGGGTGTTGATAAGGTGTAAACCATAATCCACCAAAAGTGGACGGTTGATATTAAGGATAACATGATCCATCCCATGACCTTTGTTTGGTGTGCTTTGCTTGATCCTCTTAATTTCCCTCCAGGCAGTGCAACCTGACAGATGTTCAAGCGGATCCAACAATTCTGATTGACATGCCATTGCATTGCATAACATCATCTGCATATTTGGATCTAACATCTCATGCTTATTCATTTGCAGGGTATTCCCTTTTTAATGGGGGGCCTTAAAATCGAATAAGCAGTGCATCGCATACCATACATACTAACCCTAGTTTGTTTTGCAGGTGTCACCGCAGTGTTTAATGTTTGTTCCCTGTTGCAGGAAGTTATTGGTCCCAAGCGAGTTCACAGGTACCCGACAAAGGAAAACCGTCCACGACTAGCAATGGACCAGATACAGAAAGAACTGGCTGATATGCGTGAAAGGATGGATCAGTTCATGACATTGATGACTGGTATGGCAGAAGGCCAGGCGAAGCTGAAGGAATTGGTTGAGCAACCGAGGCCCGATCCAGAGGTGGAAATACTAAGTGCTGAGGGGAACCCTGGTAACCCTGGGAACCCTGGTAACCCTGGGAATGCTGATAACCCTGTGAACACTGGAAACGTGGGTAACGCAAATGTTGATAGAAACCCGGGTAATGTTGGCAACACGGGAAATATTGGGAATGGTATTGGCGGAAGGTACAATGTGAATCAAGGGATTCGGATTAACGGGCGCCCCGTTACTGAAGATTGTCAGTATGATCAATTTTCTTTGCACGACGAGGCCCTCGAGACCACTCGCCGTATGGATGAGCTTGCTGAGAAGCTCAAATCTTTGGAGTCTCAAAATTCCTTAGGTTTCGATGTCACCAATCTTGGTCTGGTTCAGGGAGTAAGGATCCCTCACAAGTTCAAACCCCCTACTTTTGAGAAATACAGCGGGGCTTCTTGCCCAAGCACTCATCTCCAATCTTATCTGGGAAGGTTGGGAGCTCACACTGAAGATGAAAAGCTGTGGATGTACTATTTTGAAGACAGTTTAACTGGAGCTTCTCGTGAATGGTATTCTCATTTGTCTCGTACTACCATCAAGATCTGGAAAGACTTGGCAGAGGCTTTTGTCAAGCAATATCAATACAACTTGGACATGGCTCCAAATATGACCTTGTTGCAAGGAATGTCTCAGACTGTCAAGGAAACCTTTAGAGAATATGCTCAGCGTTGGAGACAGATTGCTGCATCCGTCCAACCCCCTATGTCTGAAAGGGAGATGGCGGACATGTTCATGAACACTCTTCAAGGAAATTATATCGAGAGATTGGCTGCTTGCCCGTCAATCAGCTTTGCAGAGATAGTGATTGCTGGAGAAAGCATCGAGAGTCTGTTGAAGATGCGTCGAATTCAAGACAACAATGCTTCCAACTCATCAGTTCCCAAGAAACCGTTTGTTGGTAACGGTCAGCGAAGAATTGAAGGTGAGACGAGCGTTGTATATGCCAGTAGAGGCAGGGGCAGAGGACGCCCTAATTATTATCAAGATCAAATGGCCGCAGTCACTATTCCAACACCTGTTCCTCAACCGCAGTATCATCCTCAACAGCAACCCAGGTACAACAATCAACAACAAGGAGGTAATCCGGGTCAGCAGAGACCCTATCAACAACGTCCAAGGCAGGCGAACCGGGTCATTGAGCCAATCCCAATGCCTTATTCTGTATTACTTCCCAAGCTGATTGACATGAATCTGGTTACGTTGAGAACTCTGGCCCCACCGGTCGATCCCAATAATCTGCCTAGAGGTTATGATGTCAACGCCAGATGTGCTTTTCACTCCAACGCACCTGGCCATACTACAGATAATTGCAAGGCTCTCCAGCTAAAGGTACAAGTTTGAGAGATGCCCAGGCCATCAATTTTTCTCCAGTGCCTAATGTTATCCAAAACCCGATGCCAGCTCACGACGGGCAGAGGATTAATGTTGTTGATAGTGGGGAAACTTTGAATTTGGTTTATGATGTGACTAAAGTGAAGACTTCGCTATCGGTGGTCAAAGATCGACTCTTGAAAGGACGGATTTTCCCAGGTTGTGGGGAAGAGTGCAAAAATTGTCAAGACACCGAGAACGGATGTGATAGTTTGAGAAGGGGTATTCAGCAACTAATAAATGAAGGTTGTCTTCAGTTCGATCAAACTCGTCCAGTGAAGAATGATGTGTCGACAGTAACGTTTTATTTCACTCCTGAAGAAATATATGTTCCCGAGAGAACTGCTCCGACAACAATATATTTCCCAGAAAGTCCAGCACCAATTTACTCTGACAACCCTCAACCGACTTTGATTGGTCTGGTCACCATCACGGTACCAGGACCTGTTCCGTATGAGAAAGTCAGTGCTATCCCGTGCCACTATGGGGCTGATATCTACTGCTAGGGGCAGAAAGTTAACGAAGAAGACATTGACATTGGTAGCTCCGCTGTAGACAATGTTGGAGGAATTGGTGGCTTCACTCGCAGTGGACGCCTATTTGCACCATCAACATTGCACACGAATGCTGAAGCTGAGGCAGCTGCCAAGGCTAAAGGAAAACAGGTATCCACCGAAGAGGTTACTACCGAGGAAGCTCCTCCTAAGACCGCATTTGAGAAGGAAGTGGATGAGTTTATGAGGATTTTCAAGAAAAGTGACTACAAGGTAGTCGACCAGCTAAATCAGACACCCTCAAAGATCTCCATTCTCTCACTATTGATGTGCTCTAAGGCACACAGAGCAGCCTTGTTGAAAGTACTGAATATGGCTTATGTTCCCCCAGAGATAACTGTTGACCAGCTGGAGTCGGTAGTTTCGAATGTACACACTAGCCATGCGCTAGGTTTCACCGATCATGACCTAACATCTGAGGGCAGGAATCACAACAAAGCCTTGCATATCACAATGGAATGCAAAGGGACGGTGCTTTCGCATGTTTTGGTTGATACAGGTTCTTCTCTGAATGTTCTCCCAAAGAAAGCCTTAACGAAGTTGGATTGCGATGACGCCATCCTGAGGCCGAGTAATTTAGCTGTAAGGGCTTTTGATGGCTCTAAGCGAGCTGTTTGTGGCGAAGTTGAGTTGCCAGTTAAGATTGTACCACAGGTATTCAAGAGTACCTTTTATGTGATGGATATCCAGCCTGCCTATAGCGGTCTGCTAGGTCGACCCTGGATTCATGTTGTCGGTGCTGTTACTTCTACTCTCCACCAGAAGCTCAAATATGGACTAGAAGGTCAGATCGTCACCGTCTGTGGTGAAGAGGATATTTTTGTTAGCCACCTGTCTACATTTAAGTATGTGGAGATGGATGGCGAGATGCATGAGATGCTGTGTCAGGGCTTCGAAGCCATAAACATTAGTGAGGTCGCGCCCGAAACTGTCTTTTCACCTGAGTATGAGAAGGTCGGGACTTCTATCTCTTCATACAAGCAAGCTGTTGAAGTGGTTAAGGCTGGTAATGCCCAAGGCTGGGGCAAATTTGTGGAGCCAATCATAAAAGAAGACAAGTTTGGATTGGGGTATACTCCGGGGTCTCAGAAGAATGAAGTCGGTACTTTCTCCAGCGGGGGTTTGGTTTCTCCCCACACCGTCAATGCTGCAGATGAAGACAAGGCTGACAGCGACTGTGACTTAGATAGCTGGATTCGCCCGTGTGTCCCAGGAGAAAAGCTCGACAATTGGTCGTCTGAAAAAGTCGTTCGGTTTACTCTATTGAAGGAGTAATTTTTATTGTTTTCCTTTTATCACATGCATAACAAAGTCTTACACTTTGACCAAGGTGTAATGACTCATCTGTAGGGCCATCCATTTAGTTACATTTCGCAATTATTTTAATCATCAATAAAGGACAGCTTTTGCAAACAATTTTGTCTTCTCTTTCTTTCAATTATTTTTACTTTTACAAAAACGGCAATGTTTCTTTTTCATGTTTCTTTTTCGTTTTTCTTTCCAAAAAATACCTCGTAAAACTGATCACCCGGATCTCACTGCTAACGACACTGCTATGGCCAAGTATGACTTCGACAATCCTATCTATCAAGCCGAAGAAGGGGTTGAGGAAGATTTTGAATTGCCTGAGGAGTTAGCCAGGTCGTTGAAACAGGAGGACCGAGCTATCACACCTTATCAGGAGGTGGTTGAGACCATCAACATTGGTACCGAAGACGACAAGAAAGAGATCAAGATCGGGGCCAGTCTACAGGCCGAGAGGAAAAGACCGTTGATCATGTACTTGACTATGTTAGAAAGGTCAATGGGTTGTGTGCTCGGTCAGCATGACGAGTCAGGTCGAAAAGAGCATGCAATATACTACCTTAGCAAAATGTTTACCGACTGTGAACAAAGATACTCACTGCTCGAGAAAACTTGCCGCGCTTTGGCATGGGCTGCTCGCCGACTAAGATAGTATATGTTGACTCACACGACTCTATTGATATCAAAGATGGATCAAGTCAAGTATATTTTTGAAAAGCCAGCAGGGTTGCTAGGTGGCAAATGATGCTGATAGAGTATGACATCCAATACACTTCACAAAAAGCCATCAAAGGAAGTGTCTTGTCAGACTATCTCACCGCACAACCGATTGATGATTACCAACCTATGAGGTTTGACTTTCCTGATGAGGACATCATGTTTCTCAAATCGAAAGATTGCGAGGAACCACTCCCGGAGGAGGGGCCTGACCCTGAATCCAAATGGATTATGATGTTTGATGGGGCGGTCAACGTCAATGGTCGCGGAGTTGGTGCAGTGTTGATCACACCGGAGGGGGTTCATATGCCATTTTGTGCCAAAATAACTTTTCCCTGCACCAACAATGAAGCCGGACGAAGCAGAATGGGTCCGTTCTCGATACAATCAACTAAGCCTAGTTGAGGAAAAGAGACTAGTAGCTATATGCCATGGCCAGCTATATCAGAGACGGACGAAGAGAGCGTTTGATCAGAAAGTGCGCCCTCGGGAGTATCGAGTCAGTGAGTTGGTACTCAAAAGAATTCTTCCTCCCAACACAGATCACAAGGGCAAATGGACACCGAACAACGAGGGTCCATACATGGTTAAAAGAGTTTTCTCTGGCAGAGCTCTGATGCTAACAACCATGGATGGCGAAGACTTCCCGTCCCCTGTCAACTCAGACGCAGTTAAAAAATACTTCGCATAAAATAGACCCGCTGGACAGTAAAAAGAATAGTCCAGGCAAAAAAGGGGCATCCCGACGAACCAAAAAAAGAATGAAGAGGTTTGGGCAAAAATTAGGGATATAAAAATCAAAAAAATGTACACCCGGTGAGTCGAAAACCTGAAAGGGCGGCTCGGGCAAAAAAGGGTATCCCGGTGGATTGAAAACCCAAAAGGGCGGTCCACGCAAAAGTTAGGGAATAAGCGAATAACTGCGATCTGAGTTCATCCGTGTTATATCACTGTTTCATTCAATCCGGAAATCTTCGAAGGTAAAAGATTGACTAATCATCCACTTCAGAAAGCAAGATGAGCAGAGCGTCTTGAGGACATACGAGCCATAGCAGAGTCGAAACTCGGTGGGACCCCGTTTCCACATTTCCATTAGGATAGTTTCTCTTGTTCAATTTATAGCGATCGCCTCTTTCCAGGGATCAGCTTCCTGATGTACTCGCCTATTCCTGGCACAAATTTTTCAACCAACAAAAGTCGAATAATTCAGTTAAAAAGCCTCTTTACTTTTCATTTATCAGTTTGTTTGCAAAAGATGTCTGAATTCTTGAGGAAACATATTGCATCTGAATGTAATGGTGGCTTTTTCAGATGACTTGTGCAGAAAAACAGTCAAAATTGCTTTGAATGTGCTTAATCACGGACGGTGAATTCAAACCGAGTAATTCCCCGGGGCATACGTGTATATTTTGGTTACAGGTCACAGGAACCGGATGCCAAGTCATGAATCCTCACCCCCAAGCGGTTGAAAAAGCCTCTCCTCTGCAGAGCAGATTCCCCAGTAGAGTTGACAGTATCCAGACTGTATATCCCCAGCGGAGTCGACAGTGCCAGACCGTATCTTCCGAGCAACAGCGGAGTAGTCGCATACCCAACAGACAAGAGGGTGGTGTTCTCAGTGTTCATCTCGTCCCCAGCAGATTATTTTTTTTAACAGATTTGTTTTAATCCCCAGCCTGAGAACGATTAGCAACTTCATATCCCCAGCAAAGGTCGATTCCTACGACATTTCCCCAGGAAGTGCTTTCCTCACAGACTCTCCTCGCAGAGCCTCGCCAAGCAAAGTTTCCATAGTTGATACTTCCCCAGCAAGGTCAACTTTTCCAAAAAGGCCGATTTATTTTCGGTGGCTCCCCGGTCCCGGCAGACGGATCGTTCCCCATAGAGCATTCAAGGATTGATACAGCGATCTGCTCCCTGTCAGAGTTGCTTCCCCAAGCAGATTTCTTTTTTCTTTTGCACCATGCATAACATTTGCATTTGCATTTGCATGCATATCAAACATACACATAAGCTGATAAACAGGTTCTTCAAAGCAGACTGAAAAATTACTTTACAACAAAAGTCATGAGATTCGGCCAGAGGATCAAGTGTGTGTGTGACCCAGCATGAGGCTCATTTCGAAGATTCAGCCTGAGAATCGTTTTCCAGAGATCCATCCTGAGGGTCATTTCGAAGATTCAGCCAGAGAGTCGACTACGAGCATTATTTCCCCAGCAAGCCAGCTGGAGGAATAGATTGACAACTCAACAGAAAATCAACCTACAAGAGGATCCAGCCCGCGGATCGCATTTAAAAAACAAAGTCGTTATAACATGTTCTAGCCTGAAGAATATGTACGAAGCCCAAAAGTGGGATATTCTCGAAGCTGCATATCTAACATGAAGACTGTAGATTTCAAAAGAGGGTCAACCAGCGCATGCCCCAGATGCGAGATCCTGATGATGGGAATTTATCATCAAAACAATCCAGATCTAGCCAGAAGATCAAAGTCAGGTCTAGCCCGAAGATCGAAAAATAGATAGATTCAGCCAGAGAATCAAAGAAAATAGATTCAGCCAGAGAATCGAAACAAAGGAGATCTAGCCAGAAGATCGAAATAGATTCAGCCAGAGAATCGAAACAATTCAGATCTAGCCAGAAGATCGAAGAAGATCTAGCCAGAAGATCGAAGTCAAGTCTAGCCCGAAGACCGGAAATAGATTCAGCCAGAGAATCGAAACAATTCAGATCTAGCCAGAAGATCGAAGTAGATTCAGCCAGAGAATCAAAGAAAATATATTCAGCCAGAGAATCGAAACAAAGGAGATCTAGCCAGAAGATCGAAGAAGATCTAGCCAGAAGATCGAAGTCAGGTCTAGCCCGAAGACCGGAAATAGATTCAGCCAGAGAATCGAAACAATTCAGATCTAGCCAGAAGATCGAAGTAGATTCAACCAGAGAATCAAAGAAAATAGATTCAGCCAGAGAATCGAAACAAAGGAGATCTAGCCAGAAGATCGAAGAAGACCTAGCCAGAAGATCGAAGAAGATCTAGCCAGAAGATTGAAATCGTATCCAGCCCGAGGATCAAAATTAACATCCAACCAGAGGACTAAATTGAGTATAGATTCAGCCAGAGGATCGAAACTCCAGATTAAGTCAGAAGACTGATTCAGATTTAGCCAGAGGATCGGAAGAGAAATAAACAGCGCGGCGTATTTCAGCATTTTTGTGGTGTTCTCGGAGCGCAAATTTTCGGTTTGTCTTTGGTATTCAATCACAGCTCACCCTGTTTGTCTGATAAGTTGTTCGCTTTCATCCTGCTCGGGTTAGCTGATGACTGAATAGGGGCAGCTGTAACACCCCAAAATTTGCCCTCCATATTCACGCATTCATTTTTAGGTCATTTAACATTAGATACATTGCATTTCATCATGTCAAACGGGATTAGCTCCAAGAAGCTTGAACATCATCCATGACACTTTGTGGGTTCTATTTAGATGATCAGTCAACACAAGGGAAAGACTTGAGTTACTTCCAACAGGGGTCTATTCGTCAGTCAAAATGTTAATCTTGAAGGAGCAAAGGTTTGTTCATGAGCTGTCATACTCGCTAGACAAAGCCCACGTGTTATGCAAAAAATAAATAAATTAAATAAATAAATAAATAAATAAATAAATCAAAGAAAAAATCTCAGACTTGGACCTCTCTCAAAAGCCCACTAAGCTACCAATATTAGGCTATAAATACTAGAGTTTTCATTGAAACAAAACCCTGGACAAAACCTGGAGAGAAACCTAGACAGAGAGAGTGAAAATTAATCTGCAGTAACCTCCAGGCAACTCTGAAAGGTTCATTCTGACTCAGACACTTTCAGGTCAAGCAAACCATAACATTGGTTTGCAAATCCAGCCGTGCCATTTGATTTCAACCGATCTCTCCAATCAGGTTTGCCCTTATTCCCATTACCTTTGTGCTTTGAAGTTGAATACTCTGAATGTTTGAGGTATGATGGATGAATTTCATTAGGTTTTTTCCCACGGGTTCATAATTATGTATGAATGTATAAATAATGCCTTGAATGCTTAATCGTTTAATTTCTGAAGTGTATGCCACAGGGTTCGAGGTTTCTGAAACCATACTGTTATCCATGAAAAATCCATAACCCGCAGGCGCTCGCTAGCACCTTCGCTAGGCGAGCACGCAACGACGCTTCGCCAAGCCTTCGCTAGGCGAGACAGTAGCGATCGCGATAGTAGCATTTGCTTTTTTCTGTTTTGCTCTAATCTGACTTACGTTTGTCATAGCATGTTTTCTCCTAATCCTTATCGTGTTTCACTAACCCTTTTGTTGAGTTTTTGTGAAGGCTCACATGACTTTTGCAGGGATAGCTCGCTGGATATTCCCCTTTTCTTGTGGGATGCCATTTGGGAGATTTATTTTGATTGCCTTGTTGGCACGTTTACTTTATACATGTTTGTTTTGTATGTGTTCGTATCCCCACAGGTAGCGCGGTTCCTTCGTCAAGGACTGCCTTTTTGCATGAGCATCCCTAACCCTACCAACTCATTGATTTTTCTTCTCCTAAGAACACGTTAACTCCTTCTACTACAGGCGAGTAAGTCTATAAAGGTCGAGCATCCGGTAGATTGCGTAGTAACGTCGTTCGTCTAAAACCCAATCCATAACCCCGTAGTTAGCCGAACTACGACTTGCTTTGATTCTCATTCCAGATGAGATACATAGGCATAAGACGCGATGTCTTAGCGAGCACAATTACCCTTAACCCCTAGGTAGCCGAGCTACGAAGACTCTGATTCTCATATTCAGATGAGATACGTATGCAGTGGATGCGACATCCGTGCGAGTCATTTTCTTTTGACCCCTTTAGACAAGAACTACAAATGTGAATCCCGTAGAGTACTACGGATGCGTAGGGGTGCTAATACCTTCCCTTCGCATAATCGACTCCCGAACCCAAGATTTGGTTGCGAGACCATGTCTTGTCCTTTCCTCTTTCCAGGTTTACTTCGAGCGTTTCCTTTCCCTTCTTTGGGATAAATAACGCACGGTGGCGACTCTCCTGTCTTTCTTCGCCGGTTGTTTTTTTTCGCATTCCATTTTTTCAGGTTGCGACAACTTCCAACGGTTCTTTATGAGGCTGAATGGCCTTCTCTTCATGCTCAAGCAATTGAGAAATATCATTAGGAATCTCTTCGTCATCCTCTTCTTCCATTTTGAACATAGGAAATTCAAAGTTGGGAGAGGGCATATGGTCATTGTTTTCAATGGGTTTAACAATGAATTTGCACAATAATTTTATGCTTGATTTTAGAATATGAACAAATAAGCGCACATTGTGATGCAAATATAAAACTGATTATTATCTTGTTTTTTTATGTTACCATTTTTCCATAAAAAGGAAAAAGGAGAAAGGAGAGACATAATATGGATACACGAAATAACATTTTATTAATGACAATGAAATTTGAAACAAAACCCACATAGATTCACTTTCACCTTGGGCATAGTGAAAGGATTTTGAAAATAACAAAACAAACAAACATATTGCTTCGACAAGTGAAAAACAGAAGGAAAATCAACAAATTCCAATTTTGGCACATTGATCCATGTGTCACAAAGTCTGGCACTTGTTATTCTTCATCGTCTTCTAAGATTGCAGTAAAAACTTGATCCTTAGATTGAATAAAGTCAACACTATGAAACACTTCTGGAATTTGCTTTAGATCTCTTCGGGTTGCACCCGGTGAAAAACCCAAACCACCTTTGTTCTTGTTCTCCGCAAGCTCAACAATCTGTCCCTACTTGGCAAATTGACCATTCTCCGCCACAAACTGGGCATCTTTTAAGGATGACATGGATTCACCATCCTTTTTAACAGTAATATTATCAACAAAAATAGCTTGAAATGATGTTCCCTCAGATTCTTCAGTATCAATGTACGAAAATAAAGAGAGATGACTCACCAACATGGATTGCTCGCCACCCATGATGACTAACTTCCATTCTTCACGAACTTCAATTTTTGGTGTAGAGTTGATATACCTTACCCAACCTCATGAATCCACGGGCGTCCTAAGAGATAACTGTAGGCGGGATGAATATACATCACTTGAAAAGTGACCTGAAATAAGCACGAACCTATCTTTATTGGGAGATCAACCTCCCCAATTACAGTCTTCCCCAAGCCATCGAAGGCCTTCACAATAACTCCACTGAATATCATCGGAGCACCTTGGTAAGAAAGTTTAGACAATGTAGACTTAGGCAGAATATTCAAAGAGGATCCAGTATCCACCAACATAATGGACAAGGCATCTTCTTGACAATTCATAGAGATATACAAGGCCAAATTGTGATTCCTCCCCTGCTCGGGAAGTTCTTCATCACTGAAGCTCAAATTGTTACATGCGGTAATATTGACCACAATACCATCAAATTGATCAATTGTCACGTCATGGTCCACATAGGATTGCTTTAGGACCTTCTTCAAAGCCTATCGATATGCCTTCGAACTCATAAATAGGGATAACACAGATATCTTGGACGTAGTGTGCAACAACTGGTCCACCACATTGAAATCACTCTTCTTGATTACTTTCATCACTTCATCTTGATCAACATTCTAATTCACAATACTGGATTGGCCAGTTTGTATAACAAGAGTTTTCTCTAAACTTGATTTCTCTCTCACCATATCTTCAGTCCTCTTAGGAGTTGCAGCAACAAATACCCAACCGCTTCGGGTCACACCATATACATTGGCGATATTCAAAATGGATGGAAAAGAAGGAATAAGTACTTATTTGTCGTCTTCTATCATAGTAGCATTATACTTGTAAGACACGGCCTTATCAGACTCGTAAGGACTAGAACCCGCCAAACGAATAACCAATAGAGAAACAACAGTCTTCTGACCATCATATGCAATCACAACCAGATATGGGAGATTATAACTAGGAATTAATACGTTCCCCTCATGCTTATCTTCATTTCTATCCCTCATAACTTGAATAAGATTTTGATCCAGCATCTCTTGTAAGTCCCTTTTCACAACAGCACATCCTCGGGAATCTCCGAAACAAACTTGACAAGAAGCATGGTCATTCTTATAATAGCTCAATTCACATAAACTAACATACATTTCAACCAACGATCTTCTAATTAGATTGACATCAAAGACTCGGTACTTCCCAGGATATCCTTCGACCATATTCACAGTTGCATTTCCATGTTTGGGCAGTAGATTAGCTTTTACATTGGGATTGTAATCTTCAAATGACAAAATACCACTCTGCATTAACCTTCTTACCTCAACCTTCAAAGCGAAACAATTCTCAATATCATGGTCAGGTTCCCCTTGGTGGAATGCACAATGTTGGTCAGCTTTATACCACCATAGAAGCTCTTTTGGAACAGTTTGTAGAGTTCTTGTTTGCACCATTTCTTTCTGAATTAAAGCAGGAAACAACTTTGTATAAGTCATTGGAATCGGGTCAAATTATACAGCTCTCTGGTCATGATTATGTTGATTCACACGTTGCTGGAAACGCGGTTGATAACACGGTGTTGCTTGAAAAACTAGAGCAGAATTAATAACTAGAGTAACTGACGCCACGTGTTGATGATTTTGATTGTTACCCAGAATCCTTCTACGTCTCTCTTGTGAGATAGTGTTTTCATCGCGTTCCTTCTTCTTGGGTAAACTATTCCCATACTTTTTGGAACCATCAGATGAACTACCTTCTTTCAACCGTCCTTCACGGACACCCTCTTATAACCTCAAGCCCATATTCACCATTTCAGTAAAGTCACTTGGCGCACTTGCTACCATCCGGTCGTAATAAAACCGACTCAACGTCTTCAAAAATAACTTTGTCATTTCCTTTTCCTCCAACGGAGGACTAACCTGTGCAGCAATCTCGCGCCACCTCTAGGCGTATTCCTTGAAGGTTTCCTTATCTTTGGGAGACATAGCACGAAGTTGATCTCTGTCTTGTGCCATGTCAACATTATATTTGTACTGGCGAACAAAAGCCTCAACTAGGTCATTGAATGTTCAAATCTGAGTAATATCTAGCCCCATATACCATTTCAGAGCAGTCCCAGTCAAATTATCTTGAAAATAGTGGATCAACAATTGATGATTGTCAGTTTGATTCGATATCTTACGAGCATACATCACCAGATGACTCAGAGGACAGGAGTTTCCTTTGTACTTTTCAAAATCCAGAACCTTGAACTTGTGCAGAATCTTCACATTAGGAACCAAACCCAAATCACGAGCATTCTTCTTGAACAAATCTTTCCCCCTCAAAGCTTGAATCTCTCTCTGCATAGCCTGAAATTGATCTTGGAACTCATCCATTCTTTCATAAACAACAACGGTTTTTCTTCTGAAGACAAGCTTCTCAATTTTTTTGATGAAGACATGCTCAACATATATGCATTGCAAAAAGAATGACTCAAGACTCAAGCTCAAGCGTTTCCTTTCAAATCATTTCAAAGTCTTGATGATTGCTATTGATTCAATCAAAGTGTTAAGGTATTAAGTTCTCATTCTCTCTATGACAAGCCAAGTGCTCTAGTTTTTATCATTCATTCATGTGTTGGCTGCTTAAGTCTCTTAAACTTTTCTCTTGTGGCAGTCACCTTCATTTGAAATGGAATTCTGCCATTCTGCTGTGTGATAATCAGTTACCACCATTAAGGTAATCGATTACCAGCTATGCGTGTTGCTATGCAAGGAAATTTTTACAACAAGTAATCGATTACACCCTTTTGGTAATCGATTACACAGTTCATTTTTTCAAATATTGTAACTGTGGCTCAGGTGTAACCTATTACACCATATTGGATAATCGATTACCACTGAACCAGTGGCAGAAAACATTGCATTTTTTTCATGAAAATTTTCTATGGAGTGTTTTCTTGAATCTGCAGAATTTGAACACACCTCCTTTCTCACAAAATATTTTCAAACAATCTTCTTCATTCATCTTTTCAAATTTATTTCAAGTGTTCTTGATCAAATTTTATGGTAAAACTATTTACAGCAGTTTGATTACTTTAAAGGAGAAGTTCAATAGTTTCATCCATATCACCATTAGAGAACTTGTTTGTCATAAAGAAGTTTGATTATTTTAAAGGAGAATGTCAATCATTAGATTGATAGATTATTTTCACTTGTCATAAACTTATAAAAAAACTCATATTGTGGCTTTGTCCTTGTTGTCCAGGATTGTTGGATACAAGAGGTTCATTAAAAGGGAGGGTTGTTCTCTTTTTGAACTTAGTGAAAAATACAAGAGGATTGTTCTTAGTTTGATTGTTAGTGTCTTCATAGAAATACTAGGAATAGTCTTGTAAAAGTCCTAACAATAGTAAAATCTCTTTCATGTTGAAAGGGGACTGGAGTACTCTCGATCTTTGAGGGGAACCAGGATATCTCTTTGTGTTCTTTACCTTTCTGCACTTTACCGTTAATTGCTTAACCTAACCAGAAAAGAAAGAACAAAGTTTTTCATAAAACCGGAAAAAGTTTTAAAGAACCTAATTCACCCTCACCCCTCTTAGGCACTACTCAACTAACAATTAGCATCAGAGCAGGTTATTGGCAACTTTCTCCTCTGATTCAGAAGATGGCTTCCGCAAGCGTAAACCCGGTTTTTAAATATGGCGGTAATATCAACAAACCACCCCTATTTTCTGGATAATATTTTGACTTCTGGAAAATCTGCATGAAAACACATTTAGAAGCACAAGGAGATGACATATGGGAAACCGTTGAAAATGGTCTGCATAATCCTATGAGTGTGGACAATGGTGTTGGCACTCCGAAGGTTAAAAGTTCATATGATGAAGACGATAAGAAAATAATACTTAATGAAAAAAAGCTATCAATATTCTTCAAAGTGAATTAAGTATGGATGAGTTCTTCCTCATATCTCAATGTAAATCGACAAAAGAAATATGGGACACTTTGGTGGAGACTCACGAAGGAACCACTGAAGTTAAAAGATCCAGATTAAACACATTGAGTCAAGAATATGAAATGTTCAGAATGCAGCCCGGAGAATCCATTGTTGCATTACAGAAAATATTTTTTCACTTGACGAATCATTTAATTGCTCTTGGAAAAACATTTACAAATGATGATCTCAACCTTAAAGTGCTAAGATCCTTGACTAGAGAATGGCAACAATGGTCATATCGGAGAATAAAAGTCTTTACACTATAACGTCCACATCATTATTCGGAAAACTCCAAGAACATGAACTTGAACTTGGAATACTTGAAAAGAATGAAAGTCAAGAGAACAAATCCACAGGAATTGCTTTAAAAGTAGATTCAAAGGAAGATAAAGATGATGGCGCACCGGAGGAATATGAAAAATTCATGCTCCTTGTTAAAGGTCTTGGTAAGTTTTTTGGTAAAAATGACAAACCCTTTCATGCAAAAAGAAATAAACATTTCAGGAAAAGGGAGGCTTCCACATCTACGCAAGATGTCACATGTTATGAATATGGAAAGCAAGGTCATATAAAGCCGGATTGTCCGAAACTCTCCAAGAAAGGTGGCTTTAAAGGCGAGAAGGATTTCAAGAATAAAAAGGCGTATGTTGCATGGGAAGATAATGAGATAATTTCTTCATTCGGATTGGAAAGAGACGAATGTGCAAATCTAGCATTAATGGCTTCACACCTGTAAGACCCCAATTTTGACCCTAAGATCCCTCATGATATCTCATCATATGCATTGACTTTGAGATCACACATTGGCATCCTCCTTACCCCTTATTCCTTGGGTTTGAATTAGGAGAGATTACCAAGCACATTTTATCGTGTCATACTTTGTTTTTTATTATTTACTAACCAAAATGCCAAAAATATGTCTATGTATAACTTTGTTTCTTTTGTAGGTAGTGTGTGCATCCACCAATGCCTCATCAAGCTCACAACTAGGGTTTGAGATCCTCAATGCAAGGAGATCAATCAATAGATGGTTTACATTGGTTCTAGACATCATATATGGGTCCCCGTGATCTTTATTTATCATTTTGATCAAGAATTCATCAAGAGTTTGAAGATTGTTTGCCTTGGAAGCCCTAATTCATTTGGGTATCTTGTGTGACTTCCTCAACATGTTTCTTCAACATTTGATCAAAATATTTCAAGGTATACTTCATTATACATAATATTATGCATGTATTATCCTCCATGAGTCCAAAAGATCAATAGAACTTCAAGTTTGCAAGTTGGTTCAAAGAAGTTGACCAGAGAAAGTCAATTGATCAAAACTGGGGTTCACTAGACCCTATCTCCTACACTTTTTGTGAAATGAAAATGACTCAAAGAGAAAGGTTACTACTTTTGACATTCCAAACAACTTTCATGTTGATGTCAAAAGCTAGTTTTTCTTGGAAAGTCACTTTTTATGGTGAAAGATTATAGGTCATTTTGTGTGTGCCCTAGTTAGGAGGTTAACTTCTAAGGACCATAACTTGCTCACTTTTTATGATATGAAGGCCATATAAGTTTCATGATCAATTTCAATATGCCCTCTCCAACTTTTATTCTGAGAAATGTAAAATTCTACTTACAATGGTGTAGCGGGAAATTCATGATCATCAAGTTATGGATAAGCTAGAGATCAAATAACAAGAGTCGCCACCGCGCTTCTATTGTTTCCAAGGGAAAAGGGAAAAAGTAAGAACAAAACCCAACAGTAAGAAGTTTTCAAATTAAAACTAATAAAAAGTCAGAGATTACAGGTAAGGGGGTTGGTTACACAGAGGGAAGGTGTTAGCACCCCAAGTGTCCTAGGTACTCCTAGGGAGCCCTTCTTGTGTGCATATGTATTTGATATAAAGTGATGTTTACAAACAAATAGAATGGGGAGATGAGAAAAGAACTCATTAACTATATTTTTGTGTTTGACAAGACCTTCGATCTTGTGCCTACGTACCAACATAAAAATGAGGGATCAAAACCTCGAGGTTCGTGATACAAATTTCAAAGTGGATGCATTGTTTTTAGTAAAAATTAAGTTTGAAAGGCACAAAGGCCAAAAAATTGTTTAAATGTGTTAGTTATTTTTGGATTTTTGAAAGTTTAAGTCAAGTATATTTAAGTCTATTTACAAGTTTGATTTAAGAAAAGAAGTTTGAAAATGCAATGGCATAAGGCCAAAGTTTCTATCTTTTTGCAAAATGGTCAAAGTTTAGAACATAAATAGTTCACACAAAGAATATTTTGAAAAATGGAGGGAGAGATTTTGATATTAAATAAATGGGGAGAAGATGAAGAGACTATCCTATGTACAAAATTAAAAGTTTAGAGTTGAAAAGATTTGACCAAATGGGTAGCAATCCAATAGACAAGAATGTCAATAGAAACCCAGAATTCCCTTAGACTTTTAGAATCAATCAATACACAAATGCACAATTATATTATCTTGAAGAGAAAGGCATCAAATAAATATGGCCACATCCAAGCTTATCCATTCCATGATCTTCTTCATAGTAGCCCATGTAACAGATGAATTCCACAAGTCACAGGTTCAAAATAACAGCTTCACAATGATCATGTTGCAGATGAACTCATAAGGATCTTGAATAATGTATCAGATGAAGTTTCAAATTTCAAGCACTTGGTTCTTCAACAAGTTGGCATTGGCCAAGTCCATTAGCATAGGAAGGTTGCCTAGATTCTAAGTCCATTTGTCCAAGATCAAGCCAACAGTCCACACAAAAGTTTTTTAGGGTTTTTGTTGTTATTATGTACATTAATGGTTAGAGACCACACAAACAAACAACGTATACACAAACAAAATATATGACACAATATGGTCCAAATGGACAAAGTAAAAATTTCATTATCATAAACAATTAGAATGATATGGATAATGGAAAATGAATAGAAACAAAAATTAAATGACATTAAAGTAAATGACTTGAAGTTAAAAGTTAGTAGTTAATAGGTTAGAAGTTAATATTGTTTTGCTTTTGCTTTTCATTTTAAGACATTCTTTGGAGAACACTCAACCCACTTATCACAAGCATGAATCCTTGAGCCAAAACATCTTCCAAAGGAAGGAAAGAAGGCCAAGTTTCCACACAATACCATGAAGGAGCCGAGACTTACAATCTCAATGACTAGAATGCTTATGCCTTTTATGTCACAAATTTAGCGCTATGTTAAGCAAACGTAATTGGACTTATGTAGAAGTCACAACTATTTGAAGTCGGGCAATAAAATTTTGGTGTTAATGCATGTTAGAGACATAGTATAATGGACTATGCTCATGAAACATACCACACACACAAAAAAAAAGAATATGCAAAAGGTATGGCCTAATCTTATCCATACTCATGTCAATTTTTCAATCAACTAGCCTTAGTATTATGAGATATCATAGGCCAAATGGAATGAATGAATGAAGAAAGGGAATAAGATGAAGTGGGAGGGGAATGGATCAAAACACAAATTGGTCAAAGGAGGACTTTTACCAAATTAATATCACGCATTTATTTTGGGAGATGGAATGTACATTCCATCAATCCCCTAAATCCAATGATATTAATTTGACAAAGTCAAATCAACCTTGACCAAGGCCCAACAACAAGAGTCAAACATAAAAAAGTCATCACAATTGGTCAACAAATTTATTTGGCATTTAATCAAATTAAAATACTAAAATAGTGCATTTAAATTAAATATGGTTTGTCCAATTCCTAAAATCTCATCAAAACACCAAAGAAATGGTCATGAGATTTATCATAGGTCAAACAAGGTCAAAGGACCTTGGAGAAAAATTTTCATAATTTTTGGACATTTAAAAATATTTTTAAACAATTAAAAACAAATGAAAAATCAATTAATTCATGAAAAATATTAATAATGATCCAAAAACTAATTTTAATTCAGAATATGAAAGAAAATATAAATTGAAATTTTTTGGTGAAAGTCCCATATTTTTTGGATCAATATTGAATTTAATATGAATTATTGAAAATAATACAATTAAAATTAAAATTAAAATATCAGGAAAAAAACGTCGACCACTTGATCTCCCTCATTAATTGAGATGGCAGATCAAGTGGCCAGAAAAGCGCTATCCACGATGGACTCAAGTCAGCGTGCCACACAGTTGGTAATCACAATGGACGCGTGAGATTAAAATAAAATAACAAGATCATGTGGCTGTGAGACATGCCAGTGCATGGGCGGAGCTGTAGCTCCGGTCTTCTTCTCCCGTGGACCTCACCGGACTGGTCCACCTTCAACCATCACCAAAATTAAAAACAAGGACATGATTTCAAAGTAAAAATGGCACTGAGTTCGAATGTGGCCTCAATTCACTCTAACTCAAGATATATTGAGAGATACATGGAGTTGAAATTTGAGGTACATGAACTGAGTCGCTTCGATTTGGCCTCAAAGCAACTCAATCTTCTTGCCTACATTGGTAGATACATAGAATTGAACAAGAATTAGAGCGAATCGAAGAGACCAAAATTTCTGGAAAATACCTTCAATGGAGGTCTGGATTCAACTGATCTTGCTCTTGCTCGTGCTTGATCTCACTCCAAATGCTTGCAGAGGAAGGATTGAATGCTCAAAAGGCTGTGGATTCCTGGAGGTTTGAATTTCAAAACCGCGGAAATTCAACCTCAAATTTAAATGAATTTCTTAGGTTTATCCTTTGCAACGTGAGGGTTAGAGATGAGGGATCAAAGCTGGCGCGAATGTCTGTGAAATGCTGAGCATATGAGGCTCTATTTATAGCTGAATCCATTGCTTTTTGCACACTTGAATTCACTTTCCAAATTTGGTCATTGATGATGCATGGATGCATGGACGCGCATACGCCCATAAAATCATTGCCATAAGTCCACGAATGAGTGTGAGATCATCTGAATTCAGCTTGGATTGCAAGGCAAGTGTACATTTTGATTTGAAGTTTGATCCTTGCCAAGTGATGACACCATGTTCATGCCATGCGCAGCCTATGCATTCCTTGTCCAAAATGAATGAATTTGAGCTCTTTGGAAAGGTGATATCAAGAGGAACAACTTTCATGTTCAACACTTTTCCATTTGAAGTTTGTAACTTGTAGAAATTTGAGGTGGAAGTTTGGAAATTTTTTACATATGAAAATTTTTCTATGTCAAGCCATATGTCTCAATATTCCACCTTGCTTAACTTTTTATATTTCCTTCAAATGAGAAAAGTGTCTTCATCAAAGTTGTATATATATCAAAGACCTTAAAATTTGTCACCTATTTCATGTCATTCGGATTTGAAATTATAGAATTATGCATTTTTGAAGTTTGGAAAAATCACTTGATCAATGGTATAGGTCAAAAGTGACCTATAATGTAACCTCATATCACATGCTCAAAAAAGTTGAACTAGCTCCCACTCCTAACATAAAAGTTGAAATAGACACATTGAATGTGATTGTGCAACTTGGAAATCTTTAATCTCATAAAAATTGAGCAAGTTATGGCCTTGGGAATTTAACTTTCCAATTAGGGTTTAGACAAAATAACCTATAATGTTTCAACATAGAAAATAATTTTTCAAGAAAAACTAGCTCTAGGTCTAAACATGAAAGTTGTTTGGAATGTAATTTAGAGTAAGTTTTCTCTTGGAATCATTTTCATATGGTGAAAATTGTAGGATATAGGGTCCAGGGAGACACAGTTTTGATCAGATGAATCCACATGGCCAACCACCATCAACCAACTTGCTAACTTCCAATTCTATTAACTTTCTTGGCACATGGTTGATTATATATACATAATATGATTAAATTTGAAGTGTCCCTTGAGAAATTTGATCAATTGGTGAGATAACTTGTTGGAGAAGTTACTCAAGATACCTAGTCAAATTAGGGTTTCCAAGGAAAATCACCCTCAAAATCTTGAAGAAAACTTGATCAATATAACATGTAGAGAACATTGGGACTCATATATGATGCTCATTACCATTCTTGGATCAGTTCTTGGTTGTGCTCTTTGTTCATGAGGGTCTTAAACCCTAGGTGTGAACTTGATAGATCAATCGAGATCATGCCCTTCCTACAAAAGAGTTAGACAAATGCAACGCATATTTTTGGTATTTTGGTTAGTAAAATGGTAATATACAAGTATGATATAATCACATAATGCTTGGTGATCTCTCCCAAAACAAACCCAATGAAGGAGGGGTAAGGAGGATGTCAAGGTATGATCCCAAAGTTAATGCATATGATGAAGTTACATGAGGGATCTTAGGGTCAAAATTGGGGTCTTTCAGCTGCCCCTATTCAAGGACATTCTAACTGAGGAGGTGAAGATTAAAATCTTCGGTTTGACTCAGTAGCATGGGCTTAAATAACAAAATAGCGAAACAAATTTTGGTCCCTAAGAGACCTCATGATGCATATGACATGAATGCAAAACTTAATGCTCTGTGAGGAAATATTGCCACAAAGGAAAAAGAAATCAGAGAGACCCAAGATCCACAGGAGCACAATGTCTTCCTTAAGGAATACTCACTAGGGAGACAGAGATTCTTGGGGGGGGGGGGGGGGGGGGGGGGTAAAGCGGGGTTATGCGTAGGCCAGGCTACAACTTAAAACTTCTGGGGGACTCAAGGAATTCCATATAAAATGGAAGACTCGGCCAGGGAACAAACAACATCTGTAGGGGACATGAGTAAGTCAGGATAAAATTGAGGTACTCGAATCATGTAGGGGAAAAATGATTTCACTAAGGAAATGCTCACTCAACTCAACTAGGGAAGATAAACTTTAACACAGGAGGAACATAAATCTATTATCTACTACCTGTTACTGGGTAAGGAGATAATAATGATTCGACAGAGAGAACATCCGTCATCGGTTAAGATGAACATATCAAGGATGACTCACTAAGGATTCCAGGAGAGGAAATTCATTACCGGATACTGGGTAAGAATAACCTTGTTGGGGAAATTGCAGAAAAGATAGGATTTACAACTACCAGTTACTGGGCAGAAGACCAAGGGTGAGAGTATCCGTCATCGGTTAGGATTAACATATCAAGGATAAACTCAACAGGGAAGAAAATCCGTCAGCGGTTAAGATGAAAATATCAAGGATAGACTTGCCTGGAAATGCCAAGGAGGATACCCGTCATCGGTTAGGATGAACATATCAAGGATATACCAACTGAACAAAAGGGTAGGAATTACATCTATCGAAAGCTGGATAGAAAACCGTCGGAGAGAAAATCCGTCACCGGTTAGGATGAACATATCAAGGATAGACTCTGAGAGGGGACAAAGTAGGATTTACAACTACCGGTTACTAGGTAGAAAACCACAAGGAGAAGAAAACCCGTCATCGGTTAAGATGAATATATCAAGGATTAACTCTCTAGGGAACAAAATAGGGATTACAACTACCTTTTTACTGGGTAGAATACCAAAAATGAGAATATCCGTCACTGGTTAATGTGAACATATCAAGGATAGACTCAGGCAGGGGAAAGAAAGATATCTGTCACCGGTTAGGATGAAGATATCAAGGATATACTTCCTAGGGAATAGATCCACTGGGGATTCTACTGAGGAGAAAAATAAGGGTACTCTTGCCGGGTATTGGGCAAGAAGTAAAAAACTGCAAACTAAGAAGAATATTACCGGTTACTGGGTAATAGACTCTTAGGGGACCAAAGTATCTATCTAGGTAAGAGCTAGAAAGAAAACAGTCAATCAAGACTCAACCCAATGAGGACATAACTCAAGAGGAGTAATTCCATCCAGAAAATCCACTGGAGAGGAAACTGAAATAACAACCATCCACGAGGAAACAAACTCAGTGGGGAAACGGAGAAAGGTTAAAGTCTTTCTTCTTAAGGAGCTGACACTCTACAATTGAAGGAGGACAGACACCAGATTTGGTATGGGGATAAAATACCGTCATAACAGAGAATAAGAATCTCAAACAAATCAAATATGAAGATGCAGGATATGCAAATTATGAAATTATATGAATGTATATGTATATGTATATATGATGATTATGCTGACAAAATGATCCCAAAGGATACAAAGGTGTCGCAAAGAATTTGAACCACCGGTACAATCTTGGTCAATCCACAAAATATGGAGACAACTGCTGGAGAACAGAGAGATCAACATCCCAAAGGCTCAACCCTAGCTGGGGAAGGAGGAGATCTGCTGAGGAAAGAACATCAAATCTATGGGGAATTTTAGGTCAACACCATAAAAATGGGAGACAACCCTACAGAGAGAAAATCATAAAAGTTGCTCAGAAACCAGGAGGAAACTCTGACTGGGAGCAAGGTGAATGAGGATTTATGGGGAAACCAAAGCGATCCACTGGGGGAAAACCAACCATCTCTGAAGATCAACCTTGCCTAGGAAATACAAACTTCGCTGGGGAAGGCAGAAACTCTGTCGGGGAAAACAACACGCCGCAGGGTATCTGAATCAACCAAATCAGCTGGGGACAAGGAAAGAAATTCCACTAGGGATCAAACACTCCGCCGAGGAACTAAATCAACATAAACATCTAGGGATACCCGAAGGATTAACTGCTCGGGGAACCTCTGATGTTTCGCACTTAAGGACTTGCTATCCATTGAAATGCGGTTGATATTCCTTTTAATTGCTTTGGAAAAATTCTTGCTTTTGTTTATTTAAGAAAAGACTTGATTTTGATTTTAAAAATTTAATTTCAAAATGATCATAATAAAATTTAAAACTATTGGCTGAAGTAAATAAGAGTAGAAATAATTGGATAAAAGCGCAACTTTATTTAATGGAATGGTAGTCTGTAAATGACAGGACTCCATGGATTTTACAAAGTTTAAAATGGTTATTTACAATGGAAAAGGGTTACATTGAATACAAATGATCCTTAATCCTTCTACCAACTCTCGATATCCACTATGCTCTTGACCGCTGCTCGGGACGAACTGATGTCAACCCTTGTGCTCAAACAAGCCTCCAAAATCCGAAGATCAGAAGAATGCAGTTACTTGCCATAATCCCTAATTTTTGCATAAGTTACCCCAAGGTGGGGTACTTAACTTATCGGGAAATTCTCTCTGTTTTATGTCTTTAATTTTTGCCTGGATCGCCCTTTCGGGTTTTCAATCCACCGAGACGCTCATTTTTGCCTAAGCCGCCCTTTCGGGTTTTCAACTTAGCAAGTTGTTCTTTTATTTTTCTAGGTGAAGTATTTCTTGACTGCATCTGCATTCACAGGACGAGAGAACTCTTCACCATCCATAGTTGTAAGAATCAATGCACCGCTTGAAAAGGCTCTCTTAATAACGTATGAGCCTTCATAATTAGGAGTCCGTTTTCCTATGGAATATGGCTTGAACGATAAAATATTCTTGAGCACAAGGTCACCTTCTCTGAACACTCGAGGTCTGACCTTCTTATCTAAAGCTTTCTTCATTCTCTGCTGATATAGCTGACCACGACACATGGCATTCACTCTCTTCTCTTCAATCAAATTCAACTGATCAAACCTGGTCTGACACCATTCAGCCTCAGTCAACTTGGCTTCCATGAGCACACGCAATGAAGGAATCTCAACCTCTACGGGGAGTACTTCTTCCATACCATAAACAAGAGAGAAAGGGGTTGCCCCTGTTGAAGTGCGGATGGATGTACGATACCCATGCAAAGCAAAAGGGAGTGTCTCATGCCAATCCTTATACGTGACAACCATCTTCTGGATAATCTTCTTAATGTTCTTATTTGAGGCTTCAACAGCCCCATTCATCTTGGGTCTGTAGGGAGAAGAATTATGATGTGCAATCTTGAAGTCTTTGCAAAGAGCTTCAACCATATTGTTATTCAAGTTCGATCCATTCAGTAATGATCTTACTTGGCACACCATAACGACATATGATCTGATTCTTGATAAACCTTACAACAACTTGTTTGGTCACATTTGCATACGATGCCGCTTCAATCCATTTTGTGAAGTAGTCAATTGCCACCAAAATGAAACGATGTCCATTCGAATCTTTGGGCTCAATCATCCCAATCATATTAGTTCCCCACATGGAGAAGGGCCATGGGGAAGAGATAACATTCAATAGTGTCGGAGGAACATGAATCTTATCAGCATAAATTTGACACTTGTAGCATTTCTTCACAAATTTGCAACAGTCAAATTCCATTGTCAGCCAATAGTAACCTGCTCGCAACATCTTCTTCGCCATTGCATGTCCATTGGAATGAGTACCAAAGGAACCTTCATGCACTCCAGTCATCAACAAGTCTGCTTCATGTCTATCCACGCATCTGAGCAAAACCATGTCGAAGTTTCTCTTGTACAGTACATCACCATTCAAGTAGAAATTACCGGCTAATCTTCTCAAAGTCTTCTTATCTTTCAAAGACGCCCTAGGAGGGTAAATCTGAATTTGGAAGAAACATTTGATGTCGTAATACCACGGCTTTTCATCTTTAATCTCTTCAACAGCAAACACATGAGCTGGCCTATCAAGGCACATCACAGATAAATTAGGAACTTCTTTCCAATATTTTACTACAATCATTGACGGCAACATTGCAAGAGCATCTGCCATCCGGTTTTCATCTCGAGGGATATGATGGAACTCAACCTTTGTAGAGAAAGTTGAAATCCTCCTTGCATAATCTCTATATGGTATCAAAACCGGGTTGATTTGTCTCCCATTCACCTTTGATCTGATTCACAACCAAAGCGGAATCTCCAAATACATCTAAATACTTGATTTTGAGATTCATGGTGTAACACCCCGAATTAAATAAGAGGATTATTTAATTTAAGTTAATAATATATTTAATAATTTAATTAAATAAATTGAATTATTGGATGATTATTATTATTATTATTTGGAATAATAATTATTTGGAAAATATATAAGTTGGAATAAGGAAAAAGAGTTTTCATTTTGTAAAAGGGTTTTACGTGAAAACGGAGAAGCTGCAGAGAAGAGGAGAAAAGGGCAAAGAGGAAGAGCTAGAGAGCAAAGGTTGAAGAACGGAAAAGCTCGAAGCTTAGAGATTGCCGGATTATCTCAGGTAAGGGGGGTTTATCGTCGTTTAATGGGTATTATAGATTAACATGTCGTGGGTAGTGATAAACCGTTGAATTGATCCTAATTGGGATTTAGGATGCTGAGAAAATTGTGATGAATAAGTTGTAGAAAAACTGAAATTGAATCGGTAATTGTATGTGTCGTGATTTTCCGATAACGTAGCTTTTTACGGAAGTTGAATCGGAGGTCCGGAAGTCCTCCAACGGCGGAAAATGCGGAAACTCTGCATTCTGCCTTGTGTTAGCGCAGGAACTGCTGTTTCGCCTGCGTTAACCGGTTAACCCAGGGTGTTAACCGGTTAACACTGTTATAAATTGTGAAAAATGTTGAGTTTTGCCTGCGTTAACCGGTTAACCTATAGCGTTAACCGGTTAACACTGTTGCGTTTTGCCTGGAAGTGTAATTTTTCCTGCGTTAACCGGTTAACCTATAGCGTTAACCGGTTAACACTGTTGCAGTATGTAAAAATGGTTGATTTTTATGATGTAAGTGTAATTGGTGATTGGCCTATTGTATCCAATTGTGATAAATAAATTCGTGGAGTCTATGTTGCGAAATGTTGATGCAAATATGTTGATAAGTTGTCTTTGTGGAAAATATTAAGTTGTAGGCTGATGAGCCAAAGTTGAATATGAGTTGTTTTGTTGAAAATGCTGAGTTGTAGGCTGATGAGCCAAAGTTGATTTTTAAGTTGTTGTTGCTGAAAAAGCTGTTATGTTGTCGTTGTTATTATGTTGTTGAACTTTCAAGTCGTACATGCCATATACATTCATATGCATTAAGTCGGGGCTTTTGCTCACACCACGTTGGCCTGGATTGGCAAAAATTATGGGGCTTTTGCTCACACCACGTTGGCCTGGATTGGCAAAAATTTTAAGTTGAAAGTTGAAGGCTTATGCCTTGATGCCCACTAAACTGGCAATGATTTTAAGTTGGGAGTTTTACTCCAAATGGTACCACATGCATGAAGAGCCGAGTCTCATTTGAGTTGCATTTACGTTGTGTTTGAATATGATGTTGAGTTGAATATGCTGCTACCGAATGCATGATATGATGTGGGTGATTAACGTGTAAAGTTACTTAACATAACATGATGATTTATAATATTTGTTATATCGATTGAGGAACTCACCCTTACAGTTATATTTTTCAGGTAACGAGCAGTGAGTTGAGTAGAAGCTAGTGCTTGAAGTCTAGAGTGGTTTTAGTGGGTCATGCTCTGATAGATGTAACATCGGGACGGGATGTTTTATTTGTTGAATAAATGTTAATTTTAAGATATTACAGATGTTGAATGTTTCTATCCGCTGCGAATTTTTAAAGAAGTGTTTATGTTGGATTAAATAATGAGCATGACTGATTTTTACGGTGAATTATGTGAAGTATTATGTGACACCCTTGGTGCATGATTACTCTGATATTGATTTATATGTTGTTGTTTTAATTAAATATTTGGGGTATAAAGAAGGGTGTTACATTAGTGGTATCAGAGCAGGTCGGTCTGTCCGGCCAGTTGTCGTGTCATTACTGTCTAACAATTAGGTATTGTTACCAATCTAACGTTAAGTTGTGTTGTATTGATAAGTTGAAATGGCTGGAAGGAATGACGCTGCAATGGCTGCCGCAATGCAAGCAATGGCACAAGCGGTGCAGAACTTGCCAAATGCTGGTGGTGATGCTGGGTCACGTAGCTTGGCGACTTTTCAGAGAGAGAATCCGCCGGTGTTTAAAGGGAAGCATGATCCAGATGCAGCCTTGGGATGGTTGAAAGAGATTGAGAGAATCTTCCGTGTTATGGATTGCACTCCAGCTCAGAAGGTTCGGTATGGTACTCACATGCTAGCAGTCGAAGCTGATGACTGGTGGCTAGAGACTCACGAGAGGTTGACCGTGGCAGGTGAAGTCATTACTTGGGATGTATTCCGTAGGGAATTTCTGAGGAAGTATTATCCAGAGGATGTCCGTGGTAAGAAGGAAATTGAGTTCCTTGAGCTGAAGCAAGGAAACATGTCTGTCACTGATTATGCTGCGAAATTTGTGGAGCTGTCCAAATTTTATCCTCATTACACTGGTGCTGGTGCTGAATTTTCAAAGTGCATCAAGTTTGAAAACGGATTGCGCTCTGAAATTAAGAAGGCTGTTGGGTATCAGAAGATACGCATTTTCACTGAATTGGTTGATAGCTGCAGGATATTTGAAGAGGACAATAATGCTCATTACAAGATTGTCAGTGATCGCAGAGGCAAGCAACATCAAAACCGTGGCAAGCCGTATGATGTTCCAGCTGGAAAAGGGAAGCAAAGAGCTGCTCCGGCTCAGAGAGCTAGTGGGGGAGGTGCTCCTGCTGGTATAGTTTGCTTCAAATGTGGTCAAGCTGGTCATAAGAGTAATGTATGCACTGCTGAAGTAAAGAGGTGTTTTCGCTGTGGTAAGATTGGCCATGCAATAGCTGATTGCAAGCACAAGGAAGTGATTTGTTTTAATTGCGGAGAAGAAGGGCATATTGGAAGTCAGTGTCAGAAGCCGAAGAAAGGGAATCAGTCAGGAGGCAAGGTCTTTGCTTTATCGGGTTCTGAGACTTCTGCAGATGATCGTTTGATCCGAGGTACGTGTTATATTAATGGCTTTCCTCTTGTAGCTATTATTGACACAGGTGCGACTCATTCCTTTATATCTTTGGGTTGTGCTGTGAAACTTAAGTTAGAGATATCTGAGATGTTTGGTAGTATGGTAATTGATACTCCTGCGAAGGGTTCAGTGACTACTACTTCGGTTTGTTTAAATTGTCCTTTGAGCATTTTTGGTAGAGACTTTGGGATGGACCTAGTGTGTCTTCCACTAGTGCAGATTGATGTTATTCTGGGTATGAACTGGTTGGTATTTAACCGAGTTTCTATCAATTGTTTTGATAAGACTGTGATATTTCCTGAGAGTGAGGAAGGAAAGAGTTTGTTTCTATCAGCGAGACAAGTGAATGAAGAAGTAGCTGATGGGGCAGAGTTGTTTATGCTGTTAGCGACTTTGGAGGCTAAAGATAAACTGGTGATTGGCAATCTAGCCGTGGTGTGTGATTTTCCTGATGTGTTTCCGGAAGAAGTGAATGAATTGCCGCCAGAGCGTGAAGTGGAGTTCTCTATTGACTTGGTACCTGGTACTAGGCCGATATCGATGGCTCCGTACCGTATGTCTGCTGTTGAGTTGGCTGAATTGAAGAGTCAGTTGGAAGACCTGTTGGATAAGAAATTTATTCGTCCGAGTGTGTCACCGTGGGGTGCACCAGTGCTATTGGTTAAGAAGAAAGAAGGTACTATGAGGTTGTGCGTGGACTACAGGCAACTGAATAAAGTGACGATCAAGAATCGGTATCCTTTGCCGAGGATTGATGATTTGATGGATCAGTTGGTTGGTGCAAGTGTGTTCAGCAAAATAGATCTGAGATCTGGGTATCATCAGATACGTGTGAAAACAGAGGATATTCAGAAGACTGCTTTCAGAACAAGGTATGGACATTATGAGTATTCTGTAATGCCTTTTGGTGTGACTAATGCACCTGGAGTATTTATGGAGTATATGAATAGGATTTTCCATCCGTATCTAGACAAGTTTGTTGTGGTGTTTATTGATGACATTTTGGTGTATTCGAAATCTGAAGAAGAGCATGCTGAGCATTTGAAAGTGGTTTTAGAAGTTCTACGAGAAAAGAAGTTATTTGCTAAACTGTCTAAATGTGAATTTTGGTTAGAAGAGGTGAGTTTTCTTGGTCATGTGATTTCAAGAGGTGGCGTTGCTGTTGATCCTTCTAAGATAGAAGCGGTATCTAAGTGGGAAGCTCCGAAGTCTGTTGCTGAGATTCGAAGTTTCCTTGGTTTGGCTGGTTATTATAGGAAGTTCATTGAGGGATTTTCTAAGTTGGCGTTACCGTTGACGATGTTGACTAGAAAGGGGCAAGCGTTTGTTTGGGACTCAAAATGTGAAGAAGGTTTCCAAGAGCTAAAGAGAAGGTTGACTACTGCTCCTATTCTGATATTACCGAGTTCGTCGGAATCATTTGAAGTTTATTGCGATGCTTCATTGTTGGGTTTGGGTGGTGTGTTGATGCAGAATAAGCAGGTTATAGCTTATGCTTCAAGACAGCTGAGGGTTCATGAGAGGAACTATCCGACGCATGATTTAGAGTTGGCAGCTGTGGTTTTTGTTCTGAAGTTGTGGAGGCATTACTTGTACGGGTCAAGATTTGAGGTTTTCAGTGACCATAAAAGTTTAAAGTATTTGTTTGATCAGAAAGAGCTGAATATGAGACAGAGAAGATGGTTAGAGTTTCTGAAGGATTATGACTTTGGTTTGAATTACCATCCGGGTAAAGCAAACGTAGTGGCTGATGCATTGAGTCGGAAATCATTACATATGTCTATGTTAATGGTTAAGGAATTGGATTTGATTGAGCAGTTTAGAGACTTGAGTTTGGTGTGTGAGAGTACTCACAATAGTGTTAAATTGGGAATGTTGAAGTTGACAAGTGGTATTCTGGATGAGATCAGAGAGGGTCAGAAATCTGATATGCTTTTGGTTGATAAGTTGACTCTAGTGAATCAAGGTCAAGGTGGCGAATTCAGAGTTGATGAGAATGGTGTTTTGAAATTTGGTAATCGGGTGTGCATTCCGAATGTTACCGAACTTAAGAAGAGTATTCTTGAGGAAGGACATCGTAGTGGTCTGAGTATTCATCCTGGAGCTACGAAGATGTATCATGATTTGAAGAGGTTATTTTGGTGGCCGGGAATGAAAAGAGAAATTGCGAGTTTTGTTTATTCTTGTTTGACTTGTCAGAAGTCAAAGATTGAGCATCAGAAGCCGTCTGGGCTAATGCAACCGTTGGCTATTCCAGAGTGGAAGTGGGATAGTATCAGTATGGATTTTGTTTCTGGTTTACCGAGGACAATTAAGAATTTTGAAGCCATTTGGGTGATTGTTGACAGGTTGACAAAGTCGGCTCATTTCATTCCGATTAGAATGGATTATCCGTTAGAGAAATTGGCTGAGTTGTATATTGAGAAGATTGTAAGTTTGCATGGTATTCCATCTAATATTGTTTCGGACAGAGATCCTAGATTTACATCGAAATTCTGGGAAGGTTTGCAGAAGGCTTTGGGAACTAAGCTGAGATTGAGTTCTGCATATCATCCGCAGACTGATGGTCAGACTGAGAGGACGATTCAGTCATTAGAGGATCTTTTGAGAGCTTGTGTTTTGGAGAAGGGAGGTGCTTGGGATTGTTATTTACCTTTGATTGAGTTTACCTACAACAATAGTTTTCATTCGAGTATTGGTATGGCACCGTTTGAAGCTTTGTATGGTAGGAGATGTCGGACACCTTTATGTTGGTATGAGTCCGGTGAGAGTGCTGTGGTTGGACCGGAGATTGTTCAGCAGACTACAGAAAAGATTAAGATGATTCAGGAGAAGATGAGGATTGCTCAGAGTCGTCAGAAGAGTTATCATGATAAGAGGAGGAAGTCATTTGAGTTTCAAGAGGGAGATCACGTGTTTCTTCGTGTTACTCCGATAACTGGTGTTGGTCGAGCTTTGAAGTCAAAGAAGTTGACACCTCGATTTATTGGTCCTTATCAGATTTTGGAGAGGATAGGAGAGGTAGCCTATCGTATCGCTTTACCGCCGTCACTTGCGAATTTGCATGAGGTTTTTCATGTGTCTCAGTTGAGGAGGTACATTCATGATCCGTCGCATGTAGTCCAAGTAGATGATGTACAGGTGAGAGATAACCTGACTGTTGAAACATCACCTATGAGGATCGAGGATCGAGAGTTGAAGCAGTTGCGGGGTAAAGAAATTGCCTTGGTGAAGGTAGCTTGGGGAGGACCAGCAGGTGGCAATGTGACTTGGGAACCGGAGAGTCAGATGAAGGAGTCTTATCCGGAGTTATTTGCTTGAGGTATGTTTTCGAGGACGAAAACTCTTTTAGTGGGGGAGAGTTGTAACACCCCGAATTAAATAAGAGGATTATTTAATTTAAGTTAATAATATATTTAATAATTTAATTAAATAAATTGAATTATTGGATGATTATTATTATTATTATTATTTGGAATAATAATTATTTGGAAAATATATAAGTTGGAATAAGGAAAAAGAGTTTTCATTTTGTAAAAGGGTTTTACGTGAAAACGGAGAAGCTGCAGAGAAGAGGAGAAAAGGGCAAAGAGGAAGAGCTAGAGAGCAAAGGTTGAAGAACGGAAAAGCTCGAAGCTTAGAGATTGCCGGATTATCTCAGGTAAGGGGGGTTTATCGTCGTTTAATGGGTATTATAGATTAACATGTCGTGGGTAGTGATAAACCGTTGAATTGATCCTAATTGGGATTTAGGATGCTGAGAAAATTGTGATGAATAAGTTGTAGAAAAACTGAAATTGAATCGGTAATTGTATGTGTCGTGATTTTCCGATAACGTAGCTTTTTACGGAAGTTGAATCGGAGGTCCGGAAGTCCTCCAACGGCGGAAAATGCGGAAACTCTGCATTCTGCCTTGTGTTAGCGCAGGAACTGCTGTTTCGCCTGCGTTAACCGGTTAACCCAGGGTGTTAACCGGTTAACACTGTTATAAATTGTGAAAAATGTTGAGTTTTGCCTGCGTTAACCGGTTAACCTATAGCGTTAACCGGTTAACACTGTTGCGTTTTGCCTGGAAGTGTAATTTTTCCTGCGTTAACCGGTTAACCTATAGCGTTAACCGGTTAACACTGTTGCAGTATGTAAAAATGGTTGATTTTTATGATGTAAGTGTAATTGGTGATTGGCCTATTGTATCCAATTGTGATAAATAAATTCGTGGAGTCTATGTTGCGAAATGTTGATGCAAATATGTTGATAAGTTGTCTTTGTGGAAAATATTAAGTTGTAGGCTGATGAGCCAAAGTTGAATATGAGTTGTTTTGTTGAAAATGCTGAGTTGTAGGCTGATGAGCCAAAGTTGATTTTTAAGTTGTTGTTGCTGAAAAAGCTGTTATGTTGTCGTTGTTATTATGTTGTTGAACTTTCAAGTCGTACATGCCATATACATTCATATGCATTAAGTCGGGGCTTTTGCTCACACCACGTTGGCCTGGATTGGCAAAACTTATGGGGCTTTTGCTCACACCACGTTGGCCTGGATTGGCAAAAATTTTAAGTTGAAAGTTGAAGGCTTATGCCTTGATGCCCACTAAACTGGCAATGATTTTAAGTTGGGAGTTTTACTCCAAATGGTACCACATGCATGAAGAGCCGAGTCTCATTTGAGTTGCATTTACGTTGTGTTTGAATATGATGTTGAGTTGAATATGCTGCTACCGAATGCATGATATGATGTGGGTGATTAACGTGTAAAGTTACTTAACATAACATGATGATTTATAATATTTGTTATATCGATTGAGGAACTCACCCTTACAGTTATATTTTTCAGGTAACGAGCAGTGAGTTGAGTAGAAGCTAGTGCTTGAAGTCTAGAGTGGTTTTAGTGGGTCATGCTCTGATAGATGTAACATCGGGACGGGATGTTTTATTTGTTGAATAAATGTTAATTTTAAGATATTACAGATGTTGAATGTTTCTATCCGCTGCGAATTTTTAAAGAAGTGTTTATGTTGGATTAAATAATGAGCATGACTGATTTTTACGGTGAATTATGTGAAGTATTATGTGACACCCTTGGTGCATGATTACTCTGATATTGATTTATATGCTGTTGTTTTAATTAAATATTTGGGGTATAAAGAAGGGTGTTACACATGGCCTTTTCAAGCCCCATAATACAAGCTTCATATTCTGCCATGTTGTTTGTACACTTGAAAGTAAATCTAGATGTAAATGGTAGATGTGTGCCTTGGGGAGTAATAATCACTTCCCCAATGCCATTTCCATATTAATTAATAGCTTCATCAAATACCATGCCCCAACGGGAACCAGGTTCTGGCCCTTCTTCAAGCAATGGTTCATCACAATCTTTCATTTTCAAGTAAAAAATCTCTTCATTAGGAAAATCATACTGCACTGATTGATAATCTTCAATTGGTTGGTGAGCCAAATGGTCATCCAAGATAATCCCTTTGATCGCTTTCTGAGATCAGTATTCGATATCATACTCTAACAACAACATCTGCCAACGGAAAATCCTCCTAGTTAAAGAAGGGGAGACAAAATCAGAGGTTCAAGCAAATATTCTTTGATACTGTCAAAAGCTTTCTGGCAGTCTTCGGTCCAATCACAAGACTGATCTTTCCGAAGAAGCTTGAATATAGGTGCACATGTGACAGTCATGTGGGAAATGAATCTGGAAATATAATTCAAGCGGCCGAGGAAACCTCTGACTTGCTTCTCAGTTTTGGGGGCAAGCATTTCTTGTATTGCTTTGACCTTGGCAGGATCAACTTCAATACTCTTCTCGCTGACAATAAAGCCCAACAACTTACCAGAACGAACACCAAAAGTACACTTATTGGGATTCAAGCGGAGTTTATACTTCCTCAAACACTGGAATAGCTTCAACAAATGCTCAACATGTTCCTCTTCATCAATTGATTTAGCAATCATGTCATCGACATATACTTCAATCTCTTTATGCATCATATCATGAAAAAGAGTAGTCATTGCTCTCTGGTAAGTTGCACCAGCATTCTTTAGACTAAAAGGCAACACTCTATAACAGAATGTCCCCCAGGGTGTATTGAATGTGGTCTTCTCCATATCTTCGGGTGCCATCTTGATCTGATTATATCCAGAAAACCCATCCATTAACAAAAAGACTTTGAATTTAGCAGTATTGTCTACCGACATATCAATGTGTGGCAGAGGGAAATCATCTTTCGGACTGGCTTTATTCAAATCTCTATAATCGACACACATGCGTACCTTTCCATCTTTCTTAGGCACATGCACAATATTGGCCACCCATTGCGGATACTCAGCGGTTACAAGGAAACCGACATCAATCTGCTTCTGCACTTCCTCTTTGATCTTCACAGCCATATCAGAATGTGTTCTTCTCAACTTCTGCTTGACTGGCGGGCATTCTAGCTTCAACAACAATCTATGCTCCACAATCTCAGAATCCAAACCACACATGTCTTGATAGGACCAAGTAAACACATTTGAATACTCTCGAAGAAGATCAATCAACCCCTTCTTGACATTTGGACACAGTCGAGACGCAATCTTGACTTCCTTCACATCATCTTCGGAACCCAAGTTGACTAGCTCAATCTGTTCTTCAAACGGCTGAATAATCTTTTCATCTTGCTCAAGAAGATGAGACAATTCATACTCATTTCTACATCACTTTCCTCCTCGGCCTCAAACACAGGGAATTCAAAATTTGGAGATGGAGAAGGATCATTGTATTCAATGGGGTTAGGAACCAACCTGCATAATGATTTGATATTTTGATTTTAGAGAAGTGAATTTGTGACCAAATATTATGAAGATGGACAATTATATTATTTATTTATGTTTTTTGTGATTACCATTTTCAGAATAAAGCAAAAAGAAAAATAAACATCAAAGATGTGGATGAGTAGAATTAATTTTATTGATGATCAATTCAAAATGCCCAAACAATGTTCACTTCTCCCTTAGGCATAGGAGAAGGATTTAAAAATACAAAAGCAATTACTTAGATCGATGCAAAATAACAGGAATATCAACAGTAGTCCAATTGTTGCACGTCTTTCCATGCGTAACAAAGTTGGTGCAGTCTTCCTCTTCGCTATCCTCTAGCACAGCAGATGAGTGTTGTTCATTGCCATGAATGAACCCTCCGCTACGGAAGCTGAGTTGCATATCTTCAGATCTTGCAATTGATGAGCCTTTCTGGAACCCCAAATCGGTTCTTCCTTTGTTGTCGGAGACCTCTACCATGTGCCCCCACTGATCAACAGTACCTTCTTCAACAATATTCTGAGCATTTTTCAACGAAGACATAGGTGCCCCAACTCTCTTTTCAGCAGCAATAGACAAGGCTTTGAACGGAGTTCCAACCTCATCCTCAGCTTTAACATAAGAGAAAGATGATAGGTGGCTAACCAACAATGCTTTGTCTCCTCCAACAATCACAAGCTTGCCATTCTTGACAAATTCCAATTTCTAATACAGAGTGGAGGTAACAACTCCTGCCTCATGAATCCATGGCCTTCCGAATAAACAGGTGTAGGCCGGGTAGATATCAATTACTTGAAAAGTAATATGAAAACCACTCGGACCTATCTTGACTGGAAGGTCCACTTCACCAATTACTGTCTTGTGCGAACCATTAAAGGCTTTGACGATTACACCGTTATACCTCATAGGCGCTCCTTGGTAAGATAGTTTTGACAAAGTTGACTTTGAAAGCACATTCAGCGACGAACCGGTGTCAACAAGCACATTTGACAAAGCATCTTCCTTACAATTCATTGAAATATGCAAAGCCAGGTTATGATTTCTTCCCTCCTCAAGGAGTTCTTCATCGCAGAAGCTCAGATGATTGCATAAAGTGATGTTAGCCACGATGTGATCAATGTGCATGCATGAAGTGATGTTCATCCATCATACATTGGATGTCCCTTTTCACTACATCACACCCTCTTGGGTTCATACTATAAATAACACAACCATCATAGTCATGTTCACAGTCACTCACCATACAGATATCCTTGTGCATCTGCACCAAGGATCTTCGGATAAACTGGACGTCATAAACCTTGAATTCTCCAAGACAACCGTCCATCATATTCACTGAAGATTTCCCATGAGCGGGCAAAGGGTTCGCTTTCACATTTGGCGTGCGGTCCTCAAAGGACACCATACCACTCTTCATAAGCTTTTGAACCTCATACTTCAATGGATAGCAGTTTTCAATATCGTGTCCGGGTGCTCCCTGGTGAAAAGCACAACGGAGCTCAGGTTTATACCACCAGGGAAGCGGTTTTGGGATCTGCGGTGGGTTCCTCGGTTGAATTAAGTTCTTGAGAACTAGCGAAGGATACAGCTCTGCATACGATATAGGAATTGGGTCAAAAGAGATCTTCTTCCTCTCAAAGTTCTGCTGATAATGATCGTTGTTGGTATTGTTGTTGTTGTAGGTGTTCGTTCTTTGTTGCGGTTGTTGTTGTTGACGTTGATGTTGTTGTTGTTGTTGAATTGGTGTTGCTTGCTGATTAGAAAATATCGGAATTACTGATGAAACTTGATGATGATGATATTGACGGGGTGGTGGATTTCTTCTGATCTGAGGCCTCCTCTGCCTCCCACTGATTACTGCGTTGGTCTCACTATCCTTCTTCTTACCAAAGTTGCTACTATATCTCTTGCTTGTTGACTCCTCATCTCTTGACAACCGTCCCTCACGGACTCCTTCCTCAAGTCTCATCCCCATGTTTACCATTTCGGTAAAATCACTGGGGGCACTAGCAATCATGCGTTCATAATAAAATGAACTCAAAGTTTTCAAGAATTTTTTTGTCATTTCTTTCTCCTCCAAAGGAGGAGTGATTTGGGCAGCCAACTCCCTCCATCTTTGCGCGTATTCTTTAAATGTCTCTTTGTCCTTCTGAGACATAGACCTCAACTGGTCTCTATCCGGCGCCATGTCCACATTATACTTGTATTGCTTCACAAAAGCTTCTCCCAAGTCGTTGAAAGTGCAAATTCTTGCACTATCAAACCCCATGTACCAATGGAGTGCAGCACTAGTCAGACTATCTTGGAAGTAGTGAATAAGCAATTGATCATTGTCGGTCTGAGTAGACATCTTGCGGGCATACATCACAAGATGACTGAGCGGACAAGAGTTCCCCTTATACTTCTCAAAGTCAGGCACTTTGAACTTCACCGGGATTTTGACGTTGGGCACTAAGCACAATTCAGCAACACTCTTTCCAAACAAGTCTTTACCTCCCAGCGTCTTCAATTCCTTGCGTAACTCAAGAAACTGATCTTTCATCTCGTCCATCTTCTCATAAACATCCAGACCCTCAGACGGCTCGAAATGATAAATGGTATCCTCTACGCGAGGCAAAGTGTGCACAACGGGAGGTGGCACGGACATGACCGGGCTAGATGCCGGCATGGAAGCAAATGTAGGCGCAAAGCCTTCGGGCACAAAGTTGGGCGGCATTCCCCATGGGAATTCGGCAGGCATATTTGGCGCGAAATGGGCGGTAACAACATGCATGGTAGAGGTAGCCACTTCTGAAGTAACAGTCCTCGCGGGAGGAGTTGCAGGTGTTGGAGAAGCTTGGTTCTGAGTAGCGAGAACTGACTCTATCATGGCAGTCAGGAGGATGATCTCGTCCTTCATCTCTCTATTCTCTTGCTCCAAATGTTCCATGATTTTCAGATGATTGGCTCGGGTATTATACCGGTGAGTCAGCTTAGCTAAAGCACATAAGTAACACCAAGCAGACATCTGGCGAAAACCTGTTTATGAAAATGATGCATGAAATGTAATGCTTGATTATTTTTATTTTCAAGGAACTTACTATATCATTTGTAAATATATCATATTTAAATGGAAATTGCAACAATTTAATATGACCAAAAATCTCTTTTTATTTATATAAATTGGAAGGATTATACTGAGTACAATTTTAGAAACCAAAATAAAAAGATACAAGAGAAGAGGAGACTAGTCATCCTAAGGATCCCTAACAACAATGTCAGAAGATCTGGCTGAAGGCGTGTACTTCCTTCGAATGCAATGGATCTCGGTCTGAAAAGAAGCCTTCATCTGAGTCTTCTCGAGGACAAGCTGATTAACAATCTTCTTCCAAGCAACGGAAGGCTGAGGCATGCTATAAGATGAAACCTCTGGCTCTCTCTGTCTCTTCGTCACTCGGTCTTCAAGTAGCTCAATAAGTGCATCTTTATCCTTAGACTCCAACTGCAACTCTTCATGCTTCTTTCTCAAAGCATGGAAACACTCTTCCCACATATCCTTCTCTTGCTTCATCTTGAAGAGCGCGTCTTCTAACTCCTCTACATCTTGGTTAGGGAGAGTTAATGGCTCAACCACAACCATAGACATAGGTCTTTCGCAAGGATAAGGCATCTTCAACTCCATAGCTCTCTTCTTCACCCAAAGAGTGTAAGGTTCCAAAGCTACACAATTGCATGGACCAAGCTCGGATCTTCCTTTCCTATGCACATTATGCCAAGCATGCACAATCTTTTGCTTCAAATGTTGGGAATCTTTACCCTCTTGATATAAAAGACCTTCTAACAACATGTTATTGGGTTTGTCTCTCAAGGGGAACCCAAGTTAACGACGAGCCAAAGTAGGGTTGTAATTAATTCCTCCTTGTGTACCAATGAGAGGCACATTAGAGAATTCACCACAACTATCAATAATCTTCAAACTGCTTAAAGATGGGTCATACCAAACTATATCATCATTAGTGAGAGACATAAGTCTCTGAGACCACCTTAGACATTGTTTGTTCTCCACAAAAGCAGGTGTCTGAGGCAAGTGCAAAATAAACCACTTGTACATAAGAGAAATACAACAGAGAATCGTTCCACCACCCTTAGAATTCCTTATATGTAAAGAGAAATACATATCACCCAACAAAGTAGGCACAGGATTCCCAATCAAGAAAAGTCTAATGGCGTTAACATCAACAAAATCGTCAATGTTAGGGAACAAAGTTAATCCATAGATGAGCAACACAAAGATAGCTTCAAAAGCATCCACACTAACAGCTTGAGAAAAAGTAGTAGCTTCCTTGATGAGGAAAATAGATGGCAACCCAAATAACCCTCCTTTCTTCACCCAATGAGCCTCTATCTCAGACTTCTTCAAGTGAAGAGCTTCAGCAATAATACTAGATCGGGGAATCTCCTCAAATCCACTAAAAGGCACTCTACTAGAAATAGGTATCCCTACAAGATGAGAATACTCCTCCAAGGTAGGCACAAGCTGAAAATATGGGAAAGTGAAATAACGGTAGAGAGGATCATAGAACTGCACTAGCACAGTCAAGAGTCCTTCAACCACATCATTAGATAAGATGGACAAAAGCTTCCCATGACGTTGTTTGAAGTCCAAGGGATCTAATACAAAAGATGATAGCTTCCTTAACTCTTTCAAGTCGGGACATTTGAAACTGTACTTCTTTGTGTTCCTTCGTCCATAATCCATGGTCTGAAAATATTTGCAAATGACACCTTTGTTCCTTGAAATTTTCGTGTGATGAATGTTATGATACGCATGAATGCATGAATGCAACAATCACAAATAAGGGATCACACACAAGGCAAACAAAGGTCAAGGGATGAATCAAGTCATTGTCAAGATCAATCATCAATTTTGGTGGATTATGGTTTACACCTTATCAACACCCAAGTTCCATTGATATTGACAAGACTTGATTGGATTAACCAAGAATCAAGGGTTCGTTGCAAGTCACGAGCATGGAGTTTGGGTAAGAACCATCCCAAAGGAGTGAACTAAGGATAAAAACCTGTAGATCATGTTCTAAAAATTTCCCAGAGTCTTAATTCCATCTATCGGATATTACAGGTTAAGATGACTGACTCATCGACCCATAATATTCTTAAGAGAAACTCGTCTGAGTGTAGTATCGCGTAGCAACTGTTATCAAGTCTACACTTGAACAGTTTCCGCACTACGCCCAAAGTAGGCCAAGATGGGTTAAATGTTCTAAGGTCCTCAGCTTCTCAGACCCAATTAGAAATAGTAATGCCTAACCACAAATACTTGTGTGACATTTCCAAATCCAAAGGAGTCTCCACTGAGCGGATGGATCTCAAGCCAACTTATTAAGGACTACTCTACACAAGTCGAACATGACTATACCATTCTCCTATCTTAATTGCACTCAAGTTTGGGTTAGAACTTATCTCACCACTCAGAGATCACTAAGCACAACAAGAAAATTATATCACACATACATATATACAAACATCACATATATACAAATATATACACACAAAAAGTAGGCTAAACCCATTGGAGACTACCCCCCAGCAGAGTCGCCACTAAATTTTTGTAGCGGGAAATTCATGATCATCAAGCTATGGATAAGCTAAAGATCAAATAACAAGAGTCGTCACCGCACTTTTATTGTTTCCAATGGAAAAGGGTAAAAGTACGAACAAAACCCAACAGTAAGAAGTTTTCAAATCAAAACTAATAAAAAGTCAGAGATTACAAGTAAGGGGGTTGGTTACACAGAGGGAAGGTGTTAGCACCCAAAGTGTCCTAGGTACTCCTAGGGAGCCCTTTTTGTGTGCATATGTATTTGATACAAAGTGATGTTTACAAACAAATAGAATGGGGAGATGAGAAAATAATTCATTAATTATATTTTTGTGTTTGACAAGACATTCGGTCTTGTGCCTACGTACCAACATAAAAATGAGGGATCAAAACCTCGTAGTTCGTGATACAAATTTCAAAGTGGATGCATTGTTTTTAGCAAAAATTAAGTTTGAAAGGCACAAAGGCCTAAAAATGGTTTGAATGAGTTAGTTCTTTTTGGCTTTTTGAAAGTTTAAGTCAAGTATAGTTAAGTCTATTTACAAGTTTGATTTAAGAAAAGAAGTTTGAAAATGCAATGGCAATAAGGCCAAAGTTTCTATCTTTTTGCAAAGTGGTCAAAGTTTAGAACATAAATAGTTCACAGAAATAAGATTTTGAAAGATGGAGGGAGAGATTTTGAAATTAAAGAAATGGGGAGAAGATGAAGAGACTATCCTATGTACAAAATTAAAAGTTTAGAGTTGAAAAGATCTGACCAAATGGGTAACAATCCAATAGACAAGAATGTCAATAGAAACCCAGAATTCCCTTGGACTTTTAGAATCAATCAATACAGAAATGCAAAATTATATTATCTTGAAGAGAAAGACATCAAATAAATACGGCCACATCCAAGCTTATCCATTCCATGATCTTCTTCATAGTAGCCCATGTAACAGATAAATTCCATAAGTCACAGGTTCAAAATAACAGCCTCACAATGATCATGTTGCAGATGAACTCAGAAGGATATTGAATGATGTATTAGATGAAGCCAACAGTCCATTAGCATAGGAAGGTTTCCTATATTCTAAGTCCATTTGTCTAAGATCAAGCCAACAATCCACACAAAAGTTTTTTAGGGTTTTTGTTGTTATTATGTACATTAATGGTTAAAGACCACACAAACAAACAAAGTATACACAAACAAAATATATCACACAGTATGGTCCAAATGGACAAAGTAAAAATTGCATTATCATAAACAATTAGAATGATATGGACAACGACAAATGAATAGAAACAAAAATTAAATGACATTAAAGTAAAGGACTTGAAGTTAAAAGTTAGTAGTTGTCATACCCAGATTTTGGTCCTGAATTTTTTTTCATTTTTTCATTTTTTATTTGGCACGTGGCCTAAAGTTCATTTGCATACATTCATGACCAAAGGCAACCGTCCATTCCCAAATCCATATTTTTTTTGATCAACATTGGTCATTATCTAGTTTTTTTTATCATGGTGTTTTTTGATTATAAAATGGATTCTAATTATTTGACTTTTTAATTTTCAATTTGATTTTAATTTCAAATCAAGTCTAATTCCAAATTTCAATTTAATCTTAATTGTGTTTTTTTACTAATGATTCAAACTCTAATTGATTTTAATTTCCGAATAAATGTTAGAATTGATATCAATTTTTTTTAACAAATTATAGATTAATTTGATTTTAATTGGTTTTATCGGTTTTTTTATTTTAATTTGACATTTAGATTAGTCTTGGATTATTTCTAAAATCCATATCCATTTTTATAACCAAATATCCATTTCCATAAACCAAGTTACAGCCATTCTTATTACATTTTTACAAACACTTCAACCAAGTTCAAAGTATAATCACAAATTCATTTCAAAATTCCATACCATTTAACCAAATTCAAATCAAATCAAGTTTCAACCAAATTTTCATTCATTCATTAATACCATACATTCAAGATCATATTCAACCATACATTCATATCTAGGCCATTACATAACCATGAACCAAATTGCAACATACATATCTACATAAACCATGACATTACACAAGCATTACAACATTTCCATGAATTACAAAGTCATGTTCCAAATTACATTTCACAACATTTTCTTACAAGTCCATACATTACAATATCAAAGTCCACAACAACCCTTCAGTTTCGAGAAAACACTTTGGCTAATGGCAGTATGTCATTATGCCCTCCAGGATGTCAAATTTCACGGGGAGTTAAGTATATACATAATCTTCCGTAACAGGTAAACCATTTGCCTACTATGGGGGATTCTTCTTACGGCACGCGTGAATTGCCCACATCCAATGCATTCCCAGAATCACCTATTCCTTCAGAGGTTGGGAAACCACCTAGGCGGGCCAAACGACCAAAGGAAAGTAAGTCTGTTTCACCCAACAAGAAGACTCCATAAACTACTAGAAAGGTCAAGAAGGAGGTTGAAGATTTAAACAAGACAATGATTACCAACAACAAAGCACTTGAATGGAAGTGTAGTCAGGAAATTATAAATGAAAGTGATGAACTTACCAAGCAGTTAGCGGTCTCAAAGGCTGATTGGAAACCCCAGGACTTGGCACTGAATCAAGTTGCATACGAAGATTCAACCACGCCAGCACCAGTGTGCTCTTGCACCGGCATTCTCAGACAGTGCTACAACTGGGGTAATGGAGGTTGGCAATCTGCTTGTTGTACAACCACTTTATCGGTGTATCCTCTTCCAGCAGTGCCCAACAAAAGGCATGCACGAGTAGGCGGTAGGAAAATGAGTGGAAGTGCTTTTAATAAAATGCTTAGCCGGCTTGCAGCTGAAGGACATGATCTCTCACACCCAGTTGACCTTAAAGACCATTGGGCCAAGCATGGTACAGATCGATATATCATAATAAAGTAGATCACCCGATGTTTTTCTTTGAGAGAAGCAGTAAGACGGTTAGCATATCATTGTCTCTTTCAACTGAGTCGCCCGCGAATATGATTGTGAACCTGCAGAACAACAATTGACGGCATTAAAGAACTATGATAGGCAAAAACAGCAAAAGCAACTCTGTTACCACAAGGAACATCTTCAACAGTCCACCCTGCATTACCGTCCAAGTCAAAAGTCCACAAGCTAAACAAACATGCCTTATAGTTTGTTTTGAGGAATCAGACCTGCAACCAGAGGATTGAACCAAGTGATTTATAAAGGGACTTACAAATAAACACAAAAGGCCAAGTTCCATAAGTCCATACAATGCAGTAACACTTCAAGCAGTTTAGCAACAAGTAAAACAGTCTGCACATAAAAAGAGAAAAAACAAAAAGAAGACTTCACTTTCAAAAATCTTCAATCAACATATAACTGACCCAACTCTCTCATAAACAGAACTTGGATCATTCAATTCGGTCCTGAATGCTTCAAATACCTTTCTGAATCCATAGGAACAGGAAGTCCAACATGAGGCAAAGATTCTCGGCATATACCGGGTTTTTTCAAAGTACCTTCTATGATGCTAAAGATGTATTCGACGGATTTGAATTCCAACGCAATATGAGACAAGTTGTCCAAGCATCTAACAGCATTCGAACAGAACATTGTCGAAACATCCTATGTTGTTACCTGCAAAGCATAACAAGAAAATTCAAGACCATGTTACATTTTGATTGAAACCATGCTTTAAGTGATTAGGCAAGACAAGCTTGGAAGTTTCCATTACCAATGAAAGTAATCAATCGCTTCTCGGGTACCGCTTGTGCATAGCCAAGAGTTGCACCAACAGACTATCCAATTGAGCCATATTCCATTTGGAACTCGTACCTGTCACCAAAATTCTATCAGCAACTACACTGAAACCAGAAAATTCATTTTGCAAGAGATGTTCTTGTTGTATATGTCATGGTTATGACAATAACAAGGATCCTAGTCTGTGGTTGACCTGCACCTCTGATAAACCGAATAAAGAGTCATGTGGAATGTCGCGTCATTTGCAATATGCTTTGAGCAATCAAGTGTCGTGCATTCTGAAGGGAAGTCATGGTTTAACTTTGGATGGAAAACTTCTATTGTGTTTCTTGTGAAAAAATAAATGAACTAATGAGGACATGAAGAAAGCAATTATTGATTGCCAAAGAAGCAAGAAGAGTGGATATACTCTCTGTACGAATTTCCTTAGCCTATAGAATTCTCACATGAACCAAAGTATACACAGAAATGCATAAGATCGTAGAAAGGATTCAAATTGGAAAAAACTCACACCTTCAACTGAGTACTCTTGCAAGGCCTCTATATTAAGTAACACGGGAATTTTGGGTGCAGCAGAAGCTAAAGGGACGACGCCTTGTGAACCACCATCAAAGCTTGTTACAAATTGAAAACCGTTCTTCAACTCTGAACGTATATGCACAAGGACTTGCACTCGCCGTAAAGCGACGTCGAACCTTAAAGTCACAAGATTTCACTGCAGTAAAACACGAGTAATTAGCAAGGCTGTAGAAAATTCAGAAAAATACCCGGAATGGAATTGAGACAAAGTATAGTAAGAAAGTGCGTAGATAGTATTACCGTTTCCAGATCGTAGTATCAAATGAGACAGACCAAAGTCTGAGCGCCTTAAAGCAACACAGAAGATACCCCTTTGGATCTCTTTGGGACAACTAAAAAGCCCTAACATAGTGAGTATAAGAGAGGAGGGGCGGATACAGTGAGGGCGGCCGCGATTTCGAGAGAAGAAGGAACCCTAAATTCGGAGACCATGAAAACCTGAAAGCTAGCGAAGGGAGGCAGTTGCAAGCTCGTCATTATCGCCGCCGAAGGTGAGTTTTTGCTTGAATCTCTCTGAAGTGTTTGATTTCTGGAGTGAGAGCGAAAGGTTGAGGATGAGTGAAAGTGAGACGGAGAGAGGAACGATTAAGGCTAGTGTGAGCGATTGAGAGAGAGGGTTTTGATGAATGATGGAGAGATTGAGAGAGACACGAGGTTGAGAGAGCGATTTTGGGAGTGAGCGATTGAGAGAGGTGAGTAAGATTGAGAGAGATTGAGGACGATGAACCTTTTTGAGTTCTGTTACAGTACTTCTCACTTTTTTTTCCTTTTATTTATTTCTTTTTATTTGTTAACAAAACAAACATTTAAACCATAAAGAAAAATTAACGTTTAGTATTCATTTGTTTTTTCATTAAAAAGTGTGTATTAATGTATTACTTTTTGTTTTCCCAATCCATATTCCTTTGGAAACCCAACAGCCAGGCGGCTAGGGTATATTTTCTTCGTTTCTTCCACTTGATAGTCCAACAGACTATTTTATTTTAGCTTTTATTTTTTAATTTTAATTTCAATCTGTTCTGGTTTATATATCCAAGTTGTTATTGTAAATAATAACTTATCATAAGTGGTCTACTGGAGAGAGAGTAGTCTCGTTGTCTTTAGTGGAGTGGGTTTGATACTTGGGGTTAGCAAATCTTTGTGTTTATATTTATGTTATGCTTACCATTTTACTTAATTTCTTTTTCTATATAGTATCTTGCTATTTTATTTTATTTTTACTTTTATTAATTTAATTCGATTGTTATTTAGTGGTTTGTATTTTTTAGATTTAGTTAGTGGTTGAATTTCCGATATTATTTTATTCGATTAGTCGACTTTTGTGTGTTAACTAATTTAGTTGGGTTATTAGTACCCATATCCATACTTTTACACGTGTAAATAACCATACTCAAATTTCACTCGATTTCAAAATCAATTTCAACTTTCCTCAATTTCAAAATACTTTCCAAAAATAAATGTGAATCATTTCAAGATCATTTCACAAATCAAACATAATATTCAAACCCTTTTCTAAAGCGTGAAGAAAAAGATTATCCTGGATGGAATATCTAGTTATAATCCCGAATATTAGGCTCAAGCTGTAAGAGCTTGCAAGCCGTAAATATTCGTCTTCTCTCCAAAATATTTATAAATATTTAAACCATTTTCTTAATAAAGTTGGAAGAAAAAGATTACCTGGATGGAATATCCAGTCGTAATCCCGAATATTAGGTTTAAGCTGTAAGAGCTTGCAAGCCATAAATATTTGTCTTCCCTTCCACACTCTAATATTCAAATCGTTTTCTAATTAAAACATGTAGAAAAAGATTGTCCTGGATGGAATATCCAGTTATAATCCCGAGTATTAGGCTCAAGCTGTAAGAGCTTGCAAGCCATAAATATTCGTCTTCCTTCCAAAACATTCGTAAATATTAGAATCATTTTCTTAGCAATATTGGAAAGAAACAGACTGCCTGGGTGGAATGTCCAGACGTAGTCCCGAGTGTTAGACCCAAGCTGTAAGAGCTTGCAAGTCATAAGTACTCGTTCTTCATACTCCAAAATACTTAATTCCTATCTTAACCTCTTTCAATAAAGATGGAAATGGAACATGGTGTATACCGTGCACTCCTGAGATTAAGATTCGAGGCGGATGCCTCGCCAATCTTAACTCTCGCCATCGTCTAAAATTGTCAATGCGGTTTCTTCAAACCCTTTCTCAATCAAACCTAAAAATACTTAATCTCTATTAAATACTTTTGCCAATGAAGATGGAAATGGAACACGGTGTATACCGTGCACTCCTGAGGCTAGGATTCGAGATGGATATCTCGCTCATCCAAGTTCTCGCCATTACTCAAAATACATCCAACCAATCAAACTTTTTCTCGCCGCCGTGCGATTAATCAAAAACCATTTTCATAAATGAAAGATATATTGTCTTAAAGTGATACAAAACAATGTTTCGGCCACGATTGTTGAGTCGAGATAAGTGACGCTTTTTCGAATGTAGATTTATAAATCTGTTCGATGTGTGGTATGCGTCCACTCCTCATCTGTTTTGGGTAAAACAATGTTTTCGTCGATTAATACAGTATAGCTTTCGCTAAAATCGACCAACAAACAAACATTTTCTACCCAAAACTACGTAAGCCTTGATTTCTCTTTTGAGATACGTAGGAGCAGGATTTGTAAATCTTGTCAGGCCCACTAATAAAAAAGTTAGGTTTAGTCCTTCGTCAAAAAAATCCAAAAACATTCTCTTCTCATCCTTTCTTTCTTTCCCATCTAATAATTCGAAAATCCTAATATTTCAACTAACACTAACGCACACAATTAACCTAATGGTTCCCGTTGAGTACAACGGACGTGAGGGATGCTAATACCTTCCCCTTGCGTAATCGACTCCCGAACCCTGATTTGGTTGCGACGACCAATAATCATTGTCGTTTTGTCTTGGGTTTTATCGATATTTCCCCTTTCCTTTTTAGGAATAAATAAAGTTCGATGGCGACTCTATTCAGTCCATCATTGCGAGCGTGCGATTGCGCTTCGCTTTAAAGTCGTATCCCCATTTTTCGAGGTGCGACAGATGGCGACTCTATTGTGGATTACAAATCCCTAAGCGAGTCAAGCCTAGTTAGGTCATTTGTGTGCCTTTGTTTGTTTACCTATGTGGTTTTTCTTTATTATTTTTACTATCTCTATTGTCATATTGATATGAATCTGTTGTATTGGTTCGATTGTGGTTTGGTACTTGGATACTCTGATTGCAAACCTTGTGGGAAAGACTTTTTACCCGAGTCTCGAGTAAAAACATAAGATAGGACGAGGTTGAGTAGTGCGGGTCCGTGAGATGTATTTCTCGTTGGGTTGGTACGAGAACCTTACTTAGAGTAGATTCTTGAGAGGATGTTGTCGCTCGGCAAGTAAGTTGTCGTAAGCTTCGATGTTTTCTTTAGGATCCATGACTCTGAGAACCACTTGTAGAACCTTAGTTCTTTGTCCAACTAGGAAAGATGGTTGCGTAGTGTGGGTCTGCGAGATGAATTTCTCGTTGGATCGATGCCAGAACCTCACTTAGAGTAGATTCTTTGGATGGAGTTGATGCCCGACAAGTAAGTTGCCGCAGGTAGCAAACAGTCTAATGGATCCATGACTCTAGGAACCTTTGTAACCCTAGACCATACCCGGTGAGAACCTGTTCTTGGAGAGCAATTTGATTCATCAGTACCTCAAACTTTTGAACCCGTGTATTGAAAAAAAAAACAAATATGCATGGCTTGCATTGCATTCATTCACATTTCAGGTCATATATGAACCTGTTGTTCAATACTATTCAGGTCATATATGAACCTGTTGTTGAGCTTTATTCCATTGTTAGGTCATATATGAACCTGTTGTTCAGTGCTATTCAGGTCATATATGAACCTGTTGTTGAACTTTATTTCATTATCAGGTCAAATATGAACTTGTTTGTTCAATACTATTCAGGTCATATATGAACCTTTTGTTGAGCTTTATTCCAGTGTCAGGTCATATATGAACCTGTTGTTGAGCTTTATTCAGGTCATATATGAACCTGTTGTTGAGCTTTATTCCAGTGTCAGGTCATCTATGAACCTGTTCTGAAGAGTCTCTCTCTACGATTGTTTCAGTGTTGTCAGGTCATATATGAACCTGCTGTTGAGCTTTCATTCCAGTATTACCAGGTCGTATATGAACCTGTTGATACACTCTTCTTGAATTTTTATGAGTTTGTTAGGTCATATCTGAACCTGTTGTCAGAACTTCTTGATATTCCCCAGCATTGTCAGGTCATATATGAACATGTTGTTGTGTTTTATTCCAGTATTGCCAGGTCATATATGAACCTGTTGTAGCATTTTTTCTTTTCCTTGTTCGGGTTTAGTAAGTCATATGTGAACTTACTACCGAAATCCCTTGTATTCTAAGTATCGTTTATCAAATTTCACTTTGAGTACTCCCTAGTGTGTGTGATTCTCCAGCAGGTTTGTTTTCCCCAGCAAAGTTGTTTTTTTACCATTTGTCTGTCTCCCTGTGGGTCATCAGCATTCCCCACAGATTGGTCCGCCTAGTAGCATCTCCTGTTAAGGGTTCACCATATCCCTAGCAGATAAAAATTACAAAAAAAGAGAATCTCGCATCAGCACATATCATGTCATGTCATATCATATCATATCATATCATATCATATCATATCATATCATATCATATCATATCATATCATGTCATATCATATCATATCATATCATATCATATCATGTCATAAGGATTCGGGATCAAAATCCGGGTCTTCTTAGTATTTAACCATCTCCCACTATGATCATATGAAGAGCGTCCTGCTTCATATTCTATAGTTGAAGACGCTTAAATAGGGGCAACTGTCATACCCCGATTTTAGTCCTGAATTTTTTTCATTTTTTTATTTTTTATTTGGCACATGGCCTAAAGTTCATTTGCATACATTCATGACCAAAGGCAACCGTCCATTCCCAAATCCATATTTTTTTTATCAACATTGGTCATTATCTAGTTTTTTTGATCATGGTGTTTTTTGATTATAAAATGGATTCTAATTATTTGACTTTTTAATTTTCAATTTGATTTTAATTTCAAATCAAGTCTAATTCCAAATTTCAATTTAATCTTAATTTTGCTTTTTTACTAATGATTCAAACTCTAATTGATTTTAATTTCCAAATAAATGTTAGAATTGATATCAATTTTTTTTTAACAAATTATAGATTAATTTGATTTTAATTGGTTTTATTGGTTTTTTTATTTTAATTTGACATTTATATTAGTCTTGGATTATTTCTAAAATCCATATCCATTTTTATAACCAAATATCCATTTCCATAAACCAAGTTACAACCATTCTTATTACATTTTTACAAACACTTCAACCAAGTTCAAAGTACAATCACAAATTCATTTCAAAATTCCATACCATTTAACCAAATTCAAATCAAATCAAGTTTCAACCAAATTTTCATTCATTCATTAATACCATACATTCAAGATCATATTCAACCATACATTCATATCTAGGCCATTACATAACCATGAACCAAATTGCAACATACATATCTACATAAACCATGACATTACACAAGCATTACAACATTTCCATGAATTATAAAGTCATGTTCCAAATTACATTTCACAGTATTTTCTTACAAGTCCATACATTACAATATCAAAGTCCACAACAACCCTTCAGTTTCGAGAAAACACTTTGGCTAATGGCAGTATGTCATCATGCCCTCCAGGATGTCAAATTTCACGGGGAGTTAAGTATATACATCATCTTCCGCAACAGGTAAACCATTTGCCTACTATGGGGGATTCTTCTTACGGCACGCGTGAATTGCCCACATCCAATGCATTCCCAGAATCACCTATTCCTTCAGAGGTTGGGAATCCACCTAGGCGGGCCAAACGACCAAAGGAAAGTAAGTCTGTTTCACCCAACAAGAAGACTCCATAAACTACTAGAAAGGTCAAGTAGGAGGTTGAATATTTAAACAAGACAATGATTGCCAACAACAAAGCACTTGAATGGAAGAGTAGTCAGGAAATTATAAACGAAAGTGATGAACTTACCAAGCAGTTAGCGGTCTCAAAGGCTGATTGGAAACCCCAGGACTTGGCACTGAATCAAGTTGCATACGACGATTCAACCACGCCAGCACCAGTGTGCTCTTGCACCGGCATTCTCAGATAGTGCTACAAATTATCTTAAAGTGATACAAAACAATGTTTCGGACACGATTGTTGAGTCGAGATAAGTGACGCTTTTCCGAATGTAGATTTATAAATCCGTTCGATGTGTGGTATGCGTTCACTCCTCATCTGTTTTGGGTAAAACAATGTTTTCGTCGATTAATACAGTATAGCTTTCGCTAAAATCGACCAACAAACAAACATTTTCTACCCAGAACTACGTAAGCCTTGACTTCTCTTTTGAGATACGTAGGAGCAGGATTTGTAAATCTTGTCAGGCCCACTAATAAAAAACTTAGGTTTAGTCCTTCGTCAAAAAAATCCAAAAACATTCTCTTCTCATCCTTTCTTTCTTTCCCATCTAATAATTCGAAAAGCCTAATATTTCAACTAACACTAACGCACACAATTAACCTAATGGTTCCCGTTGAGTACAAAGGACGTGAGGGATGCTAATACCTTTCCCTTGCGTAATCGACTCCCGAACCCTGATTTGGTTGCGACGACCAATAATCATTGTCGTTTTGTCTTGGGTTTTATCGATATTTCCCCTTTCCTTTTTAGGAATAAATAAAGTTCGGTGGCGACTCTATTCAATCCATCATTGCGAGCGTGCGATTGCGCTTCGCTTTAAAGTCGTATCCCCATTTTTCGAGGTGCGACAGTAGTTAATAGGTTAGAAGTTAGTATTGTTTTGCTTTTGCTTTTCATTTTAAGACATTCTTTGGAGAACACTCAACCCACTTATCACAAGCATGAATCCTTGAGCCAAAACATCTTCCAAAGGAAGGAAAGACAGCCAAGTTTCCACACAATACCATGAAGGAAGGGAGACTTACAATCTCACTAACTAGAATGCTTATGCCTTTTATGTAGAATTCACAACTATTTGAGGTCGGGCAATAAAATTTTGGTGTTAATGCATGTTAGAAACATAGTATAATGGACTATGCTCATGAAACATACCACACACAAAAAAAAGAATATGCAAAAGGTGTGGCCTAATCTCATCCATATTCATGTCAATTTTTCAATCAAATAGCCTTAGGATTATGAGATATCATAGACCAAATGGAATGAATGAATGAAGAAAGGGAATAAGATGAAGTGGGAGGGGAATGGATCAAAACACAAATTGGTCAAAGGAGGACTTTTACCAAATTAATATCATGCATTCATTTTGGGAGATGGAATCTACATTCCATCAATTCCCTAAATCCAATGATATTAATTTGATAAAGTCAAATCAACCTTGACTAAGGCCCAACAACAAGAGTCAAACATAAACAAGTCATCACAGTTGGTCAACAAATTTATTTGGCATTTAATCAAATTAAAATACTAAAATAGTGCAATTAAATTAAATATGGTTTGTCCAATTCCTAAAATCTCATCAAAACACCAAAGAAATGGCCATGAGATTTATCATAGGTCAAACAAGGTCAAAGGACCTTGGAGAAAAAATTTCATAATTTTTGGACATTTAAAAATATTTTTAAACAATTAAAAACAAATGAAAAATCAATTAATTCATGAAAAATATTAATAATGATCCAAAAAATAATTTTAATTTAGAATATGAAAGAAAAAACAAAATTTGAAATTTTTTGTTGAAAGTCCCATATTTTTTGGATCAATATTGAATTTAATATGAATTATTGAAAATAATGCAATTAAAATGAAAATTAAAATATCATAAAAAAATGTGGACCACTTGATCTCCCTCATTAATTGAGGTGGCAGATCAAGTGGCCAGAAACATGCTATCCACGATGGACTCAAGTCAGCGTGCCACACAGTTGGTAATCACAATGGACGCGTGAGATTAAAATAAAATAACAAGATCATGTGGCTGTGAGACATGCCAGCGCATGGCCGGAGCTGTAGCTCCGGTCTTCTTCTCCGGTGGACCTCACCGGACTGGTCCATCTTTAACCATCACCAAAATTAAAAACAAGGACATGATTTCAAAGTAAAAATGGCACTGAGTTCGAATCTGGCCTCAATTCACTCTAACTCCAAGTATATTGAGAGATACATGGAGTTGAAATTTGAGATACATGAACTGAGTTGCTTTGATTTGGCCTCAAAGCAACTTATTATTCTTGCTTACATTGGTAGGACTTTAGATAACCAAAGAATCAATAGAATTGAGCAAGAATTAGAGCGAATCGAAGAGATCAAAATTTCTAGAAAATAACTTCAATGGAGGTCTGGATTCAACTAATCTTGCTCTTGCTCGTGCTTGATCTCACTCCAAATGCTTGCAGAGGAAGGATTTAATGCTTAAAAGGCTGTGGATTCCTGGAGATTTGAATTTCAAAACAGTGGAAATTCAACCTCAAATTCAAATGAATTCCTCAGGTTTATCCTTTGCAATGTGAGGGTTAGAGATGGGGCATCAAAGCTGGCGCGAATGTGTGTGAAATGCTGAGCATATGAGGATCTATTTATAGTTGAATCCATTGCTTTTTGCACACTTGAATTCACTTTCCAAATTTGGTCATTGATGATGCATGGGCGCATGGGCGCGCATAGGCCCATAAAATAATTGCCATAAGTCCACAAATGAGTGTGAGATGATCTCAATTCAGCTTGGATTGCAAGGCAAGTGTACATTTTGATTTGAAGTTTGATCCTTGCCAAGTGATGACACCATGTTCATGCCATGCGCAACCTATGCATTCCTTGTCCAAAATGAATGCATTTGAGCTCTTTGGAAAGGTAAGATCAAGAGGAGCAACTTTCATGTTCAACACTTTTCCATTTGGAGTTTGTAACTTGAAGAAATTTGAGATGGAAATTTGAAAATTTTTGACATATCAAATTTTTTCTAAGTGTCAAGCCATATGTCTCAATATTCCACCTTGCTTAACTTTTTATATGAGCTTCAAATGAGAAAAGTGTCTTCATCAAAGTTGTAGCTATCTCAAATACCTTAAAAATGGTCAAAAATTTCATGTCATTTGGATTTGAAATGATAGAGTTATGCATTTTTGAAGTTTGGAAAAATCACTTGATCAATGGTATAGGTCAAAAGTGACCTATAATGTAACCTCATATTACATGCTCAAAAAAGTTGAACTAGATCCCACTCCAAATATATAAGTTGAAGTAGGAACATTGAATTTGATTGTGCAACTTGTAAATATTTAATCTCATAAAAATTGAGCAAGTTATGGCCTTGGGAAGTTAACTTTCCAATTAGGGTTTAGACAAAATGACCTATAATGTTTCAACGTAGAAAATGATTTTCCAAGAAAAACTAGCTCTAGGTCTTAACATGAACGTTTTTTGGAATGTCATTTAGAGTAAGTTTTCTCTTGGAATAATTTTCATATGGTGAAAATTATAGGAGATAGGGTCTAGGGAGACCCAGTTTTGATCAGATGAATCCATCTGGCCAACCACCATCAACCAACTTGCTAACTTCCAATTCTCTTAACTTTCTTGGATCATGGTAGATCATATATGCATAATATGATGAAATTTGAAGTGTCCCTTGAGAAATTTGATCAATTGGTGAGATAGCTTATTGTAGAAGTTACTCAAGATACCTAGTCAAACTAGGGTTTCCAAGGCAAATCACCCTCAAACTCTTGAAGAAAACTTGATCAATATAACATGTAGAGAATATTGGGACTCATATATGATTATCATGACCATTCTTGGATCAATTCTTGGTTGTGCTCTTTGTTCATGAGGGTCTTAAATCCTAGGTGTGAACTTGATATATCAATGGAGATCATGCCCTTCCTACAAAAGAGTTAGACAAATGCAAAGACATATTTTTGGTATTTTGGTTAGTAAAATGATAATATACAAGTATGATATAATCACATAATGCTTGGTGATCTCTCTCAAAACAAACCCAATGAAGGAGGGGTAATGAGGATTTCAAGGTATGATCCAAATGTTAATGCATATGATGAGGTTACATTAGGGATCTTAGGGTCAAAATTGGGGTCTTACAAATGGCATGTCCCAAGAGGAAACATTATAGGTCATTTTGGGCCATTACCATTGTACAAGCAATTTTCCTCAACTTCTAAACTGCATAACACCTTCATGCCGAATCGAAACGAGGTCAAATTTGTGACCAATTTCAATAGGTTTGAAAGATATACAACTTTTATGAAGGAACTTTTTCCATTTGAAGCCCATATCCAAAGTTATTCAAGGTGGAAGAAGTGAACATTTGACTTGGTACTTAGAAAAAATTTAGTTATGTTTGATTTTCTAAACTTCCACCTCAAAATGCATCATGATCCAAGCTTCAAATGGAAAAGTGTTCAACATGAAAGTTGTTCCCCTTGATATCACCTTTCCAAAAAGTCCAAAATCACTTAATTTGGCCAATGTTTGAATGACTTGAGCATGGCTTTTCTTCAAGGTTCCATTTGGATGAATTTCATGACCACTTCTCAATTCCAAATGGCTGGCTTCATATCACACTTTCAGCATCATTCATGATCAACTTTTGACCTTTTGGCATCACTTTATGGGCCTATCCCACACCCATTCATCCATGAAAGTGAGAATTGCTATGTTTGGCATTTGAATGAAAGTGTATGGAAATCAATTGCCTGGCCTATAAATACATTGCCTCATGCTCAGAATTATGGACACCTAGCCCAAGCTTTGCTTCTGCAATCTTTCCTTCACCATTAGAGGATAAGCTTGAAGGTTTTCAATTGAAAATCGAGTTTCAATTTCACTTCTGTTTGGAAGTTGAAACTCGAAGAATCTAAGCCCTTCTTTGATCTAATTCACTTCCTGCAAGCTTCTGAAGTCAAGCCAAGGCCAATTGGAAGCAAGATTCAAGCTCCTCGAAGGTGATTTTTTAGAAACTTTCTATCTTCGATTCTCTCTCAATTCTTCACCATTCTCTTTTATTTTTTGTAGGATGAAGTCCTACTAATGTAGGCAACAAGATTCAGTTTCTTTGAGGTAAAATTGAAGCAACTCAGTTCGTGATCCTTAAAATTCAAATCCTTGTATCCTTTAATATACTTGGAATTGGAGAAAATTGAGGCCAAATTCGAGCTCCTGAGCATTTTTTCTTTATAATCATGTCCTTGTTTTTCATTTTAGTGAAGGTTGATGGTGGACCTGTCCGGTGAGGTCCACCGGAGAAGAAGACTGAAGCCCTAGCTCCGGTGATGTGTTGACACCCTCCCATCCCTTTGATCATGTTTAAATGTTTTAATTTCATCCCTTGGTTATGATTACCACGCGTGTGATACATTGACTAAAGTCCACCATAGATAGCACGCGTGTGACCTTCAGATCTGCCACCTCAATTAATGAGGGAGATCTGATGTCCCTTGTTTTTTTGCTTTTTTATTTTAATTTCTGATTTTCTTTTAATTGCTCCTACTTTATTTAATTCATATAAATTTCATTTTTAATCCAAAAAATATGGGACTTTCACCAAAAGTCTTTAAATATTTTTCTCTTCTATATTCTGAATTAAAATTATTTTTTGGATTAATTTTGATATTTTTCATGAATTAAATGTTTTTGTGCATATTTTTAATTGATTAAAAATACTTATGACTTTTCAAAAATAGTGAATTTTTTTGTCTAAGGTCCTTTGACCTTGTTTGACCTAGGATAAATCCCTTGGCCATTTATTTGGTGTTTTGAAAGGATTTTAGGTTTTTCCCAAATTAAAATGTATTTTAATTCATTTTTAAATGGATTTTTAATTGATTAAATGTTTAAAAATACTGTTGAGCCATTTTTATGGTCTTTTGATGTTTGACTTTCTATTTGGGCCTTGGTCAAGGTTGATTTGACTTTTGTTGGATCAAAACCATTGGATTTAGGGGATTGATGAAATGTACATTTCATCTCCCAAAACGAATGAATGGTTTTGATTTGATGAAGTTCCTCCCATGATCAATTTGTGTTTCTATCTTCCCATCCCTCTTCATCTTCATTCCTATTCTTTCCCATTCCCTCATTTGACCAATGAAATCTCTAATGTCTAAAGGCTAATTGGTTCATCAATGACCTTGTGTCAGATGAATCAATACAAGTGTGACTGAGATAGGTCCCCCCCCCCCCCTTGATCTTTTCTTTTAGTGTGTGGTATGTTTAAGGAGTTTGGTTCTTCATACCAAATCCCTAACATGCATTAACACCTATATTTTTATTGCCCAGGCTCAGATAGTTGTGACTTCTACATAAGTCCACTTATGATTGTTTAACATAGAGATAACTTTGACCCTCAAGGCATAACATTCTAGTAAGTGAGATTGTAAGTCTCCCATTCTTCATGGAATTGTGTGGAGACTTGACTTTTTTTCCTTTCATGGGAGCTATTGGCATACTTGTTGAATTATCCAAGTTGGAACCCTTCTCATGGAAGATGTCTTGGTTTAAGGATTCATACTTGTGAATGAATGGTTGAGTGTTCTCCAAAGAATGACTTAATAAATTAAAAAACACCATTAATAATTGACTAACTTTTGACTAAAATTTGACTAACTCTTATTAATATTGCTTTACTTTCAAGTCATTTACCTTATGCAATTTAAATTTCAGTCATTTATCATTCATTGCCATTTACATTTAATATAACTTGTTTACCTTTATGTCATTTTCACTTTGCTCATTTGAGCCATATCTTGTGTTTGTATATATTTGTTTGTGTGTTTTGATTTTGTTTATGGTCTTAGGACCTTAAAATACCTAATAATAACAAAAACCCTAAAAAATATCTGGTGGACTGTTGAACTTGATCTGAACTTTTGGACTTAGAATTAGACAACATTCCCTGTGCAAAAAGGACTTGGCCAATGCCAACATTCTGAGACTGGGCTATTGTGAAATGTGTCTTCATCTGATGCAAGACTTGAGAATTTCTTGGGTTCATTTGCTACTCTGTCTCCGTGCTTAATTGTTATTTTGATCTTGTGTCTGATGTTTTATTCTCAGTTGATCAAGGAATATTTCATCTGATACATGGGAAGACAATGAAGACTGCTAGTTATTGGAGTGCTTGCTTGGATGGGGCCAACTTTATTTGATGTGTTGATCTTCATGATGTCTGGATATTGCTCATTGCTTGATTAAAGTCCAAAGGAAAATGGGTTTCTATATGACATTCTTGTATGTTGGATTGCATCCCATTGCTCAAATCTTTTCAACTCTTAACTTTTAAAAAATTTCTTAGGATAGCCTCTTCATCTCCTTCCACTTCTTAAATTTCAAAATTTCTCCCCCTTTTCAAAAACTTATTTGCTTGTGAGTTCAAACTTAGACTTTGTTTTAATGATTAGAAACTTTGGCCTTATGCCATTGAATTTTTTTGAACTTCTTTTCTTAAATCAAATTTGTAAATAAACTTAATCATATTGACTTAAAATTTCAAAAGACAAAAAGAACTAACAACTCCACTCAAACTTTTGGCCCTTTGTGCCTTTCTTATTAAACTTTGGTTAAAAACAATTCACCAACTACTTTGAAATTTTTACCTCGAAATAAGAGGTTTTGATCCCTTATTTTATGTTGGTACGTAGTCACAAGTCCGAAGATCTTGTCAAACACAAAAATAAAATCAATGAATTCTTTTCTCACCCCCACACTCTATTTTTCTCAAACATCTTTTATACCAAACACATATGCACACATAAAAAAAGGCTCCCTAGGAGTACCTAGGACACTTTGGGTGCTAACATCTTCCCTTTGTGTAACCAACCCCCTTACCTATAATCTCTGGCATTTTATTAGTTTTGATTTGAAAACTTCTTATCTTTGAGCTTTGTTCGTACTTTTCCATTTTCCCTTGGAAACAATAAAAGCGTGGTGTCGACTCTGGTTTTATTGATGTTAAGCTTATCCATAGCTTGATGGTCATGAATTTACCGCTACAACACCATTCCAAGGATGAAGAAGATGAGGTTAGTAGCGATTTCTCTCTTTTCGATAGTGATGCATAAGGTGTTATAAATGAACTTCTTAAAGAATGCAAAATTATGTATAAAATAATATCATCTCAAAAGAAAATAATTTCATCTCTAAAAGAAAAAGTTGTGATAATTGAAAAAGATGTTGATGATGAAAAATAAAAGATGATTAGTGAAAAACAGAAATTTGTATGTAAAAATTGTGAATCACTTTCTTTCCAAATTGTCCAATTAAAAAGGGTTCTTGAAAGGTATGAGAAAGGACAAATTGGGTTGGAAGGTGTCTTAGCCAACAAAGATATTCCAATGACAAAAGTGGACTTGGTTATTCAAAGTTTTCCAAACCAAGTTCTAGTAAAACTATCTTTGTTAAATCTAATGACCAACCAACTAAAGAGAAAGTGAACAAGGAAAAATATGTTCATCACTATCCTAAAAGAAAAATATTTTCTAAAAAGAATTCTTATGTTCCTAGATATAAAAGCAATTTTGAACCTACTTGTTTTTATTACGATATAATTGGCCATACACCTAATGCATGCTATGTTAGAAATTTTAGCGTAGCAAGTGGGAATTACATGTGGGTAAAGAAAGGCACTAATTATGAAGGATCCAAAGCAATTTGGGTACCTAGCAAAACATAATTTTGTTTTGTAGGTATGCTTGAAAAATACATCAAACCTTGGGTATCTTGATAGTGGATGTTCCAAGCATATGACGAAACACATTAACAAATTTTCAAATCTAGAATTGAAGGCCAAGGGTTATGTCACATATGGTGATAACAACAAAGGGAGAGTTCTTGGTATAGGAAAAGTTGGAGCACCACCTTTCACATCCATTGAAGATATCCTTTATGTCGAAGGACTAAAGCACAATCTTCTAAGTATTAGCCAACTTTGCGACAAGGGCTTCAAAATCAAGTTCACCAAGGATGAATGCTTGATTTAAGATGAAGTCTCTCATGAGGTAAAACTCAAAGTTACTAGAATTAATAACATATTTATGATTTCCCTTGATGATTTGTCTTTCAAGGTAAAATTTCTTATGGTGAACAATAATGAGTCATGGCTTTGGCATAAAAGATTCGTACATATTCATATGGAACATTTGAATAAACTTATAAAGCATGATCTTGTTATTGAAGGTAGAGAAAAACAATAAAGGGGGGTTTGAATTTTTTTTACTGATAATAAAAACTTTTGCAATCACCACACACACGAAAGATAAAGAAAACAACACTGGAGTTCATCCTGGTTCGCTTGAAATTCAAAGCTACTTCAGTCCACCCGGCCAAGGTGATTTCGCCTTTAATAAGGACTTAATCCAATAATCTAGAAAGATTATAACAAAAACGTCTAAGACAACAATGATCTCTTATCCGTCTCAAGTCTACAAACTTCACAAGTCACTTGAGGAAATATTCAACAACTATTTAAAAATTACAAGGAAGTGTTTAGTGCTTCTAGGTAAGCAATTTTAACATAGTAAGAATAGTAAAAATTCACACTAAGAGAAACAACTCGTGTGAACAGATTTGAACAAGAATTAATGAAAATATAGAATTGAGTTTGCAGTATTCTTGTGAAATTTCTTCGTGCTTTGTAAGATGATGATTTTGCCTTTATATAGTGCTTCAAATATGAAGTCGTTGGCTGAAACATTGAAGTGATATCTTGTCAATGATGAGACATAATTGACATTAAGTTCATTGTGCTTTCCATAGCAATTTGGGAGAGTATTTATTCTTTTCCAAATACATATTCATACCAAATATGGAATACTTTGTTACTAAGTCTTGAGGTTGATAGGTTAGGCATGAATCAGTGTAGCAGTAAATTCATGGCCATCAAGTTATAAATAAGCTTGTCTTCAATATAACCGGAGTCGCCACCGCGCTTTTATTGTTTCCAAAGGAAAAGGGAAAATTACGAACAAAACCCAAAGATAAGAAGTTTTCAAATCAAAACTAATAAAATGCCAGAGATTACAGGTAAGGGGGTTGGTTAGACAGAGGGAAGGTGTTAGCACCTAGAGTGTCCTAGGTATTCCTAGGGAGCCCTTTTTTATGTGTGTATGTGTTTTTGGTATAAAATAGTTTGAGAAAAATAGAGTGTGGGGATGATAAAAGAATTCATTGATTATGTTTTTGTGTTTGACAAGACCTTCGGACTCGTGCCTACGTACCAACATGAAAATGAGGGATCAAAACCTCATAGTTCGTGGTAACAATTTCAAAATGAGAAAATTGCTTTTAATCAGAAGTTTAATTGAGAAGGGCATAAAGGCCAAAAAAAATTGAATGAAGTTGTTAGTTCTTTTTGTCTTTTGAAATTTTAAGTCAATATGATTAAGTTTATTTACAATTTTGATTTAAGAAAGGGTTTGAAAATTCAATGGCATAAGGCCAAAGTTTCTAATTATTAAACACAGTCTAAGTTTGAAATCACAAGCAAAGAAAGTTTTTGAAAAGGGGGGGAAATTTTAAAATTTAAGAAGTGGGAGAAGATGAAGAGGTTACCCTAAGCCTAAAATTAAAAGTTAAGAGTTGAATAGATCTGACCAATGGGATGCAATCCAACATACAAGAATGTCATATAGAAAACCCATTTTCCCTTTGGACTTTGAATCAAGCATCAAAAAATCAAGCAATTAGCAATATCAGACATCATGAAGATCAAGGCATCAAATAAAGATAGCCACATCCAAGCAAGCAAATCCCATAGCTAGCAGTCTTCTTTGTCTTCCCATATATCAGATGAAATACTCCTTGATAAACTCATAATACAATATCAAAATAACAGTTTGCATCAAGACAGTATAGCAAATGAATTCAAATAAATCCCAAGACTTGAATTAGATGAAGGCTCAATTCACAATAACTTGGTCTCAGAGTGTTGGCATTGGCCAAGTCCTTTTTGCATAGGGAATGTTGCCTAGTTCTAAGTCCAAAAGTTCAGATTAAGCTCAACAGTTCACCAAACATTTTTTTAGGGTTTTTGTTATTTATTAAGTATTTTAAGGTCCTAAGACCACAAGCACAATCAAAGTTCACAAACAATATATACAATCACAAGATATGGCTCAAATGAGCAAAATGAAAATGGCATAAACATAAAAAAGTTTAATAAAATGTAAATAGAAATGAATGATAAATGACAAGAAATTAAATTGCATAAAGTAAATGACTTGGAAGTAAAGCAATATTAACAATAGTTAGTCAAATGTTAGTGGTGTTTTGCTTTTTAATTGGTTAAGTCATTCTTTGGATAACACTCAACCATTCATTCACAAGCATGGATCCTTGAACCAATACATCTTCCATAGGAAGGAAAAAATGCCAAGTTTCCACACAATACCATGAAGGATGGGAGACTTACAATCTCACTTACTAGAATGCTATGCCTTTAGGGTCAAATTTAGCTCTATGTTAAGCAATCGTAATTGGACTTATGTAGACGTCACAACTATATGAGGCCAGGCAATAAAAATTTAGATGTTAATGCATGTTAGAGATTTGGTATAATCAACCAAACTCCTAAAACATACCACACACTAAAAGAAAAGATCAAGAGGGATGGACCTATCTCATCCATACTTGTATTCGTTCATCTGACACAAGGTGATTTATGAACCAATTAGCCTTAGGATATTTGAGATTTTATTGGTCAATGAAAGGAATGGGAAAGAATAGGGATGAAGATGAAGGGGGAAGGGAAGAGAGAAACACAAATTGGTCATGGAAGGAATTTTATCAAATTAAAATCATTCATTCATTTTGGGAGATGAAATGTAGATTTCATCAATCCCCTAAATCCAATGACTTTAATCCAACAAAAGTCAAATCAACCTTGACCAAGGCCCAAACAAACAGTCAAACATCACAAGACCATAAAAATGGTTTAACATAATTTTTACACAATTAATCAATTAAAAATCAAATTAAAAATGTATTAAAATTCAATTTAATTTGGTCAAAAACCTAAAATCTCTTCAAAACACCAAATAAGTGGCCAAGAGATTTATCCTAGGTCAAACAAGGTCAAAGGACCTTAGACAAAAAATTTCATCATTTTTAAAAAATCAAAAGTATTTTTAAACAATTAAAAATATGCACAAAAACATTTAATTCATGAAAAATATCAAAATTAATCCAAAAAATGATTTTAATTCAGAAAATGAAATAGAAAAATATTTAAAGATTTTTGGTGAAAGTCCCATATTTTTTGGATTAAAAATGTAATTATTACAAATTAAACAAAATAAATCAATTAAACATAAATTCAGAAAATAAAAAGAAAATAAAAAAAACAAGGGCCATCAGATCTCCCTCATTAATTGAGGTGGAATATCTGATGGCCAATGCAATGTACGCGTGGTAATCAGAATGAACGCTCAAGATTAAAACATTTGAACCAGATCAGATGGCTTGGTCTTTGCCAACGCACCACCGGAGCCCTAGCTCCGGTCATCTTCTCCGGTGATCACCACCGAACTGATCCAACCTCAACTTAATGAAAAATGAAAAACAAGGAGACTATTTCAAAGAGAAAATTCTCAACAGCTCGAAACTGGCCTCAATTTTCTCCAATTCCAAGTATATAAAAAGATACATGGATTTGAATTTTGAGGATCATGAACTGAGTTACTTCGATTTGACCTCAAAGCAACTCAATCTTGTTGCCTACATTGGTATGACTTCAACCAACCAAAAATGAATAAAAATAATTGAGAAATGAGGGAGAATCGAAGAAGAGAAGTTTCTGAAATTTCACCTTTGAGTAACTTCAATTCAGCTTAATCTTGATCTGGATTTGCTTGATCCTTCCTCCTCTTGCTTGCAGTAATCAATTGAGATGGAAAAGGCAATGAATTCTTGGAGTTTGAACTTCAAAACAGAAAGTGAAATTCAAAATCGATTTCAAATAAATCCTCAAGAAATTTTATGGTGTGAGGGTTTGAGTTCTCTTGGCAAAGCTAGGGCAAGGCGTTGAGGTGAATTCTGAGACCATGAGCTTGTTTAAATAGGCAAGGGAATTGATCTTTGCACCACTTGAAATTTTGCCAAAATTGGAAACTAAAGTGGATGGATGCATGGGCAATGGTTTAGGCCTAAATAATGATGCAATCCATCTCTAATTCATGCACAAAGAGTATTGAGGTCATCACATGGAAGCATGCAAAGAGGAATGATCATTTGAATCCAAATCTTTCCAAAAAAACCCAACAAAGTAATCATGCGCAAGTCCCTAAATCTTGGTCCAAATGAGTTGATCTTGACTTTTTGGAAAGGTGAGATCAAGGGGAACAACTTTCATGTTGAACACGTTTCCATTTGAATCTTGGATCATGAGGAATTTTGAGGTGGAAGTTTGGAAAATCAAACATATTTGAAAATTTTCTAAGTACCAAGTCAAATGTTCACTTCTTCCACCTTTAGTAACTTTTGCTATGGACTTCAAATGGAAACAATTCCTTCATCAAAGTTATAGATCTTTCAAACATATTCAATTTGGTCATAAATTTGACCTCATTTTGATTTGACATGAAGGAGTTATGCATTTTAGAAGTTGAAGAAAATCACTTGTTCAATGGTAATGGCCCAAAATGACCTATAATGTTTCCTCTTGGCACATGCATTTGCAAGTCGAATTTGAACTTATTCCAAACATAAAGGTTGAAAGAAAATCACATGTTCAATGTTAATGGCCCAAAATGACCTTAATTGGATCATGAAACTTCAATGGATTTCATATCATAAAAATTGAGCAATTTATGGTGTTTGGGAGTTGACCTCCTAACTAGGGTTCATACAAAATGACCTATAATCTTTCACCATAAAAAATGACTTTCCAAGCAAAACTAGTTCTTGACTTAAAAATGAAAGTTGTTTGGAATTTCATATGGAGTAACGTTTCTCTTGGAATCATTTTCATATGACAAAACTTGTAGGAGATAGGGTCTAGGGAACCCCAGTTTTGACCAGTTGACTTTCTCTGGTCAACCACCATGAACCAACTTGCAAAATTCACATTATCTTGAAATTTAGGACTAATGAAGGATCATATATGTGTAATATGATGTAATATGAAGTATCCCTTGAAATATTTGATCAAATGATGAAGAAACTTGTTGAGGAAGTCACACAAGATACCCAGATGAATTAGGGCTTCCAACGCAAACAAGCTTCAAACTCTTGATGTTTTCTTGATCAAAATGATATGTGAAGACCATGGGGATACATATATGATGTCTAGAACCAATGTAAACCATCTCTTGATTATTCTCCTTGCATTGAGGGGCTCAAACCCTAGGTATGAGCTTGATGAGGCAATGGTGGACACACTACCTACAAAAGCAACAAACTATACATTGACATATTTTTGGTATTTTGGTTAGTAAATAATGACAAACAAAGTATGATACAATCAAATGTGCTTGGTGATCTCTCCCCATGTAAACCCAATTAATAAGGGGTAAGGAGGATGCCAAGGTGTGATCCCAAAGCCAATGCATATGATGAGATTGCATGAGGGATCTTAGGGTCAAAATTGGGGTCTTACAATTAGAGTACGCGAAATCCAGATCTTCTTGTTCAGCATGTATTCTTCAGATAGTTATTAAAAGTGATTTTCTTCAGAAGTTCTTGATATGTCTTTAGTTAAACCTTCTTCAGATGTACGGACCAGCAGAGTAACTATGTGTGGAATCCTTCATATTTAGAGTATCTGAGTCTTCAAACTTCAGATGCTATAAGCATCGTTGTCTTCAGAGTCAGAGCGACTGCTTTATTTGACTCTAAGTCAACTGTTCTAGACTTGTGCGATGTCAGATGTTGTCTATTAGATCCATTTTCTGTTAAAGTCCTGCATACTTAGATAAATTCGTTAGGGTACCAAATTGTTTCATCCTTTGTTATCATCAAAACGTTGAGATGAATTGTAGACCAAAAATCTTGTTCTAACAATCTCCCCCTTTTCGATGATGACAAAAATTTAGACTGTTGATGAAACAATGATACTTCATAAAAATTTAAAGGAGTTATCTCAGAGTCAAATTTATGATGACTCCCCCTGAGATAAGAAATCTCCCCCTAAATATGATGCTTAAGAAGGTTTAGAGGTTCTTACTAGATCTCCTTATGTTGTATAGCTTGTTTCTCAAATGTTTTACTCAGATACTTCCTGCAGAACTTTAGACTTCATAATAATAGTTTTCAAATGTGCGCAGTGCATTATGAGGCTTAGATATTATTTCATTAGAGGTTGTTTAATTAATTATCCCCCTTTTTGTCAGACTAAAAAAGACATAGCAAGGCAAGTAAAGGCAAGACAAATTTCATTTATAAGGGAAAAGTACAGGTAAGAGGAAAAAAACATGGAAGACAAACATAGAGGTGAAACACTTAGAGAAGGATAGAGAAACAATCTTAATTGTGCCTAAGGGTTTGGAGGAGGAGGCATCCTCTGTAGAAACTGAGTCAATACATTCTGAATGTTGGAGTTGACAAAGTCGTGTTGATCCAGTCTGGCTCTCACAATGTGTTGCTCTTTCTGTAGTTTCTCTAGAGTCTTCAACACCAGCGAAGCAAAGTCAGAATGAGATGGCTCCCCCTAAGTCAGACCTATGTCCTTTTCCTTGGCAGCTTCTTCGGCAGCAATGCATGTTGCTTCTTCAGCTTCAGCCTTGGCTTTGGCTTCAGCTTCAACAGTAGCAGCAGCCTCAGCGACGACCTTTTCTGCAGCTTCTCTTCTGGATTTCTCTTCTACTTCCAATCTAGCATTTTCTTCTACTTCTCTGTGAGCTCTCTCTTCTACCTCTCTGGTCAGATGAGCCTCTAGCCTCTCTCCAGCTTCTCTGATAAAGTCATTTTTGACTTGTTCAGAGAGGCCTTTCAGCTTGAAAGCCTCAGATGTCATCCATTTGATTACTCTATTCCAGTGAATCCTCACTACAGAGGGATCATCACTGATTTTAGAGTTTTCAGAAAGTGATCTGAGCTTTTCCACTAACGACTCAGCAAATAAAGCAACTGTCACTTCCAGGGTGGGAAAGGTTGGTTCAGGTTCATAGATGGGAATGATAGCTTTTGGTGGGGTGGGAATGGTTTCAGTGGGAGAGTTAGATGTTTGGGTAATAGGGTTTTCAGAGGGAGTTTCGGTGTGATGTTCAGAGGGTGGTGTTGTTGGGTGTTAAGATGGAGAAGCGATGGAGGTTTCTGGCTCATATGGGTTTTGATTTGAGAGGGCGTGGGCTTGGAGTTGAGCAAGTGTATTGGGATTGAGGATCAGATGGTTCTGGCTGGTCAGAGTTAGATGATATGTTGTAGTAAGGTGGAGAGGGGGGAGTAGAAGAGGGTGGTGATATGGGTGCATTGAAGAGTAAGACCTCAGAGATGGGGAGTTTTGTATAGGTGAGATTAAAAGGTTGAAGGGGATGTCAGGGTGGGTTAGAGGTATAAGATTCAGAGGGATTTATGGTGGATGTTGTGGGTTGAGAGTTTGTGTAGATGGGGGATGGTTGGGGTAGGGAGGACGGTAATTGCTTTAAATTAGAGTGTAAGAGAGTATCAGAGGAAACAAACTTACTTGGAGAGGAGGAGACCAGAGGCACAGGCGGTCTGGTTTCAGATGGTTCTCCCAGCTTCAGATTCTTCTTCTTTGACTTTTTTCATAAGGATCTCGCATCCTCTTCATGAAGTTAGGTGGATGTTCAAGTAGCCAATACACCGAGAAGTCAGAGATGTCTACCCCTTGATATGCTAGGTCCTGTAGATAGTGGGCGATGACCTTTGAGGGATCTATCTTAGAGAACATAAAGAGACCATTGGGTATCTTCCTCTGATCCTTCAGAGCTTCCCAGGAGGTGTCCAGAGTTGGCTTGACCAAAACTCTCTTAATGATTCCCATACTCTTCAGATTTCTTGAGTTTAGAGGCTTGCCGGTATCTACCGTCACATATTCCATCAGATTGTAGGATATCAGATGATCCACCAATCCACTTTCTATCAGAACGTCATAGATGGGGCTTCCCGAGAGGAATGTAGTTTTTGAGTTTCATGTGATTTCTAGTGTCACAGAAGGAATCCCTCAGATACTTGAACAGTAGGGTAGGCAGGTTCAGCTTGAGTCCTTTGTGGAGGCAGTAGAGGATGCATTTTTGGTCAGTGTTGATGTAATCTGAAGAATTTGACGATGGGCAATGATGAATGGTACCCAAAATGATCTTCAATCCGACTCTCTGATTCTGGTGAAGTTCCTTATTATCATAGGATTTGCCTTCTACGCTTCCTGTGAATCTCCAGAACGTGTGAGACGATGCAATGTTCATCGCAATCTATGAATCTCTAGAACTCCTTGACCAAAAAGGTGTAGATGGGACCATAGAGTCTCTGAAATTAGTTTTCCCAACTTTTTTTTAGTTCCTCCGTGAGATCAATACCATTTTGTTTCATGTCCTCAAAATCTACAAGAGATTCACACAGAACTTCCAGTTTGTCAAAAGGAGTTGCAAGATGGATGTGAGTTGGACGATCAAGAATGTGTGGTTCCTTATATATTGTAGTTGATGTTATAAAAGTTACACTGGTGGTTTGTTGGGAAGCATTTGCATGTTATTCCGTTGATTCCATTTGTCCTGAGAAGTTATACACTTGTTGTTGTTGCGAATCCATGAAGAAGATGAACAACAAGTGAAAAAAACTGAAGAACTTTAGAGAGAGTTGGTAACAAGGGTTTATGTTTGATTGTGAGTGAAAAAGTGTGAGAGTGGGATTTGTGACAATCATATATACACAAGGTTAACATGCAAAACGACATCATTTAATGGGAATAGTAAACAACATACATTAATGAGCACGGAAATTAAGTTGACATGCGATGGGAAAATTAATTTCAGCTAATGATGGATGTCTAATCCCAAAAATATGCACATTACTCGAGGATATCTCAATAGTCTGGCTCTTGAGTTCTGTGATAGACCGTTGTCTAGAAGGTCCAAGGTCATACGCAAGAGAGGCCACATGTTGATATATCTGACTTCAAGAAAACCAAGAGGTTTTGATCCAGAAGATTTCTGATTCCAATTACTTCTAACTGGTAGAGGTATCAGAGTCAGACACATATGCCAGAAGGATTTAAGTTAGAGCCTTTTTTGACACTTCAGAGAAGGAGCACAAATTTTAGACTCATTCTGGGAAATCTGCCATGTTTAAATGTTTCAGAATGAATGAGAATCTATCTTAAGCTAGGGTTTTTATGAAGATATCAGCCCATTGTTGGTCTGTATCTATGAATTTTAAAATTATTACCCCTTTCTGAACATAGTCTCTGATAAAATGATGTTTTATTTCTATGTGCTTTGCTTTGGAGTGCTAGATAGGGTTCTTACTTAAACATATGGCAGCAGTCTTGTCACAAAAGATAAGAATGTTACTCTCATATATCTGAAGGTCCTCTAGTTGATTCTTCATCCAGAGCATCTGAGTAGTGCATAATAAAGCTGAAATATATTCTACTTCTGCAGTAGAGAGTGCTATACTGGAATGTCTTTTGCTAGCCCAAGAGATAAGGTTTCCTCCCAAAAATTGACAATTTCCAGATGTACTCTTTCGTTCCAATCTATCTCCAGCGTAATCTGCATCACAATATCCAAAAAGCCTATACTCTGATCAGACCAAGGTTAGGTGTTCCTTTCAGATGCCTTAGGATTCTCTTAACAACTATTAGATGAGATTCCCCTGGATCTGACTAGAATCTGGCACATAGACAAACGTTGAAAAGAATATCTGGCCGTGTAGCAGTCAGATAGAGAAGAGAGCCTATCATACCATGATAGAGCTTTTGACAAACCTTTTGACTTACCTCTTATTTTTCCAGAATGCAGGTAGGATGCATGAGAGTCTTTGCTGATTTACTTTCTGACATTTCAAATTTCTTTAGAATGTCTTTTATGTATTTGGTTTGATATACATATGTAGCGTCTGAAGCTTGGTTGATTTGAATTCCCATAAAGAATTTTAGTTCTTGTATCAGACTCATTTCAAATTCTGCCTGCATCAACTCATAAAATTCTTGACAAACAGAAGGGTTAGCAGAACCAAAGATTATATCATCAACATATCTCTGACAGATCATGAGGTCATTTCTGATGTTTTTACAAAAGAGTGTAGAGTCAACTTTGCCTCTGATAAAATCATTTTCCATAAGAAAAGTGCTTAGTCTTTAATACCAAGCTCTAGGAGCTTGTTTTAAACCATACAGATACTTTTTCAGTTTAAAAACATGTTCTGGACATTTTGAGTTTTCAAAACCCGGAGGTTGATGAACATACAATTCTTCAGAAATATATCCATTCAGAAATGCTATCTTGACATCCATCTGATATAGTTTGATGGAATAATTTACATCGAATGATACAAGTAAACGAATAGATTTTAACCCGGCGGCTGGAGAAAAGGTTTCGTTGTAGTTAATGCCTTCTTGTTGACTATAGCCTTGTGCTACCAGTCGTGCTTTATTTCTGACTACTTCTCCCTTTTCATTTAGTTTATTTTTGTACACCCATTTGGTTCCAATAACATGGGTACCTTTAGGCTTTGATACAAGATCCCAGACATCGTTCTTTTCTAATTGATCAAGTTCTTCTTTCATTGCCAGGATCCATTCTTTGTCTTGAAGTTCCTCTTCACAAGATGTTGGCTCTATCAGAGACACTAACCCCAAAGGGGTTTCCTCAGATACTTTGAATGTAGACCTTGTTCTGACAAGTTCATCCTTATTTCCTAGAATCAACTCTTCAGAAACATTTAGTCTATTTCTTAATCTTTTCTGTAAGGTTGAGATTCCAGTTGCTTTTGGTGTTCCCCTTTCAGCTTCCTCGGATTCTTTAGTCTTTTTGTCAGAACCTGCAAGTGTTATCTCTAAATCTGCAAGTTTTTCAACTAGCTTTGACTTTTCAGAGTCAAGCTTATCATTAAATCTGACATGTATTGATTCTTCCACAATTTTAGTTTTTGTATTGTATACTCTAAGTATCCCAACATAATACCTTTTTGTGATTTTGAATCAAACTTGTTCAGATTATCTTTAGTGTTTAGGATAAAACAGGAACATTCAAAAGGATGAAAATAAGAAATGTTGGGTTTTCTTCCCTTACACAGTTCATAAGGAGTCTTCTCCAGAATAGGCATTATAGAGATTCTACTTTGAATATAACGGGTTGTATTTACTACTTCAACCCAGAAGTGCTTAGCCACATTTGTTTCATTGATCATGGTTCTGGCCATTTCTTGGAGAGTCATATTCTTCCTTTTCTACAACCCCATTTTGTTATGGAGTTCTAGGACAGGATAAATCATGGGATATTCCATTGGAATCAAAAAGTTCTTTAAAAAGTTTGTTTTCATATTCACCACCATGATCACTTCTGACTTTGATGATCTTAGAGTCAAATTCGTTTTGCACATTTGAACAAAAGCTAGTAAATACAAAGTGTGACTCATTCTTGTGTCTTAGAAATTTTACCCATATCCAGCGACTATAATCATCAATGGTGATCAGTCCATACTTCTTACCATTGACTGAAGCTATCTTAATAGATCCAAATAAGTCAATGTGAAGAAGTTCTAGATGCTTAGAGGTAGAAACAACATTTTTATTTTTGAAAGTTGTTTTAGAAAATTTTCCTTTCTGGCATGCCTCACAAAGAGCATTTGAAGAAACCTTCAGCTTAGGTAGACCTCTGACTAACTCGAGTTTATTTAGCTGAGAAATCCTCCTCATGCTAATGTGACCCAAGTGTTTATGCCATACCCATTTCTCTTCATTTATAGACATTAAACATTTTACATTTTGATCTTTTAGATCTGAAAGATTAATTTTGTAAATGTTGTTCTTCCTCTTGCCAGTGAAAAGAAATGTCCCATTGTTCTGATTAATTGCTTTGCACATTTTTTGATTGAAGATTATATCATAACCGTTATCACTTAATTGACTTATGGATAACATGTTATGCATTAATCCTTCTATGTAAAGTACATCAGAAATAGAAGGAAGAGATCCATTACCAATTGTTCTGGAACCTCTTATTCATCCTTTCTGATTTCCTCCAAAACCTACGAAGCCAACATCTTTAAGTTCCAGGCTTTGGAACATATGCTTTCTTCCCGTCATGTGCCGCGAGCATCCAGAGTCCAGGTACCATGATTGGTGTCTTAAATCTGCTGCATAGAATATCTGCAACATAGACTATTTTATCTTTTGGTACCCATAATTTTTTGGGTCCTTTATGATTAGTTCTCCCAGAGTTTCTGGAAACTTTGGGTTTTTTGGCATTAGTAAAATTTTGTGTTGTGCATATGTGTAATAATAAGAAAGGGAGATTTAGGTTTATCATCTACAGAAGGTATTTTCTCATCTTCATCAGAGTCATATCCTATTCCTTTTTTCTTATTCTAACTAACTCCATAAATCACAGAAGCCATTTTGCTTCTTTCTAGCCCATTTTTCAGAAATTTTTGAAACGCTTTTTCATATTTGTATATGATTGTGTCAGAAGTTTGTGGAGCTTTGGATAGAGCTTCTTTAAGTTTTAAACATTTTTTAGTTGAAAATTCATTTTCTTTTTCCAAAATAAAAATGTTGCCTTTTAATTCAGAAACTTCAATCTCAAGCTTATCACATTCTTCAACAGTTTCTTCAAGGACCTTCTTTAAAGCCTTGAATTTATGTCGAAGCTTATGGTAGGAGCTTATAGATTCTGATAAGAAAGATTCAAGGTCAGAGCGAGAGAGATCATAAAATACCTCTTCAGAATCAAATTCTCTTTCGGATGTACTTCCATATATGGTAGCCATGAATGCAACATTTCCCTGTTCCTCTTCAGAGTCTGATTCTGAGGCATCAGATTCAGAGTCTTCCTAGGTAGCCATGAGTCCCTTCTTAGTTTTGAAAGAGTTTTTCTTGAATCCTTGTTTTCTGGAATCGTCTTTCTTGAGCTTTGGACATTCGTTTCTATAATGTCCTGGTTCTTTGTAATTCATAGCATGTTACCTCTTTGCTTGGTTTGTTTCTGGAAGTTGATTCTAAGTGATCTCCTTTCTGTCTTGGTCTTTTGAACTTGTTATTCCTTTTTCTCCAAAGTTGTTTAGCTCTTATGGTTAGAAGGGATAGCTCTTCTTCATCATCAGAATCATCCTTTTCAGAGTCACCATTGTCTTCTTCTTCAGCTTGAAAGGATTTGTTCCTTTCTGGCTTGCGTCTTTCTGATCTAGACTTCAGAGCTACAAATTTGCTTTTCTTTTGGGGATCGTCTTCCTCTAGTTATATCTAATGACTCCTGAGGGAGCTGATGAGTTCTTCCAGGCTTATGTTGTTCAGATCTTTTGATTGCTTTAATGCAATGACCAAGGTCTCCACTTCTTTGGCAAGCTTCTGACAATCTTTTTGACATGATCTGCAGTTGTGTAGCCCTTGTCCAGAACCTTGAGTCCTACAATTAAAGTTTGAAATCTAGAAAACATTACCTCTACAGCTTCATCATCCTCCATCTTGAAGGCTTCATATTTCTGAATTAGAGCCAAAGCCTTTGTCTCTTCGACTTGAGTGTTGCCTTCGTGGGTCATCTTTAAGGAGTCAAGTATTTCTTTAGCAGTTTCCCTGTTGGTGATCTTTTCATATTCATTGTAGGATATACCATTCAACAAAATTGTTCTGGCTTTGTGGTGATTTTTGAAATCACGCTTTTGATCATCAGTCATTTTATTTCTGTCAATAGCAATACCAGCATCAGATATAGGTGGTTCATAGATAATTGTAACTATGTCCCATAGGTCAGCATCATAGCCCAGGAAGAAACTTTCGATTTTATCCTTCCAATAATCAAACTTTTCTCCATCAAACACTGGAGGTTTAGCGTTGTAGCTGTCTCTTTCATTGGTGTTAGTCACTATGTTTTTCTCACACTGGATCTTCTATACACTGTTAAGTGTTTGATTTGAAAATCAATAACATAGCTGAAGCTCTGATACTAATTGAAGATAGAGAAAAACAAGAAATGGGGGTTTGAATTGTTTTCACTGATAATAAAAACTTTTGCAATCACCACACACAGGAAAGATAAAGCAAACAACACTGAGTTTATCCTGGTTCGCTTGAAATTCAAAGCTACTCCAGTCCACCCGGCCAAGGTGATTTCACCTTTAATAAGGACTTAATCCAATAATCTACAAAGATTACAACAAAAACGTCTAAGAGAACAATGATCTCTTAGCCCTCTCAAGTCTACAGACTTCACAAGTCACTTGAGGAAATATTCAATAACTATTTGAAAATTACAAGGAAGTGTTTAGTGCTTCTAGGTAAGCAATTTTAACACAGTAAGAACAGTAAAAGTTCACACTAAGAGAAATAACTCGTGTGAATAGATTTCAACAAGAATTCATGAAAATATAGAATTGAGTTTGCAGTATTCTTATGAAATTTCTTCGTGCTTTGTATGATGATGATTTTGCCTTTATATAGTGCTTCGAATATGAAGTTGTTGGCTGAAGCATTGAAGTGATATCTTGTCAATGATGGGACTTAATTGACATTAAGTTCGTTGTCCTTTTCATAGAAATTTGGGAGAGTATTTATTCTTTTCCAAATAGAGATTCATACCAAATATGGAATACTTCGTTACTAAGTCTTGAGGTTGATCTGTTAGGCATGAATCAGAGTGTGTGGAATCCAGATCTTCTTGTTCAACATGTATTCTTCGGATAGTTGTTAGAAGTGATTTTCTTCAGAAGTTCTGGATATGTCTTCAGTTGGACCTTCTTCAAATGTACGAATCAGTAGAGTAACTATGTGTGGAATCCTTCAGATTCAGAGTATCTGAGTCTTCAAACTTTAGATGTTGTGAGCGTCGTTATCTTCAGATGTCAGAGTGTCTGCTTTATTTGACTCTAAGTCAACTATTCTAGACTTGTGTGATGTCAGATATTGTCCATCATATCCATTTTCTGTTAGACTCCTGCATACTTAGATAAATTCGTTAGGATACCAAATTGTTTCATCCTTTGTTATCATCAAAACTTAGAGATGAATTGTAGACCCAAAATCTTGTTCTAACAGTTATTGGATTGCCTATGATAAAATTCGTCAAAGATAGACTATGTGATGCATGTCAAAAGGGAAAATAAACCAAATTAACTTTCACATCAAAGAATGTGGTGTCCACTACAAGGCCACTACAATTGTTGCATATGGACTTATTTGGTCCATCAAGAACAAGAAACTTCGGAGGTAATGTATATGTTTTAGTTATTGTTGATGATTTCTCTAGATACACTTGGACTTTCTTCTTAGTGCAGAAAAATGATGCATTCAAGGTGTTCAAGAAATATGCAAAGCAAATTTAAAACGAGAAATCTCTATCTATTGCCTCCATAAGAAGCGACCATGGTGGAGAATTCTAAAATGCCTCCTTCGAAGAGTTTTGCGAAGAACATGGAATATTTCATAATTTCTCGACACCAAAGACTCCTCAACAAAATGGAGTGGTGGAGAGAAAGAATATGTCACTTGTGGAACTTGCAAGAACAATGCTTAATGACTCAAATTTTCCAAAGTATTTTTAGGCAGATGCGGTAAGTACAAAATGCTATGTAAGTAATAGAATTATTATTAGACCTATCTTGAAAAAGACCCCTTATGAACTCTTCAAAGGAAGGAAACCAAACATTTATTACTTTCACATTTTTGGTTTCCTCCCTTATGAACTCCTTCGGTCATGCACTCAAGAACCAAACATATTGACATTCGGCATCACTTTCTTCGTGATCACGTTCTTCAAGGAGATGTCGAAGACACATTTGTGGATACTCATAATCAACTCACCGACATCTTCACAAAACCATTGGCACGAGAACCGTTTTACAAAATTCAAAGGGAACTTAGAATTCTAGATGATTGTGACATTTGATTCTTTAAAAACCCATCCATTCAAATACAAAGGTACACTCTCTTTTTACCTAATATCTTTTATTTTGAAATATATATGTGTTTTCTTATATGAGTTTGAAGAAAAAGTCAATTCTGTGTGTCCTTACAATGTTTGTATTACGTGTTTGCCTTGCATAAAGTTGCCTAAGGATATGTTAGAGTATGTGTAATTATTGTTTTGTTAAATTTCATTGCATGGTGATCTTGGTGAAGCTACTGTTTTTTTTCTGGAGGTAATCGATTACCACCTTTGGTGTAATCGGTTACATCCCTGTTGTATGACTTATTTATGCTTCTGTTTGTGATGTAATCGATTACCACTTTGTGTGTAATCGATTACACCCCTGTTTCATGACTTCACTTTGCCTCTGTTTTATCGTGTAACCGATTACACCTCCCTAGGTAACCGATTACACCTGAGTGTTCCAAAAAATTTTTTTATTTTAATTAAATGGGTGACATTTGGAGAAGTGTTTTCTTTTTACTTTTTATACTTAGTATTTTTTACTCTTTATCACTTTCCTTATCACTTTCCTATATCACTCTTCATCTATCCTAAATCTTCAAAGTTCTTCTCTCACATTTATCACTATAACCTAAACTCCATTAAAATCCCACTTATAAAACTCTCCATTTTTCCACTCCTTCTTCCCCAAACTCCTTCCAAACCCCAAAAACCCTAACTTTTCAGCTCCCATGTGTTGGTTCTATGTGTTGGCATCAATTTTGGTAAAACTTAGTCTTATCACAAGATGTCACACGTGTTGTCTTGACATCTGATATCAGCTTCCTGCAGGTTGTTTAGATATGGATGTGCAGGAGTTAGCCAAGATTTCAGACCCGATGTTAAGACATGCGCTTACAGAATATTCAGTTTGAATGTTATGTGTTTTGTTGTTGCGTTTTTCATGCAAATCTTTGTGTGCTTATGTGGAGATTGCATGCGTTATTCAAGGAGTAATTCTATTTAAAACCAGAATGTTCTATTTTCCAAAAAGGAATGATTAGCTACTGTTTCTTAGGAGATACGCAATTACAATAGAATTAGGGTTTCATGCTGCCCAGGCTCATTCAAAAAGCTTTTATTTAAAGGTCATGTAAAACCTGTTTTACATACACAAGATACTAATGATGACGTGAGAGAGTTTTAGGGTTTTAGTCTTGTGTGAGCTTGTGTATTATGAGCCAGTCATTCATCTTGTTGATGTATGAATTGGACTGAGTTTTATATTGTAATTTGTCCACTTTAAGCTTTGAAGTAGGAGTGTATTTGTTTACTTGATTGAAGATTTTAAGCAAGATCAAGTATGTGTCCTTGAAGTGTGTCTTCTTTCTTTGTAGTATTTGTTCTAGTATCACTGCTGTGATTTAGGGGAAGTGAGTAGGGTCTCATATCTAAGAGTTCTTAGATAGAAGTCACACAGGTAGAGATTAGGTGAAAAGACTGTAACTTGAAGTTGTTTACTGAGAGTCTTTGAACTAATTCTATTTGGTGGAGTTCCTTCCTGGCTTTGTAGTCCCCAGACGTAGGTGTGTTTGCATCGAACTGGGTTAACAATTGCTTGTGTCGCTATTTAAATTGTTTCTCTATTTTTATCCTGTTTATATTTCACTTGTTGTTTAGATATTAGTGTCGTGACATTACCTTCGACATCTCATATCTAATACCATAATTTCAATTGGTATCAGAGCAGACATCCTGCTCTGGCTCTGGGTGAGATCTTGGGACATTACTTTCTGGTACTATGGAGAGAGACGAAGGATCTGTGCACAGACCACCAGTTCTGGATGGATCTAACTATGACTACTAGAAACCTCAGATGGTAGCCTTCCTGAAATCGTTGGATAATAAGGCTTGGAAGGCTATTCTAACAGGCTGGGAACATCCCTTCACTACAAAGGATGAATAAGTTATAACTGATAAGAAGCCTAAGGAAGAATGGACCAAGGAGGAGGATGAACTAGCTCTTGGAAACTCTAAAGCATTGAATGCTATATTCAATGGGGTTGATAAGAACATCTTCAGACTAGTGAACAATTGTGAGGTGGCTAAAGATGCTTGGAATATTCTCAAAACCACTCATGAAGGTACCTCTAGAATGAAGATGTCTAGATTGCAGTTGCTTAATACAAAGTTTGAGAATTTGAGGATGAAAGAAGATGAAAGTATTCATGACTTCCATATGAATATCCTTGAAATTGCTAATGCCTCAGGAGCCCTGGGTAAGAAGATGTCAGATGAAAAGCTTGTGAGGAAAATTCTCAGATCACTTCCCAAGAGATTTTCCATGAAAGTGACAGCCATAGAAGAATCTCAAGATATCTGCAAGATGAGATTGGATGAGCTAATTGGATCCTCCAAACATTTGAGTTGGGAATGAGTGATGGATCTGAAAAGAAAGTCAAAAGCATAGCCTTTGTGTCAAACACTGAAGATAAAAAGGAAGAAAGTAGTCAAAATACTGATGAATATATGGCAAATAATTTAGCGTTACTTGGAAGACAATTCAACAAAATCCTGAAGAGGATGGATGTGAGGTCAAAGTCTAATGTCAAGAAAAACTCATTTGACATCAGTAGGCCGAATGATTCTGGAAGAAGAACAAAATCTGAAGAAAAATCCAGACAGGGCAAAGGAATTCAGTGCCATGAATGTGAAGGATATGGTCACATAATAGCTGAATGTGGGACCTATCTCAAGAAACCGAAGAAGAGTCTTGTTGCTACTTGGTCTGATGATAATTCTGAAAGTGAAATAGAAGGAGAATCTGCCAATCTTGTGACTGTCTTGACTGGGAGATGGGATCCTGATGAAGACTCTAATGATGATGAATTGACCTTTGATGAATTAGCTACTTCTTACAGGAAGTTGTGTTTTAGAAGTGAAGAAGTGTGTCAACAAGTGGAGAATCAGAAGAAACTGATAACTTAGCTAGAGACTTAGAGGACAGAACACTTAGAAACCATCTCTAAATTGAAGATTGAAGTTGTGTTCCTGAATTCCAAACTGGATGAGATGACAAAGTATGTCAGAATGTTAAACAGTGGGAATTGGTTCCAAGACCTGCAGGAATAAATGTTATTGGAACAAAGTGGGTTTACAAGAATAAATCTGATGACAAAGGTGTGGTTACTAGAAGTAAAGCAAGATTGGTAGCACAAGGATACACTCAAGTTAAAGGAGTTGACTTTGATGAAACATTTGCTCTTGTAGCTCGCCTGGAGTCCATTAGATTATTGCTAGGAGTGGCATGTATTCTGAAGTTTAAACTGTTCCAAATGGATGTGAAAAGTGCCTTCTTAAATGGCTACTTGAATGAGGAAGTATATGTTGAACAACCAAATGGATTCACAAACCAAAATCTTCCAAAGCATGTGTATAAGTTGAGGAAACCTCTTTATGCATTGAAACAAGCTCCTAGAGCTTGGTATGAGAGACTCACAGTGTTTCTCATTGACAATGGATACAGGAAGGGAGGCATTGATAAGACTTATTTGTCAAAGATGAAGGAGGAAAGCTCATGGTCGCTCAGATCTATGTGGATGATATTGTGTTTGGTGGGATGTCAAGTAAAATGGTTCAACATTTTGTTGAGCAAATGCAGTCTGAATTTGAAATGAGCTTTCTTGGGGAACTAACCTATTTTCTTGGCCTTCAAGTCAAGCAGATGGAAGATTCTATCTTTCTATCTCAAAGTAAATATGCCAAGAATATTGTTAAGAAGTTTGGCATGGAGAATGCCAGCCACAAGAGGACACCTGCTCCTACTCATCTGAAAGTGTCTAAAGATGAAAATGGTGTTAGTGTGGATCAAAGTCTCTACAAAAGCATGATAGGAAGTATGATATATCTTACAGTAAGCAGACCTGACATTGCTTTTTCTGTAGGTGTTTGTGCTAGATATCAAGCTGAACCAAAGGTGAGCCATATAAACCAAGTGAAAAGGATCCTGAAATATGTCAATGGCACTTGTGAATATGGGATGCTATACACTCATGGATTTGAATCTGTGTTGTCTGGATATTATGATGCTGATTGGGCTGGAAGTGCTGATGATAGGAAAAGCATGTCAGGAGGATGCTTATTCTTGGGGAACAACTTAATATCATGGTTCAATAAGAAGAAAAATTGTGTCTCTCTGTCTACTGCTGAAGCTGAATACATAACAGCTGGAAGTAGCTGTTCTCAACTGGTGTGGATGAAACAAATGCTGACTGAATACAATGTCTCACAAGATGTCATGACATTGTACTGTGACAACCTAAGTGCTATAAACATCTCAAAGAATCCTATTCAGCACAGCAGGACCAAACATATTTATATACGTCACCATTTTATTAGAGAACTTGTGGAGGATAAGATTGTAGTCTTAGAGCATGTTGCTACTGAGATGCAGTTAGCTGATATTTTTACAAAGGCTTTGGATGCAAATCAGTTTAGAGTCCTGAGAGGAAAATTAGGGATTTGCATTTATGAAGACTTATAGCAATTAATATGGAGTGGAAAAAGTAAGCAAATTAGTGTCTATGTGGCTAAAATAAAGCGCCCCCATTATGGTAAATCATCACCTAGTTTTGGAAATACCATCTATTACATCTTCACACGCTACCCCATAACCTCACTACCTACTCCAACTCTTCCATCTTCCTGCTCCTTCTTCACACACCTCTGCTAGGGCAACTGCACTTTTTCCAGAAAAACTCCAAAATGTCACAACATCAAGATACTTTTGCTTCAAAAAATAATAAGTCTACTCAAAAGGTTAGCGCTCCTCCCATGGACATTCCCGATGATGAGATTCTGGATGTTGTTCCTCTCTCTGTTATTCTCTGCGAGGCCATTGATTTGAACCAACCCATGGATACCTTAGCTTCTGCATGCCCCAATCAAGGTAACATTTCTAGTATGCCTTCTAGCTCAACTTCTGCCACTAATTCTAAGGAAGATATACACCACACTGATCGTGTTATAAGAAACCTAGTCACTAGAATCCTTAATGAAGGACATTCTGTAAAGGGAGACTCTACTCCCCTGTCTAAAATGTACCCCTCTCCTGAGGTTGAACAACATAGTGAGAAGGATGACAATTCCTCCAGTTCTGAAAAGGACATGGCTGCTGAAGGGTTATGCTCTCTAGGGCAAACTGTGTCTGATAAAAGAAAATCTATGGCACCTAAAACGGCCAATGCTTCCCACTCTGAGAAGCATGGTGATGCAAATGTGGTGATTGATCTAGAGGATGGTAGCTCTAATGATCAAGAGGAAAGTTTACTTCATCACCTAAAGCCAAGTGTGGCTAAACGCATGAAGACTCGAAAAGGAAGATCTGTGGCTGAACTTATGTCAGCTAGAAAAACTAAGAAGACTGCTGGTATTGGTCCCTCCAAATCTTGGAGCAAGGTTGCAGTAAAGAAGAGGAAGGTCAGAGAAGATTCTGAGTATGAAGAGGAGGTTGAGTAAGATGTCCTTGACATCTCGCCTGTGAAGAAAACCACTGCTAGGAAATCTCCTGTTAAAGTTTCTCCTGTTCATTTGGATAACATCTCTTTCCATCTTGAGGATGGAGCTGCCAAGTGGAAATTTGTGATTCAAAGAAGGGTGGTTGTGGAAAGGGAGTTGGGAAAAGATACTGCTGATGTCAAGGAGGTTATGGACCTGATAAAGGCTACTGGGTTGTTGAAGACTATGGTTGGGTTCTCTCAATGCTATGAGGGTTTAGTTAAGGAATTCATTGTCAATATTCCTGAGGATATTGCTGATAAGAACAGCAAGGAGTTCTTCCAGGTGTTTGTGAGGGGTAAGTGTATAACATTCTCTCCCACTGTTATTAATAATTTCCTAGGAAGAAATATTGAGGGTGCAGGTGAATTGGAAGTTACAGACAATAAGGTCTGTAGAGAGATTATAGCTAGGCAGGTTAAAGGTTGGCCTATTAAAAAGCATCTTCCTATTGGGAAGTTGACTGTCAAGTATGCTATATTGCATAAAATAGGAGCTGCAAATTGGGTCCTTACCAACCATATTTCCACCATTGCTAATACCCTTGGAAGGTTTATTTTTGTTGTTGGAACCAAAGTGAATTTTGACTATGGTAGATTTATGTTTGAACAAATCATCAAGCATGCATTTATTCATGCAGTTAAGCTGCCTATTACCTTTCCCTCTATGATCTGTGGGATTATCCTGAATCAACACCTTGGTATTCTCTGCTCTAATGACTTACCTAGTAGAAGAAAACCTGCTCTGTCTGTGCACTATAAACTGTTTGAAGGCAATCATGTCGAGGATATTGTCATGACATCTGCCATGAAAAAGCCAGCCTCAAAAAGTGGAACAATTGCCGAGCTTAAGGAGACTTGCAAAGAGCTGGGTGAAGGGATAAGGATAGCAACAGCTAGGAAACAATCGTTGGAAGCCTTGATTGCAAGTTTGGAGCAGGCTGAAGGTGAAAATATTGAACATGCTAAGGAAGCTGAAGCCCACACCTCTAGTGAGAGGTCTGCAAACAATGATAGGACAAGTGGCAATTCTGTTTCTGGTACTGATGAAGCTGCAAGCTCAAGCTCTACTAATTAGCTCCTTTGACTTTGGTCCCTATTGATGTGATGGTTTTTTTTTACTGTGATGGATTTTCTTGATTTTGGCAATTTTGTTTTGATGTTTTGTTGGTTTATATCTCAGCTTGCTTATAGCTGGTTATGTACTTGGTTTTATAACCCTTTAACTTTTGATATTTTGGTTAATGACTAAATAGACATTTATTTTGTCTCTTTGGTCTCTTTTGGCTAAAAAGGGGGAGAAGTAGCTATAGCTAGATGATGTTTGGAGAACTTTTCTGGTGTGTTTTGGCTTTGGCACAGGGGGGGATTCTCTGTCTGTGTGAAGTAGGTTGCTGCTTGGTGTGGTCTAGTTGAAAGGGGAGATGGTGTGTTCTAAGGACAAACGCATGTGTGTTTACTAGTTTCTATTTTGCTAGTAATATGTGTATGTTTACTTCTGCTGCTGAACTGATACTTTGATTGATTTTTTGTGAATGTATGATCTGTTGTATGTTTTAGCCAAAATTTGCCAAAGGGGGTGTTTGTTGGTTCTATGTGTTGGAATCAATTTTGGTAAAACTTAGTGTTATCACAAGATGTCACGCGTGTTGTCTTGACATGTGATATTAGCTTCCTACGGGTTGTTTAGATATGGTTGTGCAGGAGTTAGCCAAGATGTCAAACCTGATGTTAAGACATGTGCTTACAGAACATTCAGTCTGAATGTTATGTGTTTTATTGTTGCGCTTTTCATGCAAATATTTGTGTGCTTATGTGGAGATTGCATGCGTTATTCAAGGAGTAATTCTATTTAAAACCAGGATGTTCTATTTTCCAAAAAGGAATAATTAGTTGATGTTTCTTAGGAGATACGCAATTAAAATAGAATTAGGGTTTCATACTTCTCCGGCCCATTCAAAAAGCTTCTATTTAAAGGTCATGTAAAACCTGTTTTACATACACAAGATACTAACGATGAAGTGAGGGAGTTTTAGGGTTTTAGTCTTGTGTGAGCTTGTGTATTATGAGTCAGTCATTCATCTTGTTGATGTATGAATTAGACTGAGTTTTATGTTGTAATTTGTCCACTCTAAGCTTTGAAGTACGAGTGTATTTGTTTACTTGATTGAAGCTTTTAAGCAAGATCAAGTATGTGTCCTTGAAGTGTGTCTTCTTTCTTTGTAGTATTTGTTCTAGTATCACTGCTGTGATTGAGGGGGAGTGAATAGGGTCTCATATCTAAGAGTTCTTAGATAGAAGTCACACGGGTAGAGATTAGGTGAAAAGACTATAACTTGAAGTTGTTTATTGAGAGTCTTTGAACTAATTCTGTTTAGTGGATTTCCTTCTTGGCTTGGTAGCCCCCAGACGTATGTGTGTTTGCACCGAACTGGGTTAACAATTGCTTGTGTCGCTATTTAAATTGTTTCTCTGTTTTTGTCCTGTTTATAATTCACTTGTTGTTCAGATATTAGTGTCGTGACATTACCTTCGACATCTCATATCTGATACCAAAATTTCACCATGCCTCCATCAAGGAAAGATAGAGGCAAGACCAAAATTGATAAAGGTAGCTCAGAACATCAAGATTCTGCTCAACATGCTTCATCCCTCAAATCCAGGAGACTTACATTTGATTTCCGGAATCGGTCCCTTATGCCGGTAAAATACGATAACCTTTCCTATTTTCCTTCTCATAGTTTTGATTTTCCGAAACTTTTGAGATGTCAAGGAGTGTACTCTATGGTCTCCGATTATGGAAACTATTACCCGGATTTGGTTAAATATTTTTATGCAAATTTGGTTATTATTCCTGGTGTTTAGGATGTCCTAACTTCTAAGGTTAAGAATACTGATAATATTTTGGATTTAGAAGCTTTTGGGAATTGTTTGGGAATACCGTATAAGGGTCAAGCTTTTCATCATGGGTTAGCCCCGGAATGGGAAGGTTATAGTAAAATGGATTATTTTTTTCACATTTGTCGTGTCTCACAGCAAGCTATCCTGGGTAAGAAGAATCCTGCCTCTTCTCGGGAACTTTTGTTTTCAAAGAACTTGACGGTAAGCGATAGGATGCTTCATTATCTAATTTCCTATGTTTTGATGCCCAAACACTCAAATCACTCTCAAATTGGTGATACGGAGTTTCAACTTATGTATGCCATCAAAAACAAGATTCAGGTTAATTGGGCATATACCATCATGTACCACATGAAGCATCAACAATCCCTAACTGGAGGATTACCTTATGCTAGGCTAATCTCCAAAATCTTGGAAGGATATGGTATTGATCTAAAAAGGGAACCAAAGAAGAAGTGACTGCAAGAGAATGTGAAATCAACGTTTCAACATCGGTTCAAAATATCGGTATCTTTTTAGACATGGATGGTATGTATAAATACAAGGATGAATCCTCAACCTCTTCAAATACTCCTCCACCGGCTCCGGAAGGTAGATATTCAAATGAAGCTCTCTACAAAAAAATCTGTTCAGTTGAGACTACTATGATGAAAAATTATCATGAGCAAAAATTTGAGATGGATTCTATCAAAAGACTTTTGGAGAACCTTACCAAATCCCAAAACCCAGATATAAGTGATGAAGAATAAAGTGAAGAAGAAGACGATGAGGATATGGGAATGTCGGAAAGTGACTAAGGTGTTTGTTCAAAAATAATTCTGTTTTGTTTCATCGTTTCCTTTGTTATGCTAAAATTTTCCTCTTTAGAATTAAGTCTTTATGAAAAAATTGGTGATGTATTAAACTATGTGTGTTATGGTTATTGTGTTATCTATGTATGTGTTCATGTTATTTACCTTATCATCCTACAACCTATATGTGTGTTTTATTGTTTTCGTCTTTCCCATCCTTTTTGCTAATGACAAAGGGGGAGAAGAAGTATTTTTGGTTGTTGCTTTTTTGTCTCTAACAATGCAGCTAGCAAATTACTTTTAAAATCCCAATTTTGGATCAATGGGGAGCTTCGATCAAGGGTGAGTTTATCATTTGTTAGAGAAATCAAAATTGGATCAAATTGTCAAATATAGAGTTGTCATCATCAAAAAGGGGGAGAATGTGAAGACAATCTTCTCAAAATGTTTTGATGAAGATATGCTCAACATATATGCATTGCAAAAATAATGACTCAAGACTCAAGCTCAAGAGTTTCCTTTCAAAGCATTTCAAAGTCTTGAAGATTGTTGTTGATTCGATCAAAGTGTTAAGGTATTAAGTTCTCATTCTCTCTATGATAAGTCAAGTGCTCTAGTTTTTATCATTCATTCATGTGTTGGCTGCTTAAGTCTCTTAAAATTTTCTCTTGTGGCAATCACCTTCATTTGAAATTGCATTCTGCCATTCTGTTGTGTGGTAATCGGTTACCATCATTAAGGTAATCGATTACCAGCTATGCATGCTGCTGTGAAAGGCAATTTGTACAACAAGTAATCGATTACACCCTTTTGGTAATCGATTACATAGTGCATTTTTTCAAATATTGTAACATTGGCTCAGCTGTAACCGATTACACCATATTGGGTAATCGATTACCACTAAACTAGTGGCAGAAAACATTGCATTTTTTTCATGAAAATTTTCTATGGAGTGTGTTCTTGAATCTGTAGAATTTGAACACACCTCCTTTCTTACAAAAAAATTTCAAACAATCTTCTTCATTCATCTTTTCAAATTTATTTTAAGTGTTCTTGATCAAATTTTCCGGTGAAACTATTTACAGAGTTTTCATACATATTCATATAGTTTCATCCATATCACCATTAGAGAATTTGTTTGTCATAAAAAAGTTTGATTACTTTAAAGGAGAAGATCAATCAATATATTGATAGATTATTTTCACTTGTCGAAAACTTGTAAAAAAACTCATATTGTGGCTTTGTCCTTGTTGTCCAGGATTGTTGGAAACAAGAGGTTCATTAAAAGAGAGGATCGTTCTCTTTTTGATCTTAGTGAAAAATCCAAGAGGATTGTTCTTGGTGTGATTGTTAGTGTCTTCATAGAAAGACTAGGAAGAGTCTTATAAATGTCCTAACAATAGTAAAATCTCTTTCATGTTGAAAGGGGACTGGAGTACTCTCAATCTGTGAGGGGAACCAGGATATCTCTTTGTGTTGTTTACCTTTCCGCACTTTACCGTTCATTGCTTAACCTAACCAGAAAAGAAAGAACAAAGGTTTTCATAAAACCGGAAAAAGTTTCAAAGAACCTAATTCAACCCCCCCTCCCTCCTCCTCTTAGGCGCTACTCAACTAACATTGCTTTGGTCAGCGTGAAAAATAGGTTCTTTAACATAAGGGACAACATGAACCACGAGAGGTGGTACTGACATCACAGGTTGAGCCACTAGAACTTCAACAGTAGGTTGGTACCCCTTAGGCACAAAGTGGGGAGGCATTCCCCAAAGGAAGCCAGAAGGCATGAGGTGCTGCGGAGCACTGATGAGAGCCACAGAGATGGGCGTAGAGACAATCTTGGATATCACGGTCCTCTGAAGTGGAGTATGAGGAGGAGGTGGAGGATGATTCTGAGCAGCCACCAAAGCTTCCATCATAGCAGTAAGCCTTTTGTAACCGTCCCCCATAGATGTCACCTCTTCACAGAGTTCACGAAAGAAATAAGACCCCTGGCAAACTTGCTCAAAGAAAAACCAAGATGCAACATGATGCATGATATGCAAATGTAAATGGGAATGTTATTTTTTTTATTTTCCAAGGAACTTTAAGAAATAAGTTGCAAACATAAGAATAACACATTTCAATGTTTTAAAAATCTCATTTTATTAATAATATAAAGGATTACAATCAAAAATACAATTTCAATGATCATAAACAAAGAGAAGCTAGATCTATAGAATCATGTCCAATGACGACCCAACTCCAAGCTGACACTTATTGCGAAGCCTTTTGATCTCTCTTTCGTAGTTGATTTTCATAGCATCCTTCTTTATTACGAGATGATATATAATGCCTTTCCAAACTCCGAAAGTAGGAAGATGGGTAGATGATGATTTGTTAGAGGAAAATAAATCCTTTTGGCATCTAGATCTCTTCACAGCATTTTGCTCGAGTAATTCTATCAAGTCGTCCTTTTCCTTTAGTTGCTTCTGCAATCCTGCTTTCTCAAGGTGAGATGTGCTAAATTTGTCTTCCCAATCATCGATATCTTGTTTCATCCTATCCAAAGCCTCTTGCAACTCCTCTATGCCTTTAATAGTGAGAAATTTGACCATTACTAAGGACATATGTCTTTCATAAGCGTATGGCATCTTGAACTCATTTGCTCTCTTCTTCACCATACTAGTGTAAGGCTCCAAAGCTACATAATTCTTCAATCCAAGCTCACCTTTTCCTTTCCTATGAATATTGTGCCAATCATGCACTATCCTAGAATTTAACCTTTGAGTGTCTTTCCCTTCTTGGAGAAATAAACCTTCTAACAAAGTGTTATTGGATTTGTCTTGCATAGCGAACCCAAGTTGACGTCTTGCCAAAGCCAGATTATAGTTGATTCCCCCTTGTGTACCAAGAAGAGGCACATTAGAGAACTCCCCACAACTATCAATAATCTCGACGTCGTCGTAAATAGAAGAGTACTGTCATACCCCAATTTTGTCCAGACTACTTGAAGCTTTCATTGGTGTTTATAATCTTAAAGCAATCACGGCTGGTTCATGCCTTAACTATCGCAATGGGTAACATGTCCTGTTAATCAGATGGCCATGTGGGTAATATTTCATCTAGGTCCTGATCTCTTTTTTTTAGCTAGCTGTTTGGTTCTTGGTCAGGTATTTCGAGTGCATAATTAGATCAATATTTGCTCGTTCATTTGATTTTGGTTCAATCTTAGTTTCAAGTTGCGTCAGTGGAATTCATCAATTCGTGCCATGAATAGTCATTATTTGGCCATCAAGTCATAATATGTGCACTGATTGTTTCTCTTGTTTTACAATTTTTAAAACCAACTTTTTAAGTTTAGAGTTGATTCGGGAGTTAGATTTGGCCTTTAAGAATAAATTTGGCTCTTCAAAATCATTTTTTACTCTTTTCCGGATTAATTTTAGCTCGAGTCAGGTTGGACGATCCAGATTGATTTTAAAGAATTGAGTTGGTTTTTTTGAAAATTTAATCATTTCATTTTATTTTTGTTGTTAAGCCCATCCCACATTTCTTTAGGCCCAATCCAAATTCAATTCATTTAGATTCAATTAATCCACATTCAAATTCATTCATACCTGTCATAATACAGTTATCCACTAACATCCATAATCCATTTTCATAATCACTTTTGTTAACATCCATGACCCAATTTTCCATTAAAAAAACGTTATCCAGTCTACGTATCCCGCCAGCATACATATCCAAAACAAATAGAACATAAAAAGGGTAGTTGGACGGGAAAGCCATGAACGCAGCAGACATAAGGCTACAAACTACTCAAAACTCAGCATTCCAAATAAAAAGCCTAAGTAATTACAGAAAGCTCAAGAAGTTCCAGAGCACAACAAACTGGTGATTTAATGCAGTACAAATTCGGAACGCCACTAGCCAAGCCGTCCAAGTCCAAACTGCAAAACCAAGCCAACTGTGAATAATGATGCCGTGGTTGCGGCAAGTTGCAGCCATGTTCAACCTACAGCAAAACCTCAATTGTCCATGTTTCATCACCCGAGTTCAGGATAATTGGCTTTGCATCTTTTTCTCCAAGCCTTGGCCAAACTCATTGTGTTATATTGAACCGGCAAAGAACGCCTAGCATGATATCATTATCACTACACCAAGTTATCCATGACCAGATAAAACCATGACATAACATAAGTTGAGTGAATACCTCCACAATCCAAAAATGAACCAAGTGCAGCTTACCTCACCAAAACACAAACCACACTTAAGTCCCGTGCACGAACAGACCGACCGTATTACAAGAAGTGATCTCCAAGCTTGATAATGTGTGTTGACAGCTATGGTATGTGTTTGATCTAATGCTATTTCCAGGCAAGAAAATGGTTTTCTAAATTATCCCTGTACCTGCATAACACAAATGCCTCCTTACAAAATCACCAACCATACATCTTGCAACGCTCGAATAATTTCATAACAGCCATACCAGGAGTAGAACAATAAACAAATGAAGAACAAGTTATTTTCAAGTTTGTACATAAAAAGCATCCTAAGAATGGACTTTGATACCTTAACTTGTTAATTATGCACGAGCCACTTCATGAAATTGACTGGTATATGACCTGTAAAGAAGCAACCTGCAATACATTTTTAATACCATAAGAGCCACGCGGTGACGTAAAGCAGATTCAGCATAATTACACCATGATACCAAGATGCACGACGCATAACGTACCTAAGGCCGAACAGGCCGAACAGGACAAAATGCTGCCGCTATACACCAGCCCGGAATCACTACAACAACAAAGTGATACCAAGCATCATGAATTCACCATCACCATGACTTCAATCTTTACAACAGCCAATAATGCACAACCACATGCCAAACTCATGATGCAAGTCTATCCATCACATAACTATGCCATCTACCTACCTGTCATCATTTAAAAAAACCTGCATCAAACCAACATTTAACCTAACTAATACCATGCTCAGACCAACACCAAACGCATAAATTCTAATGGCCTACCCATCCTTCAACCAAAACCAAACATGTCCTAAGATATGTGAGAGAAACCAATCCAGCAGTCAGCATTCAAGATAGCATGATAGCATGACAAAACCTGCAAAGCCATGGCACATTGAAGTCAGGCATAGAATTGGCAAAGTTTAAGGATTCATGAAAATCAATACAAGAAAATACCTGTCACGATGAAACATACTCGTCAATCTTCCAAACCTTGTAAACATGCATCTATCACAACATAAACCTATTGCAAAATCAGAACACGAGCTTAAAAAAAAATGGCAAATGCTAAGTAAAATAGACAATTACTGCAGTGAAAAGTAAAAAATAGGTGGTTACCACGGATTCACTACAGACAAAACCTCATCCTGCCATTTGAGGGACCACACCGATTTGAAGCACCACTAACTCTGAGAAATTCTGCTACCTAACGGAATGATTCTCCCACTAACTTGCCAAGCTCATGAGAGAGGAATTCAAAACCTCGTACATCAAAAATGCTATAAATAAGGACCTCCAGGGATGAAGTAGGGATCCGAATTTCTGCGCCGTTACTCTGGAGAAATCATTCCGAAACCCTAGTTAAAAGCTCCGTTTTGAACTTGTTGAGATTTTCACACCGAAGCTCAACAAGCTCGAGCTAAGCCCCCCGTCAAAACCGAAACGAACCCAAATCGTTAAAGAGGAAGCGAAGAAGGCGGAAAGTTCGGGAGGAAGAAAGAACCTTGAAGGACCTCAGGATCATTTACCTCACCTTGCCGGAGTTGAAACGTCGGACTAGCTCCGATTTGGTATTTAACATTTCTCCTTTGCATGATTTGATATTGCCATCTTGTTCACATCGCCTCAAATGCCATAACCCCCATGATTATTACACGAGATTTCTGTTGTCTTGTTGTTTCGGTTTTTGTTTCGATTTCTTTGGGTCGTTTGTTTTTGATTTGGAAGTTACATGGTTAGGTTCGTGTTTGGAAATGTTTGTTTGGCTAGGATTTAGGTGTGATTTTTGTGTACCCGCGACAACGCCGCCGTGGCCTTACAGAGAGAGGTTCCGACGTGGAGATTAGGTGGTTACCACCAGGTTTTCCTCAGTGTCGACGTTGATGTTAGAATAATGAAAAAGAAAAATAAAGGTTAACAGAAGGAAGATAGACGAAAATTGGAGAGAGAGAGAGAGTTTGAGAAAGGGAATTAGTGTGATTTCTTTTAATTAGATGTCATTGGCCTTTAAGTTCCCATTTAATCTCTTTTATTTCATTAATTAATACTCAAATTTGAATCCATAATTAAATGAGAATGATTAATGAAAAGAGGGAGACGGCTGGGCTAATGATGTTCACTTTTTGCATTCCATTCCATTAGTTTATTATTATTATTATGCATAGTAAATGATGATGATAAGTGCATATTAACCCACTTGCCTTTTTCAAAGCCGAACATGATTATTCAGTGGTCATTTCTTGACTCTTGGTCTGACCATATACCGCCTCCCTCAATCTTCTTGCCATCACTAGGTTTTTTTGGTGTTAAGGTTTTGGGCCTCCCCGAGCCCATTATGACCTGTTTTTTTTTTGTTGAGATTTTTACCCCTGTTTATCGCCCACACACCCAGATTCTTTGACCTATTATGTTCTTATTTTATATGCTTTATTAAAAGATAATTACAATTACATAATAATAGCTTAATTTTGATTATTATTCCCAATCAAGTTTAGAACATCATAGTTAATTAATATACTTTCTAAAAATATTTTAATGAAAAAGAGATTAATGAGCATCCGCTTTATTATCTCTCGATTATTCGAATAATTGGCGTACGCCATATTACTCGAGTTCTCGTCATTTAATTTAAAACTCTAAAACTCTATTAAATTAATGACTTCCTCAAGATTATAAAATCTTAAAAATTTCATTATTTAATAATTTAATTTTGAATGAAAAGGAGAATAGTGAGCTTTCGCTTTACTACCTCTCGACTATTCGAATAATTGGCGTACGCCATATTGCTCGAATTGTCGTCATTTAATTAAAACCTTAAAAAACTCTATAAAATTAAAATCATTTTCCCAAATTTAATTATTCTAATATTTTCTTAAAATTATTTAATAATGTAATTTTGAATGAAAAGGAGAATAGTAAGCTTCCGCTTTACTACCTCTCGACTATTCGAATAATTGGCGTACGCCATATTGCTCGAATTGTCGTCATTTAATTAAAACCTTAAAAAACTCTATAAAATTAAAATCATTTTCCCAATTTAATTATTCTAATATTCTCTTAAAATTATTTAATAATTTAATTTTGAATGAAAAGGAGAATAGTGAGCTTCCGCTTTACTACCTCTCGACTATTCGAATAATTGGCGTACGCCATATTGCTCGAATTGTCGTCATTTAATTAAAACCTTAAAAAACTCTATAAAATTAAAATCATTTTCCCAAATTTAATTATTCTAATATTCTCTTAAAATTATTTAATAATGTAATTTTGAATGAAAAGGAGAATAGTAAGCTTCCGCTTTACTACCTCTCGACTATTCGAATAATTGGCGTACGCCATATTGCTCGAATTGTCGTCATTTAATTAAAACCTTAAGAAACTCTATAAAATTAAAATCATTTTCCCAATTTAATTATTCTAATATTCTCTTAAAATTATTTAATAATGTAATTTTGAATGAAAAAGAGAATAGTAAGCTTCCGCTTTACTACCTCTCGACTATTCGAATAATTGACGTACGCCATATTGCTCAAATTGTCGTCATTTAATTAAAACCCTAAAAATTCTATAAAATTAAGATTATTTTCTCAAATTAATTACAAATTCTAAAAACACTATTTAAATTAATCTTGAATGAAAAGGAGATTAGTGAGCATCCGCTTCATTATCTCTCGATTATTCGGATAATTGGCGTACGCCATATTGCTCGAATTTTTGTCATTTAATTAAAACCCCAAAGCTCCTTAACTAAAATTACTCCCTCGATTAATTACAAATCCCAAAAGTATTATTTTAAATTAATTTTGAATGAAAAGGAGAATAGTAAGCTTCCGCTTTATTATCTCTCGATTATTCGAATAATTGGCGTACGCCACATTGCTCGAATCTTCGTCATCAAATTAAAACACAATCGAATAAATTCAAAACACCTTCACAAATCAAACTTAATTCCTCGCCCCCGTGCGACCAACAACTTAAAAATTCTTTTCAAAAGAACACTGTTAATCCTTTCTAATGCGCATAACAAACCAATGCTTAAGCCTCCGCCGAGAGTAAACAAGCCAGCGTTTAGCCTTTAGAACGCGATCTACACAGTTGTTCATTAAAAGACACCAACAAAAAACCGTAGTTGCCCGAACTACGAATGCTCTGATTTCCTTATTGCACTATAAGGATACGTAGGCAGGAGATTGCTGTATCTTCGCGAGCACACTAATAAAAAACCTCCCTTTTCCCCCTTTGAGGTCTTCACCCATATCTATCATCAATTCTAATTACCCGAAGAAAAACAAATAACATGTAATTAACATTCAAATAGCAAATTGGACTAAAAGGTTCCCGTTGAGTACAACGGACGTGAGGGGTGCTAATACCTTCCCCTTGCGTAATCGACTCCCGAACCCGAATATGGTTGCGACGACCATTATTCTATTTTCTAAAAGGTTTTATCGATATTTTCCTATTCCTTCATTGGGATAAATAAAGTTCGGTGGCGACTCTGTTCGAACTAATTTTTCCGCGACCATCGCGAGGAATCGCATTTTTCGAGGTGCGACAGATGGCGACTCTGCTGGGGATACGCGCTCCAAGCAAGAGAGAGTCAAGCCTAACTTAGTCAATTTGCTATGAATGTTAGAATATCGCTTTCATTTGCTTTTGTATATCTTGATGTATTATTTATGCTATATAATTTATTCTGCTATTGTGTTGGGTGATCTATGGTACTTGGCGTATGTCGTGAGATGAGCTTCGTACCCGAGCTTTGAGAAAAACTTAGAACCCGGAGTTGTGTAGTGTTGAACCGGGGGGTGTACACCTCATTGGGACAATACGAGAACTCCACCTAGAGTAGATCTGTTCAGGGTTTCCATCATAATATGGCTAGCCCATTATTGCGAGGAAACGTTGAACATGGTCAATGACTCTGGGAACCTCATCTTAAACTGAAGTCCGTCTTCATGATTGGCGATCGTGTAGTATTGAACCGAAGGGTGTACACCCTGTTCGTACAATACGAGGATCCCACTTAGAATAGACTGATTCAGGACTTCCATTTCAATGTGGCTAGCCCATTATTGCGATGGAAGACTGAACTTAGTCCATGACTCTAAGTTCTTATCATGAAAATGGATAACCTTAGAGCAATCCTTGTTGTGTGGGGTAAAAGACATAGAACCGTTGTTAAGTTGAACCTTGTGATAGATGTGAAATCTGGATCCCTGTCATTGCATAAACATCATGTTGCATTCGTTATGAGCATAGCAAAATCATTTACACACTTTTTATTCTCAGGGAATTTCAAAACTTTCAGTTAATTAAGCATTCAAGAACAAATGGAGTCAGAAAAGAAGAAAACATTCCAAATCAAAGCTAAGGTACCATGTGTGAAGAAGTTCATTGCATTCAGAGATGGGTTGACTAACATCCGTCGAGACGCATTCACACTCAAATATGGGAAGATTCTACAGTTGTTGTCTGTCCCAGTACAAAAGGATGCTATTACCGCACTAGCCCAGTTTTATGATCCACCACTCAGAAGTTTCCTCTTTAAAGATTTCCAGTTGGCCCCGACTTTGGAAGAATTTGGAAGAATATTGGACTCTCCTAAGCAAAAGAAGGGACCATACAAAGGGTTAGGTCAAATCCCTGAACCCGAAGAGTTGGCAAAAGTACTAGACATCCCAGTCAAAGATCTAACCCCTAACATCAAAATTTGGGGGAAGGTGCAAGGAATTCCACAAGAGTACCTGGAGAAAACTGCTCAAAGTTTTGCCAAAGCCCAGAAGTGGGAAGCCCATGATACTATTATGGCTCTACTTATTTTTGGATTGGTGTTATTTCCTAACATGGAGAAGTTAATTGATGTGGCAGCTATTAGCGTGTTTTGGGCCGTCAAGGTTAAGAATGAAGATCCAGTACCCGTACTTTTGGCAGATGTTTATCACACCTTGCATCTACGCTTTGAAAAGAGGGGAGGACTGATGTTATGTTGCATACCACTCCTTTACCAATGGCTTGTCTCTCATGTGTTCAAAGAGGTTGATACAATTGAAAGTATGGATGGATATGAGTGGTCTCAAAAGCTGGTAGGACTCACTGAAAATAGCATTATTTGGTATCCTTATGGCTTGAATGTGGGAGACACAATTGCTAGTTGTGGAGAATTCCCGAATGTACCGCTAATAGGGTCAAAGGGATGCATTAACTACAATCCTGTTTTGGCAGTAAGGCAGTTGGGTTATCCTATCACATACAAACCAGATGACCAGTTGTTAGAAGGTTTTGTGTTCCATAATATGGAAGATCCCGCTATGCTGAGAAGGGTCATCCGAGCCTGGGAGAAAGTTCGCTTCAGAGGACAAGACAAAGGAAAGGGTGTCATAGGGGATAAAGAACCCTATCATCAATGGGTCACTAGAAGAAGTCAAGAGGTCAAACTGCCATTCATCCTCGATCCTCCAACCCAACCTCCACCACCAGAACCCATACCTGTCTCCATGGAAGAAGTGGAAGCATTACGAGCTGCTATAGCAAGACTTGGACGAGAAAATGAAGAGCTACAGGCCAGCTTCCAACAAGTTTCAAATGAAAGAAATGAGATAAAGTGGGAACTAGATAGGAAGAAGGCCCAGCTTGAAGCAACTGAGGAAAAGGTCGACAAAGAAGAACATAAGAGAAAGAAAGTGAAAATAGGCATGGAGCAAGCTGACCACTGCCTAGAAACCATTAAAGAGCAGTTGAGACAAGCTGAGAAAGAATGCCTAAAGAATAAGCGGTGGTGGCTACGAGCCACAGAAGAGAAAAAAGAGGTTAGAGAGATATTGGAGGCTAAGATACAAGATCTCACTATCTCCCTCCATAATGCTGAAACTCAAGCCGAGCACGAGCGCCGACTTAAGGAAAGAGCCCTGGAAGCTTCTCGAGTCACACCTACGACTTGGGCCGAGAAATGCCAAGAAGCAAAAGATGCTAAAGGAGTTGCTCAACATTGGAAAGATAGATTTGAGGCATTCCATCAAGACAGTGTGATATGGCTAAGGGAAAGAGAGCAAGTCATTGAGGATTACGATACCTTTAGGAGAACTATCAATTTTTTGCAAGCGGACAAAGATGGGTACCGTGCAAAGCTCAACGGTTTGGTGCAATTCTGCAATTGGATAACCCAAGAAATGCCTTGGAGATTGAGAGAGGCAGTGGAAGGATTGGACCAGCATGACACACATCCTGCTGTAATCCATTTTGTTATGATGTGTGAGGGGATGGTGAAGAGGTTCAACTCTGAATTAGAAGAACTCATAACTCGAAAGAGTTCTGTGTGATTCTTCTGTTTTTCTTATATTCAGTTAGTATTTGAGCTGTATCGATTTGGGCGGTTATGCCTTTGTACTCCGCACTTTAAATATTTGAATGGAAGAGGATGATCCTCGTTTTTATTTCCTGACTTTATGTTTTCTCTAAATGCTTAATACAACTACAATCGTGATGAAAATTCCCTGAAAATAAAATATGCATAACATTTGCATCCTCATGCATCACGCTTCATAAAAACAAAAAACTTACCCAACCTTTTGCCATCTACCAGTAAACGCTGACTAATCAACACCGGTACGAGACGCGAAGCCATTACAAGATGACGTTAGAACAAGTGGAGGCTAACCAAGCTACCATGAGGTCAGACATCAATACGATCCAAGAGAAGATGGATCAACTGCTGGAAACAATGCTCGCCATCGCCCAGAGAGAGAGGGTTGCGGATGCAGAAGCTGAGGCTAGAAGGAATGATAACCCATCAAGTTTGGTCCACCAAGACGACAACTTCGTCCACGCCAAGAAGGGTCTGGTTCATGTACCAGTAGGGAGCAAGGGAGATGAGGATCGTGCAGAGCCTTCTGAAGCACCTGCTCATTATGGGTCCGAAATAGGCGATGACCCATACGAAGCTTTCTATGTGCCCGATCATCCGAAGCCTAAGACACTTCCAGACCCATCTGCGGATAGGCTTCGTGCCTTGGAAAAGAAGGTCAAGGCTATCGAAGGGAATATTATCTTCGGTGCCTCTAACATGAACATGCGCTTGGTATCAAATTTAGTCATTCCGGCTAAATTTAAAACTCCTGATTTCGAAAAATACCAAGGCCAGACTTGCCCAAGAAGTCACCTAGTGATGTACTTCAGGAAAATGGCTGCTCATACCGAAAATGACAAACTGCTTATACACTGTTTCCAAGATAGTTTGAGTGGAGCATCTCTGAGATGGTATATGAGTTTAGAGCAAGGGCGGATTCAAAGCTGGGAAGATTTGGCTGACGCATTTCTCCGTCAGTACAAATATAATTTGGATATGGCACCCGACCGAATGCAGTTGCAAGGGATGGCAATGAAAGAAAATGAGTCCTTTAAAGAATACGCCCAGCGATGGAGAGAGTTGGCTGCTCAGGTAGAGCCACCATTGTCTGAGAAGGAAATGACTGGAATATTTGTGGACACGCTGAAGGACCCATTCTTTGATAGATTGGTGAGTAGTGCAGCATCCGATTTTGCGCATCTGGTCACAATCGGAGATCGTATAGAAAAGGGTCTGAGGGATGGAAAGATTTCAGGAGCTGTGGCCACCTCTAGCGCACCGAAAAAGTATTCTGGAGGCTTCCAGAAGAAAAAAGAAGGTGAAACGAATGCTGTATCTAGAGGCTATAAGGGGAAGCAACAGGCTTCATATGGCCAAGTCGCTGCCGTGGTACCCATACCTTATCAACAACCCATACAACAACAACCAATGTATCAACCACAACATCAACAACCTCGTCAACAACAGAACTCAGCACCACCAAGACAATTCAAGCCAAAGCCTCCAAGAAGGCAACTTGACCCTCTGCCAGTACCTTATAGCCAAATATTCCCATATTTGCAAAAGGAGGGTCTTCTGACATTGAGGGAGCTAAAACCGGCTGTTTTTCCATACCCACCAGGATATGATGCTAACGCCCATTGTGAATTTCACATGGGAGCGCCCGGCCATACCCTGGAGAATTGTTTTGCATTCCAAAATAGGGTACAAGACCTGATTGAAGCAAAAGTTGTTACCTTCACTCCAAGACGCCCGAACGTGAACACTAATCCCATGCCAACACACGGAGGTGCTTCCGTCAGTGCCATAGAGGAGAGTGATCAGGGAGAACTGATTCTTAAGGTTGAGGAGATTCAAACCCCTATCACCATGATAGGGGCACAACTGCTAAAAAGTGGTCTAGTCTTAGAGGAGCTAGTCAATGATGAGAATGACAAAGGGTTGAGGAATTTTATACAACAAATGCTGGATCGAGGCGAGTTACAGATCAGTCGCCGTGCTAAGAACAAAGAAGAGAAAGAGATAGCCGTTGTGGTGGATATCCTTTACGATGAAGTTAACGTGGACATCCCTTTTGATAAGGTTAACGTGGACATCCCTTTTGATAAGGTTAACGTGGACATCCCTTTCGATGAGGTTAACGTGGACATCCCTTTCGATGAGGTTAATGTGGCCATCCCTTATGATGAGGTTAATGTGGAAATCCCCATAAACCCCTTGGTGATAGAGTTTCCAGCGCCGTTCGCATATGAGGATGAGAAGGCGGTACCATGGATATATCAGCCCAGAGCTTTTAAGCAAGGGCAGGAAGACCAACCTGTGGTAATCAACGAACCAAATGTTACCTCAATTGTGGGGCCAGCCGGAATAACGCGCAGTGGCCGAGTGTTTGCACCAAGGGCTGTTGATGCTTCTACAAAAGCCAAGGGGAAAGAAGTTGCTACTCCTATCCAAATTCCTGTCCCTAGTCGAGAAATGCAAGAAATGCATCTGTCACCTAAAGCTGCGGTCACTCGAGAGGAGGCTGAGGAATTTTTAAGGATAATCAAGAAAAGTGATTATAAAGTGGTAGATCAGTTGAATCAGACACCTTTGAAAATCTCCATGCTATCTCTGTTGCTCAACTCAGAAGCACACAGGAATTCATTATTGAAAGTGTTAAGCGCAGCACATATCACGAAGGACATAACAACAGAACAGTTTGACGATGTGATAGCTTGCGTAACCACTGGAAATTTTTTGGGGTTTAATGATGATGAACTGCCAGTTGAGGGAAAGAACCATAACAAGGCCCTACATATCTCCTTGAAATGCATAGACACTATACTATCAAGGGTATTAGTAGACACAGGTTCCTCACTGAACGTCATGCCAAAAACCACGTTGATAAAGCTGCCGATGGAGGGGATGAATATGAAGCCCAGTACCCTGATTGTAAAAGCATTCGATGGCTCAAGACGAGCAGTGATAGGAGAGGTTGACCTACCAATCAAAATAGGCCCAACCTTTTTCAATATCACATTCCAGGTTATGGACATACATCCCGGTTATAGCTGCTTACTTGGGAGACCATGGTACCATTCTGCAGGTGCCGTCACCTCCACTTTACACCAAAAGCTAAAATTCATTACCAATGACAAGATGATTGTGATTGGAGGGGAGGAGGATATCTTGGTTAGCCACTTAACATCTTTCCGATATATCGAAGTGGATGGCGAGATAACTGAAACACCATTCCAGTCCTTGGAAGTGGTAAATATGATGGCTGTCCAAAAGACATTGGAGGCTCCGAAGTCAGGACCGTCCATGGCCTCGTGGCAAGGAGCTAAGGCTGTGATAGAAAGTGAAAACGCTCAAGACTGGGGCAAAGTGGTGGAAGTGAACCAGAAGCGAGACAAGTTTGGGTTGGGGTATGACCCGTCGTCGATTGAAGCTAGTAACCAACACGATGGAGAGCAGATTCCTCCTGTAAAAGAAACGTTCATCAGCGCTGGCCACATTTTTGGAAATCAGGTGGCCATGATCAATGTTGAAGATCATGAGGAAGGAGCGTCTAGCTGGATACGACAAGCCGCGCCTAATGAAGAACTGACAAACTGGAAGGCTGTGGAAGTCCCTCAAATTTTTCAAAAGTAATTTTATTATTTTAGACAAAACCCTGTGCTCTGCCCAAGGCACAGTGGCATGTTGTAGGGCCCCCTTTATCTTTTTTTTTTAAGAATTTTTCTATCAATAATAAATGGAGATTTGCATTCAATTTTTTGTTCCTTTCCTTTCGTTTTTTACAAAAATGGCATCAATTTTTATGCACGCACTTTCTAAATAAACTGCATAAATCATAACATGCAGAAACACCACCGAGACCATTGATAACGACACTGCTAGGGTTTGGCATGACTTTGATTGTCCGATTTACCAAGCTGAAGAGGAAGTGGGTGAAGAGTGCGAACTCCCTGAAGAGTTGGCCAGACTACTCAGACAGGAAGAGAAGGTCATTCAACCACACCAAGAGGACGTCGAAGTTATCAACCTGGGAACAGAAGAAGACAAAAGAGAAGTAAGGGTAGGCGCCGCGCTTCAAGATGCAGTGAAGACTAGATTGATAGAGCTCCTCCGTGAATATAACGATGTGTTTGCATGGTCTTACCAAGATATGCCCGGATTAGACACTGATATCGTGACCCACAAACTTCCCCTTAAAGAAGAATGCTCTGCCGTCAAACAGAAGCTAAGAAGAACTCGACCGGATATGGCTCTCAAGATCAGAGAAGAGGTGAGAAAGCAGTTTGACGCTGGTTTCCTAGAAGTCGCAAAGTACCCACAATGGGTTGCCAACATTGTACCGGTACCAAAGAAAGATGGGAAAGTCCGCATGTGCGTAGATTACCGAGACTTGAATAGAGCTAGTCCCAAAGACGATTTCCCATTACCTCACATCGATGTATTGGTAGATAACACAACCCAGTTCTCTGTATTTTCCTTTATGGATGGATTCTCTGGATATAACCAAATTAAAATGGATCCCGAGGACATGGAGAAGACCACGTTCATTACCCCTTGGGGCACCTTTTGTTACAAGGTAATGCCGTTTGGATTAAAGAACGCTGGGGCAACATATCAACGCGCTATGGTGACTCTCTTTCATGATATGATTCATAAAGAGATCGAGGTGTATGTTGACGACATGATTGCCAAATCCCAGACAGAGGAGGAACATGTCACTAATCTGGAGAAACTGTTTGCTCGTTTGAGGAAATTTCGTCTGAGACTTAATCCTAATAAATGCACATTTGGGGTTCGATCTGGGAAGCTTTTAGGCTTTATTGTAAGCCAAAAGGGAATTGAAGTAGATCCCGACAAGGTTCGAGCCATTCAGAACATGCCTGCACCAAGGAATGAGAAGGAAGTCCGTGGTTTCTTGGGAAGACTAAATTACATCGCTCGGTTTATCTCTCATCTTACTGCCACATGTAAACCGATATTCAAGCTTTTAAGGAAGAATCAAGGTGTGGAGTGGAATGATGACTGCCAAATAGCCTTCGACAAAATTAAAGAATACTTACAAGAGCCGCCGATTCTGATACCCCCTGCAGAAGGGAGACCCCTCATCATGTACTTAACAGTGCTCGACGAATCCATGGGTTGTGTATTGGGGCAACAAGATGAGACTGGTAGAAAGGAGCATGCCATATACTATCTGAGCAAGAAGTTTAATGATTGTGAGACCAGATATTCTTTACTCGAGAAGACTTGTTGTGCGCTCGCATGGGCCGCTAAGCGTCTTAGACAGTACATGCTAACTCACACGACTTGGTTGGTATCTAAAATGGATCCCATCAAGTACGTATTCGAGAAACCAGCTCTTACTGGTAGGATTGCTCGATGGCAGATGTTATTATCTGAGTACGATATTCAATATGTTGCACAAAAGGCAATCAAAGGAAGCGTACTGGCAGACCATCTTGCCCACCAACCATTGGAGGATTACAAACCTTTGAAGTTTGACTTCCCAGATGAGGATATTATGGTTGTCAAGGATGTTGAAAACTCTGAACAAGAGGAGAATCTCGAGCCAAAAGCAGGATGGACTCTCATGTTCGACGGTGCTTCAAATGCAATAGGCCATGGAATTGGGGCAGTGTTGATGTCTCCCAAGAATTTCCATCTACCATTCACTGCAAAGCTCTGTTTTACCTGTACAAATAACATGGCTGAGTATGAAGCTTGCATACTAGGATTGGAAGAAGCTATTGAGTTGAAGATTAAGGTGTTAGAAGTATTTGGGGATTCCGCCCTAGTGATACATCAGATCAGAGGTGATTGGGAAACAAGACATGCCAACCTAATTCCATACCGGGATTACGTGCTGAAGTTACTTCCAAAATTCGACAAGATCACTTTCTCTCATATTCCTCGAGAGGAGAATCAGATGGCAGATGCTTTAGCAACCTTGGCTTCCATGTACAAGTTGATCTGGCCCAACCATCAGCCTCACATCGAAATTAGGCGTTTCGATGAACCCGCGCACTGCCTGACGACAGCAGAGGAGCCAGATGGTAAACCCTGGTTCTTTGACATCAAACGGTATCTAGAGAAACAGGAATACCCGGCAGAGGCCTCTAGCCTTGACAAAAGGACCCTCCGGAGACTGGCATCAAAGTTCCTCTTGAATGGGGAAGTCTTGTACAAGCAGAATTATGACATGGTTTTGTTGAGGTGTGTGGACGAACAAGAAGCTAATCAGCTTATGAAGGACATACACGAAGGATCTTTTGGCACACACGCAAATGGGCACTCCATGGCGAAGAAAATCCTGAGGGCCGGTTACTACTGGTTAACGATGGAAGCTGACTGTTACCATTACACCAGAGCCTGCCACAAATGCCAGATCTATGCTGACAAAATACACGTACCGCCTACCCCGCTGAATGTTATAGCATCACCTTGGCCTTTCTCTATGTGGGGCATCGACATGATCGGGATGATAGAACCTAAGGCATCTAATGGGCATAGATTTATCTTGGTGGCCATAGACTACTTTACCAAATGGGTGGAAGCCGCATCTTATGCGAATGTCACAAAGCATGTAGTCGCCCGTTTCTTAAAGAACAACATCATATGCCGATATGGGGTTCCCAACAAAATCATCACTGATAATGGGTCCAATCTCAACAACAAGACCATGGAGGAGTTATGCACAACGTTCAATATCGAGCATCACAACTCGTCACCATATCGACCTAAGATGAATGGGGCTGTTGAAGCCGCAAACAAAAATATCAAGAAAATCATCCAGAAGATGGTAATCACATATAAGGATTGGCATGAGATGCTACCTTTTGCGTTGCATGGTTATCATACGTCAGTACGAACTTCAACAGGGGCAACCCCATACTCTTTAGTATACGGCATGGAAGCAGTTCTTCCCATAGAAGTGGAGATTCCCTCGATGAGAGTCTTAATGGAGGCTAAGCTAGACGAGGCAGAATGGGTTCAATCAAGGTACGACGAGCTCAACCTTATTGAGGAGAAACGCTTGAAAGCGTTAAGTCACGGTCAACTCTATCAGAGGCGTCTTAAGAAGGCATTCGACAAGAAAGTTCGTCCCAGGGTGTTTCAAGAGGGTGATTTGGTGTTGAAGAAAATCTTGCCCATTCACAAGGACTCTAGGGGGAAGTGGACACCAAATTATGAAGGTCCATTTGTGGTGGTTAGAGCCTTTTCCGGAGGCGCTCTAATCCTGGCAACCATGGATGGTGATGAATTGCCACTCCCTACCAATGCTGATGCTGTTAAAAAGTACTTTGCCTAGAAAAGTGGAATGATAAAAAGCCGCTAAATCGAAAACCTGAAAAGGCGATTTAGGCAAAAATGGCTATCCCGGTGGATCGAAAACCCGTAAGGGCGATCCAGGCAAAAATTAGGGATAAAAATAAAAAAATTAACCCGCTGAGTTGAAAACCCGAAAGGGCGGCTCAGGCAAAAATGGGTGTCCCGGTGGATCGAAAACCCGAAAGGGCGATCTAGGCAAAAGTTAGGGATTAATTCCAAGGCAAAGAACTGTACTTTCAGGCATCTAGCATGTCCCTTGAAGACAAAGAATCAATCTACCTGACTTTACAAAAGGCGAAGTGATTGGATTATCAAAGACATAAGGATCATAGCAGTGTGGAGACTCAATGGGAACTCAGTTTTATTGCCGCTTTATTTCTACACACAGCAATTACCTCATTAAGGAATTGCATCTTTATGTACAATCACCCATTCAAGGGTCAAATCAATAAAAGAGAAAATTTTCTCGACAAAAGTTGTGCCCAAATTATTTTGCATTTTTTCTGTTTGTTTGCAAAGCACCTTTATTTTTGATAAACATCATTCTTAAAAATCTTGAAAAAAATATAAAAAACACATAATTGAATGAAGTAATAAAGTTGCTTTTGAAATAGTAAAAGGATAAACTTCTTGGTCTCCAAGTTTGCTCTTGTTTTTCATAGAGGTGTAGGACTGTGTGTAGGCACCTATGTTCATTCCAAGTGCTAATCAACACCTCTCAAAGATATACTCATGGTATAGCCAAACCGGGGCAAGTCTCTAATGCATTTCCAGCAGAAACATTAAAATGTAGTTGGAATATCGCGTGTTGAGAAGTCTGAATCCTTCAGTGGTTTGGGGCATCCCGAATATATTCCCAAAATCACCCAGTGGGGCATCAAAATTTTGATCTCCATCATAATAAAAAGTCCACACCGCTGGCACCATCACCCAAAGCAAAAAAAAACGCCCTAATCAGGGCATATTCCAATTATCCAACTGCATTCCCACATGCATCACATACATCAATTATATACATAATTTTCCTACCAAGTAGGAAAATTCACCCAGAAGCAATCATATCAATCATTGGCATCCATACGCATAGCCTTACACGATTCGCATTCCTATATGCACAGTAAAATATCCCCAGCAAATACATAACGCATACAGGCATCCTCCCATGCATGGTATTTCCACCCAAAGTGGAACATCATACGAAAATCAAACATAATATGACAAGGATCTAAGGTCGTTCGCATCTATCCTAGATCTTCCTCATTTCCCCAAATACAGTTATTACCCTACATACGCTCATGGAATCGTTTCCTGGCCAGTCATTTATCTCAACTTCGTGGGTGATAGTGATATTCCCAACAGTTTCTTTGCTACCGTTGCCCCCCAAGCAGAGGTCACCATAAAAGTCTCTTATGAGCTTCTCCCCTGCAGAGCTTCTTCAGCATATTTCCTCCAAAAGGAATCTTTCTAAAAAATATCCCCCAACAAACATTCATTCTTTAAAGATATTACTTCATTTATATGGAGAATCTCATCTTTGCTGTCTGAGATGTTGTCTCATCAATATGAGGAGTCTCATTCTAGTTTTTCTTTTGAGATACTGCTCTGGTATCCTCGGAGAGTCTCAGATTCAATTAAGATATCATTCCCTTGTTCGGAATGTCTTAATTCGATCATATGAGATGCTGCTTCGACTCGATACAGAGAATCTCATCTTTACTGTCTGAGATGCTGTCTCATCAATATGAGGAGTCTCATTCTAGTTTTTCTTTTGAGTTACTGCTCTGGTATCCTCGGAGAGTCTCAGATTCAATTAAGGTATCATTCCCTTGTTCGGAATGTCTTAATTCGATCATATGAGATGCTGCTTCGACTCGATACAGAGAATCTCATCTTCGCTGTCTGAGATGCTGTCTCATCAATATGAGGAGTCTCATTCTAGTTTTTCTTTTGAGATACTGCTCTAGTATCCTCGGAGAGTCTCAGATTCAATTAAGATATCATTCCCTTGTTCGGAATGTCTTAATTCGATCATATGAGATGCTGCTTCGACTCGATACAGAGAATCTCATCTTTGCTGTCTGAGATGCTGTCTCATCAATATGAGGAGTCTCATTCTAGTTTTTCTTTTGAGATGCTGCTCTAGTATCCTCGGAGAGTCTCAGATTCAATTAAGATATCATTCCCTTGTTCGGAATGTCTTAATTCGATCATATGAGATGCTGCTTCGACTCGATACAGAGAATCTCATCTTTGCTGTCTGAGATGCTGTCTCATCAATATGAGGAGTCTCATTCTAGTTTTTCTTTTGAGATACTGCTCTAGTATCCTCGGAGAGTCTCAGATTCAATTAAGATATCATTCCCTTGTTCGGAATGTCTTAATTCGATCATATGAGATGCTGCTTCGACTCGATACAGAGAATCTCATCTTTGCTGTCTGAGATGCTGTCTCATCAATATGAGGAGTCTCATTCTAGTTTTTCTTTTGAGATACTGCTCTGGTATCCTCGGAGAGTCTCAGATTCAATTAAGGTATCATTCCCTTGTTCGGAATGTCTTAATTCGATCATATGAGATGCTGCTTCGACTCGATACAGAGAATCTCATCTTCGCTGTCTGAGATGCTGTCTCATCAATATGAGGAGTCTCATTCTAGTTTTTTCTTTTGAGATACTGCTCTAGTATCCTCGGAGAGTCTCAGATTCAATTAAGATATCATTCCCTTGTTCGGAATGTCTTAATTCGATCATATGAGATGCTGCTTCGACTCGATACAGAGAATCTCATCTTTGCTGTCTGAGATGCTGTCTCATCAATATGAGGAGTCTCATTCTAGTTTTTCTTTTGAGATGCTGCTCTAGTATCCTCGGAGAGTCTCAGATTCAATTAAGATATCATTCCCTTGTTCGGAATGTCTTAATTCGATCATATGAGATGCTGCTTCGACTCGATACAGAGAATCTCATCTTTGCTGTCTGAGATGCTGTCTCATCAATATGAGGAGTCTCATTCTAGTTTTTCTTTTGAGATACTGCTCTAGTATCCTCGGAGAGTCTCAGATTCAATTAAGATATCATTCCCTTGTTCGGAATGTCTTAATTCGATCATATGAGATGCTGCTTCGACTCGATACAGAGAATCTCATCTTTGCTGTCTGAGATGCTGTCTCATCAATATGAGGAGTCTCATTCTAGTTTTTCTTTTGAGATACTGATCTAGTATCCTCGGAGAGTCTCAGATTCAATCAAGGTATCATTCCCTTGTTCGGAATATCTTGATTCGATCATATGAGATGCTGCTTCGACTCGATACAGAGAATCTCTTCTTTTGCTGTCTGAGATGCTGTCTCATCAATATGAGGAGTCTCATTCCAGTTTTTCTTTTGAGATACTGCTCTAGTATCCTCGGAGAGTCTCAGATTCAATCAAGGTATCATTCCCTTGTTCGGAATATCTTGATTCGATCATATGAGATGCTGCTTCGACTCGATACAGAGAATCTCATCTTTTGCTGTTTGAGATGCTGTCTCATCAATATGAGAAGTCTCATTCTAGTTTTTCTTTTTGAGATACTGCTCTAGTATCCTCGGAGAGTCTCAGATTCAATTAAGGTATCATTCCCTTGTTCGGAATATCTTAATTCTATCATTTGAGATGCTGCTTCGACTCGATACAGAGAATCTCATCTTTTGCTGCTTGAGATGCTGCTTCATCAGCATGAAGAGTCTCATTCAGTTTTAGGAACATTTTTCTATTTATTACCAGAAGATCTTGGATACAGTTGGGACATCATTCCTTTAATGGGATACCTCGATTGTAATTATCCAAGATACTGTGCTAACGATTCCTTCTCATACTGTATTTCTCACTACACTTTCCCTTTATGAATTTATTCTTTCCATCTCAAAGGACAAAACTCGGGTCTTCTTGTATTTAATTACCTTTCACTATGAACGCATGAAGACTACTATCATTTCTGCTTTCTAGTTCACGGTAATTAAATAGGGGCAGCTGTCATACCCCAATTTTGTCCAGACTACTTGAAGCTTTCATTGGTGTTTATAATCTTAAAGCAATCACGGCTGGTTCATGCCTTAACTATCGCAATGGGTAACATGTCCTGTTAATCAGATGGCCATGTGGGTAATATTTCATCTAGGTCCTGATCTCTTTTTTTTAGCTAGCTGTTTGGTTCTTGGTCAGGTATTTCGAGTGCATAATTAGATCAATATTTGCTCGTTCATTTGATTTTGGTTCAATCTTAGTTTCAAGTTGCGTCAGTGGAATTCATCAATTCGTGCCATGAATAGTCATTATTTGGCCATCAAGTCATAATATGTGCACTGATTGTTTCTCTTGTTTTACAATTTTTAAAACCAACTTTTTAAGTTTAGAGTTGATTCGGGAGTTAGATTTGGCCTTTAAGAATAAATTTGGCTCTTCAAAATCATTTTTTACTCTTTTCCGGATTAATTTTAGCTCGAGTCAGGTTGGACGATCCAGATTGATTTTAAAGAATTGAGTTGGTTTTTTTGAAAATTTAATCATTTCATTTTATTTTTGTTGTTAAGCCCATCCCACATTTCTTTAGGCCCAATCCAAATTCAATTCATTTAGATTCAATTAATCCACATTCAAATTCATTCATACCTGTCATAATACAGTTATCCACTAACATCCATAATCCATTTTCATAATCACTTTTGTTAACATCCATGACCCAATTTTCCATTAAAAAAACGTTATCCAGTCTACGTATCCCGCCAGCATACATATCCAAAACAAATAGAACATAAAAAGGGTAGTTGGACGGGAAAGCCATGAACGCAGCAGACATAAGGCTACAAACTACTCAAAACTCAGCATTCCAAATAAAAAGCCTAAGTAATTACAGAAAGCTCAAGAAGTTCCAGAGCACAACAAACTGGTGATTTAATGCAGTACAAATTCGGAACGCCACTAGCCAAGCCGTCCAAGTCCAAACTGCAAAACCAAGCCAACTGTGAATAATGATGCCGTGGTTGCGGCAAGTTGCAGCCATGTTCAACCTACAGCAAAACCTCAATTGTCCATGTTTCATCACCCGAGTTCAGGATAATTGGCTTTGCATCTTTTTCTCCAAGCCTTGGCCAAACTCATTGTGTTATATTGAACCGGCAAAGAACGCCTAGCATGATATCATTATCACTACACCAAGTTATCCATGACCAGATAAAACCATGACATAACATAAGTTGAGTGAATACCTCCACAATCCAAAAATGAACCAAGTGCAGCTTACCTCACCAAAACACAAACCACACTTAAGTCCCGTGCACGAACAGACCGACCGTATTACAAGAAGTGATCTCCAAGCTTGATAATGTGTGTTGACAGCTATGGTATGTGTTTGATCTAATGCTATTTCCAGGCAAGAAAATGGTTTTCTAAATTATCCCTGTACCTGCATAACACAAATGCCTCCTTACAAAATCACCAACCATACATCTTGCAACGCTCGAATAATTTCATAACAGCCATACCAGGAGTAGAACAATAAACAAATGAAGAACAAGTTATTTTCAAGTTTGTACATAAAAAGCATCCTAAGAATGGACTTTGATACCTTAACTTGTTAATTATGCACGAGCCACTTCATGAAATTGACTGGTATATGACCTGTAAAGAAGCAACCTGCAATACATTTTTAATACCATAAGAGCCACGCGGTGACGTAAAGCAGATTCAGCATAATTACACCATGATACCAAGATGCACGACGCATAACGTACCTAAGGCCGAACAGGCCGAACAGGACAAAATGCTGCCGCTATACACCAGCCCGGAATCACTACAACAACAAAGTGATACCAAGCATCATGAATTCACCATCACCATGACTTCAATCTTTACAACAACCAATAATGCACAACCACATGCCAAACTCATGATGCAAGTCTATCCATCACATAACTATGCCATCTACCTACCTGTCATCATTTAAAAAAACCTGCATCAAACCAACATTTAACCTAACTAATACCATGCTCAGACCAACACCAAACGCATAAATTCTAATGGCCTACCCATCCTTCAACCAAAACCAAACATGTCCTAAGATATGTGAGAGAAACCAATCCAGCAGTCAGCATTCAAGATAGCATGATAGCATGACAAAACCTGCAAAGCCATGGCACATTGAAGTCAGGCATAGAATTGGCAAAGTTTAAGGATTCATGAAAATCAATACAAGAAAATACCTGTCACGATGAAACATACTCGTCAATCTTCCAAACCTTGTAAACATGCATCTATCACAACATAAACCTATTGCAAAATCAGAACACGAGCTTAAAAAAAAAATGGCAAATGCTAAGTAAAATAGACAATTACTGCAGTGAAAAGTAAAAAATAGGTGGTTACCACGGATTCACTACAGACAAAACCTCATCCTGCCATTTGAGGGACCACACCGATTTGAAGCACCACTAACTCTGAGAAATTCTGCTACCTAACGGAATGATTCTCCCACTAACTTGCCAAGCTCATGAGAGAGGAATTCAAAACCTCGTACATCAAAAATGCTATAAATAAGGACCTCCAGGGATGAAGTAGGGATCCGAATTTCTGCGCCGTTACTCTGGAGAAATCATTCCGAAACCCTAGTTAAAAGCTCCGTTTTGAACTTGTTGAGATTTTCACACCGAAGCTCAACAAGCTCGAGCTAAGCCCCCCGTCAAAACCGAAACGAACCCAAATCGTTAAAGAGGAAGCGAAGAAGGCGGAAAGTTCGGGAGGAAGAAAGAACCTTGAAGGACCTAAGGATCATTTACCTCACCTTGCCGGAGTTGAAACGTCGGACTAGCTCCGATTTGGTATTTAACATTTCTCCTTTGCATGATTTGATATTGCCATCTTGTTCACATCGCCTCAAATGCCATAACCCCCATGATTATTACACGAGATTTCTGTTGTCTTGTTGTTTCGGTTTTTGTTTCGATTTCTTTGGGTCGTTTGTTTTTGATTTGGAAGTTACATGGTTAGGTTCGTGTTTGGAAATGTTTGTTTGGCTAGGATTTAGGTGTGATTTTTGTGTACCCGCGACAACGCCGCCGTGGCCTTACAGAGAGAGGTTCCGACGTGGAGATTAGGTGGTTACCACCAGGTTTTCCTCAGTGTCGACGTTGATGTTAGAATAATGAAAAAGAAAAATAAAGGTTAACAGAAGGAAGATAGACGAAAATTGGAGAGAGAGAGAGAGTTTGAGAAAGGGAATTAGTGTGATTTCTTTTAATTAGATGTCATTGGCCTTTAAGTTCCCATTTAATCTCTTTTATTTCATTAATTAATACTCAAATTTTGAATCCATAATTAAATGAGAATGATTAATGAAAAGAGGGAGACGGCTGGGCTAATGATGTTCACTTTTTGCATTCCATTCCATTAGTTTATTATTATTATTATGCATAGTAAATGATGATGATAAGTGCATATTAACCCACTTGCCTTTTTCAAAGCCGAACATGATTATTCAGTGGTCATTTCTTGACTCTTGGTCTGACCATATACCGCCTCCCTCAATCTTCTTGCCATCACTAGGCTTTTTTGGTGTTAAGGTTTTGGGCCTCCCCGAGCCCATTATGACCTGTTTTTTTTTTGTTGAGATTTTTACCCCTGTTTATCGCCCACACACCCAGATTCTTTGACCTATTATGTTCTTATTTTATATGCTTTATTAAAAGATAATTACAATTACATAATAATAGCTTAATTTTGATTATTATTCCCAATCAAGTTTAGAACATCATAGTTAATTAATATACTTTCTAAAAATATTTTAATGAAAAAGAGATTAATGAGCATCCGCTTTATTATCTCTCGATTATTCGAATAATTGGCGTACGCCATATTACTCGAGTTCTCGTCATTTAATTTAAAACTCTAAAACTCTATTAAATTAATGACTTCCTCAAGATTATAAAATCTTAAAAATTTCATTATTTAATAATTTAATTTTGAATGAAAAGGAGAATAGTGAGCTTCCGCTTTACTACCTCTCGACTATTCGAATAATTGGCGTACGCCATATTGCTCGAATTGTCGTCATTTAATTAAAACCTTAAAAAACTCTATAAAATTAAAATCATTTTCCCAAATTTAATTATTCTAATATTTTCTTAAAATTATTTAATAATGTAATTTTGAATGAAAAGGAGAATAGTAAGCTTCCGCTTTACTACCTCTCGACTATTCGAATAATTGGCGTACGCCATATTGCTCGAATTGTCGTCATTTAATTAAAACCTTAAAAAACTCTATAAAATTAAAATCATTTTCCCAATTTAATTATTCTAATATTCTCTTAAAATTATTTAATAATTTAATTTTGAATGAAAAGGAGAATAGTGAGCTTCCGCTTTACTACCTCTCGACTATTCGAATAATTGGCGTACGCCATATTGCTCGAATTGTCGTCATTTAATTAAAACCTTAAAAAACTCTATAAAATTAAAATCATTTTCCCAAATTTAATTATTCTAATATTCTCTTAAAATTATTTAATAATGTAATTTTGAATGAAAAGGAGAATAGTAAGCTTCCGCTTTACTACCTCTCGACTATTCGAATAATTGGCGTACGCCATATTGCTCGAATTGTCGTCATTTAATTAAAACCTTAAGAAACTCTATAAAATTAAAATCATTTTCCCAATTTAATTATTCTAATATTCTCTTAAAATTATTTAATAATGTAATTTTGAATGAAAAAGAGAATAGTAAGCTTCCGCTTTACTACCTCTCGACTATTCGAATAATTGACGTACGCCATATTGCTCAAATTGTCGTCATTTAATTAAAACCCTAAAAATTCTATAAAATTAAGATTATTTTCTCAAATTAATTACAAATTCTAAAAACACTATTTAAATTAATCTTGAATGAAAAGGAGATTAGTGAGCATCCGCTTCATTATCTCTCGATTATTCGGATAATTGGCGTACGCCATATTGCTCGAATTTTTGTCATTTAATTAAAACCCCAAAGCTCCTTAACTAAAATTACTCCCTCGATTAATTACAAATCCCAAAAGTATTATTTTAAATTAATTTTGAATGAAAAGGAGAATAGTAAGCTTCCGCTTTATTATCTCTCGATTATTCGAATAATTGGCGTACGCCACATTGCTCGAATCTTCGTCATCAAATTAAAACACAATCGAATAAATTCAAAACACCTTCACAAATCAAACTTAATTCCTCGCCCCCCGTGCGACCAACAACTTAAAAATTCTTTTCAAAAGAACACTGTTAATCCTTTCTAATGCGCATAACAAACCAATGCTTAAGCCTCCGCCGAGAGTAAACAAGCCAGCGTTTAGCCTTTAGAACGCGATCTACACAGTTGTTCATTAAAAGACACCAACAAAAAACCGTAGTTGCCCGAACTACGAATGCTCTGATTTCCTTATTGCACTATAAGGATACGTAGGCAGGAGATTGCTGTATCTTCGCGAGCACACTAATAAAAAACCTCCCTTTTCCCCCTTTGAGGTCTTCACCCATATCTATCATCAATTCTAATTACCCGAAGAAAAACAAATAACATGTAATTAACATTCAAATAGCAAATTGGACTAAAAGGTTCCCGTTGAGTACAACGGACGTGAGGGGTGCTAATACCTTCCCCTTGCGTAATCGACTCCCGAACCCGAATATGGTTGCGACGACCATTATTCTATTTTCTAAAAGGTTTTATCGATATTTTCCTATTCCTTCATTGGGATAAATAAAGTTCGGTGGCGACTCTGTTCGAACTAATTTTTCCGCGACCATCGCGAGGAATCGCATTTTTCGAGGTGCGACAAGTACCAAGTAATGTCATCATTGGTGAGAGACATAAGTCTTTGAGACCACCTTAAACAATCCTTGTTTTCTTGGAAGATAGGAGATTGCGGCAAGTGCGAAATAAACCACTCTTACAGTAAAGGTACACAACAGAAAATACTTCCACCCCCTTTAGAAGTCTTATGATGAATGGAGAAATAAGTATCGCCGAGCAGAGTTGGAACCAGATTCCTAATCAAAAAGATCCTCGTAGCATTAACATCAATGAAATTGTCAATGTTAGGAAACAAGACCAAACCATATATGAGTAAGGCCAGAACAATCTTGAATGCCATTATGCTACCAGCATTAGCAAAAGAAAAGGCTTTTTCCAACAAAAACCTTAAAGTGAACCCTATGATACCTCTTTTGACAGTGAGATTGACATCTATGTCAGACTTCCTCAGATGAATGGTTTCGGAAATAACCCGAGATTCAAGAATTCCTTTCACCCCACTAAAAGGAACTCTATCAGAAACTGGTATACCCAAAAGATAAGCATACTCCTCCATCATAGGCAACAACTGATAATCAGGGAAAGTGAAGCACCGGTAGACAAGATCATAGAACTGAACCAAAGTACAGAGAAGACCATCCTTAACATTAGTAGGTATCACAGATAAAAGTCTTACAAAATGGTCTCTGAAATCCTTAGGATCATCCATAAAACATGTTAGCAGCTTCCTTAATTCCATGAGATCGAGACATCTGAAATCGTATTTCCGAGTATTCCTCCTTCCAATATCCACGATCAAAATATGTGTGATGTTTGCAACAAGAGTATCTAAGTTCCTTGAAAATTTAGTAAAATTCTTATGAATGTGTAGCGGTGTATTCGTTACCATTGGAGATATTGACTAAATCCAAGGTAAAGCATACAAAGTCGAGTCGCCACCGCACTTCTATTTATCCAAAGGAAAGGTTAGAAAGCGAACAAAAACCTAAAAGTTTTACAAACAAAACTAGTAAAAGAAAGTCAGAGATCTGGGTAAGGGGGTTGGTTATGCAATGGGAAGGTGTTAGGCACCCAATGCATCCTAGGTACTCCTAGGGAGCCCTTTTCACGCTTGTTGCAAAGGTTATTGTTTGTGAAAATTTTATTTGTGCAAGCATGATTGAAGAGATGAGAAAAGAATATACAAGTTTATTTACATTTTGTGTTTGGATGGATGAACCCATTGCCTACGTACCCTCTTATGAAAATATTAGGATCAAAACCTCGTAGTTCGGGTAAAAGATTTCGAAACAAATGAGTGGATTGATTGGTCCAAAAGCCTTAAGGTCTTTTGTTATCAAAGGGAGAAAACTCGACCTGAAAAACCACAAGTCCACCATGTGAGGATAGCTTCGACATGCTAATGAGGGGTTAACCCTATAATAAGCATGGAAGACTTATTGTCCACTCACTAAGGACAAAGGTGAGTATTACATCTACCACAAAGATAACTCAAACCTAATAGCAAAAGGTTTATGGAAAATTTGATTAAGAAGTGATCATTGAAACCACAAAAGAAGCACATTTGAATGGGTTACATTAACCAATTAGAATTATGTACAAAAATGGTCAAAGTTGACTTAAAGATTCAATTCAAAATGAGTGTTATGAAAAGAAAGTTTGAAAAATCAAAAGCCTAAGGCTTAGGTTTCTAATGTTGAAAACAAGTCAAATGTTTGCACAAATAGTTTTTGGTTTTGGTTAAAATGGAGAGAAAAGGTTAAGGGTGATGGTTAAGGGATAAAACCACAATAGGAGTTCCTTTCTCGAGACCATAGAGATGATCCAAGTAAGTTCCTTTGGAATGAGCAAGCACAAGGCAAAAGCAAATAACAAGTCTCAAAAGAGAACCCAAATGAAAAGGAAACAAGCTGCCAATAAATGGACTTACACCCAACTCCTGAAAGCAAAACGGAAATAGAATGCCAATAGATGGACTTAGATCCGACTCCCAACAACAAAACAGAAACAGAATGCTAATATATGGACTTAGATCCGACTCCAAATAACAAAACAGAAACGGAATGCCAATAGATGGACTTAGATCCGACTCTAAACATCAAACAGGAAACAGAATGCCAATATATGGACTTAGATCCGACTCCAAACAACAAACAAATGTCAAAAGCAAACACATGCAAAGCAATCAAGCAAACAATGCATCACACACTATATACAAACAAGAGGCTCAATCAAATAGGTGGGCTTTAGTCAAGAGGGGTCATGTCAACCTCGACAAACAAGCCAAACTGTAATGGTAAGCTGGAGCTCTTAACCACTAACATTGAGAGTTAGGGTGAAGCTGATGAAAATGGAAATGAGGATGAGACCTCATGCTCTTAACCCTGGCCTGGGTGAGCTTATGACAAAGAAAGCGTGGGGATCCAGAATGTGGGATCCTATTCCACTTGACAGACTCTAAACAAGATCTTGGTTACTTGTTCAAGAGCATCAGCACGTAGTGCGAGCATAATGAACGACTCACTGAATAACAGGGGATTGATTGCTAATCCCTTCTATCTGTCAATTGCCTCTTCACTTAGGAGGACTTATCAAGTAACATGCCTCATTTGGAGGTCTTTGGCACAAATGTAAACAATCACAAACAGAGCCTTTTAAGGAGGACTTCAGCCAAATGCCTGCCAAAAAGGTGACAGGACTTCCAGACTACATGGAGTAAGAGAGATAACTACCTAAGTGGTGTATCAACCACAATCCAAAGCTCAAGCAAGAGCTAAAAGCTAGCAACTATTGTACCTGTACAAAAGCTAAACAGTTAATATCTTAGACAACCAATCAGAAAACAAACAGGGAAAGTATCCAACTGTTACACAATTCAATGAACAATGCCCAAGCAATCAAATGAAGCAATGAGCTCAACACATCAACTTAAATCCCTACAAAACACAAAGAAGTCAGAACACAATCCAATTTGCATCTCAAAAGGTGAGCAACTCAACCATTAATGCTAAAGGTCCAAACCTGAAACACAAATCAAGGTTAGTTCATGTACAAAACACTAGTACAAAGACTAGGTTCAAAACCAAACCAAGTGATCAAAACAGAAGTCAATCTTTCATATATTGCAAGTTCAAACAATTAAGAAAATGTCCTCAAAAGGACCAACATCAATTCATAAGGCAAGTAACTCAAATGATCAATGTAAAGCAAAGGCAAGCAAAGGTGCACAAAGTGGACATCCAAATTAGAAAATCCAAATCAAAACAGAAAAGCAAGCAATGGCTATGAAATTTTTTATGCAAGTTACTCATGTTATGAACAAACATCATGCAAAAAATCAAATCCAGAAGAGTTCAAATGATAGGTAAACAAAAATGCACAAATGCAATGCCAAAAAATGTGACACAAATTGTCACATACATCTTCATGTGTCAAAAACAGTGATAGCATATGAGACAAAATTCAAACCAGTGCTCAAAAATTCATATCACATGTGAAGATCAAGCATGCAAAAATTCAAATCAATTGAATCAACACATAGCATTTCACAAAGCAATGAATGTAACATGTCAATTTAACATAAGTTTCGGTCAAAAATTCCAAAATAAAAATCCAGAAACAAACAAATCATGGAATTAATCCTATAAGAAATTAGACATCAAAACAAGATCATGAAAAAAAATTGGAGTCAATTTGGACTATTCTACTATTTTTTATGATTTTTTAAAGATGAATGAGATAATTGGAATATTAAAAATGAAATGGAGGGAAATAAAATTTGAATTAAATCCAGAATAAATCTCCACCACATGATCAGGCGCGCTAAACACATCAAGCGGTCCAAATTCAAACATTGAAGCACACCGTTTCATTAATCAGCGTGGCAAGCACAGTCAGCAGTCAGCGAACACATGGCACAGTCAAAGGAATAATAACCAATGGAATGGACAAACAAGTAGTACAATCAGCAACACGCAAGCATGGTTAAACGTTGTGTTTCATTAAAATGCGTGGCAGCACAATCATCATTTAAACAATACATGGCAAAGTCAAAGCAAGCCTAGCCAATGAAACAGACACGCATGAGCTAACGTGGAAGCATACGTGAACAAAACCTTAAACGAACCAGACGGCGGCGACAGTCGTCTTCTCCAGCCGTCTCCGGCGGAGCTCCAACAAAAATTTTCCAGAATCGAGCAAATGATATACCATTTGAAAGATCTTTCAACATACAATCCAAATATCATGTTCATGTAATCTAATTCAAGCTAGGTTTTGCAGATCGATCAAAAACATTTTCAAAATCTAAACTGAAAGTTCATCATACATGTTCATCTCTCATCCATTTTCAAAACTAAACATATCAGCATGCTCCATTAAGCAGGATCTACACAACTATAACAAGAAATTGGCAAAAGGAGATGATGAATTTCCAACTTACTTGAAATGAAGTTCACTGAAATCACGCTCTCAAGGCCTTTACAGCTCCAGATCTTCTTCCTCAACCTTGCCTTGAAGATGGCAATGATTCATTTGGAAAGTATTGGTCATTAGAAGCATTTTTCAAAAAGAGTGGACCAATTTGGAGTTTTGAATCAAAAGTTATGTCACTTTGAACTTCCATGTATACTTTGTGATCATTTGGCCATAACTTCTCAACCATTTGTCATATGATCATTAACTAGGACTTTTTGAAAAGGGGAGAGAAAGATATTCAACTTTCATGTTCACCAAAAATCCATTTGAAGCATCTTTGATGTTGATAATTCAAGTTGAATGTGGACCAGAAACTTGCCATTTTTGGAAATTTGAAATTACAGGTCACTTTCCATTTTTGGAAACTTTTGCCATGACTTCAAAATCTTCAAGATAGATGTTTGAAATGACAAATGGACTTCATTTGAACATGATTGAGGTGTTTAAGTTCATCTCCCCAACCTCAAAGTCCTCAGTTGACTGCACAATTGGTTTCTTGGTCTTCAGATGATCATGAAATGCTTTGATGAATTTGAGCCTCAAACCCTTGATGAAATGGCTTCAAAATGAAACTCTAGCTCATGTAAGCTCTTTGTAATGATCATGTGGTCCTCATCTCAAGGAAAATATCTCAGCTCTTGCACAAAGGAGGCTCTTGAAGTGCTTGACCTGTGATTGCTTGATGCTGCAAAACAAAAATGTTAATGACATATTTTTGTGCTTTTGGTTAGTGGATAAAACAAGAAAAGCAATGATATACAATACAAGCATGCCTGGTGATCTCAAACCACTCACAAGGAGGTCCTACCCAAAGGGAAAGGAAGCCAAGATGCTCAATGATCCTTGAGGCTATGCAATGCAATGCTATGACGCCATGAGGGATCTTAGGGACAAAATTGGGGTCTTACAGAATGTTATGAGTGCATGATGCAACAATCAAAAACAAGGTCACACAAAGCACACAAACAAGGTCCAAAGGTTCGGAGTCACGAGCATGAAGCCAATGGTAAGAACCAAACCACAATGTATGTACTAAGGGTATAATCACCTATAAAATAAGTTTCTAAAAAGTTCCCTGATTTGTAATTTCACCTTTTGGATATTATTGGTTTATACGACTACTCGTCAACCAATAATATTCTCAAGAGAAACTCGTCCGAGTGTAGTATCGTGTAAGAACTAATTCAAGTATACACCTGAATAGCCACCGCACTACGTCCTAAAAGGCCAAGATGGGTTAAGGGTTCTAAGGTCCTCAACTTCTCGGGCTCCCAGGTCGGAAAAATTAATGCCAACTACGACTACTCATGTGGCATCAGTAATCCCAAAGGGGCCTCCACTGAGTGGGGGATCTCAAGTCAGCTTATTAAGGATTAACTCCACGTAAGTCAAACATGACTATATCGCCCTCCTATCATAAGAGCTCTCAAATCCGGGTATAAGACTTATCTCACCACACAGAGATCACCAAGCATCGAACAGAACAAACAATAACAAACAACAGCAAACATAATATATACACAAAAACAAAGATGAGCTTAACCCACTAGGGACTACTCCCCACTAGAGTCGCCACTTTTCTGTAGTGGTAAAATTTTTGAGATTAAGTTATTTATTAACTTAACTCGCAAAGCAAGAGCCGTAACCGTGCTTTTATTGTTTCCAAAGGAAAAGGGAAAAAGTACGAACAAAACCCAAAGAAGATTTAAAATAAAACTAATAAAAAGAGAACAAGGGTTTGGGGGTTAGTTATGCAAAGGGAAGGTATTAGCATCCTAAACATCCATGGTAATCCATGGGAACCTCTTTGAAAATATGTACATTTTAGTGTGAAAAAGGGGGTTGTTTGTTAAATGATTGGAGAGATGGGAAAAGAAGTATATTTTATTTATTTTGTGTTTGCCAAGAGTTTTGAAGTCTCATGCCTACATACCAACAAAGTGCAATGGAGGATAAAAACCTCGTAGTTCGTGGTAAATACATTTTATGGAAAATACATTTTATCATTTTAAGGAGAATACTCAACTAGTTACCCACAAGTATGAGAACTTTGCATCATCATGAGAATGTCTCCAACATGGATAAGGATCAACAAGTATGTCACTAGCTCTCACAAATGGAAAATGATTATCATCAATACTATGGAGATAAGAATATTTATAACTCAACTATGGAAATGACTCATGTCTAATGCCTTGGGAAAAGTTTTAAAAGGAAAAGTGCACAAAATGGTTTGAATGAGTTAGGAATATTTTAGTCTTTTGAAATTGGTCTAAACATGCTTAAGATGGATTGGCATTTATTAATAAAAAGGTTTTGAAAATCACTTGACAAAAGTCAAGGTTTATTAAGAAAATGGTTCAAGTTTCAAGAAAAGAAGATTTTGAAAAAGATAGAAGATTTTGAAAATTAAAGAAGGGGAGGAGAAGAAGAGGCTATCTTAAAGCATAAAGTAAAAGCTAGGGAGGAAAGATCTAACCAAGAAATAGCAAGCTTTATGACATAAGTCAAGCAAGAATTCCCTCCTTTGGATTAAGCCTCAAACAAGATAAGATAAGAAAATCACAATCCATGTATCATATAAACCCAAAGTAACCAAGCCAAGTCTTCTCAAAGAAATCCAAAGTCAAAGGTATCAGATGAATTCCAAGGTCTAAAGTCACAAGTCCCAAAGCAAAGGTCAAGATCCTAATTTTAAGTCCATAACTCCACAATGATGCCAAAACTACAAGTCCATGAGTTAGGAGAAACAAGTTATTTTTTAGGTTTTTTCTTATTAGTGTTTTGTTTACAATCATATAAAAGAAATATCCAAATGGACAAAGAACAAATGACATAATCACAAACAATATGATATGAAATGCTAAATATAAAGTATAAAGTAAATGGCATAAAATAAAGGCATAAAGTAAATGACATTAAAATAGAAATTAATATAAGTGAAGAGTTAGCAAAAGACGTTAGTGAAGATGAATAGATGTTTTGGTCATTTTTTGGAGAACACTCAACTATCCACTAACAAGCATGAAAGTATGAACCTATACATCATTTATGAGAAGGGCTCCAACTTGGATAAAATCAATAAGTATGCCACTAGCTCTCACAAATGGAAAAGAAACAACATTTTCACACAATACCATGAGGAATAGGAGACTTACAATCTCATTATAAAAATGCCTTACTTTCGGGAGAAATTTAGCCCTATGTTAAGCAATCGTAATTGGACTTATGTAGAAGTCACAACTATCTGAGGTCGATCAATAATAATGTTTGTGTTAATACATGTTAGAGAAATGATATGTAAAACATTCTCCTAAAGCCATGTGACACAAAAAGAAAAGAGGATGGATCGAACACAAAGGGTAGGAGGATGGTCCATTACTTCAATCCATACTTCATGACACTTAGGACAAACTTATGCATCAATCCAAAGTACCTTAAATGATCAATGATCACTTAGAAGGTAGATTTGAAATGATGAAATTTCATCAAGTACCAATCCACACATCATGAACAAGATGGACACAAGTCATCCAATTGATCAAAGAGAAAATAAGAAGACGAAGAAGAGAGACACAAGAGAAGTCACACCCAAATTGGATCAAAAGTTTGGTCAAATCATGATCAAAACCAATCATCCATTTTGGTTGATTAGGGTTTTCACCACATCAACACCCAAGATCCACTGAGTTTGACAAAACTTGAGGTCCAAACCATCATGATCCAAGGCCAACAGAAGTCCACAAGGTCACATAAATATAAAATGCAATTAAATGAAATATAAATGCATCAATGGTATTTTTAAATAATTTTTAAAATAGAAATAAAATGGAAAATCTATAAAATCCTTCAAAACACCAAATAAATATCCAAGAAAATTATCGAAGGTTGGAAATAAAATAAGAAACAGATAACAAAATCTTCAGAATTTTAAAATGCAGAAAAGTATTTTTAAACCAATTAAAAAAAGGAGTAAAGAGAAAATTCATGAAAAATAGGAAATCAATGAAATAAAATGTGGAAAAACAAAAATCAGATAAAGAAAAATAAAAGAGAATTTTAGAAATTCTTTTGGGGTTTTTTGGATAAAAAACGAAATTACTATGAATTTTTAAAGAATTAAAGAAAAAGAAATTAAAAATAATAAAAGAAAAAGAATTCAAATCAGAAAAAACACTGAGCGTTGGATCACGCCTCATTAATTGACGTAGCAGATCCAACACTTCAAAGGTTAGGATGCATGGTGGAACACGCTGCAAGCCAAACACAGGACCCAGTTTAAATTCAACCAATTAAAACATTTAAAATTGTCAACTTGTTTGGTTCAAACTCAGACCACCTAAGGAAAACTCTGGTCGTCTTCTCCGGTGAGCTCTTACCGGAGTTTCATCGTTTGGTAAATTCAAGACACGATACCACCACCATTGTGATCCTCTTCTCATCCTGAATACAACGTCATACTCCAAATTCATTTATATGAACTGAGCAAAGGGAATTTCAAAGAAGTTTTAGAAACAAGCAAGCCACGAAAAAAAATTAAATGATGAACACGATCAATCAACAACATATAAGTTAGGGGAAAGCATCAGAGAGTGAAGGACTACATTGTGGTAACTTGTTTGAGTTCAAATGATGCCCAAAACTACCTTGTCCAGATGGTGATGAGAAGTTGATGAAGCTCGATCTGGCTAGAGCACTTTAGAAGGTCTCAGAGCTTGGGAATTATTGCAAAAGTTTCAGAGGATGTCGTTGGAGCTAATGGAATCAAGAAATTGGATTGAAACTCAAAACACGATAGTTGAATTTTCTGGAAATATTTCAAGTTGCAACAGGGTTTTTTTGGGGCTCCAAATCTTGCAAATGATGGAAATAGCTTCCTTTATTTATAGGGAATATGTTTGGATCCAAATACGTGTGGAATGATGTAGAATCTGTGCAAAACAAATTTGATCCAAGTGTGTGAAAAGTGTGACTTGAAACTCATCAAAACTCAGCCAAATGATGTGTTTTAAGTGACAATTAACTTCTGGAGACTTGTTAAAACATATTTAGGACCAAAACACTTGCTAATTTGGATTGGAACTGAGATTAGTCATGATCAAATTTTAGACATTTGTGATTTCTTCAGTTTCAAGTCACCATGTTTAACTCAATGGGGCATCCTACTAAAAAGGCTTTTTGATCTCATTCTTTTTGCAATGTGCTAACGTCATGGACAAGATTACAATGTGCCAAGAAAGGTTGCATTTGGATGTTTGAGCATAAATTTATGGCATGCTGAAGTTGGCATGAAAAACTGGTTATGTAAAGAGAAGTTGTAGAGGATGTTGATAAGAGTCGTATGCAAAAAGGGGCATTCAAAAATGTTGAGAATTGAAGGAGTTGTGATCCTTGGAACTTTGACTTCAAATTATTGACTTTTTGGTCAAACCTCTTGGAACAAGCTTGTGTATTTGGACTTTTCTTGCATTTCAAAGCACATGGGTGATCATATGAACTCAAAATAAGGTTTCCTTGATTATCTCTTGATTAAATTGCTTCAAGGTTGAAGTTTCTTGTTGAAGAAAGCATGGAAATAAACACATAAACCTTTGACTTTCCTTGAGAAGTAAGCAACTAAACTTTGAGATGCTCTTGATTTTAAAAACCCTACCCTGCAAAATAAACTTAAGGGAAACAAGACATATTTTTGGTATTTTGATTAGTGGTTAGATAAGCAGTGAATCAAATAAACACAAAGGTAAAAGAAAGAGGTGTTTGGTGATCCTTGCAAAAGCAAACGCAAAGATGAATAAGGGAAAGGACCAAAACGTGACCTTGCTTATGTGAAAAAGTTCAAATGAGATGTGGGATCTTAGGGTTAATAATTAGGGTATGACAGGAAGGTATTAACACCCTAACTTCCGTTGTACTCAACGAGAACCATTTAGTTAGATTTGCAATTTGACTGTTAGCTAATGTTATTTGGTTTCTACGAGTGAATAAAAGCTCGAAAAGAGAAATGAAAGGCAACCTCAAAAAGGGGGGAAAAGAAGGTTTTTTATTAGTGTGCTCGCCAAGATCTCGCAATCTCGTGCCTACGTATCCTTATAGTGAAATAAGGAAATCAGAGCATTCGTAGTTCGGAGAACTACAATTTGTTGGTGTGTTTTAATGAACAATTGTTTATATCGTGTTCTCAAGGCTAAACACTGGCTTATCTACTCTAGGCGGAGGCTTAAGCACTAGTATGTATGCACGATAGAAGGGATTGAATAATGTTCTTTTGAGAAAACATTTTGATCGCACGGGGGTGATAAGTTGGATTAATATGTCTGAAGTATTATTTGAATGACGAATACTCGGATGGTCGAATAAGGCAACTCTTATATCAATAATCGAGGAGAGGAATCGAAGGCTCTAGACCATCTCCATTTTCATCCTTAAATGCGAAAGGATTTGATATAGTTAAGGTATTTTAAATGGATGACGAATACTCAAATCGCCGAGTAGGGCAACTCGTATCCAAGTATTCGGGAAAGGGAATAAAAGGCTCTAGACCACTTTCTTTTTCATCTAAATTATTAAGATAAGTTTGCCTTTTTCATTTAGTTTATCATGAAAATAATTTGATTTAATCAGTTTAAAAGCTTTTAAGAGAATGACAATTGTTTAACTAATCGAGTAAGGAAACTCGTACCCAAACAATCGAGGAGAGGATTCGAAGGCTCGAAACCATCTCCTTTTTTCATTTCTAAGTAATGTTCAAGTGTAGTTAGAAGGTTTTGATTTTGACTTAGTAAAATGCTCGACGTCGAATCGAGGTTTGAATTTGCGTTCGAGATGAGTTGGATTATGAAAAAGATTTTGAAATGGTTTTAATTGATGAGATTGAATGAGTTTGGTTTGAAAATGATTGTGAAATTTTGATAGTGGAAGAAATCTATCAACGTTTAATTATCAAAATTAATGGATTAAAATTCAGTTAAATCAATTAATTAAGTTAATTAAGATTAATTATCAAAATTATTTAATTGAATCAAATAATCAAGTAAATTAAAATTAATTAATCAAAATTAACTAATTAAACAAAGTTTAATTAATTAATTAATTAAATTAAAAGAGAAAGAAATAAATAACAATGTCGATTTAATATTGATCAGAGTGAATTGGTCATAACATGCTCAAAAATCGGTTTGTGCGTAACGACAACATGAGTAATGTCATACACAAGATCATAACGCGGCGAAAATATCTTATTAATATATTGAAATTTTGATGCCATAACGGCATAAAATTGCCGAATTCGCAGAATAAAATCCGACTCGAAATACAATGAAAATCAAACCGCAACAAACACACATAAAATTACTAAGACAATAGTGTTACAAAATTATTACATCAAAATCATGTAATAAAACAATTTATCAAATGAAAACATTATGAGATGCAAATATCAAAATCTAGATGGTCTCAAGTTTATGTGTGGAAATCAAGCCCAAAACAACCTCTCAATAATTCTAATGTAATAAAAAAAATTAAAAAGAAAATATATATACCAAACTAAATAAATAAATAAAATAAATGAAAAGAATAATCTTTCTTGTTTGAATTTTTCAAACTTAAAAAAAATAAAAAAAATAAATTAAAGTTTAAAACTACAAGAACAATCAATACATATGAAAATCAAAAAACTCATTTTCCATACTGCCAAGAACGTGTTCCAAACACTGTTCATCGTTTTCTTTGAAAATTCAATGCAGAATGTAGCACGGATATTTACTTCCACAATAAAGACAATATGCACATAACTGCGATGTCTTAACCGAAAACCACAACTTGCTCATGTGAAACACATATTTATCAAGCATATGCGATTTAAAAGATATGAAATGTGACAAATAACTCTGATACATTCTAGTGATTTCAAAGGTTTGTGGTTGGAAAGGTCGTGGGACTGTGGTTCTGAACGGAGGGAGTATATTGACGGTAACAGAAGGAGTACGACTGAGGTATAGTTGTGAGTTGGAAAGGAAGAATGGAGTTTCAATGGTGATGAAATAAGGAAGGAAGAACAGTGCATAAATGGTTTTGAGTGGATGTTGAGGGCGGCTCGGAACAAAACGAAGGAGTTTTTGTGAGTACTGTGAGTTTGCTTACATGGCTATGATCAGTAGTTTTAAGGTATTTGAATGGAAGGATTTGTTGGTTTGAGGTTAAGAAGATGAGTTTGGGTCTTGTCATTTGCTTGTCGTTACACGAAAATGGAAGGGATGTACGGACAGGTTCGCATGGGGGTTTGAGGTGTTTAGGGACGTCGATTTTTGGCCGGCGAGAAACGGTTTATGGTGCGCTTACATGGTTGAGCTTAGATCGGTGCCTAGTGTTTCGCGTATGTGGGTGATGTTTGTGCAAAGGCAAACATGAGTTATGTGTTGATGTGAACGAAAATGCACGACGGAGGGGGTAGATTTTCCGGTGGGTTGTGTTGTTATATGAAGTAGGTCGTGTAGAGATTGAGTAGAGGGATGAAGAAGTTGTGTTTAGATGGTGGTTTATTGATGGAAGAAGTTCAGTGAGAGGGAGATACTATTATTTTTGCATAAAAGTTTATGAAAGAGGAATTTTTTTATCGAGAGAGTATATTGACAGAGAGGATGAGGGGTTATAAATGAGAGAGTGGAGAGAATGAGATAATGAGATGGTTTAGCTGCGGTGGATACAAGGAGATGAGAGGTTTTTCTGAGTACATGTCTACCTATTTCCACTTTTTTTATTAGAGTGAATATTCAGCTTATTCTGCAACATCCAAAAGGTGGGAGACAAAATTAGTAGGGATCATGGTGTAGGTATTGTTAAGAGGTAATTTGCAGAACAAGAGGAAAGTATGCCAAAGAAGGAAAAGAAAAATTTGTTAAATTGGAGTAGATCCCTCCTATTCGCCAATGAGGAGAGTCCTCTCTCTTTTTAGCCATATCGTTATGTGCCATCTGTCCTTCTAGTGTGGTCCCATTTTTGAAATAAAAGAAAAAAAATCACTCACCCTTCAAGCTGCTCGCCGCGTGTCCTATTGGATATAGTGTGTAATATATGTGAGCTGCCTTTTTTAGTTGTCATGTGATTTGTTATTAGAGAGGATAAGAACGCTCGCTAGAAAGGGATATTTAAATGGTTTTTAAATGGTCTCCATGTCTGAATTTAAAAGAGAACTACTAGGGTTTCTTCAATTTGTTTTTTTTTCTTTTTATTTCTTCTTCTTATTATTTTCGATATTTAAGAAAAAGTATTTAATAATTAAATTGAAAATAAATTAAACTACTCAAAATAAACCTAAACTAACTATTCACTTAATTTTTTTTTAATTTATTGATTATTTTGATAAAAGAATAAAAATAAAATGACTAAAAATAAATAAAGTAGGGCGCAAATATGCTTAAAAAAATAAACTGAATGCATTAAAATGATCAACGCAAAATAAACCTCTCAGAAACATACAAGTTTTAATAAATTTTTGAAATAAAAAATGCCCTGTTGAAGAGCTTCAGGCTGATCAAAATGCAACTGAAAAAGTTTTTGGAAAAATAAAATGAGCACGTCAAATTAAACTACGCAAACTATAGGTTAATAATACTGACGTCTGCAAGCTTGATTTCAAAACTTTTCGTATGTTGATTTTACATACATTTGAAAATCAACTCAACCGGTCTGCATGTAAATCCAAAAAATTACTTTAGGCATTATGCACGGTGAAAGACATGTTATGTTGCGTAGATGATGCAAAGTAAAAATAAATTCGAATTTGTGAAAGTTTTAAAATGGCCCAGACAAAATTGGGGTATGACAGTGATGCGAACTCGTCAAAATGAAGATTTTAGAGATCAAAATCTCCGTATAAGTGAAGTTCTCATGCAACTACTAAAGGGAAACCGCGATACAATATGCTTACAATTTTCTCTTAAGTCGATCCTTACAAATGAACACAATAAGTTATAGAAAAAATTAACTCTGGTGGCGATTAAAACATTTAACATAGAATCAAATGAATGATCACAAGCGATGGATGATGGTCAACACTTCAACTCAACCCACACGAACAAAGTGCCTTCAATCTCAGTGCTAGCCTTAACATGATGGAAGATGTTCAGTGAGAGGGAGATACTATTATTTTTGCATAAAAGTTTATGAAAGAGGAATTTTTTTATCGAGAGAGTATATTGACAGAGAAGATGAGTGGTTATAAATGAGAAAGTGGAGAGAATGAGAAAATGGGATGGTTTAGCTGCGGTGGATACAAGGAGATGAGAGGTTTTTCTGAGTACATGTCTACCTATTTCCACTTTTTTTTATTAGAGTGAATATTCAGCTTATTGTGCAACATTCAAAAGGTGGGAGACAAAAATAGTAGGGATCATGGTGTAGGTATTGTTAAGAGGTAATTTGCAGAACAAGAGGAAAGTGTGCCAAAGAAGGAAAAGAAAAATTTGTTAAATTGGAGTAGATCCCTCCTATTCGCCAATAAGGAGAGTCCTCTCTCTTTTTAGCCATATCGTTATGTGCCATCTGTCCTTCTAGTGTGGTCCCAATTTTGAAATAAAAGAAAAAAAATCACTCACCCTTCAAGCTGCTCGCCGCGTGTCCTATTGGATATAGTGGGTAATATATGTGAGCTGCCTTTTTTAGTTGTCATGTGATTTGTTATTAGAGAGGATAAGAACGCTCGCTGGAAAGGGATATTTAAATGGTTTTTAAATGGTCTCCATGTCTGAATTTAAAAGAGAACTACTAGGGTTTCTTCAATTTGTTTTTTTTCTTTTTATTTCTTCTTCTTATTATTTTCGATATTTAAGAAAAAGTATTTAATAATTAAATTGAAAATAAATTAAACTACTCAAAATAAACCTAAACTAACTATTCACTTAATTTTATTTTAATTTATTGATTATTTTGATAAAAGAATAAAAATAAAATGACTAAAAATAAATAAAGTAGGGCGCAAATATGCTTAAAAAAACAAACTGAATGCATTAAAATGATCAACGCAAAATAAACCTCTCAGAAACATACAAGTTTTAATAAATTTTTGAAATAAAAAATGCCCTGTTGAAGAGCTTCAGGCTGATCAAAATGCAACTGAAAAAGTTTTTGGAAAAATAAAACGAGCACGTCAGATTAAACTACGCAAACTATAGGTTAATAATACTGACGTCTGCAAGCTTGATTTTGAAACTTTTCGTATGTTGATTTTACATACATTTGAAAATCAATTCAACCGGTCTGCATGTAAATCCAAAAAATTACTTTGGGCATTATGCACGGTGAAAGACATGTTATGTTGCGTAGATGATGCAAAGTAAAAATAAATTCGAATTTGTGAAAGTTTTAAAATGGCCCAGACAAAATTGGGGTATGACAATGATGCAAATTATACTCGTCAAAATGAAGATTTTAGAGATCAAAATCTCCGTATAAGTGAAGTTCTCATGCAACTACTAAAGGGAAACCGCGATACAATATGCTTACAATTTTCTCTTAAGTCGATCCTTACAAATGAACATAATAAGTTATAGAAATAATTAACTCTTGTGGCGATTAAAACATTTAACATAGAATCAAATGAATGATCACAAGCGATGGATGATGGCCAACACTTCAACTCAACCCACATGAAAAAGTGCCTTCAATCTCAGTGCTAGCTTTAACATGATGGAAGATGTTCAGTGAGAGGGAGATACTATTATTTTTGCATAAAATTTTATGAAAGAGGAATTTTTTTATCGAGAGAGTATATTGACAGAGAGGATGAGTGGTTATAAATGAGAGAGTGGAGAGAATGAGAAAATGGGATGGTTTAGCTGCGGTGGATACAAGGAGATGAGAGGTTTTTCTGAGTACATGTCTACCTATTTCCACTTTTTTTTATTAGAGTGAATATTCAGCTTATTGTGCAACATCCAAAAGGTGGGAGACAAAAATAGTAGGGATCATGGTGTAGGTATTGTTAAGAGGTAATTTGCAGAACAAGAGGAAAGTGTGCCAAAGAAGGAAAAGAAAAATTTGTTAAATTGGAGTAGATCCCTCCTATTCGCCAATAAGGAGAGTCCTCTCTCTTTTTAGCCATATCGTTATGTGCCATCTGTCCTTCTAGTGTGGTCCCAATTTTGAAATAAAAGAAAAAAAATCACTCACCCTTCAAGCTGCTCGCCGCGTGTCCTATTGGATATAGTGGGTAATATATGTGAGCTGCCTATTTTAGTTGTCATGTGATTTGTTATTAGAGAGGATAAGAACGCCTGCTGGAAAGGGATATTTAAATGGTTTTTAAATGGTCTCCATGTCTGAATTTAAAAGAGAACTACTAGGGTTTCTTCAATTTGTTTTTTTTCTTTTTATTTCTTCTTCTTATTATTTTCGATATTTAAGAAAAAGTATTTAATAATTAAATTGAAAATAAATTAAACTTCTGAAAAAAAAACCTAAACTAACTATTCACTTAATTTTATTTTAATTTATTGATTATTTTGATAAAAGAATAAAAATAAAATGACTAAGAATAAATAAAGTAGGGCGCAAATATGCTTAAAAAAATAAACTGAATGCATTAAAATGATCAACGCAAAATAAACCTCTCAGAAACATACAAGTTTTAATAAATTTTTGAAATAAAAAATGCCCTGTTGAAGAGCTTCAGGCTGATCAAAATGCAACTGAAAAAGTTTTTGGAAAAATAAAACGAGCACGTTAGATTAAACTACGCAAACTATAGGTTAATAATACTGACGTCTGCAAGCTTGATTTCGAAACTTTTCGTATGTAGATTTTACACACATTTGAAAATCAATTCAACCGGTCTGCATGTAAATCCAAAAAATTACTTTAGGCATTATGCACGGTGAAAGACATGTTATGTTGCGTAGATGATGCAAATTAAAAATAAATTCGAATTTGTGAAAGTTTTAAAATGGCCCAGACAAAATTGGGGTATGACAGTGATGCAAACTCGTCAAAATGAAGATTTTAGAGATCAAAATCTCCATATAAGTGAAGTTCTCATGCAACTACTAAAGGGAAACTGCGATACAATATGCTTACAATTTTCTCTTAAGTCGATCCTTACAAATGAACATAATAAGTTATAGAAAAAATTAACTCTTGTGGCGATTAAAACATTTAACGTAGAATCAAATGAATGATCACAAGCGATGGACGATGGTCAACACTTCAACTCAACCCACACGAACAAAGTGCCTTCAATCTCAGTGCTAGCTTTAACATGATGGAAGATGTTCAGTGAGAGGGAGATACTATTAGTTTTGTATAAAACTTTTTGAAAGAGGAATTTTTCTATCGAGAGAGTATATTGACAGAGAGGATGAGTGGTTATAAATGAGAGAGTGGAGAGAATGAGAAAATGGGATGGTTTAGCTGCGGTGGATACAAGGAGATGAGAGGTTTTTCTGAGTACATGTCTACCTATTTCCACTTTTTTTTATTAGAGTGAATATTCAGCTTATTCTGCAACATCCAAAAGGTGGGAGACAAAAATAGTAGGCACTACGCCAAATAAGGGAAAAGAGGGCGCTTTTTTTGGCCTATAACAACGCTTTAAAGCGCCCTCTAATCTGGTGCTGGCATAGGTAAAGACAGCGCTTTGTTTTCCTGGAGAAAGCGCTGTCTAAAGTGGCCACATTATAGTGCGCTTTCAGAAAAAAGCGCCCTCTGGAGTGGTCCATAAAGGGACACCTTAGAGGGCGCTTTCTGGAAAAAGCGCCCTCTAAAGTTGTCAATGTAAAGTGTTTAGAGGGCGCTTTCAGGAAAAAGCGCCCTCTAAAGTTGTCAATGTAAAGTGTTTAGAGGGCGCTTTCAGGAAAAAGCGCCCTCTAAAGTTGTCAATGTAAAGTGTTTAGAGGGCGCTTTCAGGAAAAAGCGCCCTCTAAAGTTGTCAATGTAAAGTGTTTAGAGGGCGCTTTCTGGACAAAGCGCCCTCTAAAGTGTTAGTTATTTTAAAAAAATTTGTTTGAAAAACAGTGGATATTTAATTGGTAACCTGTTCGCATGCTGCAAAAGTGTAAAATTCATATTGATTTCATCCTTTAATCCAATGTTATACACTATTAATCCATTGATATATACAACATGAATCCATTTATATACAACATTAATCCTCCATATATACAACATTAATATATGATTCTTTGATCAACAATATACAACAACATATTCATGATTTAGTAAAATTACAACAACAATATACAACATATATACAACAACAGCATACAACAACAACATTCCATACATATATGTACAACAATATACAACCTAGCTATCTGATTCTTTGATCAACAATGAATTGACACAATTCATCCTTGATTTCATCCAAATTTGCTCTTGAGTAAGTTTTGTATTCCTCAAAGTACTACAATTAAGAGAATAAAACATATTCATGATTTAGTAACAAATTAGATGAAATATTCGATTATATTAAAATAAACCCTAAGTTATTATTCCATACCATTTTTGGGATGTCTATACGATTCAACGCAATGATGTCTCTCATAAATCTCAATACAAAAAATCCGCAATCGACCGAATTATTTTGCTGAGGACACTACACAGAAAAACAAACAATATATATATAGTTAATTTCTTACAAACACTATTATAAGCAAAAAAACAAACACTATTATAAGCAAAAATAAGATACTTAATATATACCTGAACTCTGATCCAGGTAATGTCCTTCCTATTGCGGTATTTCTTTTTCAATCTAAATTTTATTATTGCCCTAACAAAATAAAAACGTATATTGAGATCAATCTGACAGACATAATTAAATATACAAATACACACGAATATTTAGGGGAATTTCACTTACGCGTCAATCGTCTTCTTCATATTCGGATATTTACTCCAATCACCCGATAAAGAATCGAGATAATACACTATTAGTCTCGAAAGATCCATAGCAACCAACACCCAGTGACCACTGTAAATAAAACAAAAATTTAGATGAATGAAAATTTTCTACGTAAAAGATATACATAGATTAGAATGAAATTATTAGAAAGAAAATCTAACCCGTTGCCAGAATTAAACGGTAAAAAATACAAACTGGGTGTAGTATTATCGCCGGCCGCCATGAATCTATCGACTAGATCATTCTTTACGGATGTTGGATTATTCGTTATTAACGTTGCATTGATACGGGAAGCAGCAATAAAATTGAAACAGTTACACAATTCAGTTCCCCGCATCAATGTTACATACATATACCTTAAATAGAAACATAATAAACATTAGACTACTCATTGAAATGTGTAAATAAATTGTTCAACTAAGTAAATTATAGATTGATCGGAGTACCATATGTATGTATGAATGACAGCGATGCCCAATTCGGTGTGTTCAAAAAGTTGTTGGAAGTCCTCCTTTGCAATTATTTCGAACTGAGCAGCTCCGAAAACACCTTCATCAAAATCTATACTACGAACGGACCCTTGCATAATATCGGACTCCTCCACCATTTTCTCAAGACGCATCATAATTTGAGATTTTGTCCCGGACGTCGTTGGAATATCCTTAGCAGCGCTTTTCAACTCTCGACCGGAAACCTAAAAATTCATATAAAATAAATCATGACTTTTTGTGATGCAACAGAATCGTTGCGTATATAATTCAATGGGTATATATATTTGTACCTCTTTTTGAGATGCAACCGACTCGATGCGTCTTGAAATCCCTTTACCAACTTTATGTGTGGGTCTTGTAGGAGTCTAACATTACCATATAATTGATTAAATATCATAATTGTAGCTGAATTGAAATGTGAATACTAAATATTCATAATCATTTAGAACATATATACCTCGGCATCAGGGAAAATTAGATCTGACGGCCAACCAACAAAGGATCCGACTGCATCTCGCATCAACGTTGTCTCTGAAACAACGTCAGGTAATGGTAGACGGACGTCCGTATCTAATACGAGGTCAACCGAAACTTTCATAAATCCCACCGGAAGGGGATTATGGTGAAGTAATTCACCCGAAGTATTGTGCACTTTTCCCTTGCCAACCATGCGATAAGTTGGTGACGATAGATACAGCTGACAAGGTGAAATGCCCTAAACCAATAATAAATGTTATTGTTAACTTGTATATGTGTCAAGTAAAAAAGTGCTATTTTAATTTCATAATAACATATATAATTACCTCGGGAAATTTCGGTTGATGATTGATACTAGCTCGGTCACTAGTATCTTTTGCCTCGGAAGCGCACCTTTCCTCTCTATACCTTGCATTCTCGTTTTGCAGTTGGAGTACTTGTGCCCTTAACTCCGCCAAGGTCTCCATCACCTCTTTGTTGGTAGGATTTTTTGTTTTTGTTTTTTTATAAAATGACGACGGAGTCACACCAAAACCCTTACCCTTCACACGACCAGAATACTCAGGAACATTTAGTACTCGACTAAGTACGCTCCTGCAATCCTGGACCTCGGTTGAAGGTACGGTTTGGGATAAAGTCTCCTGAAATATTATTAGAGGAGATTAAAAATGAATTATATGTCTAACAAAATTTTCGATATAATTAAAGAAATAATGTTACATATACTTACACATTCGTCATAAACATTTTGGACCGCTTCAACGACAGCCCCATCCTTCCCAACCCGAGCAGCCTTCCATAATACGTGCTCCGGAAGAGATGTTGCGTCACTTTTCTCCTCGGCTAGCTACACATTGAATTAGATTATAAGATCATCAATTATAACATATTGTGACAATGTATAAGCTCATAGCATTTGAATATACTCACAATTCTTTGTTGTAACCGTGCATAACCCGTACGCCCTTTTTTGTACGGATACGCGGGTTTTGATGCCCTTTTCCTATTTATGTCGCTTACTTCCTGGATAAAAAAGTTTAAGGCATATTAGAACCAAGTAACTTAACAATTGTATAATACCATAATTAATAGACATTACATGGAATTTTTCGTTTCTTCGTTTGGCGACAAAGTTATCCCATTCATCGGCTGAAATAATCTCGGCATACTTCATTGGCCGTTCTCCTTCAACAAATTTTCCTTCCTCATCCTTGAGAAATTTGTTGCACAAAAAGGATCGAAATCCTCGGAGTCTTTTTCCGGCCAATTGAATACAATATTTTTGCCGGCTTTCATCGATGTGAAAGGATCTCTAAAAAACATACAAATGGAGTGTGTTATTATAAAGTAATATTATAACAATATATGGTTAACAAATAGTCAACAAAAAAAAACATATAACAATATATGGTAAGTACCTGTATCTCCGACCATATTTTTTCCTTGCCAACCTTCAAGTCCGGACTTCTCCAATTATCACATGTAATCGGAATATGTTGGCGAACAAGGAAACCAATGTAACTTGCCAACATTGAACCGTTAGGCTCAATTAGTTGGTCTTCAGCACTCCAATGTACTTCAAATTTTACACCCTTGTCTCTTGCACGAATGATTGACTTCATAACAGTCAATCCTCGTTTGATGTCTTTTTCAACATTATTACGTGATTCATTCGCGGCATGGGTATCGTCTTGGTTAGCCATTTTATCTGTAATATAGAAATGATTCAATAAGACCCAAGTAAGACAATGATTCAATACGTGAACACATTCATATACCTTCCATTTCTCTCATGTTACAACAATCTAAACTCTTTTTTTTTATCATTATTGAATACAAACTCACACACACCTACTGCATGCAAAAGACCAATGCAAACTTATGGTGTTTGGAACATGAACAAACTTGCATCCATAATCATCAAACTTCCAAGCACAAGCTCAAACACACTTCAAATATATCAGTTTTCAATGAGAAATAAAAAACTCAGTTTGCCCTAAACAACATTAATCAACATAATGCACAAAATGAAAAACTAAGTTTAGAAAATGCCCTAATCAAACACATGAAGAAAGTGAACGGTAACGATGGAGAAGAGAAATACCTTAAAGGTGACGGTAACGATGGAGAAGAAAGTGAACAGTGACGGTGGAAGAGGATAACGCAGTGAACGTGAACGGTGAGGGAGGGAGAACGAACGGCGACGATGACGGTGAGGGAGGGAGAACGAACGGAGGACGAGAGTAATCGCAGTAGAGAGTAATCGCAGTTGAGAGAAAACCCAGTTACGTAAACGAAATAGCTTATAGAGAGGGAAAATAAAGAGACATGCAGTATATGTTATAATTTTAATGTTTACTAAAGGGGACCTTAGAGGGCGCTTTTTTAAAAAAAGCGCCCTCTAAAGGGGGCCTAAGAGGGCGCTTCTGAAAGCGCTCTCTAAGGCTTTCCAAAAGCGCCTTCTAAACTGGAAATGTACATGGACTTAGAGAGCGCTTTTTCAAAAGCGCCCTCTAAGGGTAACCTTAGAGGGCGCTTTCACAAAAGCGCCCTCTATTGTTGTCCCTCCATTTTTTTTTTTGGCTTCACTTTAGAGGGCGCTTTGTTACAAAAGCGCCCTCTAAAGGGGGCCTAAGAGGGCGCTTCTAAAAGCGCTCTCTAAGGCTTTCCAAAAGCGCCTTATAAACTGGAAATGTACATGGACATAGAGAGCGCTTTTTTAGAAGCGCCCTCTAAGGTTACCCTTAGAGGGCGCTTTCAATAAAGCGTCCTCTATTGGTGTCCCTCCATTTCCTCATTATTTTTTCGCTTCACTTTAGAGTGCGCTTTGTTACAAAAGCGCCCTCTAAAGTGCGCTGTCTATTCTAGTAGTATGCTCCTTATTTTTTCTCTTCACTTTAGAGTGCGCTTTTGTAATAAAGCGCCCTCTAAGGGGCGCTGTCTATTCCAGTTTTTGGCGTAGTGAGGGATCATGGTGTAGGTATTGTTAAGAGGTAATTTGCAGAACAAGAGGAAAGTGTGCCAAAGAAGGAAAAGAAAAATTTGTTAAATTGGAGTAGATCCCTCCTATTCACCAATGAGGAGAGTCCTCTCTCTTTTTAGCCATATCGTTATGTGCCATCTGTCCTTCTAGTGTGGTCCCATTTTTGAAATAAAAGAAAAAAAATCACTCACCCTTCAAGCTGCTCGCCGCGTGTCCTATTGGATATAGTGGGTAATATATGTGAGCTGCCTTTTTTAGTTGTCATGTGATTTGTTATTAGAGAGGATAAGAACACTCGCTGGAAAGGGATATTTAAATGGTTTTTAAATGGTCTCCATGTCTGAATTTAAAAGAGAACTACTAGGGTTTCTTCAATTTGTTTTTTTTCTTTTTATTTCTTCTTCTTATTATTTTCGATATTTAAGAAAAAGTATTTAATAATTAAATTGAAAATAATTTAAACTACTCAAAATAAACCTAAACTAACTATTCACTTAATTTTATTTTAATTTATTGATTATTTTGATAAAAGAATAAAAATAAAATGACTAAAAATAAATAAAGTAGGGCGCAAATATGCTTAAAAAAATAAACTGAATGCATTAAAATGATCAACGCAAAATAAACCTCTCAGAAACATACAAGTTTTAATAAATTTTTGAAATAAAAAATGCCCTGTTGAAGAGCTTCAGGCTGATCAAAATGCAACTGAAAAAGTTTTTGGAAAAATAAAACGAGCACGTCAGATTAAACTACGCAAATTATAGGTTAATAATACTGACGTCTGCAAGCTTGATTTCGAAACTTTTCGTATGTTGATTTTACATACATTTGAAAATCAATTCAACCGGTCTGCATGTAAATCCAAAAAATTACTTTAGGCATTATGCACGGTGAAAGACATGTTATGTTGCGTAGATGATGCAAAGAAAAAATAAATTCGAATTTGTGAAAGTTTTAAAATGGCCCAGACAAAATTGGGGTATGACAGTGATGCAAACTCGTCAAAACGAAGATTTTAGAGATCAAAATCTCCATATAAGTGAAGTTCTCATGCAACTACTAAAGGGAAACCGCGATACAATATGCTTACAATTTTCTCTTAAGTCGATCCTTAGAAATGAACATAATAAGTTATAGAAAAAATTAACTCTTGTGGCGATTAAAACATTTAACGTAGAATCAAATGAATGATCACAAGCGATGGATGATGGTCAACACTTCAACTCAACCCACACGAACAAAGTGCCTTCAATCTCAGTGCTAGCTTTAACATGATGGAAGATGTTCAGTGAGAGGGAGATACTATTAGTTTTGTATAAAACTTTTTGAAAGGTTTTTCTGAGTACATGTCTACCTATTTCCACTTTTTTTTATTAGAGTGAATATTCAGCTTATTCTGCAACATCCAAAAGGTGGGAGACAAAAATAGTAGGGATAATGGTGTAGGTATTGTTAAGAGGTAATTTGCAGAACAAGAGGAAAGTGTGCCAAAGAAGGAAAAGAAAAATTTGTTAAATTGGAGTAGATCCCTCCTATTCGCCAATGAGGAGAGTCCTCTCTCTTTTTAGCCATATCGTTATGTGCCATCTGTCCTTCTAGTCTGGTCCCATTTTTGAAATAAAAGAAAAAAAAATCACTCACTCTTCAAGCTACTCGCCGCGTGTCCTATTGGATATAGTGGGTAATATAATGGAGCTGCCTTTTTTAGTTGTCATGTGATTTGTTATTAGAGAGGATAAGAACGCTCGCTGGAAAGGGATACTTAAATGGTCTCCATGTCCGAATTTCAAAGAGAACTAATAGGGCTTCTTCAATTTGTTTTTTTTCTTTTTATTTCTTCTTCTTATTATTTTCGATATTTAAGAAAAAGTATTTAATAATTAAATTGAAAATAAATTAAACTACTCAAAATAAACCTAAACTAACTATTCACTTAATTTTTATTTACATTTATTAATTATTTTGATAAAAGAATAAAAATAAAATGACTAAAAATAAATAAAGTAGGGCGCTAATATTCTTAAAAAAATAAACTGAATGCATTCAAATGATCAACGCAAAATAAACCTCTCAGAAACATACAAGTTTTAATAAATTTTTGAAATAAAAAATGCCCGGTTGAAGAGCTTCAGGCTGATCAAAATGCAACTGAAAAAGTTTTTGGAAAAATAAAACGAGCACGTCAGATTAAACTACGCAAACTATAGGTTAATAATACTGACGTCTGCAAGCTTAATTTCAAAACTTTTCGTATGTTGATTTAACATACATTTGAAAATCAATTCAACCGGTCTGCATGTAAATCCAAAAAATTACTTTAGGCATTATGCACGGTGAAAGACATGTTATGTTGCGTAGATGATGCAAAGAAAAAATAAATTCGAATTTGTGAAACTTTGAAAATGGCCCAGACAAAATTGGGGTATGACAGTGATGCAAACTCGTCAAAACGAAGATTTTAGAGATCAAAATCTCCATATAAGTGAAGTTCTCATGCAACTACTAAAGGGAAACCGCGATACAATATGTTTACAATTTTCTCTTAAGTCGATCCTTACAAATGAACATAATAAGTTATAGAAAAAATTAACTCTTGTGGCGATTAAAACATTTAACGTAGAATCAAATGAATGATCACAAGCGATGGACGATGGTCAACACTTCAACTCAACCCACACGAACAAAGTGCCTTCAATCTCAGTGATAGCTTTAACATGATGGAAGAAGTTCAGTGAGAGGGAGATACTATTATTTTTGCATAAAAGTTTATGAAAGAGGAATTTTTTTATCTCGAGAGTATATATTACAAAGAGGATGAGTGGTTATAAATGAGAGAGTGGAGAGAATGAGATAATGGGATGGTTTAGCTGCGGTGGATACAAGGAGATGAGAGGTTTTTCTGAGTACATGTCTACCTATTTCCACTTTTTTTTAGTAGAGTGAATATTCAGCTTATTGTGCAACATCCAAAAGGTGGGAGACAAAAATAGTAGGGATCATGGTGTAGATATTGTTAAGAGGTAATTTGCAGAACAAGAGGAAAGGGTGCTAAAGAAGGAAAAGAAAAATTTGTTAAATTGGAGTAGATCCCTCCTATTCGCCAATGAGGAGAGTCCTCTCTCTTTTTAGCCATATCGTTATGTGCCATCTGTCCTTCTAGTGTGGTCTCATTTTTGAAATAAAAGAAAAAAAATCACTCACCCTTCAAGCTGCTCGCCGCATGTCCTATTGGATATAGTGGGTAACATATGTGAGCTGCCTTTTTTAGTTGTCATGTGCTTTCTTATTAGAGAGGATAAGAACGCTCGCTGGAAAGGGATATTTAAATGGTTTTTAAATGGTCTCCATGTCCGAATTTCAAAGAGAACTACTAGGGCTTCTTCAATTTGTTTTTTTTCTTTTTATTTCTTCTTCTTATTATTTTCGATATTTAAGAAAAAGTATTTAATAATTAAATTGAAAATAAATTAAACTACTCAAAATAAACCTAAACTAACTATTCACTTAATTTTATTTACATTTATTGATTATTTTGATAAAAGAATAAAAATAAAATGACTAAAAATAAATAAAGTAGGGAGCAAATTTGCTTAAAAAAATAAACTGAATGCATTAAAATGATCAACGCAAAATAAACCTCTCAGAAACATACAGGTTTCAATAAACTTTTGAAATAAAAAATGCCCGGTTGAAGAGCTTCGGGCTGATCAAAATGCAATTGAAAAAGTTTTTGGAAAAATAAAACGAGCACGTCAGATTAAACTACGCAAGCTATAGGTTAATAATACTGACGTCTGCAAGCTTGATTTCGAAACTTTTCGTATGTTGATTTTACATAGATTTGAAAATCAATTCAACCGGTTTGCATGTAAATCCAAAAAATTACTTTAGGCATTATGCACGGTGAAAGACATGTTATGTTGCGTAGATGATGCAAAGAAAAAATAAATTCGAATTTGTGAAAGTTTTAAAATGGCCCAGACAAAATTGGGGTATGACAGTGATGCAAACTCGTCAAAATGAAGATTTTAGAGATCAAAATCTCCATATAAGTGAAGTTCTCATGCAACTACTAAAGGGAAACCGCGATACAATATGCTTACAATTTTCTCTTAAGTCGATCCTTACAAATGAACATAATAAGTTATAGAAAAAATTAACTCTTGTGGTGATTAAAAGATTTAACGTAGAATCAAATGAATGATCACAAGCGATGGACGATGGTCAACACTTCAACTCAACCCACACGAACAAAGTGCCTTCAATCTCAGTGATAGCTTTAACATGATGGAAGAAGTTCAGTGAGAGGGAGATACTATTATTTTTGCATAAAAGTTTATGAAAGAGGAATTTTTTTATCTCGAGAGTATATATTACAGAGAGGATGAGTGGTTATAAATGAGAGAGTGGAGAGAATGAGATAATGGGATGGTTTAGCTGCGGTGGATACAAGGAGATGAGAGGTTTTTCTGAGTACATGTCTACCTATTTCCACTTTTTTTTAGTAGAGTGAATATTCAGCTTATTGTGCAACATCCAAAAGTTGGGAGACAAAAATAGTAGGGATCATGGTGTAGATATTGTTAAGAGGTAATTTGCAGAACAAGAGGAAAGGGTGCTAAAGAAGGAAAAGAAAAATTTGTTAAATTGGAGTAGATCCCTCCTATTCGCCAATGAGGAGAGTCCTCTCTCTTTTTAGCCATATCGTTATGTGCCATCTGTCCTTCTAGTGTGGTCTCATTTTTGAAATAAAAGAAAAAAAGTCACTCACCCTTCAAGCTGCTCGCCGCGTGTCCTATTGGATATAGTGGGTAATATATGTGAGCTGCCTTTTTTAGTTGTCATGTGATTTCTTATTAGAGAGGATAAGAACGCTCGCTGGAAAGGGATATTTAAATGGTTTTTAAATGGTCTCCATGTCCGAATTTCAAAGAGAACTACTAGGGCTTCTTCAATTTGTTTTTTTTCTTTTTATTTCTTCTTCTTATTATTTTCGATATTTAAGAAAAAGTATTTAATAATTAAATTGAAAATAAATTAAACTACTCAAAATAAAGCTAAACTAACTATTCACTTAATTTTATTTACACTTATTGATTATTTTGATAAAAGAATAAAAATAAAATGACTAAAAATAAATAAAGTAGGGAGCAAATATGCTTAAAAAAATAAACTGAATGCATTAAAATGATCAACGCAAAATAAACCTCTCAGAAACATACAGGTTTCAATAGACTTTTGAAATAAAAAATGCCCGGTTGAAGAGCTTCGGGCTGATCAAAATGCAATTGAAAAAGTTTTTGGAAAAATAAAACGAGCACGTCAGATTAAACTACGCAAACTATAGGTTAATAATACTGACGTCTGCAAGCTTAATTTCAAAACTTTTCGTATGTTGATTTTACATACATTTGAAAATCAATTCAACCGGTCTGCATGTAAATCCAAAAAATTACTTTAGGCATTATGCACGGTGAAAGACATGTTATGTTGCGTAGATGATGCAAAGAAAAAATAAATTCGAATTTGTGAAAGTTTTAAAATGGCCCAGACAAAATTGGGGTATGACAGTGATGCAAACTCGTCAAAATGAAGATTTTAGAGATCAAAATCTCCATATAAGTGAAGTTCTCATGCAACTACTAAAGGGAAACCGCGATACAATATGCTTACAATTTTCTCTTAAGTCGATCCTTACAAATGAACATAATAAGTTATAGAAAAAATTAACTCTTGTGGCGATTAAAACATTTAACGTAGAATCAAATGAATGATCACAAGCGATGGACGATGGTCAACACTTCAACTCAACCCACACGAACAAAGTGCCTTCAATCTCAGTGATAGCTTTAACATGATGGAAGAAGTTCAGTGAGAGGGAGATACTATTATTTTTGCATAAAAGTTTATGAAAGAGGAATTTTTTTATCTCGAGAGTATATATTACAGAGAGGATGAGTGGTTATAAATGAGAGAGTGGAGAGAATGAGATAATGGGATGGTTTAGCTGCGGTGGATACAAGGAGATGAGAGGTTTTTCTGAGTACATGTCTACCTATTTCCACTTTTTTTTAGTAGAGTGAATATTCAGCTTATTGTGCAACATCCAAAAGGTGGGAGACAAAAATAGTAGGGATTATGGTGTAGGTATTGTTAAGAGGTAATTTGCAGAACAAGAGGAAAGTGTGCTAAAGAAGGAAAAGAAAAATTTATTAAATTGGAGTAGATCCCTCCTATTCGCCAATGAGGAGAGTCCTCTCTCTTTTTAGCCATATCGTTATGTGCCATCTGTCCTTCTAGTGTGGTCTCATTTTTGAAATAAAAGAAAAAAAATCACTCACCCTTCAAGCTGCTCGCCGCGTGTCCTATTGGATATAGTGGGTAATATATGTGAGCTGCCTTTTTTAGTTGTCATGTGATTTCTTATTAGAGAGGATAAGAACGCTCGCTGGAAAGGGATATTTAAATGGTTTTTAAATGGTCTCCATGTCCGAATTTCAAAGAGAACTACTAGGGCTTCTTCAATTTGTTTTTTTTCTTTTTATTTCTTCTTCTTATTATTTTCGATATTTAAGAAAAAGTATTTAATAATTAAATTGAAAATAAATTAAACTACTCAAAATAAACCTAAACTAACTATTCACTTAATTTTATTTAAATTTATTGATTATTTTGATAAAAGAATAAAAATAAAATGACTAAAAATAAATAAAGTAGGGCGCAAATATGCTTAAAAAAATAAACTGAATGCATTAAAATGATCAACGCAAAATAAACCTCTCAGAAACATACAAGTTTTAATAAATTTTTGAAATAAAAAATGCCCGGTTGAAGAGCTTCAGGCTGATCAAAATGCAACTGAAAAAGTTTTTGGAAAAATAAAACGAGCACGTCAGATTAAACTACGCAAACTATAGGTTAATAATACTGACGTCTGCAAGCTTGATTTCAAAACTTTTCGTATGTTGATTTTACATACATTTGAAAATCAATTCAACCGGTCTGCATGTAAATCCAAAAAATTACTTTAGGCATTATGCACGGTGAAAGACATGTTATGTTGCGTAGATGATGCAAAGTAAAAATAAATTCGAATTTGTGAAAGTTTTAAAATGGCCCAGACAAAATTGGGGTATGACAGTGATGCAAACTCGTCAAAATGAAGATTTTAGAGATCAAAATCTCCATATAAGTGAAGTTCTCATGCAACTACTAAAGGGAAACCGCGATACAATATGCTTACAATTTTCTCTTAAGTCGATCCTTACAAATGAACATAATAAGTTATAGAAAAAATTAACTCTTGTGGCGATTAAAACATTTAACGTAGAATCAAATGAATGATCACAAGCGATGGACGATGGTCAACACTTCAACTCAACCCACACGAACAAAGTGCCTTCAATCTCAGTGATAGCTTTAACATGATGGAAGAAGTTCAGTGAGAGGGAGATACTATTATTTTTGCATAAAAGTTTATGAAAGAGGAATTTTTTTATCGAGAGAGTATATTGACAGAGAGGATGAGTGGTTATAAATGAGAGAGTGGAGAGAATGAGATAATGGGATGGTTTCGCTGCGGTGGATACAAGGAGATGAGAGGTTTTTCTGAGTACATGTCTACCTATTTCCACTTTTTTTTATTAGAGTGAATATTCAGCTTATTCTGCAACATCCAACGTGGGAGACAAAAATAGTAGGGATCATGGTGTAGGTATTGTTAAGAGGTAATTTGCAGAACAAGAGGGAAGTGTGCCAAAGAAGGAAAAGAAAAATTTGTTAAATTGGAGTAGATCCCTCCTATTCGCCAATGAGGAGAGTCCTCTCTCTTTTTAGCCATATCGTTATGTGCCATCTGTCCTTCTAGTGTGGTCCCATTTTTGAAATAAAAGAAAAAAAATCACTCACCCTTCAAGCTACTCGCCGCGTGTCCTATTGGATATAGTGGGTAATATAATGGAGCTGCCTTTTTTAGTTGTCATGTGATTTGTTATTAGAGAGGATAAGAACGCTCGCTGGAAAGGGATACTTAAATGGTCTCCATGTCCGAATTTATAAGAGAACTACTAGGGCTTCTTCAATTTGTTTTTTTTCTTTTTATTTCTTCTTCTTATTATTTTCGATATTTAAGAAAAAGTATTTAATAATTAAATTGAAAATAAATTAAACTACTCAAAATAAACCTAAACTAACTATTCACTTAATTTTGTTTAAATTTATTGATTATTTTGATAAAAGAATAAAAATAAAATGACTAAAAATAAATAAAGTAGGGCGCACATATGCTTAAAAAAATAAACTGAATGCATTAAAATGATCAACGCAAAATAAACCTCTCAGAAACATACAAGTTTTAATAAACTTTTGAAATAAAAAATGCCCGGTTGAAGAGCTTCAGGCTCATCAAAATGCAACTGAAAAAGTTTTTGGAAAAATAAAACGAGCACGTCAGATTAAACTACGCAAACTATAGGTTAATAATACTGACGTCTGCAAGCTTGATTTCGAAACTTTTCGTATGTTGATTTTACATACATTTGAAAATCAATTCAACCGGTCTGCATGTAAATCCAAAAAATTACTTTAGGCATTATGCACGGTGAAAGACATGTTATGTTGCGTAGATGATGCAAAGAAAAAATAAATTCGAATTTGTGAAAGTTTTAAAATGGCCCAGACAAAATTGGGGTATGACAGTGATGCAAACTCGTCAAAATGAAGATTTTAGAGATCAAAATCTCCATATAAGTGAAGTTCTCATGCAACTACTAAAGGGAAACCGCGATACAATATGCTTACAATTTTCTCTTAAGTCGATCCTTACAAATGAACATAATAAGTTATAGAAAAAATTAACTCTTGTGGCGATTAAAACATTTAACGTAGAATCAAATGAATGATCACAAGCGATGGACGATGGTCAACACTTCAACTCAACCCACACGAACAAAGTGCCTTCAATCTCAGTGATAGCTTTAACATGATGGAAGAAGTTCAGTGAGAGGGAGATACTATTATTTTTGCATAAAAGTTTATGAAAGAGGAATTTTTTTATCGAGAGAGTATATTGACAGAGAGGATGAGTGGTTATAAATGAGAGAGTGGAGAGAATGAGATAATGGGATGGTTTAGCTGCGGTGGATACAAGGAGATGAGAGGTTTTTCTGAGTACATGTCTACCTATTTCCACTTTTTTTTAGTAGAGTGAATATTCAGCTTATTGTGCAACATCCAAAAGGTGGGAGACAAAAATAGTAGGGATCATGGTGTACGTATTGTTAAGAGGTAATTTGCAGAACAAGAGGAAAGGGTGCTAAAGAAGGAAAAGAAAAATTTGTTAAATTGGAGTAGATCCCTCCTATTCGCCAATGAGGAGAGTCCTCTCTCTTTTTAGCCATATCGTTATGTGCCATCTGTCCTTCTAGTGTGGTCCCATTTTTGAAATAAAAGAAAAAAAATCACTCACCCTTCAAGCTGCTCGCCGCGTGTCCTATTGGATATAGTGGGTAATATATGTGAGCTGCCTTTTTTAGTTGTCATGTGATTTCTAATTAGAGAGGATAAGAACGCTCGCTGGAAAGGGATATTTAAATGGTCTCCATGTCCGAATTTCAAAGAGAACTACTAGGGCTTCTTCAATTTGTTTTTTTTCTTTTTATTTCTTCTTCTTATTATTTTCGATATTTAAGAAAAAGTATTTAATAATTAAATTGAAAATAAATTAAACTACTCAAAATAAACCTAAACTAACTATTCACTTAATTTTATTTACATTTATTGATTATTTTGATAAAAGAATAAAAATAAAATGACTAAAAATAAATAAAGTAGGGCGCACATATGCTTAAAAAAATAAACTGAATGCATTAAAATGATCAACGCAAAATAAACCTCTCAGAAACATACAAGTTTTAATAAATTTTTGAAATAAAAAATGCCCGGTTGAAGAGCTTCAGGCTGATCAAAATGCAACTGAAAAAGTTTTTGGAAAAATAAAACGAGCACGTCAGATTAAACTACGCAAACTATAGGTTAATAATACTGACGTCTGCAAGCTTGATTTCGAAACTTTTCGTATGTTGATTTTACATACATTTGAAAATCAATTCAACCGGTCTGCATGTAAATCCAAAAAATTACTTTAGGCATTATGCACGGTGAAAGACATGTTATGTTGCGTAGATGATGCAAAGAAAAAATAAATTCGAATTTGTGAAAGTTTTAAAATGGCCCAGACAAAATTGGGGTATGACAGTGATGCAAACTCGTCAAAATGAAGATTTTAGAGATCAAAATCTCCATATAAGTGAAGTTCTCATGCAACTACTAAAGGGAAACCGCGATACAATATGCTTACAATTTTCTCTTAAGTCGATCCTTACAAATGAACATAATAAGTTATAGAAAAAATTAACTCTTGTGGCGATTAAAACATTTAACGTAGAATCAAATGAATGATCACAAGCGATGGACGATGGTCAACACTTCAACTCAACCCACACGAACAAAGTGCCTTCAATCTCAGTGATATCTTTAACATGATGGAAGAAGTTCAGTGAGAGGGAGATGCTATTATTTTTGCATAAAAGTTTATGAAAGAGGAATTTTTTTATCTCGAGAGTATATATTACAGAGAGGATGAGTGGTTATAAATGAGAGAGTGGAGAGAATGAGATAATGGGATGGTTTAGCTGCGGTGGATACAAGGAGATGAGAGGTTTTTCTGAGTACATGTCTACCTATTTCCACTTTTTTTTAGTAGAGTGAATATTCAGCTTATTGTGCAACATCCAAAAGGTGGGAGACAAAAATAGTAGGGATCATGTTGTAGATATTGTTAAGAGGTAATTTGCAGAACAAGAGGAAAGGGTGCTAAAGAAGGAAAAGAAAAATTTGTTAAATTGGAGTAGATCCCTCCTATTCGCCAATGAGGAGAGTCCTCTCTCTTTTTAGCCATATCGTTATGTGCCATCTGTCCTTCTAGTGTGGTCTCATTTTTGAAATAAAAGAAAAAAAATCACTCACCCTTCAAGCTGCTCGCCGCGTGTCCTATTGGATATAGTGGGTAATATATGTGAGCTGCCTTTTTTAGTTGTCATGTGATTTCTTATTAGAGAGGATAAGAACGCTCGCTGGAAAGGGATATTTAAATGGTTTTTAAATGGTCTCCATGTCCGAATTTCAAAGAGAACTACTAGGGCTTCTTCAATTTGTTTTTTTTCTTTTTATTTCTTCTTCTTATTATTTTCGATATTTAAGAAAAAGTATTTAATAATTAAATTGAAAATAAATTAAACTACTCAAAATAAACCTAAACTAACTATTCACTTAATTTTATTTACATTTATTGATTATTTTGATAAAAGAATAAAAATAAAATGACTAAAAATAAATAAAGTAGGGAGCAAATATGCTTAAAAAAATAAACTGAATGCATTAAAATGATCAACGCAAAATAAACCTCTCAGAAACATACAAGTTTTAATAAATTTTTGAAATAAAAAATGCCCGGTTGAAGAGCTTCAGGCTGATCAAAATGCAACTGAAAAAGTTTTTGGAAAAATAAAACGAGCACGTCAGATTAAACTACGCAAACTATAGGTTAATAATACTGACGTCTGCAAGCTTGATTTCAAAACTTTTCGTATGTTGATTTTACATACATTTGAAAATCAATTCAACCGGTCTGCATGTAAATCCAAAAAATTACTTTAGGCATTATGCACGGTGAAAGACATGTTATGTTGCGTAGATGATGCAAAGAAAAAATAAATTCGAATTTGTGAAAGTTTTAAAATGGCCCAGACAAAATTGGGGTATGACAGTGATGCAAACTCGTCAAAATGAAGATTTTAGAGATCAAAATCTCCATATAAGTGAAGTTCTCATGCAACTACTAAAGGGAAACCGCGATACAATATGCTTACAATTTTCTCTTAAGTCGATCCTTACAAATGAACATAATAAGTTATAGAAAAAATTAACTCTTGTGGCGATTAAAACATTTAACGTAGAATCAAATGAATGATCACAAGCGATGGACGATGGTCAACACTTCAACTCAACCCACACGAACAAAGTGCCTTCAATCTCAGTGATATCTTTAACATGATGGAAGAAGTTCAGTGAGAGGGAGATGCTATTATTTTTGCATAAAAGTTTATGAAAGAGGAATTTTTTTATCTCGAGAGTATATATTACAGAGAGGATGAGTGGTTATAAATGAGAGAGTGGAGAGAATGAGATAATGGGATGGTTTAGCTGCGGTGGATACAAGGAGATGAGAGGTTTTTCTGAGTACATGTCTACCTATTTCCACTTTTTTTTAGTAGAGTGAATATTCAGCTTATTGTGCAACATCCAAAAGGTGGGAGACAAAAATAGTAGGGATCATGTTGTAGATATTGTTAAGAGGTAATTTGCAGAACAAGAGGAAAGGGTGCTAAAGAAGGAAAAGAAAAATTTGTTAAATTGGAGTAGATCCCTCCTATTCGCCAATGAGGAGAGTCCTCTCTCTTTTTAGCCATATCGTTATGTGCCATCTGTCCTTCTAGTGTGGTCTCATTTTTGAAATAAAAGAAAAAAAATCACTCACCCTTCAAGCTGCTCGCCGCGTGTCCTATTGGATATAGTGGGTAATATATGTGAGCTGCCTTTTTTAGTTGTCATGTGATTTCTTATTAGAGAGGATAAGAACGCTCGCTGGAAAGGGATATTTAAATGGTTTTTAAATGGTCTCCATGTCCGAATTTCAAAGAGAACTACTAGGGCTTCTTCAATTTGTTTTTTTTCTTTTTTTTTCTTCTTCTTATTATTTTCGATATTTAAGAAAAAGTATTTAATAATTAAATTGAAAATAAATTAAACTACTCAAAATAAACCTAAACTAACTATTCACTTAATTTTATTTACATTTATTGATTATTTTGATAAAAGAATAAAAATAAAATGACTAAAAATAAATAAAGTAGGGAGCAAATATGCTTAAAAAAATAAACTGAATGCATTAAAATGATCAACGCAAAATAAACCTCTCAGAAACATACAAGTTTTAATAAATTTTTGAAATAAAAAATGCCCGGTTGAAGAGCTTCGGGCTGATCAAAATGCAACTGAAAAAGTTTTTGGAAAAATAAAACGAGCACGTCAGATTAAACTACGCAAACTATAGGTTAATAATACTGACGTCTGCAAGCTTGATTTCGAAACTTTTCGTATGTTGATTTTACATACATTTGAAAATCAATTCAACCGGTCTGCATGTAAATCCAAAAAATTACTTTAGGCATTATGCACGGTGAAAGACATGTTATGTTGCGTAGATGATGCAAAGAAAAAATAAATTCGAATTTGTGAAAGTTTTAAAATGGCCCAGACAAAATTGGGGTATGACAGTGATGCAAACTCGTCAAAATGAAGATTTTAGAGATCAAAATCTCCATATAAGTGAAGTTCTCATGCAACTACTAAAGGGAAACCGCGATACAATATGCTTACAATTTTCTCTTAAGTCGATCCTTACAAATGAACATAATAAGTTATAGAAAAAATTAACTCTTGTGGCGATTAAAACATTTAACGTAGAATCAAATGAATGATCACAAGCGATGGACGATGGTCAACACTTCAACTCAACCCACACGAACAAAGTGCCTTCAATCTCAGTGATATCTTTAACATGATGGAAGAAGTTCAGTGAGAGGGAGATGCTATTATTTTTGCATAAAAGTTTATGAAAGAGGAATTTTTTTATCTCGAGAGTATATATTACAGAGAGGATGAGTGGTTATAAATGAGAGAGTGGAGAGAATGAGATAATGGGATGGTTTAGCTGCGGTGGATACAAGGAGATGAGAGGTTTTTCTGAGTACATGTCTACCTATTTCCACTTTTTTTTAGTAGAGTGAATATTCAGCTTATTGTGCAACATCCAAAAGGTGGGAGACAAAAATAGTAGGGATCATGTGTAGATATTGTTAAGAGGTAATTTGCAGAACAAGAGGAAAGGGTGCTAAAGAAGGAAAAGAAAAATTTGTTAAATTGGAGTAGATCCCTCCTATTCGCCAATGAGGAGAGTCCTCTCTCTTTTTAGCCATATCGTTATGTGCCATCTGTCCTTCTAGTGTGGTCTCATTTTTGAAATAAAAGAAAAAAAATCACTCACCCGTCAAGCTGCTCGCCGCGTGTCCTATTGGATATAGTGGGTAATATATGTGAGCTGCCTTTTTTAGTTGTCATGTGATTTCTTATTAGAGAGGATAAGAACGCTCGCTGGAAAGGGATATTTAAATGGTTTTTAAATGGTCTCCATGTCCGCATTTCAAAGAGAACTACTAGGGATTCTTCAATTTGTTCTTTTTCTTTTTATTTCTTCTTCTTATTATTTTCGATATTTAAGAAAAAGTATTTAATAATTAAATTGAAAATAAATTAAACTACTCAAAATAAACCTAAACTAACTATTCACTTAATTTTATTTACATTTATTGATTATTTTGATAAAAGAATAAAAATAAAATGACTAAAAATAAATAAAGTAGGGAGCAAATATGCTTAAAAAAAAACTGAATGCATTAAAATGATCAACGCAAAATAAACCTCTCAGAAACATACAAGTTTTAATAAATTTTTGAAATAAAAAATGCCCGGTTGAAGAGCTTCGGGCTGATCAAAATGCAACTGAAAAAGTTTTTGGAAAAATAAAACGAGCACGTCAGATTAAACTACGTAAACTATAGGTTAATAATACTGACGTCTGCAAGCTTGATTTCGAAACTTTTCGTATGTTGATTTTACATACATTTGAAAATCAATTCAACCGGTCTGCATGTAAATCCAAAAAATTACTTTAGGCATTATGCACGGTGAAAGACATGTTATGTTGCGTAGATGATGCAAAGAAAAAATAAATTCGAATTTGTGAAAGTTTTAAAATGGCCCAGACAAAATTGGGGTATGACAGTGATGCAAACTCGTCAAAATGAAGATTTTAGAGATCAAAATCTCCATATAAGTGAAGTTCTCATGCAACTACTAAAGGGAAACCGCGATACAATATGCTTACAATTTTCTCTTAAGTCGATCCTTACAAATGAACATAATAAGTTATAGAAAAAATTAACTCTTGTGGCGATTAAAACATTTAACGTAGAATCAAATGAATGATCACAAGCGATGGACGATGGTCAACACTTCAACTCAACCCACACGAACAAAGTGCCTTCAATCTCAGTGATATCTTTAACATGATGGAAGAAGTTCAGTGAGAGGGAGATGCTATTATTTTTGCATAAAAGTTTATGAAAGAGGAATTTTTTTATCTCGAGAGTATATATTACAGAGAGGATGAGTGGTTATAAATGAGAGAGTGGAGAGAATGAGATAATGGGATGGTTTAGCTGCGGTGGATACAAGGAGATGAGAGGTTTTTCTGAGTACATGTCTACCTATTTCCACTTTTTTTTAGTAGAGTGAATATTCAGCTTATTGTGCAACATCCAAAAGGTGGGAGACAAAAATAGTAGGGATCATGGTGTAGATATTGTTAAGAGGTAATTTGCAGAACAAGAGGAAAGGGTGCTAAAGAAGGAAAAGAAAAATTTGTTAAATTGGAGTAGATCCCTCCTATTCGCCAATGAGGAGAGTCCTCTCTCTTTTTAGCCATATCGTTATGTGCCATCTGTCCTTCTAGTGTGGTCTCATTTTTGAAATAAAAGAAAAAAAATCACTCACCCTTCAAGCTGCTCGCCGCGTGTCCTATTGGATATAGTGGGTAATATATGTGAGCTGCCTTTTTTAGTTGTCATGTGATTTCTTATTAGAGAGGATAAGAACGCTCGCTGGAAAGGGATATTTAAATGGTTTTTAAATGGTCTCCATGTCCGAATTTCAAAGAGAACTACTAGGGCTTCTTCAATTTGTTTTTTTTCTTTTTATTTCTTCTTCTTATTATTTTCGATATTTAAGAAAAAGTATTTAATAATTAAATTGAAAATAAATTAAACTACTCAAAATAAACCTAAACTAACTATTCACTTAATTTTATTTACATTTATTGATTATTTTGATAAAAGAATAAAAATAAAATGACTAAAAATAAATAAAGTAGGGAGCAAATATGCTTAAAAAAATAAACTGAATGCATTAAAATGATCAACGCAAAATAAACCTCTCAGAAACATACAAGTTTTAATAAATTTTTGAAATAAAAAATGCCCGGTTGAAGAGCTTCGGGCTGATCAAAATGCAACTGAAAAAGTTTTTGGAAAAATAAAACGAGCACGTCAGATTAAACTACGCAAACTATAGGTTAATAATACTGACGTCTGCAAGCTTGATTTCGAAACTTTTCGTATGTTGATTTTACATACATTTGAAAATCAATTCAACCGGTCTGCATGTAAATCCAAAAAATTACTTTAGGCATTATGCACGGTGAAAGACATGTTATGTTGCGTAGATGATGCAAAGAAAAAATAAATTCGAATTTGTGAAAGTTTTAAAATGGCCCAGACAAAATTGGGGTATGACAGTGATGCAAACTCGTCAAAATGAAGATTTTAGAGATCAAAATCTCCATATAAGTGAAGTTCTCATGCAACTACTAAAGGGAAACTGCGATACAATATGCTTACAATTTTCTCTTAAGTCGATCCTTACAAATGAACATAATAAGTTATAGAAAAAATTAACTCTTGTGGCGATTAAAACATTTAACGTAGAATCAAATGAATGATCACAAGCGATGGACGATGGTCAACACTTCAACTCAACCCACACGAACAAAATGCCTTCAATCTCAGTGATAGCTTTAACATGATGGAAGAAGTACAGTGAGAGGGAGATGCTATTATTTTTGCATAAAAGTTTATGAAAGAGGAACTTTTTTATCTCGAGAGTATATATTACAGAGAGGATGAGTGGTTATAAATGAGAGAGTGGAGAGAATGAGATAATGGGATGGTTTAGCTGCGGTGGATACAAGGAGATGAGAGGTTTTTCTGAGTACATGTCTACCTATTTCCACTTTTTTTTAGGAGAGTGAATATTCAGCTTATTGTGCAACATCCAAAAGGTGGGAGACAAAAATAGTAGGGATCATGGTGTAGATATTGTTAAGAGGTAATTTGCAGAAAAAGAGGAAAGGGTGCTAAAGAAGGAAAAGAAAAATTTGTTAAATTGGAGTAGATCCCTCCTATTCGCCAATGAGGAGAGTCCTCTCTCTTTTTAGCCATATCGTTATGTGCCATCTGTCCTTCTAGTGTGGTCTCATTTTTGAAATAAAAGAAAAAAAATCACTCACCCTTCAAGCTGCTCGCCGCGTGTCCTATTGGATATAGTGGGTAATATATGTGAGCTGCCTTTTTTAGTTGTCATGTGATTTCTTATTAGAGAGGATAAGAACGCTCGCTGGAAAGGGATATTTAAATGGTTTTTAAATGGTCTCCATGTCCGAATTTCAAAGAGAACTACTAGGGCTTCTTCAATTTGTTTTTTTTCTTTTTATTTCTTCTTCTTATTATTTTCGATATTTAAGAAAAAGTATTTAATAATTAAATTGAAAATAAATTAAACTACTCAAAATAAACCTAAACTAACTATTCACTTAATTTTATTTACATTTATTGATTATTTTGATAAAAGAATAAAAATAAAATGACTAAAAATAAATAAAGTAGGGAGCAAATATGCTTAAAAAAATAAACTGAATGCATTAAAATGATCAACGCAAAATAAACCTCTCAGAAACATACAAGTTTTAATAAATTTTTGAAATAAAAAATGCCCGGTTGAAGAGCTTCAGGCTGATCAAAATGCAACTGAAAAAGTTTTTGGAAAAATAAAACGAGCACGTCAGATTAAACTACGCAAACTATAGGTTAATAATACTGACGTCTGCAAGCTTGATTTCAAAACTTTTCGTATGTTGATTTTACATACATTTGAAAATCAATTCAACCGGTCTGCATGTAAATCCAAAAAATTACTTTAGGCATTATGCACGGTGAAAGACATGTTATGTTGCGTAGATGATGCAAAGAAAAAATAAATTCGAATTTGTGAAAGTTTTAAAATGGCCCAGACAAAATTGGGGTATGACAGTGATGCAAACTCGTCAAAATGAAGATTTTAGAGATCAAAATCTCCATATAAGTGAAGTTCTCATGCAACTACTAAAGGGAAACCGCGATACAATATGCTTACAATTTTCTCTTAAGTCGATCCTTACAAATGAACATAATAAGTTATAGAAAAAATTAACTCTTGTGGCGATTAAAACATTTAACGTAGAATCAAATGAATGATCACAAGCGATGGACGATGGTCAACACTTCAACTCAACCCACACGAACAAAGTGCCTTCAATCTCAGTGATAGCTTTAACATGATGGAAGAAGTTCAGTGAGAGGGAGATACTATTATTTTTGCATAAAAGTTTATGAAAGAGGAATTTTTTTATCTCGAGAGTATATATTACAGAGAGGATGAGTGGTTATAAATGAGAGAGTGGAGAGAATGAGATAATGGGATGGTTTAGCTGCGGTGGATACAAGGAGATGAGAGGTTTTTCTGAGTACATGTCTACCTATTTCCACTTTTTTTTAGTAGAGTGAATATTCAGCTTATTGTGCAACATCCAAAAGGTGGGAGACAAAAATAGTAGGGATCATGGTGTAGATATTGTTAAGAGGTAATTTGCAGAACAAGAGGAAAGGGTGCTAAAGAAGGAAAAGAAAAATTTGTTAAATTGGAGTAGATCCCTCCTATTCGCCAATGAGGAGAGTCCTCTCTCTTTTTAGCCATATCGTTATGTGCCATCTGTCCTTCTAGTGTGGTCTCATTTTTGAAATAAAAGAAAAAAAATCACTCACCCTTCAAGCTGCTCGCCGCGTGTCCTATTGGATATAGTGGGTAATATATGTGAGCTGCCTTTTTTAGTTGTCATGTGATTTCTTATTAGAGAGGATAAGAACGCTCGCTGGAAAGGGATATTTAAATGGTTTTTAAATGGTCTCCATGTCCGAATTTCAAAGAGAACTACTAGGGCTTCTTCAATTTGTTTTTTTTCTTTTTATTTCTTCTTCTTATTATTTTCGATATTTAAGAAAAAGTATTTAATAATTAAATTGAAAATAAATTAAACTACTCAAAATAAACCTAAACTAACTATTCACTTAATTTTATTTACATTTATTGATTATTTTGATAAAAGAATAAAAATAAAATGACTAAAAATAAATAAAGTAGGGAGCAAATATGCTTAAAAAAATAAACTGAATGCATTAAAATGATCAACGCAAAATAAACCTCTCAGAAACATACAAGTTTTAATAAATTTTTGAAATAAAAAATGCCCGGTTGAAGAGCTTCGGGCTGATCAAAATGCAACTGAAAAAGTTTTTGGAAAAATAAAACGAGCACGTCAGATTAAACTACGCAAACTATAGGTTAATAATACTGACGTCTGCAAGCTTGATTTCAAAACTTTTCGTATGTTGATTTTACATACATTTGAAAATCAATTCAACCGGTCTGCATGTAAATCCAAAAAATTACTTTAGGCATTATGCACGGTGAAAGACATGTTATGTTGCGTAGATGATGCAAAGAAAAAATAAATTCGAATTTGTGAAAGTTTTAAAATGGCCCAGACAAAATTGGGGTATGACAGTGATGCAAACTCGTCAAAATGAAGATTTTAGAGATCAAAATCTCCATATAAGTGAAGTTCTCATGCAACTACTAAAGGGAAACCGCGATACAATATGCTTACAATTTTCTCTTAAGTCGATCCTTACAAATGAACATAATAAGTTATAGAAAAAATTAACTCTTGTGGCGATTAAAACATTTAACGTAGAATCAAATGAATGATCACAAGCGATGGACGATGGTCAACACTTCAACTCAACCCACACGAACAAAGTGCCTTCAATCTCAGTGATAGCTTTAACATGATGGAAGAAGTTCAGTGAGAGGGAGATACTATTATTTTTGCATAAAAGTTTATGAAAGAGGAATTTTTTTATCTCGAGAGTATATATTACAGAGAGGATGAGTGGTTATAAATGAGAGAGTGGAGAGAATGAGATAATGGGATGGTTTAGCTGCGGTGGATACAAGGAGATGAGAGGTTTTTCTGAGTACATGTCTACCTATTTCCACTTTTTTTTAGTAGAGTGAATATTCAGCTTATTGTGCAACATCCAAAAGGTGGGAGACAAAAATAGTAGGGATCATGGTGTACGTATTGTTAAGAGGTAATTTGCAGAACAAGAAGAAAGGGTGCTAAAGAAGGAAAAGAAAAATTTGTTAAATTGGAGTAGATCCCTCCTATTCGCCAATGAGGAGAGTCCTCTCTCTTTTTAGCCATATCGTTATGTGCCATCTGTCCTTCTAGTGTGGTCTCATTTTTGAAATAAAAGAAAAAAAATCACTCACCCTTCAAGCTGCTCGCCGCGTGTCCTATTGGATATAGTGGGTAATATATGTGAGCTGCCTTTTTTAGTTGTCATGTGATTTCTTATTAGAGAGGATAAGAACGCTCGCTGGAAAGGGATATTTAAATGGTTTTTAAATGGTCTCCATGTCCGAATTTCAAAGAGAACTACTAGGGCTTCTTCAATTTGTTTTTTTCTTTTTATTTCTTCTTCTTATTATTTTCGATATTTAAGAAAAAGTATTTAATAATTAAATTGAAAATAAATTAAACTACTCAAAATAAACCTAAACTAACTATTCACTTAATTTTATTTACATTTATTGATTATTTTGATAAAAGAATAAAAATAAAATGACTAAAAATAAATAAAGTAGGGAGCAAATATGCTTAAAAAAATAAACTGAATGCATTAAAATGATCAACGCAAAATAAACCTCTCAGAAACATACAAGTTTTAATAAATTTTTGAAATAAAAAATGCCCGGTTGAAGAGCTTCGGACTGATCAAAATGCAACTGAAAAAGTTTTTGGAAAAATAAAACGAGCACGTCAGATTAAACTACGCAAACTATAGGTTAATAATACTGACGTCTGCAAGCTTGATTTCAAAACTTTTCGTATGTTGATTTTACATACATTTGAAAATCAATTCAACCGGTCTGCATGTAAATCCAAAAAATTACTTTAGGCATTATGCACGGTGAAAGACATGTTATGTTGCGTAGATGATGCAAAGAAAAAATAAATTCGAATTTGTGAAAGTTTTAAAATGGCCCAGACAAAATTGGGGTATGACAGTGATGCAAACTCGTCAAAATGAAGATTTTAGAGATCAAAATCTCCATATAAGTGAAGTTCTCATGCAACTACTAAAGGGAAACCGCGATACAATATGCTTACAATTTTCTCTTAAGTCGATCCTTACAAATGAACATAATAAGTTATAGAAAAAATTAACTCTTGTGGCGATTAAAACATTTAACGTAGAATCAAATGAATGATCACAAGCGATGGACGATGGTCAACACTTCAACTCAACCCACACGAACAAAGTGCCTTCAATCTCAGTGATAGCTTTAACATGATGGAAGAAGTTCAGTGAGAGGGAGATACTATTATTTTTGCATAAAAGTTTATGAAAGAGGAATTTTTTTATCTCGAGAGTATATTACAGAGAGGATGAGTGGTTATAAATGAGAGAGTGGAGAGAATGAGATAATGGGATGGTTTAGCTGCGGTGGATACAAGGAGATGAGAGGTTTTTCTGAGTACATGTCTACCTATTTCCACTTTTTTTTAGTAGAGTGAATATTCAGCTTATTGTGCAACATCCAAAAGGTGGGAGACAAAAATAGTAGGGATCATGGTGTACGTATTGTTAAGAGGTAATTTGTAGAACAAGAGGAAAGTGTGCTAAAGAAGGAAAAGAAAAATTTGTTAAATTGGAGTAGATCCCTCCTATTCGCCAATGAGGAGAGTCCTCTCTCTTTTTAGCCATATCGTTATGTGCCATCTGTCCTTCTAGTGTGGTCTCATTTTTGAAAAAAAAGAAAAAAAATCACTCACCCTTCAAGCTGCTCGCCGCGTGTCCTATTGGATATAGTGGGTAATATATGTGAGCTGCCTTTTTTAGTTGTCATGTGATTTGTTATTAGAGAGGATAAGAACGCTCGCTGGAAAGGGATATTTAAATGGTTTTTAAATGGTCTCCATGTCCGAATTTCAAAGAGAACTACTAGGGCTTCTTCAATTTGTTTTTTTCTTTTTATTTCTTCTTCTTATTATTTTCGATATTTAAGAAAAAGTATTTAATAATTAAATTGAAAATAAATTAAACTACTCAAAATAAACCTAAACTAACTATTCACTTAATTTTATTTACATTTATTGATTATTTTGATAAAAGAATAAAAATAAAATGACTAAAAGTAAATAAAGTAGGGAGCAAATATGCTTAAAAAAATAAACTGAATGCATTAAAATGATCAACGCAAAATAAACCTCTCAGAAACATACAAGTTTTAATAAATTTTTGAAATAAAAAATGCCCGGTTGAAGAGCTTCGGACTGATCAAAATGCAACTGAAAAAGTTTTTGGAAAAATAAAACGAGCACGTCAGATTAAACTACGCAAACTATAGGTTAATAATACTGACGTCTGCAAGCTTGATTTCAAAACTTTTCGTATGTTGATTTTACATACATTTGAAAATCAATTCAACCGGTCTGCATGTAAATCCAAAAAATTACTTTAGGCATTATGCACGGTGAAAGACATGTTATGTTGCGTAGATGATGCAAAGTAAAAATAAATTCAAATTTGTGAAAGTTTTAAAATGGCCCAGACAAAATTGGGGTATGACAGTGATGCAAACTCGTCAAAATGAAGATTTTAGAGATCAAAATCTCCATATAAGTGAAGTTCTCATGCAACTACTAAAGGGAAACCGCGATACAATATGCTTACAATTTTCTCTTAAGTCGATCCTTACAAATGAACATAATAAGTTATAGAAAAAATTAACTCTTGTGGCGATTAAAACATTTAACGTAGAATCAAATGAATGATCACAAGCGATGGACGATGGTCAACACTTCAACTCAACCCACACGAACAAAGTGCCTTCAATCTCAGTGATAGCTTTAACATGATGGAAGAAGTTCAGTGAGAGGGAGATACTATTATTTTTGCATAAAAGTTTATGAAAGAGGAATTTTTTTATCGAGAGAGTATATTGACAGAGAGGATGAGTGGTTATAAATGAGAGAGTGGAGAGAATGAGATAATGGGATGGTTTAGCTGCGGTGGATACAAGGAGATGAGAGGTTTTTCTGAGTACATGTCTACCTATTTCCACTTTTTTTTATTAGAGTGAATATTCAGCTTATTGTGCAACATCCAAAAGGTGGGAGACAAAAATAGTAGGGATCATGGTGTAGGTATTGTTAAGAGGTAATTTGCAGAACAAGAGGAAAGTGTGCCAAAGAAGGAAAAGAAAAATTTGTTAAATTGGAGTAGATCCCTCCTATTCGCCAATGAGGAGAGTCCTCTCTCTTTTTAGCCATATCGTTATGTGCCATCTGTCCTTCTAGTGTGGTCCCATTTTTGAAATAAAAGAAAAAAAATCACTCACCCTTCAAGCTACTCGCCGCGTGTCCTATTGGATATAGTGGGTAATATATGTGAGCTGCCTTTTTTAGTTGTCATGTGATTTGTTATTAGAGAGGATAAGAACGCTCGCTGGAAAAGGATATTTAAATGGTCTCCATGTCCGAATTTAAAAGAGAACTACTAGGGCTTCTTCAATTTGTTTTTTTTCTTTTTATTTCTTCTTCTTATTATTTTCGATATTTAAGAAAAAGTATTTAATAATTAAATTGAAAATAAATTAAACTACTCAAAATAAACCTAAACTAACTATTCACTTAATTTTATTTAAATTTATTGATTATTTTGATAAAAGAATAAAAATAAAATGACTAAAAATAAATAAAGTAGGGCGCAAATATGCTTAAAAAAATAAACTGAATGCATTAAAATGATCAACGCAAAATAAACCTCTCAGAAACATACAAGTTTTAATAAATTTTTGAAATAAAAAATGCCCGGTTGAAGAGCTTCAGGCTGATCAAAATGCAACTGAAAAAGTTTTTGGAAAAATAAAACGAGCACGTCAGATTAAACTACGCAAACTATAGGTTAATAATACTGACGTCTGCAAGCTTGATTTCAAACTTTTCGTATGTTGATTTTACATACATTTGAAAATCAATTCAACCGGTCTGCATGTAAATCCAAAAAATTACTTTAGGCATTATGCACGGTGAAAGACATGTTATGTTGCGTAGATGATGCAAAGTAAAAATAAATTCGAATTTGTGAAAGTTTTAAAATGGCCCAGACAAAATTGGGGTATGACAGTGATGCAAACTCGTCAAAATGAAGATTTTAGAGATCAAAATCTCCATATAAGTGAAGTTCTCATGCAACTACTAAAGGGAAACCGCGATACAATATGCTTACAATTTTCTCTTAAGTCGATCCTTACAAATGAACATAATAAGTTATAGAAAAAATTAACTCTTGTGGCGATTAAAACATTTAACGTAGAATCAAATGAATGATCACAAGCGATGGACGATGGTCAACACTTCAACTCAACCCACACGAACAAAGTGCCTTCAATCTCAGTGATAGCTTTAACATGATGGAAGAAGTTCAGTGAGAGGGAGATACTATTATTTTTGCATAAAAGTTTATGAAAGAGGAATTTTTTTATCGAGAGAATATTGACAGAGAGGATGAGTGGTTATAAATGAGAGAGTGGAGAGAATGAGATAATGGGATGGTTTAGCTGCGGTGGATACAAGGAGATGAGAGGTTTTTCTGAGTACATGTCTACCTATTTCCACTTTTTTTTATTAGAGTGAATATTCAGCTTATTGTGCAACATCCAAAAGGTGGGAGACAAAAATAGTAGGGATCATGGTGTAGGTATTGTTAAGAGGTAATTTGCAGAACAAGAGGAAAGTGTGCCAAAGAAGGAAAAGAAAAATTTGTTAAATTGGAGTAGATCCCTCCTATTCGCCAATGAGGAGAGTCCTCTCTCTTTTTAGCCATATCGTTATGTGCCATCTGTCCTTCTAGTGTGGTCCCATTTTTGAAATAAAAGAAAAAAAATCACTCACCCTTCAAGCTACTCGCCGCGTGTCCTATTGGATATAGTGGGTAATATATGTGAGCTGCCTTTTTTAGTTGTCATGTGATTTGTTATTAGAGAGGATAAGAACGCTCGCTGGAAAGGGATATTTAAATGGTCTCCATGTCCGAATTTAAAAGAGAACTACTAGGGCTTCTTCAATTTGTTTTTTTTTTCTTTTTATTTCTTCTTCTTATTATTTTCGATATTTAAGAAAAAGTATTTAATAATTAAATTGAAAATAAATTAAACTACTCAAAATAAACCTAAACTAACTATTCACTTAATTTTATTTAAATTTATTGATTATTTTGAAAATAGAATAAAAATAAAATGACTAAAAAATAAATAAAGTAGGGCGCAAATATGCTTAAAAAAATAAATTGAATGCATTAAAATGATCAACGCAAAATAAACCTCTCAGAAACATACAAGTTTTAATAAATTTTTGAAATAAAAAATGCCCGGTTGAAGAGCTTCAGGCTGATCAAAATGCAACTGAAAAAGTTTTTGGAAAAATAAAACGAGCACGTCAGATTAAACTACGCAAACTATAGGTTAATAATACTGACGTCTGCAAGCTTGATTTCAAAACTTTTCGTATGTTGATTTTACATACATTTGAAAATCAATTCAACCGGTCTGCATGTAAATCCAAAAAATTACTTTAGGCATTATGCACGGTGAAAGACATGTTATGTTGCGTAGATGATGCAAAGTAAAAATAAATTCGAATTTGTGAAAGTTTTAAAATGGCCCAGACAAAATTGGGGTATGACAGTGATGCAAACTCGTCAAAATGAAGATTTTAGAGATCAAAATCTCCATATAAGTGAAGTTCTCATGCAACTACTAAAGGGAAACCGCGATACAATATGCTTACAATTTTCTCTTAAGTCGATCCTTACAAATGAACATAATAAGTTATAGAAAAAATTAACTCTTGTGGCGATTAAAACATTTAACGTAGAATCAAATGAATGATCACAAGCGATGGACGATGGTCAACACTTCAACTCAACCCACACGAACAAAGTGCCTTCAATCTCAGTGCTAGCTTTAACATGATGGAAGAAGTTCAGTGAGAGGGAGATACTATAATTTTTTTGTAAAAGTTTATGAAAGAGGAATTTTTTTATCGAGAGAGTATATTGACAGAGAGGATGAGTGGTTATAAATGAGAGAGTGGAGAGAATGAGATAATGGGATGGTTTAGTTGCGGTGGATACAAGGAGATGAGAGGTTTTTCTGAGTACATGTCTACCTATTTCCACTTTTTTTTATTAGAGTGAATATTCAGCTTATTGTGCAACATCCAAAAGTGGGAGACAAAAATAGTAGGGATCATGGTGTAGGTATTGTTAAGAGGTAATTTGCAGAACAAGAGGAAAGTGTGCCAAAGAAGGAAAAGAAAAATTTGTTAAATTGGAGTAGATCCCTCCTATTCGCCAATGAGGAGAGTCCTCTCTCTTTTTAGCCATATCGTTATGTGCCATCTGTCCTTCTAGTGTGGTCCCATTTTTGAAATAAAAGAAAAAAAATCACTCACCCTTCAAGCTGCTCGCCGCGTGTCCTATTGGATATAGTGGGTAATATATGTGAGCTGCCTTTTTTAGTTGTCATGTGATTTGTTATTAGAGAGGATAAGAACGCTCGCTGGAAAGGGGTATTTAAATGGTTTTTAAATGGTCTCCATGTCCGAATTTAAAAGAGAACTACTAGGGCTTCTTCAATTTGTTTTTTTTCTTTTTATTTCTTCTTCTTATTATTTTCGATATTTAAGAAAAAGTATTTAATAATTAAATTGAAAATAAATTAAACTACTCAAAATAAACCTAAACTAACTATTCACTTAATTTTATTTAAATTTATTGATTATTTTGATAAAAGAATAAAAATAAAATGACTAAAAATAAATAAAGTAGGGCGCAAATATGCTTAAAAAATAAACTGAATGCATTAAAATGATCAACGCAAAATAAACCTCTCAGAAACATACAAGTTTTAATAAATTTTTGAAATAAAAAATGCCCGGTTGAAGAGCTTCAGGCTGATCAAAATGCAACTGAAAAAGTTTTTGGAAAAATAAAACGAGCACGTCAGATTAAACTACGCAAACTATAGGTTAATAATACTGACGTCTGCAAGCTTGATTTCGAAACTTTTCGTATGTTGATTTTACATACATTTGAAAATCAATTCAACCGGTCTGCATGTAAATCCAAAAAATTACTTTAGGCATTATGCACGGTGAAAGACATGTTATGTTGCGTAGATGATGCAAAGTAAAAATAAATTCAAATTTGTGAAAGTTTTAAAATGGCCCAGACAAAATTGGGGTATGACAGTGATGCAAACTCGTCAAAATGAAGATTTTAGAGATCAAAATCTCCATATAAGTGAAGTTCTCATGCAACTACTAAAGGGAAACCGCGATACAATATGCTTACAATTTTCTCTTAGGTCGATCCTTACAAATGAACATAATAAGTTATAGAAAAAATTAACTCTTGTGGCGATTAAAACATTTAACGTAGAATCAAATGAATGATCACAAGCGATGGACGATGGTCAACACTTCAACTCAACCCACACGAACAAAGTGCCTTCAATCTCAGTGATAGCTTTAACATGATGGAAGAAGTTCAGTGAGAGGGAGATACTATTATTTTTGCATAAAAGTTTATGAAAGAGGAATTTTTTTATCGAGAGAGTATATTGACAGAGAGGATGAGTGGTTATAAATGAGAGAGTGGAGAGAATGAGATAATGGGATGGTTTAGCTGCGGTGGATACAAGGAGATGAGAGGTTTTTCTGAGTACATGTCTACCTATTTCCACTTTTTTTTATTAGAGTGAATATTCAGCTTATTGTGCAACATCCAAAAGGTGGGAGACAAAAATAGTAGGGATCATGGTGTAGGTATTGTTAAGAGGTAATTTGCAGAACAAGAGGAAAGTGTGTCAAAGAAGGAAAAGAAAAATTTGTTAAATTGGAGTAGATCCCTCCTATTCGCCAATGAGGAGAGTCCTCTCTCTTTTTAGCCATATCGTTATGTGCCATCTGTCCTTCTAGTGTGGTCCCATTTTTGAAATAAAAGAAAAAAAATCACTCACCCTTCAAGCTGCTCGCCGCGTGTCCTTATGGATATAGTGGGTAATATATGTGAGCTGCCTTTTTTAGTTGTCATGTGATTTGTTATTAGAGAGGATAAGAACGCTCGCTGGAAAGGGATATTTAAATGGTTTTTAAATGGTCTCCATGTCCGAATTTAAAAGAGAACTACTAGGGCTTCTTCAATTTTTTTTTCTTTTTATTTCTTCTTCTTATTATTTTCGATATTTATGAAAAAGTATTTAATAATTAAATTGAAAATAAATTAAACTACTCAAAACAAACTAAACTAACTATTCACTTAATTTTATTTAAATTTATTGATATTTTGAAAAAATAATAAAAATAAAATGACTAAAAATAAATAAAGTAGGTTGCAAATATGCTTAAAAAAATAAACTGAATGCATTAAAATGATCAACGCAAAATAAACCTCTCAGAAACATACAAGTTTTAATAAATTTTTGAAATAAAAAATGCCCGGTTGAAGAGCTTCAGGCTGATCAAAATGCAACTGAAAAAGTTTTTGGAAAAATAAAACGAGCACGTCAGATTAAACTACGCAAACTATAGGTTAATAATACTGACGTCTGCAAGCTTGATTTCAAAACTTTTCGTATGTTGATTTTACATACATTTGAAAATCAATTCAAACGGTCTGCATGTAAATCCAAAAAATTACTTTAGGCATTATGCACGGTGAAAGACATGTTATGTTGCGTAGATGATGCAAAGTAAAAATAAATTCAAATTTGTGAAAGTTTTAAAATGGCCCAGACAAAATTGGGGTATGACAGTGATGCAAACTCGTCAAAATGAAGATTTTAGAGATCAAAATCTCCATATAAGTGAAGTTCTCATGCAACTACTAAAGGGAAACCGCGATACAATATGCTTACAATTTTCTCTTAAGTCGATCCTTACAAATGAACATAATAAGTTATAGAAAAAATTAACTCTTGTGGCGATTAAAACATTTAACGGATCACAAGCGATGGACGATGGTCAACACTTCAACTCAACCCACACGAACAAAGTGCCTTCAATCTCAGTGATAGCTTTAACATGATGGAAGAAGTTCAGTGAGAGGGAGATACTATTATTTTTGCATAAAAGTTTATGAAAGAGGAATTTTTTTATCGAGAGAGTATATTGACAGAGAGGATGAGTGGTTATAAATGAGAGAGTGGAGAGAATGAGATAATGGGATGGTTTAGCTGCGGTGGATACAAGGAGATGAGAGGTTTTTCTGAGTACATGTCTACCTATTTCCACTTTTTTTTATTAGAGTGAATATTCAGCTTATTGTGCAACATCCAAAATGTGGGAGACAAAAATAGTAGGGATCATGGTGTAGGTATTGTTAAGAGGTAATTTGCAGAACAAGAGGAAAGTGTGTCAAAGAAGGAAAAGAAAAATTTGTTAAATTGGAGTAGATCCCTCCTATTCGCCAATGAGGAGAGTCCTCTCTCTTTTTAGCCATATCGTTATGTGCCATCTGTCCTTCTAGTGTGGTCCCATTTTTGAAATAAAAGAAAAAAAATCACTCACCCTTCAAGCTGCTCGCCGCGTGTCCTATTGGATATAGTGGGTAATATATGTGAGCTGCCTTTTTTAGTTGTCATGTGATTTGTTATTAGAGAGGATAAGAACGCTTGTTGGAAAGGGGTATTTAAATGGTTTTTAAATGGTCTCCATGTCTGAATTTAAAAGAGAACTACTAGGGCTTCTTCAATTTGTTTTTTTTCTTTTTATTTCTTCTTCTTATTATTTTCGATATTTAAGAAAAAGTATTTAATAATTAAATTGAAAATAAATTAAACTACTCAAAATAAACCTAAACTAACTATTCACTTAATTTTATTTAAATTTATTGATTATTTTGATAAAAGAATAAAAATAAAATGACTAAAAATAAATAAAGTAGGGCGCAAATATGCTTAAAAAAATAAACTGAATGCATTAAAACGATCAATGCAAAATAAACCTCTCAGAAACATACAAGTTTTAATATATTTTTGAAATAAAAAATGCCCGATTGAAGAGCCTCAGGCTGATCAAAATGCAACTGAAAAAGTTTTTGGAAAAATAAAACGAGCACGTCAGATTAAACTACGCAAACTATAGGTTAATAATACTGACGTCTGCAAGCTTGATTTCGAAACTTTTCGTATGTTGATTTTACATACATTTGAAAATCAATTCAACCGGTCTGCATGTAAATCCAAAAAATTACTTTAGGCATTATGCACGGTGAAAGACATGTTATGTTGCGTAGATGATGCAAAGTAAAAATAAATTCAAATTTGTGAAAGTTTTAAAATGGCCCAGACAAAATTGGGGTATGACAGTGATGCAAACTCGTCAAAATGAAGATTTTAGAGATCTAAATCTCCATATAAGTGAAGTTCTCATGCAACTACTAAAGGGAAACCGCGATACAATATGCTTACAATTTTCTCTTAGGTCGATCCTTACAAATGAACATAATAAGTTATAGAAAAAATTAACTCTTGTGGCGATTAAAACATTTAACGTAGAATCAAATGAATGATCACAAGCGATGGACGATGGTCAACACTTCAACTCAACCCACACGAACAAAGTGCCTTCAATCTCAGTGATAGCTTTAACATGATGGAAGAAGTTCAGTGAGAGGGAGATACTATTATTTTTGCATAAAAGTTTATGAAAGAGGAATTTTTTTATCGAGAGAGTATATTGACAGAGAGGATGAGTGGTTATAAATGAGAGAGTGGAGTGAATGAGATAATGGGATGGTTTAGCTGCGGTGGATACAAGGAGATGAGAGGTTTTTCTGAGTACATGTCTACCTATTTCCACTTTTTTTTATTAGAGTGAATATTCAGCTTATTGTGCAACATCCAAAATGTGGGAGACAAAAATAGTAGGGATCATGGTGTAGGTATTGTTAAGAGGTAATTTGCAGAACAAGAGGAAAGTGTGTCAAAGAAGGAAAAGAAAAATTTGTTAAATTGGAGTAGATCCCTCCTATTCGCCAATGAGGAGAGTCCTCTCTCTTTTTAGCCATATCGTTATGTGCCATCTGTCCTTCTAGTGTGGTCCCATTTTTGAAATAAAAGAAAAAAAATCACTCACCCTTCAAGCTGCTCGCCGCGTGTCCTTATGGATATAGTGGGTAATATATGTGAGCTGCCTTTTTTAGTTGACATGTGATTTGTTATTAGAGAGGATAAGAACGCTCGCTGGAAAGGGATATTTAAATGGTTTTTAAATGGTCTCCATGTCCGAATTTAAAAGAGAACTACTAGGGCTTCTTCAATTTTTTTTTCTTTTTATTTCTTCTTCTTATTATTTTCGATATTTATGAAAAAGTATTTAATAATTAAATTGAAAATAAATTAAACTACTCAAAACAAAGCTAAACTAACTATTCACTTAATTTTATTTAAATTTATTAAATATTTTGAAAAAATAATAAAAATAAAATGACTAAAAATAAATAAAGTAGGTTGCAAATATGCTTAAAAAAATAAACTGAATGCATTAAAATGATCAACGCAAAATAAACCTCTCAGAAACATACAAGTTTTAATAAATTTTTGAAATAAAAAATGCCCGGTTGAAGAGCTTCAGGCTGATCAAAATGCAACTGAAAAAGTTTTTGGAAAAATAAAACGAGCACGTCAGATTAAACTATGCAAACTATAGGTTAATAATACTGACGTCTGCAAGCTTGTTTTCAAAACTTTTCGTATGTTGATTTTACATACATTTGAAAATCAATTCAAACGGTCTGCATGTAAATCCAAAAACTTACTTTAGGCATTATGCACGGTGAAAGACATGTTATGTTGCGTAGATGATGCAAAGTAAAAATAAATTCAAATTTGTGAAAGTTTTAAAATGGCCCAGACAAAATTGGGGTATGACAGTGATGCAAACTCGTCAAAATGAAGATTTTAGAGATCTAAATCTCCATATAAGTGAAGTTCTCATGCAACTACTAAAGGGAAACCGCGATACAATATGCTTACAATTTTCTCTTAGGTCGATCCTTACAAATGAACATAATAAGTTATAGAAAAAATTAACTCTTGTGGCGATTAAAACATTTAACGGATCACAAGCGATGGACGATGGTCAACACTTCAACTCAACCCACACAAACAAAGTGCCTTCAATCTCAGTGATAGCTTTAACATGATGGAAGAAGTTCAGTGAGAGGGAGATACTATTATTTTTGCATAAAAGTTTATGAAAGAGGAATTTTTTTATCGAGAGAGTATATTGACAGAGAGGATGAGTGGTTATAAATGAGAGAGTGGAGAGAATGAGATAATGGGATGGTTTAGCTGTGTTGGATACAAGGAGATGAGAGGTTTTTCTGAGTACATGTCTACCTATTTCCACTTTTTTTTATTAGAGTGAATATTCAGCTTATTGTGCAACATCCAAAATGTGGGAGACAAAAATAGTAGGGATCATGGTGTAGGTATTGTTAAGAGGTAATTTGCAGAACAAGAGGAAAGTGTGTCAAAGAAGGAAAAGAAAAATTTGTTAAATTGGAGTAGATCCCTCCTATTCGCCAATGAGGAGAGTCCTCCCTCTTTTTAGCCATATCGTTATGTGCCATCTGTCCTTCTAGTGTGGTCCCATTTTTGAAATAAAAGAAAAAAAATCACTCACCCTTCAAGCTGCTCGCCGCGTGTCCTTATGGATATAGTGGGTAATATATGTGTGCTGCCTTTTTTAGTTGTCATGTGATTTGTTATTAGAGAGGATAAGAACGCTCGCTGGAAAGGGATATTTAAATGGTTTTTAAATGGTCTCCATGTCCGAATTTAAAAGAGAACTACTAGGGCTTCTTCAATTTTTTTTTCTTTTTATTTCTTCTTCTTATTATTTTCGATATTTATGAAAAAGTATTTAATAATTAAATTGAAAATAAATTAAACTACTCAAAACAAAGCTAAACTAACTATTCACATAATTTTATTTAAATTTATTAATTATTTTGAAAAAATAATAAAAATAAAATGACTAAAAATAAATAAAGTAGGTTGCAAATATGCTTAAAAAAATAAACTGAATGCATTAAAATGATCAACGCAAAATAAACCTCTCAGAAACATACAAGTTTTAATAAATTTTTGAAACAAAAAATGCCAGGTTGAAGAGCTTCATGCTGATCAAAATGCAACTGAAAAAGTTTTTGGAAAAATAAAACGAGCACGTCAGATTAAACTATGCAAACTATAGGTTAATAATACTGACGTCTGCAAGCTTGATTTCAAAACTTTTCGTATGTTGATTTTACATACATTTGAAAATCAATTCAAACGGTCTGCATGTAAATCCAAAAAATTACTTTAGGCATTATGCACGGTGAAAGACATGTTATGTTGCGTAGATGATGCAAAGTAAAAATAAATTCAAATTTGTGAAAGTTTTAAAATGGCCCAGACAAAATTGGGGTATGACAGTGATGCAAACTCGTCAAAATGAAGATTTTAGAGATCAAAATCTCCATATAAGTGAAGTTCTCATGCAACTACTAAAGGGAAACCGCGATACAATATGCTTACAATTTTCTCTTAAGTCGATCCTTACAAATGAACATAATAAGTTATAGAAAAAATTAACTCTTGTGGCGATTAAAACATTTAACGGATCACAAGCGATGGACGATGGTCAACACTTCAACTCAACCCACACGAACAAAGTGCCTTCAATCTCAGTGCTAGCTTTAACATGATGGAAGAAGTTCAGTGAGAGGGAGATACTATAATTTTTTTATAAAAGTTTATGAAAGAGGATTTTTTTTATCGAGAGAGTATATTGACAGAGAGGATGAGTGGTTATAAATGAGAGAGTGGAGAGAATGAGATAATGGGATGGTTTAGTTGCGGTGGATACAAGGAGATGAGAGGTTTTTCTGAGTACATGTCTACCTATTTCCACTTTTTTTTATTAGAGTGAATATTCAGCTTATTGTGCAACATCCAAAAGGTGGGAGACAAAAATAGTAGGGATCATGGTGTAGGTATTGTTAAGAGGTAATTTGCGGAACAAGAGGAAAGTGTGTCAAAGAAGGAAAAGAAAAATTTGTTAAATTGGAGTAGATCCCTCCTATTCGCCAATGAGGAGAGTCCTCTCTCTTTTTAGCCATATCGTTATGTGCCATCGGTCCTTCTAGTGTGGTCCCATTTTTGAAATAAAAGAAAAAAAAGCACTCACCCTTCAAGCTGCTCGCCGCGTGTCCTTATGGATATAGTGGGTAATATATGTGTGCTGCCTTTTTTAGTTGTCATGTGATTTGTTATTAGAGAGGATAAGAACGCTCGCTGGAAAGGGATATTTAAATGGTTTTTAAATGGTCTCCATGTCCGAATTTAAAAGAGAACTACTAGGGCTTCTTCAATTTTTTTTTCTTTTTATTTCTTCTTCTTATTATTTTCGATATTTATGAAAAAGTATTTAATAATTAAATTGAAAATAAATTAAACTACTCAAAACAAAGCTAAACTAACTATTCACTTAATTTTATTTAAATTTATTAATTATTTTGAAAAAATAATAAAAATAAAATGACTAAAAATAAATAAAGTAGGGCGCAAATATGCTTTAAAAAATAAACTGAATGCATTAAAATGATCAACGCAAAATAAACCTCTCAGAAACATACAAGTTTTAATAAATTTTTGAAATAAAAAATGCCCTGTTGAAGAGCTTCAGGCTGATCAAAATGCAACTGAAAAAGTTTTTGGCAAAATAAAACGAGCACGTCAGATTAAACTACGCAAACTATAGGTTAATAATACTGACGTCTGCAAGCTTGATTTCGAAACTTTTCGTATGTAGATTTTACACACATTTGAAAATCAATTCAACCGGTCTGCATGTAAATCCAAAAAATTACTTTAGGCATTATGCACGGTGAAAGACATGTTATGTTGCGTAGATGATGCAAAGTAAAAATAAATTCGAATTTGTGAAAGTTTTAAAATGGCCCAGACAAAATTGTGGTATGACAGTGATGCAAACTCGTCAAAATGAAGATTTTAGAGATCAAAATCTCCATATAAGTGAAGTTCTCATGCAACTACTAAAGGGAAACCGCGATACAATATGCTTACAATTTTCTCTTAAGTCGATCCTTACAAATGAACATAATAAGTTATAGAAAAAATTAACTCTTGTGGCGATTAAAACATTTAACGTAGAATCAAATGAATGATCACAAGCGATGGACGATGGTCAACACTTCAACTCAACCCACACGAACAAAGTGCCTTCAATCTCAGTGCTAGCTTTAACATGATGGAAGATGTTCAGTGAGAGGGAGATACTATTAGTTTTGTATAAAACTTTTTGAAAGAGGAATTTTTCTATCGAGAGAGTATATTGACAGAGAGGATGAGTGGTTATAAATGAGAGAGTGGAGAGAATGAGAAAATGGGATGGTTTAGCTGCGGTGGATACAAGGAGATGAGAGGTTTTTCTGAGTACATGTCTACCTATTTCCACTTTTTTTTATTAGAGTGAATATTCAGCTTAGTGTGCAACATCCAAAATGTGGGAGACAAAAATAGTAGGGATCGTGGTGTAGGTATTGTTAAGAGGTAATTTGCAGAACAAGAGGAAAGTGTGTCAAAGAAGGAAAAGAAAAATTTGTTAAATTGGAGTAGATCCCTCCTATTCGCCAATGAGGAGAGTCCTCTCTCTTTTTAGCCATATCGTTATGTGCCATCTGTCCTTCTAGTGTGGTCCCATTTTTGAAATAAAAGAAAAAAAATCACTCACCCTTCAAGCTGTTCGCCGCGTGTTCTTATGGATATAGTGGGTAATATGTGTGAGCTACCTTTTTCAGTTGTCATGTGATTTGTTATTAAAGAGGATAAGAACGCTCGCTAGAAAGGGATATTTAAATGGTTTTTAAATGGTCTCCATGTCCGAATTTAAAAGAGAACTACTAGGGCTTCTTCAATTTTTTTTTCTTTTTATTTCTTCTTCTTATTATTTTCGATATTTATGAAAAAGTATTTAATAATTAAATTGAAAATAAATTAAACTACTCAAAACAAAGCTAAACTAACTATTCACTTAATTTTATTTAAATTTATTAATTATTTTGAAAAAATAATAAAAATAAAATGACTAAAAATAAATAAAGTAGGTTGCAAATATGCTTAAAAAAATAAACTGAATGCATTAAAATGATCAACGCAAAATAAACCTCTCAGAAACATACAAGTTTTAATAAATTTTTGAAATAAAAAATGCCCGGTTGAAGAGCTTCAGGCTGATCAAAATGCAACTGAAAAAGTTTTTGGAAAAATAAAACGAGCACGTCAGATTAAACTATGCAAACTATAGGTTAATAATACTGACGTCTGCAAGCTTGATTTCAAAACTTTTCGTATGTTGATTTTACATACATTTGAAAATCAATTCAAACGGTCTGCATGTAAATCCAAAAAATTACTTTAGGCATTATGCACGGTGAAAGACATGTTATGTTGCGTAGATGATGCAAAGTAAAAATAAATTCAAATTTGTGAAAGTTTTAAAATGGCCCAGACAAAATTGGGGTATGACAGTGATGCAAACTCGTCAAAATGAAGATTTTAGAGATCAAAATCTCCATATAAGTGAAGTTCTCATGCAACTACTAAAGGGAAACCGCGATACAATATGCTTACAATTTTCTCTTAAGTCGATCCTTACAAATGAACATAATAAGTTATAGAAAAAATTAACTCTTGTGGCGATTAAAACATTTAACGTAGAATCAAATGAATGATCACAAGCGATGGACGATGGTCAACACTTCAACTCAACCCACACGAATAAAGTGCCTTCAATCTCAGTGCTAGCTTTAACATATATATATATATATATATATATATATATATATATATATATATATATATATATATATATATATATATATATATATATATATATATATATATATATATTTATATATATATATATATATATATATATATATATATATATATATATAGAGAGAGAGAGAGAGAGAGAGAGAGAGAGAGAGAGATTACGATGAAGTTTCACAAACCTAATTTCATAAAGTGTAAAAGCTTGTATATAAGAGTTTTATTTACAGAATCAGTTGTGTGGGCAATAACCTGAAAAAGTTCAACTTAAGTGCACCATATGTAATCATAATAATGATAATATTATATTATTATAATACTATTATTATAATAAATACATTATTATTATTATTATATTTAATAGCGATACTAATTATTATTATTATTATTATAATAACTATTATTTTTATAGTATACGGTGTTCCATATTTCACTTAAGTACAGGGTACATTACGGTGTTCTATAATTTCTCTCAAGTACATCGTTTACAATGTACCATATTTCACTTTTTCATTCTATCTCTCATCATTTGTCTTTATGTGTGTGATCCTGTATGTTCTCGTGACTTTGACAATTATATTAAATGACACATATAATATAACAAATAAATAGTGGTATCTGTTAACACATCACTGCTACCCAAGACACAAAAATTTCATGTGATCTGACAAAACCTTTTACGTGATAATATTATTGTGTATAGTTACCCTTTTTCCCTTATGTCTATATTGAGTAGAAGGTGGGTCGTTTCATCCTTATCTAGTTCAATATTGTGCCGTTAGACATTTATTCTATTACGTAGGATGAGAAAATGTCATCTTGGTCACTTATGTCCCTCGGCATGGTTTATGGAGTACCCATCAAGTGTCTTTATGTCAATCCAATTACATATAACATTTGATCAACAATAAATTACTCGACTCCACATCTAGGATCCATAGTGGTTTCAGGTCGAAGGGTTTTATACACCACTATCATTATGAGAATAACTTATGACACTTTGCATAATATTCTATGTAGTATTCTCATAACGGGTCAATCTAGTATAAATACTAATCCTAATATTCATACTTATATTAAGACTTGATAACTTTTTATACATGATCCATGACATTTAATGATCAGTCTACCCACATAATAGTCTTGGTGCTTCAATGTTATCCCACTTCATAATAAAGCTTGACTACGGATACTTTAAGAATAATGTTCTTATGTTTAATGAGATCTCATGATAAAGTCACACTTAACATTTCATTAAGATACACTATTGGATGTATTTGCTAGTGAGTGACTTCTCCTACGTGCACAAGATAATGAAATTATTCAGAATATGGTACTGGAATCTGTGTGTACTAAGGACGTCTCTGGTTCCGATTCTGGTTCTAGTTTAGACTATGCTCTTGATTACCTTGATGGTTCTAGTTTGGGCCTTTATTATTTGTATTCCGACTTTGGGGAGCTTGTCCTTGAGGTTATTGTTGTTGTTGCTGTTGTTGCTGTTGTTGTTGGTACTGAAATGGTTGTTGGAGTTGTGCCTCCGCCACATATGGATATGGATAGTATGGTGGAGGAACCATGGGAGTTCTGTACTGTAGAATATGGTTTTTATTGTGTTTGTTTCTCCTTATTTTATCTTGGTATATCCGCCAGAAGGTCTTCTACTCGCAGACAGTTGACTACCACCACCAGCGATCTTTCAAGTTTTTAGCCCGCTCTCAATCCTTTCTCCAATTATAATTATGTCAGCGAAGTTAGAAGATGAACTCCTAACCATCTTCTCATAATATAAGCTTTGGAGTGTTCCCATGAAAATGTCTACTAGCTCAGTGTTTGTCAAGGTCGGCCTGATCTTTGAAGCTATTTCACGCAGTCTCTACGCATATTTCTTAAAAGTTTCGTTTGACCGCTGAGTTGGTTCTGAAGTTGTAGTCTGGTGAGAGCCATGTACATGTTGTATTTGTATTGATTTAGAAAGGCATCAGACAGATCCTTCAAAGTCTGTATTTTTCCTGACTCTAACCCATATACTAGTCTAAAGATGCCCTAGACAAGCTATCTTGGAAACAATGGATTAACAACTTATCATTGTCTATGTAAGAAGCCATCTTGCGGCAGTACATGGTGATGTGACTGCATGAATACCTTAAACCTTTATACTTGGGGAGATCGGGAACTTTAAACTTTTGAGGCAACACTACATTGGGCACCAAACACAGTTCTCTCGCGTTTAGACTGAGAGCAGAGAAACCTTCCATGGCACGAATTCGTTCCTCCAAAAGTTGATATTCAATATCCCTATGTGGATTGATCCAAGGTACCCTCCGAGTAGCAACCCTGGGAGGGGGTTGCACTATGTTCTGAGCAGGCATAAGAGGCATAAATTGAGGAAACACTTGATGCATCAAAGCCGAATTCCGGGCCGGGGCAGCTGGAGCGCCATCTTGAGTGATTTGTCCCCCTAGGCTGCACATTCGGAGCCAGAGGTTCCCCATAATAGGCACAATGGAGTGCAAGGCTGTTGGAAAACGGTGGGATCATAACAGTAGAAGCATAGAGATTTGGTTGAACAGGTGGAACGAAGATATGGAAGTTGAGGGGAGGACCCCTATACTCAGGTTCCTGTTCTTCAACATTATCAACAACAAGTTTCTCTTCTGTTTCGACCCCTTGAGCAGAATACGGATTATGCACCCCCCACGAGAAAGCAGCAGGATTCACAGTGGTGGGAGTAGCAGCAAAGGACTGGTATGGCATGAATGGATCCCCAGTAGAAAACTGAGGATTGTAATTGTGTGGCATTCCCCATGGGTAAGAAGCAGCGAGCCTAGTGGAACCATCATGAGCCAAAGGTTGACTAGCAGTAGCAGGTGGAATAATTGAATTGGCATGATCCATCAGAACCAGAGTTGTGTCAGCAACTAAAGTCACTAGAGTAACATCAACTTGATTGACAACAACAGCGTTGTCTCTTTGAGTTTGCAGATGTTCAAAAATGGTACCCATATGTCCTTGGAGAAGAGCTAGAGCCTCCCTTGTTGCAGCATTCTCTTGTTCGAAATCAGACATAATTCACTTTTTGTTGGATCTGGTAAAGTACCGGTGAGTCTTCGTATTTCTGAAGAAGAGGAAGACGCATATAAGCATTTTGTATTTTTGGTTTTCTGAATGAGATGTTATACAAAACAATTTTTTTATTACTGTAAAGTTTTCCAAGGAATTCTCGAGTCTTTATTTGTCGCAAGTAATCATAAAGCATAAACAATAAGGCACAAGATAAAAACTGAAAGTGAAAAGAACCATTTTATATTCCTAATAATGAAGAGTGCAATATTACATCTTTTCCCCAAGGGCTACATCAAGTGTGCTCAAAATACAATAATGCAAAAGGAAATCCAAAATATAATTAGGCATTTGTTGAGTCTTAGTTAACCACCATTGCGTATCGTTGAAGGCATAAACTGAGTTGGTCTGCCCAATAGGTCTTGTAGCACAACCTCCTTCTGGTCTAAGAGTACTAGAAAATAGTGATTGTTTCCTTCCCAGTGCATAGCTTCTTGCTGAAGTTGATTGATGTCTTCCCTACTTTGGTGTGCTTGATCCTTCAACCATCGAATCTCTTGGAACCGCTTGTCAAGCTCTGTTTGGTGCTGAGATAAAGAAACCTTCAACTGCTTAGTACATATTCTTTCTTCCTTCAACTCCTTCTTGCAACTCTCTAGTTGTTCGAAGCTTCTTAAGCTGGTCCAGGAAACTGATCTCTACCTTACAAGCTTGGTAATGGGTGTCGGCGAGCTGTTTCTTCTTGATGAACAAACTGTCAATAGTTCCTTTCAAAGTATCACCTACTTTTATCCTTTTGAACTTCTCCTCTTGGGCTTCCTCCACCGCTTGGGATGTAATGATCCTCTTCTGGTTAAGGTTAAGCTCCAAGTCTTATTTTTCTCTTGTAAGCCTACCAAGATTAGATTGGATATCAGTGTTCTCTTTCTCTAAGATATTTATAGTATCTTTGAGTTTCCCCACCTCAGAGGTAGGAACAACTACAAGCACATGTTGTAGGATGTTCATAGATGGATCAAACGGAAATGACAACTGAATTTATTCAACCTTATCCTTAAACCATTGTGTATAAGCTTCCTTGGCAATGTAATTATTCTTCCTTAACTCGGATATTAATTGAGGAAGGACTTCCCTCCAAGCTTTTACAATCTTCTTTAGTAACACCGAATTGTCAACCCCTTCATACAAAACAAACTCATCCACATGCTCAGAATCTGGCTTGTGCATCAATGGGTAACCCAACTGACGTAAATATATCCTTGGATTATAATTGATCCCCCCCCCCTTTGTACCTATGATGGGAAAATTAGGGAAATTTCCATAACTAAGGATAATCTTGACATCATCATAAACTCTAGAGTACCACGGAATGTCATCAACGGTTAGAGACATGATTCTCTAAGACCACTTGATATTTCCCTTTCTCTCGACAAAGGGACCTTTGTTAGGTAGGTCCAAAAATAAATCACCTATACAACAAAGGAACATATCACACGATAGTACCCTTCTCCTTCTGAATCCTCATATGAATATAGTAATAAGTGTCAGTAAGAAGTGTATAAATTGGATTCTTGGACAGGAAGATGTGAATAGATGCAAGGTCCACAAAGTCTTCCATACTAATAAATAATAATATCCCATAGACGAGCAAAGCAAATACATCATTGAAATATATCCAACTTCCAACATCAGCAAAGGCAATGTCCTTCTCAACCAAAAACTTAAGAGTAAAACCACGAGTTTCACCCTTAGGCTTAAGGTTAAGCTCCACCTCATTCCTCTCTAAATGCAAAGCTTCGGCTAACATATAACACTTTGGTAGTTCCTTGGTACTGATGAAAGGAACCTGATCCTTAATTCTGACCCCCAGGATATATGAGTATTCTTCCAACGTCAGCGTCAACTGATAATCCCAAAAAGTGAAACACCTCAATAGAGGATCATAGAACTGCACCAGAGTATGGACTGATGTAGTGCTTACTTTAGTATTGAGAATACCTAGGAGATTCCCATAGGCCTTCTTGAAATCCTCTATGTGATCCATATCCAAACGAGTTCCTAGATCCCTGAAGGCTTTCAGCCGGGGTTTCCATAAACTTATAACTAAACACATTTCTTCTTCCAGGATTCATGTTGTCTTTGAGCACTCAACAACAAACTAGGCTCTTGGATTCCCTAGAACTGGATATGCAAAAAGAGTTATATGATGTTATAATGTTTTATGATATGCAAATGTTATGCAACAACATGGCCACATTTTGGATAATCTGAATATTTTGCTTGATGTAAGGATCAAAGGTCTGACGTTATATGAGAAACAAAAGGTATGTAGGAGCTTGGTTTCCTGCAAAAAGCCAATATCCCACTCACATGTATGAACTAGTCTTCAAAGGTGATCCCTAAAAGGCTTCCCAAAGTCATGGAATCAAGTGAAAATACTTTGCCGTTGTGAATTCTCATAGGACAAAAGTACCCACCCAGTGAAACTAGTCTGGGTGTGGGTCTCATGCCAACCCAATGTACGAAACACAGGTCAACACGACTATCCACGAGTCTATCATGTGTGTATACTCAAGCTCGGGTGTAGAGCTTCTCTCAAGTAACATCAACCCAACTCAACAATGACAAAAGACAAATATCTAGAATGGGTTAGCAAAATGCAATATCTAAAGCAATAAAATATGCAATAAAGATAAAAGCTAAAAGCATGCAAACAGAAAAACAAACACCCAAGCAAACAACGAACAAACAAAACTAGGCTCGAGTCCTTCTAGCAACTAAGGCTGCAATCCCCAATAGAGTCTCTAGCTGAAGCTAGCTGAAATATGCCCACCGAATACATCGCACACTCGAAGGTATAACAGAGTCGCCACCGAACTTTATTTATCCCAAAATATAGGGAAGGGAAAATATCGATCCATAAACACTACAGAAATACACTCCAGAAACACTACAAAATAATTATTTCCTAAACCTACAAATCAAAGCTTAATTCCTAAATCAAATAGAGCTCAAATATTAGAGCTCTATTTGGTTGAGCTCGGAACCACTACCACAACTAAGCTTATACAGAACAAGCAAAAGAAAACGAAAGGAAAGAGAGTAAGACGAATCAGAAACATACATAAGGAAAAGAAGTTGTACCTGTGTGGAATCATCCCTTCAATAACTTTTGAAGTGGTAAAAGCTCATCTATTTTCCTTCTGATTTAGTTTATGTTTGTAGCTTGCTAAGTTGATTTTTGCTTTGAATATTTGATAGTAAAACTTAGGATTGTCTCTGATTTGTTGAATTTTGGTATGAATCCATAACGTACTATTGATGTTTGTTCAAATTTGCTCTTGAATCGTTGATTTGATACAAGGTTAAGGTACGGTTTGGATTATGGTGAGGTTAGGGTTTCTGTATGTTTTGATCTCGCCGCTTGGTTGGGATTTTGGAAATAACAAGGTCTGATTTGGAACTAGGGGGTCACTTTAGGTAGGGTAAGTATTGGAGGTTTTTTGTTTGGAGGAGTTCCGAAGAGGTCTCGCCGGAGAAGAAGGCGGGAACCACCGTCGACTGCTGCGGGTGGCTCCTTCTCCGGCGGATGTTGAATAGAGAGCGGAGAAAGCCTTCAGGTTTTGAAACAAAGAGGGGGTGAGATTGTATGAATGAATCCTCTATCTTGTTTCTGCATTTTTAATCCATTCCTTTCCTTGTTTTTCGCATGACTACCACGCGTGTGTTCCTTTGACCAATGGCAGCCCCTGTTGTTGCCATACGTGTGTTGACTGTTGAGTCAACAGGGGATCCCACATGGATCCCTCACCGTAGCCTCCATGCGCTTGTGCAACCCCTGCCATCAAAACTCCCTAGCCTATGGTAGTCGATGCATCCTATGGCCTGGAGTGAGTCAAAGCTTTGATTCCTTCTTCTCGGGTCCTTTTCTTTCTAGGCCTGGAGCAAAATTGATTTTGACACCCCCTATTTTACTTTTGTTTTCTTCTACTTTTGGACCATTGGGCTTGTTTTTGTTATTAGTTATTTAATTATTTGTATTTGTTTCTTTCTCATGACATTAGTTTTAAATTAACAATTAAATGATAATTACAAAACATATAAACATTCTATTATTTCTTCTTATGTAATTAATTCTGATCTTTTTAGTGATTTATTTGTTCGATTATTATTAATCAATTAAATAAATATCAATTAATTAATTAAATATTTAACTAGTCTTAGATCTTGATATTGTTTTGTTATTATTTATTTCATTATTTAGTTAATTGTTTACTTATTTATTTATTTTGTTGCAAAAATTAAATAAATAAATATGTTGTAACATTTACTAAATAAATAGATAAATAATTATGAATTCCTCCAAAATCTTGGTCAAACATCAATTATTTTTCCCTAAACCCGATTAAATCTTTTTTGTCCCGATTCAAATATTCTCCAAAACGTAAATATTTTCCTAATCAAATACGAAAGAAATAGGTCCTTGGAGTCTCGTATTCCTTGAATCCTTGAATTATTTCTCTCGAGGCACACGTCTTAGGTTACCTTTTCATTCACTCTTTTGTTTCTAAAATACTTAACCTAATTACTTGGACAAAAAGAGGGGTCATTGGAGTCTAGCACTCCGGTGGAACCTTTGAACAATCTTTTGAATGTTCATCGTCCATCAAACAATTTCTTAAATACATTGAATGAAAAAGGTATTGTCGAAGTCAAGTATTCCGATGATATCCTGAATAATTGGTTCAAAGGCTCATGTCTTGTTCTTATCGAATATTCTTCATTTACCCTTAAAAAATACTCAGCACATCAAACTTACTTTCTCGCCCCCGTGCGATTGAAAACCTTTCATAAAAAAACATTTGTGTAATCCTTTCTAATGCGTACAAACTTGCACAAAAATGTCTAATCCTTTTTACCTTTAGAATACGATCTAGATACGTGTTCAATTCAATACACCGTTAATCTATCAAAATCTTTTCAAAAAGAGCGATGCTTAATCCTTTCTAATGCATATACAAACTAGCGCTTAAGTCTCCACCTCGAGAATGCAAGCCCATGTTTAGTCATTAGAACGCGATATAAGTACTTGCTCATTAAAACAAAACAACAAACAAATTGTAGCCTTTCCCCCGAACTATAAAGCTTTGAGTTCCTTATTGCACCTAAGGATACATAGGAGCGAGACCCGCAATCTCGTCAAGCACCCTAATAACAACATTTTTGTGACCCCTTTTCTTTTTTACACTTTCAATAATATGAAGAAAAAAAATAACATAAGCTAACATTCAATCGTAAGTTTAAACTAAAAGGTTCCCGTTGAGTACAATAGATGTGTCGAGTGCTAACTTCCCCTTACGTAATCGACTCTCGAACCCTTAATTTGGTTGTGACGACCATTTTTCTTCTGTTAAGGTTTTATTGATTTTTCACGTTCCTTCATTGGAATAAATAAAGTTCGGTGACAACTCTGTTCGAATAATTTTTTTCGCGGCCATCGCGAAGGATCGTATTTTTCGAGATGTGACAACCTTGTGGTACACCAAGGTTAGGTTAAAGCTTAGCCCTATATAAAAGATTGGATAAGGTTCGAGATTAGTTTGGTATTAAAATCTCTCAGGTTCTTGGTTATCCAGTGTAAAACCAAGGTTTAAGGTTCGTGAGCTCATCCTGTGATAAAAGCTTAAAAAGTTGGTTGAGAAGCTTTAAGACTAATTGCTCCAAGATTCTTATGGAAATAAGGCTAACCACTTCGATCTACTGTTTGTCGAAAGAGGATTAACCACTTTAATCCACCTTTTGGAATAGAAGACTCAATTGCAAAATTCACAGTCGTGTTGTCTTGGTTGGAAGTTAACCACATGTCCTTGTATAAGGGGATTCGTGAGTATTACCTGCTAAAAGCTCTCAAAGTTTATGTTTTCTTGTTTGACCGAACCTCTATAATTCTTGGTGTTCTCTCTTTTCCTAAACTTTTTATTTTCTGCAATTTATATTCCACAATTTATTTTCCGCTACTTAGTACCCAAACATACTTCAAAATGTCTTTTTACTCTAATTTTAATCCGCCAAGTTTTTCAAAACCATATTTTTTTGGACCACACAATTCACCTCGTCCTCTTGTATGAGAAGTTACATGTCCAACACCACCAACCAACATAGACCATGCTAGAACTCTGACAACAATCCCACCAACCACAGACCATAACCACAAGGAAACACCAATTAACCACTGAACAATAGGGGGTCAGGTTAGGAATCTCAATCCGCTATTGGTTCAGACACAAGATTAGTTTATGAAGCCAATCGGAGAAGGGGAGAGAGTTCATAGAGAATCTTTTAAGGAACCAACTCTAGGCCAAAAAAATAACCTTATCCTCCACATCTTTCATATTTGTTGACAAACTGGTAAAAAAGTTTATTATTATGAACATAGAAGATAGTCCACACCACCGCATGCCAAATCATAATAAACATATTCCTAAACTTAGCCTTGGGACCTAAACAAAGACAAAAAAAAACTTAAAAATAAATCTAAGATCCATATGGAGAGTCATTTGTACCACTAACCACCTAAAAAACCATATACCAGACAATATTGGATACCAAACTACAAGTAACAAATGAATGAGAAGTCGTCTCAATCTAATCCCTAAAGACAATACACTGGTCCCTTCCAAATGAATAAAGACATTCCGCTTGAATAGATTTTCCTTTTAGGGAACCCTAACTCGCATAAGTTGTCAAGAAAAAATCACCACCTTAACAGGGTTCTACTCTCCAAAATTGAGGGAAGAGTTGGAAACACATTCTCTACATGCTCCTTAGAGATAAGGCCAAATTTTGATTGGACTTATAAGCAGACGCCACTGAGACGACTCAACTTAACATTGTTAGACTTATTTCACATTTTCCAATTTAAATTTTGAGTGTGTTTAGATAAGGCATTTTAATGGAAAAAAAGCAATGCTTTTGAGGAATTTAAAATGATATAAACAAAATTCATTGTTTGGATAAAAAAATACAAAGAATTGTTAAAATGATGGAAATCTATAAAGTATTTTTGTTCAAGTTAAATTTAATGTTTTTAAAATGACACTTAAAATCTAAGAATTTGAAATTTCTCTCGTACTCCATAGAATGTGAATGCTAAATTGAATATTATTATTATTCAAATTTTACAGGTTGATTCCCATATTTTCGATAGTTTACAAATTGACCTTTAAAATTTTCCAAAAATTGCAATCGATCCTTAATAATTTTCATGATTTACGAACTAATCACTTTAAATTTTAAAAGTTATAACTTAATCCCTATTTTTCAAAAATGACTATAAAATTTTTACAATGAATAGTTTTAATACTCCACCTAAACAAAATAATTTTAAAATAAACAAATTTCACATTTATTTAAAATATTTAAATTATTTAAAAAAATTAATTACTCAATTCAAGCACACTCTTAGGCCTATTTGATATAAATAAAAGTTGGTAAGCTAACCGATAGTGTAAAGCTTATGACTGATAATTGATAGTTTATAATTTATAGTTGATAAGTTAATCCAAATGTTTGGTAAAATTAGCGTTCCATTAGTTGATAAATTAAAATGACATAAAAGATATTAAATATATAATTTTTTATTTAAATTAAAATAACTTATAAAAACTAATAATGGATTTTAATTAAAATAATAAAGACAAAAATAAAAGAAAAAGAAATAAGCTTTACAAGTTAAAACATTATTTAAAATAATGTCAAGAAAATAAACTATAAACTATAAAGACATGAATAAAGACTGTTTTCTAACAAATTTTTTTTATCATATAAGATTATAAATTATAAACTCAAAAAATATTTTGTTAAACAGAACTTTAATATCAAGAAACAAAATAGTAATATAAATTAACCAAGACACTTAATAAAATTGAAACTATGTTATTACCCTGCTGAAGTTACGTGCATGTTACTTAATTAATTTTGGAATGAATTGGCCCACACTTAACTATGTCTGTATCAATCCATTGCTTGTTATTGCAATCATAAAATATTCCACTTCTTTTTAACCTTTAGTAATAAAAATTTATTCCTTCCTTCAATGTTTTGATACAAGAATATATCACCATCTTTGTCAAAAGCAAAAGCTGCGGAAAATCATTTAAAGTGCCACTACTACGCTTATTTGCCTCATGATTTATCAACATTCGAGATTTTAAGTACCATACAAATAAAATTGGTCGATATATTGTCTTTAGGCTGAAATACACGCTACTAAAAGAAATTAAATTAACGAGGAAAGTTAAAAAAAAAAAAAGGAAGAATGTTAAATTTTGATTTCCACTTCTGTCACTATTTCATGCGAAATTTCGAATTTAATATGAATTATTATATTTATTTTTGTAAATGTTTATTTATTTAAATATGTGTTATATAATACATTAATAACAAAATTTAAAATTAATAATGAGTTATTTTTCATCTTTATTTTGGACTTTAAAGGTATGTATAGGTGAATAAGATGTACATCAAACATTAACTTTTATAAATTAATCTCAATAGTTATATATTAATTTATAAGTTCATAATTACTTTTTGAAACAAAATAAGAGATTATATCGGTATATAACTTTTATAAAATATGGTCTTAGAATTTGTATTAGGTCATCAATTTTTATAGATTAATTTGTGAGATGAATATTACTTCACTTATAAATATAATTTAAAATCTTATTTTACATGAAGATTGGACATTTAAATATTTAAAAAGTTTTAATAACATTTTAAAATTTAAATTTATCTTAATTCAACTATGACAAGATCAAGTTTTAAGACTAGAACTCTTTTCACATATAATTGCACTTAGATCATAACTTATATATATTATGAAACTATTAGTATGTCATATTATTAATATATTAAATTGATGGAATAAGATGAAATGAATTGATATAGATACTTTATTTTTAATTCAATTAAAATTGAATGGCGGATCTAAATGAAATTATATGAATTTTATTTTCATCATTTATTATAATATTCAAAATTGTCAAAAATTATATATATATATATATATATATATATATATATATATATATATATATATATATATATATATATATATATATATATATATATATATATATATATATATATATATATATATATATATATATATATATATATATATATATATATATATATATATATATATATATATTAGCTACAATTTAATTATTATAAAATTAATAGAGACTTTGAATTATATGAATTCTGTTATATCCTTTATTATCATCTGAGTCATCTCAAATTTTTGAATTATAGATTAATTTATTATAAAATTAGTGAAAACTCAAAATTATATGAATTCTTTTATCCTTCAAGCTTTTCAGATAGGTTTATTTTATTAAAAAAAAAACAGAAGAAAATTTTATTCTCTAAAATAATATATAATTATTTAACAAATCTGGATATGAACTTTGTCCTTTTAATTTTAACTTACAGTATCAAGCTAGACAAAGACAAAAACATATTATTTCATCTTTCTTATTATAGCGTCTCTTTTGAAAACTTGCTATTCAAAGTGTAAACTCTTGTCCATTCTCAACCTTATAAATACCCCCAAGAACCAAAAAACAAAACATCATTCACAACAACACCACACAAATACAATCATTTTCTTGGCCTAAACATGTCATCTTCCATTGCACCAGCTTCACTTGCAACATCACTTGCAAGCAGTGTCTCAACTTATCAACAAGCCAAAACCTCAAACCCATTGTCATGGACTGATGACAAGATCCTCGAAACCGTTTACATTACTCACGTCCACACCGGTGAAAGGTTCGACGTGGAATCGCTTTTCATTCTCACTTCAAACATCCTCAAACGCTCCACCGCAGTTGCTGACAGTGTCGTCTCCAAGGTACAAATTTTGTATCACTAATTACTATAATATGAAAATGTTTCAGTTCTAAAAATGTTGTATTATCTTTGCCAGACTGGAACTCCGGTCGGTCTTATTGAAGACAAAGTTCCGTTACCCGGTTACGAGCCTCCTTTCCGTAAACTGAAGCATATTTCTTCTCAGGTAATGAATTATTTTAAGCACTTTATCTTCGTTATATACGATTTTTCAGTTCTATATATATATGCATGGAAAATGTGAAATTTGTTGCTAATAAATCTTGTGATTTGTAGATGATGACCACGCTTCCCGGAGAACACCATGCGCATATGACAACAATGTCGATCCTCGACCAGTTGAAAACGCATACATGGGATGGAAAAGCGATCTTTGCTTTAGCTGCATTTTCGTTAGAATATGGAAATTTCTGGCACCTTGTTCAGACACCGAGCGGTGACACGCTTGGAAGATCATTAGCAGTAATGAATAAAGTTCATGGTGTTGAGAAAAACAGACAAGCTATTGCTGATTACAACAGTTTGGTGAAGAATCTGTTGTATTGTGTTGAGTGTATTACTGAGTTGGAGAAGCTTTCAACAAAAGGGTATGATAGTAAAGATGTTCCTGCATTGCCTGAAGCTATGCAAGAGATTCCTGTTGCTGTTTATTGGGCTATCATTACTGCTATTATCTGTGCTAATCATCTCGATCTTCTCGTCGGCGATTCGTAAGTAGTTTTCTTGCATCTTGATCTAATAGTCATTGAATGATGAAATCTCTTACTGATAAAAAATCAACATTGTTTCAGGGATGACAGGTATGAATTATCGAGTTTCGATGTGAAACTTGCTTCCATTGTAAGCAAATTAAAGGCTCATCTCACAAGAAGCAGAAGGCACATAGGTGAGCTTGAAGATTACTGGAGACGTAAGAGGGTCCTTCAAACTCCAACGGAAATTGTGGAGGTTATAAAAGTTCTGATCTTCCACAATGAAATTCAGGATCCACTTGTGTATGATGGTTTGAACAGACAAATGGTAAGCTACTGTGGTTTTTCAGTAGGACCGTCTTTCGGGATGTGTGAGATAGACTATATAGTTAAACTGTGGCTAAATAGAGCTCATAGTAGATTCGTCACGGATAAACCATGACAAAATAGGACTCTAGCTGTTTTGTCAAGGTTGAACCGTGACTAATCTACACAGAGAATCCAAAAATTCAAGACGTGTGTGTTTTGTTTTTCAGTATGTATCTAATTATTGGTTTCATTATGTATCTATTGAAAACATGACAAAATCCTATGTTTGTTTCTTTCACTTTTGTATCTCAACAGGTTAGCATTGAAGTTTTCAGAAAGAAAAATGTGTTGGTATTCATTTCAGGCTTAGACAGCATTCGAGACGAAATCCGTCTTCTGAATTCAATCTACATTGGACTCAATGAAGATCCAAAGGAATTAAAAGGGTACAGAAAAGAAGATTTCAAAATTCTGTGGATCCCAGTTGTGGATGAGTGGACACTGCTTCACAAAGCTGAATTCGATAATCTGAAACTCGATATGCCATGGTATGTTGCTGAGTACTTTTATCCATTGGCTGGAATAAGGTTGATAAGAGAAGACTTGAACTACAAGAATAAGCCTATTCTACCTGTTCTGAACTCTCAAGGTAGAATTGTGAACTATAATGCTATGCATATGATTTTTGTTTGGGGGATCGATGCTTTCCCTTTTCGTCCCGACGATGATGAGATTCTAACTCAAAAGTGGAATTGGTTTTGGGCTGAAATGAAGAAAGTTTATCCAAAGCTTCAAGAAATTGTAAGTATGCTATCACTCAGTAGCACTGATACTTCTGGAAAAATGCGTGTCCGTGTGTCTGTGTCATATGTTTTTCAATGTATAACTTTTCGATCAATTCTAATATATATTTATGTGTTCATTGTGATGAATCAGATTAAAGGGGACACATTCATCTTCATATATGGAGGAACAGACCCAAAATGGACAAACGATTTCTCCCTCGCAGTCGAGAAAATCAGAAGGCACGAGATAATCCGAAAAGCAGATGCTGTGATAGAACAATACCACTTCGGTAAAGAAGACAAAAGAATCGTTCCGCGTTTCTGGATAGGAATAGAGAGCCTATTTGCGAACATGATTCAGAAGAAACACAAAGACCCAACCATAGACGAAATCAAAAGCTTGTTATGTCTGAAACAAGACCAACCCGGTTGGGTTCTACTAAGCAAAGGACCAAACGTGAAACTCCTCGGTCGTGGCGATCAAATGTTAGCAACTGCTATAGATTTCGAGATATGGAAGGAGAAAGTGCTTGAGAAAGCTGGTTTTGATGTTGCTTTTAAGGAGTATTATGAGAGGAAGAGAAGGGATTTTCCTGTGGCTTGTGCTAATATGCAGTTGGCTAATTATCCTGCTGATATTCTTGATCCAATCTACTGTCCTGATAGTAGCTGTGGGAGATCAATGGAGATTGCTTCTGTGAGTTATAAGTGCTGTCATGGTCATACTCATCAGAAGAGTGATGCTCCTGCTGAGAGTGGTGTAGTTCAGATTGAGAAAAGGTCTTGATGATTTGAGTTTGTTGAATGATTTGTGGTTTGATTTGTGTGTCATGTTTCTGTTTTATGTTTTTGGTTTGTTTTGTGGTTGATGTTGTTTATCTGTCAACAACAGATGTGGTATTGCCTATTATGTGCCCTTTAATGGGTTACTTAGAATAATGGCTGCAAATGTCTGTTTTGTCTCGATGGATTAATGAAAGTATCTTATAATTTTAATGTTATTTTTATTTCAATATATACAATTATTAACTGAAATGTGTTAACGAAATAATATCGTTTTATTTTAATGTTTTTTTTAAATCTCAAATCTATAAATATCCGTGCCATATTTATTATATTTTTATTTATTGTATTTAATTTAAATAATTAAAATTAATAAGTATATTTTATTAAAAATACTCTATTGTGAAAAATTAATAGAATAATTTAAAAAAATTTATAAGAATTATTCCGATTTTCAAATACTAAAAAATTTGAGCGTGGGGAGAATGAACAATAACATCCAAAATAAATGATTTAAAGCAACATAATAATAAGTCATAAGCAAATAAAAATTTATAGCAACTTAGAAGAAGATAATTAACAAGAAACACTAAAATTATTTTCTCCAATTCGATAAAACTATCTACTATGGGAAGATAACAACTCTTTGAATCTCTACACTTCCTCAAATTGTTGCAAAATATTACAAATGAATTATAAGAAAACTGTCCCCTAAATTCTAAAGAACAAATCCCTTCACATTCTCTCTAACTCTTTATATATATATCACATAAGTTCAAGATATTTAAAATTGTTTCTCAATCCCTTCAAATATATCCCAAGATTACCAAATTCTAAAATTCCAAGAAATTTCAACATTTGTCTCTTAAAGTTTATCAAAGATTCATATTCTTTTTATGTCTTCATCGGTGAAATTTTTAGATTATGAAAATAAGAACATGTATATCTGCATATTTATAATTATTGAAGTCCAAAAGGATTCTGAACGAACCCAAAACACAACACATTAACTATTAAAATAAAAAAATATTATAAATATCTTACGATATCATTTATATTATCTTAGAGTATCTATAAATATCTTAAGTATTTCTAAATTAACATAAAATATATTTATAATATTCTCACACTAAAGAACAGATCTGTGAACCAAAGCGACCAAGCCTGATACTCACAAACTTCTCGAACCAAGCCTTCTTCTAGCTAAACCAGACATGTCACCCTTCAGACCGCCTTCGGGGCTCCGACATCTTTCTTCAACATTCTTGCTGCTTTTCAAATTTATGATTACTCGTAATCTCAAAATTATTAGTGCGCGAGACACTTTTACTGAGGAGAGAAAGAATAAGCGAGAATGAAAATAATGATTGATATTATTGAATTATGATTGTTCAAACTGAATTATAAAATATGTCTATTTATATACAACTAACTTGCACACTAAGTAACAAACCCTAAACCCTAATTAACTTTGGGCTTGGGCTACACAACTTGGATTATATCACAACATACCCCCCTATAATCCAAGTTGTCGAACATACGTTAATCATAGTCGATCTGAACTATTCTTAATTTCAGGAACTTGTCGATCGTCAATCCTTTAGTAAAAATGTCGGACAACTGTGCTTCACTTGAGCAATGTCTTACTTCTAGTTCACCTTGATTTACCTTCTCCCTTAAGAAGTGAAATCTAGTTTCGATATGCTTACTTCTTCCATGCAAAACTGAATTCTTCGCAAGATTTATGGATGACTTGTTGTCGATCTACAACACCAGTGGTTTCTTCACTTCAACCTCAATCTCTTCCAGCAGAGATCTGATCCAGATTACTTTACACTCATCATAGGATCCTGCTATATATTCAGCCTCACACAATGACAATGTCACCACAAGTTATTTTCTCTAGCACCATGAGATTGGGGCACCAAATGCTTGAAAGAAATAACCAGTTGTGCTTCTTTGATCTTCTTTATCTCCACATCAATCAACATCTGAATAGCAAGTAATCATAACTTCTTTCCTTTTAGAGTCTCGTCGAAATAGAATTTCATAGTTTATCGATTCTTTTAAGTATCTCAGGATTCTTCTTGTAGCCTTCATGTGTGACACCCTTGGTTCACTCATGTATCTTCTCACTAACCCGACTAAGAAACATATATCAGGTCGACTGTTGCACACATATCTTAGAGATCCGACAATTTGTTTCAACAAAGTTGCATCGAATTTTTCTTCCTCTCCATGCTTCTCCAACTTCTAATTTGGTTCGATGGGCAAAGATGTAGGAGTTCAATCATCCATCATGAACCTCTTGAGTATCTCTTTGACATACTTTATTTGATATAGCATCATACCTTGCTTCAACATTTGAAATTCCATGCCTAGGAAATAAGCCAAGTTTCCCATATCCGACATTTCAAATTCCCTTATCATCAGCTCTTTGAACTTCGACAAGTTCTTCAAGCTATTTCCAGTTACCAGCAAGTCATCGCCATATAAGCAGATTATTGTTATATCTTGCGCCCAAAAAATTCCATAGAAACCATAGTCAGACCTGCATTTGACGAATCTCAATTCGACTAAGTATGAGTCAATCTTCTTGTTCCAAGCTCTAGGTGTCTTCTTGAGGCTATATAGTGTTTTGTGCAACTTATACACTTTCCTTGCTTCCTCTTATATCACAAATCCAGGAGGTTGTGTGACATAGACTTCTTCGTCTAAGGGACCACTCAAAAATGATGATTTCACATCTAAGTGAAATATCGACCAACCTTGATTGCATGTCAGGGCTACAACCAATCAGACAGACTCCAATCTTACAACTGGTGCATATACCTTAGAATAGTCGGGTCTTTCTCTATAAAGAAATCCTTGAGCTACTAATCTTGCCTTATGTATTGCTATCAACCCATTTGTATTATGTTTCAACTTGAACACTCACTTCACTTTGATAACTTTTGTATGTGTTGGCAATTCGACTAGCTCCCATGTATTATTTCCTTCGATCGCTTGTAACTCTTTGACCATAGATGACTTCCATTGTTTATTCTTTAAAGCCTCACTAAAGTTGATTGGTTCAACACTTGTAATTAAAGCAAAATGAACTAATTCCCCATATGTTGTGACTTCATCATCACCAATCACTTCTTAGTCTTGAAGTCTTACTAGACAAACTCTATTTCTTTGAGATCTCTGGCTTGTGCTAACCATACCCTATTCGACTTCAACTGTGTCGGAAATGTCAACAACTGTTTCGACTAGAATATCAATAATTACTTCGACTTTGACTTCATAGGTTTCTTCTTCGATGCCATAGCTCATCAATGGCTTGTTAATTAGATCACCAGAATTCCAATCCCAGGAATAATTTTCACCAATAACCATATCTTGAATCATCATGATCTTCTCATTGATTGGATTGAATAGTCCGTATGCTTTAGTTTTGTGATATCATACCAGAATCATAGGTTCGCTCTTCTCATCAAGCTTCCTTCTTCTCTCATCAGGAACATTCTTATAACAAATAGATCTAAACACGTTCATATGACTCATTGATGGTCATTTGCCACTTCACACTTCTTCAGGAACCTTGTTCTTAATCTTCTTAAGAGGGCACCTATTTATAATATAAACAGCAGTGGAAACAGCTTCACCCCATAAGGATTTTGGAAAATTCTTCTGCTACAGCATGCATCTCACCATGTCCAATATGGTCATGTTTATTCTTTCTGCTTTTCCATTATATTGAGGTGTGTAAGGAGTAGTTACCTCATGATCAATACCATGTTCTGCACATAATTCTTCAAACATATTTGATGTATATTGGCCACCTCCATCTGTTCACGGAACCTTGATCATCTTTTCACTCTGGTTTTTTATAAGTATTTTCAATCTCTTCAAGATTGCAAATACTTCATCCTTTCGCTTGATCACATAGATCCAAAGCTTTCGACTATACTCATCGACAAATAAGACAAAATACGTGTTTCCACCAATGATGGGATCCTCAAACGGGGCTACATACATCTGAATGTACTATTTCTAGTATATAAGAGGATCTCATTGGCATAGTTGAAACGAAAGACTTTTTGGATTCCTTTTCGACTAAGCAACCTTCATAGAGTTTGTCGGGCATCTCAAGAATTGGTGTTACAATTACCATATCTTGAGTAATTAGTTGATTGAGTGATCGAAAGTTAAAATGTATAAACCTCAAATGCCACAGCCACCTATGTTATGGTCGACAATAGTTTTTAGACATTGTACTTCAGTCGAACTGATCATGGTCTTGCATGTCTTATTCTTTGACAAAGGAGATTTCAAGACCAAATTATTCTGAGTGTCAAAAAGTTCCAAGGCTCCATCTTTCATAATTACTGAGAAATATTTTTCGACCAGTTTTCCAACACTTAGCAAGTTGCACTTCATTCTAGGTGCATAGAGTATGTCTTTGATCATAACTTTTGCTTTATTACTCATTTGAATAACGATGTCGTTGGTACCTTCCGCTTGCAACAAGATATTATCAGCAAGTTTGACCTTTCTCTTCTTCGACTCATCAAAATCTACTAACCACAATTTTCGACCAGTCATGTGATTCTAACAATCTGTGTCAATAAACCAGATCTTGGTGTCGACATGCTCATCTGCAACTGCAACCATAACCATCATGTCTTCATAATCATTTGAATCTTGGTGTGCAAGGTTCACTCCTTCCTTCTTGCCTTTTGTATCTTCCTTGTCTTTCTTATACCAATAATTCTTGGTCATGTGGCCCCATATTTCACATTTATAGCACTGCACACCTTTTTTTCTTCTTTGTCTTTCTGATAGGAGTTTGATTCTCCTCTTTTGGAGGATTCATAAGCTCTATTATCTACCTTATGCTTTTGAGGCTTTGACCAAGGCTTCTTACTCTGAGTCTTGTCTCATTTTCCCTTGAACTTGTTGGAACCTCCATGTTTCTTCCATGTCTGAGCTTGTAGAGCTTGAACACCTTTCCTTTCGACAATCCTCATCTCATGTGCCTCCAACGAACCAACCAAATATTGCAATTTCAATATTTCAAGATTGTTAGATTCTTGAATAGAAACAATAACGTGATCAAAGTGAGAGGTCAATGTACGTATTACCTTTTCAACTATCATCTTATGAGTTAGGGTTTCACCATAATATTTTATGAGACGAACAAGATTTTGCACCTTCAAAACATAACCTGCAATCTTTTCTTCTTCTCCCATCTTCAGTAATTCATATTGCATTCACAACGTTTATAATTTGACGACTTTAACCTTTTCACCTCCTTCGTAATACCTGACAAGAATACCCAATGCCTCCTTCGCCGATTCAACGTGAGAAATTCGATCAAAGTTTGTCGCATCTACCGTCAATTGAATACAAAATATAGCCTTGCAGTCTTTCTTCTTGGCCTCCTTGTGAGCGACTCTTTGAGCATCGGTTGCATTCTCAGAAAGTTCAAGGACACCATTAGTAACCACTTCTAGGATTTCATGAAAGTCAAATAGAGATTGCATTTGTTTTCTCCACCGGATTCAATTTTTTCCGTCAATAATTGGAAGAGAATTCGGAATGCCATTGTTACCATTCATCTTTATAGAAAACACAGTTAATAATTCATGATCCCGGAAACACGATCACCGGCGTGTAATTCTTGAAAACACGATCTAGAAACTAAAGGAGCTCTAGATAACAATTTGCTAGTGCACGAGTTACTTTTAGTGAGGAGAGAAAGAATAAGAGAGAATGAAAATAAATATTGATACTATTGAATTATGATTGTTCAAAATGAATTACAAAATATTTCTATTTATATACAACTAACGTGTATAGTAAGTAACAAGTCCTAAATCCTAATTAACTTTGGGCTTGGGATACACAACTTGGAATATATCACAACAAAAATATGTTCTTTTTATCTTTATCACTTGAGGTTTTAATGCATACTTATACAATTCTCCACCTTGACTTTAAACTTTGGTGATGTCAATTTATCCATCGACCACCTTCTTTCTCTCTACCCATTTTATTCACTATTCAACAATCTTGATCAAGTTCAAGCCACACTTGAACATTGATATTTAACACTTGCATTCATTTACTTCCAATCACCTTTTCCTGTTTAAGTAGTATAAGAAACCCACAAACATGTTTCTTCAACCATCTTTGATTCTCCTTGCTTTTGAGTACCTCTTTAATGGTCATTATTTCTGAGTTTTGCAACACTTATGTCGCGATTGGAAAATTTACAGATTCGTCATCATCCTTTATTCGTTCCTAAGAAACAGAAAAATAATGATAAAACCTAAATTTAAGGATGAAACTTGGGGTTCAGGAGTCGATTAAGTGGGGGGAAGATGATAGGCACCCCTCACTTTCATTGTACTAAATGGGAGTCTTCTCTAGTTCTAGGGTTAATTGTGTTTGCTTCAGGGAGGTTTGTTTATATTATTTATTATTTCCTAATGGTTTATTTACAAGGGATTATTTCATTATTATTTACAAGAAAATTAAGTTATTGATTTAATAAAAGAAAATTTAATCAAGAAATAGGACAAAGAAAATGTTTTTTGTTATTGTACCCGACAGAGTGTTACAACTATGTGCCTACGTACCCTCAAATAGTATGAGGGATCAGAGCACCATAGTTCGTCTAAAAAATGATCGTGGGTTGATTGATTATAGAGAATAATGTTTGCTCGTCCGATAGAGGCTTAAGCGTTATTTGCATTCGCGTTAAATGGATCGAACTATCCCTTTATGAAAAAGCTTTGAATTGGATGCACAAGGGGAAAAAAGGAATTTGATGAGGGGAGTTGATTTTAATTTATAAAAAACTTGTTATTTTAATTTTTAATTTTTTGTTACTGATTTATCAACAAGTTTATAGAATTACTCCAATAAAACTAGTTAAACTAATTTTTTGTGTTTGTAATCAAAATTTAGTTAATTTAAAAATCTAATGAAAATCAAATGAAGACTTGAATATAAAAAATATGAGATTTTTGTATTTTTGGTTAAGTAAAAAAAAGATGTTTTTTTTTTAATTTTGATTTGTTAATGATTAAAAAGAAAACTAATCCTACATTAATTTAATACAATGAGAAAAGACTTAATAAAATTAATTAACTAAAATTAATTAATTACGATAAGATAAATAAATATTTATTTTTCTTTTTATGTGGTTTCTATTGTAGGTCGTATTAAAAATAATATTATTACATTTTGAAAATGATAAATAAAAATATTTAAAATTATATCGAAGCATGCAAAGTAATATTGATACTATGTAATCAATGATGTTCTTTAAGAGGAATATCGAACATGAAATCTCTACGCGAAGTATTTTCTTTTTCCCTGCAATTGTTTTCCGTAGTAAAGAAAAAATGTAAGACTCTTAAATTAGAAACTTTTTAGAGAAAAAGATAGTAAAATTAATAGTAAGTAGTGTAATCAAGTTTTTGTTTACCTTATAAAGATTCGAATCAATTCTTCGTACATCCATTTATCAATGCACTTTTGAGATTTAAAGAACTATAAATACACGACGAAATGTCATATCATCAAAGAAATACATTCAGAATATTTGACTCGTTTAAATATAATATGGTTTATTGCGACACAAATAATACCTGGAGAATGAAGATACTTTGTTTTAGTCTAGATTTGGTAGAACAACAATTATGACTTGTTTCTGAATTACTTGAATTTCTGGTAAATAAGAAAAACAATGGATTTAGTAAATATATATGGTTTTGTTTACATAAACCACAAATAGAAGTTAAATTCATGCATTCAAAAATAGTATAGAGTAAAAATATTCTTAAATGAATTAAGTAAAAACTTCTCCATCCTTTGAGATATTATTTCTCTTTTAACCATTTTCCAAAGTTGTGTTTTATCTGTTATCACTGTGGAGCTCCAATATAAGAATGTGACTTAATGTCTCTGTTAATGTTTATGTTTAATTATTTATTAAACACATTTTATCTTATTTTATCTAAATCTTTTTATGATTTTCAACTATCTATAAAATTATATAAAGACAAAACTTAATTTTGGTGTAACGTATTTTCTTTTTTTCATAATATATGATATTCCTAATCACCAAATTATTCCACTCACAACTGGTTGAACAAAGTCACGTCGAAATGCGGTTTTCTCAATTCAAACAAAATTTAATGCGCGAATATTACATATTGCAAACAAAACTTAATATGTATCTGAATAAATACCAATATAATTCATCATATAAATAGTTTATATTAAAATCAAACATATAAAAAAAGACGCTATTAATATTTTTACGCATTAGCGCAGTAAAAAAAGCGGACAAACGGACACGGAGTGCTCGTTTGGACGCTAGTTGATATAATATTGATATGTTCATCAACACAAAATACAGTTTTTTTATTGGTACAATTTCGAGTTGTTTTAAGTAAATTAAATTTCAATTTTTTGAATCTATTTATTAAAGAAAAAATAAAAAATAAATGTTAGATTAGAAATCTTCCATTTCACTCATCCCACGATACTGCCAGGGTTCTCTTTCCTATTGTAATGTTCTTCCTCTTTTGAAAAAAGAGTATACATGTAACATATACAAAAACATTATAGATACATTCAAGAAAATTTTATAATTTGGTGCATCTTATTGACATCAAAGTGTTAGCAACCTTTACTCTCAAGAATCATAAAACATAGTAAAAATGGAAGAGAAGTAATAGATATAATTATAGTCATACATATCAATGGGATATAGCAATCATCAACTACCTTTTATTATTTTTCTTATTTTCTCCCATTTATTTTTACTCTACAAAATGTCTTCCATTACAATTCTGTAACATTGTGCATAAATTATGTGAATACTGCATATAATTTAAAAATACAAGTATTATGATGATCATTTTGCTATGTTAGATGATTTTATAAAAAACAAATAGATATAAAAATGAGAGTTCATGAGACAACATCATAATATTTGATTTCTAATAAAGAAGGAGCATGTACCTGTTATTCGATTTTCTTCACCTATACTATTATGTTCTTTCTTGCCTTGAATCTTCATTGTGTTGCTCAATATATTTTATCCAAAAAGAACAAAAAAGAGAAGTGTATCTTCAATGTGATCTTGTAAAACATAGAAAAGTAATAAAAAAGATGAAGAGGGAGATGTATTTTGGGATTAAAAAAATATGACTCAACAAATCTTAGCAGTTTTGATTCAATGTGTGATTGCATCCCGTTTTCATCTTTTATTCAATTTTATGTTTTTAATTTGTTTCCAGTTTTCACACAGATAGATAAATAATTGCTATATCAGTTATGTAAATGTAAGGGTGGTAGTTACTTTTATTCTTTCATTAACTGTGGATACAATTTAGTGGTTAAAAAGATAATTGTTTAAGGGTAATTTAGGAATTAAATTAGGTCACACCAAAAGAATGACTCATTAATCTTCAAACAATTAAAAGAATTACTACACAAAAATTGTGAAATTGACATTTATCAAAATCAATTACATGTGGTATTTTCTTTTCTATCAAATGTTAGTTACTCCAAATTAAAATAAAACTATTGAAGAAAAAAAAGCGGAGGCATGAAATGATAAAGATTCAGAATTTTACAATAGTACTATGTAATAAGAGATATAATTCATTTGCTTTGGTCTTGCAGATGATTTACATTCTATCAGAAACTGAAATAGAAAATGATTTAAATTAAAAAATACTTAAATGAGTGAATATTGATTTCTATTTTAAGAAGAAAAAGAAATTAAAAATTAAATTATAAGTGTTAAAAATTAAGAGTAGAGAAAATCTGATCTAGAGAAAATAGTTAAATGAGGCATGCCTTTAGAATGCTAAATTTGTTGAAGAGCAACTATGCCTCATGCCTTTAGAATGCTAAAGTTTAAAGTTGACCTCAAATGACTTCTCATCCAAACTTATTCTTTGTCCATTCCCCTTATTGTGTTGTGAACTTTTTGATGTTTGTTCTTGTGTCATAGGGATCCCACTTTGAGATTGTGAGAAGAGGACCATTATCATGAATAGCCAAGTTAAGAGACAAGCCAAATGGAGATCCTAGGAGCTTGAATTCAATTTGTCTGGTTGCTTGTTTGTGTGCTAAGTCCAAAGGAAAGGAGCATCTTGAATCATCTCTATGATTTCAAGAAAAGGAACTCCAAGGGTTTATCTTTCCCCTCTTATCTTTGTATTGCTTTAGGACTAGCCCTTCTCTTCTTCTCCCCACTCTAACCAAGCCAAAATCATTTTCTAAACTTTGACTTTGTTTCAAATTAGAAACCTAGGCCTTAAGCCTTTGACTTTTCAAAATCATTTTCATCAATACTCATTGTGAATAAAACTTTAATACAAACTTTGACTTTATTTTGTAAATAAATCTAACTTGTAAATATAACTCACTTCAAGTTGTTTTTGTGGTTCCAATGACCACCTTATTAAAACCTTTTCATAAACATTAGTCATAGGTTTGAGTTATCATAGTGGTTGATGTAAATCTCACCTCATCCTTAGCGATTGGATTATAAGTCTTCCATGCTTATTATAGGGTTAACCCCTCACTAGCATGTTGAAGCCTTTCTCACATGGTGGATTGTTGGTTTAGGTTGAGTTTTCTCCCTTTGATAACAAAATACCTTAAGACTTTTGGCCAAACCAATTCACCAATCTTTGAGATTTTTACCCCAAACTACGAGGTTTTGATCCTACCTTTGTGATGGTACGTAGGCAATGGGTTCACCCATTCAAACAACAAATCTGTAAATATAATCTATTCTCTTCTCATCCCTCCAATCTTTTACACAAATATTTTCACAAATACCAACCTACAACACATATTTGCAAAAAGGGTTCCCTTAGAATGCTAAGGATGTTTTGGGTGCGTAAAACCTTCCCATTTCATAACCAACCCCCTTACCCAGATCTCTGACATTTTTATTAATTTTTGATTTGAAAAACTTCTTACCTTGGCTTTTGTTCGCTTTTTAGCCTTTCCTTTGGACAAATAAAAGTGCGATGGCGACTCGAATTGTATGTTGACTTTTGGTTTAGTCAATAAACCTAAAGGTAACAAAAACCCCACTACAGAAAAGTGGCGACTCTGCTGGGGACAGGCAATAAGATCCGCCGGAGAGGAAACTCTACTGGGGAACCTATCAAAGAATAATGTGAAACTCCGTGGGGAACAACCACCAGTCGGATATACATCAATCAAAACACTCTCTTCTATCTGTTGGAGAGGAAACTATGCTGAGGGGCGAAATAACACTTTGCTCCACTGGGGAAGGAAACAAATAAGAGTGCAAAGAATTGGATAAAGACTCAAATTTATTTAATAGAATGGTAGTCCGCAAATGGCGAGATTCCATGGATCTTTACAAATTTGAAATTGGTGATATACATGGAAAAAAGGGCTACATTGAACATAATGACCATTTCTTCACCAACTCTGAATCCACTGTATTCGAAACTTCAGTTGATGATGACTGAGCGAGAATCTTGGACAGACAACAGTTGTAGAACAAAGTCTTGTCAGGATGCAGTTACTTGCCAAATCCCTAATTTTTTCCTAGATTGCCCCAGGGTGAGGTACTCAATATAGCGGGAAATATATTCATTTTTTTTCATGTCTCTAACTTTTGCCTGGACCGCCCTTTCGGGTTTTCAATCCACCGAGACGCTCATTTTTGCCTAAGCCTCCCTTTCGGGTTTTCAACTTAGCGAGCTATTCTGTTTTTATTTTTTGGCAAAGTATTTCTTGACTGCATCTGAATTCACAGGACAAGTGAAATCCTCCCCATCCATAGTCGTAAGAAACAAAGCACCGCCTGAAAAGGCTCTCTTAACAACGTATGGACCTTCATAGTTTGGAGTCCACTTTCCCCTGGAATCGGGTGCGAAAGACAAGACTTTCCTGAGCACGCGGTCACCTTCTCGAAACACATGAGGCTTGACCTTCTTATCAAAATCTTTCTTCATCCTCTGCTGATATAACTGACCATGGCACATGGCAGTTAATCTCTTCTCTTCAATCAAATTCAGCGGGTCATAACGACTCTGAATCCATTCAGCCTCAGTCAACTTGGCTTCCATCAAGACTCTCATTAATGGGATCTCAACCTCTACCGGGAGCACAACCTCCATGCCATATACAAGAGAAAAAGGGGTTACCCCTGTTGAAGTGCGGACGGATGTACGATAGCCATGCAAAGCAAATGGCAGCATCTCATGCCAATCTTTGTACGTAACGACTATCTTCTGAATAATTTTCTTGATGTTCTTGTTCTCTGCTTCAACAACCCCATTCATCTTGGGTCTATAGGGAGAAGAATTATGATGTGCAACCTTGAACTCGCTACACAACTCTTTCATCATCTTGTTGTTCAAGTTAGATCCATTATCAGTAATGATCTTGTCTGGAACACCATATCGGTATATGAGTTGGTTCTTGATAAACTTCACAACCACCTTCCTGGTCACATTCGCATACGATGCCGCTTCAACCCACTTGGTGAAGTAATCAATGGCTACGAGAATAAAACGGTGACCGTTCGACGCCTTAGGTTCAATCATGCCAATCATGTTAATTCCCCACATGGAGAAAGGCCATGGTGAGGAAATAACATTCAGAAGTGTCGGGGGAATATAAATCTTGTCCGCATAAATCTGACACTTGTGGCATTTCTTCACATACTTGCAGCAGTCAGACTCCATTGTCAGCCAATAGTAGCCTACTGTCAACATCTTTTTCGCCATAGCATGTCCATTGGAATGAGTACCAAATGAACCTTCATGAACTTCAGTCATCAACAGGTCTGCTTCATGTCTATCCACGCATCTGAGCTGAACCATGTCAAAATTCCTCTTGTAAAGCACATCTCCATTAAGGTAGAAACTGCTAGATAATCTCCTCAAAGTCTTCTTATCTTTAACAGATGCCCCAGGAGGGTAAGTTTGACTTTGAAGAAACCACTTGATATCATAATACCACGGCTTATCATCTTTCACTTCATCAACTGCGAACACATGAGCTGGTCTATCCAAGCGCATCACAGTAATATTCGGGACTTCATTCCAATACTTTACTATAATCATTGAAGCAAGCGTAGCGAGAGCATCTGCCATCTGATTCTCATATCGAGGAATATGATGAAAGTAAACTTTAGTAAAGAAAGTTGAAATCCTCCTCGCATAATCTCTATATGGGATGAGGCCAGGCTGATTCGTCTCCCATTCACCCTTAATCTGATTAACAACAAGGGCTGAATCACCATAAACATCGAGATGTTTGGTCCTAAGATCAATACATTCTTCCAAACCCATAATACAAGCCTCATACTCCGCCATATTATTCGTGCATTTGAAAGTTAGCCTTGCTGTAAAAGGAAAATGTGTGCCTTGAGGAGTAATAATCACTGCCCCAATACCATTTCCATACTGATTGACAGCACCATCGAACATCATACCTGATCGAGAATCAGGCTCTGGCCCTTCATCGAGCGTAAGCTCATCACAATCTTTCATCTTCAAATACAGAATCTCCTCATCAGGGAAGTCGTACTGCACAGACTGATAATCTTCAATTGGTTGATGTGCCAAATGGTCATCCAAGATACTACCTTTAATAGCTTTTTGAGTTCGATACTCAATATCATACTCAGACAACAACATCTGCCAACGGGAAATCCTCCCAGTTAAAGCAGGCTTCTCAAAGATATACTTGATTGGATCCATTTTGGATATCAACCAAGTTGTATGATTCAACATATACTGACGTAAGCGCTTAGCGGCCCAAGCTAAAGCACAACATGTCTTCTCAAGCATTGAGTACCGAGACTCACAATCAGTGAACTTCTTACTCAAGTAGTATATCGCATATTCTTTATTTCTTGATTCGTCTTGCTGACCAAGGACACAACCCATGGAATCATCAAGCACAGTCAAGTACATAATCAAGGGTCTCCCTTTAATAGACGGAGACAGAATCGGAGGCTTGGGCAAATACTCTTCGATATTGTCGAAGGCCTTTTGGCAATCCTCTGTTCAATCATGATGCTGATCTTTCGGGAGGAGCTTGAATATAGACGCACATGTGGCAGTCATGTGGGATATAAATCTCGAAATATCATTCAAGCGGCCAAGAAAACCTCAGACCTGCTTCTCAGTTTTGGGCGCATGCATCTCTTGTATTGCTTTGACCTTGGCAGGATCAACCTCAATACCTCTCTCGCTGACAATAAAGCCCAATAACTTGCCGGAACGGACTCCAAATGTACACTTGTTCGGATTCAAGCGGAGTTTGTACTTCCTCAAACGCTGGAAAAGCTTCAACAAGTGTTCTACATGTTCAACTTCCGTTTTCAACTTCACAATCATATCATCAACATACACCTCAATCTCCTTGTGCATCATATCATGAAACAAGGTAGTCATAGCGCGTTGATACGTGGCTCCGGCGTTCTTCAAACTGAAGGGCATCACTCGATAATAGAATGTTCCTCAGGGTGTGATGAATGTTGTTTTCTCCATATCCTCGGGTGCCATTTTAATCTGATTATAACCGGAAAATCCGTCCATAAACGAAAAGACATTGAATTTAGTTGTATTGTCTACCAACATATCAATGTGTGGTAGTGGAAAATCATCTTTCGGACTAGCTTTATTCAAGTCACGGTAATCCACACACATTCGGAGTTTTTCATCTTTCTTAGGCACATGCACAATCTTGGCCACCCATTGAGGATATGTAGAAGTCCCCAGAAACCCCGCATCAATTTGCTTCTGAACTTTTTCTTTAATCTTCATTTCCATATTAGGATGAGTCCTTCTGAGCTTTTGCTTCACAGGCACACACTCAGGCTTCAACGGAAAGAAATGTTGCACGATATCAGTATCTAGACTAGGCATGTCTTCATACGACCAGGCAAAGACGTCGACATATTCTCGTAGCAACTCAATCAACCCCTTCTTAACAGACTCTTCAAGGAGTGCCCCAATCTTCACTTCAGGAATGCAGTCTTCAGACCCCAAGTTGATTGTTTCCAGATTCTCAAGATGTGGATGAATGATCTTTTCCTCGTGCTCAAGCAGACAGGTAATCTCATCAGGAATCTCTTCAACGTCATCTTCTTCTGCCTCAAATACAGGGAACTCAAAGTTGGGAGATGGTGTTGGATCATTATGTTCAATGGGTTTGATTAACCTGCATAATGATTTTGAGTATAAAAGAGATTTCAAAATTCAAACAAGGTAAATCATTACGCAGATGGAAAATTTATTTTATTCTCTTTTTTAGGGTTTTATGGTGATCACCAATTTCATGCAAAAAGAAAAAAAGAAAAATAATTTGAGAAAACAAACATTTAACATGCGACTATTGAATGAATATCATTGTATTAATCAAATTATGCCAACAATGTCTTCACTTCCCCTTTTGGCATGGGAGAAGGGTTTTTAAACAAAATGAACACATTACGTTGACTTATGGATAACTGCTAGAACATAAACAGCGACCCAGTTATTGCAAATTCCTCCGGGTATGACAAAGTTGCCAAGGTCTTCCTCTTCATCTTCTTCAATGATGGCAGTAGCTTCCTGATCTTCAACTGTGTGGATGAAACCTCCACTCTGGAACAACCCAAGATCATTGGAAACACCATAAGAGTACCATATGCCAGCCCGGGATTTATTATCTTCCAACTTGATCATTTTCCCCAAACAAGTAGTTGCACCATGTTCAATGGCCAACTTCGCATCATTATAGGATACAAATGAAGAAAGTCCTTTCCTAGAAGGCTCAGCAATAGATAAGGCTTGGAACAGAGTCCCAAACTCATCCTCAACATCAATATAGAAGAAGGAAGATAAATGGCTGACCAAAAGAGCCTTCTCTCCTCCTATCACCACCAACTTTTTGTTCTTTACGAACTTCAACTTTTGGTACAGGGTGGATGTCACGGCGCCTGCCTCGTGAATCCATGGTCTACCAAGCAAACAACTATATGAAGGATGTATATCCATGACCTGGAAAATGATATGGAAATCACTAGGTCCAATCTTGATCGGGAGTTCTAATTCGCCAATTACAGTTTTGCGCGATCCATCAAAAGCTTTCACTTCCACTCCACTTTGCCTCATGGGAGGCCCCTGATATGAAAGTTTGGCAAGAGTGGATTTTGGAAATACATTGAGTGATGACCCTGTATCCATCAGCACATTGGACAGGGCATCGTCTTTATAGTTCATAGATATATGTAAAGGAAAATTGTGGTCTTTTCCCTCCTCGGGAAGATCAGCATCACAGAAGCTCAAATTATTGCAGGCCGTTATATTTGCAACAATGCTATCAAACTACTCAATTGTGACATCATGATCCACGTATGCCATGCCCAACACCCTTTGCAGCGCTTCACGGTGTGGCTTTGAATTCATCAACAAAGATAAGACAGATATCTTCGATGGAGTTTGTAGCAACTGATCCATAACATTATACTCACTCCTCTTGATGAGCCTTAGCATATCATCACCATCCTCTCTCAAAATGGCAGACTGACCAACTAGGATAGGAGTATTATTGGTTTTAACGATAACAGAGTCAACACCCTTCACAACAGGAATGGATTGATTTGAAGAAGAAGTCCCCACGGGACCGACATGATTGATAACAACTTTCTTCATAATGTCTTTGTGGGATTTCGGCTGAGTTGAGAAAACACGACCACTACGGGTCACTCCACTAACGTCAGAAATGCTCACAACAGAGGTTAAGGGCAACGACACCTCCTTCCCATCTTCCAGCATAACAACGTTATAACGATAGGGGACCGCTTTGTCTGATACATACGTGACAGGACCCGCTGGCTTAATCACAAGAGTTGGTGAAACTTTCTTCTTGCTGCCATCATACATGATAATAACAGGATCAAGAATTTTAAACACGGGAGTAATAACATCAACTTCATCCTCGTTATGATTCTGAAGTATCTCAATCATCCCGTGATCTAGCATCTCTTGGATGTCCTTTCTCACTTGACGGTATCCTCTTTCATTGATAGTGCACACCTAGCACCTATCATGATCATGCTCATAATGATTGTGTTCACACAACAGCTTATGCATCTCTACCAAGGACTGCCTTATGTCATTCACATAAAGGACTTTGTATTTTCCAGGGCACCCTTGAACCATATTAACAGCCGCTTTCCCATACTCGGGCAATGGGTTCTTCTTCACATTAGGGCCTACGTCCTCAAAGAACAGTATCCCACTCCTCACCAGGTCTTGCACCTTGGTCCTTAATGGAAAGCAATTCTCTACATCATGTCCGGGAGCACCAGAATGATACACACAATGAAGTTCGGGCTTATACCACCATTGGGGATTGGCTGGCACAGCAGGAGGATCACGCAGAGTTATCAGCTTCCTATCAATTAAGGAAGGATAAAGTTCAGCATACGTCATCGGAATCGGGTCAAAAGTCACCCTCTTCCTCTCATAGTTGCTGGTGCTGGTTGTCGCAACCTGAAAAATACAGTGCGCGAAAAAACAACCGGCGAAAGAAAAAGACAGAAGAGTCGCCACCGTGCGTTATTTATCCCAAGGGAGGGAAAGGAAACGCTCGAAGTAAACCTGAAAAAGGAAAGGACAAGACGGGGTCTCGCAACCAAATCTTGGGTTCGGGAGTCGGTTATGCGAAGGGAAGGTATTAGCACCCCTACGCATCCATAGTACTTTACGGGATCCACTTTTGTGGTTTTTGTCTAAAGGGTGTGGGTTTACCTAATGTGTTTATTTACTAAAAAGGTTAAGAGAAATGACTCGCGCGGATGTCGCATCCACTGTATACGTATCTCATCTGAATATGAGAATCAGAGTCTTCGTAGCTCGGCTGACCTATGGGTTAGGGGATGTGTGCTCGCTAAGACATCGCGTCTTATGCCTACGTATCTCATCTGGAATGAGAATCAGAGCAAGCCGTAGTTCGGCTAACTACGGGGTTATGGATTGGGTTTTGGACGAACGACGTCACTACGCAATCTACCGGATGCTCGACCTTTGGAGACTTACTCGCCTGTAGTAGAAGGAGTAAACGTGTTGCTTTGGGTTTTAGGGTTTGGCATGCTCGAGGGCAAACAGGCAGTCCTTGACGAAGGAACCACGCTACCTGTGGGGGATACGAATACAAAACACAAAACATGTATCTCAAAGTAAAATGCCACCAAGGGGCTCAGACATTGCCTCCTATCGAGGTCTTCCAGCTAAGAAAGCGATAAAGCATGAGAAAGGGAAAAAATTACCACACGGATAAAGATCCGAAGCTATAGCAGTTAAAGGGTTAGCAACCCTGAGACCTCTCCAGCTAGACCATCAAAGAAAATCAGTCAATACGAGTAATTTGAATAAACCTCCGAATGGTATCCCTGCAAGAGTGTATGAGTCCTCACAAAAACTCGACAGAAAGGTTAGACAAACAAGATGAGATCCCGGGAAAACAATGGCATGGCAACACCAAAAACAGGTTAGAACAAAACAGAACAAAAGCAGATACTGTCACGTTCGCGACTGCTTCGCCTAGCGAAGGCTTAGCGAAGCTTCGCTACAGGCTCGCCTAGCGAGGCGGCTAGCGAAGGCCTGCGGGTTTTGGATTCCTCCTTGATAACAGTTCGATCTCTATGATCCGAAACCCTATGGTATCCAACTCATAAACAAAAATGATTAAAACATTCAAGGTATTGTTATACATATTCATACACAAATGTAAACCCGTGGGCAAAACCAGATGTTACCTCATATATTCACAATATTCAAATTCGAGGCGTAAAGTAGTAGGAACAAAGGCATACCTGATGAGAGAGACTGATTAGGATTGAATGGTGCGGCCGGATCTGCAAAGTAGCACTAGGGTTCGTGTGAGGCGGAGTGAACTTCTCAGAGCTGTCTGAAGATTGCTGCAGAGTAGTTCCTAGGTCTCTTTCTCCAGTCTGGTCTTTTCTGTTCAGCCAGTGTTCCCGTTATCTCATTGACTACTCTGGTATTTATAGGCCAAATTTCGCAGCTTGTGGGCTTTGAATGGGGACAGCTCAAGCCCAAAACTTTTTTGTTATGTTCTGCAATACGCGCCCTTCGCCTAGCGAAGGATCTGTTCGCCTAGCGAGCATGATAGTACTCTTTGCTAGGCGAAGCATCTGCTCGCCTAGCGAGCATGACAGCTCAGCAGCAGATTCTCGCTTCTTCCAGCTTGGCGATTTGTACGGTGAATAGGCCTCATCTGGCCCTGTTGGTAGTACCTCAAGTCTTTTCCTTGTGTTGACTGACCATTTGAATAAAACCCACAAAGTGTCCTAGATGATGTCCGAGCTTCTTGGAGCTAATCCCGATTGACATGATGCAATGTGGTATGAAATGCTAAATGACCTAAAAAGTGAATGCATGAATGAGGAGGGCAAATTTTGGGGTGTTACAGCTGCCCCTATTCAATCAACTGGAGACCCGGAAAGAAGATAGCGGCGGCTCTCGCACTTTCGAGGTATCAAGGGATTGAATACAATAGAAGCCCAAAAATTTGCACTGAAGTGAAGTGAAGTAACAATTCCTTGAAAGAAGAATCCGTCTGGTACGGTGAGAGTCAGTCCGAATACCGAAAAAGAATGCTAACCTGGATACCAAAATAAATGGTAACACAGAAATGACCATGGCCTGAATGCCGCTCATCAGTCTGAATACTGGAAATGACTTCGATCTGAACATCGGGAGATATGCGATTATTACTATCGGTCTGAACACCGAGAGGCTGGCCTGAATGCCACAAGTTGCGTCGACCTGAATGTCGGAACCTTCTTCGATCTGAACATCGGAAAACTGGCCTGAATGCCACTTCGATCTGAATATCGGAAAATTGGCCTGAATGCCACTTCGATCTGAATATCGGAAAACTGGCCTGAATGCCACTTCGATCTGAATATCGGAGATCTGGCCTGAACGCCACTTCGGTCTGGATACCGGAAATCTGGCCTGAACGCCACTTCGATCTGAATATCGGAAAACTGGCCTGAATGCCACTTCGGTCTGGATACCGGAACACTCATGCCTGTCAGTATCGGCAGAGATAGAGAATGATGGTAGAGGCGGCGCATGAGCCAATGACACTTGCTGGGGATAACAAAGGTAAGTCATGAACAATCTTCAGTCTGAGTACTGGAAACAACTTCTAGCTTATCACTTGGGATACCGAGAATGTTTTATGCTTACATGCGTATGTTTGAATTTTTCAATGGCGTAATGCTCCATGAAAATGGAAATGCTACGCGATTTGGAAGGATGCAATGCAATATGATTCTACATGCAGGGATGTGAAATGCTGGGTAGAATGCCAAGCTAAGGCAAGGGGATCTACTGGGGACATGATCACCATCTTCTGAACCCTGGCAAGGCTGTTGGAGATGCACAACGCAAAGAACTCTGTCGGGAGATGACTAGCCATGCGGTGTTCTGGCCGTACCGAGACTCTGATCGGGGAAAGAATGGCATTGGAAGCCTGCTGCTGAGGAAAGCTACAATGGTTCTGGCAACCACGATTTGCGAGAGATGACTCAGCAGGGGGAGCAAACACTGATATGGTACCGAGGTTCTGCTTCAAGGAAAGAAACCATGGATCTGGCATTGGGATTATCGATCTGGCATCGAACTCTAAGGAGCAGCCACTTCTGCTGGGAAGATACAGTCTGGCACTGTCAACTCCGCTGGGGATATATAGTCTGGCACTGTCAACTCTACTGGGGAGTGTATGTCCTGAAACAAACGCTTGGGGAAGTACAGTGGTGAGAACCTGCTGGGGATTGAAGAATCCAACACTCTGATCAGCTCTGCAGGGATAAGACACCGAATTTGTCTGTTGGTGACTTCACTGAGGAAGATACTCACGATCATCTGCAGGGAATTTTAAGGAAATGCCCCGAGGGTATCTGTTCTGAATAGACGATCCAAAGCACTTAAAATTTACAGCAATTTTAAATGTTTATTAAGCATGTACCTGTAAGGCCCTTATGTGTCATGATGCAATGTTTATCAAAAATTCGGACGTCATTTTTGCAAACAAAACAGTAAAATGAAAATGAAAACAGATATATACTGAATAACATGATTTTATTGATTGAATGGCCTCTGAATAGGCATTTACATTAAGAAGCAATCCCTGAAAGAGGTAATCGCACAATAGATAAAAACAGAAATTAATCTAATGGCAATGTGAAATGGATTTCTATTGGATTCCAATTCTACTATGACTTGCCCGTCTTCAAGATCCTCCAGATGATCAGCCTTCTGAAAAGGTGATTGGACTGTTTCCTACCTTTCGAAAATTTCCAGTCATCGACATGAGATGAGATTCAGAACTAACTCAGAACGCAGTCATTCGCTTAATCCCTAACTTTTGCCTGGATCGCCCTTTTCGGGTTTTCAATCCACCGGGATACCCATTTTTGCCTAAGTTGCGCTTTCAGGTTTTCAACTTACCGGGTGTACGATCTTTTCATTTTCAATCCCTAATTTTTGCCCGAACCTTTTCATTTTCTTGGTTCGTCGGGATGCCCATTTTTGCCTGGACTATTCTTTTTACTGTCCAGCGGGTCTATTTTATGCGAAGTATTTTTTAACTGCGTCTGAGTTCACAGCGGAAGTGAAGTTTTCACCATCCATAGTTGCAAGCATTAAGGCCCCACCATCGAAAACCTTGGTGACAATATACGGTCCATCATAGTTAGGAGTCCACTTGCCCCTGTGATCTGTCTGAGGAGGAAGGATCCTTTTCAACACTAAATCTCCGACTTGGAAACAACGAGGATGCACTTTCTGATCAAAGGCTCTCTTCATCCGACTCTGATACAACTGCCCATGATAGATGGTTGCCATTCGCTTCTCTTCGATAAGACTCAACTCATTGAACCTTGTCTGAATCCATTCGGCTTCGTCTAGCTTGACATCCAACAAGACTCTTAGAGAAGGAATCTCCACTTCAACAGGTAGGACTGCTTCCATACCATACACCAGAGAGTAAGGGGTTGCCCCGGTCGATATACGTACTGAAGTACGGTACCCATGCAAGGCGAAGGGTAGCATCTCATGCCAATCTCTGTACGTGACGACCATCTTCTGCACAATCTTCTTTATGTTCTTATTTGCCGCCTCAACAGCGCCGTTCATCTTAGGGCGGTAAGGGGAAGAATTGTGATGCTGAATGTTGAAGTTCTGACACAACTCCTTCATCATTTTGTTGTTGAGATTAGAACCATTATCAGTAATGATTCTTTCGGGAATCCCATAGCGACAAATGGTTTCTTTCTTGATGAAACGGGCAACCACATGTCTGGTGACATTCGCGAACGACGCTGCCTCGACCCACTTGGTGAAATAGTCGATGGCAACGAGGATGAAGCGATGCCCATTGGAAGCTGTCGGCTCAATCTTTCCAATCATATCAATACCCCACATAGCAAACGGCCACGGCGAAGACATCACATTCAGAGGACTCGGCGGTACATGCACCTTATCAGCATAAATCTGGCATTTATGACACTTCCGAGCATACTTGAAACAATCTGATTCCATGGTCATCCAATAATAACCCTCTCTCAACAATTTCTTAGCCATTGCATGTCCGCCCGCATGAGTACCGAAGGAACCTTCATGAACTTCCTGTATTAATATGTCCGCCTCGTGTCTGTCCACACATCTGAGCAAAACCATGTCGAAGTTCCTCTTATACAACACATCGTCTTTGTTCAAGAAGAAACTGCCTGCCAATCTTCTCAAAGTTTTTCTGTCATTGTTGGATGCCCCTGCAGGGTACTCTTGATTCTTCAGAAAGCACTTGATGTCGTGATACCAGGGCTTGTCATCGACTACCAGTTCAGCAGCAAACACATGCGCGGCCCTGTCAAGGCGCATCACATCGATCTTGGGAGCATGGTTCCAACGAATTACCTTGATCATGGAGGATAGAGTAGCAAGCGCGTCTGCCATCTGGTTCTCATCACGAGGTATATGATACAATTTTACTGTTGTGAAGAAAGTCAACAGTCTTCTCGTGTAATCTCTGTAGGGGACCAGAGTGGGTTGGAGAGTATTCCAATCACCATTTACTTGATTGATCACCAGAGCTGAATCTCCGAAGATGTCCAGAGTCTTGATTCTCAGATCAATGGCTTGCTCAATACCCAAGATACAGGCCTCGTACTCAGCTTCATTATTTGTGCACTCAAAAGTCAAACGAGCGGTGAAAGGCATGTGGGCACCTTTCGGAGTTGTGAGGACAGCGCCAATTCCACTTCCTCTAGCATTGACAGCCCCATCAAACAACAAAGTCCACTTTTCGTTTGGATCAGGTCCCTCCTCAACAACTGGCTCTTCACAGTCTTTTATCTTGAGGAACATGATGTCTTCATCAGGGAATTCAAACTTCATTGGCTCATAATCATCAATCGGCTGCTCGGCAAGGTAGTCTGACAGAATACTACCTTTGATGGCCTTCTGTGACGTGTACTGAATATCATACTCTGTTAAAATCATTTGCCAACGAGCGACCCTTCCGGTGAGAGTTGGCTTCTCGAATATGTATTTCACTGGATCCATCTTAGAAATCAACAAGGTAGTATGGTTCAACATATACTGCCTCAGTCGGCGAGCAGCCCAGGCCAAAGCACAACAAGTTTTCTCAAGCTGCGAATATTTGACTTCACAGTCGGTAAACTTTTTGCTAAGGTAGTATATGGCATGCTCTTTTCGACCAGACTCGTCATGCTGTCCCAATACACACCCCATCGAGTTCTCAGTCACTGATAGGTACATTATCAGAGGTCTCCCCGGAACTGGAGGTATAAGGATTGGAGGTTTCTGCAAATACTCTTTTATCTTCTCAAAAGCCCTTTGACAATCTTCATTCCACCTGATAGCCTGATCTTTCCTCAGCAATTTGAAAATTGGCTCACACGTGGTTGTTAGGTGAGAGATGAACCTTGCAATGTAGTTCAACCTCCCTAAGAAACTACGGACTTGCTTCTCTATTCTTGGCTCTGGCATTTCCTGTATCGCTTTTACTTTGTCAGGATCCACCTCAATCCCTTTTCCGCTAACAATAAAACCCAGCAATTTTCCCGATCTCACCCCGAAAGTGCACTTGTTCGGATTAAGTCTCAGTTTGAATTTCCTCAAACGCTCAAACAGTTTCTGCAAATTCACCAAATGTTCTTCTTCTATCTGAGATTTGGCAATCATATCATCAACATAAACCTCGATTTCATGATGAATCATATCATGGAACAGAGTCACCATAGCTCGTTGATATGTTGCTCCGGCATTTTTCAGACCAAACGGCATCACCTTGTAGCAGAAGGTGCCCCATGGGGTTATGAAAGTTGTCTTTTCCATGTCTTCTGGTGCCATCTTGATTTGGTTATAGCCAGAAAAGCCATCCATGAAGGAGAATACCGAGAACTGAGCTGTATTATCCACCAAAACATCGATGTGAGGTAATGGGAAATCATCTTTAGGGCTAGCTCTGTTCAGATCCCGGTAGTCGACACACATCCGTACCTTTCCATCCTTCTTAGGTACTGGGACGATGTTTGCAACCCATGGCGGATAATTGGTGACTGCTAGAAACCCTGCATCCAACTACTTTTGCACTTCTTCCTTTATCTTGACAGCCATCTCTGGTCTTGTTCTTCTAAGTTTCTGCTTGACCGGAGGACAACCTTCTTTGAGAGGCAAGCGGTGTACCACGATGTCTGTGTCCAGCCCAGGCATGTCCTGATAAGACCAGGCGAAGATGTCAACGTATTCTTGCAGCGATTCAATCAGCCCTTTCTTCACATCATCTTCCAAAGCAGCCCCTATCTTGATTTCTCTCTTGGCGTCCTCGGTGCCGAGATTAATCACTTCAACAGACTCTTGATGCGGTTGAATAACCCTTTCCTCTTGTTTTAATAACCTGGTAAGCTCTTCAGGGAGTTCACAATCTTCATCATCCTCTTCTTCAGCTTGAAAGATTGGATTTTCAAAGTCGAAGCGAGCCATAGCAGAACTGTTATCAATAGGATCCGGTGATGTGCATCTGCATGAGTGATGGTATGTGCTTATGAGTGTGAACAAGAAGTAAAAACTAAACAAAACATTGCCATTTTTTTATTTTGAAAAACTGCAAAAATAGAAAGACAGGGAACGAAATATTTGGATGCAAAAATACGTCCTTTATTTTTGATAAAAAATGCAAGTGTCACATAGACGGGCCCTACAATGAGTCATTACGCCCTGGGCGGAACGTAAGACTTGGATATGCATGAATAAACAAAGAAAATTACTCTTCAAGAAGAGTGACTTGGATAATCTCTTCAGAAGACCAATTGTTGATGACTTCACCCGGGATCCTCGGACGCACCCAGTTGTCAATGTCACAATCACTATCCCCATCCTCTTTGTTGATTGCTGATATCTGACCATACTGAATGATGCCAGCACTGGAGAAAGTGATCGGCCCCTGAAGTGTTGTAGAAGTCAAAACTGGCTGATACCCAATCCCGAACTTATCTTCTTTCACTGGTAATTCCAACAGACGCCCCCAACCGGGAGCAACACCTGAATCCACCACGGCCCGTGCCTGCTTAAAGGATGAGATAGAGGCACCCGCTTTGACCTCTTCCACCGGAGCTGCATCCTTGATTCGAACTGACTCAAAAGCCTGACACAGAGTCTCATGAATTTCACCTTCTACTTCTACATACTTGAATGTAGACAGGTTACTGACCAGGATGTCCTCCTCACCACAGACGGTGATAATTCGTCCGTTGACCGGAAACTTAATCTTCTGATGTAGAGTTGAAGAGACTGCCCCAGCATTATGGATCCAAGGACGACCCAGCAAGCAACTGTAGGAAGGGCTGATATCCATCACGTAGAAGACAGTGTTGAAGGTTTGTGATCCAATCAGAATTGGCAATTCTACCTCTCCAAACACCGACCTCTTAGAACCATCGAAGGCTCTCACAATAAGATCTGAAGGTTTCAAGACCAAACCCTCTACTTCTAACTTCGACAGGGCTCTCCTGGGTAGCACATTGAGAGAGGAGCCTGTATCCACCAGAACATGCGATAGCACGGTGTCTCTGCACTCCATCGAGATGTGTAGAGCCTTGTTATGATTGCGTCCGGCTGGTGTCAAGTCAGAATCGGTAAAACCCAACCCGTTGCCTACATGAACATTTGCAACGATCCCTTCTAGTTGGTTTACTGAGATCTCCGAAGGCACATATGCAGCATTAAGAACCTTCAGAAGTGCCTCCCTGTGTGCCTCTGAACACAACAGGAGTAAGAGAATGGATATCTTGGACGGAGTCTGAATCAACTGATCGACTACCTTGTAATCGCTTTTCTTTATGATTCTCAGAAGCTCGTCCACATCCTTTGCAAAAGCAGGCTCAAAGCCAGCCTGTGGTGCAGAGGTACCCTCATTCACGACTTGCTTGCCTTTGGCTTTCACCGCAGCATCAACATTATCAGCTTGGGTAACCGGTGGTGAGAACAATCTACCACTCCTGGTGAATCGCCCGATTCCACCAACATTGTCCACTGCGAGACCTTCGACTTCAAATTCAGGCTTCTGACCCTCTTCTACTTTCAGTGGCCGTTCCATCCTATGATCGTGGGTGTATACATTCCCCCCATAATGCCACGGAATGGCCCTTTCACTGGTGAAAGGTAAAGGACCAGGGATTGTGATGGTCATAGAAGACTGCCGCGTTGGTGGCACGGGTTGCGCTTCTGGCACCCTGATCTGATTAGTTGGATAGAAAATAGTGATAGTAGCAACATCACAGTCGTACTCAGGAATCTCATTCATTGAAATGCAAGCATCCGAAACATCGGAATCAAGTTCAATTACATCAGGATCAACCACATTGGAAAAAATAAATACATCATCATGGATTACAGAATCAGTAGGAACAACAACTGCGAATTCATCAGTAGCATCTTCAAACCCTTCTCCCTCAACCCCTTCCATAGACTCTTGGACAGACAAATCTTCAACCTGGAGGATACCTTTGTCGAGCAAGGCCTGGATACCCTGTTGTAGCTTCAAACAACCTTCACTCTGAGTAGCACAATCCAAACAACCCTTCCCACAACCGGGGAAAACATCGGCCTTTAGCAAGCATCCTTTGATATCCAACAATGGAGTCTTCAACTTCAACACATCATTAATGGACTTGGCTTCTCCCTCTACCAAATTAACATTTGCACCACCATGCTGGGGCATGGGATTGTTGACGACATTCGGAGCCGGTGCAAGGTCGATGGCCTTTGAATCTATGAGGTCTTGAACTACGTGCTTAAAAGCTTTGCAGTTCTCAATGTCATGGCTAGGTGCCCCAGAGTGGAAGCTACACCTAGCGTTGGCGTCATAACCCACCGGAAGTCTACCAACAGGAGGAGCCAGAGTGCGCAATTGCACAAGTTGTAGTTGTTGAAGACTAGAAAGCATCTGAGCGTACGACATTGGAAGGGTGTCGAAACGCCGGTCCATCATCCTTTGCCTCTGCTGATAAGCGGGTCTGTTACCTGGTTGTTGCTGCTGTTGATACTGAGCTGGTTGACGTTGTGATTGTTGTTGTTGTAGTGGTGCTGCAGCTGGAATGGTCACAGCCGCAACATACGGTTGCTGATGATAATTCTGAAAATTATTCCTCCGGTTATCCCTGTTCTGATAAGAAGATATGGCATTTGCATCCCCTTCTCTTCTCTTCTGTCCCTGAATGAACGGCTTCTTCACCCCTGATGAGGATCCACCTCCACTCTGGCTCTTATAGGTCTTTAGGTAATTCTCCACCCTTTCTCCAGTAGAGACCACATCAGCAAAGTTGGAAGCATTGCACCCTACCAGACGCTCCAGGTAAGGTCCAGGCAGCGTATTCATGAACATGTTGGCCATTTCCTTTTCCAACATAGGAGGCTGAACACGGGAAGCTCTATCCCTCCAGCGTTGAGCGTATTCCCTGAAGCACTCATTGCCTTTAAGAGACAGATTCTGAAGTTGAGTTCTGTCCGGAGCCATGTCTGCGTTATACTGATACGGCTTCACGAAAGCCTCTGCCAAATCCCTCCAGCAACGGATGTGGGCTCTGTCCAACCTCATATACCATTCCAAGGATGCCCCAGCTAGACTATCCTGGAAGAAGTGCATAAGTAGCTTCTCGTCATCAGAGTATGCAACCATTTTACGGAAATAGGCTTGCACGTGAGTTTTGGGGCAAGAGCTGCCATTGTATTTGTCAAATACCGGGACCTTGAATTTCGGTGGCACTCTCATACCTGGGACCAGCCCTAAGTCAGCAACATCTACTCCCAGAGGATTCTGTCCTTCCACTGCTTTCAACCTCTCTTCCAGTCTTCTAAACATGGGGTCCATGCCAAAGTCTTCCTGAAGCAAGGGGAACTGATCATCCTGACCATCCTGAATAGGTTGTTGATCTAGGTTGGTACGCGGGATCGGGATAGGCCCCGGTCCATTGGGACCATTAGCCTCTCCAGCTGGAGGATCAGCCAACGTCTCCGGTTGAGTAATAGGGGGATCCCTCTGCACCAACAATCTAAGCTCCTGCTGTCCTTGAGCCACCCCTTGAACCAAATCCATGAATTGATTCATGCGAATCTTCATCTTGGCGAGCTCTGCTTGTAGGCTCTCCATTGTTCTCTGTTGATCCCTCCGGGTACCGTATCGGTGAATGCCTGAGTCAGCTATCCTGCTAGTGGGACACCAAACAATATGAGAACACTGCAGCGGTACCTGTTATGCAAGATATGACACTGAATATGTAAATGCAATGACATGTTTATCGATTCCAAAGGGTATTCTACCCCCTTGATTCCGGTCTCACATCAGGCGAATAGTGCAAGAAGACTAAGTCATGGATAAACCTATGAGATCAAGATGCAACAAAAGGAAACCAACATACAAATGAGTTCCAGGAAAGGGGCCTTAGCCAAAAGTACATCAAAAGAGGATCACCACAACAAGCCTGTGGATAATCACTACACAACAACAAAACAAAAAGTAAAGGGAGGAACATAAGCCAGGGATCAGCCTCCTGTATATAACCCATAAGGACTGCTCCTCACTTCATCCAGTAATGCCACCGTGTCGGGATGATCTGGAGATTCTGTCAAATGCCGGATAAGCAGATTCCTCTGGTGAATGATCCCATCCAGTTCGTTGATGTGCTCTCTGTAGTAATTCCCATCATCTTCTCCGAATACCTCTTCAAGTCTGGATTTCTTCAAACCTGCCAATACCTTGAGTTCTTCAATCTGTCCTCGAGCCTCATTGAGTTGTTCTGTGATGTAGCCATTAGTAGAACGGGCGCACAGAAGCTCATTGTTTTTCCCCTTCAGCAAAGTCGTCAATTTCTCTATCTGACCAGTCAGTTCGGCTACTGTCTCCTCCTCCTTTGCCTTCCGAGAAGTTGAAAATGCATCCCATTGCTCCTGCCACCCAGCTAATTTACCATGAGCATCCACTAACTGCTGCTTGACTTGCCTCAACTCAGAACTGGATGATCTCAAGGCTTCGCCTGTCTTCCTGAAGAAGTCCACCTCCACAGCAAATTTCCTCTCTGCTTCCTTTTGCACTCTGACGGCTTCCCCCTTCTGATATTCTGCCTCCTGGAATTGATGCATACAGTCTTGCAACTTCTCACTTAACTCTGAGTTCTTGGTTTGAAGTCCCTCCATGGCACTCTTCAACTTGCTGTACTCCTCTCGGCTCACCATTGTTGACTGCTCAGGAGTAGGTGGATACAAAGGTTCTTCAATAGGGAACGGCAGACCAAACTCTTCGACTCTTCCTTGAAGCCACTCTTCATACCGAGGGTAAGTTCTACAATCTCCTTTTCCAAGCACAGTTCTTCCCTTCTTGATCACCTTGAGCCAGGCCTCAGCTGCCTTACGGGATACCGTTAAATCAGGCGAAGAATGGAAAAACAGAGATTCTTCCACATCCTTTTCCAAAGGCGGAGTTCTTAAAGCATATCCAAACTGTCTAACTGCTAGAGAAGGATTATAGTTGATTCCTCCTCTTCTACCTACCAACGGAACATTTGGGAAATTCCCACAACTGTGAATAATATCTGCCCGAAGCAAGCGCTGGTCAGACCACCAAGAAATATCTTCAGCTCTCAACCCCATCAATCTCTTCGACCAACTCAACGAGCCCTTGACATTAGCGAACACTCCTGATTTGGGTAAGTGAGAACTGAACCACTTATAAAACAAAGGCACACAACAATTCAACAATCCTCCTTTTCTATTCTTATTTCTGTGGTGCACTGAATGAAAGAAATCTCCTAGCAAGGTCGGTACTGGATTTCTCAACACGAAGAGGCGTATTGCGTCCATGTCCACAAATTTGGCAACATTAGGGAACAAGACAATCCCATACACACAAAGAGCCAACACAGCATTGAAACCCCTCTGGTTACCGTCTTCCAGTTTCTTCTTTGCTTCTCCCAGTAAGAAACTCAGATGAAAACCACTAACTTCTCCCTTCTGACACATATTAGCCTTCCAGACTGACTCCTCCAAATATGTGGCTGAAGCAACCATGCTGAGATCGGGCAAAAACTCAGAACTGTAGAATAATAACTGTGACCTGATAGGAACTCTGAGAAAACTGGCAATCTCCTCCAGAGTAGGGACCAAGATATAATCCGGGAAAGTGAAACATCTCAGTGGAGGGTCATAGAACTGAAGCAGTGTGAATAGGGCGTCATGTTGATCTTTGGAAAGAACCGTGACGAAACTTAGAATCAAACCGTAATCCTTTCGGAATCCCTCTAGAGAATCAGGATCCATTAACTGCATCAACTGTTGGATGGGCTCCAAACAGACCACCAGAAACTTGTAGGCGACCAATCTCTTTCTGCCAATATCCATCTTCAGAAAAAAACCCGACCGGAATCAAGAAGAAGATTTAAACTCCCTTGAAATGGATAAACATGTGTTAAATGATGTGAATGCAAATGATGTAATGATGTGAATGCAATGCAGTGGCATGTCAATCAGGATTGCTGTATCTGCTTGAACATCTGTCGGGTTACACCGTCTGAAGAGAAAACCACTGAGGAATATAATACACGATCAAAGCTTTGCTCCAGAAAACCGGGTTGATTGGAGGTTAAGGTTTCCTGAATTTAGCCCGCCCCTCACTGGTAGGTTCTAAGAACAGAAGTTCGTCAACTTCAGCCCTTCAGTCGCGAATAATACGTTTACCACTGAAGGTTTGGCATTATTACGGGATAAAAAGACCTCCACTGACTCCCCTCAACAGGACATCCTAAAGCAAGTTCCCAGTCTCGGGGTCCTCGGGTTGATCAGTGAGAATGCGCCCACCAGAGCTAACATAATCACGTCTCGGAGGAGAGGCCTCGACTGAGTTCTCGGGAAATGGTCACCAGAGTTGACAATTTCTAGAGGAACATCATGTCGTTACGGAACATCCGTAGGACATAATATATCCAAAAGAAACCTCGTCTGGGTGTGGTTCTTCACGAACGACTTAACGTAGCAACATGCCACGCAAGCCTCATGATCATCCACTCTAAAACCTGTGTGTACACTCAAGCCTGGGTAATGGGCTTATCTCTCGTAGAACATCCCATCCCAACAAACAAACAACAGCTCCAACAGATACAGCAGATGAATGCAAGCGAGTAAGTAAATAAAATATACAAAAGCATGAATACCCAATAAACAAGAAATCACACAAGCTAGGAGGGACTCGCTTAGGGAAGATGGACCAGCAAGAGGTCAACTTCTTATTGTCCCCAGCAGAGTCGCCAGCTGTCGCAACCTGAAAAATACAGTGCGAAAAAAAAAAAAACCGGCGAAAGAAAAAGACAGAAGAGTCGCCACCGTGCGTTATTCATCCCAAAGGAGGGAAAGGAAACGCTCGAAGTAAACCTGAAAAAGGAAAGGACAAGACGGGGTCTCGCAACCAAATCTTGGGTTCGGGAGTCGGTTATGCGAAGGGAAGGTATTAGCACCCCTACGCATCCATAGTACTCTACGGGATCCACTTTTGTGGTTTTTGTCTAAAGGGTGTGGGTTTACCTAATGTGTTTATTTACTAAAAGGGTTAAGAGAAATGACTCGTGCGGATGTCGCATCCACTGCATACGTATCTCATCTGAATATGAGAATCAGAGTCTTCGTAGCTCGGCTGACCTATGGGTTAGGGGATGTGTGCTCGCTAAGACATCGCGTCTTATGCCTACGTATCTCATCTGGAATGAGAATCAGAGCAAGCCGTAGTTCGGCTAACTACGGGGTTATGGATTGGGTTTTGGACGAACGACGTCACTACGCAATCTACCGGATGCTCGACCTTTGGAGACTTACTCGCCTGTAGTAGAAGGAATAAACGTGTTGCTTTGGGTTTTAGGGTTTGGGATGCTCGAGGGCAAACAGGCAGTCCTTGACGAAGGAACCGCGCTACCTGTGGGGATACGAATACAAAACACAAAACATGTATCTCAAAGTAAAATGCCACCAAGGGGCTCAGACATTGCCTCCTATCGAGGTCTTCCAGCTAAGAAAGCGATAAAGCATGAGAAAGGGAAACAATTACCACACGGATAAAGATCCGAAGCTATAGCAGTTAAAGGGTTAGCAACCCTGAGATCTCTCCAGCTAGACCATCAAAAAAAATCAGTCAATACGAGTAATCTGAATAAACCTCCGAATGGTATCCCTGCAAGAGTGTATGAGTCCTCACAAAAACTCGACAGAAAGGTTAGACAAACAAGATGAGATCCCGGGAAAACAATGGCATGGCAACACCAAAAACAGGTTAGAACAAAACAGAACAAAAGCAGATACGGTCACGTTCGCGACTGCTTCGCCTAGCGAAGGCTTAGCGAAGCTTCGCTGCAGGCTCGCCTAGCGAAGCGGCTAGCGAAGGCCTGCAGGTTTTGGATTCCTCCTTGATAACAGTTCGATCTCTATGATCTGAAACCCTGTGGTATCCAACTCATAGACAAAAATGATTAAAACATTCAAGGTATTGTTATACATATTCATACACAAATGTAAACCCGTGGGCAAAACCAGATGTTACCTCATATATTCACAATATTCAAATTCGAGGCGTAAAGTAGTAGGAACAAAGGCATACCTGATGAGAGAGACTTGAATGGTGCGGCCGGATCTGCAAAGTAGCACTGGGGTTCGTGTGAGGCGGAGTGAACTTCTCAGAGCTGCCTGAAGATTGCTGCAGAGTAGTTCCTAGGTCTCTTTCTCCAGTCTCTAAACATGGGGTCCATGCCAAAGTCTTCCTGAAGCAAGGGGAACTGATCATCCTGACCATCCTGAATAGGTTGTTGATCTAGGTTGGTACGCGGGATCGGGATAGGCCCCGGTCCATTGGGACCATTAGCCTCTCCAGCTGGAGGATCAGCCAACGTCTCCGGTTGAGTAATAGGGGGATCCCTCTGCACCAACAATCTAAGCTCCTGCTGTCCTTGAGCCACCCCTTGAACCAAATCCATGAATTGATTCATGCGAATCTTCATCTCGGTGAGCTCTGCTTGTAGGCTCTCCATTGTTCTCTGTTGATCCCTCCGGGTACCGTATCGGTGAATGCCTGAGTCAGCTATCCTGCTAGTGGGACACCAAACAATATGAGAACACTGCAGCGGTACCTATTATGCAAGATATGACACTGAATATGTAAATGCAATGACATGTTTATCGATTCCAAAGGGTATTCTACCCCTTTGATTCCGGTCTCACATCAGGCGAATAGTGCAAGAAGACTAAGTCATGGATAAACCTATGAGATCAAGATGCAACAAAAGGAAACCAACATACAAATGAGTTCCAGGAAAGGGGCCTTAGCCAAAAGTACATCAAAAGAGGATCCCCACAACAAGCCTGTGGATTATCACTACACAACAACAAAACAAAAAGTAAAGGGAGGAACATAAGCCAGGGATCAGCCTCCTGTATACAACCCATAAGGACTGCTCCTCACTTCATCCAGTAATGCCACCGTGTCGGGATGATCTGGAGATTCTGTCAAATGCCGGATAAGCAGATTCCTCTGGTGAATGATCCCATCCAGTTCGTTGATGTGCTCTCTGTAGTAATTCCCATCATCTTCTCCGAATACCTCTTCAAGTCTGGATTTCTTCAAACCTGCCAATACCTTGAGTTCTTCAATCTGTCCTCGAGCCTCATTGAGTTGTTCTGTGATGTAGCCATTAGTAGAACGGGCGCACAGAAGCTCATTGTTTTTCCCCTTCAGCAAAGTCGTCAATTTCTCTATCTGACCAGTCAGTTCGGCTACTGTCTCCTCCTCCTTTGCCTTCCGAGAAGTTGAAAATGCATCCCATTGCTCCTGCCACCCAGCTAATTTACCATGAGCATCTACTAACTGCTGCTTGACTCGCCTCAACTCAGAACTGGATGATCTCAAGGCTTCGTCTGTCTTCCTGAAGAAGTCCACCTCCACAGCAAATTTCCTCTCTGCTTCCTTTTGCACTCTGACGGCTTCCCCCTTCTGATATTCTTCCTCCTGGAATTGATGCATACAGTCTTGCAACTTCTCACTTAACTCTGAGTTCTTGGTTTGAAGTCCCTCCATGGCACTCTTCAACTTGCTGTACTCCTCTCGGCTCACCATTGTTGACTGCTCAGGAGTAGGTGGATACAAAGGTTCTTCAATAGGGAACGGCAGACCAAACTCTTCGACTCTTCCTTGAAGCCACTCTTCATACCGAGGGTAAGTTCTACAATCTCCTTTTCCAAGCACAGTTCTTCCCTTCTTGATCACCTTGAGCCAGGCCTCAGCTGCCTTACGGGATATCGTTAAATCAGGCGAAGAATGGAAAAACAGAGATTCTTCCACATCCTTTTCCAAAGGCGGAGTTCTTAAAGCATATCCAAACTGTCTAACTGCTAGAGAAGGATTATAGTTGATTCCTCCTCTTCTACCTACCAACGGAACATTTGGGAAATTCCCACAACTGTGAATAATATCTGCCCGAAGCAAGCGCTGGTCAGACCACCAAGAAATATCTTCAGCTCTCAACCCCATCAATCTCTTCGACCAACTCAACGAGCCCTTGACATTAGCGAACACTCCTGATTTGGGTAAGTGAGAACTGAACCACTTATAAAACAAAGGCACACAACAATTCAACAATCCTCCTTTTCTATTCTTATTTCTGTGGTGCACTGAATGAAAGAAATCTCCTAGCAAGGTCGGTACTGGATTTCTCAACACGAAGAGGCGTATTGCGTCCATCTCCACAAATTTGGCAACATTAGGGAACAAGACAATCCCATACACACAAAGAGCCAACACAGCATTGAAACCCCTCTGGTTACCGTCTTCCAGTTTCTTCTTTGCTTCTCCCAGTAAGAAACTCAGATGAAAACCACTAACTTCTCCCTTCTGACACATATTAGCCTTCCAGACTGACTCCTCCAAATATGTGGCTGAAGCAACCATGCTGAGATCGGGCAAAAACTCAGAACTGTAGAACAATAACTGTGACCTGATAGGAACTCTGAGAAAACTGGCAATCTCCTCCAGAGTAGGGACCAAGATATAATCCGGGAAAGTGAAACATCTCAGTGGAGGGTCATAGAACTGAAGCAGTGTGAATAGGGCGTCATGTTGATCTTTGGAAAGAACCGTGACGAAACTTAGAATCAAACCGTAATCCTTTCGGAATCCCTCTAGAGAATCAGGATCCATTAACTGCATCAACTGTTGGATGGGCTCCAAACAGACCACCAGAAACTTGTAGGCGACCAGTCTCTTTCTGCCAATATCCATCTTCAGAAAAAAACCCGACCGGAATCAAGAAGAAGATTTAAACTCCCTTGAAATGGATAAACATGTGTTAAATGATGTGAATGCAAATGATGTAATGATGTGAATGCAATGCAGTGGCATGTCAATCAGGATTGCTGTATCTGCTTGAACATCTGTCGGGTTACACCGTCTGAAGAGAAAACCACTGAGGAATATAATACACGATCAAAGCTTTGCTCCAGAAAATCGGGTTGATTGGAGGTTAATGTTTCCTGAATTTAGCCTGCCCCTCACTGGTAGGTTCTAAGAACAGAAGTTCGTCAACTTCAGCCCTTCAGTCGCGAATAATACGTTTACCACTGAAGGTTTGGCATTATTACGGGATAAAAAGACCTCTACTGACTCCCCTCAACAGGACATCCTAAAGCAAGTTCCCAGTCTCGGGGTCCTCGGGTTGATCAGCGAGAATGCGCCCACCAGAGCTAACATAATCACGTCTCGGAGGAGAGGCCTCGACTGAGTTCTCGGGAAATGGTCACTAGAGTCGACAATTTCTAGAGGAACATCATGTCGTTACGGAACATCCGTAGGACATAATATATCCAAAAGAAACCTCGTCTGGGTGTGGTTCTTCACGAACGACTTTACGTAGCAACATGCCACGCAAGCCTCATGATCATCCACTCTAAAACCTGTGTGTACACTCAAGCCTGTGTAATGGGCTTATCTCTCGTAGAACATCCCATCCCAACAAACAAACAACAGCTCCAACAGATACAGCAGATGAATGCAAGCGAGTAAGTAAATAAAATATACAAAAGCATGAACACCCAATAAACAAGAAATCACACAAGCTAGGAGGGACTCGCTTAGGGAAGATGGACCAGCAAGAGGTCAACTTCTTATTGTCCCCAGCAGAGTTGCCAGCTGTCGCAACCTGAAAAATTCAGTGCGCGAAAAAACAACCGGCGAAAGAAAAAGACAGAAGAGTCGCCACCGTGCGTTATTTATCCCAAGGGAGGGAAAGGAAACGCTCGAAGTAAACCTGAAAAAGGAAAGGACAAGACGGGGTCTCGCAACCAAATCTTGGGTTCGGGAGTCGGTTATGCGAAGGGAAGGTATTAGCACCCCTACGCATCCATAGTACTCTACGGGATCCACTTTTGTGGTTTTTGTCTAAAGGGTGTGGGTTTACCTAATGTGTTTATTTACTAAAAAGGTTAAGAGAAATGACTCGCGCGGATGTCGCATCCACTGCATACGTATCTCATCTGAATATGAGAATCAGAGTCTTCGTAGCTCGGCTGACCTATGGGTTAGGGGATGTGTGCTCGCTAAGACATCGCGTCTTATGCCTACGTATCTCATCTGGAATGAGAATCAGAGCAAGCCGTAGTTCGGCTAACTACGGGGTTATGGATTGGGTTTTGGACGAACGACGTCACTACGCAATCTACCGGATGCTCGACCTTTGGAGACTTACTCGCCTGTAGTAGAAGGAGTAAACGTGTTGCTTTGGGTTTTAGGGTTTGGGATGCTCGAGGGCAAACAGGCAGTCCTTGACGAAGGAACCGCGCTACCTGTGGGGGATACGAATATAAAACACAAAACATGTATCTCAAAGTAAAATGCCACCAAGGGGCTCAGACATTGCCTCCTATCGAGGTCTTCCAGCTAAGAAAGCGATAAAGCATGAGAAAGGGAAAAAATTACCATACGGATAAAGATCCGAAGCTATAGCAGTTAAAGGGTTAGCAACCCTGAGACCTCTCCAGCTAGACCATCAAAGAAAATCAGTCAATACGAGTAATCTGAATAAACCTCCGAATGGTATCCCTGCAAGAGTGTATGAGTCCTCACAAAAACTCGACAGAAAGGTTAGACAAACAAGATGAGATCCCGGGAAAACAATGGCATGGCAACACCAAAAACAGGTTAGAACAAAACAGAACAAAAGCAGATACTGTCACGTTCGCGACTGCTTCGCCTAGCGAAGCTTCACTACAGGCTCGCCTAGCGAAGGCCTGCGGGTTTTGGATTCCTCCTTGATAACAGTTCGATCTCTATGATCCGGAACCCTGTGGTATCCAACTCATAAACAAAAATGATTAAAACATTCAAGGTATTGTTATACATATTCATACACAAATGTAAACCCGTGGGCAAAACCAGATGTTACCTCATATATTCACAATATTCAAATTTGAGGCGTAAAGTAGTAGGAACAAAGGCATACCTGATGAGAGAGACAGATTAGGATTGAATGGTGCGGCCGGATCTGCAAAGTAGCACTAGGGTTCGTGTGAGGCGGAGTGAACTTCTCAGAGCTGCCTGAAGATTGCTGCAGAGTAGTTCCTAGGTCTCTTTCTCCAGTCTCTGGTCTTTTCTGTTCAGCCAGTGTTCCCCTTATCTCATTGACTACTCTGGTATTTATAGGCCAAATTTCGCAGCTTGTGGGCTTTGAATGGGGACAGCTCAAGCCCAAAACTTTTTTGTTATGTTCTGCAATACGCGCCCTTCGCCTAGCGAAGGATCTGTTCGCCTAGCGAGCATGACAGTACTCTTCGCTAGGCGAAGCATCTGCTCGCCTAGCGAGCATGACAACTCAGCAGCAGATTCTCGCTTCTTCCACCTTGGCGATTTGTACGGTGAATAGGCCTCATCTGGCCCTGTTGGTAGTACCTCAAGTCTTTTCCTTGTGTTGACTGACCATTTGAATAAAACCCACAAAGTGTCCTGAATGATGTCCGAGCTTCTTGGAGCTAATCCCGATTGACATGATGCAATGTGGTATGAAATGCTAAATGACCTAAAAAGTGAATGCATGAATGAGGAGGGCAAATTTTGGGGTGTTACACTGGTGTTGTTATTGTTGCAAGGCTGGTAAGCCTGTTGTTGTTGACGATGTTGTTGTTGTGGTTTTTATTGAACTTCTCTGAAAGCAGGTGCTATGTGAGCCACCTGGTGTTGGTTGATAGTTGGACGAACTTCTTTCCTCCTCACAGAGGGCCTTCTCTTAACATGGGAATAAACAGCATGAGTCTCCCTCTCTTTCTTCCTAGAAAACCCTTCATACTTCTTTGCTGAGGAACCATCATCACGAGATAAACGTCCTTCACGGACCCCTTCTTCTAGCCTCATCCCTATATTCACCATTTCGGTGAAGTCCGAGGGAGCACTAGCGATCATGCGCTCGTAATAGAAAGAGCTCAAAGTCTTCAGGAAGATCTTTGTCATCTCCTTCTCCTCCAAGGGTGGCACTATCTGAGCTGCCAATTCTCGCCACCTCTGGGCGTATTCCTTGAAGGTTTCCTTGTCTTTTGGGGACATTGCCCTCAATTGGTCTCCGTCTGGAGCCATATCCATATTATATTTATACTTCTTTACAAAGGCCTCGCCTAGATCGTTGAAAGTGCAGATACTTGCACTCTCCAGCCCCATATACCAACGAAGCGCAGCACCTGTCAGGCTATCCTGAAAGTAGTGAATCAGCAGTTGATCATTGTCAGTTTGTGTTGACATCTTGCGAGCATACATCACAAGATGGATGAGTGGACATGCATTTCCCTTGTACTTTTCAAATTCAAGCACTTTGAATTTAACAGGGATTTTAACGTTGGGCACCAAGCACAACTCAGCAACACTCTTCCCAAAGAGGTCCTTACCTCTCAAAGTCTTCAGTTCCTTGCACAGCTCAAGGAATTTATCTTTCATCTCGTCCATTTTCTCATATACGTTCGGGCCCTCAGATGGCTCGGAATGATAAATGGTGTCTTCTACATGCGGGAGAGTGTGCACAACGGGAGGTGGCACAGACAGGACTGGGCTAGATGCCGGTATAGAAGCAAGAGTAGGGGCAAAACCCTCTGCATGAAATTAGATGGCATTCCCCAAGGGAATCCAGCTGGCATAGTAGGAGCGAAGTGGACTGTTGCAGCAGGCACTGTTGATGTAGCTACCTCAGAAATGACCGTCCTCGCGGGAGGAGTTGCAGGAGTTGGTGAAGCTTGACTTTGCGCAGCCAGAACTGACTCCATCATGGCAGTCAATCTAGCAATCTCTTCCTTCAGGTCCCTGTTCTCTTGCTCGAGATGTTCCATTATCTTCGGATGATTTGCTCTGGTGTTATACCGGTGCGTCAACTTGTCTTCAAAATAAATGAAGAGCAAAGAGTTAGACCACTGATCAAGAGCTCGAAACAAAACCTTCTCATGCATATGATGCATGCAATACTTGTGCACATGATTTGTTTTTTTATCATAGGAACTTTATAGAGATCTATTTGCAAACATTTGGAAAATATTGAACTTTTAAGACCTATATGGAATACTCATAGCAATAATATTTGGAAACTTTTTACACCAAGGGAGTAGTACAATTTTGGTAACCAAATATAATACAAGAGAAAAGGAGAATAAACATCCTATGGAGCCCTAGAAGAAATCATACAAAGCCTTCAAGATCGGAAGATAAGTTGCACGAAGCCACTTCACCTCTCTCTCATAAGCTGCTTCCATATCGGCCTTCTCCTTGGCGAGCTGATCATACTTCCTCTTCCAAAAACTAGATGAGTGAGGAATAAGAGAAGTAACCACATCATCAGGCTCATCAATAACCTGATGCTCTAGAAACTCTATCATTGCATCCTTATCTTTGAGCTATTGAAGAAGTTCCTCACGCTCATGAACCCATGCACGCGACCGGTCTTCGTATCTCAACTTCTCTACTCCTTGATTAGGAAGGGTTGAAGGCCCAACCATAATCATAGGGGTAGGTCTCGGATACTCATACGACATGCGGTACTCGAGAGCTCTCTTCCATACCCAAGAGGCGTAAGGTTCCAAAGCGACACAATTCTTTGGACCAAGCTCATTCCTCCCTTTCCTATGAACCTTGCGCCAGGCGCGGACCATCCTATCCTTCAAGTTTTGGGGATCTTTACTCTCTATAAAGAATAATCCTTCCAACGAAATGTTGTTAGGTTCATCCTTTAAAGGGAACCCAAGCTGACGGCGAGCCAAAGCAGGGTTGTAGTTAATTCCACCACATGTACCAAGAAGAGGTACATTGGAGAACTCACCACAAGAGTCAATAATCTGAACGCCATCATAAACACGATTATACCAAGAGATATCATCATTATTGAGAGACATAAGTCTCGTGGACCACCGTAGACATCCCTTGTTCTCCTTGAAGGCAAGCGTCTGAGGCAAGTGCGAAATAAACCACTTGTACAACAGAGGCAGACAGGACACAATGGAACCACCACCCTTTGCGTTCCTCATATGCAAAGAGAAATGAGTGTCACCCAACAGAGTCGGAACGGGATTAAGAGAAGAGAAAATCCTAATAGCATTCACATCCACGAAGTTGTCAATGTTGGGAAATAACACTAGCCCATAGATGAGGAGTACAAATATGGCTTCAAAAGCTTCCTTATTCATGGCCTTCCCAAACAAGGTAGCTTTGACAATTAGAAAATCAGAAGGGAGACCTTGAATTCCACCTTTGGTAGTCATATGACAACAATGTCAGATACATCTACATGAAGCATGTTAGCAATCTCTTGAGAAGACGGAATCTTCTCTAAACCACTGAATGGCAACTAATCAAGAATGGGTATACCCACGTGATAGGCATACTCCTCAAGTGTAGGTGTCGTATCGCAAAAAACAACCGGTGGGAAAAGACACAGAGCCGCCACCGTGCGTTATTCATCCCAAAGGAGGGAAAGGAAACACTCGAAGTAAACCTGGAAAGGAAATGGTCTTACGACCAGAGATTGCTAGGATCGGGAGTCGGTTACGCAAGGGGAAGGTATTAGAACCCCCTCACGTCCGTCGTACTCGACGGGATCCACGCTCAAAAGAATAGAAAAAGGTTGCTGAATAACTGCTCAAAGAATGCACACACACTGGAATAAAACACAGACGGAAGAAGACGGAGGAAGCGGACTCGGCAGGGTGTCGCATCCTGGGCCTACGTAGTTTGTCAGAAACAAATATCAGAGTCGATGTAGTTCGAGGAAATGGAGATCGGGCTCGCTAGGATATCGCATCCCATGCCTACGTATCTCATCTGGAATAAGAATCAGAGCTACCGTAGTTCAGCTAATGCACGCTGAAACAAAACACAACACAAAGACGCTGAGACGTCCAAAAGAAACAAACTCAACAAGGAAACGGAATGCCAATAGCTGGGCTTACATCCGACTCCAAACAAACAGCACAAGGAAACTGAATGCCAATCAATGGGCTTACATCCGACTCCAAACAAATAAACAATCGCTAACCAGCGAACAACAAAGGTTCTCCAACTGACAAACTAAAAAGGAGTCTAGAACTCGAGCCTAGTAGCTGTCAAGCAAAACACACGCAAAAAAGAAAAGGGTGCCCGGAGAGATCTCGCACGATCTCCTGCCTACGTACCTCATCTAGTATGAGGATCAGGGCGACGTAGTTCCCCTTTACAGGGGAGAAACTTTCTCCTAACCAGAGACCGGGGAATAACAGACTAAAAGGGAGACTAACTCGAGCCTAATAGTCATCATGCAAATTATAACCCTAGGTTGAGGTCTCTAACAAGAGTTTGACTCACACAGGCAGTGAGTCAACTCAAGTCTATCTCTACGTACGTTCAACTTCCTCGAAAGTTGATCATACGACTCCTACAGAAAGGAGATGAGAAGCAAAAGCAGATAAACATCAAAAACAATCATCACACACTATATGCAAACAAGCGGCTCATACAAGGCTGGGCTTTAGTCAAGGGGTCATATCAACCTCGACAAACAAGCCAACACTAGAAAGGGTGTCTGAGGCTCTTAACCATTGACATTGACCGTCAGGGTGAGCAGATGAAAGGTAATGAGGGTTGGACCTCATAGCTCTTAACCCGGGCCTGGGTGAGCTTGAATCAATGAAAACGTGGGGGTCCAGAATGAGGGACCCTACTCCACTTGACTGACACTGTACAAGATTTGGGGGACGTGTCCAAGAGCATCAGCACGTAGTGCGAGCTTAATGGACGACTCAACGGTTAACAGGGGACTGGCTACTAGTCCCTTCTATCTGTCAATTGCCTCTTCACTTAGGAGGACTTAAAGTACATGGCACAAAAGTAAACAAACACAGTCATTGCCTCTTCAGGAGGACTTCAGCCAAATGCCTGCCAAAAGAAACGACAGGCTTCCAGACTACATGGAGTTAGAGGATGATTACCTAGGTGGTATGCCAACCACAAGCAAAGCAAAGCTCAAGCAATGAGCTAAAAAGACTAAAGTACCTGTAAGAAAGTCAAACAAGTCAATATTCACATTCAGACAAATCCAACAAACAGTCAACAGTGTTACAACCAATATGCATGCAAGGCAAGTCAATAACTCAACAACTCAACTGAGTTCATCACCAATGATCCTACAACACAACCAAGGTTAGTGGACAAAGCAAATTTGCATCTCAAGTCATAAGATTGCATCAACCACTAGAGCTAATAGCTTGAACCTGAAATACAAAGCTCAAAAGATGAGTACAAACCACTAGTCCAAGACTAGGGTCAAAGGCAAAGCAAAAAGTCAAAACAGCAACCAATATTCAACATGAAGCACATTTATTCAAGTAAGAACATGTCCTAAAAAGGACCAAACTCAAATCAATAAGCAAAGCCATCTAAAGCACAAAATAAGGCAAAGGCAATTACAAAGCACACAATTGGACATTAAGAGTATAAATTCCATATTAAAACAGAAATGAATCAAATAACCATGGAAATTTTTATATGCACACAACATGTTAAACACAAGCATCATGCAAAAAATTGGAATCAGAAAAGCTCAATTGACATGTATATGAAAATGAACAAGAGCAACATCAAATTGTGTGACACACATTGTCACACCATACATCTATGTGTCCAAAACAGAAATGAAAAATGCTAAAAATGCCAAACCAAACCTCACAAATCATGTATCATGTTAGGAATCAGCATATCAAATTTCAAATTAATTGGACAATGTATGAGCATTTCACAAGAGAATTGGTACAACATGTCACGTTTTGCACCATGATCAAATAACAATTCACCATTCAAAATACAGAAATGATAAAATCAGGAAATGAATACCACAAAATAATAGACATCAAGATGAACATGTAGCAAAAAATTTGGGTTGATTTGGATTAATTTTCTAATTGTTATGATTTTTTGAATCTGATGAAAACAATGAAAATAATGGAAAAGCAATGGAAAATGTTAATATGAATTAAAAATGGACAATGCCACCAACAGGGATCGAACCAAGGGCACATCAAAACACTGTCGTTTGGACTAAGGAAATCAAAAGGAAATTAAAATGTCATTCGCTGGGAATCGAAGCGAGGTTGGAGGCGCATCCAAAACGCTGCCGTTTTGGTCAAGGCAATTAAATGGAGAAAACAGACGTGAGGGAGGAATCGAACAGAGGACTGCGCGCTAACATAAAAACCCTAGGCGCTTGAACCAGATGACCGGAACAGTGCTTCCGGTCATCTTCCCCGGCCAAACTCCGGCGAGCAACAGTACACACTCATAATTTTTTTTTGCAGAATTTAACAATATAAATATGGTTGGAAAGGTCTCGGCGAGTAGATCACGAATATCCTATTACCTAAGCCTAGTTCATCATGCATTTTCTAAATCGAAGCAAAGAAGTTTCTAGATTTAAACTTTAATTCAACATAACCTCAACAATTCTCAACCAAAATTAAATCTAATCACATCAGAATTCTCACCACAACGAGATCTACACAATCAAATACATGAAATAGCAAATGGTGAAGGTCGAAAATACACCTACTTGGAATGGCAGTGTTGAAAAACAGTGTTCTCGAGCCTCCAAATGATCCAAATCTTCTCCAACAACCATGATTTGAAGCTTTGAATAAGGATTAGTGGTTGAAAGCTCCTAGATCTTGCTTAATTTGAACCTTCCATTGATGTGTTCATGTGCTTGAATGTCTTCAAAAGCAGCTCAAATTCCACGAACAATAGATGAATCATGCTCCAAATTCCATGAAGATGCAGGATCTATGAAGAAAATGTGTGTTTATATGAAGAATTTTTGAATTTCAATGAGAGAGAATTTTGGAGGGAAAAATGGATTCTAGATCTAGAAATGTGATTGTGAGCAATTCTGTTATGATTTGTTATTTATACCATGTACTAATCACTCTGCTAATCCAAATTTGTAATGGTTAATGAAAATTAGCAAGAATTGGAATGGAATGCAAAAAATGGATAATGATGTACCATGGCCATGCACCACGTGAATAGTAGCATGCAAATGCTCACATTCACTTAAAATCAGCCAATGAACACAATGCAAGTGGAATTTTACTCATGTGAGGCACCAAATTTGAATTCCCCATTTTCCCTCCAAAATACACTTGAATGGACATATGATCATGTGAACTTTTTTCATGCAATGCAATGCTTGATTTGGAAAATATTGGTCATGACATGCAATATGCAAAAAGAGTGGCTTAAATTGGAGTTTTGAATCAAAAGTTATGGCACTTTGAAGTTTCATGCACACTTGGTGATCATTTGCTCATAACTTCTCAACCATTCATCAGATGCTCATGATCTTGGACTTTTTGGAAATGGTAGAGAAAGATCTTAAACTTTCATGTTGATAAAAATTTCATTTGAAGCTTATTTGATATTGGAAAGTCAAGTTGAATATGGTCCAAAAACTTGCCATTTTTGGAAACTTTCAATTACAGGTCACTTTCCATTTTTGGAAACTTTTGTCCTGACCTCAAATTCTTCAATATTGATGTTTGTAATGACAAATGAACCTCTTTTGAACATGAATGAAGTGTTGAAACTCATTTCTCCACCTCCTAGCCCTTAGTTGACTTTCTGTTGACTGTATAGGTCCTCAAATGACCTAGACATGCTCTGACCAGCTTGAGCCTCAATCACTTGGGGAAATGGCTCAGAAATGAAACCCTAGCTCAAATAAGCTCAATAGAATGATCATGTGATCCTCATTCCATAAAAATACCTCATCTCCTTGAAAATCCCTGATTGGAAGAATGCAATTGATTAGGGTTGACCAGAGGTCAAAACCCTAATCCTAAGGAACTGGAGCATGCACAATGGAGCCCTTAAAGATGACATAACCATGATGATGGTAATATACCCCTGCAATCAAGACACTGCTCAACCTTTGAAGGATCAAGAAACCCTAATGCACTGCAAACCCTCAGATGGTTGATCATCAATTCAATAAGACCCTCAGGCTTGAACCATATACCACCTCCATCTTCTGAACAAGACCTTAGAGGATGATCTCTTATTCCATATGATATGCAATATACAAATGCCTAATGTCCTAAAACATGAAATACAATATGCTAAACTAGTCCCAAGAAGAGGAGGGCAAATTTTGAGGTGTTACAGCTGCCCCTATTCAATCCACTGTGAACCTGTCGATATGAACAGCCTCGGCTTTCAGATGATCAGGGTGAAGAGTGATTGAATACCAAGAACAGACGAACAATTTGCGCTCCGCTGGGGATTATTTTTTTTTTCTTTTCTTGAACCCCAAAACTTTCTGATGTTTTTCTTCTCTTGAACCCCGGTACTTCTTTGATTGATTTTTTTTTTTGCTTTTTCTTGGACCCCAGACAACTATTTTCGCGCGTATGATCCCTGATCACCGCATTTGAACCCTGACAACTTCATAACACTCCTGTTTGCCAAACAATGAACCCCGATCTCCATTTGAACCCCAGTCGTCCGAAGATAACTCACGATCGCCGTTGTGAACCCCATTCTCCAGAAAACACCCCGTGTCTCCCTTTCTCCATTTGAACCCCGTTCTCCAGAAAATGCCGCAACACTTCCTTCTCTCCATTTGAACCCCGTTCTCCAGAAAATGCCGCAACACTTCCTTCTCTCCATTTGAACCCCGTTCTCCATTTTCTTGTGATAATTCTGCTGGCAACACCGGAAATAACACCAAACACCACTCTGATGGCGACATATCAGAGGGTACACCTCCTCAACAGGAAGGTAATCATGTGCATTTCTTCCTTCGAAGATACCCATAACGACTTCTGTTGGCCTCGCCAAAGTCTAAGGTGACACATGATCAGAAGACAATCCTGAGGACCTCATCCCGGATATAATCTTCAACTCCAATCTCCATTTGAACTCCGTTCTCCAGAAAATGCCGCAACACTTCCTTTTCTCCATTCTTCGATTTTCGCGCTGATCGTGTAACATTCTTTGATCTTTATTTCCATCTCCGCTCGACGGAAAATTTTCCTCCAATATCACACTACTGGGGAACATTGTTGCTCCAACGTCATGATGCTAAACTCCTCAGAGTAACATCTTCACCAACCGGCGAAACCAAATCTCAAACGGTAACCACGGCTTGAGTAACATCTTCATCAGCCGGCGAAACCAAATCTCAAACGGTAACCACGGCTTGAGACTAGCTTATGCTTGCAATGCTGATGCATGATGATTTTTTTTTAGCGTAATGCTCCATAACCATGGAAATGCTACGCAATAAGGTATGCAATATGCTATGCTTCTCTAAATGATGAATGCATAAAAAGGTATCCCTCCCAGGGGACTCTACTGGGGAGCTCGAGGCACTCTGCTGAGAACCTGGTACCACTCCAAATCTCCAACCTGCCGGGGAATTGCACTGCTGTTGGGGAAAGGACAACCCTCACCAGGGATGACCTCCACTGAACCCGATCCACTTGGGGACTTCGCTAGGGAAGAAACCACCAACGCACTCTGCGGGGAAAGCAGCAATCTTCGACTTGCTGGGGAAGAATCCACCAACACGCTCTTCAGGCCTGACTGCCGAGGAAACACCGATCTTGAATCCGCTGGGGATATAACAACCTCAAACCTGCTAAGGAAATAACACACTTCAGACTTGGCTGCCTTGAATCCACTGGGGGATACAGAATACTTGTCCTGGAACACCTGTCGACTCATCGACCACTGGCATTCACTATTTAACCACAGCGTCAGCTTTCCACTTTTGAGAGCTCCCAGACTCGTCTGGACTTTTCTGATTCATCACCTTGTATTCTTGACTTCTCCGTACTCTACGGAGATCGAACCCCTCAAATTGGTATCAACTTTCCAATTCTTCAGACTTTGAAGAGTCTTCTTGATTAATCCTCCAGGATCATCGCACGTTCTTCCGTCGACTTTTCACCGTTCCTCCATTCCTCGTCCCTGATTGGACTCCACGAGGATCTTTTGTCAAAAGGCTTCACATCACAACCTGCAAGTGAGTGAAAATATCTAACAACACCTGCAAAAGAGATCATTAGATAAAAACGTGCCCCAGGCGCCAAAATTTCCACACCTAGGTAACTCAACCTTCCGAATAAGATTTACGGCTTTCAATCTTATGAACATGCATTGAAAGGGACCTGTATGTCTCAAAATGCAAATATTCTTTATCAAAATAAATGGATGTTTTTGCACTCAAAGCGGTAATGAAAACAAAAACAAAATTATTTGACTGAATATGCATTTATTGATTGAAAAAGGTGGCTCATAACCGAGCAATACAAAGGAAGCAATCCCTGAAAAGAGGTAATTGCACACAAAAGGAAAAATCTATCCTAATGACAATGTGAAACCGTGATCTCATCGAGTTCCAACTCGGTTACACCCCATATGTCCTCAAGACTCTCCGTGCTTTCTGCCTTCTGAACAAGACGCTTCCGACCGATCCCTGCCGGGGATTATCCATGTGTCTTAACCAAAACACAAACGATCATGCTAGACGCAGTTGTTCGTTTCAATCCCTCTTTTGCCTGGACCGCCCTTTCGGGTTTTCAATCCACCGGGATACCCTTTTTTGCCCAAGTCGCCCTTATGGGGTTTTCGACTTGCCGGGTGTACAATTTTTCCTTTTATCCCTAATTTTTGCCCGAACCTTTTCATTTTTCTTTTTGGTTCGCCGGGATGCCCATTTTTGCCTGGACTATTTTATTCTTTTTGTCCAGCGGGTCTCTTATACGAAGTATTTTTTAACTGCGTCTGCATTCACAGGGGATGGAAAATCCTCGCCATCCATGGTCGTCAACAACAAGGCTCCGCCAGAGAAAACCTTCTTGACCACGAATGGACCTTCATAATTGGGTGTCCACTTGCCCCTACAATCGTTCTGAGGAGGAAGGATCCTTTTCAACACCAGATCTCCTACGTGATACACACGAGGTCGCACCTTTCGGTCAAAAGCACGCTTCATCCGCTGCTGGTACAACTGCCCATGACAAATGGCTGCCAGCCTTTTTTCCTCAATCAGGCTCAACTCTTCGTACCGAGTCCGTACCCATTCAGCCTCTTCCAATTTCACGTCCATCAGGACCCGTAACGACGGAATCTGAACCTCAACTGGTAGCACGGCTTCCATCCCATACACAAGTGAGAAAGGCGTTGCCCTAGTAGATGTATGCACCGAGGTCCGGTACCCATGCAATGCAAACGGCAACATCTCGTGCCAATCCTTATAAGTCACGACCATCTTCTACACAATCTTCTTAATATTCTTATTGGCTGCCTCGACCGCCCCATTCATCTTCGGACGATAAGGAGAAGAATTGTGATGCTCAATCTTGAACTCTTGACACAGTTCTGCCATCATCTTATTGTTGAGATTAGAACCATTATCAGTAATGATTCTTTCGGGAACCCCATATCTGCAAAGGATGTCTCTCTTGAGAAACCTGGCCACGACCTGCTTCGTCACATTGGCATAAGAGGCTGCTTCCACCCACTTGGTGAAGTAATCAATAGCCACTAATATAAACCGGTGCCCATTCGAAGCCGTAGGCTCAATCTTCCCGATCATATCAATGCCCCACATAGCAAACGGCCACGGAGACGACATCAAACTTAACGGGTTTGGAGGCACGTGCACCTTGTCAGCATAAATCTGGCATTTATGACACTTCTGCATGAAATTGAAACATTGGGCCTCCATCGTCATCCAATAATACCCAGCTCTTAACAGCTTCTTCACCATTGCATTTCCACTGGCATGGGTACCGAACGACCCCCCGTGAACCTCTTTCATCAATTGGCTTGCTTCTTTATCATCAACACATCTGAGCAAAACCCAATCGAAATTCCGCTTGTACAAAACTCCATCCTTGTTCAGATAGAACACCATGGCCAACCTCCTCAGAGTCTTTCGGTCCTTGTTAGATGCTCCCTCAGGATACTCCTGGGTTTCCAGAGAGCATTTGATATCAAAATACCACGGCTTCTCATCATCAGGCGTTGTGTCAACAGCAAACACATAAGTCGGTCTATCCAGACGTCCCACCTCAACATTAGGGAACTGATTCCACCACTGCACCTTAATCAAGGCAGCCAGAGTAGCCAAAGCATCTGCTAACAGATTCTCTTCTCTCGGCACATGATGTAATTCCACCTTAGTGAAAAACGTCAACAATCTCCTCGTATAGTCCCGGTATGGAATTAAATGAGATTGATGCGTATACCATTTTCCGTTAACCTGATTCACAACCAAGGCTGAATCTCCATAGATAACAAGGTTCTTGATCCGCAAATCAATCGCCTCTTCAATCCCCAAGATGCAAGCTTCGTATTCAGCCACGTTGTTGGTGCACTCAAATGTTAGCCGGGCAGCAAAAGGAATATGAGATCCTTTCGGCGTAACCAAAACAGCACCAACTCCACTACCATTCACGTTAATGGCCCCATCAAACATCAGAATCCATTCGGATTCAGGGTCAGGCCCCTCCTCCGGGATCGGTTCCTCACAATCTTTCGATTTGAGAAACATGATATCCTCATCAGGGAACTCAAACTTCATCGGTTGATAATCCTCAATGGGTTGCTGGGCGAGGTAATCAGACAATACACTCCCTTTGATTGCTTTCTGAGAGGTATACTGGATATCATATTCAGTCAAAATCATTTGCCACCTAGCAACCCGTCCGGTCAATGCTGGCTTCTCAAAAATATACTTGATTGGATCCATCTTGGAAATCAACAAAGTGGTATGAACCAGCATATATTGTCTCAGTCGGCGAGCAACCCATACCAAAACACAACAAGTTTTCTCGAGCAGTGAATATCTTGTTTCACAGTCGGTAAACTTTTTGCTAAGGTAGTAAATCGCATGCTCTTTTCGACCAGACTTGTCATGCTGCCCCAGTACGCACCCCATAGACCCCTCGAGGACCGTCAAGTACAGAATTAACGGTCGTCCCTCCACAGGAGGCATCAGAATCAGAGGCTCCTGCAAATATTCTTTTATCTTTTCAAATGCCGCTTGGCAATCATTATTCCACCTGACCGTCTGGTCTTTTCTCAACAATTTGAATATGGGTTCACACGTGGCTGTTAGATGAGATATTAACCGTGAAATTTAGTTCAATCTACCTAAGAAACCACGAACCTCCTTTTCTGTTCTCGGTTCAGGCATTTCTCGTATTGCTTTTACTTTAGCAGGATCGACCTCGATTCCTCTTTCGCTCACAATAAACCCCAGCAACTTACCGGACCGCACTCCGAAAGTGCACTTATTCGGATTCAACCTCAGTCTGAATTGTCTCAACCGGTCAAACAATTTGGCCAGATCCACCAGATGCCCCTCTTCTGTTTGGAACTTTGCTATCATGTCATCAACATAGCATTCGATTTCATGGTGAATCATATCATGAAACAAAGTCACCATGGCCCTCTGATAGGTTGCACCGGCATTCTTGAGACCGAATGGCATCACCTTATAACAAAAAGTGCCCCACGGTGTGATGAACGTTGTTTTCTCCATATCATCTGGTGACATTTTGATTTGATTATAGCCAGAAAAGCCATCCATGAAGGAAAACACTGAGAATTGAGCTGTATTATCTACCAACACATCGATGTGAGGTAGTGGGAAATCATCCTTCGGGCTAGCTCTATTCAAATCCCGGTAGTCCACACACATTCTCACCTTCCCATCCTTTTTCGGGACCGGCACAATATTCGCGACCCAAGGCGGATAATTAGTGACCGCTAGGAAACCAGCATCCAACTGCTTCTGCACCTCCTCTTTGATTTTCATGGCCATCTCAGGTCGAGTTCTGCACAACTTCTGCTTCACTGGAGGACAGTCTGCTCTCAATGGTAACTTGTGCACAACGATATCGGTATCCAACCCTGGCATATCTTGATAAGACCAGGCGAAGATATCAACATACTCTTTCAACAGCGCTACCATTCTGCTCTTGACATTTACCTCCAAAGCAGCCCCAACTTTCACCTCCTTTCTGACCTCTTCGGTACCCAGATTCACAATCTCAACTTGCTCCTCATGCGGCTGAATCACCTTCTCTTCTTGTTTTAACAACCTGGCTAATTCTTCCGGCAGTTCACAATCTTCTTCGCCTTCTTCAGCATGATAGATCGGATTGTCGAAGTCATATGAGGGCGTAACAGGATTGTTATCAATGAGATCCGGAGAATGATCGCATCTGCATGAATGTTGATTCATGCATTGCTTTAGAACCGGAACGAAGCAAATTAAAAGGAAAATGAAAACAAACACTGCCATTTTTATTGTTTATTTTTTTAAAACTGCAAAAATAAATGAAAAAACAGGGAACGCCGCTTTTAATGAAAAAACATCCTTTTATTAATGATGCAAACATTGCAAAATGAAACACATGAGGTGGCCTTTACAATGAACCATTACGTTTTGAGCAAAACGTATGACTTTCATGCAGACAGAATTGAAAAACAAAAATATTACTCTTCACGTAGAGTGACAGTGATGATTTTTTCGGCCTTCCAGTTCTGGATCTCCATCCCTGGTACGCACGGTTTTATCCACGAGTCGAGCTCGCAGTCACTGTCGATCTCCTCACCCACCGCACAGATGCGATCTGGATCCAGCATTCCAGCACTGGTGAACGTGAATGGCTGATGGCGGCCTTTATTCTGCCCAGACGAGCCTCGGCCCGGCTGATAACCAACCCCAAACCTGTCTTCCTTGGCGGCGATGTCTATCATCTTTCCCCAACCTGGGGCTTCTCCGCTCTTCACCACCTCGGCGGCCTGCTTATACGAAGAAATGGACGGCTTCTTCTCTTCTTTGACAAAAGTGGCATTCTCCACCTTGACGGTTTCGAATGCCTGGCTCGGTGTTTCCGATATCTCACCGTCCATTTCCACGTACTTGAACGATGACAGGTGGCTTACGAAGATGTCTTCCTCCCCACAAACTGTGACGACCTGCCCATCCCAGATATACTTCAATTTCTGGTGCAAAGTCGAAGTCACTGCCCCAGCAGCGTGTATCCATGGTCGACCCAACAGGCAACTGTATGTCGACTGAATATCCATGACATGAAACACAGACTTAAACACCTCGGGCCCGATCTTCACAGGGAGCTCCACTTCCCCAAACACAGCCCGCTTAGAGCCATCAAATGCTCTAACTATCAGGTCTGTCGGCCTCAAGATCAACCCTTCACAATCCAGCTTTGCCAGGGCTTTCTTTGGCAACACATTGAGCGACGAGTTGGTATCCACCAAAACGTGCGAGAGCACCGCTCCCTTAAACTCCATTGCAATGTGTAATGCCCTATTGTGATTACGCCCATCCACCATCAAATCAAGATCAGTAAAACCCAACCCATGGCTGGCATTAACAATGGACACCACTGTCTCCAGCTGATTAATCGTAATCTCCTGAGGAACATAGGCTCTCTTCAGTATTTTCAACAAAGCCTCTCTATGCCCCTCAGAGCTTAACATCAATGACAGGATTGAAATCTTAGACGGCGTTTGCTGCAAGTGGTCAACAAGCTTATACTCTGACTTCTTGATGATCCTCAAAAATTCTTCAGCTTCATCATCAAGTTCTTTTTCCGACCCACCAGGCGCCTGTGTCGCCACAGGAGTACCCTCGCTCACCACCTGCTTCCCTCTTACCCTGGCTAAAGCCTCGGCCTTATCTTTCTTTTCTCTTTCTCCTTCCCCACTCCTCAAAGTGTCCGGTGCAAACAACCTTCCACTGCGAGTGAAATCACTAGGTACGTCATTATCCACCTTTGAAACGGTGGTTTCACCTGCAGCCTGATCTTCATGCTTCTCCCCATTACAGTAAACCTCCCCACCATAGTGCCACGACACAGCGTTGTCATTGTCATAAGGAATTGGCCCAGGTACCGTGATGGTAACCGAAGCTGCATCTGCCAGTGCTGACAAGTCGATCGGATCAAAGTAGATGGTTATGGTGGAGACATTCTCCCTCTCCAAATCAACCTTCTCAAATCTGAGGCTTCCCTCATCCATCATCCTCTGGACAGCCTCCCTCAACAAAACACACCCATCAGGGGCAACAGTGCACGCAGCACAACAATCACCATAACCCGGAAAGACCCCATTCATAAACAGTCGTCTCTTGACCTCAGCCAATGGAGTCTTCAACTGATCTATATTCATCAGCTCAATTATCCTCTTATCCTCAGAAATTGCATTCACCCCCATCTGACCATGCGTAGGCATGGGGTTAGCGTTAACATTTGGGGATGAAGCAAAATTGATAGCTTTAGAATCCACCAAGTCCTGGACGACATGCTTAAAAGCTTTACAATTCTCAACATTGTGTCCAGGGGCACCAGAGTGGAATTCGCACTTGGCATTTTCATCATAATTGGCAGGCCTCTGATCAGGTCTCAACGGAGCCAATGTCCTCAGCTGAACCAACCCCAAATCTTTCAATTTCTTCAGCAAGAATGAGTATGTCACAGGTGGCCTATCAAATTGACGATCAGTCATTCGCCCTCTCACCTGATACCCGACCCTTTGTGGTCTCTGTTGAAATGGTTGTCGTTGCTGTTGCGGTTGTTGTTGTTGTGCAGGTTGATTATCAGCAGGAATTGTTACCGCAGCAGTGTGCTGGTAGTAACGATCCCTACCTTGTCCTCTTTGGGTATACACCGCACTCGTGTCACCCTCCTTCTTTCGCTGGCCATTACCAAAGGGCTTCTTCGATCCAGACGATGAAGCACTTCCCTGGATCTTTCCCATCTTCAGCCAACTCTCAATTCTTTCCCCTGCCACCACTATGTCTGCAAAGTTGGTAACCGGGCATCCCACCATTCTTTCTGCAAACATCCCCTGAAGGGTACCCATAAACAGATCAGACATCTCCCGGTCTACCAACGGAGGTTGAACTCTGGCAGCCAACTCCCTCCATCTCTGTGCATATTCTTTAAACCCTTCATTTGGCTTTTGAGACATACCCTGCAACTGGGTACGGCTAGGAGCCATGTCGGCACTGAATTGATATTGTTTAAAGAACGCATCTCCAAGATCCTGCCAGCTCTTAATGTCTGATGATTTCAGCTTAGTATACCACTCAAGAGATCCCCCAGACAAGCTATCCTGGAAGAAGTACATCCAGAGCTTCTGGTCCATAGTATAGGCAGAAATCTTTCGGATGAAAGCCTGGAGATGAGTTTTCGAGCAAGAACTCCCATTGTATTTATCAAACGCGGGCGCTTTAAACTTCTGTGGGATCACAATCCCCTCAACCAGCCCCATGTTTGACATGTTGACAACCCCGGGAGTAGCATAGCTTTCCAAAGCCCTTATCTTCTCTGCTAGTACCTGAATCTCTTTGTTAGGTGGTTGAACACCATACTGGCCAAACTGCTCATTCAGTACCGAGAACTGATCCTCTTCCCTATCCTCCTCAGCCCCAAAGAAAGGAGGAAACTGATTATCCTTCACATTATTGACTACAGGACCGGGCCCTCCGCCTGCAGCAAAACCAAAACCTCCACCGTTGTTGATTACCACACCAGCAGTAGTCGTCTTCTTTCTGGGATCACCACCATCCCTAGAACCACCGAGACCGTTGTTGGAGACCCCCTCAAGATTATTACCACTGTTAGCAGCAGAAGCCCGCTCAAGCTTCTCCACTTTCTCAACCAATGCCTTCTGCCCCAAGGCGAACCCTTGCATAACATTGATCAGCTCTCCCATCTTCTCTTTCAGCTCGAGAATATCTGCGTTGGATGTATCCATCAGTTTGGATTTGTTGCGCCTGGTAGGGTATCTGTGCGGGCGTGCTACGTGTAAAGGAATGATTCTACGTGCGCGAGCAATGATTCCTGAAACAATCAAACACGTTAGAAACTGACACCTGCAAAATAGAAGACAAGTTATTATGATTCATGCATGAATGCAATGTCTATCCATATGAGGAACACTCTGTCTTTCGATCCTGGTTTCATCGAGACAGATGATAATCCAACAACAACATTCTGACATCAATCATCTGATTTTGCCATACAGAACAGAGAATTATGATTTAGCAAAGATATCACCCGACCATGTGTGTGTTATGTGAGTGCGCACAGAAAAGCAAATAAAGCTCTGAGATCAATCAATGAATGATAATAACCACTGTATATCAAAAGTGCATTATACGTGCAAGAGTCATACATCAGGCTGATACAAACCAACAATACAATTCTCTAGAATCAGAAAGAAAATACAACCAAGTGAATTCCGTCAACATGCCTGATGGTAATCCAACACATGATAATAACTGTGACAAAAGTCTAAACTGAAGAAGGCCCCACAGAAGATTCTGTCTCATCAACCATCTGGGTAAACTTCACGGCGAACCTGAGCTCAGTGTTCTCCTGCTGCAGTCTTCCCACCTCCTTCTCGTGAATCTTCATCTGTCGGAAATAATGGTCCCTCTCAGCAAGATAATGATCTCTCTCAGCCATAATCTTCGCTTTCCCCGTTTCCCATTCTGTGGTAAGGACTTTGGCTCTAGCTTCCCTCTGAGTCTTCACAGGGATCTGTCTTCTCTTCTCATCCTCAATGACCTTTAAAGCTCTAGCCAACTTCTCCTTGGTGATGTCATGCTCCCTCGTGGATGACTCTAAAGCTTGGCTGATCTTGCCATAATAAGCGGTGTCTATCTCAAAACGCTTCACCACAAGAGCATGTCTCTTATCCTGGTCTTCTATTTTCCCTTTGATTTCCTGATTAGCCATCTGAATTCTAGCAACACTCATCTCCAACTCAGTCTTCTCTGCCTGCAGTTGATCTCTCTCCTTCTTCATCTCAAGGAACTCTTCCATACTGACAGAAGAACATGGCCCCTCAATTAACGGACACCAAGGATCACCCTCAGGAAATGGTAGATGCGTGAGCTCAATCCTCTTTCTGAGCCAATCATCAAACGGAGGAAAAGACCTACTATTAACCCTACCAAAAGGAACCTTGCCCTTCCTTTGAATGTCGCGCCATTCATCAGACACTTGCCTCAACTTTGGCTGATTACCCTCAATTGGGAAGTAGAAAGACTCCTGAATCTCGCGCCCAAGGGGAGGACCCTCCACAGCAAATCCCATTTGTCTCCTAAGAAGCACCAGGTTGTAATTAATGCAACCCTGAACTCCTATAAGAGGCACATTGGGAAGACTCCCACAACTGTAAATGAAATCTCGTCCAACCATGCCATTGTGAGTCCAAGCTATGTCCTTGGCTCGCAAACCCATCAACCTGATTGACCATTTGACAGTAGGATCAAGAAAGACAAAGGCACGTCTGGAAGGAAAATATCCCATGAACCACTTGTATAACAGCTGAGCACAACACCTAATCAAACCCCCACGCCGCTTCTCGTTCCGATTATGGACCGAGTAATAAACATCCCCAACCAGGGTAGGAATAGGATTCCTCTGAGCAAACAACCAGATGGCATTAATATCCACAAAGTTATTCTGATTAGGGAATAGGATGATTCCATAAATGCTCACAGCAAGCAGAGCACATACGGCCCTCCAATTACCCAACACAGCATTCTCCTTGCCCTTAGCCTCCAAGAAACTCAGATGAAAAATGGGCAACTTTCCTTTCTCCTTCAAACCCCCCTTTGTCACTTCTGGGCTCAAATAAAGAGCACGAGAGATCTCAGCAACATCAGGTTCCCCCTTAGTGACATAGAATGGAATCTGGTTTCTAATCTGAAGACCCAGGACACTAGCATAGTCCTTCATCAAAGGCCCCAACAGGTAATCCGGGAAGATGAAACATCTCAAACCAGGGTCATAAAACTGGAGAAGAGTATGGATGGTACTCCTATCTGTATCTGTAAGCCTGAAAACCACCTTCAGAATACCCCCATAAACCTCACGGAACATCCCCACGTGGTCAGGTGTAATCAATGCTATCATCTCTTTCAGTGCATCAATCTCTGGATCAAAGAAACTGTAGACGACATCATCTTTCAAGCCAGTCCTCATATCTGGAACAAAGAAGTCTCTCAACCAGGATCTCAATCAAGAATGTCCCCTGCATATGGATAAACATGAGTCAGATGCGAATAAATGCAAAATGAGAATGATGCTGATGCATGAATGCAATGCACTGTGCCATCCTCCAAGTCATTCGAACATCCACTGCACTGAGTTACGGTCTCGAAACTGATCACAACCATCTGAGGTACGGAGTAACCATAAATCCAACTTGAGAGTTCCGAAATAAACGGAACCTGAGGATATACCACCATCATCATAGGAACATTCACTGAACTGATAACAACAAAATCATTTGTACCAACCAAGGGAATCCTGAAATAAACGGACCCCCACTGATAAATACCACGGACAGAACTCCGACGTCTCAGAAATAAATCCATAAATCCGACTTATAAATAGGACCTAGATCAAGAACTGAACCATTAGTCACCATCAAAGTCACCACCAGAACAAGCCTCTATAGGAATCAAACCCTCCCCTCACAGGTGAATTCTAACAAGGTCATCCTAAGGCGGATAATGGTCTCGACAATCGGACAAGATACTCAACGGGTTTGCCCTTTCGGGTGTGCCGTTGTAGCTCTCATAAGATCGTCTAAACCAAATATTCGGGAAAGAACGGTCACCGAAGTCAACAGCTCAAAAGAGGTAACCCAACCAAAGTGGATACTCCACAAAGGAAGAGCTCTCTCAAAAGAACCTCGTCCGACTTGTGGTATGTCACGTTGCCAAAAACATGTTGACCTAACATGAGAGGCAACATGAGACCACGCTAATCCTAGGTGTATACTCAGGCCTGGGTTTTAGCCCCACTCAGAACACCCACCCCAAATCAGAGGAACCAAACCTGTACAGAGTCCAGCACAATGATAATATGATGCATGCAAACACATATGCAAATATATACAATCACAGTATAATAATCATAAATGCAATAAATAGAACAGTAAAAGCAACCAAAACTATCCTAAAGAGCGCTAGGATTGACTCGCTTAGGGAAGATGGACCAGCAAGAGGTCAACTTCTTATGATAATCCCCAGCAGAGTCGCCAGCTGTCGCATCGCGAAAAACAACCGGCGGGAAAAGACACAGAGCCGCCACCGTGCGTTATTTATCCCAAAGGAAGGAAAGGAAACACTCGAAGTAAACCTGGAAAGGAAATGGTCTTACGACCAGAGATTGCTAGGATCGTGAGTCGGTTATGCAAGGGGAAGGTATTAGCACCCCCTCACGTCCATCGTACTCGACGGGATCCACGCTCAAAAGAATAGAAAAAGGTTGTTGAATAACTGCTCAAAGAATGCACACACACTGGAATAAAACACAGACGGAAGAAGACGGAGGAAGCGGACTCGGCAGGATGTCGCATCCTGGGCCTACGTAGTTTGGCAGAAACAAACATCAGAGTCGACGTAGTTTGGGGAAATGGGGATCGGGCTCGCTAGGATATCGCATCCCATGCCTACGTATCTCATCTGGAATGAGAATCAGAGCTACCGTAGTTCGGCTAACGCACGCCGAAACAAAACACAACACAAAGACGCTGAGACGTCCAAAAGAAACAAACTCAACAAGGAAACGGAATGCCAATAGCTGGGCTTACATCCGACTCCAAACAAACAGCACAAGGAAACTGAATGCCAATCAATAGGCTTACATCCGACTCCAAACAAATAAACAATCGCTAACCAGCGAACACCAAAGGTTCTCCAACTGACAAACTAAAAGGGAGTCTGGAACTCGAGCCTAGTAGCTGTCAAGCAAAACACACGCAAAAAAGAAAAGGGTGCCCGGAGAGATCTCGCACGATCTCCTGCCTACGTACCTCATTTGGTATGAGGATCAGGGCGACATAGTTCCCCTTTACAGGGGAGAAACTTTCTCCTAACCAGAGACCGGGGAATAACAGACTAAAAGGGAGACTAACTCGAGCCTAATAGTCATCATGCAAATTATAACCCTAGGTTGAGGTCTCTAACAAGAGTTTGACTCACACAGGTAGTGAGTCAACTCAAGTCTATCTCTACGTATGTTCAACTTCCTCGAAAGTTGATCATACGACTCCTATAGAAAGGAGATGAGAAGCAAAAGCAGATAAACATCAAAAACAATCATCACACTCTATATGCAAACAAGCGGCTCATACAAGGCTGGGCTTTAGTCAAGGGGTCATATCAACCTCGACAAACAAGCCAACACTGGAAAGGGTGTCTGAGGCTCTTAACCACTGACATTGACCGTCAGGGTGAGAAGATGAAAGGTAATGAGGGTTGGACCTCATAGCTCTTAACCCGGGCCTGGGTGAGCTTGAATCAATGAAAACATGGGGGTCCAGAATGAGGGACCCTACTCCACTTGACTGACACTGTACAAGATCTGAGGGATGTGTCCAAGAGCATCAGCACGTAGTGCGAGCTTAATGGACGACTCAACGATTAACAGGGGACAGGCTACTAGTCCCTTCTATCTATCAATTGCCTCTTCACTTAGGAGGACTTGAAGTACATGGCACAAAAGTAAACAAACACAGTCATTGCCTCTTAAGGAGGACTCCAGCCAAATGCCTGCCAAAAGAAACGACAGGGCTTCCAGACTACATGGAGTTAGAGGATGATTACCTAGGTGGTATGCCAACCACAAGCAAAGCAAAGCTCAAGCAATGAGCTAAAGCGACTAAAGTACCTGTAAGAAAGTCAAACAAGTCAATATTCACATTCAGACAAATCCAACAAACAATCAACAATGTTACAACCAATATGCACGCAAGGCAAGTCAATAACTCAACAACTCAACTGAGTTCATCACCAATGATCCTACAACACAACCAAGGTTAGTGGACAAAGCAAATTTGCATCTCAAGTGATAAGATTGCATCAACCACTAGAGCTAATAGCTTGAACCTGAAATACAAAGCTCAAAAGATGAGTACAAACCACTAGTCCAAGACTAGGGTCAAAGGCAAAGCAAAAAGTCAAAACAGCAACCAATATTCAACATGAAGCACATTTATTCAAGTAAGAACATGTCCTAAAAAGGACCAAACTCAAATCAATAAGCAAAGCCATCTAAAGTACAAAATAAGGCAAAGGCAATTACAAAGCACACAATTGGACATTAAGAGTATAAATTCCATATTAAAACAGAAATGAATCAAATAACCATGGAAATTTTTATGTGCATACAACATGTTAAACACAAGCATCATGCAAAAAATTGGAATCAGAAAAGCTCAATTGACATGTATATGAAAATGAACAAGAGCAACATCAAATTGTGTGACACACATTGTCACACCATACATCTATGTGTCCAAAACATAAATGAAAAATGCTAAAAATGCCAAACCAAATCTCACAAATCATGTATCATGTTAGGAATCAGCATATCAAATTTCAAATTAATTGGACAATGTATGAGCATTTCACAAGAGAATTGGTACAACATGTCACATTTTGCACCATGATCAAATAACAGTTCACCATTCAAAATCCAGAAATGATAAAATCAGGAAATGAATACCACAAAATAATAGACATCAAGATGAACATGTAGCAAAAAATTTAGGTTGATTTGGATTAATTTTCTAATTGTTATGATTTTTTGAATTTGATGAAAACAATGAAAATAATGGAAAAGCAATGGAAAATGTTAATATGAATTAAAAATGGACAATGCCACCAACAGGGATCGAACCAATGGCACATCAAAACACTGTCCTTTGGACTAAGGAAATCAAAAGGAAATTAAAATGTCGTTCACTGGGAATCGAAGCGAGGTTGGAGGCGCATCCAAAACGCTGTCGTTTTGGCCAAGGCAATTAAGTGGAGAAAACAGACGTGAGGGAGGAATCGAACAGAGGGCTGCGCGCTAACATAAAAACCCTAGGCGCTTGAACCAGATGACCGGAACAGTGCTTCCGGTCATCTTCCCCGGCCAAACTCCGGCGAGCAACAGTACACACTCATAATTTTTTTTGCAGAATTTAACAATATATATATGGTTGGAAAGGTCTCGGCGAGTAGATCACGAATATCCTATTACCTAAGCCTAGTTAATCATGCATTTTCTGAATCGAAGCAAAGAAGTTTCTAGATTTAAACTTTAATTCAACATAACCTCATCAATTCTCAACCAAAATTAAATCTAATCACATCAGAATTCTCACCACAACGAGATCTACACAATCATATACATGAAATAGCAAATGGTGAAGGTCGAAAATACACCTACTTGGAATGGCAGTGTTGAAAAACAGTGTTCTCGAGCCTCCAAATGATCCAAATTTTCTCCAGCAACCTTGATTTGAAGCTTTGAATAAGGATTAGTGGTTAAAAGCTCCTAGATCTTGCTTAATTTGAACCTTCCATTGATGTGTTCATGTGCTTGAATGTCTTCAAAAGCAGCTCAAATTCCACGAACAATAGATGAATCATGCTCCAAATTCCATGAAGATGCAGGATCTATGAAGAAAATGTGTGTTTATGTGAAGAATTTTTGAATTTCAATGAGAGAGAATTTTGGAGGGAAAAATGGATTCTAGATCTAGAAATGTGATTATGAGCAATTCTGTTATGATTTGTTATTTATACCATGTACTAATCACTTTGCTAATCCAAATTTGTAATGGTTAATGAAAATTAGCAAGAATTGGATTGGAATGCAAAAAATGGATAATGATGTACCATGGCCATGCACCACGTGAATAGTAGCATGCAAATGCTCACATTCACTTAAAATCAGCCAATGAACACAATGCAAGTGGAATTTTACTCATGTGAGGCACCAAATTTGAATTCCCCATTTTCCCTCCAAAATACACTTGAATGGACATATGATCATGTGAACTTTTTTCATGTAATGCAATGCTTGATTTGGAAAATATTGGTCATGACATGCAATATGCAAAAAGAGTGGCTTAAATTGGAGTTTTGAATCAAAAGTTATGGCACTTTGAAGTTTCATGCACACTTGGTGATCATTTGCTCATAACTTCTCAACCATTCATCAGATGCTCATGATCTTGGACTTTTTGGAAATGGGAGAGAAAGATCTTCAATTTTCATGTTTACCAAAATTTCATTTGAATCTTCTTTGATGTTGGAAAGTCAAGTTGAATATGGTCCAAAAACTTGTCATTTTTGGAAACCTTCAATTACAGGTCACTTTCCATTTTTGGAAACTTTTGTCCTGACCTCAAATTCTTCAACATTGATTTTTGTAATGACAAATGAACCTCTTTTGAACATGAATGAAGTGTTGAAACTCATTTCTCCACCTCCTAGCCCTTAGTTGACTTTCTGTTGACTGTATAGGTCCTCAAATGACCTAGACATGCTCTGACTAGCTTGAGCCTCAATCACTTGGGGAAATGGCTCAGAAATGAAACCATAGCTCAAATAAGCTCAATAGAATGATCATGTGATCCTCATTCCATAAAAATACTTCATCTCCTTGAAAATCCCTGATTGGAAGAATGCAATTGATTAGGGTTGACTAGAGGTCAAAACCCTAATCCTGAGGAACTAGAGCATGCACAATGGAGCCCTTAAAGATGACATAACCATGATGATGGTAATATACCCCTGCAATCAAGACACTGCTCAACCTTTGAAGGATCAAGAAACCCTAATGCACTGCAAACCCTCAGATGGTTGATCATCAATTCAATAAGACCCTCAGGCTTGAACCATATACCACCTTCATCTTCTGAACAAGACCTTAGAGGATGATCTCTTATTCCATATGATATGCAATATGAAAATGCCTAATGTCCTAAAACATGAAATGCAATATGCTAAACTAGTCCCAAGAAGAGGAGGGCAAATTTTGAGGTGTTACAGTAGGCAAAAGCTAGAAATCCGGAAAAGTGAAACACCGATACAGAGGATCGTAGAACTGCACCAACACACTCATCAGACCCTCATCCACCTTGGTAGAAAGAATAGACAGAAGCCTTCCATGGCGAGCTTTGAACTCCAAAGGCTCTAATACATAAGATGTCAAACTCCTTAACTTTTTTCAAGTCGGGTTGTCTGAAACTGTACTTCTTCGTATTCCTTCTTTGCTTATCCATGTCTGAAAATTTGCAAATAGACCTCTTAAGTTCCTTGAAAAATATTTATTGTTGATGACATGAATGCGAATGAATGCATGAATGCATGGATGCAACAAACACACTCAAGGATCAAGCAAGTCACACCACATAAAGGTCACGAGATGGCTCACGTCATCGTCAATTTCAATCATCCATTTTGGTGGATTATGATTTACACCTTATCAACACCCAAGTTCCATTGATATTGAGGATATACAAGAACGGGTCAACCGTGAATCACGGGTTTGTTGAGAGTCACGAGCATGGAGTCTCGGTTAAGAACCACCCAATGGGAGTGTACTATGGTTAAACTTGACAATCATGTTCTAAAAAGGTTCCCATAGTCATCATCCCATGTTTCGGATATTATCGGATAAAACGACTACTCGTATTCCAAAAATATTCTCAAGAGGGACTCTTATGAGTGTAGTATCGCGTAACAATCGCCTCAAGTCTTACACTTGAACGACCTTCGCACTACGTCCTAAAATAGGACAAGATGGGCTAGGTATCTAAGGTCCTCGACTTCTAAGGTTCTTATTGGAAAGAGTAATGCCTAACCACGACTACTCGTGTGACATTATTGATCCCAACAAAACCTCCACCAAGTGAATGGGCTTGCAAGTTAACTTGTTAAGGAATATCTCCACACAAGTCAACAAGACTATGCCATTCTCCTATCATAAGTGCACTCGAGTTCGGGTATAGAACTCCTCTCACAAGAAACCACCAAGCATACAAGCAATAATATATCAATAAATTCATTCATTACAAACAATACAGTCATCCCAAATTTGCACAAAAATATGACACAAATAAATATAAACATATAACACATAAGCAAAAAGTAGGCTAAACCTACTAGAGATAGTGTTCCGCAGCAGAGTCGCCACTTTTCTGTAGCGGGGTTTTCGTTACCTTTAGGTTTATTGACTAAACCAAAAGTCAACATACAATTTGAGTCGCCACCGCACTTTTATTTGTCCAAAGGAAAGGCTAAAAAGCGAACAAAAGCCAAGGTAAGAAGTTTTTCAAATCAAAAACTAATAAAAATGTCAGAGATCTGGGTAAGGGGGTTGGTTATGAAATGGGAAGGTTTTACGCACCCAAAACATCCTTAGTATTCTAAGGGAACCCTTTTTGCAAATATGTGCTCTAGGTTGGTATTTGTGAAAATATTTGTGCAAAAGATTGGAGGGATGAGAAGAGAATAGATTATATTTACAGATTTGTTGTTTGAATGGATGAACCCATTGCCTACGTACCATCATAAAGGTAGGATCAAAACCTCGTAGTTTGGGGTAAAAATCTCAAAGATTGGTGAATTGATTTGGCCAAAAGCCTTAAGGTCTTTTGTTATCAAAAGGAGAAAACTCAACCTAAACCAACAATCCACCATGTGAGGAAGGCTTCAACATGCTAGTGAGGGGTTAACCCTATAATAAGCATGGAAGACTTATAATCCAATCACTAAGGATGAGGTGAGATTTACATCAACCACTATGATAACTCAAACCTATGACTAATGTTTATGAAAAGGTTTTAATAAGGTGGCCATTGGAATCACAAAAACAACTTGAAGTGAGTTATATTTACAAGTTAGATTTATTTACAAAATAAAGTCAAAGTTTGTATTAAAGTTTTATTCCCAATGAGTATTGATGAAAATGATTTTGAAAAGTCAAAGGCTTAAGGCCTAGGTTTCTAATTTGAAACAAAGTCAAAGTTTAGAAAATTATTTTGACTTGTTTAGAGTGGGGAGAAGAAGAGAAGGGCTAGTCCTAAAGCAATACAAAGATAAGAGGGGAAAGATAAACCCTTGGAGTTCCTTTTCTTGAAATCATAGAGATGATTCAAGATGCTCCTTTCCTTTGGACTTAGCACACAAATAAGCCATCAGACAAATTGAATTCAAGCTCCTAGGATCTCCATTTGGCTTGTCTTTTAACTTGGCTATTCATGACAATGGTCCTCTTTTCAAAATCTCAAAGTGGGATCTCTATCACACAAGAACAAACATAAAAAAGTTCACAACACAATAAGGGGAATGAACAAAGAATAAGTTTGGATGAGAAGTCATTTGAGGTCAACTTTGAACTTTAGCATTCTAAAGGCATGAGGCCTAGTTGCTCTTCAACAAATTTAGCATTCTAAAGGCATGAGGCCTAGTTGCTCTTGAACTCCTTTTAAGCATAGGTAAGTCCTAATTCTAAGTCCTTTCTCCTTTTTGCATTTGGTTCACACAAAACAAACACAAACCAAACACAAGATAGCAATATATTTATATACAATAATGAGCTCAAATGAGCAAAAGAAAAATGACATAAACATAAAATATGTGCTCAAGTGAGCAAAGGGGAAATCAATATGAATAATGAGCAAGAAATAAATGACATTAAAAGTAAATGGCAAGAAATTAAATGCTCAAATTAAAGTTAGTAATTAGTGGAGTTATGTTAGTTTGTCATAAGACAATGTAGCGCTATGTTAAGCAATCGTAAATGGACTAATGTAGTAGTCACACCTATGTGAGGCCGGACAATAAAAATATAGGCAAATAAACACAAGTTAGAGATCATGACTAGTAAGCCAATCTCCATAAACTTGCCATTCCAAAACAAAAGGGGAAGGGCCTTGTATTGTCTTTAGGTTATTTGCTTGACTAAGAAGCAACCTATCTTGGACACAAAACAACTCACTTGATCATGGATCAAGTTGAGTTTGGTTTGGATCAAAGAATGTTAATCCTCTCATTTTTCAAGACCACCCATAAGTGAAGGTGAGAAAAACAAGAAAGGGGGGGTTTGAATTGTTTGAAAAATAAGCGCTTTTCCAAAATGAAAATCACACAATGATTTTATACTGGTTCGCTTATAACACAAAGCTACTCCAGTCCACCCGGCCAAGGTGATTTCGCCTTCAACAAGGACTTAATCCACTAATCTTGAAAGATTACAAACAACCCCTAAGAGAGAAGAAAATCTCTTAGTCCTCTCAAGTCTACAGACTACAAAGAGTCACTTGAGGAAATCAAACAAATAAAAGATACAAGATATGTAATCTAGAGTGCTTCTAAGAAAGCAAGTATTACAAACTTAAGAACAGATTTTTCACTTAATAAGCAAAAGCTTAGTGAAATTCTTTGAGAGCAAAGATGATTTTCTTGAGCGTGAAATAATTCATTATAGTTTTGGCTAGTTGATTTCTTGCTTACTGAAAGTTGATTTCTTCTCTATTTATATAGGAGTTGAAGTAGTGTTGAAATAGAGTTGAAGTAGAGTTAAATCTGTGGATAATGAGATGTAATTACGCCATTCCATAAATAGCTTCTGCAGGAGACTTTTTCTTTTAGAAGTGACTACTTACCACAAGTAGTATCTTCTCTCTTGGAAGAGGAGATTAACGTCTCTTTCTAATTGAGGAAATCCATTTGCAGAACTTTAACTTGGCTTAAACGTTACTTCATCATGATTAACAAATCTGATTAGAGTCTTCATGTATCTGGAGAATCTTGGGATCTGGCTTCTGATGTTGTTTCTTGAGAGTTCAGATAGCGCTGATAAATTTCAGATTTTACAGAAGGCATTTGTTCAGAGTCAGAGCTTCTAGACTTTACTTCATGTTCAGATGCTTCTGATACTTTGCAGTTTTGTCCAGAGTCAGAGCTTCTTGAAACGAGATTCCACTTTAGATGCTTCTGATACTTGATAATTTGTATCTGATCTTGTTGTGCATCTGATGACATCATCAGATTTATTTCTTCTATCTTTAGAACCCTGCACACTTAGAAACTTTTCGTTAGGGTGCCATTTTTGGTTTCATCCTTTGTTATCATCAAAATCAAGGAATCTGTTGTAGAACAATTTTTGTTCTTACAATCTCCCCCTTTTTGATGATGACAAAACAACTTAAAATAGCAGATGAAACATGAATAAAATAAGATCAGATAGACAGAAGCTCCCCCTGAGTTAGTGCTAGGAAGTTCAGAAGTTCTTACCAGAGCTTTTCAAGTAATGAGATTTCTGAAACTTTCTGCAAATTCTTAAATTTAATGTTAGAGTTATTTAATCAGAGCTATTTTTATCAGAGCTATTTCTACAAATGTTGCAGAGTGCTTAAGGTTTTAGACAAATTTTCATCAGAGCTATTTAATGATTTCTCCCCCTTTTTGTCAGAATCAAAAAGGTAGATAAAAAAATAACAAGATAATAAAGAGAAAAAAATTTCATTAATCAGAAGCACAAAGGCATAAAGGCATTCAAAACATCAGATCCAAGAGAATATCAGAGCTAAAAAAGACAGAAGCAAAAACACTAGGCAAGCAAACAAAATAAATCCTAAGTGCCTAAGGGTTTGGAGGTTGAGGAAGTCTCTGAAGCAACATGGCAAACATATTCTGGATGTTTTCATTCAAAGCATCTTGCTTGTCCATCCTGGCACGGAGCTCATTCTGATCTTGCTTGATTTCTTTCTGATCTTGCTTGATCTCTTTCAGAGCATGAAGAATCATAGGGATCGCAGAGGAAGACTCCCCCTGAGTCAGAGCCTGCTGAGCTTCAGCTTCAGCAGCAGCTTGGGCTTCTGCATCCGCCTGAGCCTTGGCTTCAGCTTCCTTAATCCTTAGAAGTTCTGCTTCCTTTGCCAGTCTTTCTTCTTCTAACCTTCTTGCTTCTTCTTCAGCTTCCCTAGCCAATCTTTCCTCCTCTAATCTTCTGGCCTCAGCTTCTCTGGCCAATCTCTCTTGGAGCCGTTCCTCAGCATCTCTGATGTAGCCATTTCTGACTTGTTCAGAGATACTCTTCAGCCTATAAGACTCAGAGGTCATCCAACTAATGACTCTGTTCCAGTGTGTCCTAACAGATTTAGGATCATCACTAACTTCAGAGTTTTTAGCCAGAGACTTGACCTTCTGGACTGAAGCTTCTGCAACCTGTATAATGGCCTCCTCAAGGGTAGGTATGGTAAGATCAGGTTCAGGTTCAGGTGAATGAGGTGGAGAGTTTTGAGGGCTGAGATTTAGAGAGGGAGGTTCAGTTTCTGATTCTGGTTGAGGTTCAGATTCTGCTTGAAGTTCAGAATCTGCTTCTGGTTGAAGACTGGGGGATGAAGCATAGAGTGGGTTTAGGTCTAATGGGTCAGAGTCTGGTCCAGGTACAGCGGGAATAATTGGTGGAGTGATATTAGAGGTGAAAGGATCAGATGGTTGAGTTTCAGAGGGTATGGTGGTTGTTTGTGGTGGAAGGGAAGTTTGATTTTCAAGGGAGATGGTGGTTGTTTGTTGTGGAAGAGAAGTTCGGAGGGTTGAGGTTACTTCAGATTGTGTTTGAGTTTGTGGGGCGAATTTTCTAGCATAAATTTCAGCTATTGTTGGGGATTTAGGGTCAGAAGGTTCTGATGATGATAAAGAAACACTATTGTATGGGGGTGATTCTGGTGCTGAGGATGATGAAGAGGAAGGGCTGTGGTGATATAGTTGTTTAGGTTCAGAGGGTGGTATGAAATTACGTGCAATTTTTAAAACAGGTGGAGGTTGTGAGGTTCTGATGGTTGAAGGAGGAATGTCAGAGGTTGTAAAGATGGGAGGTGTTGGGAGAGGAGTAGAAGAAGCCATTATAGGTACAGAAGTAGCGGGAGGAAAAGACTTACCAGAAGAGGAAATTTGCAGAGGAGCTGGAGATTTGTTTCCAGAGGTTTCTCCAAGTCTGGCTTTCTTTGCCTTTCTTGCTTCATCAGCTATCTTCCTCTCAGAAAGACCTCTCTTGTATCTGACAAGATCTTCTTCTGAATCCAGACAGTCTTCAATTCTGAAGTCAGAAACATCAATACCTTCATCCAGCAGACGCTGAAGGTAGATAGCAATGGCATCTCTGGGTTCATTCTTGAAGAACCTGTCAAGGCCATGAGGCATCTTCCTCTGATCCTTCAAAGATTCCCAAGATGTAATCAGAGTTGGCTTGACTCTAATCTCTTTGATGATTCCCATGCTCTTGAGGTTTCTGGCATTTAAAGCCTTCCCTACATCGATTGCCAGATCATCCATACATCTGGTCTTCTCCAGATCATCTACCAAGCCATGCTCAATGAAGATGTCAGAAAGCAATCTCCCCAGAGGAATATAAGATCTTGGCTTCAAACTGTTTCTGGTGTCTTTGACAGAATCCCTCAGATATTTGAAAAGAAGAACAGGGAGATTGATCTTGATACCCTTCTGAATGCAATATAAAATGCATTTCTGATCAGCATTTATATAATCAGAGGAGTTGGAGGCTGGGCGATGGTGAATGGTTCCCAGAATTATTTTCAACCATACTCGGAGGTTCTGATGCAATTCCTTGTTCTTAGAAGGGTTTCCCTCAGCGTTTGGCTTGAAGATAGTTGGGTTGATAACCTCAGTGATGCGTTTTGACCTAGGAGGAATGTTGTAAATCCTCTTTCCTCCAGTAGTCTCCATGTTCAGCAGGGAGGCAATTGAAGCTTCAGTGATAACAATCTTCACTCCCAGAACAAAAGAAACAATGAACTGGTCATCTGCATCAGCATGTCTCCAGAATTCTTTGACAAGAAGAGGGTAAATGGGACCATAAAGCCTGTTGAAGTAGTTTTCCCAACCTTGCTTGCGAAGATCTTCAGTAAGATCAACACCGTTTCTTTTCAAGTTTTCAAAATCTACCAGCGATTCACACAGTACATCCAAACTTTCAAAGGGGGTTGCAAGATGAATGTGGCGTTCACGGTCCAAAATGTGGGGTTCTTGATAAACAGGGGTTATGGAAACACCGGTGACGGTTGGAGTTGGAACAGAAGATGTTTGAGCGGTGGAACTTGACTCCATTTGCTGTGAGTAGTTGAACAGTTGTTGTTGTTGAGCATCCATTGAGATGAAGAAGATGAAGATTTGAAAGAGTTGCAGAGAAAACTTTGAGAGAGGGTTTAGGGTTTTAGAGTGAGTGAGAGTGATAAGTGTGAAATGTGAGAGAAAAGTGTTTATATACTCTAAGTAAACACATGCAAAACGACACCTCAGAAAGCGTTAGACACAAAACTCAAAATGGCACACTTGGGGGGAAAAATGATTACAGCTCATAAATGAATGTCTAATCCCACAGTTTGCACACTGCTCGAGGAAAACTCAAACGTCTGCCTTTTGAATTTCTTGATAGCTGTCTAGAAGTTCTAAGGTTTGACGCTCAGAGCTCCACGTGTTTAATGTATCTGATCTTCAGGAATACCAAGAGATTGGTTCTGAAGATTTCTAACTCAGATATCTTCTTAACAATGTAGAAGTATCAGAGTCAGAGGCAGAATCATATTTGTTTTTATCAGAATCTTATTTTATATTTTTCAGAGCCATACTTCATTCAGGACAATTTTTAATGTTCAGATTTTCTAAGATGAAAAGAAATCTATCTTCAGCTAGAGGCTTAGTAAAGATATCTGCCCATTGATGTTCTGTATCAATGAACTTCAGCGTTACTATCCCTTTCTGAACATAGTCTCTAATAAAATGATGTTTAATTTCTATGTGTTTGGCTCTGGAATGTAAAATAGGATTCTTACTCAAACAAATAGCAGCAGTATTATCACAAAGGATAGGAATGTTACTCTCAAATATCTGAAGATCTTCTAGCTGATGCTTCATCCAGAGCATCTGAGTTGTGCACAGTGATGCTGAGATATACTCTGCTTCTGCAGTTGATAGAGCGATAGTTGACTGTCTTTTGCTAGCCCAGGAGATCAAATTGTTTCCCAGAAGCTGGCAATTTCCAGATGTGCTTTTTCGTTCTATTCTATCTCCTGCATAGTCTGCATCACAGTAACCAGAAAGTCTATACTCTGATGTTTTCTCATACATCAGGCCCAGGTTAGGAGTTCCTTTCAGATATTTAAGAATTCTCTTAACAGCTGTTAAATGAGATTCTCTAGGATCTGATTGGAATCTGGCACACAGACAGACGCTAAAGAGAATATCAGGACGAGTAGCAGTCAGATAGAGAAGAGAGCCTATCATACCTCGATAGAGCTTCTGACAAACCTTGTTGCTTACCTCTTCCTTTTCCAGAATGCAAGTTGGGTGCATAGGAGTTTTTGCAGAGTTGCATTCAGACATATCAAACTTCTTCAGAACGTCTTTAATGTACTTGCTTTGATGAATGTATGTGACTTCTGGAGTTTGATTAATTTGAATTCCCAGAAAGAACTTTAGTTCTTGCATTAAACTCATTTCAAATTCTGCCTGCATTAACTTAGAAAATTCTTGGCAAACAGAGATATTAGCAGAACCAAAAATAATGTCATCAACATAAATCTGGCATATCACGAGATCATTTTTATGGTTTTTACAGAAGAGTGTAGAATCAACTTTCCCTCTGATAAAATTTTGTTCCAGAAGAAAATTGCTTAGACGTTCATACCAAGCTCTGGGGGCTTGTTTTAGTCCATATAAAGATTTTTTAAGTTTGAAAACATGTTCTGGAAAGTTTGAATTTTCAAAACCTGGAGGTTGATTTACATACACTTCTTCTGAAATATAACCATTTAGAAATGCACTCTTGACATCCATTTGATATAGTTTAATAGAATGATTAATAGCAAAAGATACAAGAAGACGAATAGATTCTAACCTTGCGACTGGAGCAAAAGTTTCATTATAATCAATACCTTCTTGTTGACTATAACCTTGAGCTACCAGTCGAGCTTTGTTTCTGACAACTTCTCCTTTCTCGTTCAGCTTGTTTCTGAAAACCCATCTGGTTCCAATGACATGAGTGCCTCTGGGTTTAGGAACGAGATCCCAGACATCATTCTTGGAGAATTGATCTAACTCTTCTTGCATAGCTGCCACCCAATCGTTATCTTGAAGAGCTTCATCACAGGACGTAGGCTCAATCAGAGACACTAGTCCCAGAGGAATATCTTCAGAAGTTCTGAAGGTAGATCTGGTTCTAACAGGTTCATCTTTGTTTCCCAAAATCAAATCTTCAGATACGTTAATACGACTTTTAACTTTCCTTGGAATTTCTGGAGATTTAATTTCTTCAGAGTCTGGAGTGACAGTTGCTTCTGGAGTTTTCTCAGATTCTACCAGAGTGATCTCTAAATCTGCAAACTTTTCAACTAGCTTTGACTTTTCAGGGTCAAGCTTATCATCAAATCTAACATGAATTGATTCCTCCACAATTTTGGTTTCTGTGTTGTATACTCTGTAGCCTTTAGAGCGTTCTGAGTATCCTAACATAATACCTTTCTGTGCTTTGGAATCAAACTTGTTCAGATGTTCTTTAGTATTTAATATAAAGCAAATGCATCCAAAAGGATGAAAATATGAGATGTTGGGTTTTCTTCCCTTACACAGTTCATAGGGAGTCTTTTCCAGAATAGGTCTAATAGAGATTCTATTCTGAATATAACACGCTGTATTTACAGCTTCTGCCCAAAAGTGCTTTGCTACATTTGTTTCATTGATCATGGTTCTGGCCATTTCTTGGAGTGTCATATTCTTCCTTTCTACAACTCCATTTTGTTGTGGAGTTCTAGGGCAGGAGAAATCATGGGATATTCCATTAGAGTCAAATAATTCTTCAAAATCTTTATTTTCAAATTCTCCACCATGATCACTTCTGACTCTAACAATTTTAGAGTCAAATTCTTTTTGCACTTTAGAACAGAAACTGGTGAATACAGAGTGAGACTCACTCTTGTGCTTTAGGAATTTTACCCATGTCCAGCGGCTGTAATCATCAACGATTACTAGTCCATACTTCTTTCCATTGACTGATGCTGTTTTCACAGGACCAAATAAGTCAATGTGAAGAAGCTCCAGAGGCTTAGAGGTAGAAACAACATTTTTCTTTTTAAAAGATGTTTTTGAAAACTTTCCTTTCTGACAAGCTTCACACAGAGCATCTGAAGAGAACTTCAGTTTAGGTAAGCCTCTGACTAACTCAAGTTTAGTTAGCTGAGAAAGCTTTCTCATGCTAATGTGGCCTAAGCGTCTATGCCATACCCATTGCTCTTTGTGAACTGACATTAAACATTTAACATTTTGATCTTTTAAATCAGAAAGATTTATTTTATAAATGTTGTTTTTCCTCTTGCCTGTGAAAAGGACAGAGCCATCGTTCTGACTAATGGCTTTACATGTTTTTTGATTAAAGATTACATCATAACCGTTATCACTTAATTGACTTATGGATAACAAGTTATGCATTAATCCTTCTACGTAAAGAACATCAGATATGGAGGGAAGAGTACCATTACCAATAGTTCCGGAGCCTCTGATCCTTCCTTTCTGATCTCCTCCGAAGCCTACAAATCCAGCGTCTTTAAGTTCCAGGCTTTGGAACATAGACTTTCTTCCCGTCATATGTCGCGAGCATCCAGAGTCCAGGTACCATGACTGGTGTCTGAACTTTGCTGCATAGGATATCTGCAACATAGATAATCTTATCTTTCGGTACCCAGAATCTTTTGGGTCCTTTTAGATTAGTTTTCCCAGAGTTTCTCATAACTTTGGGTCTTCTAGCATTTTTAAACTTGTTTTCTTGTGTGTGTGTGTAGTGATATGAAAAAGGAGATTTAAGCTGGTTACTGGTAGAGGTTTTATTTTCCTCAGAATCATACCCAATTCCCCTTTTATTATTCTGACTTACTCCATAAATCATGGATGCCATAATACTCCTATCTATTCCATTCTTCAGAAATTTTTGAAAAGCTTCTTCATATTTATAAATAGTTTCGTTTGAAGTTTGTGGTGCTTGAGACAACGCTTTTTCTAATTCTATGCTTTTTGTTCTAGCTCCATCTCTTTCTAACGTTAAAGATCTGATTGTATCTTCTCGTGCTAGAATTGTTGTCTCAAGTTTACTACATACTTCAGATTTTGCTTTAAGAAGGCCTTTAATGTCTTTAACTTTTTGTTTTAATTTCTGAAGAGAGGTAAGAGTTTCTGATAAACATGATTCTAAGTCAGATCTAGAAAGTTCAGAAAATACCTCTTCAGATTCTTCATCTGAGCTGCTGGATGTGGTAGCCATAAGAGCTACGTTGGCCTGTTCATCAGAGTCAGATTCTGATGATTCGGATTCACTATCGTCCCAGGTGGCCATTAATCCCTTCTTTGTTCTGAAAGTATTTTTCTTGAAGCTTTCTTTCTTAGAGTTATCTCTCTTCAGCTTGGGGCATTCATTTCTGTAATGACCTGTTTCTTTACATTCAAAACAGGTAATATCTTTGTTAGGTTTACCTTTTGAAGTTGACTCTGATCGATCCCCTCTGGGTCTTGATCTTCTGAAGTTGTTGTTGTTCCTCCTTTTCCAGAGTTGCTTAACTCTTCTGGTTAGTAGGGACAGTTCTTCTTCATCATCAGAGTCTTCAGATTCAGAGTCATCAGTGTCTGCAGTTTCTGCTTGAAGGGCTTTGGTTCTGTCTGACTTCCGTCTTTCAGGTATGGACTTCAGCGCCACTGACTTGTTCCTTTTCTGAGGCTCATCCTCCTCTAGTTCTATCTCATGGCTTCTGAGAGAACTAACAAGTTCTTCAAGGCTGATATTGTTCAGATCCTTTGATAACTTCAGAGCAGTAACCATTGGTCTCCATTTCTTTGGCAGACTTCTGACAATCTTCTTAACATGATCTGCAGTCGTGTATCCTTTGTCTAGCACTTTAAGACCTGCAATGAGAGTTTGGAATCTGGAAAACATAGCTTCTATAGCTTCGTCATCTTCCATCTTGAAGGCTTCATATTTCTGGATCAGCGCCAGAGCCTTCGTCTCCTTGACTTGGGAGTTTCCTTCATGGGTCATCTTCAGAGAGTCAAGTATATCTTTAGCCGTCTCTCTGTTGGTGATCTTTTCGTATTCGTTGTATGATATAGCATTTAGAAGTATTGTTCTGGCCTTGTGGTGATTTTTGAAATCACGTTTCTGATCTTCTGACATTTTGCTTCTGGGAACTTCAGCTCCATTTGAGACTGGAGGTTTGTATCCATCTGTGACAATGTCCCAGAGGTCAGCATCATAACCCAGAAAGAAACTTTCGATTCTGTCTTTCCAGTAATCAAACTTTTCTCCATCAAAAACAGGAGGTTTAGCATTGTAAGAATCTCTTTCATTTGAGTGAGCCATTTGTTTTTCTCGCACTGGATCTCTCTACACGGTTAAGTGTTTGATTTGAAAATCAATAACAGAGCCGGAGCTCTGATACCAATTGAAGGTGAGAAAAACAAGAAAGGGGGGGTTTGAATTGTTTGAAAAATAAGCGCTTTTCCAAAATGAAAATCACACAATGATTTTATACTGGTTCGCTTATAACACAAAGCTACTCCAGTCCACCCGGCCAAGGTGATTTCGCCTTCAACAAGGACTTAATCCACTAATCTTGAAAGATTACAAACAACCCCTAAGAGAGAAGAAAATCTCTTAGTCCTCTCAAGTCTACAGACTACAAAGAGTCACTTGAGGAAATCAAACAAATAAAAGATACAAGATATGTAATCTAGAGTGCTTCTAAGAAAGCAAGTATTACAAACTTAAGAACAGATTTTTCACTTAATAAGCAAAAGCTTAGTGAAATTCTTTGAGAGCAAAGATGATTTTCTTGAGCGTGAAATAATTCAGTATAGTTTTGGCTAGTTGATTTCTTGCTTACTGAAAGTTGATTTCTTCTCTATTTATATAGGAGTTGAAGTAGTGTTGAAATAGAGTTGAAGTAGAGTTAAATCTGCTGGATAATGAGATGTAATTACGCCATTCCATAAATAGCTTCTGCAGGAGACTTTTTCTTTTAGAAGTGACTACTTACCACAAGTAGTATCTTCTCTCTTGGAAGAGGAGATTAACGTCTCTTTCTAATTGAGGAAATCCATTTGCAGAACTTTAACTTGGCTTAAACGTTACTTCATCATGATTAACAAATCTGATTAGAGTCTTCATGTATCTGGAGAATCTTGGGATCTGGCTTCTGATGTTGTTTCTTGAGAGTTCAGATAGCGCTGATAAATTTCAGATTTTACAGAAGGCATTTGTTCAGAGTCAGAGCTTCTAGACTTTACTTCATGTTCAGATGCTTCTGATACTTTGCAGTTTTGTCCAGAGTCAGAGCTTCTTGAAACGAGATTCCACTTTAGATGCTTCTGATACTTGATAATTTGTATCTGATCTTGTTGTGCATCTGATGACATCATCAGATTTATTTCTTCTATCTTTAGAACCCTGCACACTTAGAAACTTTTCGTTAGGGTGCCATTTTTGGTTTCATCCTTTGTTATCATCAAAATCAAGGAATCTGTTGTAGAACAATTTTTGTTCTTACAATAAGAACTTAACTCATTGGCCATTGATGAAAAGAATGGGGTGAAGATGAAAGGGAGGGGAAAAGAATACATTAATCAAATTCCAATTGATCAAATATGGATCAAACCAACATCAATCAACACCAAACAGAAAAGAAATGAAGATTACAAGTCAACAAGTCAACAATATTTTTTTGGTATTTTTTTGAATTAAAATAAAATGCAAATAAAAAATAAACAAATAAGGTCAAACCTCAAATTCAATTCAAATCAACTTCAACAAGTCCAATTAAATTCTCATAGGTTCAACATGGTCAAACAAGCTTTGACGAATTTTCTTAACAATTTTGGAAATCAGAAAGAAATAAAAAAATAATTAAAAATAGCACAAAATGGATTAAAATCTCAAATAAATCTCAAATCAAATAAGAAATTGATGAGACTATTTTCCATTGATTTATCATGATCCATAAATGCTATGAAAATATTTTTGGATTTTTCAAAAGTCAGAAAGTATTTTAAAATGAATTAAAACTATTAAAAACCAAATAATTCATAAAAAATATTAAATGAAGTCACAAAAATAATTAAAAATCAAAATATGAAACTAGATTTTTCAAGAAAATTTTTGGAATTGGTCTCATATTTTTATGACTTCAAATAAATTTTTTATGAATTTTTGAAAATAAAAGGAATTAATTGAAATTAAAAGAAAATAGAATAACTAGAAAAATCCAGCGCCATGGGATGGATTCATTAATTGACATGGCAAGGCTGAATGGCTCGGATCATGGAGAACACTGTGCAACCAAGTCAAGCGCGCAACATTTTGAATTAAAATAAGTAAACACAATGGAGGATCCAGATTAGAACGTGGAAACATAATCCAAAGGCCATGAAGGTGTACACGTGGTGATGGTGGTGGAAACCACCATCTTCTCTGGTGGAACAACAACCTCCGGCCACCAGTTGCAGAGAAAAAAACTTAACAAAAATGGAAAGTAAGGACATGAAATTGAAGCTCGTGTGATGGAGATCAACACTATATCCATGGATCTTCCTCACTCTTCCTATATTGAGAGAAATGTGAAGTGGAAGGTCATGGTGTACCAATTGTAAGTGCACGAAATGGAAAATTGAAGTCACCATTGGCTTGCCTCAAGTGTGAGGACTTCAGAAAACCACACAAACACAAGGATACTACATTGAATTGAGAGTTCTAGATCCAAAAAGTTTGAAGGTATACCTCTGAATTGAAGCTCTTCAAGCCACGAAACCTTCAAGATATTGGCTCCTCTTTGCTCTAGGGATGTAGTGGAGATGATAGGCTAAGGAATTAAGCTTTGAAGATCAACTAATGATGTTGAATTTCAAGCTCGAAAGTGAGAAAAATTTCTGAAAAATTCCTTTGGTATGGCTATGGTTTCAATGCTGCAGCAATTCAGATCTCCAAAAGGTTGATGAATGAATGAGAGGGAGTGGTTATTTATAGCTGAAATTGGTTGTGCATCATGCTTCCCTCGTGTGCATGGCATTTGAAATTTGCTTGCATGGGCCTGTGCAAGCGTATAGCAGGCCTAATGATGGATGAAACATCTTGCTGATACCACATGGAATGGATTTGGACGTGTACGTGAAAGGGAATCAGCTTGCATACCAAGTTACATCATGAAATGCCAAAATGCACATAAATGAATAATTCTTCGAAACTCCCAAATGGTAGGTCCAAAAAAGTAATGTGAGTAATGGTTGGAAACCCTTGAAATAAGGAACAAAAGTCATGTTGGGAAAAAATTCATTTGGAATTTTGAAATTAATGAAAACTGGCCTGGAAGATCCAAGTGTAAAACATATTCAAAGTAACTTTGCAAAATTTCCCAAAAAGCAAGCTTAATCAAGCCCCTCTGTTTCCATGATGCAAGCTTCAAATGGAAACACCTCCAACATTGAAGTTGTAGATATTTTCATTATGATCAATTTAGACTCAAAGTGTGCATAATTTGGATTTTTCATGACAAAGTTATGGGCATTTGAAGTTGGGTACTTTTTCAAATTCAATGACTTAGGTCCAATGTGACCTATAATATTTTGTATTATCACATGTATTTATTTTAGGATTATGAAATTTTGTCCAACATAACATTTTAAGTAGACATCTCAAGTTTTCTAATTAATTTGGTATCACCTCAAAATAATAAAAATTAAGGAAGTTATGCCCTTGGTAGATTGACCTAAAATTAGGGTTTCAATCAAAATGACCTATAATGTTTTGAAATGAATGATGACCTTCAAATTTTCAAATGGATTTTTTATGAACATGAAAGTTGTCCATATGGTTATTACTAACATATTTTATCTTGGGGTCATCTTCATTTGACAAACACATCATAAGTTATATCTCAATGGTGCTCAGTTTAGTCAGATGACTTTGACTGGTCAACTTTTCAAGGCCAAACTTCCAATATTAATGAAAAAATGATTGAGGATCCTCAAATAGGATCATATATGCATAAAATAATGAATTAAAGAACTTACCTTGATTAAATTTGATCAGAGGTTGAGATTGCTTCATGGGCAAGGCACAATCAAAGCACAGTTGAATTAGGGTTTCCTTGGGAAACAATCCTCAAGCCCTTTGGGTTATCTTGATAAAATTGGCAAATTGAGATACTTGGGAGACATATATGATGATTAGGAGCTTTGTGGACCATTGTCATGCTTTTCCTCATCTTCATCTGGCCATTTCATTGGGCTTAGGAGCCTCCTAAGAGCATGGGAACACATGATCACTTGAGCTTCAAAACAAAAAGAGTTAGTGACATATTTTTGTGATTTTGGTTAGTAAAAAAATAAGAAAAGCAATAATATACAACGCAAGAATGCTTGGTGGTCTCAAACCACTCACACAAGTCTCAATCCTAGGGTTAAGGAGCCAAACATGTTATCATCCTTGAGGCAATGCACTTGTGCAATAACATGATGTCATGAGGGATCTTAGGATCAAAATTAGGGTCTTACACTAAGGCAGGGGGTATATTCTTAAAACATTCAAGAGTCGATTCGTCTCGTCTTGGTTTAAGGTGGCACTAACTATTACTGGGCGGTTCATTTCTTCATCCAAAAACTCATATCTTAGGTTCTTGGGTAGTTCCTTAAGTCCTTGAGCTGGTTTTTGAGAATTTGGTGAAAGGTCTGGAGTAAGGTCCAAACATTCGTTAGTGTGAGGTTCCGTTTCCTCTAGCTCGTCATCCTTTCCATTCGAGTTTGAAAATGGTTCGATCTTAGGTTCTCCTCGATCAAATTCTCTTATGCACTCATCTATGATATCGATCGCATAACATGCGTCTCCTAGGATGGGTGCCATCAGGAATTTTGAAAGAATGAACTCGATCTTTTTGTCCCCTAATTCGAAGGTTAATTTTCCTATTTTAACATCTATTATAGCTTCGGCTGTTGATAAAAATGGTCTACCTAAAAGGATAGGGATATCTTCGTCTTCTTTGATATCCATGACCACGAAGTCTGTTGGGATATAAAGTTGACTGATCCTAACTGGGATGTCTTCTAAAATGCCTTAAGGATACTTAACAGACATATCGGCTAATTGAAGGGACATCTTAGTTGGTTGTAATTCTCCTAAGTTTAACATTTTACATACAACTAAGGGCATTAAACTCACACTAACACCTATGTCTAGGAAAGCTTTATCAATCACATGACTCCCTAAAATGCAAGGTATAGAAACTACTAGGGTCTTTCTCCTTCTTAGCAAGTTTATCCTCGGAAATAAAATTGCATTCCAAGGGTTTGGGATCCTCAAGCCTACGCTTGTTGGTCAATATGTCTTTGAGAAATTTGGCGTAAGATGGAATTTGGGTGATAGCTTCGGTGAAAGGAATCTCTACATGAAGCTTCTCTATTAATTTTATAAATTTTTGGTATTGGTTATTGATTTTGGTTTGTTTAAGTCTTTGCGGATATGGGATTGGTGGTTTCTACGGGGGTGGTGGTTTGTAAGTTTTATCCTTGGCTTCTCCTTCTTGGTTGGTTTGTTTCTCGGGTTCTACCGGTTCTTCTTCTTGGTTGGTAGGTATATTTTCTTTAGAAGTTTTGGACTCGCTCATCGCTGGGTTATGAGGCCCTTCGTAAGCGGTCCCACTTCGTAACGAGATAGCGTTAGCTTGCCCTCGAGGGTTTGGTTGAGGTTGTCTAGGGAATTATCCTCCAGGTGTAGTTTGTGGGGCTTGGTTTTGTGCTACCTGTGAGATCTGGGTTTCAAGCATCTTGTTGTGAGTGATTATCTGATCAACCTTGGTTCCTAATTGCGTTATAATTTCGTTTACATGAATGTACTGGTTTAGGAATTCTTTATTTTGCTGAGTCTGGCCCGATATAAAGCTCTCCATGATCTTCTCAAGGTTAGACTTCTGGGGCATAACTTGCATAGGTTGGTTTGGTTTTTGGGCTTGATAACCTTGCGGTCTCTAAGGTGTAGGATTTTGGATAGGGTTCTGGTTTTTATAGGAAAAATTCGGATGATTCTTCCATCCAGGGTTGTAAGTGTTTGAAAATGGGTTACCTTGGGCGTAATTCACTTGGTCGGTGTTTAGGTCGTTCAAAAGGTTACACTCCGCCGATTCGTGTCCTTTAGATCCACAGAGTTCGCACTCTGTATGGATTACTGTTGCGGTGTTAGTGTTTGTAGACATATGTTCGCTCCTAAGGGCTAAAGCGTCCATTTTTTGTCTGCATCATGTCTAGAGAGCTTATCTCATGTATTCCACCTTGGGTCTCCTTTTTCTCTATTGATGCTCGTTCAGTCCCCCATTGGTAATGGTTTTGGGCCATATCCTCAATTAGGTCACAAGCTTCAGGGTAAGGTTTGCTCATCAGCGCGCCACCTGCGGCAGCGTCGATGCTCATCTTGGTGTTGTAATGGAGTCCATTGTAAAAGGTATGAACGATCAACCATTGTTCTAGGCCATGGTGTGGGCAGACTCTTAATAGCTCTTTATATCTCTCCCAAGCTTCAAAGAGAGATTCTCCTTGGTTTTGAGTAAATCTAGTTATTTGCTTTCTAAGAACAGCAGTCTTACTAGGGGGAAATATCTAGCAAGGAATACTCTCCTAAGGTCTTCCCAGGTAGTTACTGAGTTAGCTGGAAGTGAATCTAACCATGAACGTGCTCTATCCCTGAGGGAGAAAGGAAATAATCTTAAACGGATCGCATCAGGTGAAGCGCCGTTAGATTTAAAGGTGTCGGCCAGTTGGATAAAAAAATTTAATGTTGATTGGGGTTCTCAGTAGCGATACCCGCAAATTGGTTTTGTTGCACTAATTGCAACAAAGACGGTTTTAGTTCGAAATTGTTAGCAAGAATAAGGGGGTTTACTATACTCGAACTAGGTTCCTCGTCGGAGGGTTGGGAGAATTCCTTAAGAGGTCTCCGGTCGCGATTCTCGGCCATAGCTTTCTTAATTCGGATGAGTAAGAGGCGTGTATGAGTGTAACGTTCGGGTTCCGCTAAAGGATCTACTAAATTTCCGGTACTACGGGTTCTTCGCATTTACCGACTAATAATGCCTTAGTCTAGACGGTGTAACAACATGGTACGAAATTTGACGAAGTTGGTCCCCGGCAACAGCGCCAAAAACTTGATCGTGTGAATTCACAAGTGCACGAATGGCGTCAAAGTAATATAAAAGAATATCGATCCCACAGAGACCAAATTGTCAATCTATTGATTCCTATCATTACGATGTTTATCTAAGGCGGTATAAAAAAGATATTGGGGTTGCAAAATAACGGTAAATAATAAATGCAGTGCAGATAAAGACAGGTTTGAATGTATATCATGTCAGTAAATAATAAATGCAGTGCAGATAAAATCAGGTTTGAATGTTTTACCCAAGGAGTTTCCTGATTTTAAATCTATCAACGCGTCCGAAAACAGTTTCAAAAATAGTTTTTCCTTAAAGTGATAAAAATTCCTAGTTAACTAAGCCAGGGTGCTTTCGCACTCCTTGAATAGTTAAAACTAACCAAGTTTGTTTCAGAAAACTCAAGTTAAAAATCAAAACAGCCTTTAAGTATTTCTACAAATTCAATATGTGAAACATCTCTTTAACCGCGATCCTTACATTCTAACCTTTAAAAGATTTAGCCAGACATGGTAATACCAATAAACACAACGATATTGATCATGATGAAAAGTTGTTTTAGAATGTGAGGCGTAAGGGACGAGTAAAGCGTAAAAATAAAGCGTGGGCAGAAAGTAAATAAAAATAAAGCGTAGACAGAAAGTAAATAAAAATAAACCTTAGACAGAAAGTAAATAAAATAAAGCGTAGACAGAAAGTAAATAAAATAAAGCAAGACAAGTAAATAAATAAAAGCGATAAAATAAGAACCTGCTCCAAACGGAGGGCTTTAAATCTGGTACAAGGAAAATAAACCTCCGACTCTGAAGATAAAGACGACAACAACTCGAAGTGACCCAACTCAATCTCACTAAGGTGCGATAACCCCCCGATGTGACGGATTACCGCTTTTACAAATGATAAATATAGGCTTAGTGTTGTAAACTAAGTTGGATAATTTGAAAATGAAATGGAATGAACTATTTATAGAGGATTTCAGCAACTTGCAAAGACCATGGTGCCCTCCAACTTCTCCTTAGTGGGAACGTGATTTCCAAAGGTGGCGCCCGTCATCCCTTCATGGCACCCGCCATGTGTGTAAATGGGAAAGATCATGGGAACGTGGCGGTTACCTCCTGGTTGAGGGTTGATGAGTCATGGCTTCTCCTACGGCGACCGCCATGTGCAACGCCATGTTTACAGTATTTGCCGAAAAACCCTAATTTTAGGTCTTTTTGCTTCGTTTCTTCCAAAAGGGTTCAAAAGAGATAAATATCTGAAAACAACATAAAAGAGAGCATAATACAAACAAAATGATAATAAAGTCCTAATAAACATGTGAAATTCGAGTCAAAAACACGGTGTAATTCAGTGTGATCAATAATCACCCTATATCATCTTTATTGTTCATCCTCTTCCTTTCATATTGGTGGCTTTAGAAGAAACATTTTGTTTCTTCGCCAATCTCCCACCATTCTCTCCATACAAAACAATCCAAACACAACCCAACTTACCACCGTGAACAACCGCATGATTTCTATTTTTTGTCGCACCTCCAACAACTAACTACCTTCACAACCACCACCCACGTGTGAATCTTCCACCTATTTTCTTTCCAACATAACAAATTACAAACCACCACTGAACCGAAAACACAACATACAAAACCTCCCTTCCAACTTACATATCACGTTACCATCAAACACAAACTCGACTACGGAAACTACCATAACCAACATTGCGGACCACCGCGAGCTTAACCTTGCTCCGACCACTTCAACTTCATTCGGGTATTTCCTTTTCCAACTCGCTTGATTTTGATATTAGTAGTATAAGTATTGGGAGCAAAGGTATCAGACACTATGTTGTTAAAGGATCACAAAAAGATCTTCCACAAGAGCTTCTCGAGGATTTGAAAATCATCGATTGTTATTGTTACCAGAATGTCAAATTTCTTCAGCTCGTGGTTGCGGCTTTCTCACTTTTGTTTACCTTCATACAACATTCTCTCTATCATTGATTCACTCTCGATATCATGCAACTTCACTTTCCTCTCATAACATACTCTCTAAAGCAACAGTTGCATCGTCCATGATATCTCTCCCTTCCTAGGAAGCAACAACATAACTCAATCGATAATAATTCAGCTCATATTTTATTTTGCTTTTGTTGCATATTTATTGTTTGCAATTCATTTATCGATTGTTCATTGTTGCATACTCTACTAGATCTGTTTGTAACGTTGTTGTTATCATCTAAATAGTATTATGGTTGTGTGATGTTTTGTTTATTGCGTTGTGTTACGTTAAATAGGATAAATCCGAAAATTTGATATAATTTATATTTTGTTACTCTTCCAACTTTTCATTCGATATACTGAGGTAACATGTCGATGTGTATGCATGTGGTTTGGTCGAGTTCGGCGTTACATTCTGCATATTTGGTTGCATTATGTTACAACTTGCGTGTTTCATTTTGTATGTCGCATTTCCTTTCGTATGTTATATTTTGTTTCATTACAATTTTGCCTCTTTACTTTACTTTTCATTTGCATTTTGATTTATTTGTGATGAGTGTGTTCATGTTAGAAATTTGATGTTTAATTTTCATTGGTTTACATGCGACATTTTTAACTTGGTTGTTGTCATGTTTTAATTCAAATTCGTTTGCGCTTCCGATGGTTTGGAATAGCGGCAATTCGCTTTTGCTTTGTGCTACTTTGCATTTTTTCTACTCGTGACTTTTGATTATGTGATGTATATTTTGTTGCGATTTATTTGTGATGACCTCACTTATGCGTTAGCAATTTGTAATTCAATTTGTGTTGAGATACAATGAGCCAACATCGTTATATTTAGTTGAATTTGAATCCTACTTTTGGTAGCTTGGCATTGCATGTATTCGCGTTACGCAACATCAATTCGCGTTCTCGCGTTATGATTTTGATCGATGAATATTTCAGTTTCATTTACTCTTTCGATTCAATTATGGTGAATGCATGCTGTAAATATTTTATATGCGCTTCTATCCTCTTAATTTGTTGTGTGCTATGTCAATTCGCAAATTGATTTACTTTGTGGTGTTAATTTACGCCTCGCACTAGAGTTCGCATCCTCAAGCAAGAATTTGCGCCTCTTGCGATGCAATTTTTGAGCCTACAGTTCTCATATTTAATCATTCTTAGAACATTTTCAAAATTGAATCAAATCATTTCTTATTTCAAGTCAACACGAATCAAACGTTGATCAACATCGAGTGTATTTTCTTAATCAAATTGAATACCTTTGATCATCTTTTCATAATAACTTGGAAGAAAACTGATTGATTGGGCGTAAACCTTCTCTTTCCTATAGTGTTTGGACACTGTTATAGATCTCCGTGTTTGAACACTCGTCTTCCGTATTAAAATATAATAACTAATCGAAATCAGTTGGTTCTCCTATAGAATAAAAATGATTGATTGAGTGTAGACCTTCTCCTTCCCCGGTTATTTGGATAACGGCTGTAGAGCTTTATGTGTGAATAATTGTCTTCCGTTAATGAACCTTGACTTAATTTTCCACATATTTTTTACAATAAATTGGAAGAAAAAGGATTGATTGGGTGTAGACCTTCTCTTTCCCTCGAATATTTGGACACTACTGTAGAGCTCCATGTTCGAATACTTGTATTCCGCCTAAAAAAAAAATCAACATATCAAACCTATTTTCTCACGCCCATGCGATTGAAAACTCTTTTTTAAACGGAAGATATTTTGTCTCGAGACGACGCAAAACAACGCTTCGTCCAAAGATGTGTGAGTGAGTTAAGCGACGTTTTCCCCATGAATGTTGATATATAGAAATTCATTCGATATGATGCAAATGTCCCCTCCTTTAATGTTTTGGGTAAGTAATGTTTTTCCGTTGATTGTGACAAAATAGCTTTCGCTAAAATCGACCAACAAACAAACATTTTCTACCTAGAACTACGTAGCCTTGGGTTCTCCATCTCACCTGAAGATACGTAGAAGCAAGAGCCACAATTTTTTCTCTTTACACTTGTAATTACTTGAAGAAAACAAATAACAAAAGCTAACATTCCATCATAAATCTAACTAAATGGTTCTCATTGAGTACAACGGATGTGAGAAGTGCTAATACCTTCCCCTCCCATAATCGACTCCCAAACCTGAATTTGGTTGTGACGACCATTTTCTTTTTCTTTTAAGTTTTATCGATATTTTCCCTTTCCCATTGGAATAAATAAAGTTAGGTTGTGACTCTGTTATCTCGACTATACGAGTGCTTGTGGTCATTTTCTATGCCGCTACAGAGAGTATCAAATAATGCTTGAGAGTTTTTAGAAGGTTGAGCCCACAAACACAATTACATAAGGACAATGAAGTTCGAGGTTAACTTCTAACCAAACTAAGAACAAAGGAATACAATTGATGAATAGAGAGGTTGGAGAAAAAGGAGTTTGATGAAATATGATGAGATGTGATGATGATTAATAGTGAATGAGATGAGATAAGTTCAGAAAAATGGAAATGGGTTTCGTTTTCAAGAGAAGTTTTGAAAGTTAGTTAAAATTAAATGAAAATGAAAAATGAACATTGAAAAGTGTCAAAGGGTGACTTTTGGTTTCATGTTTCGAATCAAGTTATAAGCATGATTCAAATCATGCATTAAAAATTTCAAGGAAATGAAGTTTGATTGGAATCACGTACAAGTACTGTCTCAAATCAAATTTCACAAGCACATTTCTCAAAAATTCTAAAATATGTGATTCGAATCATGTTGTAATTGTGACTCGAATCATGAGGAAAATTTTGAAATATTTTAATGCATGAAAAAGGTTTAATGCAAAATTTTTAATGACGATATTAATGAAAAATGTTTTTTAATCCAAATGGAAAAATATTTTTAATGCTAGAAATTGATGAAAATGTATGAATGAATGACTAATGTGAATGTAGATGTTATGCATGGACGAAATAACAATTAAATTGACGCGCGAGACAATTAAATGAATAAAATATGAAATGAACAAACATAGCACATACACATATTTCACACAAACAATATAGTACTCATAGAAATAATTACAAACATGTATACAACAAAGAAGAAAGAACATATGGAATGATCGTATTAATTCTAACGATCTAGACTTAACTAGATGCACACGAAAACGATTAGTAATCAACAACAATAATAACATAAGCTAAAATATAACCAATCCTAAACAAATTGGATACAACTCCTCTTCCATGTCTGAAAACCACTATCAGAATCTTCTTCATAAGACTTCAGATGAACTTGTACGGGGGAAGTTCTGATCATTGATTCAACTATATAACGATTATAAGCACTTTAAGGGAAACTTTGTAACCTTTGAATCTTTGGTAATTGTTGATAACTCAGAGAACATTGTCAAATGTTACAAACTGTGTTCATCTTCTTTTTATGATAACCTTGGAAGAATAGGTTAGTGGAAGATGCTTTTTGCTTCTTAATTTAATCTCTCATAAAATTCAAGCACGTTGACATATGTGAATGCATATCCATATTTAAGTAGGATTTATCAAATACATTGTACATCCCTTATAATTTTGTTAGTTCAATCCTGGATGAGTAAAAACTTAGAAAATATCTTAAATACAATTGATGATTAAAGAAATTACTAGTAAGACTTTAATTTGAATTAATCTATGTAACATATAAAATATGAATGATCAGACATTAGGAAATCAATATAATATTATTGGGATTAATTGGATTTCCATAAACTTCCAAATGAATAGAAAAACTCGTCTAAGATCGAAAAATAACCATTTCCTCAACTTTTGGAGTCACGAGACTTTGATCGAAAGCCCCGCTCTAATAGCAATTGTTTGATAAGAATATGGACAAAAAAAGTATAAAAGGGGGGGGGGGGGGGATAGCCCTATCCCTAAAAAGAAAATTTTAAAATAGAATCAGAGAATTTAAAATACGCGGAAGAAAAACGCAACTCGAAGATAACTTGGACACTTAATGAAGTATTCCAATAAGAATACTATAAGATATCAATACAGGAATTATTCTTTCTAATGCAAATCTATTACAAGATAACCAAAGTATATTTAAAGAAAGAAAATTAAAATCCTTTACATAGAATTTCATTCATAATATAATTGAATTTATGATGATCCAATAGGTATGATGCATCGCAGACCTAACCTTACATTAAAATGCTATAAGCAATATCTAACCTAAATGACATACAAACGATGAAATAATGAAATAATTATAGTAATGAATGCCAAAAATTAAAGTATATAAGGGAAGTAAGAAGGATACACAGAGATATATAGTGGTTTGGTGTTCGTCCTCGCTTTGCCTACTCCACTCTTCAATGGTGTTAAAAACACCACACATAAAAAATTCCCATCTTCCACTATTTTAGAAGTTTGATACAAGCATTTTGATTACAACAAAATATCACACACGGTAATTCCTCCGTTGGTGCAAATACTCAAACTTCTAACAAAAACTAGATCCTCAATCATCTTGATCCAATAACCTAGTTATCCATAATAACCAGCTCCTAGTCTTTGTATGTGGCGATCCACCCTGATCCTACCAATTTCTTGTATGAGTGATTTCCATTAGCTAAGCATTCAATTGGATAATTCCTAACTTTGCCTACGAACAGTCTGTACTTAAATTTTCTGAAGTCTTCCATGGAATATAATGAAACTCTCTTCTTGATAGAGAACTCAATGTCCAAACCGCATTCAAGAAATGATATATGCACTTGTTACAAACAACAGACTTCACACAAAAATATTAGATACCCTAATGTACCATCAGTCTCCTTCAAACACTCAATCTTTAGAGATGAAGGTCCACAACATTGGATTCAGACTAAAGTTGAAGATGATGAACAGTGCCAAAAGAACCTCACTCACTTTAATTCTCACAGGATCCATATTCTAGGATATTAATATCAAGGTATCAACAAGGAGATAGATGTTTGTAAATGAAGAACACGCACAAAGGTTATCTCAAGTTTCTAGGTAAAATGGGTATTAGTTCTTGATGGTTATCATGAGATTGATCAAAATTGAAAACATTACAATATTGATCAACTTGCTTTATGTGGTTTCCCTCAACAAAAAATTACACACACACACACAAAGTGTAACAAAAATGAAGATGTAGTTTGACATTAATTACACTCAATAAGTTTTTCTTCAAACAAGAGAAAGATACAAGGGTGCTAGGAATAGATACACTAGAGAAGAAAAGACAAACTGACATTTTTGTCTAACAAAAGTTTCATCTTTATTTCATTTTGAAAAAAGTTCATAATGAGATTTTCATTATTTTTTATATCAAAGATATAACTATTTAAATTTAAGATGGAAATTTGGAAATTTGAAGTTACGATACGAATCACTGTTCAAACCCATAACTTGAGTAAAGTGCAAACCATGATTCGAGTCATATTGTATTGTGATTCGTGTCACTTGTGTTTCATGATTCGAATCAAATTTGGTTGGGCCAAATTCTTTCTTTCAAAGAAAGTTGTGACCCGAGTTAAGTTAAACTTATGATTCTAATCAAATCACACAACGCATCCAACTTTAAAAAAATGTATGATTCGAATCACACAATGTCCATGATTCGAATCAATCAACTTAACACCTTGATTCAAGTGTTCTAAATTGTGATTTGAGAAACACTCGATGAAAAGACAAAAAGCAAATTGTAAGGCTTAAAAGTGACTAAAGATATCATGGACCAACGTTCTAGTTAATTGAGTTATTAGGAGACTTAAGGTACAATACTAAATAGTTGAACTAAACATAATACATTTCAAAACAAACAAATTACAAACACGTGAATAATCAAATAACAAACAAATTATAAACACGTGAATAATCAAATAACACATACACTCAAATTGGCAAAAACATCATAACTAAAAGACAATACCATACGATATCATGGCTGCAATTTCATATCTCACATTTTCTAATGTATTTGAAATGAAGGGGAATGTCTCTATTTATAGGTCTTGGAATGGTTCACTTCAAGAAATAATCCATGGGCAAAACTAATGACCTACTCAATTATCTAATCGATTAGGAACATAAAATAATCGATTATTGTTGTCCAAATTAAAAGGTTTTAATAGAGATTTTTTACCATTTATTAAGACATTGTCATAATCGATTATAGACTTATTCTCCCACATCTAAATGATTAGGCATTTGTTATATTCGATTAGACAATTCAAAAACTTGTCATAATCAATATGACAACTCTTAATTCATCCGACTAGGCTCTAATAACATTTTAGGTGATTTTATTTGAAAATGAGAGACTTTAAAAATAGTTTTTAGTGCGTTTGTGATTTATCCATAATGCTTCCTAAAACACCCTTGTGTTTTTACAATACTCTAATCACTCCGACAGACACAGTCATATGGACTTTCACACTTCTCCTCTTTCACACTCTTAAGTTTCAAGTTCTTTTGCCGGATATACCAACCATATAGGCACTTCACTTGAATCTTGTTATGGATGAGGCTTGATATATCTTCAAGTCAAACACCATTATCAAAGGATATCATTAATGGTCATAAAACTCTAATTCTTTAGTTCTACTTGGAGGAATAACTTGATTAACCATCTTGTGCATCTTTGACGGCTAGCTTTAGTACTTGCTTGTCTTCATGCATTATTGACATTAAAACACTTTAGTAGTTGTTGCAACTTCAGGTGTTGTCATCATCAAAACTATGATGTTATTAGGGTCAAACATGTCTTATTTATCTATGAGCTTTGACCACTTCCTGATTATACATGCAAGTACATAGTTCAACATTCTCCCCATGTTTGATGATGATAATGCATCTCTTAGGGAGGTGGTAAAGGAAAAAACAGATAGACTAAATTTTGAGTGTTTAAATTTCCCTCACATGGGAAGAGAGTATACTCTACTCCTCCTAAGAGTATACTTCTCCTCCTTTGTCATAATCAAAAAGGCAGATAAAGATGCAAGACAAAATTTTAAATATGAAAGCACATAGTCAATTATTTAAAATTAAAAAGGTTTTATTTCATTCAAATGACTAGAATAAAAATTACAGGAAAGTAGGAAATTTCAATAGGAAGGGAAAAACACATAAAATATTAAAACAAGAGCACATAAGAAGCATACTAGTTCGCCTCTTCAGCATCCTCACTGGACATAATTAGAGATATAAGATGGGACTTTTCAATTTTTTTCAGTGAGATGGTGAAGCCTAGAATTTATCCTCCTGTGTATCCTTATCAGCAATTGTTAATTCTATATGAGGTTGTTGAAGACATTTAAGGAAGAATGAGGGAGGTCATTTGCTTGTTCTCGTGCTCTTGGTGGTTCCTTTGGAGGTAGTGATAGAATTTCCTTGTCTTTAATTTTGAACCTCATCTTCCTCAAGGAACTCTTTTCTATTTATGATTGTTTAAACTCCAACTCCTCCTCCTCCAAATCGTAGCTAGAGTAGTTTGCTATAAGGTAAAAGAGGGTTCTTATTTTGTCTATCCATCATATGATGGATTACAACATTAGCCCAATTTTTATCAACTTTGTTTACCAAAAACCAAACCACAAATATTTAAATATGATTCAAGTTAAATCTTTCCTTAATCTAAAAAGAAAAAATACAATATAAAAAAATTCCGATTCTAATTATATATAAACTGAAACACTTCACTAAAAGTGTGATGATTATCTCAGAATACTTGTTCGCATAACAATTCAAAGCCAGACAAAATGTATCACTAAACGTGAAACATTTTGCTTGACATATTTCCCCGTAAAATAATACTAAATCTAGAACAAATCAACTAAAATCTTTACTTGATATTAATAAAAATTTCAACTTCTCAATTAAAGGATTCAAAATAAAATCTCTTTATTATATTAAATTCAATCTTGTTAAATTTAATTTAAATCAAATATTCCTTTAAACAAAAAGGCACATAATCAATCAAATATTTTTATTGGATATAAAAGGAAACAAATATCCTTTAAATAAATTATCTTCAACTCTTTTAATTAAATCACATCCAATTTGATATTCATCATCCCGATAAAATCTCTTTCAAACTGATTTGGTTTATAACTACTAGCGTCCAGACAGGCACTCACGTGCCCGTTTGTCCGCTTTCTCAAATACTGATTCGCATAAAAATATAAATCGTATTATATTTTTATTTAATTTAAAATTTATTTTAAATTATTTATAAAACATTTAAAGATAATAGTGTGAAAAATAATAAATCGTTATATAATCGCCGTTTGTGGAAAAGAGAAGTTAAAATTTAAAATAAAATTAAAAAGGGTTATTTAATTTATTTTTAATTATATATAAAATATTGAAAGATAATAGTGTGAAAAATAATAAACCGTTATATAACCTCCGTTTGTGGGAAAGAGAAGTTAAGATTTAAAATAAAATTGAAAAGGGTGTATTTGGAAGAAAAAAAAGCTATACCAAATTCATGTTTTCCCTTTATATATTAGTATAGATATATATAAAATATTTAAAGATAATAGTGTGAAAAATAATAAACCGTTATATAACCTCCGTTTGTGGGAAAGAGAAGTTAAGATTTAAAATAAAATTGAAAAAGGTGTATTTGGAAGGAAAAAAAAGCTACACCAAATTCATGTTTTCCCTTGATATAGTAGTATAGATTCTTCTCAGCACACTGTTGACATGTTTCTGAAAGAATTAAAACCAAAACAAAATATTGAATAAAATCCTAAGAGAATCAGAACTCAATCCGTGCAACACACGCGCGAGGATGTCGCTCACCATGTTTAAGACATCTTTCTCAACAAGTTTTATACAAAAAAAATAGTAAATCAATTGTAATAACAACAATTATGATTAGCTAAACCCTCCAATGTTATAGATGGGTCACTGTTCTTGATTGAATTTAAAATTCTGAATTAACATTTGTAATAATTGAGGTTTTATTCCTATATGATTTCTTTCTTTCTTACAAATTCTGAATTAACATTTGTAATAATTGAAAATTGATTTAAGATTACCTATTATGAAGGACTTTCAAGAGTAACGCTTGGTTGAAATATTCAAGATTATATATCATTTAGGACTAGGGATACCGTCTAGAAACTGTTGTGTTCTTGATAATTACATGCTTGAGTTCATTTACAATTTATTATGGTCATAGGAATGACTCTGAATAGTCAATGGTTTATTCGCTAAGGACTTGGAAATAGATAAACTTAAGAACCAATAATTTGTAGGAATAAATCAATAAATCTTTATAATTTTTATTTTAAAAAATAATAATAAATATTTTTTTATTGAGAAGTAATATTAACATAATAAAAAGATTCCAAACAAAGTACAACTGATCAAATAATTGTTATAAGAAATACTAACATAAACAAAAGAAAATGAGACAACAAACAAAAAGAACAACTACACTACCAGAGATAACAATGTTTGTCTTTAGACCAAATTCATAATACTTGTTTTTCTCTCTCCAAGCCCATTTCCTCTCTCCCTTATCTTTAAAAACATTTTTCTTCTCTCTCTCATATCCAAAATTCAAGTTTAGATGTAGCCTCTAGGAGCTAAGAGTTATCGGCACTGTATCAGTGTTTTCTTTGTCAATTGTTTCATGCAAGGTTCCCTTTAATGATGTTTCCTTTTCCTGTAATGGTAGTTTTTCTTTGCGGTGGTATATTCTTCTCTGTGGTTTGACCTTCTACTCCAGTGATTTTCGATGACGGTTTGTATGTAATGCCCGCTCAAGGAAAATTGACAACAAGTTTCTTCAGTTCTGTTGTTCTGATTTGTTTTTTCCGATTGAGTACTCACCAAATTTAGGTTTGCGGATGGCGGTAGCAGTTGACGGTCGTGGTTGCATGATACAACTCAGTTACAGTTTTTCATCTCCTTCTCCAGTGGGTTTCATTAACTTGCAGTTTGACACCAGTTTCATATGCACCTAAGCCTTATCTGTTGGAACAAAATTGGTTTGTCTCATATCCCTTAAATTTTGATGATAATAAAGTATTTAAAGAACAATTGGGTATACTGATATTTGTTCAAGTGTGCAGGACCATAGACTAAAACTTCATGAATAATCCAAATATTGGTTCTGACTATGAACATCTTAAGAGAAGCTTAAAGAATAAAATATGATGGATTAGAAGCTGAAGACAAGACTCTAAAGAGGTCAACGTCTAAAGGTCAGTGTCGAAAAAAGTCAGCCTCTGAAGATCGTACTTTGAATAAGTATGATTGTGGTGATCAGAACCTGAGCCAATCAAAGCGCAAGGACCAAGGTGACTCTGATGGGTCACTATAAATCTCTGAGTCTACAGCTTCATGTGAATACCCAATCTTTATTTTCTTCATAGAGTTAGCTGAGATGCAACTGATAATTCCTCTTGCAGCAAAGGAATTCCAAACAAGCTTCCAACATTAGTATCCATTTGAAGAGACATCTAAATGTCTTTATTCAATATTCTCAAAGACTCATTTGTGTTGGATCTTCAACAAATCTTTTCCTTCTCTATTTAAGAAACTGAAGACTTGAAGAACTTAGACACTTATTGACACTCAAAGAGAGGTTACTCTGTCAAAATAAAGGACAAGTTGAACTTAGTATTTCTTATCCTTGTATATCTTAGAAATCCTTAAGTCTTAGAAGAGTTTATTTACATTGTGTTCTTTCTACACCTCTGATTGTGTATCTAGTGTATTTCCCAATTAATCATTCATCTGGTAGGTAAAATGTTAGAAGTCTCATACTAAGTGTTTGAGAATTAAAGTCTCTTACTTATGGGCTTGAGCATTGGAAATCTCTTGCTTGTATGCTTGAGCATATAAGTCTCTTACTTTAGTGTTTAGGCATTAGAAATATCTTGCTTGTGTGCTTGAGCATAAAAATATCTTAGTTTAGTGTATGATCATTGGAAGTCTCTTGCTTGTGTGTTCGAGAAAATTGTAATCTTGTATGATTATAGTGAAAATATCTTGTAAGTACAAGGGGAGTGGATTACTCTCAAGTTGTGAGAGGAACCAGGATAAATCTTTGTGTGTGTCTCTTATTTCTTGATGTACTTATTTGTTTCTTACCTCTTATTGTTTCAAATTCTATTCTTTGTGTTTAGAATCTAACCAATAGTTTGAAAAATAAAGGAAAAGTCAACATAATTTAACCATCCCCTTGTGTTTTTCATACCTTCAGCCGAGATTAGAGCATGTTCTATGCTAAACAATTAACAGTGACGCAATAAAGATCTTAAGAAAAACATGTTGAATCGTGTCTAGAGTTTCTGAATATGGAAGTGGTACTACTAATCCACATGCTTCTATTAATCATGATTATATAAATTCAGAAAAGAACAATTATACAGCTAGACCTCCAACTTTCAGTGGAGACTCTACTGAGTTTGAATGGTGGAAGAGCAAGATGTATACTCATATCATAGGTCTTTGTCACACCCCAATTTTGGCCCTGAAATTTTTCCATCACTCATTCATTTTTCTTTTCTCTTCATGACCATTTCATTTGGTCATGAGTCTACCCACTGACTTGTTTGTTTAGACTTATCATCACCTGCTATTCCATAAATCTTTGGGCCTCGCCATGTTGTCTCGAGATGGAGTGATTATTTTCCCTTGGTCAAGCAAGACATGGGACCCTTGATCATGTGATAAAATCAGTTATTGCTTTGGTGTAATAACCAGTCAAGCTGCACTGAGAAGCTTACACCCAGAAACATGTGATGGATCAAGTTGTGAAAAAGGGTGTGTGGCAATATGTTTTACACATCTTTGAGTTTATTTGCTTTGGATAAGAACAGAGTAAGAGGCTTCGTGACTGCATTTGGGAGATGATCAACTTAATGAAAAGGAACATAATGGAGTAAAGTCACTTGAGACTTTTGTTCAATTGGCTTTTATTTAGTTTAACTTTAAGATTCAATGTTGTTGTTACCAGCATTGTTGGTTCAAGCTCACTTTTGTGATATAGTCAGTAGAGCTCCCAATTTACATTATTTCAATGTCTATATTGAATCAATGGCAGCTGCTAAGGATCTTGATACTAGTTCTATAGTGCAAACACGGTATCTGGTGCCGGTGTTGGTACCTCTGGTTCGAGGTCCAGTCATGTTGGTGTGATAGTCGGCGTAAATGTTGGGGTAGTGAGTACAGTTGGTCTCGACCGGACTTTGCTACATACTATGTAGGAAAAGACGAGGTGCATAAAGACAACAAATTGAAAGTTGCAATCCAGGCGTTTGTTTTACTTAAAAGATTACAAAGTAATCGAATCGTGATTGATACAATTAGTGCTAACATGGAAGTCACCTGCTAGAATATCCCAGCTGAAAAATGAACAGGAACTGAACCTAGGGCATATCAAATAAAGTAATTGGCTCGTGAAGCATTTTCTTCTTGAACATTTACAATATCCATTATTCAGTTTCTCATTCAACTCAGTTTCTCATTCAACTCGTCTTGTGGAGTGTTTGATTGACTCTTTTGAGTTTCTGTTGGATATGTAATGTAAGTGCTTTTTGTTCAATTACACAATACAATGTATACAAAATTCATAAATTCTTTGAAATGTAAATTCTTTTTCTGGATTCATTCACTTGTTCTTCACTATTAGCATGGAGAGAAGCTTCAATTTGATGATCTTGAGAATGTTCCCGCATTTTTCTTGTTGTGTCATGATTATCCTAGGATGTATGTTCCTGCCAACAATAGTGGAAAGAAAATCATAAGTTCGTCCCAAGCATACCGTATATACAAAGAAAGGCACTCGGGTTTTGTTACAAGAAGAGGGGGATTACCTTTTGTTTTAAGTGATGGGTCGTTTGAATTTAGCCTTGAAGAACCTTTAGCTTTCGCAGTAGAAAGTCTTCGAAGCTTGCACTGCCGGCGATCTCTTATGGACAACTGTTGAAGCATTGAGAATTGAGAAAGAATACCTTGCTGCTGTTGTTAATTTTGCTGTCAAATGCGAGGCCGCCTAGTGATGTCAGTAATTTAACCGTTGCAGCTCCAACAACTCTAAGGGGTGCTACAATGTCCCATTTTAAGGATCCAATAGAACAAATTGTGAATCAACCTGCCAGAGTTCCACGCGATTAGTCGGACAACGAGAGCATGGGAAAACAGTGTAGGAGCTTCACCAAGTTCCTACAACAGATTATGCAATGCTGAGTAACCTACAGGCGGGCATTAACAGCACGGTCAAATCGGTTAACTTTCACCTAGCAGCCTCACTTCATATCAAGTGTGCATTTTGATTAAGATCAAATTCATGTCCTAACCATCATATTACAGCCTATACATCCATAACAGGTGTGTACCTGCATAAAAGCTACTAGCAGAATTCTGCCAAATTCATCAAGCAATATCACAAGCAGTACAACATCAGTCCAAGCTTCTAGAAACAATCTTCTCTCTTACATCAAAACCACTTGCAAAACTAGCCACCAGGATCAGCGAGCTTTATGAAAACTTCAGTCAGAAACATGAAATGCATAGTTGGACAGAAAGATTTAGGCTTTGGCTAAAGGAACTGTCAGCTAATATTACTCAAATACACATGCAAAAAAATTAACGATTAACTCCAACAGCATTAGAATTCAAAGGCACTCACTGTAATATGTGTTGAGAACAACTTTCATCGTCTCCAGTTAAGATTAACTGCCTTAGATCATAGACATGTTTTCGCTGCACCTGATTAAACAAATAACATGAGCGATTGGTTGATAGAGACTATTTGCGTAATTGAAGACAAAGTCCAAAAGTTCCATTTTTAAAAGACAACTAGATGAAGGAATAATGCCATCTTAAGTCATGGAAGAGTTAAAACAATCAGAAAGTTATTTAGCATTGTCACTATCCAAATTATGGTGAATCACTGAATTGTTCTCTGCAATCATTTTTTATTTCTAAACAGAAATTCTAGAATATATTGAACAGCTTCAACTGAATGTAAGCATGATTCAAACCCAAGCTTTTGCAATAAGCATCAGAGCTACAATGCTACAAACCAAAGCCATGTGAAAAACAAAAGCTCCTCATGTTTTCACCGAATTCACTGCAGTAAAACATAAAGCAATTAGCCAAGGCAGTTAAAATTCGAAAATCCAAAATTGGAATGGAGACAAAATTCGAAGAAAAAGCACATGTTTAGATTACCTTTTCCAAATCCAAGAATCAAAGAGACCGATCCAAACTGAGTCCACCAAAAGGACTTCGCAGAGATGCTTGTTTTAATCTACCATACAACAACCCTAAACCCTAATCTGCAAGATATAAAAAGGGAGGTGAGGATGAAAAATGGAGGCGGACAAGAGACTGAAAAACCCTAACATCGAAAACACCACAAAACCCTAATCCCACAATCAAAACAAACCTGGATTGAAGAGGCGAAGAGGGAGGATTTAAGCTTCACCGTCGCCGTCGTCACCGCCGAAGGTGAGATTTTTACTCGAACCATAGATTTGTGCACTTCTTGGGTAGTGTTGTGAGCGATTGTGAGAGAGCAACTGAGAGGTGATGAGCGAAGGTTGAGGACACGCTACTGAGAGGTGATGAGCGATAGAGAGAGCGAAGTTTGAGGCTTAGATTTAGAATGATTGAGAGGGAGAGAAGCGAGATTGAGAGGATGCGAGAGAGATTGAGGACGAGTGATAGAGAGATTGAGAGAACAAGTGAGAGTGAGGTCTTCGTGAGGTAGGGATTGAGTTTCAGGTTTTCTTCACTGTGCATTTCTCTCACATTTCCCAGTTTTCTTTCATTTATTTTTCTTTAAAAAAAAACACAAATATTTAAACCATATTAAATAGTGTATTCATTTGTTTATTGGTTACTACTTTTTGTTTAGTATTCCTCTTACGTTTAGCATTCATTTGTTTTTCATTAAAAAGTGTGTATTAATGTATTACTTTTTGTTTTCCCAACCCATATTCCTTTGGAAACCCAACAGCCAGGCGGCTAGGGTATACTTTCTTGGTTTCTTCCATTTGGTAGTCCAACAGACTATATTATTTTAGTTTTTTTAATTTTAATTCCAATCTGTTTTGGTTTATATATCTAAATTGTTATTGTAAATAATAACTAATCATGAGTGGTCTAGTGGAGAGAGAGTGGTTCCATTGTCTTTAGTGGAGTGGGTTCAATACTTGGGGATATCAAATCTTCATGTTTTTATTTGTTATGCTTACTATTTTATTTAATTTTGTATATAACTTCTACTATTTATTTTATTTTAATTTTTTTTATCAATTTAATTTGATCGTTATTTAGTTGTCTATGTTTTTAAATATTTACCTTTTAGATCTAGTTAGTGATTGAATTTCCGATATTGTTTTTTATTCGATTAGTCGATTTTTGTGTGTTAACTAATTAGTACCCATATCCATACTTTTACACGTGTAAATAATCATACTCAAATTTCATTCGATTTCAAAATCAATTTCAACTTTTCTCAATTTCAAAATACATTCCAAAAAGTAAATGTGAATCATTTCAAGATCATTTCACAAATCAACATAATATTCAAACCCTTTTCTAAAGCGTGAAGAAAAAAATTATCCTGGAGGGAATATCCAGTTATAATCCTGAATATTAGGCTCAAGCTGTAAGAGCTTGCAAGCCATAAATATGCGTCTTCCCTTCTACACTCTAATATTCAAATCGTTTTCTAAATAAAACTTGAAGAAAAAGATTATCCTAGAGGGAATATCCAGTTATAATCCCGAATATTAGGCTCAAGCTGTAAGAGCTTGCAAGCCATAAATATTCGTCTTCTCTCCAAAATATTTATAAATATTTAAACCATTTTCTTAATAAAGTTGGAAGAAAAAGATTACCTGGATGGAATATCCAGTCGTAATCCCGAATATTAGGCTCAAGCTGTAAGAGCTTGCAAGCCATAAATATCTGTCTTCCCTCCAAAACATTCATAAATATTCGAATCATTTTCTTAACAATATTGGAAAGAAACAGACTGCCTGGGTGGAATGTCCAGACGTAGTCCCGAGCACTAGACCCAAGCTGTAAGAGCTTGCAAGTCATAAGTGCTCGTCTTTCAAACTCCAAAATACTTAATTCCCATCTTAACCTCTTTCAATAAAGATGGAAATGGAACATGGTGTATACCGTGCACTCCTGAGATTAAGATTCGAGGCGGATGCCTCGCCTATCTTAGCTCTCGCCATCGTTTAAAATTGTCAATGCGGTTTCTTCAAACCTTTCGCAATCAAACCTAAAAATACTTAATCTCTATTAAATGCTTTTGCCAATGAAGATGGAAATGGAACATGGTGTATACCGTGCACTCCTGAGGCTAGGATTCGAGATGTATATCTCGCTCATCCAAGCTCTCACCATCACTCAAAATACATCCAACCAATCAAACTCTTTTTCGCCGCTGTGCGACTAATCAAAGAACCTTTTTCATAAATGAAAGATATATTATATTAAGTGATGCAAAACAATGTTTCGGCCATGATTGTTGAGTCGAGATAAGTGACGTTTTTCCGAATGTAGATTTATAAATCCGTTTGATGTGTGGTGTGCGTCCACTCCTCATCTGTTTTGGATAAAACAATGTTTTCGTCGATTAATACAGTATAGCCTTCGCTAAAATCGACCAACAAACAAACATTTTTCTACCCAGAACTACGTAAGCCTTGATTTCTCTTTTGAGATACGTAGGAGCAGGATTTGTAAATCTTGTCAGGCCCACTAATAAAAAACTTAGGTTTAGTCCTTCGTCGAAAATCCAAAAACATTCTCTTCTCATCCTTTCTTTCTTTCCCACCTAATAATTCGAAAAGCCTAACATTTCAATTAACACTAACGCACACAACTAACCTAATGGTTCCCGTTGAGTACAACGGACGTGAGGGGTGCTAATACCTTCCCCTTGCGTAATCGACTCCCGAACCCTGATATTGGTTGCGATGACCATATCTTATCCTTTCTTTTAGAGGTTTTATCGATATTTCCCCTTTCCTTTTTAGGAATAAATAAAGTTCGGTGGCGACTCTGTTCAGTCCATCATTGCGAGCGTGCGATCGCGCTTCGCTTTGAAGTCGTATCCCCATTTTTCGAGGTGCGACAGATGGCGACTCTGCTGGGGAGTACTCAAATCCCTAAGTGAGTCAAGCCTAGTTAGGTCGTTTGTGTGCCTTTGTTTGTTTACCTATGTGGCTTTTCTTTATTGTTTTTACTATCTCTATTGTCATATTGATATGAATCTGTTATATTGGTTCGATTATGGTCTGGTACTTGGATACTCTGATTGCAAACCTTGTGGGAAAGACTTTTTACCCGAGTCTCGAGTAAAAACATAAGATAGGACGAGGTTGAGTAGTGCGGGTCCGCGAGATGTATTTCTCGTTGGGTCGGTACGAGAACCTTACTTAGAGTAGATTCTTGAGAGGATGTTGTCGCTCGGAAAGTAAGTTGTCGTAAGCTTCGATATTTTCTTTAGGATCCATGACTCTGAGAACCATTTGTAGAACCTTAGTTCTTTGCCCAACTAGGAAAGATGGTTGCGTAGTGTGGGTCTGCGAGATGTATTTCTCGTTGGATCGATGCGAGAACCTCACTTAGAGTAGATTCTTTAGATGGAGTTGATGCCCGGCAAGTAAGTTGTCGCAGGTAGCAAACAGTCTAATGGATCCATGACTCTAGGAACTTTTTTAAAAAACTTAGACCATACCTGGTGAGAACCATGTTCTATACAAAGCAATCAGACTTATCCATGCCTTAAGCCTATTGAACCTATACAAAAAAATGCATTACATTCGTACATTGCATCAACATCATAAAAAGCAAGCTCTTAGTTGCCTCTTATTTGTTTCAGGAATTGAGAACTTGAAAATGACAACTTCAAGGAGACACATTTTCACACTTAAGTACAAGGAACCTAAGTTGGATAGTCTGAAGGGTTTGATCTCTGATTTGACTCTCAGCAGACGTGATGAGTTCGGAAAAAACTATGGGAAAATTCTGAGCCTTCTAACTAAGAAAGTTGACTATGGAATGATCGGCTCTTTGGCACAATATTATGATCCACCTCTACGCTGTTTCACATTCGCTGATTTCCAGCTAGCTCCTACTTTGGAAGAAGTTGAGAGAATCGTGGGTCTCAAATTGAAAGATTTTAATCCATTTCCAAAGCTCGAAGAAGATATGGGCCCAAAGAAGATAGCTTCAGCCCTAAGTATCAATGTCCCGACTGTTCGAGACAATTGGGTTGAAAAAGGGGGTTGCAAAGGTTTTGCCGCGATGTTTTTGGAAGATTTAGCTCTAAAGTTCAAGAAAAGTGGAAATTGGAATGCATTCTATGTTGTGTTGGCTTTATTGATCCATGGGATTATGCTCTTCCCAAATGTTGAAAAATTTGTGGATCAAGTATCCATAGAAGTCTTTCTCTCTGGCAATTCAGTACCATTTCTCTTAGCTGACATTTACCATGCCCTTCACGCTCGACATGAAAAGAGGGGTGAAACTTTGTTGTGCTATGCTTCGTTGCTTTACACTTGGTTCATGCAACACATGCCCGAAGAAGGTCCTTTTGTGGCAAAAGAACTTAAGTCTCCTCAAAAATTAGCTTCTCTCACCGCAAGTTCCATCAGATGGTATATCCGAGAGTGGGAAACCCCAGACATTATAGTCAGCTGTGGGGAATTTCCTAATGTACCGTTGTTGGGTACCAAGGGTTGCATCAATTATAACCCTATGTTATCTCGAATGCAACACGGTTACTCCATTGATGGTCCTCCTGACGCAAAGGACTTACAGCCATTTTTGTGCTCTCTGACATCCAAGCAAGCAATCCTGATGTAAGAGCAGTACAAAAGGCTTGGTTAAAGGTTGTAAGAAAGGGTAAAGAGTTTGGAAAAAGAAACATTTTCGCCAAAGAACCTTACACTCAATGGGTGAAAGAAAGAGTTGAGGAAATCCAGTTGCCATTTATCTTAAAGGCTCCAGCATTTCCTAAAACTCCTGAGCCCAAGCCCATACTCCCTGAGGATATGGAGAATACTGAATTACGAATTCAGATGAACCGAGTTATCTTGGAAAATCAGAATTTGAAAGAGGAACGTAAGGGAAAATCCCAAGAACTTGAGGATAGTAACAAGAGAGCCAGGCTATTAGAAGACCAGAAAGATGATCTTGATCACATCTTATTAGGTTCCACATCAGTGATCCGAACTAGGAAGGAAGAGCTCAAGAAAGCTGAGTATAGGATCTGTAAGTTAGGGAGAATGTTGGACAAATCTCTTATGGATAAAAAAGAAATTAAGCCCGACTTTAAGGCACAGATCCGTGACTTGAGGGACGCTCTGAAGAAATGCGAGGAAAAGTTGTCTCGCAAGATACTCCAAAAGGAAGAAGCCGAAAGAAACTGTCACCATCTCAGGTACCAGTTGGAAGAAGCTACTAGGAGATTTCCAGTTTTGGAGAGCCAAGAAGGTGATACAACCTACTTACTCCTAAAGAATGATTGTGTGTACTGGAAAAGGTTTTATAGGGAGGCTAGAGCAACCTTAGATGAAGATCAAAAGGTCATCCAGAAACTCCAAGAACTCTATGTTGAATGGAATGGCAAGTCCCGCAACTTAGCTAGGTTTGTTAACCTCAATATGTTGGAACTCCCAGAAAAACTCCAGGAAGCGGATTGGTGTATGTGTCCAGAAAACACGCCTCCTCAAGTTTTCAATTTCGTCAAGTTTATCAAGAAAATGATGAATGAGCTCACCACAGATCTGGCTACGATCATAAGAGCTGAGACAGAACTTAAGTTTACTTGTACTTGAATTTGAATTGTTGGTGTTTAAATCTTTTTGTATTCAAATCATGTGTACTTGAAGTTAAATCCTTTTGTATTTGAATTTGATTTTAATTAATGGAAGTTGTCATTTTGGGTCTCAATTATTACGTGTTATTTTTATGTTCTAACATTGCTGGAATAAATAATAAAGATAACTAAGAGCTTTGCACAAAATGCACCCATAACATGCACTCATGTCATTCTTCAAACAAAAAACTCATTTTTGTGTCTTCTTCAGTTCCACACTGAGTCCTCAACTTCACTACAACACCAGAGCCAACGCTCGTCAAAGAATGGCAGATCAAGAGCATGAATTGGAGCGAGTAAGCTCAGAACTCGAAGACCTACGAGGAAATATGAGTCAAGTCATGGAGATACTACAGGTCATCAGGGCAAAGTTAGACACCCAAACGACGGTCATTTCAGAAATCGTCGGTCCATCGATTGAACCCCAACCTGCGAGGACAGTACCAACAACCTGGCCAACCTATGGTTTACCTCCCGCTTTCACACCTACAGTTGAAGGCGCCCCTGGTTTTGCACAATCAACTCAGCAAATGGCTCCTCTACCAACCATCAATGAAAATCATCCAGTGGTCCACACGTTCGCACCACCTCTCGTTCGTGCACATGTGCAACCTTACTTTGAGGATCAACAACATGCTCCAGACTTTTCAGATGAAGACGAGGAAAGGCAGGAAGACATAAGAGGGATGAAGGAGAATTTCCAGATTCTTGAGAAAAGGTTGAGGGCTATGGAAGGTGACCAAGTTTTTGGTGCTACTGCTAAGGAGATGTGCTTAGTGTCAGGTCTTGTGATTCCTGCGAAGTTCAAGACCCCAGATTTCGATAGGTATGAGGGCCACTCGTGTCCTAAAAGTCACCTTATTATGTACTATCGAAAAATGGCTACGCACGTGGAGGATGATAAACTTATGATACATTGCTTCCAAGACAGCTTAAGGGGTGCTCCCTCCAAGTTGTACTTAAGCCTTGATCAAAGTAGGATTCGTTGTTTCCAAGACTTATCTGATGCTTTCATCCAACATTATAAGTATAACATGGATATGGCCCCAGATAAGAGGCAATTGCTCAGCATGTCCCAGAAAAATAATGAGTCTTTTAAGGAATATGCACAACAATTGAGGGAAGTAGCCTCGCAAGTCAAACCACCCCTTGCTGAGAAGGAGTTAGCAGATTGGTTCATGGATACAGTCAAACCTATGTTCTATGAAAGAATGGTGAGTAGTGTATCTGCAAGCTTCTCTGACCTGGTTGTCGTGGGCATAAAGGTCGAGCTTGGATTGAAGAATGGAAAGATGATGACTACCTCTGAAACATCTGGTAGTAATGCCAAAAAGTTTCTTGGAGGATTTCAAAGAAAGAAGGAGGGTGATACAAATGCAGTGTCAACCAGTCAAAGAAGGAGTCATTCATGGAAGAAACAACATCAACTTACTCAGCAACACCAATTTGCTCAACAACAACCAACTTATTCAGTACAATATGTTCAACAACCATATGTGGCAGCTGTCACACCAAATTTCGACCAATCACAAGCTTCTGTTTATCCACCTATCCAACAAGCACCAATATACCAGCAAGCGCCCGCGCCGCCTGCTTATCAACAGCCAAGGGCACAGGCTCCTCGTCCACAAAATCCTCCAAATCAAAATAGGGTACAAAGAGGTAGAGTTCTGTTTGCTTCAATCCCTATGACATACACTGAATTGTACCCATCATTACTACAGAGAGGGTTGGTGACTCCCAGACCTTTGGGTCCTCCATAAAATCCTTTACCTCCGTGGGACAATCCAGATGCCCATTGTCCTTTCCATGGGGGTGCCCCTGGACATGATTTAGAAGGATGTTATGCTTTAAAGCATATTGTGCGAGACCTGGTTGAGAAGAAGATTCTTTCGTTTCGAGACGTCAGACCCAATGTCAAAAGTAACCCTTTGCCAGCGCATGGTGATGTTAATGCCGTCGAGGATGCTTCTGATGTGTGTATAATCAAAAACGTGGAAGATGCTAAAACTCTGTTGCTAGCGCTTCATGCAGGATTGGTGGGGGCTAGATTGATTGATACATGTCACGACAACTGTGAGGAATGTGTCATTCATCCAAGAGGATGTAAAGTGGTATGAATTGACATTCAGAACTTGATGGATCAAGGTGTTTTACAAATTTTTGGTCCAACAACAAACGAGGAAGTTTCAGTCATTGAACCCGTTTTTAATATACCAGAACCGTTTGAGGTAACTTATCACGGAAGAGATATTGTTCATCCATCACCCGTGGTAGTTTGCATGCCTACCCCCATTTCCTTTTGAAAGCACCAAGGTGGTACCCTGGAAGTACGACATAACAGTGGTAGATGGAGTGGTAGATGGAAAGCCCAAAGCTGCTGAAAGTAAGAAAGGTCTGGAGAATGTTGACACCGATATCACTAACATCGCAGGGACAAGCAGGATTACCCGCAGTGGTCGGATTTATACTCCCAATATTAATGTGAACCCTCAAGAGCCAACAAGGGAAGCTGCAAATGTAAATCCTACCCCAGAGCATGGAGGGGCACAACCGGCTGTGCAGACAGATGAAGCAAGTGAGTTCCTAAGGATAATAAAGAAATCTGACTACAAGATAGTTGATCAGTTACATCAAACACCATCAAAAATATTTATCTTGTCTTTGCTTCTGAATTCCGAAGCTCATAGGGAGGCTCTACTGAAAGTGCTTGCTCAGGCTCATGTTACCCAAGATATAACGGTCGGCCAATTCGATGGAGTGGTCGCCAATATCACAGCCTGCAACACTCTAAGTTTCAGCAATGAAGAGCTATCCAAGGAGGGGAGGAATCACAATCGCGCCTTGCACGTATCCATAAAGTGCCAAGAAGATGCTATGGCCAGAGTTTTAGTTGACACTGGATCATCCCTCAATGTTCTACCAAAGAGGGCACTCGCTAAATTGTCTTACCAAGGTTCGGAATTGAAACCTAGTGCGCTTGTGGTAAAAACATTTGATGGTTCGCGAAGGACAGTAGTTAGGGAGGTAGAGCTACCAATACAGATCGGACCGCATGTATTCCCCATCAATTTCCAAGTCATGGACATAAATCCAGCTTACAGCTGCCTTTTGGGACGCCCATGGATACATGCTGCTGGGGCAGTAACTTCTACTCTGCATCAAAAGATGAAGTTCGTTGTCGATGACAAGCTCGTCATTGTCTCGGGTGAAGAAGATTTTATCATCAGTCAACTCTCCTCTTTCCGTTATATTGAGGCTGATGAGGATGCCTTAGAAACCTCTTTTCAAGCCCTTGAAATATCCAATGCCACACTTGAAGAGGTTAAGGATCCTATTGAGAAAACCAGTTTGTCGTTCGCTTCTTTGAAGAGTGCAAGATCAGCCGTTGAAAGTGGAGGCCCTGCAGGTTGGGGGCAAGTCATCAACGTCAATGAGAAAAATGACCGTTTTGGTTTGGGGTACAAGCCTTCTGCTAATGGAGGAGCCTTGGTCCCTGCACAGGACCGTGTGCGGAGCATACAAGAAGTCTTCCTGAGCACAGGATTTATCCATGGAGATCAAGTTGGTGCAGTGGAAGATGACACTGAAGATGGAGAAACATCAAATCTGATATACCGGTGTGAAGCAACCCTAACAAATTGGGAAGCAGTTGAGATTCCAGAAGTTTTTCCTGTGTCAAAGTAATTGTTGTTTTCCTTTGTGTTTTTTGAAAATCCTTAGCTCTGCCCAAGGCTAATGGATCATTTGTAGGGCCCCTTTTGAATTTCAAAAAAATCATTATGACAAATAAAGAGCATTTTGTTCAAATTCTTGTCGTTTATTTATTTTGTTTTGCTTTCTTTAAAATGGCAATCCTTTCAAAAACTACAAAAATATTTTTATTTCTTTTGCTTTGTATTTCCATTTTTCTAAAAAAAAACATCATTAAAAAACATGCAGAATAATCAATAAATCAGTTGAATTCGATGACCCCACTACTTCCTATAATTTTGAACTCCCCATCTACCAAGCGGAGGAGGAGAGTGAGGAAGATTGTGATTTCCCTGAAGAACTGGAAACGATGCTCGAGCACGAGTCAAAGGCCCTTCAGCCACATCAAGAACCAGTGGAAATAATCAACCTTGGCACCGAGGAAGACAAGAAAGAGGTCAAAGTTGGGACTACACTTGAGGAAAGCATCAAAGAAAGATTGATCGAGTTGCTACAAGAATATGTAGATGTATTTGCTTGGTCGTATCAGGATATGCCAGGTTTAGACACTAATATTGTTGTCCACAAGCTACCACTACAGCCAGATTGTCCGCCAGTGAAGCAGAAGCTCTGAAGAGCGAGACCCGACATGGCTCTAAAGATTTGTGACGAGGTGAAACGTCAATTCGATGCCGGTTTTCTAGCAGTTGCAAAGTACCCTCAATGGGTAGCTAATATAGTACCCGTACCCAAAAAGGATGGCAAGGTTAGGATGCGTGTTGATTACAGGGATCTAAACAAAGCTAGTCCAAAGGATGATTTCCCCCTGCCATATATTGACACTCTGGTGGACAACACTACTAAGTTCGCGGTCTTCTCCTTTATGGACGGATTCTCGGGTTATAATCAAATTAAGATGGATCCAGAAGACATGGAAAAGACCACATTCATCACCCCCTGGGGAACATTTTGCTACAAGGTAATGTCATTCGGTCTCAAAAATGCTGGGGCAACTTACCAAAGAGCAATGGTCACTCTTTTCCATGACATGATGCACAAGGAAATTGAGGTTTATATGGATGATATGATTGCAAAATCCCAAAGTGAAGAGGATCATATAGATCACTTGCAAAAGCTATTTGAGCGTCTTCGAAAATTTCGACTACGGCTGAATCCTGCTAAATGCACCTTCGGTGTCCGATCTGGAAAGTTGCTTGGTTTCATCGTCAGTCAACGAGGACTTGAGGTAGATCCAGACAAGGTTAGGGCAATACAAGAAATGCCTGCTCCACGTACAGAGAAAGAAGTTAGAGGATTCCTGGGACGTTTGAACTACATCTCTAGGTTTATATCTCATATGACTGCTACGTGTGAACCTATATTCAATTTGCTCAGAAAAGATCAAGCAGTTGAATGGAATTCTGACTGTCAAATGGCTTTCAAGAAGATCGGGCAATACCTGCAAGAGCCCCTTATTCTAATTCCACCTTTTCAGGGGAGACCACTCTTTATGTACTTAACTGTGCTTGAAAAGTCAATGGGATGTGTGCTGGGACAACATGACGAAACCGGTCGAAAGGAGCATGCCATATATTATCTAAGTAAGAGATTTACCGATTGTGAAACCCGATATTCACTCTTGGAGAAAACTTGTTGTGCTTTAGCATGGGCCGCTCGTCGTCTAAGACAATACATGATTTGCCACACTACTTTGTTGATCTCAAAAATGGATCCAATAAAGTATATCTTTGAAAAGCCTGCTTTGACTGGAAGACTCGCCCGTTGGCAGATGTTACTGTCTGAGTATGACATCCAATATGTGTCTCAGAAAGCCATTAAAGGAAGTGTGTTGTCCGATTACTTGGCAAACCAGCCCGTTGAAGATTACCAGCCGTTGAAGTTTGACTTCCCTGATGAAGACATTATGGTAGTAAAAGATTATGAAATCCCAGGACTTGATGAAGGACCTGAACCCGGATCTCGATGGAAGCTCATGTTCGATGGTTCCTCCAATTACACGGGGCATGGTGTAGGAGCTGTTCTATTAAATCTGAATGGTGGATACACTCCTTTCACAGCAAGGTTGTGTTTTGATTGCACGAACAATATAGCAGAATATGAGGCGTGCATCCTAGGTATTGAAGCAGCAATTGACCTCCGAATCAAAATCCTTGAAGTATGTGGAGACTCAGCCTTGGTGATATACCAAGTCAAAGGCGAATGGGAAACCCGTGATACCAAGTTGATCCCATATCGTGCCTATGTCATGGAATTAATAAAATACTTTGACGAAATCACTTTCTGTCATATCCTGAGGACTGAGAATCAAATTGCTGATGCTTTGGCTATGTTGGCTTCAATGTACCAAGTCAGATTCCATAATGAAGCACCTCTCATTCAGATCGAGCGGAAAGTTGAGCCTGCCTACTGCCAGTCGGTTGAAGAGGAATCCGATGGTAAACCCTGGTTTCACGACATCAAATGCTTTTTGCAAAATCAAGAATATCCAACAGATGCAACAACCCTTGACAAGAAAACATTGAGGAAATTAGCATCCAAATTCTTCTTAAGCAATGGTGTGTTATACAAGAGAAATCACGACATGATTCTGCTCAGATGCGTGGATGGACGTGAAGCAGACCTGTTGATCAAGGAGATTCATGAAGGATCCTTCGGAACTCATGCCAATGGGCATGCCATGGCCAAGAAGATTTTGAGAGTTGGTTATTACTGGTTGACCATGGAATCCGACTGCTTCAATTATGCTATAAAGTGTCATAAATGCCAAATCTATGCCGACAAGGTACACATGCCCCAGACCCTACTAAACGTTTTGACGTCACCTTGGCCTTTCTCAATGTGGGGCATCAACATGATTGGCGCCATCGAGCCTAAAGCTTCCAATGGACACCGCTTCATCCTGGTCGCCATTGATTACTTTACCAAATGGGTAGAAGCCGCCTCTTATGCTAATGTGACAAAACAAGTGGTTGCATGGTTTCTCAAGAAAGAGATCATTTGTCGTTATGGAATTCCATGCCGGATCATCACAGATAATGGGACGAATCTGAACAATAAGACCATGAAAGAATTATGCGAGAGCTTCAAGATTGAACACCATAACTCTTCACCATATCGTCCAGAGATGAATGGCGCTGTTGAGGCCGCTAATAAAAACATCAAGAAGATCCTGCAAAAAATGGTAAAAACCTATAAGGATTGGCATGAAATGCTACCTTTTGCACTGCATGGATACCGGACATCCGTCCGTACTTCAACAAGGGCAACCCCATTCTCTTTGGTATATGGGATGGAAGCAGTTCTCCCAATTGAAGTGGAGATACCTTCAATGAGAATATTGATGGAGACTAAGCTAGAAGAGGCTGAGTGGATTCAAAATAGATTTGATCAGTTAAACCTCATAGATGAGAAGCGAATGACTTCTTTGTGCCATGGACAGTTATACCAAAAACGGCTTAAAAGGGCTTTTGATAAGAAAGTACGTGTTCGGGAATTCAGATAAGGAGACCTCGTGCTTAAGAAGATATTGCCAATACAGAAGGACTCACGTGGGAAGTGGACTCCCAATTATGAAGGCCTATATGTTGTGAAGAAAGCTTTCTCCGGAGGCGCCTTGATTCTCACAACTATGGATGATGAAGATCTCTCACACCCCGTGAACTCTGATGCAGTTAAAAAATACTATGTCTAATAAAAACCCGCTAAATCAAAAACCTGAAAGGGCGATTTAAGCAAAAAAGGGTATCCCGGTTGACTGAAAACCCAAAAGGGCGGTCCAGGCAAAAGTTAGGGATGAATAAAAGAAATGGTAGCTCGCTAAGTTGAAAACCTGAAAAGGCGACTTAGGCAAAAAAGGAGCGTCCCGGTGGATTGAAAATCCGAAAGGGCGATCCAGGCAAAAGTTAGGGGCAAAAGGCATAAACTGCATCAGTTGTTACTGATTAACACCGAAGAATTTGAGGCGGAAGATCAATCCAGTTACTCCCCTTAGAAGCAAGGTTTTGAACAATCATATCTAGTAGGGATGTTAGTGGTCACTGAATTCAACGTAAACCTTTCCTTATTGCCATTTTCCAAAAATTGTAACACTCTATGGAGCTACGTCATTTGTGTGCTACCATTCTTGAATAAAATGCAAGTTTTCCCAATCATTGTTAGTTGTGTTCATCTACGCTTTTCTTTGTTATGCAAAATGTCATTTATTTGTTAATAATGAAATTTTGAAACTTGAAAAAGTATTTGAAATTTAGTAAAAAGAACAAAATTACTTTGATATATGTGAAAATCAAAGGAAAATCATTTGTTTCCCCGAAAGTCTCAAGGTTGCATAAATATTCCTGGATCACCAACAAAAGTCCCCATGGAATATAACTTATTAATCCTCTAGAAGGATGGGCCTTTGGTTATTTATAACTATCAATCATGATAGATTCTCCTCTGGACGCGCCTGTTAATTGTACGGGTATGAGTTATTGGTGTTGAGGAATCAGAATCTCTGTAAACAGTCCCTACAAACTCCCAGTCTGCCAAGTGTCAGCATTCTCATAATCATGATCATTCATATATCATGCATTCAAATCATGCATAGCCGAAATGTACTTCGTGCTCATTGTGCATTGACCTAGGTCTTGTTGTTGATCCTATGTCCTTTGACCTCTAATTCCAGTTTGTCTGTGATATCCTTGAACCAACATCCGGTTTTCGCAGTCTTTTTCAGGTCCAATATGAACCTGTTGTTCAAGCCATTCAGGTCATATGTGAACCTGTTGTTGAACTTTATTCCATTGTCAGGTCATATATGAACCTGTTGTTCAAGCCATTCAGGTCATATATGAACCTGTTGTTGAACTTTATTCCATTGTCAGGTCATATATGAACCTGTTGTTCAAGCCATTCAGGTCATATATGAACCTGTTGTTGAACTTTATTCCATTATCAGGTCATATATGAACCTGTTGTTCAAAGCCATTCAGGTCATATATGAACCTGTTGTTGAACTTTATTCCATTATCAGGTCATATATGAACCTGTTGTTCAATGCTATTCAGGTCATATATGAACCTGTTGTTGAACTTTATTCCATTGTCAGGTCATATATGAACCTGTTGTTGAACTTTATTCCTTTATCAGGTCATATATGAACCTGTATGTTCAATACTATTCAGGTCATATATGAACCTGTTGTTGAGCTTTATTCTAGTGTCAGGTCATATATGAACCTGTTCTGAAGAGTCTTTCTCTATGATTGTTTCAGTGTTGTCAGGTCATATATGAACCTGATGTTGAGCTTTCATTCCAGTATTACCAGGTCATATATGAACCTGTTGATACACTCTTCTTGAATTTTTCTGAGTTTGTTAGGTCATATCTAAACCTGCTGTCAGAACTTCTTGATATTCCCCAGCATTGTCAGGTCATATATGAACCTGTTGTTGTGTTTTATTCCAGTATTGTCAGGTCATATGTGAACCTGTTGTAGCATTTTTTTTATTTTTTTATTTTTCTTTTCTTTCCTTATTCGGGTTTAGTAAGTCATATGTGAACTTACTACCGAAATCTCTTGTACTCTAAATGTTGTTTATCAACTTTCACTTCGATTACTCCCTAGTGTGTGTCTGATTCTCCAGCAGGATTGTTTTCCCCAGCAAGTTGTTTTTTTTACCATTTGCCTGTCTCCCTGTAGACCATCAGCATTCCCCACAGATCCTTGTTTCATCCTGTATCCATCATAAAGCATCGTGCTAGGGTTTATCTTATGTCCGATCATATCCCTAGCAGATAAAAATTACAAAAAAAGAATCATGCATCCATGCATATCATATCATATCATGTCCTAGGGATTCAGGATCAAAATCCGGGTCTTCTTAGTATTTAACTATCTCCCACCATGATCATATGAAGAGTGTCCTGCTTCATATTCTCTAGTTGAAGATTCTTAAATATGGGCAACTGTCACACCCCAATTTTGGCCCTAAAATTTTTCCATCACTCATTCATTTTTCTTTTCTCCTCATGACCATTTCATTTGGTCATGAGTCTACCCACTGACTTGTTTGTTTAGACTTATCATCACCTGCTATTCCATAAATCTTTGGGCCTCGCCATGTTGTCTCGAGATGGAGTGATTATTTTCCCTTGGTCAAGCAAGACATGGGACCCTTGATCATGTGATAAAATCAGTTATTGCTTTGGTGTAATAACCAGTCAAGCTGCACTGAGAAGCTTACACCCAGAAACATGTGATGGATCAAGTTGTGAAAAAGGGTGTGTGGCAATATGTTTTACACATCTTTGAGTTTATTTGCTTTGGGTAAGAACAGAGTAAGAGGCTTCGTGACTGCATTTGGGAGATGATCAACTTAATGAAAAGGAACATAATGGAGTAAAGTCACTTGAGACTTTTGTTCAATTGGCTTTTATTTAGTTTAACTTTAAGATTCAATGTTGTTGTTACCAGCATTGTTGGTTCAAGCTCACTTTTGTGATATAGTCAGTAGAGCTCCTAATTTACATTATTTCAATGTCTATATTGAATCAATGGCAGCTGCTAAGGATCTTGATACTAGTTCTATAGTGCAAACACGGTATCTGGTTCCGGTGTTGGTACCTCTGGTTCGAGGTCCAGTCATGTTGGTGTGATAGCCGGCGTAAATGTTGGGGTAGTGAGTACAGTTGGTCTCGACCGGACTTTGCTACATACTATGTAGGAAAAGACGAGGTGCATAAAGACAACAAATTGAAAGTTGCAATCCAGGCGTTTGTTTTACTTAAAAGATTACAAAGTAATCGAATCGTGATTGATACAATTAGTGCTAACATGGAAGTCACCTGCTAGAATATCCCAGCTGGAAAATGAACAGGAACTGAACCTAGGGCATATCAAAGAAAGTAATTGGCTCGTGAAGCATTTTCTTCTTGAACATTTACAATATCCATTATTCAGTTTCTCATTCAACTCAGTTTCTCATTCAACTCGTCTTGTGGAGTGTTTGATTGACTCTGTCATACCCCAAAATTTGCCCGTTAATCTTGCAAGACATTTTTCAAGGCACTCCAATTCATTTTTCAAGACATTGGTTTTACAGGAACAAAGACCCAACACACAGGTGGCCCAAATCCAGAAAACGGCTTAAAATGGCTTGCTCGCTAGGCGAGCAAAATCATTCGCCTAGCGAATCCTTCGCTGCACCACTCGCCTAGCGAAGCTTGCGAATACCAGAAATTTTGGGCTTCATTCTGAGCCCATTAGGTCACACAAAAAGCATTATAAATACCAGAACTTCAGACAGAGAGGGACGGACAAAAACCCTAGCAAGGAAACTCTAACAGAAGCAACCGAGCAAACCCTGGAGGCTAACCCAGAGAATTCAGAGCAACCCTAAAGGAAACCCTGAAGGAAACTCATTCGCGCAAAGGTTACCTCCGTCCAACTCAATCCGGCATCAACCCTAAGAGCGATCTGCCAATTCAAGGTTGCAATTCAATTGCAAACCGGTTTACATTACTATTACCGCTTTATGTTCCTAATTCACATGTGATATCATAATTGAATTCATAAATATATTTGAATTTTTGCATGTGGACTTAAGTATGTCTGGATATCTTGAACGTTTAACCATGTAATTTCTGTAACAGAAGCCATAGGGTTTGGAGCTTGTTGAAATCGTACTGTTCCAAAATTCAAAACCCGCAGCTGTTCGCTAGCACATCGCTAAGCGAACATGTATCGAGCGTTCGCTAGGCCTTCGCTAGGCGAGGCAGCAGCGAACATGACAGTCGCTGATTTTTCTGTTCCGATCTTTGCTCATCTGACATGTTTTATTATCACCATGCATTGTTTACCTGACATTATTACTGTTGCGATTCCTTTTGTTTGGTGCGATTCTCGATTGCACCCTGATTTGGTATTCTGACCTGTTTGCTGAATTTTGTAAGGGTTCACATACTCCCGGAAAAGGTAGCTTGCTAGGTATTCCACTTTATTTGTGGGATACCCTTATGGAGATTCATCCTAATTACTTAATTGATTTTAATGTGGAGATTCATCCTAATTACCTAATTGATTATAAAATATTGCCTTTGAATATGTGATCTTGGACCTCTCTTTGTTGCCTTACGGTATTACGGTATCACAGTATTACGGTCATGTCCCGCGAATGTGGGGATACACTTAGTAAAGACCCTTTGATTAAACCATCATGTCCCTATAAAATAAATCATCGTCCCTCGGATGTTGCCTGCGAATATATGATTTTGTCCCTCGGTGACCCGTCGTTGTAGCCTACGGTTAAATGATGATTGTCCCTTCGAATGCTAAGGTATCCTTACAAATGTTGCCTTCAATGACCAATCGATGACCCTACGATGACCCTTTACATCCAAAGGATAGAACTACTTACTTCTCAATAGTAAGGACAGTTTTACCCTCATAAGGATAGGAAATGCCCATAAAGACCTTGGGTAGGTATAACTCCTAAATGCTTGCTCACAGCTTAAACTACTTTTCACATCTCACACTTTTCAAAACATCTATTAGAAAATCACCACTTGGTATACATTCGTACTAGAATCATTGCCAAGTTATATTTTTCTAAACCGCTTTCAAAATTAAACGAGATAAATACTTTGTATACATTCGTATAAGAATCATTACAAAGTTAAACTCTCTTTTCAAAACATTTTCTAAGTAATTCACAAACACTTTTTCAGACAAGAAAAATAACATAAGTGATCAAGCAATTAAGAGCCCATGGATAACCATGGATACAAAGGGTGCTAACACCTTCCCTTTGTATAATGTATCTCCCGAACCCAAAATCTAATTAAGGTCTTTCCTGTTCTTTTCCGCCTTTCCTTATGGGATAAAAGAAAAGTCGGTGGCGACTCTTGCTATCCGCGACATTTGCTTTCCAAAGCAAAAACACACAAAGTCAGTTCACCGTATGACAGAACTGGCGACTCTGCTGGGGACTAACTTAAAAAGAGAGGTTACCTTAAAAAAAAAAAAAAAAAAGATCACTTATTTGATTTGCCTGATTGCTTGGGTATTTTCTGCTTGAGTGAAAGATCCTACACCCGGATCTAGTGTACCTTAGGTAAGTAGCAAGAGATCATCGCGACTATCCGGCGTATACTGGAATGGTTAAAATGATGGCTACGGTTAATGTGACACTTTGGATGTCCTGATGTTCCTCATGTTTACTTGAGGAGAAATTTGGCGTCTGCGTGGTGTCATCAAAGCATTAACCAGACCTTTAGAACCCTAATTGACTCATCCTGGCCATTAGAAAGTAGTGAGATAGCTGACTTCGGTTCCGACTGGGGTTGGTTGAGACTCGATACTACACTCTTTGAGATTGGACTTTAGGGAAGCTTCGGTCAACCACTGGGTGTTGCACTGAAGTGGACTTAAAGGAAAGTCAATGATTGGAGATCCTTCTAGAACCCGGTTACTATTCTAGGACAGGTTGAACCAACCAAACTTCAGTGGGGAGGGTACTTACCTATGGAACTCATGCAAGCCTTAAAACTTAGGAATGATTGTTGTGTGACTTGCTTGTGTTTGTTACTTACATAACATCATAACATCATAACATCATAACATCATAACATCCTGGCATTGTACTAACCATTTCAAGGACTTAGGGATTTAACTTTGCTCTGTAACAGGGCTATGGCTTCCAGGAAGACCATCCAGATCAATTTTGTAGCAATCTCTCCTCAACTCAAGAGTTTAGTGTTAGAACTTCCTGATCAGGCTCAGTTCATCAAGAAACATGGTTCTCTCCTCAATTTGGTTACCACTGGTTTCAAAGAAGATATGATGAGAGTTCTATTCCAGTTCTTCGATCCTAAACATCATTGCTTCACCTTCCCAGATTATCAGTTGGTACCCACACTAGAAGAATTCTCCAGGCTTCTTGGGATACCTATCCTTGATCAAACACCTTTCAGTGGTTTAGAAAAGATTCCGAAGTCTGAAAAAGTTGCCGCAGCTTTACACATGACAAAGTCCGACATTGAAACCAATTGGGTAACAAGAAGTGGAATTAAGGGTTTACTTGCCAAATTTCTGATAAATAAGGCCCGAGAATTCCTAAAAGTTATGAATGTCCATGCTTTCAAAGATGTTCTAGCATTACTAATCTATGGTTTGGTGTTATTCCCTAATCCAGACCAATTCATACACATGAATGTTATTAAGATATTTCTCACTCATAACCCTGTGCCTACCGTGCTTGGAGACATTTTGCATTCCCTTCACACTCGTACTATGAAGAGGCAAGGGACTCTCATGTGTTGCGTACCTTTATTATCCAGGTGGTTTATTTCGCACCTTCCTCAATCAGTCTTGAAGAATGAGCAAAATTTGAAATGGTCTTAAAGGATAATGTCGCTCTCCCATTCAGACATCCGTTGGTGTCCTCATCTCGAAGAAAATGTTATCCTCATTGACCGCTGCGGAGAATTCTCTAACGTACCACTCCTGGGGATAAGAGGAGGTATTACTTATAACCCAGCTTTAGCCCTACGTCAGTTTGGTTATGCTCGAAGAGATGGTCCACATGAAATAATTATCCAAGGCACTGTGTTTGACTATGACAACGATTCTCAAAGTCTCTGTCAAAGGTTAGTACGAGCTTGGGGCATGGTGAAAAGAAGCACTTTAGGACAGAAAAACTCTATTCCTATGGAGCCTTATCTCAGATGGGTACGCGCAAGAGCTCGTGAACTTGTCATGCCATATCTGGCAGTCGGACCGCTGATTGTTGAACCAGGAGTTGAAGGAGGTACTCCTCAGATCATTCCTTATCCAGATATGCCTACCAATGTTGAAGAATTGAAGAAATCCTGGATCCAGTTGAGAGAGGAAAGGGATACTTTTGAAACTCAGTGCTGTGCTGAAAGGAAGAAAGTGTTAGAGCTCACCAGCCAGCTTAATGAGGAACGAAGACTCAATGCATATCTTCGCCCAAAAAGAAGTCGTCCCTGGGAGACTTGAGCTTTCATTGTATTTTTATTATTTCATTTTTGTAATGAACAGTGATTAAAGAAATTAGTAATAAAAGTTTCCCTCTTTTTGGTAGTTTACGCAAAGTTAAATTCCAAAAGTCCTTGAAAACATTTCATACATTGCATAGCATAACATAACATTGCATAACAGGTATTCTAAAAGGTCAATATTCTTACGGTCTTCCTTCTAAATAGAAAGATGGATCTTGAACAAACTGTCAAAGATCTCCAGGCTCAGAATATTCAATTCCAGGAGATGATCTTGAACTTATCCAAGGGGCAGGAGGAGCTGAAGGCTCTCTTGCTCGAGCAGAAGAAAGACAAGAAAGCTGTGAGTTACGTCAACCCGGGAAGAAGGCTTAAAGGACAGGCCGCAGGAGTCAAGATTAGAATTCCGAAAGATCAAGAAGAGGAGACAGAAAATGATTCGGAAGAGGAGAATGTTGATCCCTTCAACCCTGAGGACGACGACGAAGATTATGAAAATGAACAGTACTCTCCAAAAGATGATAAGTATAAGTTGCTGGAAGAACGCATGCTAGCTATGGAGGGTCAAAAGGCGCCCGGTCTGGATTTCGAAGGCTTAGGACTGGTCTCTGATGTGGTCATTCCCCGCAAATTCAAGGTCCCCACTTTCACTAAGTATGATGGTGCGTCTTGTCCTCAGATGCATCTGAGAGCTTATGTGAGAAAGATTCAGCCGTATACCACTGATAGGAAGCTATGGATCCATTTCTTCCAAGAGAGTCTGTCTGGCACACAGTTGGAATGGTACTATCAGCTTGAGAGCTCTAACATCCGCACCTGGACTGATTTAGCGACAACCTTTTACAAGCACTACCAGTATAATTCTGAATTGGCACCTACTCGGCTACAGTTGCAGAATATGTCTATGGGAGCTAAAGAAAGCTTCAAAGAATATGCTCAAAAATGGAGAGATTTGGCTGGCCGAGTCAAACCCCCTATGACTGATCGAGAATTAGTGGACATGTTCATGGGTACACTGACTGGTCCGTTCTACAGCCATCTACTGGGAAGTTCTTCATCGGGTTTCACTGAACTTATATTAACGGGTGAACGTGTTGAAAGTGGCATTCGAAATGGAAAGATACAGGCGACTACCTCTGCAAGCATCAAAAAGTCATGTCAGGGGGCGAATGAATCAAATGCTGTGTACGGTCAAAGGGGTCATAACAAGAAAAATCGTGACCATACTGTTGGAGCAGTTACGATTGCAGCACCGCCATCTCAAAACTTCCAACACAGACAAGACAGCCCAAGAAGACAGTTTACGAAGATCAATATGACTTTAGCACAAGCACTGCGGGGTATGCTAAAAGCAAATTTAATTACCCTCAGAGATCCTCCTGCAAATCCCAACACTACTTCTCCTCGTTATAATCCCAATGCCAGGTGTGCGTACCACTCCGATAGCCCCGGGCATGATACAAACGATTGTTGGTTGTTGAAGAATAAGATTCAGGATATGATCGACGCTGGAGAATTTAAATTTGATCCTCCGGAGACTCCTAATGTCATCACTGCTCCTCTGCCTAATCATGACAAGACTGTTAATGCTGTAGAAGATGTTGATAGCGATTGCGACTGGGATAGTTGGATTTTCCCAACAATTGGTGACGGACTTGACAATTGGAAGGCTGAAGACACTATCCCGATTTCCTTTAGTCAAGAGTAATTGTTATTGCTATTTTAGTGTTTCAAAGCATTGTGTCTATACCCGGGGCACAATAGCTAATTTTTCAAGGGTTTTGTCATTTTCATAAGCATATTCACAATCAATGAATCAATGGACTTTTTGCATTCAAATATTGCGCTCTTTATCTTTCCTGTCATCTTTTAAACAAAGCTATGTATTCTTACACACACTCACGTAACAAATCGCAGATCCATATCCACTCCGGATCCTGTTGATAATAATTCTGCTACTGTTCATTATGACTTTGAAAATCCGATCTACCAAGCTGAGGATGGAAGTGAGGAAGATTGTGAAGTACCTGGAGAGCTTGCCAGACTATTACTGCAAGAGGAAAAGACTATACAGCCGCATGAGGAATCAATTGAAATTGTAAATCTGGGTACTGAAGTAGACAAGAAAGAAGTCAAAATAGGAGCAGGCTTGGAAAACAGTGTCAAAGAAAGATTGATTCAAATGTTACATGACTATATGGAGATTTTTGCTTGGTCTTATGAAGACATGCCAGGACTGGATACTGATATAGTAGTGCATCGTCTGCCAATGAAGGAAGATTGTCATCCTGTTAAGCAAAAGGTTCGTCGCATGCGTCCTGAAATGTCCGAGAAAATCAAAGCCGAAGTTATGAAACAATTTAACGCCGGTTTCCTTGCCGTTACTTCTTATCCTCGATGGGTTGCTAATGTGGTACCGATACCGAAGAAGGATGGTAAGGTGCGAATGTGCGTCGATTACAGAGATCTGAATAAAGCGAGTCCCAAAGATGACTTTCCACTCCCGCACATTGATGTTCTGGTAGATAACACCGCTCAACACAAGGTATTCTCCTTCATGGATGGATTCTCGGGTTATAACCAGATTAAGATGGCACCTGAAGACATGGAGAAAACTACGTTTGTGACGCAATGGGGCACTTTCTGTTACAAAGTAATGCCATTCGGTTTAAAGAACGCCGGGGCAACATACCAGCGTGCTATGGTGGTTTTGTTCCATGATATGATTCATCATGAAATAGAAGTATATGTGGATGACATGATAGCCAAATCTCATACTGAAGAAGAACATCTCGATCATTTATACAAACTGTTTGAGAGGTTGAAGAAATACAAGCTGAGATTGAACCCGAACAAATGCACCTTTGGAGTAAGATCCGGTAAGCTCTTGGGCTTTATTGTAAGTGGTAAAAGAATTGAGGTTGACCCGGCTAAGGTGAGAGCTATTCAAGAAATGCCAGTTCCCCGTACAGATAAAGAAGTCAGAGGTTTCTTGGGACGTTTGAATTACATTGCTCGGTTTATCTCCCATTTGACCGCTACTTGCAAACCCATCTTCAAGTTACTGAGGAAAAATCAAGAGATGATATGGAATGATGAATGTCAAGAAGCTTTTGACAAAATCAAGAAGTACCTCTAAGAACCTCCAATTCTGATGCCACCAGTTGAAGGAAGACCTTTAATCATGTATTTGACCGTGTTAGAAAATTCAATGGGGTGTGTGTTGGGGAAACATGACGAGTCTGGTCGAAAAGAGCATGCCATATACTACCTTAGCAAAAAGTTTACCGACTGTGAAACAAGATACTCATTGCTCGAGAAAACTTGCTGTGCTTTGGCCTGGGCTGCTCGCCGACTAAGACAGTATATGTTGAATCATACCACTTTGTTGATTTCTAAGATGGATCCTATCAAATATATATTTGAGAAACCTGCCCTCTCCGGAAGAATAGCAATATGGCAGATGATTTTAACAGAGTATGATATCCAATACACTACTCAGAAAGCAATCAAAGGAAGCGTGTTAGCCGATCATTTGGCTCATCAAGCAGTTGATGATTACCAATCTATGGATTTTGAATTCTCAGATGAGGATGTCATGCTTGTTACTGATTATGAAGAACCTGGACCGGATGAAGGACCCGAACCGGGATCCCGATGGACTATGGTTTTTGACGGATCTTCTAATGCATTGGGCAATGGTGTTGGTGTTGTAATTATTTCCCCCAAGGGTGGCCATACGCCTTTCACTGCTAGACTATGTTTTGATTGTACCAATAATATGGCTGAGTATGAAGCATGTATTTTGGGACTCAGAGCTGCTATAGACCTAAGAATCAAGTTTTTGAGTGTATACGGAGACTCAGCATTAGTAATCAGTCAGATCAAAGGAGAATGGGACACTAAACATCCGAATCTCATCCCTTATCGAGAGCGGGTGTTGACATTAATCCCATACTTTGAAGAGATTACATTCGAACATATCCCACGAGAAGAGAATCAGTTGGCAGACGCATTGGCTACCATGTCATCTATGTTCAGAGTCAGATGGGGCAATGAAGCTCCCATGATCACCGTTGAACGATTAGATGAACCAGCATATTGTTATGAACTTAATGCTGATGAAGTAGAAGAGAAACCTTGGTTCCACGAAGTAAAAAGATATTTGGAAACTCAGGAATACCCTGAAGGGGCATCCATCAACGACAGAAAATTTCTGAGGAAGTTCTCCGCTAAGTTCTTTTTGAGTAATGGAGTATTATACAAACGTAATCATGATTCGACTTTGCTTCGCTGTGTGGACAAAAAGGAAGCAGAAAAGATTATGGAAGACATGCATGACGGTATTTTCGGGACTCACTCTAGTGGGCATACAATGGCCAAGAAGATTCTGAGATCAGGGTATTATTGGTCTACCATGGAAGCCGATTGCCACCATCACTCCAGAACTTGTCACAAGTGCCAGATCTATGCGGATAAAGTACATGTGCCTCCTGCTCCATTAAACGTGTTGACAGCTCCTTGGCCCTTTGTAATGTGGGGCATTGATATGATCGGAGAGATTAAACCTACTGCTTCTAATGGACATCGTTTCATCCTTGTTGCTATTGATTATTTTACAAAGTGGGTAGAGGCAGCCTCATTTGCTTCTGTCACCAAGAATGTGGTGGCACGGTTCATCAAGAATAGTCTTATTTGTCGATATGGCATCCCTGAAAGAATTATCACGGACAATGGCACCAATTTGAACAACAAGATGATTACTGAACTCTGCACGCAGTTCAAAATAAAACACCATAACTCTTCTCCGTATCGGCCAAAGATGAACGGCGCCGTGGAGGCTGCTAATAAGAATATTAAGAAGATTATACAAAAAATGACAGTAACATACAAAGACTGGCATGAGATGTTACCCTTTGCTCTTCATGGTTATCGCACTTCAGTACGAACTTCGACAGGGGCAACTCCTTTCTCTTTAGTCTACGGAATGGAAGCTGTTTTACCAGTGGAAGTTCAGATTCCCTCTCTAAGAATTATGAAAGAGGCAGATTTAGACGAGGATGAATGGATTCAGACTCGACTCGATCAGATAAATTTGATTGATGAAAAGAGACTTGCGGTTGTTTGTCATGGGCAGATATATCAGAAGCGCATGACCCAGGCATTTAACAAAAAGGTCAAGAGACAGGTGTATCAAATTGGCGACTTGGTGATCAAGCGTATCATTCTACCACAAGGTGATCCCAGAGGCAAATGGACCCCCACATACGAAGGGCCATTTGTAGTTAAGAAGGTATTCTCTGGTGGAGCCATGATACTTGCTACAATGGATGGCGAAGACTTCCCGCATCCTGTGAACGCGGACATAGTTAAAAAATACTACGCATGAAAGAGACCCGCTAGGTCGACGTATCTAGGCAAAAGTAAGGGCATCCCGGCGAACTAAAAGGGTTCGGGCAAAAATTAGGGATTAACATATAAAAACGTACACCCGGCAAGTCGAAAACCTGAAAAGGCGGCTTGGGCAAAAAAGGGTATCCTGGTGGACTGAAAACCTGAAAAGGCGGTCCAGGCAAAAATTAGGGATTAAAGCGTACGACTATGTCCCGTTCTCAGTCAGCTTCATCCAAGTTCAAAGGACTGAACAAGCCAATCACTTTTATCCGACAGCAGGAGATGAGAGGCTTGAAGACATAATGACAGTAGTGGAATTAAAATCAATAGGACTTTTTCTTCATAGCTTTTTCTTCGTTTTCTTGACAATCTCCTCTTACTAGGATTTCTGTCTCCCTGTACACAAATTGCCTGTTTACAGGCCCTCTTTCAAAATCGATACAATTTTACTTCCAAAGAAATGCTTTTGTTTTACTTCCTCTGTTTTGTTTGCATAAACGTCCATTGATTTAGTTTGAATTAATATATGCATTTGAATATGATCGATGTTTATCAAAAATACATGCATGAAATAGCAATAACAGTTACTAAAAGACTTTAGGATCGTGGATAAGGTCTAACCATGCTTTCCGATGAATCCGGTTGCTAATCCTATTCCTCAGCAAAAAACCAGTTACTCCCCAGAAGAAATTGGCATCGCTAAACAGACTGATCATCTCTTCCATCCCCAGCCAGGCTCTGTTGAATATTTCTACCATCAGACCGAAATCAAGTATCCCCAGCTAAGAAAGGGCCATCAATACAAATATCTCCAACCAGAATATTGGGATTTATTTTCCCCTGGAAAAAATTTCAGATGCATAATTCATTCATTACATCATTTCACATCATACGCATGCATACAATGTTCGCATTTATTTTCGAAAGCATAAAACATCTCATGCATCATGACATGGTATAAAGCTAACTTTATTTTTCAGGTTAATTATCCTTCGGATACAGTCAAAATAAAGGTTCATTCAGACAGACACCCTCAGCGGTTACATTCGAGATTCAGATACATCTTTCAGATATAATCCATGTGAATATTCATTCTGACAAGCATTCTGATATCCTCCTAATGATGGCATCTTTAAGCCTATCCCAGACATTTATTGCAAATACAACATATACAAATGTTATCAGATATAGCCTAACGTACGGTTCATTCTGATTTAGCTCAACATATGATTCCTTCAATTATTCCAATACGGTCTAGCGTACGACCCAGTTGGATATTCATATCCTCAGATACTACCTAGCGTACGGTACATTCCGAGGTGTAGTCTAGCGTACGACTACTTTCTTTTTCAGATACAGCCTAACGTACGGCTCATTCTACAACTCAGATACGATCTAACGTACGATCCATTCTGATCTTCAAATCCTCAAATACTACCTAGCGTACGGTACATTCCGAGGTGTAGTCTAGCGCACGACTACTTTCTTCGTCAGATACGGCCTAACGTACGGCTCATTCTGCAACTCAGATACGATCTAGCGTACGATCCATTCTGATTCTTACTTCGTCAGATACAGCCTAACGTACGGCTCATTCTGCAACTCAGATATGGTCTAGCATACGATCCATTCTGATTCTTATTTCGTCAGATACGGCCTAACGGACGGCTCATTCTGCAACTCAGATACGATCTAGCGTACGATCCATTCTGATCTTTCATCCCCAGTGAAGTCACCCGCCTAATGGACAACTCATTCTGCTATTCAGATACGAGCTAGCGAATGGTCCATTCTGATCCTTTATCCCCAGCAGGGTATGATCCATTCGGATCCTTATCTCATCAGGTTCAGCTTACCCTAATATCACCTAATGGATGGCTCACCATACGGTCTAGCGTACGACCTGGTGTGGCACCCATGTCTTCGAATTGGTCTGATGTACGACGCCCTCTGAAGCTCTCATCATCAAACTTCCTGGATGGCATCTTTAAGCCCATCTCCGTCAATACTAATTAACAAGTGCAAATTTTTGGGGCATTCTAAGTGTTCAATAATCTTCCACCTCCAGACCACGAATGGCGTACATACCATTCTAACTCTCTCGGTTCAAGAATATTGAACAGGGGCAGCTGTCATACCCCAAAATTTGCCCGTTAATCTTGCAAGACATTTTTCAAGGCACTCCAATTCATTTTTCAAGACATTGGTTTTACAGGAACAAAGACCCAGCACACAGGTGGCCCAAATCCAGAAAACGGCTTAAAATGGCTTGCTCGCTAGGCGAGCAAAATCATTCGCCTAGCGAATCCTTCGCTGCACCACTCGCCTAGCGAAGCTTGCGAATACCAGAAATTTTGGGCTTCATTCTGAGCCCATTAGGTCACACAAAAAGCATTATAAATACCAGAACTTCAGACAGAGAGGGACGGACAGAAACCCTAGCAAGGAAACTCTAACAGAAGCAACTGAGCAAACCCTGGAGGCTAACCCAGAGAATTCAGAGCAACCCTAAAGGAAACCCTGAAGGAAACTCATTCGCACAAAGGTTACCTCCGCCCAACTCAATCCGGCATCAACCCTAAGAGCGATCTGCCAATTCAAGGTTGCAATTCAATTGCGAACCGGTTTGCATTACTATTACCGCTTTATGTTCCTAATTCACATGTGATATCATAATTGAATTCATAAATATATTTGAATTTTTGCATGTGGACTTAAGTATGCCTGGATATCTTAAACGTTTAACCATGTAATTTCTGTAACAGATGCCATAGGGTTTGGAGCTTGTTGAAATCGTACTGTTCCAAAATTCAAAACCCGCAGCCGTTCGCTAGCACATCGCTAAGCGAACATGTAGCGAGCGTTCGCTAGGCCTTCGCTAGGCGAGGCAGCAGCGAACATGACAGTCGCTGATTTTTCTGTTCCGATCTTTGCTCATCTGACATGTTTTATTATCACCATGCATTGTTTACCTGACATTATTACTGTTGCGATTCCTTTTGTTTGGTGTGATTCTCGATTGCACCCTGATTTGGTATTCTGACCTGTTTGCTGAATTTTGTAAGGGTTCACATACTCCCGGAAAAGGTAGCTTGCTAGGTATTCCACTTTATTTGTGGGATACCCTTGTGGAGATTCATCCTAATTACTTAATTGATTTTAATGTGGAGATTCATCCTAATTACCTAATTGATTATAAAATATTACCTTTGAATATGTGATCTTGGACCTCTCTTTGTTGCCTTACGGTATTACGGTATCACAGTATTACGGTCATGTCCCGCGAATGTGGGGATACACTTAGTAAAGACCCTTTGATTAAACCATCATGTCCCTATAAAATAAATCATCGTCCCTCGGATGTTGCCTGCGAATATATGATTTTGTCCCTCGGTGACCCGTCGTTGTAGCCTACGGTTAAATGATGATTGTCCCTTCGAATGCTAAGGTATCCTTACAAATGTTGCCTTCAATGACCAATCGATGACCCTACGATGACCCTTTACATCCAAAGGATAGAACTAATTACTTCTCAATAGTAAGGACAGTTTTACCCTCATAAGGATAGGAAATGCCCATAAAGACCTTGGGTAGGTATAACTCCTAAATGCTTGCTCACAGCTTAAACTACTTTTCACATCTCACACTTTTCAAAACATCTATTAGAAAATCACCACTTGGTATACATTCGTACTAGAATCATTGCCAAGTTATATTTTTCTAAACCGCTTTCAAAATTAAACGAGATAAATACTTTGTATACATTCGTATAAGAATCATTACAAAGTTAAACTCTCTTTTCAAAACATTTTCTAAGCAATTCACAAACACTTTTTCAGACAAGAAAAACAACATAAGTGATCAAGCAATTAAGAGCCCATGGATAACCATGGATACAAAGGGTGCTAACACCTTCCCTTTGTATAATGTACCTCCCGAACCCAAAATCTAATTAAGGTCTTTCCTGTTCTTTTCCGCCTTTCCTTATGGGATAAAAGAAAAGTCGGTGGCGACTCTTGCTATCCGCGACATTTGCTTTCCAAAGCAAAAACACACATAGTCAGTTCACCGTATGACAGACACTTTTGAGTTTCTGTTGGATATGTAATGTAAGTGCTTTTTGTTCAATTACACAATACAATGTATACAAAATTCATAAATTCTTTGAAATGTAAATTCTTTTTCTGGATTCATTCACTTGTTCTTCACTATTAGCATGGAGAGAAGCTTCAATTTGATGATCTTGAGAATGTTCCCGCATTTTTCTTGTTGTGTCATGATTATCCTAGGATGTATGTTCCTGCCAACAATAGTGGAAAGCAAATCATAAGTTTGTCCCAAGCATACCGTATATACAAAGAAAGTCACTCGAGTTTTGTTACAAGAAGAGGGGGATTACCTTTTGTTTTAAGTGATGGGTCGTTTGAATTTAGCCTTGAAGAACCTTTAGCTTTCGCAGTAGAAAGTCTTCGAAGCTTGCACTGTCGACGATCTCTTATGGACAACTGTTGAAGCATTGAGAATTGAGAAAGAATACCTTGCTGTTGTTGTTAATTTTGCTGTCAAATGCGAGGCCGCCTAGTGATGTCAGTAATTTAACCGCTGCAGCTCCAACAACTCTAAGGGGTGCTACAATGTCCCATTTTAAGGATCCAATAGAACAAAATGTGAATCAACCTTCCAGAGTTCCACGCGATTAGTCGAACAACGAGAGCATGGGTAAACAGTGTAGGCGCTTCACCAAGTTCCTACAACAGATTATGCAATGCTGAGTAACCTACAGGCGGGCATTAACAGCACGGTCAAATCGGTTAACTTTCACCTAGCAGCCTCACTTCATATCAAGTGTGCATTTTGATTAAGATCAAATTCATGTCCTAACCATCATATTACAGCCTATACATCCATAACAGGTGTGTACCTGCATAAAAGCTACTAGCAGAATTCTGCCAAATTCATCAAGTAATATCACAAGCAGTACAACATCAGTCCAAGCTTCTAGAAACAATCTTCTCTTTTACATCAAAACCACTTGCAAAACTAGCCACCAGGATCAGCGAGCTTTATGAAAACTTCAGTCAGAAACATGAAATGCATAGTTGGACAGAAAGATTTAGGCTTTGGCTAAAGGAACTGTCAGCTAATATTACTCAAATACACATGCAAAAAAATTAACGATTAACTCCAACAGCATTAGAATTCAAAGGCACTCACTGTAATATGTGTTGAGAACAACTTTCATCGTCTCCAGTTAAGATTAACTGCCTTAGATCATAGATATGTTTTCGCTGCACCTGATTAAACAAATAACATGAGCGATTGGTTGATAGAGACTATTTGCGTAATTGAAGACAAAGTCCAAAAGTTCCATTTTTAAAAGACAACTAGATGAAGGAATAATGCCATCTTAAGTCATGGAAGAGTTAAAACAATCAGAAAGTTATTTAGCATTGTCACTATCCAAATTATGGTGAATCACTGAATTGTTCTCTGCAATCATTTTTTATTTCTAAACAGAAATTCTAGAATATATTGAACAGCTTCAACTGAATGTAAGCATGATTCAAACCCAAGCTTTTGCAATAAACATCAGAGCTACAATGCTACAAACCAAAGCCATGTGAAAAACAAAAGCTCCTCATGTTTTCACCGAATTCACTGCAGTAAAACATAAAGCAATTAGCCAAGGCAGTTAAAATTCGAAAATCCCAAAATGGAATGGAGACAAAATTCGAAGAAAAAGCACATGTTTAGATTACCTTTTCCAAGTCCAAGAATCAAAGAGACCGATCCAAACTAAGTCCACCAAAAGGACTTCGCAGAGATGCTTGTTTTAATCTACCATACAACAACCCTAAACCCTAATCTGCAAGATATAAAAAGGGAGGTGAGGATGAAAAATGGAGGCGGACAAGAGACTGAAAAACCCTAACATCAAAAACACCACAAATCCCTAATCCCACAATCAAAACAAACCTGGATTGAAGAGGCAAAGAGGGAGGATTTAAGCTTCACCGTCGCCGTCGTCACCGCCGAAGGTGAGATTTTTACTCGAACCATAGATTTGTGCACTTCATGGGTAGTGTTGTGAGCGATTGTGAGAGAGCAACTGAGAGGTGATGAGCGAAGGTTGAGGACACGCTACTGAGAGGTGATGAGCGATAGAGAGAGCGAAGTTTGAGGCTTAGATTTAGAATGATTGAGAGGGAGAGAAGCGAGATTGAGAGGGCGCGAGAGAGATTGAGGACGAGTGATAGAGAGATTGAGAGAACAAGTGAGAGTGAGGTCTTCGTGAGGTAGGGATTGAGTTTCAGGTTTTCTTCACTGTGCATTTCTCTCACGTTTCCCAGTTTTCTTTCATTTATTTTTCTTTAAAAAAAAACACAAATATTTAAACCATATTAAATAGTATATTCATTTGTTTACTGGTTACTACTTTTTGTTTAGTATTCCTTTTACGTTTAGCATTCATTTGTTTTTCATTAAAAAGTGTGTATTAATGTATTACTTTTTGTTTTCCCAACCCATATTCCTTTGGAAACCCAACAGCCAGGCGGCTAGGGTATATTTTCTTGGTTTCTTCCATTTGGTAGTCCAACAGACTATATTATTTTAGTTTTTTTAATTTTAATTCCAATCTATTTTGGTTTATATATCTAAATTGTTATTGTAAATAATAACTAATCATGAGTGGTCTAGTGGAGAGAGAGTGGTTCCATTGTCTTTAGTGGAGTGGGTTCAATACTTGGGGATATCAAATCTTCATGTTTCTATTTGTTATGCTTACTATTTTATTTAATTTTGTATATAACTTCTACTATTTATTTTATTTTAATTTTTTTTATCAATTTAATTTGATCGTTATTTAGTTGTCTATGTTTTTAAATATTTACCTTTTAGATCTAGTTAGTGATTGAATTTCCGATATTGTTTTTTATTCGATTAGTCGATTTTTGTGTGTTAACTAATTAGTACCCATATCCATACTTTTACACGTGTAAATAATCATACTCAAATTTCATTCGTTTTCAAAATCAATTTCAACTTTTCTCAATTTCAAAATACATTCCAAAAAGTAAATGTGAATCATTTCAAGATCATTTCACAAATCAACATAATATTCAAACCCTTTTCTAAAGCGTGAAGAAAAAAATTATCCTGGAGGGAATATCCAGTTATAATCCCGAATATTATGCTCAAGCTGTAAGAGCTTACAAGCCATAAATATTCGTCTTCCCTTCTACACTCTAATATTCAAATCGTTTTCTAAATAAAACGTGAAGAAAAAGATTATCCTGGAGGGAATATCCAGTTATAATCCCGAATATTAGGCTCAAGCTGTAAGAGCTTGCAAGCCATAAATATTCGTCTTCTCTCCAAATATTTATAAATATTTAAACCATTTTCTTAATAAAGTTGGAAGAAAAAGATTACCTGGATGGAATATCCAGTCGTAATCCCGAATATTAGGCTCAAGCTGTAAGAGCTTGCAAGCCATAAATATCCGTCTTCCCTCCAAAACATTCGTAAATATTCGAATCATTTTCTTAACAATATTGGAAAGAAACAGACTGCCTGGGTGGAATGTCCAGACATAGTCCCGAGCACTAGACCCAAGCTGTAAGAGCTTGCAAGTCATAAGTGCTCGTCTTTCAAACTCCAAAATACTTAATTCCCATCTTAACCTCTTTCAATAAAGATGGAAATGGAACATGGTGTATACCGTGCACTCCTGAGATTAAGATTCGAGGCGGATGCCTCGCCTATCTTAGCTCTCGCCATCGTTTAAAATTGTCAATGCGTTTTCTTCAAACCTTTCGCAATCAAACCTAAAAATACTTAATCTCTATTAAATGCTTTTGCCAAAGAAGATGGAAATGGAACATGGTGTATACCGTGCACTCCTGAGGCTAGGATTCGAGATGTATATCTCGCTCATCCAAGCTCTCACCATCACTCAAAATACATCCAACCAATCAAACTCTTTTTCGCCGCTGTGCGACTAATCAAAGAACCTTTTTCATAAATGAAAGATATATTGTCTTAAGTGATGCAAAACAATGTTTCGGCCATGATTGCTGAGTCGAGATAAGTGACGGTTTTCCGAATGTAGATTTATAAATCCGTTCGATGTGTGGTGTGCGTCCACTCCTCATCTGTTTTGGGTAAAACAATGTTTTCATCGATTAATACAGTATAGCCTTCGCTAAAATAGACCAACAAACAAACATTTTTCTACCCAGAACTACGTAAGCCTTGATTTCTCTTTTGAGATACGTAGGAGCAGGATTTGTAAATCTTGTCAGGCCCACTAATAAAAAACTTAGGTTTAGTCCTTCGTCAAAAATCCAAAAACATTCTCTTCTCATCCTTTCTTTCTTTCCCACCTAATAATTCAAAAAGCCTAACATTTCAATTAACACTAACGCACACAACTAACTTAATGGTTCCCGTTGAGTACAACGGACGTGAGGGGTGCTAATACCTTCCCCTTGCGTAATCGACTCCCGAACCCTGATATTGGTTGCGATGACCATATCTTATCCTTTCTTTTAGAGGTTTTATCTATATTTCCCCTTTCCTTTTTAGGAATAAATAAAGTTCGGTGGCGACTCTGTTCAGTCCATCATTGCGAGCGTGCGATCGCGCTTCGCTTTGAAGTCGTATCCCCATTTTTTGAGGTGCGACAGTCTTGATAATGAGTTGTGGCATATTCTAGAAGATGGAATTGATATTCCAGTCAATATAGTTGGAATGGTATCTGACATAAAAACTCTCACACTTGCTCAAAAAAAGGTCTATAGAAAACATCATAGAGTTAGAGGCATCTTGGTTGATGCTCCACCTTATTTTGAGTACATTAAGATCGTTGATAAATCTAAAACTAAGACCAATTTTAAATACCGATGTGCTAATTATGAAGGGATCCAACAAGTTCAATAAGCTAAGGCTAACCTTCTAGTTCAGCAATATAAGTTGTTCAAAATGAAGGAGGATGAAGACATTGAAACCATGTTTTTTAGGTTTCAAGTTCTTGTATATGGACTTCAAGTTCTGAACAAGAGTTACACTATATCTGATCATGTCAAGAAGATTCTAAGGAGTCTTCTTGTCAGATACATACCTAAAGTGAAAGTTATTCAGGAGGCTAAAGACTTAAACACATTAAGTCTTGAAAATCTTATCAGCAATCTTCAGAGCCATGAGATTGAGCTCAATAGAGATGAACTTGTCAGAAAGTCAAAGTCGCTTTCTTTGAAATTTGTTGCTAAAACTTCCAAGGCTCCTCAAGTCTGGGAGTCTAAAGAAGCTTATTATGTAGAAGGTTCTAAAGATTACTCAGATGATGAATAAATGGCCTTTATTATTAAAAGGTTTTAGTATATGCCAAGAAGAATAAGAGATTATTTGGCATAAGTAGTTGCTTCAGAGGATCTAGCTCCAGAGAAAAGAAAGATGATCAGAAGGGATGTTTCAACTGCAAGAAGCCTGGTCACTTCATTACTGAATGTCCAGAACTACAAAAAGGACAAGTCAAAGAAGGGAAGATTTCAAAAGGATATCTTCAAAAACAAGTTCAAGAAGAGTCTCATGGAAACATGGGATGAACTTGACAATGAAGAAGACTTTATAAAGGATGAAGAGGAAGCCAACCTTGCTTTTATGGTTGTCACATATTCAGAAGCAAAATCTAACTCAAAATCTGGTTCAGATTCAGATGAAGAAAATGAGGTATTTTCTAAAATATCTCGTTCTGATTTAATTACTTTGATTCAAGATCTCTCGGGAAGGTATCAAGAGAAAGCTAGACACATAAAAATATTGAAAAATAAATATGATCTTTTGAAGGAAGAATTAAATCCTGTTCAAAGAAAAAATGAAGCCCTGGAGAAAGATCATATTGCTCTAGTAAAAGAATTATCTGATAAATACCTTTATGAACATGAAATGGCTCTTCAAGATTTTATTATATTTGGATTCAATAGAACTAAACTTGCATCCGTGATTTATTGTGTAAGTAGAAGGAAAGGGGAAGGTCTTGATTACTCATAAAAACATTTTAATCCAAGGTTTGAAACATTGATTAAACCAACATATCCTTCTTCTTCAAGCTCTACTCATAAAGGGATTAACTCTTATTTTGTTCCTGTTGCTAAAAATGCAAAGGTTCTAAACCAGACAGAAGCTAAGGCCAAGGTCCATTCAAGACAACAAACTTTTAAATCAAAAGTCTTGAGTTATCCTAGGCCTTATCATAAGAGGGAAAAGGTACAAAACAAGAAGAAACTTGTCAGAACTAACCCTAAAGGACCCATAAGGCTATGGGTACCTAAATCTCAAATTGTTTTGGCTATAGATATGCTTCAAGTGAGAAGCAAAGAATCAGTCATGGTACTTGGACAGTGGATGCTCATGACATATGACAAGAGAAAAGCTTATATTCTAAACCCTAACTCTGAAAGAGGGATGATGTGTTGGATTTGGAGGAAACTAGAAAGGAAAGATCATTGGTATGGGAACTATTGGTAACTTCTCTATATCAACTAATAATGTTTAGCTTGTATATGGACTAAAACATAGCCTAATGAGCATTAGTCAATTTTGTGACAGTGGTTATAAATTCATGTTTAATAAGAACAATTGTATAGTCATGAATGAATCTGACAAGTCCATAGTGTTCAAAGGTAGGAGGAAAGATAGTGTTTACAAAATTAATTTTTCTGAATTTGTTTATCAAAAGGTACTTTTCCTTCTATCAGTGAGTGATGAGTAATGCCTCTGGCACAGAAGGTTAGGTCATGATAACTGGAGATTAATCTCTAAACTTAGAAATTTGAAACTTGTTAAAATATTTCCAAAACTCAATTATCACTCAGATGCTCTTTGTGGAGGATGCCATGTAGGGAAAATTAGTAAAACTTTAAAAACTAAACATTTTCTCTACCTCTAGACCCTTAGAATTGTTTCACATTAATTTGTTTGGTCTTGTTAGTACTACATTAATAAATAGGAAGAAATATGGGCTAGTCATTGTTTATGACTATAGCAGATGGACTCGGGTTAAGTTCCTTAGAATCAAGGATGAATTATATGATGTGTTCAGCATCTTCTACATATAAGTACAAACTGAAAATGAATCAATAATTTTAAAGGTTAGAATTGATCATGGAGGAGAATTTGAAAATGAGTCATTTGAATCTTTTTGTGAAAACAGGGAATTTTCCATGAGTTATCTTCTCCAAGAAATCTAGAGCAAAATGGAGTTGTAAAGAGAAAGAACAGATCTTTACAAGAAATGGTCATACCCATGATCCATGAAAATAACTTGCCTGAGTACTTTTGGGCAGAAGCTATAAACACATCATGTTATGTTCATATTATAATATATATTAGATCTATTGTAAACAAAACTTCATATGAGTTGTTCAAGGGAAGGAAGCCAAGCATTTCTTATTTTCATCAGTTTGGATGTACATGTTACATATTAAACAATAAAGCATATCTAGAGAAATTTGATGCCAAAGCTCATAAGGGTATCTTTTTAGGATACTCTGAAAGCTTAAAGGCATACAGAGTGTATAACTCTGAGACCAATAAAATTGAAGAGTTAATACACATCAAGTTTGATGACAAAAAGCCTAATAGTAAAATGGCAGAGCTAGTTCAAAGTTTTTTATAAATATGTGTATCTGAAGACACCTCTGGAGATAGAGTTCCAGAAGCTGAAAGTTTAAAAGCTAGAAATCCATCAGAAGTTGGATATTCATAAGTTATCAGAGCTTCTAAAGTTGGTGATCTAGAAGTTGATCCAACCTCAGAAGCTCATCCAAATGTTGAAGATTCTGAAGAAGCTTAAGATGGCGTCGCAGATACATCACAATCTAAGAAGACTTTCAAGTATATGTCTTCTCGTCCAGAAGAGTTAATTCTTGGAAACAGATCAACCTAGAAAGACAATGTCTGCCTTCAGAAAATAGCATTCAATGTTTGGATTACTTTCAATTACTCAACCCACTTCTGTTGATGAAGCACTTTCTAAAGAAAGTTGGATTGTGGCAATGCAAGAAGAGTTGATTCAGTTTCAAAGGAATGATGTATGGGATCTTGTACCCAAACCTTTTTAGAAGAACATTATTGGAGCAAAAAGGGTATTCAGAAACAAGTTCAATGAGCAAAGAGAAGTGGTAAGAAATAATACTAGACTTGTAGCTCAAGGTTATAGTCAACAAGAAGGTATAGATTCCTATGAAACCTTTGCACCAGTTCTAAGGTCAGATAAAATCAAGTTACTTTTCTCTTATGTTGTTAATGATGATGTTATTTTATACCAAATGGATGTTAAGAGTGAATTTTTAAATGGAGTCATTTTTGAAGAAGTGTATGTCAAACAACCACCTGGGTTTGAGGATTCAGTCCATGCATATCATGTTTTCAAACTTAAGAAATCACTTTATGGATTCAAGTAAGCTTCTAGAGCTTGGTGTAACACCCTTCTAAAATACCCCAAATATTTAATAACAACAACAGGTATATATCAGAGTAATTACACAAAACAAGGGTGTCACATCTTCGAAAATAACATCTGTCATGCTCTTTTATTATATCAACCATAAAACATTTCAAAAATACGCAGCGGATAGAAATTATGTCAATCAATTAAAACGTATAACATATTACATGAAAAATAGTTCAACAACCGACAATAAACAATTAAAACATCCCGTCCCGATGTTACATCTATCAGAGCATGACCCATAACGGAGACTACACTAGACTCCAAGCACTAGCTTCTACTCAACTCATTGCTCGTTACCTGAAAAATAATTGTAAGGGTGAGTTCCTCAATCGATGTAACAAACATTATAAATTATCATGTTATGTTAAGTAATTTAACTCATTAATCACCCAATGTCAACACAACTCATATACATACTCAAGATCAATACCACTGATACACATACAACAAACCAACAGAATGCAACTCTAATGAGACTCGACTCGTCATGCATGTGGTACCATTCGGAGTAAAACTCCCAACTTAAAATCATTGCCATTTTAGTGGGCATCAAGGCATAAGCCTTCAACTTTCAACTTAAAATTTTGCCAATCCAGGCCAACGTGGTGTGAGCAAAGCTCCGACTTAATGCATATGAATGTACATGGCATACACGACTTTAAACTGTCAACAACATAATAATAATATCAACACAACAACGTTTTCAACAAAAATCAACTTATAATCAACTTTGGCTCATCAAGCCTCCAACTCAGTATTTTCAACAACTTTAACACAACTGATCCACATATTTGGATCAACATTTCATAACATAAACCCAACAAAATTATTCCTCACAATCAACTAAAATAGGCCAATCACCAATCACGTTCACAACATTAAAATACCAATTTTTCTAATTTCCAACAGTGTTAACCGGTTAACGCCCTGGGTTAACCGGTTAACGCAGGACAAAATACACTTTCTGGCAAAACGCAGCAGTGTTAACCGGTTAACGCCCTGGGTTAACTGGTTAACGCAGGCAAAACAGCACATTTTCACAAAATATAACAGTGTTAACCGGTTAACACCCTGGGTTAACCGGTTAACGCAGACGAAACAGCAGTTCCTGCGCTAACACAAGGCAGAATGCAGAATTCTCCGCATTTTCCGCCGTTGGAGGACTTCCGGACCTCCGATTCCAATTCCGTAAAAAGCTATACGTTCGGAAATTCACAACTAACCCAAACACATATTCAATTACAGCTTAAACACAGTTTCATCCAACGTAATTTTCACAGCATTCATAATCCCAATTAGGGTCAATTCAACGGCTATCACTACCCATGACATGTTAATCTATAATACCCATCAAACGACGATAAACCCCCCTTACCTGAGATAATCCGGCAATCTCTAAGCTTCAAGCTTTTCCGTTCTTCAACCTTTGCTCTTTCTCCACTTTTCACCTTTCAGCCGCTTCTCTGTTTCACGTGAAAACTCTTTACCAACAATGAACCCTTTTTCTCTTATTCCAACTTATATATTTTTCACTAATTATTATTCCAAATAATAATAATAATAATAATAATCCAATAATTCAATTTATTTAATTAAATTATTAAATATATTATTAACTTAATTAAATAATCCTCTTATTTAATTCGGGGTGTTACAACTCTCCCCTACTAAAAGAGTTTTCGTCCTCGAAAACATACCTCAAGCAAATAACTCTGGATAAGACTCCTTCATCCGACTCTCAAGTTCCCATGTCATGCTTTCGCCCGCAGCTCCCAACCAAACGACTTTAACCAACCCAATCTCTTTTCCTCGAAGAGTCTTTGTTTCACGATCTTCAACTCGCACAGGCTTTGTCTCTACTGTTAAATTATCTCGCACTTGCACATCATCCATACTAACCACATGAGACGGATCTGAGATATACTTCCGAAGCTGCGACACATGGAATACATCATGCAAATTCGAAAGATTAGGTGGTAATGCCATCCGATAAGCAACTCTTCCAACCCGTTCTAAGATTTGATACGGACCAATGAAGCGAGGAGTGAGCTTTTTAGACTTCAAAGCCCTCCCAACTCCGGTCACAGGCGTGACTCTCAAAAACACATGGTCACCAGCTTGAAATTCTAAATCCTTCTTCCGCTTGTCATGGTAACTCTTCTGCCTACTCTGAGAAGCTTTCATCTTCTCCCGGATAAACTTCACTTTCTCGGTAGTTTCTCGAACTAACTCTGGTCCAAGTACTACACTCTCGCCAGATTCGTGCCAACACAATGGAGTTCTACATCTACGACCATATAATGCTTCAAAAGGCGCCATTCCGATACTAGAATGGTAACTATTATTGTATGTGAACTCGATCAATAGAAGATAAGTGTCCCACGAACCTCCTTGTTCAAGAACACAAGCCCTCAGTAAATCTTCCAATGACTGAATAGTTCTCTCAGTTTGGCCATCAGTTTGAGGATGATATGCCGAACTCAACCTCAACTTAGATCCCAACGAATCTTGCAGACTTTTCCAAATCCCGATGTAAACCTCGGATCTCTGTCCGACACAATACACAGAGGAACACCATGCAACTTTACAACTACTCGGATGTAAATCTCTGCCAACTTCGCAATTGGGTAAGTGATGTTAATAGGTATGAAGTGAGCCGACTTCGTGAGCCTATCAACGATCACCCAAATCGAATCATGCCCTCGTAAGGTAGCAGGCAGCCCCGTTACAAAGTCCATAGAAATGCTATCCCATTTCCATTCTGGAACGTCTAACGGTTGCATCAACCCAGCAGGCTTCTGATGCTCAATCTTCGACTTCTGACAAGTTAAGCACGCATACACAAAACGAGCCACATCTTCTTTCATTCCGGGCCACCAAAATAATTTCTTTAAATCCTGATACATTTTAGTAGCTCCTGGATGAATACTCAAGCTGCTCCTATGACCCTCCTCTAGAATACTTCTCTTCAAAATTGCGTTGTCAGGAATACAAATTCTTTCCCCTAATTTCAACACACCTCTCGCATCAACCGTAAAGTCACTTTTCTCTGATTGACCACAACGATTAAGGATATCTACTAATTTCACATCCAATTTCTGTGCCTCTCGGATACTATCCATAAAATCATTATTAATCTTTAGCATTCCTAGCATCACACTCTGCGGTGTTACTTCGCAAACCAAACTCATATCCCGAAATTGCTCAATTAATTCCAACTCCTTAATCATCATTGCTGACACATGCAAGGTCTTTCTACTTAAAGCATCGGCCACAACATTTGCTTTTCCTGGATGATAATTCAAACCGAAATCATAATCCTTAAGCAATTCGAACCACCCACGTTGTCTCATGTTCAGCTCTTTCTGATCAAATAGATACTTTAAACTTTTATGATCGCTGAAAACTTCGAATCTGGAACCATAAAGGTAATGCCTCCAAAGTTTTAGCGCAAACACTACAGCAGCAAGTTCAAGATCATGCGTAGGATAGTTCTTTTCATGAATTCTCAACTGTCGCGACGCATAAGCAATTACTTTATTATTTTGCATGAGCACACCTCCCAAACCCATCAATGAAGCATCACAGTAAATTATAAACGGTTCCTCCGGATTTGGCAAAGTCAAAACCGGCGCCGACGTCAATCTCCTCTTTAATTCATTAAAACTCTCTTCGCACTGAACATCCCACACGAAAGCTTTACCTTTGCAAGTTAATTTAGTCAACGGAAGTGCTAACTTAGAAAATCCTTCAATAAATCTTCTATAATATCCAGCTAATCCCAAAAAGCTTCTAATCTCGGTAACCGACTTAGGAGTTTCCCATTGCAATACAGCTTCTACCTTGGAAGGATCTACAGCAATACCTTTTCCTGAAATTACATGGCCGAGAAAACTGACTTCTCTTAACCAAAACTCACACTTGGACAACTTCGCATACAATTTCTTATCTTTCAAAACCTCCAATACTAATCTCAAATGTTCCTGGTGCTCTCCTTCGGACTTAGAGTAAATCAAAATATCATCAATAAATACTACCACAAAATGATCCAGATAAGTATGGAAAATACGATTCATGTATTCCATAAATACTCCTGGCGCATTAGTCACACCGAAAGGCATCACAGAATACTCATAATGTCCATACCGAGTTCTGAACGCTGTCTTCTGGATGTCTTCATCTTTCACTCTGATCTGATGATAGCCCGATCTCAAGTCAATTTTACTGAACACACAAGCACCCACTAATTGGTCCATCAAATCATCTATCCTCGGTAGTGGATACTTATTCTTGATCGTTACTTTATTCAATTGTCTATAATCAATACAAAGCCTCATACTACCCTCTTTCTTCTTTACTAGCAACACTGGAGCTCCCCACGGCGACACACTTGGTCTTATAAACTTCTTCTCAAGTAAGTCTTCCAATTGCTTCTTTAATTCATACAATTCAGATGCCGACATTCTATACGGTGCCATCGAAACAGGCCTAGTACCAGGTACCAGATCAATAGTAAATTCAACTTCCCTCTCTGGCGGCACACTAGGAATTTCATCAGGAAAGACTTCAGGGAATTCTTTCACCACTAACAGTTCCTCTATCTTAGCTTTACTTTCAACCGACAACGTCGCCATCAAAGAAAACATCTGGGCTCCCTCTTTCATCAATTTTCGCAATTCCCTGAAAGGTAATAAGTCAACTCCTTCCTCTTCAGGAGTGGAAAACCTCACCGACTTATGATGACAATTTATATGAACATAATTATACTCTAACCAGTTCATACCAAGAATTACATCCATCCCATCCAACTGCAAACATACTAAATCAACATAGAAATCTTTATCGAAGATCGACAAAGGACATTTTAAACATACCAAAGAAGTAGTTACTGATCCCTTAGCTGGGGTCTCAACAATCAATTCACCATCCAAAGCGGACAATTTTAAACCCAGTCTTCGAGCACAGTTAGCAGAAATAAAACAGTGGGTAGCATCGGTATCAATAATAGTAATTAAAGGAGTACCATATATGAAACATGTACCTCGGATAAGTCTGTCCTCACAGGAGGTTTGAGTTCCGGTCAATGCGAACACCTTCCCAGTCTGAGATTTCTTTGGCTTCTGACACTGACTTCCAATATGCCCTTCTTCGCCATAATTAAAACAAATCATTTCCTTGTGCTTGCAATCAGCCATTGCATGACCAGTCTTACCACAGCGAAAACACCTCTTTACTTCAGCAGTGCATACATTACTCTTATGACCAGCCTGACCACATTTGAAGCAAACTATACCAGCAGGAGCACCTCCCCTACCAGTCCTCTGAGCCGGAGCAGCTCCTTGTTTCCCTTTTCCCACTGGAGCATCATACGGCTTGCCACGGTTTTGATGCTGCTTTCCCTTGCGGTCACTGACAATCTTGTAATGAGCATTATTGTCCTCTTCAAATATCCTGCAGCTATCAACCAGTTCAGTAAAAATGCGTATCTTCTGATACCCAACAGCCTTCTTAATTTCAGAGCGCAATCCGTTCTCAAACTTGATGCACTTTGAAAATTCAGCACCAGCACCAGTGTAATGAGGATAAAATTTGGACAGCTCCACAAATTTCGCAGCATAATCAGTGACAGACATGTTCCCTTGCTTCAGCTCAAGGAACTCGATTTCCTTCTTACCACGGACATCTTCCGGATAATACTTTCTCAGAAATTCCCTACGGAATACATCCCAAGTAATGTCTTCACCTGCCACGGTCAACCTCTCGTGAGTCTCTAGCCACCAGTCATCAGCTTTGACTGCTAGCATGTGAGTACCATACCGAACCTTCTGAGCTGGAGTGCAATCCATAACACGGAAGATTCTCTCCATCTCTTTCAACCATCCCAAGGCTGCATCTGGATCATGCTTCCCTTTAAACACCGGCGGATTCTCTCTCTGAAAAGTCGCCAAGCTACGTGGTCCAGCATCACCACCAGCATTTGGCAAGTTCTGCACAGCTTGTGCCATCGCTTGCATTGCGGCAGCCATTGCAGCGTCATTCCTTCCAGCCATTTCAACTTATCAATACAACACAACTTAAAGTTAGATTGGTAACAATACATAATTGTTAGACAGTAATGACACGACAACTGGCCGGACAGACCGACCTGCTCTGATACCACTAATGTAACACCCTTCTAAAATACCCCAAATATTTAATAACAACAACAGGTATATATCAGAGTAATTACACAAAACAAGGGTGTCACATCTTCGAAAATAACATCTGTCATGCTCTTTTATTATATCAACCATAAAACATTTCAAAAATACGCAGCGGATAGAAATTATGTCAATCAATTAAAACGTATAACATATTACATGAAAAATAGTTCAACAACCGACAATAAACAATTAAAACATCCCGTCCCGATGTTACATCTATCAGAGCATGACCCATAACGGAGACTACACTAGACTCCAAGCACTAGCTTCTACTCAACTCATTGCTCGTTACCTGAAAAATAATTGTAAGGGTGAGTTCCTCAATCGATGTAACAAACATTATAAATTATCATGTTATGTTAAGTAATTTAACTCATTAATCACCCAATGTCAACACAACTCATATACATACTCAAGATCAATACCACTGATACACATACAACAAACCAACAGAATGCAACTCTAATGAGACTCGACTCGTCATGCATGTGGTACCATTCGGAGTAAAACTCCCAACTTAAAATCATTGCCATTTTAGTGGGCATCAAGGCATAAGCCTTCAACTTTCAACTTAAAATTTTGCCAATCCAGGCCAACGTGGTGTGAGCAAAGCTCCGACTTAATGCATATGAATGTACATGGCATACACGACTTTAAACTGTCAACAACATAATAATAATATCAACACAACAACGTTTTCAACAAAAATCAACTTATAATCAACTTTGGCTCATCAAGCCTCCAACTCAGTATTTTCAACAACTTTAACACAACTGATCCACATATTTGGATCAACATTTCATAACATAAACCCAACAAAATTATTCCTCACAATCAACTAAAATAGGCCAATCACCAATCACGTTCACAACATTAAAATACCAATTTTTCTAATTTCCAACAGTGTTAACCGGTTAACGCCCTGGGTTAACCGGTTAACGCAGGACAAAATACACTTTCTGGCAAAACGCAGCAGTGTTAACCGGTTAACGCCCTGGGTTAACCGGTTAACGCAGGCAAAACAGCACATTTTCACAAAATATAACAGTGTTAACCGGTTAACACCCTGGGTTAACCGGTTAACGCAGACGAAACAGCAGTTCCTGCGCTAACACAAGGCAGAATGCAGAATTCTCCGCATTTTCCGCCGTTGGAGGACTTCCGGACCTCCGATTCCAATTCCGTAAAAAGCTATACGTTCGGAAATTCACAACTAACCCAAACACATATTCAATTACAGCTTAAACACAGTTTCATCCAACGTAATTTTCACAGCATTCATAATCCCAATTAGGGTCAATTCAACGGCTATCACTACCCATGACATGTTAATCTATAATACCCATCAAACGACGATAAACCCCCCTTACCTGAGATAATCCGGCAATCTCTAAGCTTCAAGCTTTTCCGTTCTTCAACCTTTGCTCTTTCTCCACTTTTCACCTTTCAGCCGCTTCTCTGTTTCACGTGAAAACTCTTTACCAACAATGAACCCTTTTTCTCTTATTCCAACTTATATATTTTCCACTAATTATTATTCCAAATAATAATAATAATAATAATAATAATCCAATAATTCAATTTATTTAATTAAATTATTAAATATATTATTAACTTAATTAAATAATCCTCTTATTTAATTCGGGGTGTTACACTTGGTATGAGAGACTGAGTAATTTTCTATTAGAAAATGGTTTTCAAAAAGGGAAAGTAGACACTCCATCTTTAGAAAAACACTTAAGAATGATATCTTAATTATCCAAGTTTATGTAGATGATATTATATTTGGTTCAACTAATTCTTTTCTTTGCCAAGAATTTTCAAAGACAATGCAGACTGAGTTTGAGATGAGTATGATGGGAGAGTTGAAATTCCTCCTTGGTATTCAAATCAATCAATGCAATGATGGAGTATGTGTTCATCAAACAAAATACACAAATGAGCTTCTGAAGAAGTTTAAGCTGAATGATTGCAAGATCATGAGCACTCTTATGCATCCAACCTACAATCTGAGCAAAGAGGAAAGTAACACCAAGGTTTTTACTTCATTTAACAACTTCTAGACCAAATAATTTATTCAGTGTTTGTCTATGTGCAAGATTTCAGTCAGATCCTAGAGAGACTCGCCTAACAATTGTTAAGAGGATCTTTAGGTATCTGAAGGGAATAACTAATTTAGGATTGTTTATATAAAATCCTTATATTATAAGCTAGTTGGATTCAGTGATACTGACTATGCTGGAGATAGAATTGAGAGAAAATCCACTAGGGAAAGTTGCCAATTCATAGGTGAAAACCTAATATCCTGGCCTAGTAATAGACAAGTAACTATTTCTTTGTCTACAGTAGAAGCTGAACACATATCAGCTGCAAGTTATTGCACATAACTACTCTGGATGAAATATCAGTTGGAAGACTATCAGATTAGTGAAAGCAGTATTCCAATATTTTGTGATAATACTGTTGCTATCTATTTGACAAAGAAACCTATTCAACATTCTAAAACCAAGCACATAGAAATAAAACATCATTTTATTATAGACTATATTCAAAAGGGTCTGATAGATATACAGTTAATTGATATCGATCATCAATGGGCTGATATATTTACCAAACCGCTTACTATTGAAAGATTTGATTTTATCAAAAAGAATCCAAACATGCATTTTGTTAAAGATAAATGCTTGTTTCTGAATGGAGGATCAAAGTCTGATGATGATCAGAAGCTATTGTGGTAAGAAGCTCTGAACCAACTTCTGATGAATAGTAGCATCTGATGCAACTCGGCCTCTGATGCTCGGAATTTGATTAGTTTCCTATGATAGCATATAAGTGGAAGAATTATTTTTAACACATGTCCACTTATGTGTCATGAATATGAAAGTTTTTTTGACACTTGATTTCTGAGTTGTTGGGTAATAACTGGTGGTCAATGATGTAATTGTGTTTGAATATTGTGTCACTCTACCAACTGTTATTAATTTTTGTTTTAGTATTTACTAAAATCCATATGTTTATGATTATTTTATGTATGTTTATTGAGTTATTAGACTCTGAACTAGTTAATTCTAGGAATAAGAAGATTTTCTAGTTCAGAAGATTCTAAGCTAGAATTCATATGGGAATTTGTTGTCTTCTAATCTCTGAGTTATATTAGTAGGCATAACGAAGCACTTTCTGTTAAGGCAAAGAAGTGTGACACCTGTCATACATATTCTTTTGTTATAAAAAATGTTTGTGTTATTCTCTTGGTTAAAATTAAATCATGTTTTTAGTACCCCTAAGTCATTCCTTTTATAGTTGTATGATTAAAATTCCTTTTAAACTCGCTACTTTTTCTTAACACATACAACACAAAATTGGTTGAAATGGTTGAAAACTTCTCTAAAACATTCTTCTAGATGGCTCAACAAATCTATGTTAGTGGAAGAAGAATCATAATCAAATGCAAAGGAAAAGCATATGTTATTACTGATAAGAGATTATTACAAATCATGAATCATTCTCATGAGAAAACAAATGCATTGCAAAGACTACATCTCTCAAACTACACAGGATGACCTCTCATTTTGAGGAAAGTCATATACTCCTCATCAACATTTGAATCAGATCCATCTATTTCATCCTCCTTCTTCTTCAGTTTCTTCATCTTAGAGACTGAAGTCCTCCTCACCAAAGAAGCTCCTGCCGATGAATCAGTTTGTGACTTTGAACCTTCAAACTTATTGAGCTTATAATCTTTATGTTTACTTCCTTCAGCGTCTATAGCCTTGTTAATATCCTTGTTAATCTCATGAGAAAAGACCTCCTTAGGGAGTTTTGGGATAAAGCAAAATCAATAATGTGTATTGTGCACCAATGGACTGGGGAGAGATATATATTCTTGGTCTTCAAGCACATCTCCCCAACCTTGACTACTTTATTTCTATTAAATGCTCAGTTGTCAGAACCTACTTTGACCATCTCGAGAATTGAAGAGTGGTTTTCCAACCATTCTAGCGAGTTTTCAATCACTTTCTCAAAAAAAATTAAAAAATGAGGAAATCAAGTATGATTTAAAATTCATTTTTATCCAGATCTGATAAAATCCTAAACTTTTCTTTTCTTATCAGATTTTTTTGCCTCTAAATTCTTCTTTGGTTGAATGAAATTTTTCTTCAGTATATTTTCTATTTCCTTAAATTGTTTTTTATGGATGACAAAAGGGAAAGTAGATATAAAAGTATTTAAATACCTGAAATTTAACAGTTATTATTCTTGCTTAAATTTTGAAGAATTATTATTTTACTTTAAATGTTCAAATTTAATAAACCTGGATATGACTTGGGGGGATCTTACAAACCTCACCATATGGATTGTTAGGCTCATGGGGAGCTTACAAACTTCACACTTTGAAGTCAACTTATTAATTAAATTAAGAATCAATGTTCTTAAATACTTATATTTGTAATCATATCCCTTAAGTTTTGATAATAACAAAGTATTTAAAGAACAATTTGGTATACTAATAATTTTTCAAGTGTGCTGGACCATAAACTAAAATTTCATGAACAATCCAAGTATTAGTTCTGACTATGAACATCTTAAGAGAAGCTTAAAAACCACAATCCGATGGATCAGAAGCTGAAGACTAGACTCTGAAGAGGTCAACGTCTAAAGGTCAGTGTCTGAAGAAGTCAACCTCTAAAGACCAGACTTTGAAGAAGTTTGCTTCTGAGGATCACAGCCTAAGCCAGTCAAAGTGCAAGGACCAACACTACGCCAAAAACTGGAATAGACAGCGCCCCTTAGAGGGCGCTTTATTACAAAAGCGCACTCTAAAGTGAAGAGAAAAAATAAGGAGCATATTATTGGAATAGACAGCGCACTTTAGAGGGCGCTTTTGTAACAAAGCGCACTCTAAAGTGAAGCGAAAAAATAATGAGGAAATGGAGGGACACCAATAGAGGACGCTTTATTGAAAGCGCCCTCTAAGGGTAACCTTAGAGGGCGCTTTTTAAAAAGCGCTCTCTATGTCCATGTACATTTCCAGTTTATAAGGCGCTTTTGGAAAGCCTTAGAGAGCGCTTTTAGAAGCGCCCTCTTAGGCCCCCTTTAGAGGGCGCTTTTGTAACAAAGCGCCCTCTAAAGTGAAGCCAAAAAAAAAATAATGAGGAAATGGAGGGACAACAATAGAGGGCGCTTTAGTGAAAGCGCCCTCTAAGGTTACCCTTAGAGGGCGCTTTTAAAAAAGCGCTCTCTAAGTCCATGTAAATTTCCAGTTTAGAAGGCGCTTTTGGAAAGCCTTAGAGAGCGCTTTCAGAAGCGCCCTCTTAGGCCCCCTTTAGAGGGCGCTTTTTTTACAAAAGCGCCCTCTAAGGTCCCCTTTAGTAAACATTAAAATTATAACATATACTGCATGTCTCTTTATTTTCCCTCTCTATAAGCTATTTCGTTTACGTAACTGGGTTTTCTCTCTACTGCGATTACTCTCTACTGCGATTACTCTCGTCCTCCGTTCGTTCTCCCTCCCTCACCGTCATCGTCGCCGTCGCCTTTTTCTGCTGCTGCGTTCACGTTCACTGAGTTATCTGCGTCCACCGTCACTGTTCACTTTCTTCTCCATCGTTACCGTCACCTTGAAGGTATTTCTCTTCTCCATCGTTACCGTTCACTTTCTTCATGTGTTTGATTGGGGCATTTTCTAAACTTAGTTTTACATTTTGTGCATTATGTTGATTAATGTTGTTTAGGGCAAACTGAGTTTTTTATTTCTGATTGAAAACTGATATCATTTGAAGTGTGTTTGAGCTTGTGCTTGGAAGTTTGATGATTATGGATGCAAGTTTGTTCATGTTCTAAACACCATAAGTTTGCATTGGTCTTTTGCATGCAGTAGGTGTGTGTGAGTTTGTATTCAATAATGATAAAAAAAAAAGAGTTTAGATTGTTGTAACATGAGAGAAATGGAAGGTATATGAATGTGTTCACGTATTGAATCATTGTCTTACTTGGGTCTTATTGAATCATTTCTATATTACAGATAAAATGGCTAACCAAGACGATACCCATGACGCGAATGGATCACGTAACAATGTTGAAAAAGAAATCAAACAAGGATTGACTGTTATGAAGTCAATCATTCGTGCAAGAGACAAGGGTGTAAAATTTGAAGTACATTGGAGTGCTGAAGACCAACTAATTGAGCCTAACGGTTCAATGTTGGCAAGTTACATTGGTTTCCTTGTTCGACAACATATTCCAATTACATGTGATAATTGGAGAAGTCCGGACTTGAAGGTTGGCAAAGAAAAAATATGGTCGGAGATACAGGTACTTACCATATATTGTTATATGTTTTTTTTGTTGACTATTTGTTGACCATATATTGTTATAATATTACTTTATAATAACACACTCCATGTGTATGTTTTTTAGAGATCCTTTCACATCGATGAAAGCCGGCAAAAATATTGTATTCAATTGGCCGGAAAAAGACTCCGAGGATTTCGATCCTTTTTGTCCAACAAATTTCTCAAGGATGAGGAAGGAAAATTTGTTGAAGCAGAACGGCCAATGAAGTATGCCGAGATTATTTCAGCCGATGAATGGGATAACTTTGTCGCCAAACGAAGAAACGAAAAATTCCATGTAATGTCTATTAATTATGGTATTATACAATTGTTAAGTTACTTGGTTCTAATATGCCTTAAACTTTTTTATCCAGGAAGTAAGCGACAAAAATCGGAAAAGGGCATCAAAACCCGCGTATCCGTACAAAAAAGGGCGTACGGGATATGCACGGTTACAACAAAGAATTGTGAGTATATTCAAATGCTATGAGCTTATACATTGTCACAATATGTTATAATTGATGATCTTATAATCTAATTCAATGTGTAGCTAGCCGAGGAGAAAAGTGACGCAACATCTCTTCCGGAGCACGTATTATGGAAGGCTGCTCGGGTTGGGAAGGATGGGGCTGTCGTTGAAGCGGTCCAAAATGTTTATGACGAATGTGTAAGTATATGTAACATTATTTCTTTACTTATATCGAAAATTTTGTTAGACATATAATTCATTTTTAATCTCCTCTAATAATATTTCAGGAGACTTTATCCCAAACCTTACCTTCAACCGAGGTCCAGGATTGCAGGAGCGTACTTAGTCGAGTACTAAATGTTCCTGAGTATTCCGGTCGTGTGAGGGGTAAGGGTTTTGGTGTGACTCCGTCGTCATTTTATAAAAAACCAAAAACAAAAAATCCTACCAACAAAGAGGTGATGGAGACCTTGGCGGAGTTAAGGGCACAAGTACTCCAACTGCAAAACGAGAATGCAAGGTATAGAGAGGAAAGGTGCGCTTCCGAGGCAAAAGATACTAGTGACCGAGCTAGTATCAATTGTCAACCGAAATTTCCCGAGGTAATTATATATGTTATTATGAAATTAAAATAGCACTTTTTTACTTGACACATATACACGTTAACAATAACATTTATTATTGGTTTAGGGCATTTCACCTTGTCAGCTGTATCTATCGTCACCAACTTATCGCATAGTTGGCAAGGGAAAAGTGCACAATACTTCGGGTGAATTACTTCACCATAATCCCCTCCCGGTGGGATATATGAAAGTTTCGGTTGACCTTGTATTAGATACGAACGCCCTTCTACCATTACCTGACGTTGTTTCAGAGACAACGTTGATGCGAGATGCAGTCGGATCCTTTGTTGGTTGGCCGTCATATCTAATTTTCCCTGATGCCGAGGTATATATGTTCTAAATGATTATGAATATTTAGTATTCACATTTCAATTCAGCTACAATTATGATATTTAATCAATCCTTATTACATGGTAATGTTAGACTCCTACAAGACCCACACATAAAGTTGGTAAAGGGATTTCAAGACGCATCGAGTCGGTTGCATCTCAAAAAGAGGTACAAATATATATACCCATTGAATTATATACGCAACGATTCTGTTGCATCACAAAAAGTCATGATTTATTTTATATGAATTTTTAGGTTCCCGGTCGAAAGTTGAAAAGCGCTGCTAAGGATATTCCAACGACGTCCAGGACAAAATCTCAAATTATGATGCGTCTTGAGAAAATGGTGGATGAGTCCGATATTATGCACGGGGCCATTCGTAGTATAGATTTTGATGAAGGTGTTTTCGGAGCTGCTCATTTCGAAATAATTGCAAAGGAGGACATGCAACAACTTTTTGAACACGACGAATTGGGCATCGCTGTCATTCATACATACATATGGTACTCCGATCAATCTATAATTTACTTAGTTGAACAATTTATTTACACATTTCAATGAGTAGTCTAATGTTTATTATGTTTCTATTTAAGGTATATGTATGTAACATTGATGCAGGGAACTGAATTGTGTAACCGTTTCAATTTTATTGTTGCTTCCCGTATCAACGCAACGTTAATAACGAAAAATCCAACATCCGTAAAGAATGATCTAGTCGATAGATTCATGGCGGCCGGCGATAATACTACACCCAGTTTGTATTTTTTACCGTTTAATTCTGGCAACGGGTTAGATTTTCTTTCTAATAATTTCATTCTAATCTATGTATATCTTTTACGTAGAAAATTTTCATTCATCTAAATTTTGTTTTATTTTACAGTGGTCACTGGGTGTTGGTTGCTATGGATCTTTCGAGACTAATAGTGTATTATCTCGATTCGTTATCGGGTGATTGGAGTAAATATCCGAGTATGAAGAAGACGGTTGACGCGTAAGTGAAATTCCCCTAAATATTCGTGTGTATTTGTATATTTAATTATGTCTGTCAGATTGATCTCAATATACGTTTTTATTTTGTTAGGGCAATAATAAAATTTAGATCGAAAAAGAATTATCGTAATAGGAAGGACATTACCTGGGTCAGAGTTCAGGTATATATTAAGTATCTTATTTTTGCTTATAATAGTGTTTGTTTTTTTTGCTTATAATAGTGTTTGTAAGAAATTAACTATATATATATTGTTTGTTTTTCTGTGTAGTGTCCTCAGCAAAATAATTCGGTCGATTGCGGATTTTTTGTATTGAGATTTATGAGAGATATCATTGCGTTGAATCGTATAGACATCCCAAAAATGGTATGGAATAATAACTTAGGGTTTATTTTAATATTATCGGATATTTCATCTAATTTGTTACTAAATCATGAATATGTTTTATTCTCTTAATTGTAGTACTTTGAGGAATACAAATCTTACTCAAGAGCTCATTTGGATGAAATGAAGGATGAATTGTGTCAATTCATTGTTGATCAAAGAATCATATAGCTAGGTTGTATATTGTTGTACATATATGTATGGAATGTTGTTGTTGTATGTTGTTGTTGTATATATGTTGTATATTGTTGTTGTACTTTTACTAAATCATGAATATGTTGTTGTATATTGTTGATCAAAGAATCATATATTAATGTTGTATATATGGAGGATTAATGTTGTATATAAATGGATTCATGTTGTATATATCAATGGATTAATGGTGTATAACATTGGATTAAAGGATGAAATCAATATGAATTTTACACTTTTGCAGCATGCGAACAGGTTACCAATTAAATATCCACTGTTTTTCAAACAAATTTTTTTAAAATAACTAACACTTTAGAGGGCGCTTTGTCCAGAAAGCGCCCTCTAAACACTTTACATTGACAACTTTAGAGGGCGCTTTTTCCTGAAAGCGCCCTCTAAACACTTTACATTGACAACTTTAGAGGGCGCTTTTTCCAAAAAGCGCCCTCTAAGGTGTCCCTTTATGGACCACTCCAGAGGGCGCTTTTTTCTGAAAGCGCACTATAATGTGGCCACTTTAGACAGCGCTTTCTCCAGGAAAACAAAACGCTGTCTTTACCTATGCCAGCGCCACTTTAGAGGGCGCTTAAAAGCGCTGTTATAGGCCAAAATAAGCACCCTCTTTTCCCTTATTTGGCGTAGTGCAAGGTGACTCTGATGGGTCACTATCAACCTCTGAGCCTACTTTGTCATGTGAAGACCTAAGCTCTATTTTCTTCATAGAGTCAGCTAAGATGCAACTGATAATTCCTCTTATGATTTCTTATCCTTGTATATCTTATAAATCCTTAAGTCTTAGAAGAATCTATTTTTATTGTATTCTTTCTATACATCTGATTATATATCTAGTGTATTTCCGAAACAATCATGTATTTGTTAGGTAGATTGTTACAAGTATCTTACTAAGTGTTTGAGTATTGAAGTCTCTTGCTTGTGGGTTTATGCATTGGAAGTCTCTTGCTGGTGTGATTGAGTATATAAGTCTCTTACTTATCTGCTACTTAACTCTGATTATTTTAGATTCTATACTTTGTGTTTAGAATCTGACCAACAATTTGAAAAAAAAATTAAAAAAAGTCAACACAATCCAACCCCCCTTCTTGTGTTTTTCTCACTTCATCATCTTCTCATATGAGGGTTGTTGACATGTCTGATTCTTGAATCTTTGATTGGTTTCAGATTTGTTGAGATTTGTTGGTTTCAAGATTTTGTTTGTCTCCAGTTCGTCAAAGAATTTTTAGTTGTTTGAACTGGCGGTGGTTTGTGGACTCTAGCTCTAGTTCAAGTTTACTACCATCGGGGTCTTAAAATCCGCTTCAGCCAACTCTAATTGATTTCAGACTGTTTTGGCCATAAGTTGTTGGTTAATGAAGTCTTTATCGTGTTAGTGGTCAAGTTCGTTCTCGTTTTTAAAATCTGAGTTTAATGATTATCAATATATCATTTTTTTTTGCAATTTGATTTCGCGCTATAAGTGATTCTCTAGATTGTACTCGTGATATATAGATGTCTGTCTCTAATTTAGATTTGCCTTAGTATTTTTTTTATTATGTTCCCCAATCTCTTGTATTGTTCTTTTTATTTTAATGGATTTCTAAATTTTAAAAAAAAATCTATTTCTACTTTATTAAAGTCCCGTTTGTTTAAGTTT